>NC_136072.1:741627844-744066178 GCF_964261635.1 Lissotriton helveticus | reverse complement strand
GTTGGAGTACGCTAGACTTTAAAGAATTATTAAGATGAATTATTAAAAAAAAAGTTTGTTAAAGAGCCAGGTTTTAAGAAGCTTTCGGAAGGTAAGTAGTTTAGGTTCTGGTCTTATTGAGAGGGGGAAAGTGTTCCAGATCTTGGCTAGGTTGTAGGAGAGCGAGCGGCCTCCACACCTGGCTCTCTTAATTCGGGGCACTGTGGTGAGATAGGATGTCCCGCATCTGAGGAGACGGTTGGGATGATAGACATTTACCAGGGGGCGGTTGATAGCAGGGCCTGTTCCCCAGTAGGAGCGGTGGGCAATACACATAGCCTTGAATTCAATCCTTGATTTCACCGGGAGCCAATGGAGATCTTTCAGTCGGGCTTTGACTGAGACTCGACGCGGGATATCGAGGAGGGTCCTGGCGGCACAGTTTTGGATAATTTGAAGTCTATTGAGCGTGGACTATGGGGCCCCAAGGTATAGGGCATTTCCGCAGTCGAGGCGAGATAGAATCAGCCCTTGGACCATGATCCGTCTAGAGTGGAACGGGAGAAGGGGGAGGATTTTGCGAAGTAGCCTCAAGAGCCCGAAGCATGTGGCAGCGAGCTTAGTTGCTTGGTAGTTAAAATTGAGTGTTCTATCCAGCCAAATGCCGAAACTTTTGATTTGTTCTTTAGGTTTGGGGGGACAGCCTAGGCAGAGGGGCCAGATGGAGTCGATAGATTTGGTGATGGTATTTCCCAAGAGCATAATCTCTGTTTTCTCCCCGTTTAGCTTTAAGCAAGAGGCCGACATCCAGGCGGCGACTGATTCCAAACATTTGTATAGGCTGTGATGGGAGTTGAGAGGGGGGTCCAGCGCCACCACCAGCTGTGTGTCGTCCGCATAGGTGATAATTTTCACTCCAAAAGGGAGGACGACATCAGCCAAAGGGATAAGGTAAACGTTAAAAAGGGTGGGGCTCAGGGAGGAGCCCTGGGGCACCTCACAATTCAGAGGTTTGCTGGAGGAGGTGAAATTTTTCTCAAATACCTGAAAAGATCGATCTGTGAGAAAGGATCTCAGCCAGGTGGGTGCCGTTCCCGAGATTCCTATCCTACTGAGACGGTGGTGAAGAATGTTGTGGTTTACAGTGTCGAAGGCGGCACTAAGGTCGAGTAGAATGATGGCCGATGACCCACCACTGTCTAAGATCCTTCTTGCCTCCTCCGTCACTGCGACCAAGGCTGTTTCGGTTCCGTGAAGGGGCCGAAAGCCCATGTGTGAGGAATCAAATAGGTCGTTTGATTCCAAGAAGTGTGTCAGGACTGAGTTGACATGTTTCTCAAGTAATTTGCGGAGCCAGGGTAGCAGAGAGATTGGTTTATAGTTGGAAGGATTGTTTTGGTCAAGGCTAGGCTTCTTTAATAAAGCCTTGACCATTGCTCTCTTCCATAAAGGCGGGACGATGCCAACGTGGAGAGAGGAGTTAAGCAGGTCCCGAATAGTGGGTGAGATTTGACTGGTGATCGGGGTGAGCACTCGCAGAGGGGCCGGGTCAGTGGGTGAACCTGTTGCATGATACTTTCTAAGTAACTGAGATCTAAGGGGGTGATATATGTGAGGGGGACAGTTAGTGTTCCCACAGAGCTTAGGTCTACAGAGCGGCTGGGCAGAGGAATATTTTGAGAGAAGGAGGAATTAATGATTTCTATTTTGCGGTAAAAGAAGTCCGCTAGCTCGTCACAGTGGACCTGGGTATTGCTGTGCTCCTTTGGTGTCTCTGGTATTTGAAGGAGGGATTTTGCTATCCGATAGATCTCCTTGGGTTTAGAGGCTGCCTTGTCGATTTATTCCTCAAAATATTTTGCCTGCGCTAATTTTATGCTTGATTTGTAGTTTTTGGTGGCTGCTTTATAAGCTGTTTTGTCAGTTGACGAGTAATTGAGACGCCATTTTCTCTCAATTCTTTTACAGTTGCGTTTGGCGTCTCGGAGGTCAGTAGTGTACCACGGGGCAGTCGGGTTCCCCCGCTTAGGGTGGGTACGTTTGAATGGAAGTACCAGATCTAGAGAATTGGTAATCCAGCTGTTGTAGTTCTCATTGCCCTCTATAGGGTTGGAGGTTTTGATGGGTTCGGTTAGATCAAGGTTCTCCCGCCATTCCGGCTGGGGAAGTTTAGACCAGTTACGTGACTTTTGGATAGTAATGGGTTTAGGTGAGGGGTGATTAGGGAGGGTCCATGTGAAAGGGATAAGGAAGTGATCAGTCCAGGGAAGGGGAAAAGGGTTACCAACTTGTAGGTCCGGGCAGTTACTGAATATGGGGTCCAAAAGATGACCCTTTTGGTGGCTGGGCCCGAGGACTAGTTGCTGTAGTTCGAGGGCACCTAGACTAGAGGATAGTTCTCTGGCGTTTGTGTCGTTGGGGTCATCAAGGTGAGTGTTGAGGTCACCCAGGAGCGTGAAGTTAGCGGAGCTAAGTGCGAGGTTTACAGCCGTTGGGGCAAGGTTAGAGAGAAATTGTCCTTGCATCCCAGGTGGGTGGTATATAAGCATACCTGAGAATGAATTGGTGGGGCTGAATTTTATAGTGAAGGGGAGGCATTCACTATCTGGGACACGAACGGGGGTGCTAGTGATTTCATAGCCTATCTTGTGAATCACTGCTAGTCCTCCCCCGATTCCTGTTTTGCGGTCATGGCGGAATATTTGGTATCCATGTGGGAGGGTCTGTACCAAACCAGGTTCTGAGTTTTCCTGCAACCAAGTCTCTGTGAGGAAGAGGGGAAGGGGCTCAGAAAGGGTGTCCCTATGGCTGACGCCAGCATGAAACATGACTGGAAAAAAATTAGCAATGACCCAGATTTGCAACAAAGAGCCATGGCACTTAAACCCCTTTTTACGGGTGTCACGGCTGCAGATAATAACAACTTTAATCATTGGGTTAAGGAAATCTGTGGTCCCCCCAAGGCCAAAAACCGGAAAAATTCACATCACAATAAAAAAACGGCACCCTGGTTCTCACTCTCCTTGAAAGAGAAACATGTTGAGGTTAGAAGACTGGAGAGGAAATGGCGTCGCCTATATAAGGAGGAATACCTCGGTCATTATAAAGAATCTAGGAGGCAATATCATGCACAGATTAAAACGGCCAAAAAGGATTACTATGTAAAAGCTATTGATTCCTCAAACAATACACAAAAAGAGATTTTTAAGATAGTCAATGATTTCACGAAACCAAGGTTCCTCCTATCGGAAATCCCTCCCTCTCTCACTTTGTGCAATTCGATTGCAGATTATTTTGAATCGAAAATATCAAACCTTACCAAGGATTTTTCTGAACCATTGGCTGCTAAGGCAGTAGAGGACCTAGAAACTCCCTCTGGAGTAGCACAACTCTGTGATTTTCTACCTATTAGTTCAGAAGACTCACGTCAACTGATTTTGTCGACTAAATCTGGTTCTCCCTTTGATCCCTGCCCCCCCATGCTGATACATGCCCTGGTAGATACAGTTAACCCTACCATAAATAGCATTATAAATTCATCCCTGTCTTCTGCCATGATTCCATCGGAATGGAAACTGGCGGCAGTAAAGCCACTGCAAAAAAAACCTCTGCCAGATCCCACAACACTCTCCAACCTCCGCCCAATCTCCTTGCTGCCGCTGCTTTTTAAAATGACTGAATCAGTGGTGAACAAACAGCTGACTAAATTCCTGGAGGACGAGGATATCCTGCACCCTAATCAATCTGGGTTTCGGGCCTCACACTCCACTGAGTCTGCCCTCCTGTACACCGTGGAGACATTGAAGACCGCCATGGATCAAGGGAAGAAGGCCGTCCTTGTCTTGCTTGATCTATCGGCAGCCTTCGATACGGTGTCCCACTCAATACTGATCAGTCGTCTGGTAGCAGCAGGGATAGCGGGCACTGTGTTGGATTGGTTGAAAAACTTCCTTGACCACCGTAGACAGGTCACGGTGTTGGGAGAACACTGCTCCGAGGAAAAAATTATACTAACAGGGGTACCTCAGGGCTCCACTTTGAGCCCGGTACTGTTCAACCTATATATGACCCCCTTGATTGAGCTGATTTCGTCTTTTAACATCAGTACTATTTCTTACGCTCATGATACTCAGCTCATTCTGGTATTAGACAGGGAAAATGGAAAGGCAGAGGAAAATCTAAAAGACTGCCTCACAGCTACCTTTATTTGGATGCGTGAGAACCATCTCAAATGTAACACCGGGAAGACCGAAATTATTCCTTTCGGACCCCAAAATCCCTTTTCCCCTAGTCTTTGGTGGCCATTGGATGTGGAGTCCCCTCCAGATACCATTGCCACGGCCCGGAACCTAGGGATCAGGTTTGACAGTGCCCTGTCCTTTAAACAGCAGGCAGGGGCAGTGGCTGGGTCTTGCTTCAACACCATCAGAGGACTTAGAAAGTTTTTTGACTTTCTGCCTCTGACGGCCAGGAAGACGGTGACAGTGGCACTTGTAACATCTCGTTTGGACTACTGTAACAGCCTATATGCAGGACTAAATCGATCTGTCCTGCATAGGCTGCAGGTTGTCCAAAATGCCGCTGCCCGTCTGGTCCTGAAATGGCCGAGGAGGTCATCTGCCTCGGCCGCTCTCAAGGCCCTACACTGGCTACCCATCCACAAACGCATACTGTTCAAAATCTTTGTGATTACCTTCAGAGCTTATCACCAACAAGGACCCAAATACTTTCTCCCTTGGTTTAAACGGTATGCACCTACACGCTCTCTCAGATCAGCCAATATGAATCTATTACAGATCCCCAAATTCAGACTTTCAACAAGAGGAGGCAAATCCCTCGCAACATTGGGTGCGAAAGCCTGGAATAAACTCCCACCCAATTTGCGCCTAATCCCCATTGAGAAAAACTTCCGCAAGGCTCTGAAAACTTGGATTTTCAACCTTTCAGATATGGTCTGTATGACATTGGTTTAGTTAGAGCGTGTTCAGCATGGACAAGACGGATGTTGCGAGCTGACATTTCCGGCCTTCCATTTAGGCTACGGGCTTTAAGCGCCAAGATACTCCCTGGAGTGACAGCCGCGCTATATAAGTGCATAAAACATAAACATAAACAAACATAAGAGGATGTCCGGGTTTCCATCCTCTATCAGTAGTGAGATGTCCGCGGTGTGCTTGGGGAGGGATCTGCAGTTGAGCAAGAGCATGGAGTATTGCGTGGGTTCAATTATTACATGGGGTGAGAACTGGAATCCACACTGGTTGCAAGCGGGATGTTGTAAGGATGGATCCCAGGCGTGGAGACAGGGTGGAGCGGCTTCTTTCTTTAATTTGAGGAGGGAGTGGGGGCTATGAGTTCTGGCCCGGCATGGCGGCCGGACAGGGGGGGTGGCCCCTTGCCCCGGCCAGCCGCGGACGGGTGCAGACGGGCTTGCCATTGGCGCGCCCGCTGCGCACGTCTGCTGCGTGTCTGGGGAAGGCACATTATATATATATATGAGAGGGGGCGTGGCCTCAGGGCCGTGGGCGTGGCCTGTGGTCTGAGGAGAAGGAATGGCGGCGAAAATCACTGTGCCGTGGCAGCGTTAATATCGGCTGCGCGGCGATTTTGCCAGAGATTAAAGTAGGAGAATGCACTAGGTAAGTGCAAGACAAGTAAAAACAAAGTATTTTGTGACAAGTAAATTTTTTAAAACATCGAGTGCTCCCGGCTTCCGCCTCAGGAGTGTTGTGCCTCTGAATGCGAGCTTTCCAATCAGCGCAACTTATATAGCCGGTACGAGGGGGGGCGTGGCCTCAGGGCCGTGGGCGTGGCCTGTGGTCTGAGGAGAAGGAATGGCGGCGAAAATCACAGTGCCATGGCAGCGTTAATATCGGCTGCGCGGCGATTTTGCCAGAGATTAAAGTAGGAGAATGCGCTAGGTAAGTGCAAGACAAGTAAAAACAAAGTATTTTGTGACAAGTACATTTTTGAAAACATCGAGCGTGCTCCCGGCTCCCGCCTCAGGAGTGTTGTGCCTCTGAATGCGAGCTTTCCAATCAGCGCGACTTATATAGCCGGTACGAGGAGGGGCGTGGCCTCAGGGCCGTGGGCGTGGCCTGTGGTCTGAGGAGAAGGAATGGTGGCGAAAATCACTGTGCCGTGGCAGCGTTAATATCGGCTGTGCGGCGATTTTGCCAGAGATTAAAGTAGGAGAATGCGCTAGGTAAGTGCAAGACAAGTAAAAACAAAGTATTTTGTGACAAGTACATTTTTTAAAACATCGAGCGTGCTCCCGGCTTCCGCCTCAGGAGTGTTGTGCCTCTGAATGCGAGCTTTCCAATCAGCGCGACTTATATAGCCGGTACGAGGGGGGGCGTGGCCTCAGGCCCGTGGGCGTGGCCTGTGGTCTGAGGAGAAGGAATGGCGGCAAAAATCACTGTGCCGTGGCAGCGTTAATATCGGCTGCGCTGCGATTTTGCCAGAGATTAAAGTAGGAGAATGCGCTAGGTAAGTGCAAGACAAGTAAAAACAAAGTATTTTGTGACAAGTACATTTTTTAAAACATCGGGCGTGCTCCCGGCTTCCGCCTCAGGAGTGTTGTGCCTCTGAATGCGAGCTTTCCAATCAGCGCGACTTATATAGCCGGTACGAGGGGGGCGTGGCCTCAGGCCCGTGGGCGTGGCCTGTGGTCTGAGGAGAAGGAATGGCGGCAAAAATCACTGTGCCGTGGCAGCGTTAATATCGGCTGCGCTGCGATTTTGCCAGAGATTAAAGTAGGAGAATGCGCTAGGTAAGTGCAAGACAAGTAAAAACAAACAGCCTGATTCATGTAGCTAAATAGCACTCGCAAAGGGCCAGATTCTGAGAATCTGGCCCTTTGCGAGTGCGATTTTTGCATTTGGTATTCATGATCCCAAATGCAAAAATCGCTATGTAAGAATTCGCATATTTGCGAGGAATGGCATTTAAGGAATCTCTAATAGAGATTCCTCAAATGCTATTCATGACACTTTACAAAATTGCGATTTAGCACTTTTGGGGCCGCTATTTACCGAGAGGTCAGACCTGTCGGTAAATAGCAAAAACTCAGAAAAATGCTTTTAAAAGCATTTTCCTAAGTTGCATGTAGCACACACACATGTCCTTTGGACATGTGTGTGCGCAACACCTGTCCAAAAGTGCATTTTAGGGGTGCTACAGGGCGTCCTTTGGACACCCCTGGCACCCTTAAAATCGCTATCTTATTTGCGAGTAGCAAATTGCTACTCGCAAATAAGGGATTCTCCCCATTCATTCCTATGGGCCTCTTGGCCCATAGGAATGAATGGGGAGTATTTGCGAGTAGCAAATTGCTACTCGCAAATTAAGAACATGTAGGAATCGCTATTTAATTAGCAATTCCTACATGAATGCCGTTTTGCGTGTCCTCAATAGCGAGTCGCTATGATTCGCTATTAGGGCCACGCAAAACAGCCTGTACATGAATCAGGCTGAAAGTATTTTGTGACAAGTAAATTTTTTTAAAACATCGGGCGTGCTCCCGACTTCCGCCTCAGGAGTGCTGTGCCTCTGAATGCGAGCTTTCCAATCAGCGCGACTTATATAGCCGGTACGAGGGGGCGTGGCCTGTGGTCTGAGGAGAAGGAATGGCGGCGAAAATCACTGTGCCGTGGCAGCGTTAATATCGGCTGCGCGGCGATTTTGCCAGAGATTAAAGTAGGAAAATGCGCTAGGTAAGTGCAAGACAAGTAAACAAGTAGACATGTGTTTCAGATAGCTGCATTCACATATGGGTTGAGGATTTCAATAGAGAAATATGCAATAAGCCCTCTAGTAAGATGTGGGGATACACAAACATCCATGGGGGTAACCACACATATTTTCCACAACCTATATGGTGTGACCCTTAATGAACTGATCTTCAGATATAATTTTGAGCTCATGGCATATATACACTGGATAGTGAGGGAAAGTTGATATCATCCTTTCAGAGGAACCGTTCTGGTTCTACTATTGTCCACATCCTGGTTTCTGCACCCATTGTTGGTGTCACTTAATATTAAAACACAGTGGACTAACAGCCTGATTCATCATTCTCCCATTTTGCGAGGCCCTAATAGCGATTCATAACGAATCGCTATTAAGGACTTGCAAAACGGGATTCATGTAGGAATTGCAATAAATATTGCGATTCCTACATGTTCCTTATTTGCGATTAGCTAATTGCTAATCGCTAATAAGGAATAACTCCCCATGCATTCCTATGGGCCTACAGGCCCATAGGAATGCATGGGGAGTTATTCCTTATTTGCGATTAGCAATTAGCTAATCGCAAATAAGGATGCGATTTCAAGGGTGCAGGGGTGTCCAAAGGACACCCTGTAGCACCCCTGAAATGTAATCTACCTTGGTGTTGCGCACACACATGTCCAAAGGACATGTGTGTGTGTAACATGCAACTTAGAAAAATGCATTTAAATGCATTTTTCAAAGTTTTTGCTATTTACCGAGAGGTCTGACCTCTCGGTAAATAGCGGCCCAAAATTGCATTTTCGCAATTTTAAAATGCTTCATGAATTGCATTTAAGGAATCTCAAATAGAGATTCCTTAAATTCACTTCTTCGCAAATGTGCGAATTCTTAAATAGCGAATTTTGCATTTGGGATGATGAATCCCAAATGCAAAAATTGCACTCGCAAAAGGCAAGATTCTGAGAATCTTGCCCTTTGCGAGTGCAATTTAGCTTGATGAATCAGGCGGTAAGGAACCACCACTGGCAGAACATATAAAACCCCATAGCACAAATGGTATTAGCCTCCAGTAGACAAATGTCAATGAAGTTGCCCTGCTAGATAAAGTGTTTAATAACTACCCCATTGAATTTTCACATAAACCAACATTCTTTGCCCAGCCAAATTATAGACGCTGTCAGCAAAATATTAAAAGCTATTGCAGTTAACTTGAGATCTACTATAAAGAAGCCTGATAATAGACCCATTAGGTGGTTTAACTGGGTGAGCATGCCGGAAGCAAAAGAAAGCCCTCCAGACCCACCCCAGGTAAAGAAGGGCGGATCTACAGGAGGAAGCGTGGGCAAATTTGCAACAGGCAACTGAAGCAAGGGATGTTACCCATTTCTGTAAAACTATAAACCAGCCCTTTTTAAATGAGTCATCAGCTCCCAGGGTAGAGGTGCTAGTCCAACAGGCGGACTGTCTGAGCGACCATGAAGGAATTTTGAATCCATAAAATCATGGCCTGGACGTTACCCCTGGAGCATTATGCTACGTGGGACCATCACATCTAAAACTAATTTCCTTAGAAGAGGTTACTACCACCCTGGAAAGGTTTGCTGCTGTGAAGGCACCCAGCCCTGATGGGGTTCCAACTGACACATTAAATCATGCATTAGTTAATGGGCCCTTATACTGCCGCAGGTATGCAATGCGGTAGCCAGAGGATATCTGCCCTTATCTTGGACCGAAAGTATTATTTAGACCTGATTTTTAGAAAAGGGCACGGGGGATGCAAGGTGTTATTGCCCAATATCCCTCCTGGATTTCTCTGCTAAACTAATGAGCAGAGTCCTACTAGAAAGGTTGGAATCCTGAGTGATAGATAATCAGATGAGACCAATAAGGTTTTTGAAGGGATGTGGCAGTATGGAGCAAAGTATCAATCTTCATCTGCTCATCAGCAAATACACCCTGGCGAAATGGGGCCACATCCATTTATGCTTTGCTGATTTGAGCAGTGCATTTGATCTCGTTATTCACGCCAAGCTGTGGCAGTGGATGGTTAAGATGAGGGCCCCTAGCTTACAATATTTAAGAGCGATAGATCAGACCAGTTTGATTTATCATTTATTTTTCATCAATATAAATTAATGTACAATTTACAATAAAAGAGTTTTTTTGGAAATATATAGATACATTTTGTGAGCGCAACATAGGTTCAGAACATATATAAAAAGAAGACAAAGAAAACACTACAACTTAGCTTATTGTTCCAAACAATCACACCCAAACATACTCTACAAAAACATAAGTCCGACACGTACATATTTAGATCATTTTATGTCCTTTATCTTATTTGTGAGAGAAAATATACAAGAATAGAATTCGCGCTGATGCACGTTTCGGAAATTAAAGAACACTTGATGAGAATAGTGCAACCTCCATCAGGGCGCTGTCTTTACTCTATATATAGTGGCAACAGCCATCCATTTTGCACTTACTTCAAGGATTAGAGCGAACTCACATCAGATCTCAAAACCTGGGGGCATATTACCAAGCAATAGCGATAATTATCGCTATTGCTTGGTTAGCGGGAAACAAATATCGCCGAGCACCGAGGATTTTTACCGCTGAGATACCTTGATATTATCAAGGTTTATCTCAAAAGCGGTAAAAATCCGGCAAAATGCATGAATATCGCTGAAAAATCTGCGATGTTCATGCATTATCGTGACAATGCTCTTAGCCATGTTATCCACCTTCCATTGGATAACATGGCTAAGAACTGCTTTTAGCAGGCGTTAGCTTTTGGAGATATTTGCGCTTAGCGCGAATATTTCCAAAAGTTGTTAATAGGAGTTAGAGATGTTAGCGACTGTTTTCAGTCGCTAACATCTTGCCACGCCCACTTTGCATGTCATTAGCGATAATTATCGCTGACATGCAAAGCGGGCCCCTAAATGCCCGCTATCGCCTACAAGCTGTCGCTAACTGTTGTTAGCGATAGCTTGGTAATAGGGCGATAAAATTATCGCCGCAATTTCGGGAAAAAGTCCCGCTAATGCGGCGATAATGCCCTTGGTAATATGCCCCCTGGTTCGTATATGTTACAATCGGCTTCTCTCCATAGAAAATATCATCTTATAAGAAAGATGTGCAAAATATGAACCTTCAACTTCTGAGAGCCCCCCATAGGGCAAGATGTTTTAGTTGTGTCTCATGGAAAATCCAGATAGAATGTGGTGCATAACCCAGTTTCATGGTAGAGGAGTTAAACAGGAGTATAAGTGTATGCTTGTGTTCAGAAGATTCAGTTAATGGTCCTTACGTTCCCAATCTGGGAGGGCTTTAAGCAACATGTGTGACCGCACACCAACTTCAAGATAGATCGGGCTGGAAAAAAAATTGTAAGCTAGGTGCTTCTGTTTTGATCTAATTGGAGAAGTTAGTGTTTATTCTTCTTGTAAGCTTCCTTCCATGGTTCCTTCTCCGCATTATCATTTCAGGTACACACTTCGTCTTTGAGAAGATGGGGGCCCCCACTGACATTGTGAACCTTTTGTCACAGCTATATGCACAGTTAGCATCAAGAGTATGCTATGGGTCAAGGAGAGAAGTCACACCAAGTTTTATAATTTCCTGGGGAACTCAGCAAGGCTTTGACCTTGCCCCCCTTCTGTTTTCATTATATATTAATGTGGTAGATGTGTTTTGCAAAAGATTAAGGCAGACGCCCGAAAAGGCAATCAACGTCCAACACCAGTACTCCTATATGCAGATGATGCCATCTTAATTTCTAGAATCTTTAATGGCCTTCAGCTCTTGATTGATGGTTTCACCACATACATAGAGGATAAGAATATGAAAATGAATGTTTTTAAAACATTTACCATGACAAGCAGGAAAGGGAGACCCTCAAAGAAAACTCATCATATCAAGGGAGTAGCACTTGCTGCAACAGAACGTTTTGCATATTGAGGTGTGAATTTTTCTAGCATTGGCCAATGGGGGACACACGTGGAAGCAGCAAAACTGTAATGTATTAGATCCTTAGAAGCTCTTTTAAGGTTTGCATGAACAATTGGAAATATGCCCACTAGAGATCTGTTGACCATATACAGAAGCAAATGTATTCATAGTGTCAATTACGGTGCCCCGCTGTAGGGCCGGACAAACTGTAAATGGTTGCAGACACAGGATAATCTTTTTCTATGCAGGTTATTATCTGTGCCCTGTTCAACCTCCTCTTATATAGCTCACAAGGAATTACCAGTCCCCTATTTAGAGGACAGATTGCAGACAAGTTCCATCACACTCTGGCATAATATATGGTGCAAAGATGGCACTAAATTCACCAAAGAGACGATAACAGACTATCTTACTTTGGAATATAAAGCAAGAATACCATGGTTGGCATATGTAAACAGTTAGTTTAAGGAGGTGGATGGGAAATTGAACATTGAGGACCTGGAGGGAGTGTTACAATTTTGTAAGAAAGATTTCAAAACTGTCTTGATTAAGAAAAAGATGGCTGATAGGGAAAATAGAGAGTTTGTTAAATCAACTGTGTCAATGTACATCTCAGGTCCCATATAACCAAATGCCCAGATCTGCTGCAGCCTATTATCACACCTTCAACACAGATTTTATCTAACGAGACTAGGCTTTTTGTACCTAAAAACTACCCACCCAAAAACCCATGTGATGGTACGTCCAGCCAGTCTACATTGCATTTTTTTTTTTTACTTTTATAGGGATCTAAGGAAACAAATACTCTGGCCATTGTTTGTAAAAGAAGTAGTATTTAATATAAAGATGCTTTTAAATTTATCCGTAACCTTGCTACTGTGAATCTATGCTATCGAGTCTCTGTCCATGTTTCTCATGCCAGCCAAAGAAAGAAACAGCTGCTATACCTGGACATTTTAAGATACGAAAATGGATAGCTAAGGATATTATATCCTTAACAGCACTAATATATGTCAATCAATTATCCCCATCCGATGCTTCTGATAATGTTTTTAACTCGTTGACTATTGAGATGATGCCTAGCTCGGTATCCGTGTTTGTATATTTAATTTGTTTTCTTGAGACCATTTTGTATGAATTTTAAATATTGATTTTTTATCAAGATCTTTGCAAACTTGATCTGTGTGACTAATTTATGGAAATGTATATCTGAATAAATATTTATTTGATTGATTGATTGACCATGTACAGACTTTGCCTCAGTGCACAAGCCAGGCCACTGTGTCAATTTAGCTATCAAAAGATCACACTACCATTTTCATGTGCAGGCAAGTCACCTGGGCATGGGTCATACCTACAGACTCTGCAGGTGGCATTACCAGAGCTGTCCCTCCTCCTACTGGATGTCTTAATTTCTGTCTTAAACAGTAAACCTATTGGATATTTCGCAGATTTTTCAATCATCCCAATTACATGCCATCTTTCAGACATTTTAACTAATATTACAAACCATGTAAGTTTACAATCTAGACAGCAACGCTATCCTTTTTGAAAATCTCTGATGGGACCAGGCACTAAGCAGCAAGGCTATCACCCTGGATACAGATTTCTTTAATCTTCATCATCCACAAGTCAACACAGATATCTATTAATCCGTTTACCGCAGCCGTTATTTTGTCGCAGTGCGGACTTTCTTAAGAGTAGGCAGGGCCGCGTCGGCCATTGGCCGTTCGTAGCACCAGCCAGGTAGTGCTCGCGACGGCCAACGGGAGCACGAAAGGGGTTAATCTTGTATAGTACATACTGTGAATTGAGCTGAATCCAAGTGTCTATGCTAGCTCAGGTTGTGGGTGGGTATGACTGGCCGCAACTGAGAACTCTGAAGTTGAGGCTGAAGTCACTGAGAAGTTCTCACAGTGCCTGGTATTGGGTCATATTGATTGCCGGAATACATGCCAATACAATCCTTGGTCCCTTTGCAGAGTGCTCAAAGCAATGGTGAGATGTACCACTCTTGAACATATGAGGAAGGAACAAAGCTGAATGAGTTTCGGGGATGTAGAAATGAAGGAGATGCAAGGAAGTACGTTCAGAAAGACAGAGTGCAGAAGAGAAAAGAGATGAGGTGTGAAATATGTAGATGGAGGTTTTCAGGAAAACGAGGGGAGGTTAAGGGTGTGTAGGTGTCTCACAGGGAAGCTGCAGATGAAAGCAGTGTGAAGGGGAGAACCAAAGTAAATGAGAGACCCTACAGAACACTTCCCATTCTACAGGCCTCAGTGCTGTTTTATTCAAGTCTCATATTATCAGAGCTGAACATATTTCAATTCTAATTTTTCACAATCATATTATTGTTATTTATTTATTTGATACTACTAACAAGCTAGGAGTGGCCCGTACAGGTAAGATCGGTGGGGCCAGGTTGAGGGTGATTCGACAGACAACCATGAGGGAAAAATAAATAAATAAATAATGTGTTCTCCTCCTCGTCTGTCAAAATCCCTCCCAACCGGTCCCACTGCTCTTACCTTCATGGGCCACGGTTGTAACAAGCACGAGCAAAGACAATGGGTCTGGATTGTTTTAGGCAGATGCCTGTTATTGTGTGATGGGCCTGGCTGCAGAAGGCTCAGAGAGAGCCACTCCGAAAATGGTCAAGTGGAACACTCTGTAGCACAGGATTTTAGTTTACATGTTTTAAGTCACGCCCTTAATTATACATCCATGCCTTTTGGAAAGATTTCATAGTCATGTTTCTTTGTCCATTCCCCATCTGAAGCTCTCCTGCGCTCAGCTTGTCAGTACAAATCAAACACGGACATTTGTTCTGCTTTTAACAGAATTGTGCTGTGTGTGACTTATTCTCTGCTCCAATCAGTGTTCTGCTCTTCATTTCCTCTCCTTCCAAAGTCTCAGGCAGCAACAGCAGTGCCAGCCCAGCTTTCCTCTTTACCTGGGAGTTACCAAGGAAGTGCCACTCTCATTTTAAAAACAATACATTTTGCCCTCCTCGCCTGATGCTAAAGTGCGGTTATCATTTTGCCTCCGTGTGGAAATGGTGAATAGTAATAATAATGGCGTATTTTTACAATAAAGTCGCAAGGTTAGGGCCAGCTTTCATCCGCAACCGGGGGGAGATAGATTGTAATATAGCATCTCAATGGATAGAGAACGAATTCCTGCCTCACATACGATTTTTCACTTTAAAGTCATGGTATTTTTATTGTTACTGTGAACTGAGTGGGTCAAAAGGAGGACTGTTAAAGGAAGAGAATAAATCAAACGAAATTGGCTGGTGGTGGAGTAATGACTCAGAGAAGAAGCTTTGCAGGGGTGTAGCTGCCGACCAAATATCAATGTTGCCTGTAGCATGAGCTCATACAATGCAGATTTATTTTGATAACTATAAGTGCCAAATGATATTTAGAAATTCGAACGATATGCGAGTTGCAGTTTTTGCAAAGGCTAAGCAACGAATGTATGTTTCATTTCTTATATTATTTCCTCTATCAGTACTCAGAGGGGTTGTGATTGTTATTCACGGCCCATTTTATAGACAGGGCGCACCGACCTTTTTGCGCCACGGCGCACCTTTTAACAGGGACAGTGCACCCTATTGCAATTTAAGCGCTGCCCCTTAGGGCAGGCGCACACCTGCACCTGCCCTGGGGTCAGCGCATTCGGTGAAATACGGAGCAGCTGTTTCACAGTGCAGGCATCATACTGCCTACACTTTAAACAACCTTTCTCTTGCAAATCACTGTTGTAGTTCAATCAAAGCAAAACAAGAGCAGAACACCTGGGATACATTACGTTACCCAAAAGGCCAAGGCTTGAGCACATTGCTACTTTTCACAGAGTAAAATCAGCTCACACAGTTGCCTCAAGTGGCACAAAAGGAAGAGGGACCTTGCAATATAATGGTCTGCTTGCAAATATAGGAGGTATATATTTACAAAGAAATTAAGCAACCCTGCCAGCCTCGGCCGTACAGGAAAGAGCGGTGGGGACAGGTGGGGGGGATTTCGACAGATGAAGACGAGGGAAAATGTGTTATTTATTTAATTACCCCCTCGTTGTCTGTAAAAAAAATCCCCCCACACACACATGGGCCACTAAATGGACACCACACTCACTCCAACGTTGTACTATTCGACCCTCCACACCCCAGCCCTTTTGTTTAACGTGCTTTGTGGTACCACCCACGGCCCATATTCTTAACGCTTTAGACTCCACCCTATGCCTGACAATGAAACTCAACACACCCACCACAGTGTTGTCACTGTCTTAGCTTATGACTCGAGGGCGAGGGCGAGGGGAGTCTTGCCCAGTAAGTGCATGCGCAGATACTTTTGTCACCAAGCAGCAAGTGTAATCTTTTTCCAGCTACTTGCCGTTACGCCCCATTCACTTGCTTCCCTCTAGGGTGGCAGGGCAATGCCCCTTTAGCCCCAGTAGTGGCTATTAAATTAAAATATCAATTGTATCAAAAAATCCTTCTGATAACTTGCAAGGTTCGTACTTGTACCATTCTTTTTTTACATATCTATATGGGGTTTATTAATACAAAAACACAGCAAAACTGCAATACCCTGACTATGATGGAGCATTAATAAACAATATACTATAAGGCAAAGTGACATAACATGTTGTGGGTAGTATGTGGAAATAAGAAGCAGGGCTCACTAGTAGGAAAAATAAATCCTCAGCAATCCAAGAGGAAGGGGTGGTGTGAACAATAGAGTCTGTTACTGTCATATGCCTGAATGACTAACTCAGAACTTGTTCAGTCAGATACGTTATCTTTCCAACACTCCGGAGCAGTACGTATGGTGACTCAAGTAGAAGTAAGGGTGCATGGGTCCTAATCGTGTTATGGCAGAGTTTGCACTGACATAGGTGGATGAATAGGGAGGCTTCTAAACTTAATATTTTAAACAGAGTCCCCAAATGTGTTCACCTCCTGCAGTCTGGTCTGATCATCTATCCATAATACAATTTCTGTGCAGCAAGCAAGAACTGTTCTGCCAGCCATTCAGTATAAAATGGGTTCGCAGGCATTTGTCACTGGTCAAGATACATGGACAGATGTACTATTAACTTGCCACAAAAAATACTGGTCGTAGTTTGCGATCAATACTTTTTTACGACCAGTAAATATTTTCTGAACCTACAATTGTACAAGTTGGTCATTTCAGGAAATTCAGAGTGGGTCACTATCCGATCTACCTTATCAATAATCATGAGGTAGAGACAAATCTTGTCTCACTCTTACTTAATAAAGAAAAGATTTGCTTTAGAAGCAACCCATTTCTTTAAAGGAAACACGACTGCATTTGTTTTATAGTTGGCAGTGGCCCACAGCCTACTGCCCAACAAACGTATATTAACATTCACAAACGGTAAGGTGTCCCAAGGGGACCCTTCATCATTTGCAAATGGATTACCACATCATATGGTGGAAGGTAACTTTTCAATGATTTAGAACCATTATTTCGATTCTAAATCATTTATACAAATTGACATCTATAAGGGATGCCTACAACATGCTTCTTCCAATTAGCAATTCCTGATCCATTTCTAAACCCGTATTTGGAGTCCGTGAAAAGTTCTCAACTCCACAACTGAGTTTAGAAGCACTACAAAAGGGACTTTCACAATCAAAAATGTGAATCGTAGCATTTGCGCCTGGAGTATCGCTTTGTAAATCTTACCCACAGATTTATGATCCAGATGATTCTGTGGCCAGCCATCTCCTCCAGTGGAACTAGATGGATGTTCAAGATTACAGGAGTTGAGCATTGTGGCTGAGCACTGAAACAGACAGTGTTTTGTGGTGCATAGCACATTCATACTCCCCACCAGAACTCAAATAACCAGTGAAAGGACACCTTATACAGTTAAACTGAGACCAATATCAAGACCAATAACAATTGAAATATGTGTATGTGGGTTGCAAGTCCTTAGTTTCAAGGATAACAATTGCAGAGTGTAAGGATGAACTTATCTGTACCCAACGTTTTAATGCAAGATAGAATAGAAGTAAGCTGCCAGAGCACATCCTTCATGTAATGTTTAGGCTGTCTGTAGTTACAACTCTGAAAAGGTGGCAGGTGGGATTAGATGCCTAAGACATTTAAAGATTTTCAAGTATTACCATTGATCAGGGCCTTCCATATGGTAATGCCTTAATGTTGCCTGTGAAATGTGTATTCTCCTATTGCCTGTGAAAGGTGTATTCTCCTATTGCTAGGCCTTTGGTGATCCAGATCGGTGCCCCACTATGTATGCACAATGCACTTTGAGTTGATTGTGTGCCAGAGCCTAGTAGCCTATCATCGCATGACAGTCGGTCTGAGATTTCGGTTACTGGTTAAGGTGGAGTCAAATCCTACTCAAGTAACAATCACAATTTCCCTCAAAGTGAAGTCACAAGCAAACACCAAGTAGGACCGGTCACATAAGTTCTGGACCTATTCTAGAAACACAATCCGATGGCTCTTTTTAGCAGCCTGGAAGAGTAGAGAGGAGAAAATGTATTATTGTTGCTAATCAATTAAAAAACAATTCCCTTGGACACATAGTACCCACAGAAATCTACGTAAAGTTAGTTGATTGATTACAAAGCCAAAAATAACTGAACATAAAGACACCCCAAGACAAGAGTGTAAAGTACATCGGAACCAGCAAAAAGACAAATCTTGAATCCAATTAAGAATATTTTGGAAACAAATAATTCAAGAAGCAGTATGCAGAGGATCAAAAAGCATTAGTACAAGTTTCCCTGCATCAAGGGTTGATGAACATAAAGAATTGATCTATCCCTACACTAACACTAAAATGACATCCCTACTCAAGATTCTTCAGGGAAAGGAATTATGTCAGCATATGGAGTCTTCCTAAGAAGTCTCTCCACCATTGATGGATCAGACAGCATAAAGCTATCAAGACGGAGCTTACTCTAAGATGCTCTCTTTCCTAAGGCAAAGGTGGAATTGGGCACTTTCCCTATCCCCAAAATCACATTAGGAGAAGGTAATCACACGCACGCGCGCTAGGCTGCTGCAATAGTAGGCTGTAGCGCTTGTAATTTTAAAAATTACCGTTTTTGCTATTTTCTTTGTTTTAATTTCTTGTTCACCTTACTTTTAATTGTGCTTGTACTGCCCACATACCTGCACTCTAAATTGGGCCCCTCACCGCGTTTTGAGCGGATTTACGATCTTTAGGCTTCGTTTTTGGCGCGTGGCCGCCATCTTGGGGGTGGCGAGTGTCCACTGTGCCACTGGTTGAGCGCTCTAGCGCTTATCACCACCACAGGTGAGCCCTACTTAAGGCGAGCTCTTCTGTAGCCTCGGCCTTGGAGAAGGTAATCACACGCACGCGCGCTAGGCTGCTGCAATAGTAGGCTGTAGCGCTTGTAATTTTAAAAATTACCGTTTTGCTATTTTCTTTGTTTTAATTTCTTGTTCACCTTGCTTTTAATTGTGCTTGTACTGCCCACATACCTGCACTCTAAATTGGGCCCCTCACCGCGTTTTGAGCGGATTTACGATCTTTAGGCTTCGTTTTTGGCGCGTGGCCGCCATCTTGGGGGTGGCGAGTGTCCACTGTGCCACTGGTTGAGCGCTCTAGCGCTTATCACCACCACAGGTGAGCCCTACTTAAGGCGAGCTCTTCTGTAGCCTCGGCCTTGGAGAAGGTAATCACACGCACGCGCGCTAGGCTGCTGCAATAGTAGGCTGTAGCGCTTGTAATTTTAAAAATTACCGTTTTTGCTATTTTCTTTGGTTTAATTTCTTGTTCACCTTGCTTTTAATTGTGCTTGTACTGCCCACATACCTGCACTCTAAATTGGGCCCCTCACCGCGTTTTGAGCGGATTTACGATCTTTAGGCTTCGTTTTTGGCGCGTGGCCGCCATCTTGGGGGTGGCGAGTGTCCACTGTGCCACTGGTTGAGCGCTCTAGCGCTTATCACCACCACAGGTGAGCCCTACTTAAAGCTAGCTACACCCGCGCAGCGGTGACGCGCAGCGGTAGCGCCTGACTCGCGCCGGAGTCAAGCCAGAGTCCTGCCCGTCAGCGTCCCGGAGGCGATCGGAGCGGCGGGTGGGGCTCTTTCACTAGGGATGTGTCCTTCTGGGGTACCGGTGCTGCACTACTCTTCTGCGGAACTTCGCTCTTTTGACACTCTGGTCACAGGCTGCCGCACTGTCTTTCCTGGACGTCATCGCGGGAAATCCTGTTGCCCGGGCTGTGGCTGGCGCCCTAACCGCTCTCAGCTTTCATGCCCCACCTATAATACTCTTAGTGTGGGCTACCGCTGTTTGCTACTTAACACCAGGTCAGCGGGTAAACATGCGCAGGACATTTTTGAGCTCCTAGATACCGTGAAGCCGCTATGTCTTATGCTAACTGAGACGTGGTGGGGTGATTCTTCCAACCCAGATGTCGTGACGGCAATTCCGCCTGATTACAACATCTTCAGGAAGGATAGAGCTAAGGGCAGGGGAGGTGGAGTGGCTTTGGTGGTCAGGAAGGGCACCCCGTGTGTGATTTTGCCAGTAAAGGACATTCGAGGTTCGGAGACCCTTGCTTTTTTTATTACTCTGTCTCCACATCAATCTGTTAAGGGATTGCTCGTGTATAGACCCCCGGGCTCACCCGGCACGTTCTTTGAAGATCTGGACTCCGTGCTGTTGGGGCTGGCCCTGAAAACGGAACATTGCATCGTGGCAGGAGACTTTAACTTCCGGATGGATGATCCATCCGACCCTGCTGCCATTAAACTTTCCGAGGCTATGACCCCGCTGGGACTGATCCCCTATTTGCAGGGGCCTACGCATGAGAAGGGGCACACTCTGGACCAGGTATTCTCGTCTTCCCCTCTTGAGGAGATTGAGATTACACCTGTACTCTGGTCAGACCATCTGCTTGCCAAATATACGATCAAAGGCATAGCTAAACCGAGGGTTGCCCTGGCACAGCAACAGGGCCGTGTCCATAGAGCTTATCATCGAGTGACCCCAGAGTTGCTGGCTCAGGCCGCTGTGGATCACCCGTGTTCCCTCTCGGGCGATTTGGACAGGGATCTGGAGACCTTGCAAGATTGGCTTCTAGACAGGCTAAATGATCTGGCCCCGGAATTGACACCACGCCTGACACCGAAACGGGTCTCTGCGCCTTGGTTTACCGCTGCACTGTCGGCTTCGCGGCAGCAGTGTAAGGTAGCCGAAAGAGCTTGGCGGGCAAAATATGATACGGTAGCCAAGCTGACCTATCAGACGGTGGTCAAAGCCTATCACCGGGACATTCGCCTGGAAAAGAAAGCATATCTTGCTAGGAGAATAGAAGCCGCTTCTAATTCCTGCAAGGAGATTTTCTCCATTGTGAGAGAATTTATCTCCCCATGGTCTAACACCTCGGATGAGAAACCGTCTGGCACCTGGGCTTCGGACCTTGCTGATTTCTTTACGAGCAAGATTCAACGCATACAGGATTCTTTTCCATCGCCTGGACCTATGGTCCAGACTAATCCTGAGATCACCTTATCCCCGCTGGCTTTGCCAGCTGTGACGCTGAATGTGTTTCCACCGATGTCTGCCCCGGACTCTTTAGCGATAATGGGCAATCTTAAATCAGGGTCGCCCCTCGACCCTTGCCCCGCTAAATTTTTAGCGAAAGTTGCGGAGGTGATCAACCCTCTGGCAAACCCGCTGTTAAATCTCTCATTGAGTAGGGGAGTGGTCCCGCAAGCCTGGAAACAGGCGATGGTGATTCCATTGTTGAAAAAATCTGGCCTGGATCCGAAGGCCCCGGTCAATTACAGGCCTATTTCTCTGCTGCCGGCTTTCTCGAAGATTGTGGAAAAGCACGTTCAGGCTGTGCTTTCCAATTTTCTTGAAACCAATGAGATCTTGCACGCCACCCAGTCTGGTTTTCGTCCCCATCTAAGCACAGAGACTGCGCTCCTTGAGGTCTCAGAAACCATTAAAGGTGTTCTGGACTCAGGGGGCAAAGTCATGCTGGTGATGCTGGACTTGTCGGCGGCATTCGACACCGTCCCCCATGATGGCCTTCTCGCAAGACTTTTTGAGATAGGTCTACGGGGGACGGTGCTCGATTGGTTTTCTTCCTTCCTAGCCGGCCGCCGGCAAACGGTCTGGGCGTCGCCAGACTCCGCCGTGATGCCGCCTCTGGGAGTCGGGGTCCCACAGGGCTCTATTTTGAGCCCAACCCTTTTCAACATCTTCATGACTCCATTGGCGGCGTTGGCGGAGTCGTATGGCGCCCGGATCGTGTCTTACGCTGATGACACCCAGCTCCTCTTCTCTTGTCAGAGGGGAGGAGACTTTGAGGAGGAGAGTATCCGGGATTGCCTTGGGGCTGTTTTTCATTGGTTCCATCTGAACAGCCTCAAGTGCAATTCCGATAAGTCCGAGGTACTCTTCTTCGGGTGTGACACAGAGCCAGACTGGCAGGCCTGGTGGCCGATTAATATGTTTCCTCCATCCTGCTCTTCCCATGTCGCTAAAAATCTGGGGGTCAAGATGGACAAAGGATTAACACTGAAATCCCAGATCCTTGGGGTGGCGGGCACTTGCTTCGGCATCCTCAGGATGCTGCGGAGGTTCCTTCCCCTGTTGTCCGAGGAGCACAGGAAAGTGACAGTGCAGGCTCTGATTGGGTCCAGGTTGGATTATTCCAACATTCTTTACCTGGGCCTTCCAGAGTACTTGCTGCAGCGGCTTCAAGTGGTGCAGAACGCTGCCGCGAGAGCAATCTTTGGATTAAACAGGCGGGCCAGTGCATCTGGCCTGTTGATAACTCTGCACTGGCTTCCCATCCGGAAACGGATTGCCTTCAAGGCTTTGACTCTGGCCTACAAAGCTCTCCACATGGTGGGAGCTAAATACCTTCAAAAGAGACTGGTCTTTTATCAACCGACTAGGTCCTTGAGGTCAGAATCTCTGTTTTTGGCGGTCGTCCCGCGTGTGCAGAGAGCGCGCCTGGGAGGCCGCTCCTTTGGTTTGCTGGCACCACAGTTGTGGAATTCTTTGCCGCTCGCCCTCCGGGGAGCTTCTAGTCTCCTTGCTTTTAGAAAAGGTTTGAAAACCTGGTTGTTCACTCAGTAGCCGGTTTCCTGTTTGTACTTGTTCTGTATTTCTGTTTTTTCTTTTATTCGGTGTTATGTTATTGTGTGGCAGCCTTCCTTCTCCAATAAAAGCGCCGGGACACTCTTTTTGAGTAGCCGTGCGCTATATAAAAGAATAAATAACATAACATAACATAACATAACATAACATTACTGTGGTTATCTTTCCAGAGATTCCTTGTGGGTCATGCCATCTTCTCTGGGTACAGTACCAAAGGTAGTTTTCCATGGGACAAAGGTGTTCTTCCTTTGCAACAATTTGTCTTTGGTTGCCAGGCCTTCTCCCCTGTGATGCACAACAACCTTCCTTTATTGACCCAAGCTACCCGATTGCAACTTCTTCTCTTCTTGCCTGACTAGTTAAACAAAGACATTATTCTAGCTAACAAGAATGCTTCATCCACCTACAACACCAAATGTGGGAAAGAATAAATTCCACAGCACACATGAAATTTGACTTGTTAAAACTAAAGCGAGAGTTTCCAGGGAACTATATTTCATGCTTACAAGAATCAGGTAACATAAGAAAATGGCAAATTAACTTTTACGCATTTGCTTTGGAAAATAAGACACATTTAATTAATAACACAATTTTTAACAGATTAAGCCCATGATTAATTGTCAGTTTCACAGCCCAAGTTCTTCACATTAATGTTTCCTGCTAGTTTCACTTACTGACTAGGTTAATTCTCTATAATACTTTTCAATGACCTAAGCATTTAAAGTTTCGAGTTAATACATTTCTAATTCTAAAACCTCATGTTAATACGATAAATGATTATATGTGGGTGCGCTCTACACGTGTGATTATAATGCACCTCTACAGATAAAGTGTGATTTCCACTACATCAGTTCCCTCCTTTGATGACACTGAGTCATCACTAAACAAATTTAAATCCCTGTAGAGTATACCGATCTAAACCGATGTAGTAGCTAGTCTCCTCTGTCTGAACTTTTCCAACCTCTTCAGATTCTATAATGACTGTCCTGCAGTTTTTCCACCCTTCTCTCTCTTTCCATTAAGGAGTTCTCCATTTACTTAGCCTTATGCCATTTGCATGCCCTTATCATACCTAGCAAGATGAAAACACAGACCACAACAATTATGATTGGCTTCAAGATATTTTCAAGAATTCCCTGTTATAGATTGAAAAACCAACTCCCAACTAAGCCCAAATCCCTTTCCAAACTTATTCCAAACTCACTCAGCTGCCAGATCATAATTCTCATCTCATGATATATCTCAATGTCGTTGCTTATTTATCCCCTCTGGTGTTACTTTTATCAGGGAAGTGCAACAATGTTGGACCTTCAGCATCTGATAGATTCTGACTTCCTTTGCTAGTAAAACATCTAAAGCTGTTGTGTAGTTCCTAAAAATACGTAGGATCTGTACATTTGTTGGACAACATAAACCAAGGAATGGGTGTCTAGACTTATTCTGGACACCTCCCAAAATGTGTCAGCCAATAGACCAGCTAGCTCACAGTGACTCTATAAGCCCCGAACCCTACCAAGGAGGATTAGTTTCTGGCAACCATTGATTATGACAACCGTTGGCCATTCAGGTATCGCCATTCAGGTATCATGTTAGCAGTAAAGCACTATTTGCTCATTCAATCATGCTCACTTTGTCTCAGAGAGATACACAGAATAAACGTTGGGGACGTTTTCAATAAGCATTTATTGAACAAGCATCATTCTAGTACAAAACATGTTTGCTGCAACAATCAGTAGACAGAAGCAAATGTAAGAGATTACAAGCACCAACAGAGTATACACTAGATACATGTTTACCATGGTGCTAAGCAGCGAAAATATGCAGGCGTAGAGAAAAACAGTAATCTTCGCGCAATCCTTCTAGGTGTAACCCACCTGAGTGTATCTCAATTTACCTAGTATGTATGAGGGTGTGAAGCCAAGAATCCCCTGGGAAAGAGCCAACCCCATTAGCTGATGGGAGAGAATGAAGGACCCCGTGTGATGCAGAACTCTTAGAGAAACCAGTCTATTAACACATGAACAAATATGATTATTACCAGCAAGAAGAGACGATTGGAAAGTATTTTGTACCCATTGTAACACTAGATACTGCTTACTGCCAACATATTGATTGTGGTAGAACCCCTCAAGTTACATTTTTGGTATAAAGGAACCGCATCTTCACTCAGTGTGCAGGGACCTCCGTGGTCAGTTACAGCATAGAAGCATCCCCTGCCTGTTATATTGGCAAGTCGCTCAAACTATATCTGCAATAAGACCAAAATTAGTGCTGACACCAGATAGTCAACTGATTGATTATTTAAAAAGAGGGGGAAGGAAGATCGGTATTGCCTATAACTTTCTGGTGTCGGGACTCCCAGATGATTTAGATAAAACTGAGATGGCGTGGTCGCATAAGTTGGGGGACCCGGATGTAGATATAGACCTTGCCCTACTCTTAAGTAATAAAATATTTTGAGCTTCAAATTTGAGGGCCCAACATTACAAGACGGTGTTTAACCTTTATTATACACCGCGAAACTGTATGGGTGGGGGTTAAGGGAAGATGATAAGTGTCCAAGATGTAACACAGGTCCAGCAGATTTGGTGCATATGTTTCATGGTTGTCCCAGTCTGGCCCTAATTTGTAGTGAGATAACAATGTTTTAGAGGGGGCTGCTAGGCAATAATATCAACCTATCCCCCACCCTGGTCCTTTTAGGGTCGGACGCCAATCTTAAGGTTGGAAAACACACACAAGCATTGTTATTTATTGCCGTCACAGTACTTCGAATGCGGATATCTGCTGGGTGGAAAGATCCTAATGCCCCCACGTTTCAGATGTGGATGTCTAGGTTGTTGGGTATTCATAATCTGGAAGCCTGCCTATATGAATTTAAGGGAAGAAAGAAGCAGGAGTTTGGTAGGAATATATGGGCACCAGTGAAGAACTGGAGGAATTCAGATTCATGAGCCATGCTGGGATGACACATTTTTATAAACCATGATCGTATGTTATTAACTTTTGTACAGCTCTGATTGATTTTATTGCATACTACGAATTTCTATATTTATATTTCTAAATATGTATGGTATTATCTATGAATAATAATAATTAATTTATTGCATATTATGAATGATGTATTAATATATTTCTGGATATGTATAACTGCCTTATCTCTTAATAAAAAATAAAAAAAATAAAAAAAAACATGAGCCTTAAAAATCAAACCAATTGCAACTCCACTAACGCCATAATATTTTATATTGGCATGACAAGCAAAAAAAAAAAAAAAAAAAGACACATTGTTTATATTAAGAAAATAAAAAGCAAAAAATGGGAGTGCCACTAAGTCTGGCAGGCAGATGGCTGGTTGAGGTCTGCTGACTGCAGGGACATCTTGTGCTTATTCTATAAACCGAATGAACTGAAAAATAAATGATTGCTGCTCCTGGAGAGTGAGGCAGAGTTAAAAAAAAAAGAAGCATCCCCTGCTTAGCTGAGTGAAGGTGTGGTTCCTTTATACCAAAACTGTAACTTGAGGGGTTCTACCACAAGCAATATGATATGAGTACGATTATGTAGATGAGCCTAAAAATTATAATTATGCAAAGAAGCCCTGTCACCCAAGGATGAAGATAGTGATGAATTTTGTACAGCGTATGTTAATTCTTTTATGTACATCATGTGTAGGGGATTTAAGATATGATACTAAGAATCCTCATGCATAATAAATTGGGCTAGTTTCAAGGAAATCAATCAACATTTATTAAGCACCTAACTTGGTAAAAGGTCATTGCTAGATCCGTTGTGCAAAACAAGGTAGGACATATGCAGGTAAATTGTCACTTTGCTACTTAGGCCTAAGTTAGGAAACATAACAAAGCAAGATGGTTTTGCATCACCATCACCCTTATTGAAACCATCTCCCCATCCATGAGTTACAATGACTGAGCTGTGTTAATCAACACCTTATCCACAATGCAGACAACTTCCTAATCTTGATGTCATTCAGCACTACTCCTAAGCTAGGTATCATCACTCCAAATATATCTCCCACAACTTCACCAGCACCTCTTTCTCTATGGTTCGATTTTCATTCCAAACTCGCAAAATCTTCCACATGATATATCTTTAGAAACACAACTGTCACATAACAAGTACCATACTATTGTTCAAATTTGAACATATGCATTCTTCCTACACACAAAATATACCCCTGGCACCACTTGCACTCCCGCCTGAAGAAACGTTTTCCAAGCACCATCGATTCGAAAAATATGGTCACACACACTCTGTCCCACAGAAACAGTGTCATAACAGCTCTGAACTTGACAAATGTAAAGCTTGCCTCGTTGTTCCCAATCTAGAGCTATAGAACCATAGCTCAGTTTTGTGAGATAACTCCTCCTTGGTCCATTCAAAGGTTCCAGCCCTTTTTTTAAGCTTAACATTTAAACCCCTATGTCTATCTTCTACTTGGCCTACAAATTTATTTTCTTTGTCTGTTAATATGCTGTTTAGATTATGCCTATGCGTATAAGCAGTGTCTAGTGTTACAATGGGTACAAAATATTTTCCCATCGTCTCTTCTTGCTGGTAATAATCATATTTGTGCATGTGTTAATAGACTGGTATCTCTAAGAGTACTGCATCATAATTCGAGTAGTAGTAATACTACATACTAAGGAGCAAACTACAAGTAATGCCATATGTCAGGAGTAAGTGATGGTAGCTAGTTCCCTCCTCCACTGAAGCTGTCAATTGCTTACTTACATAACAATCTATCACATCCATAGTACTTACATCTTCCAAAAGCAACATACCATACGCATTCAGTATGTAATCACCTTTAGACAAATCTATATGAAGAAAGTGACTAGTTTGCTCTATTAAGCCTTTATCAGATCCTAATTTATCCTCTTCTTAGGCAGTAGTGGTAGGTGTGTGTAGTGTTCTACTTTTCTCTTGTAATACAGTGTCTTGTGGTGATGATCACTGGAATGTGGAATATGGGGGTTGCTTAGGAATATTGTCTGGCTTGTCAGTTGACAGTTGTAAGGTGAGGATATTGGATGGGGTCTCTGGTTATGGAAACTTCAATAATGCTCTCTTCATACTCAACTTGGATTCCTGACTAATTTCTCATGGGAAGACCTAGATCCTCCAGTGTGGATATTCCATGTACCCCTACTTACTTTTCCTTAGCTTTGTGTGAGTTTAAAATGGAGTCAGTGACGACTACATGCTTTACTATGATTCCTTCTACAATGAGTGTACCCATAATACATTTGTGACTACAATTCGAATATCAATTTTCAAAGTGACTCGGATTGTAGTTGTAAGAGGATCAACAGAGAGAGTCTCTTTCTCCGCCTCTTAGTTAAATGCAACAAAAGTCTTTGAGCAAATTTTCCTTGAATCTTGGAAAATTCGGTTAGAAGTCCTTTTTCACAATATTTACACAGCTTGGAAGACTTAGACTTCCCTAGCCCTCTCTTTTTCTTCTAGATGGAAAGTCCCTATTTCATTGTTCTTCCACTCGGGCCTAGGCTATCTTCTTTCGAGCAATGTTTTTACAGTTCAAAAGTTCTATTTACATCCCTTATGATTAGGAGATAATCTCCTCAATGACTGGCTGCAACAGTTCGGCTCTCAAAGCTGAAATCTCTACAGGGGACTGTGAAGCTCTGAAACTCAGAAATTCGATAGCCTACACAACCTTGGTGAATAAGGCACTGTCAATGACGGAATTGTCAATTCCAGGAACTCTCAGCAAGATCTTGACAATCGGTATTGAATACTTGAACTTCGCTCTCCCCTGCATTTGTAACTAGATAAGCCCACTTGGGAGAGGAATATCTACGACATGGCACTCTTGCCCTCCAGGACTTCCCTACACTCCCTGTGGCTTGCCCAGATTCACTCAGGCCAGACTCTTAAGATTCACCAATTGGTGCAACTTCTCTATCATATGCAAGTCTCAGGTTCCTTCTTTTCTGACTCACAGGTCATGTTTCACCTGCAGGGCCAGACTGGCAATGCCGGGCACTGGGCAGTCCCCCGGTAGGCTGCCAGGGGTGGGGGCCGTTTTTTTGGCCGGGGGGGGTTTTGTTGCTGGGGCAGATTTTTTGTACATTTAGTACAATAGTCACTGACTCACTACTGTACTCTGCAGCGTCTGCGTCTCACTCGCTCCTCGCTCAGTGTGAAAAAAAGCACAACTTAATCAATCTCTGCTCTGGAATGGATTATCCTAATTTCAATCATCTGTTCTGTTACTGTCAGGATAAATAATACATTGAAGCAGCAGTGCCATGTTAGGGGGTGGGTTGCGCATGCATGGCGCGCAGGTGTCTCTGGCACCACGTCTGCGTGGTCGCTTAGTCTTCAGTTCACCCACCTTAGGGGGGTGGGGTGGGCACGGCTGTTTGTGACACATGCACATTGGGGCTTGAGCAATAAATAGTGCATGTGACCCACATTCCAGAACCCAGAGACTGAGACGACAAGAGGCCCTCTCTCAGCACCCCATAATTTAAATATTTCTAGCCCTGGCCCTGCCTGTCCCAGTGTCTCTGTTGCCGACTGTCTGCCACCCACTGCCAGGCGAGTGTCGTTTGCATATTTGCAAATTACATTTGCAATCAGATAATACCAGTCCACAGCAGAAGGTGCAGTAGGAGCGCGGGGTCAATGGGTAGGACCGAAGTACATGTAGGCAACTGCAGGAGGGTGAGAGCTGAAGACCAGAGAGCCACAGTGGGACAGGAAGCGTGCATTTATCTTGGTATTAGCTCCATTGTCATTCATGGGGGGCAGCTTATTGGAGAGATAATTCACCATCATGTTTACGCATTTTTATTGTTTGCCATTGTAACATTCAGTTAACATTTCATCAAGAATGCTGTTTATGTGCGGTCTACCAATAATCTTATACTGGGAGCTCAGCAATTTTTCCTACCTCCCAAACATACAACTTTCTTTACCATTTTTATAGTCCATTTTTGATTTATTTGCTTTTTGATGTTTATCTTTAGGTTTTACTGTATATATTTTCATCAGTTGATGTATATTTAAGGTGTTGCGCTATTGTAAAAAAATCGAGAATCCATCTGGATCTTTTCTGCAATACTCGTGTTGCACAGTATCAAGACCGAACCCTACACCAGCAGGGCTAAACTGAGGACTGACTGCGCATCCATACCTACCCAATGAGAAAAGGGGCAGTGGGAAGAGAACGTTCCCTCACAGAATGAGTACCATGTGTGGGTTTACTATGGATCATCAGCGTTCTTATCTCTGATTGGTAGGCGTGCTACTGAGAGGGAAAATAAAATTATGCACAACTGTGTGTTATGGAATGTCATTATTTGGTAAATAGAAAATCTAAGAGATCTTGCTTTACTTTTTATATTTTTCCATGGTTAAAGAAGCATCAAAAATGTATTATAAGTGTTAAACTTGCAGGTTCTGCTGGCCTGATGTATCAATGGGTTTTAACCATGCTGTGTCTATACGGAACTGCGTTGATTCATTGGAGGTCACAAGGATTTTTCAAGATAACTATTCACCAGACAGGCAGCGAGGCCCGGACTGACGGTACCAGGCATTTGTCCGGGAGGCAGCAAGGGTGGGGGCCAGTTTTGCAGAGGTGGGGGCCTGTTTTATTACTTGGGGCCGGCTCTGTAGCTGTGCTACAATATCGGCCCTTTGTAACAAAAGCTGTAAGCAAGGGCTTCCAACCTCCTGGGGCCAGGCAGAACTTCCCAGGGGCTGGTAGGAGAAAAAATTGCCAGGGCTGCTTTGGGCTCCCAGTCCGGCCCTGGCAGCATCTTTATTCCTTGACTGCACACAACCGATTTCCAAACCAGTCTCTTCTGCTGAGTCAGATTCTATACCACTCACAAAGTTACTGTCTCCCTCAGAGTCCATACCAGGGTCTTGTGAAGCTTGAAACCCCCAGCCTGATCTGTTGGGTAGCCAACCTTGTCAAGAAACTCCACAGCTTGGCTTGCACTCTACGGTGACCCCTCGATCACAGCTGGAACTACTTCTGGGAGAGGAGCCTTTTTTATCAGGGGACATGTGACTCGTCGGGTATGGGATGCTTGCATCCAGTTCAGTACTCCTCCACATTTCACAACAGTATTTGTTACCAGTATCACCTGATATCATCCACGCCATGAGAGTCAAGACAGTTTTTCTATACATGGTTTTGGACAAGCACACAGTCACCTGGGTTCAGGTTGTGGGAGAGGTCTTTTGAGGTTGGTGCAGTTGTCCTGATGAGACACAGATTGAAGCACATCAGCAAATCCTTTTTAATAGTCAAGGATCAAGTCATCTCTGATATTAATCAATGCAGCTGCAGCCACAGCAGGCAAGTGCATTGCCCTGTCTTTCCAAATTTCATACAGTGATAACCCAGTCCCCCTGCCAGGAATTCTGCTCAAACTCATTAGAACTAAGGGCAACCCATCAGGCCATTTCAAAGATGTTGAGGACACACGCTTTAACCAGTCTCACCTTTAAGGTTTCAATAATTTGCTCCACTATGCCAAGTGCCTCCGGCCTGTTACTACAATTCAGTTTTACAGCCACACTCAAGGTGATACACAACAGTTTCATGACTTTGCCGTGGAAGTCAGTTCCTCTATCCGACTCCAATGTAGTTGGAAATCCAAATCTAGGAATGAGTTCCCTCAAAAATAACTTTTCTACTGTAAGACTATCAGACCTTCTAGTTGGATAAGCTTCTACACATCGGGAAAAGAAGCACACATAAACCAAGATGTATCTTAATCCATTACACACGGACATCTCAACAAAATTCAATTGGATCCAGTTGAAGAGACCCCCTGACATGCCAATGTTGCTCAAGGCGACAACAGTCTTTTTCCCAGCATTCATTTGTTGGCATGTAACACACCGATGACATACTGCTTCTGCAATCATGCGAAACCTCGGATTGAACCAAGTCTGCCTGAACCATCTCACCATTGCATCTCTTTCAATCTGAGCTGCCCCATGAATCTGCCTTGCCATTGGGTTTAACAGACAATCTGGTAACACTGCCCTACCATCACTTAAAACCCATATGTCACTTTCTCCGTTCTCACAACTTGCTCTGATCCAACCCGCTTGTTCCTGATCTGTTGCTTTCATTTGCAAACACCTGACTTCATCCCCTTTGTCTGCAACAGCTAGCATCATGCTGAGTTCGGTCTTCTCTGTACTCTCGCTAACATTTTCCATATTGAAAAAGCAATCATGTGTAGCACAAAAACGAGCAACTTTGCCTGCGTATGGGTTCCCCGTCATGACAAAGTCGTCTCCCTTACCATGGGCTGCACACTTAACAACAGCCACTTCATTTGGTAATTGCAATGCTTCCAACAATTATCTCACATATTCTCCATTCCTAATGGGAGAGCCTAATGATGTTAAGAACCCCCTCTGCGACCACAGCTGTTCGAAGTCATTAACTACACTGAAACTGTACTGGCTATCGGTATAGATGGTGACTTGGATCTGCTCAGAGACATGGCATGCACGGGTCAAAGCAATTATTTTGACTACTTGTGCGGAGTGTACTCCCAGTAAACAAGCAGCCTACACCACTCCAGAAATGGTACAGAAGGCAAATGCTGATCTCAGATTACATTCATTCTCTCTTAGACATGAACCATGAACAAAGAGGACTTGATCAGAATCAGGCAATGGTTCATAAACAATGTTGTCTCAGCTTGGTGTAAAGCTCAGCAACATACAAACATCATGTCATGGTTTTCACAATCTTCCCATCAGCACTTGGAACAGGTAGCAAGGTAGTAGGATTTAACAGAGGACAGCGCGACAGATTCACATTCTCTGCAGCAAGCAACACCTGCTCATATTTGTTAGCCTGTTATTAGTCAAATGCTGTGTCTTGGTGCTTGTCATTAGGAGCTCAACTGAATGAGGTACATAAACAGTAAGTGGATACCCCATCACAATGCTCTCACATCATTCAATACTGACACCTGTTGCAGCAAAGTATTTGTGACATCCCGGCAGTGCTGAAGCTACAGGATCTAAGTTAGCTGAGAAATAGGCCACTGGTCTACAGGCACCTCCATTTGTCTGGGTGAGTACAACCTTCCAGTTCATGATAGAATATTGAGAAGGCTTTGTTGTAATCTGTCCTTCCTAAAGCTGGCCCTCTCTCAACTCAAGGAAAGCAAGCAGTCATTATCCCAAGGTATCGGATCACACACATCCTTATGGGTAAGCATCTGCAAAGGTTTAGCCATCAAAGAGAAATTAGGAATCCACTGTTGTCAGTAACCAACCATTCCCAAGAACATCCTGACCTCGTTCTGGGTAGTAAGCGGATTAATTTTCATGATCGCCGACACTCGTTCTGGTGACACCTTTCTTTTGCCTTTTTCAAATTGATGTACCAAATATTGGACTTTGTTCAGACAGTACTGTTAGCCGGATTGTTCAGTATCATAATAGTATCATCCTTACAGGTCTCATGTGTTTAAGATGCAATGAGGAGATCATCGATGTACTGGACTAACACTGAAATTCGGGACAGAATTAAGCACTCAAGGTTCTTCTTAAAGACTTGATTGAATATGGATGGAATGTCAGTATAGCAAGCACAAGGAGATGATGGACGGAGGGCTGAAAGTTTTCAGACACTTACCCGCAATCACAGACCTGGGTTGAATCCATCATCGTTCTTTAGCTCACTTCACCAACTCAGTTCAGACCCAGCTATATGCAAATCAGTCTTGACACTGTGCCTCATGGGAACAGTCCAGACTGAACGGTCATGCCAGGTCTTCCCTGAACCAGAAACAAGCATCACGGGACCGGTTTCGGGGTAACACCCGTTATTCAGGCAGTCTATCTTGAATCCAGTGGCAAAGTGAGCAAAGGACCCACGTCTGGGCATACCCTGCCAACTTAGGGAGAACAAAGCAAACACAAGGAGCTGATGGACGGAGCTCTGAAACTTTTCAGACACTTACCCCCAGTCACAGATCTGGGTTGAATCCATCATGGTTCTTTAGCTCACTTTGCCACCTCAGTTCAGACCCAGCTATATGCAAACCAGTCTTGACCCTGTGCCTCATAGGGACAGTACAATAACAAGATTCATGCCAGTACTGATTTTGATTCACACGCTCACTTCATAATAACACCACACTTTTACATTTGATGTGACCAAATATTTTATTTTTATATTTGGTGAATATTTTCAAATGATTCCTATATTCTAAAAATTATTTGTCAAAATAGAAACACTTATTGATTCAGACAACTTTTTATACTCAATAATGTACACCAAAAAAACACAAAAACGTGGAGGCATTCATTACAATATTTTGAAACACCTGAAGTCATTAACAATACTAACAAGTTTGACACAAACCACATATAAAAAAGGAAAGATTGCGCGGTAGCTCTGGTTCTGTAACTTTGCAAAAATAATGAAAACATAAGGTTTAAGAAAAGCAAAAATGAATTTACACTATGCTCTGCTGGAATGCTCAGAAAGCATGGGCAACATTCAATGTTCCAATTAGGCTCATTACAGGTTATTGTCATTCATAATCATTTGATTTCCTTATTATGAGCCACATTGGTACCATTCTCCAATACAACACTTGTTTGAAAAGAACAGTCAACCCGTTTCAAACCCATACACTTATGTTTTGGGTTCTCCTCAGGACTTGAAACATTAAGGAGCTCCAAATTCCGGAAAAGCATGAATTGGAAATCCTCTTAACTTAAGCTTCGGTCCCCCACATCATGTGTTACTACAACATTTGAAGCAAATTTTTTTGTGTCTACCACAAGGGAAAAACAGACAATGCTCCCTGGTAGCGTCTATCGCTTTACATAAAAAATCGACTTGAAAAGCCATGAGCCCCATTTGGGTCCATTCGGTTTTGCTTCTTGATGGGAATAGTCCAGCCTGAACTGCCAAGCCAGGTCTTCCCTGAACCAGAAACAAGCCTCCTGAGATGGTTTCAGGGTAGCACCCCTCAACAGCCAGTCTAGCTTGAATCCAGTGGCAAAGTGAGCAAGGGACCCACGTCTGGTCATACCCTGCCAAACTAGGGTAAACAAAACCAACACAAGGAGAAGGTGGACGGAGCGCTGAAACTTTTCAGAAACTTATCCCATGTCAAGGGGAGCAAAAAAATGATGGATTTAGCCCCAGGTCTCTGTACTGGGGTGAATGTATGACATTGTTCAACATTCTGTCCATCAATTGTTCTTTATGCATTTGTCACCCGAGTGGGATGGGTATACCCAGACGTCGGTTCCGTGCTCTCCATGCCACTAGAGTCAAGATATCCTGGCTGATGAGGGGTGAAACCCCCAAAACCAGTCCTAAGATGCTTGTTTCCAGTCTACGGAGGTCCTGGCCTGGCAGTTCTCTCTGGACTGTTTGGCAAAGGGTCAAGACCTATTCGCATATGGCTGGGTTCAACCTGAAATGGCATGGGGAGCAAAACAATGATGGATTTAGGCCCAGATCTCTGTACCTGGGTCAATGTATGACCTTGTTCTGCATTCTGTCCATCAATGAGGGATATGACACCACATTAACCGCATGTGTGCGGCATGATTTCCGCTCCTGTGCTGAGATTTTTCATATCGCACTTTACATGACGAGCTGGGCTCGTCATGAGCGTGCGCGGAGGCTACCTCATGACGAGCCCAGCTCGTCATGAGCGTCGAAGGGGTTAAGACACAATTCTCCAGACGGAAACCAAATAAAAAATAGCTTTCCTTGTGCAACGGAATTGAGAAAAATGCCTGACAGAGATCAATCACCGTGAACCATGCAGCCTCACAAGCAATCTCAAACAGGATCACAGATGGATTTGGTACCATAGGACAACATGGAAACACATTGTTATTCACCTTTATACGGTCTTGTACAATGCAATAATTCCCGCTCGGTGTCTGCAATCCCATGATGGGCGAATTGAACAGACTTCCTATGATCTCCTTCAGAATGCCTTCCGTAATCATGGACTCAATCACTTGTGTAATCCCTGCCACTATTTCTAGCGCTTTTGGCCGCCATAAGTGTGGCAGGGTATGCTCAGACGTGAGTCCCTTGCTCACTTCCCACTGGATTCAAGCAAGCCGGGCTGAAGACGGCTGGAATGCCAGAAACCGGTCCTCGGAAGCTTGTTTCCGGTCCAGGGAAGACATGGCTTGGCAGTTCGGGCTGGACTGTTCCCATGAGGCACAGGGTCAGACTGATTTGCATATAGCCATGTCTGAACTGAGGTGGCAGAGTGGGCTAAAGAACGGTGATGGATTAAACCCAGATCTTTTGACTGGGTGTGAGTGTTTGATTGATTCAGATGCTCCGTCCATCACCACCCCCTTTTGTACCGCTTTTGGCCGCCATAAGTGTGGCAGGGTATACTCAGACGTTAGTCCCTTGCTCACTTTGCCACTGGATTCAAGCAAGCCGCGCTGAAGACGGCTGGAATGCCAGGAACCGGTCCTCCGAAGCTTGTTTCCAGTTCAGGGAAGACATGGCTTGGCAGTTCGGGCTGGACTGTTCCCATGAGGCACAGGGTCAGACTGATTTGCATATAGCCATGTCTGAACTGGGGTGGCAGAGTGGGCCAAAGAACGGTGATGGATTAAACCCAGATCTTTTGACTGGGTGTGAGTGTTTGATTGATTAAGATGCTCCGTCCATTACCACCCCCCTTTTGTACCGCTTTTGGCCGCCATAAGTGTGGCAGGGTTTGCTCAGACGTGAGTCCCTTGCTCACTTTGCCACTGGATTCAAGCAAGCCGGGCTGAAGACGGCTGGAATGCCAGAAACCAGTCCTCGGAATCTTGTTTCCGGTCCAGATAAGACATGGCTTGGCAGTTCGGGCTGGACTGTTCCCATGAGGCACAGGGTCAGACTGATTTGCATATAGCCATGTCTGAACTGGGGTGGCAGAGTGGGCTAAAGAACGGTGATGGATTAAACCCAGATCTTTTGACTGGGTGTGAGTGTTTGATTGATTCAGATGCTCCGTCCATCACCACCCCCTTTTGTACCGCTTTTGGCCGCCATAAGTGTGGCAGGGTATACTCAGACGTTAGTCCCTTGCTCACTTTGCCACTGGATTCAAGCAAGCCGCGCTGAAGACGGCTGGAATGCCAGGAACCGGTCCTCGGAAGCTTGTTTCCAGTTCAGGGAAGACATGGCTTGGCAGTTCGGGCTGGACTGTTCCCATGAGGCACAGGGTCAGACTGATTTGCATATAGCCATGTCTGAACTGGGGTGGCAGAGTGGGCCAAAGAACGGTGATGGATTAAACCCAGATCTTTTGACTGGGTGTGAGTGTTTGATTGATTAAGATGCTCCGTCTATTACCACCCCCCTTTTGTACCGCTTTTGGCCGCCATAAGTGTGGCAGGGTTTGCTCAGACGTGAGTCCCTTACTCACTTTGCCACTGGATTCAAGCAAGCCGGGCTGAAGACGGCTGGAATGCCAGAAACCAGTCCTCGGAAGCTTGTTTCCGGTCCAGATAAGACATGGCTTGGCAGTTCGGGCTGGACTGTTCCCATGAGGCACATGGTCAGACTGATTTGCATATAGCCATGTCTGAACTGGGGTGGCAGAGTGGGCTAAAGAACGGTGATGGATTAAACCCAGATCTTTTGACTGGGTGTGAGTGTTTGATTGATTCAGATGCTCCGTCCATCACCACCCCCTTTAATACCGCTTTTGGCCGCCATAAGTGTGGCAGGGTATGCTCAGACGTGAGTCCCTTGCTCACTTTGCCACTTGATTCAAGCAAGCCGGGCTGAAGACGGCTGGAATGCCAGAAACCGGTCCTCGAAAGCTTGTTTCCGGTCCAGGGAAGACATGGCTTGGCAGTTCGGGCTGGACTGTTCCCATGAGGCACAGGGTCAGACTGATTTGCATATAGCCATGTCTGAACTGGGGTGGCAGAGTGGGCTAAAGAACGGTGATGGATTAAACCTAGATCTTTTGACTGGGTGTGAGTGTTTGATTGATTCAGATGCTCCGTCCATCACCACCCCCTTTTGTACCACCATTTCTAGTGTCAGGTTATACTGAGGTGTCCTTGGAAATTCTGCATTAGGCTTAAGATGTATGCAGACTGGCTCGACTCCTCGAATCAGTCCGATTTCCTCTCCTGAAAAGTCCCATACCACTGGATAGATGATGTCTCTCAAATCCAGCAGCATATCTTCCACTATCAGTAAAGGAAACATGGCTACATAATGATTTTGATTAGCTAACTTGAAAGCAATGTCCCCATCATTAGTCTGCAATTCAGTTCTCATCAGTGTGCAATAGATGGTACAACTCAATTTACACAAGAGGTCACATCCTAATAAATAGACTGGACTTGAATCACACACTACAAACTGATTGTGGTCTTGAAAGCTTCCAATTTTCACCGGCACCTCTTCCGTCAACGAGTTTGTCATTCTTTGTTAGAAACTCAAACAACTTGGATTGAATTTCCATGAGAAGGGCAGGTTTGGGACTACTGCAGATATCACAGTAGAACGGGTAGCACCAGTATCAATCAAGAACGTAATGGGATGACCATCTACATCTGCTTCTACTTGTGGTCCATTCTAGTTTACCTCTAGGATTGTGACAACTGTACAGTCTTCCTCCCCCCCCAGGAACATTCGTAAGGACGGGTCCAGATCAAATCCATCCAGCGCTTCGAAGGGCATCTGGTGGTAAGTTCGATTGCGCTGCGAGATTCTCAGAGGTTCTGGCACCTGCACTAACTGGTTCTGATTCCCATTAAGAGATTTCTGCCTAGTCACTGTCGGCTAATGATTTGCAACATCTGTCACTTGCACAAGTTCTAATTCCTGCACTTGATCAGCAGGATTTAAACTACACTCGTGCTTTCAATGCTCAAACTTGTGACAAAAATGACAAGCAGTGGTCTTTTTCGAAGTCGCAACATCTATCCCTGTTTTGGGATCTATAGGGACACCTGTTCTTTTTCCTTGTCCTGCCGGTCCTGCAACTGATATAACTTGGACACCTCCTGGGATATTTCCTTGACCACAAACTACTGTTCCCCCTGTTGCCTGTACCTGCTCTCCTTTCTGTTCATTTTGCCTTTGAAATTGCAACAGCTGCTCCTATGTTTGGAATCCCCCTCATCACTACAATACCTGGCATACCGCAGAATTTCCTACATGGACTTATTTTGTCAGTAGATTAAATGTTGCTGGATCATAAGGCTATCTTCTGGTCTCAACCCTGACACAAATTCTGTTACGAATTGTCCCATAACTTTTCGGTCGCGAGTGTTAAACCCACTGTGCTGCTTAAAGGCTCGTAATAGCCTCTCGTAATAAGCATGCACTGTCTATTTAGGCTCCTGGGTTGTTTGATCTGTCTTAACACAATCGATATCTTGAGGGGCTATTTTGGACTGCAACCATGTGATCCTCTAATTGTACTTTTTTCTAACCAAAGGTGAAGGACCATGAGTTAGTGGATACCTCTCTGGCTCAGCAGCAGGCCAATCAATGGCTATTTTTTAAGCAGACCACAGATCACCAGAAACCACAATTTCAAACAGGGTATTTAAATAAATCTAAAATACTTTCGAGATCGACTTGTTTATAGCATTCAGCAGGTTTCTCCCTCAACTTGGGAAAATCATTTGTAAATGCAGCAAGGTCACCTCTACTTCAACGAACATGCACATACCCTTCACTAGGCACCTCCCAAAATGGATATGCCTCCACTCCCTATGTTCCCCTCCTGGAGAGGGTGTTTCTCATGTCGCCTTTCTCACATTCCTCTTCTTCAACTATCTTTGATCCCACTTATCCAACATACTCCCATCCCTTATTCCTATAACCATCTCTTGGATATGTCTTTTTAATCCTGTCACTCTCTTTTCCTCCAGCTCCTGGTTACTGTACTAAAGCCTATGATTTCCCCGTAACATTTTCATTCGATACAAGCCTACTCCATACCTCTGAGCTAAGTCTGACAACTTCTGATGCACTCTTCTTATCTGCGGTTGACATCCGTCACAACAAACAGCAGATCATCCGGCTGATATTTTTCTATCCTGTCCAAAGGCAAATGCCCACTGATTATCTCATCTACCTCAGCCTTCAAGCTCATCATATCTAATAGTTTCACCTTTACTGCAGCTTTGATGGTACCCTGACTTTATGCACTACTCTGACCCTCCTTGCTGTTATTATGGTCTCTCAACCAGTATTATAATGCTGCCACATGCATTTCACGTTGACTTCCAGTGGCTCCCTGACTCATGCTTACTTCCTAGGCTGCACCCACTAGTCCTCTCACTGGTGTTTCCCACAGCCATAGGTCTGAAATAGTGCTAGCCGTAGGAAGGATCAGCAGTAGCTGCTAAAGGGGTACTAAAGATGGACAATTTGAATTCATACTCCCTCAACTTCCCAATACAGTTCCTTTAACCTGTCTGGACTGTCACTGACTAAGGTTTCCCACTGAGCTCAGGTTATACACAGAAAAAACAGGACCAATAGTGACCGCTACTGTAAGAGCTTCCGGTAATTGTGAAACAGTGATAGTTCTTTTCTGTTCTACACCTCACAAGGTAGACACTCCAGTCCCCCTATTCCTGTGGATATCCTTCCAACAGCTCCTGTACCAAGATCCACCTGAGCTGGAGCGCTTCCCTCGTTTTCTGCACTTCCTGAGTCTTGCCCGTCATCTCCTGAATGTGGACTGTAAGGTGAAGGATGCGCAGATAGCAGCCCACCCAACAAACTGTATTCATTGTCACTGCGGTCCCTTCCATTTGCCTTTCTGCTACTGTTCTCAGAATCTCCCTCTACTACCTGCACCGGGTACAACCTTTCTCCCTCAGTATCCACTTGCCATCTCTTAAGCTGTGCATCCCACAGTGCGCCCTGATATGCCCTCACAGTATTCCTCATTATCCTTTGGTATTTATCCCTCTGTTTATCATGTGCTGCATGCATCCAGGCATCTAACACATCAAACTGTGTTGGTCTAGGCAAAGGGTGCAGCGCAAACATCGCTCCTCTTAACTGATGCAACACAGCTAGCCGAAATGACCCAAAGTGAGGAAATGACAATTCACCCTCCTTTTCAGTAATCTTATAGCACTTTTGAAGCCAAATTATAGTTTGGAACCAAATGTTTATTGCCATATAAAGTGATTGAGTATCCTCGGTTGGCGCCTCTTCACCCACTCGAGTAGAAACCCCTTCATCACCCACTAAACAGATCCTGCAACAGCCTAAGACATTGAATTATTTCAATTGAAATTTGTTGTTAAAATTTTTACGATGAAACAATTTCTTCAACCACAACTTTTCCAATGACTATCAACCAATCCCAGTGCGGCGTTACACCAACCAACCTATTGCAGTGCAGCACTTTCACTCCTCGCAGCAGCTCACCCTCCTTCACAATTTCTCCGTACGCATTCACTCACACAATCGTCTTAAAATCCTGTAAATTTCTCCCATCTAAAAGATCAATAGAATTCAATCATCCATGAACATTCACACACAATGACACTCGACCTGCACTGGTCACCCAAATCGGTATATCTAGCCTCTGTACAACAAGATCCACTAAACAATTTCCATGCGTCCCATTCACATAAAGCTCCCTGTCTTAGATGGGACTGCTGATGACGTCTCAAAACAACTCCTCAACTTTTCGGTCAGATAATCACAAATCTCAATCTCAGTGTCTTCTACACCCTTAGTATATACTGGGATCTTAGGCTACTTCGGGACCTGACACTTAGGGGAAGATGTATCAAGATTCCGTTTTGCGAATCTCAAATTGCGAAATTTTGCGATTTGCAGTTTCAGATTCGCCAAACAGGATGTATGTAATTGTTTACAACATTTTTGTGATTACTTAAATATCGGGAAAAAATCGCAGAATCCTGTTCTGCGATTCCTTAATAGCAAAATTCGCAAAATAGGAAATCGCAAATCCGGGAATCTGCAATACAGGTGCAGCTTGATGACATCACAACCAGGAAGCGGGAGTGATAAGTTGCACCTGCTTGCCTGAGCCACACCCAGTGACAGTTAGGAGTGTGTTTGGAGGCTGCACAGCATTGCTAGCTCTACAATGGAGTTACAGATCCCACAGGAGGGCATGGAGCCTGAAAAAAGAAAAAGGAAACACAAGTTTTCTGAAAAAGAACATGAGGTTTTTATAGAAGAAATGGTCTGCAGCCATGAACTGCTTTTTGGGGAAAAAGCCTTGAAAGTACCGGTGTCAAGGAAAAGAAAGATATGGCTGGAAATCCAAGAAAAGGTAAATGCAGTGGGAGTCACCAACCGTACCATTGATGAGCTGCGAAAAAGATGGTATGACATGCACCAGAGGTCGAAGGAGAGGGTGGCAGCCAGGCTGAAGGAGGCACACAAGACCAGTGGAGGAACTTCAACTGCTGAACAACCAACACCCCATGAGGAGCTTGTGGAGACCACTCTCCTGCCTGAGAGTGTGTGTGGAGTGGCTGAGATTGACAGCTCCGACCCTGCATCCAGTAGTCAAGGTAAGATGCATGGCAAATATCTTTAAACAGCTACACATAGCATGCACATTGTGTAGAATGAGGGACATGAAGTAAACACATTTTAGTCTGGTCCACTCCTTACAACACAGAAGTGCATGATGGGAGTTGTAGTTTGATGAAGGATAGTTTGTAAATAAGAGTAATAAAGCACACGGTTAGATTGTGGGTTGCATTGAAGGCATAATGAGAGGGTCAGTATTGATACAACTTCAAATTTGAAAACTTTATTTAGTCCAAAATGCATGATGAACAAACACTCATATGTCCCCCTTTACATCCACAGCACAATCAAGGGCACCAGGGGACATTGCTGAGGGAGAGTACTCCCAAATTAATGTGGATTACTCCAAAGAAGGGGAAAGCAGTGAAGATTCAAACCCAACACCAATAATGCGCAGGAAGCGTACACATGTGCCCCCTCTGACTGCCTTGGAGGATGACATAGATGACACTGGGGATGCAAGAGACTATAGTCAGGAAAATCTGGAACTATGTGAGAATCGTGAACAACAGCAACCACAGCAAAGATCTCACACATATGGATCACGTAGGTCCTTGTCCAGGGGGAGTAAGGGCAATGTAGAGGAGAGCACTGTATTCGCAGCACTGGAGCAGAACATGCTTCAAGTGCAGCGCCTGCAACACAAGGCACTGCGGTCAATACACAGGCAGCTGACCACATTAAATAAAAATCAGAATCACATGGGTGAGGGCATGATGGCCATGGCAGGTGCCATTGAAAAATGTTGTGCTACACTTGAGCGCACTGCAAGTGCCAGAAACAGGGCTGCACAACGTGCCCATGCACGTATGCACAGTTATAATAAGGCTGTGAACCGCCTCTGTACAATAACAAGGAACCTAACTCATAACAGCATCACCATGCAGATGCAGATGACTTACTGCAGCCAAGACTTTGCCAGAGGGCTAGAGCAAGTCACTAATGCTGTGGAACTGTTGCAAACAGCTAACTCTGGTGGCAGCACCCTAATGGTCTCAGGGGAAAGTGAAGAGACCTCAAGCAGGAGCAGCAACACTCCTCCATTGCCACTTACTCAACGACACAGTTCCAGACATGGTGCTGCAGGTAGCCATGAAACGGAGGGCACACAGCCAGAACACTGCCCTGCACCCAGCCGTCACCGTCGGAGGTGAAGCGGATAAGGACACTATTGTTTAAACTGGTGAAGCAACCAACCTAAACTTTTTTCATCACATTACTTATCAGTGCAATCACTGTGTTGTAACATGTTATGGGTTCTCAAAACATAAATGTGTGTGAAGTGTGAATAAACACATCACCTGTTACACGGATATTATTTGTACAATACATTCATTTCTTACCTAAAAGTAGTTCTGTGTGATCTCAGACTGTCTCTGGTGTCCAGATGGTGCCCCTTCTCCTGCTGCTGCCCTGTCAGGGGGAGGTGCGCAATCATTATCCGATGTGTCTGAGTCGCTCACACCAATTTCGGTCCCTTTCCTCATTGCCATGTTGTGGAGCATTGCGCAGCTTGTTACTTGTCTCTTGCATTTGCTGGTTTCAGATATGGTGTTCGGATGAAGTCTCGCACTGCGTAGGCACTATCACCTGCATGGATGAAAAGGTAAGGTAAGTCAATGTTACCCCCCAAAATGAGTATCGGATGGATGGATGTGTGCTATTTATTTACCTAGCAGGTATCCCTCTCCAAACTCTCCAGCACTCAGACGTCCATGTATCCCACTATGTTGGAAGACGAAAGAGTCATGTGTGCTGCCAGGGTATTTTGCACAATGTCATTGATTATGTATTTAGATAATCCAAAGGTGGTGATGGATGGAGCGTTGACAATACAAACACTCACCCCCAGTCAACTGATCTGAGTTTAATCCATCACCGTTCTTTAGCTCACTCTGCCACCCCAGTTCAGACATGGCCATATGCAAATCAGTCTGACCCTGTGCCTCATGGGAACAGTCCAGCCCGAACTGCCAAGCCATGTCTTCCCTGGACCGGAATCAAGCTTCCCAGGACCGGTTTCTGGCATTACAGCCGTCTTCAGCCGGGCTTGCTTGACTCCAGTGGCAAAGTAAGCAAGGGACTCACTTCTGAGCATACCCTGCCAACTTAGGGCGAACAAAGAAAAACCAAAGGTAGTGATGGATGGAGCGTTGACAATACAAACACTCACCCCCAGTCAACTGATCTGGGTTTAATCCACCACCGTTCTTTAGCTCACTCTGCCACCCCAGTTCAGACATGGCCATATGCAAATCAGTCTGACCCTGTGCCTCATGGGAACAGTCCAGCCTGGACCGGAATCAAGCTTCCCAGGACCGGTTTCTGGCATTACAGCCGTCTTCAGCCGGGCTTGCTTGACTCCAGTGGCAAAGTGAGCAAAGGACTCACGTCTGAGCATACCCTGCCAACTTATGGCGAACAAAGAAAAACCAAAGGTGGTGATGGACGGAGCATTTGACAATACAAACACTCACCCCCAGTCAACTGATCTGGGTTTAATCCATCACCGTTCTTTAGCTCACTCTGCCACCCCAGTTCAGACATGGCCATATGCAAATCAGTCTGATTTTTTCAGAACTGGCCATGGTTGCTCACTTGGCCACTGGATTCAAGATAGCCTGGCTGATGAGGATTATGAATCCGAAACCGGTCCCAGGATGTTTGTTTACGGTCCATGGAAGACATGGCTTGGCAGTTCGGGCTGGACTGTTCCCATGAGGCACAGGGTCAGACTGATTTGCATATAGCCATGTCTGAAATAGGGTGGCTGAGTGGGCTAAAGAATGGTGATGGATTAAACCCAGATCAGTTGACTGGGGGTGAGTATTTATTTTGCTCAAACGCTCCGTCCATCATCCCCTTTTGTATCGCTTTGTTCGCCCTAAGTGTGGCAGGGTATGCTCAGACGGGAGTCCCTTGCTCACTTGGCCACTGGATTCAAGATAGCCTGGCTGATGAAGATTATGAATCCGAAACCGGTCCTAGGATGCTTGTTTCCGGTCCATGGAAGACATGGCTTGGCAGTTCGGGCTGGACTGTTCCCATGAGGCACAGGGTCAGACTGATTTGCATATAGCCATGTCTGAAATGGGGTGGCTGAGTGGGCTAAAGAATGGTGATGGATTAAACCCAGATCAGTTGACTGGGGGTGAGTGTTTGATTTGCTCAAACGCTCCGTCCATCATCCCCTTTTGTATTGATTTTGTATTTGGCATTGCACACAATCTGGATATTTAGGGAATGGTAGCATTTTCGGTACCTGAACACGTATTCTGTAGCTGCTGGTGGGGTGATGGTGATATGGGTCCCATCAATGCAGCCATTGACACGGGGGAAACGTGCAATTTGATAGAAGTCAAGTTTGGTTTCTTGTAATGCCTGTTGGGTGCTTGGGAAGTATATGTGATGTACTAGCCTGTTCAGCATTGCATCCAAAAAGGCATGAAAAAAGCGAGAAAGAGCACTCTGTGACACCCCACCAACCTCTGCTATGACTCCTTGAAAACTCCCTGAGGCCAGAAGGTGCAGTGAGCACAATACCTGCACAGAGGTGGCAATTGATTGTGTTCTGCCTGTTGACTGTTCCAAAAAGGGTTTCATGAGGTCCAAGATGGTGTGTGGGTGCAGCCTGTACTTATCATGAATGTCCTCTTCAGTCTGCTGGAACAGCGTGATGCGCAGTCTGAATATACGCTCCTGTCACAGTCTCCTCTGTGCAAGGGCACGGATACGCAGACTCCTGGCTATCACATATAGTCCTGCCATTGTGGGTGCTTCAGTTGCATTGTGGGTTGCTTTTCATACTTTCCACCTGGTTACCACCTGCATGCACTTGGTGGTAATAGCGATTTCTTATTTTGAGATTTTCACAAATTCGCAATTTGCGATTTTTTTTTTACATGTTATTGCAATTTCTTAATTTGCGATATTCACTTTGCGAAATTCGCAAACAAAGAACATCGCAAATTCATAAATCGCAATATAATTAGCAGATTTCATGTTCTCGCAACGTAAGAAATCTAAATTTTTGCAATTTCCTATTTTGCGATGCGATTTGTGTCATACATACCTTTTTTCCTATTTTTTAGTCGCAAACTCTGCTTTTTTGCGAATCGTAGCGTTTGCGACTAAAAAAACGGTGATACATCTGCCCCTGTAATCTCAATCCTTGGACCACGTCTGGCCCGAAACCATATTCACTCACCTCTCACACCAACTCCCCAAGACATCACACATTCAAATAATTCCCGCAATCTGAAGTACAACATACACCCAATTAATACTCACTCCTTCGCTTGCTGCTGATCTCGCCTCACATCAGACTCCATCAGTCTCCTCCGGATTCCGTTGCTCTCTGTAGTCAGTCGTTGGTCTCTATTTTGGGACTTTGGGGTTCTAGGCTTCACTTTTCTAGACAAATTCTAGATTCACCCCTCACTTCATGTGCTAACCATCCTTCTTTGCTACCAACTAAAAGGGCCGGACCCATAAATTCTGGACCTATTCTAAAAATACAGTCTAATGGTTCGTTTTAGAAGCATGAAAGGGTAGAGAGAGTACATTTGTTATTATTGCCAATCAATTAAACAAGAATTCCTTTGGACACATAGTACCCACAGACATCTACATAAAGTTAGTTGATTTATTACAAAGGCAAAAATAACAATCATAAAGACACCTCAAGACGAGAGTGTAAAGTACATCGGACCCATCATGAAGACAAACCTGTGTATCTAATTAAGACTATGTAGCTCAAGTAAAATAATTCATTCAAGAAGTAGGATGCAGAGGATCAGAAAGCATGAGTCCAAGTTTCCCTGCATCGAGGGTTGATGAATATAAAGCATTCATTTATACCTACACTAACACTAAAATTACATCCCTACTCAAGCATCTCCAGGGAAAGGAATAAAAGGTGTCAACATATGAAGTCTTCCTAAGAAGTCTCTCCACCACTGATGCATCAAACAGCATAAAATCATCGACACAGAGCTTACTTTAAGATGCTCTCTCTCCGAAGGCAAAGGAAGAAGTGGGCACATTCAATTAATGCATTTACCTACATGTAAAATGGAAGAAGTGGGCACATTCAATTTATGCATTTACCTATATGTATAATGATACAATTATTAACTCATTTAGTACATGATTAATTGTCAGTTTCACAACACGAGTTCTTCACATTAATGTTTCTTGCCAGTTACATTTACTTACTACGTTAATTCTCCATGTTACTTTTCAATGGCCTAAGCACATCACATTTTTAGTTTATACATTTTAAATTCTAACACCTCAAGTTAATACAACAAAAGATTATATGTGGGTGTGCTCTACACATATGATTATAATGCCCCCAGGAAATAGGATCTGAATTCCGCGACATCACACCAAATTAACCTGTCCTCAACCCTCTCAGAGTCTGGCACAAGCAGTCAGGTTTAACTTAGAGGTAATACGTAAAGTACTTATGCAGCACTTCAAACAATAAAAATTAAAACAGAACACAAGAAAAATTCCACACCAATTTTGACAATGGAGCAAATGTAATAAATTATTTGAGACCAAAACAACAAACATCTAATCAGTAGAACCAGAGATGTGCAATTTCAATGTTTGACTAAAAATAGTGCCTATAAGCACAAAGCATCAACTGTGGTTATCTGATCGTGCAGACCAGAGAAAAGTCACAAGTTCAGTCGGACCATGATATACCTTAAATCCTGGTTTACAGAAAGGTGCATGATCCCACATTGAGGTTGTTCAGAGGCGCAGCAAAGGCTGTGATGCGGAGTCCTGCATTATTGAGGATGCCGTCAATAAGGGGCTTGTGATTCGAAGGCCTGTGTTGAGGATGTGCTGCACAGCGGTGTTTCCGAGGAGACTGTGGGCTGTGATAAGAGCGAGGCCAGGCATCGGGGATGCGTTACAATATGTTGGTTTCCAAAGCAGCTGCAAAAAGATGCATCATGATGCCTTTGTTTTGCTCACAGGACCACAGCTGGACTGTTAGAGGCCCTTCAGGCCCACTTCCAAGGGTCCAGGACTGTTGTGGCAGTGTTTGGGTCAAGGTGGTTGCAGTCTTTTCTAACCCTGAGGCTCTGATCAGGTGGCCAGCCAACTAGCCCTTGGGTTACTCTGTGGTCCTGTAATCAATTTTCAGGTCCAGTCCTTTGACTCAGTCAGCCAGGCAGCAGGGCAGGAGAGTAGCTGTTCTTCTTGCAGAGCAGCAGAGCAGTCATTCTGGGTTTTCCACAGAATTAGAGGTGTACTGAAGAGTTAGGTCTAAGCGTTCCATATTTTACCTGCTGTCCACTTTGTAATAGAAGAAAGTTCTGGAGGTTTCCATCTCATTAGATGCTTGGAATTTCTTCCCTCCATGCCCTGGCCCCAGATTGTCTGGGGTCACAAAAGAGTAGAGTATCAAACCCATTGTGAATGTGCCCAGGCAGAGCCTTTGTGATGTGCAAGTGTGGAAGGTGACAGCTCCTTTCCCTGCAAAGAGAGGGGCAGTGTGGATGAGAGAGTTAATTGCTAGTTTGCTTATCCACGCTGTTTCTCTCCAAGTTGTTATAGCTTCACGCTGGGAGTCGCAACTTCGACGTGGAACACTAAACGCTGCTTTGAAAATTAACCGAGCGACAGGTTCCACAGTCCTTCCCTATGTGCTCCTTAATTGTGCCTTTACCTCCATTGATGTCAGGACCGCATTCGCTACTGTTATCTAACTAGTAAGTTTGCCTTCCCATGTTTACTCAGGGAGAACACCCCTGTACTAAATTCACTGACCTCCCTTCCTTACATGTTTTAGGGACACCAAGCTCAACACAGCACGAGTCACTACAGTGCATAGGATCGCATTCTACATTAATGCACCAATAGGTTTCCGTGTACTAATGCTCCCTAGATTGGAACTCTAATTAACTGAGCAGCTATAACTATGGTGCATAGATGCGCATTCTAGTAGGTTGCACTAGCAAGCTTCCTTGCATTAACTAATTCCGCAAGGAGCTTTTTAATTATTTGTTGTGCAAACAACTATCTTGCCTCCTATCTCAGCAATAAAATTACATAATGCACCATAATTTCTTCAGTAGTTGGCGTCTACTCAGTTTAAATATGCTAATTCATTACTATGATGATGACTCTAACCTGCATGTCCATTTTAAGTATTCTTCACCTTAAACTATGTTACATAAATTTTACGAGGCCATTAATTGAATCAGGCCTGACAACCTACTTTTCTTCTTCCTCTTTTCTTTCTTTTCAGTGATATCAGGTGCCCACACACCTGTCCTGAAGATGATCTCAAATTGTTGAGATCAAAATGATGTCGACCTCATAACTATATTAAGCTACTGGTTTTATTAAATAAACTCATTGGTAGGAGTACAATGCTATGCTTATGAAGAGTTGCATGTTTTTATTATTCTATTACCCACTCAAGCACCTTTTTTCAATTACCTGTAAGCACTGGATCATACTTAAAAACCTCAAAAGTATATTTAAATATCATTTGGTATACTGCAATGAATAAACTAATTGCATTATACACTAAACTGTTTGGAGGTTGTTGTACTTTATACTTCTTGCATATTTTTCACAACAATAATTAGAGTCTCCTTATTAAAAACATACAGAACCTATTTTCTATTACTTTTCCTCTTTTAAAAAGGAGCTTATACGGGACCATATATTTTAAGCTAAGCAGCGCAGCCCAGAGTCGCAAAGAGCCACTCTTGTAGTACCCTCACCCAAGGGAAGGATGTCACTTTTGTCGTAATGAATCTTGTACTCTGAAAATTAGATGAAAGATTTAATTAGTACAATCAGATTAGAATATAGCATGTTACATTGCATGCTATTACATGGCCTTCCTTTACAACGCAGTCATTACAACGACTGCGTTGTTACAACACGATACCTATACAACGCAAGTTATTAAATCGACTTGTTGTAGTCGGCGTGCTGGGTTTACGAATAGTATAATTTACTATTCCAACTCCAGCATGCGCAACAGTAGGGACGGTGTTGGAATAGTAAATTATACTATTCCTTAGGTTAGAGCGCCCCCTACAGCATGCGTCCTAACAATGCGGTTGTTGTAACAACCGCGTTGTATAGGAACTGCCATGTAATGACTGCGTTGTAAACACTGTGTCCCATCAGATTAAGGATAGATGAACCCGGATTCTTTCAATTGAGAAGGATGCTATCCACACATAGGGACTGAGTCCCCGGAGACATGGTGGAGGCCCACATCGTGGTGGGGCCTCTGCACTGCAGTTGCTCATTGGGAGGGGGGTCCCAAGACAAGTGCAGTCTCCTACCACAAGTGCAGGCCCCCCACCACGACTGTAGGGCGAACACCACAAGTGCGGAGGCCCTTTGTGAATCAGACCCTTAGTGTTGTCTTTAGTTAGCCTGCAATGGTGTTCACACCCTTAACGATCTTGCTGCGGAGGTGCTACCACCCCATGATTAAACCTTTATCATGTTTCGAGTGTTTGGGCTTAAGCCGTCATACTTTCTACCAGAATACCAGGACAAATTTACGTCCTTTTTTCTTATATGTTGGAGATTCTAAGGGAACTAAGGAACTATCCAAATATTGCAACGTATTGTTTTTTTATAGAAAAAATGGCATCAACAACAGGTATACTGTGTTGAGAACACCATTATCCCAGATTTCAGGAACACAAGGAGTGTTACAACTCCAAAGAGATGCTAAAGAAAAGGCAATTTAAAACATTTTCTATGTGCATTTTTCTACATGGTAGTGGACCTTTACTACTTTTATAGTTCTACCTTCTTGCTGTTTGTGGTGGAAACAGGTGATAACCTGATGGTGACTCTGGGAGCTATACATTTCTGAAAACTAGATATAATTTGGCAATCATTGAAGCGATATTCTTGTATATCGCTGATGGTTTTCTTACGGCAGCTAATCATTGAACTCTGAAAATAATAAATAGAAACATGAAAAAATAGCAATTGATGACAATATTTTTATCTGTAATGTTTTACCTTGATGGTCAATTTCCAAATGCAATATATCTTTATGTCCTTTAGACCCTTTTGGTCAAAAGGTTGTATAGCATATGTGGGTTGTCCAAAAACATGCAATGGCCCGGAGCCACAAGTGAGCTGCATTTGATGATGACGACGTTGCAGCAATTTAAACTGTAATATAAAATCAATTAGAAATGGGGATGGAGGAAACATAAGCCCTTTGGAAATGTGCCCAATATATTGAGGTTAGGACTAATGCTGATTGTGCAACTCTGATTTTGGGGTTACTCGTACTATGCTGTGATTCAGAGTACATTTGCAAATTGTGTAATTTCTCACATCCTGCATTAAATTTAGAAGCCAAAAATGGAGAGAAAATAAATTGATAAAAATGGTACCCCACATGTGTGGCTGGGTCTTTCACTCACACAAGGAAAGGACCCAAAATGCAACATGAAGACATCCACATTTTTGCTTTGCAAATGAAACAATTTTGGTGTTATGATTTGGTGTGAGTTGCATAGATACAATTATGTTTTCTTGCACATATATTCCTGGCAAACCTCAAACTTTGGTTTAAATCACAAATATACTGAAATCCAGTGAAGGAGAGTTCTGGAATGTGAGGGAATACTCAAACTTCCTACCATGTAGCATTTCCACACTTATCCAGTTAAAACAGTACCCCTCTTATGTGGCTGGGCATCTCACCCGTAATAAGATAGACTCCGAAATGCACCATGGACACTTCAAATTTTTACAATAACATCCTTACCCAATTAGATGACGTTGGTGGCTGCAATATTTAAGCCCGGACTTGGCCCTCACTAAGGAAAACGTACTAAACCTAGACATTTCTGTTAACTAGACATGCAGGAGAGTCCAGAGTGGTATTAATTGCATGGATGACATGATGTGCTTGTACCCAGAATGCCATGCAACCTTTAATCAATGGCTAAAATCACATGTTTTCCTCACATTTTTTGATTTGAGGGCTGGGCCAAAATCTGCGTGTTCCTCAAAATTTGTACAAGCCCATGTCCCACTGTGGAAATAAAATTAACAATTGTGCCCCATCATTTCCCTGTTTCTGCCTGACAGCCATTTTTTTCATTCAGACAAGCACCCATTTTGTGTGTGACATCCATTTTGTCTTCAGACCCACAAGCAAGACACCCTGCCTCTGGCACCCCCGTACATTGACCACACATTTCTGTGGTTCTGCCAATTCTGGGAACCAGCAGCAGATAGTTCCTGTTTTAAGAAATAGTTCCTGTTCTTGACTGCAAGCCAGAGAGCAGATGGTCTCTCTTTTACACAAGATAGTTCCTCTTTTTGACTCTTGTGGTTCAGCCAATTCCCAGAACCAGCAAGATAGTTCCTCTTTTTGACTCTTGTGGTTCAGCCAATTCCCAGAACCAGCAAGATAGTTCCTGTTTTACACAAGATGGTTCCTGTTCTTGACTCTAAGCCAGAGATAAACCCCCGAATGAGGAAGGGCCTTCAACTGAAAGAGAACACATTTCCACACATCGCATGCCCTCTCACGAGACACAAGACACGCCCCTACCTTGACACATCTGTTGGAAATTTCTGCTTGTCACTTCCCTTTTTCTTGTCACTTCTCTTTTCTTCTTTTGCCTATTGACTGAAAACTGTATAAATATTCTGATGTGTGAATAAAGCTGCAGACCACTCCTGTACCCGCTTGGTGCTGGAGCTCTCCCCTTAACTCGAGTTACTGGACCTTTTTTTATACTCGAGCACCACGGACTCCTCTCTTTGCTTTGACTGAAATTATGATTATTAAGTATAGAAATTCTGAGATGAGGTAATATTGAATTAATTTACCACACCACACTTCACCTATTAATCTGATACCTCTCTTGTGTGGCTCGGCCTATCACCTGGTACAGGAATGGAGGAAAACTGCCTATGACCATATCGTTTTCACATGGGCGCTGGTTTGCCTATTGCTGGATACATCTTTTCAGATTGCCAACATGTAAGAGATAATGCAAGTCGAGATAGAGAAGGATAAACAAAATTAAAGGTTTCTGTGGAAGCTGCTATGATAACATAATAGAGGGGGTATGAGGATAGAATATGTGCAAATTACCTTTACTGTTAGGTTACCACCTTTTCTTTTAATTTTTTTCTGGACCCTATTTTTGATGCACTTAGAACCATGTGCACTATTATACCTGCTGACCGGGAGTAAAGTTCCTGTGCTCCCTTAAAACATGTGGTAATTGACTAATCACTGTTTGGCTTAATTAACGTTCTTATAGGGCCATTGTATGTGATTCAGAAAATACACCTATGGCATTGAAAGTTAAATGTCACCTGTGAACTGCAACACTTATTGTGCCATCTATTAGTAAAACAAGGTCAACATGACTTCAGGCCTACCCTGTGTACCCTGTTGCACAGACCCATCAAAATCACCCTTTTTGACAGGTAGGAAAACCTGATTTCAAATATTAAATAAGTCATCCCTAAGCACACCTGCCTAGGTAGGGTGCATAATATCAAAGAGTGGAACATGTGTGACATTTCAAATTGCAGGGTTCCCCCAATGACTAGACCCACAATGACATTGTTACTGGTCAGGCTGGAATTGGTACATTGTCAAAATCTAAATATATATTATACACTTTAATTTATAATGTTTGACCTGTACAATATACAGAATCCATTGATAGACTTATTTGTATATTTATGGCATAGCTAATTCAATGGGGAATATGGGTCTTTAATTAATATATGGGAAATGTCACTTTGAAAAAGTTACTTTTTTCTGCCTGAAGCTGTCAGATGCTAATTTTCATTAGCTCCCCAGCTACTGCCCAGCTGTAGTTGACCTGAATGAGGTGTCAAAGAGTTGTGAGAAGTGCTTCCAGAGTGGTGACAATGGTCTGGATGTGGGAACGTGTTCATTTGCTTTCCCTTGCAAGAAGACTAGTTAGGTGGAACCAGGAACTTCACCAACTGGAAAGGGGCCTGTCCTGTCACAATGAATTGTTAGGTGGCACCTAGGAAGGCCCAGCCTTTCTCTCCATAGTCAGACTGGCACAAAGTCCACTGGGTGGGAAGCTAATCCCAGAGCCAATTTTGAGGGAGCAGAGAGAAGGGGACTGCTGCATGGCCACACTTACGGGTGGGCACACAGGGTATGCACAATGAGATATGGGTTTCCTCATCTTGAATTTGTCTAGAATGAAGGGCACTGTAGGATTGTTTGCAGTAAGACAGGCGGGAACTAGGGAAATAGTGAGTAGGGCCACTCCTAGGAACCTTTACCCATTGGTTAGGTAGTGCCCAGGGTGTCATCAAAGTTATATGTGCAAGACATAAATGTAGCCTGCCCACGACCCATTCTTAGAACACCTTCTGGGCCTCCAGAAGCTCAGAAGGGGAATGAACCTGCTGTCTGTGAGTGATAAGAGCCCTGAAAGACTCAATTTGCTACCTCTCGTACAAGCCTGGGGGGAGTTTGCGGAGTTTCACTATGCAGAACTCCGCGAGCTGCCAAAAAATCTCTGCCGAGTTACATGGAGCTCCGCAAGTGGTGGAGTGAGTTAGAAAAATGCTGTTAGCTGTAATTTTCAGCACCCAGTGTTTGTCCGCGCTGTGAAATTATTGTGAGCGGCACCTTGCACAGTGCAAGCAGGCACTGCTTCCTTTCTGCTGCTCGGGTACATTTTCTACTCGAGGGGCAGCTTTCTCAACGCGAACGGACGGTTTCTCAATGCGAGCAGTCGCAAGCCTACCCGGTCAAACGCATTGAGAAAACCGACCAACCTGCGTTGAGAAAACTCACCGGGAGGTTGATTTCCCTCAATCACGCTGGCCAACTTGACGTTGACAAGCGCAAATTAGGAAACATCTTCCCAGGAGGTGGATTTTTCTCGTTCGTGCTTTCCAACTAGATGTTGACAAGCACGAGCGAAGAAAAAAAATCTGCTCCGCTAAGCGAAGCAGAGTTTTTGGGAACTCCCCAAGCTCCGCGTAACGCAGAGTGCAGAAAACTCTGCAGACTCCGTGAGTGAAGTTCACCTCCTAGACTTACTCTTGCACCCAGGACAAAGAAGTGTATTCCCAGGGATAGTTGACTGTCCTCCTGAGTGATAGCAGTGGCAACTAGACCAGGACTAGCCTTTGCTGTTGGTCTCTGCCTGACACCCCAAGAGTGTCTACGTGCCCCACGTTAATGTCTGTGTTACCTTAGAACTAGACTCATGTGGTTGTTTGGCCACCAGAAGAAAGCTTCTTTAGGGCCTGTGAGGAATGTTTTTGGCCAGCAGTTTCACAGTAGCTGATTGAATTTCAGCACTGTCAGTTCAAATGTCCCTGCACCTCTTTAAAAACAACTACAGCCCATTTTGCTTTGGGACATATAACATCTTCAACAAGAATCTCCTAAGCTCCGGAGCGCTAGTGGGACCAATCTTCTTAAGGTGTCCAGTTTTTGGTTCTATGGCGGCAGCTACAGTTTCAGTAGTATCTCTCAGTGAGGGGATTTTTTTCTCAAAAGTTACAAAGTCTAAATATGCATTTGGATTTAGAAGAATGTTCTACGATTTTCTTCAAAAAAGTAATAAAGTCTCTTTCTGGAGTTGGACTTAGAAACCTTTTCAAACTCTTTGACTTCCAGACTTTGAGTGGGTCCATTCCACTTGGTGTAGTCAAATCGGGCCTCAAATTACACCTACGTCCAATCTACTGCTTCCATATACTATCATTGGTTTTTAGTATTTTTTAGCATTATTTTTACTTACAAATGTTTAGATTCATATCCCTATTTCCCATTATTGGATTTTTTTTGTTTTTGTGTCATTTTGTTTATTACCTTTTTCTAATTCTGTTTGGAATTTTTATTTCTTCATGTTTGGACTTTATAGCTCATTTGGTTCTGCATAAATACTTTAAACATTTCCTTAAGTTAAACGTTTCTGCTGGTGCTATAGCTACTATGGGGTTGATCTCAGGGCTCAACCTAACAAAGTGTATTGTTACTCCTTGAGTCATGAGGTGGGCAGTCACCAAGCTCAACCAATAACAGTTTTTGTTGCAGGACACATAAGTGAATGTGGGAGCTGGTGAAACGCGGCTATGACTGAGTAAGGAACTCATAACTTATCAGAAGCTGAGCGGTCTGCAGATTAACCATCATGATGACTGACACATGGCCTGAAACTGCAAGTGCTGGCATTGAGAAATTCACTGAGTGTACATCAGGAGGCAGTCTGATGCCATCTGGATCCCAAAATTTGAGTCCTGTTGAAATTGATGATGGACACATTAGCGTATCAACTCAGAAGGCGTGTACTACCTTTTGGATAAGTAGCCAGTAGGATAATTTAACATTTCAGGTGTTTGAAATATGGCCACTGTTCCCTCAAATGGTTTTATTTATTTGCAGGTCTTGTGTTACACCTTGTACTCTTGTCTTACAATCCATTATGTGTACACTCCTTATACCATCCTCAACTGACTCTGGATTCCCTACATTAGAATCTATTATCACACAATCGCATGCCTTTCATACCTTACCAAGCAAACTGAAGAGGTTAGAAAGGATGAATAAATGTCTCAATATTTCTATAAGAGGGGACTATAAATTCTCCTATACTAGTGACACTTGTCCACTTGTCTACTACTGTCAAAATACAACAACCATCATGACTGTATGAAGACGTGATTACATATTTTATTTGTTGTAATCACATGGAAATATTCTCCGAGAATTTCTATAAGTATCGAATTTTACAATATACACAAATATACATACACATGTACACAGATATATACAACAAATAAAGACAAAATACACCAAATGTATACAAAAAAACACATAATCACAGGTACTTCATTCTTCACCAGGAAAAAATTATTAAAGCAATAGCTAAGTGTCCTATTAAGTCTAGGGGGTACACTCCGAGGTAGTCAGACACAGTCGGTTCAAGAAGTAATTAAACAGAACCCAAATATAAAGAATGTATCAATGGTAGTGATTCCAATAAAGTTTCACAATTCAGTTGGACTCCTCTTTATGGAAAGTGTCGACGCAGTCGCGTTTCGGCTTTCCAACAAATCTGGCCTCCTCAGGACAGGGTGATAAAAAACTCCTGAATATCAATCCAGCCATCCTACGTGAATTCTCACAGCAGGGAGGAATTCTTTACGGCGGCGGGCACACGCCTGCAAGGTAATTACTCTTACAGGTCGCTCAGTAGGGATAGTCAATATCACAGGACGAAGGACTTCGCCAGCAGGTTCTACGGGTCACTCCATTACTCTGCGGTCTCCATAACGGTGGGCAGTAAACCGGTGTCATCTTACCAACATCTGCCTCTACAAACTTATCCTTAGCGCCTAAAGAAATAAAATTCTCCTTTTTATGCATCCGAAATTGACACAACTGCAGTATCAGCAGCAAGCATGTCAAACAGCCATCTAGCCGTTCCCACTGCATATCTGCCTGCCCAGATTGTGCCTGTACCATGAAATTCCCCTAATGCAGGCCTAAGGAAAGAGGATTTAGGTACTCCTTTGCCAAATCCCCATTTGTCGTACATTATCACTACATATTTGAATTCATATTTAAGAAACACAAACATTGTTCAGATGAAATGTCACTCCTTTTATTTAGAAGTCCATTCAAAATTGATCCCTATAGCAAAGGATTGAAAAGAGTTATTCTTGATAGTTCAGACACTTGAAGTTCATTTAGATGGTTGTGTTTCTGGAATCTCGCTTCCAGAGTGGCCTTAACTGCACAATGAAATCATTGCCTCAACTGACATGACCCTAACCACACAATTCAATCCTTGACCCAACCAGCGAGTCATACTCCAAACATACTTGGACATCAAGGAACCAAGGCTTGGATTTCATTGTTAGCAGGTATAGCTTCACCAAGCTTGCACCTGAAATTTCAATAAGCCTCCTTACAAGAGTCGTTGCCTAAGACCACAAACAGCTGGAAATGCCCAACCAACCGTTAGTCCCATGGTTTTATTGAGCTCCTTAAATGCCATGTAACAGCAAGCACCATACTATCTTATTACCTCTATCCTTCCAGGCCCAGTTACACCAGACAACTCACACTAGTCCACTACACGAGATGTAATCCCCTTCCTCCATGGGAAGATAGACAGTTAAACTTGCCCAGACAGCAGCACAGCGTATGCTCATGCATAGAGTGTTATTGTGTACCCACTGTAACGTGGGAGTTTTTATGACTTTTTAAATGTTAACATATATGCATCCGCCTCATCTCTTGTCTGTGTTTTCAGAGCGAATGCACCATGCCCCAATAGACCGATAGAGCACGAATGTGAAGCACGTTTTTAGAGTGTGCTAATGAACCAGTGAGGATCCGAAGGGTCTTCGGAAGTTAGCACAGAGTTAGGTAAGGAGAGAAAATGCATAAAACATCAGTGCACTTGTTTACTCCTGTATTTGTGCTTTTTTTCTTACAGTTTGTGAACACTTGCTAACAAGTAAACGTGTTTAGTGTTTGCTGCAATGGATGCTAAATGCACTGTGAGGTTGTGTGCTACTTTATAGGTGTCACCTTACTCCCAGTAGACGTAATGCGTAAATAGATCCTGATCTAATACATTCTGGCGCAATTGCAACAATAAAGGGTCTTTACAGCACATTCTATGGGGGTGTGAGAAACTAGGACCCTTCTGGGGGAATGCTCTCAGTGCAATTCACGAAGCACTGAAACTTAGGATTCCTATCAATCAGAGTGTATGTACTTGGAAGGCTCAGAAATGGACCTTTAAACAATAATCTGAGCTAGTGAGCTCTATGAATCTGCTGACCGGGTTATTCTTGCAAAGTAGGAATTCCCCCATGCTCCATATCTACAAGATGTGTACCAATGACTGTGGTTCCTACTCACATGCAATACAAGAAGGGAAGCGGTTCACAAGAACCTGGGCGCCTATGGCCTCATACTTTGAGAAAGATAGTATAGACATTACCTGCCCCGGGTCTGAGGGAGCTTTGCAGTTTACACAACATGAAGATCCAGCTACAGATCCCATTTTATAAAGTGTTGGTGAATGTGGGTGCACTTCGTTCGTTCATAAAGAATGTGTACATGGACTTGGATGTCCAGGGCATCAGAACACTTGTTCCTTGGGGAGGCATATTAATACATACCGGTGTGTGGGTTTCTTTTTTTATCTCAAAGCTGTTGTGATTCTTCACTTAATCGTTCCCCTACATGTGATTAAGTACGTGATCCGTTTTTCTTGTATGCCAAAAATTCAATAAATATTGATTGGAAACTAAATACACTGTGACTGCTGTGTGCACTGTGCTTTTGTACGGATAGTTTTTTTCTTAGCGGTATACCGCATGCCGCCAACTGTTCTAAGCTGATCTCTACAGCAAGTTGCATAACTGAAACATCCTGCAAAACAAAAGAGCAAATCCCCTCTGTTGTCACCAGGCACCAAGCTAATAATGTCAATATTCCAATAACAGCAATTAATGCCCTGTGTGACTGGGGAAAACCTGAAACACGGTTTGTAGAGCAGATATAGTATAAATTGTAACACACAATGATTGCATCAATTTTAGGAAAGTCATACAGCCTGATAAACTTTCTCGAAGATAACAAACAAAATTAGACACGAGTTATGCTTCGGGCTATTAGGTAGCAAAATTGTGAATATGAATACGTGTCCTACTGACGTTTACATTTTTTAGACCAATTAAGTGTCGATGGAAGCCATTAGGAGGTCTTAGTGCTAAGAATTCGTGACATGTTTGTATCAGAAGGTTTTTTGAGGCCGCTGTCAATATCTTCATAGGGATCCTTTTAAATTTCCTGCAGCAGAAGTACATCATAATAGAAACCCTGTCTGGATAAACACTTGTAAGCAGCTCTAGCATGTGATACAACCTAGCGGTGGTTACGCTAGATGCCTCAGGTACAATATATAAACCAAGCAGGAAAGGCATGCTTTGTGATATATGAATACTTAGTACTGAGGTACGGCTGGGCCCCGAAAAGTGTGGGGTACCTGGCAAAGAGCCACAGCTGCCCTGCCCTTGTGACATCCTGATTGCTAATCCAGTGTTGCTGCTAGCCATTGAAGTAGATTGCTTTGTATCTCCTATGTTTTGACCTTTGTAAGTACTGAAGTACGCAAAAACAACAGTTGATGGACAGAATGCAGAACAATGTCATACATTCTCCCCAGTACAGTGATCTGGGCCTTAATCCATCGTTTTTTTGCTCACCATGCCATTCCAGTTTGAACTCAGCCATATGCAAATCAGTCTTGACCCTGTGCCCCATGGGAACAGTCCTGCCCGAACTGCCAAGCCAGGCCCTCCCTGGACTGGAAACAGCCATCCTAGGACCGGTTTTGGGCTTTCATCCCTCATCAGCCAGGATAGCTTGATTCCAGAGGCATGGAGAGCACGGGACTCATGTCTGAGCATACCCACCCCACTCGGGGTGACAAGTGCAAAAACAACAGTTGATGGACAGAATGCAGAACAATGTCATACATTCACCCAAGTACAGAGATCTGGGCCTCTGAACAAATCGCAGGGCATGGGGAAATTTACAGAAACAGCAAAATCTCATGCGGGGTTATAGTATCTAGTGGGAGTATGAAACAGCACTCTGAGTTTCACACATCTTGGAATTATGCCAAACTCAGTTATATTTGCATTTGTTTTTACAACACCTAACCCTCCACCTAGGCCCCAATAATGACTGGGGGTGGGATTAAATTACAATCCCTGTACAATGCTGGGTTTCTGTGCAGATTCAACATTGTATGTTGTTAGGTAAAGACAAACTGCCCACCATTTTCCCCTAATAGATTTCTGCATGTTAAATCGCAACGAAATTTAAATGTGGAAATATGCAGGAAAAATCGGGTTCACATATAATTCTCCACTTTCAATGCAAGCTCAGAGCGGGAGGAATTTAACCCTCTGCGAGTTAATGGTATCTACCGGATGCTGCATTAAATACCTCATTCTTTACTGAGCCACTTGTAATAGAGGCCTACGATTTGACACTATAGCAATATGAAAGGCTAAATAAAAATATGTTAGTATTTCTTGTATGTTTACTCAATCTAAAATTCTTAATAATAGTGTGTTCATACATCAAGTAATGTGATGTGATTCTCACTAAAAACACAATTTTCCTAAAAATATGTACAATCTACAAACAAAAAGGACCACATGCTTGTACACAAATGGAAAAGTACAGGCAGATGTTCACAACTAATTGATAAAACGGTATACTATAATATACTTGGAAAACCACATCAGGCAGGTTTCCAGAAATACTATTACACCTGCCATGTAAATTTCAAAAGGCTTCCTATTGCCTCTTTGCACATTTGTACATAGCATAGCAGTTAGAAGTGAACCTAATGAACCTAATGTGTGAAGGCACGTTATTTTTCTTTTTGTTCCCAACAGGGTGAAAATACATCTTTCTGTGGAGAAAAGATTATATTTCAATCATAGCAAATAATAGTTATTCCATACCCTTTTCCATTCATGGAAGGGGAGTTACTCCAGTACTAGGCATTCACAAATGTAAAAGGCAAAACAAGCTTTAAGATGGCCAGCCCTTGTGTTGCATTTAGTACTGGACATGTCTCAATCCACGGCCCGTCATCAAGGACAGAACCCCACCCCATCCACATTTTTACAAATGTGTTTAGAGTGTCTGCAGTCTCAGGCTGAGCAAAGGCCAGCCTGACTGACAGTCTTCATGTTTTAGTCAGGCAGCCAGGTACTGTAAGTGTGCTAAATCCACAGGTGCCGGGCTGACTGAGTCGAAATTTCCTCAGATTAAGATTTTACAGCACAGCGGGCATGACCACCTCAGCTCAGCAAAGTCTTCTGTGAATGCCCATCTAATGATGAAAGGAAGCGTCACTGATAGACTCAGAGCTGGAGACTTCCGTTTTAAGCCCTGAAGTAACCAGTGCCTACAGTCCATAAGTGACGCTCGTCACAGAGGGTGAGTCCTTAATGATTGTTGAATGCATGTGTGTATGTATAAATATATCTGAATGCGCACGTGTGCTGTGAACTGGTGTGTGCATGTGTATGCGCTTTTGGTTGGTGGGTGTATAGGTGCTTTTGAATGGGTGTGAATGAGTGTGCATTTGAAAGTGTATGAATATCTCCACACTCAATAGACAACAGCTTTTCATGTTTACATTGGTAAGCCTTAGCTTCATTACTTTTTTAGGAACCTCAGTTAATCCTTTGCCAGAACTTAGTAATTTATTTTACATTTCAGCCATCGATGCTCCAAATTTACATTGTAGTCCTTGTCAAGTGGAAAATAAATACCTCAGATTTTTGCCTGAACCTGTTTTTGTTGGCTTTTAGGATTCCGTGCATTTGCTCCTGCTAATCAGTGGTAAAGTGCTTGTACTTTTCTTTCTATACATGGTATAACTGGCCTACACCTGATTGGTAATTCAATTTACGTCTAAGTCCCTAGTAAATGGTACTACATCTACCAGGGCCTGCAAGCTACTAGTGGGCTTCCAAAATCATTGTGCTACCCACTAATGTGGCCCTGAAAACATGCATAAGGCTGGCCACTGCAGCCTTTAGTGTAGTTTGAAACTGCCATTTTGACCTGGCATAATAGACCTTTTACCAGGCCTACACCTCCCTATTTAATATGTATAGGTCATCCCTAAGGTAAGGCCCTAAAGGTTCCTCTGGCGGGGCACAAGGTATTTGAATAGTAGGACATGTGCATGTAAGTTTTACACTTCATGACAGTGCAAAACTCTGAAAATCGATATCCTATTATAGTTAAAAAGGATACATTCAATTTGGAAACAGATAAAAAAATCCTTCTACCATTCAAATGTATTGTAAGTTATAAACCTTCTATTTTTTTCATTTCAATGGTTTTTATTGAGTTTTTGCATAAATTAAATAATACATGCATAAGGTCATCTCAAACAAATAATCTTATACAATTTTTATATAAACTATATAAATATAAAATAGAAGTACATATAAAGAAAATCAAGGGGGTAGGAGAAGTTGGGGAATGCCAGTTGAAAGTACAGATACAGGATTGTGAAACTGATTGACGTGGGTTGGTTGTTTTACTGGCACTTTAAATGGCTTATCAAAGTAAAGATATGTTGACATATAAGCATTTTGTACAGGTTAAGTATCTGGGTATAGCAGTAGTTTGAAGTGCAAAGGGTTTTTAGGGGAGGGCCTAACGATCCAGCTTATGGTCCCTGTGCGGGTTTGAAGTATATCTGTAGTGCAAAGATTTAAGTTGGTTCATGGTAATCTGGTCAACGATAGTGAGTTTTTGTTGAGAACAAGAGAGGTAAGTCACAGCGATGGGATTGTGCTGGGTAGCGGTTATGGGTGAACGTTTGCGGATTCTGTTTGTGAGGGAGGACTAACCATGGGGATGTCTAAGGTGGTTTATTGGTGGGGAAGTAGTTGTCCAGCCTGTCCCAGATGGGTTTAGAAGAAGTTTTCCATGGTGTGTGCTGAAGGGAAATATTGTCAGTGCCCCTCATGTGTGAAATACAACTGATACAGCAGTTAAAGGAGGCTTTGTGTGTGCTTTTCCAGTTAGTGAGGACTATTTTTTTTCCCGAAGTTAATAGTAAAACGTACAGGGCTCTGTCAGTTAGGTAAAGCCAGATTTTAAGTTTATATTCTTGAATATGCCACTTTTAGAAAGTTGGAATATGTATGCCTAAACCAAAAATGCCTTTCTTCCAGTGTCTGGAGTCATGTGACTGTGAATGTGACTGTGAATGTCTTTCCTGCAGTGTTTTGTGTATTCCTTCAAAACATGGGGACATAAGGGCCTTGGGGCAGTGTGTTGCTCTCCTGAACTGGACCCATGGGGGGTGTACTCAGCCTTCCCGAGCTTCAAAGTGTAGCCTTTAGGCTTTGACCACCACCTTCCAAGCTAATAAGGGTTGCCTTCTGTGCCATTGACAAATGCAACTCACATTTACACCTGCCTGGCCCTTGTTAAGCTAGACAGTTTGGAGCCAAACCCAGGAAAAGGTGAGACAAAGGGGGCACCCCCCACCCACAGGCCTGTCTCTGGGGATAGAAGTGGTTACTTCGAAACACTCCTGGACCTGTGGACAATTCAGAAGGACTGCCCTGCTTTCTGAAGTAGGAAGACTGAACCTGCTTACATTGAACTCAGGCCCACCAGAAGTGACTCCAAGTTTCAGTTGACTAATCTCCCATTTGAGATATGTGGACATAAGAACCTTCCAGAGTTCTGCCCTGCAACTGCCAAGATAGCCACCACAACTGGGCCTGCCTGGTCTTGCCTGAGCCCTGCTATTTGCCTCTGATGGAGTCATTCCTAATCCCCAAGAGGTGCCTGCCCACATGTCCTGGACCTTGTCTACCCTCAGAAAGCACTCCTCAAAATCATACGTACTGAGCTCTAATTGAAGATCCAGGGGGTTTTGGGCTCTACACAACTGTGAATGAACTCCATGTGTTGCCCAATGACTACCTGTGATGCCCATCAATGTGAATTGACACCGATGACCGGCCCTTCATGTTAGCCCCGAGATTCAGTGCCAATGGAAACAATCTGTGTTAACTGCCAACCTGAGGCTCCTGGGGCAATCGACTCTTCCCACCAAACAGCAATTGCCCATGACATCCAACACGCTTCTCACACCAACAACAGGCTCCTCACATCGACTAACAATGTGAATATCCACTGCAGCTACTTGCGTGGGCTTGAACTTGAGAAGGTAAACTCTTCAGCGGGACAACCCTAGTCCTTATATCTGACCTACTCTCCATTGTGGTTGGCCTAAACATCTGACATTACCCAGGCCAGTGCAATCAGGACAATGCTCTGGAAACTAGATCAACACTGTAGTTTGTTTTGCAAAATGCCATCTAGCTTTGTGACACTACCTGGGCTAAATAATAGTAAATCAGGACCTCTATGTGTGGTTATATATGCCACATGTGGACAAACTGCATCTTGCTTGGTTATTCATCTGTATTTTACATATGCATAACATTTGTTTCTTGAAATGTGTATGTTTATTTGTGTATTTATTTGTTTCTTGAAGCACCAACTGTCAATAACCAATGAAAAGCTAATGCAACAGTCTAAGTACATTGCAAACTCCGACAGATTTTCACATAAAGGCTGATCTCCTAAGATAACTTGACCTGGCTTGACATGAAATCTTAGGGTCCAATGAAAGTAGGGTCAAGAATTCGGCTAGCCCAATATCACAATATAGTCTCACATGTAAAATGCATATTTCCACAAGCGTACTCATTTTAAGTGTTTTTACTTTGAAATTTGTACTGGAGGGTATACCTCCAACACCAATCATTTGCAAAGAACAACTGGCTCATATTTCTGCTATAGCAAAACTTTTTTTTAATCTCATTATTATGCTACATAAAAATCATAATTTTTGTATCTTCTTGACAGAAAAATCACATTGTTCAAACAAAGGTTTCAGAGAACCATTTGCCTCTTCTCTTCAGGAGGACGTAAAGCAACAGTTGATCTAGGAAGTTCCAGCACCAGTTTATGTAAAATAACCAACACAAAAAATCAAATACATTTGTGCAATCCTGTTTTCTCCTGCTCACTGTTCCCGATGTCTCATAACTTTCTTGTGCTTTCCTAACCATCATTTTTCTATTTTCTTTCGTAGCTTCCTGTCTGGTTCCGTGTAGTATCAGGCTCTTTTTATTTCCATTTCCCATGACTAGTTTTGCATCGTTATTTTTGTTTATACTTTCTCACCATTTATCATTATCTCTTAAGTTTTTCTTTTGCAAAAAACAGTGCCTTATACCCTGTTTTTAACTAGTTATCTTTCTCCCAGCTTTCTTTTTTTCCAGAAATGTAGGCACTTAGACCCATATTTACGAAGGTTTTGCTTCAGGGTTATGGCGCAGCCCGGTCGCTCAATCCATTTTGGCAGTTACCAAGCCATGCATGGCTTTGCGCAGTATAGTAAATATAAAATGCCTTGCATTACTTTGCATCAGGGAGGCGGTCCCTGGTTGGAGCATGGGCTTTCCCATGCATCTACCCATGGTTTTGATGCAATCCCTGATTTATTATGGAGTGTAAACCTGTGATTGCACCAAAAAGCTACGTTTCCCAGGATAATTTCTTCTTGTTACTTCCTCTTTCTATGCATGCTGTATTCTTCAACACACAAAGAAAGAGGAATAAACCTCTAAGAATTGTTTTTGTGCAGGAAGGCATCCCTTCTAGCCCACAAACAACCCTGCCTAGGTACCCTTGCATCATGGAGCAAGGGTGTCTGCATTGGCAATAGGCAGCACAAAGTGCACCAGCACTAGGAAACAACAGAAATGCGCCATATCTTTGGAGACATGGCACATTTTTGTTGTCCTACTGTCACTCAGTAGCAGCATGCAATCGCATTGCCAACTATTTCGGAGACAAAGTGTCTAAGATCTATTCTGCTTTTCCCGACATACCACCTGCAGCGGAAGAGCCTGTAGACTCAGCAGGAGATGAAGCCGATCAAAATCTGCTATTTAATTTTACTATCCCCTTATCGGAGGATTTAGTTAAAATTTGCAGATCTGTCAAATCTGGCCCCCCCTCGAGATCCCGCATCCCCAAAAAGGCTGAGTGACAGTCTGGAGACACTCGAACCTTACATCAGGTACCTGCTAGATGTCTCCTTCCGATCCAGTTCTATACCTGAGGATTGGAAACAGGCTGTGGTGCTTCCCCTACGCAAGAAGCCCAACATTAGCTTTGAGAAGCTGGACAATCTACGCCCCATTTCTCTGCTGCCTTATTTCTCTAAGGTAGCGGAGAAGGTGGTAAACAAACAGCTAATGAAATATGTGGAGGAAAGCAACCTTCTTCACCCCACCCAATTCGGGTTTCGGCCCCGTCATTCTACGGAGTCCGCCCTTCTCAGGGCTAACGAAACCCTCAGGCAAGGTGCTGACGAGGGACAAACCATGGCTCTAATCCTCTTAGACCTCAGCGCGGCATTCGACACTGTAGCACATTCCATCTTGCTACAGTGTCTGAACAAAGGTGGGGTGGGAGGGGCAGCGCTGAAATGGATTTATTCATTTCTTGCAGGCCGGGGCTTCCAAGTGAGGCAAGGTGACCATTACTCTGAGCGCATCTCTTTGGACCAGGGGGTGCCGCAGGGCTCGTCCCTGAGTCCAACACTTTTTAATCTTTATGTTGCCCCGATTGCCACCTTAGTAGAGAGTCACGGCCTCCGACTGGTGTCTTATGCCGATGACACGCAGTTGGTTATCCCCCTGTCGCGTGCACCCGGTCTTTCGGCGGACATCTTCAGAGCTTGTATGCAAGATCTAGCTGCCTGGATGTCCGCCAATTGTCTCAAGCTCAACGGAGGCAAGACTGAGGTGCTGGTCGTGGGGGGAGGCCAATCGGCGTGGACGTCGGCATGGTGGCCGCCATGCCTAGGTCCAACACCCATTCCGTGCCAGAAAGCAAAGAACTTGGGCATCTGGTTCGATACTGACCTGACCTTTGGCCCCCAGATCAATCGGGTGGTCGGTTCATGTTTCGGGACCCTCAAAAGTCTCAGGAAGGCATTGAAGTTTTTACCTGTGAGAGCCCGTCAAACCCTGGTGCATGCACTAGTCACATCAAAGATGGACTATGGCAATCTTCTCTATTTAGGGACCTTGGAGAAGAATTTGAGCCGCCTACAGATCTTGCAGAATGCCGCTGCCTGACTAGTGCTTAGACTACCCAGAAGAGCCGCATCCTCAGAGGCCCTCCGGTCTTTGCATTGGCTCCCGATCAGAAGCAGGGTAGAATTCAAAGCACTATGCACGTGCCATCGGATCATCAATGGGAGGTCTCCTCTCCCTTTGAAAGGACTGCTGACGTCTTACGAGCCGTCCCGCTCCCTGAGATCTTCCGGCTCAGGACTCCTGGCTATCCCCAAGGTGTCTAGAGCACGGATGGGCGGAAGATCCTTTAGGTACCTTGCAGCTTCTAGATGGAACAAACTACCCATAGCATTGCGATTAGAACCATCAGAACTAATCTTTAGAGCCAAGCTTAAAACTGCACTATTCGCACAGTAAGGTATTCCGCTTCTGTAGGTTCCAGTAAGTATCTGCTCCTCAGCGCGGGGACACGCCGCTGTGCATCACCAAGCGCTTTACAAAACCCCCTAAATAGAAAATAGAAATAGAAATGGAGTACAGCAACTTTGCTTGCTGCCAGGCACTGCATACAATGTTAGTAGATAGGCCCCAAAATTAGACACTTTCAGTTCTTAGTCAGGTGCTTTGAAACACACTGCTTTTTAGAGCGGCTTTTTCCACATCCCCTCCTCACCACTATAAAGCAACCCCACAGCCCTTCTCCATGTCCTTGTTTCACCCATGAACTGCCCAATGCTATGGTTCTTCCTTAAGCAGTTGAGGGAATTCTTCACCTTATCTGGTGGGAATGCATGGGAAACACCAATTCTTATCCACTCCTCCGCAACATCCCTTTAACCCCCATCTTCCTCTGGATTCCTAATGGTTTTAAAAAGTTCCTTGAGTCTCTCACTGGGACATGTTCCTTGTCTGACGTGGGGTGTATATCCTCTCTTGATGCCGCAGTTGGTGTCACTACCTGTCCGCTGTTATCCTGCGGGTCTCCATTCGCATCAGAGTTCTGGCCTTTACCATTCGTCCCTGGGGAATATCAAGCCCTGTCTCACTGAAACCTGTTCTTCACTCTAACTGACATCCCCATGTCATTTGGTTTCTTTTTCCTTCTCTTTCACTTTCCGTACTCCTTTCTCTCTTCCCATATTGACTTCATTCAGTCTTTCTTTTCTCTTAACTATCTGTAGCTTCCTTTCTAGGAGCTGTTTCTCTGTTGGAATGTTAATACCATGGTATACAAGTAAGTGCAGTGGTCGAAGTGCATTGGAGTAAGAGGGTGTGGGGTCAAAGGCATGGCTAAAAAACGAAATATTATGTAGCTTTATTCAGTCTTTTAACTTCAGGTAACTACATATTAAAAAGAGACAAAACGTAAATGAACGAAAAATACAAGTTAAGTCAATCAGTGGGAAATGCACTATCATACATTATGAAAAATATATTAGTTAATGCACTGCAGAGATTTGTGTCTGTAATCAGAAAGCCACAGAATTGAATCATGATTGGCGCAGTGGACATTAGTGACTTGTGTATGTTTAGCGCTATTGATGCAGCGGTTCTCCGGAAATAATTTCTAAAACCATAACACCTTTCCCTGAAGTACAAAATCATACATATACTCGACAGTGGGGCCCATGACTGTGCGAGTTACTCACAAACACTTACACCTTACTCCATGGATCGGTGAAATTCAAAGGAGAGCTGCTGTATCATAGCGGGATGTCTAAATCTATAACTTAATATTTATACTATTTACACCTGCAGTTTAAATGAGTTTACCATGGTTTTCATTAACAAAACACTTATTTTGACACCCCGCCACTGTGGTCGACGGATCTGCTAGTAAAAAATTAGGCGTAGGAAAACTCAAGACCAGCTTAATTCTCCATTTACCTAATTTTTATTAAAAGCTAATCTAACATGTCGAAAATGGTATTCATTTTATTTATTTCTTTATTCAAAACGACATTTAAAAGGAAAATAAGGATTTTATTTCAAAACGATTCATTTAATTTATTTCAGAAAATTCAGAAATAGACATTTATTTAGATTGCAGAAATGCAAGTATTTTAGCAAAAGACAGATAGTTCCCAAAATGCATTCTTTCTCCTAACTTCCCTAACTAATAACCTCACCTAAAGTTCAAATCTCATTTTAAAGAAATAAGAAAATTATTCAAAGTCTTACATCTCAGGAAAAATCAGCAAACGGACAGCATCTCGAGAGGAAATCGAAAAAGAGTTTTTTCCTCACTAAAATGAGCACTTTTTATACCTTTTTCACTAGCTCTATCCATCTAAAACTGTAACTTTCAACATAAATTCGAGTTCTGATTGGACAATTTTGGGGTGGATGAGCATCAACTCATCATTACAACATCTATTCCGCTTCCGTCAGCTAAAATCCAAAGGCCTTATTGTTTTACGGAAATGTCCAGCCTAGTCTTGTTCTCAGTTCGCAACTTCAGAGTCTTTTCCCACGTTCAGTAGCTTAAGCATTCATCATACTTGGCAGTCATCTGGACTTCCAGGGCAACCTTTAATTGAACTAACTTCATTCCGTCACAGGCAGCTCGCATTCAGACTCGGGCTGGGGCTGCACATGATGAGTTCATCTTTCTTTCGCAGTTTACTAAGGCAGCCATTTTCTAGTAGGCCTTACGGGCCAGAATGGGAACTATCATAGAAACAAACACAAAATAGACGTTAATTTGAGAAAAATAACCTTTCTGTTTACCTCCCCCCTTGCCAAGGTTTTCCCTATTAGTAGTTACCTAAAAGATAAGCAATACTTAGGCGTAATATACTTACTTATCCCTCTGTTTCTTCCACAAATCCGTGAACAAAATCACATTTATGCTGCATTTTTATTATTTCAAAGCTGCTTATTAATTTACAACATGACAGAATCACACGATTCGTTAATTATGATTGCAAAACATAAGCAAAGTTAATTCCCACGTGTATTTGTGTAGGTGCAATTTTACTCTAGATTGATTAGTTCCACTCGTCATTCCATTAGTTCATTGTTGTTTTTGAAGTATGATTTCACAAGGGATACACAAAATTTTGTTTCTCCTCCTTGATCCATCACTATTAGATCCCAGACTGTAAAATAAAGCACTGTGAATATGTAATTCATTTTTTTTAAACCTGCATTGCATATACTAGAAGAAAGTCTGCTATGAAATGCACAAAAAGGTTTAAGTCATGCGGCCTGATTCACGACGTATTTTCCCCACTTATTCTAATATTACTCATGATTTATTCCTGCATTTCAAATGTAAATCAAGAAAAAGCAAACAGTACTCCTTGGAATTCAGGAGTACACCAGTATTAGTACAAGAGTAAGTGTCAGTTACTCATAGCAAAATCACGATCCAAATGCGGACTGTTAATTTCGGCATTAACTCACATAATGCTCCGCATTATCCTAGGTCTTTTCAAATGATTGAGGTGACACAAATTGACTCTGTCCCAATTGCCAATGTGTCCACTGTTTCTGTAGCAGCAGCACTTGTTACAGCAGTTCAGGTGGCGACATGGCATGTTTATCATGTGTTACATCCTCCCTCGAAGGCATTCGTGTACTGCGCGTTTCCCACATTTTATGATGTACAAAGTATGCTGTTAACCCGCCATCTAACAACAAAGGCCTTTTCATAGCTGTAATCACGGCAGTAAAGCACGTGTTTCTCTTTCCGCTATGACAGGGTTTGCCCAGTGGCTAATGACCACACGATGTGTGTCATTGCTCACAGAGAGAGAAAGGGATGTAGGGCAGAGTTCACTTCGCTTGACCCCTGTGGAATAGAAAACCCATTTTGCACTCCAACCACAAGCAAGATTCAATCGAGACAAGAAGGTTGTGATCATGTCATGTCCTATTATGGGAGGCAGCCAAGCGGAGGAGACATCTCTGCCTCCCAGGCCAGTCAAGCAGTTAATTATACTCTAAGGCAGGAGAAATAGAACTGTGACTGGTCCACCTGGTTGCCTTCAGTTTTCCAAGAAGATTTTCAATCACTGACCATTTTTAGAACTCTGTGCCCGCCGCGCTAACATGCCGATACTGTAACACTGTATTGGAGCGCAGCCTTGGATTGGGCAATGATTAGTTGCAGGGTCTGGGCACTGCCCTGGTGCTGGTCTGGGCCAAGCCCAAACCTCTTTGAAGTGAGAATTTATGGTTCCGTGTAAATATTGGGCAGGCAAGATTGCTTGGTACCCGTTGTGCTAAAGGTTGGTCGGGAAGTGGTGATGGAAATGGCTTTTATCTAAGGTGGTATGATTAAGCTACAACATTCTATGGCTGCAGTGTTCACAACCTCTATTTGTTTGTTCTAAATATTTCCCACGTGGAATAAGTCATTAACATCCGTTGTATTGATCACACTTAGTAAATTTTTAAGGAACATTAACATTTCTCTTTTTTAACAGTTTGAATTCCTAGTTCTAAAAGTACCTGCTGAATTCATTTCACACAATGCACATTTTCAGGAGCATTAATTCAAGCAAATCCTATTTAAACAAGAATGTTGACTACAAATTTATACATTTGATATAATCTTAATATGGACGTTATATCATACTGACCATAATATTATTGTTTCCACAGAGATTCAATAATAATCTAATTATTGTCAGTACGAAATTGATGAGCATTCATTTGATATATTTTTCACATTTCACTTATTGTTAAAGAGAACAGACACTGGAAGTCTAAAATCAACGAACTTGATTCTCATGATTTAAGTGAGTTGTTTCCATGAATGAATTTGGATTTTCCCTTCTTCTAAAAAAAAAGTCTGTTTATTAATTTATAGACAAAAGGTTCAAGTGTACGGTGGATTTTCCCTTCTTAACAACGCCGGAATATGTTAATGCTCCTCACAGCACATTGGCTGTTACACCTGTATTTTATTCGTATGGTGTCATTTGCTATATAGCTCTATACATATATGTTGATCCACACAGTGTAGTTATGATGCTCCTCCACTAAGGCGGAGGAGCATTGACCCACTTCTTTTAAGCACTGTAAATAAAGGAAAAGTAAAATGAAAATAACAAAGGTATAATTTTATGTTTCTGTGCTGCTTTGCGGGCAGGCAGGCAGGATTGCTCTGCTCTCAGGGAAGGGGAGGAGTGGTTCGCCCACTCCAAGAGGCATATTATCAAGACAGGTGATAAAATTATTGCCGCTTTAGCGGCAGAAAACTGCCACTAAAACGGCGATAATGGTCTTGATAATATGCTCTATGGAATTCCAATTGAAGCCCATGTTAGATGTGAAGGACATCTAACCTGAGCTTCAATTGGAATACCATAGAGAATATTATCAAGCTGATTATCGCCATATTAGCGGCAGTTTTCTGCTGCTAATGCGACACTAATTATATCGCCTGTCTTGATAATATGCCCCAAGTTCGCAATAACTGTTGGCTAACCCTCTGGGGCCAGCCAAAAGAGTCATGGGAACTTTGCATGTTCTCAATACATGCTGCATTACAGCATGCATGGAGAACAAGCGCAGTCCCCCATTCCCTGGCTAAGTGTCGAACTAAGGCGCTCAGACCAATCACAATGCTGCATTGCAGTGTTGTGATTGGTCAGGGGAGCTTAGGTGCTTATCAATCACAATGCTGCATTGCAGCATTGTGATTGCTCAGGGGGAGCCTGGGTGCTTCCTCGTTCCTGTTCAGAGGAGTCCTGATGCAGAGGAGAGATGCAGCGGCGATAAGGTAAGTTGTTATATATTTCTTGTTTTAAATCCCCCTTGCTCCTGCCCCTGCCTCGCCACCCCGATCGGTGCCAGCCGCCACTGGTGTAATATACTATTTATTACCATTGTTGAATGTGAGGATGGGCATGATTCATGAGAGGTGAATCATGCAAGTAAGTTGGCGCCGTTCACTCATGTTTTCAACTCGTACACATTGGCTATTGATATGAGACTGGTTCTAAAGTCTGAATTACCAAAGGCACTTTGTAATACTATGTATAGAACCACAACCATATAACACTGCTGTCACCATTTTGTGAGGAGGAAAACTTCTTCCACTAGGAATTGTTACATCTTGACACCTCTTCTACCTACTGAATATTTAAGTCTCATTCCTTTCATTAAGCCTCTCTGTAGGACCATTTGAAGTGGCAGCAGGTTCATGATTTGAGACCTCCTGCTGAACGAGGTTCTGTGTGCCAGTCAACCCTTTTATGCAATTCACATCATACTAGTACGTATCATGTTCAAGGTCTTGTTCATTGCAAACAAGACGTTCATAACTCAGGACCTAAAGCCATTAGAGCAATGTTTCACTGGTGTGTGCTGACCAGATCTCTTCGCTCGGCTACTCATTAGCAAGTGATGGTTACCAAATTTTGGAAAGCGAGATGGGGAGGCAGATTCTTCTTGGTGGCCAGGCCTAAGCTATGGAACACCCCTCCTTGTGAGCCTGAACATGCCTCATGTCCTTTAGGAAACCCCTTAAAACCTTGCTTTTAACTTTTAAAACCCCATGGCCTTACTGGGGGGCACTAGAGTGATAACCTGTCCCTGTGATCTGGTTTAGTTTTGTCTCAGCACCTTGACGCCTTCGGGTAACTGTGCGATTTATAGATTTATATGATTGAATTAACTCACCTGTGATAAATAGCCTTATTCCCCTTTAGGTTATCCTCTGATTTTTCCCTCATGCCACCATAGCTCAGTGGTGTAAAACATAAAAGGGACCCCAATGAAAAATGTTGTGAGTAGCCCCAGAGACTGCTATTTATACTAGATATTCATAGGCTTTATGCTGAATAGGGATTTTCTGAATAGTTAAGGCCACTTCTGCACCACGGGGGCTGCAGAAGCCTATGTCATACCCCTGCTTCAGCTGTCTTTTTTGTGCGACCTGAATAGTTAAGGATATATACCAGCAAGTGGGTGTATGCAACATTAGTAGGGCGTGTAACTGATGTCTATTTCTCATGAGTTTCGTGAAAGCCTTTCTTTCAGGCACAAGTCACCCATCAAAACCCCTTCTACAATGTCAATAACTTTGGGCTATATTGTGACAAAGTTGACAATGATCAAACTTTCTGTAGTCTCTATGAATTATAACAGATTCAAGGACTTCTGGGAGGGGAATCTGATCCAATAGTTGCGGTTTCGTCGTGAGGGCGAGGGGGCGTCAAACCCCCACCTGCTGCAGTGGTGCTAATTGTGAAAAAGAAAATGGCAATGAAATGATTTAATTTCCTTTTTAATTTTCATGTGTCTGGTGCAACAGTCTCCAGCCGGGATAAATGGGAGTGTGTCCTCTTCAGCTATTGAATGGCAGCATTGATGACTGAAGGAGCAAGATGAACCCACCAAAGTACACATGACCGACTCTCTTGAGACATGCATGCTTTACTGCTCAACATTCACCTGTTTTATACAGCTATGTGGAGACCAAACACAGGCCAAAAGTGCCTGAAAGATCATCCATCCAGGATATTGCATCTAATTCTGGCACTGCTCTCATGCTGGTGAGAGTAGGGGCAGGACTGGTTAGTAGAATTTCCTGGAAGGCTGGAGCCTGCGGAGCTGACAGAGGACGGACCTAGAAGGACAAAGTATGTGCAGCAGTCAAAGTAACTGACTTTATTTTGTTGTTATTTACCAATCGCCTTGTCTGCATGGATGCAACCACCCACCCACCACTTAGTTGCCTGCCCTCCCATCTCACCGGTGCATATACATCACCGACTTAGAGGTGAAAGTGATGCCAGACGAGACAATCAGGGCAGAACCACATTTGCCCACGGACCTGGTCTAACATATCCCACTTGTGCGCAAGAATCAGATGTGGGCAACGATCCACAGCAATTCAATGCCGTAGGGACCACCCTACGCACTGTGCGGGACATCAGAAAGCGGTGGGGTGATGTCAAGGGCTGGGACAAGTATCCAGCACAGAGGAAGCACGACACAGCCCAGAGTACTGGTGGTGGCCCTCCCATCCCACCACCAACATTCCCTGAATGGGAGGAGAAGGTGCCTGCCATAATGCATCCAGAGAGTCTCACATGAATCGAGGGGTGACTGGAGGCTGGTAAGTACCAACAAAATGATCACATCACACAACAATACACAGTTTTGCACAACAAGTGAGCTCCAATCGCCCTCCCACATCAAATCCCTGTGGAATGCACGTTTACAAAATGAATGAGTCACAAGTACAGCATTTCCTCAATCAGTTCAACCGCACAGGTAGGTGGTCAGCTCATGCACCCTGGCCTCCCTCCCAAAACAGCATGGCTTACACTCCCCACCCCACAGCCATGTGGCAGCTAACCCTGTCAATTGTACCTCCCAGCCATCTCAATGGGAAGGGGGATGTTGAGTCCTGACCACAACACCACAACTCCCACATGGCCCTCTGTCTACCCTCACAAACAGCATGGAGCCAAAAGTCCCCCATAAGAAGTTGCTGCTCATAAATCTCCAAAGGAGTGATTTCCTGATACAAAAGGAATTTACAAAGGATTTCATCTCCCCACAACTCTCACCTGTCATAACGTCATGCAGTGACTACTCCTCAAGTGAGAAGTGTGGAGTGTGATCATGCGCACAATGGTGTGCCTGCTGGCTATGCATCCAAGCAGGAAGAACGGACCGCCTGTGGCAGGGCACAAAACAGAGCATGAAGGAGACCTGTACCGAGGCACACTCAGAAAAAGGGACGGTGCACAGCACTGGTGAGAACCAGCCCACTGAAAGACCTTTATGTACATCAACACCATGTGCGACTCATGACATACTGACATTAATGCCTAGTAAAGCAAAGGCAAAAGTAATTTCACCTCAATTCAAATGTGTCAAACATGAACATCTAAGTTGTGCTGTGTGCAGAACATGCTGACAAAAGTGACCTAATTCCATAATGTGACTCGATAGCAACAGCAGGCAACCATGCCATGGATGAGCCCAGCCAGACCCACCAACCTGGAAGCTAAAGTCTCGGATGCATACTCCCTGGTGCATCAGGTGAGGATGAACGACATCGCCCCTCCTGCGTGCACAGGCCAGGCATTACGTATATTTCAGTTTATATAAACCAGGCCACCATTAGTTTTGCTGTACCATTGTAATAGTTGTGTTTACTCATGAATGTGGGGATGCCAATCCCTCATGAGCTTCTTTGATTAATTCTAATCTGAGCAGAGTATTACGTATTATCATGTCACCCACTCCTGGGAGTGTGACTATTGGAGTGTTGTCTGAATTAATGGTGTAGAGGTATTTGGGAGGAAAGCCTGCAGGAGGTGTGCCAAATCCCTTGATTGCATTTATGGCAGCTAAGTTGTCTGTGTGGATCTTTGTTTGTCATCTGCTTTAAGGCTGCTGCTCTAACATTCTAAATTGCAGCCTTTGCCACTGTGTCAGCCACACAGTTCCCTTTAACCTGAATGCCATCACTCTGATGGCCCAACGTGCGCCTCCCATGGACCAGTGGAAGTATGTCTTATAAGAAAGCTGCCTTTACACAAAGCTCTTTATTCTTTTTAGGTTTTGCCTTTGAATCCTTGATTTCATTCAATTGCCAATGTTACAAGTCAACATTGTAACCCTGCGTTCAAAAGGATGAGTAAGATACAATAGGTGCGAGAACTGAGAAGTCCAGCTTTAGTAGTGCAATTAACAGGGCATGACATTCTGCATGTTGTGCAGTGCTATCAATGAGGATTTCAGTGTTGGTGGGGTGTATCTTTATTTGTTCCTATCACCTGCTAGGCAGAGCCATCCATTTAGAATACTCTGTGGTCAAACTCAATGGACATGGTAGTTGAAGTTGGAGCAATATGTTGTTCATATTGGAGAAAAGCCTGCATAGGACTAGTGGGATCATCCTGAAACTTTACATCCACTGCACTTAAAAAAGAGGCCAACTGCATCCTTCTCATGTGTAGAGTGTGAGCATTAAGAATGATTTCCCTGGTCGCCACTTCTAGTGTGGTCACGGGAGAAACAGCAATGATATGTTTTCCCTGTGTCAAAGGGTGCTCCTTCAAAATAGCGGTTTGTACAGCTGTAAGAATTTTGTTAAATAGAGACAAAGCGTGATTCAGCGAAAGAATACCAGTGGGACTTGTAAGTTATATAAATGGTCTTCCCTTCATTATAGCTCACACAGGTATACTCATAGTGACTGGATATGACTCTGATAACTAAGCTAGCTTTATTATCTCTAATCTGTAAATATTTAGTCTTGAACATGTCTGCTTGTAGGGCACACGAAATATCAGTGTGCGCACTCAGCCATTGTTTAGAGAAAAATGTGGGGTGAAATTGAGACATGCAATGGCTTAACTTACTTGGCATAATGAGCCAAGTAATTGACTTCAACGTTGAGAAATCCCAGCAGGGAATGCAACTTTTTCAATGCATCTGGAAGCTGCAAGGTAGCACACTTCTGATGGAAGTCTGTAGCTAAACCCTTGCCCTCACTGAATAACTTGTATTCCAGAAAGGTCACGGTCAGGTAGGCAATTTTCGATTTCTTAAAGATGATTTTGTAACCATATGATGTTAATATGGTCACCACTCTGAGAGTGGTGACCATATTAACATCAATTTTGTCTGCTGTGCATCCAGTGTTTACACCTTGCGCACAGCTTTGTAATGAGCATATAAATCCATTTACAGGCACAAAGAAATAATGATGCAAATTAAATTTTTAATCGGAGCTATTGAGGGAAGGGACATGTCTACCTTTTTCAGCCATATCCAGTTGAGGTTGGAAACTGAGAAGTAAGCTTTAGCTGTAAAAGAGTGTGGCTGTCGTTGTGAATTATTTACCGCTCTGTGTCTGACCCACTTCCTCTTCTTGTGCTGGGCTTACATTGCCCCAAGAAAGCAGTGCCCCCAAAACCACCCCGAGCCCCTGACACCTGCCAGAGCCGAGGATAACAGGCGGGGGCGTGAAAAACAAAGCCTCATTAACGAGTGAAAGGTCTTTTAATGACCTGTGAAGTACTCGGGTGCGGCTGACAGCCATCTGAAAACTGACTGTCTGTGTGTGTCCCTGGAAGCTGCTGACACAGCCAATAAAAGGCATGGTTTGAAATATCGTGGCCAATATGGTTATTATCGCGGCCATCGCGGTAATCTGCCGATTTCGCGATTTTTTCGTGAATCGCGAAATCGCGATAAACTGGAGGGTCTGACTCTGTCCACTCTAGACAGGTTCAGCTCTAAATCAACATCAGTAAGATAGATATCATCAACATATGACAATACCTCGCTATCTGTTTCTAAGATCTCCATAATGTCTGTGGAAAATAAGCCAGGAGTATGCTTATAGACCATGGGCAAAAGTAGAAATCAGAACTACACGTTGTTGAAACTAAAGGCAGTTAGATACTCACTTTCAAGTGCTATATGTTAACAAGAAACCCATTGGAAATATCTAAATATATATTTCTTCTGCAGTAGGTTGAACATTAAGCATGTGCTAGCGTTTTGTACTGCATAGGTTCGCGTATGCGGATTCAGATTCCTATATTCTAATGCTATCCCATAGGAGCCATCTGTTTTTGAGACAGGAAAAAGGGGTGTGTTCTTTGGTGGGAGATAATGCACTATCATGCCCAGATATTGCAACTGATCTAAAATTGCTTTTATAACAAGTTTTGCTTCTGGTTTTAAAGGGTATTGAGCTTCTGGTTGACAGGGTAAGAGAGTGTAAGAGAATGTTATCTGGATTGGAGCGCTTGTCCCATTTTGCTTTGAATACTGGTCGGAGCCTGTCTTACAGGTCATTCACTGTAGTAGATTTCCCTGATATCTTCTTCAGGTATTATGAAAGAAAAAGCTACCCTTCTAACGTCCTTCCTCTGAGGTGCTTCCCTAACAAAGACTAGTGGACAGATATCATAATCATCTAACAATTGTGACCAAGAAGACTGCTTTAATGGTACTTAGAATATACCCTTCAATTTGTATGTTTAAACTGTGAATCCTATCCGGAGAATTTAAATGTGTATCTGAAGTTTCTTCTTGTATACATTAATCAGGTGGATTCGCATCCAGAAATATCTGAAGCATCCGACACACTATTATGAGTTCAACTGCGCGTTCTAGAAGTATTCTTGCCCAAGTTCTGTTTCCCAGGAGCACTCAAAGATGTTTCAGCATGTTTTTTAGGGGTTTTAGAGTCCAATCCTTTCTCATTCCTCTTTACTCTGATGTCAGCCTTATGTCCTGCTTCACCTTTCCTACTGTACTGCAGTACCCGGATCAGCTCTTCCTTTTCATTCTTTTACCGTTAGAGTCCAGAAAAGAATGTGAAGAGTGGTTACCAGAATACTAACATCATTCAAGTTGTTTACATATTATTGAGCTCCCGAACATTGTAACCACCCCTTCCGGATTCCCGAGAAGCGGATGATCCAGTCCGTCTTTTCTCTTTGTCCATTCTTCCTCCATTCTATTGCAGATTTCTCTTTAAACGAGGCATCAGTGTCCACCTTAGGTTTTAAACACAGTTTAACGGATCAAGTACCTAGGGTACCTCTCCCCACAGAGGTATAACCTTCCTCAATTATTTTTGGAAGTTCCCATTCACTACCTTGAATTGTAACTGATTGTAGTCTCTGTTAGATGGCCAGAACTGAATCTTCTCCCTACATATTGCTCAGGATGATGGAGGAAACTGTGGAAAGGTTACCTATTAACTTCAATCCTAGATACACATCAGGGAAAATGTAAAATGTAGGCGTGCCATGGGTATTAGTGTACATGTATGGAAAGATGATACATACCGCTACCGCTGGTACCATCCTAAGAGGAATATACATACTCAGCATTTTATGTTTGTCAGGAAATGTAGTGTATGGATACACTGCCACTAACTGGTAGGTCCTGCGGAAATTCAGAAGGCCATTTTGTCATGCTTCATGGGTGCTCTTGCCATGATATTCTGGGGACCTATGGTTTGTAATTGGGTAGGAGCAGTAGGTCCTGCTACCAGAGTAGGTTTAAAGCTCAAAGCACGTTGTAAACAAATGTATGTATCTTGGCACAAAAGAAGTCATGTTTAACTTAGAGGCATCATGTTTAGTATTTATGCAGCACACAAATATTATTAAAGCAAAAAGCAGGACAAGAGATATTTCACAAAAATTTTAAAACATAGAATACAATTTAATTTAAAAAATCAGATGAAAATAACACAAATACAAACAGTAGAACCAGAGATATGAATTTGTAAAGGTTTAAATGAAAATAGCACCAAGAAGCAGAAAGCAATAATTGTGGGTATCTGATCATTCTAGACCTTGGCAAAGTTCAGGCCAATCGGGATGGGGTGTGAGCCAGATCCAGGGACCAGGTTAGTCCCACTGAAAATGTTACCTTCTCAAAGTCTGGTGCGCAGAGTTCAAAACTTTAGGATTTTTCGGAAGGAGCTCAACTGATGCCGGCCAAGGGTCCAATACTTTGGGAGGCACCTTCTGGGGATTAGGAATGTACTCTAGCAGAGACCATCAGGCCTCGGGCAGGTCCAGTGCAGGTCTAGGAATGGCCTTTTGTAGCAGGTCAGCTGAGCAGTTGCAGGAAGCCTTTGGAGCTTGATCTGTCCCAGTAGCTCAAAACAGGAGGCCGGCCAACTAGACCTTGGAGTCACTCTGCTAGTCCTGGGTTCAAGAAGATTGTTCTCTCTCCTATAAGCGGCAAAACAGGCCTCAAACACAAGGGCAGTCCTCTGGCAAGCAAGGCAGGTCTCATGCAGCAGGGTAATCCTCTGGTTGCTGCAAGGCTGTTCTCTGAGAAACAAGGCAGGCCTCAAGTAGCATGGCAGTCCCCTCAAGTTCAAAGCCAGTCCTTATGCAGTTTTCCACAGGCCCAAGACTGCACTGAAGAGTGGGTGTCCAGTATTTAGGTGCCAACTTTTAAGAGGAATAAACTTCTAGATTTCCCTCGCCCCTGACGTTAGTTCTGGAATTTAATTTCTCCCAGCCCAAGAGCCAAGGGATCTGGGGCGACAATAGACTGGTGTCAAATTTATCTTTGAGTGTGCTGGAGGCAGCCTGTGAAATGCAAGTGGAGGAGGGAAGAGCTCTGTCCCAACCGTTCTGGCAGGATGCCACTCTCCCAGCTACACCCAGGTTCTATTGTGCACTGTCTGGGCCCAATAAATAGGCTTGTTGGGGGAAAAAGTGACAGTTTAGGGCAGCTGGAAACTCTTAGAAGGCCACTGGAAGGTTAGGGGAAGAAAATGCAAACATTGTAAAAGTGGATTTTTCAAAATTGTGACTTAAAATCAAACTTTACCATCAAAAAAGGGTTTAGTTTCATTGTGGTCATGGTCTTACATTCTGTTTTGTCTGATATGTTGCATTGTGTCCTATTTTATTTTATTAATGTTGTTATGTTGCATCGTTTATGTTATTATGTTAGGTCCTGTTGTTTACTTTAGATATGGTAAAAAAGGCTGCTACCTTTTTAGACAGAGCAACAAATAGCTCCAAACCTCCCCAGACAGGCATCCATTTTACTCTGCAGAAGGTGGTAAAATAGTGATGCTCCATTTCTAGCACTATTTAGGACATCAGTCAGCTCAAAACTGTGGCAGAAACCGTCAAGGGCTCACTTTATGTGATATGGCTCGTGGTGTTTTACATGGATATTTGAGGGGCTGGAAACAGGTGCTCTATTTGTGTGAAACACAGGGAAAATACACAAGAATTGGCATGGGAACAACAATGCCTACATGTTGTTCCTCAAAAGCCTGTTAATTCTGATAGTTCCCCACTCATGGAATTATCAGTACTCAGTAACTTTAATTCTGACACAGAAAAATACCAGGGATTTTTCCACGTCAGTGATAATTAAGCTTTATGTAACAAATAATAATACAGGCAGAAGAAGAGACTTTACACATTTAATTTCATGGCAATTTGCCATCTCAACAGTAAGACCTATACTAGTTTTGGCTGTCAGAGTACCTTTTTTGTGAATGACAAGCACTGATGAGCAGATTGAAAGTGAAAATCAACAGATGGATTTTCTTAAAAGACATATGTGTGCTTTGATTTCTAAAAAATATGAGGAGAATTTAAAAATACATATTTGAACATTAACACTGTCTTCATGGTTTTGAGCAATGTGATAATTTATTTTTATGTAGTGCTTCATATGAACTTCTGCCATTTCTATACTACACTGTAAATAACAAATGTTGCTATTACCATGTCATGGCATTCAATTTAACAAACTCTAAAGGATGTAATGCTGATGCTGCCTTTCAGGAACCAAACTTTATATTGGTCCATAAGGGTGCAGCACAGACCTCCATCATGCTCTAATATGTGTGAAAAACGTCTCTTTATTGAAGACAGGTGCGCCTCACAACACTACCCTTGGCCATTGCCGTAAAAAATATGCCTAACTATATATTTATTCACCTACATAGCCTCCTCCCCCACCCCTAAGGTACACCCACCTATGTCCTTTACTTGCAAGTGTTTAAAAACACCTATGTGATGATTAACTGTTGATTTTTAAGCATGTAACCTTTTATCTACTTCTCTAAACATCTACCTAACTAACTACCTCCTATCTTAACCTTATTGCCTCCTCCCGGAGTAACTTGTTCACAAGTTAACCTGTAAACATGTAAAACCTAGCTACAAGATGCCTTGCACCTGCTTCAAGCGACAACCAATTACATTATTAAACTGTAGCACACCTGTGATCAACAGAAAATAGGCTTTACCCTAAATCTGACCTATAGAAAACCGCTAAATTCCATGATGGTGGGAGGGCAGTTAAACAACTTTCCCTCAATCTCTAAACCAACTGGCTGCCGTGTCACCTTAACCAAAACGGTGGCACGATTCTTGGAATGGCCGGTTTAATATCTCCCCCTACCGCGAGCCCAAAAGGTAGCCCAATGGGCCCAATAGTGCTTGGACTGCACCACTGGGTGTAAGCCTCCTGGGCGTTTGGCTGTCCCCAAAGCCCTCTTGGGCCAAAAGGGTGGGGCACAGACCACCATTATGCTCTAATATGTGTGGATAATGCTTTTTTGAAGACAGGTGCACTTCACAACATCACCCTTGGCATTTGCCTTACAAAACTATGCCTCACTATAAATGTATTCACTTACATAGTACCTTCTCCCCTCCCCTAAGGTTTCCAAATCCATATCCTTTCTTTGCAACTATTTAGAAACCCCTATTCGGTCATTAACTGTTGAACTTTAACCCCATAACCTCTAATCAACTTCTCTAAACCTCTACCTAACTAAGGGCCGATTACGATGATGGTGGGACAGCCACCGACAGTCTGTCAGTGGCGGTCGAACAGCCATCAGAACCATGTAATCCACCCACCATACTACCAAAGACCGACCACCACTCATCCAACAGGCTCCTTGGGTCCCCCAGTGCATTGGAGGGACATCCAATCCCCACAATGATGGTGGTGCCTGCCAGGCACAGCAATAGGTATTATAAAGCCCCTTCCCGCCCACCTTTTCATGGCGGTATTCTGCCATTAAAAAGCAGGTGGAAAGGGGCTTTGGGGCCGGTAGTGGGCCCCCTTTCCTCCTTGCCCTAAGCTGTGGCTGGTGGGGGCACCTATGGTGCACCCTATATATCCCTGCACCATGTGGCAGGCACCGTATGGTGCCCTCCACATAGTGCAGGGATATGTAATGTATCCCCTTTAGGCATTGTGACCACCGTGGTGATGGTCAAATCATAATGCCTCTGTCGGTACTGCCCATAGCCTGTCTGATGGTCCCATTTACGATAGGGTGGCGGGCAGACAAATGTCCACCCACCATCCTAATCAGCCCCTAAACATGTCCTATCTTAACTTTATGGCCTGCTTCCGGAGTAGCTTGGGGCCATATGATTCAAGCCTTTTTACCGTTTGCAAATGGGCGATTCTCAGAATCGGACCATTTGCGAATTCGTAAAAGCCTTTTGGGATGTATCATCCCAAAAAGCCATTGCAAAATAGAGAATTGCAAAATTTGCGATTCTACATTTTGCGAATGTAATTAAGGAATTGCAAATTGCGATTCCTTAAATGCAATTCTGGAAGCACCAGAAATTTTCTATTTGGCCTTAAAGAATTGCAAATTACCACCAACTTCAAGTTGGTGGTAATTTGCGATTTTCTTTAAAAAAGCACTTTTTTGATTTTAGGGCAATGTGCGAAAAATGTGCACACAAGCATATTTCAGGGGTGCAACAGGGTGTCCTTTTGGTACCCTTGCAAACTTGAAATTGAATTCTCAATTTGCGATTCTCTAATTGGTAATCAAAATTTAAAATGTATTCCCATTCATTCGTATGGGTCTCCTAGCCCATAGGAATGAATTGGGAAGTATTCCTTAATTGCGAATCTCAATTTGCAATTTGCAAATAAGGAACATGTAGGATTCGCAAACATTTTAGCAAATCCTACATGCATTTAATTTTGCGATTTTCTAATTGCGATTTGCTAAAAATCGCAATTTGAAAATCGCAAAACTCTGTTTAATACACATGGTCCTTGTTTACAACCATAAAGTTAACCTGTAAACATGTAAAAACAACGAGATGCCACTCAGAAAAGTCAGTCCCTCTCTATGACTTTTCTGACCCCCAACCTAGGAAGATTTAATAAACCAGTCTAAAATCTTGTCTAAGACCTCTTTTATCTGAATCAGGTATAGCTCCATCCCAATGCAAGACAATGGCACTCCATTTCCCAAGAAAAAACATACCGCCACATGCTTAAATTCATGAAGCTATACTCTACCGAAACCCTCATCCCTGCAAACTAATCTCATGACCCTATTGATCTTCCGCCTTGCTTTGTCAATAGCGGAGGGTCTTTCGGCCCATCTCCATTGTCTCCAAAGGATGAATTCTGTCCAAATGACAAAGCATCCAGACCATTGCTGTCTCAGCTCCAGCAAGTCCCTTTTCATCTGCTTCAGTAAAGATAATCCTTTGCATACCACCAGCTTATCCTCCCATAGGTGTACAAATAAAACATCACGGCAAATGTGCTGTTGTATTAAATTACTCAAGCAGAGCAGGAGTTCGTGCCATCTCATACCAACTTTTCTGTGCCACAAAATGTTAAACAACAAAGAGTCCAACCCAAGGTCAAACCTTTCCCATTCTAAAGGTTCATGCTCTTCCACCCATTTTATGAACGACTGAACGACTATCCAGATGGATAGCACTGCCTACTCTGGACCCGCTACTGCTCCTGAAAAGGCACCTGTGTGAGTAAATAGAAAACTACATATTGCTGTCTCTAGGTTTCCCCAACTTGACATATCTCTTAAAACATTCAGAAGTCTAATGCCCACAATGCATGATTCTGTTCCTGTACCAACCCATCAAACCATCAAAACCATGAACTCGATCCACTCCGGATCCCCATCAGACCCCTGCCCTCACCACGTCTTCAACAAGGCCAGCACAACCATCGCGCCCCACCTCCGGAAAACTATCAACTGCTCCTTCGACACAGCCACCTTCCCGGAAAGCTGTGAGCACGCCGAGATCAACGCACTCCTGAAGACCCCAAGGACCTCAAGAACTTCCGGCCCATCTCCCTGCTCCCGTTCCCGGCAAAAGTGACAGAGAAGATTGTCAAGAAACAGCTAACCCGCTACATCGAAGACAACAATATCCTGGACCCTTCCCAATTCGGCTTTCGCAGCAACCACAGCACTGAGACCGCCCTCATCGCCGCCACCGACGACATCAGGACCCTGATGGACAAAGGAGAAACAGCCGTCCTCATCCTCCTGGACCTATCAGCAGCCTTTGACACAGTCTGCCACCGCACCCTATCAGCACGCCTCCATGATGCCGGTATTCAAGAGAAGGCCCTGGCCTGGACCACATCCTTCCCCTCCGGCAGAACCCAGAGCGTCCGCCTCCCACCCTTCCGCTCAAGAACCACTGAGATCATCTGCGGCGTCCCACAGGGACGACAACATAACCTCAACATCATCTCCTACGCCGACGACACCCAGCTGATCATATCCCTCACCGAAGACCTCCACACCGCCAAAGCCAACCTCCACAGAGGAATGAGGGCCGTAGCCGACTGGATGAAGGACAGCAGACTAAAGCTGAACTCAGACAAGACGGAGGTCCTCATTCTCGGACCCGCCCCATTAGCCTGGGACGACTCCTGGTGACCCACATCGCTAGGCACAGCCCCAGAACCCACGGACCATGCACGCAACCTGGGGGTCATCCTCGACTCCACCCTCTCCATGACCAGGCAAGTCAACGCCGTCTCCGCGTCCTGCTTCAACACCCTCCGAATGCTCCGCAGAATCTTCAAATGGATCCCTATCGACACTAGAAAAACTGTCACCCAGGCCCTCATCACCAGCAGATTCGACTACGGGAACGCCCACTGATCCAGCGGCCTATAGAAAATATATCATAAACTACGCTACCCAACTTCATAACCTATAAACAAAATTCTATACTAAATATGGACCCATTTATAAACCTGACATATTTTGGGCCTACTGAATCAGGTGGTCAAATTAAATCTATATACACATTATCTACAAACTATATACATATTTATAAATCTGCGGAAAGAATGTTGTCATTATAATAAAATTATACCATTTAAATGACCACCATTGGCGACGTGATCTAGCTAATAGTAACCTACACTCCTGAATAACCAAGACCAGCTTGTTTGTCAAAAGTAAGATTTTATTTACTAAATTATGGTATATAAGTTGATAGTTTTATAAATGAATTTTATTTGCAATAAAGCAAGCATGATTGTAAAGAAATATAAGAAAAATACAATTTAAGCAAGTGAATCAAAATCAAAGTGAATATTTAAAGTTTAGCATTTCTAAAATCTAATTCCCTAACTGAGCTAAATAGATAGAAAATAAAGTAAAGTTCTTTGAGGATTCTTACGTGCTCCACGCAAAGTCCAACAGCACATCACCCTCATCGGAAAGTCAGAAAGCAGCAGCCAGCCCATCCCTAAGGGCATGACTTTTTATACCTTTCTACGCTAACTGAACTAAGCAAAGGAAAGTTTTCAGAAATCTTCGACGTCCCATTGGCTGAGAGTGACAAGTGACATGTCACCCAGTTTTCAAAAAGTTCCACTAAATCATATTTCATAGAGACCATTGTTCCTTCCACGTGAAGCCAGAAGCTTCCTCATGTTGCAACAAATGTATTAAGTCATTCTCGCAGCGTCCATTGACTTTCATTATACTTCCGCGGATGCCAAGTTAAGGATTGACAAAATGTTCACTTTCGACCTTGGCCATGTCCGACAGAATGATGACAGCATTAGTTTTTTGCTTTGTGAACGCAGCTTTTGACAAACGCTTTATTTCAGAATGGGCGTCTCGTGACTTTCTGCAGAATTACATGTCAGCTCTTTTCTGCGGCTCAAGTGACTAGGCCCAAAAGCAGGCAACTTATGATTTCTAATATAAAACAAACACAAGAAAAGTATTAATGTAAGAAATAATGTAGATTCTGTATCCACCCCTTGGTTCACTAATTAATTAACCCACCCGATTAATCAAAATGTTACCTAGTCATTGCAAACAAATAAAGCAGCGTTTATATCTACCAGTCTCCGTTATTCCATGAGACCCATATGCACCTAGAATAGTAGAAATGACATCACACAGACAAGGAAAAGCAAAACAAGCACATGCTTATTTTAAGTTTGCAGCAATTAGTAATGACAAAAACGAAAACAATAAATTATTTTATTATTTTGTACGAACAAAAAGATGCAACATTTATGCACGTTTATGAGCACACATGTTAGTCCCCCCACGTGTAAAGTTTAATCTAAGTTGTATTAGCACGACATATCACAAATCATTAATATTTTTATTCATGTTATGGAAATGTGACTTCGCGAGTTTAAACAAAATTTTGTTTTCTATCTCGCTCCATCAACTCCCTCATCTGGTGATTAACAAATCACCACACCAGCACTCAAAATTTTGGTAAATTAAATTTTTAAGAAATCGATTCAAATTCATTTGTATCAGTAAACCTAAAAGTCTGTTTCTGCATAATCTTTGCAATTAACATGACGCTCTCTATGTAACTCCTGTAATTCGATCTCCCTTTCTTCTTCTTTTCTGAGTTTATAGATTCTTTTCTTTTCTTTCAACTGTTTCTTTCTTTTATGTAACAAACAACCTAATTTGGTCAAAATAAAAATGAATACTATTATAATCAAAGGTGCCAGAATCTTGCCAAGAATTGAACTTCCGATATTATGAAACCAGTTTTTAATTGCTTGAAACCTTTTTGAAAGTTTCCCTGTAAAATCTTCTTCTTCTAAAGGAATTATCTCTGAATGCATTTGTGTAATATTCTTAATATACATTTCAATATTCTTACTTTCATCAGGTATATATGTACAGCAATGTTGAACATGTAAAATGCCACAGACTCCTCCCTCTTTTGCTAGGAGTATGTCTAAAGCAAGGCGGTCTTGAATTACCATAGATCTAATTGCAATAACTTCAACATTCACTAATTGAAATCCATCAGCAGTGTCAGTTGATAATCTATCAACTATAGTGGACAATTTTCTGATTCTCCCTGCATTTAGGGTTATACCAACAAAAGGTATTACAGCTTGAAAAATATCTCCCAGAACTTCAGTAAAAGTTTCTCTTTTAGCTCTATTTACATATTTATGAATTTTAAACAATCCTTCTGAATCTCTGTCAACATGAAACACTTTAGGAAAAACAATTCCCACATAACAAGTTCCATACCAATGGTCTGGAAGGTTGTAGTAGGCTTTGTCACCACAAACAAAATAAATCCCAGGAAAGATAGGATCTTTTCCACCTTTAAATCCCCAACCTCCCAAAATCTGATAAGTATCTTCACAGTTACTTGCACCTACAAAATAATTATCAAAAAGTGTATTATCTCTTCTAATGCAAAGTTTTCCACTAACTGGTTTGTCTATGTGAATTGCAATATTTTCAAGCATTTTGCCATTTAATTTCTCGTCCTCTTTCTGCCAGAAGGCTGACTTAGTCTGCTTGACTAATTCATTCCTCTTATAAATTGCTCTTCTCTCCTCAACCATATTCAAAAATTTCTTTCCTTCAGCACTTAATTTACATGTTAAATTATTCTTGTAAGCATACTCGTAAGTGAGTTCATTAGTAACAAGGAAAAATTCTCTCAATTGTTTTGCTTTCTTATGCTTATTTATAGCGTTATCAATCTTAATATTAGCAAAAATCTCATCATAATTTGAATAGTAATATTCTAAACGTCCAGTTTGATAAAATAAACTAGTTAATACACTACATGTTACAGCATAAGTGAGAGGAAGCATGTTATATGTTACTCCCTCAGAAACAGAAGCAGGTAATTTAACACAGACATAGCAGTCTTTTGCATCCATTACCTTAACATATTCACTCAATAGCTTTGTGAATGTATTACTTGAAAAATCACCTATTGATTTATCTTGATGAATGTTAGGCTGATGATCAATAACTTTTGCAGACGCACTATGTTTAGTTTGGCTAAACAGAGCTTTGCTTGTTATGTTAACTTTGTGTAATTCTCTATTCATTTCTAAAGGAATAATCACAGCTAGTACTAACCAGAGCAGAATTAAAATGAGCAGACATACCAGAGTCATCTTACAGCATCTTTTAAAAACAGAACACTTTGAAGTGCTCTCCTTAACATAAGGCATTCTTGGTTAATTTTAGCCTTAAAAATAAAAATAAATTTTAAATTTTATATACACCCCCCTTTTAAAATATATTTTTCTTTTATAACCCTAAACAAGATTTCTTCGACCTTATGTCATACATAAGTTTTCTTCAACTAAACAGTTTTTCTTCGACCTTGTGTCAACTAACAAATTTTCTTCAGCCTTTTGCCAATTTAATAATTTTGTACTTCAATCATTGTCACTAATTTCTTGGATTTCGTTTTCTTCTTCACTACTATCGTATATGTCAATAACAGGTGGAATTACTAAGTAAGTCCACTCAGGAGACTTGTATTTCTGGTTTGGTCTTATTATTCTCTTCCCTTTTCTCGATATCACTTCAATTTTTCTTCCAACTCCAACTTCTTTTCCTGGATTCTTTTGACTACTGATTTCTTCAACTTGTTCTATTGGCTTTTTGATCAATCTGACTCTCAATCTTCCACCTGGCCAGTAGTCTGCTTTTCTCACGTACTTCTTCTTTGGTTCAGAATTATTTGATTCTGACTTCCAAGTCCTTTTCTTTCCGTTTTCACTTTCACCTTCCACGTCACTTTCTTCAGTTTCGTAGTCTGAAATTTCAATTGACTCAGGAACTTCTCTATTCGGCAATTTCACTCCTTCAGGAACTTCACTTTGTCTTCCATCACTGGTACTTGGTAATTCGTTCTCCTCCTCTTCCTCAATTACCTCCAACTTCCCAGATTTCAGATTTTTGTTCCTTACTTCAGAGTTTGTTATCTGCCTTTCGATACTCTCCTGGTCTGAAACTTCTTTTGGTTCAGCTTCTTTGTCTTCAATAGAGACAACCGAATCTTCAGTTATTTTTCCTTTTAACAGATTCTCTTCACCTTCAGAATCTATTTCAATTATTTCCAAGTCTTTTCTTGTCAGATTTCCATTCACTGGCACAGTTTCCAGATGTCGACCTTCTTGTCGATCTTCGGAATCTGGAATTACTTCACCTTCTGTTTTGTCTTCTGCTTCTGAATCAGAATCATCTGTGGTATCACTTTCAATATCAGAACTCTCAGGAGTTGGTACTGGAATAGTATGACTAGGATGTATCCAACGTTTCAATCCTCTGCACTTTACAGCATTAGTAGTGATCAAGATTATCTGCCTAGGTTTCTGCCATCTAGGAGCTAGACAATTCCTTCTCCGATGTACTTTCGTTCTGACCCAATCGCCAGGTCTCAGATCATGAGTCAAAACTTTTTCATTTGATTGAGCTTCAGTTCCCACCTGATTAGACACAGAAGTTACCATATCAGATAACCTTTTACAGTAATCCAAAATTGCACTGTCATTTATGCTCAACAGTTTACCTACAGGTACAAAAGCTTGCCTCATAACTCTTCCCATTAAAATTTCATGAGGACTCTAACCTGTCTTTTTATCTGGTGTACTTCTTAATGACATCAAAACAAGTGGAAGAGCATCAGTCCACTTTATGCCTGTTTCAAGACACATTTTTCCAATTCTGTTTTTAATTGTCCCATTTATTTGTTCAACTACTCCTGATGCCTCTGGTCTGTATGCACAGTGTATTTTCTGCTCAATGCTCAAAGCTTCGCAAATTAACTTCATTAATTTGTTATCAAAATGACTTCCTCCATCACTCTCAATAGTGACTGGAAAACCGTACCTTGGGATGATTTCTCTGAGCATTAGTTTTGCTACTGTAATTGAATCACAGTGTCGTGTAGGGAAAGCCTCTACCCATCTCGAAAATAAGCATACAATTACAAGTACATATTTCAAACAATTGTGTAAGGGCATTTCAATGAAATCCATTTGTAACCTGGTAAAGGGACCACCTTCTCGACCAATTATTCCTGTCCCCACCACTGATTTTCTGTTTGGATTCATTTGTTGGCATGACAAACACCTTTGACAAAAAGATTCAGCAATAGTTCTAAACTTGGTATTAAACCATGTTTCTCTGAAAAGTCTGACCATAGAATCTCTTCCTAGATGTGCTGGACCATGATATAATCTGGCCATATCAGCAATCAAACAATTTGGTAAGACTACTCTGCCATCTTTGTAAACCCACACTCCATCTTCTTCACGTGGTCTACAATCTGATCTTAACCATAAGTCTTTTTCATCATCTTCTGCTTCATTTTGTAAATCTCTAATCTCATGCCATGTTTCTACAACAGTTGTTAGCATTAATGAATTTGAATCAGTTTCTTTACTCCTCTCCCGATTGTATGAATAATTTTTCCTTGCGCAGTACTTTGCTGTTTCGTCTGCGAAGGCATTTCCTTTAGAAATATAATCAGTTCCTCTAGTGTGCGCTGCACATTTAACAATGGCAATTTCTTTTGGCAATTGTATTGCTTCAATTAATCTCCTAATAAAAACTGCATTTTTAATTGGTGATCCTGTTGATGTCATGTATCCTCTCTGTGACCAGAGTTGTCCATAATCATGCACAACTCCGTACCCATACTGACTATCAGTAATGATGGTAACTCTTATATCCTTTGATATTTCACATGCACGAATTAAAGCAATCAATTCAGCCACTTGTGCTGAACGAACTCCTTCAAGACATGATGCTTCTTCAACATCTACGACTGTACAAACTGAGTATGAAGCTTTCAAGACACCTCCTTCGGATCTTAAGCATGAGCCATCTACAAAGTAGACAAAATCCGATTCAGACAAAGGTCTGTCTTTGATGTCTTTTCTTGGTTTAGTGCAGAATTCCATGACATCTAAACATTCATGTTCTGTTTCAATGTCATCAACAATTTCAGAATCAGGCAGTAATGTAGAAGGATTCAGATTCAAACATCTTGAAATCGAAACATTATCTGCTCCCAGTATGATTTTCTCATACTTTGTCAATCTGCTACTTGTTAAATGTTGAGTCTTACCTCTTGTCAGTAATATTTCAACTGAATGAGGCACGAAAACTTTCACAGGAAATCCCATAATGATTCCTTCACTTTGTTCGAGGCTGATACTTGTAGCTGCAACTGCTTTCAAACAACCTGGTAATGCTTTTGCAATTGGATCAAGAACTGCAGAGAAGTATGCAATAGGTTTCTTTAAATTTCCATGTCTCTGAATTAACACAGATAATGCACATCCTTCTCTCTCGCTGCAATACAGTTCAAAATCTTTCTCATAATTTGGCATACCTAAAGCAGGAGCTTGGCATAAGCTCTTTTTCAGGTTCTCAAAAGATTCCATCTCAGCATCATTGAGAATAATTGGATCTTTTATATCTGACTTTGTCAGTCTTTGTAGTGGTTTTGCAATTACTGAAAATCCACTTATCCATTGTCGACAGTAACCTACCATTCCCAAGAACATTCTTACCTGTCTTTGTGTTCTTGGTGGTAACATTGCTTGAATCATTTTTATTCTCTCTATTGTTACTTGTCTTTTTCCCTTTGCAATTCTGTGACCAAGATATTTTACTTCTTGTTTGCAAAACTGTAGTTTAGCTGGGGACACTTTATGTCCTTCTTCTGCAAGGCGATTTAACAGGATTATTGTGTCTATTACACAATTTTCTCTTGTCTTTGCAGCTATTAACAAATCATCAATATACTGCACTAATGTAGATCTGCCAGGTAAGTCTAGGTCTTCTAATGATCTTTTTAACAGTTCGTTAAAGATTGAAGGACTTTCTGTATAGCCCTGTGGGATTCTTGACCATCCGAGGGTCTTACCTTGGAATCTGAAAGCAAATATTTCATAACTGTCTGGATGTAAGGGAACAGTAAAGAATGCATTGCAAAGGTCGATGACTGTATACCATTCAGCATCATGTGGAATCTGAAATAGAATTACTGCTGGATTTGGAACTACAGGACAACATGGAACAACAATTTGATTAACCTTTCTCAAATCTTGTACGATTCTAAATGTTCCGTTAGACTTTTTAACTCCCATAATTGGTGAATTACAAGAGCTACTCTTCATTTCCTTTAATACACCTTGCTTGATTAATTTTTCAATTATAGGTGTAATACCTTCAATTGTTTCTGTTTTCATTTTATATTGTGGAGTGTTTGGAAATTCTATTCCCTGTTTCAATGTAATCTTTACTGGATCTACGTTTTTCATCAGACCCATCTCATTTCCACTAAAATCCCATATTTCAGATTTCACTGTTTCTTTGAGTTCTTCAGGTAGATCTTTTTCTTCAAATGCAGGAAACAATTTTGTTTCTTCTGCTTCTATCATCATCATTGTCATTCTGTATAAACCATCTTCCTCCATTGTTTGTAACTCAACTCCATCAGGAGAACAATATATTCTACAATTCATTTTACATAGGATGTCTCTACCTAATAGATTTACTGGACTACTATTACAAACCACAAATCTGTGTTTATCTCTGTAGTTTCCAATTTCAACTGGTACTGGATCAGTTAAGTCAGTTTTAATTTGCTGATTACTTACTCCGACAACTTGGATGGTATCCCCAGAGAGAGGTAGGTTTTCAATTTCCACTGATCTAACAGTAGAACGGGTAGCACCAGTGTCCACTAGAAAAGTGATGTCTACATCATTAACTTTCCCGTTTACAAAAGGACCAGACTGGTCAACCTCAAGAGTGGCTCCAACAACACACTCTTCCTCCTCTCTCGGGCACCGTCAACAATAATCATCAGAATCACTGTCTTGACTTTCTGCTAATAAAAATTGTTGTGAAGCATTTTGCATTTGAACCCTTTGCTGCTTTTGCTGTTTTTGTGGTTTTATTACCTGTTCACTTCCCTGAAATCCCACGTTTGGATTATATTTTTGAACTCCCCCACAATTCGGAAAAGGTGGTTGTGGCAATTGGTCTTGACGATTATTCACCTGTTGTTGTTGCTGTTGCTGTAACTGTCGTTGAATATTAAATTCGTTTAACCCCTGTTGCATCTGTAGCTGTCGCTGCAGGTCAACACCATTCTGCATCTGTGGATTCAATAAGGGATTCTTTAAGTTTTTAGGAGGATGAGGACATTCGTCCCTCCAATGTCCAATTTCGCCACAATTAAAACAAGGTAATCTTTGCTTCAGCTCCTCAATCTTTGGGCTAAATTTCTTTGGGAAATTATTACCTTTAAACTTTCCTTGTATCTGGTTTGTATTTCCAGTTTGAACAAAATTAGTGTTCTTATTTCCCATGCTGGCAATCTGTTGCTCAGCCACTTTTACCTGAGCCCACATGGCTTTCTCCTTCAGCTTCTTCTGTTTTACTTCTATTTCATCGCTACAATACTTTGCTTTTCTTAGAATATCATCTACAGATAGTGATTGCCATCCGACAATACTAGTTCTGATCATTTCTCCAATTTCAGGTTTTAGTCCATAAACAAATCTATAGACAAAATGACTCATGTCTTTTTCATCTAATTTTTCATAACCACTGTATTGTTTAAAGATTAACAGTAGTCTTTCATAAAAAGAATGAACTGATTCTTTTGTTTCCTGTTCTGTTCTTTCTATTTTAACCCAATCGACTTCTTTGGGTGGAATTTTGTTTTTCATCCAAACAATTACTTTTTCATAAAAATCCATTACAAGTGGATTAGGAGCACCTGTTTCTTTAATTCGTTCAGGTTCTGTTTTTGGCCAACTAATCGATATTTTGCATTCTGTCCAAAGATCAGATGGAACGACAATGTCAAAAAATCCATCTAAATCAATCCACAGAACTTTTGACACTTTGATAAATCTATCAACTTGCCTGTACCACTCAACTGGTTTTTCCCTCAATTTTGGAAAATCATTTGTGAATAACAGAATGTCCTGTCTTGACCAAGGGATATGAACATATCCTCCACCTGCAATTTCTCTCATTGGAAATTGTTTTGACAATTTATCCAATCTTTCATCTTCCTTCTTTTTCGTCCATTTTACTCTCCATTTATTTAGTTCTCCTAGCTTTTTGATATAGACAATCAAATCTTTAATGTGAACTATTCTTCCCATTGAGTTCAAACTCTCGATGTCACTTTCTGAAAAGTCTAATCTGTAATGCTTTGCAAAATTCTTTTGTTTACTCACATCGATTTCAAGTTCTGCTGCTAGATCCTCTAGTTGATCATATTTATTTTTCGTTTTCCACTGAATGCTTTTGCAAATGAACAGTAGTTCATCATCCCGATAGTAATTTAAACTATCTGGACCAATTGTTCCAATTATTAATTCTTCGATATTCGCTTTTAATTTGGCCACATCTAGTTTTGGTGTGGTTACCCTGATTTCAGGACTCCCTATATCTGATATAGCACCCATTGGTGTTTTTGGAGATAAATCCTCATTAAAGGTTAAATCAGGCATTCTTGATTTAGAAGTGTTTATTTCAGATAAATCTGAATAAAATTTTTCAGCAGCCTTTTGAATTTCTGTATTTAAAGGAATAGTTAATCCAGTTTTGCTTGTTTCCCTTTGGTCAAATACAGGCTGAACAGGACCAATTGTTACTGGAACTGTGACAGCTTCCATGCCTTTTGTCATTCTTTTTATTAATTCTTCTTTAGATCTTATATATTCATTATAATCAACATCTTCAACATTTCTTGCCTCTCTCGTATAATCTTTTGGAGGTTCCCTTGCTCTTGGAGTCATTGTAAAATATCTACCTTCATTTCGAGCATTCTCGAATTCTGGTCTTCTAGGAGTTTCATTGTTTTCACAATTATTTGGATAAAGTTTAGGAGCTTCACTAATTGGAGGTGCACTCGGTGAAGTTTCAGTAGAAACCACCGGAGTAGACCATGACCTAGGAGGTCTCAAAGGCTGATTAGGCTGATTCTTTCTAGCAGTTGTATATATTTCTTCCATAACTGCATCCTCAGACTCACTTTCCATAGATTTCCCTGTAGGAGAACCCATTACCATTTCATGAATTAAATACAATCCTTCACTCATGTTTCCCTGTCTCCACATTCGCAATCTATCTTCATGAGTTTCTCTTTTCCAAGATGGATTTTTAGAAGGTCTTTTAATTCCACTAGCTTCTCTTTGTAACTGATACATCTCGTCTTCCCACTCAACTAAAGCTTCAAATTGAGTTGGTCTCGGTTTTGGAACAAGAGCATTCATTTTCTCTCGTAAGTTTCTTAAGACTCTTACATTAAATGAACCTTCATCAGGCCAAGTTAAAACACCGTCGTTTTTAGTATAACGTTTCCAACTGTCGAACCACAAGACAGTATGATATCCATATTCACCTTCCATGTATGCTGCAGGTGTTTTATACTTATGAAGTAGTTTACCACCTCGCGTTTCGATTTTCTTGTCAGGTGAAAATAAATTCTTGAATTTCTGAAATAATGTTGACTTTTTCTCAACATGTTTAAAATGATAACTCATTTTTAAGAGTTAAATCTAATTCACAAAATCGTTCGTAAAATATTTCCGGGATGTTCCGCAAAACAACCAATCCGTGCGCGAAACACACCAACAAGCCAATGACAGTCGAGCTACGTCACTTTTCTGCTCAACCAATAAATTTAGAGATTTTCCGAAGGACCAATCAGCTCACAGGCCGTTAGAGATTCAAGAGCCAATCAGAATATAGCTTGTGACGTAGGTCACCCAATCCCAGCGCGGCTCTGTGACGTACACAGCAGCTGCGGTTTCTCGTTTCTCACTCCTGGCGCTTACCCCTCCTTCACAAAATCTTTTCACAGCGCCATTTTAAGAACACTTTTCAGTGTAAATTAATTCTTAACAATGACTATAAAGACAACATCTGTTCGTTTCACTATTTAGGATAGTTTACATACATTCAAGTATCCACACTTCGGAATAGACGGCGCTATTCACACTAAGGATAATATTCAATTGTCAGTAGAGTAACCTTACCCCACCCTTCTAACACGTATAATTATGAACTCGCTTTGCTCTGAACCCACCGCGAAGTGAAAGTTCTAAGAGTTCCACTTGAACATAAAATACAATTCAAACTCGCATTTTCACACTGAAATTTCCCTAATTTCAAACATACATGAAATCCGTACAGGACTCTCACCTGTTTATAGAAATCATGCACCGTTAGCAAAATAACGACGTTATCCGTACAGGACTCTCACCTGTTTATAGATATGAAACATGTACCCGTACAGGACTCTAACCTGTTTATAGATAATCATGTACCGACGCTAATTTACCCTTCACTCAAGCTTGGATATAACTAATACTCTTATCACAGTGAGTTTTATGGAAGGCGCTTTGTCCCTATTCTCATGCTGCTCTAATTTCTTAGAAAACCCTCACTATACAAGATTCAGACCTAGCCCTAAAACTGTGCTGCTCGGCGACAACACTATGGTACACGGCGATACCTCTTGTGATACTCGGCGATATCACTACAAACAGAACAGATGGCTTGCGTGACTAATTTCTCGCCACACAATCTATACCGGTATAGCTTACAGATAGCACGAAAAACGAACTTAACATGTGTTAAAACATCGATCCTATTTCCATACCATAACGCTTTAGTAACCCTTAGCAACCAACATATTACCTTGGTTACCCTTAGCAACCATCAATTTCTGCTACCAGAGAATTGATCCAGCGGCCTATAGAAAATATATCATAAACTACGCTACCCAACTTCATAACCTATAAACAAAATTCTATACTAAATATGGACCCATTTATAAACCTGACATATTTTGGGCCTACTGAATCAGGTGGTCAAATTAAATCTATATACACATTATCTACAAACTATATACATATTTATAAATCTGCGGAAAGAATGTTGTCATTATAATAAAATTATACCATTTAAATGACCACCATTGGCGACGTGATCTAGCTAATAGTAACCTACACTCCTGAATAACCAAGACCAGCTTGTTTGTCAAAAGTAAGATTTTATTTACTAAATTATGGTATATAAGTTGATAGTTTTATAAATGAATTTTATTTGCAATAAAGCAAGCATGATTGTAAAGAAATATAAGAAAAATACAATTTAAGCAAGTGAATCAAAATCAAAGTGAATATTTAAAGTTTAGCATTTCTAAAATCTAATTCCCTAACTGAGCTAAATAGATAGAAAATAAAGTAAAGTTCTTTGAGGATTCTTACGTGCTCCACGCAAAGTCCAACAGCACATCACCCTCATCGGAAAGTCAGAAAGCAGCAGCCAGCCCATCCCTAAGGGCATGACTTTTTATACCTTTCTACGCTAACTGAACTAAGCAAAGGAAAGTTTTCAGAAATCTTCGACGTCCCATTGGCTGAGAGTGACAAGTGACATGTCACCCAGTTTTCAAAAAGTTCCACTAAATCATATTTCATAGAGACCATTGTTCCTTCCACGTGAAGCCAGAAGCTTCCTCATGTTGCAACAAATGTATTAAGTCATTCTCGCAGCGTCCATTGACTTTCATTATACTTCCGCGGATGCCAAGTTAAGGATTGACAAAATGTTCACTTTCGACCTTGGCCATGTCCGACAGAATGATGACAGCATTAGTTTTTTGCTTTGTGAACGCAGCTTTTGACAAACGCTTTATTTCAGAATGGGCGTCTCGTGACTTTCTGCAGAATTACATGTCAGCTCTTTTCTGCGGCTCAAGTGACTAGGCCCAAAAGCAGGCAACTTATGATTTCTAATATAAAACAAACACAAGAAAAGTATTAATGTAAGAAATAATGTAGATTCTGTATCCACCCCTTGGTTCACTAATTAATTAACCCACCCGATTAATCAAAATGTTACCTAGTCATTGCAAACAAATAAAGCAGCGTTTATATCTACCAGTCTCCGTTATTCCATGAGACCCATATGCACCTAGAATAGTAGAAATGACATCACACAGACAAGGAAAAGCAAAACAAGCACATGCTTATTTTAAGTTTGCAGCAATTAGTAATGACAAAAACGAAAACAATAAATTATTTTATTATTTTGTACGAACAAAAAGATGCAACATTTATGCACGTTTATGAGCACACATGTTAGTCCCCCCACGTGTAAAGTTTAATCTAAGTTGTATTAGCACGACATATCACAAATCATTAATATTTTTATTCATGTTATGGAAATGTGACTTCGCGAGTTTAAACAAAATTTTGTTTTCTATCTCGCTCCATCACCACTACTCAGGAACCACAAACAAGCTCCTGAGACGACTACAACGAATCCAGAATGCCTCTGCTCGACTGATCCTCAACGTCCCCCGCCGCAGCCACATCACACCCCACCTGAGAGGCCTGCACTGGCTCCCCGACCAACAAGAGGATCACCTTCAAACTCCTCATCCACGCACACAAAGCACTACACAACACCGGACCTACTTACCTCAACAACCGACTCAGCTTCCACACCCCCACCCGAAGCCTCCGCTCAGCCAACCTTGCCTTCGCCACAGTCCCTCGTATCCGTAAAACCACAGCCGGCGGAATATCCTTCTCCTACCTCGCCGCCAAGACCTGGAACACTCTCCCAACCAACCTACGACAGACTCAGGACCTGCTGGCCTTCAGAAGACTCCTCAAGACCTGGCTCTTTGATCAGTAGCGTTCCCCCCCCCAGCGCCTTGAGACCCTCACGGCTATGTAGCGTGCTTTATAAATGTAATGATTGATTGATTGATTGCTTCGTTACATCTGTGGCTACTACGATCCTGAATGAGTGAGTGCCAAACTCTCCTTGAGCCTTCCCCAGCTGTAGCAAAGATCTCTGCATCACTTACAATAGCTGTGCAACAGTAACCACCTGCACAGACATTCTACACAAAACGACCCCATGTCCCCTGTCATCCAAACCCATCAATTTACACCCCCAACGTACTGGGCATAAAATGGGTTAGCACTGGCCTCCATTACTACCACTTTTTCTATTCCATTTTGTACTGTCTTAGAGTTCTTGAGCATGACAGTTACCACACCCAGATCCACCCAACCCCTAACTCCTTCCAAGTTAGCCCTGCAACCCCTTTACTCCTCAATAACTCTGACACTCTGAATGCTCCAAAATACATCCATGAAATTAATGCGGGAAACAACATCGTTTTCTCAGCATTTAAAATATATAATATATATATATATATATATATATATATATATATATATATATATATATATATATATATATATATATATATATATTCACTGAAAAAACCATAGGTGATAGACCATATATAGTTAGGAATTAGCATTTACAAAACCTTGAAAATTCACTGAAAAAACCTTGGGTTATAGACCATATATAGTTAGGAATTAGCATTTACAAAACCTTATTTTACTCACACAAAACCATTGAAATTCCATATATAGTTAGTTGCACTAACTATATATCGCGCACCCGCAATCCACTGCTGATGATGTCACATATTACATCATTCATGACATGGTCAGTGACATCACTGATGACATCACTGATGACATCTCAAATGACATCACTGATGACATCACTGATGACATCTCAAATGACATCACTGATGACATCACTGATGACATCTCAAATTACATCACTGATGACATCACTGATGACATCATCCAGTGACTGTGTGTTTCTGTAAAGTTTAAATATGTTTTACATATTGAAGAATGAGTAGATGTAGAAGTGTCTGGATGAAGGATTTAGTAGGTGCGTGACTGACTGTATGAGTGAGTGATTAAATGTGTCTCACTGAATGCATGGGTTAGTGACTAAACTGTCTTAATTTGTGCATCATTATGTCTGTTGTTCTGTAAACTGCTGCATGTGTTGATCAGTAGCTATATGAGTAACTATATGGGTTATTGATTGATTGTCCAAGTATTTGTATGGGAGACTGAGTGTGTGTGTGGCTCGCTGGGAGATGTGTGACTCTGTGCAGATCAATGTGTTCTTGTATCAATGATTGTATAAGAGAGTAAGTATGTGTTAGTATATGTTTGAAAATGTAAGGTACTCTATGTTTAACTGTATAGATTAGAAAATGGAAGTGTGATTGATTCTTTACAGGACTGACTAGGTGTGTGAGTAACTCCATGGATGAGTGGCAGAGTGTGAGTGTCTGTATAGGTGTATGAGTGCATATGATAGTGTTGTAAAGATGAGTGATTGTATGTATGAATGATTGTATGGGTCAATGAGTGAATGTGTGTGTAGACGTAGGAATCAGTAAGTGCGTATGTAGTAACTAGTATTGGTGTGTCAATGGTTTAAAAAATTATATTCTGTATTTAACACTGGGTGTAACAGAGGTTATATTAAAGTGTGAGGAGATGCATTGTATTGTCACATGAATGATATCATCAGTGATGTGACCATTGATGTCAAATGAGATGTCATTTGAGATGTCATCAGTGATGTCATCAGTGATGTCATTTGCGATGTTATCAGTGATGTCATTTGAGATGTCATCAGTGATGTCATCAGTGATGTCATTTGAGATGTCATCAGTGATGTCATCAGTGATGTCATTTGAGATGTCATCAGTGATGTCATCAGTGATGTCACTGACCATGTCATGAATGATGTAATATGTGACATCATCAGCAGTGGATTGCGGGTGCGCGATATATAGTTAGTGCAACTAACTATATATGGAATTTCAATGGTTTTGTGTGAGTAAAATAAGGTTTTGTAAATGCTAATTCCTAACTATATATGGTCTATAACCCATGGTTTTTTCAGTGAATTTTCAAGGTTTTGTAAATGCTAATTCCTAACTATATATGGTCTATAACCTATGGTTTTTTCAGTGAATTTCAATGGTTTTTTATTAGCAAATATCAAAAGCTTTAAAATGTCAAGTACGTGGTAGGTAAAAACATTTTCGTGTTTATGCACGCTGATGTGCTTTGAACGCTGCCCCCCCTCTTTTCTTTTAGGAGTATTCTCTCTCTGCAGATAGTGAAGGGTAGGTAACGCAGGCCTTTGCCCCCGTTGTAATCCGTAGTGCCTGCTTCCCTCTCCATTTGATTGATTGTTATCCAAGCATTTACTGTTTTGGAATTGCTTCTCTTTGGTTCATTCTCTATTTACAAACAAGCACAGAGTCGCAATACTCTGTTTAGTCTTTGCAGATAGTGAAAAATCGTTAGAAAAAACAAAAGGAATCAAGCAAAATCAGTAGGCCACTAATGGGATCTCTTTTTGACCTCGCTAAAATAGAAACATTAGGAACAACCCCTCATGAGAAATATGAAACTAGTGAGAGGAACCGAGCTCGACGCCATGATGGCTGCAAGACAGCTCGGCTCCGCCGCCCACCCCGCCCAAAATAACGACAAACCCTATGCAAATATTATAAATATATACAACACACCAGCAAAGTAACAGGGTAAAACGTTTTATTAAATAACTATTTACATGGCAGCCTGCTGCAACATCGATCCAAATACATGCCGCCGTTCCCGGGATTTCTCCCCGACTACTCTGCGGCCTACGAGATGGAGAGGCCGGGGCGTTGACTAGGCGGGGCCTCCGGTCGCGCCAACGATCGCTGCTGACGGAGGGGAGCCTTGCCGGTGAGACCACTGATCTGAAGAACCGCTGCCTGCGGTGCCTCCCTGAGCCGCTTGACGGAGGCCCCCGAGGGGCGGTGTGGTGGCGTGGACTCGGAGGGGGCGCTTGGCTTCTGCCCCCTTCCCAAGTCTTGTTGCCCTGGTGTGGCCTGAGATCGCCCCCGACATAGGCGGCCGTCTCCCGGGGTCCGGCGGAACTGTTTGCCTTTTGGTGACTCTTCCATTCTGGACCTTGTCCCACAATCCGTTTGACCTGAAGACACGTCCTGCGGTGCCCTGGTCCGACCATCACATATACCTGCGCCAGGAGACGGCGTGGGGTGCACTGGAAGGGAGAGGCGGCGCGAACGAGCCTCCCCCACCTCCCCAGGTGGAGGTTTCTCAGCTGCACCCCAGCGCTTCACTCGGCCAGCTGAATTGCGCCCGCTCTTGCGGCACAGTGCCTCGCTCGGCCACCTGAGTTGCGCCTGCTCTTGCTATTACAGCGTCTCACCCGCCATCCGGCTGAATTGCACCCACTCTTGTGGTACAGCGACAGGCGGCTGCCACGGAGCTCACGAAATGGCGGTCGGCTCCACAGACTTGGGCCTGGCCTGCAAGGATGGCTCTGGGCAACCCTGGAACTCAGACGCTTGACTGCTAGGGCATGGGCCCCATTCCCAAAAGCGTCCCCTCAGCCTTGAAGATTCTACAAGAGTCACCGGGGCCCCCGACTCCCGCAGACCTCCGGTGGGGAGCGAATGCCATGATTGCTCGCGGAATGGCCACGACGTAGCCACGGGGTGCTCCCATGCTGACTCCAGCTTCAGTCTGAAACATCCAGAAACACTGTAGACTACCAATTCGATCAGTTCCCGTGGAGCCCCAACGTGACCCGGTAGAGAAGAACTTGCCCTCCCCTCTTTGACTGATGGTTCTTGTTGCCTGTCCCTTCTTTTGTCATTTAACGGAACTTTTTGGACTGCTGAAAGGGGTTCTGTTCCGACCGCTGGTTGGTGGAGACATTTTGACTATATTCTGGACCTGCCCGGCCTCGCCCAAAATGGCGTCGGTATAAATGAGACTCGCAACTCCTTGATGTGTACTGGTTGCTCAGCCTTGATATCACGAGATATGTATGCAGTTTTGGAGCACATGGCGGGCGGGGACGGGTACTGATTGAACATTTGCACATTCCTATTGATATTAAGTTCTGATGTATTATTCATTACTGTACTATTGAAAGTTGGAATTAACGTTACTCATGGTACTTGCCCGCAAATGTATATCTAGATAATTTCATTGTAACTGGTCCTGTCGTACTTTCATTATAAAATTAACGTCCACCGATTCCGCAACTGTTAGACACCTTAATTCCTGCAACCTAATGGCCCGCCCATTACGTTTTTCTACAGTGTAAAGGTCCCCTCATCATATACGATTCCAGTTTGCTCCGTGGCCGGCCCACGTGGTTGTAGGCCCGTATTTGTATACTGACATTTTTGCAAAAAAAAAGTTTTCGAAGGAAGTATGGAATCAGCGTCATAACAATTGTCTAGGTTGGTAGGATTTTAGAATAATGGCTGTTATTCCCAAACAATAGAAGACAGATAATGCAGACCCTTTGCCTGAATTTTGGATTGATTGAAATTTGTATCCGTCACACCTGCCCTTTTTCCAGAATTGTTAGAAAATGGTCAACCATAGCTTAAGGTATCTGCCGAATGTAAGGTGTGGTATTTTGTCCCATAAAATAAGACTAATTGAGAAACAAATACACGAAGAGGGAACTCGAATTTAGAGACAAACAAAATGAAAAAAATGTTGGCATCATAAGAAGGGGAGGATATGTTACACAGAAAAATATTGCGAAAGGGATAGCCAAGATCTGTTGTATCACACGTTCCTGCAGCTAGTCCGATACATGGTAAGTAGAAGCTTTTTCGTGTTTGCGCGCGCTGACATCCTCTGAATGCTGTATCCCCCCCCTTTCTTTTCTCATCTGTAGGTTACATCGGAGTTCCGACTGAAGAATGGAGTGGACATGGACCGCACCGTGCTCCATGTAGGGAAAGACATAGACAAGCGCTATGAGATATTGCATGGAGTGCAGACCATCACTGTGAACGTGAAAAATTGTATGGTGTGACTGAGCTTACATGCCCTGATTGTATGGTATGAATGTGTATGTATTCCATATGCCCGGCCGATAAGCGTTCTGTTTGCGCAACTGCCGCGTTAGAAAACAACATCGTGACGCGTCGCGTAACCGTGACGTATTGCGTTGTCGCGTAATGCGTCATATGACGAGCCGCGTTAGCGCACCCGGAAGAGCTCCGGTGAGCGAAGCGCGAAGCGCAGCTTCCCGGAAGCGATCCGGGGCGCGGCGCGGAGCGCGTAACGTAAGCATAACAGGTCATGTGACTTGTTAATAAAACTTTTCATTGGTTTATTTCACTTTTGGGTTCCTAATGATGTAAGGCTAGGTCATGTGACCTAAAAATAACACTTTTCATTGGTTTAGAACTATTTTTTGTCCCAAATGATGAAAACCCCTCCTTGTTTCCTCACTCTGACTTTCATCTTTGTGAGAGGAAGACCTTTTTTCATCACTTAGCAATGGCAAGTGTTGTAGCTTCAGCTGGTGCATCCCCACCACCACCACCACCTCCTAGGAAGAGAGTACCACCTCCTCAAGTGGTAGTTGAGCAAGAGGTGCCCCCCCACCTTCTTGTTGCCTGATTCGGCCAGCTCAATCGATCGAGCATGAGACTCTGTTGTGATCTGAAGAACCGCTGCCTGCGGTGCCTCCCAGAACCGCTTGACGGAGGCCTCCGAGGGGCGGTGTGGTGGCGCGGACTGGGAGGGGGCGCTTGGCTCCTGCCCCCTCCCCAAGTCTCGCTCGGCCAGCTGAGTTGCGCCCACTCTTGCGGCCTACGACATGGAGAGGGCGGGGCGTTGACTAGGCGGGGCCTCTGGCCGTAACCACAGCGCCAACGATCGCTGCTGACGGAGGGGAGCCTTGCCGGTGAGAGCCACTGATCTGAAGAACCGCTGCCTGCGGTGCCTCCCTGAACCGCTTGACGGAGGCCCCCGAGGGGCGGTGTGGTGGCGCGGACTGGGAGGGGGCGCTTGGCTCCTGCCCCCTCCCCAAGTCTCGCTCGGCCAGCTGAGTTGCGCCCGCTCTTGCGGCACAGTGCCTCACTCGGCCGGTTGAGTTTCGCCTGCTCTTGCGGCTACAGCGTCTCACCCGCCATCCAGCTGAGTTGTGCCCACTCTTGCGGCCTACGACACGGAGAGGCCGGGGCGTTGACTAGGCGGGGCCTCTGGCCGCAACCACAGCGCCAACGATTGCTGCTGACGGAGGGGAGCCTTGCTGGTGAGAGCCACTGATCTGAAGAACCGCTGCCTGCGGTGCCTCCCTGAACCGCTTGACGGAGGCCCCCGAGGGGCGTTGTGGTGGAGCAGACTGGGAGGGGGCACTTGGCTCCTGCCCCCTCCCCAAGTCTCGCTCGGCCAGCTGAGTTCCGCCCGCTCTTGCGGCACAGTGCCTCACTCGGCCGGTTGAGTTTTGCCTGCTCTTGCGGCTAAAGCGTCTCACCCGCCATCCAGTTGAGTTGCGCCCACTCTTGCGGCCTACGACATGGAGAGGCCGGGGCATTGACAAGGCGGGGCCTCTGGCCGCAACCACAGCGCCAACGATCGCTGCTGACGGAGGGGAGCCTTGCCGGTGAGAGCCACTGATCTGAAGAACCGCTGCCTGCGGTGCCTCCCTGAACTGCTTGACGGAGGCCCCCGAGGGGCGGTGTGGTGGCGCGGACTGGGAGGGGGCGCTTGGCTCCTGCCCCCTCCCCAAGTCTTGTTGCCCTGGTGTGGCCTGAGATCGCCCCCGACATAGGCGGCCGGCTCCCGGGGTCCGGCGGAACTTTTTGCCTTTTGGTGACTCTTCATTCTGGACCTTGTCCCACAATCCATTTGACCTGAAGACACGTCTTGCGGTGCCCTCGCAATGCGGCCTGGTCCCTGAATGTGTGCAGGGGGACGGTATTGATTGGATCAAGATGGCGGCTTCACACAAAGCTGACTCAAGTGTTGCTGCTGATGCTATGCAGACAAAAACTGGTTTTCAGTTTGTACATTCTTCAGGATTTTTCCATCCAAGGCTGGTTGAGAGTTTGTAGAACGATGGCTTCAGATTTTCATCATACTACTCTTCAACATTCTTCATAAATGTAACAATGTGAGACTCACTAGGAGAACGGCCGTTTATCTTTCCTTTCAAAATGCTGCCAACAATATTTTCTGAATGGAAGACACCATCTTGTAGCATAAAGGGCTGCGTCAAGGGTGGTATTGCCCAGAATGTCTTGTTTTCTAGTGCTCGTAATGACAAATCCAGAACTGCCGAAAGGGATTCTGGTCCTGCCGCTACTTATTGGAGACATTGAACTATACTCTGGACCTGCCTGGCCTCGACCAAAATGGCGCCAGTATGGGAGCGACTTGCAACTCCTTATGACGTTCTAGTTACTTAGCCTTGACGTTATGGGGGATGTATGCGGTCTTTGTGCACATGGCGGGCGGGGAAGGGTACTGATTGGGAATACGGACAACCCTATTGATGTCCATTTTTCATTATTGATTATTGATTATTGTATTAATAAAGCTTCGAAGTAATGTTACCCATGATACTCGCCCATGGTGTGCGTATGGACGATTTTATTGTAACTGATCCTGTTATACTTTCAATTATAAAATCAACCTTCACTGATCCTGCAACCGTTTGTCACGTTTAGTTTCTTCAATTAAATGGCTCGCTTGTTACATACTCCTATACCCCTGGCCTTTGAAAGACACCATCTTGTAGAATAAAGGGCTGCGTCAAGGGTGGTATTGCCCAGAGTGTCTTGTTTTCTAGTGCTCGTAATGACGAAGCCAGAACTGCCGAAAGGGATTCTGCTCCTGCCACTACTTATTGGAGACATTGAACTATACTCTGGACCTGCCTGGCCTCGACCAAAATGGCGCCAGTATGGGAGCAACTTGCAACTCCTTATGATGTTCTAGTTACTTAGCCTTGACGTTATGGGGGATGTATGCGGTCTTTGTGCACATGGCGGGCGGGGAAGGGTACTGACTAGGAATACGGACAACCCTATTGATGTCGATTTTTCATTATTGATTATTGTATTAATAAAGCTTGGAAATATTGTTACCCATGATACTTGCCCATGGTGTGCGTATGGACGATTTTATTGTAACTGATCCGATTATACTTTCAATTATAAAATCAACCTTCACTGATCCTGCAACCGCTTGTCACGTTTAGTTTTTTCAATTAAATGGCTCGCTTGTTACATACTCCTATACCTCTGGCTTTTGACCCTTTCCTACGCGCGGTCTGTACTACCGCCCTCGGGCGATCTATGTAATGAACAGACTACCATTGCGAAACACAAGGGAATGCATCTCAGAGAGATAAGACAAGTACGTGGTAGATAAAAACATTTTCGTGTTTATGCACGCTGATGTGCTTTGAACGCTGCCCCCCCCCTCATCATTTAGATTACCACCGCCCATTGCACAAAAGCGTACCGGGCGCTCCCCACGCAAAAAAAATGATTTTTTTTTATTTTTTTTGCCCCGCGGGGCTTTTTTAAAGCCTCCACATCAAACCTAGGGGGTCAGGGAGGGTCTACTATGCCCCCTTATGGTCATTTCCCCCTTTGTTTTGTCCTCCTCTTGTCTCTCGATCCTACCGAGAGACAAGATGGCGGCCGCTCTGGACTGTTTAGAATGTTGACAGACACCGGAGAGCCAATCAGCTTCGCTTCGCGAAGTTCTGTTACGCGTCAAGTACGCGAACCGGAGCGCTACCCGGAGCGCTGTTACAGATATATATTTTTTTTTTTACGTTAATTTATCAAAATCCACTGGAGCACATATATTGAGACCTAGCAAAGGCACATCGGGCTACCAGTCCCTACAATTTTGCCAAGTTTCGTGCAAATCCATTCAGCCGTTCGAGCTAAAAGTGAGGCCAACCGCCCTATGGAAATTAACATGGGAAAGACGCGTTTTGGGACCCCCTTTTTTCTCGGCCCCCCCTTGACGAAACCCCTCCAAATTTTCTGGGGCTGCTAAGAAACAAAATGTTCCATTTTCCTGAAAATTTCAGCCAATTCCGTTCACAAACGCCAAAGTTATTAGACATAGAATTTTCAAAAATCCCATAGAGAAAAAATCCTAACTATATATACCTACTGGCGACCGCCAGTAGGTAATATATATATCGAAAATTCTATGTCTAATAACTTTGGCGTTTGTGGACGGAATTGGCTGAAATTTTCAGGAAAATGGAACATTATGTTTCTGAGCAGCCCCTGAAAATTTGGGGGGGGTTCGTCAAGGGGGGGCCGAGAAAAAAGGGGGGTCCCAAAACGCGTTTTTCCCATGTTAATTTCCATAGGGCGGTTGGCCTCACTTTTAGCCCGAACGGCTGAATGGATTTGCACGAAACTTGGCAAAATTGTAGGGACTGGTAGCCCGATGTGCCTTTGCTAGGTCTCAATATATGTGCTCCAGTGGATTTTGAGAAATTAACGTTCAAAAAAAGATATATATCTGTGACAGCGTCCCGGGTAGTGCTCCGTTTCGCGTACTTTTCGCGTTACGGAGCTTTGCGAAGCGAAGCTGATTGGCTCTCCGGTGTCTGTAAACATTCCAAACAGTCCGTAGCAGCTGCCATCTTGTCTCTCGGTAGGATCGAGAGACAAGAGGAGGCCAAAGCGAAGGGGCAAATGACCATAAGGGGGCATAGTAGATCCTCCCTGACCCCCTAAGTTTGATGTGGAGGCTTTAAAATGGCCCCGCGGGGCAAAAAAAAAAAAAAAAAAAAAGTTTTTTTCGTGGGGTGCGCCCGGTTCGCGAACCGGGAAGCGGTCTGGGGAGCGTACTACAAGGAAACAAGAATGATTGACTTTTAACTTATTGTATGTTTATAGACTTTTTTTGATTTTTTTTTTTTCTGCCGAGTGACGTCTCGGCCTATCTCCACGGGATGCAGTCCCTACCATCTCGGCGTTTAAGCCCAGGGGGACCGGTAGTGTGGGAGAGAACAAGAATGATTGACTTTTAACTTATTGTATGTTTATAGACTTTTTTAGATTTTTTTTTTTTTCTGCCGAGTGACGTCTCGGCCTATCTCCACGGAATGCAGTCCCTACTATCTCGGCGTTTAAGCCCAGGGGGACCGGTAGTGTGGGAGAGATAACGTCTGTTAACGTTCGATTCGAAGGAAATCAGGAAGTGTTGAAAAACATTGTCTGCGCCATCTTGCCTTTTTTCAAATGCCACACTTTTGTCGTGCACGGCAGCCATTTTAGATGCCTTGACCAGACCCACTCTCTGCATGCTGTGGATCCTTAGCATGGCTCCCCACCCTCGCAAGCATCTCCCCCAGGCACTGGTCACCCCCGCTCTCTGTCTTATGCATGGGCAATAAACCTCCCCCCATCTGCGCTGCTCTTCCTTGAGAATCACACCCTGTGCCCGCCCGACACCTCCCTTTCGCCCTATTCACTACCGCACCCTCTGACACTCCTCTTCCTCTGTGTCCGATTGTCCAGGCCGGTCCCAGGCTATCACTAGCCCTGCAGATGTAGTTTATGGCCCCAGCTGTAAAGAATCACCTCTCTTCAAAGGAGTTACAGTAGATCAAGGCCCCCACCCGATGAGATCCGTCACACCACACGCGTTCCTACTATCTGAAAACCATCCTGTATTGTGATTGGGGAGGGGACCGAGCCTGAAGCGGAAGATTCCAGGGATGCCTCTTTGTACATCAAAGTTTTTACAATTATGTGTCACATAAAAAATATATAGCACTCCAACAAAGTAGTGGGATTATAAAACTTTAATAACTTATAAATATATACAACGCAACAAAAACAGTAAATACATTTAAACATTTTTTTGAAAAAGAAGCAACAATGGTCAGTAGCTGTGTTTTGTGCGAATAGTCCCAAGGCAGCACAACGTGCTGAGTTCTGGACGGCACCCAGGTGATGTTACCTGGGTGCCGCACTGGTTTTGGGTATCCTACAATGCAGCTCCGAAAAACGGCGTGGGGCGTCCCGGGGGGTGGCCTCGTCAGTAGCGGTCTGTTGTGCGAATAGTCCCAAGGCAGCAGAACGCGCTGAGATGTGGATGGCACCCAGGTGATGTCCAGTAAGTTGCCGCACTGGTTTTGGTATCCTACAATGCTGCTCCGAATAACGGCGTGGGGCGCCCCGGGGGGGGGGGGGGTGTGGCGGCGTGAACTGGCCTCCCCAGGTGGAGGCTCGTCTGCTGTAGTGGGGCGCCCCTTTACCGTTTCAGTTGCCATTCCGCCCGCTTTTGGTACACTGTGCCAAAATCCGCCATTCAGCTGAGTTGTGCCCACTCTTGCGGTGCAGCGATAGGCGGCTGCCACAGGACTCTTAAAATGGCGGCAGGCTCTTTCCTTTTTGGGCCTGGTCCACTGAAATGGCCCTGGGACACCTTGGAACTCGGACGCTTGTCTGCTAGGGCTTGGGCTCCATTCTCGAAAGCGTCCCCTCAGCCTTGAAGATTCTACAAAAGTCTTGGGGGCCCCCGACTCCCGCAGGCTTCTGGTGGGGAGCGGCTGCCATGATTGCTCGTGGAATGGCCACGACGGAGCTACGAGATGGTGGTGCTCTCATGCTGACGCCAGCTTCAGTCTGAAACATCCAGAAACAAGGTGGGGCTTTCATCGTTTGGGAAAAAAAAATGTTTTAATCCAATGAAAAGTGTTATTTTTAGGTCATGTGATGAAGCCTTCCATCATTAGAAACCAAAAGTAAAATGAACCAATAAAAAGTTTTATAAACAAGTCACATGACCTGTTATGCGGCATAGGGCTATAAAAAGCGTAGAAAATTCGTTGGCACGTGAGGCGGCGTCAGTAGCGGACCGATGTGCGAATAGCCCGAAGGCAGCACAACGCGCCAAGATCCGGATGGCACCGAGGTGGTGTCCAGCAAGTTGCCGCACTGGTGTGGCCATCCTACAATGCTGCGCCGAAAGTCGGCGTGGGGTGCCCCGTTGGCCTGTGAGGTGGCGTCAGTAGCGGACCGATTTGCGAATAGGCCGAAGGCAGCACAACGCGCCAAGATCCGGATGGCACCGAGGTGGTGTCCAGCAAGTTGCCGCACTGGTGTGGCCATCCTACAATGCTGCGCCGAAAGTCGGCGTGGGGTGCCCCGTTGGCCTGTGAGGTGGCGTCAGTAGCGGACCGATGTGCGAATAGGCCGAAGGCAGCACAACGCGCCGAGATCCGGATGGCACCGAGGTGGTGTCCAGCAAGTTGCCGCACTGGTGTGGCCATCCTACAATGCTGCGCCGAAAGTCGGCGTGGGGTGCCCCGTTGGCCTGTGAGGTGGCGTCAGTAGCGGACCGATGTGCGAATAGGCCGAAGGCAGCACAACGCGCCGAGATCCAGATGGCACCGAGGTGGTGTCCAGCAAGTTGCCGCACTGGTGTGGCCATCCTACAATGCTGCGCCGAAAGTCGGCGTGGGGTGCCCCGTTGGCCTGTGAGGTGGCATCAGTAGCGGACCGATGTGCGAATAGGCCGAAGGCAGCACAACGCGCCAAGATGCGGATGGCACCGAGGTGGTGTCCAGCAAGTTGCCGCACTGGTGTGGCCATCCTACAATGCTGCGCCGAAAGTCGGCGTGGGGCGCCCCGTTGGCCTGTGAGTTCGCGTCAGTCAGTGGGGGCTGTTTGAGGATCTGACTGCATTGGAAAGCAATGTGATGCTGTGCGTCGCCCCCAAGATGGAGGTTCCTCGGCTGCAGTGGGGCGCCCCTTGGTGTTTCACTCGCTATGCAGCTGAGTTGCGTGCGCACTTGCGGCGAATAGGCCGAAGGCAGCACAACGCGTCGAGATCTGGATGGCACCGAGGTGGTGTCCAGCAAGTTGCCGCACTGGTGTGGCCATCCTACAATGCTGCGCCGAAAGTCGGCGTGGGGTGCCCCGTTGGCCTGTGAGGTGGCGTCAGTACCGGACCGATGTGTGAATAGGCCGGAACCAGCACAAGGCGCCAAGATCCGGATGGCACCGAGGTGGTGTCATAGTTGAGAGTTCTGAGCAGCGCTTGTAACACTGTCTGAAGCTTATTTGCACCTGCTGCAGCTTCACTATTGCCCTGGTGTGGCCTAAGATCGCCCATGACATAGGCGGCCGCCTCCCGGGGTCCGGCGGAACTTTTTTCCTTTTCCTTTGTGCATCTTGTCCCACAATCCGTTTGACCTGAAGACACGACCAGGTCCCTGAATGTGTGCAGGGGGACGCTATTGATTGAATCAAAATGGCGGCTTCACACAAAGCTGACTCAAGCATTGCTGCTGATGCTATACAGACAAAAACTGGTTTTCAGTTTGTACATTCTTCAGGATTTTTCCATCCAAGGCTGGTTGAGAGTTTGTAGAACAATGGCTTCAGATTTTCAACATACTACTCTTCAACATGCTTCCTAAATGTAACAATGTGAGACTCACTAGGAGAACGGTGTAGTGAGGGCCACAAACGGCTGTTTATCTTTCCTTTCAAAATGCTGCCAACAATATTTTCGGAATGGAAGACACCACAAGGCGCTGAGATTCGGTTGGCACCGAGGTGGTGTCCAGCAAGTTGCCGCACTGGTGTGGCCATCCTACAATGCTGCGCCGAAAGTCGGCGTGGGGTGCCTGAAGGGGGGAGGGGGAGGCGGCGCAAACGAGGCTCTCCCGCCTCTCCAGGTTGAGGCACTTCATCTGCAGTGGAGCGCCGTCTAGCTGAGTTTCGCCCGCTCTTGCTGCTACAGCGACAGGCGGCTGCAACAGGACTCTCAAAATGGCGGCCTGTTCTTTGGATTTGGGCCTGGTCCACTAAAATGGCCCTGGGACACCTTAGAACTCGGACGCTCGAATTTTTTTTTCTTTCCTCTACATGCAGAAAAGGTAAATGCCCGGTACGTTACCTGCCTCATCTGCCACGATGTACTCTCCAGAGGGACCGAAAAAAAATATAGTTATGGTAATTATACCATGCATCGTCATATGGAGAGGTGGCACCGATTAATTATAGTGCTGCACAAAAGAGAGATTTGGAGGACAACCCCCGACCTGCCAGTACATTCACCAAAGAAGTGGCACTGACAGCATCAGAGGCAAGGGAAACAGTCCCAAATATTCAGAAGAACTTTGGAAAGATTAAAATGAGATGTTTAGATTTTGGCAAATTAATTTCATGTGGACAGATGAGTGTTACTCTAATAAATACAGCATATGAACATCATCATAGTCGATGGTTGGTGGAGACATTTTGACTATATCCTTGACCTGCCACCCCTCGCCCAAAATGGCGCCGGAATAAATGGGACTCGTAACTCCTTGTTGTGTACTGGTTGCACAACCTTGATATCACGAGATACGTATGCAGTTTTGAAGCACATGGCGGGGGGGACGAGAATTGATTGAATATTTCGACATCCCTATTGATATTAAGTTCTGATGTGTTATTGATTACTCTACTATTGAAACTTCGAATTAGCGTCATCCATGGTACTTGCCCGCAAATGTATATCTAGATAATTTTATTGTAACTGGCCATGTCGTATTTTAATTATAAAATGTACGTCCACCGATTCCGCAACTGTTAGACACCTTAGTTCTTGCAACCTAATGGCCCGCCCGTTACGTTCCTCTACAGTGTAAATGTCTCCTCATCATATACGATTACAGTTTGCTCCGTGGCCGGCCCACGTGGTTAAAAGGCCCGTATTTGTATACTGACATTTTCACAATAAAGGTTTTTAAAAGAAAACATGATAGTAGTATTTACATTGGTAAAGTTTTTAATAATAGTCACTGTTTTCGAATTAGTAAAAGGCAAGTGAAATAAAGCAGTCCAATTACACGAAGGGTAAAAGGTATAATACGCAGGAACGCAGTAAAGATAAATGGTCAAGGGCTGTTGTGTTTTCTACTCCTGCAACATAAAGTGATCGATAAGAATATGATATTCAGGCGTATCGGCGACTAAGACAGCAGGCCGAGCCTCTTTTGCTCAACAGCTCCGTCATGGGACGAAGAAACGCCCTTTTTCTCGAAAAAGGAATATATTTTACTTGCAGGACAGTTGTAAATTTTCCGGGAAAGTACATTAGCCTGGAACATTATAACATATATGTTTAAGAAAAAATAATGTTCAAAAGCAATAAAAAGCGTAATTTTTAGGTCATATGACCAAGCCTTTCATCATTAGAATAAGAAAAGTAAAATGAACCAATGAAAAGTTTTATTAACAAGTCACATGACCTGTTATGCTTACGTTACGCGCTGCGCGCCGCGCCCCGGATCGCTTCCGGGAAGCTGCGCTTCGCGCACCGGAGCACTTCCGGATGCGCTAACGCGGCGCGTCATATGATGCATTACGCGACATCGCAGGTCCAGAATATAGTCAAAATGTCTCCTCCAACCAGCGGTCGGAACACAACCCCTTTCAGCAGGCTAAATAGTTCTGTTAAATGACAACAGAAGGGACAGGCAACAAGAACCATCAGTCAAAGAGGGGAGGGCAAGTTCTTCTCTACCGGGTCACGTTGGGGCGCTACCGGAACTGATCGAATTGGTAGTCTACAGTGTTTCTGGATGTTTCAGACTGAAGCTGGCGTCAGCATGAGAGCACCACCATCTCTTAGCTCCGTCGTGGCCATTCCACGAGCAATCATGGCAGCCGCTCCCCATCAGAAGCCTGCGGGAGTCGGGGGCCCCCAAGACTTTTGTAGAATCTTCAAGGCTGAGGGGACGCTTTCGAGAATGGGGCCCAAGACCTAGCAGACAAGCGTCCGAGTTCCAAGGTGTCCCAGGGCCATTTCAGTGGACCAGGCCCAAAAAGGAAAGAGCCTGCCGCCATTTTGAGAGTCCTGTGGAAGCCGCCTATCGCTGCACCGCAAGAGTGGGCGCAACTCAGCTGAATGGCGGATTTTGGCACAGTGTACCAAAAGCGGGCGGAATGGCAACTGAAACGGTAAAGGGGCGCCCCACTACAGCAGACGAGCCTCCACCTGGGGAGGCCCGTTCACGCCGCCTCACCCCCCCCCCCGGGCGCCCCACGCCGTTATTCGGAGCAGCATTGGAGGATACCAAAACCAGTGCGGCAACTTAATGGACATCACCTGGGTGCCATCCACATCTCAGCGCGTTCTGCTGCCTTGGGACTATTCGCACAGCAGATCGCTACTGACGAGGCCACCCCCCGGGACGCCCCACGCCGTTTTTCGGAGCTGCATTGTAGGATACCCAAAACCAGTGCGGCACCCAGGTAAAATCACCTGGGTGCCGTCCAGAACTCAGCACGTTGTGCTGCCTTGGGACTATTCGCACAAAACACAGCTACTGACCATTGTTGCTTCTTTTTTCAACAAAATGTTTAAATGTATTTACTGTTTTTGTTGCGTTGTATATATTTATAAGTTATTAAAGTTTTATAATCCTACTACTTTGTTGGAGTGCTATATATTTTTAATGTGACACATAATTGTAAAAACTTTGATGTACAAAGAGGCATCCCTGGAATCTTCCGCTTCAGGCTCGGTCCCCTCCCCAATCACAATACAGGATGGTTTTCAGATAGTAGGAACGCGTGTGGTGTGACGGATCTCATCGGGTGGGGGCCTTGATCTACTGTAACTCCTTTGAAGAGGGGTGATTCTTTACAGCTGGGGCCATAAACTACATCTGCAGGGCTAGGTGATAGCCTGGGACCGGCCTGGACAATCGGACACATAGGAAGAGGAGTGTCAGAGGGTGCGGTAGTGAATAGGCCCCCTCCGAGTCCGCGCCATCACACCGTCCCTCGGGGGCCTCCGTCAAGCGGTTCAGGGAGGCACCGCATCACATTGTTTTCAAATGCAGTCACGTCCTCAAACAGCCCCCACTTACATTGAGAATAGTGAAGCTGTAGCAGGTGCAAATAAGCTTCAGACAGTCTAACAAGCACTCCTCAAAACTTTGAACTATCAGAGTGCATGAGTTTCATGCTCGATCGATTGAGCTAGCCGGATCGGGCAACATAAAGTATAAAATAGTTATGTAAATAGTTATTTAATAAAACGTTTTACCCTGTTACTTTGCTGGTGTGTTGTATATATTTATAATATTTGCATAGGGTTTGTCGTTATTTTGGGCGGGGTGGGTGGCGGAGCCGAGCTGTCTTGCAGCCATCATGGTGTGGAGTTCAGTTCATCTCACTAGTTTCGTATTTCTCATGAGGGGTTGTTCCTAATGTTTCTATTTTAGCGAGGTCAAAAAGAGATCCCATTAGTGGCCTACTGATTTTGCTCGATTCCTTTTGTTTTTTTACACGATTTTTCACTATCTGCAAAGACTAAACAGAGTATTGCGACTCTGTGCTTGTTTGTAAATAGAGAATGAACCAAAGAGAACCAATTCTAAAACAGTAAATGCTTGGATAACAATCAATCAAATGGAGAGAGAAGCTGGCACGACGGATTACAACGGGGGCAAAGGCCTGCGTTAACTACCCTTCACTATCTGCAAAGAGAGAGTACTCCTAATAGAAATGAGGGGGGGGGGGCAGCATTCAAAGCAGATCAGTGTGCATAAACACGAAAATGTTTTTACTTACCACGTACTTGACATTCGACCGCTTATGATATTTGCTATTAAAAAACCATTGAAATTCACTGAAAAAACCATAGGTTAGAGACCATATATAGTTAGGAATTAGCATTTAAAAAACCTTAAAAATTCACTGAAAAAACCATAGGTTATAGACCATATATAGTTAGGAATTAGCATTTAAAAACCTTATTTTACTCACACAAAACCATTGAAATTCCATATATAGTTAGTTGCACTAACTATATATCGCGCACCCGCAATCCACTGCTGATGATGTCACATATTACATCATTCATGACATGGTCAGTGACATCACTGATGACATCTCAAATGACATCACTGATGACATCACTGATGACATCTCATTTGACATCATTCTTGTGCTAATACGATAAACCTCTTCAGACTCTAATATAACCTTAGATACACCCAGTGTATACAGACACTCACACACTGTCACTCATCCATGGAGTTACTCACACACCTAGTCAGTCATGCAAAGAAACAATCTCACCTCCATTTCCTCAACTATACAGTTATACACACCTTACTTATTCAAACATATACTAACACATATTTACTCTCTTATACAATCCCTGATACAAGTTCACAATGATCCATACAGCCACTCACACATTCAGTGGCTCTCATGCACAGTTATTTATATATGCCAACTCTCACATGTATTGTGTTTTACATATGTACTTACTATGACATGTAGCATTGAGATATCCATTCACTCATCAATACACTCATGCACACAGTCAACTGCCCATGTAGCTGTTTCCACATGCACTCTTGAACTCATACACCTAGTGAATCAACTGCTCACACATCTATGCACAGAGTCACACACCTCCCAGCCACCCCCACACAAACTCAATCTCCCATACAAATACTTGGGCAACCAATCAATAACACATATAGCCTCTCGTATAGCTAATGAACAACACATGCAGCAGTGTACATCACAACAGACATACTGATGCACACATTCAGACAGTTTAGTCACTAACCCATGCATTTAGTACGACACATTTATTCACTCACTCATACAGTCAGTCACGCACCTACTAAATCCTTCATGCAGACACTTATACATCCACTCATTCTTCAATATATCAAACATATTTAAACTTTACAGAAACACACAGTCACTGGATGATGTCATCAGTGATGTCATTTGAGATGTCATCAGTGATGTCATCAGTGATGTCACTAACCATGTCATGAATGATGTAATATGTGACATCATCAGCAGTGGATTGCGGGTGCGCGATATATAGTTAGTGCAACTAACTATATATGGAATTTCAATGGTTTTGTGTGAGTAAAATAAGGTTTTTAAATGCTAATTCCTAACTATATATGGTCTATAACCTATGGTTTTTTCAGTGAATTTTCAAGGTTTTTTAAATGCTAATTCCTAACTATATATGGTCTCTAACCTATGGTTTTTTCAGTGAATATATATATATATATGTATGTATATATATATATATATATATATATATATATATATATATTCAGGTTCACAGGTTGCCACATTCGGGGTGCACTCACAACAGGCGTTTCTTTGGGACAGGGAAGCTCTTTATCACATCCTGCGTCCGCAGCACCTGACGCGTTTCAAGCTCCGCCCTTCATCAGAGGTATCGCTGCTACAAGAAAAGTGCCAACACGTGACTTGCCAATATATTCCCTTTTAATGTTGCTTCAATCAAACTCAGGTGAGTATCAACAAAGAGTATCATGGGATTGGTAGTCCAAAATAAAACTCAAGTGAGCTGGCAGCACTAGTCTTGTAAATAAAGTTATTTTTTCACGGGTGTGGAAAGGTGGCTTCCCCCATTCTGCCACTTGCCTGATAGTTCCACAGCGCCATCATCGTCTGACAGCGCCAGAACCGCTCGTCATGCGGCGGTGCTCCCCCCGACCTGGCTAGGCCGGTATAGATTCAGGTTCACAGGTTGCCACATTCGGGGTGCACTCACAACAGGCGTTTCTTTGGGACAGGGAAGCTCTTTATCACATCCTGCGTCCGCAGCACCTGACGCGTTTCAAGCTCCGCCCTTCATCAGAGGTATCGCTGCTACAAGAAAAGTGCCAACACGTGACTTGCCAATATATTCCCTTTTAATGTTGCTTCAATCAAACTCAGGTGAGTATCAACAAAGAGTATCATGGGATTGGTAGTCCAAAATAAAACTCAAGTGAGCTGGCAGCACTAGTCTTGTAAATAAAGTTATTTTTTCACGGGTGTGGAAAGGTGGCTTCCCCCATTCTGCCACTTGCCTGATAGTTCCACAGCGCCATCATCGTCTGACAGCGCCAGAACCGCTCGTCATGCGGCGGTGCTCCCCCCGACCTGGCTAGGCCGGTATAGATTCAGGTTCACAGGTTGCCACATTCGGGGTGCACTCACAACAGGCGTTTCTTTGGGACAGGGAAGCTCTTTATCACATCCTGCGTCCGCAGCACCTGACGCGTTTCAAGCTCCGCCCTTCATCAGAGGTATCGCTGCTACAAGAAAAGTGCCAACACGTGACTTGCCAATATATTCCCTTTTAATGTTGCTTCAATCAAACTCAGGTGAGTATCAACAAAGAGTATCATGGGATTGGTAGTCCAAAATAAAACTCAAGTGAGCTGGCAGCACTAGTCTTGTAAATAAAGTTATTTTTTCACGGGTGTGGAAAGGTGGCTTCCCCCATTCTGCCACTTGCCTGATAGTTCCACAGCGCCATCATCGTCTGACAGCGCCAGAACCGCTCGTCATGCGGCGGTGCTCCCCCCGACCTGGCTAGGCCGGTATAGATTCAGGTTCACAGGTTGCCACATTCGGGGTGCACTCACAACAGGCGTTTCTTTGGGACAGGGAAGCTCTTTATCACATCCTGCGTCCGCAGCACCTGACGCGTTTCAAGCTCCGCCCTTCATCAGAGGTATCGCTGCTACAAGAAAAGTGCCAACACGTGACTTGCCAATATATTCCCTTTTAATGTTGCTTCAATCAAACTCAGGTGAGTATCAACAAAGAGTATCATGGGATTGGTAGTCCAAAATAAAACTCAAGTGAGCTGGCAGCACTAGTCTTGTAAATAAAGTTATTTTTTCACGGGTGTGGAAAGGTGGCTTCCCCCATTCTGCCACTTGCCTGATAGTTCCACAGCGCCATCATCGTCTGACAGCGCCAGAACCGCTCGTCATACGGCGGTGCTCCCCCCGACCTGGCTAGGCCGGTATAGATTCAGGTTCACAGGTTGCCACATTCGGGGTGCACTCACAACAGGCGTTTCTTTGGGACAGGGAAGCTCTTTATCACATCCTGCGTCCGCAGCACCTGACGCGTTTCAAGCTCCGCCCTTCATCAGAGGTATCGCTGCTACAAGAAAAGTGCCAACACGTGACTTGCCAATATATTCCCTTTTAATGTTGCTTCAATCAAACTCAGGTGAGTATCAACAAAGAGTATCATGGGATTGGTAGTCCAAAATAAAACTCAAGTGAGCTGGCAGCACTAGTCTTGTAAATAAAGTTATTTTTTCACGGGTGTGGAAAGGTGGCTTCCCCCATTCTGCCACTTGCCTGATAGTTCCACAGCGCCATCATCGTCTGACAGCGCCAGAACCGCTCGTCATGCGGCGGTGCTCCCCCCGACCTGGCTAGGCCGGTATAGATTCAGGTTCACAGGTTGCCACATTCGGGGTGCACTCACAACAGGCGTTTCTTTGGGACAGGGAAGCTCTTTATCACATCCTGCGTCCGCAGCACCTGACGCGTTTCAAGCTCCGCCCTTCATCAGAGGTATCGCTGCTACAAGAAAAGTGCCAACACGTGACTTGCCAATATATTCCCTTTTAATGTTGCTTCAATCAAACTCAGGTGAGTATCAACAAAGAGTATCATGGGATTGGTAGTCCAAAATAAAACTCAAGTGAGCTGGCAGCACTAGTCTTGTAAATAAAGTTATTTTTTCACGGGTGTGGAAAGGTGGCTTCCCCCATTCTGCCACTTGCCTGATAGTTCCACAGCGCCATCATCGTCTGACAGCGCCAGAACCGCTCGTCATGCGGCGGTGCTCCCCCCGACCTGGCTAGGCCGGTATAGATTCAGGTTCACAGGTTGCCACATTCGGGGTGCACTCACAACAGGCGTTTCTTTGGGACAGGGAAGCTCTTTATCACATCCTGCGTCCGCAGCACCTGACGCGTTTCAAGCTCCGCCCTTCACCTGAACCTGAATCTATACCGGCCTAGCCAGGTCGGGGGGAGCACCCCCGCATGACGAGCGGTTCTGGCGCTGTCAGACGATGATGGCGCTGTGGAACTATCAGGCAAGTGGCAGAATGGGGGAAGCCACCTTTCCACACCCGTGAAAAAATAACTTTATTTACAAGACTAGTGCTGCCAGCTCACTTGAGTTTTATTTTGGACTACCAATCCCATGATACTCTTTGTTGATACTCACCTGAGTTTGATTGAAGCAACATTAAAAGGGAATATATTGGCAAGTCACGTGTTGGCACTTTTCTTGTAGCAGCGATACCTCTGATGAAGGGCGGAGCTTGAAACGCGTCAGGTGCTGCGGACGCAGGATGTGATAAAGAGCTTCCCTGTCCCAAAGAAACGCCTGTTGTGAGTGCACCCCGAATGTGGCAACCTGTGAACCTGAATCTATACCGGCCTAGCCAGGTCGGGGGGAGCACCGCCGCATGACGAGCGGTTCTGGCGCTGTCAGACGATGATGGCGCTGTGGAACTATCAGGCAAGTGGCAGAATGGGGGAAGCCACCTTTCCACACCCGTGAAAAAATAACTTTATTTACAAGACTAGTGCTGCCAGCTCACTTGAGTTTTATTTTGGACTACCAATCCCATGATACTCTTTGTTGATACTCACCTGAGTTTGATTGAAGCAACATTAAAAGGGAATATATTGGCAAGTCACGTGTTGGCACTTTTCTTGTAGCAGCGATACCTCTGATGAAGGGCGGAGCTTGAAACGCGTCAGGTGCTGCGGACGCAGGATGTGATAAAGAGCTTCCCTGTCCCAAAGAAACGCCTGTTGTGAGTGCACCCCGAATGTGGCAACCTGTGAACCTGAATCTATACCGGCCTAGCCAGGTCGGGGGGAGCACCGCCGCATGACGAGCGGTTCTGGCGCTGTCAGACGATGATGGCGCTGTGGAACTATCAGGCAAGTGGCAGAATGGGGGAAGCCACCTTTCCACACCCGTGAAAAAATAACTTTATTTACAAGACTAGTGCTGCCAGCTCACTTGAGTTTTATTTTGGACTACCAATCCCATGATACTCTTTGTTGATACTCACCTGAGTTTGATTGAAGCAACATTAAAAGGGAATATATTGGCAAGTCACGTGTTGGCACTTTTCTTGTAGCAGCGATACCTCTGATGAAGGGCGGAGCTTGAAACGCGTCAGGTGCTGCGGACGCAGGATGTGATAAAGAGCTTCCCTGTCCCAAAGAAACGCCTGTTGTGAGTGCACCCCGAATGTGGCAACCTGTGAACCTGAATCTATACCGGCCTAGCCAGGTCGGGGGGAGCACCGCCGCATGACGAGCGGTTCTGGCGCTGTCAGACGATGATGGCGCTGTGGAACTATCAGGCAAGTGGCAGAATGGGGGAAGCCACCTTTCCACACCCGTGAAAAAATAACTTTATTTACAAGACTAGTGCTGCCAGCTCACTTGAGTTTTATTTTGGACTACCAATCCCATGATACTCTTTGTTGATACTCACCTGAGTTTGATTGAAGCAACATTAAAAGGGAATATATTGGCAAGTCACGTGTTGGCACTTTTCTTGTAGCAGCTATACCTCTGATGAAGGGCGGAGCTTGAAACGCGTCAGGTGCTGCGGACGCAGGATGTGATAAAGAGCTTCCCTGTCCCAAAGAAACGCCTGTTGTGAGTGCACCCCGAATGTGGCAACCTGTGAACCTGAATCTATACCGGCCTAGCCAGGTCGGGGGGAGCACCGCCGCATGACGAGCGGTTCTGGCGCTGTCAGACGATGATGGCGCTGTGGAACTATCAGGCAAGTGGCAGAATGGGGGAAGCCACCTTTCCACACCCGTGAAAAAATAACTTTATTTACAAGACTAGTGCTGCCAGCTCACTTGAGTTTTATTTTGGACTACCAATCCCATGATACTCTTTGTTGATACTCACCTGAGTTTGATTGAAGCAACATTAAAAGGGAATATATTGGCAAGTCACGTGTTGGCACTTTTCTTGTAGCAGCGATACCTCTGATGAAGGGCGGAGCTTGAAACGCGTCAGGTGCTGCGGACGCAGGATGTGATAAAGAGCTTCCCTGTCCCAAAGAAACGCCTGTTGTGAGTGCACCCCGAATGTGGCAACCTGTGAACCTGAATCTATACCGGCCTAGCCAGGTCGGGGGGAGCACCGCCGCATGACGAGCGGTTCTGGCGCTGTCAGACGATGATGGCGCTGTGGAACTATCAGGCAAGTGGCAGAATGGGGGAAGCCACCTTTCCACACCCGTGAAAAAATAACTTTATTTACAAGACTAGTGCTGCCAGCTCACTTGAGTTTTATTTTGGACTACCAATCCCATGATACTCTTTGTTGATACTCACCTGAGTTTGATTGAAGCAACATTAAAAGGGAATATATTGGCAAGTCACGTGTTGGCACTTTTCTTGTAGCAGCGATACCTCTGATGAAGGGCGGAGCTTGAAACGCGTCAGGTGCTGCGGACGCAGGATGTGATAAAGAGCTTCCCTGTCCCAAAGAAACGCCTGTTGTGAGTGCACCCCGAATGTGGCAACCTGTGAACCTGAATCTATACCGGCCTAGCCAGGTCGGGGGGAGCACCGCCGCATGACGAGCGGTTCTGGCGCTGTCAGACGATGATGGCGCTGTGGAACTATCAGGCAAGTGGCAGAATGGGGGAAGCCACCTTTCCACACCCGTGAAAAAATAACTTTATTTACAAGACTAGTGCTGCCAGCTCACTTGAGTTTTATTTTGGACTACCAATCCCATGATACTCTTTGTTGATACTCACCTGAGTTTGATTGAAGCAACATTAAAAGGGAATATATTGGCAAGTCACGTGTTGGCACTTTTCTTGTAGCAGCGATACCTCTGATGAAGGGCGGAGCTTGAAACGCGTCAGGTGCTGCGGACGCAGGATGTGATAAAGAGCTTCCCTGTCCCAAAGAAACGCCTGTTGTGAGTGCACCCCGAATGTGGCAACCTGTGAACCTGAATCTATACCGGCCTAGCCAGGTCGGGGGGAGCACCGCCGCATGACGAGCGGTTCTGGCGCTGTCAGACGATGATGGCGCTGTGGAACTATCAGGCAAGTGGCAGAATGGGGGAAGCCACCTTTCCACACCCGTGAAAAAATAACTTTATTTACAAGACTAGTGCTGCCAGCTCACTTGAGTTTTATTTTGGACTACCAATCCCATGATACTCTTTGTTGATACTCACCTGAGTTTGATTGAAGCAACATTAAAAGGGAATATATTGGCAAGTCACGTGTTGGCACTTTTCTTGTAGCAGCGATACCTCTGATGAAGGGCGGAGCTTGAAACGCGTCAGGTGCTGCGGACGCAGGATGTGATAAAGAGCTTCCCTGTCCCAAAGAAACGCCTGTTGTGAGTGCACCCCGAATGTGGCAACCTGTGAACCTGAATCTATACCGGCCTAGCCAGGTCGGGGGGAGCACCGCCGCATGACGAGCGGTTCTGGCGCTGTCAGACGATGATGGCGCTGTGGAACTATCAGGCAAGTGGCAGAATGGGGGAAGCCACCTTTCCACACCCGTGAAAAAATAACTTTATTTACAAGACTAGTGCTGCCAGCTCACTTGAGTTTTATTTTGGACTACCAATCCCATGATACTCTTTGTTGATACTCACCTGAGTTTGATTGAAGCAACATTAAAAGGGAATATATTGGCAAGTCACGTGTTGGCACTTTTCTTGTAGCAGCGATACCTCTGATGAAGGGCGGAGCTTGATACGCGTCAGGTGCTGCGGACGCAGGATGTGATAAAGAGCTTCCCTGTCCCAAAGAAACGCCTGTTGTGAGTGCACCCCGAATGTGACAACCTGTGAACCTGAATCTATACCGGCCTAGCCAGGTCGGGGGGAGCACCGCCGCATGACGAGCGGTTCTGGCGCTGTCAGACGATGATGGCGCTGTGGAACTATCAGGCAAGTGGCAGAATGGGGGAAGCCACCTTTCCACACCCGTGAAAAAATAACTTTATTTACAAGACTAGTGCTGCCAGCTCACTTGAGTTTTATTTTGGACTACCAATCCCATGATACTCTTTGTTGATACTCACCTGAGTTTGATTGAAGCAACATTAAAAGGGAATATATTGGCAAGTCACGTGTTGGCACTTTTCTTGTAGCAGCGATACCTCTGATGAAGGGCGGAGCTTGAAACGCGTCAGGTGCTGCGGACGCAGGATGTGATAAAGAGCTTCCCTGTCCCAAAGAAACGCCTGTTGTGAGTGCACCCCGAATGTGGCAACCTGTGAACCTGAATCTATACCGGCCTAGCCAGGTCGGGGGGAGCACCGCCGCATGACGAGCGGTTCTGGCGCTGTCAGACGATGATGGCGCTGTGGAACTATCAGGCAAGTGGCAGAATGGGGGAAGCCACCTTTCCACACCCGTGAAAAAATAACTTTATTTACAAGACTAGTGCTGCCAGCTCACTTGAGTTTTATTTTGGACTACCAATCCCATGATACTCTTTGTTGATACTCACCTGAGTTTGATTGAAGCAACATTAAAAGGGAATATATTGGCAAGTCACGTGTTGGCACTTTTCTTGTAGCAGCGATACCTCTGATGAAGGGCGGAGCTTGAAACGCGTCAGGTGCTGCGGACGCAGGATGTGATAAAGAGCTTCCCTGTCCCAAAGAAACGCCTGTTGTGAGTGCACCCCGAATGTGGCAACCTGTGAACCTGAATCTATACCGGCCTAGCCAGGTCGGGGGGAGCACCGCCGCATGACGAGCGGTTCTGGCGCTGTCAGACGATGATGGCGCTGTGGAACTATCAGGCAAGTGGCAGAATGGGGGAAGCCACCTTTCCACACCCGTGAAAAAATAACTTTATTTACAAGACTAGTGCTGCCAGCTCACTTGAGTTTTATTTTGGACTACCAATCCCATGATACTCTTTGTTGATACTCACCTGAGTTTGATTGAAGCAACATTAAAAGGGAATATATTGGCAAGTCACGTGTTGGCACTTTTCTTGTAGCAGCGATACCTCTGATGAAGGGCGGAGCTTGAAACGCGTCAGGTGCTGCGGACGCAGGATGTGATAAAGAGCTTCCCTGTCCCAAAGAAACGCCTGTTGTGAGTGCACCCCGAATGTGGCAACCTGTGAACCTGAATCTATACCGGCCTAGCCAGGTCGGGGGGAGCACCGCCGCATGACGAGCGGTTCTGGCGCTGTCAGACGATGATGGCGCTGTGGAACTATCAGGCAAGTGGCAGAATGGGGGAAGCCACCTTTCCACACCCGTGAAAAAATAACTTTATTTACAAGACTAGTGCTGCCAGCTCACTTGAGTTTTATTTTGGACTACCAATCCCATGATACTCTTTGTTGATACTCACCTGAGTTTGATTGAAGCAACATTAAAAGGGAATATATTGGCAAGTCACGTGTTGGCACTTTTCTTGTAGCAGCGATACCTCTGATGAAGGGCGGAGCTTGAAACGCGTCAGGTGCTGCGGACGCAGGATGTGATAAAGAGCTTCCCTGTCCCAAAGAAACGCCTGTTGTGAGTGCACCCCGAATGTGGCAACCTGTGAACCTGAATCTATACCGGCCTAGCCAGGTCGGGGGGAGCACCGCCGCATGACGAGCGGTTCTGGCGCTGTCAGACGATGATGGCGCTGTGGAACTATCAGGCAAGTGGCAGAATGGGGGAAGCCACCTTTCCACACCCGTGAAAAAATAACTTTATTTACAAGACTAGTGCTGCCAGCTCACTTGAGTTTTATTTTGGACTACCAATCCCATGATACTCTTTGTTGATACTCACCTGAGTTTGATTGAAGCAACATTAAAAGGGAATATATTGGCAAGTCACGTGTTGGCACTTTTCTTGTAGCAGCGATACCTCTGATGAAGGGCGGAGCTTGAAACGCGTCAGGTGCTGCGGACGCAGGATGTGATAAAGAGCTTCCCTGTCCCAAAGAAACGCCTGTTGTGAGTGCACCCCGAATGTGGCAACCTGTGAACCTGAATCTATACCGGCCTAGCCAGGTCGGGGGGAGCACCGCCGCATGACGAGCGGTTCTGGCGCTGTCAGACGATGATGGCGCTGTGGAACTATCAGGCAAGTGGCAGAATGGGGGAAGCCACCTTTCCACACCCGTGAAAAAATAACTTTATTTACAAGACTAGTGCTGCCAGCTCACTTGAGTTTTATTTTGGACTACCAATCCCATGATACTCTTTGTTGATACTCACCTGAGTTTGATTGAAGCAACATTAAAAGGGAATATATTGGCAAGTCACGTGTTGGCACTTTTCTTGTAGCAGCGATACCTCTGATGAAGGGCGGAGCTTGAAACGCGTCAGGTGCTGCGGACGCAGGATGTGATAAAGAGCTTCCCTGTCCCAAAGAAACGCCTGTTGTGAGTGCACCCCGAATGTGGCAACCTGTGAACCTGAATCTATACCGGCCTAGCCAGGTCGGGGGGAGCACCGCCGCATGACGAGCGGTTCTGGCGCTGTCAGACGATGATGGCGCTGTGGAACTATCAGGCAAGTGGCAGAATGGGGGAAGCCACCTTTCCACACCCGTGAAAAAATAACTTTATTTACAAGACTAGTGCTGCCAGCTCACTTGAGTTTTATTTTGGACTACCAATCCCATGATACTCTTTGTTGATACTCACCTGAGTTTGATTGAAGCAACATTAAAAGGGAATATATTGGCAAGTCACGTGTTGGCACTTTTCTTGTAGCAGCGATACCTCTGATGAAGGGCGGAGCTTGAAACGCGTCAGGTGCTGCGGACGCAGGATGTGATAAAGAGCTTCCCTGTCCCAAAGAAACGCCTGTTGTGAGTGCACCCCGAATGTGGCAACCTGTGAACCTGAATCTATACCGGCCTAGCCAGGTCGGGGGGAGCACCGCCGCATGACGAGCGGTTCTGGCGCTGTCAGACGATGATGGCGCTGTGGAACTATCAGGCAAGTGGCAGAATGGGGGAAGCCACCTTTCCACACCCGTGAAAAAATAACTTTATTTACAAGACTAGTGCTGCCAGCTCACTTGAGTTTTATTTTGGACTACCAATCCCATGATACTCTTTGTTGATACTCACCTGAGTTTGATTGAAGCAACATTAAAAGGGAATATATTGGCAAGTCACGTGTTGGCACTTTTCTTGTAGCAGCGATACCTCTGATGAAGGGCGGAGCTTGAAACGCGTCAGGTGCTGCGGACGCAGGATGTGATAAAGAGCTTCCCTGTCCCAAAGAAACGCCTGTTGTGAGTGCACCCCGAATGTGGCAACCTGTGAACCTGAATCTATACCGGCCTAGCCAGGTCGGGGGGAGCACCGCCGCATGACGAGCGGTTCTGGCGCTGTCAGACGATGATTGCGCTGTGGAACTATCAGGCAAGTGGCAGAATGGGGGAAGCCACCTTTCCACACCCGTGAAAAAATAACTTTATTTACAAGACTAGTGCTGCCAGCTCACTTGAGTTTTATTTTGGACTACCAATCCCATGATACTCTTTGTTGATACTCACCTGAGTTTGATTGAAGCAACATTAAAAGGGAATATATTGGCAAGTCACGTGTTGGCACTTTTCTTGTAGCAGCGATACCTCTGATGAAGGGCGGAGCTTGAAACGCGTCAGGTGCTGCGGACGCAGGATGTGATAAAGAGCTTCCCTGTCCCAAAGAAACGCCTGTTGTGAGTGCACCCCGAATGTGGCAACCTGTGAACCTGAATCTATACCGGCCTAGCCAGGTCGGGGGGAGCACCGCCGCATGACGAGCGGTTCTGGCGCTGTCAGACGATGATGGCGCTGTGGAACTATCAGGCAAGTGGCAGAATGGGGGAAGCCACCTTTCCACACCCGTGAAAAAATAACTTTATTTACAAGACTAGTGCTGCCAGCTCACTTGAGTTTTATTTTGGACTACCAATCCCATGATACTCTTTGTTGATACTCACCTGAGTTTGATTGAAGCAACATTAAAAGGGAATATATTGGCAAGTCACGTGTTGGCACTTTTCTTGTAGCAGCGATACCTCTGATGAAGGGCGGAGCTTGAAACGCGTCAGGTGCTGCGGACGCAGGATGTGATAAAGAGCTTCCCTGTCCCAAAGAAACGCCTGTTGTGAGTGCACCCCGAATGTGGCAACCTGTGAACCTGAATCTATACCGGCCTAGCCAGGTCGGGGGGAGCACCGCCGCATGACGAGCGGTTCTGGCGCTGTCAGACGATGATGGCGCTGTGGAACTATCAGGCAAGTGGCAGAATGGGGGAAGCCACCTTTCCACACCCGTGAAAAAATAACTTTATTTACAAGACTAGTGCTGCCAGCTCACTTGAGTTTTATTTTGGACTACCAATCCCATGATACTCTTTGTTGATACTCACCTGAGTTTGATTGAAGCAACATTAAAAGGGAATATATTGGCAAGTCACGTGTTGGCACTTTTCTTGTAGCAGCGATACCTCTGATGAAGGGCGGAGCTTGAAACGCGTCAGGTGCTGCGGACGCAGGATGTGATAAAGAGCTTCCCTGTCCCAAAGAAACGCCTGTTGTGAGTGCACCCCGAATGTGGCAACCTGTGAACCTGAATCTATACCGGCCTAGCCAGGTCGGGGGGAGCACCGCCGCATGACGAGCGGTTCTGGCGCTGTCAGACGATGATGGCGCTGTGGAACTATCAGGCAAGTGGCAGAATGGGGGAAGCCACCTTTCCACACCCGTGAAAAAATAACTTTATTTACAAGACTAGTGCTGCCAGCTCACTTGAGTTTTATTTTGGACTACCAATCCCATGATACTCTTTGTTGATACTCACCTGAGTTTGATTGAAGCAACATTAAAAGGGAATATATTGGCAAGTCACGTGTTGGCACTTTTCTTGTAGCAGCGATACCTCTGATGAAGGGCGGAGCTTGAAACGCGTCAGGTGCTGCGGACGCAGGATGTGATAAAGAGCTTCCCTGTCCCAAAGAAACGCCTGTTGTGAGTGCACCCCGAATGTGGCAACCTGTGAACCTGAATCTATACCGGCCTAGCCAGGTCGGGGGGAGCACCGCCGCATGACGAGCGGTTCTGGCGCTGTCAGACGATGATGGCGCTGTGGAACTATCAGGCAAGTGGCAGAATGGGGGAAGCCACCTTTCCACACCCGTGAAAAAATAACTTTATTTACAAGACTAGTGCTGCCAGCTCACTTGAGTTTTATTTTGGACTACCAATCCCATGATACTCTTTGTTGATACTCACCTGAGTTTGATTGAAGCAACATTAAAAGGGAATATATTGGCAAGTCATGTGTTGGCACTTTTCTTGTAGCAGCGATACCTCTGATGAAGGGCGGAGCTTGAAACGCGTCAGGTGCTGCGGACGCAGGATGTGATAAAGAGCTTCCCTGTCCCAAAGAAACGCCTGTTGTGAGTGCACCCCGAATGTGGCAACCTGTGAACCTGAATCTATACCGGCCTAGCCAGGTCGGGGGGAGCACCGCCGCATGACGAGCGGTTCTGGCGCTGTCAGACGATGATGGCGCTGTGGAACTATCAGGCAAGTGGCAGAATGGGGGAAGCCACCTTTCCACACCCGTGAAAAAATAACTTTATTTACAAGACTAGTGCTGCCAGCTCACTTGAGTTTTATTTTGGACTACCAATCCCATGATACTCTTTGTTGATACTCACCTGAGTTTGATTGAAGCAACATTAAAAGGGAATATATTGGCAAGTCACGTGTTGGCACTTTTCTTGTAGCAGCGATACCTCTGATGAAGGGCGGAGCTTGAAACGCGTCAGGTGCTGCGGACGCAGGATGTGATAAAGAGCTTCCCTGTCCCAAAGAAACGCCTGTTGTGAGTGCACCCCGAATGTGGCAACCTGTGAACCTGAATCTATACCGGCCTAGCCAGGTCGGGGGGAGCACCGCCGCATGACGAGCGGTTCTGGCGCTGTCAGACGATGATGGCGCTGTGGAACTATCAGGCAAGTGGCAGAATGGGGGAAGCCACCTTTCCACACCCGTGAAAAAATAACTTTATTTACAAGACTAGTGCTGCCAGCTCACTTGAGTTTTATTTTGGACTACCAATCCCATGATACTCTTTGTTGATACTCACCTGAGTTTGATTGAAGCAACATTAAAAGGGAATATATTGGCAAGTCACGTGTTGGCACTTTTCTTGTAGCAGCGATACCTCTGATGAAGGGCGGAGCTTGAAACGCGTCAGGTGCTGCGGACGCAGGATGTGATAAAGAGCTTCCCTGTCCCAAAGAAACGCCTGTTGTGAGTGCACCCCGAATGTGGCAACCTGTGAACCTGAATCTATACCGGCCTAGCCAGGTCGGGGGGAGCACCGCCGCATGACGAGCGGTTCTGGCGCTGTCAGACGATGATGGCGCTGTGGAACTATCAGGCAAGTGGCAGAATGGGGGAAGCCACCTTTCCACACCCGTGAAAAAATAACTTTATTTACAAGACTAGTGCTGCCAGCTCACTTGAGTTTTATTTTGGACTACCAATCCCATGATACTCTTTGTTGATACTCACCTGAGTTTGATTGAAGCAACATTAAAAGGGAATATATTGGCAAGTCACGTGTTGGCACTTTTCTTGTAGCAGCGATACCTCTGATGAAGGGCGGAGCTTGAAACGCGTCAGGTGCTGCGGACGCAGGATGTGATAAAGAGCTTCCCTGTCCCAAAGAAACGCCTGTTGTGAGTGCACCCCGAATGTGGCAACCTGTGAACCTGAATCTATACCGGCCTAGCCAGGTCGGGGGGAGCACCGCCGCATGACGAGCGGTTCTGGCGCTGTCAGACGATGATGGCGCTGTGGAACTATCAGGCAAGTGGCAGAATGGGGGAAGCCACCTTTCCACACCCGTGAAAAAATAACTTTATTTACAAGACTAGTGCTGCCAGCTCACTTGAGTTTTATTTTGGACTACCAATCCCATGATACTCTTTGTTGATACTCACCTGAGTTTGATTGAAGCAACATTAAAAGGGAATATATTGGCAATTCACGTGTTGGCACTTTTCTTGTAGCAGCGATACCTCTGATGAAGGGCGGAGCTTGAAACGCGTCAGGTGCTGCGGACGCAGGATGTGATAAAGAGCTTCCCTGTCCCAAAGAAACGCCTGTTGTGAGTGCACCCCGAATGTGGCAACCTGTGAACCTGAATCTATACCGGCCTAGCCAGGTCGGGGGGAGCACCGCCGCATGACGAGCGGTTCTGGCGCTGTCAGACGATGATGGCGCTGTGGAACTATCAGGCAAGTGGCAGAATGGGGGAAGCCACCTTTCCACACCCGTGAAAAAATAACTTTATTTACAAGACTAGTGCTGCCAGCTCACTTGAGTTTTATTTTGGACTACCAATCCCATGATACTCTTTGTTGATACTCACCTGAGTTTGATTGAAGCAACATTAAAAGGGAATATATTGGCAAGTCACGTGTTGGCACTTTTCTTGTAGCAGCGATACCTCTGATGAAGGGCGGAGCTTGAAACGCGTCAGGTGCTGCGGACGCAGGATGTGATAAAGAGCTTCCCTGTCCCAAAGAAACGCCTGTTGTGAGTGCACCCCGAATGTGGCAACCTGTGAACCTGAATCTATACCGGCCTAGCCAGGTCGGGGGAGCACCGCCGCATGACGAGCGGTTCTGGCGCTGTCAGACGATGATGGCGCTGTGGAACTATCAGGCAAGTGGCAGAATGGGGGAAGCCACCTTTCCACACCCGTGAAAAAATAACTTTATTTACAAGACTAGTGCTGCCAGCTCACTTGAGTTTTATTTTGGACTACCAATCCCATGATACTCTTTGTTGATACTCACCTGAGTTTGATTGAAGCAACATTAAAAGGGAATATATTGGCAAGTCACGTGTTGGCACTTTTCTTGTAGCAGCGATACCTCTGATGAAGGGCGGAGCTTGAAACGCGTCAGGTGCTGCGGACGCAGGATGTGATAAAGAGCTTCCCTGTCCCAAAGAAACGCCTGTTGTGAGTGCACCCCGAATGTGGCAACCTGTGAACCTGAATATATATATATATATATATATATATATATATATATATACAATTCTTGCAGATCCTTGGTATAACCCCTTGGAGCCTGGCCAAAAGTTCCCCTAACACTGGCCTCCTAAACCTGGGCCCGGTCCCCATCTCCCTGGTCCAACCCTAAAGAATACGTCTGCCCAACTCACCCGCGGAAGGGGCATGACCCCACCACAGCTTGCCCATAAATGCAATCCTTGCCAGCTTGCGTGCAATGGTGACCTTGGACAGACCTCTGTCAATCAATGACAAAATAAACTGCACAACATCTTCCTCCCTAGCCCGTTCCTCCACCCTCTTCTGTTATCCTCCCTCTAAAAATACCTGCCAAGCTTGACTATATACACTCCTAGTAGAAACAGCAACATACTGTAATATTCCATATAGGTTGCCTAATATAGGCTCAGGTAACATCATAACCCTTCACCTATATTCTCCCCTACATTACATACATAACGGTTCTTAGGGTCTGATCTTTTACCTAGATACAACCCTTCAACCAGTACACGGTATGTTGCCTGGTAAAAGCCTCATACAGTATGCATGACCAGGACTTCCCAGCCAACACACTGACCGAAGAGGCTGAGGTTCCTGCATGCATACACTCCAGCTTGCAGTGGTCTAACATCCCATGCGGGGTGTTCATCTCAAGACCAAGACGGGGTCCCACAGTCTCTCAATCAAAGTAAAGGGGTTGCCTTTATCCTAGAGGGATTCTTGGCTTAACACCTACACACATGCTAGGTACACTTAGGTACATCTAGTTAGGGAGGCATGGTAGGAGTACACACATGTTATCATAATCTATATTATATACTCGTATGTATTCATGGTTATTGCAAGATGGTAAAACTCTATCATCCTTTTACTTTCATAGTGCTTCTAATAATTTATATCAATTATTGTCTAGTAGTTGTTGTAACTCATCTACTTTACACTAGAAATACAGCTGTTCAATAAGTACTTATTGAAAAAGGTCCAGGTCGTTTATTCTGTGTATACCTCTGAGGCTAAGTGAGCACGAGTGACTGATCAAAAAGTAGTACACTGTTTCCACTGTCCTGAGGGATCAGGGTTGTCATGCTCGAAGGATGTCAAGAACTATTCTCTCTTTGGCAAGAGGAGATTTTAGTAGCACTGTGAGCTAGCTGATACAAAAGGCCAACATGCCCGGCGGGGGTGTTTAGAATCAGTCTGACACCAATTCTACAGTGTATGTCGCCCAAACGCACAGATTCTGTATTGGTTTTATAGGAGCTACACTACATGGCACCGACAATGTTGGTTGGGTACTTATTTAACAGTCAATTCTGAGTTGTTCAGTCGTGTTATACTCACATTTCTGCAGTCATCTGGAGTGAGAGGGTATAAACTCCGCCACAGCTGTGTAGGCAAAATCCTATTTATTGCCTGTTAATTATTCAAGCTTGAATGACACAGTGTTCCTAAATTGTGCACAGCACCTTATCTTAGTTCCCTTGAAAAGCTCTTCTTTACTAAAACAATGACTGAGGAAAAGAGACAACGTAAAGAAAAATCTACACCTCTCAGCCGGAGAAGAAGATGCAGACACAATTCACATTGCAGAAAATGTTAGGAATTCCATCACCATAAACCAAGGTGCACATGGCCTAACATGCAGGGATGGACAAGTAACATTCGTGATTGAGGCGCCCAAATCATACAGATCAGAGGTATTCTAGTCATGGATTACAGATATTGAAATTCCACTAACTTACCAGGAACACTTATACTGGTTTAAAGGCGCCCTCCACCATACAAGAAATTGAGTAAGACTCGGCCCGCTCGGAAGAGACGGAGCAACATGGCCAGTATTAGCGGCCTGCACACCACATCCTGACATTGAAACAATGCCAGGAGGAGACTTATTTACAGTTCATAAAGAACTAATAAAACTGTACCGAAATATCACAAAGTTTGTAATGAGAACACTCACGGTTCTACAATAACAGGCCCGGTTCAGAATTCAACAACTAAAATCACACCACAAACGTTTCTACGCAGAAATGGGTAAAATGCCCTCAAAACGTCAACAAATGCCATTCTGGGTAGCTCAAAAGATAACACAGCTAGAAGCAGTATTCCCGAATAGAAGCACTTTTGAAAAATACATAATGTTAACAATCTGCTTGCCCATGAGAATAACACCACAAATAGAGGATTATACTTCTTGGGGTACAGTTTTCGCTGCCATATATACCAGAACTTATGGTATCCCGTCGGTGGCAGTAATACCAGATGTATTAAGACAAATACAGAATGAATACGGAGCAGAAGCTGCTCTGAATTTAGGACTTAAATTACTTGGTAATTTTGCCCAGGTATCATCTATAATATTAGCATATATTAAGGGGGAAGGCAGCATCAGAGGCAATCCATCAACGCCTAAGGGAGTTCAGTCCTTTACCACAAGAACATGAATTTCCCAAAATAATTGAGACTGCATATGCAGAATTGGGCAGAGACAGTTTAGGGGGAAAAGCAGTAAAACCTCAGCTGATGGGTGGTCCAGAAAAGGACACCTTCAAGCAGGCACATGCCTCTTCCAAAGAGAAGTGGGATAGTAACAAAAAACAAAAGAATAATGAAAATTGAACTCAATCCAGAGGTAGGTCTCTTCCACAGGAGCCCTCCGAAAGGAGGTATAACCTTAGGAATAGGGACAATATTGGAAAACCTGATAGCTATCAGAATACTGATACACGTTCCTCTCATTCCTTTCAGGGTTCAATGAAAAACTGAGAGAGGGAAGAACATTCAAATAGACAAGAAGAGCGTACAAAGTCTTGAGACAAGCAACACGTGCCAGACTACACTTCCACAAAAGAAGAAAAATGTAAAACAAAATCTAGAATCAAAAAGAAGAAGTGGCAAGTCTAAAGATCAGACATACCCCGAATTCTGAGGACTCAACTATTGAACGGGGAATGGGCTCTGATGATGTTAGACAGTGCAGCAGAAGTAATAATAGCTCACCAGAACCTGATGGAATTGCTGGTGACAGCGGACTTGAATGATTATATCACGGTGGAAACGCCTGATACTAGGGTACGCGCCCCACACGAGTTATATGAAATAACACTCCAGATGGAGGGGAACAAGCCCAGGAAAGTTAGAGGTCTCTTTTGGGAGAACTTGACGTTTGGCTATGACATTCTCTTAGCTGAATAAGATTGTCCACCAGCATTCAATATGGAATGCCCTAGGGGGGACACAGTCATTTTGCCATCTTTTTCCGACCCTGTTCCCAAATATCTAAAATACACATATGCACAAGAGTGGGCCGTGGCCCTAGTACCTGCATTATATCGAAACCATGTTGGATGGGACGAGGATTCAACCAACCACATAATACCATTGAAAACTACTCCGACTCCACAGAGGCAGTATCCAATAAAGCAAGAAGCTAAAAAAACAGGTTAGGGAGATCTTAGATCAATTTGAATACCAAGGGGTGATTGAAACTTGCATCCCTCAAATGAATAATCCTTTGTTTCTGGTAATGAAACCTGACAACTCATATTGTTTAGTTTTGGATTACCAACATTTAAACACTTGCAAAAAAACATTTGCAGTACAAAATGCACCCAGTGCCGCATTAATGAATAACATTGTGCAGAAAAAATACAAAACCGCACTAGACAACTCAAATGGGTTCTTCTGCCAAAATATAGTGCCTGAAAGCAGGTAATTAACAGCATTCTCTGTATTAGGCTCCAAGGGCCAATTTTGGTGACTCCCCCAGGGGTATGAGAAGAGCCTGTGGTTGTTCTCTGCCAGAGTAACTGAATTACTTCAAAATCTGGATGAAGAGGCATTGTCCTATGTGGATATATTTATCTAACTGATGGTGACCTGGAAGAACACTTGATCAGTGAATATCATAATATTGGGATTTGCCTCTGAGGGCTACAAATTCAACTTTAAGAAATCAAAGATAGCCCACCTCAATGTCCTATGTCTGGGATATGAGCTCTCAAGTGAAGGGAAAAGCTTAGCAGCTAATTTTTTTTAGAAAAGTGCACACTGCTCCAACCTCCAAAAGCATTGAAAAATTTACAATCAATACTGGGATTCCTGAACTTTGGCAGAACATACCTTTTGGACTACTCAGATAGCGTTAAACCTTTCGACGATCTAATAAGACCAGATTTTTCAGTTAGGCAATGGACAGAGGAACACACAGATATCCTATGTTCCCTACAAGTGGACATGATAGCGTCTGAACACTTAGAAACACACGTGAATGTCCACAACCTAGTGATCCGTACAGTTGCTGGTCAATCAGGGTACTCCTACCTAACATAAAATGAAGTCACATTTGTACACAAATGCTGATATGTGTTTTGCATCAACAAAAAAAATCCTGACAGCAGTACAGACTGCTGTAGTGAGAGAAAGAGCGTTGGCTCCAGGGAAACGAATATTTGTGGTTACTCCAGTACTGGCCTTAGAGGCTGCGACAAAGGCAAGTATCCCTAATGCAAAAGCCTTACATCCGAGTTCGATACAATGGGCTAATTCTCTCACGGCAACAGACGTTGTATACAGGTATGGCCCAAGTCTAAAAACACAAGCATTCCTGCAATGCGAACAAGAATATCCTCTCCTGAATGAAATAATGCCTCTAGATCAGTAAGTATTGCCATTGGAAGTAAATAACAATACAGTGCTGCATGAGCAATCGTTAAAGGATGCATGCAGGATAGAAAATATCATTCAAGTTGTACAAAAACACAATCTCTAGGAGATTGCATTGCGCAGCTAGCTGAATTATAAGCCTTTTTACTGGCACTGGCACTGGCAAATACAAATCGAGAATTCCTCACACTAATTGTGTGTGATTCATTTAACTGTGTTCAGTCGTACAATGAGTACTTACAACATTGGGGTCAAAATGGGTTCAAAGATGCCAAAGGTGGCACAATTGAGCACAAAATGCTATGGGAACAGCTAGTGGAGTTGAAAATCGAACTACCGAGTGCCTCATGTGATACAAACACAGAGTCATCAACGTGATGGCGTTCACCTTGAAGGGACGCCGCAAAGGGAGCTGTACGCATGGCTTCCGCAGCTGCAATCACTCATTCAAAAACGAGAATAGACGGAGAGATTATGACTACATGCAATAAATCCACACTTCTGAAATGATTTCCACTCAAGTACTCCTACAAATTAGATGCAAACAACGTTCCATTTGCTCAGATTCCTGGAGTGTGTTATAGAGTAATACCAAACATGGATTGAACATTAGGTTTAATTTTAGCTGTACACCAGGGTTGGGTTCCACCCATGCGGGGGTTACAGCGACTGTCTCCTTGCTGAAACAACGCTCTTGGTGGCCAGGATTAACAAAGCAGACTAAAGATTATGGGCCAGATGTAGAAGGCCAAATACTGGTCGGTAACGGCCGATTCCGGCCATTACCGACCAGTATTTGGAGTTTCAGATGTAGGGGGCCTTAAATCTACCGATTCTGTAAATTACTGAATCGGTAAATTTACCGAATCGCAGCTTTGTGATGTAGGTGGCACTGCAAACAGTGCCACAGGCCCTTCAAAATTTGTTATTTACCATGACATACTATTTCATGGTAAATAATGAATTCCTGTGTACATGCACATCTGTGGATGTACACCTGTGCCATGTAGCACACATACTTGCCCTAAGGCCATGTATGTGTGTCACATGGCACACAAGCCAGAATCAGGGGTGCATCAGGGTGTCAAAGTGACTAAGCATGAGCGCAAAATCCGCTCCGATCGCGGATTTTGCGGATTTTCGGCAAATCCGCGATCCGCGAACTCTCGCGGATTTGCCGAAAATCCGCAATCCGCGATCGGAGCGGATTTTGCGGTCAAAAGTTCAAGCGCGCCTAATTAACGATGGCGCCGGCAAGCTGCCAGCGCCCATCCTGCAATAGTTACTTAATTAGCTTCAACAGGAAGCTCTAACAGATAAGATACAGCAGGGGCTCGAGCGCCTGCTGTATTTTAGCAGTTGGAGCTTCCTGTTGAAGCTAATTAAGTAACTTTTGCAGGATGGCGCTGGCAGCTTGCCGGCGCCATCGTAAATTACTTCAACAGTGGTGTCTTCTTGAATAAATATGAAGGGCAGGGTTCATTCGGGCACGACGGTCCTGGCACAATTAAATAATTAATCTGCTGCTCTGATCGGTCTCTGACCTTTTATACACACAAGAGGCATGCTCGCATGGACGCCCCGTCCGTTTGGCCCCGCCCACACACTCGAGGTGTGCACCGTCTTCCCGCCATTTACCCACTATGATGGACATTTCACTCAAGGGACCCCTGCGCACTTCGGCGCGATTGCATAGTGACACACACTTGGTCACTGGAACTAGTTGAAGCGCAAATGCAGTGACTCATTCAGCAGCCCAAAAAAAAACGTGAGCGTTGGGAGGCTGGGCATCTTTGACTTTTACGAGCGCAACCCCCGTGCTGTTCCTGTGACCAGGGGCTTCTGTCTCTTAATCTGCTGCTCTGATCGGTCTCTGACCTTTTAGACACACAAGAGGCATGTGCGCTCGCGTGGAAGCCCCGTCCGTTTGGCCCCGCCCACACGCTCGAGGAAGCCCCGCCCCCAAATCCGCAAATCCGCTGAATCCGCGGATTTTGCGGATCCACGATCCGTGAATCCGCTGAATCCGCGAATCGTGGATCCGCAAAATCCGCCCATGCTTAAAAGTGACACCCTGTCCCCCTTGCAAAATCGGTAATTTTACTGAATCGGTATTTACCGATTCGGTAATTGCCATTGATTCCTATGGGCCTCAAGGCCCATAGGAATCAATGGCAATTACCGAATCGGTAAATACCGATTCGGTAATTACCGAATCATACAGATTCGGTAAAAATTACCGATTTTTTACCTACATCTGATTTACTGAATCTAGAATACCGAATCGGTAAAATTCAGTATTCTAGAATCGGTAAATCAGATTTACCTACATCCGGCCCTAGGTCTTGAGATGCGACATCTGCCAGCAGATGAAAGGCTCCACCATAACACGTCCAGCACAGACACTATTATTAATATCAGACAAACAACTCACCTGTGTTTATTTGGACCAAGGTTGACCCTTCCAAACAGATGGGGAATGCAGATATACCATGGTTGCAGTGGATTCCTGCTCGAGATTCCTATGTGGCCCCAGCACTCGGCTGACACTTGAACTGTTATCAAAGATTTGTGAGTCTTTATAGAGACATACTGAATTGGCACATTACTTTCTGAACGTGGCCCTGCGCTTATCTCTTGGACTTACAAGGATGCCATGGGAGGTTTGGGTATAGCATTGCGGTACTCCTCTCCGTAATATCCTGAGGGAAATTTGGTTGGGGAGAGGAAAAACCGTGACTTAAAGCAATCTTTAACAGCTGTAGTATTAGGTGCGGGTGGTAGTTGGCTCAAACATTTATATGGAGTACAAAGAGCATTAAACAACATGCCAAGAAGTTCTCTAAGGGGTGTCACTCCTTATGAGATCCTCTTTGGGACGAGAATGTGGGTACCTGATCTTGATTGTGAAGCCACAATGGCAGGTGAAAAACATTTTTTTACATCTATAAACATTTGGCTGTTTTCCTGGACCTGAATGAATCCAGGGCACTACAAAGCAATGTCCAGGCAAAGAGGACAGCCACTGGGGAAGTGAAGTCAGTCATGGCAAGACCTGTAAGGGTCCCAAAAGTTGGAGATCTGGTCAGAGAAATAATAGTGGACAAAAACGAATTTGGGCCATCATACAGAAAACCTGGACCTGTCCTGGCCATTGAAGGAGCAAGAACCGTACTTCTGCCGCCTTTTGCCAGGAAAAGGAGAAAAGATTTTTCTCCATTGACCTGATATAAATCACGCTATGTGGCCATTACTGAATAGTAGGCCTCATGGACTACTGAGTAGCCATTACCCTCCTCTTGCTACTATGCAGGAAGTTCAAACTGAAAGACTCATCATGTTTGGAGGGTCCCCAGCACGAAAGGATGGACTATGCAATAATGCCATGGAACTCGTTTCTCTTGAAAATGAAGTTCAAACTCAAATTCAAAATCAAAATGAAAGACAGATTTCTATTCTACCGAACACTGATGTCTACATCAACATGCCTCATTGAAAGCCATCTACAAGTTCAACAAAATCTGCGGAACTACCAAAAATAGATCAAACTGCATCTGGCTATTTCATCAACTTCAATACCTTTCATTGGATGCAAGTGAACCTGAAACAATGCCAGCTCAAACAACTCGTCATCAGCAAATCAATGACTTTTTTATCTTTCTTAAACAGACATACCTGGTATTACCTTGGGTAGAACTTTGGGTAATCACCGGTATTCTTTTCTTTCTTTTCTGGATAGGCTTAATAACTGTTTTAACATGCTTATTAATGAAACTTATCTTAGACAAAGCTCTGCAGCATCAAAAGTGGATCTGATTCTGAAACCTCACCACTCATCACATCGTAAACAAAGAGATTTGTCATAAGTGAATATTACAGCAGTTCCTATACCCAATAGTATTGTGTGGGACAAGGCTGATTACGATATATTTTGACCGACCAAACTTTTAAAAATACCACATTTACTTAAAATATCCTTAAAGGATATCATTACCTCCAGTAAATTTTCCAATGATTGGGATTATGAAACTGTAAAGAATACGTTTTAGAACAATCTGCTGCCTTTTCTGCGAATGAAATTTTGGAAGACACATCAGATTCTGACACTATATATTGCTATCAGCATTATGGTCATCATTGTTTGCACAAATCTGCTAATCCCAGAATTGTGTTCACATATCACCAGTGGGAACATTGCCCAACACCACTGAAGAGCAGTTCAAGAACATTTGCATGGAACGGATATTGTCACATTTTTCAGGGTATAATACGTCTGACCCAGCCTCATATTATTATAAGATTGCACCAACATCAGCACAGAAAAATATGTTAATGAACACCAAACAGATTTATTCTGCTTCCCTTCTTACTCAGTTCTCTGAACAAGGTTTTGACTTATGAAAAGACACAATAGACACAAAATCAGTCTAGGATTCTAGAGACTGGCAAGTCCAGGGAACAGAAGCGCTATTTAGAGCATGCCTCATTCCTCAGCAGAAAATGTTTCTGAATTATACTGTGCAACAAACTACCTGTCTTGGACTAGCCAAGAACAAGGATTTGAAAACACCTCTGATTCCAACACCAACACCACCTGAGGGTAACATTACATCACAAGAAGGGATTACGCTAGATGACATCATGCGATACAATAGATAAGAACCCAATTGGAAGGGATGGTTGGTTTGGCCCACAGACACAAGATGTCAAGAAAGATTCAAAGGCACAACCAAAGGGTTTTAGTATCCTCAGGCCAGACCCACGCTATGTACAAAGAGAACATCCTGGGGTAGTGACGTCATACAGTGTTGGGAAATTATGCCTCGATTGGCTAAAAACCTCAACACTCACACAGGTGAAACAACACTTGTCCTTACTTACAGAGGATGTGGACCTACAGGATTTGTTATTGGGTCCCAGAAATCCATGTCAAAAGCATTTCTTATATGCTGCTATAATGAAATCTGGAAAATCTCCCAATAAGAAGCTGCGTAGAGGTTATGAGAAATAGATAGGATTAACTTAAAGAAAGCTTTAGCTGTAGTTAACAATGGTATGACCACGTTACATTCCAGAATATATTTACTGGGCAACATTGTATCTTCTGCTATTGATGTACTAGAACAAGATTTGTCCATACTACAGCACGAGCAATCACAATTGCATTATTTTATGTTATTAAGCTGGACGTAGCAATCTTTGCATGCAGGCTATGTGCCTTGGCGTTTTATTCACAATACGTCTCTGTTTTCTGCATACAATCTAACAGAAAAACAGATAACAATGGCACAAAGGGAAAAAAAAGGGGAGCAAAATATACAATGCTGCATATTGAACAACTGGACAGATTACCTTTTACAGTGGCAGAATCACCATCCACAGAATGGTTAATCAATGGCCATAACACTCTACTGGTCACAACTTTCCAATTTCTGTATTGCCTAGAACAACAGCACGCAGGCAGTTATGAAGAAATTAGTAGGGAATTCATTAAGAAATCTTGGAAATTACCGTACAGATTTAAATGCAGGAGTGGTGATCTAGAAATGTTTCTACGCGTTATAAACTGTGAGAACGCTTTGAGTGACTCTCTCATATGCCAGGATATAATGCTGCACAGGGCCTGTAATGGTTCAGTAACAAACTTATCCTGTCACTTGGGGGGTGCCAAGGCAGCTGTGATTACTCCAGTGTTCAGGCTACTTTTGAATGGGAGTTACTTGATGCTGAACGATCAGTATTGTTGTGGGATGCTTCCGGGATTCGCACATCTGTTAACCGTGAGTTCCAGGTTACTTGCTATATGCAATTATTGTTTCCACCAAAACATAGATACAGGGAGGCGCCATCATGGCATTCACTAAATGTTTCTTTAATACGGTTTGATACTTTGAACAGAATGAAAGCAATGCTTCTACACCGTGCCCTTAACCTCCGCTCGAGATACTTTTTATCTCCAGATCGCAAGGCCTTAAGATGAGATACAGGCACTCATACGCACAAACTGCCCCTTCCATTTTGCAGAAATGGTAAATCGTATCTTTAACATGTCTGATATGACGGGTAACATCCACCTATTCAAGAACTTAGGTTCAGGACTCTTAAGCACCTTTCAGATGGTTTAGGAGTTTATACACTCCGTATTTAGGGGCATTTTTGAAGGACTTCCGCTAATGCTGTTTCAAATAGCTGGTATCCTGGTTGTCGTTTTTCTGCTACACAATTGATGTCCCAGTCACCAAGGAGATGGAGAAAGCACTCTAGGAGCATAAATAGCGTGATCGCATGGTACAGCACCTTGGCACACCTCACCTGAGAGAACTAAGTGCATCTTCGTTCTTGTCATTTAGACCAGTCTGGATGGACTGCATCTTACCTGTCCTTCGATGCCTGTTTTGTGGAGAAGAATACGTGTTGGATCTTTGTCTGACACTACCATCATGTGTATAATCGACGAAGATGCTTTACTGGACACAATAACGGCCCATGTTCTGCAGTGTCCCCAGCATATTCCAATGTTGATGGCGGCATTCCTGAGGCCTCCACAGGTAGTCACGGCTCCTGTCGGAATGGATACCGGCTCCTCCACTGACAACCAGGCCTTGGGTGGCACATAGGCTGACCCACCATCGGGTGCAGGCAGTATGGAAGATCATCTGTGCTCAATTGACGTAATCTGCGAGGTGTTACATGGATCGTCATCTGCAAAGGCAGGCAACAGTAATGTTGCATCTACCAGTCAGGACACATAAACAAATTTACACTTTTTATGGACATGAATGGCTTTCAGATACTTATAGTAGTTCAAACAATACATAAGGAAATATTAGAGTTATGGCTTCAGTGACCATTTCCTTTTTCCATTTTTTAAGATTATTTTTGAATTTTTAAAACATTTTATTAGCATGACTATTTGTTTTACTATAGTTATTTGTGTACCTAGCCAGCCTAGTAGTATGTTTAGAATTTGAATTATGTTGTCAAGTCAGATGAGGAGTGTGTGTTATATTCCATATAAGTACCCTAATATAGGCTCACGTAACATCATAACCCTTCACTTATATTCTCCCATACATTACATACATAACAGTTCTTAGGGACTGAACTTTTACCTAGATACGACACTGCACACAGAACCCAGCATTTCCCCTGTTAAAAGCCTCACACATTATGCATGATGATTCTTGGAAGCACTGCTGGACTACTATCTCCTGTTTAATATCTAAGTACAAAGTTCATTCCTGACGTCATCCTGAGTCCGACAAAGTATTACAGCTGCTTTTTAGGCTTGTAGTCTGCGTTCGTAATTTGCCCCTGTGAGACCTATGGGTAAATATACATCACATCTTACTAAGACAGGCAGATGAGACCAGGACTTCCCAGCTGACACACTGACCAGAGACCCTAAGGTTCCTGCATGCAGACACTCCAGCTCGAAGTGGTCTAACATCCCTTGCAGGGTGTTCAACTTGAGACCAAGACGGGGTCCCACAGTCTCTCAATCCAGGTAATGGGGTTGACTTCCTAGAGGGATTCTTGGCTTAACATCTACACACATGCTAGGTACACATAATTAGGTAGGCATCGTAGGAGTACACACCTTTTTATCATAATGTATTTTATATACTCGTATGTCTTCATGACTATTGCAAGATGGTAGCACTCTATCATCCTTTTACTTTCATAGTGCTTCTAATCATTTTGTATCTATTATTGTCTAGTAGTTGTTGCAGCTCATCTACTTTAAACTAGAATAACGACTGTTCAATAAATATTTATTGAAAAACGTCCAGACCATTTATTCTGTGTATCTCTCTTAGGCTAAGTGAGCACGAGTGACTGAGCGAAAAGTAGTACGCTGTTTCCATGGTCCTGAGGGATCAGGGTTGTCATGTTCGAAGATTGGCAAGAACTATTCTCTCCTTGGTAAGAGGAGATTCCAGTTGCACTGTGAGCTAGCTGATACAAGAAGGTCAACATACCCGGTGTTTAGAATCAGTCTGACACCAATCCTACAGTATATGTCGTCCGAACGCGCATATTCTGTGTAGGTTTCATAAGAACTACATGACAAGACCTTACTATCAGGTTGCAGCATCCTTTGTCACCTGTGGACCACATCCCTACAGGTACCAGTGTCGTGTAAATGTCCGCCTCCATGGCCAGCCCGTAGAACCTCTCCCAATGTGAATGAAACAAAGCATCCACAATGTTGTTGTCAATCCGCAAAATCCGCGAATTCGCGGATTTTTCGTTTTTTGCGTGTTCGCGGGGTTTTTTGCGTGTTCGTGGTTTTTTTTGCGTGTTCGCGGGGCTTTTTGCGTGTTTGCGGGCCGCTCGCATGGCGAAGTTACCCATGCGGTCGTGTATGGGCACAGCACCCTCTGGTTCACCACTGCCACCCTCTGGTTCAACACTGATACCCTCTGGTTCACCACTGCCACCCTGTGGTTCACCCCTGCCACCCTCTGGTTCACCCCTGCCACCCTCTGGTTCACCACTGCCACCCTCTGGTTCAGCACTGCCACTCTCTGGTTCACCCCTACCACCTTCTGGTTCAGCACTGTCACCCTCTGGTTCACCACTGCCACCCTCTGGTTCACAACTGCCACCCTCTGGTTCATCACAGCACCTCTGGTTCACCACTGCCACTCTCTGGATAACCACTGTCACCCTCTGGTTCAGCACTGCCACCCTCTGGTTCACCACAGCCACCCTCTGGTTCACCCCTGCCACCCTCTAGTTTGCCACTGCCACCCTCTGGTTCATCACAGCACCCTCTGGTTCACCCCTGCCACCCTCTGGTACAGCACTGTCACCCTCTGGTTCACCACTGCCACCCTCTGGTTCACGACTGCCACCCTCTGGTTCATCACAGCACCTCTGGTTCACCCCTGTCACCTTCTGGTACAGCACTGTCACCCAATGGTTCACCACTGCCACCCTCTGGTTCACCACTGCCACCCTCTGGTTCATCACAGCACCTCTGGTTCACCAATGCCACCCTCTGGTTAACCACTGTCACCCTCTGGTTCAGCACTGCCACCCTCTGGTTCACCACTGCCACCCTCTGGTTCACCCCTGCCACCCTCTGTTTCACCACTGCCACCCTCTGGTTCATCAAAACACCCTCTGGTTCACCCCTGCCACCCTCTGGTACAGCACTGTCACCCTCTGGTTCACCACTGCCACCCTCTGGTTCATGACTGCCACCCTCTGGTTCATCACAGCACCTTTGGTTCACCACTGCCACCCTCTGGTTAACCACTGTCACCCTCTGATTCAGCACGGCCACCCTCTGGTTCACCACTGCCCCTCTCTGGTTCACCACTGCCACCCTCTGGTTCACCCATGCCACCCTCTTGTTCCCCACTGCCACCCTCTGGTTCACCCCTGCCACCATCTGGTTCATCACTGCCACCCTCTGGTTCACCACTGCTACCCTCTGGTTCAGCACTGCCACCCTCTGGTTCAGCACTGTCACCCTCTGGTTCACCCCTGACACCCTCTGGTTCATCACTGTCACCCTCTGGTTCATCACTGCCACCCTCTGGGTCACCACTGCCACCCTCTACCGAGACCTTTTGTGACGCAGCGTCAGCACAAAATATGTGCCATGGTGCTGGGTATTAACAACGTGACGCATCTGAGAGATGCGTCACGTTGTAAAGCCCTGCGCCATCAGGAGGCGTTCCGGCGCAGGGGAGGGCGTTCCTGCGCAGGAACGCCTCCTAAAAGTGGCTGAGTGAAATCTACAAGAATTCACTCAGTCACTTTTAGGCCAATGCTGCGTCAAAACCCTGCGCCTGCTTGAAGCAGACGCAAGGCTTGATGCAGCATTGGGGAGATAGGGCCCCCCAGAGCATTGCTGAAACTGAGTCGCAAGCCTGACGCAGCTCCAGCAATGCGCTGCTTTTACGGCACAGATGCGTGACGCATCTGTGCCGTGTTTGCCACATGGTGGACCGCATTGTAAATGCGGCGCACCATGGGTGGCGGAGCTGCGGCGCAAATAACTGGCGCATCCCTGGGGATGCGCCAGTTATTGTAAATCTGCCCCTATACATTTAGCCAATGAGGGACCACTTACTGATTAGACAGTAGAAAGTACTCCAGTTGAGTAGAGGTATTGCACAAAAAGGTGGCATCTTCGTGGACAAACACGCAGGGCGGGATTCATTCTGCCCCCTATTAGACTAGTTTTTTGTGCCCTTCTGCCCTCTGTTAGACTTGTTTTTCCCTTGTTTTTCTGCCCTTCTGCCCTTTCTTAGACTCGTTTTTCCTTGTTTTTCTGCCCTTCTGCCCCCTGTTAGACTCGTTTTTTGTGCCCTTCTGCCCTCTGTTAGACTCATTTGTCCCTTGTTCTTCTGTCCTTCTGCCCTCTGTTAGACTCATTTTTTGTGCCCTTCTGCCCTCTGTTATTCCCTTGTTTTTGTGCCCTTCTGCCCTCTGTTAGACTCGTTTTTCCCTTGTTTTTCTGCCCTTCTGTCCTCTGTTAGACTGGTTTTTTGTGCCCTTCTGTCCTCTGTTAGACTCGTTTTTCCCTTGTTTTTCTGCCCTTCTGCCCTTTGTTAGACTGCTTTTTGTGCCTTTCTGCCCTCTGCATCACCACATCATCACTCAGCGCTACCCCAGCATCACTCAGCACCACCACATTATCACTCAGCACCACCACATTATCACTCAGCGCCACCACAGCACCACTCAGCGCCACCACAGCATCACTCAGCGCCACCACAGCATCACTCAGCGCCACCACATTATCACTCAGCACCACCACAGCACCACTCAGCACACCACAGCATCACTCAGCACCACCACAGCATCACTCAGCACCACCGCAGCACCAATCAACACCACCACAGCACCACTCAGCGCGACCACAGCATCACTCAGCACCGCCACAGCATCACTCAGCACCGCCACAGCATCACTCAGCACCACCACATTATCATTCAGCACTACAACAGCACCACTCAGCACCACCACAGTATCACTTAGCACCACCACAGCATCACTCAGCACCACCACAGCACCACTCAGCAACACCCCAGCATCACTCAGCACCATCCCAGTATCACTCAGCACCACCACAGCACCACTCAGCATCACCACAGCACCACTCAGCACCACCACAGCACCACTCAGCGCCACCCCAGCATCAATCTGCGCAACCATTCAACAACAACTGGTTCAAATATGTTCTCTCAATGTTTCAAACTTTATTACAAATGTCACAAAAATATGTTAATATTTCACTTCTGTTCTTGGATTTTCGTCACAATAAAATACACTGAACATAATCTTCACAAAAGTTATTTACAAAAGTTTAAGCTATTGCCATTATAAATTAAAATCACTTTTATTTAAGTATTAATTATTTTAAAAAATTAAAAGCCATTGTAATTTGTACTATCAATACAGCTAAGTCACATAAATACAAAACATGTTGCATTACAAATGCTATAGGTGTCACATTTGCGAAAGTTATACCTATTGGCATTGTAAATGACAAAGCTATTAATTTAGCTATTTTCAAAACCAACACATAAATAAAAAAAAATTGTCATTTACAAGACCAATAGCGCAAACTTTCCTAATGCGAGACCTATTGCATTGCAAATGCTTGTTTTTATATCTGTCAGTGGTTCCTGTTGAGGTTTAATTTTCGTGACAGGCGCCTCATTGCCTACTTGTAACTATTCTCTGACCCTGCTTCAAGGGTCAGAGCAGGGTCAGAGAATAGTTGCAAGTAGGCAACGAGGCGCCAGGAAGCAATTACAGGCTTACAGCAGCAGGTGCCCAAGTTGAAGTTAATTTCTTTGTAACCCTTTTGTAAAAGGTTACAAAAAATTAGCTTCAACTTTTGCACCTGCTGCTGTAACCCTGTAAGTGCTTGGCTGAAAATTCGTCCCCGCTGATTCGTTGATTTTACCGCGATTTCGCGAGATTCGCGAATCACGAAATCGCGGAAAGTCCGCAAATTCCGCGAGCGGAACGAATTTTCAGCCCATGCTTAAGCACAACACCTGCCTTGCCAGTACAGACCAGAACCACAAGCACCTGCCACATCTGAAAATATTTGGACATCCCATTCCCATTCCTTAGGCGCTATCAGGGGGATGCCATTGAATTCTTCCAAAACCTGCGCCACATGCGCAAGTCTTCTTTTGTCATGCGGACAAGTGCATGTGATGGTGCGGCAGTTTATGGCCCGTTAATGATCTGCTCAATCTCCTACAAAATGTTCTTCTGAACCTGACTATTGGCATGCAAAATTCAGACGCCTTAGAAGCACTTGCACCTCCCTAACCATCACTTTCTGTCTGGCCAACATGTCATTCATCAACATTTACATATGCAGCTTTTTGTCCATCGGTAAGCGTGCCTCGATTGTCACAAAGTCCAATTCAATATCCAGAAATGAAAACATTGTGCTTGGAATTTGTGTCTTCTCTGGTTCCAGGGGCACCCCCATGAGCTCTTGGAACCTTGTCAGCTACTGCTGCAGTCCGCTAAACCAGGTTGGTCTACCAGGAAGGTTGTGTGTGGTTGTCTCTTTACAGGTTTGCCAGGATAAAACCTATTGCCGGAAGGAACTAAAATGCTCAACGAAGGCATATGAGATAGAACAGCCCATGGGCAATGCCTTAATCACAAAGATTCTCCTGTCAAACTGAATGCCTAATAGTTGAAAATCATTAGGGTGGATCGGCAGTAGCTGATATGCTGACTTTATGTCACATTTTGCCATATCAGCACCTCTGCCCACCTTCTCCACCAGTCCCATGGCTACATCCACTGAAGAATAGGAAACTGATGTAATTTCTTCTGGTATAACATCATTCACCGAAGCTCCGTCTGGCCAAGACAGGTGCTGTGTCCATCTATACTGGCTTGGTTCTTTCTTTGGCACCACCTCAATAAGAGAAATGATCAAGTCCCTGATTGTTCACTCTGTGAATAGGCCCTCCATGCACCCCTCGCTAACCTCTTTGAGCAATTTTTCCCGCACTGCTGCTTTGTGTGAAGCCACTGACCTCAAGTTTTCTGCCGACCTGGTGGACCGAGGCCCCTCATACCCCAGCCTAAGCCCTGCCTTGAAACTGAGACACAATAGCAATGCATCCTCCCTGCAGGAATAGTATGTCAGCCAACATCTAGTCACTCTTGTCTATTGGTTGTATGAGCATTTTCTCACCCATGTAACTCAGCGCTCCTCCCCCTACCCTGCCCCCAACCATCTGCTGCCCTTGCTGTCCATTATACATGCTATTTCCTGGGAACCCTGACCCTTGTATCCTGCTTTAAAGCATTGCTCCAAGGGGTGCCGCCCTGCACATCTTGAGCATTTGTGCCTAAATTTGCAGTATTCTCTCATGAAGGCTTTATTAAAATCCCAACAGACCCCTAGGACACCCCCTGAATTTTTTGGTGTGTGCCCCACCCCCTGCGGGTAGGACAAGTCTGAATGGATGGTAGACTAATGGGAGTCCACTGGCCGTGTATGTGCACTTCCCAAACTTAACTGACCCCAGTGGTTGTTGATAAAGACCTGTATCAATCTCACCCCATTTGCCTCCTGGTCCCATGCAAGCCTGGCTCTGAATATCATAGTGCGACCATGCATATCCCCCATAAGTCACCTGTGCCCTCTTAATCACGTCCATGTATTTAAACAAAGACACGCACCTCTCTGGGTACTTTATACAATCAATGCTTGCAAATATCAGGAAAACTGATGCCCTTTTGTATATTGTTATTGGCACCCTAAGCCTCCTAGACAACTCAGACTCCTCCTCCTCCCCATCCGTCTCCTCTTCACCTATGTCAGTCCCTACTGACACCCTCTGATTGGGACGAACATGATAAAAATACCCCCCATCAGCCTTACCTGACGCCAAGGTCAGTATCCACACTGGATCCAGCCGCCGAGAAGTCATGCAGGTGGTCACATGACATTGACCTGGGTCGGGAACCATCTCCTCTCTCCAGTATCTTCAACATACTAGGCACATCATTATTGGGATCCTCATCCCTCCTTTGCTCCCCTGGTTCCTCCTCAATGATCCCCCCTCCTCTATGCTATCCGCGTTGTAATCTAACTGTTTGATGTCCATCTTTCCCCCCAGGACCTGCCTGATCTCCCACATGTGTGTCTGCACTCCATCGCATTATGCAAATGAGCTCCTCTAAGTCACTAACTCAGTGCTGCTGGGACGCATGACCCCTTCGGCCCCAGCCACGTGCTCTTGCCCTATCCATCTTACCGCTGCCTCAGTGGCCACATTTACCCAACTGGGCTGTTGCACCGCTGAGCCCACCTCCGACCTTCACGTGGCAGTGTTCCCCACCATTCCTCGACGCACTCCGGCTGGCCGCCCCAGACTGTGCCATTTTATCACCTAGGTATCGTGGAGCTGCATGTGACTCACCTGAGACTGCCTTATCCTGCACCTGCTGATGCTGCAAAGAAAAATTAAGGTCCGGCAAGCCGGAGATAGTAGTTCTGCCTGCTCCTGCCTGTACTGGGACCAGACACCACTGCCAAAATCCCCTGCTGCTCTGCTCCTCCCCTGGTTTACACCATGCTCCCCATATGTCACCCTCTCCCCTCCCATTCCATGCTGCACTACCCCTTTCCTCCCTAACCCTGCTGTGCCCCCTGCCTGGGTCCCCACCTTGCCCTGTCTCCCGGTGTGTATGTACCTTGGCTGGTGGCATACATACCGCTGCTTGGCTCTCCCCATACCCCCTTCTGCTCCTCCCCTTCACTGCATTCCAGAATTGCCACCACTATGGCAGATGCTGGACCCTGTTCGTTCTCCATCCCCACAGCCCTCCACCCCCTCCTCTTCTCTTACTGATGGCACCTCCTTGGCCCCCAGTTGCGCCTACTGTTTCCACCCCCTCCTCAGACCACTGCAATCTCAGCCGCCAAGATGCCCTGTCCAACCATCTAGCTCCAGGGATGCTGGGGAGCACCACGGTGGGTCAATCGGCTTCCCCCCATTTGCTTGCTTCCCTCCCCACCCTCTGCATCCTCCCCAATGCCTGTTGTTGACCCCCCACCAGGCACACACTCTCCCTCACCTTCATGCTTCCCTTATTCCTCAGCTGGGTCTCACCTCCTAACCTCTCACCCCAAGCCTAGTCTTCTTCTCCTGTACCACAGGGCCACCCCTACCTTGCCCATGGGCCCTTCGCCGACAGCCTATGGGACTGCAAACCTCCGGGCCCACCCCCTCGTGAGGCCTTTTACCCTCCCTGATCATCTTAACTTTAAGCCCCTCTCCCTTCTGTGTGTCACACGCAGCTCCACCAGCTGCCGTGACCTCATCCCCCTGCATGCCCATTGTGGCCCCACCCCTTCCTTCTTCAAACTGAAAAGCTGGGCGCCCCATGGCCCCCTGCCAATTTTTTCTCTGCTTGTTTTGAACCTGAGGGCGCTCCTATCACAATGTGGTGCAAAGGCGATACAACCCTTGTTAAATATGGCCCATGTAATGGGTTTACCATCGCCAGCATGAATTTGTGAGCAAAATGCTCCCGAAGATTGCAAAAGATGGTTGAGTGTGTAAAACATTTGCTCCTGACATCACAGTGTACCACTGGCCCCAAGTTCGAAATACGATCGGGCGGCTAAATCCCCCCATTTGCCAAGGTCAATAAATTGACTACTATTGAGTTTGGTATAAGTAGTGCCTACAGTTAAAGCACTTACAGCCACATTCTCAGAATCTGCCCCTTTGCGACCGGTATTTTTGCATCATCCCAAATGCAAAAATCGCAATTTAAGGAATCTCTAAATTGAGATTCCTTAAATTGCGATTGCATTTAAGGAATCCCAAATTGAGATTCCTTAAATGCAATGCATCAAAGTCAAAAAATTAGCGATTTTGCTAATAGGAGTAGCAAATTACCATGAAGTTGAACTTCATGGTAATTTGCAAAAACTTTGAAAAATGCACTTTTGTGCATTTTTCAAAGTTTCATATAGCGAACACACATGCCCTAAGGGCATGTGTGTGCGCAACTTATGTGCACAGATCAATTTCAGGGGTGTAACAGGGTGTCCTTTGGACACCCTTGCACCCATGAAATTGCATTCTCAATTTGCGATTTGCTAATTGCGATTCACAAATTGAGAATGTCTTCCCATTCATTCCTATGGGCCTCTAGGCCCATAGGAATGAATGGGGAGGTATGAATGGGGAGGCATTCCTTAATTGCGACTCGCAATTTGCGAGTTGCAATTAAGGAATATTAAGAAATCGCAATTTTTTTAGCGATTTCTTCATGCATAGCCTTTTGCTATTCCTTATTAGCGAATCCTTATTTTTCGCTAATAAGGAATCGCAAATGGCATTGTTGATGCATGTGGCCCTTAGAAACAGGGGATCAGAGGTGTGAAGTACTGTATAGAAATAAGTTGTTACTTTTCTAAAGAATGGAAATAAAATCATGGCTGTTTGCTCACCCTAAAACCTTATTTATATACATGTCTTTAACAGGCTATTTTGCATCTAAAGCAGAATACAGGTTCACCAGGTTTTCGATAGGGAGCAGGACTTAAGGAATATGAACACTTTGATGCATGAGTATTACGCAGGTTTATGTGGCCCGATGTAACCTGGTAGAGTTTTCATGAATTTACTAAAATATGCATTATATTGGTTGCGTTACATTTGAATTCACATGTGTAAATCAACATAGTGCTGTTGCATTTGAAACAAAATTATTATCCTAACTCGCTGGTAGTAGCCTATTGCTACTTCTCCAAGGCTCTTCATGCCAACACACTCACTCATAATTGTTTCTGTTGTTTTGTAGCTAGTTTTTTCTAGCACCTCTCGACCACATTAGGTCACAAGAGGCCAAATCATTATTCATGTTGTGGGCAAGTGCTAAGGTGATAGGGTTCTGTAATGTTTTAAAATGAGAAAATATGATTTTTAGAGCAATTATCATACCGTGCTGAATTTGCAGTTTCTATCATTTTTATGCAGTAACGGCTATAAAAGCACCGCGATAAGTGCATGAGCCAGAACTCTTTAAAATACTCTTTTGGTCTCAACTATTTATGCTGCCCAATTTCATATTGATTTTGATACACATTTGAGACAGATTATTTTCATTATTTTGAGACAGATTATTTTCATGATATCTATTGTTCTGAGTGCCGTTATGGCATTTGAACTAATGCTGCTTGCTGCGTCTGCATTTTTGATTCTGTATTATGCCTAAATATTTTATGGTTTCTACATTTCTGATCTCAAACTCCCCTTTTCAGTCAATCCTTTCTTATTTGACTGTAGTTTTAATACTGCTTGAATTTTATCTCTAGGGGCAAAATGCCTCATTAATTTGTAGTTAATATTGTTCCTTATCCACCTACTGGGCATGTCACAGTCATAAACATTTTCTAGGGTAAAGTCCACCCACAAAACACTTATGCATTTCTCCGAGGTATGGGAGACTCAGAGGCACCTCACCACATTCTGCACCAATTGTGGATATCTGCTAGCTCTAGGTCAAGACAAAGTGACTAGCTCATGCCAAAAGCATTGGAGCGCGGACGGGCTACAGGGACCCAAATAGCCCAATTGAACAAAGAACCTTAAATCCTGGTTTATGGAGCATCGTGAAGATCTACGCCAAAGAAGTGCCGCACAGCTGAAGCGATGCATTGGTTCGGGAATGTGGCGAGGTAGTGATGCGAGGGCATGTGCCATTATTAAGGATCCCGTCAATGGGGCTTGCATTGTGAAGTCTGGCGCCGGGGATGCAGCACTGCATGCAGTCGGGCGATTTGTCAGGTTTGAGGAGCTGCAAAATTGTGATGCCGAGTCCGGCGTCATCGGCGAGGCTGCTCTCGACAAGGGTTGGAAGGACATGCACCGAGTATGTATTGTGCGGCAGCAGTCCTGATGGGCTGCATTGCGGGTCTTTGTGATGCGTCCAATCCATGCAGCAGCTCCGGCATGCCAGTTCTCCTTGGGTTGGGCTGCGCAGCAGAGGAGATGTGTGGGTTCAGGATTCAGGTGGCACCACTGCAGGGTAGACTCACGGCTGGTAGAGCCTAGGTGCAGGAGCAAGGTTGTTGGAAGCCTGTTGTGTTCCTGAGGGATTAGCCAACTAACCCTTGGGGTTGCTCTGGGTTCTGGATTCAAGAGATGCAGGTCCAGTCTTTCTCATCCAGGCAAGAGGGCAGCAGGGCAGCAGTCTTTCAGCGCAAAGTACAGAAGAGTGGCAGACTTCACCATAAGATAGGATTTTTCATTACAGTTCCAGAGACACTAAACATGAACTGACACCTGTTTTAATGTGGAAAATATAATATGGAAACTCCAATGTTGTCCTATGGGTATGTTAGGCCTTGCAGTAGGGAAAAATAAATGGAAGAGTTTTTCACTACCAGGACATGCAAAACTTAAAAGTACATGTCATACTTTTTAAATACATTGCACCCTCCTCTCTGGGCTGTCCACGGCCTACCCTAGGGGTGACATATATCTTAAAAATGAATGTTTAGGCCTGGCAAAAGGTTTATTTTTCCAGGTCAAAAATGCAGTTCACAACTGCACACACACACAGGGTGCAATGGCCGGCCTTAAGTGCTATCACATTTACACATTTACACATTTACACAGGTTTAAGCTATTGGCATTAAAATGTCAATGCCTTTTATTTATGTCTTAAAAACTAAAACAGAAATAAATGGCATTGTCATTTACAATGCCAATATCTCAAACTCGCGTAAATGCGAGACCTATTGAATTGCAAATGCTTGTTCTATTTTATCACCCTTAAAGAGTTGCTTTGTCCTATTATTCTGTATGTTGTGAGTGGTTCTTACATTCGTCCAGCAAATTAGAGGCTGATACAAAGTCAACAAAAAGGTTGATTCTTGTAAGAAGCCGTCAAATTTACTGGTACAGATTCCCTGTTCGGCAATAAAGTCCTAATGAGTCTTCCGCATAGACTCCAGTTCTTCTTTCCTTCGCCTCACTAACATCTTGAATTGACAGCATCTGTGCCGAATGGACTTGCTTTGCCTTCCTCTGAACTTTGGGCAGATTTGCATCTCTTGCAGATCTGTCTCTCAGCAAGCCTATATTCGTGACACCAATACTATTTACCCAAGGACTAGCTCCACCCACATTTATGCAATGACATCACTTGTAACCCAGGGCGTAGTTTGCGTAGTAGCGCAACGCGTAGCTACTCGAAGTGCACTTCGCACTACGCAAGCTACGCGAAATGCATAGGGCGGTAGGGAAAATGCTGTTTGCACTGATTGCACAGTGCCGGATGCTTGTCCGCACTGCACAATCATTAGAAACCCCTTCTTGCACAGTGCAAGCGGTTGTTTTCTGCCGCTTTGGTAGATTTGTACTTGAGCGGCTGCTTTCTCAACGCGGACTGGTAGTTTCTCATTGCGAGCGGTCGTGAGCATACGCGACCAATCTCAATGAGAAACCTGACCTTCCCACATTGAGAATCTGGCCGGGAGGGTTATTTTCCACGCTCGCGATCGGCATCTTGATGTTGCTGATCGCGAGCGAGGAAAAAGTATCACCGGAATGTTATTTTGCCCGCTCCCGGTCGCCAACTTGATGTTGAGGACCGCGAGCAAGGAAAAAATGCCCGCTACGCTGCGCTTTTTTGCACTGTGCTACGTGCAATTCGCGTACCACGTAGTTGTGCAAACTACGCACGCTCCGTGAGCGTAGCGTAGTCCTACGCCTGGGTTAATCTCTTGACCTTCAAATCTGAGTCTATCTGGGTAAGATCTGACTAACCAAGAAGCCATCAAGGCTATTTAAACCCCTTTATTTCTTGTAGGTTTAAATGGATTTTCGCTTTAACTTTTGAAAGCTTTTTAGCAATTTCATTCATATTTAATTTGTGTTTCTCCCTTTAAACTGGTGGATAGAGTGTAGTTTCTTTGTTTCTGATATTAAATGACTGCACAGCAAACATTGTCTTACCTTGGTTCCAGTTACGTTACCAAAAAGTTAGCAAAGGAGGCATTAGCAAGACCTTCGTACCTCTGGGGATCATTTTCTGAACAGCAACAGAGCTCAGCCATAGCTTGCATTTAAATTGTGACTTCTCTCCCATAATCCTTTTGGGGCAATTTGCTACAAGCATGTCACAAAGACATGATATACCAGAAAGTGTCTCAGGTTCACTGTTGGTAAACCAACATCATAACATTTATAGGCTATGAGCACCGTTATGGTCATGACATTGGTGAAGTCTTTTAACCCGTTGGCCGCGGGGCTAATTCCCCCACTGTGCTGGGGGGCGGGGGGCATGCACCGCGCCCCGGTGCTCATTACGAGCTCAGCTCGTCATGAGCCATGGTGCTCGTGTGCTCATGACGAGCTCAGCTCATCACGGCCACACCCGATTTCATAGAACATTCAGGACAAAGGGGGAATTAGCCCCACGTGCGAGCGTTCGGACCGTTATGACGAGCTCAGCTTGTCATGAGCACACGAGCACCGTGGCTCATGACGAGCTGAGCTCGTCATGAGCGTCCAACGGGTTAAAGAAAGTGACCATAAAACTTAGACAAAGTCACTCTAGTGCTATCAGTCCTGGAGCCTAGACTCAACCCACTGCACCTACTGTGCTTTGCTGCAATCACTGCGATTTGAAGAACGATGAGGCATGCCAAGTACCTTATTTACAGCTCCTCCCGCCTTCGAGGCACTATAGTATTTTGTGAGTGGGGCATCTTACTCAGAAGGGTATTTGACCATCTGAAAATTGTATGAAGGTCAACAACACCTGCGTTATAATCCAGTATGTAGGTGTACAGTTTTCGTTAATGCTCTGCTCCTGATGAAGAAAGACATACAATCCACATTATCATGTAAATCATCTTTTGGGGGGTCAAGAAAAAAAAAAGGGAAGAGTTCTGCCTATATAGACGTGAACCATACAACTCTTTCGAATGCAGTGTCAATACGGGTGAAAATTGCAAAAAACACAGTTGATGGACAGAATGTAGAACAATGTCATACATTCACCCCAGTACAAGGATCTGGGCCTAAATCCATCGTTTTTTTGCACTCCACACCACCCTGGGTTAGACACTGGCTATATGCAAATCAGCTCTGACCCTGTGCCTCATGGGAACAGTCCAGTCCGAACTACCAAGCCATGTCTTTCCCAGACCGGAATCAAGCATCCAAGGACCGGTTTCTGGCTATCAGCCTTCATCAGCCTGGATAGCTTGACTCCAGTGGTGTGGAGAGCCTGGGACTCACGTCTGAGCATACCCAGCCCACTCGGGGTGAAAATTGCATAAAACACAGTTGATGGACAGAATGTAGAACAATGTCATACATTCACCCCAGTACAAGGATCTAGGCCTAAATCCATCGTTTTTTTGCACTCCACACCACCCTGGGTTAGACACTGGCTATATGCAAATCAGCTCTGACCCTGTGCCTCATGGGAACAGTCCAGTCCGAACTACCAAGCCATGTCTTTCCCAGACCGGAATCAAGCATCCAAGGACCGGTTTCTGGCTATCAGCCTTCATCAGCCTGGATAGCTTGACTCCAGTGGTGTGGAGAGCCTGGGACTCACGTCTGAGCATACCCAGCCCACTCGGGGTGAAAATTGCAAAAAACACAGTTGATGGACAGAATGTAGAACAATGTCATACATTCACCCCAGTACAAGGATCTGGGCCTAAATCCATCGTTTTTTTGCACTCTACACCACCCTGGGTTAGACACTGGCTATATGCAAATCAGCTCTGACCCTGTGCCTCATGGGAACAGTCCAGTCCGAACTACCAAGCCATGTCTTTCCCAGACCGGAATCAAGCATCCAAGGACCGGTTTCTGGCTATCAGCCTTCATCAGCCTGGATAGCTTGACTCCAGTGGTGTGGAGAGCCTGGGACTCACGTCTGAGCATACCCAGCCCACTCGGGGTGAAAATTGCAAAAAACACAGTTGATGGACAGAATGTAGAACAATGTCATACATTCACCCCAGTACAAGGATCTGGGCCTAAATCCATCGTTTTTTTGCACTCCACACCACCCTGGTCATCACTGGCCGCACTTAGAGTGAGATTTTTTATCGCAGACTATCGCTGGAAATTGTCGCCATGCTAGCGCTGTATTAACAACCCTTAACGATATGGCAATAAATATTCCAGCGATAGTGGGGATATTGCCATTTTCCATGGAACAACGCTGGTTTTCCAGCGCTGTTCCATAGAAAATGGCGATATCTTGGATGATAGGGACTGTGGTCTTAGCCACACAATCCACCCTCCATGTTAGGTATGCCTTAGTCTGGAATATAACAGACATTAAATTCCAGCATTAAAGCCCAGTTAGCGCAAACAAATCAGTGCTAAACCGGATGGGGCTTCGTTGTGAATACCGCTAAGGGGAAACATCCCTTACAACGCAACTTTTACCACGCAGTGCCTTTATGACGCAACTTTTACAACGCAAACCATTAAAACGCATTGCGCTGGGGGGCGCTCTAGGATAGGGAATAAGTTTAATTTACTATCCAACACCTTCCCTAGTGTCCACGGGGACTGGAGTTGGAATAGTAAATTAAACTATTCACTATCCAGCACCCCAAAGCGCTATGCGTTGTAAAGGTTTGCGATGTAAAAACCGCATTGTAAAGGCATGCGATGTAAAAGCATGCGTTGTAATGTCATACATCCACCGCTAAGCACCGTTAGTGATATTTTATAATGTAGTTGTAAGGGGCATGTCTACCTTACATCTCATTAGCGAGGCGAGGCGATAGGAAAACGGGCGCTAAGGAAAGGAAAGACGCGCTAGCGTGTCCTTGTTAATAAAACGATAAAATTATCCGCGCTTTTCGCCCGAAAACAGACGCTAAAGCGGCGATCATGATATCGCCAGCCCTTGATAATATGCCCCCATGACCCTCAAACAGCAGAGCACTTCAGGAAACAATATTGCAAGAATCCACTCATTGATATTTTATTTGGATTGCATTATTGCAAATTTGGAGGAGCATTGCCAGACTTTCCCAAAGTGCTGGTCTTGCCTCAGTCAGTCCCTGATGGGGATGTTCAAAAATGAGTGGCTATAGATCAGCCACAATTCCGTTTTTTTTTCACAGTGATGACTGCAAAATATCAAGTATAGGCTTTAGGAGGAGTGCAAATTGCAGAATAAAGTGCACGTCAAAGTATGCAATTAAATAATAAATTAGCAAAGTAAGGGCACTAGTCCACAAACACACTAATAGATCCACGCCAAGTCGAAATAGAATACCCTTAAAAAAGGCCATGCTGCATCCATTTAGGTGGGCAGGAAGGTCCCAATACCTCTGCAAGTTATTGAGAACAAACTAGTGGCATTATGCATAGCTTATTACCCCATTACTCAGTGACATAACATACAAAGTGAAGAATGGCAAGCAAAATAAAACCCATCAAAAATGGTATTACCCAGAGCTACATGTTGTCTTCTTTTCTCTGAATCCGACATGATATGTATGGCAAGAAGATAAATTAAATCTATGCATCTAGATCGATGCATCACAGGCTTCCAATTCTGGACAGCGATAGTCTACAGCCCATGTATCGACAGCAGTGAAATAATTGTGAAATAATTCTTACATTTTAATCGGAAAGTTCTCAGTCTTCTTTCGAAGCCCAATGAGACCTCTGTTGTAGATTGATTAGGTAGGCAGCAGGACATGTCTTCAGGTTATTAAGATGGGTTTATTAAGATAGTACAAGATATCACAGCAGAGCAGTAAACCTCACAGCTGACCAGACCATCAACTGCCAAGGCTGGAATCTTCACATACTAGATAGAACACTCTTAGGTACTATGGGAGATTGGTAAGATAGGAACCCTAAGAAAGGACTACCGACACCAAGTAGCCATATTGAAGTAAGTCTAAATATACAACATATCTTCTCCCTTTACAGATAAAACAAAATGAAAGACTCAAACACATAGTAAGAGTTAAAGCATGGAGAAAAACGAAGAAGAAAACATATAACACTTAGGAGGTCAGCGACCTCATGAACTTCCAGAATATGAAGAAAGAGAATCTGGATCAAAATGAGAATGATGATGAAGATCATGATGACCACCTTCTCCTCTTCGATTGACAAAACATGAAGAGCCAGTCTACTCTCTACAATCCGTCATTGTGGCCATCAAAAACGGAAATAGACAGTTTACTTTCTCCGATCAGTATTTGTCCCTTGCGGCTTCCCGCTCATTGTTGAAGATAGAACAGTTCAACAAGTGCTCAAAAATTTCTGGAAGAATGTTCCCGTAGAAAAAGTATGGAGCCAGTTCTCTTACAGTCCTAGATGAAGTTCTGGAGCAGGTGTCTTGGTTCTGTTTTTTTTTCGGGTTGTGGGCCTCTAGTAGTGATTCAGGCCTCTGAGTTACCTTGAAATGTAATTACTTATGTGGACAAACTGTCACAGTACTGTGGGCTATAAAGCCTGGTTCAAAACGCGGAATATTTATCCCGGTTCAGAGAACCACTTTGTCACGATTTTCTGTCGTGGTACTGGAACTCTTGTCTTGGTTCTAGGAACCAGCCTGTCACGAAACTCAGTCGTGTCTTTTCCCGGTCCTGGGACTTCCTTTGTCCACTCCCGGTACGGATTCTGGGGCCTTTGTCCCCCCCCCGGTCCTGGGACATCTTTACTCCTCTCCCGGTACTAGTTCTGAGACCTTTGTCCCCTTCCAGTCCTGAGACGTCCTTTGAAATCTCCCGGTTCTGATGCTGGGACCTTTGTCCCCTTCCGGTCCGGGGACGTTTTTTCCCTCTCCCAGTACTGATTCTGAGATGTTTGTCAACTACTGGTCCTGGTTCTGGGACAACCTTTGTTCCCTTCTAATTCCGCAGGTCCTAGGACAACCCTTCTCCTATCCCGGTCTTGGTTATGGACTGACTCCCTCAGTCCTTTTGAATGTGATTTGGAATTTGGCTCCTAGTTTTTTTTTTTTATTAGGTGCACCTTTTGCTTGCAATATTTTATCAAGATCAATATTGAAATACCAAATTCCACTTTCAATTCTTTCAGTTGCACTTCCTCTCCAGAGATACACAGTCATTCTGTACCTTGACATAGTGGCATCCCTTATTATAACTTTAGGTTTGATTTTTCCTTTTGTCTGCCACACTTGCCTTCAAGTTATTCTCTGTTAAATGCTGGCATGAGATGAAACCCTCTCTCCAGATGGTGATCGAGGGTGTCTAAAAGGCTTTCCTGATTTAGTTTCCATCACGTTTTATATATTTTTCTTTTTAGAATATTGTCCATTTTCCTTGCCTTAATAACAAATTGGATTCGTACTGATAAGAACTGTCAATATGAATGAGTTCTGTTGCAAATTACATGACTTGTCTAATAATTTAAAGTTCAAGGAAGCTGCATGGAAAATATGAGGTCACATCAAACATACTCTAAAACTCCACAAGATGGAACTGTTGTCAAGAGTTTCGCTTAGTTAGTGACTTTAAATACACTTACGAGTCCGATTCAAGCTCAAAGCTCTCTTTTCCTTTATGTGCATAAATTACGATGTAAAGTTTTATCACCATTTCATACGATCGTGATTGCGAACTGGACAGTGCTGCCAATGTACAATGTCCAACTCATTTAAAATACACATGCATCATACCGGCAGTACTTGCTCTTCTGTCCCTCTTAGATTTCGATGACAACTATTCATTGATGCTTATATAAACACATGCGCTCACTTACCAGCACCGAGGCCAGACAGAAAGGCGTGTGAAAAATAATACGGGCTGAGATCGTCAGTTCCTCATTCTGGTCACCATGGGAACCAAAGATCAATATGTCCACTCTACATTGCGTGCCATTGCGCAGTGACGTGCTGAATGTCCTTCTTGGGTCAGAGGTTAAAATACACGGAGCACACTTCGTGAACAAGGAGCGTGCTGCTCCTCCGCTGATACAGTCGGAAATTCTAAGACGTCTTCAGTGAGGAGATGGCACGGCAGAGGAAGGATCTCTCTACCCACCAACGGTAAAATTGAAGATCCTAGACCAGTGGTCTTCAAAGTGTGGGGCGCGCCCCCTGGGGGGGCATGGAGTCATCTCAAGGGGGGCGCCAGTCCACCTTCCCCAGTGGCAAGCAGAAGCCCCAGAACGCACTCACGAGTGGTTTTGAATAGAACATTTTGTAGCCTATTTGCGTCATTCTGCATTTTTGGCCTTATTTTTAAAGGCAGTTGGGCTTGTACTGAGAGTGGCTCAGATTCGTGTAAGGAAGGGCAGGAGCAGCCTTGGAAACTCGTAAGTACCGAAGGGTGAACAGGCAGATTGAGCATTGCACACTTTAAACTTTCTACTGTCTGGATGGGAGTCAGAAGATGGGGACTGGATGTGGTTTTAAAAAATACACCCCAGTGGGAGTTTGCAGAAGTGTTTTTGATGCGTCTTTGGAGAGGAGTTTTAGATTGGGATTTTTTTTTGCAGGTTTGATGGTGCTTTGAAAAGGGGTAGTGAATGCTGTCTTACAAAGTGGGTTCTGCGTGGGGCTTGGTAAAAGATGTCTGAACTGTGCTTTCTAGAGAGGGGTCTGAGTACTGATTTACAGGTGGGATCTGTGTGGTGCTTTTCATAGAAGGTCGAGGTATGGTTTTGCAGAGAGGGTCCATGGTGAGCTTCCTAGAGGACATCCAGTGCTTTAAATGGGCTGGTACTGTCTGGTACTGGCAATTTTTTATTTTTAGAAGGAGATTACCTGCACTTCTCAAGAAAAATGTAATACTTTTAATTGGAGAGTACCAGCACTTCTCAGTAACAAGCAGGTACTCTGGTACAGAGTATCTGCACTATTATTTCTGTATTTCAAGCATTGAGGATGTCTTGTTGAGAACTCTGGAGAATGAGTCTGGTTGCCTTGTCAAGTACCATGCATGGGTGGTTAGACTAGCATTTTAGTGCTAGTGTCCACATCACAGCAATAAAATGCATTAGTCAGTCAATTTTTGTTATGGTCGGGTCATTAAGGGGCAGGAGGTTAATGATCTTCCATTGCAGATGTTCTTCAACAGTTTCTAGAACTTTTTAATGTTTCTCACTGGTCTGGATGTAAATTTCCAGGGCTGTCAGGATAGGGCATTGTAAGTAAAGATCAGGATGGTGCTTTGCAGAGAAGATCTGAATGTGGCTTTGGGAAGTGGACCTGTATGGGGCTTTTGCCCAGAGGAAATCCCTATGTACTGGCAATTTATTTAGCCATCTTACCCTTGTCTCGCTCTACCCTTTCACATGTTTGAGGGGGGCCCGACCCCCAAACATTTTGCTCAGGGGGGCTTGGCATAACAAAGTTTGAAGACCACTGTCTTAGACGCACATGGCTTTTTTTGTTTTACACAGTCACTCCACAGCTGCTTCAAAAAAATGGTTCCCCTCACATTCCAGCTTGTGTCACGGTCAGAGCTTGTCTTGGATGCACATACCAATTAGCGCAATGGTTTTTTGAATACCTCAATCAAACACTTGCTTCAAGTTAACAATTTTCCAGTTATAAATGACCAAAACACGATAGGAAATAGCTTTTCTGACCTGTAAGATTGGGGTGAGTCTTGAACAGCAGCTGTGGTTAATACTTGGCGAATTGTCTTGAATCAAAGTAGCTCGACGTTGGGAAGGTTATGACAAATATGTGGTCAATAGGTTTGGTTTTCCTCATTTACTCACGATAACTTCGTTTTTGGCAGCAGCTGGGGTTGACAGTTTCTTTTAATCTGATATTAAGCTTAACCGTTTCATTACTACTTGTTTCTTGCTGCAATTGGGTAGCCTTATTAAAGTAAGTCGAAATATACAACAACCTCATACAGAAAACAAACAAACTACACCCCTAGGGACGTGAAAGGTCCTTTCATATTCTTTGCACTAGAGATGAAGCCACCTGTGATAGGAAGCTACTTCATCAGTGTCTTAGAAGTCAACAAGTTAGATCCCTTCGTGTCCGATGACGATATTTCTTACGATTTACATCTAAACCAGATAGTAGTATACACATATGTATAATTTTTTTAAGTAAATCAAAGTTCACATGTTGACACCTTCTAAATCTGTCAGTCCGTATTTAACATCTTTATTGTCATGATAGCCTGTAGTTAATTTTCAGCACCATTTTGGTCACATTGGTATTATGTGCCTGCTTAGTTTCCTATGAGATGTTATTTGTGACCAGCAGTTTTTTTTTTTGATGGCAGGTAGCGACCCCTTGATTGACATTTAGTACAGGACATTAGTGTAAGCATACTACTTGTTAGACCTGTCTGGCCTTTTGCGTAGCCCCTCCTATTCATTATTTATTTTGTCCCTTTTTTGCCCCTCATACCCTTTTTATCTTTTTGGGTCCACTAGATTTTTATGGTGTTGTCCTGGGGGATAGATGTTCTTTTTGCCCTCATAGTTTTTACCTCAAGCCTAGGAGCCTGGTCTGACTAAAATCCACCTAGATCTACAAAATGGAGGACAACAACTGCCATAACTGCCATTCTGGTGGCTGGACCCATAGGGTAATAAAGAGACTTTCCAGAACATTCTGGACTTTGCTGGACCTTCAGAGGGAGACCTATATAAGGCAGGATGCCAGGCAGCCATTTTGGTGTTGTCCAGTAATTGCTAGAGAGTGGAGCTGGTGAGGAGGGAGGCGACATTGAGGAGAGAACAGTGCTTGTCCAGGAGTGAAACTGACCTGTGGGCGGACTGAACTACTGGGCTGACCTGTATCCGCCCATGTTGACCAAACCCTATCAGGGATCCCACTCCTAAAAGCCTCAAACGACCTCTCTAGAGGATACTGAAGTCTTTGAGGTTATTGAATGGAGACGCGCTTGTGAGGAGAAGCCTAACCCTGAAGAACGCTTTCAGCAACTGCATCATTGAGAGACTGCCCTGAAGTATTCAAGGAGCTAGCGCTATCCTTTTCTGAATCTCACCGTGTCCGGGAACCGGCCTGCCATCTGGAAGCTCTGCGTGGGGTAAAGGAACTGTCTAGCTCCGGTTTCCCCGACCAGCTGGTGAAGTGCTGGGAAGTGAGCCGCGTCAGAGGAGGCGGATCGAGTGAGGCGGGACCCTGGCGTGAGGAGCAGCGAGGCGGGAGCAGCCAGGCGAGAGCGTCGGAGGAGGTGCGGCCATGACGTCTTTGCGCATGCCCAGCCGTCGAAGAAGGATCGCCAGGGAAAGTATCCCTGCATCGACAGCTGCGCAGTCTAAAAAGGGGCCATCGTCTGAGGAGAGTGACGGGCGGTGAGACCAGGCCAACGAGTACTCCGAGGCAAGAGCTTCCCTTCCCAAGTCTGTGGCGGCAGGTAACCGGAGGGCCGACAAGCGCCTTCCGATTCCGGAAATCGGCGCCTTAACTTTCACCGGCGAACTGCAGCAGGGACAAGTAAGCCGGGGCTGCCGTTCTGGAGGGAGGTGGGACCCGTCACGGGTAGCGTGACGGAACGCATAAGAAGTACCGAAAGGCCTCCTCAGGTAACAGACTAACCCCCGAGTGGGAACAGTGAGGAGAACCCCTTGCCTAAGATATCTGGGTGACTTTCCACCTGCATTAAGTTACGTCCTGGTGAATAACTAGCCGGCTCTGGAGGGAGAGAAGGGCCGATCTGGGGATAGAGAAAGAGGGCAGGGCTATAACTGTCCTGGAAATCCAGCGCTCTATCACCAAGGGGGGCATAACTTAAAGAGAGCCTTGAGGTCAGGTTGGAGTAACCTAGAATTAGAAGGATAGGAGGGTAATTTCTAATTCCCCCTTCTTTTAGGTTGTGAAAGGGAGCAAGTTCATGTTAACCCTGGAGCTGGAATTGTGAGCTGAACTGCCTTATGTGAAAATATCTCTGTGATTGTAATGATCAAAATTCAGCCTTTCTGATCTTGTAAAAGTGCTTGGTAATTGCAGAAAATTGTACTAGAGCTAGTGTGTGTGGAAAAATCATTTTAAACTACAGAAGCTGAACCCTAGGTGATTGCTAATGTTTTGACCAAGAAAGGAAATGTATTAATGACTTGCGAGAGTATTTGATGTATTGAAACCTGTTAATAAGTCATCAGAACAACCAAGTATTATTTTTATAAAACAGCTAGTATTTTTCCACAAAGATTGGTGTAGTGTCATTTTTGTGTGGAATTGCATTGAGTTACTGCTGGGTGGTGTGCAACCTTTACACTTGTGCTTCTGGATATTGACTGTCTTACCCTAGGCCAGGCTACCCTATGAGACTTGGCAAAACTAGGTCCAACATATTGGTGTCTAGCGGTGGGATGAGAACTGTGGTTGCAACTACTCTGCAGTAACTAAGTGTAATCCACTGACCTACACCAGGAGTTTTCTCCTGGCGGCCTTCCTAACTTTTTACTTTTGCTTTTTCCAAATGTATTCCTGGTGGTGGGGTGGAGGTAGCTTCAGGTTGACCTTGTAACTCTATTCTTTTTGTGTGCTTGACCTTGAATTGCCTTTAGCAAAATTGAATTTGCACTGGAAGAACTGGACACTTATTCTGTGGCCCAGCTAAAAGACTTCTGTCAACAAATGGGAGTGTTCTTTAAGCGTGGTGCCAAGAAGGGGGAACTCCAGACCAGTTTGAGGGCTTGGGTGGATGCGCGTAGAGAAGGGAAGGCGGAGGATGAGGGGACAGACCGGGACATGGTCATAGAGGTAGAGGGATTATTCCACCCTGAGGTGGGAAACCTACTCTTAGGACCAATGACCTCCTCTAGGAGGGGCAGTAGTGTCTCCGGGGGAAGCTTGACCGAAGCGGAGCTCACAGACAGGAGGGAAAAAAGGAAGCTGAAGTGGGAGTTAGCCAGGTTAGAACAGGGGAGGGAGGAACAGAGGATGACTCATGAGCTTAGACTAAAAGAGCTAGAACTCAAGGCTCTACAGTTAGGACTCGCCAACTCTCCAAATGGTGGCAGCGAAATCAGAGAACCAACCAGGGAGTCCAGACCCTACCTGCCTAAGGATATAGTTGCCAGCTATAGTCAGGGGGATGACATAGCCAAGTGGCTGGCTGCCTATGAGGTCTCCTTAAGAGCCCATGGGATCCAGGAGAAACACTGGGGGGGTGGGTTGTACAAGTATATGCCTCCTACTGGTCGGGATACCTTGTTAGCCTTAGAACCGAAGGAGCAGACCAACTACCCCACCATGAAGTTAGCATTGATTAGAAAGTTTGGGCTAACCCCGGAAAAGTATCGCCAAAAGTTCTGGGGGAGCCACAAGTTAAGCACCCAGAACTGGGTGGATTTCCTGGACTATGCGAGGAAGGCATTGGAGGGCTGTGTACAGGGCAGTGAGGTGAAGGATTATGAGGGGTTGTATGATATTTTTCTTAAAGAGCATCTACTCGAGAAATGTTTTCCCGAGCTGCGCCAGCACCTGGTGGACAGCAAGCTGACCAACCCCCGGAAGCTTGCAGAGGAGGCGGACATCTGGGCAAGTACCCGGGTGTCCTCAAAGGGGACTGGAGGGGATTCCCAAAAGGCCGGACAGGGCGCCCCTCAGAAGAAGGAGGGGGGAGATAAAAAGCGGGAGTTCTCTAAAGGTCCCCAAAACAGTTTCCAGGGAAAAGGAACAGGTTTCACCCCTAAGGCTAACCCGCCCAGAAACCCTCATCCTGGCCAAAGCCAGCAGCCGAGGGTTGTCCACTGCTTCGAGTGTGGTGGTGTTGGACATTATAAGGGAGATGTCAGATGCCCAAAGAGACCACCCCCTCCCACCGGAGGCAAAGCCCCGGGAGTAGCTAGTGTAGCGCTCGGGGAGGAGTTGCCCTTAGATAAGGGGGGTGAGTGGGCGGGTGTCACCTTAGTGTCCCTGGGAGAACAGGAGATGGTTCCTAAGATCCAGGTGCCCCCAAATACTACTAAGTATGGGCAATGGATCACCATCAGTGGCCAGAGAGGGGAGGCTCTGAGAGATACAGAAGCCAGTATGACTATGGTGAAAAGTCAACTGGTGTCTCCAGAGCAGGTGATTCCCAATGTACTCCACCCCGCCGCGATGGCTGACGGCAGAATGGGCCACTACCCCGTTGCCGAGGTTCCCTTTGAGTGGGAAGGGGTTGCAGGTTCACTTCGAGTTGCCGTGTATCAAAGATGTAGCAGCGGACTTTGCAGCGCCGCACTTAGAACCCAGTTCCAAAAAGTCTTATAAAGGTTTCTGTGCAGCCACCCTCGACGTCAGCTGCTAATTGGCGTCGCTGTGTAATCCAGATCACATGTACTTTGTTAGGCTCGTATGGGGGCGCACAGGCAAAGAAGTCCAAGAGAGAGCTATCAATTTAGGGTGTATGAAAATTTTCTTTTTATTTGATATTGTTCATTCCTTTTTTAGCAACAATAATAATACAATTAGCAACCAAGTCAGCCAACGCATTTCACTCCCTACCAGGGAGTTTCTTCAGGGCAGATTTTGTTTCAATAGGTGGTATTAGCTCCGATCCTCAGTGGCTCTTAGGGGGATTTCTTGTCTAATTGTATGTATCTCTTGCAAGGTGTTTTAGATAGTTCCCCTTTCTTTAGAGAGAAGTCGCACTCCGGTGTAGGAGATTGTAGTGGGGAAGATCAGATTAGTTTCTTCTCCCACACGTACGATACGGTTCCAAAATCGTGAACCTACTAGAAGGTATTTTCGGTTCATTATCTCAATGTTTTCACAAGCCTCAATTTCCTTTTCAACATTCTCTATTTCTACCATTAGTTTTGCCCCCTTCTCCTCCGCGTGTTTAATAAGTATCCTCATCATAACACACGAAGCCCCCTATAGGTTTGTTTCCCAGTCCTTCAACAGGTCCTCACTTAAGTCTTCAAACGTTGGAAAAATGAGAATGCGTAAACCTCGGGGTACTTTTTTCTGGTTGATATATTGCTGTAATGTTACGCCGTTCCACCATCGTGAGAGCTCCTGTTTCCTGAGACGTTCTAACTTCTGGAATAGTGCTTTAAGCCCTCCAGTTATCTGGGCATTCTGTGTTGTAGAGGTTGAGTTTGTGTCTTTTCCGAATAGATCCTGCGCCATCTCTTCGCGTTTATCATCGAATTTAGGCATTTTATTTGTTGTTGGATGGGTAGGAGTGCTCGCTTGTCCAGACAGAAAATGATATGTATCAAAGATGTAGCAGCGGACTTTGCAGCGCCGCACTTAGAACCCAGTTCCAAAAAGTCTTATAAAGGTTTCTGTGCAGCCACCCTCGACGTCAGCTGCTAATTGGCGTCGCTGTGTAATCCAGATCACAGGTACTTTGTTAGGCTCGTATGGGGGCGCACAGGCAAAGAAGTCCAAGAGAGAGCTATCAATTTAGGGTGTATGAACATTTTCTTTTTATTTGATATTGTTCATTCCTTTTTTAGCAACAATCATAATACAATTAGCAACCAAGTCAGCCAACGCGTTTCACTCCCTACCAGGGAGTTTCTTCAGGGCAGATTTTGTTTCAATAGGTGGTATTAGCTCCGATCCTCAGTGGCTCTTAGGGGGATTTCTTGTCTAATTGTATGTATCTCTTGCAAGGTGTTTTAGATAGTTCCCCTTTCTTTAGAGAGAAGTCGCACTCCGGTGTAGGAGATTGTAGTGGGGAAGATCAGATTCGTTTCTTCTCCCACACGTACGATACGGTTCCAAAATCGTGAACCTACTAGAAGGTATTTTCGGTTCATTATCTCAATGTTTTCACAAGCCTCAATTTCCTTTTCAACATTCTCTATTTCTACCATTAGTTTTGCCCCCTTCTCCTCCGCGTGTTTAATAAGTATCCTCATCATAACACACGAAGCCCCCTATAGGTTTGTTTCCCAGTCCTTCAACAGGTCCTCACTTAAGTCTTCAAACGTTGGAAAAATGAGAATGCGTAAACCTCGGGGTACTTTTTTCTGGTTGATATATTGCTGTAATGTTACGCCGTCCCACCATCGTGAGAGCTCCTGTTTCCTGAGACGTTCTAACTTCTGGAATAGTGCTTTAAGCCCTCCAGTTATCTGGGCATTCTGTGTTGTAGAGGTTGAGTTTGTGTCTTTTCCGAATAGATCCTGCGCCATCTCTTCGCGTTTATCATCGAATTTAGGCATTTTATTTGTTGTTGGATGGGTAGGAGTGCTCGCTTGTCCAGACAGAAAATGATATGTATCAAAGATGTAGCAGCGGACTTTGCAGCGCCGCACTTAGAACCCAGTTCCAAAAAGTCTTATAAAGGTTTCTGTGCAGCCACCCTCGACGTCAGCTGCTAATTGGCGTCGCTGTGTAATCCAGATCACAGGTACTTTGTTAGGATCGTATGGGGGCGCACAGGCAAAGAAGTCAAAGAGAGAGCTATCAATTTAGGGTGTATGAACATTTTCTTTTTATTTGATATTGTTCATTCCTTTTTTAGCAACAATCATAATACAATTAGCAACCAAGTCAGCCAACGCGTTTCACTCCCTACCAGGGAGTTTCTTCAGGGCAGATTTTGTTTCAATAGGTGGTATTAGCTCCGATCCTCAGTGGCTCTTAGGGGGATTTCTTGTCTAATTGTATGTATCTCTTGCAAGGTGTTTTAGATAGTTCCCCTTTCTTTAGAGAGAAGTCACACTCCGGTGTAGGAGATTGTAGTGGGGAAGATCAGATTCGTTTCTTCTCCCACACGTACGATACGGTTCCAAAATCGTGAACCTACTAGAAGGTATTTTCGGTTCATTATCTCAATGTTTTCACAAGCCTCAATTTCCTTTTCAACATTCTCTATTTCTACCATTAGTTTTGCCCCCTTCTCCTCCGCGTGTTTAATAAGTATCCTCATCATATCACACGAAGCCCCCTCTAGGTTTGTTTCCCAGTCCTTCAACAGGTCCTCACTTAAGTCTTCAAACGTTGGAAAAATGAGAATGCGTAAACCTCGGGGTACTTTTTTCTGGTTGAAATATTGCTGTAATGTTACGCCGTCCCACCATCGTGAGAGCTCCTGTTTCCTGAGAGGTTCTAACTTCTGGAATAGTGCTTTAAGCCCTCCAGTTTTCTGGGCATTCTGTGTTGTAGAGGTTGAGTTTGTGTCTTTTCCGAATAGATCCTGCGCCATCTCTTCGCGTTTATCATCAAATTTAGGCATTTTATTTGTTGTTGGATGGGTAGGAGTGCTTGCTTGTCCAGGCAGAAAATGATATGTATCAAAGATGTAGCAGCGGACTTTGCAGCGCCGCACTTAGAACCCAGTTTCAAAAAGTCTTATAAAGGTTTCTGTGCAGCCACCCTCGACGTCAGCTGCTAATTGGCGTCGCTGTGTAATCCAGATCAAAGGTACTTTGTTAGGCTCGTATGGGGGCGCACAGGCAAAGAAGTCCAAGAGAGAGCTATCAATTTAGGGTGTATGAAAATGTTCTTTTTATTTGATATTGTTCATTCCTTTTTTAGCAACAATCATAATACAATTAGCAACCAAGTCAGCCAACGCGTTTCACTCCCTACCAGGGAGTTTCTTCAGGGCAGATTTTGTTTCAATAGGTGGTATTAGCTCCCATTCCTCAGTGGCTCTTAGGGGGATTTCTTGTCTAATTGTATGTATCTCTTGCAAGGTGTTTTAGATAGTTCCCCTTTCTTTAGAGAGAAGTCACACTCCGGTGTAGGAGATTGTAGTGGGGAAGATCAGATTCGTTTCTTCTCATACACGTACGATACGGTTCCAAAATCGTGAACCTACTAGAAGGTATTTTCGGTTCATTATCTCAATGTTTTCACAAGCCTCAATTTCCTTTTCAACATTCTCCATTTCTACCATTAGTTTTGCCCCCTTCTCCTCCGCGTGTTTAATAAGTATCCTCATCATAACACACGAAGCCCCCTCTAGGTTTGTTTCCCAGTCCTTCAACAGGTCCTCACTTAAGTCTTCAAACGTTGGAAAAATGAGAATGCGTAAACCTCGGGGTACTTTTTTCTGGTTGATATATTGCTGTAATGTTACGCCGTCCCACCATCGTGAGAGCTCCTGTTTCCTGAGACGTTCTAACTTCTGGAATAGTGCTTTAAGCCCTCCAGTTTTCTGGGCATTCTGTGTTGTAGAGGTTGAGTTTGTGTCTTTTCCGAATAGATCCTGCGCCATCTCTTCGCGTTTATCATCGAATTTAGGCATTTTATTTGTTGTTGGATGGGTAGGAGTGCTTGCTTGTCCAGACAGAAAATGATATGTATCAAAGATGTAGCAGCGGACTTTGCAGCGCCGCACTTAGAACCCAGTTCCAAAAAGTCTTATAAAGGTTTCTGTGCAGCCACCTTCGACGTCAGCTGCTAATTGGCGTCGCTGTGTAATCCAGATCACAGGTACTTTGTTAGGCTCGTATGGGGGCGCACAGGCAAAGAAGTCCAAGAGAGAGCTATCAATTTAGGGTGTATGAAAATGTTCTTTTTATTTGATATTGTTCATTCCTTTTTTAGCAACAATCATAATACAATTAGCAACGAAGTCAGCCAACGCGTTTCACTCCCTACCAGGGAGTTTCTTCAGGGCAGATTTTGTTTCAATAGGTGGTATTAGCTCCGATCCTCAGTGGCTCTTAGGGGGATTTCTTGTCTAACTGTATGTATCTCCTGCAAGGTGTTTTAGATAGTTCCCCTTTCTTTAGAGAGAAGTCACACTCCGGTGTAGGAGATTGTAGTGTGGAGGAGAAGGGGGCAAAACTAATGGTAGAAATAAAGAATGTTGAAAAGGAAATTGAGGCTTGTGAAAACATTGAGATAATGAACCGAAAATACCTTCTAGTAGGTTCACGATTTTGGAACCGTATCGTACGTGTGGGAGAAGAAACGAATCTGATCAAATAAAAAGAAAATTTTCATACACCCTAAATTGATAGCTCTCTCTTGGACTTCTTTGCCTGTGCGCCCCCATACGAGCCTAACAAAGTACCTGTGATCTGGATTACACAGCGACGCCAATTAGCAGCTGACGTCGAGGGTGGCTGCACAGAAACCTTTATAAGACTTTTTGGAACTGGGTTCTAAGTGCGGCGCTGCAAAGTCCGCTGCTACATCTTTGATACATATCATTTTCTGTCTGGACAAGCAAGCACTCCTACCCATCCAACAACAAATAAAATGCCTAAATTCGATGATAAACGCGAAGAGATGGCGCAGGATCTATTCGGAAAAGACACAAACTCAACCTCTACAACACAGAATGCCCAGAAAACTGGAGGGCTTAAAGCACTATTCCAGAAGTTAGAACGTCTCAGGAAACAGGAGCTCTCACGATGGTGGGACGGCGTAACATTACAGCAATATATCAACCAGAAAAAAGTACCCCGAGGTTTACGCATTCTCATTTTTCCAACGTTTGAAGACTTAAGTGAGGACCTGTTGAAGGACTGGGAAACAAACCTAGAGGGGGCTTCGTGTGTTATGATGAGGATACTTATTAAACACGCGGAGGAGAAGTGGGCAAAACTAATGGTAGAAATAAAGAATGTTGAAAAGGAAATTGAGGCTTGTGAAAACATTGAGATAATGAACCGAAAATACCTTCTAGTAGGTTCATGATTTTGGAACCGTATCGTACGTGTGGGAGAAGAAACGAATCTGATCTTCCCCACTACAATCTCCTTCACCGGAGTGTGACTTCTCTCTAAAGAAAGGGGAACTATCTAAAACACCTTGCAAGAGATACATACAATTAGACAAGAAATCCCCCTAAGAGCCACTGAGGATCGGAGCTAATACCACCTATTGAAACAAAATCTGCCCTGAAGAAACTCCCTGGTAGGGAGTGAAACGCGTTGGCTGACTTGGTTGCTAATTGTATTATGATTGTTGCTAAAAAAGGAATGAACAATATCAAATAAAAAGAAAATTTTCATACACCCTAAATTGATAGCTCTCTCTTGGACTTCTTTGCCTGTGCTCCCCCATACGAGCCTAACAAAGTACCTGTGATCTGGATTACACAGCGACGCCAATTAGGAGCTGACGTCGAGGGTGGCTGCACAGAAACCTTTATAAGACTTTTTGGAACTGGGTTCTAAGTGCGGCGCTGCAAAGTCCGCTGCTACATCTTTGATACATATCATTTTCTGTCTGGACAAGCAAGCACTCCTACCCATCCAACAACAAATAAAATGCCTAAATTCGATGATAAACGCGAAGAGATGGCGCAGGATCTATTCGGAAAAGACACAAACTCAACCTCTACAACACAGAATGCCCTGAAAACTGGAGGGCTTAAAGCACTATTCCAGAAGTTAGAACGACTCAGGAAACAGGAGCTCTCACGATGGTGGGACGGCGTAACATTACAGCAATATATCAACCAGAAAAAAGTACCCCGAGGTTTACGCATTCTCATTTTTCCAACGTTTGAAGACTTAAGTGAGGACCTGTTGAAGGACTGGGAAACAAACCTAGAGGGGGCTTCGTGTGTTATGATGAGGATACTTATTAAACACGCGGAGGAGAAGGGGGCAAAACTAATGGTAGAAATAGAGAATGTTGAAAAGGAAATTGAGGCTTGTGAAAACATTGAGATAATGAACCGAAAATACCTTCTAGTAGGTTCACGATTTTGGAACCGTATCGTACGTGTATGAGAAGAAACGAATCTGATCTTCCCCACTACAATCTCCTACACCGGAGTGTGACTTCTCTCTAAAGAAAGGGGAACTATCTAAAACACCTTGCAAGAGATACATACAATTAGACAAGAAATCCCCCTAAGAGCCACTGAGGATCGGAGCTAATACCACCTATTGAAACAAAATCTGCCCTGAAGAAACTCCCTGGTAGGGAGTGAAACGCGTTGGCTGACTTGGTTGCTAATTGTATTATGATTGTTGCTAAAAAAGGAATGAACAATATCAAATAAAAAGAACATTTTCATACACCCTAAATTGATAGCTCTCTCTTGGACTTCTTTGCCTGTGCGCCCCCATACGAACCTAACAAAGTCACTTCGAGTTGCCGTAAGCCCTGCCGTGCCAGTTGATTGTCTGCTGGGGAATGACATGGAGCACAATGCTTGGAGAGAGGTAGAATACCGGACGCATTCAGAGATGCTGGGTACACCTGACTGGGCCTGTGTAAGCACAAGGTCTGCGACTGCCCGGAGAGGGAGTTCGCCTGGGTTGGAGCCTGGAACAATGGCCCAACCCGCTGCCAAAAAGGGACAGACCCGAAGACAGGAGAAGCCTGCTTCGGCTTCCACACCCCATGTGACAGATCGGCCACCTGTGGTGGTGGACCAGGAGTCCGTGGAGGGGGAAGTAGTTTCTATGGAGGACCTGCCCATCCCTGCTGAGTGGCATGTGGAGGGAGGGCCTACCAGAGAAGAGTTCTGTAAGGGCCAGAAGGAGTGCCCTACCCTTGAGGAACTGAGGCGACAGGCTGAAGCCCAGGCAGCAGGGGACGTTGCGGGACACTACCACATTTACTGGGAGGATGGACTCCTCTACAGTGAACCCAAGGTACCCTTACCTGGTTCATCAAGGGCCTTGGTAGTCCTGCAACAGAACCAAGCCTTTCTGCTGGAATTGGCTCATGCAATACCCTTGGCAGGAGACTTAGGCCAGGACAATACCTTTGCTCGGCTTGTCCCCCACTTTTACTGGCCTCAAATGAAAGTGGCGTCTAACACCTACTGTCGGACATGTGTATCCTGCCAAGCCAGTGGGAAAACAGGGGTGAAGCTGAAAGCTCCCCTGGAACCACTTCCTGTCGTTAGCACCCCCTTTGAAAGGGTTGGCATCGACATTGTAGGGCCATTGGATCCACCAACAACAGCTGGTCACAGGTTTATCCTGGTTCTGGTGGATCATGCCACACGGTACCCAGAGGCAATTCCTCTGAGGACTGTCACTGCACCTGTGGTGGCTAGGGTCCTAATGGGGATCTTTACCCGAGTGGGTTTCCCCAAAGAAGTTGTGTCCGACAGGGCGACCAACTTTATGTCAGCGTACATGCGGGCAATGTGGAAGGAGTGTGGACTGACCTACCGGTTTACCACTCCCTATCACCCCCAGTCAAATGGACTGGTAGAAAGGTTCAACAAGACCTTGAAGGGCATGATCAGAAGTCTGCCTGAAAGCCTGCGGAGGAAATGGGACGTCCTCCTACCCTGTTTGCTATTCTCCTACAGGGAAGTGCCACAGAAGGGAGTGGGCTTCAGCCCCTTTGAGCTTCTGTATGGGCACCCTGTACGCAGACCTCTCAGCCTGGTGAAGGATGGATGGGAAAAGTCTCCCAGGAAACCCCCCCAGGATGTGGTGAGCTACATGCTGGCCTTCAGGAGCCAAATGGCGAAGTTGTGGAAGCAAGCTTCTGACAACTTGGAGGCCGGCCAGGCAGTAATGAAGGAGTGGTATGACCACAACGCTCACCCGGTGGAGTTGGAGCCTGGCCAGAAAGTGTGGGTGATGGAGCCTGGAGAGCTAAGTGCCCTCCAGGATCGCTGGACAGGCCCCTTTGAGGTGTTAGAAATGAAGGGTAAGGCCACATACCTGGTGGACCTTAAGACCCCTCGACAGCCCCTACGGGTGCTACATGCTAACCGACTCAAACCCCACCATGAGAGGCCCGAGGTCATCTTAATGATGGTGACTGATGGAGGAGAGGAAGCGGAAAGCGAACCTCTCCCAGACTTGTTCTCGTCTCAGGAAAAGGATGGGTCGGTGGAGGGAGTGATTCTCTCCCCATCCCTAACTCCTGAACAGCGGGAGGACTGCCGCCAGATACTGGAGCAGTACTCTACGTTGTTCTCCCTTGTCCCGGGAAGGACTCACCTGTGTACCCATGATGTGGACACAAGGGACAGCCCCCCAGTGAAGTCAAAGACCTACCGGCTGTCCAACAAGGTGAAGGCTAGCATCCATGGAGAGGTTACCAAGATGCTGGAGCTAGGAGTTATAGAACCTTCCAGCAGCCCCTGGTCCAGTCCGGTGGTTCTAGTGCCAAAAGCAGCTCCACCAGGCACCACTCCAGAACTGAGGTTCTGTGTGGATTACCGGGGACTGAACTCAGTTACCAAAACTGATGCTCATCCGATCCCTAGGGCGGATGAATTAATTGACCGGCTGGGAGCTGCCCAATATCTAAGTACCTTTGACCTCACTTCAGGGTACTGGCAGATCTCCCTGACAGATGGAGCGAAGGAAAGGTCAGCCTTCTCCACGCCTGAGGGACACTTCCAATTTTGTGTGATGCCCTTTGGGCTCAAGAACGCCCCTGCCACATTTCAGTGTCTGGTGAACCAGGTCCTCTCCGGAATGGAGGGTTTCTCCGCTGCCTACCTGGATGACATTGCTGTCTTCAGCAGCAGTTGGGAGGACCGTTTGCAACATTTGCAAGCAGTTCTCCAGGCCCTGAAACAAGCTGGCTTGACAATCAAGGCCAGCAAATGTCAGATTGGGCAGGGGTCGGTTGTGTACCTTGGCCACTTGGGGGGTAGGGGAACAGTGCAGCCCCTCCAGGCAAAGATTGAGGCAATCATGGCCTGGGAACCCCCCAAGACCCAGACTGAGGTCCGAGCTTTCCTGGGCCTCACAGGTTACTACCGTCGCTTTGTGAAGGGGTATGGCACTATTGTAGCGCCCCTCACAGAGCTTACTTCAAAGAAACAACCTCGACTGGTAGTTTGGACAGAGGCTTGTCAGCAAGCCTTTGAAAAATTGAAACAGGCAATGTGTGCAGCACAGGTCCTGAGGGCCCCAGACTTCTCCAAGGAGTTCATTGTCCAGACAGATGCATCAGAACATGGCATTGGGGCAGTGTTATCGCAACTCAATGAAGAGGGTCTGGATCAGCCTGTAGTTTTCCTATCTAGGAGACTGCTTCCCCGGGAACAGAAGTGGAGTGCGATTGAGAGGGAAGCTTTTGCGGTGGTGTGGGCTCTGAAGAAGTTGCGGCCATACCTGTTTGGCTCGCACTTCCTGGTTCAGACTGACCACCGACCCCTTCGTTGGCTGATGCAGATGAAGGGGGAAAATCCCAAGTTGTTGAGATGGTCCATCTCCCTACAGGGAATGGACTTCCGGGTGGAACATCAGCCTGGAGTGGACCACGCCAATGCAGACGGTCTCTCTAGGTATTTCCGCTTTAGTGATGAGGACTCCCAAGGGGTTGGGTAGCTCTCCCCACTTTCAGCGGGGGGGGATGCGTGTTAGACCTGTCTGGCCTTTTGCGTAGCCCCTCCTATTCATTATTTATTTTGTCCCCTTTTTGCCCCTCATACCCTTTTTATCTTTTTGTGTCCACTAGATTTTTATGGTGTTGTCCTGGGGGATAGATGTTCTTTTTGCCCTCATAGTTTTTACCTCAGGCCTAGGAGCCTGGTCTGACTAAAATCCACCTAGATCTACAAAATGGAGGACAACAACTGCCATAACTGCCATTCTGGTGGCTGGACCCATAGGGTAATAAAGAGACTTTTCAGAACCTTCTGGACTTTGCTGGACCTTCAGAGGGAGACCTATATAAGGCAGGATGCCAGGCAGCCATTTTGGTGTTGTCCAGTAATTGCTAGAGAGTGGAGCTGGTGAGGAGGGAGGCGACATTGAGGAGAGAACAGTGCTTGTCCAGGAGTGAAACTGACCTGTGAGCGGACTGAACTACTGCGCTGACCTGTATCCGCCCATGTTGACCAAACCCTACCAGGGATCCCACTCCTAAAAGCCTCAAACGACCTCTCTAGAGGATACTGAAGTCTTTGAGGTTATTGAATGGAGACGCGCTTGTGAGGAGAAGCCTAACCCTGAAGAACGCTTTCAGCAACTGCATCATTGAGAGACTGCCCTGAAGTATTCAAGGAGCTAGCGCTATCCTTTTCTGAATCTCACCGTGTCCGGGAACCGGCCTGCCATCTGGAAGCTCTGCGTGGGGTAAAGGAACTGTCTAGCTCCGGTTTCCCCGACCAGCTGGTGACGTGCTGGGAAGTGAGCCGCGTCAGAGGAGGCGGATCGAGTGAGGCGGGACCCCGGCGTGAGGAGCAGCGAGGCGGGAGCAGCCAGGCGAGAGCGTCGGAGGAGGTGCGGCCGCGACGTCTTTGCGCATGCCCAGCCGTCGAAGAAGGATCGCCAGGGGAAGTATCCCCGCATCGACAGCTGCGCAGTCTGAAAAGGGGCCATCGTCTGAGGAGAGTGACGGGCGGTGAGACCAGGCCAACGAGTACTCCGAGGCAAGAGCTTCCCTTCCCAAGTCTGTGGCGGCAGGTAACCGGAGGGCCGACAAGCGCCTTCCGATTCCGGAAATCGGCGCCTTAACTTTCACCGGCGAACTGCAGCAGGGACAAGTAAGCCGGGGCTGCCGTTCTGGAGGGAGGTGGGACCCGTCACGGGTAGCGTGACGGAACGCATAAGAAGTACCGAAAGGCCTCCTCAGGTAACAGACTAACCCCCGAGTGGGAACAGTGAGGAGAACCCCTTGCCTAAGATATCTGGGTGACTTTCGACCTGAATTAAGTTACGTCCTGGTGAATAACTAGCCGGCTCTGGAGGGAGAGAAGGGCCGATCTGGGGATAGAGAAAGAGGGCAGGGCTATAACTGTCCTGGAAATCCAGCGCTCTATCACCAAGGGGGGCATAACTTAAAGAGAGCCTTGAGGTCAGGTTGGAGTAACCTAGAATTAGAAGGATAGGAGGGTAATTTCTAATTCCCCCCCTTCTTTTAGGTTGTGTAAGGGAGCAAGTTCATGTTAACCCTGGAGCTGGAATTGTGAGCTGAACTGCCTTATGTGAAAATATCTCTGTGATTGTAATGATCAAAATTCAGACTTTCTGATCTTGTAAAAGTGCTTGGTAATTGCAGAAAATTGTACTAGAGCTAGTGTGTGTGGAAAAATCATTTTAAACTACAGAAGCTGAACCCTAGGTGATTGCTAATGTTTTGACCAAGAAAGGAAATGTATTAAAGACTTGCGAGAGTATTTGATGTATTGAAACCTGTTAATAAGTCATCAGAACAACCAAGTATTATTTTTATAAAAGAGCTCGTATTTTTCCACAAAGATTGGTGTAGTGTCATTTTTGTGTGGAATTGCATTGAGTTACTGCTGGGTGGTGTGCAACCTTTACACTTGTGCTTCTGGATATTGACTGTCTTACCCTAGGCCAGGCTACCCTATGAGACTTGGCAAAACTAGGTCCAACACTACTGATGTCTTGTGTTTGTGCTCTGTCCATATTGCAAAACGTTGCCACCTATTTACGTTCCCTGACAGACTTTATAATCACATGATTAATCACTCCTACGTGGCTTGGTCTTCTGCACTATAGCGTCTATTAAACACTGCCATATGGAAAGCACTGATTCACAGACTTGAAAACATTTGGGACCACATGCACGACATTTCAAAGTTGCTGGCAAAAGTGAGGATTTCTTTTATCCATAAATGGAAAAGCTGATAGACCTAAGTCTGGATTATTCACCTAACTAGACCTTGCTTTGCTTTCAGGGTCAAACCTGATATAGTGCCAAAGATATAGTAGTAAATTCAATTCAATTAAGCTTTATTCGGTTTGTGCAAACAACCATAACAGCAGTTACAATTATAAAAGTGCATTACAATAAAATAAAAATCATATTAGGTTTTTCCCAGCAATTCCATAAAATCAGATCATTGTCTGTTACATATTATCTTTTAAAAGGTAATGCTTTTCCGTACATTTATTGCTTTTAAGATGAACCAGGCAACATTAAAACAGATGCCATGATCATTAAGATCAGCCAGAAATTTCTTAGCAACTTTATGCGTTCTTACATTTTGTTTTAAAAACTGTGGTTTTAAATAATGACACCTAAAATTAAAGTAAATCACAAAAGAGCATCAAGTGAATAGTGCTTAGCTTGGACTGCCCATCACAGAGGCAAGTGGTCGAATCTGGGGGACAGGATTTCATCGCAGGGAAGGCAACTAAGAGGTGTACAATTCAAATTCTAAGTCAATACAAATTAATGTGTTGGCTTTGTAACATGTGTTAAATAGTTGTGAAAAACCTTCTTAGTCTGGATTGATTGATAAAATATTAAAGTCGACTTCACACTGTAGAGCCTGACTGCAACGATAGCCCCAAACCCCTGCACCATACATGGCGAAGGCAACAGATCTAACCTTATAAATAGCTAATATATCCTTAATTGGGTGATTGCCTAGTTTTTTTACAAACCCAAAAACCCCATGTGCACTCCTGTTCATCTTATATCACACAATGGCTATTTCATATGACCAATTCCCACTACCTGAAAAGGTTACTCCCAGGTAGCAAAACATGTTGATAGTGTCTACAGGAGTATTATTAATGTAAAAGGGTTTGCGTTTAGTTAACTTAGGCCCGCATATCATAGTATATGTCTTTGTTTTATTGACTAACAATTTCCTTGTGGTAATAAGGTCCCCAAAGCTGTTAATTGATCGATGTAGGTCCTGGATAGTAATACAGCATCATCTGCATAGATCAGCACTGTGATAGGGCTCCCAGAGATTTGTGGGGCATCAGCCTGTACCATTTGCAGAATCTTGTCCACCTTGTTGATAAACAATGAGAATAAAGGTGGGGCAAGGAGGAAGACCTGGCGTATGCCTCCTTTCACATTAAAGTTCAGCATGTATTCGCCCCTGATCCATATTGCACCTTACTTTGTAGGATCCCATAGAGCCTTACAAGAAAATATATGTTAGGTTTAGGTGCACCCAGGTTAAGCAGAGTCAGCCAAAGAAACGGCGGTCAACAAGGTAAAATGCACTGCTAAGATCCGACAAGCATAGGTACAAACTCCCTTCTGTGGCACAGGTATATTTGCTTATTAATAAATCCAGGTTTATACATTGTTCTAGAGTCCTCACCCCTTTCCTGAAGCCATATTGTGCATTGGAAAGTATCACATTTTCGTTTGCCCACTCCCTAATCTCATTTAACGTACTTTACTCATCCCTTTAACTGAAGAATCGAGGAGCAATATTGGGAGGTAGTTTTTGTTCTGCTGGCTTATTACCCTTCTTATAAATGGGGATAATAACTGACTTACCCCATGGAGGGGGTATCCACCCTGTCACTGCTGTATTGAATATCCTAGTGAGAATTGGACTCCACAAATTGCTTGCAGCTTTGTAAACATCTATTAGGACCCCGTCTGGGCCTGGGGTTTCCCCGTGCTTCACTTCAAACCCATCCGTACATTTTCAATTGTGATGTTTAATGGTAGGGTGGGCAAGTTATGCTGTAATTTGCTCATTGTGCTCCCACTTCCTGATCTGATAAATTAAAAATACTTGAAAAGTTGGCTACCCAAGCTTTGCATGTAACTGAGATAACAGCTCAAGGGAAGAATCTTTAAGAAGGTGAATTAATTGTTTCCCAGAACAGTTTGTTGTTAGCAGTTTCTGCAGCCAGAGACAGCGTGTCCCATGCTGCCTCCTGTAATTAATTTTTTTCTTGCAAAAAGGACTGTTTTATAGTTGAACCGAAGGTTTTTGATCAAAACATTGTCCCTCGGCAATGTAGGGCCTGTTTCAATTGATTAGAAGTTAATGTGCACATGTGATCAAACCAACCTCTGCTTTGTCTGTGTGTTGCCTGATAGGGATGGGTCACTATCCCATTAATTACTGCATTTATATTAGTAAAATGAATTATTAATTGAGTGGAGTTAACATCCACATTAGGGAAATAAACAATCTCTTTGACAGACTTTAAGACAATTTTGTGTATACTTTTTATGGGATCCACTCCATCCCATTTATCACATACACCATTAGGGGCAATGTTAACTATGGTACTCAGGAGGGCAACAACAATTCTTCCACAAAAAAAGACTGTCAATATAACACAGTTATGGTCACTCAATGCTAGCTGAGCTACCCTTGGAGAAGCGCACATATTGCTAACATTAGTAGAAATCAACACATGGTCAATGATAGATGAAGCATTCCTGCTTATAAAGTTCGGAATCTAGGCTCCATTATTGTCACAGCCACACTGTAACAGCTCTAACTCATATTTAGTAATCATTAAGTTCAGGGCTCCACTGTACTCACTATGTGGGAAGTGTATATAATCATCCCCTTCATGGTTGGTTATCACGCATTGCCGAGTAGCAGACAAAGGGCCGGTGTGAATATTAAAATACTCAGCCCACATGAGTGCAATGCTCTTAATAATCAAACTTCATGGGGTATCTAGCCCATTATCCAGCTCTGAGACTACTTTACCATTGGTTGAATCAAGCACATTAATTTAGAAATTGACCAAAACCAGATCCCTTCCTCCTTTAGAGGTCGCATTATTTGTGTGTGCACCTCTATCGTGACAACTCTCTTTACATTTACCAGCAACTTATTTGATACAAGAATCAAAAGTCCACCTTTCGCGCTTCCAGCAGGGGATGGTGGTGCCTGCTGGCAGTGAGAGGAGAATCCTTCAAATAAACACCCAGGGCCAGATGTAGGTAATCCTGAAATACCGAGTCCTTACTAGCAAATTTTACAGATTTGTTATTAAGAGCTCGGTATTCGAGATGTACGTAATAAATAGGTAAAAATTACCGAATTGGTAATAATCGCAAAAAAATAGCGATTCAGAATGAATCGGTAAAAATAAATACCGATTCCCCATTACCGAATCGTTATCGCCGAATCCTTAATACCTATTCGCTAATTAGAGAATCGGTAATTTAAAGAATCGGTAATGGTCGAATCAGCCAATCCTGTGCATCCCCATTACATCCCAAACAGGAAGTGGCCACACCCATGCAGCTGCACTGAACCTGGAGCTGATTTTGGGGCAGGGAGCAGAGCAGAGAAGCCAGGAGCAACTCAACTGAATTTTGCAAACAAAACTGAGCAAAATGGACAAGCAGGAGAGGGAGAAGGAGGCAGATGAAAGAAAAAGGAAGCACAAATTCAGTGAGACAGAGCTGGAGGTCCTTATTGAGGATATGACCAAGGACCACGACAACTTATTTTGCAAACAGTCCCTGCATGTGCCTGATTCACAGAAAAGGCAGATTTGGCTTGCAGGTCAAGACAAAATAAATGCCATTGGAGCCACGAAGCGCTCCATTAAGGACCTTAAAAAAAGATGGTATGATCTGAGGAGGTCTGCTAAGGCGAGGCTGGCAGAGAGGCAGAAGCCAGCCAACCGCACAGGTGGAAGGAGGAAGACAGCACCTGCACCAACTGCCCTGGAACTACTGGTCGAGTCCACCCTCCAGCCAGAGAGTGTGAGTTGGATTGGGGATGCAGACAGCTCAGCCAGAGCTGCCAACAAACAAGGTAGGAGGCATTCACAGCATGTTGTGCCCCCCTCTCCCTACCCCCAATCCCCAAAGAGGCATAGGGACTCCCACTCCAGTACATGTTTTACTTAAAACCTGCAATGCAATATGGGAGATGTAGTCAGAAGTAGCACGTCTGAACAGTCTGTCTACTGAACCCAAATTGCATGTGACACCAATTAGCAATTAGCAAGCAGAAGACAGTCAGTGTGATTGGCAGGCATGAACTTTATTACAATGCAAATGCTGCCAGATAAGTTAGCAAATGTACATTATGTCTCCACAGGCGAGCCATCTCACAGGGCAGTAGAGGGGAGCAAAGGAAAGGCACCCAGGACAGAGAGGACACAAGAGCAGGAGGTCCAGTTGCCTGCAGGGCACACCACCCCACCTCCACCTCCGCCACCATGTCAAGCAGACTACGTCGTCTCTTACCTTGCCCTTAGATTTGAAGCCTCTTGGATGACGTAGTTGATTTCGCAGAGACGCAAGGGACCAACTTCCCAAATGACTAACCCTATACTTGCAGATTGTTAATACATTGCAGGTGTAAAACTAGAAATAGGGGAGGAGGGCCGGTACTGGACGTCAGATGATTGGGTGATTATTACTGCGAAACAACAAGTATCAAGATTTTACTCATCTATACTATGACTGTATTAGTTATTTCCTGACCTACTCCCTTGTTAGTAAGTGTGTTCTAAAATAACCTTAACGCCTACCTGCGATCAGTAGTCTCTTGCTTAGCATCCAGTATGTCTTTGTCTTGTCTTGTGGATCAAGTCGTCAGGTGATTCTCTGATGAATATTCTACGCACGTCTTTTCTTGGATTTTGCTAAAGGATAAAGACTTCAGTTATAACCGTTCCATTTCTGAAAGTTAGATTTAGTTTCTAAGACATCATTTAACTAAATCCTTACTTACTTAAAACTGTTCTTTATTGCTGTCTCAAATGGTATCTGAAAAGACTGGTTACTTTTCTTTAAAGAAAGAAACATCCTATATATAGTTCTAACCAGAAAGCCTATCTTGTTCCACAATCATAGTCTAATAATAAACATGTTTCTTTTGCACATCTAATATTCTTCACATTGTTTAAAACACTAAAAGAATTTGCATAATATTTGGTAACAACTTGTCTCATTAAATTGTCCTCTTTATAAAGTCCTTTGACTAATAGGGGCTTTTGCTTTTTCCATGTTCTTAGAAAAACGTTCCAAAAATTGTCTTTGAAATTGTCTTTGACCTTTCTTGCGAAGGGCGCCTGATTAGGATTTAGAAAAGATTCACTTATCTCTTTCCATCTTTGTTTTGCAGGGATCGGGAACTCTGAAGGTCTGCTGAAATGAAGCGCAGGATATGGAGTCTTCAATCAGGTAAGTTGGAGCAGAGATCTCAAGACGCGAACCTCCAGCTCAAAAGACGGAAGGCAAAGCATCTTCTGGAAGGCTGGGTGAGGTGTATATAGGCGACCACACCCAGCCGCACCCAGCCGCACTCAGCCGTACGAAAATAAACGTGCGCACGTAAGCGCCCTTCCGAAGCTTCAGAACCTTGCTAAATAGTTCAGATTGGACTCGATATGGCTGGGCATAAGTTCTTTCCGAGCATGCTTTTCATAAACAGCAAAGTTCAGATTAAGGCATTTGGCATTTATATTCCTCGAGCATCTTATCACTTCGAACAAACATGAAAAGGAAAACATAGCTCAGACTGAATATGTGAAAGCATAAATAAGTCCTACATGTAACACCATGATTATTCTAAAAGTTCTAGTTACACCAAACCACACTGATACCAGGGCGTGCAAGGTGCACGGGAAAGGGGTGGGTTTTTTAGGATTATAGAGCGCCATTAATAAATGGCGGTATGCAGGTTACTTTTCTGGGCGTAATTTAGGGATGGAGTGAGAAAACCATGACAGTACTCCCTCCTCAAGATCCCCCCTAAGACAGTGGAGATGGGTTTTGGTTTCTCTGGATGTTGCAAGTGGAAAGTTCTAACTATCTTAGGAGCATTTTTTAGATGTTCTAAAGGTTCCCATGATCTCTCGTCAGGACCGTACCCCTTCCAATCTACCAGATAAAAAAGTCTTCCTCTGACACTTTTGGAATCCAAGATTGTTTTGACTTCGTACTCAGAATGTCCTTCAATAATTATGGAAGGAGGAGGTCAAATTAAACGAGTTTGAGAATGGAATAGCTTAATCAAAGACACATGAAAGACTGGGTGTATTTGATATTTTAGAGGGAGAGCCAATTTTACACAAACGGGGTTGATAATCCTTTCTATGACAAAAGGGCCTAAAAATCTAGGATTGAATTTTTTATTTCCCTTTATTTTCAAAATGTTGGTGCTTAACCAAACCTTATCTCCAGGATTGTATTTTGGTTGTTCTGTCCTATGTTTATCAGCTATCTTTTTCTGAACTTCTTTTGCTTTTGCTAAATTAAATGTTGCTTCTTCTTCAATGGTTGATAATTTAGAAACATAATCAGAGATGGCTGGAACTACATTTGTATCTCTGGAATCTTTTGGGATACTTTTGGGATGATAGCCATAGTTACAAAAGAATGGGGACATGTTTATGGAAGTATGCTCTGAGTTGTTATAGGCAAATTCTAGAGGGCTTAATAAATCTGACCATTCTTCATTTGCATTTGTTAACATACAACAGAGAAATTGTTCTATGGTTTGGTTGGTTCGTTCCGTCAATCCATCAGTTTGGGGATGATTACTTGATGACAGATGAACCTCCATATTTAAAAGAGAACTTAGATTACTCCAAACACGAGAAATAAATTGGGAACCTCTGTCTGAGATTACCACAGATGGAATGCCATGTAAGCGAACTATATGAATCATAAACAGATGTGCTAATTCCATGGCTGTAGGAAGTTTTTTTAGAGGAATGAAATGAGCCATGCGAGTAAACTGATCTACTACAGTCAGAATGGTTGTAAATCCCTTCTTGGTTTTAGGTAGTTCCACAATAAAATCTAAAGATATAGTATGCCATGGTTGAGGCGGAATGGGAAGAGGCATTTACAAACCTCTTGGAGCTTGATGAGAGGTTTTATTTTGAATACAAACACTGCATGTCTCAACAAATTGTTCTACATCTTTATTCATTGAGGACCACCAGATATTCCTTTTAATTAGTTTGTAATTTTTCATTATGCTAGGATGAGCAGACAAAAGAGTGTCGTGATGAAAATGAATTAAGGATTTCTGAATTGAATCTGTTAGAACCATAATAAGATCATGTACAAGCAATAGTTTGTCTTTTTCCTGAAGAAAAGGATCATCTTTTTTCCATTCGTCTAAACTTCTTTTCTCCAGTTCTTTTTTTATATCCACAATTATGTCACAAACTGACAAACAAGCCTGAAAACAAGAAGTTGGAAGTACAGGATGAACAATTAACGACTGTTCGGGATTGTTTTCTCCAATTCTAGATAAAGCATCTGCTTTTAAATTCTCTTTCCCAGGTCGATATGTGATCACAAAGTTATAGTCATTAAAAAACATGGACCACCTCAATTGTCTTGCTGATAATGCTTTCACAGACCTTAAAGCTTGAAGATTTCTGTGGTCTGTATAAATTGTTACAGGATGACGAGCACCAAGCAAGTAGTGGCGCCATTCTTCAAAAACTGCTTTTATGGCCCAAAGTTCCTTATCTGCTATAGCATAATTTAATTCAGCTGCAGATAACTTCCTAGAATAAAAAGCAATTGGATGCATTTGACCGGTTTCTAAATTTCGTTGTGACAGAATGCCACCTAAAGCAAACTGTGAAGCGTCCGCTTCAACAATGAAAGGCTGACTGGGATCTGGGTGACTTAAAATTAGAGCAGATGTAAATTTTCTTTTTAAGTCTTGGAAAGCTTTTTCGGCAGAATCAGACCAGGTGAACTTTACTCCTTTTCGGAGCAATTTGGTAATGGGAGTTATTGTCTGAGAAAAATCCTGGATAAACCGACGGTAAAAATTTGCAAAGCCTAAAAAGCTTTGTACTTGCTTTACGGAAATAGGACTTGGCCAAGAACTGACTGCATCCACTTTTTTAGGATCCATTTCAATTCCTTTAGGACTGATAATGTAACCGAGGAAATCAACTTTTGACACATGAAATAAGCTTTTTTCTAATTTTACATATAAGAAATTGAAAAGCAATTTCTGAAGAATGGCACAAACCTGCTGTACATGTTCCTCTACAGAATTAGAATAAATAAGAATGTCATCAATAAGACAACACAGCATACATTAATGAATTCGTGCAACACTTCATTTATAAAAAATTGGAAGGCAGCTGGAGCGTTACAAAGTCCGAAAGGCATAACTTGATACTCAAAGAGACCAAATTTAGTACGGAATGAAGCTTCCACTCATCGCCTTTTCGGACTCTCACAAGATGATAAGCTCCACGCAAATCCAATTTAGTATAAATAGTTGCTTTCTTGACCTGATCTAAAAGGGTAAGAATGAGAGGTATTGGGTACCTGTTATTAATGGTCACATTATTCAATGCTCTATAATCAATGCACGAACACAATTCCCCTCCCTTTTTCGGAATAAAAAAAAGAGAAGATGACACAGGGGATTTAAAATGTCGAATGAAACCATTGGCAAGGTATTCGTCAAGATATTCTCGTAAGTGTTCATTTTCTTTTTCCGTGAGATCATATATCCTGCTAGAGGGTAAGGTGGCTCCAGGTGTTAAATCTATCCTACTATCAAAATCCCTGTGAGGTGGAAGAGTATTAGCCTTTTTTTTGTCAAAAACGTCCATGAGGTCTGAGTATTCAGAAGGAACTCCGTCTAAAACCAAAACACTTGGGGTTTCAGCAGTAAATTCAAAACCTTGAATAACATCCTCAGATCTCTTTAAAAGGAAACAATGGTTTAAACAATGAGGTGATTTGAGTGTTATTGTCCTTGAAATCCAATCTATACTCGGATTGTGTTGAATTAACCAAGGGATTCCTAAAATTAGTTTAAACTGAGGAGCGTCTATGATGTCAAAATGAATTTTCTCTTTATGAATGGGTGAACAATCCATTTCCAATAATTCTGTTTGTCTATTTATTGGTCCAGAAGTTAACTCCTTTCCATCTACTGCCCTTACGGTTTCAGGATGAATTTTAATAACTGAGTTAAACCCTACTTGCTCAAGGAATTGCGTGTCCATGAAATTTCCGGTAGCACCGGAATCAATTATTGCTTCGACTTTAAAAACCTTTGCGGAATTATACAAGTCTCTTAATTCTACTAAGATACAAAAATGTCGACACCCAAAGGGCGGGACAGTAGAGGCCAAACTAGATATTGCACTCGATAAACTGACCTCGACCTTCATCGAGTGATCTAGTTTTCCGATTTTTCTTGCATTAGAGCTACTTCTGTGGATTTAGATTTGAATTTATTGGGACGTGTTGGGCATTCTTTTACAAAATGGCCGCTCTTACCACAATAGAGACACTGATTTAACTTTCGTCTTTTTTCTTTTTCGTTCTTAGACAAAGGGCCTCGAATAGAACCTATTTGCATAGGTTCTACAGAATCGATCTGGGAATTTACTTCTCGAGTATTTGAAATTTTTTCTTTAAGGAATACCAATTTGTGATCAGATTTTCCCTTCTCTCCTCTTCTTTCTATTAACCTATGGTTTAATTTTACAACTAAATCAATGAACTCATTGATGTCGTCAGGTGGTTCCAAAATTTGGGTCACCATGTCCTTAAGCTTATCCCTTAATCCTCTGTAAAACAGTGAAACTCTTTTATCGTATGGCCAGTCTGCTTCAAGAACCAAATGATTAAACATAGAAATATAATGAAGCAAATCTGAAGATCCTTGTTTTAAACTAAGAAGCTCGTTGTCAGCAGATTGCACGAAAACATGCTTGGCAAAAATCTTTTTAAAGCGTGTTCAAAATCTCTGAAATTGTATAAAATGGGGTCATTCTTTTCTACTAAAGGAACTGACCAAAGAGCTGCGTCCCCACCTAAATAAAATAACAAAAAGGCCACCTTGGAGGAATTATCTGGGAAGGCTGAAGTTTTGGCTAGGAAATGTAAATGCCACTGATTTAGAAATATGGAGAATTTGTTACTAAAATCTTTCAGGTTGAGCTAGAGGAGAAGGTACAGGAGTGTCCACCTGAATTTGAGGTTGAGGACCTGACACTGAGGAGGCGCCTTCAAACGTTGCAGGTTTTAAAATGGGTTTCTGGTGCACAGTATTTTGTAAGATAGATATGCCTCTACGTAAAGCAGCGTTTTCTGCTTTTAGCTCATTAAGGATTGCTGCTATATCCCGTAAGGAAACTGAATTCATTGCAACTGGGCGAAATGAGATCCGTGGGCTTTGCCTTCTGTTAAGCAGACTACGTTGTCTCTTACCTTGCCCTTAGATTTGAAGCCTCTTGGATGACGTAGTTGATTTCACAGAGACGCAAGGGACCAACTTCCCAAATGACTAACCCTATACTTGCAGATTGTAAATACACTGCAGGTGTAAAACTAGAAATAGGGGAGGAGGGCCGGTACTGGACGTCGGATGATTGGGTGATTCTTGCTGTCGACCTGCGAAACAACAAGTATCAAGATTTTACTCCTCTATCCTATGACTGTATTAGTTATTTCCTGACCTATTCTCTTGTTAGTAAGTGTGCTCTAAAATAACCTTAACGCCTACCTGCGAACAGTAGTCTCTTGCTTAGCGTCCAGTATGTCTTTGTCTTGTCTTGTGGATCAAGTCGTCAGGTGATTCTCTGATGAATATTCTACGCACGTCTTTTCTTGGATTTTGCTAAAAGATAAAGACTTCAGTTATAACTGTTCCATTTCTGAAAGTTAGATTTAGTTTCTAAGACATAATTTAACTAAAACCTTACTTACTTAAAACTGTTCTTTATTGCTGTCTCAAATGGTATCTGAAAAGACTGGTTACTTTTCTTTAAAGAAAGAAACATCCTATATATAGTTCTAACCAGAAAGCCTTTCTTTTTCCACAATCATAGTCTAATAATAAACATGTTTCTTTTGCACATCTAATATTCTTCACATTGTTTAAAACACTAAAAGAATTTGCAAATTATTTGGTAACAACTTGTCTCATTAAATTGTCCTCTTTATAAAGTCCTTTGACTAATAGGAGCTTTTACTTTTTCCATGTTCTTAGAAAAACGTTCCAAAAATTGTTTTTGAAATTGTCTTTGACCTTTCTTGCGAAGGGCGCCTGATTAGGATTTAGAAAAGATTGACTTATCTCTTTCCATCTTTGTTTTGCAGGGATCGGGAACTCTGAAGATCTGCTGAAATGAAGCGCAGGATATGGAGTCTCAATCAGGTAAGTTGCAGCAGAGATCTCAAGACGCGAACCTCCAGCTCAAAAGACGGAAGGCAAAGCGTCTTCTGGAAGGCTGGGTGCGGTGTATATAGGCGACCACACCCAGCCGCACCCAGCCGCACTCAGCTGCACGACGATAAACGTGCGCACGTAAGCGCCCAATCCGAAGCTTCACAACCTTGCTAACTAGTTCAGATTGGACTCGATATGGCTGGGCATAAGTTCTTTCCGAGCATGCTTTTCTTAAACAGCAAAGTACAGATTAAGGCATTTAGCATTTATATTCCTCGAGCATCTTATCACTACGAACAAACATGAAAAGGAAAACATAGCTCAGACTGAATATGTGAAAGCATAAATAAGTCCTACATATAACACCATGATTATTCTAAAAGTTCTAGTTACACCAAACCACACTGATACCAGGGCGTGCAAGGTGCACGGGAAAGGGGTGGGTTTTTTAAGATAATAGAGCGCCATTAATAAATGGCGGTATGCAGGTTACTTTTCTAGGCGTAATTTAGGGATGGAGTGAGAAAACCATGACACACCATCACCATCACCACCACTACCAAAATCCCCATTACCAGCGCCACCATCAATGCCACCAGCACCAAGAGGCAGGAGTGGCCACCCTCCAGCAGATGGAGGTGTCCGAGGAGAATAGCACAAGAGGACAACAGTCCACGGTGGCTGAGAATGCCAATGGGGCAGGCTCACAGTCCCCCACAGAGCGCGCCCACACACGTTCCAGATGTAGAAGGGCAAGGGCAGCCAGTCCTCCTTCTCAGGGCGAAGATGAGAGTGTGTTCGCTGGCTTTGAGGGGAACATGTTGAAGGTCCAGCGTCTGCAAGGAAAAGCCATTAGGTCAGTGCAGCGTCAGATGGCACAGATGAATGGCCAAATGCAGCGTATTGAGAAGGGTATCTGTTCCATCAACACTACTGTGACTTAGGGCATGAGGGACGTGTCCGAGGTAGTGAGGCTGCTGCGCAGCAAATTAGATGAAGACCGTTTGTCAAGGTGCAGGGAGAGGAAACTTGACAATTACACCAAAGCGGTGCACTGCCTCTCCACTGCCACCTCTCTGCTCTGTAGGCACTCGGTAGCCATGCAGGAGGAGATGGCCCACTGCAAGCGTGATGTGGCAAGGATTTGGTTACAGTGACCAGTGCACTTGAAGTGCTACAAAACGACAAGGTAGCCACTACAGGTGATGTGGGTGAAAGTGAAGAGGATACTAGCCGTAGTAGCATCACACCCCCTCCCACAGAGTCCAGGAGGTGCAGCGAATTCCACAGTGCTGCGACAGGACAGACTGGCAGTGAGGACAGTGGGGCCAAGAAACGCAGCTGTGCAGCGCGTGGGCACAGGAATGAGAGCCAGCCATAACATGGTTTTCCTCAAATGGGTAATGTAACCCATTTTTTGTATGGACACTGCATTGATTTAGGCCTAACATGTGACACACTTAGAGATGTGGTGGTATGCTATTGTCATTAAACACCATCACTCACATAGAGTAACTGGCTATGTCTCCTTACTTACTCAGAAATAGTTGTGTGTTATCTCAGCCCGTCTGTGTCTCCCATCCGGTGCTGCTGCCATACCTGCTGCACTGTGCTCTGGCTGTGGACAGTCCTCACCCTCGTCCTCAGAGTCAGTTAGTTCCACTGCTGTTCCTTTCTTTGTGGCAAGGTTGTGCAACATTGCACATGTTGCTATTATTTTGCAGCAGATGATGGGGCGGTACTGACGTGCACCTACACTTTTGTGGAATCAACGGAACCTGCTTTTTAGTAGTCCAAAAGTGCACTCCGCAACGTTGCGCGTGCTTTTATGAGCCACATTGTATCTTCTCTCACTTGGGGTGTGTTGAACTTGGCCCTTTTCCCTGAAATTTCTCGCTTTTCACCCCCCCATTAGAGGATATCTCCCCAATGGTAGAGGAATGTATAGGCCATGTGTGGTGTGAGATGCCATAGTACATGCTGCGCAATAGCGTGCACATACTGATTTTCCTTATTTAAACATGTCATGGTAAAGAATGTGTAATGCAAGTGTTAAATGTGACACAATGATGTACGCACCTGTAATTCCCCCATTTTCAGAATGCACCTTGGTGAAATGTCGCTTTTAAAATGGGTGCCATGGCAGTGTGTTGTGCCGCCTGACTGAGGTGGGTTAGCAGGCTAGTTGTTGTTTCCCAGCAACCCCAGCTTTTTGAGGGAAACCTGGCACCCAGGGTGCTCTACACCTCCCCCTGAGACAGTTAGAACCAGTTTCCCCAGATGCTTCTAGAAGCTTCTGGCACTGTCTGGTAGGTGGGGTGAGGGGCGGATAAATAAGGGGGCTGTGCCAACATGTGCTCAGTCAGAACGTGAATGTGAGGGGACATGCTGCCAGGGGATACCGCCGCATGGGCCTGTGTGCTGGCCCCTGAGCCCATCTGTACCCCTCCACTGTCCACAGGGCCAGTGAGAGCCCCCTGCCGGAGTACAGGCTGCTATACCAGGAGGAGTTTATCAAATATGAGAGGAACCCCTTGGTATAGTCAAGGGAAATGAGGTACACACATAACTCAAAAGCAATTCCCTTGGCAACAGTACACTGTAGTAGCAAGTAGTCAAATTAATACTAAAAGAAAATAAACAATTGGTATTTCATACGATACACTTTTAGTTGGTATATTTATTCGAAACATTTTAAAAACACAATTTGGTCAGTAGAACGCAATAGTACATAAAAACAGTCTCATTACAGACCTTCATAAAAAAAATATTTTTACAATCACAATTCTTAATCACCGTAACTCATATCCTATGGTGACAAAAATTATAAGTCAACAGAATAAAAGTAACACTATTTCTAATTATGACCAGCATAAACAGAAACAGAAGAGAAAATACAACAGTATGACATAACCCCTTGTCCAGTACCAATGCACATTCAAAGGAAAATCTAACACCTCCTGTTTGATGTATATGTTTCATTAACATTCAACTGGGATTGGTGTCTCCTTGAATTGTGCCAGACCCTGCGTCGACGCGTTTCGATGGTATTTTCTGATTATACACCCATCTTTTTCAAGACTCAAACAACTTTATTGTCTCCTTTTCTGACTTTATTGAACAACTGTTCGTTGTGGTCCTTTTCTCGTAGGTTTGAAATTTCTTGTTCTTTAAGGTGCTTTATATAACTCTTTTCCAAGCGCTGGTCTTGTTCTATCTTCAATATTGGCTAGAAACAAGCTTTTTAATGTATTTCCTTGGGTTCATGGTAAAAGACTTTCCTCTGCCGTTTCTTGGCTTTTTTTCGTGTTAAACACGAAGCTTCTAAATTGACTGTCGGAAAGAACCTCTGTCCCTTTCTACACAGGTTTCAATAATCTTGTTGTGTTTGTCTTACGCGCTTTGTGCCTGCTTCCGGCTGTTTTCTCTTCGATTTACAGACAAGGCTCAAACAATGCCACTTCTTGCTTTGGCGTTCTGGGGTCGATTTATCTTAATTATTTGTCGTATTTCCACTCTCTGCACCTTGTCGTGTGCCGCGTGAATATCGCCTGTCTGCAATCACCGCGTCTGTAACAGGAGGAGTGCCACGTTACATGGGTTGATGGTTCCTAGGAGCTGCTGTCCTGTACTGATGAGTACCCACTGACTGCTGACCTTGCCCAGTAGGGTCTGCTGCTCTGCTCACTAGCGCCTGAGGAATAAGAGCGCTATTATGGACTGGCATGTGCTCCCTGCCTGCACACTAGCACCTCGTGGGACCCTGCCTGGGTGCCCTGCATAAGGTGAGCGCTATATTTGGTGGGCGCTACGCTTGGATGGACTGTGTCCTGCCTGCTATCTGGCGTTTGATGAAGGCAGCGCTGTGTACTGAGTGGCCGGGAGAAGAGGAGCACTGTCTTTTGCCACTGAAGTTGGTGAGGCTGCTTAGCGCCTGTTAAGCGCTATACTTCATGATGCAGCAGCGCAGTGTGGCCAAGAAGAGCTGTTTTATTTTGAAGCGCCGTGGGAGCCTACCTCGTGGTTTTGGTACCACTGGAAGACACAGCGGGTGCCTACCCCGCGTGAGGACGCTCTGCTGTCTGGAAATTATAGCTGGAGCCTACCCCGCTTTATGCAAATTTTGCCACGCGGGTGCCCACCCCGCAACGCTGTACTTATTGAGATCAGCGGGAGCCTACCCGCAAGTGTGCGGAGCTGTGGCTTATGAAAATCAAGCAGGAGCCTAACCCGCGTTCCAGCCTAATTTGAAACCGAGCGGGTGCCCACACCACAAGTTCCTTGCCAATGTAAACGGGAGCCTACCCCGTTTTGTCCCCGGGGTCAGGCCGGTGCACGGAGGAGTCCCCTGATCACCGCCGCGGCCCAGGAGACATGGAGCGGAGCGTTGCAGAGCAACCGGGATGCCGGCCGCGTCATCGGCTGCACCCCCAGGAAGCCGTGACCGGATTGGTTGCCGTGCTCGCAAGAGCTTCCCCGAGAGGAAGCCAGAAGAAGCCGGGACCTCGCCCAGGAAGTCCGAAGGAGGCGAAAGTGAGGTGGGCCTCCCGTGGCAACGAAGGAGTCCCGTTGGTGGAAAATGACCGGAGCAGGAGCCCACCTCGCCGGTCAGTGGCCCCACAAGTCAACAATAGGACCTGGTGAAGTCCGGCGAAGCGCTGCTGCGGGCGGGGCTCTCGTGTAGTGCGGAGAGCCCCGCATGTTGCCGCACCTGCAGCCCGGATGAGAGGAAGCCATCTGGAGTCCAGGCAGCCCGGCAGAAATCCTGGTGAGTGGGGTGGGGTTGGGGGACTGTTGGAGGCCCCTGAGGCACTGGAAGGGGCCTTCGGAGGAATTGGTGGTAGAGGGGGCAACGGGGCACATTGTCAGTGCCTGCCCCCACTGGTCCTTACCAGAGGACTAAAGTGGTAGTCCTGGTCTACACAGCTGCCCCGCTAAGCAGTGGGCAGCTGCAACGAGCAGCCACCTGTGTGTGGGGCCCGGAGGGGCTCCAGATGGACCAGAATTTTTGTGGGCCCCAGAGCAACCCTGCAGAAACGGGCCGCTGCAACATTCAGGGACCACTGGTGATGTGGGGGCATTTGTGGAATCTCTGAGCCCAAAAGAGGGCTCCACCGGGCCCTGAACTAACTTACTGTCACACACCTGCCCCGCTGGACCGGGTGCAGTGGCCACGATTGGGCATGTTTATTCGAAGTGAGGGTGTGCTCTCGGTGAATGTTATTCACTACAAATGTGTTGGTGCTTCCCCTAATGTGCACACTGTTGAGTTCATGCCTAATGCCTTGTTGCCTAAGGTTAATATCCCGTGCTAAGTGTGTTTCAAGCTGCTAGGCTTCATGTGAAATGCCCCTGGGTTTATGCTAATGAGGAGTCTGCCTAAGGTCATGTTAGGATGTTCATGTCTTGATGCTGCCTAATGTGATTTATACAAATGTTGTTATGCAGTGGGAATGTGGTTTCTAATGTTTTCCTTCCAGGCTTGCATATATTGTGTTCATGGGCTGACCTGACGTCTTATGCTAGGCTCATGGTTAATGTCTTATACCCAGAAATGTTATATGCCTAGGGGAGGTCAAGTTCCATACAATGATATCTGCAATCTACGCCTAACGTTCTTTTTGCAGGGGATGCTAAAATGATAATGCCTGCCTCATGTTTCATGTATGGTGATGAATGCATAATGTGCTTTTACGCCTAATGCTCCTACACTGAGGATAATGTCCACTGCTGTTGTATGCCCCACCTGATCCTGCCTGATGGCATGCTAGGATGACTGCATGCTCCGGATTCAGGCTAAGGCTATTGAGGCCACTGAAGTATTGTTGATATGCCTCAGATTCACATGCTTATGCCTATAGAGTTGCCTCATGTATATGGTTAACCCCTTGGGCGTGGCCGCGATTCTGCTAAAGAGTTACTTCTAAAGAGTGGGCGGGATCATGACGGCCCCCAGCCGTCATCAGCACACGCCCACCGTGTTGCATGACGGACGGGGGCCGTCATCAGCATGGAAGGGGTTAAGGCCTAATGTCATGTCATGGTGTTGGTATTGCAGGATTGAGGCTGATGTGATTTATGCCACAGGTTTATTCCTACTTTGTTGTCTGCCTAACGTTTATTGCAGGGTGGCCAGGCGTCTGGTGTTGCCAGAAGTTACTTGTCAGTACACATTCACTATTATACATAAGGTGCTGATGCTAAGTCTACTTCCATTTCCCAGTAGGTACAGACTGTGATACCTCTATTGCTAATGGACTTACCCTTTTTTTCTTTGTCCTTTGCAATGGTTTGGCAGCAGCCCGATTGGCCCTGCCATGTATATAATCCCCCTGTAAATATTGCCTTGGCACCAGTTGGCGCAGTATAGAGATTACTGTGATTACTGTCGTATGTTTGACCCAATGCAAAAATTATTCTTACACAACCTTGTGTAGCGTCTCTTTTTGGAGTGTGCCTTGCGTGTCGCCTATGTGTACTGCGTGGATGCTTTACACATGTCCTCTGCAGTTTGGCTCACCTGCTCTGCACCGTGCTACCCCATTTCTTACAGGGTGGGAGGGTTGAGCTATGGAGTTAGGATAAATGAGCGCACAGCATATGCGCTGTCACCTAAATGAGAAAGGAAGTGCCATTAGTTGGAGTCAACAATACAATCATCCAAGGTATACATCAGGATGTGTCACATTGATTTACCTAGCAGGTATCCTTCTCCAAATTCACCACCAGCCAGACGTGTGTAGATCCCACTGTTCCTGAATATGTAGGAGTCATGGGTAGTCCCTGGAAATTTGGCAACAATGTCAATGATGATGTTGTCTGCATCACGTATCACCTGCACATTGATGGAATGCGTGGATTTGCGGTTGTGGTATATGTAATCTGTAGCAGCAGGTGTGCAGATTGGTATGTGGGTTCCAGCAATGCACCCTATTACATGTGGGAAATTTGCCTTTTGGTAGAGATCCAACTTTGTCTCCTGCAGTTCCACCTGTGTGTGAGGGAAGCATATGTAGTGATGCATTCTCTGCATCATGGCATCCAAGAAGGAGTTGAAGAAACGGGACAGGCAACTCTGTGACACACCACCTGCCACAGCTATCATACCCTGGTAACTTCCTGACGCAAGTAGGTGCAGGCTACATAGCACCTGCACATGTGTTGGTATGGCGTTCGCCCATGGTGTCTGATGCTCCAGGAATGGGTGCATGTCCTGTAACAGGTCTAGGATGGTTTATGTGTGTAGCCTGTACCTTTCATGTATTTCTGCCTTAGTCATTTGGAACATTGTGACACGCAGTCTGTACACACACTCCTCCCGTCTCCAGACCCTCAGTCCTGCTGCTCGCAAACGTAGCCGCCTTTCTATAACATAGAGAGCTGCCATTGTGTTCACACTGTTGCATTTTGGGGCTGTTAATATGCAGTGTACCTGATTACCACCTGATTGGCGACAGTGGTAATTACCGATTCTTAAATACCGATTTTAGGCAAATTCGGTATTATCGATTTTTGGTACATCGCATTGGGGATTATTTACCGATTTCTTATTTACCAATTCGGTATGTTAGTGTTTCTGTGTCTGCCAATCGCTAAATAAGGAATCGGTAACTGGTTTCCCTTATTTTCAACGATTCCTTATTAGCGATGGCGTTCGGTAATACCTACATCGCACATGGGTAAATACCGGTTTGTAACACTGAAATTTAACGAATTTCGAAGTTACCGACTGGTATTTAGCCACCTACATCTGGCCCCCAGTCTCTTGTAAATAAATGACATCAAGTTTATTAATAAAATCATACCAGCCTAGCAAACCTTGTTTGCTTGTTAGACCAGCAATATTCCATGTCGCAATTTTATAGCCGTTTTACATTTAATATCCGGGATTACTAGTAATGGCAAGTTCCTTTGATCCTCACATTGACTGCTACTAGGCACAATGGTACTCTCAGTGTATGATTGATCGATAGTCAGGTCTTTATGGGATAAGGTGGTAACATCTATATTAACCCTATCGAGATCACCCTTCCCATCCTTTGGTGTTGTGGCCTTAATCATTCAAATTTGGTCAGATTATTGTTAATCATTTTCCTGCAGGGTGCTCAAAGCTTGATACCTATTGGAAACAGGCAGCAGGTAACAAGCCTGATTTAGTATGTCTGGGGGTCATACGTAAACTTCCAGTCCCACCCTTTTCATACTGAGTGTGCCTTAAATGCCTACAGAAAAAAAAAAGAGGCTGAAGTGTCACATTCTGGTCCAGCCGGAAGGGAAGGATTGCCCTCAGTAGGGCATTTCTTGCCCAGTTATGGTCTCTAAAATTAATAATAATACAATTCTCTTTAAAGTTCTTTCACAGGGGGCCGATCCAGCTCACTCTCCGTGTTAGTAAAATCTGCTCAGCTCCTGCCACTGGGAATTTGGCAGTTCATATGAAGCCAATCTACCACTCTATTTTTTATGGAATCATGAGTTTCTACTTGACAAGGTAGCAGGGGGTGCATTAACTAAAACTGTCACATATGGACAGCATTCCGGTGGCAGATTTATCGAAACACCGGCTCCTCCACTTAGGACACCATTACTCACTGCTAAATTATGCATTATGGGGTACTGCTCAGGGCCGGTTATATCCCTTTGTTTTGGGTAGTCTTTGATTCCTGGGATCTGCTGTATAATGTGCCTCGTGGTACCCATGGGAGCATGTACAGTTTCAAATTCCCTATGATTGGACCCTACAGTTTTGAGAGCAGTTGGACCATTACACGTCGTCACTTTTTGGTATCTACTTGCCACATATTTGATATCATATCTGGAGATGCTATAGAAACGGTAATAACTTGGATGAGTCACCTCCACTGTTCATCCCCCCTCACAGTGCCACTAGTAGAGTTCCTACAAATAGAGCTAAACTTATCCACTTCGCTGATCAAATGATCATGTTTTTCACGGATTAGATTTAGCAGGTCATCTATTTTTGTTACTATGGAGCTACTATTACGGCAAGTTGCGTATTCATAGGAGTATATAGATTGATTATACTGTCAATTGGCAGCCTCAGTAGGCCTTGGATCAAGTCCTTTCTGGCCTTTTGTGCCACCAGCCATTATTTGGGCAATTTTGCACCCCTTTTTCCTCTTCGGTGTGGGGGGTCCATCAGGTGTAGGTGGGGAGTCCAATGGTGTGTTAGGCCCCAGATCTGGGATACTTCACTTCAATAGCCCTGGGGTTATGGGACCCCTCTAATGGGGCTTTCCCTGTCGTGGCTTAACCACTGTCGACACTAGCTGTCCTACCCACCACCGCTCCTGACCCTATTGAGAGGCAATGTTCCATCCTATCTATTTCTTCCGAGAATGCACTAACTGCTCGTACTAAAAAAGAGTTAATGATGCGTGGGGTATCCACAAAATAAGGCAGCTGTTGCCTTGCGCTTACCCAATATAACCTGGCAGGCGTGCTAGATCAGAAAAATTGGTAAACGTGATATAAAATATTGCACTTTCAGATGAAACAGTAATCAAATAGGTAAATGATATTCTAAAATTCGTGGAAAATGTATCTTTCTATGCAGGCTATACAGGCTAAAACAGTCATATCCACCAACACACATAGTTCTTAAGGTGGTCTATTTAGGTCAGTATGGGGTCAGCCTCCGCATTCAATATACTGGAATTAGAAATAATGTCCAGCCAGAGTGGGGCACAGTACCTTTTGAATGCCTCTCCCTAAAGCAGTGGTACGACATCTGGCCCAGCCCAGCCTCTTCCGGGCAATGATGGGTGCAGGACGGCCATCCCTTGGCCAGGGTGCGTCCCGTACCTCGGCAATAAAGTGCGCTTATATGCGCAGGAGCAGGAAGCAGATGGTGGCCCCTCCTCCAGGAGAGATGGATTATGGTACTGTGAGTCCCCATCCAGCAGCAACACCCGTCAAACAGTCACCCCACACCGCGGGGAATGAAGAGCGCTTATATGCACAGGAGCAGAAAGCAGATGGTGGCCGCTCCTCTAGGAGAGACGGATAATGGGACTGCGAGTCCCCCTAGAGCAGCAACACCGGCCAAACAGTTGTCACAGTCTACATGGGTTGTAAACCAAAGTACTTGCAGTGAGGTGGATGCATGGATAAGATTTAATCTAAATTTTTTTCCATTTATAAAATAGTAAAAAATGTCAAATTAACTGCTGATGACATGCAAGGACACCATTTCATTTTAACAGTCTTCTGTATTGTACAATACAGGGAGAAATTCTTTACAGCACCATGGCCTTCCCCAGTTCCAGCAGTAAAAAAGCAAGAGGGCACATTTGGACATTCTGGACTTAAGTAAAACTTAGGAGCTGACCCATGTCATGTACGTGGTGTGTCATATCCAATATGTTTACTCTAAAGATAGACATAAATTCCAGAGAACCCACAGACATTTAGGGCTTCATTCACAAAAGGGCCTCCACACTTGTGGCGAGACCCCAAAGTCATGGAGGAGTATTCTTTGCACTCGGAGTGAAGTCCCTGCAATGAGAAAGCTAAGTGTGTGTCTATACTCCAACAACTCGTTACAGGACTCTCACAGACTGGGAATAAACAATTGTGTGAAAAATAAATGAATTCAAGATTTTGATGGAAGAACATGAGGAATGTTCTTATTATTGGAATGTAAAGTGTGAACAAATCTGAGAATTACCCTTATAAAGCAGTTTTCTAAAAAACATAGGTTGTCAGATGGGCGTATTGTGGATTAGGTTCACCTGAACTGTTTGAGAGCAGATGCATTAGTCCACTGAGCTACCAGACTCCTCAATTGTGTGAAATCCTTGGGGTCTGGGATAATATGTGTTTTTCATCTACAGCTTTAATATTAGCCTCCATCGGGTTTTTTTTTCATTGATTAAAAAAAATAACTTTTGGTGGATATTGTTGTATAAAAATATAGATATGCAATTCAGAAATTGTATTAACGTGTTGGACGATCCATAAACCATACAGGGTATGTGATAAAAATGTAAAAAGGACAGGGGGCGCTGTTTGAATCTATCATATCAGGTCTCTCTCTCTCTCTCTCTTTCTCACTCTCTTTTGCTTTTTCTCTGACACACAGGCACGCTTCAATGACTCGCTTCAAAATATTCGTGTGTATAAAATGAGAAGATACAAACTGTTATTTTTGTCTGTTTCAGAATCCGTAGAGCCTTTTTAGGATAAAAATAGAAGGCACTGCATACAGCAGGTATTTCTTAAAATATTTTGAAGACGAATCCGGATGTCAATGACTTTGTTTAAACAACAAATAATACGGAGATTAAAATAGTATCAAAAATAAAGAAGTAAGGGAGTTCAATCACTTGGAAGGGAGCATTGAGTCATAAATCAGGCCCCCTTTCAATTTAAATCGCTGATTTACTTTACCGGGGTAAATGTTTTCCACCAGCGTCTCCATTAAATCACGAACAAATCCGTGTCAAATAAAATATCCCATGAGGCCTAGAAGCAACCTTGCCTGTCGTGACCTGTACCCGGCAACGGCTATACTAGCCAATAGCAGGTTGGAGCCGGTGTTCGAACGTCTGCCGCCTGTCTCTTCCGTTAAAAAACGGCTCTGAGAGGACGCCAGTGGCGCAGACAAAAAGCATCCCTTTCATATTAGTCCAATCTTCATTGTTGTGAGAGGCAGCCGCCCATGCATGAACGATGAAACTACAAGTGGTTCGATGACAGTGTGATTTCCGCTAAACCCACAGGCCTATATTTCATCTCAACCACCCCCCTGCCGTAATGGGTCTGCCTACTGAGCGAAAAGGTAATTCGGAGCAGGAGGACTGCGGTTTTACATTAAGAACTATCTCCCCGGCGCTCAGTGCAATCCCTGGCCTTTCTACATTGATCTAATCACGGTCGAAAGCAATGAACTGCATCTCCCGGAATTGTTGGCTGAGCTTTGAAATCACAGCACAGTCAGCTGCATTCCCTTATCACCGCAGGTTGGGAGAAGGGGTTGTGGGGAGGTGATGCTCAGAATGAATGGTTCCCCAGAGGAGACAAGGAAGGAATGAGGAGAGACGCGGAGAGCGCTGGGCTCTGGGCTAAGTATGATGAGCCCGGCGCAGGGGCTAGGCGCTGCTGGAAATGTTGGGCCCATTGCTGTTTTATTGCACTACTGAGCATTAAACAAAGACAGCTGGGTAGATGTTCTCATGATGAAAAGTTAATATGCAACTGTGAGTAACAATCAGCGCACAAATGTCTAGCAGCTTTCCAAAGCCGGCAACATGATCATTTTTTCATCCTACAAGCAGAGCACAAGATCAGTTATGCAATGCATATTTTCAACTGACTTATACCAATAGAGGGCAGACGGGTCTTGAGGGATGTCGCATTCGGTAGTCTCTTAGGGTTGGGGAAAGGGTCACTCAGAAGTCATCAGACTGACAAAAGTCCTACTTTGTTCTGGCAAAGTGCATCCTCCAAAATGACCTGCATAGCACTGGTATTCAATTGACTGTCCATCGACTGTCCACCTCAAGGAATAATAATACTCCATGTCTGAATAAATGCTCAAAGTCAATTCATTAACCTGAGCTCAACCCATTGGTAACAATGGCATGGAACAAACAAGCTAAATATAGGGCAATGGTGAGATACAACAAGTGGATTGGTCCTGGTAAAAAGTTTGTAAGTCAAAAAGTTTGGAAAAAATGCTAAATCCCAACAATGAAAGCGGCTCTGAGGAGTCCTGTCTGTTTGCCCCTGGCCAGGTGGGTACTTCGGGAAAAAGGCCTCTTGCAGCTTCCTGTGTCCCAGTAGACAGACAGGGATTCAGCCAACTTACAAATGGAGTCTAATTATTTGTGCTGGGTACAAGGTGCAGCAGTTCTAGTCCTTCAGGTTTCCTCTCAGGTTACAGACAGCAGGTCTAGTCCTCTTCTGATCTTCCGCAAGTCCTGAAAGTGTTCTGAGGATTGTGCTTGGGGATACCACATTCATGCTTGCCACCAGTTAGCTGGTGGGGGTGACTTCTTGGCACATCCTACCAAGATGGGGGAACACTTCTCCACGTGTGCAGAGTCTATGTGCCCAACCAGAGGTTTGGTCAGGGTAATGAGCAGGCCCCTTCTCTGTGGTCATTCAAAACTGGTTCTGGGGATAGCTTTCCTCCCACTGGTTTTGGCACCAGCTGGACTGTGGGAATAAAGGCTGGGTATCTCCAAGTGTCACATAACATTTGCTTGCGACAGGCAGGCTCATTTGAAATTTAAGACGTTTCTGGGTCCACCCCAATTGTTCCTCTTCAAGGGGCGGAAAAACTTTCCCAACCCAACCGATAGTCTCTGCTCTTGGAGCATCCTTCACACCTCTGTCATAACCCATTCAGGCCAAGTACAGGCTGGGCTAATTAGTCAGATAAACATAGGGATTCTATCAATATGTGGAGGTGATATTTAGAGGTTTTTATATTTTATAGTGAAGTGATAGGCTCTCTCTTAACGATGGAAAGATGAGAGCACGTGTGCTTTGTTAAAATACCCCTCACACACTAAAAAAATCCGTTAGTGTCATGCTTCATCATAGGGGTCTTCCCGTCCCTATAACGGGGCGGGGCGTGCTGCGACCAGACGGACTACGCGGGAGCACTGTAAGAGTGACAGATCTATGTGTGGGTGTAGTGATATCAGTGAAGTGTAGGGATCTAACTAGTGAAATGCACGAAAAATGAAAAAAATTAAAAGTTCCCTGGCTAGTAGAACAAATACATTTTATTGGTATCTCTAGCTGGAAACGTTAAAAAGGGGAATAAAAAGTATAGTGATTGCTAACTACTAAGTCGACATGTTTCATAGACAGTCCCCAACTGTCTACTCATCAGGACCTTTCAGTGATCCCTACTAGGAAAAAAGCTCAGTTCTACAGTAATATGCCTATTGTCCTATAAATATAGCAGCAAAAATAAGCTGAATATTTATGCTTCGGGGCATGAGCTGGCCCTAGTGAAGCAAAACACCAAAAAATTAGTGCCAAAAGGAAATGACCAGTGGTCTTTTATCGTTCGTTTGACTGTGCCCCATGAGCTGGCAGGCGGGGGAAGTATTTGCTCGGTCTAGTTACCGGCCTGGCACCTCGCCTCTCACCCCTACCGTGCAGCTCCACGGTAGGGGTGAGAGGCGAGGTGCCCCAAAGCATAAATATTCAGCTTATTTTTGCTGCTATATTTATAGGACAGTAGGCATATTACTGTAGAACTGAGCTTTTTTCCTAGTAGGGATCACTGAAAGGTCCTGATGAGTAGACAGTTGGGGACTGTCTATGAAACATGTCGACTTAGTAGTTAGCAATCACTCTACTTTTTATTCCCCTTTTTAACGTTTCCAGCTAGAGATACCAATAAAATGTATTTGTTCTACTAGCCAGGGAACTTTTAATTTTTTTCATTTTTCGTGCATTTCACTAGTTAGATCCCTACACTTCACTGATATCACTACACCCACACATAGATCTGTCACTCTTACAGTGCTCCCGCGTAGTCCGTCTGGTCGCAGCACGCCCCGCCCCGTTATAGGGACGGGAAGACCCCTATGATGAAGCATGACACTAACGGATTTTTTTAGTGTGTGAGGGGTATTTTAACAAAGCACACGTGCTCTCATCTTTCCATCGTTAAGAGAGAGCCTATCACTTCACTATAAAATATAAAAACCTCTAAATATCACCTCCACATATTGATAGAATCCCTATGTTTATCTGAATCGTTTAGGAGGGTGATTCTATCTCATACCTCTACGCTTCCTCCTTCTGATTTTTTATGGGCTAATTAGTCTCCAGAAGCTCCAGTAAAGTTAAAGTTCACTTTTTAAAAGCTATGTTTCTAATATATATGTAGCAAAAAAAAAAATCTGACCACCATTAGATTGGATTTTTATTAAATATATAATTAAGTCTGAATTGAGCTTGTAGCTGTCACAGGTTGAAAGCTATAGATAAAGTGTATAATCTATACTTTTAATTTGCCTGCATGCCAGTTACAGACTGACCAGTGACAGGGTCGGTTTGTACGTAGTCACTAAAGGGAAAATGCCATTTTGAATGTCACACATGTTGCAAATATTTTGCACCTGAAAATCAGGTTTGCCCACATGTCAAAAGGGTGAATAATTTCGAAAGACTTTGCATCTGGGTTCAAGATGTTGTTGTGAGCAACACAGAGTAGACCTGAAGAAACGTTTTTACTGCCACTGTACTGGACTGCACAATATGTGCTGCAGTCCACTGGTGGCATTTTACTTCCAAGCATGGGGTATATTTACTGTACCACATACTAAGGACTTATAGGCAAGTTGAATAAGTCAATTAGGGATAAGCCAATTTACCATGTTTTGAGGGTGAGCAGAGGCACTTTACTCCTGATTGGCATGGGAAATGTGCAAAGTTCCTAGTCCAGAAAAAACAAGGTCCAGAAAAAGGTAAAAAGTCTGGTATGGACAAAGAAAAAAGGAGGATTTACTGGAATTAGCTTATGGATAATGAAAAACCAGCCAGTAATGAAACGTAAAGCAGACAGTCAGCCTGATTAGCCAACAATCACCAGGGCTACATCTCAACATCCTATCTGGTCCATTACTTGGACTGGCTTACAAAGTGACCAGGAGAACATTGCTTCCATCAAGGAGCAGTGCTCACAAGCCAGTCCCTCATCTGCTCAGGCTAGGAAATAAAGTAACACCATCTGCGGCAAGTGGTATGATGAGCATGTCCCTCTCTTTGACACAGTTTCGTGTTTCCAATGGATTTTGAGAACCAAATCCATTGGATCGCTGCACAAATCTAGCTGCAATGTAAAAAAACAAATGTCTGTATGATACAGTGTCAATACATGAACCATCAACTAAAACATCCATATTACTGGTTGAACCCCTATCTGGCACCTGACATCGCCATAGCCATCCCTGACGGCTACAAGATCACCCGCAGGGACCGCACGGAACAGGAGGCGGAATCGCCATCGTCCAAAGGTACACCCTCAGAGTCTCGACCAGCACCGACGACACCCTCAGCAACGCCGAACACCTGCACTTCCTGATCCACACCGATCCCAAACCCACCCTCAGAGGAGCATTCATCTACAGACCCCCCAGATCACGGCCACAGTCTAGCGACGCCATCGCTGACTTCGTCAGCACGCACGACCTCGCCTCCACAGACTACATCCTTCTCGGGGATCTGAGCTTCCATCATGAGAACAACAACAACACCAACTCCACCACCTTGATTGACAACCTCGCCAACCTCAGACTCAGACAGCTCATCACAACACCCACCCACTCCGCCGGCCACACGCTTGACCCCATCTTCTCCGCAAGCTCCCACGTCTCCTTCAGCTACACCACAAGCTCCTCTGGACTAACCATCTCTGCATCCACTTCACCTTCTGGAAACCGACCATGCACCACCGCACTCAACAGACCCCCCGCCGATGCTGGAGCGAAGTCACCAAAGACCAGCTAAACATCACCCTTGCCCAAAGCCCACCTGTCGACCCCACCAACCCCGACATTGCCGCCCGCAACATTAGACAGTGGATCAACGACTGCGCCAACAGCCTCGCCCCGCTCAAGAAACCCTCCAACAGACACAACAACCAGAAAGACAGTTGGTTCACCACAGACCTCCAGGCATCCAAGCTAACCTGCCGAAAACTAGAGAAGAAATGGCACTGCGAACAAACACCAGACAGCTACGCAGCCCACAGGAACGCCTTCTGCAGACACCATCACCTCATCAGATCCACCAAAAGGACCTACTTCGAAGACTGCCTAGACAACAACACACACAACAGCAAAGAGCTCTTCAACATCGTGAAGGAGCTCTCCAACCCCAGATCCAACACCAATGACATCCCACCTTCACAAGACCTGTGCGACGCCCTCACCACCTTCTTCTATCACAAGATCGCAGACATCCACGACAGCTTCAACACCTTGACCACCCCAACAATCATCGAGACCTCCGACCTCACAGCAACCACCCTCACCAATCCCCTGCTCACCTGGACCAACATAAACGACGACAACACCATCAAATTAATGAACACCATCCAATCCAGCTCTCCGTCAGACCCATACACACACAAAATCTTCAACAAAGCCAGCTCCACCATCGCACCCATTCTCCACAAAGCCATCGACATGTCCTTTGAGACCGCGACCTTCCCGGAAAGCTAGAAGCACGCCGAGATCAACGCCTTACTCAAAAAACACAAGGCGGATCCCAAGGACCTCAAGAACTTCTGACCCATCTCTCTGCTCCAGTTCCAGGGCCTTGAGAAGACAGTCAACAGACAACTGACCCGCTACCTCGAGGAGAACAGCATCCTGTATCCATCACAGTCTGGGTTCCGCAGCAACCACAGCACCAAAACTGCCCTCATTGCTGCCACTGATGACATCAGGATCCTACTGGACAACAGCGATACCGCGGCCCTCATCCTCCTCGACCTGTCAGCCGCCTTTGATACTGTCTGCCACCGCACCCTATGCACACGCCTCCACAACGCTGCGATCTGAGACAAAGCACTGGACTGGACCACCCAGTACTGGTCTGGACCAGCTCCTTCCTCTCCGGCAGAACCCAGAGCGTCCGCCTCCCCCTTTCCGACCTGAAGCCACCAAAATCATCTGCGGCGTACCCCAAGGATCGCCCTCAGCCCAACATTGTTCAACATCTACGTGGCACCACTCGCTCTCGTCGCCCGACTGCACAACCTCAACATCATCTCCTACGCCGATGACACCCAGCTGATCCTCTCCCTCACCAAGGACCCGCTCACTGCCAAAACCAACCTTCACGAAGGAATGAAAGCCATCGCCGAGTGGATGAAGATCAGCTGCCTGAAGCTGAACTCAGACAAGACGGAAGTCCTCATCCTCGGCTCCACTCCCTCGGTGTGGGACAGCTCCTGGTGGCCGACCGTTCTGGGAGCAGCACCGACACCCACCGATCACGCACACAACGTAGGGTTCATCCTCGACTCAACACTCTCCATGACCAAGCAAGTCAACGCCGTCTCGTCCTCCTGCTTCAACACCCTCCACATGCTACCCAAGATCTACAGGTGGATCCCCACCAAAACAAGAAGAACTGTCACACAGGCCCTCGTCAGCAGCAGGCTAGACTACGGTAATGCCCTCTACGCGGGAGCCATGGCCAAACTCCTGAAATGACTACAATGCATACAGAACACCTCCGCACGCTTGATCCTCGACATCCCTCACCGCAGCCACATCACACCCCACCTAAAAGACCTGCACTGGCTTCCCGTCAACAAGAGGATCACCTTCAAGCTCCTCACCCACGCACACGAAGCACTCCACAACACCGGACCAACATACCTCAAGAGACGACTCACCTTCTACACCCCAAACCGCCAGATCCGCCGACCTCGCCCTTGCCACTATCCCCCGCATCGGAAGAGCAAACACCAGCTGCAGATCATTCTCCCACCTCGCCGCCAAAACCTGGAACACCCCCCCCCATCCTTCTAAGGCAGACCCAGGACCTGCTCACCTTCAGGAGGCTACTCAAGACCTGGCTATTTAAGCAGTAGCAGTACCCCTCCCCTCAGTGCCCTGAGACCCTCACGGGTGAGTAGTGCACTTTACAAATGTTATGATATTAACAAATTTTGAATGTGTGAAAAGAAGGGACCCCCAATAGAAGAAGGGTCAGAGATGGGAGTATTTGATAAATCTCACCTTCCCCAAACCAGGATTTGACTACGTCCTGGAGGGGGCTGTATCAGCTCCTGTCCAACCACATTTGATCCCTTATACCTTATACCCTTATTTGATCCCTTATCATCCAGCAAGGACATCGCCTTCAGCCACGCCTCCGGACTACACTGGACGGACCACAGCTGCGTCCACTTCAGCTTCAAAAGGACCACGATCCACCACCAACAACAACAGGTCCCACGCAGAAGCTGGAACAAGATCACAGCCGACCAGCTCACGTCCTCCCTGAGCAAGAACCCACCCACCAGCGCAACGAACCCCAGCCAAGCGGCCACCAACCTCACCAAGTGGATCAGCGACTGCGCAGATGACCTCGCCCCCCTGAGGACCCCGCCCAGCAGACCCAGCAGCAAGAAAGCCCCATGGTTCAACGACGAACTCAAGAGCTCCAAGAAGAACTGCCGAGACCTCGAGAGAACCTGGCGCAGAGACCCAACACCGGACAACATGACTGCCCTCAAGCTCGCCACCCGAAAACACCACCAACTCATCCATGCCACCAAGAAAACTGCTTTCAAGGAACGACTGGACTACAACGCACACAATAGCAAGGAACTCTTCAACATCGTTAAAGAGCTCTCCAACCCCAACGCCGGAAACAACGACATCACCCCTTCGCAAGACCTCTGCAACTCCCTCGCCACCTACTTCCACAACAAGATCGCGGACATACACAACAGCTTCAGCAGTCAACCAACGCACGCCATGACCGGACCACCACCCCCCACCACCACCCGCCGCGCCTGGACCCCGATCAGCACCGAAGACACCGTCCGCACGATGAACTCCATCCACTCCGGATCTCCGACTGACCCCTGCCCCCACCACGTCTTCAACAAGGCCGACGCTGTCATCGCACCCCACCTGCGGGACATCATCAACACCTCCTTCGACACCGCTACCTTCCCGGAGAGCTGGAAGCACGCCGAACTCAGCACTCTTCTCAAGAAGCCATCAGCCGACCCCACCGACCTCAAGAACTACCGCCCCATCTCGCTGCTCCCGTTCCCTGCAAAAGTCATCGAGAAGACCGTCAACAAGCAGCTGGCTGCCTTCCTCGAGACGAACAGATCCCTCGACCTCTCGCAGTCTGGCTTCCGGGCCAACCACATCACCGAGACCGCCCTGATCGCAGCCACCAATGACATCCGAGCACTGCTCGACAACGGAGAAACAGCAGCCCTCATCCTCCTAGACCTCTCCGCGGCCTTCGACACTGTCTGCCACCGTACACTAGTACAGCGTCTCAGCAACGTCGGAATCCAGGAGAAGGCACTGGAGTGGATCACCTCCTTCCTCGCCGGAAGGACACAGAGAGTCCGGCTCCCACCGTTCAGATCTGAAGCCACCGAAGTCATCTGCGGCGCTCCCCAAGGCTCCTCGCTCAGCCCTACCCTCTTCAACGTCTACATGAGCCCCCTCGCAGCCATCGCACGCCAGCACAACCTCAACATCATCTCCTACGCCGATGACACCCAGCTGATCCTCTCCCTCACCAACGACCCCGCCACCGCCAGAGCCAACCTTCACGAAGGGATGAAAGAGGTAGCCGAATGGATGAAGAACAGCCGCCTGAAACTGAACTCGGACAAGACGGAAGTCCTCATCCTGGGATCCTCACCCTCCGCCTGGGACGACTCCTGGTGGCCCCCCGCCCTGGGCAGCGCACCCAAACCAACAGACCACGCACGCAACCTGGGATTCATCCTGGACTCCTCCCTCTCCATGACCAGACAAGGCAACGCCGTCTCCTCGTCGTGTTTCAACATCCTGCGCATGCTACGTAAGATCTTCCGGTGGATCCCCACCGAGACCAGGAAGACGGTCACCCAGGCCCTCGTCACCAGCTGCCTGGACTACGGCAACTCCCTCTACGCCGGAACCACCGCCAAACTCCAGAAGAGACTCCAGCGGATCCAGAACGCCTCAGCACGCCTCATCCTGGACATCCCCCGTCGCAGCCACATCTCCGGACACCTGAGAGACCTGCACTGGCTCCCGGTCAACAAGAGAATCACCTTCCGTCTCCTCACCCACGCACACAAAGCCCTACACAACCAAGGCCCGGGGTACCTCAACAGTCGCCTCAACTTCTACGCTCCCAAACGCCAGCTCCGATCGACCGGCCACGCCCTCGCTGCCGTCCCCCGCATCCGAAGAGCCACCACAGGGGGACGGTCCTTCTCCTACCTCGCCGCCAAGACATGGAACTCTCTCCCGACCCACCTCCGCCTGACCCAGGACCACCTCGCCTTCAGGAAGCAACTCAAGACCTGGCTGTTCGAGCAGTAGCGGACCCCCTCCCCTAGCGCCTTGAGACCCTCTGGGTGAGTAGTGCGCTATATAAATGCTTTGATTGATTGATTGATTGATATACACCTTTCTCTGTAACAGGGGTGAGGCGGTAGAATGCACTACAAAGCAGTTGATTTTTTAATAATTTCACTGCATGATACGCGGGCAGCAACAATTCCCAATATCTCAGAATTATCTTCTAGGTCAGTCTACTTTTGATCTTTGTTTAATGCAGATTGGTTTGGGTAGAATGCGGGTGATTGCTCTGAGATTGCTGGTGATTGCTCTGATGCGAGGCCTCGTAACCCTTGTGGCCACACCCTTCACCTATGCCCAGCCTCCCACGGAAGTGGTTGGAGTGCACTTGTGCCCAGCAGTCGTGCTGTCACGCTGTCTCAATATTTGTGGCGGTCAAGCAGGCTGGCTGCTAGTTGTTGGTCCTGGCATTAGCGACTCTCAGAGGTGCCCTTTTACAGACCTGAATGCCCCTGCAGTGGAATTGCCAAATCCCTGCAATAGTGCTGCCACAGTTCTGAAATCTTTGACTCCCACAGCAGTACTACCACAGTCCTAATGGTTTTGCCCCCCACAGCCAGCTGCCAGTCTTGGTCATCAGTCATTCCTGGTTGGGGTAACTCTACCAAAGATCACCCTTGTGATCCCTCACCGACTACCACCAGTGAAGACAGGAGGTGGGTACAGCTTGGCCATGGAAGGGGTGGGGGAGTTGAAATGGTTGGAGGAGCACTAAGTGATGTCATGTTTGTTGGGGGCCAGAGTCAAAGGCGCGTGGAGAAAGCTTCAAATATTTACTGGTCAACGGCGACCTCCAGTTCGGCTTCTGGGTAACATGTGGTCTGAAGATATTGAGATATACCTGATATGGAACTTGGCATGTCTAAGACTAGAGAAGTTACTAATTTACCTTCAAACTGTCTTCATTTTTTAGATCACCAGAGACAGTGGCCAAGAGAGACCATATTTGATTTAGGAGCTCCAAAGAAGACTCTACATCTTTCTCGGATTTGTGTATCCTTAGGAGAGGTGGGGGAGTTTGCCTCACACCCATATACCCTCTGGAAGGTGGGGGCACTAAAGTTAGAAGTGTTTGAGAGCCACCACTCGGGCCCGGATCCTCATAGAAGGGGTGTCATTCTATGGATGTACCTATGGAACTATGGTTAGGTAGCGAATAACCTGAATTGTGTATTTGTGCCTACAGTTTTAGGGGGAAGCTGTCTACTTAAAGTTAGCAGAAAGTAATGCCAGGAGCAGGAAGGAAATTATAAAAAAGTCTTAATCTCACCAGTTGAGGGAAGAACTATGGAGGCTCCGAATGAAAAGGGAGCAGTATCAACTGCTCCCTCAGTGTTGGGGGAACGGTAGGGCAGTTGGTGCCTTGCATAGAAACCCCCCTAACCTTTAGGAATCAGATCTCTCCAATTTCCCAAAAGATAACACAGTTGGTCTAACCATAAAAGAATGTGTGGGGAAACATTTTAGTAAAAGAGCTATGAGTGGGGGGAACCCTGCAATAAAGGCTATGAAAGAAAATGAGTGAAATTAGCCCATAATTAGCATAATCACTTTTGAGGGAAACTACCGTTTTTCTCAACCGGAAGTGGCTTTACCAGTAGTATTAGAAGCACATGTATCTTCTTTACAAATAATTTGGCAGGCGAATATAACCAATCTCAAAACAGAGTATGGTTACATAGGGTCTCCTATAGATAATAGAGGGCTGAAGTTTCAGGAGGATCTGCTTTTATTAACAGGTGAAAGGAAAGGAAGTAGGAAAGACATTAACTTCTCTGAAAAACTGTTTCCATCAGATCAGTTAAATCAGCTACCTCTGGATAGTTCTGCAGTACTTGCGGATTCCCTTGTTGACATGTTCTTATTGATACAGAAAACTACATGGGATCCTGGAAGCAACAGTGGCAAATAATAACAAAAACAAAAAACAAACCGGGTATCTTAATTGAAAGCTATTAATAAATGTATGCCTTCTCTAGTGCAACATGTGGGGCCTTCGAATGATTTAAATTTACTAACAAGTCACTCAGTAAATGAAAGAGGACCAAAAGGTGTCTAAAGTCCCAATGCTTGTGAAAAAAAGGGAGATTATGTTTTGTCATGAAGGGTTTTGAAAGAAGGCGGAAAGGATGAAATAAAATAATATACGAAGGGGAACACAGAAGAATAGATAGATCGAGACAAAACATAAGGGGCCTCATTTATGAAAAGTGACGCATCGCTGCGTGAAAACAGCGATGCGTCACTTTTCACTGCGCTCTCCCTGCGACATGATTGATGCGTCATATTTATAATATGACGCATCATGTCGCAAGGAGTTACAGATACGTCAGTATTTCTGACGTATCTGTAGGCGCAAAAGTGACGCAACTCCAGCAATGCTTCCTTTCACATGGGGAAAGCCCCATGTGAAAGGGCTTGCGTCAGTCTTACGCCTGCTGTGAGCCAGGCGCAAAATTTTGATGCAACAGTATCCTAAAAGTGACGCAGTGAAATCTCATAGATTTCACTGCGTCACTGTTACGAGGCTTTTGCGGGTGAACGCCCCCTCTGCACACATTATACCTGACGCATGTATAATGTAGCGCAGGGGTTTACAAAGTGACGTATCTGCTTAGATGCGTCACTTTGTAAATAGTGTGCATCAGGAGGCATGTTTTACGCCGCCGATGCGTCACAAAAAGTGACGCATCGGAAGCGCAAAACTCACGCACGGCCTCATAAATGAGGCCCAAGGTGGGTAATGTGCACACAAAGAGAAAAGGTCCAATCAATAGTAACAAGGCCAAAGGTTCAGCGAAATTTTTAGGCAGGAAACCAACCGCCCCCCAAATAAACAGACCTAAAAAAAGCAGATTCAAGAGATGAAGCCGCAGGAGAATTCAGTCCGAGGGCTCCTGGCGGCATCAAAAAGCGATTGGGTAGTGACAGATTTATTAATAAAGATATGAACAAACGTAAATTAATAAGGCCCTCCACGCATACAAAGGGGACTAGAGAACCAAACCAGAAAGGTCAGGGGTTGCTAACATTGTAAAAACTAATAACCTTAGTCATGCTGTGAGTCCGCAACCAAGTGAGGAGCTGTTGGCAACTTAATTTGATACTGGAAAACAAGGGAAGAAGGCTACTAAGATGAGGCCATTAAACAGTTCAAAGTTACTTGAGGTCTTCCATGCATGTGCAAGCCTAAAGGATGTAATCTTTCGCGACCATAAACAGATGGGATTTCTGCATTTTCGCAGAGACATCATTTTGAATTGTCTTAGCTTGGACAAATGGGGCACTATTCCCTAGTTAAACTGCATCTCACGTACTTTTCAGGAGTTGGGTTTGGCTTCTCTTTTTGTGTCTCTTAAGAGTATCATTAAAGATGACAAATTACTGATCAAGAGTAATTTTTGGGAATTTGTGAAGCTAGAAGGTTGCAAAATGAGCTAATGAAAATATAGGTGCAGGTCTTTTATAGACGCCTTGCTAGTGCAGAGCCCGTTTTTTATCTCACACTTAGCCTTACTCAATGGGAGAGGTACCACCTTTTCCGTGTTAGAGCCAGTATGGTTTGGTGGCCATGAGCTCAGGTAACTCACCTGACATTTTGGGGGGGGGGGGCAATTGAATTCTCTTCTTGCGATGAGGGTCTCTGAGCAATCGTTCTTAGATTATATGTTGTTTTGCAACTTTTTCAACTACCATCATAGACTCTTGCTCAAAACTCTTTTAAAATCATTGGGTCTTCGCAATTGTCGAGAGGCCTTGTACCACCTGCATCTACTGAATACATCTGCTATCTACTTCAGGGTGTGTTCTTTTTTGAAGTTGCAGTTAGAACCAGCAAAACCATGGAGGAAAAGCTCTACTGAGGAAATATTTGCCTGCCTGATGATTTAAAATGTTTGAATTTTTATGTACTTTACTGCTGGTTTTTAATAATATTATATTAATTCTTATTCAGCACTTTGGCCTTTATACACATTTTGTTAAATGTTTAACATCATTTTTATCCTTTTAATGATGCATGTGTAACGCAGAGTCCCATGAGCCTTTTTGAGAATTGATGTGATTGTGTTAAATAGATTTATGTCTTGTATGGTCATAATTTGACGAATAAAGATATGTTTATTGATTGGAGTGTGATTTCTGCGTGGAGGATCCTCGAAGGAAATAACAGTGAGTATATTTTTCTCTAAATTCATAAAGAAAACTATAGAGGTTTCAAGGATTGAACTCGGTGCACAAAGTATATCATTTGTATCACCCGCCTGAAGCAAATACCCTACAAGTAGGGGCATTTTTCAAGTGTCACAAATAAATTATCTGTCGCAATTATCAGGACCAATGTGGAAAGCTAATTAATCAAAGCATCTACACAGTGCCAAGATCCAGCAGTGTCATCACTGTGGTCCAGGCAACAAAGTTGAGCGACTAATATGCTTTGCTACTGTAAAACCCTGGCCAGGCTTATCCGATTTTGTACCTGACGAGGACGATCTGTTAGGTCAAGAAAGAGTACACAGCAAAGGCTCGAAAACAATGCAACGGCGTAGCTAGAGCTTGTGGCGCCCGGGGCTATCCCTCAGATTGCCGCCCCTGGGATTTGGGGGAGATGGGGGTGCTGGGGAAAAAGGACGGCGAGCACTTGAAAGAGGTCCGAGAGGCACGTAGTATCGCCGCTAATTGTTACCTTGATCATGTAAGTTACATGCACATACAAAGCTACACAGTTGAATACACCGGTGACTGGCAGTACAAAAGAGAACACACAGACTGCATGATCTATCTGGGGACTCAGAAAAACCGCATGTGGTCAGTCAGCTCCACCTTGCCAACACAGAGCAGATACAAAGCCCACTCTGGTGGCCCAAAGGCTGGAAGTGCAGCCAATGGTGGGGAGCTGAGAGCCGCCTGTCCTGTGGGCTGAGCCTGTAACTTACCCCCAAGTCTACCAAGGGCACGGGAAGGGAGCCACTGCCGATAGAGACACTGGCTGGGAGGCAGCGCCAGGGCAGGGCTGCCGAGCCTGTGAGTGACAGCCCTCCTCAGCGATGGAGCCAAGTCTTGCGGTTGCTTCCCTTACTCACGGGGTGCCCACTTCTGATGCCCCGCCCGAGGCCAGGTGTCTGGAAATGTAATTGTAATTGTAATTGTAGGCATACTTATAGAGCGCAACTGTCACCCTAAGGGTATCCTGGCGCCTTGACCACAAACATTTCTGCAGATGTCAATTACACTGCCCTCGGAAACAGGTAGGTTTTGAGATCCTTTTTAAAAGACGGGAGATCCTGCTTACACCTTAGGGCCAGAGGTAGGGAGTTCCAAAGCTTGGCGGCCGTAAAGCTGAATGAGCGGCCGCCCATCCTCACCCTTTTTGTCTTGGGAACTGTCACCAAGAAAGCCGAAGAGGATCTCAAAAGTCTGGCAGAAGAGTACCAGGAGAAAAAATCTCGCAGCACCACTGGACCTAGCCCATGCAAGGCTCTAAAAACCAAGCAAGCGGATTTGAAACAAATCCGTTTTTGAACCGGTAGCCAGTGTAAGTCCCAAAGGGCAAGAGAAGACGAAGCAGACCATGGCCGCGAGAGAGCCAATTTAGCTGCCATATTCTGTACCCGCTGTAGCTTCATGACTAGGGTGCTCGGGGCCCCCAGAAACAGTGCGTTACAGTAGTCTAGTCTACTGAGGATGATACTACGCACCGCTTCCGTCCTTGCTGAATGGGGAAGTAGCGGAAGAATCTTCCGCAGCATACGTAACAACAGCATGCAGGTCGCCGTGGTTTTGTTAACGAAGGCATCCAGCTGGAGACTAGGCCCGAGCAGGACACCTAAGTTACGAACAGAGTCTGCTGCTGCAACCATGCCTAAGGTGGAAGAAGGCCAGAGCCCCTCTGGCAAAGGACGAGGCGTTCGGTCCACCAAGCAATAAAGAACTTCAGTCTTTGCCCCATTAAACTGTAACGAGTTCTGACGCAGCCAGTCCGCAGCTGCAGCCATACATTGGTGAAAAGATTACAGGGGGACCGCATCCCTGCCCTCGATGGAAAAAATAAGTTGAGTGTCATCGGCATAATTGATGACGGTCATGCCGAATGACTTAATCAAACTTATTAGAGGGCGAAGATATAAGTTAAAAAGGATCGGGCTGATTGCGGAGCCCTGAGGCACTCCCTGTTTTACATCTCTTACCGCCGATCGAAACGGCGGCATAGCCACGGATGTATGATGTTAGAACGCATACATTGACAACGCGTACCTTTACAACGCGTTCGTAACAACGAAAGTTGTTACCACGCATTGCGCTGGGGGGCGCAAAATTGATTAATTTAATTTACTATTCCAACACCAGTCCCCGTGGATAGTAGGGAAGGTGTTGGGATAGTAAATTAAATCATTTACTATCCTTGAGCGCCCCCCAGTGCAATGCGTGGTAACAACTTTCGTTGTTACGCCCGCGTTGTAAAGGTATTCCGTTGTAATGCTTGCGTTCTAAACGCTGCATACCCATAGCCACAGATTGCCGCCTGTTACAGAGGTATGATGCCAACCAGTCCAAGGCTAAGCCGGTCACCCCGGACTCCCGGAGCCTGCCGAGTAAAACCGTATGGTCAACCGTGTCGAACGTGGCCGACATGTCAAGCAGCACCAAGAACGCTGCTCCCCCCATGTCGACACGCGAGCGCAGGTCGTCCAAAACGGCCACCAAGGCAGACTCCGTACCGTGGGCCGGCCTGAAGCCAAATTGAGCCGCGTCCAGGAGGTCGTTAGATTCAAGGAAGCTGGACAGGACCCTAGTGACCAATTTCTCTAAGATTTTTACTGAGAAAGGCAGAAGTGAAATGGGCCTATAATTGGTCGAACATAAAGGATCCAAGGTGACCTTTTTTAGCAGTGGGGTAATCACTGCCAGTTTCCAGCTATCCGGGACCATGGCCGTTGTCAGTGACTGGCAGCAGATGGAATGGAGCGGTGGAAAAAGCTCTGCCTGGAACACCTTCCAGAACTTGTGTGGCAAGGGATCTAGCGGGGAGCCAGATGACACGCCATTCGCCAACAGACAAAATTCCTCCAGGGAAGGAATGGGAAAGCAGGTCAACCGGGGTTGTACTGCTTTCTCTACAGTCACCTCCCGAGCTGCTCCACTGACCAGTCCCAAGGAGCTAGAGTCAGGATGGCTAATTAGATTGGGGGCAGAGAGTCCATTCAGGATAGTGTTGATTTTTTCGAAAAAGCCGAGGCTAACGAGTCGCATAGTTCCTGTGAGGCCGGGATGGCAGATGTAGCGCAGGCTGGGTTAGAAAGATTTTGAACCAATTTGAACAAGGTTTGCGACTTGTTACCTGCTTTAACCAATGCGGCCTCAAGAAACTTAGCTTTGGCCAACCTAATCTGAATTTTATACTCCCGAAGGGTTTTTTTATAGAGCAGCTTATCTGTTTCTGAATAGTGTCTTCTCCAGACCCGCTCCGCCTGTTTACAACGAAGTCTCTGCTGGAGAAGGTCACTGGAGAACCAAGGAGTGACTTTTTGCGGCTTATCTTTCACCTTACGCATTGGAATCACCTTATCAAGCGACTCAAGGAGCTGATGACAGAGAGTTGAATAGCTCTCCTCCACATTCTGACCCAAAACAAAAGCCCTAGGCAGTAGTGTGGGTATGCTGGGGCCCGTGAGTAACCAAGCCCATTGCCTTCTGAGTTTAGGCCTGACCGGAGCGCTATTACTCAACGATCCAGCTGGTAACAGAATAGAAAAATGGATCAAAGCATGATCTGTCCAGCATTGGGCCGTGACCTCCTTAATCGAGACTAACGGCCTTTGTGGGTACAGAACCGTCGGAGTTCTCTTCCCATTCCACAACCTCCACCCAGGCCTTCAAAACCGACCTCAAAGTTCTCCTCCTCCAAAGACACCTCCAAAATTAATTCACGCCTTCTCTATCATCTGAAGGAAGACCTCCCTTTACTGAAAATTCTATTTTCCATGACTATGGAAGTGCCTTCCCAGTGTGTTCTTGTGGTTGGAGTGTTTCCAATATATTGCAGTAGTATCGAAAGTATTGAAAGACCTCACTGCCAAAAAAGTTACAACATCACACCAGAGCTCTGTGGAGCACTGTGAAAAGTTGGCAGAGTTTTTCCTGGAAAAGGTGAATGCCATCTACCGAGCCTTTCCTGTGGTCGTTCCCTCGGCGATTACATCTTCTAAGCCACCACCACCTGAGGGACTATGTTCTCTACCTTTGTTAAACTCTGATAGCCTAGGCACTTTGGCCCGCAGAGTGAAGTCTGGGTCCCCTGAGGATCCACTTTGCCCTGAAGTGTTCAAGGACCTTGCGGCACATGCCATCTCTCCGCTTTGTTCCTTGGTCAATGCGTCACTTACATCTGGCGTAGTTCCACAGAAGTGGAAGCGAGCCATGGTTCGTCCGATCCTGAAGAAACCTAGCCTGGATGGGAGCAAGCCGGAGAGCTATCGGCCTATTTCACTCTTGCCGTGGCCGGCTAAGGTGATGGAGGCACACGTAAACGCCGCTCTCTCGGAACATCTCCGTCGAGCTGATATACTCGACGCCACGCAGAATGGGTTTAGGGCAGGTCATAGCACGGAGACGGCTCTGCTTTATATGGTGGAGCATCTTCGCTCCGTGCTTGACGCGGGACAAACGGCAGCGCTGGTGCTATTAGATCTAAGCGCTGCCTTTGACACCGTCTCGCACCCTATCCTTCTGCAGCGTTTAGAGGAGGCTGGTGTCACCGGCACTGCTCTCGACTGGTTCCGGTCGTTCTTAACCAACCGGGCCTTTAGCGTGACCGTCCCACCTTATCAGTCAAAATTCCCTCCGTTGAACCTGGGCGTCCCCCAAGGCTCCTCGCTGAGTCCTACGCTGTTCAATCTGTACGTAAGGCCGCTAGCTGAGGTTGTCAAACAATGGGGTATGACCATGGTGTCATATGCCGATGACACCCAGCTAGCGGTCACGATCAGCGGGGATGCTGAAGTCGACGCTCCTAGGTTTCAACAAGGACTGAGGGCGGTCGCTAGCTGGATGACGCTCAATTGTCTCCAGCTAAACGCTAGTAAGACCGAGGTGATGGTATTTGGTAGGCAACCGGAACTGTGGGGAGAGAGATGGTGGCCGGAGGAGTTGGGTCCTGTTCCCATCCCAGTCGCCGAGCTTAAGAACCTCGGGGTCTGGTTGGACCCTTCTCTTACGTTTGCATGCCACACTAAACGCACGGCCGCTTGTTGCTTCGGCATCTTGCGTGGGCTCCGTCCTGTGCTAAAGTTCTTCGACGCCCCCACTCGGCAACTCATGATCCAAGCTACCGTCATCTCCAGGCTGGATTATGCTAGTTCTTTGCTGGCCGGGTTGAACGTAGCTGAGATCGGGCGCCTGCAACGGATCCAGAATGCAGCAGCGAGAGCGGTGGTAGGCCTTCCAAGATTCTGCCCTACCTCCAGCACTATACGAGCGCTGCATTGGCTCCCGGTGGCGCAGCGGATTCAGTTTAAGGTCCTCTGCGTCGCCTATAAGATCTTGAAGGGGTCCCCGGCAATGATCCTTACGACCCTCATGGCTAACTACATCCCAGCACGACCCTTAAGATCGGCAGACCTCGAATTGGCCGTGGTACCGCGCTTTAAGCGAAGCAGGGCCGGTGGACGCTCTTTCCGAGTGCGGGCCGCTGCTTTGTGGAACTCTTTACCCCCGGCAATTCGTGCCATGAGTGATCTGCTTTCCTTTCGTCGTGCCGTGAAAACATTTTTATTCCCTTAGTTATTTTGTTTGTGCTGTTTTATTTAGTTGTGTTGTGTAGCTGCCTTGTCGGGCGCCAGGACGCTCCTTAGCTGGAGCATCTGTGCGCCTAATAAAAAACCACATAACATAACATAACATAACGTATCCTTGTCCCTGTGTTTGGTACTCTTTTGTAACATGCACACGTCACTTTTCTCTTATAACATACTGTTTGCTACCTCTCACATTTGGTTTGCTTTAGATACTTGCACAAGTGCCACCATTGCCTAAGTAACATTTGTTCTTGTGTTTGAGTGGCCTCCATATATTGCAGTATTATACCTCTAATTGTACTTTGTTGTCTCTTGTAACCTGCACACATGTCACTTTTTCCTCCTGTAATGCACCGATTGCTACCTCATGTATTTTGTTTGCTCACAATTTTCACTTTTGCCTCATGTAACTTAACGTTTGCTTTTTTAATTTTGTTCAATTGTAATGTTCTCCTCATGTATCATTACTGTTCCTATTGTGAAGTGCTCTGACTCCTTCGGGTACAGTCCGCGCTATATAAAAACGCATAAATAAATAAAATAAATAAAATAAACCTGCTGCTCCAGCTCTCCTCTTACCTCACTCGTCGCTCCGGGGTCTCTATGGCAGGAGGGGTGGTTGGGTCGAACTTCGTTTAACTAATGACTTCTGCAGCAGCCAGACTCCTCACAAGAGCGTAACGGTGAAGCGTGAGACCCGTCACTGCTACGTTCTCAATGGGAGGGCTGGCCAAAATGTCACCCTAGGGCCGTCATTAGTGCTACAAGATTGACGGCCCTGGAGGCTGGTTCAGACCAACAACAGTCAAGCACACACAAACGCGGGACCGACTGTTGGCAATTCAGGTGCGCGCAGCGCGCTGCTTTGTATTTTCAAACTGGACCGTCACCGTGGCACTAGAGGTCCGTTGCGGCCGCTGCAGCTTTTATAACTTACTTGGGGACACTGTGTTCCCAAATAAGTTATAAAGGCCACCGCGGCCGCAATGGGCCACCAGTGCCGCGGCCGCCCCAAAAATCGTAGATAGTCTTAAGAAGATCTGTTATATTCAGGAAAACATGCACATAAGACATGCTGATCATCGTGCAGTGTATGTCACAACAGTGAGTGAGTGAGCCATCCAACTGGAAAAACAGTTTGTGAAATTAAAACTGTTAAAATATCCTAGTTGGCAAGTGAGGCCATCGATCGCACCACTTACCCAATCCGGGTTGTGTGTGCTAATCTTCGATGGTGTTCGGAGTAGTGTGCTGAACTGCAATATGCTGGGGTAGGGAAAGATTTGATTACAATGGGAAATGTTGCATTAGGTTGCCGTGGAGGAGGGCATCCTCAACTATCATGGGCAAGAATATTTAGGCTGTATTTGCTCACATCGTTCAAGTGGAACTTCCGCAGCAACCTACCCCATCTCTGCCACCTTGCCTTGGTAACGAGAACCTCGGGTGGCCTGCTGCTTTTGTTCACTTCTGAGCGTAGGTTGAATATCGGTGTGTCATAGGTGTCAGCAGTTGCCTTGGTACAGGCATCTTAGAAGGCTGCGTAATTGAGCGCCGTGTTTGTAACAGGCAACGCCTTAAGGTTGCTGGAGTATGTGTCATCTTGTAGTGTGATAATGTTCCTGACAATATGAGGATAAAGGTAGAGTCCTAATAAAGGACTGCTCATTTCAATGATCTCTAGGGGAGAGTGGTGCCGGGGGTATTTTTCTATAAGCGTGGCGTACAGATGAGTAGTTATAACACCAAGGGCATCAATAGATCAGTATGCCTCAAAGAGTCGGTGCGGATATGTCATTAGTGGAATATGTATCAACAAGATAAGGAACACTTTTATCAAATGGTGTGTAAACCACATCTATTTTAAGGGGCGGACTCATGTCATGGGCTATAAATTTAGAAGAAACCTATATGGAGTACGCCTCTAATAAAAGGAAGTTAAGTGAAAACCAAAATTATTTGTCCCCTGATACAGGGCCAAGGTTTACCAAATTACCGGGAAAACTGGAAATAAACCCATGTATAGATCCAAAGCCCTTGTCTTAGGATAGATATCAATGTAGGGCTGGTAGTAAGTCAGTTAAGTATAACCATAGAATACATAGGTGGGCCACTCCCAAAGGAGCTTGTGTGGGAGCACAACTAACTGGCATGATCATGTATTGAGCTCCCCCCATGAAATGTAATCATTCAACCCACGTATGTGGGTTGAAGGTGAAAAATCCAATTCTGTTTCCTTCTAAAGAGGGCACCCTTGGTTATGTTAGGTAGGGATTCAATAATGGTCCAGAAAAGTTGTCTGCAGAGTGCCTAAGATTAACAAAGTGGGCACTCATCTTAGTGCTGATTCTCTGGCATTTCACATTACATTCATGTTCTGTGATGCAGGTTTTAACTGGGCGTGTTGTCATCCCTATATATCATTTCTTGCAGGGGACATGTCCTTGTGTTGCAATTGTATGGGACTGTCGTCTCCAAATGAAGGTCTTGAGAGTTTAATTTTCTTGAAGGCAGTGGTAAGATTACATACCGCACATAAACCACATGGGGAAGTGACCTTTCACAGGAGGCATGGCCAAATAGTGCTTTAGTTATTGCCTGCAGCTCTCTGTGGTCTTGTAAGGACCGACATGTCTTTGATGTTTAAGGTTAATTTGAAAGCAATCCTAGGAGGTGGTAAGCAACGTTTACCACCACTCAGAATGTTCCAATTTTTGCATATGATTTTGCTTATTCTGTTGGATTCAGTGGTGAATGTAGTGACATCAGTATGTCAGTGGGTCCCTTCTCGGTGTGTTCTAGAAGGGCCTTTCTATTGTGGTTCCTAGTGTGTCGTCTTGCAATCCTAACAGTGTGTGCAGGGTAAGCCCTGTACTCTAGGTTTTTTGCCAGTTCAGTTGCTTGGGAGTCGTAGGCAGTGATGCAGCTGCAAATGCGACGCAATCATAGAAACTGACCAAATGAGAGATTCTCTTGCAAGGTTCTTGGGTTGTGGCTCCCAAAAAGTAAGAGGCTATTGCAATCTGTGAGTTTTTTAATAAGTGGTTGTTGTGAGTTTTCAATCTGTCCCAAGGTGCATCATCAAGTCTAGAAATGGAAGGTTCCTATTTGGCACATTGTTTGTGAAGCGAAGGAATGGGTTGAGTGTATTTACCTATTCAAAGAAGTCCTCAAGAGTAGTTCTATCACCTTTCCAAAGGATAAGGATATCATCGATGTACCTAGGCCAGAGTGAGATATTGTCACGATATGGGTTAGTGTTGTAGAATATATTTTTATCCTCGAAGGCAGATACAATCATTCGTTTCTGGTGTTGAGACAAGGGAAATTATCTGGATACTGATTCTCCTAGTGGTGTCTGCAGCCACTGGAGTGTAGCACTGGCTGTTGGCTAACTGGCGGACACATTCAGTCTCATAGTCAATGGACGACAGAATGACAAATACGCCATCCTTATCTGCTTGTTTAATGGTGATCTGTCTGTCATCAGCCAAGGATTTAATTGCAGTCAGTTCAGCTCTGGATAGGTTCTGGAAGGAACAACCCTTACAGCTCCTGGAAACTTCTCTAAGAACTGTTTGTTTATAGTGCAAGAACTTGACTGGTGTCATGTTATTTATCGGGGTGAATGTGGATGGGCTCATTAAACCAGAATCTGATTGAGGGGGGTGGGTTTTTCTTGGAAAAAGGCTTTTAGTCTTATCTTATGGAAGAAATTGTGGAGTTCACAACTTCCCCAAAATGTATTGTTTCTTGGTGTTGGAACACATCCTAAACCTTTCTGCAGGACCTTGTGCTCCGTGGTAATTAGCAATCTTTCAGAGAGGTTGACAATTAGTTTGTCTTCCCCATACATCTTCTTGTTTGTGCCTTTGGTTGGGGAGGTTCCTGCCATTGGACCTGTTTCTGTGCTCTTCTGTGCCCTCTTCCTCTGCCTCGTCCTCTGTCTAACAAAGGCTGGTTATAAGGTTGAGGGAAGAGTTGGTTGTCTTTGCGGGAAAATCGGGTACTGCCAAAAAGGTGGTGCTTGGAAAGTACATGCCCCAAGTAGTGGAAAAAGCCTGGGTTGCCCCTTTTGACTCCTCTAGTATTATTGCCCCAACCACCACTGCTAGAGTTGCTTTTGGAGGAGGTTGAATTTCTTCTGCTCGAGGTCCTGCTCTCATCTGACGAGAACTCTCCAGCTGCCGAGACATAGTCTTCTTTTAGGTAAGGGAAGACCTCCTTTCTGTCAAATGTGTTCATATCTTTCTGTAATTTTTTTTTGTTTCAATAGGTAGTCTTTATTCTTAGCGATCTCATTGTTTATCTTAGCCTGATTATTTTTGAATTTTGAGAGTTGGATACTTGTCTTGAGTGCCCCCTCTACTATCTGAATTTTGATCAGCAGTTCCTCACCCAGACGTTTGGCCATATTGATGATAAGCACTAGCCAATCCCTACTACACTTCCATGCCACCTGAGACCATTTTTTTTAAGGTGCCATAGGAAGCTAGTAGCTCAAATTTGTTGTCTGGACAACAGTGATGACACTTCTTGGTCCTGGCACTTTGTAGATGCCTTGATTAATTCATTTTTCATATTGGTCCTGGTGGATTTCTGCAGATTTGACAAATATAAGTTAAGAAGCATGTTGACCACACACTAAATCTGCCACCAGAGATCATTGCCTCTGCCGGTGGCACCCATATTTTTAATCAGACTGGTGGACACGCAGAATAAAAAGTCTTTAGTCACGTACCCTACCTGATCTTTTTTAATCACTTACCACTTTTCATAAACACCAGCACACATCCACACTTAGGGCCCTACATAGGCACTCAACAAAATGACCTTGGATAAAAATGTCCCCTAAAGAGCCCCATTAAGGGTGCCCGTTGAAGATTGCAGAGCTGTCTCGATGAGAAGTAAAGGTCCGATGAAGAAGCATGACACCCTGTAAGGGCGTGTGAGGGCTCTAAATCCAAAAGGGAACTACCCTCCCTTGACACCGTACACTACCTAATTTTTTAATACATCTCTAAACGTTACTTTTCTTTTCTACAGAAACTGCATACCTATGAGACTACTAGTATTACTTTGGATCATGTATGCTGGACCTTGATGAGCTCTTAGCCCCCCCTCCTCTTTGTTGCAATTGTCAGTGAACCTATAGACATTGTGCTATGAAAAGTCATCTCTACCCAAGCATGGCATTTCCCCTTGATTGAGAATTTGCAGGGTTTACCACATCAAATGAGTGACTAATCAGCTAAAAATGTCAAGAAGAAAAGTGGTTATGCTGCTGGTTATTGAATTTTCCAAGCACCTTACAATGCTTATAAGTGCTCAACATATTCAAGCTCTAGAAGAATTACAAAATATCATTGACCAATACTCCCAAGTACTTCATGAAGGAGACCCGGTAAATAGGGACGTAGGCATGAAAAAAGCTTGGGTTACATGCCTAGCTACAGACTGGCAGAGAAATTTGAGATTCTAAAGCCTTGTACTTGTAAAGGGAAGAAAAGAAACAGATGGTTTGACACTGAATGCAGACTGATTAAGCAAAATTTAGGAAGGTTACAGCGTGCCCAGCAGCAGGTTAAAGATAGTTTGGCCTATTGAGAATTGTTGAAACAGTATACAAACAGTATAAAGGACAATTGTGAGTAAATTATGTTGGCTATTTTAGAAAAAGACATCCAGAAATTTTGGAGGCTGGTAAGATATGGTACACAGGAGAAGGAGAGAAATGAGCCTAGCATGGTACCTGAGGAGGCATGGGTAGAGTGTATAAATTCTCTATTTAAGGTGAACGATGATGCCACCCTCTAGATCCCTGGTCCCATAGTCAATGAGACGTTAGCAATCTTCTCTAAATAGGCAGTAAAAGATATAACATCTAGAATCTGCCAAATTCAAGCTGCAGGGCCTGGTGATCTGCTGGCAATATTAATAAAATCAAATTTGGATTGATGGACAAAACTCCTCTCCGAGGCATATAAAGCTTTTAGTGCTACAGGCATTTTCCTTTTGAATTGGAAAGGGGCTATTGTTAGACCTATACATAAAAAGAGTGATCCTTATTTCCTGAAAATCTTTAGGCTTATTAGCCTCATTGGACGTGGAAGCAAAGATATACGGTAAAATATTATTGAACAGTCTCACAGCATGGATTGCCAAGGGGAACTTAATCTCAATTGAACAAGAGGGCTTTAAAGATGATCATTACACAATTGACCATTGCTTTAGTCTCTGGGCAATTGCCTGTAAGACAATTGAAGTGGGAGGAGCCCTCTATGCTTGCTTTGTTGACTTCAGGTCAGCATTTCACCTAGTTAACCATGGAACATTGTAAACAAAGTTAAAAATTCAGAAATCCCAGAAGGTCTAGTGAGAATTCGGAGAGAACTCTACACTAATATCTGGGTCAGGATAAAAGTGGATAAAGTGGGAAGCCTCTCAAGAAGAATAAATATGGAGAATGGTTTGTGCCAGGGATGTGTGATGGCTCCAACACTCTTTGAGCTATATTTAGCTGAATTACCCAAAGTCTCACAGTTTAATAGTCCTTGTCTCCTTTATGCCGATGATTTAATCATTTTAGATTGCACTCCAATCAGTCTTTAAGGAAACTAGAGGAATTTATGAGGTACTGCAGAAGTAATAATCTAGTAATAGATTTTGATAAGACTAAAATTATAACATTTGGCAAAAAGAAAGTGGAGAAGTGATGGAGAATTGGGAGAACTCCAGTCCAGGATGAATGAGAATACAAGAATTTAGGGATAATTTCACTAAATCCCTCTCCTAAAGCTGGCACAATGATATGCAGAGAAATAAAGCCATTTCAACCATCCCTGGATTGAACAAAATGAAGAGGGCCTATGATGATCCATCACTTCACCCAGTTCTGGCCACATTTAAAGCTTTGGTTGTGTCACAGTTTTTGCATAGACTGGAGGTTCTAGGTCTGAGCAGGTATCGAGGATGGGCTAAAACAGAGGATCGATGTGTAAAGATATGCTTTTCCTACCAAATGTGCTATAGCCAAGGCAATGGTGATCAAACCTATGTTGGAAACCTGTTCAATGATTGCTATTTTTTGCTCCTTGAGATTCTGGGTTAAATTATAACTATCTGAGCAGACAAATGTAGCATCCCTATGTAGAGATGAAATAATGAAAAGTGAGTTGAGGCAGAAGAGGTCAAAAAGAAGTTGCTTGATATAGAAAATATATTGCAATGAAGCAATTATAGTATTACTGTTGTAATAAAAGGTGTCCAGTAGTCCAGAAGATTATGTAAGATAACAGCTCCTTAAAGGAATGCGAGCTCCCTAAAGAATGGAAATCCGCCCAGATCCTGCCTATTGGAAAAAATGCCAAACTCCCCCCGATGTTGTCACTAATTACCACCCAATCTCTCTGCTCCCCCTGCTAAGTAAACTATTAGAAAAACACATGAATAAACATCTGTCCAGTTTCTTAGAATCCTCCAACTGCCTAGACCATCACAGTCAGGATTCCGGCCTAGACACAGTACGGAGTCAGCACTGGTGACAGTCACTGACAACATCCGAATGCTGGCAGACAACGGTCAGGCAGTGATTCTTATCCTGCTTGTCTGCAGCATTTGACACCATCTCCCATCAGCTCCTATTGGAGAGACTGAGAGGAAGAGGTGTTGAGGGGTATACACTAAAATGGCTGACTAATTTCTGGCCGAGAGAACCCGAACCATCAATTTAGGACCTTTCAGATCAAAGACGACCAAGGTCACCAAAGGAGTCCCCCAGGGATCAAGTCTAAGTCCTACCCTATTCAATATTTACTTTACCCCACTTGCTAACCGGCTAAAAAAATAAGGGTCCATACCAATCTCCTATGCTGATGACACACAACTGCTTCTCTCCTTTGATAAAAATAACACCAGCATTCAGGCTACATTTTCAGAGGGAATGAAAAACATACAGGACTGCATGAGCAATAACTTCCTCCTGCTAAACACAGAGAAGACAGAAATCGTGTTATTTAAAGAAGTAGTAATAAAGTGGTCTCCTAACTGGTGGCCAGGAGACTTGGGAACGGCTCCGTCCCCAAAACAAGTGGTAAAGAACCTAGGGGTTCATATTGACCAGAAGTTAAACTTGGAGGAACATGCCACTTCCACAGCCAGAGCCTGTTTCCATGCACTGTGTCTTCTGCGCGAAGTCTTCCCCCTTCTTCCTCTGTCCACACGGAAAACACAGATACAGGCACTGGTCACTAGTCGCTGCTTATTTCAGCCAAGGAATCCTCCTTAAACAGACTGCAAGTGGTCCAGAACACGGCAGCGGGACTAGTGCCCAACACCCCCCCAGAACAGCTTCATTTCCCCTTCTCCGCAAACTGCACTGGCTCCCTATTCGCAAAGGGACCAGATTTAAAATCTCCTGCATGTTCTACAAAGCCCTCAACAACCTGGAAACCAGGTATATCGCAGACAAACTGGTCCGTTACACCCCCTCACGGACCCTCCGATCAGGATCCAAAGACCTTCTTCTTATGCCTCGTATCAAGCAGACTAGGTTGGGGGGGAAATCATTCTCTTATCTAGCACCACTATACTGGAACCAACTATCCATCTCCGACACTGCTCCAACTACACATCTTTCTGAAAGCTGCTAAAAACTACACTCTTCTGATTCTCTTGTTTTGATAGCCAAAGGCCGCTGCAGCGCGGAGATACCCCGTTGGGGTGATTCAGGCGCTTTACAAATGACATAAATAAAAAAAAAATTATTAGGTAGTTGTCATGAAGAACCCCACCAGGAGCAGCCTTTCTGTTGCTCAACCCATTCTCCAACTGACTCTCTCAATCATGCAACATTCCACAGCATCACCACACACCAACGTTCCACATCCCAGTCACACTGGCTGAGCCGCAGGTATAACATATCTCCCTTCTTTACAAAAGCCAGAATAACATTAGCGACTACTCCATGCATGTCTACCAAATTGCAAAACGACAGGCAAGAAAAGTGCATACAAAAGCTAGAACACCATTAGTGACTACTGCGTGCATGTCTACTTAATAGCAAACTAGAGGCATTACAGGTGCATGGATCACGGGGAAACCATAACACACATGGTGCATAACTAAGTAAGCAACACATCGCCAAATTAAATATAGAGATGAATCACGTCACAATATCAAATGTGAAAACCATGCATGTAACTTACTAATTGTAAAAGACCATGCATGCTAATCAGAGGTAATAAAATAAATAAATCAAAATACATGCAAGTAACTTGTTGAATGCAAGCATATTGCCACCATAAATATAGAGAGGTGGTACAAGTCAACATGCCACAAGGATCACACACCCAATGAATAAAACAAACACACCTCGCACATCTTCCCCTTTCCATTACAAAAAACCCATACAGTCATCCACACCACAGCTCCTTTACTAAACCCCTAATGCCACAAACATGCCAGCTGGCCAGGCCGACACAAAAGACAACACGCAGGGAACCAACCACCGAGGGTGCAGTTGGAACCACCCTATAGCACAACAAAAGGAGAGAAGCGCTCTCAATCACATCACAATGAAGCATCACCATTACACTTACAAGTAGGAGATTCACTTACGACCCTCCCACAACCACACAATGTTTGTAGACCTGAATGGCTTATCCTCATAAAGCCACCACTCACACAATACCAACAGTGGGTGATATTCCTACATCATTCCGCAACCACGTAAGTGTGGTAGACCTGAGTGACTAAGCCATTCTTTTTGAACTACAGGGCCACCCCCCCCGAAATCTTTACCCCCCAGAACACCCATTTTCTTTGCGCCTGGGAGAGTCATAAACCATTTACCTTGCACATGACACACCAACCCATTGGCTGGATGTGTGTGTATAATATAAGTGCTAGGGCATGGTCATTTATAGCAAAAGTTACATTGATATAGTTAGTAAACTGTTCAAATAAAGAACATTAGGGAATTAATGGACCAGAATGCATTGCTTTGATGGCATCGAGTCTGGATTGGGAAGATATTTTACTTATGACATACTGATGTGAACATGGTACGTATTTTCCACAACATATAAATGGGTGTTAGTCACACATATTATAATGACATTACAACTTCCTCCTGATTTATCTACCGTCTGTGATGTAACACATAGGCTCCTGACAGATATTCCATGTGTAACCTTAAGATGAGGATACCCTGCAAATGGATTTTGTTTATTGAAATATTTCCATTCTCTAAAGTGCAATACCCAATTCACAAGAATAAAACAGCAATGCCGAACATAGACGCACAATTAGGGGCAGATTTATGAGGCACTTGCGCCACGTTTACGCCGCTGTTGCGTCACGCAAGGCGGCGTAAACGTGGCGCATCCCTACGAACGATTTACAACGTGACGCATCTAGGCAGATGCGTCACGTTGTAAAGCCCTGCGCCGCTTGTGGGCGTTCCGGCGCAGGGTGGGTGTTCCGGGGCAGGTGCGCCTCGCAAAAGTGGCTGAGTGAAATCTATAAGATTTCACTCAGTCACTTTCAGGCCAATGCTGCGTCAAAAGCCTGCGCCTGCTTGAAGCAGGCGTAGGTCTTGACGCAGCATTGTGGAGATGGGGCACCCCCGAGCCTTGCTGGAGCTGCGTCGCGCTTGCGACGCAACTCCAGCAATGCGTGACCTTTACGGCACAGATGCGTCACGCATCTGTGCCGTTTTTGCCCCATGGTGCGCCGCATCATAAATGCGGCGCACCATGGGTGGCGGAGCTGTGGCGCACTGTGGCGCATGTTAACTGGCGCATCCCTGGGGATGCGCCAGTTAACATAAATCTGCCCCTAAGTGTTCATGTGAAGGAGAACAGCTAATTGTACTCTAACTACTCCAGGGAGCCCGATTTCGGACAAAGATTAACATGGGTACATTGCAAACAACTCCTTACACTGATATGCAATCTTGCCCCGAGGCTCTTTGGAGTCTCTGCAAAGGAGCTGGCTCTGAAGCATATGTCAGGGAGTAAACGATACCATAGTTATAAGCCAAGAAAAAGACATTATGAGTATCAGCGGCCTGTCTGCAACGTTACCCCTCAGGCAGGAGTACTGCTGGCAGCGCATACAGACAGAAGTGTGGCACATCTCCCACTCTCTTTCTCACTTCCTCTCCCCTATTGCAGTGTCCGACTGTGGGAGCGGGATGTGTCAACTGTTTGACACGAGATTAAAGAGATTTTTGCTTCTAATCTTCTCTAAGGCAGTAGTGCTCCCCATGCTCTGCTATGGTAAAAACCCGGCGCAGTTAGGTCGAGTTCTTGCTTATAAAACTAAGTGGAGCTCTCTTCCCTCACCCGAATGATAAGTTATTATTATCTTGCCAATCTTTCCTCAGGCCCCGCATTATAATTACTGCAACCAACAGTTACAAAGTGAGAGGGCACAGGGTTGCAATACATGGCCTGAAAGTACTTTGATTCTGGGGCAATGGGAGCGCCCCAGTGGTAAAATACAATTTTGCCTTTGGCTATGAAAATAGCTAAGAAAAACCAAAGGTGATGATGGACGGAGCGTTGACAATACAAACACTCACCCCCAGTCAACTGATCTGGGTTTAATCCATCACCGTTCTTTAGCTCACTCCGCCACCCCAGTTCAGACATGGCTATATGCAAATCAGTCTGACCCTGTGCCTTCTGGGAACAGTCCAGCCCGAACTGCCAAGCCATGTCTTCCCTGGACCGGAATCAAGCTTCCCAGGACCGGTTTCTGGCATTACAGCCGTCTTCAGCCGGGCTTGCTTGACTCCAGTGGCAAAGTGAGCAAGGGACTCACGTCTGAGCATACCCTGCCAACTTAGGGCGAACAAAGAAAAACCAAAGGTGATGATGGACGGAGCGTTGACAATACAAACACTCACCCCCAGTCAACTGATCTGGGTTTAATCCATCACCGTTCTTTAGCTCACTCCGCCACCCCAGTTCAGACATGGCTATATGCAAATCAGTCTGACCCTGTGCCTTCTGGGAACAGTCCAGCCCGAACTGCCAAGCCATGTCTTCCCTGGACCGGAATCAAGCTTCCCAGGACCGGTTTCTGGCATTACAGCCGTCTTCAGCCGGGCTTGCTTGACTCCAGTGGCAAAGTGAGCAAGGGACTCACGTCTGAGCATACCCTGCCAACTTAGGGCGAACAAAGAAAAACCAAAGGTGATGATGGACGGAGCGTTGACAATACAAACACTCACCCCCAGTCAACTGATCTGGGTTTAATCCATCACCGTTCTTTAGCTCACTCCGCCACCCCAGTTCAGACATGGCTATATGCAAATCAGTCTGACCCTGTGCCTTCTGGGAACAGTCCAGCCCGAACTGCCAAGCCATGTCTTCCCTGGACCGGAATCAAGCTTCCCAGGACCGGTTTCTGGCATTACAGCCGTCTTCAGCCGGGCTTGCTTGACTCCAGTGGCAAAGTGAGCAAGGGACTCACGTCTGAGCATACCCTGCCAACTTAGGGCGAACAAAGAAAAACCAAAGGTGATGATGGACGGAGCGTTGACAATACAAACACTCACCCCCAGTCAACTGATCTGGGTTTAATCCATCACCGTTCTTTAGCTCACTCCGCCACCCCAGTTCAGACATGGCTATATGCAAATCAGTCTGACCCTGTGCCTTCTGGGAACAGTCCAGCCCGAACTGCCAAGCCATGTCTTCCCTGGACCGGAATCAAGCTTCCCAGGACCGGTTTCTGGCATTACAGCCGTCTTCAGCCGGGCTTGCTTGACTCCAGTGGCAAAGTGAGCAAGGGACTCACGTCTGAGCATACCCTGCCAACTTAGGGCGAACAAAGAAAAACCAAAGGTGATGATGGACGGAGCGTTGACAATACAAACACTCACCCCCAGTCAACTGATCTGGGTTTAATCCATCACCGTTCTTTAGCTCACTCCGCCACCCCAGTTCAGACATGGCTATATGCAAATCAGTCTGACCCTGTGCCTTCTGGGAACAGTCCAGCCCGAACTGCCAAGCCATGTCTTCCCTGGACCGGAATCAAGCTTCCCAGGACCGGTTTCTGGCATTACAGCCGTCTTCAGCCGGGCTTGCTTGACTCCAGTGGCAAAGTGAGCAAGGGACTCACGTCTGAGCATACCCTGCCAACTTAGGGCGAACAAAGAAAAACCAAAGGTGATGATGGACGGAGCGTTGACAATACAAACACTCACCCCCAGTCAACTGATCTGGGTTTAATCCATCACCGTTCTTTAGCTCACTCCGCCACCCCAGTTCAGACATGGCTATATGCAAATCAGTCTGACCCTGTGCCTTCTGGGAACAGTCCAGCCCGAACTGCCAAGCCATGTCTTCCCTGGACCGGAATCAAGCTTCCCAGGACCGGTTTCTGGCATTACAGCCGTCTTCAGCCGGGCTTGCTTGACTCCAGTGGCAAAGTGAGCAAGGGACTCACGTCTGAGCATACCCTGCCAACTTAGGGCGAACAAAGAAAAACCAAAGGTGATGATGGACGGAGCGTTGACAATACAAACACTCACCCCCAGTCAACTGATCTGGGTTTAATCCATCACCGTTCTTTAGCTCACTCCGCCACCCCAGTTCAGACATGGCTATATGCAAATCAGTCTGACCCTGTGCCTTCTGGGAACAGTCCAGCCCGAACTGCCAAGCCATGTCTTCCCTGGACCGGAATCAAGCTTCCCAGGACCGGTTTCTGGCATTACAGCCGTCTTCAGCCGGGCTTGCTTGACTCCAGTGGCAAAGTGAGCAAGGGACTCACGTCTGAGCATACCCTGCCAACTTAGGGCGAACAAAGAAAAACCAAAGGTGATGATGGACGGAGCGTTGACAATACAAACACTCACCCCCAGTCAACTGATCTGGGTTTAATCCATCACCGTTCTTTAGCTCACTCCGCCACCCCAGTTCAGACATGGCTATATGCAAATCAGTCTGACCCTGTGCCTTCTGGGAACAGTCCAGCCCGAACTGCCAAGCCATGTCTTCCCTGGACCGGAATCAAGCTTCCCAGGACCGGTTTCTGGCATTACAGCCGTCTTCAGCCGGGCTTGCTTGACTCCAGTGGCAAAGTGAGCAAGGGACTCACGTCTGAGCATACCCTGCCAACTTAGGGCGAACAAAGAAAAACCAAAGGTGATGATGGACGGAGCGTTGACAATACAAACACTCACCCCCAGTCAACTGATCTGGGTTTAATCCATCACCGTTCTTTAGCTCACTCCGCCACCCCAGTTCAGACATGGCTATATGCAAATCAGTCTGACCCTGTGCCTTCTGGGAACAGTCCAGCCCGAACTGCCAAGCCATGTCTTCCCTGGACCGGAATCAAGCTTCCCAGGACCGGTTTCTGGCATTACAGCCGTCTTCAGCCGGGCTTGCTTGACTCCAGTGGCAAAGTGAGCAAGGGACTCACGTCTGAGCATACCCTGCCAACTTAGGGCGAACAAAGAAAAACCAAAGGTGATGATGGACGGAGCGTTGACAATACAAACACTCACCCCCAGTCAACTGATCTGGGTTTAATCCATCACCGTTCTTTAGCTCACTCCGCCACCCCAGTTCAGACATGGCTATATGCAAATCAGTCTGACCCTGTGCCTTCTGGGAACAGTCCAGCCCGAACTGCCAAGCCATGTCTTCCCTGGACCGGAATCAAGCTTCCCAGGACCGGTTTCTGGCATTACAGCCGTCTTCAGCCGGGCTTGCTTGACTCCAGTGGCAAAGTGAGCAAGGGACTCACGTCTGAGCATACCCTGCCAACTTAGGGCGAACAAAGAAAAACCAAAGGTGATGATGGACGGAGCGTTGACAATACAAACACTCACCCCCAGTCAACTGATCTGGGTTTAATCCATCACCGTTCTTTAGCTCACTCCGCCACCCCAGTTCAGACATGGCTATATGCAAATCAGTCTGACCCTGTGCCTTCTGGGAACAGTCCAGCCCGAACTGCCAAGCCATGTCTTCCCTGGACCGGAATCAAGCTTCCCAGGACCGGTTTCTGGCATTACAGCCGTCTTCAGCCGGGCTTGCTTGACTCCAGTGGCAAAGTGAGCAAGGGACTCACGTCTGAGCATACCCTGCCAACTTAGGGCGAACAAAGAAAAACCAAAGGTGATGATGGACGGAGCGTTGACAATACAAACACTCACCCCCAGTCAACTGATCTGGGTTTAATCCATCACCGTTCTTTAGCTCACTCCGCCACCCCAGTTCAGACATGGCTATATGCAAATCAGTCTGACCCTGTGCCTTCTGGGAACAGTCCAGCCCGAACTGCCAAGCCATGTCTTCCCTGGACCGGAATCAAGCTTCCCAGGACCGGTTTCTGGCATTACAGCCGTCTTCAGCCGGGCTTGCTTGACTCCAGTGGCAAAGTGAGCAAGGGACTCACGTCTGAGCATACCCTGCCAACTTAGGGCGAACAAAGAAAAACCAAAGGTGATGATGGACGGAGCGTTGACAATACAAACACTCACCCCCAGTCAACTGATCTGGGTTTAATCCATCACCGTTCTTTAGCTCACTCCGCCACCCCAGTTCAGACATGGCTATATGCAAATCAGTCTGACCCTGTGCCTTCTGGGAACAGTCCAGCCCGAACTGCCAAGCCATGTCTTCCCTGGACCGGAATCAAGCTTCCCAGGACCGGTTTCTGGCATTACAGCCGTCTTCAGCCGGGCTTGCTTGACTCCAGTGGCAAAGTGAGCAAGGGACTCACGTCTGAGCATACCCTGCCAACTTAGGGCGAACAAAGAAAAACCAAAGGTGATGATGGACGGAGCGTTGACAATACAAACACTCACCCCCAGTCAACTGATCTGGGTTTAATCCATCACCGTTCTTTAGCTCACTCCGCCACCCCAGTTCAGACATGGCTATATGCAAATCAGTCTGACCCTGTGCCTTCTGGGAACAGTCCAGCCCGAACTGCCAAGCCATGTCTTCCCTGGACCGGAATCAAGCTTCCCAGGACCGGTTTCTGGCATTACAGCCGTCTTCAGCCGGGCTTGCTTGACTCCAGTGGCAAAGTGAGCAAGGGACTCACGTCTGAGCATACCCTGCCAACTTAGGGCGAACAAAGAAAAACCAAAGGTGATGATGGACGGAGCGTTGACAATACAAACACTCACCCCCAGTCAACTGATCTGGGTTTAATCCATCACCGTTCTTTAGCTCACTCCGCCACCCCAGTTCAGACATGGCTATATGCAAATCAGTCTGACCCTGTGCCTTCTGGGAACAGTCCAGCCCGAACTGCCAAGCCATGTCTTCCCTGGACCGGAATCAAGCTTCCCAGGACCGGTTTCTGGCATTACAGCCGTCTTCAGCCGGGCTTGCTTGACTCCAGTGGCAAAGTGAGCAAGGGACTCACGTCTGAGCATACCCTGCCAACTTAGGGCGAACAAAGAAAAACCAAAGGTGATGATGGACGGAGCGTTGACAATACAAACACTCACCCCCAGTCAACTGATCTGGGTTTAATCCATCACCGTTCTTTAGCTCACTCCGCCACCCCAGTTCAGACATGGCTATATGCAAATCAGTCTGACCCTGTGCCTTCTGGGAACAGTCCAGCCCGAACTGCCAAGCCATGTCTTCCCTGGACCGGAATCAAGCTTCCCAGGACCGGTTTCTGGCATTACAGCCGTCTTCAGCCGGGCTTGCTTGACTCCAGTGGCAAAGTGAGCAAGGGACTCACGTCTGAGCATACCCTGCCAACTTAGGGCGAACAAAGAAAAACCAAAGGTGATGATGGACGGAGCGTTGACAATACAAACACTCACCCCCAGTCAACTGATCTGGGTTTAATCCATCACCGTTCTTTAGCTCACTCCGCCACCCCAGTTCAGACATGGCTATATGCAAATCAGTCTGACCCTGTGCCTTCTGGGAACAGTCCAGCCCGAACTGCCAAGCCATGTCTTCCCTGGACCGGAATCAAGCTTCCCAGGACCGGTTTCTGGCATTACAGCCGTCTTCAGCCGGGCTTGCTTGACTCCAGTGGCAAAGTGAGCAAGGGACTCACGTCTGAGCATACCCTGCCAACTTAGGGCGAACAAAGAAAAACCAAAGGTGATGATGGACGGAGCGTTGACAATACAAACACTCACCCCCAGTCAACTGATCTGGGTTTAATCCATCACCGTTCTTTAGCTCACTCCGCCACCCCAGTTCAGACATGGCTATATGCAAATCAGTCTGACCCTGTGCCTTCTGGGAACAGTCCAGCCCGAACTGCCAAGCCATGTCTTCCCTGGACCGGAATCAAGCTTCCCAGGACCGGTTTCTGGCATTACAGCCGTCTTCAGCCGGGCTTGCTTGACTCCAGTGGCAAAGTGAGCAAGGGACTCACGTCTGAGCATACCCTGCCAACTTAGGGCGAACAAAGAAAAACCAAAGGTGATGATGGACGGAGCGTTGACAATACAAACACTCACCCCCAGTCAACTGATCTGGGTTTAATCCATCACCGTTCTTTAGCTCACTCCGCCACCCCAGTTCAGACATGGCTATATGCAAATCAGTCTGACCCTGTGCCTTCTGGGAACAGTCCAGCCCGAACTGCCAAGCCATGTCTTCCCTGGACCGGAATCAAGCTTCCCAGGACCGGTTTCTGGCATTACAGCCGTCTTCAGCCGGGCTTGCTTGACTCCAGTGGCCATGTCTGAACTGGGGTGGCGGAGTGAGCTAAAGAACGGTGATGGATTAAACCCAGATCAGTTGACTGGGGGTGAGTGTTTGTATTGTCAACGCTCCGTCCATCATCACCTTTGGTTTTTCTTTGTTCGCCCTAAGTTGGCAGGGTATGCTCAGACGTGAGTCCCTTGCTCACTTTGCCACTGGAGTCAAGCAAGCCCGGCTGAAGACGGCTGTAATGCCAGAAACCGGTCCTGGGAAGCTTGATTCCGGTCCAGGGAAGACATGGCTTGGCAGTTCGGGCTGGACTGTACCCATGAGGCATAGGGTCAGACTGATTTGCATATGGCCATGTCTGAACTGGGGTGGCGGAGTGAGCTAAAGAACGGTGATGGATTAAACCCAGATCAGTTGACTGGGGGTGAGTGTTTGTATTGTCAACGCTCCGTCCATCATCACCTTTGGTTTTTCTTTGTTCGCCCTAAGTTGGCAGGGTATGCTCAGACGTGAGTCCCTTGCTCACTTTGCCACTGGAGTCAAGCAAGCCCGGCTGAAGACGGCTGTAATGCCAGAAACCGGTCCTGGGAAGCTTGATTCCGGTCCAGGGAAGACATGGCTTGGCAGTTCGGGCTGGACTGTACCCATGAGGCATAGGGTCAGACTGATTTGCATATGGCCATGTCTGAACTGGGGTGGCGGAGTGAGCTAAAGAACGGTGATGGATTAAACCCAGATCAGTTGACTGGGGGTGAGTGTTTGTATTGTCAACGCTCCGTCCATCATCACCTTTGGTTTTTCTTTGTTCGCCCTAAGTTGGCAGGGTATGCTCAGACGTGAGTCCCTTGCTCACTTTGCCACTGGAGTCAAGCAAGCCCGGCTGAAGACGGCTGTAATGCCAGAAACCGGTCCTGGGAAGCTTGATTCCGGTCCAGGGAAGACATGGCTTGGCAGTTCGGGCTGGACTGTACCCATGAGGCATAGGGTCAGACTGATTTGCATATGGCCATGTCTGAACTGGGGTGGCGGAGTGAGCTAAAGAACGGTGATGGATTAAACCCAGATCAGTCGACTGGGGGTGAGTGTTTGTATTGTCAACGCTCCGTCCATCATCACCTTTGGTTTTTCTTTGTTCGCCCTAAGTTGGCAGGGTATGCTCAGACGTGAGTCCCTTGCTCACTTTGCCACTGGAGTCAAGCAAGCCCGGCTGAAGACGGCTGTAATGCCAGAAACCGGTCCTGGGAAGCTTGATTCCGGTCCAGGGAAGACATGGCTTGGCAGTTCGGGCTGGACTGTACCCATGAGGCATAGGGTCAGACTGATTTGCATATGGCCATGTCTGAACTGGGGTGGCGGAGTGAGCTAAAGAACGGTGATGGATTAAACCCAGATCAGTTGACTGGGGGTGAGTGTTTGTATTGTCAACGCTCCGTCCATCATCACCTTTGGTTTTTCTTTGTTCGCCCTAAGTTGGCAGGGTATGCTCAGACGTGAGTCCCTTGCTCACTTTGCCACTGGAGTCAAGCAAGCCCGGCTGAAGACGGCTGTAATGCCAGAAACCGGTCCTGGGAAGCTTGATTCCGGTCCAGGGAAGACATGGCTTGGCAGTTCGGGCTGGACTGTACCCATGAGGCATAGGGTCAGACTGATTTGCATATGGCCATGTCTGAACTGGGGTGGCGGAGTGAGCTAAAGAACGGTGATGGATTAAACCCAGATCAGTTGACTGGGGGTGAGTGTTTGTATTGTCAACGCTCCGTCCATCATCACCTTTGGTTTTTCTTTGTTCGCCCTAAGTTGGCAGGGTATGCTCAGACGTGAGTCCCTTGCTCACTTTGCCACTGGAGTCAAGCAAGCCCGGCTGAAGACGGCTGTAATGCCAGAAACCGGTCCTGGGAAGCTTGATTCCGGTCCAGGGAAGACATGGCTTGACAGTTCGGGCTGGACTGTACCCATGAGGCATAGGGTCAGACTGATTTGCATATGGCCATGTCTGAACTGGGGTGGCGGAGTGAGCTAAAGAACGGTGATGGATTAAACCCAGATCAGTTGACTGGGGGTGAGTGTTTGTATTGTCAACGCTCCGTCCATCATCACCTTTGGTTTTTCTTTGTTCGCCCTAAGTTGGCAGGGTATGCTCAGACGTGAGTCCCTTGCTCACTTTGCCACTGGAGTCAAGCAAGCCCGGCTGAAGACGGCTGTAATGCCAGAAACCGGTCCTGGGAAGCTTGATTCCGGTCCAGGGAAGACATGGCTTGGCAGTTCGGGCTGGACTGTACCCATGAGGCATAGGGTCAGACTGATTTGCATATGGCCATGTCTGAACTGGGGTGGCGGAGTGAGCTAAAGAACGGTGATGGATTAAACCCAGATCAGTTGACTGGGGGTGAGTGTTTGTATTGTCAACGCTCCGTCCATCATCACCTTTGGTTTTTCTTTGTTCGCCCTAAGTTGGCAGGGTATGCTCAGACGTGAGTCCCTTGCTCACTTTGCCACTGGAGTCAAGCAAGCCCGGCTGAAGACGGCTGTAATGCCAGAAACCGGTCCTGGGAAGCTTGATTCCGGTCCAGGGAAGACATGGCTTGGCAGTTCGGGCTGGACTGTACCCATGAGGCATAGGGTCAGACTGATTTGCATATGGCCATGTCTGAACTGGGGTGGCGGAGTGAGCTAAAGAACGGTGATGGATTAAACCCAGATCAGTTGACTGGGGGTGAGTGTTTGTATTGTCAACGCTCCGTCCATCATCACCTTTGGTTTTTCTTTGTTCGCCCTAAGTTGGCAGGGTATGCTCAGACGTGAGTCCCTTGCTCACTTTGCCACTGGAGTCAAGCAAGCCCGGCTGAAGACGGCTGTAATGCCAGAAACCGGTCCTGGGAAGCTTGATTCCGGTCCAGGGAAGACATGGCTTGGCAGTTCGGGCTGGACTGTACCCATGAGGCATAGGGTCAGACTGATTTGCATATGGCCATGTCTGAACTGGGGTGGCGGAGTGAGCTAAAGAACGGTGATGGATTAAACCCAGATCAGTTGACTGGGGGTGAGTGTTTGTATTGTCAACGCTCCGTCCATCATCACCTTTGGTTTTTCTTTGTTCGCCCTAAGTTGGCAGGGTATGCTCAGACGTGAGTCCCTTGCTCACTTTGCCACTGGAGTCAAGCAAGCCCGGCTGAAGACGGCTGTAATGCCAGAAACCGGTCCTGGGAAGCTTGATTCCGGTCCAGGGAAGACATGGCTTGGCAGTTCGGGCTGGACTGTACCCATGAGGCATAGGGTCAGACTGATTTGCATATGGCCATGTCTGAACTGGGGTGGCGGAGTGAGCTAAAGAACGGTGATGGATTAAACCCAGATCAGTTGACTGGGGGTGAGTGTTTGTATTGTCAACGCTCCGTCCATCATCACCTTTGGTTTTTCTTTGTTCGCCCTAAGTTGGCAGGGTATGCTCAGACGTGAGTCCCTTGCTCACTTTGCCACTGGAGTCAAGCAAGCCCGGCTGAAGACGGCTGTAATGCCAGAAACCGGTCCTGGGAAGCTTGATTCCGGTCCAGGGAAGACATGGCTTGGCAGTTCGGGCTGGACTGTACCCATGAGGCATAGGGTCAGACTGATTTGCATATGGCCATGTCTGAACTGGGGTGGCGGAGTGAGCTAAAGAACGGTGATGGATTAAACCCAGATCAGTTGACTGGGGGTGAGTGTTTGTATTGTCAACGCTCCGTCCATCATCACCTTTGGTTTTTCTTTGTTCGCCCTAAGTTGGCAGGGTATGCTCAGACGTGAGTCCCTTGCTCACTTTGCCACTGGAGTCAAGCAAGCCCGGCTGAAGACGGCTGTAATGCCAGAAACCGGTCCTGGGAAGCTTGATTCCGGTCCAGGGAAGACATGGCTTGGCAGTTCGGGCTGGACTGTACCCATGAGGCATAGGGTCAGACTGATTTGCATATGGCCATGTCTGAACTGGGGTGGCGGAGTGAGCTAAAGAACGGTGATGGATTAAACCCAGATCAGTTGACTGGGGGTGAGTGTTTGTATTGTCAACGCTCCGTCCATCATCACCTTTGGTTTTTCTTTGTTCGCCCTAAGTTGGCAGGGTATGCTCAGACGTGAGTCCCTTGCTCACTTTGCCACTGGAGTCAAGCAAGCCCGGCTGAAGACGGCTGTAATGCCAGAAACCGGTCCTGGGAAGCTTGATTCCGGTCCAGGGAAGACATGGCTTGGCAGTTCGGGCTGGACTGTACCCATGAGGCATAGGGTCAGACTGATTTGCATATGGCCATGTCTGAACTGGGGTGGCGGAGTGAGCTAAAGAACGGTGATGGATTAAACCCAGATCAGTTGACTGGGGGTGAGTGTTTGTATTGTCAACGCTCCGTCCATCATCACCTTTGGTTTTTCTTTGTTCGCCCTAAGTTGGCAGGGTATGCTCAGACGTGAGTCCCTTGCTCACTTTGCCACTGGAGTCAAGCAAGCCCGGCTGAAGACGGCTGTAATGCCAGAAACCGGTCCTGGGAAGCTTGATTCCGGTCCAGGGAAGACATGGCTTGGCAGTTCGGGCTGGACTGTACCCATGAGGCATAGGGTCAGACTGATTTGCATATGGCCATGTCTGAACTGGGGTGGCGGAGTGAGCTAAAGAACGGTGATGGATTAAACCCAGATCAGTTGACTGGGGGTGAGTGTTTGTATTGTCAACGCTCCGTCCATCATCACCTTTGGTTTTTCTTTGTTCGCCCTAAGTTGGCAGGGTATGCTCAGACGTGAGTCCCTTGCTCACTTTGCCACTGGAGTCAAGCAAGCCCGGCTGAAGACGGCTGTAATGCCAGAAACCGGTCCTGGGAAGCTTGATTCCGGTCCAGGGAAGACATGGCTTGGCAGTTCGGGCTGGACTGTACCCATGAGGCATAGGGTCAGACTGATTTGCATATGGCCATGTCTGAACTGGGGTGGCGGAGTGAGCTAAAGAACGGTGATGGATTAAACCCAGATCAGTTGACTGGGGGTGAGTGTTTGTATTGTCAACGCTCCGTCCATCATCACCTTTGGTTTTTCTTTGTTCGCCCTAAGTTGGCAGGGTATGCTCAGACGTGAGTCCCTTGCTCACTTTGCCACTGGAGTCAAGCAAGCCCGGCTGAAGACGGCTGTAATGCCAGAAACCGGTCCTGGGAAGCTTGATTCCGGTCCAGGGAAGACATGGCTTGGCAGTTCGGGCTGGACTGTACCCATGAGGCATAGGGTCAGACTGATTTGCATATGGCCATGTCTGAACTGGGGTGGCGGAGTGAGCTAAAGAACGGTGATGGATTAAACCCAGATCAGTTGACTGGGGGTGAGTGTTTGTATTGTCAACGCTCCGTCCATCATCACCTTTGGTTTTTCTTTGTTCGCCCTAAGTTGGCAGGGTATGCTCAGACGTGAGTCCCTTGCTCACTTTGCCACTGGAGTCAAGCAAGCCCGGCTGAAGACGGCTGTAATGCCAGAAACCGGTCCTGGGAAGCTTGATTCCGGTCCAGGGAAGACATGGCTTGGCAGTTCGGGCTGGACTGTACCCATGAGGCATAGGGTCAGACTGATTTGCATATGGCCATGTCTGAACTGGGGTGGCGGAGTGAGCTAAAGAACGGTGATGGATTAAACCCAGATCAGTTGACTGGGGGTGAGTGTTTGTATTGTCAACGCTCCGTCCATCATCACCTTTGGTTTTTCTTTGTTCGCCCTAAGTTGGCAGGGTATGCTCAGACGTGAGTCCCTTGCTCACTTTGCCACTGGAGTCAAGCAAGCCCGGCTGAAGATGGCTGTAATGCCAGAAACCGGTCCTGGGAAGCTTGATTCCGGTCCAGGGAAGACATGGCTTGGCAGTTCGGGCTGGACTGTACCCATGAGGCATAGGGTCAGACTGATTTGCATATGGCCATGTCTGAACTGGGGTGGCGGAGTGAGCTAAAGAACGGTGATGGATTAAACCCAGATCAGTTGACTGGGGGTGAGTGTTTGTATTGTCAACGCTCCGTCCATCATCACCTTTGGTTTTTCTATGAAAATAGCTACACATCTTCCTGAGAGGAGAATGCTGAACGATAATCATTTATCACTTTTGCCTCTTAGAAAAGATGAAGCAATCTCTCTTTAAATATTACTCAGAGCCACCATAAATGTGAAACCCTGCATATTATTGTCTTATTACAGGACATTTTTGACAATAGATCTAATCTGCCGATCAAAATCACACCTATTATAATTGAGTGCCTACACTGACACAACCCTGCACAGACGAATGTAATGACTAAGGGACCTGATGTTCAAATAACCATTTGCAAATCAGCATGTGCAGTTTTCACATCAAGGGCCTTATTTACAAGTCCCTTGCGCTGCCAGTGTGTCAATTTTAATATGGGGGAAAAGTGGCATACTGGCGGCGCAAGGGGCTTGTAAATAGGCACCTAAATGGTTTGCAAATGGGTGTGTAATTTGTAATGCAACCTATGTTCTAGTAGGTCGTATCATAAATTGACCAAATGCAGTGGGCGTCAAAAAATGGCATGCCTAAATTACATTGATTATGGAGGTCTCAATTTGTAGCCCCTTGTGATTGGTCATAAAAGTAGAGATAAAAGACAGACAAGCAACAATCTCTGCGTTCCCAAATGGGAAAAAATGGATGTGAAAAGAACCCATGTCCTTTAAAGGGACATGCCGCAGACATGACTCCCAAAGGTGAAGCTGACAGACCAGGAGAGGTTCCACTTTCCGAACCATTTACCACCCAAACTCCTGGGAAGGTAACTGACCAATGATTTGTGACCACAATTGCGGGCAAAAACCAGTAATACATACCTATCTGAATCACAAATTGGAGGGGTGCCCTATTCACGTTCCCTCCTATTTGAGATTAGAGAGTCGCTAAATTCATTTTACAAATCAGAAAAACGCTTTCAACTTGTAAATGGCTTTTGTGAATTGCAGGAAGCCCATTATTGGCCCTACATTCTCTGATTTAGGGAATCCCAGAGTCTGAAACTACAAAGGTCATTGTTCATCAGAATGTAATTCAGTGGCAGCCGCTATGAAACAAAAGTGGTTGGGCAGTACCGGGGGAAGTAGGGGCAGTGCGGGGGGAGAGAAAACCATAAACGAAAAAAAACACTTACCTGCTGGTGGCCGTCTCGGTGCTCTTCTGCACCTCTCCTCTCGACTGCCGGTAGTCCATGCATGAAGGGACCCAGTCCCCTACACCAATCCAGATTCTGCTCTCATGCTGGTATTACTATTTACGAGCATTAGAGCGGCGTTGTGATTGGCCTGTGCTGGCTGGTTTTATGCTCTACTAGGGCATAGGAGCCTGTGCTTGGTCTCTACCCAGCTGTGAAAAAAAGCTAGGAAGGAGCGATCTATGTGCACATGTTGATTTGGCTGTTCTAAGACTGCTGGCAAAAACCAACATGCACACTTGCAGCAGTGCCCACCACTCCTCCCCCGTGCAGCAACTGCTGTCCATTAAGATGGCCCAGTTCCACCCTGCACTTGACTCAGCAAGGAAAAATAAAAAGATAATAACTTGTGTTATTATTATTTTATTTTTTGTATTTTGACTGCTGAAATAGCATTGGGTGACGCTATTCCAAAAGTGCACTTTCCAAGCAACTCACACTCACTTTACAGTTTTCTGGAAGTTTTAACCAGCATAGGCTAACGTTTATTTTTAGGTTTGGATGTAGGAATGTTGGGGCATATTATCAAGGGCTTTATCTCCGCTTTTTTGGCTTTAAAAGCCAAGAAAGCGGAGATAAAATTATCTCCCTATTACCAAGCTGTCGCTAACACCAGTTAGCGACAGTTAATAGGAGATAGTGACCCTCTTGGGCCCCGCTTTGCATGTCAGTGATATTTATCACTAATGACATGCAAAGTGGGCGTGCCAAGATGTTAGCGACTGGAAACAGTCGCTAACATCGCTATCTCCTATTACCAACTTTTGGAGATATTCGCGCTAAGCGCGAATATCTTCAAAAGCTAACACCTGCCCAGGAGCAGTTCTTAGCCATGTTATCCAATGGGAGGTGGATAACATGGCTAAGAGCATTTGCTCGATAATGCATGAATATCGCTGAGTTTTCAGCGATATTCATGCATTGCGGCCGTTTTTTATCGCATTTGCGATAAACCTTGCTAATAGCAAGGTTTATCGCGATAAAAATCGCCGATTTGCGGCGATACTTTTTGTCTCTAAACAAGTTAGAGACAAAAATTATCTCTATTGGTTGGTAATATGCCCCGTTGCGTACACCATTTATATGTCCAATCCTAATGGAAATATAAGAAAATATGGGCATATTATCAAGAACAGGCAATACAATTATCGCCAGTTTTTTTGGCAGGAAACTGCCACTAAAGCGGTGATAATGGGCTTGATAATATGTCCTTGTGAATTCCCATAGCAGCCCAGGTTCTGGTGTTAACCTGGGCTGCTATGGGAATTCATAAGGGCATATTATCAAGCCCATTATCGGCGCTTTAGCGGCAGTTACCTGCTGATAAAGCGGCGATATTTTTTTCGCCTGTACTTGAAAATATGCCCCATAGTACTCAGGATCTGGTATTTGAAATGTAGTGGGGGGAGGAACTCGTGGTGTTTCACTCTGCAGAATTCCAAGGAGTTACAGGGAAAACTCCTTGAGATTCCATAGAGTTCCACGAGCAGTCAGAATTCTGCATGTTAAGCTGATTTTTAGTGCCGGGAACCTTTTTGGTACTGAAAAATCTACGCAAAAGGCACCATGGGGCATGCCAGAGGGTGCTACTTCTTTCTGCAGCTCGAGTAGATTTTCTACTCGAGCAGCAGCTTTCGCAATGCAAATGGTCATGACCTGCCGCGACTATCGGCATTGAGAAATCTCACAAGGAGGCGTTCACGCTCACTCTCACCAACATAACGTTGATGACCTACTTACGAGAAAAAACTTTGCCATCTAGAGTTTGATGTTGTTTTGACAGAACTCTGCGTTGCAAGCAGAACGCGGAGGTGGCAAAACTCTGAGAACTTCGCCGATAGAGCAGGGTTTATCACCCACCCCTAGAAATTATTTGCTTTTGCATTAATTAAGTGATATGGAACATAAGTGTCAAGCTTCAGGAATGGAGGTTAGCCACTGCACTATATATTTTTCAAAAGAGATCTGCTGATTTTATGGGTGATGTTGATAGAAAGCTACAATAATAGAAAGCAAAAACGTTACCATTAATGCAGCCCATGTTCTTCTTTTCAGCATTATTAACCAGGGAAGTAATTTATTCCAAATTTAGCAGCTGTTAAGGTCCATTCATACGATTTGTTGTGTGATACCCTTCCTGTTTCTAGTGAATATAAAATGTCATTTTTTTAATGCAACCTCAATCAATAAAAAAAAACACTCATATGGTATCTAGCAAGTATGCTACAAAATATCAAGGTAATAGAAAACACTTTTAATATAGGAAATCAAAATACATTTAAATTGTTAACATGTAAACAGCAAACATGTTTATTTGTACATAATTAGATATGGTGCAGTTAATACATGTAAACTACTGTGTGCAAGTAGGGTTCCCAGATGTTTCCAACTACAGAAAATGTAAGTTACTTATCCTAGGTTTTCACTTAAAAAATCAGGGGCATATTACCAACGTTAAGCGATATTTATCGCTAACGATGCTTAGCAACTAATTTTTTAACGCTAAGCATCGTCAGAAATTATCGCAGATAAACCTTGCTATTATCAAGGTTTATTGCAAATGCGATAATAAACGGCCGCAATGCATGAATATCGCTGAAAAGTCAGCGATATTCATGCATTACCGAGCTAATGCTCTTAGCCATGTTATCCACCTCCCATTGGATAACATGGCTAAGAACTGCTCAGGGCAAGTGTTAGTTTTTGGAGATATTCGCGCTTAGCGCGAATATCTCCAAAAGTTGGTAATAGGAGATAGCGATGTTAGCGACTGTTTCCAGTCGCTAACATCTTGGCACGCCCACTTTGCATGTCATTAGTGATAAATATCACTGACATGCAAAGTGGGGCCCAAGATGGTCGCTATCTCCTACTAGCTGTCGCTAACTGGTGTTAGCGACAGCTAGGTAATAGGGAGATAATTTTATCTCCGCTTTCTTGGCTTTTAAAGCCAAAAAAGCGGAGATAAACCCCCTTGATAATATGCCCCTCAGTTCTTTTTAGGTCAAAGCCAACCAGACAGCACAGTTGGTTGGTTTGCTGTAGGACATCATGGGGACATTTGGAAAGTTCCCTGTGAATGCATTCTGCCTATTGCCTACCATTGGCTTTGTAACTCACATTTACTTGCTTTCAATTTTCTGGCTTTATTTGTTTTATGCTGTCCACCATACATTATCCCTTCTGTGGAGAATAGGATATTTAGTGTATTCTTCCATGAGTGCTCACTTTCTGTAATTGGGCCTTTATATATTTTTTTTTTGTCATAATCGATGTGCATTCAAAGACAGAGGTCAAGTTACAGGCACTGTCTTCCAAGGGAGCTTTGTGTTTACTTTTCCTTATCTGCCTTCAACGTGAGAGGCTTTATCTGACAATCTCAGTCCCATTGCACAAAGTCAAAACACAATCAGCATCAGTCCACAAAAAAAGGCTCTTTCTAACAGTGTACATTTGTAATTGAAGATAGTATTGAACTGTATTCTGTGTATTTAGGTTTCAGAAGAAGGGAACCAAGGCACAGGGAGTTACATTTATTTTCTCAGTGTTTCTAGGATAGGAATTTACCTTGAAACAATGAAAAGACAAGGGACTACTGCTAATTCTCATTGCAAGCTCAAAAAAACACTTAGTAAATTAGGGAACTTTCTTTTAAAAAAATTGCCACGTTTCCCAAAAAAGTAACAAAATAAGTTTCTGGTCACATAAAGAATGATCGCAAAATGCGGCTGCTTTTAAACCAGAAGAATAAATTGACGCTTAGTCCCTCTTTACGAGTTACCCAAGCTACATTGTTATTCATTCACAAACACTGGCTAGTGAATGCATAGCAATTACAACTAGTGTGATGTTTATTGCATCCGGTAATTAAGAGATGTGATAAAGATCTTACCGTTTGTTACCTTTCGAAAGGGAAAACCTGTCAGAATTTAACAACAGGAAAATGCCCCGTTTTCATGGGGACATGCAGCTTTTGGCACGGAAACACCAAAAATCCGGATATTATTCTCCCAAAAACGGAATATGTGATAACATCCATAAAATCCCAACACATTGGTGTCAGATTTCATCTAAATGATAGTTATCGCCTCAAACTACCAGGCCACTCCCAATGAGGACCTGTAAATATAAGCAATCTAACTGCTTTTGTAGTGTTCCCCTACTTGTACAAATAGGCTCAAACTAAAACTCCTAAAGTAACACATTTGCTTAAACAAAAATGACACCAGTCTGCAGTCTTTGCATTCGTTTAAGAGAACAAAACACACCTTCTCGGAATCTTTGATTCCAGACTAGTATGCTGCCCTGTAAATGCCAGTATTTGTGCGCCTTAGTTTATTTCATATGTGCAAGTACCATTTCGAACAGGTGTGTCTTTAACTGCTTGTAAGAAGTCTGTCCTCCTATTAAGCAAATCATTTGGGCATTGCAGGCCCTCAATGAAAAATACAACAAAGCAGCGTATGTAGTTCAGATATGAAGAAGTGGTTTTATTTTGACAACTAAAACTAACGTGAAATACTGTATGCTGTGTCACGTCCAAAATCATATAATAGGGACCCACCTTGCAGAAACAGACCTTTAAAGCTAGCTCGCAAATCAACTTCATAAGCAGGAAAGAGCCAGACTTCTCCCTAATCCAATAAATGTAGCAGTGATATTGTATGTGATCACACAACAGATAAAACACAAATTAAAATATAACTAAATTGAACAAAATGAGCCTATTAGAGGCTGGACATGAAGCTCATATTTTCCGTATCTTGACTTCATTAGATGAATTAAATATGTTTTTCAAATTCCATAATTAATTCAATGAAAACCTTAGGGGCCATGTCGACTAGAGCAGGGAAACGACGTCGGAAATAAAAAGTGGGTGAGAAGGAGAGAGAAAAAGAGAGCGATAGAAACAGACAGAGAAAGAGAGAGGGAGAGAGAGACGGAAAAACGGAGGAGAAAGAGTAGGAGAGCAAGAAAGTGAGCGAGGGATCGAGAGAGGCAAAGACAGACTCAGCTCAGAGGTAGAAAATGCGTATGGTTTATATTAAAATATGTTTTATTATTAGTGATCCTTTTCTATGGATTCTGGAATTCTTTCAACATTTATAAAACTCCCTTGTCTACAAATAAAGCATAACCCCCTTTATGTCACTTTTAACCATAATGTACATTAATTGTTCTCATTTTACACCTTCCTGAAGTATATTGTATTTTCCTTGTTTTGTTTCTCTGTGTTTTGGTCCACATACTATTAGCCACTTATTCTGGAGCCAAAGCGATTGAACAGCTTTAAAAACCCTGCGCTAGTTTGGTATGTGCTAACCTTCTCATCTGAAGATTGAGGAGTCGAGATCATTTCAAGTTAAAGCTAGTGAAATTAATATTTTACATCGATAAGGAGGAACCGGCAAGTTCATTGTTCACAAATAACTTGTCCCACTGTTCTTTACAGTACTGGTAACTGGATCTGAAATAAGAAGAAAAGGGGACATGGATAAGGAATTGTTAGAGTACACGGACCATTTAGTATTACTTTACTTTTTTAGATTAACAGTGAAGTGAGTTTATGTGACAGTTCATATTATGCAAAAATGTGCAATTTTATGTCATCCTTTCTCTTACCCCATATTGGCTGTGTCGTCCCCTAAGACACGGAATACATGGACTACATAAGGAGTAATAGTTGGCAAGCTTTATATGGAATTTCCTGAAATTAGCATTTGTAGACCAATGGCTTAAAGTGAATCTGCCTTTTGAGGTCGGGCAACACCCAATAGTGATTTTTGGGGGGGTTGAATTACCGTTGAATAATATGGTGATTGGAGAAAGAGATTGTAAAGTTTTGAGGAGCTCACAAAGAGCCCAAACTCTTTACCATGACCTAGCAATCTGGTATGGAGGGAAAAACTCACCTGTACAAATGGCTGAACCCACACTAGTTTTGTAAATAAAGAGGATTGTAATTCCATTGGAATGGTCCTATGTATCACTCATAAAATTAGTTGAATGCCATATACCTTGTAGGCAATCGACACTAGCTCAAACCTGCACTCTTGGAACGGCAAGAGTCTGAAAATAACCACCATTATATTGTGGATGAAGCATCCAGTGGTAGAGAAGCCAGCCCAACTAAGCTTTGGACAGAATATTTATTACAGCCTGTCATCCTCTATTAATAGATGCGCTCCTCAGCCTATCAATGTGCACTAAAAAGGGGAGGTTGTTCCAAACTATGCATGCACAGCACTGCTGAACCCATCGACCTATCTGACCCAAGTAAATGGAGCATGGACAGCATCGCCCAGAAGAGTAAAATCAAGACCAACACAATGTTCCTTGGGGCTCACACATGTCATTGCCTCTCAAGGTTTTTACAAGCCATCTCCTGAATAGTGAATCTGTGAATGCTAATTCACAGATCTGAGGTGAAAATGGAACCTGAGCAGAGGATGAATGAATGCTGTGTTCATGCCCTTAATGAGAATTTTCCACCTCACCAGGGGCCCGATTTAGGTAGGCAAATACCGGTCGGAAACGGCCGAAAATACCGATTTTCGGCCGTTTCCGACCGGTATTTGGATATTGAGATGTAGGGGCATGTTAAATTACAGAATCAGTAATTTTACCGAATCTGTAATTTTTCCGATTCGGTAAAATACCGAATCGGTAAAATTACCGATTCTGTAATTTAACATGTAGGTAGCACTGTAATCAGTGCTACAAGGGTTTAAGAATTTGTTATTTACCACCAACTAGAAGCTGGTGGTAAATAATGAAAACCCTTCAAAAAGCATTTTTTTTTGCTTTAAAAAAATGTGCCATGTTGCAGACATACATGCCCTGAGGGCATGTATATCAGCAACATGTGCACCAATGCACAATTGAGGGGTGCAACAGGGTGTCAAAGTGACACCCTGTCCACCTTGCAAATTCGGTAATTTTACCGAATCAGTATTTACCGATTCGGTAATTGGCATTGATTCCTATGGGCCTCAAGGCCCATAGGAATCAATGGCAATTACCGAATCGGTAAATACAGATTCGGTAATTACCGAATCTTACCGATTCGGTAATTGACAAATAGAAATTACCTACATCCCATTTACCTACCCTTAAATACAGAATCGGTATGATTTGGTATTTAAGAGTAGGTAAATCGAGATTACCTACATCGGGCCCTAGGTGCCATATGTCTATTTTATTTATGCAACAAAATTTAGCGAGATACCTTGCTGAGCTACCCTGAGCAAAAGAGAGAGGGCAGGAAAATGTCACATCTATCAAGATATAGCGCATTCATGCTATCTAATCCTGTGAGGCTTTTCTCTCTTTGTACGTGTGATGTGGAATGCAGCACACATAGAAAGAGGAAAAAACAAGGATGAATAAAGATATTTCTCCTCTTTAAGCCTCTTCCAGGAAGGCGTAGCATTTTGACTCATTTTCAGGTCTACCACTCATGGTAAATCCGGGAATGCACCAAAATTCATGGGTGGGTTTGGGAGAATACTTATGCTCCACCAATGGAACGACTCCTTTGGGCAGGGTAAAACAAGGCTATGACTTGTGCTGCCTTGCCTAACTCCGGATTTACCAAGCACCGTAGAGCCACACAATGTAGCCGTGTGTGGCTTGGTAAATCTTATCTAAGTTTCGTGTCACCCTTGCATTACCTTGCGTGGTGCAAAACTTTGACAAAGATTGTTCGTTACATACTTACAAAGAGATTGTGGATCATGCTAGTGAATGTATCCAGATGATGCAAAGTGTGTAAATAAAAATTTGTGAGATTCTCCTAAAATCACTGAGTGAGGGGATGATGAACACAATCTTTGCATTTGCAGTGATTTCCAGTGATCAAAGTGGGGGGTTTGGACCTTAAATGAGTGTCAACCATGTCTACTTCGCACATTACTGAATATTTGTACTCCTCTGCCACAATACGTTATTTGCAGAAATACTTTAAGTCCTCAGTGGATTTATCGAGAATGTTTGATAACCTCTCAAGTCTGTCAGTAAATGTGACCATGAAGATGCAGAATCTAGCAGTTATTCCTCATATTAAAAGTAAATGGCAACCCACAGCAGTAAAGTCTTACAGAAAAGGTCACTGCTGAAGGTTATTACTGCTATATTTACTGAAATTAATCACAAAGTGTACCAGTGGGCTGGTAAATATGGCACAGTTGCATTTTTATTTGTCTGCCATCTTCACAGCAAATTAATAATGGGACAGTTTGATAGCCAAACGTTCTTTTGCATGATACAAAATGGACAAAAACCACATAGAAGAAGATTGAGAATTTGGCTCAGTAAGTGAGTTTGTTTAGTAGACACAATCTGTTAATTTTATTTTGAAAATATATGTGATTAAGGACCGAACCTAGAATTAAATAGAGTGCTCTATAGTTCATCAAAATGTGATGAGTAATATTGAAAAAACAACCAAATGCAAACAAAAAGAAACCATGGCTATTTGCAAATAGGAGGATGTCAAGAAAAGCAGAAATTATATAGAAAAAGCAAGCATCATTTAAGTACAGAAAAAAGACTTTAGAAACTTATGAAGACATTTTGAAAAACCATTAATGTAGGAGCTGGACTGATATCAGGGAGCAATACATTTCAGAGGAAGGGCGAGTGTGAGCAAAACACCTGGCAAGTATCCCTTAATGGAGATATTCTGGGTGATCAAGGTCATCTAGGATCCACTAACAATGAACAGCTTCCTGACCAAGAAAAATGGATGACTTAGGACAAGCTCCTTGTTTTGAATGTTGGACTTGGCCATCTCTGCATGGTCACCACCAAATATTTTGCCTTCACCCCTCCTGTTTTCTGAATCCACTTGTTTTTACTTTGCTTGTGTGCATTTTACCACTGCCAACCAGTGCTAATGTGAGTGCTGCCTATGCTCACTCCCTAAAACATGGCAAAATTGGGTTATACCAAATTGGCATAATTAATTTTCTTATAAGTCACTAGTAAAGTATCATACCATATACCTTGTGCTGGTAAATTGGGAAACAGCTTTTACAACATGGGCTAAGTCACACATGCCATTTCCCCGCAAGTATAACCATGCTTGCCTTAACCACACATAAGCCTTAACGACACAGGTGTGTGGTTAAGGCTTATTGTTAGAACTGGGGGTCTCCAGTTGGCAGAGGTAGGTACCACTGTTCAAATAGGGACCCTTGCTTCTAGTCAGGGTAAGGAGGAAACCCTCTGAGATAACCCTGGCTCACCCACTTGGTAGTTTGGCACGAGCAGTTAAGCGTTATCAAAGGCAATGTGTAAAGTATTTGTACCAAAACTCACAGTAACACAGTGAAAACACCACAAACTGACTCCACAACAGTTTAGAAAAATGAAGGTATTTAATCTAAAGTACACAAGACCAAAACAACAAAAATCCAACATACACAGTTCAAGAATATGGTTGCAAAAGAGTTCTTCAGGTTGCGATAAAATAATCCACAGTTGCGTGAAAAGCTCACAGTTGCGTCACGTTTAGCCAACACTACCTTTTAAAAGTCACAAAGTTCTAAAGCAGAAGCTGGTGCGGTGGAAAACAAGCGAGGCATTGCTCCTGAGACCCTGGGGAGGCGATGCGACAACCCCGCTGCAGCAGCGAGCGTGTTGTGACGAATCCGGTCTGTATCGGGAGGAAGGCGGACTTGTATGGATTCCGCTGCGTAGGTTCCGTAGGAAGTTTGTTCTCGCTAAGGCACGATGCGATGATCTCGTAGGGGCTGCGACGATCTCCGGGGCGACGATGCCCGATCCAGCGGCCAGTTCTGGGTGTTCCTTGAGCACTCTGTTTTCCTGGCTTCTCCTTTCCTTTCAGAGTGAGGGGCCGGGTCGTCAGCCGCCCAGCAGGAGGTGGAGCCAGCATTGTGGAAGGCAGGCACAGCCCTATTCAGGCCCAGGTGCTATCTCCTCCCACCACTCAATTTGCAAATGCAGTCATTCAGCCTAGGGCTGACTCAGCCAGCCTCCTGGGAAATCCCCAGCCCCTGTCCCTCTCAAACCAGACAGTCAATACACAGGCCAAGGCACACAGAACGGTGAGACAAGAGAACAGCAACTTTCTAAAAGTGCTATTCTCAAACACAGGAGTTAAAAAACACCTTTCCTAAAAGATGTGTTATTACATTCTGAGTTCAGGGATCCCAGACTTTTATGTCCTATCTTGCTCCTATGGGAAGATATGCTGGTAGCTACTTTAGCCAGCATCCCCCATGATAGCCTATGGAGCAAGATAGCCTTGCAGCAGTGAAAAACGAAAATGGCTGTAATTCACTACCAGAGCATGTCACCTGCACAAGTACATGCTCTTCCTTTCACATACACTGCACCCTGCCCAAGGGAGCACCTTGGGCCTTCCATAGGGGTGACCAATGTGCACAGAAAGGGAAGGGTTAGGCCTGGTCAGTGGGGACACTGACCAGAAGGACATGGCAGTTCACAGACTGCACACAGGCACTGCGGTGGCAGGCCTTAGACACCATTTTAGGGCTACTCATGCGAGTGGCACAATCAGTGCTGCAGGCCCACTAGTAGCATTTGTCATCACCAGCCGTGGCACACCCAGTGCACTTTACTAGGGACTTCATGGTGATACAAATATGCCAATCATGTATATCCAATCCCAATAACAATTTACACAGGGAGCACTTACACTCTGACACTGATCAGCAGTGGCAGAGTGTCCAAAGCATCTAAACCAGCAAAAGCGAAATCCAGCACAGCATCAAAAATTACAGGAGGTAGAGGCCAAAAAAGACAGGGGAAACCACGCCAAAGATGCCAGATCTAACACTTATGTTCAATCTAGATGCTGCAATGGGTGGGCTCAGGAACAAGAAGGATTGGGAGAGGATGCAGGGGGGTTGGGTTCGTTTTTAGGCCTAAGGGGGGGTCGGGCAATTTTTAGTGTTCCCATGGGGTTGGGATCGTTTTTAGGGCTCGAATGAGGTTGGGTTAGTGTTTAGGTCTCAAGGAGGGAGGGGTAGTTTTAGGGCTTGAGGGGTCGGGCTACTTTTCAGGGCTTGAGGGGTGGGAGAAGGTTTTAGAACTCAGGAGTGATCGGGTCATTTTTAGGGCTCGGGGCAAGAGAGTTTTTAGTGCTTGGGGTATTCGGGGTATGTTTTTGGGCTCGGGGTTGGGTCGTTGTTAGGGCTCATGTTAGTTTTTAGGTTGTTGGTGGGCAGGGTCCTTTTTAGGGCTTTTAGGGTTGGGGTAGCTTTTAGGGCTCAGGGGGAGAGCTCGGTGTGAATGTTACCACACATATCCCTTGACCAGTCATGCCTTTACCACAAAATTGTGTGGTAGAGGCATGTGTGGTAAAGACATGCATGGTAAAGGAATGCATTGTTCAGATGCATTTGCGGTTAGGGCAGCATTGTAGAGGCACACATGGTTTAGATATGCATGCCTCTATCATACAACCTGGCAAATGAAATGCTTCTAGTGGGGGCTGCAGGACTGATTATCCCATTCACATAAGTAGCCCAGAAACTGCTCCAGGCTCAGTCATCCAGAATCCTTCACTCAACCTCCCTTACCATGGCACAGACACCACACATCATCCATAGACACAACGGAGGACACTCCTTCTTCCATTTGCCTGCCAAGCCCTGGAACGCCCACCCTCCATCTCCGAACATCACCCTCACTGATGGACTTCAGGAAGAAACTCTAGACCTGGCTCTTCCACTAAGCCTAGCAACACAGCGACTGGATACCCTCAAGAGTGATAAGCACCGCTTTACAAGTAATGATTGATTGATTGAAAGGCTATCCCAGGTCTGCAGTTGCAGCATGTAAATTCAATGTAAACTGCCAATTCAACTTGCAATATAACCCCTTTGCCAAGGCTAAAACTCTGTTTGTATTACACACAAGTCAACCCTAATGTAGAACCTAAACAGCCCATGAAGCAGGGCATTGTAATTAAAAATCTGGACATATACTTTTCAATTTTACATGTCTTGGTAGAGAAAAACTAACAAATTCATTTTTCACCACTGTGAGGCCTACCTGGTGCCACTAGAGATAATGTTCCAGAACCGATTGTGATCCTTACAATTGGCAGCTAGTGATGTATTTTGAGATGACCAACATAGTACTTGTATTTCATTTTAGGTATTGCATAGAAACAGCTTTAGAAGTTTACTCAACCTCATATTCTCCAACAAATTCTTAATACAAGCAATACACATGCATGTATACAGAGGCCCTCAATCAGCCCTATTCATTCATTTCAGGTTTCATTCAAATTTTGCTTCTGACCGACACAGAATACAGCATGCGACTACCCATAAGTCCACGTCAAACATTGGCTTTCTTACCAGTGATTGTTGGTATTTTTCATGTGAAAATGTGCTCTACCTCCTAAAAATTAGTCAGTTTCAGTGTCAAGTACAATGAGTCAATCTCTGCTTTCATTTCTTTTTTCATGTCATGATTTTTTAAGTTTATTTTTCTGATTGAGCATTTTGTTTTTATTTTTCCTCTTTTCAATCAGTTGCCCCCAACTTGTATACTGCACCATATTTACTTTTTATTAATTTAAATCTTTTTATGGTAATTGCATATGCCTTCAAAAACATAGTATATAAATAACGAAAAAGCATTGCTGGATTGCTAAGGCCAGACCTATTGGCCTTGCCAATGCTTGTTTTCAGTTTTGTTTGTGACATTTTGTAATATATGTCATAGAATCTTTAAATTTGGTAGGGATACTTCGTAGCTTCCTCCATCAACTGGTACCCACCTAGATACAATTAAGCCCTGCATCCACGCCCGCCACGTGGAACTCTACTCTGTTCTACCACTGATTACGAAGGGTGATTTATAGGATCTGTCTAGCATTTAGCATTATTCACATGATTTTTCATCGGAGCTGCTGATTTATAAACAGACTGCATTACATGAAAGGCTAGATTTTGTGTGTGCAGTGGAGCATCGTTCAGTGTGACCACAGCACCAAACTCTCCTTGATGCTCCTATGAAGATTTTCCAAACATGTTTTAGTGATTCAAGCTGTCGTGAACTATTGACTAACTGTATTGAATTGGGTGCTGTTTTAAGATTAGGGGGGATATGTGCAATAAAGTGTCGGAGCGCGGTATTACTACAAAATTGGTAACGCTGCACTCCAACATTTGTATTTTTAAAAATATGGCGCACATCAGTATTTCTCCTCGTGCCAGGTAAAACACCTTTGCGCCATGTTGCAAGGGTGCCTGCGCCACAGGGGCGAGTATGTGCAGGCAGCTGTCCCTTCCTGCACATAAACAATCCGTAAAGGCGATTTCCTGTTTCTATATGTGCTGCATAGAAATTAGTAATTTCTCCTTGTGTCGCCAGTCTAAGACCAGGCATTCCCTGGTCTTAGTTTTTGGCGCTGGCCCTTTGTTGTAAATATGGGGCTCTGTCAAACAGCAATGGGTTTGGTGGAGGAACGCTCACTGCAACACCCATTGCACGCCCCTTTCAAGCTAAGTGAAGCGTGAGAGGGGCCTTATTTAGAAGGTGGTGTAAAAACTACATGAAGTGGCTTGACACCGCCCTGTAAATAAGGAGAATGGAATAACACCACCAGAACATCACTAAAAGGGACGTTCTGGTGGCGATATACTCTTGTTAATATGCCCCTATTTTTCTAGGAAAAATTCCAAATGATAAAAAAACAAAAAGCAATTACTCCCAGTATATGGGAACCTTGAATGTTCCAAAATATTATGAATTTCTGACAGTGCCTGTATCTTTCTTTTTTTATTCAAAGACTAATGATTCTCTAGTACTCATAGCCAGGAACATCTACAGATCTACTTAAACATGCTCAAGGTATGCAAACTCATGACTAAACACATGCGCACTTGTGACATACAGTCCAAAAAGCCACAAAATAGTTGTTGGCATAACAACACCAAGGTCAGTGGCCTTGAAGACTCTGCCAACAGCTCCACATTGAAATAATAAAAAATGACTTGTTAAAACTGGCCATTATAACTACTTAATCTCAGCAGTTGTTTCTGCTGCTCGCCTACACACTTTCTTCTGAACTGAACTGAACTCTAACCTTTACACACACACACACTACATCCACCTGCTGCTACACCTATCAGTCCTTTAGTTAGGTTTTTCGTCTTTCATGATTATTTACAGTTCAGGAATTACCCTATACAGTACCACAGAACACAAGGTTGATAGAAAAAAACTGTTGATGGGTCACCAACAAAAATGATGCAATATACAGGTGAACAATTCTGTATTTCTTCATGTAGTACAGGAGAAAGAAATCCTCATTCAATGTTTTGGGCTTTTTCTATTCATTTTCTACCTGTGAAGAGCTGATGTTTTGCAGATATGAGATCCTAATTATAATCCCTTTGAATGCAGCTACTCAATCCATTGTGGTTCTTCTGCACCCCATCCAGATAGACTTATATCAAAGAAGATAAAGTATGACACCACTGATTAAACTCTATAATTCATTGACTCTAATCACTTGCTTGAACCATTTCAACTTAGTGCTTGCCCTTCCAGAGGTTCTGGGGAAATACTGGCTTTCCACCTCGCAAATCTCTATATGATAGCAGATGTTAGCATAGAAAGCAACATAGAAATGTGTTTCCTTTAAGCACATTTTGAAACTAGTGGTTTCTAAATGGCTCTCAGTATTTTTGAGCAAGCTTGGTCAAGTTCGCACAACTTTTTCTCGGATTGATCTCAATCTATCTCTTTCCACTCTCCTTTTTCCATCTACAATATAGAGCCACCTCAAGGTTTAAGGGTTCCTATTCATCTCCTAAATAGTTGTGTCTTTATCATGTGCCATGTTGCAGCCAATTTATCACGGTCAATGTCAATATGACAGCCAATGACACTCAACTGATGATGCAACAGGACAAAATTTAGGACCAATATTCTGCCGTCATGCTTTGATTGTTTCCAAACCTTCATTGCTCAGTGAGTTCAATATAATATTGCCATCTCCTAAGATTAAAAGATAAGACCCAGGGTAGATTTAGCAAAACTTTGTGCCACCCGTAAGTCACACAGAGTGGCACAAACTGGTGCAAATTCATAATGTGGTATTTACTTTCGGTTGCTAAACTTTCTTTGCACTGGCTGGTGCTTGGACATTACAGAGCAACCATCCATGTTTTTGACGCATATCAAATCTAATAAAATTGCTAGACCAGTCTTTCAGTCAAAAGATTTTTTATCTATAAGACAGGAGTAAAGTATGAGAAATGGTTTCATTGCTCCTTATATTTTATATATTGATTGTCTTGTGCACTGTAGTGCAGAAATCCAATATATGAAATTATAAAAAAGGCTAGAAATACGATTTTGTGCTGGAAGTCTACCCTTTCAGTAGAGAACCTATGCTAGTTAGTACGCACTCACCTTTCCTCTATCATACAAAGGTGTGTGTGTGTGGCACTAGTCAGCCGCAGGGAAAGAGAGCACCATCGGGCCATAATTAGTAAATATGGGTCTGCACTCCTCTCCCCACAGTGCAACACAGTAAAGCGCCTTTGACTGCTGTGCAGTTGTATGCAAATTTTTCTTTTGCAATTGTGCCCCCAGATCTCTTCAGCTCTCAATGACTTAGACTGGATTGTTTTTGCCAGACATTTACAGATTAGTATCCTACATCACCCTTGCAAATATTTTCTTGATACATTCATTCTGATACTTCATTGAAGTTGCTCACTAGGTGGCTCAATTAGAGTTTGGGGACAAAGTCTTCCACTAAAATGTGGAGGAGTTAGCCTGGGCACCAAACTAAAGGTTGGAGGAGTTACCATGGCCACCAAACTAATGGTCACCTTGATCTGCTTTGAGTCAGGTGGACCAACATGTTTCACACTTGCTCCACAGCCAGAAACCTTACACAGATGGTCAGACGGACTTGGAGCCATTGGTGTATGTACATTGGACCATCTGCCTTATTTAGAGCAGACAGTCTGATGTACTTTTTTCAGTTTGTGACCACCAGAGAAAGCCAGGTGTACCAGAGCAAAAAATAGGAAACGTGATCTCCACATCCATGGGGTGTCAGAGAAATTAGTATTTTGTTTCACAACAAACTTCCATCCGGGAGTTTGTCTTTTTTGTAAAACAGAAAAGGTTTTTATAGGGCAGCATGAAAATAGTCCTGGACGAAATGTAAATCACACCAGCATAATCCACGCAATTTCTGAAATGCTGCACTACATTTCTTACAGGAAATTCCCAAAATTAAGCCATAATTATGTGATTTACTCCATCTGCAGTAAAACTGTACAGCAAAAATTGTTGTTTGCTGTAACAATTTACTGCTAACACAAAGGAACAGAATGCAAATGACTGTTGCACAGAGTGCTTTTGTGTCAACGCATCATCACCCCAACAATTGAGTCTAGGACATATTTTATGCTAAGATATAGTATGAAATGACAAACTTTCATTTCGCACCGTTACGCATAATGTCCTCTGCCACCCTGGCGGATGGCTTTCCTAACGCCAAACTCTAAATGAGCCCCAACATTCTTCATGGGCCACATTATGATCATTTCACAATCCAAGAACATGATGGTGAAACCAGTACTTTCTCACTCAGCCTTGCGGTATACTCCTCTTCCAATCTTCTATTTGTATCTTTCTGAGTGCTGAAATTGAAAGCAGCCAGTGAAATCATCAGGACTGCCATTACACCATGGGTGGATTTAGCACATAAACCTGAGTATTCCCAGTCAGAATACGGAAAAAAGTTGTGTGAACATCACTTGTGGCTGTCAAAACCAAACAGTATTATTTTTTCTGAACTGTTGTGGCTCGACACATTTCTGCAGGTAATACCTGGAGAAATTTTCACAGCCAATTTACCACCTGATCCATAATGAGAAGTTAGTCAAACTACCATCTGTGCTGGCTTCCACAATTACTGTATCGCTTTTAATTATGTATAAGTGTGCAATCTATAATTATCTATGAGGAGTGCGTGAAACTGAGTATTTATTTCTTGAGAATCTTCAGATAAATTTATGGAAATTTAACAAAATTTTGGGAAATGTTTTTTATGTAAAATGTACTTTGGTGGTCTTTCATGTTTTTTATTTTCACTTGAAAGACATACCTAGCTTCAACGAGTTACAGCCAGAAAATTAAGTTGAGCGTAAAATGTCCCCAGCAAAAAAAATCTGTGCTAACCAGTCTTCTGAAAAAAAAGAAAAAACCGCAAAACCATTTGATGTGAAAATTTCACACATTTCGTGCAATGTAAAATTCTGAGATTCTAGAATTTCGCACGTTTCATTTTCATTTTCCTCATGCCTCTTGGTCCATAGAGTGTTGTTGAGAAACGCAGATCACTGCAAGAAAGCTTAGCTCTCTGTCCTGAAATATATCTCACTTTATTTTATAATTAAATCTTTGAGGCATGTTTTCTAAGCTCACCCCCATAGCATGTATGTTACACAGAAACCCTAGTTGTTCTCATAGGTGCTGGTTACTTGGTGGACTTGGTCAGCCCTAGGAATCTTCATAATTGTATTTGTTCACCTGCATAACGAATGCGTTCTTTTCATCAAGTGCGGTTGAAAAAAAAACATGTCATTTCTTTTCAGCTTTTCATTTAATACATCCTATCCGTCTGTCTCTATGGTCAGCATTAGACTATTTCTGAATGACAAGCACACGAGAAATGCTGGAGTTTCTGAACTGTGTGAGTCAAAGCACTTACGACCTTTAAAGAGACGCTAACAACTAAACAGTAGGGAAATAAAAGTAAACGATAAAGATAATTTACTCGCCGTTAACACCCAGCGGTTAAAAGCTAACCCTTAAATCCCTTTACTTTTCCAGGACCTAAAAGAATATTGCAAGTGTGGGCAGCCAACCTCGGCAAATCCATGCTGGCTTATTACATTACGGCTAAAGCTGAAAGAGGGTCCTGCAGTTGATGGGATCTGTCTCAAGCAGTAACTAAACGTAAATTAAGGGCAAAAAGAAAAAGGAAAAGAAGCTTGCTTCCCAGCAATTTTTCCGCAGCGTTCGAAATAAATTAAACAATGCTGTCTACCTCAAAAATGAAGAATAAATCTAAGACTCCAACAAGTCTTTTGTAAATAGAATTTAGAAGCGATTTGATTTCCTGGAGCAGGGACTTGAACAGAAGACTTTCCGCGGATTCAATATTAATACATTTCTAAATTGGGGTTCTTTTGTGTTTTGATGGGGCGGCTCCTCCGTTATGGCGCAGGGGCATCACCCACTGAAAAATTAAATAATAAAACCACTTTATTATAATTTTATATTTCATTACTCCCAACCGTGGTTAGGGCAGGTGTGGCCATCCTGCCTAGCGTCACAGTCAGGTAGGAATTTTTAGGCACTTGTAAGTGCTCATGTCTGTTTGTTCAGCCGTCTCAAGACAGCCAAACAGACATGCACACTCATGTTTCTCCAACCCAACTGTGTTGTACAGCCACGTTGGAGAAAAGGGCCTGAGCGAGTGTCAAGTTAGCCCACTCAAGCCAATCACAGCGCTGCTCTCATTAGAGAGCAGTGCTGTGATTCCCCCCTGGGAGCCTGTGCAGCGTGACAAGTGTCGGAAGACGAGCACCAAGGTGATGGACGCAGGAACAGGTGCTTTAAAAAAATAAATACCCTCAACCTGTCTCCCTTCTCCCCCCAGTATTGTCCACCACCCCCAAATTGGAACAGCTGCTACTGTATTTACTTTTCAAAAGGTTTTTAAAACAAAATAAGGAACTTTACAGATAAGGTCACATTATGAGGGCCTACAAAGGATAAGTCCCTACCAATGGAGCAAAGGAATGCCAGAAAATGAAAATACCCCGAATTTGAAACATACCTCTAACAACACTAAGCACGAAATGTGAGCAAACGTGACCTCCCTTACAAGAGTTCTTTTCCCCCTTCAATCCATTAATTCTTTCACTCTTTTATCACACCTTTTACCTTATTTCCTTCGTCCCTTTAATGTCTCTATTTTCCGGCCAACCCTCCTTCCTCCTTCCAATGTTTTTTTCCCATTTCTATCCACCCATCTTTTTTCGCTCATGCTAATCTTGCCCCTCTCTCTGTCTGCATTCTATCTTAACTATGTATCTTTGTAGGTTTCCTTTCTTGTGTATGGCAGTCCAGAGGCCTAGACCCAGTTTTATGGTATTCCCTGCAGACAGAAGAGGCCCATTCGTAAATACGATTTTAGTGGGGCCCAGTTCACTAGCACCCCCCCCCCCCCAACCCCAAGATACCACTTAAGCTGCTCGAGTTGAATTACCGGAGGTCCCACTATCTCTGTGAGTGCCATGGTGCTGGAACAATATTCTTAAAAACATTTGTAGGCTGTAGAATGGTCTTTGGGGGGAATGTCTGACGTCTCGGTGCCCAGAGGTGTCTTGTCTTGGTGAAGAGGGAAAAAAAAGAGTTTATTAACCAAAAATCGGCTGGAAAGTCAACATGTAGTCTGTGCTCTTGAGCAGTTAGCTTGTGAAAGTCCTTTTGGAGGCTGTGATCAAAATTTCTTACGGATGCTTCGGCTGAAGAGGTGGCAGTTGCTGCAATGATTGAACATATGTGGTTAGATTGCTGACCTGTAGGATAAGAGTTGTGGGTTGTTTGTTAGCTTGGCAAAAATACATTGTTAGACATTTTCCAGAACAATTCCTGGTGTTCTTATACAAGTATATTCTACAGCTTTACTGGAGCATGAAGCTACCTAGCAGAATGCTGAGGAATGGTGGTAGCACTTTTAGAGAATGGTAACTTTTAAGTTTGTTTTGGTTTCATCTATACTTTTGCTCCGCCCTCTGCTTGGTACGGTGGGTACAATATTTCCCTCTCTTGACTGTGCTATTTTAATCAGTGTGGGGGGGGGGTCCGTTTGACCTGCATGGGCTTAGTGTAATTCCGAGAAACAGAGGAGTCTTAATTATTTGGTGGTCTGTCTGTTGACACATGACTGTTTTTCTGGTCTCTGGTCTTTGCATATGGCGTGCAAGGAGGTTCTCTCTAAATAGGGTTGGGTTAAGCTTTGTTTCTGGAAGGTTTAACAATTTTGGGCTATTTCTAGGCTCATCGTGGTCAACCCCAAGTGGGTGGTGTTAATGGACTTAATCGATTTACTACTGACTGGGGCAGTGTAATCGCATTTCTTTGGCATTTTGAGGAAATCTTTGTCCTATGCATTCGAGGAACCCGGGTCCCATAACCTGAGCATTCACTTCATTTTGAAACTAAAGGAGGGTCTCCATTTGGTGGTAAACCCTAAAATTGGCAAGACATACACAGCCCGTCCAAAGTTGGACTTGTTACAGCGGTCCTGATGTTTTATTCTATATGGGTACCCTATATAGGCACATGTAACACAGCAACCTTTCACCTATATCCTTCCCTACATTACATATATAATGGTTAATAGGGACTGACCTTTAACCTAGATACAACACTGGGGACTGACCTTTTACCTAGATACAACACTGCATTCAGAACACAGGTTTTTCCCTAGTTCCAAACTCATACATTATGCATGAGGCTTCCTGGAAACACAGCAGGACTGACAGCAGGACGAACATCTCCTGTATAATATGTCTGTATAAAGTTCAGGCCCAACGTCATCCTTTAGGCCGACACAGTAACACAGCAAGGTAGGACCACTGGGAGACCGTCAGGATTGACGTGGAATTAATTCCCCAACTTCAAACGTGCCACAGGGCTTGTATGCACACATATCACCTCAGGCCCCGCCCCATACCTTCACCACTGTGCAAATGCACCCCGGGCACGTTTTACGTTGGGGCATTAAGTCCCCTTGTATCCTGTGGGTCCCTGGGGTCCAACTAGCTCACCAGGTGCCTCCAGTAAGTGTTCCGAGGCCATGCCCCTTTTTACACCTCTCTGCAATGCAGCTCCCTGGCGCATACTGGAGGTTCCTGGTCGGCTAGTTGGCCCCCAGGGACCCCCAGTATTCAAGGGGAATTACTTCCCCATCTTAAAACGTGCCAGGGGGTGTGTTTGCAGAGTGCTGCAGGGAGGGGACGAGGCCTCTGGTGCGATGCCAGGCTTTTCAAAACATTTTTTAAAGAAGGGGGGCTTGGTGGCCCCCCTTCCTTTTCTATGTTATGGGCCCTGGAGACCCCATCCCCCAGGGCCTGACGCCAATGAAAAAAAAAAATGTTACTGGAGGGGGGCGGCGTGGCTCCCATCCTGTGGCCAATTCCGGCCCGGGGACCCCATCCCCCAGGGCACGGCCAAATGTTGTTGTTTTTATTATGGAGGGGGGCTGCATGGTGCCCCTCCTAGGGCCTCTATTGGCCCCGGGGACCCCCTCCCCCAGGGCCAGCCTTTTGTTTATTTTTTTCTGTTTATTTTCTTTGGGAGGGTGGCCTCGTGGCTCCCCACCAAGGTATTTCAAGCCCTGTGGAACTCTTCCCCCCGGGCCTGGGCATTGCTTTTTGGTTTTCGTTTTTTGGAGGGGGCTGCATGGCCCCCCTCCTGGTCCACTTCTGGCCCCGGGGCAGGCCCTATCTGTTGGGGACCCCAATTTCCTCACAGTCCCGCCGGCTCCCCATGTCCAGCAGGAGCCGGCATTGCTTTTCCACAAGGGCAGCTGCTGACATGCAGCTCCTCTTATGGAAAAACAATTCTGGTTTGCTTCATTGACTTGCAACTCCCCTTATGGAAAAGCAATTCTGCTTTGCTTCATTGAAGCGAGAGCAGGTTTCCCTGTTCTCGCTTCAATGAAGCAAATCAGAGTTTGCAATGACAGGGTGGGAGCAGCGAGGCTCCTGCCCTGTCATTGCAAACAGCAGTGTCCCGGGGGTGAGCACCCCGGGACACTGCAGGAGCTGCCCTGGGGGTTGGCAGTCCCCAGGGACATCATTGGCTGCAGGAGGGGGGCCGTGTGGCCCCCTCCCACTTAATGCAAAGCCGCGGGGGTGGTGGTCCCGGGGCTCGGGGTCCGTATTTTTGAATACTAAGTGCCCCAGGGAGGTGGCGGTCCCCGGGGCAGGTGGGGGGCTCGAGTAGCCCCACACAGGTTATATTTATTTGAAAAAGAAAGCCCTGGGGTGCCGGTCTCTGGGGCTGCAGGGGGCAGTGTGCCTCCCCGCAATCATAATTAATGAGAGCCCCAGGGGTGGCGGTCCCCGGGGCTGTGGGGGCTGTGTGCTTCCGCAAATATTCATGCTTTGCCGCAGGGGGTGGCGGTCCCTGGGGCAGTGTGGGTGGATTGGGCCCCCCACACTTTTTTTTCGCATGCCCCCTGGATCTGGCCCACCCGGGGGCTTTAATTAAATGGAGCAGGGGAGCCCACACTTCATTTTTTTATTTTCACCTGGATCCCCGGATCCTCCGCGGATCCCGTGTTAAAAAAAAATGCTTTTTTTGGCCCTGGGGGTCCTTCTAGAACTCCCTAAGCAGGCCTAGGGGGTCAGGGTGTTTCTACCCTGCCCCCTTTTCTTGTTTTGCTCCTTAGTTTTTCTGTTTTCTTGTGCCTCTGTTCTACCGAGGCACAAGATGGCTGCCAACACTTCCTGGTTTGGAGTGTTGACAGCCACTTAGAATACAGCTAGTGGTCGGGAGGGTGCGCAGATCCACCGCGACCATAGATATCACTATTTTTTTCATTTGATTTTCTCAGAAACTACTGAAAGGTTTTCCACCATTTAACAAAAAGAATTCTTTCTGAACCAAGGGCTATTTTTTGCCAAATTTGGTGTAATTCCGTTCAGCAGTTCGGGCTGTAGCCTCCGCTAAAGTTTCATATGGAAAATTGCATGGGGAAAACATGCTTTGGGACCCCCCTTTTTTCTCGGCCCGGCTTGCCGAATCACCCCAAAACTTTCAAGATAGGTCCTGTTGGACACTTCCAAGCTCCCCATTATTGAAAAAAATTGCCCCCGGGATTTGGCCCCCCTGGGAGCTAATTAAGAATAAAACGGACTTCTATTTTTTTTTCCTTTTCCATCGCGTACGAGTACAATACGCATACCCTGCGTTTTTTTATTTAAAAAAAAAATAATAATAATTTGCACCTAAAGATCCATGTGGGACCCCCTGAGCAGGCCTAGATGGTCAACATGTCATGAGTGATGTCACTGGCCATGTCATGAGTGATGTAATATGTGACATCATCAGCAGTGGATTGCGGGCGCGCGAGTTGTAGTTAGCTGAACTAACTATAACGGGTGAATTTCAATGGTTTTTTATGAGTGTAATGTCCAGCTAACTATAACATGTGTGAAACCTATGGTTTTTTCAGTGAATTTCTAAGGTTTTTTAAATGCTAATTCCTAACTATCACGTGGCTGAAACCTATGTTTTTTTCAGGGAATATATATATATATATTTATATATATATATATATATATATATATATATATATATATATATATATATATATGTATATGTATATGTATATATATATGTATATATATATATATATATATATATATATATATATATATTCACTGAAAAAACCATAGGTTTCACACCAGTTATAGTTAGCTGGAAATTTTACTCGCATAAAACCATTGAAATTCCCACGTTATAGTTAGTTGGACTCACTATAACTTGCGTGCCTGCAATGCACTGCTGATGACGTCACTTATTACATTACTCATGACATGGTCAGTGACATCACTCATGACATCACTGATGACACCATCCTTGTGACAGTGTTACAGACCTCCTTTCACTATAATGTAACCCTTGAAACACATATTCAAAAATAAAAAATAAAATTTACAAAAAAATGGAGATAACCATACCAGTTACAACAACCAATTCAGTAATTATACCATCTATATACACATCCACTCATTCACCAACAGTTCTATATACTCACTCATACATATACTCACTCATCATATGTAGTGATACACCTATACATCCTCTTACACACCGACAGTCATCCAAAAGATACTCTCACACATACTCACACATGTAAATAAACTATTGAACATCCATTTATTTGCATATACAGCTATACACACACTACCACTTTACTTCTAAGGAAACTTACACATACTTACTCTCTTAAACAATCACTTATAGAAACACATACTAATTTAAACAGGAACTCTTACAATCCCTCACTCTCACATATACTCACTTATATACATCAATATTCACATATAGTAGATTAAAACATATGTAGTTACTGATAAAGACACTAGTGAGACAATCATTCACTCACTAACACACACATATACACACTCATCCACCCATACAGTCCTGCACATATGCTGTCTTCAAAATACATACAAAGAGAGAGTCAGCCATTCATGCATCTATGTGCTAAGTAATACCCCCACCAAACCATTCAAACACTCATACTGATACTAAGAAAAACATCTAATAACCCATATACATACACATGTAGCTACTCACCAACCCATGCAGCCACTTATCACAAAGTGAAACACTAATACATATATTTAAATATTTAAACATTACTCACTAATATTTATTTTTCAGAAAGACACACATTCACTGGATGGTGTCATCAGTGATGTCATGAGTGATGTCACTGAGCATGTCATGAGTGATGTAATATGTGACGTCATCAGCAGTGCATTGCAGGCGCGCTAGTTATAGTGAGTCCAACTAACTATAACGTGGGAACTTCAATGGTTTTCTGCGAGTAACATTTCCAGCTAACTATAACTGGTGTGAAACCTATGGTTTTTTCAGTGAATTTAATAGGTTTTTTAAATGCAAATTCCTAACTATAACTGGTGTGAAACCTATGGTTTTTTCAGTGAATTTCATAGGTTTTTTAATAGCTAATTTCTATTTTATAATAAATCCTATATTGTATATTTATGTAATACTATTTTCTTTTTCTTTTTTTTTTTTTTTGCCCTGGAGCGCTCCCGGTGCGCGTACCGGTGAGCGCACCGGTAAGCGCAGTCTTGCGGCGCGCCCCGGTGCGCGTACCAGTGAGCGTCCCGTTAGCGCTATTGCCGCGAACAAAAACAACATTGTGACGTATCGCGTAGCCGCGACGCTGTGCGTCATAAGACACGTTTCACGTAGCCGCGAGATGCGTCTTATGACGCACGGCGTAAGCGCACCCGGAAGTGGGCGAGCGCATACGATCGCACAACGTAAGCGCCCCGACGCGCCTACGCTACGCGCCCCGGGGCGCGCCCCTGGGTGCGTAGCGTAAGCGCATCGGGTCATGTGACCTGAAAATAACACTTTTCATTGGTTCCTAACAGTTTTTTTTACAAAGAATGAAATCCCCACCCATTTCCTTCACTTCTTTCACTTTTGTGACTGCAAGACCTGCCTTTTTGCTGTCGAATCTTTGTTGGATTTCTATCTTGGATTACCACGGCTGCCAGAGCATCCAGCAGTGAAGAAGAGACAGAGGGATTTCTTGATGAAGAAGTTCCTCAGCCGAAGATAAAAGAACACTTTATATGGAAGTTTTTTTCCATTCCAGCTGATCAGAAAAAAGTAAATGCTCCAAAGGTGGAGTGCAGGATTTGTCACACTGTCCTGTCACGGGGTGACCCCACAAAGAAATATTCATTTGGAAACTCCACAATGATTCGCCATGTGGAGAGGAGGCACCCCCAGAATTTTGCCCGGGAAAGTGTCAGGGCTCTGGCACGAGAGGCTCCCGGTGATGGGGCCTCTACTTCAACCGGAGGACAAACTGCATCAGGGAGGGAGCAATCACAAGAGCAGATTCCCAAGATCCAGCCTGCTTTTAATAAAGGCGTTATTAAATGCAGATATTGCGATAAGTTACTTTGCTATGGGGAACAAAGTGTTCTGCTCATGGTTCGAGCATTGGATAACCATCGCTGCCGTTTCCACCCCTAATTTTGTTTTGTTTTTTTGCTCCTGTTGAGCAGTTTCCCATTCCCTGTTTGTGTTTTTGTTCTAAAAAAAGAAAAAAGAAGAAAAGAAAAAAGTTCTTTTCAGAACTACCTCCAATTCTCATCAAAGAACCGTGTTCTTAAAAAAATGAAAAAGAGTAAATGAAGTGGAGTGCATTGATAAACGAGAGGAAAATGAGTGAGAAAGCACAGAAAGGGACGAGAGGAGAAGGGAAGTGAAGTAGGGGGACTGAAAGAACGTGAGTGTCTGACCTCACCTCATCTGCACCCTGTTACCATCAATTATACCCAATACATTAAGGCCTGTCCAGGGGGCACAGAGGAGGTGAGTCTTGTCCAAGGGTCAGAGGAGGTGAGTCCTCTCCACTGCACTCATGGACACGGGCCTCACCTCCTTTGCACCCCTGGACATACCTCACCTCATCTGCACAATCTACTTCCTAATCTGAGGAAACACAGGTGACATGATTGTAAAATGTTCAAATATATTTATTTAATCATGCAGACCCATGGTACGCTCCCCGGTACGCTCCCCGGTGCGCGTACTGGGCGCTCCCCCCGCGAAATTATTATTATTTTTTTTTTCCGTGGGGCACTTTTATAGTAAGACTTCCTTTTGCACTTTTATAGCCCCCACATCAAACCTAGGAGGTCCGGGGGTGTCTACCCTGCCCCCTTATGGTCATTTCCCCCTTTGTTTCTGCCACTTCTTGTGTCTCGATCCTACCGAGACACAAGATGGCGGTAGCTTCGGACTGTTTGGAATGTTGACAGACACCCGAGAGCCAATCAGCTTTACGCTCGCGTACTCGCGTAGCGCGCCGGGTGCGCTCCCCGGTGCGTACCGGGGCGCGCTTATAGATATATATATTTTTTTTAGCCTAAATTACTCAAAATCCTCTGGAGCACATATCTTGAGACATAGCAAAGGCACATCGGGCTACCAGTCCCTACAATTTTGCAAAGTTTGGTGGAAATCCAATCAGCCGTTCGGGCTAAAAGTGAGTCCAACCGCCCGATGGAAATGAACATGGGGAAAACACGTTTTGGGACCCCCCTTTTATCTCGGCCCCCGCTTGACAAATCCCCCCCAAACTTTCAGGGAAGGACCCGAGCGCCGCGAGGCAAATTTGAGGAACATTTCAGGCAGATTCCTCAACCGGCGCCAAAGTTATTCCCAATAGAATGCTGCGATTTCCCTATGGAAAACAATCCTAACTATAACTACCTACTGGCGACCGCCAGTAGGTAATATATATATATATATATATATATATATATATATATATATATATATATATATATATATATATATATATATATATGCAAGGCTTAATCCCTCAGTAAGCCCTCACCAGGTCAAACAGAAGGGCACAGACTCCAATAGTGGTGCTGAAGATGAATCTTTATTTAGCAAGCATGGCAAAGAGACTTGGTTCGACCGCTATCCTGCGGTCTTTTTCACTTAACACGCTGCAGTGAATGACAGGCTATATATAGTTACATCATATATATATTACCTACTGGCGGTCGCCAGTAGGTATATATAGTTAGGATTTTTTCTCTATGGGTTTTTTGAAAATTCTATGTCTAATAACTTTGGCGTTTGTGGACGGAATTGGCTGAAATTTTCAGGAAAATGGCACATTTTGTGTCTGAGCAGCCCCTGAAAATTTTGGGGGGGTTCGTCAAGGGGGGGCCGAGAAAAAAGGGGGGTCCCAAAACGTGTTTTTAACATTGAGTTTTCCATAGGGCGGTTGGCCTCACTTTTAGCCCGAACGGCTGAATGGATTTGCACGAAACTTGGCAAAATTGTAGGGACTGGTAGCCCGATGTGCCTTTTGTAGGTCTCAATATATGTGCTCCAGTGGATTTTGAGAAATTAACGTTTAAAAAAATATATATATCTGTAACAGCGGACCGGGCAGCGCTCTGGTTCGCGGACTTTTCGCGCAACGGAGCTTTGTGAAGCGAAGCTGATTGGTTCTCCGGCGTCTGTCAACATTCCAAACAGTCCGTAGCGGCCGCCATCTTGTCTCTCGGTAGGATCGAGAGACAAGAGGAGGCCGAAGCGAAGGGGCAAATGACCATAAGGGGGCATAGTACATTGTCGCTCACCCCCTAGGTTTGATGTGGAGGTTTTAAAAGGGCCCCGCGGGGCAAAAAAAAATAAAAATAATAATAATCGAACAGCTGAATGGATTTGCACGAAAGTTGGCAAAATTGTAGGGACTGGTAGCCCGATGTGCCTTTGCTAGATCTCAATATATGTGCTCCAGTGGATTTTGAGAAATTAACGTTCAAAAAAAGATATATATCTGTAACAGCGCACCGCTTCGCGTACTTTTCGCGTTACGGAGCTTTGCGAAGCGAAGCTGATTGGCTCTCCGGCGTCTGTAAACATTCCAAACAGTCCGTAGCGGCCGCCATCTTGTCTCTCGGTAGGATCAAGAGACAAGAGGAGGCCAAAGCGAAGGGCAAATGACCATAAGGGGGAATAGTAGATCGTCGGTGACCCCCTACGTTTGATGTGGAGGTTTTAAAAGGGCACCGCGGGGCAAAAAAAATAATAATAATAATAATCGAACGGCTGAATGGATTTGCACGAAACTTGGCAAAATTGTAGGGACTGGTAGCCCGATGTGCCTTTGCTAGGTCTCAATATATGTGCTCTAGTGGATTTTGAGAAATTAACGTTCAAAAAAAGATATATATCTGTAACAGCGCTCCGCTTCTCGTACTTTTCGCGTTACGGAGGTTTGCGAAGCTGATTGGTTTTTCGGCGTCTGTAAACATTCCAAACAGTCCGTAGCGGCCGCCATCTTGTCTCTCGGTAGGATCGAGAGACAAGAGGAGGCCAAAGCGAAGGGGCAAATGACCATAAGGGGGCATAGTACATCCTCCCTGACCCCCTAGGTTTGATGTGGAGGCTTTGAAAGGGTCTCGCAGGGCAAAAAAAAAATATACCGTTTTTTTAGTTTTTTTGCGTGGAGTGCGCCCGGTTCGCGAACCGGGAAGCGGTCTGGGGAGCGTACTTTCTTGAAAATTAGTGAAAAAAGTTAGAGTAAAATAATAATTGTGAGTGATCAGATGTAGGGTAGCTCTGAGAAGAGCTTTTGGGTTTATGGTACATTTAGGTACTTATAAGTAGGTACCAATGCACAGTCTTAAATTCAGAGTGAAAACTCTGTTGCCCTCATCTGAGAAGTGAACTCCATCTGCTCTGTAGATATCTTGCATGTAGTAACGCAAGTTATTGTTGTACAGGGAGCCCATTCCATGGTCTCTCATGTAAGCTGAAACAGATTTGTTTACATGCTTCCTCGATTTCTCAATTTGTGGACAAAATTGGTTCGACCACCTCCATTTCTGTCTTTGGCATATATTTGAATATACCAAGGCAGTCTGAGGAAAAAGTGCCATCAATTGCTCAAAGGTGTCCTTTAAAAGCATTTCCAGACCTACCCCAGTCAAAGTGCCCAAATCATTACCTCCACAGTGCACAATTAACAGGTCAGGTTTTGGCAAATGCATAAAGGTTTTCACCAATGGTATCAATTGGTGACATTTTAATCCTCTGTGGCCAAACCACTTAATTTCCACATCTTGTAAATTGAGGTTAGGTAAATTCCTGTTTTCAGCGTACCTTTGAGCCCAATAGATGTAGCTATGTCCAACAATCCAGACAGAAAACATGGCGAGAGAAGGTTCTCCTGCAGTCAGATGAAGTGTGGCAATGAAATGGCAGTTGAAAAAATGAGAGTGTAAAATGAAAAAAACTGAGGAGTTTCTGTGTTAATGAAGCAGTAAGAGTGATTGGTGGATTTTGATTGCTGAAAACAGAAAGTTAGTGTGCATGGATGAGTTCGTTGAAAGATGTATTTTGAGTGGCGAAGTAAAAATCATTAAATGAAAGAATGCTTTGGATATGCAGGTGCACTGAGAGTTCAGAGTTCAATTGCAACATTGTTGTGTGAGAGGTCTTGCAAGAGGTGGTTGCTATGCAGAAAAAGCAGAGAGGGGGCAGAGGGGGGAAGGGTTTTGCTTTGAAAAAAAGTGAGGGAAGAGTTTTGATTGGGTGACATGAGAGATCTGTGTGAGGAATTACAGCATTTCTGTGCTTTTGATAGCTGCAGACTCTGGAGTGCATACCTTTTGCTCTGCTGAAGACAAATTGGTGTGTTTCTGAGACTGTTTTGAAACTCAAAGTATTTGCTAAGGTGAGAAAAAATTTCTTTAATTTAGATAGAAAATAGTGTGCTTTAAGGAGAAAATTATGAAGAAAGTTGTGTTTTTCAAATGTTGCTTTGTCTCAAGTGTTTCACAAATAGATTTTGTTTCTTTGAGAAATTGTAATTGGAGAAAATGTGAAGTATTAGTACTGACAGGGCTTTTATGTGCATAGGAGCTGTGGAGTGTTTTCAAATTATGACTTGTAAATCGTTTTTGAGAAAAAGCAATGGTTTTAATATTGATGAGAAGGACATAATGGTGTCTGCTTCTTTATAAGGTAATTGAGAGTCTCTGATGTTATTTTTCCCATTTCAATGTAAGAAGTTTGTGTGTGGAGCAAATTGCTTGTAAATATGCTCCCACCTGTGCATGGCAAATTTAGATTTTGAATGTTTCCGTTACATAGGCATGTTAAAGGTGACTGAAACATGCTGCAAAGGCAATCAAAAAATGCTTTTATGTGTCTTAAGGACATTTTAAGTCATTTCCCCATGTGCAGTGTTTTCAAATTATGAGTTGAAAATCGTTTTTGAGGTAAAGGAATGTTTTCAAAATTTATGTGCGCCATATGACCCCAATTTTTTTTTTCAGGGGTGCAGCAGGGTGTTCTTGAGACACCCCTGCACCGTCGGAAAAATTCGTAATTTGCGATGAGGTAATTGCTAATCGCAAATTGCACCTTCATTCCTATGGGCCTCCTGCTGCATGGAAATGAATGGGTAATCTTGCTGAAATGCAAAGTCGAATCTGTATTTAAAAGGGTCTGCACCTCTGTACGGGTGTTCGCTATGTGAAGCACGAAAGTTTCACGGGCCGAACTCAAGGCCACCTCTCTCTGAGACAAAAGAGCTCTTATTCTTGCCATGCTGTTGAAATGTGCTCCCAAGGTTGGTATTTGTGGCCAGATTGAAAACTCCCTATGTTCATGTGTGGGAGGAAATAGAACATTTCTGCAGCAAATAACCCGTTCATTTACTGTTACGATAAAATGAATACTTTTAATTAACCCAGAACAATCTTCATTATTGAGCATCAAATAACTACCATTTTCCAAGAACTTGAACGTGGGGATGATAGCAGGAACTGGCGTGCCTTGCAACACGCAAGCCATATTTGGTCGGTGTTTGTTGCATGAACCGTGTAACTGTATGTGCCTACACATTAGTGAATGATCTGGCGTCTCAGTGCATTCCTCTCCATTCAGATAAAGGTCTTGATCATCTTTGAAAATCTGTATGTGTATGGAAGCGACCAGACCTCATGAAGAAAACCACTACCTAAAGGTTAATAACGACCTATTGGTATATATTTCATACAATTTGAAAACTTATATAAAGCAAAAGGCAGCGTTATTAAACCGTGGATAAGGCACGTTGCCAAAGCAGTGAACCTTTTGGATTTATACTGGAAATGTTAAAGGAAGAATTACGGAGTAGGGCCTGTAAATCTTTAATGGACAACGAGTAAAATTACTCCAACCATCATATTCCTCTAACTCCGGGATAGTAGGGGTGTTTAATTTTTTAGAAGTAGCCAATCCAAAGCATTTGGTCTGGGAAATTGTTTCATTCACAAACAACATATGATTTGGGATGAGACATGCACGGTGGAAAGCCTCAGTGCCTTGTACCTGCCAGGTTCGTGAACCCCAAACTGATGTAGATCCTGGATATTTTTACACTGTGTTACGTTAGCATGGGCTCATTACTGGTTTAAACGCCATTTTTCCTTTTTTGTAACTTCTGCACACGATACTTAGTTGTTGCTTTAGCTTTCAGCCTACCTGCGTCAAGATCTATGCCTGCTTCAAGCAGGCGCAGGGTTTTGATGTAGCTTTGTCCTATCTGATTGTAAATGCGGCACACCGTGGGTGGCAGAGCAGCGGTGCACGTTAACTGGTGCATCCCTGGGGATGTGCTAGTTAATATAAATCTGCCCCTTTACATTTAATTATGTGCAGGGGACACAGAGTAGGTGAGGTTTATCCAAGGTTAAGAAGAGATGAGTCCTGTTCAGTGAAAAATTGGAGATAGGCTTCAGTATATTATATACTTAAGTAGTGTGTTAAGTTTTTGATGACTGTTATTAATTTACTGTTGGGTAATAGTGGTTAATAACATTTTTTATTATATTTTACCACAGATTCAACTGCAGATTATTTCAAGATTTTAGGATGCCTAGCAAAGAAAGAGTAAGAAAGGCTGCAAAACGTCAAAGACAGCAGGACCATGGAAGAATGCAGCAGTCCTCTAACAAAAAGATTTGTCAAGTCACCAAGAAAGCACCGGGTAAGAGTCGAAAAACAGTCATAAGAAATATGTGTAGTAAAAAAAATATTACTACAGAAAATGTTTCACTCCAGAAAAGGAGACAGAATTCAAATGGTAAGGAAAGGCCAATGAGAAATGTTACTGCTAGAGTAAGAGATAAGTCTATGCATGAAAGTAGAAGGAAACAAGAGTTTAGGGATATTCGTAAACGAATGTTCCGCAACAGGATAATTGGGAATTTGTTAAAAAATATTAAGAAAGGTCAGCAGAAAGTGGTTTTTTATAAGAGAAAAAAAATTGTTGAGAAAGTTATTGATCAGGCATTTGAAATTAAACGTAAGTTATTTATTTTGACAATCAATAGAATTCGGAAGCTAAACAAGGTAATTTATGATTTCAAAAGAAATAGTAGATGGAAGAGAATAGTTAATCGTAGTAATTTTTGTGAAGTTTTTTCTGGAGAATGGATGCATAGTTCCAGCTCTGAGGCATTTTTTAATGAGGAGAGTTATTTCCAGGATAATGATTTGGTGCATGCAGTTGACACCAGTGGTCGAGCTTATGAAGTGAAAGATGGTTGTCCAGTTGAAAAAGAAAAACTTGTGACAACAGAGATAGAAGAGGTGTTAGGTAATGAGGTTTTAGGGAGACGTCCTAAGGGTCCTGTGTACACCTGGAAGTGTAGTAGTATTTGCAGTGTACGACAGGATTCCATCAATTTGCTTTGTGATTTTATACGGTCATTTAGTAAGAACAGTTTGAAGCAGAAAATGAAGTTGTTGCAAGAATTAGATCCTTGCAGAGTGAGAGAAGTGATAGGTTTGCATGGTCATTCACTGGCTTGTCTTTCCAGGAGAGTATGCCAGAGTGTTTTTCATCATTTCAGGATGCTAGCAGTGCATCATAATAAAGTGAGGAAATTAGTTAGAATGTTGTATTATGCTAAGAGTCCAGCAATTATGCTTAAACAATTATGCGCTGCTCTTTTGCATGGTTCTGAAATAGATGTGAAGAATATATGTGAAGAAATTGAGTTTTGTTACTTTGGAAGTAAAGAGGAGAATGTTGAAATTGACCAAGAAGAAGAGAGTAATGTGGAAGATAGTGTACAGGTTTCCAGTACAGATAATTTCCAGAGGGAAATTGCGACGTTTGACGTGAAATCAAGTGAGAGGCCAAATTTCACTTGTGTGTGTTGTCGACGCACTTATTATAAGAATCAGACTAAGTTAGTGGATTTATATGGAAAAAGTGAAAGGGAAAATAATAGTGAATGGAAGGATTTTACAACATACTTGATGGTAGAAAATTGTTTTGATTTGGGATTGGATCAACGTGTGTGTACTTATTGTTGTAACAAATTAAATCAAAACCAGATGCCTGCTAGAGCAGTTCATAATAATCTGGAATTGGTTGAGATTCCTTCTGAATTGAAGGATTTAAATACTTATGAATCTATTTTGATTCAAAGTATCCATCCCTTTCAGGCTATTGTAAGAATGGAGCCAAAGACAGGGAAATTGCCTCCATCAGATTTACAGAGAGGATTAAAGGGAAGAGTTGTTTATTTGCCTCTAGATTTGAAGAAAAACATTAACACAATTGGAGTAGAAAAAGTGGAAGAGGAACCTCTTGTTATCTTAGTTAATGGGGTTCCGACAAAGAATAAGAAAATATGGCAAGATTTAGTAGATGTTAGGAAAGTCAAAAGGGCAACATTGTATTTGAAAAAATATAATAAGTACTATAAAAATGTATATGTTGCAGAAGAGGAAGTAAGTGAGGAAGAGGATAGCGATTTGTGTGCTGGTCAAATTGAGAAAGTAGAACCCTGTACTAGTGAAGAAATATATGAACATTATAGTGTTCATCCTTTGCATTCCAAGGAAGTCATGGGGAATGCTATTGAGTTGTTTCAAATGAAACAAGCGAAAAGGAGTCCCATTAGTGTTTGGGAGGAAAGTTTGGAAGCTCGGTGTTTCCCACAGCTTTTTCCAACAGGTCAGGGAGGAAGATATGATGAGCGACCTCATCAAATTCCTGCTTCTGAATACCGGACTTTGCGATTGTATGCAGGAGATCCTAGGTTTCGACAATGCATTCCTTATTTGTTTCATCTCCTGTTTGAAAGCGATCTGTCTGGACTGTCATATGCAGTGAACCACATCTTGAAAAGTGGTATACACATGCAAAACATCTCGGCAAGTGACTTTATGGATAAAGTCAATGTCCAAGACAGTATTTTGGATTCTCACCTGATTAATCTCATGGCGTGTCAGCGTGGTACTAATGAGTACTGGTACCGTCGTCATGGTGATTTAAAATGTATGCTAAGGAACTTAGGAACTCCCACATGGTTCCTCACTTTGAGCTGTGCTGAGTATGGCTGGGAAGACTTACTTGAATTTCTACGAGAGGCAAATGCTAACGTAGAAAACATCGAATTCAAGACACCCGGAGAACTGTGCTCTTTGGATCCAGTCAATGTATGTAGGTACTTCAATCATAGATTTGAAGGTATGATGTCTTTCATCATGAATAAGAAGAATCCACCTCTTGGAGAGGTGTTGGATTTCTTCTGGAGGAAGGAGTACCAAGCAAGAGGTGCTCCTCATATACATATGTTGCTGTGGATCAAGGATGCACCTAAATTTGGAACGGATGCAGAAGACTCAGTGATGAGTTTCATAGAACAGTATTCTACGTGTGCTGTTCCAAACGCAAAGGAGAAAAAAAGCCTACGAGAAAAAGTTCTACGTTTCCAAAGCCATCGATGTGGAAAGTACTGTCGTCGTAAATTCCGAAACAAAGACAAGTTCTACACCAAATGTCGTTTCGGCTTTCCACGACCGGTGATTTCTAAAGGAAGAGTGAACAGTTTGATGTCTTCGCTGCGACATAATGTGATGAAGAAATCACCTAAAAACACATACAATTTGAAGAGGAACGAAGAGTCTAAGTACATTAACGACTACAACCCGGTGATTTTGTCCATGTGGAATGCTAACATGGATATACAGTTTGTGGCTGATAACTGTATGGCTGTGGCTCGGTATGTGACATCTTACATCACCAAAAAAGAGAAGACAGAATTGAAGGATATGTGGGAGGACATTTCCCATGAAAAGAGCCTCAGCAAGAAGTTGTACAGTTTCAGTCTGAAGATGTTGTCGCATCGAGAAATCGGAGCTTACGAATGTTCTGACCGGTTGTCTTCAGCAAGTCTCTATGCCAAGTCCAGGAGTATCGTTTGGGCGAGTGTTGGTCTTGCTGCAACGCGTAATCGAGTTCTGAAACCTGTGCGGGAAATTGAGTATTTGGCGGAAAAGGAGCCAAACAGTACCGACATTTTGAAGAGCAACATGTTGGATACATATTATCCAAATCGAAGCAGTCACCTCGAGAATGTTTGTCTGTATGAGGTTCTGCAAAATTACATATTCAAGAGGAACATCAAAGAAGATACTGAGAAAGGAGTGTATGCTGTAATAGGAAGTGAGGGATGTCTGGTCAAGCAAAGAAAATGCCACTTGATAAACCATCGAAAATTGAGTGGCGAATCTCCTGAAAAAAAGGAGTTTTTCTATTTAGCACTTTTGCAACTTTTTAAGCCTTGGCGTGCAGAAGAGGAACTGCTTGGAGATTTCCTTTGTTACGAAGACTCATTCAATGCTGCCAAGGAGACCATAGAATGTCCTGCTTTTCCCAAATATGTAGAAATGTTGAATGTGGAAATTGAGCAGGAAGCAACGATTGCAGCCGAGATTGCCAGAGACAGTTCTCAGGACAGTCAGAGTTCTGCTTCATTGAGTCAGGATCCACTAGGAGGACCTCTTATCGAAAATGAAGCTGCCACTGCTATGAATGAAGTGGAAAGAGCCATGGCACATGCTCAGGAGGATGCGGTTAACTTAGAAGAGTTGGAAAGACAACTCAACGTTGAGCAGAGGAAAATATATGACGAACTTACCATGCAAATTGATCATGGATTAAGTCATGACAAAGAAAGAGTGCTCATGTACGTCGTTGAAGCCTGTCCGACTGTACGTGAGTGGAGAAGCGGGAACTGGAAAAAGTTTCCTTATTAAAGCAATTTCATGTTATTTGCAGGAAAGGACAGAGTCATCGCTGTCTTGTGTTGTCACCGCTCCAACTGGACTGGCAGCACATAACATTAAAGGGATTACTTTACATCGTTTACTGATGCTGCCAGTGGAGCATGACAACAAATTAGAATATCACAAGCTATCTGGAGATGCTTGTTTTGAAGTTTCAAGAGTCTTGAGGAAAATGAAACTTCTTATCATTGACGAAGTAAGCATGGTTTCCAATGTCATGCTTGCCTTTGTGCATTTGAGAATGCAAGAAGTTCTCAAAACAGAGTATGATGTGTTATTTGGTGGCAAACACATCATTGTTTTCGGAGATCTTCTGCAGCTGACACCAGTGAAAGGGCAACCTGTGTTCAAAATGCTCACGCATGAAGATACCAGGAAGTGCTTAGGGAGTATTGGCAACGTCAATATATGGTTAAACTTCAATTATGCTGAACTGCATGAAAATATGCGTCAGGCAAAGGATGAAGTTTACAAGACTATTCTACAAGATGTTAGAATTGGAAAAGTGACCGAGCATGGGAAAGAAGCTTTACATGCACGATTACTGACAAATTTATATCCAGACGAAGATGTTGTGCCTGAGAATATTTTTCAGAAAGTTACTGAGAAAAAATCTGGAATATGTTTGATGCCAACTCTTGCAGAATGTGCCAAATTCAACAACAAAATGTTGCATTTAGAAAAGCAAGAGATTGTGAAATTGGAAGCTATTGACAGAGTAGAGCATATGGGATCAACAATTATTTTGTCTGAGAATCTGAAAACAAAATTGGATTCATTAGAGAAGAGTATATCTAAAACTGCGGGTTTTGAAAAGACTCTGAATGTGTGCTTGAACTGCCGTATAATTTTAAGAAGGAATTTACATGTTGAAAGAGGTCTGGTAAATGGATCAATGGGTAATGTTGTTGATTTTGTGAAATACAGAAATAGAGATGGAATTGAATTTTTAAAAATTAAATTTGATGGCATTGAGGAAGTACAGCTAATTGCTCGTTGTTCTGCTAGATTTTTGCTTGTAAAAGACTTATATGTTCGTCGTAAGCAGTTTCCTGTTTGCTTGGCATATGCGGTGACAATTCATAAATCGCAAGGTTTAAGTGTAGACTGTGCATTGGTGAATATTGGCAGTTCTGTGTTCAAGGAGGGTATGGCATATGTGGCATTGTCACGAGTTAGGACTTTATCGGGATTGTACTTGATTGAGTGTGATGTCACAAACATTTGTGCGGATCTAGATTGTGTTAAGGAATACAATAGGTTGAGAAGAGAGTATGCGCCACATTTGCCTCAGTATCCTTTGTTTGAGAAACGTGTGGTAGGCCGGAAACGAAGAAATGTGACCAATACTGGGGAGGTTGTAGCAAAAAGACGAAAAGTCGATGAACCTGAAATTACAAGCAGAAACAAAAAGGATTCTGTTGAAGATGTTGTTGGTTTTCAATTTGAAAACAGTTCTGGTGTCAACTGCTATGCTAATGTAGTAGTTAATGTTTTGTTTTCTCTAGAAAATGTAAAAGAAGAGATTGTGGTCAATTCTGATCAAAGATTTTGCAGTTTGTTAAATTCTGTGTTAGAGAAATGTAGCACTGATAGAACAAACATAGAAAGTGTGTCTGAAATTCGAAATCTGTTAGACAGATGTTCAGGCCAAACACAATTCTCTCAAAATAGTCAGCAAGATTGTCAGGAGTTTTTAATGTACATGCTTGATGTATTGCATGATGAAGGTGTAGATGTAGATCACCTGTTTGGGCTTTCTTATCAATGGCAGCATGACTGCGAGAACTGTAGGGTATCAAGTACTACTAGTGTAGACTCAGAAAGATTTATATATTTAACTTTGCCAGACAGTAAATCAGTCTCTTTTAATAAGCTAGTAAAAGCAGCTGATCACAACATGGAGTGTAGCCAATGTAAATCTGAAATGATGTCCACATTATTTATACGAACATATGGCCAGTATGTCATTTTAATGTTCCAACGATGTAGGCCTGATGGAACAAAATTGACAACTTTAATTAAAAATTTTGTGGCTTCACAGTTGTCAATATCAGGAAGGACTTTTGTAACTGTAGCAATTATATATCATGATGGTCCTTCAATAACATCAGGACATTATACAGCTTATTTAAAGTGTAGAAATGGCTGGTCATTCTGCAATGATTCTGTTTTAATTTTCAAAAAAAAATTGCCGTTTGACCTTAAAAACTCTCACCTGGTGTTTTTAAAACCAAAATTTTAGGGAAAGAATCTCGGGATGTGCTCTGAGGAATTTCAAGAAGTTCTCATGGCTCCTACACGATTTGGCCTTGAGGATAAGTGTAGTACAGAGACATAACTTCTTACCATAACACTGGACTTTATGGAGAAATACGTGCACTTTGAATGAGTTCAGAAAAACTGTTTCTTTTTATAAGCTAATTGAAGCAGCCAATCAAAACATGGAGTAGAGGGAATGTAAGTCTGCAATGCTGTCTACTGTTTTACATTGCTTTGTGATTAAAAGTGATGTAGAGAATTAAATAATTGTACTAGTCATAAAGGTAGTGTAAGTCTGCTTCATAGTAAGCAGTATCAGTGTGATAGGAAATGTAGAACATGATTGAGGAAGAAGGGGAAGATATTACTAGTCCAGGATTGTGTAAATGATCTTCAACATTTTAATTCTGAAAGTTGTGGAAATGCGAAAAGACGGGATTGGCTAACAAGAAATCCAACAGTTATACATGGCTCTGACAAGATTTGGCCTTGTGGAATCTTGTGGTAGAGAGCAAGAAGTCATTTATTGTATGTAACATGTTTTTGAAAACGATGGAGGTTTTCTTTCAGAAAGTGGCAGGTTGAAAGTAATAACAGCAGAACAGAGTGTAAGCTGTTCATAGGACATCCTTGGCCGTCATGGAAAGTAAGTTAACTTTAAGGAGTTCTGAATTCTGATTTGTAATGTTGTATGGGTTTTTTAAACACAATCATTTTGATTGTGTTTTTTTTCCCCGCTGTTATATGATGAATACCTTCAAGTCACTGTTTTAGTGAAATTTGATACATTCTGAGAACAGCAAAAATAAACCATTTAACATGTATAATTAATTCTGTTCTGTTTGCATTTATGATGTACATGTAGAACTGTGTAGGAGGCATGGAGAAGGTGAGGCTTCTGTAAGTGTCAAAGTTGTTGCATACAGTCCTCATATTCTACGTAGTCTTTTATATTTCATTACTTTCACTGTTTCTGACTGATCTAAAAAATTTTTTTTAAAAAGAACAGTAAGTATAAGGGAAGGAAACAGACAGTTATGTTAAAAGAAACACAGCTATAGGGAATAAACTAGGGATACTGTTACCCGCAATCCTCTGCTGATGATGTCACTGAGCATGTCATGAATGATGTAATATGTGACATCATCAGCAGTGGATTACGGGTAATAGTATCTCTAGTTTACTCCCTTATAGCTGTCTTTCTTTTAACATAAGTGTCTGTTTCCTTCCCTTATACTTACTGTTCTTTTTTTTAAAAAACATTTTTGGGTTCGCTTCCGGTTCGCGTACCGGGGAGCGAACTGGGAAGCGAACTAAGAAAAATAGAGGTTGGCACAGTTGCAAATATTGTACCAATTTTTTAATAACGGGGAGGTAGTTCTGAAAAGAACTTTTTTTTAAATTGTTTTTGTTGTTTTATATTTTTTTTATTATTTTTCTGAACATTTTTTTACTTTTTTTGAATTTTTCTGAACAGTTTTATAATTTTTTTGTTTTTTTTTCGGAGGGGGCAACGAAAACGATTCATTGTAAAGGGCTCAACAGGAGCAAGAAAACAAAAAAAAAGAATTTATTGTTTGGGGAGTTTCGGACAAACATGAGCATGATTGTCAATAGCTCTGTTGATCAGAGTGATGCTACTTTCTGCGTAGCAAATGAATCCACTGCAATGTAGGCAGACTTGTTTTACTTCACGAAATCTCGTTTGTATATTTGGCACCATCTCCCTGCCCTCTGGTCCCGTTACTTCCGGTACAACAGATCTTCTGGCCATAATAGGGAGATTATCTAGGTCGTCCTGTTCCTCTTCTTCGTCTTCTTGCTGAATTATAACTTTAGCAGGTGGTCCACTCTTCCTTGGATGTGGTGGAGGTGGTGGGGAAGCACCAGCTGAAGCTAGTAAAGAAGCCATTGCTCACTGGTAACAAAGGGTCTTTCTCTCACAATGATGAAAGTCAGAGTGAGGAAAGAAGGAGGGATTTTCACCATTTGGGAAAAAAAATAGTTCTCAACCAATGAAAAGTGTTCATTTTAGATCATATGACCTAGTCTTACATCATTAGGAAACCGAAAGTGAAATGAACCAATGAAAAGTGTTATTACCAAGTCACATGACCTGCTGTGTGTATGTTACGCGCTTTGCAGGGCCTCCCGGTTTGCTTCCAGAAACCTGTGCTTTGCGACTCGGTAAGCGTACGAGTTCGCTAACGTAGCACGTCATATGACGTATCACGCGACAACGCGAAACGTCATGCGGACGGGAGGCGTCACGATGTTGTTTTCTAACGCGGCAGTTGCGGTAAAGAAACGTTTACCGGCTCGTGGTCTATTTCGCGGCATCAAGGTCAGCTAACGGGAAGCTTCCCGATTCGCGAAGCGGGAACGAAGAAAAAAAAATATTTTAAAAAAAAGTTATTAATAAACATATAAAATATATTTTTGGATTTAAAGAAGAATACATTTTACAGCTACAGATATTAGCTGTTAAAAAACCAATGAAATTCACTGAAAAAACCATAGGTTATAGACCATATATAGTTAGGAATTTGCATTTACAAAACCTTGAAAATTCACTGAAAAAACCATAGGTTAGAGACCATATATAGTTAGCTGGACATTTTATTGACATAAAACCAATGAAATTCCATGTATAGTTAGTTGCACTAACTATATATCGTGCACCCGCAATCCACTGCTGATGATGTCACATATTACATCATTCATGACATGGTCAGTGACATCACTGATGACATCACTGATGACATCTCAAATGACATCACTGATGACATCACTGATGACATCTCAAATGACATCAATGATGACATCATGACACACCAATACCAGTTACTACATACGCACTCACTGATTCCTACGTCTACACACACATTCACTCATTCACCCATACAATCACTCATACATACAGTCACTCATTATTACAACACTATCATATGCACTCATACACCTATGCAGACACTCACACACTGCCACTCATCCATGGAGTTACTCACACACATAGTCAGTCCTGTAAAGAATCAATCACACTTCCATTTCCTCATCTATACAGTTAAACACAGAACACCATACTTCAGTGACATCACTGATGACATCACTGATGACATCTCAAATGACAACACTGATGACATCTCAAATGACATCACTGATGACATCATGAAACACCAATACCAGTTACTACATACGCACTCACTGATTCCTACGTCTACACACACATTCACTCATTCACCCATACAATCACTCATACATACAGTCACTCATTATTACAACACTATCATATGCACTCATACACCTAGTCAGTCCTGTGAAGAATCAATCACACTTCGATTTCCTCATCTATACAGTTAAACACAGACCACCATACTTTTTCACACATATACTAACACATACTTACTCTCTTATACAATCACTGATACAAGTACACATTGATATGCACAGAGTCACACACCTCCCAGCCAGCCACACACACACTCAGTCTTCCATACATCCACTCATTCTTCAATATGTAAAACATATTTAAACTTTACAAAAACACAGACACTAGATGATGTCATCAGTGATGTCATTTGAGATGTCATCAGTGATGTCATCAGTGATGTCATTTGAGATGTCATCAGTGATGTCATCAGTGATGTCACTGACCATGTCATGAATGATGTAATATGTGACATCATCAGCAGTGGATTGCGGGTGCACGATATATAGTTAGTGCAACTAACTATATATGGAATTTCATTGGTTTTATGTCAATAAAATGTCCAGCTAACTATATATGGTCTCTAACCTATGGTTTTTTCAGTGAATTTTCAAGGTTTTGTAAATGCAAATTCCTAACTATATATGGTCTATAACCTATGGTTTTTTCAGTGAATATATATATATATAGGGTTATGTATACTTACATATCTATAGATATATATACATACATCTGTGTATACATATACATATACATATTACCTACTGGCGATAGCCAGTAGGTATATATAGTTAGGATTTTTTTCCTATGGGATTTTTGAAAATTCTATGTCGAATAACTTTGGCGTTTAAGGACAGAATTGGCTGAAATTTTCAGGAAAATGGAACATTTTGTTCCTGAGCAGTCCCTAAAAATTTGGGGGGGTTTCGTCAAGGGGGGGCTGAGAAAAAAGGGGGGTCCCAAAACGTGTTTTTCCCATGCAATTTTCCATAGGGCGGTTGGCCTCACTTTTAGCCTGAACGGCTGAATGGATTTACACCAAACTTGGCAAAATTGTAGGGACTGGTAGCCCAATGTGCCTTTGCTATGTCTCAAGATATAGGCTCCAGTGGTTTTTACGAAAATTAACTTTGAAAAATATATATTGGGCTATATTGGGCTATATATATGTTGGAGCCCAAATGTAGCCCAATGTAGCCCAATGTAGCCCAAAGATAGCCACCAGAGACAAAAAAAACAAATGTAGCCCAAATATCAGCCAGATGTAGCCCAACTATAGCCCAATGACAGAATGTCCCAGAGTGTTCTAAAGAACAACTAGAGTGCTAACAGTCCTACTTATTACAAAGGTATGGCACACCTGAAGCCATCTTGATTGGAATAAAGTGGTAACTCTTAAAACATTTAAATTTAAAAATGACCAAAATGAGGGGGTTCATTTTGCCATAGAAAGTATGATTAGCGAATATATGACGAAATCCCGCATACCATCAGTCCGCAAAAAAATATCCCGCATGTACTATTAGGCCGCAAATTAAAATAACGAAACGTTTTAGAACGAATATGCCTTTAGCATACACTAAACAACTAAACTACCCTAAACCCTAAAACACTACCCCCAGCATGACCCTACACTACACAAACAGTACAACACTACCCTAAACCCTAAAACACTACCCCCAGCATGACCCTACACTACGCAAACACTACAACACTACCCTAAACCCTAAAACACTACCCCCAGCATGACCCTACACTACGCAAACACTACAACACTACCCTAAACCCTAAAACACTACCCCCAGCAAGACCCTACACTACGCAAACACTACAACACAACCCTAAACCCTAAAACACTACCCCCAGCATGACCCTACACTACGCAAACACTACAACACAACCCTAAACCCTAAAACACTACCCCCAGCATGACCCTACACTACGCAAACACTACAACACTACCCTAAACCCTAAAACACTACCCCCAGCATGATCCTACACTACGCAAACACTACAACACTACCCAAAACCCTAAAACACTACCCCCAGCATGACCCTACACTACGCAAACACTACAACACTACCCAAAACCCTAAAACACTACCCCCAGCATGACCCTACACTACGCAAACACTACAACACTACCCAAAACCCTAAAACACTACCCCCAGCATGACCCTACACTACGCAAACACTACAACACTACCCAAAACCCTAAAACACTACCCCCCAGCATGACCCTACACTACGCAAACACTACAACACTACCCAAAACCCTAAAACACTACCCCCAGCATGACCCTACACTACGCAAACACTACAACACTACCCAAAACCCTAAAACACTACCCCCAGCATGACCCTACACTACGCAAACACTACAACACTACCCAAAACCCTAAAACACTACACCCCAGCATGACCCTACACTACGCAAACACTACAACACTACCCAAAACCCTAAAACACTACACCCCAGCATGACCCTACACTACACAAACACTACAACACTACCCAAAACCCTAAAACACTACCCCCAGCATGACCCTACACTACGCAAACACTACAACACTACCCAAAACCCTAAAACACTAGCCCCAGCATGACCCTACACTACGCAAACACTACAACACAACCCTAAACCCTAAAATACTACACCCCAGCATGACCCTACACTACGCAAACACTACAACACTACCCAAAACCCTAAAACACTACCCCCAGCATGACCCTACACTACGCAAACACTACAACACTATCCTAAACCCTAAAACACTAGCCCCAGCATGACCCTACACTACGCAAACACTACAACACAACCCTAAACCCTAAAACACTACCCCCAGCATGACCCTACACTACGCAAACACTACAACACTACCCTAAACCCTAAAACACTACCCCCAGCATGACCCTACACTACGCAAACACTACAACGCAACCCTAAACCCTAAAACACTACCCCCAGCATGACCCTACACTAAACAACCACCACAACTCTACACTACACTAACACAACACTACACTACACAACACTACACTACACTACACAATCACTAACCCACTAAAAAATTAACACAAACCCACTTACCTCTCTCGTCATCGTGGTTTTCACAACGCAAATGCATTTACCATACATGCCTTTAAAACGTAATTCTTTGTAAAGGCATGCGCGATAAATGCACATGCGTTTTGAAAAAATGCAGGATAATGGTATGCGAGGTCAATGACCATGCGGGATAATGGTATGCGGACTGAAAGTCTGCGGGATAAAAAATGCGGGAAAATGGCTGCAAACCATGATTAGCAGCAGACATCCCTGGTGAGCACTAGCTTTACTACAGTGATCTAATGAGCAACTAGAGTGCTAACATTCAGAATTTATGGCAAATGTGTGACACATCTGAATGCCTTCTTGATAGAACCAAAGTAAACAAGCATTGAAAATGCAATAGATCTCACCCTCGTTTAAGTTAAAGCCATTCTGTTTGTAATGAGGTGGCTTTTTAGCTTTGCTTTTATTAGTGTTTTTAAAACTTTCATGTAAATAACATGCATATGTATGCATATATGTATATGTATGCATGCATTTATATTTATATAGATATGCAGATTATATATGTTTAAATATGTATATTACCTACTGGCGATAGCCAGTGGGTATATATAGTTAGGATTTTTTCTCTATGGGATTTCTGAAAATTCTATGTCTAATAACTTTGGCGTTTGTGGACGGAATTGGCTGAAATTTTCAGGAAAATGGCACATTTTCTTTCTGAGCAGCCCCTAAAAATTTGGGGGGGTTTCGTCAAGGGGGGGCCGAGAAAAAAGGGGGTCCCAAAACGCGTTTTTCCCATTCATTTTTCCATAGGGCGGTTGGACTCACTTTTAGCTCGAACGGCTGAATAGATTTACATGAAACTTGGCAAAATTGTAGATATGGTTTGCCCGACGTGCCTGTGCTATGTCTCAATATATGTGCTTCAGTGGATTTTGAGAAAATTAACGTTTAAAAAAATATATATATCTGTGACAGCGCTCTGGTTAGCGCCCCGGTTCGCGTACCTGACGCGTAACGGAACTTCGCGAAGCGAAGCTGATTGGCTCTCCGGTGTCTGTCAACATTCTAAATAGTCCGGAGCGGCCGCCATCTTGTCTCTCGGTACGATCGAGAGACAAGATGTGGTGAAAAACGAAGGGGGAAATGAAGGAAAGGGGGCAAGGTAGACCACTCCTGACCCCCTAGGATTGATGAGGGGGATATTAAAGTGCCCCGCGGGGCAAAAAATAATAAAACATTTTTTTTTGCGATTTTATGCCGTAGAGGCGCGTCCCGGTACGCGAACCGGGCAGCTCACCGGGCAGCTAACCGGGCAGCTAACCGGCAGCGTAGCTGGAAACATTGTAAACAGTCCGGAGCGGCCGCCATCTTGTCTCTCGGTAGGTTCGAGAGACAAGATGTGGTGGAAAAAGAAGGGGGAAATGAAGGAAAGGGGGCAAGGTAAACCCCTCCTGACCCCCTAGGATTGATGAGGGGGATATTAAAGTCCCCCGCGATTTTTCGCGGTAGAGGCGCTTCCCGGTACGTGAACAGGGCAGCTAACCGGCAGCGTAGCGGGAGTCCGCCATCTTGTGTTTTTGGAGCGTCCGGTTCGCGTACCGGGTAGCGTCCCGGTAAGCGTAACAAGGGGAAAACCAAGAGAAACAGTAAAAAAAAAATTAAGGGAATAGATTTCCAGCAAACTTGGCAAAATTGTAGGGACTGTTTGTTTGATGTGCCTTTGCAAGGCCTCAAGATATGTGCACGTGTGGATTTTGTCTAATTAAGGTTAAAAAAAATATATATATCTGTAAGCGTGCTCCGGCACGCTTACGTTACGGGTTTTGTTTGCGCTGCAGAGCCGATACGTCACGGTTATGCGACGCGTCATGAGGCGTCTCACGTGGCTACGTGATATGTCACGTAATAAAGAATATATTTTACAGCTATAGATATTAGCTTTTAAAAAACCAATGAAATTCACTGAAAAAACCATAGGTTATAGACCATATATAGTTAGGAATTTGCATTTACAAAACTTTGAAAATTCACTGAAAAAACCATAGGTTAGAGACCATATATAGTTAGCTGGACATTTTATTGACATAAAACCAATGAAATTCCATATATAGTTAGTTGCACTAACTATATATCGCGCACCCGCAATCAACTGCTGATGATGTCACATATTACATCATTCATGACATGGTCAGTGACATCACTGATGACATCACTGATGACATCTCAAATGACATCTCAAATGACATCACTGATGACATCATGACACACCAATACCAGTTACTACATACGCACTCACTGATACCTACGTCTACACACACATTCACTCATTCACCCATACAATCACTCATACATACAGTCACTCATTATTACAACACTATCATATGCACTCATACAACTATGCAGACACTCACACACTGCCACTCATCCATGGAGTTACTCACACACCTAGTCAGTCCTGTAAAGAATCAATCACACTTCCATTTCCTCATCTATACAGTTAAACACAGAACACCATACTTCAGTGACATCACTGATGACATCACTGATGACATCTCAAATGGCATCACTGATGACATCTCAAATGACATCACTGATGACATCATGACACACCAATACCAGTTACTACATACGCACTCACTGATTCCTACGTCTACACACACATTCACTCATTCACCCATACAATCACTCATACATACAGTCACTCATTATTACAACACTATCATATGCACTCATACACCTAGTCAGTCCTGTGAAGAATCAATCACACTTCGATTTCCTCATCTATACAGTTAAACACAGAACACCATACTTTTCACACATATACTAACACATACTTACTCTCTTATACAATCACTGATACAAGTACACATTGATATGCACAGAGTCACACACCTCCCAGCCAGCCACACACACACTCAGTTTTCCATACATCCACTCATTCTTCAATATGTAAAACATATTTAAACTTTACAAAAACACACAGACACTAGATGATGTCATCAGTGATGTCATTTGAGATGTCATCAGTGATGTCATCAGTGATGTCATTTGAGATGTCATCAGTGATGTCATCAGTGATGTCACTGACCATGTCATGAATGATGTAATATGTGACATCATCAGCAGTGGATTGCGGGTGCGCGATATATAGTTAGTGCAACTAACTATATATGGAATTTCATTGGTTTTATGTCAATAAAATGTCCAGCTAACTATATATGGTCTCTAACCTATGGTTTTTTCAGTGAATTTTCAAGGTTTTGTAAATGCAAATTCCTAACTATATATGGTCTATAACCTATGGTTTTTTCAGTGAATATATATATATTTCACTTTCCTTTTTCTGAAATATTCCACATCTGCTTTGAACAGTTTAGAAAACTTTTCTGCAGACAGTGATGTGATGTAAAAGCCAGCTTGCTGTTCAGTGCCTGTAATTCTGAAAAATCTCCTTCTCTTTTTAAGCAATTGTTAGCTAGTGTTAGCAAACTGCAAGATAACTGCTTTAATGGGTACAAAAAATAAACTATTTTTGAATGGATCCAATGTGTGCAGTGCTGAATGGTAGCCATATTGAACCTTTATCCTGAGGGTCAATAGGTGTGTTTGATCTAGTGTGGGGTGTGATCAAAGACATCTAGCTGTGGCGAAAGGACACTTCACTCTCAATCATTTCCCTAGATGACTTCAAAGGAGTGCGAATTGTGTGTCTTGATATTTGACTAAGTCTTTAAAAGGGATTGTTACAGTACATGGCAAGGTGTTTGCCCTTGTGAGAGCATTTTACCAGCCAGCAACCCTCTCATAACAAAACAGATGAATCAGCCATTGTTGGGCTTAGTTTCTCAACAGATCAAATCACCAGGAAGGCAGTATTATTTTGGAGCTAGTAAAGGACCCTTTCTTTGCTTGCGTGTTTGCTGGGCTAAGAGACAGGAACCACTGGAAGCTACGGCGGCTTCTCCGCTATGGAGGAGGAGAGTCACATTCCTGCTGAGTGCCAGGCAGTGGACAGAATTGGAAAAGATAAAACGATAATAAAACCATTTCATTATCATTTTATTTGTCTTTCTTCTGCAGGCAGCCAAGTCTAGGCATGGTGGTCCATGAAGAGTGCAGAGAGAGGAGTAGCGCACACGGTAAACTGTGCATTACGGGCAGTTTAACCGGCTGTCTAAGGCCATCCAAACCATCTTGGGCACTTTGATCTCTCTCCACCCAAGCTGTGTTGTGCAGCTAGGTGGAATATGGGCACAGGCACCTAGGACCTGAGCGGGCATTAAACAAACCTGCTCAGGCCAATCACTGCACTGATCAAAAGAGAGCAGCATCTTGAATAATGTCTAGGAGCCTGTGCAGTGTGCAGGGCCCTCGAGCAGAAGAGTCACAAGACTGTAGCCGGCAGCACATCAGCAGGTAAGGAATTATTTTTATTTATTATATTCACCCTACCCCTTACACCTCCCCTCCTTCCCCCGTCCATCACTTGTTATGAAAAGGAGCCACTACTGATTCGAAAATACCTACAGCCTTTGGTGCTGGAGTAAGATCAGTTGCTCCTCCTCTCCCACCAGTAAAATTGCAGTGAGCTTCGTAGAAGAATGGAGAAAAAACAATGATTTATTTTCCTTGTCCTCTGTGGCATACTTTAAATACAGATACAGATTTAATTACAAAAAATAGTAATTTATTAAACAAACTAATGATTTTATATATAATTGTCAGAAAGTTATTGTAGCTTAATTCTCACAGGTTGGACAATATGTGAATCAAATTGAATAATTTGTTGTCATGTTTTACATTAGGCTATAATTTAAACACATAGGGCCAGATGTATGACCATTTGAAATTGTGACTCGCAAATTGCGCTTATTGCAAGTCACAATTTGCAAATCGCAATTTCAAATGTCCAACAGTGTCGGAGACACTGATTGCGATTCCAAATGGGGTTGCAAAATGAGAGCTTCATAAATATTAATGAGTCACTCGCAATTTGCGATCCCATTGGGAATGGCTGGCCCTCCCCTAAAAAATATTTTCCCCCGCATTTGCAAAGTGGAAGGGGTCCCCTTTGCGATTGCATTACCATGCTCTTGAAGAGGACAGTAAATTGTGAGTGTTTTGTGACCGTAATTGTGTCACAAAACATTTGTACATAGCTTGTGAGTCGCTATTAGGAAGGGAACGCCCCTTCCTAATAGCGAGTCGCAAAACACTATTTTGCGATTCGCAAAATATTTGCGAGTTGCAAAATAGTGTTCGTACATGGCCCAGAGGAAAATTACAAGTGCAAACGGGTCGCAAACCCATTTGCACATGCAATTTGCCATCATACATCGGGCCCATAGCCTTTAATGATACACATGTGCAAGTCAAGGAGAAGATAAAACAGCCAGGCTGTGCAAAAAAATAAAAGAAACACTAAAGAGGTGAAAAAAGTTCAGGAGCTTTAGTTCAATAGTTTAGATATATTTTTCAATATGTTTCCACCAAAAGAAGTTTAAATGATAAGTGCTGCTTAATGCTTGAGTGTGACAGGCAGGTCAAGCCTGGAAACCAGAATCAGCTAAAGCAAAAATTATCAAACCAGCCCCACAATATGAACCAGATTTACTAAAATGTTTCTTGTGATTTAATTCTTTTTTTATCGCACCCACAACGCAAAATGTAAGTTGTGATTTACAAAGCTACGCAAATCAGATTTGTGGAGCTTTACAAAGGGATTCTTCCTATAAAGTAACTGAGTCAGGAAAGCGTTCCATGGTTGGAGCATTGGTATTCCCAAGCATCCTATACCAAAGGAACAACTTGACTGAAAAATAGTCAGGCGGAATCTCTCGCCATAAATAGAAAAAAAGCTCAGAGTCGCTAGGGAGCCACGTGGCTCAAACAAAATATATGTAGGCAAATTTAAATCATATGTACAGTAGATCTCAATATAATATACTTTATAAAATTGAATATATATAAGCCCAAAGACATACACATATGAAAACTGACACAGTATAAATCAAACATATATAGTGGCATATTTTTGACAATTTTCAAAAGTGCTCTAACCCCCCACTGCCTCTCAATAATAGAATCAAACTGCATCCTTCTCATTCATACCACATGTATACTTCCTAAAAAACACACTCCACTTCTAAAAGCAAACACAATAACAATAGAAAGCCAAAAAGGGACCAAGGTAGAGGTCTAGCCACTCTAAATTTTCAACATACTTTGCGAACATAACGTGGGTTAAACATAGAGAATTCTTGCATTCCAATAAACATACTGTTTATCAAGTTTTCTGGTCCTCGCGTTTCAATTCTGAATATGCTCCAACATTCGTTTGGTGAAGATCATAAGCTTTCTTTCTCTTGATTGCGAGAGATTCCGCCTATTTTTCAGGCAGGTTGTTCCTTTGGTATTATTTTCCCTGCCCCTGCTCTCCTGCCTTCTCATCCTCTTATAAAGGGGCCCTCTTTTTTGTTTTGATTTCCAGGCATCCGACCATCGATTTTGATGCAAGCCCAAGATGAGTGAAGCTGAGATCGTGTTAAATACTAACCCTCCCTGAACCAAACATAGCGAGGAGAAATACCCTTTTTTCTCTTTGTTAGCTCCTCGTTTCTGTGCATTCTGCAGCACAGATCGAAAGAGGTGCATGCTTTTAAGGATTGCTGTTCTGCAGGATGGTATCCCGTCCAGCAAAAACGAATCCTGCCTGTAGCAAAGGTACCCTTGCATTATGGCTCAAGGGTGCCTGCGTTGGTACTAGGCAGCACACAGTGCCCAGCTCTAGGAGCCCCAGAAATGTGCCACATCTTCCCTTTTGTACAGCGCAGCACAGGAACTTTTCTTGCTTCCCCCTGTTGTGTGAAAATTGTGTAAATATTCCCATGCAGTAAGCTGTCTAGAATGAAGCTATCTGGGGCGGGTTTGGGTCATGGAAGGCCGCCCTGCACTGAAAGCATCCCCCTAGCTTTCAGCCCAATGGGAACAGTGGCACATTGGCTCTGGGGGCTGGAGGTCATATTCTAAGCAATGTCAAAAACAAACTAAGACACATTAAAGTAATGTATTACGTTCTTTTGTAAATGTATCCTACTTTATATGCAGCTGAGGCAAATGAAGATACACGCAGGTCATTTTAATGTCATCAAATGCAGATTCCATTGATTACTGTACATATTGTCCATGATCTTCATGCATGCTTTCAATATTTTCAGCTTTTCATCCTTAAACCACCCACATTATTTGTAGAGTATTTCCTTTTATTTACACACGAGATTTGGGTGGCAGAGACAAACACCGCACTATCTACCAGAATACTTTTCTTAAGGCTACTGTAATAACTATTGCCCACCTCCTAAAACCAGCCACCTAACTTGGTTTCCAATAACACACAATTTGTGACACACATTTGGAGAGGCAATGTTAAGATTACAATTTCTGGCTAAAATGCCATGCAATTTCAACATAGAGATGAGAGGATTGATGGACGTCCACGCAGTTTTTTTGAAGATTATAAATATTTTATTTCATTGCAGTGCATCCACAGCCAACGCGTTTCGCCCAACATGGGCTAAATAGTACATAATATAAACATATATAAATATTTTATACATATAATACATAGAATTTAAAAACTAGTTTACAAACACAACTATACACAGACATATTCAAAAAAGGCAATGCCAAACATTACAAATCACATATATACAATTTAAAAAAAGGGACGAGAGACTGAAGAGAATATTGTTTTATACTAGTACCGAGAAAGGGTCTCTCCTTAATTTTTGTTCTAAAAGATTCCTTCTCACAGTACTTCTATGTTCTATATTGTTAATACGTGCATAATAAATTCAAATTACCCTGTATACTTTTGGAAGAATGAAATAATCAGAAGACCATTCCAGCTATTAGTACCTAGAACCCAGTCTCAAAGAGAAGTATCTCTCACACAGAGAGAGGAACAGAGAGAGTGAGAGAAACTCCCTTCGGACTGTACTACATGGGGACCACCAACCAGTTTGGCCATTTTATTTTCTACAGGCAAAACAAAAAGCAAAGACTAGGAAAGTGTGATTCTTATTACAGATTGTTTATTCCGGACCAGCTACCTCTTTGGGTCATGTCACAAACTATAGGAATAAGAAATGGACAACATAAGAATAACACTAAGAAAGAGAGAAAAAGGAAAATGAAATGCATCTACCTTTTTGCTTCAAATCACACACAGTTGTGACCCTTACAGCCAAATTCCATACGACAATTCCTTCAGTGTTCAGTGTAAATATTAGCAAAAACGTTTTTTGGACAGCAAAGCCTTTGTAACTCTGAGAAGAGATTCCCCACAAGCAAAAAATTTAGAAAGAAACCTAGTTACGACTTGCGTCCACATCACCCTCATAATTTTTATTATCTTATCTTACTTAGTTTGCATGCTGCTCCGTCATGAGCTCTTTTGCCAATTCCTTTGGAGTAGGAGTGTTTCTGTTAGGTGCTAATTAAAGCACTGACGGTACCTTGAAAAGAATTATAAATGCAGGCGTCTGTTCAATGCTAATGTGTAAGTTAGACAATTGGTCTCTACTCGCTTTATGCTCCATGTATATGGCATTTACCATTTCCCCCAAAAAAATTCCAATTAGACCTGGTGCAGGCTCGAACCCTGCACCAATTCGAATGCCCAACCCAGTGATTAATTGGTTGAGCTATATCGTGTAACAATCAAAAATAAACTAAGCAGGCATTTATTCTCAAAGAATTAAAAGCGATAATTTTTGTAAGCATTCTAATCTTTACTTCTAGTCTTACTTATTCAAAAAAATACATTATTTTTTACTTGAGACTAAGACTGAGTCCTATGTTCTACTTATTTAAGCATCTATTACCATCCTAAACACTAACAGTATTATTCTTTGCTTAAATATTATTGGGATTTTGGAGACATCAAGGAGGAATGCAGAGGTTTAAGAGTAATATGTTTAGTGCAGCAGGAAGATCTTAATTATGGGGCACTGTATATTGAACTATTGAATTTTTGTGCGTGGATGGAGCCATGAAAGTAATGTGATTTGCCATAAATTACACATTAGAAACTCTAATCATTTATGGAAGATAAATAGCTAATACATATCTCTTACTGTTATATTACATTATCCTTTGTTGTTGCAGTGATCTTTTATCTGTACTCCCCTACATTGTTTAAATACCTAGGGGCCGATTCCTATCTGGGTCGGACTGGCACCGAACGCGATCCGTCCGGAAAAATTATGAGCCGTGCACGTGTTTTCTGTCCGACTAGTACAGCTGTATGAGCAAGCAAGTACGATGCGAGCTACATGAAATTCACCGACCGAGTCGTTTCCGGGTCCGAACCGCTCCGTACGTCTCGGCCTTAAGCTAACCGTGGCATGCAATGGATGCGATTTACGACCGAGCTAGTACGATGCAGACGTCGGACAGCCTCTTCGAGCTGGAGTGTCTGGCTCACAAAAGGTCCGGGAAGTTGCCTTTGGGGGTCTAACGCGGACCCCCTGTCACCCGCAGCCCTACGACTCGGCCACAGGGGGAGACCCAATGGTCTCCCCAACACAGGCATGTATGGTGCTGATGGCACTGACGCGTACCCACTGTAGGGGGGGCCCTTGTACAAGACGTGTCCATTCAGTCAATGGGAGCCCATGTACGCGTCGTATGACCGGCTCCACATGATTTTCTATGGGAGTCCGACCGAACCGAGTCCGGCAGCATACGGCCGCATCGTCCTCACTCGGTCCTACTGCAGGAGTCCGGCTCGGTCGGAAAACACTCCGGATCTGGATCGGTCGGAGAGCTTTCCGACCCAGATCGGAATCGGCCCCCATGTGTTCTTACAAGGTGAATGTTGAGCCCTCCTAGGCCCGGTGCACAGGTAATTAGCACACGATTCTCTCCTCCCTCTTTTCTCTTCCAGGAGCAAGGCTAATAACTGCAAATGACTGTATTTTGTGGCAGAGTTTTGATCCCCCAGCTGACCAGGAGAGTAATTAATGTTCCTCAGTAAGGTGATTTAAAACCAGAGTCCATTAAGGAGCTGGCTGTTGAGGCTTTGAAAAACATAAGGTACCAAATATGATGAAGTGAAGGGGATATGGGCACTCAGGATCCCTGTTTACCATGTAATTGGTGCATCAACCTCATCTCTAGGTCACTAGGTATATCTAAATTGCTGAAACTATTTCTTGGCTAAGGGGGAGGAGTCTCTTCAATCGTATCCTCATAGCTGAAGATCAGATTAAACTTCAAAAAGTTAAGGGTCGAGGTGCCTCCACTAATACTGATGGCATCTTTATATACACCCTGCCAATAGGCCGATTTAATTGCCATATTGGAGCCAGGGGTGAGATCCTCTGGTGCTGCCCAAAAACGTTCCAGACCCACTTGGTGTAATAGATCTTTAAGGGTAATTCTATAGACTCCTAGGGCGGGTGAAGTCTAAATCCTATTCCAGTACAGTACGGGTTCTAAGCTGAGCTTCCTAGTAACTTTCTTGAGTCCCAGATCAAAATACAATGGAATCAGCTGTCTACTCTTTGGGAGTGCAAGTAGCTGCCTAATAAAATTGTTATCTGTATGTGATAGAATGCAGCCTCATAAAACAATATTAAATCCATTGATTTAAGCTGATTAAATAGACATTCTGATCCTTACCAGAAAACGTTTTTAAGGAACAACCATTAATACAGGTCTCAGGAGTGCCCAACTAATAGGGCTAAATTTCACTTATTAAAATAGGAATTTAAAAAAGTTTTGTAAAACAAGAATAAAATCTACAAAAAAATACAAAAATAATCAGACTTTTCGGTGATCTTTCATTGCATGGGGAGGAGAATAAAGGCTCGATTAACCTGTCCGAAGGGAAAACAAAGCTACTATCTAATAAACCCACATTTTGCTCAAGAACTCTCTCATACAATTTGATGTAAACTGCACCCCCTTATCAGATACTAATACTCTGGGTATTTCCCCAACCATAAACACCTTCTCAAGAAATGCCATCTCAGTTTCAGTGTTTATGGACCAGTAGTCTCAATGAAAAACCATTTAGTGTGGTAATCAATGATAACAATTATGTATTTTTTCCTCTCACCTAATCTGGCTATAGGACCCATGAAATTGATAGCCACCCTCTCCCAGGGTCTATTCGGTAGTTCTACAGTATTCAAGGGAGCTTGCTGTACAACTCTAGACTTGTCACTATTAAGACAACCATGACACTCTGTAACTGCTTCCTCAATGGCCTTATACATCCCGGGCCACCAGAAAAACTGAAAGACTCGTCTTTTAGTCATGTTGCAGCCCAGGTGTCCCTCATGTGCAATTTAGATTACTTTTCCCTTAAGTTTTTCAGGTGGAATGATATTGTTTCTCTTCATCAGTTTTCCATCACTCATAATCAATTCATCCTTCATGTTGTGATATAATTTGAGTTGGTCGTTGGAGATTCCTTCCGTGTTTCAACCTTCAGTCACAGATATTTTTGATTCCTGTAAAGTAACATCATCATTCATTGCCAATTCTCATTGTTTTAATGGCTGACTCCGTATTTCCATACATAACTAAGTAGTGAGGACAGGGCTCTGCTTGCATACATTGCTATGTCAGCATATGTCAGCATAAGCGTATTAGGAGTTTAAACACCATTTTGCCACTATGCAGTGATTGCACATGACACTACATGTAACTATTGTTGTAAGTTAAACGATTTGATTTTCGATGCAAGAGAACAATCTGTTTTTCACATCCCTATATTTACACCGCAACCTTAGTCTGAACAGTGCGTGCAGTACTCTTCAAGGTCACCATAACAATGTATGCTGTTATTCAGGTTGATCGGCCCATGCTCTAGACACAACACGCACACAGCTGCTACCAACTGAAATTCTAGTGTCTTTAATATTGCACTGCATGCATGTATTGTGCACTTGGAGAAAAACCCTTTCCAGTGACAGAGAGCTTTGCTGATCTTGAGATGTGATTCACCTCTGCTGATCTTTGAGGTATGGAGTTCCCCATTCAAGCCTAAGAGACTTTCTATTATTATAAAACCTAGGGCCAGATGTAGGTGTCTAAATACCGGTCGGAAACGGCCGAAAATACCGATTTTCGGCCGTTTCCGACCGGTATTTGGACATTGGTATGTAGGGCTTTGAAAAACATACAGATTCGGTAATTTTACCGAATCGGTAATTTTACAGATTCAGTAAAATTACCAATCGGTAAAATTACTGAATCTGTATTTTCTTATGTAGGTAGCACTTTAAACAGTGCTAGAGGGCCTTTAGAATTCGTTATTTACCATGGAATACTATTCCATGGTAAATAACGAATTCCAGTGTACATGCACATCTGTGCATGTACACCTGTGCCATGTGGCACACAGACATGCCCAGGGCATGTCTGTGTGTCACATGGCACACAAGCCAGGAACAGGGGTGCAACAGGGTGTCAAAGTGACACCCTGTCACCCTTGCAAATTCGGTAATTTTACCGATTCTGTAATTACAGAATCGGTATTTCCCATTGTTTCCTATGGGCTTCAAAGCCCATAGGAATCAATGGGCAATACTGATTCGGTATTTACAGAATCGGTAAATACCGAATCTTAACGATTCGGTATTTACAGATTCTGAAATACCTACATCTCCCCCCTTCATATTTACCACTTCTTAAATACCGAATCGGTAAAATTCGGTATTTAAGAAGTGGTAAATATGAATTACCTACATCTGGCCCCTAGTTCCTAGCTGGAAGGGTGGTTCACAAGGAGCTATACGACCTGTATCCACAATCATTGTAAAATGATTTCCCTCTTTGTGTTTTATGGAATTGTAACAATGCTGATTGTTTTATTTCTAATCATATGCCTGCTTATGTTGGCCAAAAATACTGCATCTTAGAAGAGCATGTCGTTAAAATAAACATTTTAAACCTGTCTGTGTTTCTGATTACTCATGTTGTGGACTGATACGAGAGTAAAAAGGAAAGAGTGTTTTTGATTCCCACCATTCCTGAGAGTACCCTAAGTCGCATGTTCTGGGTTGTCTAATCATTGGTAGCTTCGCTATAGGATGGAGAGCTAATGAGACACTGAGGCTAGTCGGTTAGGGGTTCTGGGTACTGAAGTGAGTTTTTTGGTACACCACATTTCACTGAGGTCCTGGTTTCCGGTGCATAGTACGGTTCATAAGCAGAATCCCCACAACTACATCCACAACATCATCTTTATCTTCATTGTCCAGACTTTCCAACTTTCCATAGATAATCTAGACAGACAGTCAGCCATCACATTTTTTAAACCACTGACATATGCCACTGTAAAATTGTAATCCAAGACAGATAGCATCCTCCTAGATATTCATTGGGTTACATTCCCTTCAAGCCCCTTATCCCCTTGAAAAGATGAGTCAATGGCTTGTGGTCTGTCTTCACTTGAAACGGTAATCTCCACATGAAGTATCTAAAATGTTGATTCCCCAACAGCACACTAGGGATTCTCTTTCAATGACAGAATGATTGGATTTAGACTTCTGGAGGCAAACCCAATTATTCTATCCTGTCCATCTTTCACTTGCATCAAGACACCACCAATAGCTATATTATTGTCATCAGTCATTATGTATGTCCTGGCAGTGGTATCAAAATGACCCAAAGTTGGTGCACATATACCATCTTTTACACTGTGAAATGCCTTGTCACATTCCTTTCTCCACTTGAAGGCAACACCTTTTTTCATTATAACCCTCAAACGTTCCAGGATCTCTGCAAAATTCAGCACAAACTTGGAGCAATATTCCACCAGTCCTAAGAAAGATTTCAGCTGATATGTATTCGTTGGTTTGGGAGCTTCTTTCACCACCCTTAAAATGCTCCTCTTTGGTTTAATGCCATTTCCAGATGTCTCATGCCCTTGGTATGTAACATTGGTTACCCTAAATTGGCATTTGTCTTTCTTTATAGTCAACCTGCACTCCTTTAGGCACAATAACACCTCCTCCATCAAATGATCATGTTCCTCCTCGTTTTTTCCTACAATCAAGATGTCATCCTGAACACATAGGATTTGTTTAAGGATTCCCAGAATTAGGTGCATGAGACTTTGAAACACAGCTGAGGATGACTCAATTCCGTAAGACATCCTGCAATAGCAATATGCTCCCAGCAGTATCAAAAAGGATGTGAGGTGTTTAGAATACTTGTGAAGTTCGATCTGGTGGTACGCAGCAGACATGTCAATTACACTGAGGACATTTCCTCTGCCTATTGCTGTCATCATCTCAGAAATGTTGGGTAGGGACTGCCTTTGCACCCATATGTTCTTATTTAGGTCTTCCAGACCTATACATAAACCAAATTTTCCCTCCTTCCTTAGGTTCCACTACTGTCTGCGCTAGCCACTCAGAGGATTCTATTGGCTCTATTATCCCTAGTTCTAGCAACTTATCTAGTTCTTTCTGCTGTTGTTTCCTCATTAGATGAGGAACCATTGTCACTTTGTGCAGCACAGAGGCAGCATTTTTCTTTAGAAAAATATTATGCAAAAACCCCTTGAGTTTCCCTACTTTATCTGTGAATACTTCTGGGTATCTCTCCATCAATTGTTCACTATAACCCTCTTTACATTTCTTTTCTTTTTCCACACAGTGTACCCCAGTAGTTTACCCGGCTACTTGACATGAGGATTACGAATTATATTTATATCTCTTTGATGGTGCCACCCTAACAGATTCAAGCCTTATTTGGTTATGTACACTCTGCCATGCACTTGTTCTCCTTCAAAATGTATTGTCATTCATCTCATCCCTATTATATCAATTGTCTTTCCTCCATAGCCCACTGCCTTTATGTTGGGCTTGTTCAATTTATTATTTTCCTTCTAAGGTGTCTTGAAAAAACATAGTGTATAAGCTCCCTGAATGCACTAACATCTTCACTTTTTAACTGTTGATATACAAATTGAAATAGGGTTTCTACAATTTGTCTTCACTTTCTATATTTACCCCCCCCAGCCTGTGAGATTGTCTGCTTACTTTCACAGACATCATCTACCACAAGCACTAGCTCTTGTATATTCTCACATACATCATTGACTTCTTTAACCATGGTTATACAATTTCTTGACCAACAAACCTTAGCAAAATGACCTCTTCTCCCACAGTTGAGACACAAGTAATTTCTTGCTCTACATGTTGTACTTGATCCTATATGCCGTGGCGCTCCACAACGATAACATATAAAGTTTTGGGCACTGGTTTTTGTGCTGACAGAGATTGTTTTTCATCATTAGATCCTCTTTGCAAACGATTTTTCTTAACTAGTTTAGTCTTCTTGACCTTAATTATTGATCCACACACATCAGATATACAAGACACATGCTCCTTTGTCACTTCAGAGCTGCCTTTTTCTCTGTTTCCTTTATCCATCTCTTTTTCCCATAAGTTAGAAACTCTTAGCAATATCAATTGCCTCTTCCAATGTTGGGTTCTTTATTAACAGTTTTCCTTTAACCCTCTTGTCACTAGTACACCTCACTATTTGGTCTTGTATAAGAAAATCAGCTACATTTTCAAATTGACATGTTAAAGATAACCCCCTCTAAGCTACCACATAGGACGTAATGTCTGCATCTGGATATGCACCCTAGAGAAAAACCTGTGCTGTTCTAAAACTGTATCTAGTTTTGGTACAAAATACGCTTCCAACATCTGTAGGGGCATATCGTAGACATTACTGGGTTGTCCATCTCCTGCACCAAGAGAGACCTCTGGCAGATCCTCATAGAACCTTCGCCCCTCAACTCCAAGATGGTGTAGTAAAATTGTGTATTTTCACTGGGCCATACATGTCAGCACCAATGGCTAACATGCAAGTGAGAAACATTTTTTTCCATTGCTTCCATGGTATGGGAGATTCCCCAGGGGAAACCAAGAACATGGGAGGTGAAGCTAACCTTGGTCAGCCGTGGTAAATGAGCAATTATTTGTGGTTTAACCTGAAAAGCAAATTGTTAATTAACATAAAAAATTACCACAAATAATCAAAATAAGTAACTTACATAAAAAAATTACCATAACAAACTACCATGAAAAACACAGTGGAAGAAAATATAAGCCCACTTTCCCTTATTTGCTGCACTTAGTTGAATGTAAGAGCTTTGGTTGCTAGGGATTTTTCCTTTAATGTGCTGCATGTAGTTCCTTTTAAAATGGTATGGTTCCTTTTAAGATGTAAAAGGAGCTGTTGCCAAGGACTTTTCCTCTAATGGAAGAGAGACACTTTCCTCCTACTGTTCTCAATCATTCTCCAGAGATCATAAAGATCGCATTGTGCATGATGATTGTCTCTTGCAACACATTGTACATGATGAGCTTCTTGAAGGCTAGGTAAGACAATTAAAGATTCTCCGTTTTACAGAATGTTTACTTTTTAAAGTATCAGCGTGGCTCAATGATGTAATGTGTCTCAGCAAAAATCAGCGCCTGTGTTGTGAAAACACGCATGTTATGACACTCGTAGTTTCACACTTCACTCCAGTGCTTAAGTCTCGAGAAAAATCGAAAATATGTCACACAATGCCTTGTTGATCATAAACACTACTCAGTCAAATATTGCATCGGCAAGTCAGCATGCGCTCACAATTTCATTATGTTATATATTGACAACTTGGGATGCTCAGAAAACCAGAATGCGTTCACAATTTCTTCCACTTGTACGCTCACAACTGGGTAAATCTGCATGCGTTTGCAATGTTATCAGCAACAAATTGTGTGATTTTCTGTAATTGACAATAGTGGCACCCGTAGTTGTGGCTGTTGGCGCTGCACAAGTTTAATACAAGTTCATAGTGCTCCATACAGCGCTGCTTAGACACTGGTTACTCACATGAGAGGAGAATACTGATTGTAGGTTAGTACCTTTGTCCAAGGGTGGAAGTGTTCTTCTAATATTTACCCCTGCATAGAAAGGTTTGTCTCCAGTGTAAATATCACTCGACAGTGGATAAGAGTGCCTAGAAGTTTATTGTACATGGAAAACGCCTCCAGCTGCTCTCTCTGAGTCCAACCCCATACTCTTTCTTCAACGGAATACATTCAAGTGTCTCAGTTCTAAGCTCTATATTACATGGCAATTAAAATTCTTAGGATTGTACCAACTCTACAGGCCCACTTCCAAGGATACACGACTGGGTGGGCATCACTTAGCAGGGTAAACTTACAGATGACAGAGTCCAGTTGCAGAAGCAGGATAGTTGTATGTCTGTTATGGCCCTGAGGCGTCCTGAGACGTCAGATCTGGGGGCTAGCAAACTAGCCCTTTGAGTCTCCCTGGGTGTCAAGTGATGCAGTTCCAGTCCTTACCCAGACCAGAAGGGCAGTCGGCAGTAGGTCAGTACAGCAAGAAAGTGGTTCTTCCAGAGCGGCATTCTAGCAGAGTGGCAGTTCTTCAGCATCATAGCAGTCCTTCTTCCTGGCAGAGTATCCGCAGGTCAAGGAGTGTACTGAAGAGAGGTCCAATTCTTATTCCGGTGGAGCCTTTGAAGTGGGGGAGACTTCCAAGACAGGCCTTTGAAGTGCACAGAGGTTCTCTCTACCTGCCCTTGCTCCAGACTCACAACAGAGGGGTATGCAGTCCTTTGTGTGGGGACATAACACAGCCTACTCAGGTGTTAGTGTGGTGTGATTTATCCTTACAATTCCATAGGTACCAAATATGACAGATTTACCTCCTACCAATTGGGAATTAAAACTCAATACATGTACATAGGATTTCCCAATGTTGACCAAAGGAGGGATATGACTCACTTAGTGGAAAATGAATTTGGGAGTTTTTTACTACTGGACTTGTAAAATTTAAACTTACAAGACCTAAGTTTTAATTACAAAGCACCCTGCTCTACGTGCTGTCCAAGAACTATCCTTGTGTGACTTATATGTAATTAAAGGGGAGTTTAAGGCTTGGGAATGGGGTTTTAAATGCCAAGTCGACACAGCAGTGTAAACTGCTCACACAGACTCTGCAGTAGTAGACCTGAGACTTGTTTAAAGGGCTATTTTAGTGAGTGGCACAATCCATGCTGCAGGCCCACTAGTAGCATTTTAGTTACATTCCCAGGGCACATGTAGTGCACTTCACTAGGGACTAATAAGTAAATGAAATATAGCGATTGCGGATAATCCAGTTAAACTATTTTGAGGAAAGCCAGCACAAGACCTTTAGCATGAGTTATCAGTGTTAAAATGCAGAGAGTCCTAAGGTCAACAAATACAAAATCAGCAAAAAGGGGGGGAAACAGGTAAAAGCTTTGGGCTAAGACAACTCTAAGGCTGACTTGTCTAACATGGCATTAGGGAGATAAGTTGTAATACCAGGCAAAATTATTAATACTATTCCTGGTATATGTAATATTGGTACTTGAGCTACCACCCAATATTATGGATTCATTCAGAGTTACGATCAAAAAGGTCAAAAATAAATTCAATATAACCAGCAGGATATGCAGGACTGGCAACCTGCTCGAGTGGACATCTGGGAATAAGGGGGTGTTTTGTTGTTATTGCAATATTGGAAACCACCTGGAGACAAATTTGCTGATGTGAGTAAGTGATAGAATTAAGGAATTTCCATGATTTTGTTGAGTACAGGAATATGCAATCTTTTAAATAAAAATGACAGGTGGTAATGGAAATCAGTAAGTAATTCGCTACTAATATTTATGCCAAAACCTAATCCTATCCTGGTCCAAACAGTAAACTAAGCAACCTACTTCTCCCACATGTCCAGTCTTGTGCAACGCAATCAGTTACCTCCACCTTAACTCTATACAATCATCTGCTGTGCATGTCGTGTATATGAATAAGGTAGCCATGAAAATCATTTTCAATATAAACTATTAAGAATACTACAGTTGCTAGGGCTCCATAGAGAAAGCAAACCTTCTAAAATACTATAAATCTACATCTTTAGGTTTATTTTTACATTTGGAGTAGTATTGTGGACTTATAGATGGAGATTTGAATTTGAATAGTATTTATAAAGTGCAGTGCTTACCCAATAGAGAGTCCTGATGCTATCTTGAAAAGAAAAGCCTGAATAACTGTTTGGGCAAACAACCACTTTTCTTTTTTTTCCTGAAGGCCACATAATGAATTTTGGTGCTTATTTGAAGAGGAAGCCCATTCCAGGGTGTAGTGGAATGAAAGTAAAAAGATCTCCCTCGAATGGAAGCGTCCTTAACTTTGGGAATCAACAGTAGTGAATCGGATGAGGCCCGAAGACTCTATGAAATATGGGTTCTGATGTCCAATGGGCTCTGGTCGAGCAGGTTCCGTGGCAAATAGAAAGTGTCTTAAAGACAACTCTTCTGTCAACTGGGGCGATAAGCATAAAAGAAGTCTGGTGGCATCATTTTGAATCAATTACAGTATGTTCATACGAGTTTCAAAGACACCTACATACAGAGAATTACGGTAGTCAAATCTAGACACATTCACTGCCTGGAAAACCAAAGTCATGGAAGGCCAGATGTTACATAGCAGGTGAAAATAGTAGAAACAGGTCAAACTTCATAATTTGGGACAGAAAAAAAAGAGTACTATTAAAAACCACACCAGGATTTTTAGCCAAATCCACAGCAGTGGAAATGTGTCCTAGTTCAGTATAACACCGCCCAGAGGACTAGAGGATAAAAGTGAGACCAAACCACAAGAAATCAGTATCTCTGTTTTGTCTCTGTTTAGCTTTAGCAAATTTGCCAACATTCAAAAAGCAACTTTAGACAGGAAGTGCTTAAGGTTATCAGCCACCGAGCAGGAGTAATCATTAAAGGAAAGGATGATCTGGGATCATCCTACATGACACCAGCTGAAACAGAAAATAATGAATACGCTTAGCCATGATTGCACATACAAATTAAAGATTGTAAGGCTCAAAGATGAGCCCTGTGGAATACTACTTTAGAGATCAAAAACTTTGAATGAAAGCAGTAGAAAGGAAAACTAAAATGATAATAACCAGCATTATCATTTAAGTTTTCCATTTCCTGGTGCAGCCATGTGGGGTGGGGCTGGACTGCCAGAGCAGGGGCCAAGAGGAGGAGTGGTTTCTCCACTCTAAAGTGCGCATAACGTTTGGCCGGCCCTTTCGGGCCAACCATAACAGTCATGTGCACTTTGCATGTTCTGCACCCAGGCCGCATTTCAGCCTGGGTACAGAACATGCCCAGGTCCCCATTTCCCATCTGAGCGCCGAACCACAGTGCTCAGACCAATCACAACACTGCACTGCAGCATTGTGATTAGCTAGGAGAGTCAGGAGCCTGGGCTTTTCCTGGTTCCTGCTTCCGAGGCAGAGGCGAGCGGACCGAGGAAACAGACAGCCAGGTGGCTGGCCTGAAGGTGACTGTTAGTTTTTTATTTAATTCTTTTCATTTACAACCCCCCTCTTCACTCCTCCTCCCCCACGCCCCGCCACCCTGGTAAATAGCATCCCCACTGAATGAAACCAAGAGAGATGAACAGGGCGGGTCCTGAGTGTCAAAAAAAAAGTTTTCTGGTTTAGTGCTTTCCTGGGAATGCCACCCAAAGTGTATGATGAGATACAATTTCAAAGGAGGAACTCGGATCCAATAAAATCATAGCTGCTTTGTTACCTCCATCTAGTGTTTCACGTAGAGAATCAGTACCTGATATTCAGGCAGACTCATACTATGGAAAGCTTGGAAGCAACTTAAAAAGGGTCAATAACACTGTTTAAAACAATATATTGTGACAGTTATCAGTTATCAGTATATATTTATTTATTTATTAGTATGTACTATAAATTTACTATTATTTACATTATTTACTTATACACTATTCATTCATTGTTATCTGGCCACCAGAGTTTGTCAGGGAGTGCCCACATGACGAAGAAATAATTATGCCTGCCTTCTCAAATCATATTCCAATTCATAAAAAATATACACCTGCAAGAAAGTGGGCAGTAGCTCAAGCCCCTGCCTTATATAAAAATCATGTGGGATGGGATGAGGACTCTCCTCCTCACAAAATCCAGTTAAAATCACAACCTACTGCACAGAGGCAGTACCCGATTAAGCAAGAAGCTAAAAAACAGGTAAAAGAGATCCTAGATCAACTTGAATACCAGGGGGTGATTGAAACTTGCACCTCACAAATGAACAACCCTTTGTTTCCTGTCTCCAAGCCAGACAATTCATATCGTCTTGTTTTGGACTACAGACACCTTAACTCATGTTGCAAAACCTTTGCAGTACAAAACTCGCATAGTGCTGCACTAATGAATAACATAGTGCGCAAAAAATACAAAACAACATTAGACATCTCTAATGGATTCTTTTGTCAGAATATAGAACCAGAAAGCAGATATTTGACCGCGTTCTCAATAAATGGCGCACAAATGTTTTTTTCTGTCGTTTGCCCCAGGGGTTCAAGAACAGCCCAGGATTATTCTCAGCGAGAGTAACAGAATTACTACAAACATATGATGACGAGGCATTATCTTATGTCGACGACATCTATCTAACAGACGATGACTTGGATACTCACTTGAAGAGAGTGAACACCATAATACTTGGGTTCGCAGCAGAGGGTTACAAATTCAACTTTAAAAAGTCAAGAATTGCCCATCTAACAGTCCTGTTTTTAGAGAATTGTGCTGTAATCCAAGCACATAAAACATTAAAAAACTTACAATCAATTCTAGGCTTCCTGAATTTCGGAAGAACTTACATTATAAATTATGCAGAGAGAGTTAAACCTCTCTATGATCTAATAAAACCAGATTTTAAAAGAATCAACTGGACTCAAAAACACACAGAAATTTTGAGATCTTTACAAACAGACATGTTAATTAAAACAAAATTACAAACACGTTATAACACACGCAACCTTGTGATTCGAGTCATCCCAGGAAGATGCGGATTCACATACCTGACCTCTAATGAGGGAGAAAAGGTACCAATTGCATACAAATCACACTTGTACACAGAAGCTGAAAAAACATTCAGTGTTAAAGAAAACATTGTTCATGCAGTTCAAACAGCTATAGCAAGAGAAAAAGACAAAGCTGACGGTAGACGTATTACAGTCAGAACAGCAGAATCAGCCTTTGAGGCATTAACAACCCCATGTAATTTACCGACTACAGCATTGAATCCAGAATGGATACAATGGGTAAATTCAATTGCTACGGACAAAATAAAATACTATTTTGATCCAGAATTGAAAGAATTAAAATATCTAGAATATGAGAGAGAATACCCTCTGCCAATCGACATTCTGCCTTTACGACAGTACGCCTGTGTAATTTATACAGACGGCCATGCTCAACCACCTGGGTGGGGAGAACAAGCGTACAACCCCACATGTGAAATTACAAAAGAAGTATGGCACGGAGGTAAACTAAGACCTCTGTTGACAAAAACACACTCAGTAGAGAATAATTCAGAACAACAAACTGAAATTATAGCGTTAAAAATGGCGCTAGATAATGCCGATCGCGAATTCCCGACACTTATAGTGTGCGATTCGCATTACTGCGTCAAATCATACAATAACGATTTACAGAAATGGATTCAGAATGGTTACAAAGATGACACAGGTGCCACAATAAAGCAGAAAGCGCTTTGGGAACAAGTAGTTCTTTTAAAGAAAGAACTACCAAAAACTCACGTGATACATTCAGTGAGTCAACGGCGTGATGGCGTTCACGTTGCAGGGAATTCATTGGCTGAGACAGCCACAGCGGTTGCAACTAAATCGGCTTCCGTAGCTACAAAAAAGCGTACAGTAAAATACATTTGACGGTGAAACAGTGCTGGCGGTGAGAACATCATCAAAAGGTGACTGCTCAGCGCTACCGATCAATTATCCACTCAGCTATACATACATAATCGATGCAAACTCCGTTCCTTTTGCTCGAATCCCTGGAGTGGGGGACAGAGTAATTCCAAACACGGACAGGAGAGGCTTGTTAATAGCAGACGCACATATGGGTGAGGGTCTTAGACACCTGAAGCTAAAAGATTCTCTGGAAGAATTACAATCAGTGTACTGGTGGCCAGGTATGAGTCTGCATCATCACATTTTTGTAAAAGCCTGCCCAGACTGCAATAGAGATCGCAGTGGCGAGAGAAACGGTTTAATACCATGGCGTTTCACTCCAGAAGTATCAAATCAACAAAAAGAATAAAAACCCAGTATGAATAATGCGTCACATTAACATATAAAGACTATTTTTCACTTATAAAGTAGACCCCAGCACTCGGCTGACGTCTGGACTGTTATAAAAAGATTTGCGAGTCTATAATGGCATATACGCTAGGAGCATGCTACGTTTTGACTAATATTTTCCCTTTAGCCCTCAAGCTTATGGGGAAGCATGGCCAAATGAGCATTGCATAGCGGGACTCTTCTCACTTCCTTCCTGAGGGATACGGGATGGTGTAAAGAAAAAACCAAAGGCATAAAGCTATCTATAATAGAAAAGGTATTAGGTTCGGGAGCTGGGTGGGTCAAACATCTAATAAGTGTCCAACGTAGTCTAAATAACCTGCCAAGAGATTCTCTGAGGGGATTCAGTCCGTACGAACTATTGTTTGGGACTAGAATGATGATCCAAGATCTTGACAGTCAGACTTCAGTGGTTAAAGACAAAAGCTTTGATATCAAAGATCGTTTGGCTATTTTGCAGGACTTAAATGAAACAAGAAAAGACCTGAGCAACATAAAGTTGAAACAACAGCCAACAACCACTGAAGAGAAACCACCTGTCCCAGCAAGGCCTGTCTGGATTACAAAAGTCGGGGATCTAGTCAGAGAGAAGATCGCGGTAAAGAAGGAATTTGGGCCTTCTTACAGGAAAGCAGTTCCTGTCTTGTCTATCAACGGGACAAGATCAGTAGTACTACCGCCCCTTGCTGGTAAAAAGCAGAACAGAGTTGTATCCATCGACCTGGTAAAACCACAATCATGTGGCCGATAACAAACAGTAGGCCAAGTGGACTCCCAAGAAGTAGTAGAACACCAATGTTTGCTACAAATCCAGAGGTTCAAACTAAGAGGCTAATCACATTCGAAATGCCCACAGAACATCAACAAGGAATATGCAACAAAGCAATGGAACTTGAACCTCTAAAAACCCAAATAAAAACATTTAGTCGAGACACACCAACCTACAATGATGTAACAAATGACTATGCTGATGAAACAAAGGAAACTTCTAGAACAAAAAGTAATCCAGAAGCAATTGGAACAATTGACAGAACAGCATCCGGCTACTTCATCAACTTCGATGATTCATCTGAAGATCTGAGTGAGTGTAAGAAACAGCCAACAACAAAAACATTTAAAGATAAAGCTAAGGAACTTTTTCAACAGCTGCAAGAAACCTATCTGATTTCTCCATGGATTGAATTTTGGGTGGCCTTAGGTGCATTTATCCTCATACTTTGGCTCATCATGGTACTATGCTTGGGACATTTCATTGAAGGAAAATATGCTAAAATGGACACAGCAAGCCAGAAAATCAACTTGGTCCTTAAACCACACACATCTTCACACGTCGAGAAAAGAGAACTTTCTTGAGTGAACTTCACAGCCAATCCTATACCAGGCGGTGTAGCATGGGACAAAACTGATTATGAAATCTATGGTCCGGTTGAAATAATGAAGTATCCACACCAATTCAAGATCTCATTGAGTGACTTTGTAAAACCAAGCACATTTGCTGATGATTGGGACTTTGAAAGTATTAATGATATGATGTCTGATCTTGTGATGTCTGCTAAATTTACAGAACATGATTATTTGCAGGGTTCATCTAATTACGATCAAATGTTCTGCTACAACCACTATGGTAACCATTATCTACACAAATCTGCACAACCTAGAAATGTTTTAAATTATAACCAATGGGAACATTGTGCTACTCCTCCAAAAGGTAGCTCGAAAACATTTTATGATAAATATTCATACTTTTCAGGGTTTAACACAAGTAATGCAGAAACATTTTATTTCAAATTGTCAAATAAGACAGGTATGAAGACCATGCTTACAAACACAAAATTGATATATTCAGATTCATTTTTTGAGCAAATGAATACATTTGGTTTTGATTTCTGGAACAATAATATTGAAGCAAAAACTGTTTGGGGTACAAGAGATTGTCAAGTACAAGGTATAGAATCATTGTTTAGAGCCTGCATGATCCCAGAACAAATTATATTTTTGAATGACACTATTCAACAAACTACCTGTTTTGGCTTAGCCAAAATCAAAGATTTAAACAAACCGTCTATTCCAAAGCCAACAGTGAACAGTAATAGCTCTATAGATGTTGAGATAGACGTAAACCATATATTAAACCAAAACAGAACACATCCTGAATGGAAAAAATGGTTGATCTGGCCCACAGATACAAATAACTGTCAAGACAGATTCCTGAACAAAATACAGGGGTTCACATTGACCAGGCCAGACCCTAGATATTCCCAAAGACAACATCCAGGGATAGTAACCACCTACAGCGTGGGCAAGCTCTGCCTTCAATGGCTACAAACGTCCACACTGGCAGAAATTAAGCAACACCTAACTTTACTTACAGAAGGTGCTGACTTGCGTGATTTCATTATAGGACCACGCAAACAGCGTCAAAAACGTTTCATAGCGGCCTCTATATATGCAGCTTATAACGAAGCCTGGAAAGAAACTCAAATTGAGACTGCAGAGAAAATATGGGAAATTGACCGTATTAATTTGGAAAAATCACTTTCTGTGGTGGACAATGGGTTAATGACTCTGTCCTCCAGAATATATTCTCTGGACAGCATTGTGTCTTCAGCAATCGATATAATATCGCAAGACTTACTGATGTTACAACACGGTCAGTCCCAATTGCGTTCTATTGTACAGCTTGGCTGGACGTTACAAAATCTGCGTTCAGGCTATGTGCCTTGGCGTTTAATCAACACAACGTCATTATTTAATATCTTTAACCTTACTGATAAACAAATCAGTATGGCACAGAAGGGTGCTGATTATACAATCCTGAGCATTGAAAAACTAGAAAGATTACCATTAACAATGTCAGAACGACCTGTCATTGAATGGATAATACATGGGATAATAAATATTCCGATATCTACTTTCAGGTTTCAATACTGCCAAAAATATATACAGGCAGGTCAGTATGAAAGGTTGGGTAAAGGGTACATTAAGTCAACATGGAACTTGCCCTATACACACGAATGTGTCAGTAATAAAGGCCAGAAAGTGTTTCTTAGTGGCAATAATTGTGCAAGATCACTAAGCGGTACACTTCTGTGTCAGGGTATTAGTTTGCATGGAGCCTGTGAAGGGACTTCAAATAACCTTTCATATTACCAGCTAGGCACACCTGCAACACAAATAGAACCATTCTTTAGGAGACTCTCGAACGGGAGTTACATTCTAATAGTAGATCACAGATGTTGTAGTTTTCTGCCCGGAAAACCTTATCTCATAACCGTGACTAGGAAGGTCATGTGCTGTGAACGAGTATTGTTCCCGAACGATTCTCCAGACAGGGAGGCAAGGTTATGGCCCAGTTTGAAAATTGCTTCTATTCGAATTGATACTTTAAGCAGAATGAAGACAGTGCTCCTACAGACGCCGACCAGGCTTACGTCATCAAAAGAAACGTATGATCTCCAAGTTGCAAGGACAACGGCAGAGATTCATTCATTGTTATCAACAAATTCCCCCATACATTTCGCAGAAATATTGAACGAAATCTTAAATATTTCTGATACCAGTGGTGTCTTAGGTGTATTTAAGACAGTGTTTTCAGGAGCTTTAACACCATTCAAAGCCATCCTGGGTATTTTTCCAGACTTTGTCCATTCCATTTTTGGCGGACTTCCTCTCCTTTTGGGACTGGTGGCAGGCATCCTATTTTTGATCCTGTTATTTCGCTATGGCAAACCATGTCACAGACAAAACACCCGCGACAAGGGAAGAAACGATCCTAGCCATTGGCTACCGGGACCGCATAACTAGAGTCCTTGGACTAGCACGGCTTCGGGACCTGAACATGACTTGGTTTCTTTCATTTAGACCGATGTGGCAACGTTGTGTTATGCCTGTATTAAGGTGCTTGCTATGCGGCGAAGAATGCGTGTTAGACACCTGTTTGACACTACAATCGGATGTGCCATTGGACGCAGAAACCTTGTTGGGTCCGGTAACGGCTCATGCATTGTGCTGCCCCCAGCGGCTACCTATCCTGATGACGGCATTCGTGGAGACTTCACCACTACGATTGAGGGGTAGTGAAGTACGAGATGAAAGCAGCATCGATCAGGTACGACCGTCAGTCAGCTATGCTGATCAAAACATCAATGCAGGCAATCATGCTCATGAATGCATGGTAACAACTTTTTCAGACTTAGTGGAACTTTCGCAAGAAGCTGTTGACAGTTTTTTCGACAGTCTAAATGATATGATGTTTTCACCAGAGCAGAAGGAATGACTTTGAGCAAGCTAGCACACGGAGTTCCCTGCAAACTTGAATTTGGCCTTCAACTTTAAAAGTAGAGCAATGAAATGGAACAATATTTTTTTCTCCTCTCACCTCCCTCAATTCCAAAATATTTACAATTTTTTGGGACACTTATCTTCTGCTTAAAGTAGACATTATTCTTAGAGAACTGAATTTCTATTTTAGGTAATCAAGGGACATTAGCTACCCTCTAGCATTTTCATACAAAACTTTATGATTGTGATGAAATGATCTCGCACTTTTCTTCTGTATAAAAGAGCCATTTCATGTGTAGTTTTCACAAATTATTCATGCTGAGTTTGAAATATGCGTTATATGTTTAGCATTAGAATACTGCTTGTGCATATAGTACATGTGATTGTGTTTCGTATATTTCATAATTCCAATTTTCAGAATGCATATGAATGTATTTTGGGGTGGTACGTACGGTATACACAATCGCTACTAGTTTCACTATGCCTAGATTTGTAAATATGGACATAGTCTAAGGGAGTGGGTGTGATGTATTTCTATAGGTACTGCATCGATCCCCCTATTCCTGACCCTGGTTTGGTTAATAATTAACTAGCAGCCATCCAACGGTGCAAAAACCGTTATCTGATTTAGCCACACCACGGCACAGAAGCGTGTTATCTGATTAGGTCATAACGCATGCCATCTAATTAGGCAAGCACTATTCCTCCAGCCCCTGATAAGGCATACGGAGTTCTCAAACCAAATCAAACCTACAGCGACCTGGGAAATTCCCGTAGCCATTGTTTTGATTTCACCGAGAACTTCAGTAAAAGAATGTGCGAACGAACCCATTCGTATGACATCCTTATTGACGTATATATGTCCATCCTTACGTCAATCTCGGCACCTTTAAGGTATAAATATTACCGACATTGCCTTAAGCAAACACACGCGGTGGTGACGAGATTGGAGCAGCGAGACTTGCCGAGGAGCCCAGCAGAGAGCGAAGCCCACAGGCGCTGCCCCGCCTTCCTGACGCGCTGAGAACGAGACGCTGCCTTTCTCCTGCCGAGAAATCCAGCACCGGCGCTTCCAAGCAGCCCTCGCAGGCAGCTGGAATATCAAGACCTGGGATAAGAGATACCAGCCCTCCGCCATTCTAGATCTCAGGTACAGAACTGAATAACCCCTTGCAGAGAATTCTTGAGTCAGACCCTTGGCGAAACAAACTTAACTTAAACTGCTACTTATCTACTCCCGCCCACGTATTAGGCTTAGGTCAGGTACACTGGGGTAGGCGTGGTTAGAAGCACCAGTTGAGTACGATTAGTCAAATGTATATATGTATGTATCTATTTTATCCATTTTAAAGTATCATATGGCTCAGAAACCATATCAATGCTTTTCCAGTATTATTTTATAATTCTGTCTTTACTGTATGCACTTTACTTAACTATAAGTATTGCAATAATAGCGATTCATTTCTCTTGTACGAGAAAAGAGACTGATCAATAAATACCATCTTTTATTGAACACGCCCGTCTCTTCCTTTTCTCTACAATCTGGTGAAACTAAGAATGCACTGAACTGACTGAGTAAAATAAGTTGTCTTTTGTTTTCACACGACTCTAGAGATACACTCTTGATTAGGGGAGAGCAAAGTTGTCATGTTCTATGGTTGTCAGAAACTAAATCCCTTCTTGTCTATCCAGGGAGGTTAAAATCCTCCTTGCCTATTCGAGAAAGTTTCTAGTGAACTCTGAGCTAGCTGGCAAACACAAAACTTTAAGTCTAATATCGTCGGTAGAAGACCTAGTTAACCTCTGCCCTAGGTCTATACTATTGAAGATATTACTCCAATGCGCAGAGCCTATTGGGATGATAGGAACTACACTACACTTTAAATACAGATACAGATTTAATTACAAAAAATAGTAATTTATTAAACAAACTAATGATTTTATATATAATTGTCAGAAAGTTATTGTAGCTTAATTCTCACAGGTTGGACAATATGTGAATCAAATTGAATAATTTGTTGTCATGTTTTACATTAGGCTATAATTTAAACACATAGGGCCAGATGTATGACCATTTGAAATTGTGACTCGCAAATTGCGCTTATTGCAAGTCACAATTTGCAAATCGCAATTTCAAATGTCCAACAGTGTCGGAGACACTGATTGCGATTCCAAATGGGGTTGCAAAATGAGAGCCTCATAAATATTAATGAGTCACTCGCAATTTGTGACCCCATTGGGAATGGCTGGCCCTCCCCTAAAAAATATTTTCCCCCGCATTTGCAAAGTGGAAGGGGTCCCCTTTTGCGATTGCATTACCATGCTCTTGAAGATGACAGTAAATTGTGAGTGTTTTGTGACCGTAATTGTGTCACAAAACATTTGTACATAGCTTGTGAGTCGCTATTAGGAAGGGAACGCCCCTTCCTAATAGCGAGTCGCAAAACACTATTTTGCGATTCGCAAAATATTTGCTAGTTGCAAAATAGTGTTAGTACATGGCCCAGAGGAAAATTACAAGTGCAAACGGGTCGCAAACCCATTTGCACATGCAATTTGCCATCATACATCGGGCCCATAGCCTTTAATGATACACATGTGCAAGTCAAGGAGAAGATAAAACAGCCAGGCTGTACAAAAAAATAAAAGAAACACTAAAGAGGTGAAAAAAGTTCAGGAGCTTTAGTTCAATAGTTTAGATATATTTTTCAATATGTTTCCACCAAAAGAAGTTTAAATGATAAGTGCTGCTTAATGCTTGAGTGTGACAGGCAGGTCAAGCCTGGAAACCAGAATCAGCTAAAGCAAAAATTATCAAACCAGCCCCACAATATGAACCAGATTTACTAAAATGTTGCTTGTGATTTAATTCTTTTTTTATCGCACCCACAACGCAAAATGTAAGTTGTGATTTACAAAGCTACGCAAATCAGATTTGTGTAGCTTTACAAAGGGATTCTTCCTATAAAGTAACTGAGTCAGGAAAGCGTTCCATGGTTGGAGCATTGGTATTCCCAAGCATCCTATACCAAAGGAACAACTTGACTGAAAAATAGTCAGGCGGAATCTCTCGCCATAAATAGAAAAAAAGCTCACAGTCGCTAGGGAGCCACGTGGCTCAAACAAAATATATGTAGGCAAATTTAAATCATATGTACAGTAGATCTCAATATAATATACTTTATAAAATTGAATATATATAAGCCCAAAGACATACACATATGAAAACTGACACAGTATAAATCAAACATATATAGTGGCATATTTTTGACAATTTTCAAAAGTGCTCTAACCCCCCACTGCCTCTCAATAATAGAATCAAACTGCATCCTTCTCATTCATACCACATGTATACTTCCTAAAAAACACACTCCACTTCTAAAAGCAAACACAATAACAATAGAAAGCCAAAAAGGGACCAAGGTAGAGGTCTAGCCACTCTACATTTTCAACATACTTTGCGAACATAACGTGGGTTAAACATAGAGAATTCTTGCATTCCAATAAACATACTGTTTATCAAGTTTTCTGGTCCTCGCGTTTCAATTCTGAATATGCTCCAACATGCGTTTGGTGAAGATCATAAGCTTTCTTTCTCTTGATTGCGAGAGATTCCGCCTATTTTTCAGGCAGGTTGTTCCTTTGGTATTATTTTCCCTGCCCCTGCTCTCCTGCCTTCTCATCCTCTTATAAAGGGGCCCTCTTTTTTGTTTTGATTTCCAGGCATCCAACCATCGATTTTGATGCAAGCCCAAGATGAGTGAAGCTGAGATCGTGTTAAATACTAACCCTCCCTGAACCAAACATAGCGAGGAGAAATACCCTTTTTTCTCTTTGTTAGCTCCTCGTTTCTGTGCATTCTGCAGCACAGATCGAAAGAGGTGCATGCTTTTAAGGATTGCTGTTCTGCAGGATGGTATCCCGTCCAGCAAAAACGAATCCTGCCTGTAGCAAAGGTACCCTTGCATTATGGCTCAAGGTTGCCTGCGTTGGTACTAGGCAGCACACAGTGCGCAGCTCTAGGAGCCCAGAAATGTGCCACATCTTCCCTTTTGTACAGCGCAGCACAGGAACTTTTCTTGCTTCCCCCTGTTGTGTGAAAATTGTGTAAATATTCCCATGCAGTAAGCTGTCTAGAATGAAGCTATCTGGGGCGGGTTTGGGTCATGGAAGGCGCCCTGCACTGAAAGCATCCCCCTAGCTTTCAGCCCAATGGGAACAGTGGCACATTGGCTCTGGGGGCTGGAGGTCATATTCTAAGCAATGTCAAAAACAAACTAAGACACATTAAAGTAATGTATTACGTTCTTTTGTAAATGTATCCTACTTGATATGCAGCTGAGGCAAATGAAGATACACGCAGGTCATTTTAATGTCATCAAATGCAGATTCCATTGATTACTGTACATATTGTCCATGATCTTCATGCATGCTTTCAATATTTTCAGCTTTTCATCCTTAAACCACCCACATTATTTACTATATTTATATGTATTTATACATACTAATTTATAGTACATAGTGTATAAGCTCCCTGAATGCACTAACATCTTCACTTTTTAACTGTTGATATACAAATTGAAATAGGGTTTCTCCAATTTGTCTTCACTTTCTATATTTACCCCCCCAGCCTGTGAGATTGTCTGCTTACTTTCACAGACATCATCTACCACAAGCACTAGCTCTTGTATATTCTCACATACATCATTGACTTCTTTAACCATGGTTATACAATTCCTTGACCAACAAACCTTAGCAAAATGACCTCTTCTCCCACAGTTGAGACACAAGTAATTTCTTGCTCTACATGTTGAACTTGATCCTATATGCCGTGGCGCTCCACAACGATAACATATAAAGTTTTGGGCACTGGTTTTTGTGCTGACAGAGATTGTTTTTCATCATTAGATCCTCCTTGCAAACGATTTTTCTTAACTAGTTTAGTCTTCTTGACCTTAATTATTGATCCACACACATCAGATATACAAGACACATGCTCCTTTGTCACTTCAGAGCTGCCTTTTTCTCTGTTTCCTTTATCCATCTCTTTTTCCCATAAGTTAGAAACTCTTAGCAATATCAATTGCCTCTTCCAATGTTGGGTTCTTTATTAACAGTTTTCCTTTAACCCTCTTGTCACTAGTACACCTCACTATTTGGTCTTGTATAAGAAAATCAGCTACATTTTCAAATTGACATGTTAAAGATAACCCCCTCTAAGCTACCACATAGGACGTAATGTCTGCATCTGGATTTGCACCCTAGATAAAAACCTGTGCTGTTCTAAAACTGTATCTAGTTTTGGTACAAAATACGCTTCCAACATCTGTAGGGGCATATCGTAGACATTACTGGGTTGTCCATCTCCTGCACCAAGAGAGACCTCTGGCAGATCCTCATAGAACCTTCGCCCCTCAACTCCAAGATGGTGTAGTAAAATTGTGTATTTTCACTGGGCCATACATGTCAGCACCAATGGCTAACATGCAAGTGAGAAACATTTTTTTCCATTGCTTCCATGGTATGGGAGATTCCCCAGGGGTAGCCAAGAACATGGGAGGTGGAGCTAACCTTGGTCAGCCGTGGTAAATGAGCAATTATTTGTGGTTTAACCTGAAAAGCAAATTGTTAATTAACATAAAAAATTACCACAAATAATCAAAATAAGTAACTTACATAAAAAAATTACCATAACAAACTACCATGAAAAACACAGTGGAAGAAAATATAAGCCCACTTTCCCTTATTTGCTGCACTTAGTTGAATGTAAGAGCTTTGGTTGCTATAGATTTTTCCTTTAATGTGCTGCATGTAGTTCCTTTTAAAATGGTATGGTTCCTTTTAAGATGTAAAAGCAGCTGTTGCCAAGGACTTTTCCTCTAATGGAAGAGAGACACTTTCCTCCTACTGTTCTCAATCATTCTCCAGAGATCATAAAGATCGCATTGTGCATGATGATTGTCTCTTGCAACACATTGTACATGATGAGCTTCTTGAAGGCTAGGTAAGACAATTAAAGATTCTCCGTTTTACAGAATGTTTACTTTTAAAGTATCAGCGTGGCTCAATGATGTAATGTGTCTCAGCAAAAATCAGCGCCTGTGTTGTGAAAACACGCATGTTATGACACTCGTAGTTTCACACTTCACTCCAGTGCTTAAGTCTCGAGAAAAATCGAAAATATGTCACACAATGCCTTGTTGATCATAAACACTACTCAGTCAAATATTGCATCGGCAAGTCAGCATGCGCTCACAATTTCATTATGTTATATATTGACAACTTGGGAAGCTCAGAAAACCAGAATGCGTTCACAATTTCTTCCACTTACACGCTCACAACTGGGTAAATCTGCATGCGTTTGCAATGTTATCAGCAGCAAATTGTGTGAGTTTATGTAATTGACAATAGTGGCACCCGTAGTTGTGGCTGTTGGCGCTGCACAAGTTTAATACGAGTTCATAGTGCTCCATACAGCGCTGCTTAGACACTGGTTACTCACATGAGAGGAGAATACTGATTGTAGGTTAGTACCTTTGTCCAAGGGTGGAAGTGTTCTTCTAATATTTACCCCTGCATAGAAAGGTTTGTCTCCAGTGTAAATATCACTCGACAGTGGATAAGAGTGCCTAGAAGTTTATTGTACATGGAAAACGCCTCCAGCTGCTCTCTCTGAGTCCAACCCCATACTCTTTCTTCAACGGAATACATTCAAGTGTCTCAGTTCTAAGCTCTATATTACATAGCAATTAAAATTCTTAGGATTGTACCAACTCTACAGGCCCACTTCCAAGGATACACGACTGGGTGGGCATCACTTAGCAGGGTAAACTTACAGATGACAGAGTCCAGTTGCAGAAGCAGGATAGTTGTATGTCTGTTATGGCCCTGAGGCGTCCTGAGACGTCAGATCTGGGGGCTAGCAAACTAGCCCTTTGAGTCTCCCTGGGTGTCAAGTGATGCTGTTCCAGTCCTTACCCAGACCAGAAGGGCAGTTGGCAGTAGGTCAGTACAGCAAGAAAGTGGTTCTTCCAGAGCGACAGTCTAGCAGAGTGGCAGTTCTTCAGCATCATAGCAGTCCTTCTTCCTGGCAGAGTATCCGCAGGTCAAGGAGTGTACTGAAGAGAGGTCCAATTCTTATTCCGGTGGAGCCTTTGAAGTGGGGGAGACTTCCAAGACAGGCCTTTGAAGTGCACAGAGGTTCTCTCTACCTGCCCTTGCTCCAGACTCACAACAGAGGGATATGCAGTCCTTTGTGTGGGGACATAACACAGCCTACTCAGGTGTTAGTGTGGTGTGATTTATCCTTACAATTCCATAGGTACCAAATATGACAGATTTACCTCCTACCAATTGGGAATTAAAACTCAATACATGTACATAGGATTTCCCAATGTTGACCAAAGGAGGGATATGACTCACTTAGTGGAAAATGAATTTGGGAGTTTTTTACTACTGGACTTGTAAAATTTAAACTTACAAGACCTAAGTTTTAATTACAAAGCACCCTGCTCTATGTGCTGTCCAGGAACTATCCTTGTGTGACTTATATGTAATTAAAGGGGAGTTTAAGGCTTGGGAAGGGGTTTTAAATGCCAAGTCGACACAGCAGTGTAAACTTCTCACACAGACTCTGCAGTAGTAGACCTGAGACTTGTTTAAAGGGCTATTTTAGTGAGTGGCACAATCCATGCTGCAGGCCCACAAGTAGCATTTTAGTTACATTCCCAGGGCACATGTAGTGCACTTCACTAGGGACTAATAAGTAAATGAAATATGGCGATTGCGGATAATCCAGTTAAACTATTTTGAGGAAAGCAAGCACAAGACCTTTAGCATGAGTTATCAGTGTTAAAATGCAGAGAGTCCTAAGGCCAACAAATACAAAATCAGCAAAAATGGGGGGAAACAGGTAAAAGCTTTGGGCTAAGACAACCCTAAGGCTGACTTGTCTAACATGGCATTAGGGAGATAAGTTGTAATACCAGGCAAAATTATTAATACTATTCCTGGTATATGTAATATTGGTACTTGAGCTACCACCCAATATTATGGATTCATTCAGAGTTACGATCAAAAAGGTCAAAAATAAATTCAATATAACCAGCAGGATATGCAGGACTGGCAACCTGCTCGAGTGGACATCTGGGAATAAGGGGGTGTTTTGTTGTTATTGCAATATTGGAAACCACCTGGAGACAAATTTGCTGATGTGAGTAAGTGATAGAATTAAGGAATTTCCATGATTTTGTTGAGTACAGGAATATGCAATCTTTTAAATAAAAATGACAGGTGGTAATGGAAATCAGTAAGTAATTCGCTACTAATATTTATGCCAAAACCTAATCCTATCCTGGTCCAAACAGAAAACTAAGCAACCTACTTCTCTCACATGTCCAGTCTTGTGCAACGCAATCAGTTACCTCCACCTTAACTCTATACAATCATCTGCTGTGCATGTCGTGTATATGAATAAGGTAGCCATGAAAATCATTTTCAATATAAACTATTAAGAATACTACAGTTGCTAGGGCTCCATAGAGAAAGCAAACCTTCTAAAATACTATAAATCTACATCTTTAGGTTTATTTTTACATTTGGAGTAGTATTGTGGACTTATAGATGGAGATTTGAATTTGAATAGTATTTATAAAGTGCAGTGCTTACCCAATAGAGAGTCCTGATGCTATCTTGAAAAGAAAAGCCTGAATAACTGTTTGGGCAAACAACCACTTTTCTTTTTTTTCCTGAAGGCCACATAATTAATTTTGGTGCTTATTTGAAGAGGAAGCCCATTCCAGGGTGTAGTGGAATGAAAGTAAAAAGATCTCCCTCGAATGGAAGCGTCCTTAACTTTGGGAATTAACAGTAGTGAATCGGATGAGGCCCGAAGACTCTATGAAATATGGGTTCTGATGTCCAATGGGCTCTGGTCGAGCAGGTTCCGTGGCAAATAGAAAGTGTCTTAAAGACAACTCTTCTGTCAACTGGGGCGATAAGCATAAAAGAAGTCTGGTGGCATCATTTTGAATCAATTACAGTATGTTCATACGAGTTTCAAAGACACCTACATACAGAGAATTACGGTAGTCAAATCTAGACACATTCACTGCCTGGAAAACCAAAGTCATGGAAGGCCAGATGTTACATAGCAGGTGAAAATAGTAGAAACAGGTCAAACTTCATAATTTGGGACAGAAAAAAAAGAGTACTATTAAAAACCACACCAGGATTTTTAGCCAAATCCACAGCAGTGGAAATGTGTCCTAGTTCAGTATGACACCGCCCAGAGGACTAGCGGATAAAAGTGAGACCAAACCACAAGAAATCAGTATCTCTGTTTTGTCTCTGTTTAGCTTTAGCAAATTTGCCAACATTCAAAAAGCAACTTTAGACAGGAAGTGCCTAAGGTTATCAGCCACCGAGCAGGAGTAATCATTAAAGGAAAGGATGATCTGGGATCATCCATACATGACACCAGCTGAAACAGAAAATAATGAATACGCTTAGCTAAGATTGCACATACAAATTAAAGATTGTAAGGCTCAAAGATGAGCCCTGTGGAATACTACTTTAGAGATCAAAAACTTTGAATGAAAGCAGTAGAAAGGAAAACTAAAATGATAATAACCAGCATTATCATTTAGGTTTTCCATTTCCTGGTGCAGCCATGTGGGGTGGGGCTGGACTGCCAGAGCAGGGGCCAAGAGGAGGAGTGGTTTCTCCACTCTAAAGTGCGCATAACGTTTGGCCGGCCCTTTCGGGCCAACCATAACAGTCATGTGCACTTTGCATGTTCTGCACCCAGGCCGCATTTCAGCCTGGGTACAGAACATGCCCAGGTCCCCATTTCCCATCTGAGCGCCGAACCACAGTGCTCAGACCAATCACAACACTGCACTGCAGCATTGTGATTAGCTAGGAGAGTCAGGAGCCTGGGCTTTTCCTGGTTCCTGCTTCCGAGGCAGAGGCGAGCGGACCGAGGAAACAGACAGCCAGGTGGCTGGCCTGAAGGTGACTGTTAGTTTTTTATTTAATTCTTTTCATTTACAACCCCCCTCTTCACTCCTCCTCCCCCACGCCCCGCCACCCTGGTAAATAGCATCCCCACTGAATGAAACCAAGAGAGATGAACAGGGCGGGTCCTGAGTGTCAAAAAAAAAGTTTCTGCTTTAGTGCTTTCCTGGGAATGGCACCCAAAGTGTATGATGAGATACAATTTCAAAGGAGGAACTCGGATCCAATAAAATCATAGCTGCTTTGTTACCTCCATCTAGTGTTTCACGTAGAGAATCAGTACCTGATATTCAGGCAGACTCATACTATGGAAAGCTTGGAAGCAACTTAAAAAGGGTCAATAACACTGTTTAAATCAATATATTGTGACAGTTACCAGTTGACCTTCTTGATTATTTAAGCAGTAATTGGAAGCAAAGAGATGGGTCTCAACTGTTCATTCACGTAGGATCAGCTGAGGCTTCTTCAAGAGCGGAATTGAAGTGCTTACTTCCAACTGTTAGGACCAAGTCTAGAAAATAGAAGAATTGCTTAAGTTGGAAGAGGCAGGAAATAATTTAGATGCTACTAAATAAAGAATGCGGGAAGGGAATTGATCCAGTGAGGCACCAGATTAAGGGCCATATTTACAAATGTAGTGGCGCAGGGCACCACACCAAATCACCTTGCTGCGCTGCCCTGTGTCACGGGGAAAGGGCATGGTGCATTCCTGTCATTTTCCCTTGCGCTTGCACCATTTTGGCAGCATATGCGTATTTTTAATTTTCCTCCTGGCAGGGTATTAGGCCAGCCAGCCCTTTTAGGTTCCGGTGATATTAATGAGCAATTCTAGATGATCCACTGCAGTCCTAATGCAATGCTAAGCAGTTCGTAATGCAAGATTCAGGCACTTCGCAATGTAAAAATAATGCAGTTCGTAATGCTAAAATAATGCAATGCGTAACACAACAATCAGGCAGTTAGTTGTGCAAACTAATGCAATGCGTAATGCAACAATCAGGTTGTTTGTTATGCAGTAATAGTGCAATGCGTAATGCGACAATTAGGCAGTTCGTAATGCAGTAATAATGCAATGCGTAAAGCAACAATCAGGTAGTTCGTAATGCAGAACTAATGCAATGTGAGATACAACAATCAAGCAGTGCGTAATGCAGAAATAATGCAATGCGTAGTATACTCCAGCACCTATCACGGTGCTTTAGATGGTCTCTCTGCCACTCGTACTGACTTGCAGTCAGCTCCCGCCAACAGATGCCCCCAACACGGGTATGGTGTAAACCAAAGTGCAGCTCCGCACTCCAGCCCTGGTACTGCCACTCCTTGGCAAGTACGGGCAGCGATATGAGCTGAAGCGGAGGCTCGCGCTGCAAGAATGGGAGAGGACGAGAGCGTCTCTCTCCAAGCCCGCACCCGCCCCAGACGGCCACACACATTACCTGGGGGGTGCAACCTCGCTCTCCTCTACATCGTACGTGGTCTTCCTATGCGAATTTGTGGATTCCGAGCAGTAGGACTCCGGCCCTCCCCCGACGGGGTTGGTTCGAGGTCCAGCTCTGGTAACGCTGGGCTCGGGCCGGCAGCACAGCTCCTCTGGGGTTGTCAGTCCAGGAGGCAGGCGATAACGAAGATCTCAGGCTGCAACAGGGCACACGCACACAGCATCGCTAAGACTCACTTGAACTTCGGGTGTTCACAATCACAGGGCAATCCTCATGAAGGTCTCAGGCTGCACGAAGCACACAGCGGCGCAGAGGCTCACTTGAGTTCCGGGTGCACATGCTCACAGGGCAATCGTCACAAAGGTCTTAGGCTGCAAGATGAAAATGCACAGCGTCACTGAGACTCACTTGGACTCTTGATGTGCCCGCTAACAGTGCAATCCTCACGAAGGTCCCAGGCTGCACAAAGCACACGCACACAGTATTGCTGAGACTCAATTGGATTCCGGGTGCACACGATCACAGGACAATCCTCACGAAGGGCTCAGGCTGCACGAAGCACACGCACACAGCATCGCTGAGACTCACTTGGACTCCAGGTGCCCATGATCATAGGGCAATTCTTATGAGGGTTTCCGGCTGCAAAAAGCACGCGCACACAGTGTTGATGAGACACTCCTGGAAACTTTTGTGTTCCTGAGTTTTCACAACAGGGAGCCAGCTCTCCTTGGGCCCCTGGGGACAAGTTACTTCAGGACACAGCACACAGCAAAGTCCATTCAAGCAGGGGGACACAGCCCACAGCAAAGTCCCTTAGCTTCTCCTTGGTTAAAGCAGCAAACTGCAGGCCAGCCCCAGAACACACAGCAAGGGTCAGTCGTTACCTTCAGTCTCTTCGGCTGTTTCTTTCTTGGCAGAGGTTCCTCTTGACCGCTAAGTCAAGTTTCAATCCTTTTCAGTCTTGATCAATCCAATTCCAACATTCAGGGGTTTCAGCTCTCATAGTTATACTCCTCAATGTCTTTGAAGTCTTTGTGTTCAGGGGGGCACTGGCCCCTTTCCACACCAGTTCTGGTGTCTCCCTGCCAGTGTCACCTTCTTCCTTTGATAGTGGGGGTCTGGATCCTCAATCACTCACCAGGAGATGGGTACATTGTTTTATGGCAGCAGCCCAAGCCTCTTCACTTCCAGGGGCTACTCCTCCACCCTACACTCCAGATGCAGGTCAGCCTGTTGCTGTCTCATCTTCTCCCCTGGGTCAAGACATTGCCCAGATCCTATAACTTTCAGATCCAGACAGTCAATCCACAACCAGGCAGAGACACACTGAAATGTTAGACCACTAAAACCCAGCCACTTCTAAAAAAGTGGTTTCTAAAGACACAATGCAAAAACCACCTTCACGAAAAGATGTGGTATTGAATTTTGAGCTCAGGCACACTAAACTTCACCTCTCCATCTTAAGCCTTTGGGAAGATAGGCTGGAAAACATATTACATAGCCTGCCCCATTCTGTCCTAAGGACAAGATGGCCTTTCAACAGTGAAAGACAAAATGGAGAGTATTTCACTGTCAGGACATGGTGCACACCTCAGTACATGCCCTACCATTCATATACATTGCACCCTGCCCAGGGGGTACCTTGGACCTACCATAAGGGTGCCTGGTGTGCATAGAAAAGAAAGGGTAAGGCCTGGCATGTGGGTGCACTTGTCAGTACACCATGGCAGTTATAAACTGCACGCAAGCACTGCAGTGGCAGGCCTGAGTTCTCTCTTTAAGGCAACTTGTGTGGGTGGCATAATTAGTGCTGCAGGCCCACTAATAGCATTTGCATTACCAGCCCTAGCACACCTAGTGCACTTTAACGGGGACTTTACTAGTAAGGCAAACATACCAATCATGGACAACCAATTACCATTACACTCTATACAGGGAGCACTTGTACTTTGTCACTGATCAGAAGTGGCAAAGTGCCCAAAGCATCTAAGCTGGCAACACCATGTCAGAAAAAGGTGTAGGGGAAAACAAAAAGTTTAGGGAACTTTAGCCAAAAAGGGCCAAGTCCAACAGCAGTCTTCACAATTTCGGACACCCTTAATCTGAAATTGCTTCCCCTGACCTTTGAATCAGATCCCTTTCAAATCTAGTGACATGTCCAATTTTGCACACTCAGAAATTAATATTTACACAGATACTCTCTGCCTCATTAATATAAGAACCATCTGCTCAGCATTTGTTTTTTTTGCCCTTTTCCCTTCCTGTCATATTATGCTTACTTCAAGTTTATTCTGCCCGTATGATGATTTATGACATTGCATGCTATTTCACAACCGAATATACCAACCCAGATATTCCAACTAACTAGGTGCCATTCAAAACACCGTTTACTAATAATGTTAATTTAGTTCTCAAAAGTGTTTTTATTTGGCACAAAAGGAAAACACCCACATAGAAATCATTATAAAGTGCTGCTAAATTAATCTGGATCAATACGCCACCTTTCCAAAGTCTCTCAGAGAAAGCCTCATAGTTACTAGGTTGATTTCCTAGAAACTTGACTCCGTTAATGGCTAGGTAAATGCCACAGCGAAGGCATCTCTGCAAAGAAGCACTAAACCCTTTAATTACGCCTTGGAAACGAGTACAAAAGAATACACTGTGGCTCCTGCTATGACATTTGTCTTGATGAGTTAGAGACTAATAACTCACAAGTGACAGCAGCAAGTGACTCATTATCTCATTTTTCAAAAGTGAAGAGAAAGTTCATAAATGACATTCATAGCTGTGCAGTTGGTATATATATTTTGTTGAGCTCAGTGTGCTATATAATTGTCATTTTGCAGAATGGGATTGTCATGTTGTCATTAAGGCTTTACTGTCTTTGGTATGTCCAGCACCCATTATCGGTAATCAACCGACAAGTCAGAACAGGCCACTTACAGAACATGGGAAAAATGAACCTCACCCCTCTAGTATGTAGTGAATTCAACTATAACCTACATAATTCTAGAATGAAAAAATACCAGGAACAGAAGACAACATACATTTGTACTATTTGTATTTATTTTTTTAAATCAAAGCAACTATCCTTAAAAGCAGGACAGTGGGTGCAAGCAAAAAATGTTATAGGTATGATACCAAGGCCATGTGGGGAGTATGCAGTGGTCCAATGCAGCACAGAGTGCTTTTTCCAATGACTGCAGTCCATAATCATGGAGAAGGAGCTGTCTCTCATGTAAGCTTCCACTTTGTGAAAGGATGCCAGCCCTTTTCATTTGTTGTCATCCAGTCAATAGATTGCAACCCTAATGAGAGGTTTCAAACTATTGATACATTTCATTGCAAATTAAAAGGAATTAGGGGCACACCACTGCAGGCCCCCTGTTCATAATGATTCATAATGAGTCTCAAACTGAAAACTGCGATTGACAAATACATGTGTTACTCACAACTCCCCATTCATGCTAATTGGTTGCAAAGCATGCACTTTGTGAATCACACATTTTGTGACTACCAAACCCCTGTTGTACATCAGGTGCAATGTATTTCGTTATGACCTGCAGCTCTGGGCCTCAACCTGCACTTTTGAAAGTAGCAATAATTGAGAAATAGACCTCGGATCAAACCAATGCACTCCATGTTGACTAACCAGTGTTTGATCAAATTTTGTCTGATAATTTGCGGACAAACAACTTCGTTTTGAGGTAGTAAATGAAGTAAAGAAAGGTATATTAGGTTATAAAAGCATTCAGTCATTAGCATATACTTCATGAACACACACAATCAGACATGGCATATGACAAGTGGCGACTCGCATAGGGCATGCTGCGGGGCGGTGGGGCAGGGCGGGGGAGGGGCAGGGTGGGGGGTAGTAAACTCAGACATGTGACGGAACAGAAGAAAGTAATTATTACGTTCCTCCGTTCCGTCGTATGCCTGAGTTTACTAACCTGCCCCGCAGCATGCCCTATGCCAGCCCCCACTGCATATGGCAATACCTACCAGAGCTTGTGCATTCCGATGTGCAAAGAAATAGGGGAGTGGTGTCCTTCATTGATTAAATAGTTGACAAATCTGTGGACTAAACGGTTGACCACATAAGAGGGTTGAGGCCACATGCACATTCATAGTGACATAAAAGGGTGATTCCATAAGTTATCAATCTACTATTATCCTCTATCATTGGTCTCCCAAAAAAGCTAGAGAAGCATAGCAGTTGCAACTAGGATAGTGTTAAATTAATCCAAATAAACAAACATAAAAATTCAAAGTTTACAGCTCAAAAATAGATAAATAGGTTGATGTCCAGATAGCTGCCCTCCTCCCAATCAGGACAACTTCTGTTTCTACAGCATTACACTAAAGTCAGTTCCTTCCCATACACGCCTTGATTTCCAAAATACAGTGCAGAAGAAATGAAGCGTCCCCTGTAGTCCACTAAGCTTGAACAAAAGTTGAGAATCAACACCATAGTATAACATTGTGCAAAGTTGTAAACCATCAGACAGGAGGAGAGAGTCTAGTGGCTTGACAAGAAGTTTAAAAAGGTACAAGAAAAGTGCAATATAGCGGTGGAGCAGTATTTTTTCAGCCGCTAGATAGTACAACTCCTGCTCCTTGTAATTTATTTATTATTCCCAATTTTAAAAAAAAATACTTAGGTACTCAGCAACAAAGTGCTACTGATGCTTGCTTTTCTTGTGCACTTCTCTGTTGCTTTAGTTTACGTTTCAATTTGCCATTGTAACATGGTCATATGTCTTATTAGAACACTAAATTAAAAATGGCCACCAATGTCAAAACGCATGCATGTATGTTGGTAGCAATCTAGGAATAGTTTTTAGCTCTTGCCTACTAGACAGCACAAGCTGCTCTTTTGCAAAAGACCATTTTGTGAGCTTCCAGTGGGCTTGCAGCCCGTCCATTGCCTACCATTGGTTGACTTTGTTGTCACTCTCATTTCCTGTTTTTTGTCGGCTTCTGTGAGTTGATCTTCCTTTTCTTTTGTTTGTCTCTCCCCTGGAGCATGTTCTCATTACTTGTGTCCTTCCCCTTCTTAGATTTTGGCTGCTACTTTTCTTTTCACACTGTTTATCACACTGTGCAGCCAAACTGTGGAATCAGATGCCAATTGCTATGTGACTACAGTCCAACAGGCAGCATTTTAGGAAATTGCTAAAATCCTGATTGTTCCCCATCTAACTAAGTCGCCGAATTCAACGGTGCAGTCCCTCTTCACACTTCTCAGTGCCAAGACACCTCGGCAATCGAGCAATTTATAAACATATCTTATCTTTTCTTATTGGTTAAGCTATGCATAAGATTATATGTGTTTTCCCCCTCTCTCCTTCCTATATTTCTTTTTTTGCATCCATCTCACTGCATATTGATCTCTGTTGACCATGTGATTCTACCCACCCAACTCCATGTTGTGCTTGCTATTGAGTGCTTCTCCCTGACATCGCTTTCTCTACGTAGCGTTCCTCTCTCCAGACCAGTGCACCAGTTCCTCTCTCTTGCCTTGCTTACCACAACCCTCTGCGTTGCATCCCACATCCACACTCTCAGTATTGTTTCCACCAACACTCTGTGTTGTATCTGTTCCTTAGGTGGTTCTTCCTCAACCTGTTCTCCTTGTTTTCCTTCCCCCGCCCACCTTTAGAAAGAAAGAAAAAAATCACCTTTGCAATAGTTTTTATTTACCAGTTCAACTCGGACCAGTAAATGAAAAGGAAAAAAAGAACCTGAGATATTTTGAAAGCATGACCATGTGTGCGGAGTAAGCCTACAAAATGACCTAGTAGCGTCCCAGTGCCTTTTTTGTTTCCTCTTTAGCCATTCTACACAGCATTGGGGATGCTGTACAGCATTGCTAAAAACCAATGACAACACCCATAGGTCCCAAAAGCGAAACCTATTGGCTTTGCAAAGTCTGTTCTTTTGCAGAAAATGCTTTCCAAGATTGCCAGCCATGCCTGTACAGTACCAATATCTCAGTCTTTTACAGCCAAGACCTATTGTCTTTGCTAATGCTAAATCCTATTTAAGGAAGAGGTTAAAGGCAAATTACTTATTCTCGGAAATATGAGTATGAATATCTTATTTAGGTAGTTTACTGGAAAAGTTTTTTCCTCGTATGCTCCAATTTCATTGTAAATGTTTGCAATAGAATATGTCAATGTTTGTATTTTGTGCAAAGTTGTGCCTATTTATTTCATACTTTTTGTTTCTAGTTAGCTTTGGGCTCATTTCTAACACTGAAAGAGCCACAACATATTTATTAAATCAATGAAGCAGCCTAAAGCAGGTTAAACCCCAAATCTTGGAAAGTGGTAATTATCACAATATTTTCTGTCTAAGGCTGTTTCGTTTCAATAGAGTTTTAAAATGGGGCATTCCACAATGAGTTTCCTTGTTTTCAATGTTTGTTAGAGGAGTATTTCATATTATTTCTTTGTAATACTGTAAAAGATGTAAAAGAACTGGTTCGTTTTAAAAGGTATTGTTAGACCCGTCTGCTTCTGAGAGTCCCCTCACCACTATGATTTCTTTTGTTCCCCTGTACCTCCCAAAATTTGTCGCTTTTTGTTTGTCTACCAGGACTTTTTATGTGTTGTTTCATGGGGTTAGATGTTCCTTGACGCCCAGTTGCTCACAAGGTTTGTGGCACCTATTTACGAGGCGCCTGGCCCAAACCTGTGGCATTACAAGCTGGGGTTGTCAACCTGTGTAAATGAACTTAAAATGGTGGACACCCTTTTTCCTCATGTGAAGTGACTCCCCTTTGGAGCCTTCATGAACCCTGGCCTTTTGAGGTTTTGGCGCCCTTTGTTTGGCGCGCATTTCTGACAGGAATTCCTTTATTTTCCTCAGGTACACAAAATGGCTGCTCTAGAACCCCAGTACGGTGGCTGTGAGTGTCCTAAATACCCCTCAAGAGTGCCATGTCATTGCCACAGCCAGAGAAAGTTCTAGAACCTTCTGGCTCGTGCCAGTACCCCAGGGCACTGGCTATATAAGGCCCAGTCCCTGGCGGCCATTTTAGATGATGATGATGAGACTGGCTGGAGATTAGTTCAGACTAGAGAAGAGATTCCAGACTTGACACCAGATTGACACCTGCCCTGTTGACCCCTGAGGTGGCTGGTAGCGCAGGCAGTAGAGCAGCAAAGGGTTGCTGGCGTTGTGTCTGACTGGCGTTCCAGTCAGCTACGTGAGAAGTGACCTAGCGCCTACAGCGCCTGCCCAGCGAGTACCTCATTGCCCCCAAAGACTGTGGCCAGATTCGTGTGCCTCTCCGCCCTCCCCCGGTGGTGAACTGTGATCGATTTATCGAGTCGCGAGGCGAGAGCAAGTTCGCTGCGACCGCGATCGTCAGCTGTGCCCCCTTTGCGACAGGTGCCTCTAGAGGGGAGCTCGGACGTCTCCGAGCCCCACCAGCGTAGAGCGCTGCCTGCGCAGATTGAAGGTGAGGTGGTGCGCCGGGGCGGGGAAAGGCCGGCCTTCGTTGGGCGGGACTAGTGTCTCTGCCACTCCCCAGTGACCCGGGAGATGTAGCTGTGGGAGGGAACCACCTTGAATGCGGAAGTCGGAGGGAGGTCCGTGGAGCCCCTGAGAGCCCCGTCGCTAACGAGAGGAGTGCTGTGCCCGACTGAATCGTATCTTGATTGCAGCCGATGTGAGGTGGGCCCGTTTCCTCATAGTGAATGCAGCGTTGTGAAGGAACTGTGAACCGGCATTTACTTGACTGTGCGCGAAGGTTGTGTGACCTCTCCGGCAGCCCGTTCGTCAGTCTAATGACTTTGAACTGGTGCCGCCTGTGCTCAAGTGGTGCTAAAGCCCGTAGGCGCGCATAGACTTCACCGGCAAAGCAGAGATCCTATCCCGGTGACCGCCGAGTGCAAATGATGTATTTACTGTGTTTCTTTGTCTTCTAGATATACGCGCATACGCCTTGAGTGATTATTAAAGAGTCCCAAACCTTATTTTGTGCTCAGAGAAGCCGTATACCTGGTCATTGAAAACAGCATAAACTGTAAGAGTTATCTTTCCCATTTGGAACGTATTGCAGATGTAATGATTCTAAAGTATTTAATTGGTGGCAGCGATACCAGAAGAAACATGTGGTTGTTTATTTAAATGAACCAATATTTATTCTGATATTTATTCTGATATTTATTGTGATACTCATTCCTGAAGTTATTCTATTTATTAATACTATTTATTACCAGAACTGTATGACCAAAAGAAATGTATATGTGCTTTCCCAGTCAACCCTATTTACAACAAAGAACTTTTATATAAAGGAATCGTATTTTTCTACAGCAGTGGTGTGGTGTCCTTCTTTTTGGTGTGGATGTACAAGGAGTTATTATTGGGTCAGAGCCGGCTTAACACTACAGCCTTCACTTGCCTTGTCACTTTAGCCAAGCTACCCCCTTTGTGCTGGGCTTGCCCATCGCAGGTCCAACATAAAATTGGTGCTCAGCGGGTGGGATTGTGAGCCGTGCTTGTTTTGAACCCCATAATAATTCAGTGTGCACCACAGGTACACATCCGGAGTTTTCTCCAAGCGGCCCTCAAATTCAACGTTTTGCTTTTTCCAAATTCTTTCCTGGAGGTGGGTGGAAGTGACCCTCAAAGTTCTTATCCTGGTCACCTACTTCGGGGTGGTGGTCCACACTTTTCACTGACAAGATGGAATTCGAAATGTCAGAGCTGGAGACCTATACTGTGGCACAGCTCAAGGATTTCTGGCAGGAGAGGGGAGTGTTTGTCAGGCGAGGGGCCAAAAGAGAGGAGCTCCGTACTATTCTGCGAGCATGGGTGGAAGCACACACGGAGGGAACGGTGGAGGAGGAGGAATCGGACAGAGGTACTGTCATTGATAGGACTGCGGAATGTCCCCCGGGGGTGGGTGAGATGTCAATCAGCCCCAAGGCATCCTCACGGGAGGGCAGCAGTGTGTCATCGAGAGGGTTGTCAGAAACCGAGTTAGCTGACAGGAGAGAGGAAAGACTGTTAAGGTGGGAAATAGCAAAAATGGAGTTGGAAGAAAGGAGGGAGGGGAGGAGGTTGGAACACGAGTTCAAGCTACGAGAATTCAAATTCCAGGCCCCTAATATCACTCCGAAGGGTGTCGAGTCAAAGGAATTTGCCAGGGTGCCCAGGCCCCATTTACCCAAGGACGTAGTCGCCAGTTATACCGCTGGAGATGACATAGCCAAGTGGGTGGCAGCCTATGAGTTCTCCTTAAGAGCCCATGGGATCCATGAGAAGCATTGGGGTGGTGGATTATACCGGTACATGCCTCCGACAGGTAGGGATGCCCTATTGGCCCTAGACCGGGAGGAACAGGTTAATTACCCCGCCATGAAGGTGGCGCTCATTAGGAAGTTTGGGTTGACCCCCGAGAAATACCGGCAAAGGTTTAGGGGCAGCCACAAGCTGAGCTCACAGAATTGGGTTGACTTCCTGGATTTTGCCAAGAAAGCCCTGGATGGGTGGGTCCAAGGTAATGAGGTGGAGGACTATCGAGGGTTGTACGACCTGATACTCAAGGAACATCTACTCGAGAAATGTCTTCCCGAGCTGAGGCAACACCTGGTAGACAGCAAACTTACTTGCCCCCGTAAGCTTGCTGAGGAGGCGGACATTTGGGCAAGTACCCGAGTGTCCACGAAGGGGACGGGAGGAGATTCTCAGAAGTCCGCTCCCCAGAAGAAAGAGGGGGGAGATAACAAGAAGCAGGAGTTCTCCAAAGGCCCCCAAAATACCTTTAAGGGGAAAAGTTTCTTCTCCACTTCTAAGGCTAACCCGCAGAAGAACCCTAATCCTGGCCAGAGTCAGCAGCCAAGGGTTATCCATTACTATGAGTGCGGTGGTATTGGACATTATAAGGGAGACGTGAAATGCCCAAAGAGACCACCCCCTCCCACTGGAGGAAAGGCCCCGGGAGTCCCTAGTGTAGCGCTCGGGGAGGAGATGCCCTTAGTTAAGGGGGGGGAGTGGGCGGGTGTCACCTTAGTGTCCCTGGGTGATCGGGAGATGGTTCCAAAGATCCAGGTGCCCTCAAATACTACCAAGTATGGGCAATGGGTCACCATCAATGGCCATAGAGGGGAAGCTCTGAGAGATACAGGAGCCAGTATGACTATGGTAAGGAGTCATCTGGTGTCCTCAGAGCAGGTGATTTCAGGCGTACTTCATCCAGCCGTGATGGCTGATGGCAGAATGGGCCACTATCCTGTGGCCGAGATTCCCTTTGAGTGGGGAGGGGTTGCAGGTTCACTTCGAGTTGCCGTAAGCCCCGCCGTGCCAGTCGATTGTCTGCTGGGCAATGATATGGAGCACAATGCTTGGAAGGAGGTGGAATACCGGACTCATACTGAGATGCTGGGTACACCTGATTGGGCCTGTGTGAGTACCAGGTCTGCGGCTGCTCGGGAGGAGAAGTCGCGTGGGTTGGTTCCTGGAACAATGGCCCACCCAGCTGCTGGATGAGGGAACATTTCGAGGACAGGAGGAGCCTGCCTCGATGTCCATGCCCCGTGAGACAGATAGGCCACCTGTGGAGGTGGACCCGGAGTCCGCGGAGGAGGACATGGTTCCGTTGGAGGACTTGCCTATCCCCGCTGAGTGGCGAGTGGAAGGAGGACCATCCAGGGAGGAACTGAGCAAGGGACAAAGGGAATGTCCCACCCTCGAGGGTCTGAGGCAACAGGCTGAAGCCCAGGCAGCAGGTAATGAGTCTGGGAACTATCGTGTTTACTGGGAGGATGGTCTCCTCTACAGTGAACCCAGGGCCCCAGTGCACGGATTGTCACAGGCCCTGGTAGTCCCACAGTGTTACCGAGCCTTCCTATTAGAGTTGGCTCATGAGATTCCCTTGGCAGGACACTTGGGTCAGGACAAGACCTTTGCCCGGCTTGTCCCCCACTTTTATTGGCCTCGAATGAGGGTGGCGTCTGACACATACTGTCGGTCGTGCGTGTCATGCCAAGCCAGTGGGAAAACAGGGACGAAGCTGAAGGCTCCCCTGGAACCACTTCCCGTCGTTGGCACCCCCTTTGAAAGGGTGGGCATCGACATTGCTGGGACCCTAGATCCACCTACATCATCCGGTCACAGGTTTATCCTGGTCCTGGTGGATCACGCCACAAGGTATCCAGAGGCAATTCCTCTGAGAACCATTACTGCACCAGTAGTGGCCAAGGCCCTGATGGGGATCTTTACCCGAGTGGGATTCCCCAAGGAAGTTGTGTCCGACAGGGGGACCAACTTCCTGTCAGCATATATGCGGGCCATGTGGAAGGAGTGTGGAGTGACTTACAGGTTCACCACTCCTTATCACCCACAGACCAATGGTCTTGTGGAAAGGTTCAACCAAACCTTGAAGGGTATGATCAGAAGTCTACCCGAAAGCCTGCGGAGGAAATGGGACGTCCTCCTACCCTGTTTGCTCTTTTCCTACAGGGAAGTGCCGCAAAAGGGAGTGGGCTTCAGCCCCTTTGAGCTTTTGTACGGGCACCCTGTACGTGGACCTCTCAGCCTGGTGAGGGACTCCTGGGAAAGGTCTCCCCGGAAAGTTCCCCAGGATGTGGTGAGCTACATGCTGGCCTTCCGAAGCCAAATGGCTAAGTTGTGGAAGCAAGCTTCTGACAACTTGGAAGCCAGTCAGGCAGTTATGAAAGCGTGGTATGACCACAACGCTCACCCAGTGGAGTTGGAGCCTGGCCAGAAGGTGTGGGTGATGGAGCCTGGAGAGCTGAGTGCCCTCCAGGATCGTTGGACAGGCCCCTACGAGGTATTGGAGAAGAAGGGCAAGTCTACCTATCTGGTGGACGTAAAGACCCCTCGGCATCCGCATCGGGTGTTACATGCCAATCGCCTCAAGCCCCACTACGAGAGGCCCGAAGTCATGTTGGTTATGATGACTGACGGATCGGAGGAAGAGGACACGGAGCCTCTCCCCGACCTTTTTGCATCTCAAGAAAAGGATGAGTCAGTGGACGGAGTGAAACTCTCGCCAACCCTGACTCCTGAGCAGCAGGAGGAATGTCGCCAGGTCTTGGGGTCATTCGCCCTCTGGTCTCCCTTGTCCCGGGTAAGACCCACTTGTGTACCCATGATGTGGACACAGGGGACAGCCCACCTGTGAAGTCAAAGTCTTACCGGCTGTCTGACAAGGTGAAGGCCAGTATCCAAAGCGAAGTAGCTAAGATGCTGGAGCTAGGAGTCATCGAACCTTCAAGTAGCCCTTGGTCTAGCCCGGTGGTGTTAGTTCCTAAAGCTGCCCCACCTGGCACCACACCAGAATTGAGATTCTGTGTGGACTACCGAGGACTAAATTCGGTAACCAAAACGGATGCTCATCCGATCCCTCGGGCGGATGAATTGATTGACCGGTTGGGAGCTGCCCAATATCTCAGTACCATTGACCTCACTGCAGGGTACTGGCAGATTCCCATGTCTAATGGAGCCAAGGAAAGGTCAGTCTTCTCCACACCTGATGGACACTACCAGTTTTGCGTCATGCCCTTTGGGCTCAAGAACGCTCCTGCCACTTTTCAGCGGCTGGTGAACACGATCCTCACCGGGATGGAGTCATTCTCTGCTGCTTACTTGGATGACATAGCTGTCTTCAGTAGCAGCTGGGAGGATCACTTGCAGCACTTGCAAGCCGTTCTCCAGACCCTGGAACGGGCTGGCTTGACGATCAAGGCCAGCAAATGTCAGATTGGACAGGGGTCGGTAGTGTACTTAGGACACTTGGTGGGCCGGGGAACGGTGCAGCCCCTTCAGGCGAAGATTGAGGCAATCATGGCCTGGAAACCCCCCAAGACCCAGACTGAGGTCCGAGCCTTCCTGGGCCTCACAGGTTACTACAGACGATTTGTGAAGGGGTATGGCACTATCGTGGCTCCCCTTACAGAACTCACGGCTAAAAAGCAACCCAGGAGAGTCATTTGGACGGAGGCTTGCCAGCGAGCCTTCGACACTCTGAAACAAGCATTGTGTAAAGCTCCAGTCCTGAAGGCTCCAGATTTTTCAAAAGAGTTCATTGTCCAGACAGATGCATCCGACATTGGCATTGGGGCGGTGCTATCGCAACTCAATGAAGAGGGTCTGGATCAGCCCGTGGTCTTTCTGTCACGAAGACTGCTTCCCCGGGAACAGAGGTGGAGTACCATCGAGCGGGAAGCCTTTGCGGTGGTCTGGGCACTGAAGAAGCTGCAACCATATTTGTTTGGTTCACACTTCCTTGTTCAGACAGACCACCGACCCCTTCGTTGGCTCATGCAAATGAAGGGGGAAAATCCCAAACTGTTGAGGTGGTCTATCTCCCTACAGGGAATGGACTTTCGGGTGGAACACCGGCCCGGAGTTGACCACGCCAATGCAGCCGGTCTCTCCAGGTATTTCCGCCTTAGTGTTGAGGACTCCCAAGGGGTTGGGTAGCTCTCCCCACTTTCAGCTGGGGGGGGCGCGTGTTAGACCCGTCTGCTTCTGAGAGTCCCCTCACCACTATGATTTCTTTTGTTCCCCTGTACCTCCCAAAATTTGTCGCTTTTTGTTTGTCTACCAGGACTTTTTATGTGTTGTTTCATGGGGTTAGATGTTCCTTGACGCCCAGTTGCTCACAAGGTTTGTGGCACCTATTTACAAGGCGCCTGGCCCAAACCTGTGGCATTACAAGCTGGGGTTGTAAACCTGTGTAAATGAACTTAAAATGGTGGACACCCTTTTTCCTCATATGAAGTGACTCCCATTGGAGCCTTCATGAACCCTGGCCTTTTGAGGTTTTGGCGCCCTTTGTTTGGCGCGCATTTCTGACAGGAATTCCTTTATTTTCCTCAGGTACACAAAATGGCTGCTCTAGAACCCCAGTACGGTGGCTGTGAGTGTCCTAAATACCCCTCAAGAGTGCCATGTCATTGTCACAGTCAGAGAAAGTTCTAGAACCTTCTGGCTCGTGCCAGTACCCCAGGGCACTGGCTATATAAGGCCCAGTCCCTGGCGGCCATTTTAGATGATGATGATGAGATTGGATGGAGATTAGTTCAGACTAGAGAAGAGATTCCAGACTTGACACCAGATTGACACCTGCCCTGTTGACCCCTGAGGTGGCTGGTAGCGCAGGCAGTAGAGCAGCAAAGGGTTGCTGGCGTTGTGTCTGACTGGCGTTCCAGTCAGCTACGTGAGAAGTGACCTAGCGCCTACAGCGCCTGCCCAGCGAGTACCTCATTGCCCCCAAAGACTGTGGCCAGATTCGTGTGCCTCTCTGCCCCCCCGGTGGTGAACTGTGATCGATTTATCGAGTCGCGAGGCGAGAGCAAGTTCGCCGCGACCGCGATCGTCAGGTGTGCCCCTTTTGCGACAGGTGCCTCTAGAGGGGAGCTCGGACGTCTCCGAGCCCCACCAGCGTAGAGCGCTGCCTGCGCAGATTGAAGGTGAGGTGGTGCGCCGGGGCGGGGAAAGGCCGGCCTTTGTTGGGCGGGACTAGCGTCTCTGCCACTCCCCAGTGACCCGGGAGCTGTAGCTGTGGGCGGGAACCACCCTGAATGCGGAAGTCGGAGGGAGGTCCGTGGAGCCCCTGAGAGCCCCGTCGCTAACGAGAGGAGTGCTGTGCCCGACTGAATCGTATCTTGATTGCAGCCGATGTGAGGTGGGCCCGTTTCCTCATAGTGAATGCAGCGTTGTGAAGGAACTGTGAACCGGCATTTACTTGACTGTGCGCGAAGGTTGTGTGACCTCTCCGGCAGCCCGTTCGTCAGTCTAATGACTTTGAACTGGTGCCGCCTGTGCTCAAGTGGTGCTAAAGCCCGTAGGCGCGCATAGACTTCACCGGCAAAGCAGAGATCCTATCCCGGTGACCGCCGAGTGCAAATGATGTATTTACTGTGTTTCCTTGTCTTCTAGATATACGCGCATACGCCTTGAGTGATTATTAAAGAGTCCCAAACCTTATTTTGTGCTCAGAGAAGCCGTATACCTGGTCATTGAAAACAGCATAAACTGTAAGAGTTATCTTTCCCATTTGGAACGTATTGCAGATGTAATGATTCTAAAGTATTTAATTGGTGGCAGCGATACCAGAAGAAAAGGTTTAGCGTCCCTGACTATTAAAGTAGCAGATTGGAAATTGTTAACTTAATGTTTGTGGACGTGGTCTAGCTTCAGGGGGATAATTCTCTATACCATCATACAAAGAACTAAAATACACACTAGGCAAAGTGAACCACTGAATCACAACTTAATAAAATTAAAGGCACAATTGAATATAACAGTCAAACGATTTTTGTCATATTAAAAATGATCATAGAATTTATTATTACGTCCCGATTGGGTTACAATCTAAAACGTTATCACAAATTAAATTTAAAAAACCACCTAACGTGGTAATACAATGAAATGTCACAAACAAGTAAAAGTTAAAAAACAGTCGACGCAGCGTTTCGGTGCTTTTTTTCTCTTGACACCTTCTTCAGGACCTTAAAACATTTGACTCCATTATCTCTGTGTTTTAAAATTGATGCGTTTCAAATGGTTTCCACAAGTACTACGAGCTGCTCAGGTATTTCATTTATCCTTGAGCTCTCATTATAGAGATACGAACTTCTGAGTGCACGGAGGAGCCACCTTTATCCAATTGTTCTCCTTGTGGGCGGAAGAAGAGATCTTGTGTTCAGATTACGGCCTCCCTGCTCCTCCGTGCTATCGTCTTCCTGGGGATTCGAATCCTGGATGGATGCACTTTCAAATTTCTGCTTGCTCCAAAGGCTCTACCATGAGCCCCAAACATCAATCCTGTCCTCATCCATCGCACAGCTCCACGTACGAGACTCCTTGGATAGCGAGTCTTGTGGCCCCCGTTTCTTTGGGGTGGTGCAACCCAGCGGCAGGACCGCCGCTAATGTATTACGCTCCATGGGGTTGCCAAGTAGCGGGTAGCACCCGAGCCTGCGGGCGCCTTCCCCTAAGCATTAGTTGGTATGGGCAGTTGCGGCATCCTTGGGGGTCACGGAAGTGAAACAGCAGCCGTACATGGGATCGAGGACGGGCCCACTTGCGGAGTCCATACACGACTTGATTATGTGCTTTCCGCACCACACTTCCCAGAATGCACAGTCTCATTTGAGCCTCCCATTGGTGGGTGTGTTATATGGAAAATGGAGAAGTGGGTCAGCAGTTGCGCACACCGCTTCCGTTAAAGCCCCTGAAGAGAAGCATATGGAGCTTCGAAACGCGTCGGGCAGATCCATTACGGAGCGGCATCTACAAGTGGATCTCCCGTCCTTACCCATACATAATTCAAGCTGCTGCTCGTGTGCTACTCAAAAGTGGACAACCTTGGAGCGACAATTTATACGCGGCCGTCCAGCCGCGGAGTATGCACCACCCCGTCATCCTTGGGGGTCACGGAAGTTAAACAGCAGCCGTACATGGGATCGAGGACGGGCCCACTTGCGGAGTCCATACAGGACTTGATTATGTGCTTTCCGCACCACACTTCCCAGAATGCACAGTCTCATTTGAGCCTCCCATTGGTGGGTGTGTTATATGGAAAATGTAGAAGTGGGTCAGCGGTTGCGCACACCGCTTCCGTTAAAGCCCCTGAAGAGAAGCATATGGAGGTTCGAAACGCGTCGGGCAGATCCATTACGGAGCGGCATCTACAAGTGGATCCCCGTCCTTACCCATACATAAATCAAGCTGCTGCTTGTGTGCTATTCAAAGGTGGACCACTTTGGAGCGACAATATATATCCATACTGAGGAGCAAGTAGTTCTCTTGCCACTGTATCCCATTGATTTTGTTAAGGAAGTCCCCTGTGTCTTTAATGTAACCTGGCAAGTTTTGCACATACGGCTGTAGAAAATAATCTACAGATTTAGATACATTTTCCAGTGTGCTGCCCCTGGATGACACTATAGGCCTACCTGGTGGTCTAGTGGCATTTTTATGGATTTTAGGCAGGAGATACAGTGCAGGAATGTTCGGGTCCTTGCAAAAGTTTACATGTATTCACTGTACTCCAACAATTCTTGAAAATCGTGGAGTACAGTGAATGTTCGGGTCCTTGCAAAAGTTTACATGTATTCACTGTACTCCAACAATTCTTGAAAATCGTGGAGTACAGTGAATACATGTATTTATACTGCAAGGACCCTAAAATTCCTGCACTGTATCTCCTGCCTAAAATCCATAAAAATGCCACTAGACCACCAGGTAGGCCTATAGTGTCATCCAGGGGCAGCACACTGGAAAATTTATCTAAATATGTAGATTATTTTCTACAGCCGTATTAGCAAAACTTGCCAGGTTACATTAAAGACACGGGGGACTTCCTTAACAAAATCAATGGGATACAGTGGCAAGAGAACTACTTGCTCCTCAGTATGGATGTGTGTAGCCTTTACACCAGCATCCCACAGAATGCTGGTGTTGATGCCTGCAGACACTTCTTAAAACAAAGATCCTAGTCATATCTGTTACACACAGAGATGGTACTAGATATGATTTCGATTTGTTTGAAAAACAACTTTTTTATCTTTGACAAAATCTTGTACAGACAAACCCAGGGGACGGCAATGGGGACCTGCTTCGCCCCCAGCTTTGCAGGTCTTTACCTCGGCTGGTGGGAGGAGCAGGTGGTCCGGAAAATCACATTGTACCAAGACCATGTCGTCCTCTGGGCCAGGTACATTGATGACATTTTTTGTATCTGGAAGGGAGACCAATTGGAGGCAGATGAATTTTTCCAAGTATTGAACGCTAATAGATTTAATCTACAGTTCACTAGCGAGAGCAGCAAACAAAAAATTATTTTCCTAGATTTGGAAATTTTTATTGAGAAAAACATCATACACAGCAAACTCCACAGGAAAAAGACAGCCGGCAATAGTTTGTTACTCTCACAAAGTTGTCATCCTAGAAATCTGGTTGCTAGCATTCCGTTTGGCGAGCTTTTGCGCGCCAAGCGTAATTGTAGCTCACTTGAGGACTATCATAAAGAGGAAGAAACAATGTGCAACAGGTTTAGAGACAGAGGGTACAAGGAAGACACTATTCTAGCGGCAGTGGATAAGGTGAAGATTCTCAACAGAGATGCGCTTTTAAATAAGCCTAAAGAGAACAAGGAAACTGACAACAAACTTAGATTTGTAACAACGTACCACAACCAGGCTTGGGAGGTCAGAAAAAGTTTAAACAAATTCTGGGAAATTTTGAGAACAGACGAGGACCTAAAAGAATATGTAGACCTCTATCCATCAGTCACCTTTAGACGTTGTAAATCATTAAAAGATAACCTCACAAACAGTTCCATAAAAGAAAACAAACGAAAGAAGGTTTTTTCACCTGCATGAGGTGTAAAGCCTGTAAGTTCAGTCAGAACTGTAGACCATAAAACTAAGGAAGGATAAACCAGGCTTTAAAATTTCCAGACATTTTTCCTGTGATACCAAATTTGCTGTGTACGCTCTAAGATGCCCTTGTGATCTTTATTACATAGGAAGTACCACCAAAAAAGTAAAATTACGTATCCTTGAGCATCTTAGAGCAATTACTCACAATGACAGGCAGTACCCAGTTGCTCGCCACTTCCATGAACTACACAACCAGAACCCCAATCTCCTCAAATTTTGTGTGTTGGATTCAGTGCCCCTAAGGGAAAGAGGGGGAAATCACACTATTGAGTTGAGAAAACTTGAGTCTAAGATGATCATAAGATTCAATACCATGATACCCTCAGGGTTAAACCTTGACGAAGAATTAGCAATTCATCTGAGATGAGAGGTTACTTATCATTATCTTGTTGTGTCCGTACCTTTGCGTTTATTTGCCCTTTTGATGATTTTTTAACTGATTGCTTTTAAATTCACTATGAGAGAGTTCCTTGGTACTAAATTAGAAATCACATGTCACTTCCTTTACAGAAAGAACTGCATGAGCTTTTTGAAGATCCGGAGAATGAATTATGTTATTGCTCACTTGAGCGGGACTTTATTTTGTTGAGCAATGAAATGTCAACATTCAACATCACTTAAGCAGCGCAATGTGTTATACTCTGTTAATGAGCCCACTGGGGATAAATCTCAGGTTAAATGTAACGCTATAAATTTAGCATCGTATATTACAGTTATGTCCACTTGGACTGAATTTGTTTTCTGTAATTTATCTGTTCACACGCTGCTTTGTTCAATATGTTAATTGTATTTAATTTTGGAAACTTCATTGTCAAAAACTGCAGTAATACGGAAGTCTGTTTTTGGTTTCCATTGATTCAAGGCGGAACTAGTCTCTGTTACTTTAAATGTTACATTGTATCGGTGAAACTTTACCCGTGAACAAGCTGTGACTGAAACAGCGAAACGCGTTGGGCACCCGTTGCTGAAACTTTAATAAAAGCGTTTATCTACAGAGGCCTCGGCACCAGTGTGAATTCATTTTGCAGTAACTGGATTTGTTGGTGATATTTCGGAGTGGCGTCCCTGCCGTGCGGCCCGCCGCCATTGAGGCTCCTCGTTTGCCGAAACTTGGTGTTGGATATATATATATATATATATATATATATATATATATATATATATATATATATATATATATATATATATATATTCACTGAAAAAACCATAGGTTTCAGGCAGGTTATAGTTAGGAATTAGCTTTTAAAAAACCTTTGAAATTCAGGGGTGTTATAGTTAGCTGGACATTTCACTCGTACAAAACCATTGACATCATCCAGTGAATGTGGTTTGGTTTGTTATTTATATAATTATTATAAAGATTGGAATCTTCATTGAAGTCTAAGTGGATATAGAAGTGTCTGGATGGAGGATTTAGTACTACTGTGATTGACAGTGTAAGTGAGTAATTTAAAGTGTCTCACTAAATATATGGGATAGTGATTTAACTGTATGAATATTTGTTTCACTCTGTCTTGTTGTGTAAACTACTGCATAAGTTGGTTACTAGGTATGTGAAACTCTATATTAGTTTTTAATTAGTAGAGTATGTGTATGAGAGAGTGAATGTGTGTGTAGTTGGATGGAAGGTGTGTAACTGTCTAAAGATGGTTAAATAGTTGATTAAGTATATATATGAGGTTAAGACTGTATGTGAAAACAGTTGTTTTGGGTGAGTGTATCTCTTTATGGGTGTGTTGATGAGTAAATATATTTCTCAATGATATATGTCCAACAAAGTAGAAATATAAAAGGCAATTTATGTGACAGTTGTTGTATATAAATAAGTATACATAAGACTCAGTAATTGTATGAGTGACTGTATCGAAAACTGTATACTTGTAATAGTGATTTTATAACACACTGAGTATGAGTTATTAACTATATGAATACATAAAGTGGTGTCTGTATAAGTGAGTAGATTAGTAAATGTAAGTATGATCAATTGTTTGCATAAGTGAGTAGGATGACTGCATAAGTGAATAAGGTGTGTGCTGGTGTGTAATGTCAATGTAGGTGTATAAGTATATTTAATAGTGTTCTATGGATCTTTGTTAGCATGTATGAGTGAATCTATAGACAAGTGTTTAGATGTGTGTGTAGATCTAGGAATCACTCAGTGGGTTTTTAGAAAGTTGTATTGGTGTGTCAATGGATTCAAATATGGTGCTCTATTTTACAGTGAGTGATAAAAGGTTATACTAATGTATGATGAGGTGTATCTGATTGTCACATGCTTGATGTCATCAGTGATGTCATTTGAGATGTCATCAGTGATGTCACTGACTATGTCATGAATTATGTAATATGTGAAATCATCAGCAGTGGATTGCGGGTGCACAAGTTATACTTAGTACAACTAACTATAACAGAGGAATTTCAATGGTTTTGTACGAGTGAAATGTCCAGCTAACTATAAGACCCCTGAAACCTATGTTTTTTGCAGTGAATTTCAAAGGTTTTTTAAATGCTAATTCCTAACTATAACCTGCCTGAAACCTATGGACTTTTCAGTGAATTTCAAAGGTTTTTTAAATAATAATTCCTAACTATAACCAACCTAAAACCTATGTTTTTTCAGTGAATTTCAAAGGTTTTTTAAATGATAATTCCTAACTATAACCAACCTGAAATCTATGTTTTTTTCAGTGAACTTCAAAGGTTTTTAAATGTTAATTTCTAACTAAAATATCCCTATAACCTATAGTGTTTGTTAAGTAAAATTTAAAAACGTGTGTATACTTTTTATAGTAAAAACAAACTTAACAGTAGTGTTTTATAACTTATAATTATACCTCCTGGTTTTATGGCATTTATGTTTGGGACATTTCCATCTGTATCTATCCATATTTTTTTTAAATAATTTTATATGTATTTAGCCATATATATTTTGGGTTTTGTAAAAAAACTGAATCTGAAATTAGTATAGTTCCACATTTATTTTTACTGAATATGCACTCATGGCTGAAAGACTCACCATTTTCACTCATGTAAATACTCTTAGATGATGAACTATACACAACCTTCATATTAAAATGTGCAAGTTTTCTTATACGAGGATATATATTGCTCTTTAAGGCTCTTTACTAAAAGTCTTTTATTGTTTTTACCCTTTTACTTTTAGAACGACAGACCTATTGGCCTACTACTCATCATTGACAGCATTTACAAACGCTCAAAAAATAACCCTATTTCCCAATTTATCCACACTTTAAAATAAATACAGAGAGGAAAATAAATACTTTTCTGTCTGTATTTATCTGTAAAAATCAGTAAAAACATAAATCAAGGAGTCCTACTTATAATTTAAGAATATTTTCAACTTAATTAGCAATAATCAACATATTACTGTGTTAAAAGTATGATGCAGCACCTATAATACCTGACTTTGAAGAACAGCGTTCACAGTTCGATTCCAAAGTACATCAGCATCTTAGCCCACCACTATCTCACTGTAGGTAACACCTTGCTTCATCTTCCCAATGCCCCAAGCGCCGGCACACCTTTCCAGGGATAGCTTTACGCTTTACAAATGCTGGCATTTTTTAATTAAAAAGAATAGTGATAACAAATATTAATACGTTTTTTTTCTTCTATTGTAAACAATATTTTTTTTTACATCTTCTATTTAGATGTTTTTAATCATGAGAATGCAAAGGACACAATTTACCAGGTAACACTTTTTAAACTCTCCATCGTATGTAGATAATAAGGACTTTATACGTGTTACTATGGAAATCGAAACCTTTACAGCTTCACAGATTGCAATTTTTCCCAACACGTGCACAAGTAAAACAGTTAAAACGTGAGCACGTGTAAACTGTAAAATGTGACATTTACATAGGCGGAGCCGAATCTTCCTTCCATAGACTACTAACAACCAAAAACTATATAAACCACACCTATTGTGCGATTAGTTTTGTTTTTGCAAGTTATTTCTGCATAGCCAATCTGTGATGCAGGTTCCCTTTTCTGGCATCGGATTCTTGTTTTGCGTCAACAAACATATTCCGGAGGTTGTAAGTTGTTTCATTATGGCATAGTAGATAGTTATAATGTGTGGCTATTTGTCAATATTTAAACATTTATCGCTAGAAAAAAGTGTTATTGCATGTTTTTCCCTTTTTCTCTGAAACGTCACCAGCTTGTTTTCAGAAACAGATAGATTACAACAAACATTGCTCCTTTTATGGCTCCTTTCAGCTTATATATTGTGACTTTCTATATTATAATATTGACACCGTACTTACTTCGCTTCAGAGGTGTTGGTGGCCCATAGGCGCAAACCCTATACATTTACAATCAACGTCCCCACCTTCCAGTTGTTAGTGTGTTTTCCCCTAGGGATCATATACTGTTAATATGTATATTATAATATTAACAGTTATGCTGATCTCAGTAAGGTTCATGACCCGTTGTAACAAAGAGTAAAGATATATAAGCAATGTCACCAGCTTCTGGTTTTCAGTCTGTTCCCCCCTTCTGATCACATACTGTGAATATATATACTAATAATAATTTTCACAATCATGATCTCAGAGGAGTTTATGACCCATCGCCATGAAGATCAAACTTTTTGACCTCCTGGAGAAAAGAAGCTCAGAAAAGAATTACTGCTCCAAAGTATTTCGTTATGGACGTTCTGTTAAATAGATAACTTTATTTTCCTTTTCTTTTTACTGTATCGATGGTATCAATCATTATATTGTAATAGATTGTCCTATTGTTACAGAAGAGGAATAGGAGATTTTTCAGCGCCATCTGTAATACTTGATCAGATATTTTTTTCATGGAGCATATTTTACGAAATTGCAGAATAAAAAATATAGCTTTCAAACATACTTTGTTACTTTAAATATTTGATAAACCCTACATTTCTGAATGTAATTTTCTAATCTCTATTCTTCTCATTTGCAGTTCCTATTCACCTTCTCCCTAAAGAGTATATAGGACCAGTTCTGTATATTATAATAGTACTATCCTATATATTCCTAAGTGAGTATGTGATGTGTTAGCGGAACGGTGTGCGACCTCTAAGCACTACGACAGAAAGTTCCTGAATTCTACAGAATACAAATTTGAAAAATAATAATGCATACATTTCTATGTAATATGAAGTCACTTGTATTTAACTGTTTTTTACTTGTTCTCCTGACCTCAGATAATGTAGTGCGGGAGTGTTTGTTGTAGCACTTCTATTCTACTTTATCTAAAAGTAACTGATGCCCTCTTACATTATCAAGAATATGGGTCAACACTTTTACAAACTATAGCAGAAAAAGGAGAGTATGATGACGCTTAACTGATATTTTAAGAAATTCCATTTTTTATTGTCACCCCATTCATATATACAGCGTCAGTTTCTGAAGAAATGTTATTTGTATTTGCTAAATAAAAACTGTTTCAAAACAAGACTGTAATTTTTGCTGTGCAACAATACCTCCCCATCAATAAGTAAACACCACATTATTAGTAAATAGTGCTCCTAGGAAGTATCCCACCCGCAAACTTGATAAAAAACCACTTCAAAATACTGTCATTTTTCCGCCATTATTTGTACACCACACGGCAATTATAAAAATGGCCTTTAAAACATATAAAAACCATTTTTACCTTCATAATCCCTGTCCACCACCTTGTGAACACTGTACAGAGTTAATAGTGTTCCTAACCACCCCTCTACTACTTTCTTTTTCCATACTCCTTTAGAAGTGCGTCACAAAATCACTGACAACAGTAAACCGTTCCCACCGAATAAGGAGCAAACTTGTGCTCAAAACACTTTAGCCAATAAAATGTCCATGTTGTTCCGCAGAGGAGGAAGGAATGACTGCCAAAACTTCTACTTTTAATGCTTCATAGCCAATGAACAATAAGCTGCGTAAGGTCCCGCTTGGTACATGTTACCGAATGAAATGTCCCTAGTACTCCACTAAGAGGGAAGGAATTTCTGACAACACTTCTACTTTCAACAGGTTACAGCCGATCAACATTAAGGGGCCGATTATGATGGCGGACGGACCTGAGTCCGTCCGCCACCATAGAGTAGGAGGGAACCTCCGCATTGCCTGCGAAGTTCCCTCCTGTGCAATTAGGATGTGACCGCCACCTTGGCGGTCACATCCTCAATCTTTAACATTACGGCGGGTGCAGCTTCAAGCTGCACCCGCCGCAATGTTAAAAATTCATGCACGGCATTTGTGTGCACAAAGCAGCAGGCACCGCGCGGTGCCTGACGCTTTGTCCACGCAAATGCAGGGGGGTACCATAGGTACCCCCCATGTGCACCCCCCACCTCCCCTTCACCCAGGGGGCCCGCAACGGGCCCCCGAAGTGAAGGTCCGTATGCTTTTCCACGGCGGAAAAGCCGCCGTGGAAAAGCATACTTTTTACGCGATCATAATATGGCTGGCGGTGTCTGATAGACACCGCCAGCCATGTTATTGCTTTTCCTCCGCGGTCGGAGGGTGACCACGGCGGAAAAGCTGCGGACTGAAAAACGATCCCCCAGCCATCCTAATCTGGCGGGGGGTCTTTTTCAGTCCGCAGCAGTTTTCCCGCATCCTCCGGGCCGGCGGTGGATTCCGCTGGCCCGGAGGATGAGGGAAAACCGCCATCATAATGTGCCCCTAAGTTCGGGAAAGTCCTCCTTGGAGCATGTCAGCAAATCAGATGTCCCTCCTACTCCACAGAGCGGAAGTGAATGGCTGGCAACACTTCTACTTTCAATAGTTCACAACCAACCAACATAAAGCTCAGGAAAGTCCTCCTTACAACATGTAAGCCAATTAGATGTCCTTTCTACTCTCCGGAGCAGAAGTGAATTGCAGAAAACACTTCTACTGTCAATAGTTCGCACCCAATGAATATTAAGCTTGTTGTTAGAACACCTTACAGTCAACTGACTAACTTTTTGGAGAAGAATAACGTTCTCCATCCCAATCAGTCAGGATTTCGGTCAGAACACTCAACCGAATCAGCCCTATTATTCACTGCTGAAACTTTAAGGGCAGCAATGGACCAAGGAAAGCAGGCCGTCCTCATCCTACTTGACCTGTGGGCAGCCTTCGATACCGTATCCCATAACATCTTAATGGACCGGTTGGCTGCCGCAGGGGTAGGAGGACAGGTGTTGGCTTGGTGTAGGAACTTCCTTACCGACAGACACCAAATAACTGTGTTAGGCCCATATCAATCTGAGGCTAAAAACGTCAGCTCGGGGGTGCCACAGGGCTCTAGTTTGAGCCCTGTTCTTTTCAACCTATACATGGCACCTCTGATGAGCCTGATCGTGTCATTCAGGATCAGCTCTATTTCTTATGCTGACGATACCCAGTTGATTTTGGTGCTGGATAGGGAACGGCCAGGTGCCGAAGAAGATCTTAGGGATTGTCTTGCAGCAACATTTAAATGGAGGAACAACAACCAATTGAAGTGCAACGCCGGAAAAACTGAAATTTTACCTATAGGGAACCACAACCTTTTCTCTCCCACAGTATGCTGGCCACCAGATGCTGAAGTGCCACCTAACACGATTGCATCCGCCCGCAATTTGGGCGTTAAATTTGATAACCACTTATCTTTTAAACCCCAGGCTGTAGCAGTAGCAGGTATGTGCTTTCAAATTATAAAAGCACTTAGAAAGTTTTTTGATCTTCTGCCTCTATCGGCGAGGAAAACTGTCGCAGTGGCCTTAATAAATTCTAGGCTGGATTATTGTAATGGACTTTATGTCGGAGCAAACAAAATCGTTCTCCATAAATTACAGATGGTCCAAAATGCGGCAGCACGCCTCGTACTACGCCTGCCTCGTAAATCGTCAGCCTCAACAGCCTTAAACACGCTACATTGGCTGCCAATAGGGACAAGAATTCTATTCAAACTTCTCCTAATTACTTTCAGGGCATTCCACCAACGTGGCCCAACCTACCTTCGAAATGGGTTCAAAAGATATTATCCAGCGCGCTGTCTGAGATCTGCAACTCAGAACCGACTCACTCCACCTCATTTCAAACTGGCCACAAAGGGTGGCAAATCCATCTTTGTACTGGGAACTAAAGCCTGGAACAAACTTCCCCTCTCCTTGCGGTCCCTTCCTCAAGAAGCTCTTTTCAGGAGAGCATTGAAAACCTGGATCTTCTCTCTGCCTGACGTCTTTTACAGGACCCTAGTGTAATGTGTGTGCAGAAATTAGGACATCCTTTTCCTTTTCCAACTCTTCCATCTGAGTTGGTGAGAGCCAAGGTTCTCCTTGGAGTGGAAGTTGCGCGGTACAAATGTCTTTTACATTACATTACATTACATTACATTTTTACAATTAAACGTTAAATTTGTTCCACGCACACATACAGAACACGCCGTCCTACATATTTATACATTTCCTGTAACAAAGTGACTCTATCCGTAAAAAAAGTGAGCACTGCCTAATAAATAAACATTATCCCACATTATATTAAAGAAAAGCCGCAATAAGCTGCATTGTTGTTTTCCCAATATAATTTACACAGCCTACTGCATCCCCTCCCAAATGAGTAAACCCCGGGACTGTGGGGGCCCCAGCGAACCCCCACTATTATTTTTATTATATTTTCCACTGACTTCTTCTACAACTAACAGTTCCTATGGAAAACTTTTAAAACTCAAGCACAGTAACTGTTTCAATTAGCAACATAGTGTGGTGAACTTCTAACCTCTGTGCTCACTTAAGTGTTCCATGAACTGTTACTATGGTCACAGGCAGTAAGCAGTTTGGGGGTAGGGATGAAAGGTACTGGCTGTACAGAAACCATTACATTTACCCAGGATCCTCTACATGACAGAAAGGAAAACAAAGTAAGACAGAACACTGTGTAGCAGATTTACAAGCCCCTTGAGCCACTTTCGCGTCACTTTTCCCATCTTAAAAGTGATGCAATAGTAACGCAATTAACTTGTAAATCTGCCCCTATGCACATTACGAGCAAAAGAAATACACAGCTTATTCAATTCTTTATCAAACACAATTATACAGTGTTGCTTCACAATTCACAATGCACTTCAATAAATACTTTGTGCCTATTTAAATGGGACACGAGATTGTCGATATTACAAAACTTAGTGGCATATTTACCAATACGGAGTTAAAATTGTCGCCACTTTAACGGCTGCAAACTAGAACAAAAATGCCGAAAATGGACGTCAAAATCCTTTGTTATTTTACCAGAAGATTTTCTCAACATTGCTGTTTGCTATGCAACAGTGAGAGCCAACCCCCGGGGATATAAAATAAATGATTGGGGGGTTCCAAGCCCCCTCCTGCAAAATTAGTAGTGGGGGGGCCTCAACGACCCACCTCAAGTCCTGGGAACCACCACCCCCCAGGGCTTTGTGTATTCTGGGTGGGAGGCTGTGTGACCCTCCGCCTGGAGCCCTCGAGGGCCCTGGGGACCTCCACCCCCCAGGACTCCTGCAGTGTCCTGGGGTGCCTACGATAGCAAACTTGGTTTGGATTTTAAAAGACAGAGAAGTGAAATCTGTTCTCACTTTCAAAATCCTAACCAGATAGCTTTTCCACATGCAAGTTAGCATCTCCCCATATGGAAAAGCAATGCCGACTCCTGAAGGACGTGGGAGCTGGCAGGACCGTGGGGGCATCTTGGCTCCCCCACGCTCCCCAACATTTTTTATAAGAACCGGGAGATGGGGGCCCGGGGATATTAGAAATTAGTGATAGGGGCTATTTTTGTATTGTAAAATTAGAAGTCGCGCACACAGCACGGCGCTCAGTGCAGACCCATTGTGTGCATTGTGCGCTGCATGCCGACTCATAATCTGTAGGGTGCACGACTCCAGCGCCTTTCGTGCACAACTTCTAGGAATTTGGGAGCCGGCATTGCTTTTCCACATGGAGAGCTACTAACATGTAGCTCCCCATATGGAAAAGCAATCTGGTTTAGATTTTGAAATAGAGAAGAGAAAACAGATGTCCTTGCTACAGGAGGGTGGTATGGGCACCCCGGGACACTGCAAGAGCCGCCCCTCCCACAATACATAAAGCCCTGGGAGTGGTAGTCCCCTGGGCATTGGGGACCTTGGAGCCCCCCAACCATTTTTTTTTTGCCCTGGGGGATGACGGGGCCCTTGAGTGTTCCAGGAGGGGGGCCACGCAGCCCCCCTCCCACAATACATAAAGCCCCGGGGTGGTGGTCCCCGGGGCTTTGGGGAGCTTGGAGCCCCCCCAACCAATTTTTTTGTAGCCCCCAGGGGTGACGATACCCAGGGCTGGGGGGCTTCTAACTATTTAATTATTAAAACAAATTTCGTAGCGCGCACTGCATCGCAAAATGTGATGCTGTGCGCGCTACAAATTTCGTTTTATTAATTAAATTGTGTACTTACCTGCAATTATCCATATGCCAGTTTTTAGGTCCCTCCACCCTGCCCCTCCCCCTCCCCACCTCCTTGCCCCACCGTAACTCCTTCCACGGGCCGTGGCTGTTAGCTGGACATTTCACTCATACAAAACCATTGAAATTCCCCGTTATAGTTAGTTCAGCTATGCACTGCTGATGACGTCACATATTACATCATAAGTCAGTTATACAATCAATTTTACAAACAAAACATCCATTTACACACTTATGTACCCATTTATTCTTCCATCGACCTTTAGATAAACATATATAAAAAACTATTTATTTTTCAGAAAGACACACATTCACTGGATGATGTCATCAGTGATGTAATTTGAGATGTCATCAGTGATGTCATGAGTGATGTCACTGAGCATGTCATGAGTGATGTGATATGTGACGTCATCAGCAGTGCATTGCGGGCGCGCAAGTTATAGTTAGCTGAACTAACTATAACGGGGGAATTTCAATGGTTTTGTATGAGTGAAATGTCCAGCTAACTATAACATGTGTGAAACCTATGTTTTTTTCAGTGAATTTCTAAGGTTTTTTTAAATGCTAATTCCTAACTGTAACGTGGCTGAAACCTATGGTTTTTTCAGTGAATTTCTAAGGTTTTTTAAATGCTAATTCCTAACTATAACATGGCTGAAACCTAGGGTTTTTTCAGTGAGTTTCTAAGGTTTTTTAAATGCTAATTCCTAACTATAACGTGTCTGAAACTTATGGTTTTTTCAGTGAATTTCAAAGGTTTTGTAAATGATAATTCCTAACTATAACTTGTCTGAAACCTATGGTTTTTTTCAGTGAATTTCAAAGGTTTTGTAAATGATAATTATTAAATGTATTAATTGTTATATTTTTTATACTGATTTACTACATTGTTTTAAAGTATTTATTGTTTAGATATTTTATTTTTTAAATTACATTACATATTTTTAATATAAATTGAAATAAAAATGTTTGTATTCTTGTTTTCGGGGAAAAAACTCATTTAAATGTGTGATTGAATTGAATTGAATTGAATGTTAAACTTATAAAGTGCATAACTGCCACCCTACGGGTATCCTGGCACTTAGAAAGATGAATACCTACCTCAGCAGAGTCAAATTTGTCAGTGAAAGAGACTACAAACCCTCCCATGGAAATAGCCAAGTTTTCAAACCCCCCTGAAAGCAGGTCAGAGAATAAGCCAGTCTAAGGTTCTGGGGCAACTCATTCCATAGGCGCGAAGCAGCCACGCCAAATGCTCTGCCCCCCATCCGAGATCTCTTAAAGCTAGAGGCTGTAATCAGATTTGCAGTTGAGGAGCGGAGCTGTCTCCCAGGATTATACCAGGTAAATAGCTCCTGCAAGGGGACTGGGCCCTGGCCATGTGCAGCTCTGTATACAGTACAAAGAGATTTAAAACAGACTCTCTCCTTGATAGGCAGCCAGTGAAGATCTCTCTGGGCCACCGTCGTCGATGACCCACGCTGTCTGTTCAGCACCAATTTTGCTGCCATGGACTGGTCTCTCTGCAACCCCTGCACAATGTATTGTGGTGCTCCCAAGTACAGGGAGTTGCAGTAGTCCAGTCTACTCAGAATTATACTTCTCTACAAGAGATCGAGTATCTTTTGGAAGTAGTGGAAGAACCTTCCGCAGCATACGCAACAGGGACAGACAGACACTGGCAGTTTTATTCGCCTTTGATTCCATTTGGAGGTTGTTGTCCACCATAACACATAGATTATGCACCACTTTGGCCGGAGTCAAGGGTTCATTCTCGGGAGTAAGTTTAAACTCCACCGGTAGGTGTCGGGATATTCTAGAGGCAGGACAGTACACCACTTCTGTTTTCCCCCCATTAAACTGTAGGGAATTCTCCCTGAGCCAACCAGCAGTCTGGTGCATACATTCCTGGGAGGTATCCATAGATACTGCATGTTTTCCCTCCATGGAGAACACCAGCTGGGTGTCATCTGCATAGTTGATTAGGTCTATCCCATAGGATTTGATCATAGGAAATAGGGGGCGCAGGTAGATGTTAAAAAGAATTGGGCTAATTGCAGAGCCCTGTGGTACCCCATGCGATACTGGGGACTTGCCCGAGATGAATGGAGTCAAAGACACTACCTGTTGTCATCCCGACAAGTAGGAAATTAGCCACTGCAATGCAGATCCCTTAACCCCTATGCTTTCCAGTCTCTCCACTAGCACTGTATGGCTCACCGTGTCGAATGCGGCTGACATGTCCAATAACACTAGGACAGAAGAGTTCCCATTGTCGGCACGCATTCAGAGATTATTCATTACGGTTACCAAATCCGTCTCAGTTCCGTGTCCCAGGCGGAAGCCAAATTGGTCCCTGTCCAGCAAAGAATTTGCCTCAAGATAGCATGATAGAATTCTGCTAACTGCCTTCTCTAAGATTTTGATCAGGCATGGCAGGAGGGAAATTGGTCTAAAATTTGCTGGATTAGTGGGATCGAGAGATGGTTTTTTTAACAGTGGGGTCACCACTGCTTGCTTCCATACCTCAGGTACCTCTCCTTCCTCCAGTGACTGACAACAGATCTTCTATAGCCAGGGGAAGATTTCTTCACCAAATGTTTTCCAGATTTAATGTGGAAGGGGATCTAACGGGGAACCCGAGGAAACACAATGGGCAAACTGGTTAAAAGAATCCTCCGTTAGGAGGGACAAATTTCTATAAAGGCATCTACCTGAGGTCCTGTATTAGACTTCCGAGCTGGAACCTCCCTGCTGCTCGGACGTAGTTCTCCAGCAATTTTATTTATTTTTTCTCTAAAGAAAACGGCAATCTCGTCACATAGTTCCTGTGACGCAACCACCTTATTGCTCGTGCAGGCGGGATTAGATAAACTCCTAAAGATATTAAAAAGCGCTTCAGTGGTATTTGGAGCTTGTAGGATAGACTTAGCATAATAATCTGCTTTGGCCTTAGCAATGAACTCCTTATACTGAGTCTGCGCTAATCTCAGGTCTTTTTTGTCTGATTCTAAATAGGCCCTCCTCCATTTTCTTTTGGCCTTTTTGCATACTGCCCGTAGTTGTTTTAGCTCATCATTATACCAGGGGGCAGAGATTTTTTTCCTGTTTTTAATACGTTTTACCAGAGCTAGTAAATCAAGAGTTCCAGCTATATATTTACAGTAGGTTTGATAATTTTCCCCAACAGAGACACGAGTAGTAAAGAGATTCTGATCAGGGAAGGTCCGTAGCGCCCTATTTTTTAGAAACTTAGCCCATTCTCTTCCCTTACGATAAGTCATAGACTGATTATTATTAACCTCTAGATTAGGTAGAGTAATGCAGAATTGAATTAAAGAGTGATCAGTCCAGCTTTGGGGCAATATACTGACCACTTCGGTCATGCATATCCTGCGCATGCCTTTACATTCATTACCAAGGAGCAGAAGCTTTTGGCTGCCTGGTCATGGGTTGAAGTCCTCGCGCCTGCACCCTACCTAAGGAGGAGTACCATTGAGGGGCCAACAATAAACATCTGTTATTCAACGCCAAGATGCCCGCAGGGGCGAGCATTCGCTTTCAGATGTGTTCTAATTAGCAGGGCAAATGCTATACCGGGTTCTGATGTTTCGAAGTCCCTATATGCCAGCATCTACCCCAGGCCTGCAGGCCTTTCTGAGGCACAGACTTGTTTGTCCACCTAGTTTATGTTTAGACCAACCCACCTCTGCCCCACTCAGCCCACAACTCTTCCTTTCAGACACAGAAAGCACCTAGACGTGAATCCAGCTACATGTTCACTGTACATACACCAATGGGGAAGCTGTGCCTAAGGTTCCTGAAGATACTTTACCGAATACTTTACGAAGGCTCTCAAATATCTATCTATCTATCTATCTATCTATCTATCTATCTATCTATCTATCTATCTATCTATCTATCTATCTATCTATCTATCTATCTATCTATCTATCTATCTATCTATCTATCTATCTATCTATCTATCTATCTATCTATCTATCTGTCTATCTATCTATCTACCTATCTCTCTATCTATCTATCTTCTATCTAAAAAAGGCTTGCAAATTCCTCTCTTTTTTCCAATAACAATATCTTTGATTTGGCTATTTTTGTGGAGCACAGTACATCGTCTCTAGGCGCTATACGGAATACATGTTGTATATGAGTCCCATTCCCACCCACGATCCTAAACAGGGTTTTCAAAATGCTATTATTCTCTGCAATTACGTCACAGTCATGAGACACTGTGACGTCACAATGCTCTGTTCTGGAGAGGACGCCTTCCTCAGTCAGCCCATGTTTACTTGTGTGTTTACAGTGTCACAATTTGAAATGCCTGTTCATAATAGTGGACAGTTACAGAACGCATATCTAACATAAAGTTATAGACTGTGAGTCAAAGAGGTGTTTTTCTTCTCGCAATCTCAGTGACCTCATAGGCAATTCGAGTTTAGGGACACGGGGGAGGGGCTTGACAAAATATGACATTTCATTGTTTTTAATCATGAGTGTACATGCACCCACAAAACACGTTGGATGCAGACACAGTGTACCGAAAGAATAAGTACTTTCAAAATATTATTGCAACAGACTTTTTTTAAGCAGCGTGCTTCAGGACAGTCACAAGTATTAGGCATTTTTCAGCCCCACCCTTCACAGCTGCCGCTTATTGGTGTAAGTAAGCAAATAGTATGCCAAAATAATACAGAAGTTACAAAACGGCATTTGAAGACTGAACTTCCTGTACATAAACAATCTTCCCCTGCACTCAGACACCATTGCACAATGGTGCAAGGGTGCCTGCGTTCGTGCTAGGCTGCTAAGTAGCGCCAGTGCAGGAGGAAACGCAAGGCTGCACCATATTCTTGTAAATATTGTGCAGCCCTGCGTTTCTGAAGTGGAGGGGAGAGGTGTTAAGCCAGGAAGCCCAACACCCCTCTCCGCCACTTCCATTGTACATATGCCCTTTAGTTTAAATTGCACATATTTCATAACACCATTATAACGTTTCCCTTTTGTGTTTAGACTCATCTATATGTGTTGTATTTTATATGCTGTTCATGTACTCTGACGTCCTTAAGTAATGTAACTGCGTCTATTGTAAACCGCACTGACAACTTCGGGTAAAGTATGCGCTATATAAAAACGCTATAAATAAACTAGCAACAAGGTGTCCTGGTGACTAGCAGATTAGTTGACAAGCCTAGCCAGACACCATCAAGTTGTTTGTGCCCGAGGTTTTTGGTACCATCAGGCAGGTGGCTGGCTTTTGCCAACTCGTCTCTTCCTGGCATATCCCCAGTCATGTAAAACAATAAATGACGCTGCACTGTCTGCACTATCAAATTTGTCCCAGTAACATTAAAACTCACGGTGTACAAGGGAAACGGCGAATCTTCGCTGACACGATGCTAACACTGCAGCGAAGGAACAGCGTGCCCTACACATTTTAGCCTCATATTCAGCACAGCAAGCGCCCACTTAAGCCGATAATCGTTTGGAATCCATTTGCCGACATTATTTGACACTCCTCAGACAGTATAATCTGCAGGGTCTTGCAGCTCACTTTATGGGCAATTAACGGAGTTAGACTCAAAACAAAAAGGCAAATGGAATAAATGGAGAAGGAGGAGGCTCGGAAAGCATGTGACAACTGCACCCTTACCTTAGAGTGGGGCGCCAGGGCGTGCCGCAATTTTAAATATAGGTAAGTAAATAACCCAAGTTTCGTGTGTAAATTAAGCCCAGCCAGCCCAGGCTTTTCTTCCATTCATTTTGGGATTTGTAGTCCTGTTCCTCTGGTCGTGAGCAGTACAACTACGGAATGCATGGAAATGCCTGGATTGGGAGGGCCTCTTGCGGTGTACCTGGTAGCTGTACGCTCCACTTAGAGCGTGTGTGTGTTATTTATGATATGGGTGGGGGAAGTAAGGGGTGCGGGCCTCCTCTCAATAAGAGTGGTGCTGCCCATTGCTCAGAACCCTAACTCTACCGGAGAAGCACTGACATTGCAATAAAGACCTGTTACTCAGCTCCAAGGGGTGTGCATGCGCAGTACATCGTGTGTCACGCTTCGCACCAGCTCCAATTACCCACTGCACCCATAGAAGCTGTGGCGGTTGGTCATTTGGACACTAAACATACTTTTTAGGCCTGGTGTTTGATCTTGCTAAATATATATGAAATGTTCTTACATGTGCTTTCAGACAGTCCTCTTTTCCACTGGTTTACTGTTGCATTCACCTTATTCTCCCCCATACGGCAGACTGCATGCCCATTTCAAAGCACACCCACACAGGGTGCAGTAACCGAGCACTCGGGCCCGTCTGTGCTCCTTGTTTAATCTTACAACCATAGACCCGACAAAACTGAAATGCCGCAGTGTTATTCAACGTTTTTTAACATCTGGTTCGATCACAATCGACCTGCCAGAGGTATATACATCTGGCGATTATGGTGCATTAATAGTCTTTAGACATTTTTTAGGTGTTGCTCCCGGTCCCCCCATAGGGAGGAAACATAGCTCGCTCCCAAGTAATCACTCAGTCAGCAGGCGGGCCTCTCTGCCTTGTCGCATCTAGTAGCGCCATCGCTCTGCCAGCAGACAACCCACGGTGATCAGCTTGCATCCTCTAACATGGCGGTGGTGGAACACTGCATCCAGTTTTTGTTTGATGGTTACACCCCCACCCCCCAAATTTCTCCCTCCGTCTTAAAACACTAAGGGGCGGAATTACAAGCTCCTTGATCCACTTTTGCGTCACTTTTAACATGAGAAAAGTGACGCAAAAGTGGCGCAAGGGGCTTGTAAATCTGCCCCTATGGGGCTTAATTTACAAGCCTTTACGCCGCCGGTGCGTCACTTTCAACATAGGGAAAAGTGAGGTACGGGCGGCGCAGGTGGCTTGTAAATAGGCCTCTAAGTCCTTAACTCTCCCGACTTCGGCTGGGTTACGCTCCGACCCGTTAAGGCCCGTTTTCGGGCAAGACTCCCCAGTCAGTGCCAGGGTCTACTATAGAAGAAACATTTTGCTTTTAGCCAATGTGTATTGTTCATATTGGAGAGTGCACTGGGCTCCGCTAGCAATAACGATGTCAAAGACTAAAGGCTGCAAAACTCAAGGCTATTACTTTAGCCAAAAACATCATAGTTTTTGGCTGTGTGCTCGCCTTATCGTTTAATTGGCCGTAGACAGATTTAGTACAAGGTAAGCATACGCAAAATAAGATTGGCACGCATTGTTCCATACGGGTATGTGGATTGACATTGGCATCTGCCCTGCCACAACTCAAGACCAATAATGGCAGGGACAGTCTCCACTATTGTTATTTCCTCAAGTCGCCATCCTTCCCAGACGGTAAATGATAAAGCATCTATCTGCCCACCTGACCGCCCCTCCTTACAAGTGCCTGCCATTGCCTTGTGTGCATTGTGAGTCTGGACGTGTAAACCTCGGCGTGTTGGTATGTCTGTGGTGGTTTACGGGTCGGCCTGGGTACCGCGATGGGAGCCTCTGATGCTATGTACATGGCGCGTGTTGAGGTGGCGCTATCGTTTTTTTGGTGCATACAGGTCTGTGGGCGCTTGCAGACTTGGACGGATGTATGTAGGCGCCTGTAAATGGTCTGCTTCGCCTGACGTACGTGCGTGTATTTATCAGTGTGTGTGTTTGTGTGTCTGTACCTTAAAACTCAAACCAAACGGCTTTCGTGAAGGGATTCTAATGTGAAGATAGGCTCACTAGGCAGAGGCTAGATTAGTAAAAGCATATTTAAGGTGGAGAGTCCTGAGATCATTGGGCCCTGTACCTTTGCACCCGCTGGTACTACTGCCAGCCTGGATGGACTACAATCGTTGTAGCGCCAAATTATTGGTGTTATTGCTGCACTACGAGTGACTCTTCTGAGTGGAGCTAGGTTGGACTGCAATGGAAACTAACCCGTCTGGGTGCCGAGCTACGCAACAGCTCCACCTAGTGGACATGCCGCAAGAAACTTGACCAACAAATGCACCCCTCAGTCACTCAAATCAGGAAACCAGCGGAGTCCACTGACTGCTTCTTGGTTTAGTGATACTGGGTGTCAGGGCGAAGGATGCGCTTGACTCCAGTTAAGAGGCTTTTTACTACTAAAACACGGGGAGGCCCAATCGCCTTGCTTGCATTAAGTCCATGGCCCCTTGCTACCATAGCACCGTTAGTACACTTACAATAAAGCAACATCGCATGAACCATTTCAAACATGACCATTGGAACCCTGAAATTGTGCCTCACTGGGGCAAGGCGGGTGAAGATTTGTATATAATGAACAACGGCATTGCACCACTATGCACTATGTTGTAACTGTGTAATCTCAAATTTACGTTAACACACGCATTCCCAGAAAACGAAATCCAACACACATTTTAAATAGAAAATTGGAAGTTTTAATTTAATAGATAGAATTTCAAATGCTTATATATATATATATATATATATATATATATATATATATATATATATATATATATATTACCTACTGGCGGTCGCCAGTAGGTATATATAGTTAGGATTTTTTCTCTATGGGATTTTTGAAAATTCTATGTCAAATAACTTGCGAAGCTGATTGGTCATTCTGTCACTGGGCTATAGTTGGGCTACATCTGGCTGATATTTGGGCTACATTTGTTTTTTTTGTCTCTGGCGGCCATCTTTGGGCTACATTGGGCTACATTGGGCTTCATTGGGCTTCATTGGGCTACATTGGGCTACATTTGGGCTCCAACATATATATAGGCCAATGTAGCCCAATATATATTTTTCAAAGTTAATTTTCGTAAAAACCACTGGAGCATATATCTTGAGACATAGCAAAGGCACATCGGGCTACCAGTCCCTACAATTTTGCCAAGTTTCGTGGAAATCCATTCAGCCGTTCGAGCTAAAAGTGAGTCCAACCGCCCTATGGAAATGAAGGAAATGAATGGGTAATTTGTAATTAGCAAATAGCTCATCGCAAACTAGGAATGGTAAAGAATCGCTATTTATTCCTTAAAGTTCGCTATTTAGGAAATGCAAAAAACTTTGATGATACATATGGCGGTTCATCTCTAACAAGATAAGAAGCATAGAGATAGATTTATGATGACTGGCGCATCACCAGGGATGTGTTAGTCATTCTGTGCCGCTGTTCCGTCACCTATGGTGTGCTGCATTTACAATGCGGCGCATCATGGGGCAAAAACAGCACAGATGCGTGATGTATCTGTGCCGTAAAGGTGGCGCATTGCTGGAGCTGTATCGCAAGTGTGATGAAGCTCCAGCAAGGGTCGGGGGTGCCCCTGTCGCAGGGTTTCTGTTCTCACACAGAACTGTGGACAGAGGATTGGAACCTCGGCGAATTAGGGTGCCCCAAAACTCACCTTAGTAATCAAAAACCCCTTAGCAAGCTAGGTACAGTGTCACATTGGATATAACAAACTCTCAATGTTTAGACAATCCAGAATATGAACTTATAGTACCTCAGGATACGTGGAACTCATGAACAGTCGGTCGTTATATATTTCTTAGAAACCAGAACATGGAGTTAAGAAGAACACATGTGTATTTGAAATGTTTATTTACTAATGCCGTCTTCTCAGGCGGAGTATCTTAGATAATACAAGTACACATATTATCAGTAGCAAAATTACCAGCATAGTTACTAGTACATAAAAAGCGAATGGTGACAATATGTTAACATGCTGTAAATGAATAAGAGTTAGCAACACTTATAAGCAGCCACGGGCCGTGGAGGGAGTTACGGTGGGGCAGGGAGGCGGGGAGGGGGAGGGGCAGGGTGGAGAGGGCCCCACCCTGCCCCTCCCCCTCCCCGCCTCCCTGCCCCACCGTAACTCCCTCCACGGCCCGCGGCTGCTTATATCTCACCCTCCCTAATACACATATTATATTATTTGCTAAGAAGGTCTGTTTGTGTTGGTTTAGGGCGTGCCCATACTTTAGTGTCTTAGATTTGAAGGAATCACATCAGCATACACCAGCTCTCTCTTCATGTGAACCGCATCAACTGTTGTGTATGTGTGTTTGGCAATGCAATATAAAACCCGCCTCATGCCCAGAATTGGCAGAAGCTGCACTTATGTTATGAGTATGAAGTCGTGGAGATCAGACCTCATAACAATTCTGTATCGTGTTGTTCTTGAAACTTCAGCACTCGCTGTACAGATATAGTTTAACAAGCAAAGCAGATAGTAGAGCAATAGCATATTATTCTCATGTAAACCACGATGAACTACTAGGTTGAAAGCTAAAGCAACAACTAAGTGTCGTGTGCAGAAGTTGCAAAAAAGGAAAAATGGCGTTTAAACCGGTAATGAGCCCATGCTAACTTAACACGGTGTAAAGATATCCAGGACCTAGATGACACCTCCCCATGATCCGGAAACGAACTGAATAAGATAATAGAAGTGCCATCTCATGAGAGCAGATTGCAACTTTATATGTGGACGGTCCGCAAGGTAAAACATTAAAAACTAGGAAAATTTAATGCTAAAGAAAAATAAAACAGCCAAGTACTTTATCGAGTCTTTAGCCAATAGGCAAGCTAAATAATAAAAACTTGACAAATAAGTCAATGAATTGTCAATGAAATGTTAGTACTCAGCATATCAAACATGAAAAAGGTCTATGACATAACTGTGTATGCAAAATAAGCTGCAACAGCCTCCAATAGGAAGTCACCGTCTTCATCCGAAAAGAGTTCAGCCATCCAATTTAAAAGCGGAAAAGAACATACGTGCTCTCCCAGCACCGGATCCTCTATCACCATCAGAGGACAGCTCGGTGGGTTTTCAAGAAAGCTCTGTTCCAAGAAAGACTGTGTTGCCGCCAGTAAATTCCAGGGACCAATTAGTCCATGCATCAATGCCACAGCCATAATCCTTTCGCCAGGACAAACCAACTCGTGAGTAATGATAGGAGTCATCAGCTGATTAAAGTCGACGTCAGGAGAAACCGGTCCGCAGAGACACAAATCAATGGCCCAATCGAAATCACAGGTCAGGCAGTGAAATACAGGCTGGACACAGGTGAAGTAGGAGAATCGAAAAGATAATCCATATGCCGTGCTTAATATCGCCAACGGCATTGTGCCATAATATTCTAGCATGCAATTGCGGAACAGTGTCAGCAGCTGCAGGGCGGGAGCTTGCACAGGAGGGACATCCATATTTAAAAATGTAAAAAAGCACAAGAGCGTCCGCTGGTAATGCAAGTAAAAATGGGAATCCACGAAGCACAGTGGAAAAAAATAGAATGAAAGAAAGCAGGGATGACTCCAAAGATTTTCTCAAATGAAGTCACGAGACCACTGGTAACAACTTTAAAAAAGTGCGCCAGGCCCTTTGTGGAGGACGCGTTAAAGATAGTCCGAACCATCTTGCTGAAATGGAAAGGCAAATCTGAATTGAAAAGGGTCTGCACCTCTGTACGGGTGTTCGCTATGTGAAGCACGAAAGTTTCACGGGCCGAACTCAAGGCCACCTCTCTTTGAGACAAAAGACCTCTTATTCTTGCCATGCCGTTGAAATCTGCTCCCAAGGTTGGTATTTGTGGCCAGATTGAAAACTCCCTATGTTCATGTGTGGGAGGAAATAGAACATTTCTGCAGCAAATAACCCGTTCACTTACTGTTACGATAAAAGGAATACTTTTAATTAACCCAGAACAATCTTCATTATTGAGCATCAAATAACTACCATTTTCCAACAACTTGAATGTGGGGATGATAGCAGGAACTGGCGTGCCTTGCAACACGCAAGCCATATTTGGTCGGTGTTTGTTGCATGAACCGTGTAACTGTATGTGCCTACACATTAGTGAATGATCTGGCGTCTCAGTGCATTCCTCTCCATTCAGATAAACTTCTTGATCATCTTTGAAACATCTGTATGTGTATGGAAGCGACCAGACCTCATGAAGAAAAGCACTACCTAAAGGTTCATAACGACCTATTGGTATATATTTCATACAATTTGAAAACTTATATAAAGCAAAAGGCAGCGTTATTAAACCGTGGATAAGGCACGTTGCCAAAAAACCCGCAATCCTCTGCTGATGATGTCACTGAGCATGTCATGAATGATGTAATATGTGACATCATCAGCAGTGGATTACGGGTAATAGTATCTCTAGTTTACTCCCCTATAGCTGTCTTTCTTTTAACATAAGTGTCTGTTTCCTTCCCTTATACTTACTGTTCTTTTTTTCTAAAAAAAATTTTGGTTCACTTCCGGTTCGCGTACCGGCGAGCGAACTGGGAAGCGAACTACGAGAAATAGAGGTTGGCACAGTTCCAAATATTGTACCAATTTTTTAATAACGGGGAGGTAGTTCTGAAAAGAACTTTTTTTTTATTGTTTTTGTTGTTTTATATTTTTTTTATTATTTTTCTGAACATTTTTTTACTTTTTTTGAATTTTTCTGAACAGTTTTATATTTTTTGGGGGTTTTCTTGCAGGGGTAATGAAAACGATTCATTGTAAAGGGCTCAACAGGAGCAACAAAACAAAAAAAAAGTATTTATTATTTGGGGCGTTTCGTACAAACTTGCATATGATAGTCAATAGCTCTGTTGATCAGAGTGATGCTTCTTTCTCCGTAGCAAATGAATCCATTGCAATGTACGCAGACGTGTTTTACTTCATGAAATCTCGTTTGAATATTTGGCACCATCTCCCTGCCCTCTGGTCCCGTTACTTCCGGTACAACAGATCTTCTGGCCATAATAGGGAGATTATCTAGGTCGTTACGAAACTGTGCAGCACTGTAGTTGTTAGGATGCCACCTAGTCATATGGCGATGCATTGTGTAGTTTCCGAAACTGTATTTTTTGTCGGTCCCTCTGGACAGTCTATCTTGACATATAAGGCAAGTTACGTATCTTGCATTTACTTTTTTCTGACCTTTGGGAATTTAAAAAAATTGCCAAATGAAGTTTTCTTTCCGGTGAGACGTCCTGGGCTCCTCAGGCATAAAGTGCCTCTCTTCGTGCTCGTCGTCCTGTTCCTCTTCTTCCTCTTCTTGCTGAATTATAACTTCAGCAGGTGGTCCACTCTTCCTTGGATGTGGTGGAGGTGGTGGGGAAGCACCCAGCTGAAGCTACTAAGGAAGCCATTGCTCACTGGTAACAAAGGGTCTTTCTCTCACAATGATGAAAGTCAGAGTGAGGAAAGAAGGAGGGATTTTCATCATTTGGGAAAAACAATAGTTCTCAACCAATGAAAAGTGTTCACTTTAGATTATATGACCTAGTCTTACATCATTAGGAAACCAAAAGTGAAATGAACCAATGAAAAGTGTTATTACCAAGTCACATGACCTGCTGTGTTTACGTTAAGCGCTTTGCAGGGCCTCCCGGTTTGCTTCCAGAAACCTGTGCTTTGCGACTCGGTAAGCGTACCAGTTCGCTAACGTAGCACGTCATATGACGTATCACGCGACAACGCGAAACGTCATGCGGACGGGAGGCGTCACGATGTTGTTTTCTAACGCGGCAGTTGCGGTAAAGAAACGTTTACCGGCTCGCGGTCTATTTCGCGGCATCAAGGTCAGCTAACGGGAAGCTTCCCGATTCGCGAAGCGGGAACGAAGAAAAAAAATATTTTAAATTTTTTTTATTAATAAACATATAAAATATATTTTTGGATTTAAAGAAGAATACATTTTACAGCTACAGATATTAGCTGTTAAAAAACCAATGAAATTCACTGAAAAAACCATAGGTTATAGACCATATATAGTTAGGAATTAGCATTTACAAAACCTTGAAAATTCACTGAAAAAAACATAGGTTATAGACCATATATAGTTAGGAATTAGCATTTAGAAAACCTTATTTTACTCACACAAAACCATTGAAATTCCATATATAGTTAGTTGCACTAACTATATATCGCGCACCCGCAATCCACTGCTGATGATGTCACATATTACATCATTCATGACATGGTCAGTGACATCACTGATGACATCACTGATGACATCTCAAATGACATCACTGATGACATCACTGATGACATCTCAAATGACATCACTGATGACATCATGACACACCAATACCAGTTACTACATACGCACTCACTGATTCCTACGTCTACACACACATTCACTCATTCACCCATACAATCACTCATACATACAGTCACTCATTATTACAACACTATCATATGCACTCATACACCTATGCAGACAGTCACACACTGCCACTCATCCATGGAGTTACTCACACACCAAGTCAGTCCTGTAAAGAATCAATCACACTTCCATTTCTTCATCTATACAGTTAAACACAGAACACCATACTTCAGTGACATCACTGATGACATCACTAATGACATCTGAAATGACATCACTGATGACATCTCAAATTACATCACTGATGATATCATGACACACCAATACCAGTTACTACATACGCACTCACTGATTCGTACGTCTACACACACATTCACTCATTCACCCATACAATTACTCATACATACAGTCAGTTATTATTAGAACACTATCATATGCACTCATACACCTAGTCAGTCCTGTGAAGAATCAATCACACTTCGATTTCCTCATCTATAGTTAAACACAGAACACCATACTTTTCACACATATACTAACACATACTTACTCTCTTATACAATCACTGATACAAGTACACATTGATATGCACAGCGTCACACACCTCCCAGCCAGCCACACACACACTCAGTCTTCCATCCATCCAGTCATTCTTCAATATGTAAAACGTATTTAAACTTTACAAAAACACACAGACACTAGATGATGTCATCAGTGATGTCATCAGTGATGTCACTGACCATGTCATGAATGATGTAATATGTGACATCATCAGCAGTGGATTGCGGGTGCGCGATATATAGTTAGTGCAACTAACTATATATGGAATTTCAATGGTTTTGTGTGAGTAAAATAAGGTTTTCTAAATGCTAATTCCTAACTATATATGGTCTATAACCTATGGTTTTTTCAGTGAATTTTCAAGGTTTTATAAATGCTAATTCCTAACTATATATGGTCTATAACCTATGGTTTTTTCAGTGAATATATATATATATATATTATCAAACAATGTTGCCCATTATCTCAAATATGTCCAAAGCCATAAAGAAATCCAAAAAGATTAACGTCGGTCATTCAATATGAATACAGCAATGTATAAGTGCCCGCGAGTGGCACTGGCAGTGTCCCTGGTCGCTCTTAAGAGTCTGTAGTGCTCATCCTTGCCGAACAGTGCCTACTTCAGTAGTAGGTGAAGGTTGGTGGCTCGCTGTACCCCAGGACCGCCTGTGCGTAGGCCTTGTAAGGGTCCATGGAATACAGGGTGGAGGGCAGCATCGTTGTGTAGGCCATGCCTGCTGCGGGGTGGGCGAGGGGCAGCTGCCCGGGGGTCTCATACTAAAAGAAGGGGGCATATTTCAGGTGTCCGGAAGGCAGAGCGTTGTAAAAGGGGCCAGTGGAGTAGGGGTCCGGCTGCGTGTCCTGTAACTGGTGTTTCAGCTTCATGCGGCGGTTCTGGATCCAGGTCTTGAGCTGTGGGAGGGAAAAGGATAGCAGTGAGTATCGGAGCAGGAGAGGACCGTCCCCCGCACCTCCAGTTAGATACCTCACCGAGGCAGGGCATGCAGCGCTGAAATGAAGCACTAACCACGCCCTCAAATCACTACAGGCCCGGCTTACGCATGCAAAATAAAAAAACACACAAAACCAGATAGGACTGCACAATAACACTCTCGCTATCAGCATACGCTACAGCAGAGTTATACAGTTACAGCGCCTTAAAGTCTTTTTACCAGGTAGGGAAGCACTGCTGCAAGCACCGTCAGACTGCGCTCCCCTCAAGCTCGCATGCTGATGGGTCACAAAAGAGTTTTATGCCCCCCCCCCGCTTTCCCGGATCGGCCATTGCTGACACCTACCTGCACTTCGGAGAGCAGTAGCTTGCAGGGCCGTAACAAACACCCCCGCAGGCCCCGCGGTGCGAGGGGGCCCGCTCCCCTCAGTAAATGAAGGGGGCCCCGGCCCCCCTCAGCTCTTCTGGGAGCTCTGACAGAGGCTTGCTTTGCTCTAAAGCAAGCCTCTCTCCTCTGCGTCTGAAGCAGGTGCAGGCTGCAGCCTGCTCGGAGCCCCTCGCCCCCTCCCGTTGACTGAAGGGAAACAATGTTTCAACATACATTGTTTCTCTTCAGTCAGAGCACGAGGCCCGGAGAGAGGATGGGGGTGAGGGCCCAGTTAAAGCAGGTGAACTCTGCTCTATGCGGGTACAGTAGTGGATCAGGGGGGGCCTCTGTCTTAGTTAAGCTGTGGAATCCTAAAATGTGCATATGAGGCAGACCATTGCGCCAATAAAAGGGCAGTTTTTACGAGGGCACTGGGGGCCATATTAAAAGGGTCCTAGGTAACTACAGGAGGGGCCACAGAGACTTGTGCTGCCCCTCATGTGACTTGGACTGTGCAGTCAAAACGTCAACGTGCTCCGGGGGTCAAATGGACATTGAGTATATTTCAGTCAAACTTTCAGGATGGCTATCAAATATGCAAATAATCTCATTTAAAATGAATCATATGTGAATTCATTTTATATGTAGTAATTGTAGATATCCTGAAGACCTGACTGGACTTTACTCTTCAGTGAATCCACAAGTCAAGCCTGAGTCTGGATTGACCCTGGCAAATCCAGGGGCCCCTTCCTCAGAAGCTCGGGGCCCTCGCAATCATCACCCTCATAACTGCCCCAGTTGTGTCTATTACAGACTGACAACACACTGAGGTCATAGGGGCCCCTCCATAAACGTCTTTCTGAGTTCTTCAGGAGTACCACAGGAGTTTACAGGCGTACTACAAGAGTATCCCAGGAGTCCTACAGGAGTAATACAGGAGTACTACAGCAGTACTACATGAGAATTACTGGAGTTCCACAGGCGTACTACAGGAGTACTACAGGTGTACTACCGGAGTACCACCGGAGTTCTACAGGAGTACTACAGGAGTAATACAGGCGCACTAAAGGAGTACCCTAGGAGTCCTACAGGAGTAATACAGGCGTATTACAGGAGTACCCCAGGAGTCATACCAGAGTAATACAAGAGTACTACAGCAGTACTACAGGAGTACTACATGAGAATTACAGGAGTTCTACAGGCGTACTACAAAAGTACTACAGATGTACTACCGGAATACCACCAGAGGTCTATAGGAGTACTACAGGTATACTACCGGAGTACCACCGGAGTTCTACAGGAGTAATACAGGAGTACTACAGGAGTACCACCGGAGTTCTACAGGAGTACCACAGGAGCACTACTGGAGTTATACAGGAGTACCCCAGGAGCCCTACAAGTGTAATACAGGAGTACTACAGGAGTACTACAGCAATACTACTGGAGTACTACATGAGAATTACAGGAGTTCTACAGGTGTACTACAGGAGTACTAAAGGTGTACTACCAGAGTACCACTGGAGTTCTACAGGAATACCACAGCAATACTACAGGAGTTCTACAGTCATACTACAGGAGTAGCGCAGGAGTTCTATAGGAGTACTACATGTGTACTACAGGAGTACCACCGGAGTTCTACAGGAGTAACACAGGAGCACTACTGGAGTTCTACAGGAGTACCTCAGGAGCACTACAGGAGTACTACAGGAGTACTACAGCAATACTACAGGAGTACTACATGAGTATTACAGGAGTTCTACAGGCATACTACAGGAGTACTAAAGGTGTACTACCAGAGTACAACCGGAGTTCTACAGGAGTACTACAGGAGTACTACAGGAGTAATACAGGAGTACTACAGGAGTACCCCAGGAGTCCTACAGGAGTAATACAGGAGTACTACAGCAATACTAGGAGAGTACTATAGGAGAATTACAGGAGTTCTACAGGAATACTACAGCAATACTACAGGAGTTTTACAGGCATACTACAGGAGTAGCGCAGGAGTTCTATAGGAGTACTACAGGTGTACTATCGGAGTACCACCGGAGTTCTACAGGAGTATTACAGGAGTAATACAGGAGTACTACAAGAATACTACAGGAGTACCGTAGGAGCGGGGGCATAACAAATGCCCCGGGAGCCCCTGCGGTATGGGCGGCCCCACTCTCTTCAGTAAATGAAGGGTGCCCGGCCCCCTCAGCTCTTCGGTGAGCGCTGTGAGAAAGGCTTGCTTTGCTCTAAAGCAAGCCTCTCCCCCTCTAAAGCAGGTGCAGGTTGCAGCCTGCTCTGAGCCCCTCCCGCTGACTGAAGAGAAACAATGTATCAACTTACATTGTTTCTCTTCAGTCAGAGCCCACCCAAAGGATTGGGGTGGAGGCCCCAGAGACAGCATTCTCCAGGGCAAAGCTCATATGAGAAGGGATGAGGCAGCAAAATGGTGCCCTCAGGTAAGCACTCTTGTTAGAACACAGCATGTGGGCGTCTGCAGGGGAGGTGGGGGAAGGGGGGGCGAGAAGGGTGCAAGGCAGAGGGGAAAATGGTGCAAGGTAGAGAGGAGAAGGGTGCAAGGTAGAGAGGAGATGGGTGCAAGGCGGATGGGAGAAGGGTGCAAGGCAGGGAGGAGAAGGGTGCAAGGCAGAGGGGAGAAGGGTGCAAGGCAGAGAGGAGAAGGGTGCAAGGCAGAGAGGAGATGGGTGCAAGGCAGAGGGGAGAAGGGTGCAAGGCAGAGAGGAGAAGGGTGCAAGGCAGAGGGGAGAAGGGTGCAAGGCAGAGGGGAGAATGGTGCAAGGCAGAGGGGAGAAGGGTGCAAGGCAGAGGGGAGAATGGTGCAAGGCAGAGGGGAGAAGGGTGCAAGGCAGAGGGGAGAAGGGTGCAAGGCAGAGGGGAGAATGGTGCAAGGCAGAGGGGAGAATGATGCAAGGTAGAAAAGGGTGCAAGGCGGAGGGGGAGAAGGGTGCAAGGGGGAGGGGGAGAAGGGTGCAAGGGGGAGGGGGAGAAGGGTGCAAGGGGGATGGTGATGAAGGTAAAAATTTGCCCCCCCACCCCCAGAAACATTTCAGCAGACACCCATGGCAACGCACACTGCTTTGTGAGAGAGAGTGGGCGAGAGTGGAGAGAGAGAGTGGAGTGAGAGAGTGAGTGGAGAGAGGGGGACTAGTGTAGAGTGAGAGAGGAGAGTGAGAGTGAGAGAGAGTGGAGCGAGACAGTGGAGCGAGAGAGAGTAGAGAGAGGGTGGAGAGAGTGGAGAGAGAGTAGAGAGAGAGAGCGGAGGGAGACAGTGGAGAGAGTGGAGAGAGAGAGTGGAGAGAGAGAGAGTAGAGAGAGTGGAGAGAGAGAGAGAGTGGAGAGAGTGGAGCGAGAGCAGAGAGAGAGTGGAGGGAGAGAGCAGAGAGAGTGGTGAGAGGGTAGAGATAGAGAGTCGAGAGAGAGAGTGGAGAGAGTGGAGAGAGAATGGAGAGAGAGTGGAGAGAGAGTGGAGAGAGTAGAGAGAGAGTAGAGAGAGTGGAGAGAGACAATGGAGAGAGAGTAGAGAGAGTGGAGAGAGACAATGGAGAGAGAGACAGTGGAGAGAGAGTAGAGAGAGAGAGTGGGGACAGACAGTGGAGAGAGAGAGAGTGGAGAGAGCATGGAGAGACAGTGGAGAGAGAGAGAGTGGATGAGAGAGGGCAAGAGAGAGAGAGTGGAGAGAGACAGTGGAGAGAGAGTGGAGAGAGAGGAGAGAGAGAGTGGAGAGAGAGAGAGAGTGGAGAGAGAGAGAGTGGAGAGAAAGAGTGGAGAGAGTGGAGAGATTGGAGAGAGAGAGAGTGTAGAGAGAGAGAGAGAGAAGAGAGAGAGAGAGTGGAGAGAGAGTGGAGAGAGAGTAGAGAGAGAGAGAGAGAAGAGAGAGAGAGTGGAGAGAGAGTGGAGAGAGAGTGGAGCAAGGGAGAGAGAGTGGAAAGAGAGCGAGTGGAGAGAGAGTGGAGAGAGAGAGTGGAGAGACAGAGGAGGGAGAGTGGAGAGAGAGAGAGGAGAGAGTGGAGGGAGACAATGGAGAGAGAGAGGAGAGAGAGAGAGACAGTGGAGAGAGAGACAGTCGAGAGAGAAACAGTGGAGAGAGAGACAGTGGAGAGAGAGTGGAGAGAGAGAGACAGTGGAGATAGAGTGGACAGAGTTGAGAGAGAGAATGGAGAGAGAGAGATAGAGTGGAGAGAGAGTAGAGACTGACTGACTGACACAGAGACTGAATACTGACTGACCAAGAGACTGACTGGCTAAGAAACTGACTGAAAGAGAGAGAGAGAGAGAGAGAGAGAGACTGACTGACTGAGAGAGAGAGATAGAGAGACTGACAGAGAGAGAGAGAGACCAACTGACTGACAGAGAGAGAGAGAGACTGACAGACTGACTGACAGACTGACTGAGAGAGACTGACTGACTGACAGCGAGACTGACTGACAGAGAGAGAGAGACTGACTCACTGAGAGACTGACTCACTGAGAGAGAGAGAGAGAGAGAGAGAGAGAGAGAGAGAGCGAGAGAGACTGTGATGGAATTGGGGTCACAGTGTGTATGAAGCTATGCAATGCCTCTTACGATTGCTATTGTCTACTAATAAAAATGTATTATAAAAATGTGCTCTTTGTAGTTACATCTGCTTTTGAAATACTGCATTGTCGCGTTGTCTAATGTTTTAAAACGGAAACGAGAAGGAGCAGTGGATGCACTTTTGTCAAAACTAAACGATGAGTGGGCCCGATGTTGTATATCGTGACAGGATTCTGCATCAGGAAACCCACCTAAAATTGGGCAAACTACCCCGGTCTACTGATGGCAGGGACCCTGTAATGAATGGACCACCACCTATGATAACCTGCGGGCAGACTAAGCCCAACCTTTAACTCCACCATCCAGTGTTACTTATAACGGCTGGATTGGTGAGAGTGGCGTAACAATAGCCCTGCATCCCCTGCAGTATGGCAGATCGCTGGCCTGAGAGCTCTAGACTGGCAGAGGATGGAAGGGGGCCCCCTCCAAGTAGTTTGCAGGGGGGCCCCTCGAGTTTCGTTACGCCACTGGTAGCTTGGTCGCCAGCCGGCACCTCTCCTGGGCGCTAAGGTACTTTTGGCGCTTGAATGTTTTCACCAGGCTGTTGTATCTGCTCGCCGCTGAAGGCCGTCCTGATCCGGCGGCTCAGCCTGCTGTCCGCCTCCTTTGCGTCAGCAGAGTCCTGGGGGCGCAGGGGGCTGCCGCCATCTTCCGGGCAGACACTGCTGTCCTCCTCGTGGCTGTCACTGTCCTTTGGGTACAAACTGCAGTCCTCCTCCTCGGGCTGGGGGGCGCAGTCCCCCGGGCACAGCCTGTCATCATCCTGGCTGGCACAGTTCAATTCACACTGACCGCGGAGCTCCAGATCCCGGCTCCATTCCGATGGCCGCAGCCTGCTGTCCTGGGCAGGTGAGACCGAGGGGCAGAGCCTGTTCTCCTTGTCCTGGGGGGAGACGCAGTCCAAGCGGCCGGCTTCGCTCTAGTATCCGGAATCAAAGCCACCTGCAAAAACCATAAACATTAGTCCAAGCTGCTAAAAGCCCTAAAACTGGCCTAGTATCAAAGTAACACACAGCGACAGCAAGCATACAACAGTTGCATGCGCGACTACAAGCTACATTTGTAGCTAACTTGCCAATAATTGTCTACTATAAAAAACAATCATATTCTTATTGCCTCACACTTATTAGTGGTACATTTTAAGTTGGGGGATTAAGACCCCTTGAATCCTGAGGGTCCCTGGGGTCTACCTAGCCCACCAGGTACCTCCAGTAAGCGCCACAGAGATAGGTTGCAGAGAGCTGTAAAAAGGAGCGTAGCCTAGGACCACCTCTCTGTAATGCAGCCCTGTGGCGTATACTAGAGGTGCCTGGTGGGCTTGTTCTCTCCCAAGGAGCCTCAGGGTTAAAGGGGAATTAATTCTTGAACTTAAAACTTACCACAGGTGCGTTTGCAGAGTGTTGCTGTGAAGGGGCGGGGCCTCCAACAAAATGCTGGCTTTTTAAAAAAATGTATTTTTTAGAAGGGAGGCTGTGTGGCACCCTTTCCATTCCTATTTGTTGGGCCCTGGGGACCCCATCCCCCAGGGCTTGACCCCTATTTTCTTAATTTTTGGAAAAATAAATGGAAGGGGGCCACAGGGCACCCCCTCCCGAGGCCATTTTCGGCCCGGAGGACCCCATCCCCCGGGGCATGGCCAGTGTTTTATATATATATATATATATATATATATATATATATATATATATATATATATATATATATATATATATATATATATATATATATATATATATATATATATATATATATATATATATATATATATATATATATATATATATATTACCTACTGGCGGTCGCCAGTAGGTATATATAGTTAGGATTTTTTCTCTATGGGATTTTTGAAAATTCTATGTCTAATAACTTTGGCGTTTGTGGACAGAATTGGCTGAAATTTTCAGGAAAATGGAACATTTTGTTTCTGAGCAGCCCCTGAAAATTTGGGGGGGGTTCGTCAAGGGGGGGCCGAGAAAAAAGGGGGGTCCCAAAACGTGTTTTTAACATTGAGTTTTCCATAGGGCGGTTGGCCTCACTTTTAGCCCGAACGGCTGAATGGATTTGCACGAAACTTGGCAAAATTGTAGGGACTGGTAGCCCGATGTGCCTTTGCTAGGTCTCAATATATGTGCTCCAGTGGATTTTGAGAAATTAACGTTCAAAAAAAGATATATATCTGTAACAGCGGACCAGGCAGCGCTCCGGTTCGCGGACTTTACGCGTTACGGAGCTTTGTGAAGCGAAGCTGATTGGTTCTCCGGCGTCTGTAAACATTCCAAACAGTCCGTAGCGGCCGCCATCTTGTCTCTCGGTAGGATCGAGAGACAAGAGGAGGCCAAAGCGAAGGGGCAAATGACCATAAGGGGGCATAGTAGATCCTCCCTGACCCTCTAGGTTTGATGTGGAGGTTTTAAAAGGGCCCCGCGGGGCAAAAAAAAATAAAATAATAATAATCGAACGGCTGAATGGATTTGCACGAAACTTGGCAAAATTGTAGGGACTGGTAGCCCGATGTGCCTTTGCTAGGTCTCAATATATGTGCTCCAGTGGATTTTGAGAAATTAACGTTCAAAAAAAGATATATATCTGTAACAGCGCTCCGCTTCGCGTACTTTTCGCGTAACGGAGCTTTGCGAAGCTGATTGGTTCTCCGGCGTCTGTAAACATTCCAAACAGTCCGTAGCGGCCGCCATCTTGTCTCTCGGTAGGATCGAGAGACAAGAGGAGGCCAAAGCGAAGGGGCAAATGACCATAAGGGGGCATAGTAGATCCTCCCTGACCCCCTAGGTTTGATGTGGAGGTTTTAAAAGGGCCCCGCGGGGCAAAAAAAAAAATAATAATAATAATCGAACGGCTGAATGGATTTGCACGAAACTTGGCAAAATTGTAGGGACTGGTAGCTCGATGTGCCTTTGCTAGGTCTCAATATATGTGCTTCAGTGGATTTTGAGAAATTAACGTTAAAAAAAAGATATATATCTGTAACAGCGCTCCGCTTCGCGGAGATAAAATTATCTCTGTATTACCTAGCTGTTGCTAACACCAGTTAGCGACCGCTAGTAGGAGATAGCGACCATCTTGGGCCCCACTTTGCATGTCAGTGATATTTATCACTAATGACATGCAAAGTGGGCATGCCAAGATGTTAGCGACTTGAAACAGTCGCTAACATCGCTATCTCCTATTACCAACTTTTGGAGATATTCGCGCTAAGCGCGAATATCTCCAAAAGCTACCACCTGCCCTGAGCAGTTCTTAGCCATGTTATCCAATGGGAGGTGGATAACATGGCTAAGAGCATTAGCTCGGTAATGCATGAATATCGCTGAGTTTTCAGCGATACTAATGCATTGCGGTCGTTTTTTATGGCATTTGCGATAAACCTTGATAATAGCAAGGTTTATCTGCGATAATTTCTGACAATGCTTAGCGGTAAAAAATTCGTTGCTAAGCATCGTTAGGGATAAATATCGCTTAACTTTGGTAATATGCCCCAACGTCTGTTAACGTTCGATTCGAAGGAAATCAGGAAGTGTTGAAAAACATTGTCTGCGCCATCTTGCCTTTTTTCAAATGCCACACTTTTGTCGTGCACGGCAGTCATTTTAGATGCCTTGACCAGACCCACTCTCTGCACGCTGTCGATCCTTAGCATGGCTCCCCACCCTCGCAAGCATCTCCCCCAGGCACTGGTCACCCCCGCTCTCTGTCTTATGCATGGGTAATAAACCTCCCCCCATCTGCGCTGCTCTTCCCTGAGAATCACACCCTGTGCCCGCCCGACACCTCCCTTTCGCCCTATTCACTACCGCACCCTCTGACACTCCTTTTCCTCTGTGTCCGATTGTCCAGGCCGGTCCTAGGCTATCAGCTAGCCCTGCAGATGTAGTTTATGGCCCCAGCTGTAAAGAATCACCCCTCTTCAAAGGAGTTATAGTAGATCAAGGCCCACACTCGATGAGATCCGTCACAGCACACGCGTTCCTACTATCTGAAAACCATCCTGTATTGTGATTGGGGAGGGGACCGAGCCTGAAGCGGAAGATTCCAGGGATGACTCTTTGTACATCAAAGTTTTTACAATTATGTGTCACATTAAAAATATATAGCACTCCAACAAAGTAGTAAGATTATAAAACTTTAATAACTTATAAATATATACAACAAAACAAAAACAGTAAAAACATATAAACATTTTTAGGGAAAAACAACGAAGTAGCGGTCGGCTGTGCGAATAGTCCCAACGCAGCACAACGTCCAGATTTCTGGACGGCACCCAGGTGATGTTGCCTGGGTGCCGCACTGATTTCGGCATCCGGCGTGGGGCGTCGCGGGGGGTGGGTCATCAGTAGCAAACTGTTGTGCGAATAGTTCCAAGGCAGCAGAACGATGGCACCAAGGTGATGTCCAGTAAGTTGCCGCACTGGTTTTGGTATCCTACAATGCTGCTCCGAATAACGGCGTGGGGCGCCCCGGAGGGGGGGGGGAGGCGGCGTGAACGGGCCTCTCCAGGTGGAGTCTCGTCTGTTGTAGTGGGGCGCCCCTTTACCGTTTCAGTTGCCATTCCGTCCGCTTTTGGTCCACTGTGTCAAAAGCCGCAATTCAGCTGAGTTGCGCCCACTCTTGCGGTGCAGCGATAGGCGGCTGCCACAGGACTCTCAAAATGGCGGCAGGCTCTTTTCTTTTTGGGCCTGGTCCACTGAAATGGCCCTGGGACACCTTGGAAATCGGACGACTGTCTGCTAGGTCTTGGACCCCATTCTCGAAAGCGTCCCCTCCGCCTTGAGGATTCAACAAAAGTTTTGGGGGCCCCCGACTCCTGCAGGCTTCTGGTGGGGAGCGGCTGCCATGATTGCTCGCGGAATGACCACGACGGAGCCACGAGATGGTGGTGCTTTCATGCTGACGCCAGCTTCAGTCTGAAACATCCAGAAACAAGGTGGGGCTTTCATCGTTTGGGAAAAAAAAAAGTTTTCATCCAATGAAAAGTGTTATTTTTAGGTCATATGATCAAGCCTTCCATCATTAGGAAACCAAAAGTAAAATGAACCAATGAAAAGTTTTATAAACAAGTCACATGACCTGTTATGCGGCATAGGGTATAAAATGCGGAGAAAATACGTTGGCACGTGAGGCGGCGTCAGTAGCGGACCGATGTGCGAATAGGCCGAAGGCAACACAATGCGCCAAGATCCGGATGGCACCGAGGTGGTGTCCAGCAAGTTGCAGCACTGGTGTGGCCATCCTACAATGCTGAAAGTCGGCGTGGGGCACCCCGTTGGCCTGTGAGTTCGCGTCAGTAGCGGACCGATGTGCGAATAGGCCGAAGGCAGCACAACGCGCCAAGATCCGGATGGCACCGAGGTGGTGTCTAGTAAGTTGCCGCACTGGTGTGGCCATCCTACAATGTTGAAAGTCGGCGTGGGGCGCCCCGTTGGCCTGTGAGATGGCGTCAGTAGCGGACCGATGTGCGAATGGGGCCAAAGGCAGCGCAACAATATTTTCGGAATAGAAGACACCACAAGGCGCTGAGATGCCAACATCCGGATGGCACCGAGGTGGTGTCTAGCAAGTTGTGGCACTGGTGTGGCCATCCTACAATGGTAAAAGTCGGCGTGGGGCGCCCTGTTGGCCTGTGAGATGGTGTCAGTAGCGGACCGATGTGCGAATGGGGCCAAAGGCAGCGCAACAATATTTTCTGACTAGAAGACACCACAAGGCGCTGAGATGCCAAGATCCGGATGGCACCGAGGTGATGTCTAGCAAGTTGCTGTACTGGTGTGGCCATCCTACAATGCTGAAACTCGGCGTGGGGCGCCCCATTAGCCTGTGAGATGGCGTCAGTAGCGGACCGATGTGCGAATGGGGCCAAAGGCAGCGCAACAATATTTTCTGAATAGAAGACACCACAAGGCGCTGAGATGCCAAGATCCGGATGGCACCGAGGTGGTGTCTAGTAAGGTGCACTGGTGTGGCCATCCTACAATGCTGAAAGTCGGCGTGGGGCGCCCCGTTGGCCTGTGAGATGGCGGCAGTAGCGGACCAATGTGCGAATGGGGCCAAAGGCAGCGCAACAATATTTTTGGAATAGAAGACACCACAAGGCGCTGAGATTCGGTTAGCACCGAGGTGGTGTCTAGCAAGCTATGCAGCTGAGTTGCGTGCGCACTTGCGGCGAATAGGTCGAAGGCAGCACAACAATGTTTCCTGAATAGAAGACACCACAAGGCGCTGAGATTCGGTTACCACCGAGGTGGTGTCTAGCAAGTTGCTGCACTGGTGTGGCCATCCTACAATACTGCTTCGAATAACGGCGTGGGGTGCCCGAAGGGGGGGGGAGGCGGCGTGAACGGGCCTTCCTAGGTGGAGGCTCGTCTGCTGTAGTGGGGCGCCCCTTTACCGTTTCAGTTGCCATTCAGCTGAGTTTTGGCCGCTCTTGATGCTACAGCGACAGGCGGCTGCAACAGGACTCTCAAAATGGCGGCCTGTTCTTTGGATTTGGGCCTGGTCCACTAAAATGGCCCTGGGACACCTTAGAACTCGAACGCTCGATTTTTTTTTCCTTTCCTCTACATGCAAAAAAAGGTAAATGCCCGGTACGTTATACGCTTCATCTGCCACGATGTACTCTCCAGAGGAACCGAAAAAAAATATAGTTATGGTAACTATACCATGCATCGTCATATGCAGAGGTGGCACCAATTAATTATAGTGCTGCATAAAAGAGAGATTTGGAGGAGAACCCCCGACCTGCCAGTACATTCATCAAAGAAGTGGCACTGACAGCATCAGAGGCAAGGGAAACGGTCCCAAATATTTAGAAGAACTTTGGAAAGATTAAAATGACATGTTTAGATTGTGGCAAATTAATTTCATGTGGACAGATGAGTGTTACTCTATAAATACAGCATATGAACATCATCATAGTCGATGGTTGGTAGAGACATTTTGACTATATCCTGGACCTGCCCGTCCTCGCCCAAAATGGCGCCGGAATAAATGGGACTCGTAACTCCTTGTTGTGTACTGGTTGCAGAACCTTGAAATCACGAGATACGTATGCAGTTTTGAAGCACATGGCGGGCGGGGACGAGAATTGATTGAGTATTTCGACATCCCTATTGATATTAAGTTCTGATGTGTTATTGATTACTGTACTATTGAAAGTTCGAATTAACGTCACGCATGGTACTTGCCCGCAAATGTATATCTAGATAATTTTATTGTAAGTGGCCCTGTCGTATTTTAATTATAAAATGTACGTCCACCGATTCCGCAACTGTTAGACACCTTAGTTCTTGCAACCTAATGGCCCGCCCGTTACGTTCCTCTACAGTGTAAATGTCTACTCATCATATACGATTACAGTTTGCTCCGTGGCCGGCCCACGTGGTTATAGGCTCGTATTTGTATAATGAAATTTTCACAATAAAGGTTTTTAAAAGAAAACATGGTAGTAGTATATACATTGGTAAAGTTTTTAATAATAGTCACTGTTTTAGAATCATTAAAAGGCAAGTGAAATAAAGCAGACCAATTACATGAAGGGTAAAAGGTATAATACGCAGGAACGCAGTAAAGATAAATGGTCAAGGGCTGTTGTGTTTTCTACTCCTGCAACATAAAGTGATCGATAAGAATCTCATATTCAGGCGTATCGGCGACTAAGACAGCAGGTCGACCCTCTTTTGCTCAACGGCTCCGTCATGGGACGAAGAAACGCCCTTTTTCTCGAAAAAAGAATATATTTTACTTGCAGGACAGTTGTAAATTTTCCGGGAAAGTACTTTAGCCTGGAACATTATAACATATATTTAAGAAAAAATAATGTTCGGAAGTAATAAAAAGCGTAATTTTTAGGTCATATGACCAAGCCTTTCATCATTAGAATAAGAAAAGTAAAATGAACCAATGAAAAGTTTTATTAACAAGTCACATGACCTGTTATGCTTACGTTACGCGCTGCGCGTCGCGCCCCGGATGACTTCCGGATGCGCTAACGCATTACGCGTCAAAATGTCTCCACCAACCAGCGGTCGGAACACAACCCCTTTCAGCAGGCTAAATAGTTCTGTTAAATGACAACAGAAGCGACAGGCAACAAGAACCATCAGTCAAAGAGGGGAGGGCTAGTTCTTCTCTACCGGGTTACATTGGGGCGCTACCGGAACTGATCGAATTGGTAGTCTACAGTGTTTCTGGATGTTTCAGACTGAAGCTGGCGTTAGCATGAGAGCACCACCATTTCGTAGCTCCGTCGTGGCCATTCCGCGAGCAATCATGGCAGCCGCTCTTTATCGTTATTTTGGGCGGGGTGGGTGGCGGAGCCGAGCTGTATTGCAGCCATCATGGTGTGGAGTTCAGTTGATCTCACTAGTTTCGTATTTGTAATGAGGGGTTGTTCTTAATGTTTCCATTTTAGCGAGGTCAAAAAGAGATCCCATTAGTGGCCTACTGATTTTGCTTGATTCCTTTTGTTTTTTTACACGATTTTTCGTTATCTGCAAAGACTAAACAGAGTATTGCGACTCTGTGTTTGTTTGTAAATAGAGAATGAACCAAAGAGAACCAATTCTAAAACAGTAAATGCTTGGATAACAATCAATCAAATGGAGAGAGAAGCAGGCACGACGTATTACAACGGGGGCAAAGGCCTGCGTTAACTACCTTTCACTATCTGCAAAGAGAGAGTACTCCTAATAGAAATGAGGGGGGGGGGCAGCATTCAAAGCAGATCAGTGTGCATAAACACGAAAATGTTTTTACTTACCACGTACTTGACATTCGACAGCTTATGATATTTGCTATTAAAAAAACCATTGAAATTCACTGAAAAAACCATAGGTTATAGACCATATATAGTTAGGAATTAGCATTTACAAAACCTTGAAAATTCACTGAAAAAACCATAGGTTATAGACCATATATAGTTAGGAATTAGCATTTACAAAACCTTGAAAATTCACTGAAAAAACCATAGGTTATAGACCATATATCGTTAGGAATTAGCATTTAAAAAACCTTATTTTACCCACACAAAACCATTGAAATTCCATATATAGTTAGTTGCACTAACTATATATCGCGCACCCGCAATCCACTGCTGATGATGTCACATATTACATCATTCATGACATGGTCAGTGACATCACTGATGACATCACTGATGACATCTCAAATGACATCACTGATGACATCTCATTTGACATCAATGACCACATCACTGATGATATCATTCATGTGACAATACAATGCATCTCCTCACATTTTAATATAACCTCTGTTTCACCCAGTGTTAAATACAGAGTATAATTTTTGAAACCATTGACACACCAATACTAGTTACTACATACGCACTCACTGATTCCTACGTCTACACACACCTTCACTCATTCACCCATACAATCATTCATACATACAATCACTCATCTTTACAACACTATCATATGCACTCATAAACCTATACAGACACTCACAGTCTGCCACTCATCCATGGAGTTACTCACACACCTAGTCAGTCCTGTAAAGAATCAATGACACTTCCATTTTCTTGTCTATACAGTTAAACATAGATGGGTGGATGGATGGATGGATGGGTTTTTATATAGCGCAATATCACCGCCAGGTCTCAAAGCGCTTTGCATTGGGAACCCGTCCTGGTTTTTCCCTGTCAGATAGCCCCTTACTGGGTATCCCCAAGGTGAAAGCCAGGCATCCCGCCGCGGGGGGCCGTAGTGGAGATTAAGCAAGCAATTGCCCAGAGTTGCAGAGTGTGAACCTGTGATTCAAGTAGGCACCGAAGCGAGAATTACCGAGTCCGTGGACATTTTGGGCTCAAGACCCTGCCGCGTCGGGAATTGAACCCTGGTCCCGGGTCTGATCTCAGCGTCCGGGTCTGCCTCCTCTAACCAGTGAGCCACACTTCTCCACCATAGAGCACCTTACATTTTCAAACATATACTAACACATACTTACCTTCTTATACAATCATTGATACAAGTACACATTGATCTGCACAGAGTCATACACCTCCCAGCCAGCCACACACACACTCAGTCTCTCATACAAATACTTGGGCAATCAATCAATAACCCATATAGTTACTCATATAGCTACTGATCAACACATGCAGCAGTTTATAGAACAACAGACATAATGATGCACAAATTAAGACAGTTTAGTCACTAACCCATGCACTCAGTGAGACACATTTAATCACTCAGTCATACAGTCAGTCATGCATCTACTAAATCCTTCGTCCAGACACTTACACATCCACTCATTCTTCAATATGTAAGACATATTTAAACTTTACAGAAACAAAAAATCACTGGATGTTGTTATCAGTTATGTCATCAGTGATGTCATTTGAGATGTCATCATTGATGTCATCAGTGATGTCATTTGAGATGTCATCAGTGATGTCATCAGTGATGTCACTGACCATGTCATGAATGATGTAATATGTGACATCATCAGCAGTGGATTGCGGGTGCGCGATATATAGTTAGTGCAACTAACTATATATGGAATTTCAATGGTTTTGTGTGGGTAAAATAAGGTTTTTTAAATGCTAATTCCTAACGATATATGGTCTATAACCTATGTTTTTTTCAGTGAATTTTCAAGGTTTTGTAAATGCTAATTCCTAACTATATATGGTCTATAACCTATGGTTTTTTCAGTGAATATATATATATATATATATATATATTCGGAGGGGGGCCGTGCCCTCCCTAGGCTACTTATGGCCCCGGAGATCCCATCCCCTGGGGCCGGCCTTTCCTATTTTGGGGAGGGGTGAGGGGCTGCGTGACCCCCCTCCCAGGCCACTCCTGCTTTCCAAAATCCAAAGCGGAGTTTGCAATGACAGGACGGGAGCCCCACGGGTCCCGCCTTGTAATTGCAAACAGCACTGTCCCGGGTAGGCACCCCGGGATACTGAAGGAGCCAGCCCTGGGGGGTGGCAGTCCCCAGGGACATGGAGGGCTCCAGCAGGGGGGGCCGCACAGCCACCCTCCTTCATGGAAATAGGGGTGGTAGTCCCCGGGGCTCGGGGTCCATAACGGACCCACCATATTACATTTTTAGTGCCCTGGGGAGGTGGTGGTCCCCGGGGCGTGTGGGGGGCTTGAGCCCCCATACAGGTTTAATAATTTAAAGATAATAGAAGCCCCAGGGGTGGCTGTTGCCCGGGGCAGTGGGGGCCGTGTGCCCCCGTGAATATTTAAGAAAAGCCCCAGGGGTGGTAGTCCCCAGGGCTTGGGGGGTCTTGGAGGCCCCCCCACACATTAATAAAAAAGATACCCCGGGGAGGTAGCGGTCCCTGGGGCTACGGGGGCCACTGCAATTATAAATTATGATTTGGGCAATGCCCCCAGGACCTGGCCCACACGGGGGCCTAATTTAAATGAAGCGTGGGAGCCTGCGCTTCATTTTTTTTTATTTCAGTGGGATTCGTGACCCCAGCGAGAATTCTGCCGTAATTATAAATAAAAATTCTTTTTTTGGCCCTGGGGGTCCTTGTGGGACCCTTTTATATCCAGGAAAAATGGAGGAGAAGGTGCCACATGTTTGCTATTTAGGCCTCCTTTTTAACCAACAATTAAAATGGGATCCATTGTTGGTGTTAAGTCAGCAAATCAATAGAGCAGTTGATGCAATCTTCCGATTTCTGGCAAACTTGGGACATAGGCATGTGAAAGAACGGATAGCCCTAGTCTAGGGGGATAATTCTGATGCCGGTCGGACCACAACTGACGGCTCATTGGATGTGGTCTGACCGATGCATTACAAGGCGTGCAATCGGAGGCAGCAGGCAGAGGGACAGGCGGATGCTGTGAGTCAGATAGTTGGAGTGTCTGTATTCTCTGCAATAGGGGCAGTGCCTGCTCAAGCACAGCCGTAGGGTTTACAATGTCCTTTTCCTCCTGCCCTTTCATTGTGATTTGTCCGCCATGCTGCCCTCCTAAACATCCCTGTAACGTGTGGCAGGCACACAAAGTGAATGTTTTCTATTGGGGCTTGTGCTGCAGCCCACATCACAACTCACAGTGAAAAATATACACTTTGCGACTACAGAGAAGGCAGTTGCATCGTAATAAGGGTATCTGTACTGCCGACTCCTTGTTGGACAGTCCCGCTTCCGCTACGTTGCCGGTCGAACAAGAGTACGACTGGCATCATAATGATGCCCTGATGCCACATATGCTGCTGGAGTCTGGGAACATGTCCACTACACCAGACTACAAATTGTAGAAAACACCTTTTTGGTTAGACTCCTAATGATTCCACAGGGAGCCTCAACACTCAGAGCGGGGTTTTAAATATTTGAAGGTTTGTGTGGGCCTGTCTCCTTTGCTTTTGTGGCTAAAAATCTGGATAACTCCTGAACCAGAACTTTCCAGACTTATCCTTCAGGACTGTTTAGCCCTGGATAAAGGTGAACATATCCCATGGCTCAGATATATACATCATGGCCTGAAGGGGTTAGGATTTTTGGAGTTTTAGAAAGACAAACTTTATTTCCCGATCAGCCGAAGCCCTGATTAGGTCCGCCTAATATGGACGGGCCCAACTCAAGCGTGGATGTAAACCCCTACAGCTCCCCTCCTTGGTTAATGTGGACATTTAGATATATAACCAGTAGATGCAGTTTTACCTTTTCTACATAGATAAGCCACAATCTAGATTTTATTTAGCAAGGAGGAAACTGAGTAAGGCACATTTCTTGGGCACATTTACAGTGCAAAGACAATGGGCAGATAATCTGTCCTTCTGTCCATGTGAAAATGTTTCTTGACAAATCACCTTGCACTTTTGTGTACTTTATAAAGTCCCTAGAGGAAGGTTCCTAGCCCCCTTCTGCATGCTCAAAATATTACATCTTATTGTTTTAGATTTTTAACTAACCTTGAAATCCTGGAAATCTGCAATGTCATGATAGGTTACATCAGCGAAGCACTTTACATTATGAAAAGGTATGGCCAGCTTGGTTTTTCTGGATGGTGAGTTAGAGATTATTGTATTTTTTAGCATTTTAATTGTCATCTTTTTCCATGTGTTGAATTATGAAGACTTTTCTGAACAATAGTTGCCCATTACATAGATCAAAAGATGACAGCATGTTTTACATTCACAAAAATAACATTATCTGGTCTGGTACATGCACTTTCAGACAAATGTGGGTCATAGTATAGACTGATTTACAAACACAGACTTATGTTTGGGCCCAATTAGGCTTTTTGCAAAGTTTGACAAGTTTCCTTTTTTTTTCATATAACAGAGTAAGATTCTTACCTATACAACAGTTTCAGTATGTTGAATACTCAGCAAACTAAGGGGCATATTATTAAGGACGGCATTAAAATTATCGCCGGTTTAGCGGCAGAAAACTGCAGCTAAACTGGCGATAATGGGCTTGATAATATGCCCTGGAGAATTAAAAAAAAAAGCCCAGGTTCACACCAGAACATGAGCTTCTATTGGAATTCACGAGGGCATATTATCAAGCCCATTATCGCCGCTTTAGCGGCAGTTTTCTGCCGCTAATCCGGTGATAATTTTTAACGCCGTCCTTGATAATATGCCCCCTACGACCCTGACTACAGGTTCAGAGCTAAACACTGTTCAAAGCGCAAATATGAGTTTTGTCAGGGATTTGAAATTAAGTGCTGTATGATTATAACATTCACAATTTTTCCCCCATTGAAGAAATTTATTAGAAAGGACCCAGAAAAAAGGCAAACATGCAGAATTGGGTATGCTTAATACAAATTCATATAACTTATACCTCCTTTCCAAAGGAATAGGAGATATTTAACACTATCATAAATGTCCTACCTATGGGTATTTACTGGGTATGGTAAAAACCCTTTTCCCAACATTTAGAATTAGGGCCCAAGTTGAAGATAAAAATTCCCCTGTTCTTGCTTTTGTCAGAAAATTCAGTAGCTTGTTACATTTATTTCCTTACATAAGTAATTGAAGAGCAATATTTTTATGTTACAATTTTGCAAATTTAACTTTGAGCAAAACACATGAATTTACAGTTAAAAGGACATAGAGAAAAGAGACAAAAAGATGAGATGAGCAGGTACATAAAAACAATGCAGTAGTTCCTGAAAATCAGGCAGAGTAAAAGTAGTATGTTGTATCCGGTGTCTGTTTGTATTGTCTGTATTCATGCTTGAGAGGAAGAACCAAAATAAATAAAACCTTTTATTTATTTTATATTTTGTATCTCTTTTTTAAATGCCTAAAAATGAAATATTTTATTATTCCCAATATCGTTTTCAGACGATGGCCATATATGGGAAAAATTAGCTACGGCTGGGTGGGGAACTTTTTTATTTTTGTGGGTTTTTTCTAACTCTTGTCACATGTTAAAGGATAGGGGATCGAGAGAGGATTTGAGATTCCTGGTATTATTGACTTTGAGGGTTGGTTATTTGTCCATTATGTCACATTATCCAGGAGAAGTATGGGATTGACAGAGAGAGCATAAAACACAAACATTATTTTAGCTATATTATCGTCACTCTAATTCCCATTTCATTTTATAAATTAGTTACAAGTGCAACTGATTCACCCCTGGAGTTAAATATTTAGATGAAAAAATATCATAGGTGAAATATTGAATAACAAAAATGTGTGCAGCAGCGGTTCCTCTGCCATGGTAGAAGAGCATTGCCCCACTGCTTGGCTGAGGTGACAGATGCTACAGTTAGCACAAGGAAAATGGCCTGTAACATTTGGCAGGCCCCATGCCTCAGTTATAGTTGGGAAAATCCCAAGCAAATGAAAAATAAAACCATGTTGTAGCATCGTTTAACTTTTTCGTTGCTGGCTGTGCTGTAGAGAGGGTAAAGGCCAAGGCATGGGAGGGGGAAGAGGAGTGCTATGTGTGCATATGTGCTTTGGCCAGCTATCTTAGCCCGACCAAAACACCCATGCTCACCTAGGTTTCTCCAGCATGGCTGCATTGAGCAGCAGGTCTGAAGAAACCCAAAAGACTCCCTGAGCAGAGCATCTTTTCAGCCGTTCAGGCCAATCCTCGCGTTGCGTTATGGAAGAGCAACGCAGGGATTGGATGGGAGTTCGTCAATGAGGCTTTGCGGAAAAGAAGAGGAAGTGCGACATAGCATGGGAGGCGAGGCGGCTGTCATCTTCAGGCACGTTTGGTGGTCCTCGGTCCACCAGACTCGTGATTTGGCCCTTCGTTTTTTGAGCTCCACATGTTCATATATAACTAATCTAACAAACAAAAATATCGAAGTGAAAATATTTGTAGCCAAATTATTGAGTTTCTATACATTATGTATAATTATTGAAAGCATATCTATTAGAAATGTTGTCATTAAACACAAACATTTACAAGTATCTTCTAGAAAAATATTGATCACAGCAATATAGTAATTTAAAATAAACACATTTAACAAAACATTTACTGGTAGAATATGGTGTTGAAGACATTTGTAATATTTTTTTAGTATGATTATAACAAACACTATTTTCTAATTATTAACTCCTAATTTTATTTACAATGGTAGTTACTTTAAAATTATAAGTACAACATTTGAAATTACTCCTCTATCCCAGCTTAAAAGTATTAGCTTTGTAATTTCTAGAAATAAATAAAATGTATATAAATGACACATTTTTATAAAAAATAAAAAAATATATTAATAATATATCTTTGTCTTTTCAACAGGTTTATTTTCTAAATAGCATTAAATAATTTGCAAATAATTTCCAATATTTCAAAAATAACAAAACATTTAAATATTAACACATATATCTCAAAACATGCAATAAATATGAATGCAACCACTGTAAATAGGAAACAATAATTTATTAATTATAATTGTTTTCAAATTCTTTATTAAATAATTTAAACATTAAAAAATAGAAATGATAAAGATTAACACAAAAACAAAAATACAGTTACTTTTTAAAATAAATATAATGCAAATATTACAAATCTATAAGAAATAAAAATACATGTTGAATTTGATGTGGCACTAAAATTTGCTATGCTTACACCAAATCAACACAAATTTAGCAATTTACATATTTGTGGGGGAGATGGTCAAATAAATATTCTAAATCTAGTCCCACAAGCATTGAGAAAAAGGCAAATATTTTGCAACAGTCTTTGGGGAAAGTACATATACTTGGGAGGAGGGGGTTAAAGTAAATGTTGTAACTCTAGTACCCACAAAATTTGGGAAGGATTCATATAATGGGGGGCTCAATTTACTATTGTAACTCCAGTTCCTTAAATATTGGGGAACGTGCATATATATAGCAAGACATTTTTAATATCCTAACTCTAGTCCCACAAACATGGGAAAAGTGCACATATTTCAAGAGCGTTCTAACCCAGTCTACCAATCATTGGTGAAACTGCACAAATTTGTGGGTTAGATTACATATGTTAACTCCATTTCCACAAACATTGTGGGCAGTGCCGATAAAAGGTGAAAAGGATGCCAGACCTACTATTTAAGGGAAGTTCATATGTCTGGAGGGGTCAGAAGAAATATTCCAACTTAAATCCAGTAACATTTGGTGAATGCATAACATCAAGTCTAATAAACATTGGACATAGTGGATATATTTATGGATCATATTTTCTATTCTAAGCCCAGTCCCAAAGGCATTGGAAAATGTACATCTATTTCTTTTATTTTTTATTTTATTTGCAGTCTCACTAACATTAGTCTAAGTGTATACATTTGTGCAGGGATTAGATTTACTATTCTAACTCCAATCCCACAAACATTTGGGAGAGTGCATATATGTGGGGAGGTGGATGTTAGAATTATTATTCTAATTTGAGGTGAGAAAAATTCAATTAATTTTCTTTTGCGTAAATACTTGAAATTTCAGCAAAATTACGTGAAATTTCAGCAAAATTACGTGACATTTTGTGTAATTACGTGAAATGCAAATCCATAATTGAATTCTATCTTTTGGCATGAATTGCATTTTTGCTTCAATTACTGGCAAAAGAATGCATTTAAACAAAAGCACCAACAAAAACAGACGCTCACCTCTGGTTGTTCTTGTGTGATCTTGGTAAGTCACTATCTTCTTTTGTTGCTATAATGCGATATGACACCCTCGACTCAACATAATGTTGAGAGTATGACATGGATAGTGGGTGTCTCAAAGGTGTCACTAAACCTCAATCTTTAGTCTTTCTTCAGTCTTTCTATCTGAATGCAGTTGTATTGATACACGCACCAAGAAATCTATAACACTCCGATTTAGGGTACTGTAGGGTTCATACCAGTCCTTTTTAATATCCACCTATGATTTTCAATCGGATTCAGCTTTCAATACTACTATTATGACACTCACATGGTGTTTTAGCTGTTCAAAATGTAATAGTGGATAAAGTGTGGGTGACTGAAGTGTTTTCTTCCATCTAATAATGGGAAAGTTTGAGCTGGTTAAGCTTAAACTCTCTATGGCTATTGGGTATTGAATTACAGCTCCCACCAGTTATATTTTAGGGTGGGTGATGTTGCTATTTAGGTCAAAACAATGTGAAATTCTGGGATTAACCTATCATAAAAGAAGTGTTATGTTTTTTCTTTAGAAGATAGGTAAACTATCACAAAATCCTTGTTTTCTCAGTCAGAGAGAGTGCTGCTTGACAGATTAGACTGGAGCACAGACATGACTGATTTGCTTATGGTAGCTCCCTATCTGGAATGGTGCATTGGGCTAAGAATATTGGACCACTGTCCAGTCTCAGACAGCGACAAGCAGCAGAAAGTTTTGTGACCGTGCCACCCATTTTCATTTGTTGTATTATTGTGAGACCTAAAGTGTGACAGTTCAGTCATTTATGTTTTTGTGCCAACTGCACTAGTCCAGACATGGATCAGTTTGATTTAAATCAGTTTTTGAACACAATCCAGATGGGAACAGTTCAGCTCAAGCTGCCAGACAACACTGATTTTTACACACTTATGGTCAACACTGTCCTCCGCACCTATCTAAAAATGCTGCAAAAAACTTTAAACATAGACTACTTAAATTGCATCCGGTAAACCCTCGTCTCAGACCCTTACTTCTCTATCAGAAGAGGTGCTACCATAAATGACCTCATCTTCTACACTAAACGTCATGCTCAATGGCGGATGGCCATTCACTCTCTGCTCAAGATCTCCTCTTCCCTGAAAACGCTCCATGGTCTTAGATTGATAGTTGCACCCTTTTCGGATTACAGTGCTGAAGCCACCATCTCCCTCTATTTTTTTTCCCTCTATAAAAATGGAACCATCCTTATACAAGCCTCGGATCTAGTGTTATTTGACACATTTTTCCCCACCATCCTGAATACAGTGGCTAATGTCAATTCAGCCCCAGTGCAAGGGCGGGACCCCCAGTGGCCCCTTGCCCTCGCAAACTCTATCACCTACCTTGCCACCACCAAATCCTGATCCCACTTCTGCTTCAAAGGGCCCCCTGCAACCTACCCTAACTCTCAATAACAATTCCCTTGCAATGCATGCGATGAACGAGCTTCGCCAGCACAGTTATCTTCCTAATCCTTCTGCTCGCTCCCCCATACTGTATGCTAGCCCTAACACACCTAGCCCCACTACATGCAGCACCACCCAGATTCTACCCAAGACACCTTCCTCCAGACCAACACAATCCCATTGGGCTCCCACCGGCCTTCAGGGGTCTCTATCCATTAGTCCCCTCCCCCACCCCACGCCACCCATCCTTTTGAGCTTGCAGGGCCATTTCCCAGAATCCCTTCCCTTGGGTCACACTCAGTCGCCTTCCGCCTTTCTTTCCCCCGACCTCACTAGCTCCTCCCCTATCATACCCATTCCGAGCATGCAGCTCCATTGCCCAGAATCTCTTCCAGCTGGGCACACTCAGTCCCCAGCCGCCCTATCTTCCACCCACTTCACTAGCTCTCTCCAGCTCCAGGGTCCCTGGGACTATAGCCACCCAATCCCTTCCACACACCCCTCTGGAAGGCCACTTGAGCAAGATAGCCCTCTGCCTACAACAACTGAAGACAGAGGTTCGGAGTCCACAACATATCACTGAGGCTTTGTCTGCTAACTTCAGACCAAGCTGTGCTACCATGAAAAATCACCATCTCTGCTTGTGCCCCAGTTGCGTGTGTTCCAGGCTCCATCCCCCCCAGATGCTCAGAGGTCCTCGTCTCTTCTCTCCCACATACCTCATAGGTGGGCCTCCGTTCTGCTCCCTAACGACCCTGCACGCCCCTCCAGATATAGAGCCTCCCTTTCCGATACGGATATCCATTCTCTCCTACATTTGTATGTTCCAGTATATCCCCCACCTTAGAAAACTTGCAAAAAATTGAATACATCCCAATGGATCCCTTCAGGGAACCTAGGCCTAACACCAGAACCTTAAATGAGAACAACCTCACGCGAGTCACCACCACGCTACCCGCTCTAACAGACGCCATGATTAGTCTCAAATGCGTGCTCCTAAATTGTAGATCGGCAGCTAAACATGCTCTGGACATTGATGACCTCACCCTGGCGCAGGATCTTGATCTTGACCTTGTAATATTGACGGAAAACTGGCTAAATGACTCAGCTGCCCCCTCCCTGGACCTTTTAATACCTCCCAACTATGATATCATTAGGCTGGATAGATCATGTGGGCAAGGTGGAGGCATCCCATGTTTACATCAGAGCAATCTTACAGTGAAGGTACTACAGACTGACCTACTTCCGTCCTGTGAATACCTATGCATTGAAGTGACTGGTGGCAACATTCACTCCTGCAAACTACACACGTTTTACCATTCCCTTTGCGACAACCTTCCCTTCACAGAACAGATTATGGACATTATTTTGGCCAATGCAGACTTCCATGGCACTCAGATCTTCCTGGGAGATTTCAACCTCCATTGGCATGATGTAAATGATGTGGTGGTCAATAGCCTTAACTCCTTCCTTCTTGACCTCAACGTAATCAAAATCTGTGACAGCCCTACTCATATTAAAAGAGCTACCTTATATTTTGTCATTGGCAAAGCCAACTCAGTCCTCCTTGATTCGATCCTCCCATGTGACTGGAAAGACCACTATTGCATCACCTTCCGTATCCTGGAATTGGTAAGCTCAAGTAAAGCCCAGCCCAAGAACCCAAAACAGTTGAAAAGATGCCTAAGGAACATCAACCGGCATGATCTGATGTCTCTCTATGATAACATCCTGCCCCCCCACCGAACATGTCGGATGTCCACGGCCTTGGCCGCTCCACTACAGTTTAAAAGAATCTGCTCTAAACTCTCCAAACCATGGTTAACTGATAGTCTTAATTCAGAAAGAAGAAGCTTAAGACTTACTGAAAGGTTATGGCGGTCCTATCCCTCCCTTGAGCATCTTTATCACCTAAGATCCCTGAGAAGCATATATAACAAACGCATTAGATGCTCGAAGGCCACCTTTTTCAGATCTCAGCTAGACCAAGCAAAAAACCGTCCTAAAAAATAGTTCGAACTCATCAAGTGCCAAGCTAATAGTCATCCGAACTCCACACTTCTGGGTAAAGGGACTTTGCCTAATTGCGATGAATTTGCTGATTTCTTCACAGATAAAACCAGTAAGATTGAAACTGAATTACGATCTGTCAGTGACCTCATGTCGTTCAGTCCACTGACCTCGCTCTGTCCACTTGGTAGGGATTTTATTGGCCAGTCGTAACCCCAGCTCCCTAAAAACAATGCATCGTGGAGACTCTTCCAAACCTTGGATGAATGCGCTATACGTAAAACGCTGTCGACTCTGAAACCTTCCGACCACTACAACGACCCGCTGCCATCGAACCTTTTCCCGGAAGTAAGATCCTCCTTACTAACACTGTGCACCACGATTGTCAATGCATCACTTCTGCAAGGTGCTATTCAAGATTGCCTTAAATCGGGTCAAGTAACACCGATTTTAAAGAAACCTACTCCTGTTCCTACGGACCTTCAGAATTTTCGGCTAATCTCCAACATCCCCACCTTAGCCAAGCTCCTGGAGAAATGTGTGCTTGCCCATCTCTGGAACCACATCGACCATTTCCAACTCCTGGACTAATGCCAATCTGGTTTCCGCTCGGGCAATAGCACAGAGTCGGCCTTAATGCACTTTGTCGATGATGCACTAAGAATGCTGGACCACAATGAGTTGTGCCTACTGATCGTTCTGGACCTCTCATCAGCATTTGACACTGTCAAACACGATAACCTAATTGACCTCCTGAAAACCCAGGATGAGGTTGTCTGGGCCTGTGCTTAATTGGTTCTCTTCGTTCCTCCTGAATAGATCCCAACGCTTCAAGGTGAACTAAACCCTGTCCCATCCGGCACCAGTAAGTCTAGGGGTTCCCCAAGGTTCAGCACTCTCTCCACCTCTTTTTAACTTGATCATGGATCACTCTAACAGAAATGCTGAAATCATCCAGCATTTATTATCACATGCATGCGAATGATGCTCAACTTTACCTGAAGATCGCTTCCCCTGAGGACATCCAGTCCCTCAACTCAGTCCTGCTGGAAACACAAAGCTGGCTGACTCCTAACCACCTGAAACGTAATGCCCTAAAAACAGAATTCCTCCTAATATCACCCCATAAGTAATCTCCGATCATAGAACAATGGTTGAATCAGCTTACTGCTTTTAACTGCAGACCCTACCACGTGGATTCTGCATCCTCACTTGGTATTATACAAGACAAAAGTCTGAACATGAAAAAGCACATCCGTTCCCTCACCAAAGGAGCGAACTTCCAACTCAGCATCCTAAGGAAGCTCAAACCCTTTCTCCTGACTAATGACCTAAAGGTTGCAGTGCAAGCATTGGTGATCGCAAAGCTGGACAATGGCAGTGCAATGCTCTGTGGCCTGCCCAGAGTGAAAACGGCTCCCTTTGGGTGGCCCTAAATGTTGCGGCTATGCTAGTAACAGGCACTAAAAAATTAGACCACATATCTCCGGACCTGCTGGCCCTGAAAGGCCTCCCATATGAAGCTCGGATACAGCTGAAAATTGCATGCATGAAACACAAAACCATCCACCTCAAGACCCCAATGTACCTCGCTCAGAAACTGGAGCTCCCTTGTGGTTCAAGAGCCTCCAGAAGTGCCAGCACCCTCTTACTCAAACCACAAAAATTCAAGACAAAGACCTACAATCGAGCACCCAGGATCTGCAACTCTCTTCCCCCTGAAGTCAGGGTGATCCTTTCCACTGTCCTCTTCAAAATAGATGTTAAAGGGCTCTTGATGAAGAAATATCTGCCTAAGTCTGCCTTCCCCACTTGACCCCAAATGTCAGACATTTTAAATCTATGTACTTTTCGCTGAGTTGAATATGTTTGTGTACACATCCTTCTGCACACTCTGTAAAGCACTCTGATACCCTCGGTGGTCATATTCGCGCTATATAAAACTTTCTAAATAAAATAAATGTTCCTGAGGACTTTGCATCATGCTTGCACCAACCAACGTGGTACATGCATGACACAAATCTCGAAGTCATATTTTGGAAGTTACGCAAAGTTAGTCTGTGTGTGCGGCTTTGAATGCCTTCAAAAATATGGAGCAAACATTGCAGCCCAAATGGCTGTGTTGTATTACACAGCCTCAACCACAAATATGGGAGCAGGCGAACTGCATAATTGAATGTTTTAGTAGGGCTCAAAAGAAAGTGGCTCAAAGATCAGAATCACAGAACACGTCATTTGCTGGCACACTGCATCAAGTTTTAAGAGCATAAAGTAATGCATTCGGCCGGTCCGGGCAACCTGCCTCACTAGCATTTCTAAAGACGGCTGCATGCTAGGAGGCTCATTTCAGGGCATCAGAATTATTTTCACGGGTCCATGTAATATGGGGGTAAATTGAACCGACTTTGGCATCCAACCCTTTCATGGGCCTGCACCACACACATTACCACAGGATAAAAGCCCTCTAACAATAACATTGCCAGATTAATCATTGAAAGATTCTACGATGGACAGCGCATTGTGATGACATAAAATTCGGACTTCCAAACAAAATTAGGAATGCACGAAATGAAACTCGTACTCACATAAAGAGAAAGGTATGAGAAAAGGGCAGTGTGGTGAATGTCATGGTGCACTGTGCCAACAGCAAACGAGAACGAACTCCAATCCATAACCCTGTAAGTGGTAGCTAGCTACAGGACCTCTACCCTCAGAAGTATCAGGCCTTTGAACTTCCACCGATTATTCCCCTAGAAATAAGGGAGAGTGGCATGTGAACGGTGAATGATTATTACTCTATTCTATTTAAACAGCTGTAGCAGGATCGTATTAAATACATAGAAACGAAAACAGTCTTTAAGCGGCGTCGTGTTTTATAAGCAGCTGTCATTCTTGTTTCAATTACTGTTTTAAAAGGTTTCATAGAAATCTTTTAGCGATTAGCTGTAACGCCCACCTCATAATATTTATATCTGCTAGAGCAGTCACAAATGTAAAATAAATGTATTTTCGTGTAACTAGGAATCCTAGGATTCAGTTGACACCCATGGAAAAGGTCCCTTTTCCACTGTAAAGTAGTAAATATTCACTATCGAATTTCGACAACTTCAAAGTGCACTGTTATGATATGGAGGAGGTCTGATGTCATAGTATACAACTAGCGACACTAGTGACTGTCAGCACCAACAACTTACTAAATGTCGCAGCTATATTGTTTCACCCTGGCAAAACTCAGCCAATTACTTGTTTTCCAGTTACATTTTCTCGGTGGTGTGCAAAGGTATATCACATTGAGTAAACGTTTTACATATTTAGAGGTGTTGCCTGCATTAGGTACTCATGTCTGTATGTAGGAAATGTGGTTACTGGTTGAGGGGGATGAAACACTTCTCAAACAGCAATCACAATCCTTGTCAGGGTGAAGCCACAACACCCCCAAAATTAAATCAGGGTAGGTGATGAATTCCGCTCCTGTGGCAGAGTTTGCAGAGTTTTTCCAACTCCAAGTTCTGCTTAGAGCACAAAGATCCCCAACACTCCCAGAGTGGAGTTGTCCTCTGGTGCGGCGAGAGCAGAAATCATACCCCAGACCACCTTCCAGTGAGATCTCTCAATGCCGGCAGTCACAACAGGTCACTACTGCTCATGTTGAGAAACCTGCCATTTGTGTTAAGAGAGCTGCTGCTCAAATAGAACATCTTCTTGATGGCAGAAAGAGGCATCTCCCTCTTGCGCTGCGTGTGGTGTCATTCGTGTTGGTTTTACAGTGCGGGACAAACTCCCAGTGCTTAAAATGAGTGTGAGCAGCGTGACTTACTCCATTTTGATGCATGCAGAACTCCGCAGGGCGTGGCGGAGTTTATTCTGCACTTTGCAGTTTCTGCATTGTAGACCTCCGTGAACTCCGCCCAGGCCTAAAATTAACCTGCACACTACCTTCTTGTAACTTAGCAAAGAGCAGTGAGTCTTAACTTAGAGGCAATGTGTTAAGTATTTGTGAAACACTTCAAACAATATTAAAATTAAAACTCTACACAAAATGGATCCCACAACAAATCAGAAACATGGAGTAAATTGTACTAAATAAGACAAGACCAAAGTATCAAAAATCCAATCAGTAGAACCAGAGACTTGCAATTTTAAATATTTAAGTGAAAATACTGCCACAAATCCCAAAGTGCCACATGTGGATATGTCACAAGTTCAGGCTGACCGCAATGGAGCAGGGGTTAGATGCATGGACCAGATTAGTCCTCATGAAGAGTTACGTTCTCAGTCCAGTGAAAAGAGTCCCATTCACAGTGGAGGGGGCAGTAAGGAGCATTGTGAACAGTCATCAATGTAGCACAAAGAGTAGGCCTGGCATTGCAGTTCATTGTCACAAGCAGGCGTGCTGGGGCTTCACAATGGCATTCCTCATGAGTGGCCAATACTGTAGTGCAAAGTGTTGGATTGGAAAAAGTTTGGTTTAGCGGGCTGTGCGAGCTCCAACATTCCAGCACCAATAGGAAAGTTTAGGGCCATGAAAAGGACAAAAACTTCAAATCAGCTCCACTGAGGCCACACCAAGGGTCCATGACCCGAGGGGCACCATCTGGGGATAAGGGGCTTACTCCAGCTGGACCTTAGTGTTGGCTAAAGTGTTTGGGAGCGTGTTATGTCCCTGTGTCTCTGAACAGGATGCCAGGAGACTAGACAATGGAGACACTCTGGGAGTTCTGGGTTCAGGTGCAGGTCTAATCCCTCTGATTCAGGCAGGAGGGCAGCTGGGCAGACATCCAACAAGGCAGCAGTCCAGCAAGGCTGTGGTCCAGCAGGGCAGCAGTGCAGCAGAGTGGCAGTTCGTTCAGTAGCACAGCAGTCATTCTTCCTGGCAGAGTCTCCACAGGTCCAGAAGTGTCCTGAAGAGTTAGTGTCTGAGGTTCAATATTTAAACCAGGTTCCTCCTTTCAAGTGGGAGAAGCTTCTAGAGCTTTTATTTGAAGTCCAAAGGTTTCCTGCCTGGCTCCAGACTAACTGCAGGGATATGCAACCCTCTTTGGAGACAGGACACAACCTATTCAAGTGTAAGCAGGGCCGTACCCAGCTCTGCCATCCCATCCTGCCAGTGATGGCCCAACCAGGCACACCTAAACCCCTTGTTGAATGTGGCTGTTTAGGAGGAAAACACAAAGCCCAACTGTCAGCTAAACTCAATCATGTGACCCAGAGACAGGCTTCAGGTACTAAATGGCTACATCAGGAAAATGTTACCTTTCTAAAAGTGGCCTTTTCAAAATTGTAATTTAAAGTCTGACTTTAACCATGAGAGAGGATTTCTCGTTTAAATTCCAAAGACACCAAACATAAACTATTTACCTGTTTCTAATGGAAGTTATATCTCATTACATATAATATTGCACCTCCAATGTTATGCCGTGGGAGAGGTAGGCCTTGCAGTAGTGAAAAATGGCTTTGAGAGTTTTTCTCTACCAGGATATATAAATGTCCAACTTTTTAAATACACTGCACCCTGCTCACTGTGCTGTCTAGGGCCTACCCTAGGAGTTACTGACATGTTTTAAAATTGAAGCCTTGGGTCTGGCACAAAGTTCCATTTGCCAAATTGAAATGATAGTCTAAAACTTCACTAACAGTATACAATTGTAGGCTTGAGAAATGTTTAGAGGTGTACTTTAGTGGGTAGCACAATAAGTGGTATAGGTCCACTTGTATGATTTAACTTATTTAATCTAGTACATGTCTTACCACGTTGCTAGTATCGGAAGGTGGTTTATTAGTGGGTGTAGGTAGATACCTGCCACTAGTAATAGGGGCACAATCACAATATAAGATCCAGTCATGGTCTCAATAAATTATTCCCTTATTCAACCCTTGGTAGGTGGTTGTGAACAGGCAGGCTTCACTTAGGAGAAAGGTGTCTAAAAACACCAATACATTAAATAAGTAAGACACAACTGACGGTAAAAATCCAACACCAATTTAAAAAATAGGAAATATTGTTATGAATGAAATGACCACAAAACGACAAAAATATGGGCAACCAGATATATGAATTTTGAAAGAATAAACACTTTCTAGAGCTTAAAAGCCAAAAGCGCCAACTTGGGGGATCTGGTCACGCTAGACCGGGACAAAGTCAAAGTTGCAGGTCAACTGCGATGCAATCGTGGATCGGTTACACTGAGCCTGAGGGCCAAGTCAAGTTTTTACCTTCTGACTAAGTCACTGCTTTTTTGCTCGATGTCGAGCAGGTCCCCTCAGCAGTCCGGGGAAATGGGATTGACGATGGCAGCTTGCTTCAGTAGGATGTCTCAGTCGATTCCTGGAAGTCTTGTTGATGACAATTGGCTCCTGAGCTTCAGCGGGACATAGCTGAATTTTAGGATGTGTCACGGTTTGATGTCGCTGGCTTGACTCCTACAACATATTGAGCTTTTAGGTCGAAATGATGCCTCCACAAGGTCCTTTGGCATTCTTGATGGGTACACAACGACATTCAAGGTTCCAGAAGTTCCAAAAGTTCTCAATTGCTTCTTGGGGAGTTGGGACTACAGTTCCCACAATGCTCCTGTAAAAATCCTTTAGAGTCCTTTAGAATCCTTTTGCTTTCAGGGAGTTCACTCCTTAAATGTTTAGTGCAAACAAAGTTTGGCCTGGGCGTAGTACTACGCTACGCTCGCGGAGCGTGCGTAGTTTGTGCCACTACGCGCTAAGCGAATTGCACGTAGCACAGTACAAAAGCACGCAGCGTAGTGTAGCAGGCATTTTTTGCTTGCTCGCGGTCCTCAACGTCAAGTTGGCGACCAAGCAAAATCAACATCCCGGCAAGACTTTTTCCTCGTTTGCAATCAGCAACATCAAGTTGCCGATCACGAGAATGGAAAATAAACCTCTCAGCAAGATTCTCAACGCGGGGAGGTCAGGTTTCTCATTGCGAGTGGTCGGGTATGCTCGTGACTTCTCGTGATGAGAAACTACCAGTCCGCATTGAGAAAGCTGCCGCTCGAGTGCAAATCTACTCGAGCGGCAGAAAAAGACCGCTTGCATTGTGCAAGATGCCGTTTGCAATGATTGCACAGTGCAGACAAGCATCCGGCACTGTGCAATCAGTGCAAACAGCATTTTCCTTACTGCACTACGCAGTTCGCGAAGCTCGCGTAGTGCGAAGTGCACTTCACGAAGCTACGCATAGCTCTACTATGAAAACTACGCCCAGGGTTGAAAAAAGTCCTTTGTTTACTCTAGTTCCAAAGTGTGCAGCAGGTGCAGTCAGTCAGGGTGCAGTCTTCTTGGTGCAGGCCAGGGGTTCCAGCAGGGCAGTTCCTCTTCTTCTTTTTTCTTCAGGCAGGGATATGAGTTGGTGGGGACCTCTCTCAAATGTATCCAGGCTTCTGGGGTGACAAGCAGGGGACCACCCCTGACCCAGGAGGTACAGGGCATCACCGCTCAGGTATGACAACTTCCTTTAAAGTGTGGCATTTGTCTTTCCAAGTAAGCACTATTTTTCAAAATCCAAAATGAAAAAAATCTCTCCTGGAGCTTAAGGTCTGGCTAACCCAACCTACTGATATGGCTAACTTTCCGTAACACTCCCTTTCCCCTGTCCACCCCTCTGCTATTTCAGTTACAGGGTCTCACATCTGGCTGGGGGTGCAGGAAGTGGGGTTGGGTTTGGGTCCTGTCCTAAGTGTCTTTACCTTTTTGAAGACCAGTTTGGCTACGAAACCTTTATCCTGCCTTTTCCTCTGTAGCTCTCAGATCTCCTCCTACCAGATGTCTCTTTGTTTCTTTTCAGGGCACTTCCCACCTCAGCAGAGCAGCTTGGCTCAGCCTGTCAAAGACAGGCCAATCAAGAGAGGCTACTCTAGACCTGGATTTAGGCACATCAGTAAAGCAAATTCTATGACTTCTTATCTATCATAGTTATAATAAATCTAACCTTGGCAAGTAGTTTGATTTTTTCTAACTATTATTTATATACTTTGAAGTATCATTTTAGCTCACTCCTTTCTATAGTTGGACTGTATTAAAGTTTAATAAAGCCTTCACATGTTCGCTCATAGAGCTGATGAACTACAATGGGGGAAAATTAAATTGGCAGTTTTCCCTCACCAGGGCATATAACACATCTTTTATATTGTCCCTGCTTATTTTTGCAAGGCACCCACCCCTACGGTACACAGGGAATACCTTAGGGGTGACATATGTAAAATTAAGGTAGCTTAAGTCTTTGGAAATACCTTTAATTCCAAAGTCAAATTTGCATATAATTTTAATTTAAAAGCAGCCTGCAAAGCACAACTGCCTTCTTAAATGACAGCAGGCCACACAGCAGAGCATATTTAAGAGCATTAAATCTGCTGGGCCTCTAAACCTACATACCCATATACTACCCACCATATACTGGTGGCTTACAGGTAAGTTGTCATACACATTGTAATTCCATCTAATCATCAAATACATTTTCATAACAGTCCTTTAGTGGATATGCACCTCCCTTTTTAATATTATTATTAGAATTTGTTCTGCTTGTTATTTTTGTCATGATTGTTTCTTATTGCTTTTTTTCTATGTTTGAAAGTCTAATAAACTCCACCTTGACGTATATGACTTTTATGCAGGCTGACACCAGCTCTATGGGGCTATCCACAATTGTAACATGACAAACTTACAATTTCTGTGTCTTTTTATTACTTTTGTATTTATTAATTCCTTATTTCGGGGTCGATTCCGATTTGGGAAAAAAAACGTCCGTACGATTCGTATCCGGAGCCCTCTCTGTACGAATCGTAAACATGCCGTACGACCCGACGAGTACGATCCGGAACGTGGTATGAGGACGCGATTCGTACGGTCCTCGTCAGGTAAGGGCCATTCGTACGGAAAAGCACACAATCACATACACACCGTACGGTCCATACACCCCATGATCGCGGGGTACGGTGCGTACCCCTGCGATCATGGGGTGTACGCACCGTACCCCTGCGATCGCAGGGTTTATGCACCATACACCCTGCGAACATGGGGTACGGTCCGTACACCCCATGATCGTGGGGTATGGTGCGTACACCCCATGATCGCAGGGGTACGCTCCGTACCCCTGCGATCATGAGGGGTACGCACCGTACCAGGGGGGGGGGCGTTCGGTACCTGTTTCGAGGCGAACTCTGCTTTTACGGCTGTTTTTAACTCCCGTAGAAAAAGGGTTGTATGGTGCGTACCCGACACAAATCGTACTTGCTGGGTCGGAAAAACCAGCCGCGAACCATACGGATGTAGCGTACAGCGGGTTCCGAGGGAGAATCGTACCGGGATTTGATTCGTACGGTCTCTGTACGATTCGTACGGAGTCCAGCTCCTGGTACTTCGTTGTACTTCGTCGTATGTACGGGGGATGTTGCAGGGTACGATTCGTACGGGAAAAACGCTCCGAACGGCTATTCAGAGCGGTTTTTCCCAAATCAGAATCAACCCCTTTGTGTCAACATACAAAAGAGGTAAAAAATGCAATTTTTTTCAGTAAAAACATTCTTTATAACAGTATTTTACATTTATAACAATTTCATCAATATTTATGTTGTTTTCCATCACATGCAATAGTACCTATATCATTTCACTTTAATTACACATCCCCTAACTACTGACCACACTTGCATACTGAACTAACATACTATCATACATTCTTACTCTCTCCAAGTCAACGCATGTTTCGGTGGTGAATTATCGCTTTAAAGCCATGTTCTTCAGTACCACTGATAACAAATATAAAAGGTGAGTGGTGGGGGAATAGAATGGATATCACATTTTAATTTGTTTCAGATCCAGGGGACTGTCATGAAGCAGTCTCATTTGTGTGTGTTTTAGCTAGAGTTACAAGATTAAAATGGTTGGTGTCCAACCAACCGTACTGGTCCTTGGCATGGTACCATGCCAAGGACCAGTAGCCAGTCTCAGCCCAAACCTTCATAACAAGGTCGGAGTGCTGGGTAGATCATTCGGAGTACAAATAACATGATATTCTTTACCACGCTGGCCTAGTATTACATCATTAATTGTCAATCTTGGAACTTATGAAAAAGTGAATTGCCAGAGCAGACTGAGTAGGGAAGGGGCAGTGCATCGGTGAGTTGCCTCCTTCTGATCTTTTATCTAATTTTAGGAAAGGGGGCTGTGTGACCCCCCTTTCCTTGACCCTTTTGTGCCAAAGGGGACCCTACCCCTGGGGCCTGACCCATTTTAATTTTATTTTTAAACAAAATTAAATGGAGGGGGGCACGCGGCCCACCCTCATGAGGCCGATTTCGGCCCCGGCAACCCCATTCCCCAGGGCTAGGCCAATTTTTATGTTTTATGTAAAGCGGGGGGCCGTGCGACTTCCCTCCCAAGGCCGATTTCGTTCCCAGAGCCCTGCCATTCTTTTTTTTTTTCAAGGAAGGGGAGCCAAGTGGCCATACTCCTAGGGCCAAGCCATTTCTATTTTTTTTATTTACATTTAAAGGAGGGGGCTGTAAGGCCTTTCTCCTGAAGCCAGTTTCGGCCCCAGGGACCCCATCCCCCGGAGCCAGGCCTTAACTTTATCCTTTTTATAAATGATAAGGTGGCCTGAGCGGCCCCCTACCCAGGCTGATATTGCCCCAGGGACCCCATTCCCCGGGACATGGCCACATCATTGGGAGCGTGGGGGGATCCACAAGGCACCAGCAGTCCCTGCCAGCTCCCTGCTTCCTGCGGTAGCCGGCATTGCTTTTGGGTAGAGGGAGCTGCAAACATGCAGCTCCACCTCCCCAAAAGCAATTCTGCTCCTCTTCATGAAAGCAAGAGTATTTTTCATGCTCTTACTACCAAGAAGCATAGCAGAGTTTGCTATAGCTTGGAGGGAACAGTTCTCCTGCCAATGCATAGCATGTTGTGTTTCTATCTAGGACCCTAATTCAATATTCCCGATTTATGCCCTTATGTGGTTATAATAAATAATATCCTTATAAAGGCATAAGAATCATATCCATATATAGTCATAGCCCATGCAGTCCAAATTAGGCAAGGCTACTTCTCCAGACTCCTAGAAAGTACAATGCGTTCTTTAAAGAAACCAAATCTCCAGCAACCTGGGAATTCCCCATGCCGTTGTTTTGATTTGTCCTAGAACTCCTGCGAGCACTGAAAGAACGGCAAGTTCTTAGTGACATCTTTTATTGACGTCTTATGTCCAACCTTACGTCAAACCCGGCACCTTTCAGGTATAAATATACCAACGTTGCCTTAAGCAAACACACGGTGGTTTGGAGCAGAGCGGCTTTCTACTTGCCCGAGAGCCCAGCTGATGAGAGAGCCCACAGACGCCGCCCCTCCCCTTTGACGCACTGAGAGAGAAGCTGTCTTTTCTCCTGCCGAGAAAATCCAGCTCCGGTGTTTCTAGATACCCTTGCGGGTTGCTGGGATATCGAGTCCTGGGAGAGAGATACAAGTCCTCCTGCATTCTATTACCCAGGTACGGAGCTGACTAAAACCCTTGAGAGAATTCTTGATTCAGATTCCTTGGCAAAAACCAACTTAACTTAAAACTGCTACTTACTTACTCCTTTCCACGTATTAGGCTTAGGTCAGGTACACCGGGGTAGGCGTAGATTAGAAGCACCAGTTGAGAACGTTAGTTAATGTTTTTATGTATGTATATATTTTATCCATTTTAAAGTATCATATGGCTAAGAAACCATATCAATGCTTTTAAAGTATTATTTCATAATACTCCTTTTACTGTACGCACTTTACTTTATGATAAGTATTGCCATTATGGCAATTCATTTCTCTTGCATGAGAAAGAAGACTGCTCAATAAATAACACCTTTTATTGAAAACGCCTGTCTCTCTATTTCTCTGCACTCTGGTGAAACTAAGTATGCACTATTGACTGAGTGAAATAGCTGTCTATTTTTTTCACACGACTCTAGAGATACACTCTTTATTCTGAGGGAGCAAAGTTGTCATGTTTATGCGGTTGTCAGAAGCTAATCCCTTCTTGTCTAAATCAGGAGAGTTAACTCTTTCCTGAACACTCGAGAAAGTTTCTAGTGACCTCTGAGCTAGCTAGCAAAACTAATTAAGTCTAATATAGTCAGTAGAGACCTAGTCGACCTCAGTCCTACGTCTACACTGCTGTTTATATTATTCCAATGCGCAGAGCCTACTGGGAATATAGGAACTACACTACATGGCGCACAACGTTTGGTAAGGCGATAATCTAACACAAGACATTAGAGTAACTCAGTCGTGCTTTTTCCCACAGAACCCTTTTTCCGTAAAAACTCCAAAAGACGTCTGGAGTGGGTAAAAGGTTAATATCCGCCGGAACTTAGTAGGATGAGAATCCTATGTATTAGTTTTGGTTTAGTCAACGTTGAAGGATACAGGGTTCCAAAATGTTATGCACCTAATCTTTGTTTCCTTGAAACTTGCTCTGCAACAAAAAACTTTCTGTCAGTAAAATGCCGGAAGGTGACGAAGAAAGAGATGCTACAGCGTCTCAACTGTTGTTAGATGACACAACTCTCCAACAGAATGACCCGAATGTTATAATCATTCCGGTCAACGTAAGAAGAACTATAACTCTTAAACTTATAGAAAATGGAGTATCATCACGAGGTGGTACAGTCATATTCGTGGTAGAGGCCCATGAATATCGGCAGACAGAGGTATTCTACTCATGGATAAATTTTCCAGCAGCAAACGCTGTAACAAAAGAATTCCACTATTACAAAATAGAGGAACCTCCGGATGAATACACTCCTTTCGAGGATGTTGAAATCCCACTAAATTACCAAGAGCACCTGCTCTGGTTTAAAGGCACCCTAAAACATCAAAATCAGATCACCAGGCACGGTCCACTAGGTAGACCAGGAGCCACGTGGCCGGTTCTAGCCAGCTACACACCACATCCCGACATTGATAAAATGTCAGACCGGGAACTTTTAGCTCAGCTAAAATTACTAATTAAAATACATAGACAATTGGTCCAATATGTCATGCGGACTTCAACAGTCCAACCAAAAATTAACATTCCACAGCTGACCCCTCATCAGGGGAACACAAACAAAATTACACCACAGAACATACAATCATGTCATGGTAAAATACCCGCAAAATGGGAACAAATTCCATTCTGGTTAGCACAAAAAATCACTCAGATAGAGGCAGTATTTCCAAATACTACGCCTACTGAGAAACACAGAATTCTGACTATCTGTCTTCCAATGGGGATCGCACCACATGTGGAGGACTGTGACACTTGGGGCACGGTGTTTGCTTCCATCTACACAAAAACACATGGTGTTCCGTCCATGGCGGTTATACCATACGTACTAAGACAGATTCAAAATGAATACGGTCCAGAACCTGCTTTAACTCTAGGTATGAAATTACCGAAAGATTTCAAGCAGGTCTCGGCTATATTATTAGCCAAAATAAAAGGAGAAGCAGCATCTGTGGCGATCCGCCAGAAATTGAAAGAAACAGATATAGCAGAACAACCTTTTGAACTTGCCAGAATCATATAAAAATCCTATGAAGAACTAGGAAGAGATAGTTTGGGTGGGAAACCAGTAAAACCCCAACTAACTGAAAGTCCTGAAAAAACCTTTATTAAAAATAATCTAAATACTCCGAAAAAGAGTTGGGATGGTAATAAACATTCCACTCCCAGAGAAAAATGATTCCAGACCGAGGAGGCAAGTCTCCCCAAAGGGAGCCCTCCGAGAAAAGATACAACCTTAGAAATAGGGATAATTTGAAGAAAACTGATAGATATCAAGATATTGATACACGTCCCCCTCGATCTTTTCAGACTTCCCCACAGAAATCGGAAAGAAGAGGACGGTCAGAACACAAGGAAGAGCACGTCAAGCCCAAAGACAAGGAACCTGCTCATGAAAGTAAAAAATTACAATTTCCAAGAAAGAAGGCAGCCAGTATTAAAATAATAAAACATGCCGAGGATACTGAGGACACAACTGAAAAACGGAGAGTGGGCCCAGACACTGCTAGACAGCGCAGCAGAAGTGACAATAGCTCGCAAGATCCTGATGAATCTTCAGGAGACAGTGGACACTAATGAATACATTCAAGTGGAAACTGCAGACACCATAGTTAGCAAACCCCATAAATTATACGAAATAGCATTGCGTATAGAGGGGGACAAGACTAGGAAAGTAAGGGGTCTCTTTTGGGATAACCTTTTGAAAGGCTATGACATTCTGTTAGCTGAGAAAGACTGGCCATCAGAGTTTGTCAGGGAGTGCCCTCATGGCGAAAAAATGATTATGCCTGCCTTCTCAATTCATATTCCGATTCATAAAAAATATACACTTGCAAGAAAATGGGCAGTGGCCCAAGCTCCTGCATTATACAAAAATCATTTAGGATGGGATGAGGACTCTCCTCCTCACAAAATCCAGTAAAAAAATCAGCCCACTGCACAAAGGCAGTACCCAGTTAAGCAAGAAGCTAAAAAACAAGTCAGGGAGATTTTAGATCAACTTGAATACCAGGGGGTGATTGAAACATGCACCTCACAAATGAACAATCCTTTGTTTCCTGTCTCCAAACCAGCCTTTCTTGTTATCCCTCCACAGGGTGTGCCATTGTCGCTTCCCCCCCCCCCTCCCGAGACCCATGGGGTGTGGATCTTGTGCATTACAAGTGAGAACCCTGTCCAGTATTTGTCAATTATTTCTTTTTTGACGCCATACTTTACATCACCTTTTGCCTCATTTTCGGGGTAGTTTGATCGCCTAACCACGAGTGTTGTGTTACCGGCCGATCTGTCCAACGGCCATTTCTACATGACATAGTGCATGTTTCTACGCTGTTCCCACCTATAGGACGGCGTTTTCTTGCACTAAAATAGCGTTTATGGCACCATGATCACCTTCTCAGTAGTCTGAAGCACGTCCACACTAGGGGGCCGATTATGATGGCGGACGGACCAGAGTCCGTCCGCCACCATAGAGTAGGAGGGACCGTCCGCAGGGGCAGCGGCGGTCCCTCCATACAGATTAGGATGTGACCGCCAGGGTGGCGGTCACATCCTCTATGTTTAACATTGCGGCGGATGCAGCTTCAAGCTGCACCCGCCGCAATGTTAAATATGCATGCACGGCATTTGCGTGCACAAAGCGGCAGGCACCGCGCGGTGCCTGCCGCTTTGTTCACGCAAATGCAGGGGGGTACCATAGGTACCCCCCATGTGCACCCCCCACCCCCCCTTCACCCAGGGGGCCCGCAACGGGCCCCCGAAGTGAAGGTCCGTATGCTTTTCCACGGCAGAAAAGCCGCCGTGGAAAAGCATACTTTTTACTCCATCCTAATATGGCTGGCGGTGTCTGATAGACACCGCCAGCCATGTTAATGCTTTTCTGCCGCGGTCGGAATGCGACCGCGGCGGAAAAGCGGCGGACAGATCCTAAGACCCACCAGCCATCCTAATTTGGCGGTGGGTCTTGCCAGCATCCGCGGTGGTTTTCCCGCATCCTCCGGGCCGGCGGTAGCTTCCGCCGGCCCGGAGGATGCGGGAAATCCACCATCCTAATGACCCCCAGAGTTTTTACGCTGCAAAAAACCCTTGAGATGGATCGCACTAACTGTGTGTTGTTTGTCTTTTGTGTATGTATGTCCTTTTCTTTCAGACAGTACAGGGACCTCAAATTGAAGGTTTCCCATCACTTTTGTTTGGTTTTTGCACTTTATTTTACACACTTGTTTTTAACTTTCACGTCCTCTGGTAAGGGTGGGCCTTAGCGCGCCCATACCGCCGAGGTACACCACCTGACGGTCCTGATGAAAGCCCAGTAAATGACACATAGACGGGCAGAAACATGTTGACCCCACTTTAAGTGGAAACAACCGAGTCATTAACTGGTAGGTTTCCCACACATATTTTACTTTTGTCAAACTGACCATTGAATAAAAAAAATTCTGTATGGTACAGTTTCTGACATTTTTAATTCACATTTCTTTTTGACACTTTTGCCACAAAGAACCTGCTCCACAGTAATCTGGCATTGTAGCACACCAGGGAGGCATTCGGCTTCTCCTGGTGGGCCCGATGATGAAGCATGTCACCACCCAGGGTGGTGAGTGAGGGCTTCCTAAAAAAAAAAACGCTGATTTCCACTGTGACTTCTTCAGGGAGATTTATTCTCTGTGTCTAGTGCTTACACTTGTGGAGTGGTGTGGCTCACTGGTTAGAGGCGGCAGACCCGGAAGCAGAGAACGGCCCGGGACCAGGGTTCAATTCCCGACGCGGCAGGGTCGTGGACCAGGGTCAGCGGACTCAATAATTCTCGCCTCGGTGCCTACTCTAACCAGGGATCACACTCGGCAACTCTGGGCATTAGCTTGCCTCATCTCTACAATGGCACCCCACATTCGCCGGGGATGCCTGGTTTCACCTTGGAGATACCCAGTAGGGACCATCTCACAGGGATAGCCAGGACGGGTTCCCCAGCGGTCTACAGCGTCACGACGCCTCAGGGCAGCAGTGCACTTTACAAGACACATACATTTACATTTACACACGTCTCTCACGACACTCTTTTGTTGTTTTACAAGATTTAACAAGGGGGACCAAGAGTGCCCTTTTCCCTCTCTCTCAATTTGTTATTACTGCCTAAGCAGCGGATAGCTGTGAGAGTTACCTTTATTCTTATTTTTTCACTCCTTTCCAACTGTCAAACATGGCGAACTTTGGACTTACATACTCAGAGGAAGAGGTAGATGCACTACTTGCAGATCCAAATCTTTTTGCTGATCCAGCAATATCACATGCCATTTCCCACACTTCGGAATGGGAAAACCTGACGGAGCAAAAACGTGAACGGATTAGAACAATCCTACATGGAACCATTTTAAAACAATACCTATCAACCAACACTGCACCGAAAGGCCTGCTGGTTACAAATGCCCCGCGAATCTTTCTGAATGACGCCACATTCCGTAAAGAATCGGCCATGATCGCATGGCATTGTACGCGTGATTGGTTGGTTTTAATCATAAAGACGGCATTACGCCTATCCGAAGCGCTTATGGTGGAAATCCAACAGACAGAGTCACAATTCAAGACAACCATTACCGGCTATAAAAAGAAACTTGAGGAAATTAATAAGGAGCTTACTGAATACAAGGATTCACTGATGCAAGCAAAGGTCACAAAATTTCAAAAAGACCTTAAGAAATTTGAATACAAACAAGTGTATCCCTACTCAGATCCGGACTACACTGCTCCACGCAGAGACGCTAATAGATCAGACGATTCAGATAGTAACTCCTCAAACAGCAGTACATCTAGCAACTATGGCCGAAAACAGAGAGGGCGACGAGGAGGCAGAGGTAGATCAAACTACCAGAACCAACAACAGAGATGGCCACAATATGGGGCACCCAACAATGGCCCTCCTCCCCCCTTTTCTTCCAACCACAGCCACCATTTCCAATGATGGGCTGGAACCCATTTATGCAGCCTCAATATCCCCAAAATCAACATCATATGCCTTTTTTAGAGAGAGGCGGAAGGGGAAGAGGAAGGAGAAGAGGCAACAGCCAAGTAACCTGGGAAGTGGAGGATCCTGTGGGGAACCATACCAGGAGCAAGTCATCAGCACCGGGCACGAGTGCGCAGGGAGTCTAATAACCAATCTCTCTGACAAAACCCTGAGCCCGTCGTAAACCAAGGTACTAGAGAAAGGCCTAGGATTCGTACCAACTGCGAGACCTGATAAGTTCAAACTCCATTGTGAACTATCAGAGTTCCTCAGGAAATTAAAACTCAAGGCTTTCTTTGAGTCTACTGTGGACTCAACAAATGACATTACACCTAGCGCAGATACCAACTTAAGATTGAAATCAACGTTTGTTCCACCTCCACACACAGTCCCTGCCGAAATAACAGCATTTGAACAGGCAGTATTCAATGACATGGACACTTTACCCACACCTACTCCCTTTAGGAATTTCTCAACTTCAGAGTACCAGGCACTCGAAGACCTTAAAAATGACAAATCAATAACAATTAAACCAGCGGATAAGGGCGGTGGCTTGGTGATCCAGAACACCCAGGATTATGACAAAATGTGTTGGGATCTCCTGGATAATAGAACCAACTACACCCCGCTCTCTATAGACCCTACCCCAGAACTGAAAGAACGCATCCATAACATGGTCAAGGATGCAGAAGAGAATGACCAGATTTCCAGACACGAGGCGGCATATGTCACGGCAGGAGGCAGTACAATCCCATATTTCTATACTCTGCCCAAAACGCACGAAAACAAAACTCCTCCACCGGGCAGACCTATTGTGTCGGGTATCGGCTCTGTGCTCGAACCTCTTTCCACTTTTTGTGATCACTACCTTAAACCACTCATACAAAATACATCCACGAACCTGAGAGACACAAAAAACCTCCTACAATTACTAGAACAAATCACCTTCCCTGAAGGTTCCATCACCCTGGCTACTCTTGACATCGAGAGCCTTTACACAAGTATCCCACAGGACGACACCCTTAGAGTCATAGGAACAGCTTTAGACTCTATCCCCTGGAAATACCAAACACCCAAAGAATTTATACTGCAATGTGCGACCATGGCTCTGAAAGAAAATTACTTCGAGTACCAAGGAAAGCTTTTTCTTCAGTCTACTGGAACTTCCATGGGCAGTACCTTTGCTCCTAGTGTAGCGGGGCTGTATGTCTACAATTTTGAGACTAAACATATACTGCCCACTAATAATCCCTTTATCTCCTCCATAGGATTATGGAGGAGGTATATCGATGACATCATCCTTATCTGGAAAGGGGACGAGAGAGAACTCGAAGAGTTCTTCAGGTGGATCAATACCCTTGATCCTTACCTGAAATTTACACACTGCTCAAATAAACAGTCAGTGGTATTTTTGGATGTGGTGATCACAGTACAAGGAACGCTTCTAACAACTAGGACTCATTATAAACCATCTGCAAAGAACAACCTCCTTGAGTTCTCCAGTCATCACCCCAGACCCCTCAGAGAAAACCTGCCCTACGGGCAGTACCTTCGGATACGCCGGAACTGTAGCGACATCAAAGACTACAAAATACAAGCTGGGGATCTTACAAAAAAACTCAGAGCAAGAGGCTATCCCAATAAAATCCTGGAGAAAGGAAATAAACGTGCCAGGAACCAACCACGTGAAGCACTTCTGGAGGATAACATCAGGGAACCAGCAGAGATTCCCCTTACCTGTGTGACAACTTATAGTTGTTTATCTGACGCCATGAAAAAGTCCATCAACAAACACTGGAAGATAGTGACAAGCAACACCTGGGAAAAACCTCTCTTTTCCTTCAAAAAAGGCAGAAGTATAAAAGACTCCTATGGTGCACACGCGTCCGAAAGGACCAGTGTCAAACTCTCACGTTAAGAGATCCGTCACAAACGTGTGGGGTCTACCACCTATTGTCGGGCACTATCCCTGTTCCAACTGCAGTGTGTGTCACTTGACCACACACACTAAAGAACTCTCCTTAGAACCAGGCAAGACTTGGACACAAAGGAAACACACTAACTGTAATTCCACCAACGTTAATTACTTGATCCCGTGCCCCTGTCTAAAAAGATATGTGGGCATGACCACTCGCAAGATAAAACAACAAATCTGCGAGCATCGCAGCAACATCAGATGTCGCAAGATCACAACAAGGATGAGAGAGCATTTTCTCCAAAATAATCATACTCCAAATGACTTACATTGGACCATGGAAAACACTGCCAGCCTCCTTTTTGAAAAGGAACAACGCTGGGTCTATAGATTGGGTACCCATCGCGATGGCCTTAATGATCAAATTCCCTGGAGCTCAGTACTGAGGAGGTAACAATTGTGATGGGCTACACAACCACCTCGCTTGCCCTTCTTTGTTACAGAGGGAATTTTACAAAACACTGAATGCTTTGCCCTGCAATTCGCTAATCAGTAACCTTGCTTACCTTTGCCTATTATTGGGGCATCCTTACTCAAGACTGAACATTTCGTTTTTAATATTTGAATTACTTTTTTGCCAGTTCCACTTTTTGCTCCTGTAGTGTGGCGCTGTGTAATTCCACCTTTACTAGTCAATAAAAAATCTAATTATATCGCTCTCCCGATCCCAAAAACTGATCACAAAAACCAATGTAGTTTTTTTTCGATTAAATAAAGTTAATGAAGTTCATTTCCATCCTGAGTTCCAAGCCTCTTCTTGGCCGGACTCTCTGATAGGTCCCTATGACTCACATGCTCACTATCCAAGCCTCACAGTGATGCTGTAACCTGATTGGCTGCCTCTCCCAAGCCTCACTTTCAGTTCTTCCATGGATTGGCTATTAGGTAATGAAGTTCATTTCCATCCTGAGTTCCAAGCCTCTTCTTGGCCGGACTCTCTGATAGGTCCCTAAGACTCACATGCTCACTATCCAAGCCTCACAGTGATGCTGTAACCTGATTGGCTGCCTCTCCCAAGCCTCACTTTCAGTCCTTCCAGGGATTGGCTATTAGGTAATGAAGTTAATTTCCATCCTGAGTTCCAAGCCTCTTCTTGGCCGGACTTTCTGATAGGTCCCTATTACTCACATGCTCACTATCCAAGCCTCACAGTGATGCTGTAACCTGATTGGCTGCCTCTCCCAAGCCTCACTTGCAGTCCTTCCAGGGATTGGCTATTCCGCCTGGACCAGCAGCCGCCGCCCCTGTCAGCACCACACTTTAGCTTTCTTCCACCACTGCCCCATATCCACGGGGTCCGGTAGCAGGAGACGCTAGGTGCAAAACGGGTGGCAGGCGTTGCGGGCGTAAGATCTCCAAACCACCCTCACTTCCAATCAGATAAGTAATCTGCACACACTCTTTCCTTTGTTTTAACTCCGTTTTTCGCCTTTCTTGTTATCCCTCCACTGGGTGTGCCATTGTCGCTTCCCCCCCCCCTCCCGAGACCCATGGGGTGTGGATCTTGTGCATTACAAGTGAGAACCCTGTCCAGTATTTGTCAATTTTTTCTTTTTTGACGCCATACTTTACATCACCTTTTGCCCCATTTTCGGGGTAGTTTGATCGCCTAACCACGAGTGTTGTGTTACCGGCCGATCTGTCCAACGGCCATTTCTATGTGACATAGTGCATGTTTTTACACTGTTCCCACCTATAGGACGGCGTTTTCTTGCACTAAAATAGCGTTTATGGCACCATGATCACCTTCTCAGTAGTCTCAAGCAGGTCCACATAGAGTTTTTACGCTGCAAAAAACCCTTGAGATGGATCGCACTAACTGTGTGTTGTTTGTCTTTTGTGTATGTATGTCTTTTTCTTTCAGACAGTACATGTACCTCAAATTGAAGGTTTCCCATCACTTTTGTTTGGTTTTTGCACTTTATTTTACACACTTGTTTTTAACTTTCACATCCTCTGGTAAGGGTGGGCCTTAGCGCGCCCATACCGCCGAGGTACACCACCTGACGGTCCTGATGAAAGCCCAGTAAATGACACATAGAGGGGCAGAAACATGTTGACCCCACTTTAAGTGGAAACAACCGAGTCATTAACTGGTAAGTTTCCCACACATATTTTACTTTTGTCAAACTGACCATTGAATAAACATTTTTCTGTATGGTACAGTTTCTGACATTTTTAATTCACATTTCTTTTTGACACTTTTGCCACAAAGAACCTGCTCCGCAGTAATCTGGCATTGTAGCACACCAGGGAGGCATTCGGCTTCTCCTGGTGGGCCCGATGATGAAGCATGTCACCACCCAGGGTGGTGAGTGAGGGCATCCAAAAAAAAAAACGCTGATTTCCACTGTGACTTCTTCAGGGAGATTTATTCTCTGTGTCTAGTGCTTACACACTTCTCTCACGACACTCTTTTGTTGTTTTACAAGATTTAACAGGGGGACCAAGAGTGCCCTTTTCCCTCTCTCTCAATTTGTTATTACTACCCTCCAAACCAGACGATTCATATCGTCTAGTTTTGGACTACAGACACCACTCCTGTTGCAAAACATTTGCAGTACAAAACTCACACAGTGCAGCACTAATGAATAACATCGTGCGCAAAAAATATAAAACGACATTTGACATCTCTAATGGATTCTTTTGTCAAAACATTGCACCTGAGAGCAGGTATTTGACCGCTTTCTCAATAATGGGGTCGCATTAACACTTCTGTCGACTCCCACAGGGATTCAAGAATAGCCCAGGATTATTCTCAGCAAGAGTAATGGAGTTACTACAAATATATGATGATGAGGCATTATCTTATGTTGATGACATCTATCTAACAGATGATGACCTGGAGACACACCTGAAAAGAGTAAACACCATAATACTTGGGTTTGCAGCTGAGGGTTACAAATTCAACTTTAAAAAATCACGAATTGCCCATCTAACTGTCCTATTTTTAGGATATGAATTATCAAGTGAAGGCAAAAGCCTAGCAGACAACTTCTTAGAGAAGTGTGCTGTACTCGAAGCACCTAAAACGCTGAAGAACTTACAATCAATACTAGGTTTCCTGAATTTCGGAAGAACATACATTCTAAATTATTCAGAGAGGGTTAAACCTTTCTATGAATTATTAAAACCTGATTTCAAACCAATAAATTGGACTCAGAAACACACAGAAATTTTAAGATCATTGCAAACATACATGTTAGCTAAAACAAAATTGCAAACATGCGAAAAAATACGCAACCTTGTAATCCGAGTCATCCCAGGAAGATGCGGATTCACGTACCTAACCTCTAATGAAGGAGAAACTGTACCAATAGCTTACAAATCACACTTGTACACACAAGCTGAAATAAAATTCAGTTCTACTGAAAAAATTCTAATAGCGGTTCACACTGCTGTAGCAAAAGAAAGAGCCCAAGCCCAAGCCCAAGGCAGAAGAATAACTGTTTTAACAGCAGAATCAGCCCTTGAGGCATTAACAAGCCCACGCAATTTGACTGCTGTGGCATTAGATCCAAAATGGATACAATGGGAAAATTCTTTGCTGCAAAAGACGTGAAATACTATTTTGACCCGAAAATGAAAAAACTAGAAGATCTAGAATATGAACAAGAATATACTCTGCCAATCGAAATTCTGCCTCTCAAACAGTACACATGTGTAATCTACATGAACAGATTTGCACAACACTACGATGTAGATAAAGAATCCTACAATGCAGCGTGCGCGATTGTTAAAGGTCGCTGGCGCTTTGGTAAATTCAGACCAATAATAACCAAAACTGAACCACTCAGAAACTGTTCAGCTCAGCGAGCTGAAATAAGATCTTTAAAGATGGCGCTTGAAAATGCCGATCGTGAATTCCCGACACTAATAGTGTGTGATTCGCATTTCTGCGTCAGGTCTTACAACAATGACTTGCAGAACTGGGTTCAAAACGATTACAAAGATGACACAGGTGCCACAATAAAGCATAAAAAGCTTTGGGAACAAGTAGTTCTTTTACAGAAAGAACTACAAAAGACTCACGTGATAGATACACTGAGTCCTCAACGTGATGGCGTTCACGTTGCAGGGAATTCATTGGCTAACAGAGCCACAGCGGAAGTGATTCAACCGGCTTCCGTAGCCACAAAAAAGCGTACTAAAAAATACATAGACGGAGAAACAATGCTCGCGATAAAAACCTCATTAAAAGGCGACTATGCAGCATTACCTCTCGGCTATCCACTCAATTATACATACATAATAGATGCAAACTCTATTCCTTTTGCTCAAATTCCTGGAGTGGGGGATAGAGTAATTCCAAACACGAGCAGGAGAGTCTTCTTGATTGAAGCGGCACACATGGGATTGGGTCTAAGGCACCAAGAGATCAAGGAATCTCTAAAAGAATTACAATCAGAATATTGGTGGCCGGGGATGAGCTTGCAACATTACAAATTTGCAAAGGATTGTCCAAACTGCAACAGAGATCGCAGTCGTGAACCGGACCAGACTAGTACCAGGACCCCTTTATTAGAAAGCATTAGGCTATCTATAAGCAGAAATCCAGTAGGAGAAATGCGTCCCCATAATATTTAAGACTAGATTTACTTAAAATGTATACACCAGCGCTCGGCTGACGCCAGAACTGTTATAAAAGATTTGCGAGTCTTTATCGGCCCATACGCAATTGGCATGCTACATTCTGACCAGGGTCCTGCGTTTAGCTCTCGGGCTTACAAGGAGGCCATGGCCAGCATGGGCATTGCATTGCGGTACTCTTCCCCATTCCATCCTGAGGGAAATGCGGTAGTGGAAAGAAAAAAACGGGACATAAAGCAATCTATAACGGCAAGGGTATTAGGTTCGGATGATGGGTGGGTCAAACATTTAACAATTGTCCAACGTAGTCTTAATAATCTGCCAAGAATTTCTCTAAAAGGTCTCACTCCGTACGAACTATTGTTCGGTACTAGAATGCACATTCAGGATCTAGATAGTCATACTTCAGTGGTAGAAGACAAAATCCTTTGATATCAAAGACCGTTTGGCTGTTTTACAGGACTTAAATGAAACAAGAAGAAGCCTGAGTAATATAATGTTAAAGCAACAGCCAACAGCCACTGAAGAAAAACCACCTGTCCCAGCAAGACCTGTCAGGATTCCAAAGATTGGGGATCTGGTCAGAGAGAAGATCGCGGTGAAGAAGGAATTTGGGCCTTCTTACAGAAAAGCAGTACCTGTCTTAGCTGTCAGCGGAACAAGATCAGTTGTACTACCGCCCCTTGCTGGTAAAAAGGAGAACCGAGTTGTATCCATCGACCTGGTAAAACCACAATCATGTGGCCAATAATAAGTAGTAGGCCCAGTGGACTCCCAAGAAATAGCAGAATACCAAAATTTGCTACAATCCAAGAGGTTCAAACTGAGAGACTAATCACATTTGATGAACCTGCAATGAATAAAAAAGGACTATGCAACAAAGCCATGGAACTTGTGCCTCTTGAAACCCAAATTGCAACAGTTCGTCAAGAAACACCTGTCTACAATGATGTAGCATCGGACTATACTAATGTCTCCAAGAAAGATCCAAAGACTAAAGAAAACCCGGAAGCAATTCCAACAATTGACAGAACTGCATCTGGCTACTTCATCAATTTCTATGAGTTTTCCGATGATCCTAGTGAAGATGAAGAAACGCAAGCAACAAAAACTTTCAAAGACAAAGTAACTGAACTCTTTTCATCAACTAAAAGAAACCTATCTGGTCTCACCATGGAATAAATTATGGATTGTGTTAGGTGTACTTTTCCTCCTACTTTGGCTCATCATGGTTCTTTGTTTGGGAAAATTAATTGAAAGAAAATACAGTACAATGGAAACAGCAAGTCAGAACATCAACTTGGTCCTAAAGCCTCAAAAGTCATCTCACATCGAGAAAAGAGAATTGTCATCAGTGAACATCACAGCCAATCCAATACCCGGTGGGGTAGCATGGGACAAAACGGATTATGAAATCTATGGCCCGATTGAGCTATTGAGATATCCACACCAGTTCAAGATTTCATCAAGTGACTTTGTAAAAACAAGTACTTTCTCTGATGATTGGGACTTTGACAATATTAATAATATGATGTCAGATTTAGTAATGTCAACAAAATTCACTGAACAAGATTATTTGCAGGGTTCAGCAAAATATGAAGAAATGTACTGCTATAATCATTTTTGGTCATCACTATTTGCATAAATCTGCACAGCCTAGAAATGTTTTTAATTATAACCAATGGGAACATTGTGCAACACCACCTAAAGGCAGCTCGAAAACATTTTATGAGAAATTCCCATACTTCTCAGGGTTTAACAAGTGATGCAGAAACATTTTATTTTAGAATGTTAAATAAGACAGGAATGAAAACAATGTTGTCAAATACTAAATTGATTTATTCTGAAACATTTTATGAAAAAATGACTACATTTGGTTTTGAATTCTGAAAAAACAACATTGAAACAAAAACCATCTGGGGTTCAAAAGAATGGCAGGTCCAAGGTTTAGAAGCATTATTTAGAGCCTGCATGATCCCAGAACAATTAATATTCCTGAATGACACCATTCAGCAAACAACCTGTCTTGGTCTAGCCAAAATAAAAGACTTAAATAAACCGTCTATTCCGAAGCCCATAACTGATAGTAATAGCACTACAGATGTGGAGATAGACGTATCCAATATTTTACACCAAAACAGAACACATCCTGATTGGAAAAAATGGTTGATCTGGCCCACAGACACAAATAACTGTCAAGATAGATTCCTGAACAAAATACAGGGGTTAAAACTGAAAAGGCCAGACCCAAGATACTGCAAGAGACAACATCCAGGGATAGTTACAACATACAGTGTAGGGAAACTATGCCTTGAGTGGCTACAGAAATCCACACTGGCTGAAATTAAGCAACACTTGACTTTACTTAAAGACGGTGCTGACTTGCGTGATTTCATACTGGGACCACGCAAACAGCGTCAAAAACGTTTCATAGCGGCCGGTATATACGCTGCATACAATGAGGCTTGGAAAGTAACACAAATTGAAACAGCAGACAGAAAAAATATGAGAAATTGATCGTATTCATTTGGAAAAATCACTTTTTGTGGTGGACCATGGGTTAACGACTCTGTCCTCCAGAATATATTCACTGGACAGTATTGTATCATCTGCTATTGATATAATAGAGCAGGACTTACTAATGTTACAACATGGTCAGTCACAAATACGTTCTATTGTACAGCTTGGCTGGACGTTGCAAAATCTGCGTTCAGGCTACGTGCCATGGCGTTTAATCAACACAACTTCATTATTCTCTATCTTTAACCTTACTGATAAACAAATCAGTTTGGCACAAAAAGGAGCAGACTATACGATTCTGAGCATTGAAAAACTTGAGAGATTACCATTGACAATGCCAGAAAGACCTGTCATTGAATGGATAATACACGGAATAATTACAATTCCGATAACAACTTTCCAGTTTAAATATTGCCAAGAGTATATACCAGCGGGCCAGTATGAAAGGTTGGGTAAAGGATACATCAAGTCAACATGGAAATTACCTTATACATACAAATGTTATAGTGAAAGAAAAAAGGAGGTATTTCTTAGTGGTAACAATTGTAAAAAATCACTAAGCGGTACACTTCTGTGTCAAGGTATTAACTTGCACGGAGCTTGTGAAGGGTCTTCGAATAACCTTTCATGTCACCTGCACGGCACTCCTGCAACACAGATAGAGCCATTCTTTAGACAGCTTTCCAACGGCAGCTACATTCTAATAAGTGACCACAGCTGTTGTGGCATGGTGCCAGGAAAGGCATATCTCGTGAGCGTTAGTTCCATGGTCACTTGCTGTATGCAAGTATTGTATCCAAACAGCAATCCAGACATGGAGGCGGCAATATGGCCTTATTTGAATATCTCTTCTATTGGAATTGATACTTTAAGCAGAATGAAGTCTATTATTCTACAGACAACTGTGCCTTTGACCTCGTCCAAAGAAACGTATGATCTGCAAGTTGCAAGGACAGCGGCAGAGATACATTCCCTATTGTCAACAAATTGCCCCGTGCATTTCGTAGAAATGTTAAGTCAAATCTTAAACATGTCTGATACCAGTGACATCGCACATGTATTTAAGACAATTTTTTCGGGACTGTTAGCACCCTTTGAAACAGTTCTGGCCTTTATCCTGAATTTTGTGCATTCCATTTTTGGCGGTCTGCCTCTTCTATTGGGACTCGTAGCAGGAATTTTATTTTTGATCCTTCTGCTCCGATATGGCAAGCCAAGCCACAGACAAGACTCCAGCAACGATGGGAGAAACGATCCTAGCTATACGCTACCGGGACCGCACCACTAAAGTCCTCGGATTTGCCCGGCTAAGAGATCTAAGTACAACTTGGTTTCTTTCATTCAGACCAATCTGGCAGAATTGCATCTTACCTGTGCTTCGCTGTCTGCTATGCGGAGAAGAATGCGTGTTGGACATCTGTCTTACACTACCATCAGCAGTATCAATGGATATCGATACCTTGCTAGGTCCTGTAACGACTCATGAATCGTGTTGTCCCCAGTGGCTACCTATTCTGATGACAGCATTCGTTGAGACTTCACCACTACGAGTAGGTGCGGTGAAGTACGAGAGGAAAGCAGCACCAAACAGGTACAACTTTCTGTGAGCATTGCTGATCCAGACATCGATGATAGCAATCATTCTCACATGTGCACAATTTCAACCTTTTCAAACTTGGTCGAACTTTCACCTGATGTTGTAGACCAATTTTTTGCAAGTCTGTCTGAAATTATGTTCTCCCCTGAACAACGAGAATAACTTTTAAAACAAAGAGGACACATCATCCCTGAACTCTGAATTCGGCCTTCAGTTTTTGATAAACACAGCTACTGAAAACATTTGGAACTATTTTTTTCTCCTGAAAGCGAAATTATTTTTTTTCACTTCCAAAATATTTACCCTTTTTCTGGCACATGGTAATCTGCCTAAAGTAGAACTATTCTTAGAGAACAGAGCTTCTAATTTGGGAACTCTAGAGACAATATTTTACCTCAGCCTCTAGCACATGTACAGCATTTGTATAAATATGTGATGAAATGGTCTCAACCTTCTTTTCTGTACTCAGAGCCATTTCATGTGTAATTTTCGAAATTCATTTAGCTAATATAAATATGCATTTAACTGAATTATACCACTGCTTGAAAAGCGTAAAGTACCAATACTCATTTTCGTGTATTTACCATATACCATTTCAAATGCAAATTATGTATTTTGGGGTGGGTTGGAATGCACACATGCATTGTTATATGTTTAATATTGCTTAGTTTTAGTAATGATGGACATTAATTCGTGAAGTGGGTGTTGTGTTTCTATCTAGGACCCTAATTCGATATTCCCGATTTATGCCCTTTTGTGGTTATAATAAATAATATCCTTATAAAGGCATAAGAATCATATCCATATATAGTCATAGCCCATGCAGTCCAAATTAGGCAAGGCTACTTCCCTAGACTCCTAGAAAGTACAACGCGTTCTTTAAACAAACCAAACCTCCAGCAACCTGGGAATTCCCCATGCCATTGTTTTGATTTGTCCTAGAACTCCTGCGAGCACTGAAACGACGGCCAGTTCTTAGTGACATCTTTTATTGACGTCTTATGTCCAACCTTACGTCAAACCCGGCACCTTTCAGGTATAAATATACCAACCTTGCCTTAAGCAAACACACAGTGGTTTGGAGCAGAGCGGCTATCTACTTGCCCGAGAGCCCAGCTGATGCGAGAGCCCACGGAAGCCGCCCCTCCCCTTTGACGCACTGAGAGAGAAGCTGTCTTTTCTCCTGCTGAGAAAATCCAGCTCCAGTGTTTCCAGATACCCTTGCGGGTTGCTGGGATATCGAGTCCTGAGAGAGAGATACAAGACCTCCTGCATTCTATTACCTAGGTACGGAGCTGACTAAAACCCTTGAGAGAATTTTTGATTCAGATTCCTTGGCAAAAACCAACTTAACTTAAAACTGCTACTTACTTTCTCCTTCCCACGTATTAGGCTTAGGTCAGGTACACCGGGGTAGGCGTAGATTAGAAGCACCAGTTGAGTACGTTAGTTAATGTTTTTATGTATGTATATATTTTATCCATTTTAAAGTATCATATGGCTAAGAAACCATATCAATGCTTTTACAGTATTATTTCATAATACTCCTTTTACTGTACGCACTTTATTTTATGATAAGTATTGCGATTATGGCAATTCATTTCTCTTGCATGAGAAAGAAGACTGCTCAATAAATAACACCTTTTATTGAAAACGCCCGTCTCTCTATTTCTCTGCACTCTGGTGAAACTAAGTATGCACGATTGACTGAGTGAAATAGCTGTCTATTGTTTTCACACGACTCTTGAGATACACTCTTTATTCTGAGGGAGCAAAGTTGTCATGTTTATGCAGTTGTCAGAAGCTAATCCCTTCTTGTCTAAATCAGGAGAGTTAACTCTTTCCTGAACATTTGAGAAAGTGTCTAGTGACCTCTGAGCTAGCTGGCAAAACTAATTAAGTCTAATATAGTCAGTAGAGACCTAGTCGACCTCAGTCCTATGTCTACACTGCTGTTTATATTATTCCAATGCGCAGAGCCTATTGGGAATATAGGAACTACACTACAAGCAAACTGCAATGTCCTGCGGAGGGGCACCCCAGGACATTGCTGGAGCCGGCCCTAAGGGGTGGCAGCCCCCAGGGCCATGGTCGGCTCATGGAGAGGAGCAGCGTAGCCCCCTCTCATCTACTATGCAGCCCCAAGGAGGTGGTGTCCCCGGGGCTGGGGGTCTCAATTTGTGCCCTGGGGAGGTGGCATTCCCCAGGGCTGCAGGGGGGCTGTGTGGCCCCAGCATTGCAATACATTAACCCCAGAGTGTTAGTGGTCAACGGGACTGAGTTGGGGTTCTCTAGCCCCCAAGCACTCTGTTATCTACATATGCATTCTATTAGGTATTTAGCCCCGGGGAAGTGGCGGTCCCAGTGCTGTGGGGCTCCAGAGAACCCTGTATTATTAATTCAATTGCCCCTGGGACCTGGCCAACCTGAGGGCCTGATTAAACAAAAAACGGGAGACCACGCTTCCTTTTTGTAAAAAAATTCAGCGCAATTTGTGGATCCACCGTGACTCTTAACGAAAAAAAATATGCATTTTTGGCGCAGGGGGGGGGGGGGTCCATTTGGAACCCCCTGAAGAGGCCAAGGGGGTGAGGGTGTTTCTACCCTGCCCCCTTTTCTTGTTTTTTCACCTTTTTTCTTGTGACTCGGATAAACTGTATATATATATATATATATATATATATATATATATATATATATATATATATATATATATATATATATATATATATATATATATATAATAGGTTTCAGGGGTGTTATAGTTAGCTGGACATTTCACAAAACCATAGAAATTTCTCTGTTATAGTTAGTTCTGCTAACTATAACTCGCGCGCCCGCAATGCACTGCTGATGATGTCACATATTACATCATTCATGACATGGTGATCATCCAGTGAATGTGGTTTAGTTTGAAATTTAAATATGTATTATATATATATACCAATCTGTATTGAAGATTGAGTGGATATGTAACTGTCTGGATGGAGGATTTAGTAGCTGTCTGACTGTCTGTTTAAGTGAGTAATTAAAAGTGTCTCTCTTAATACATGGATTAGTAACTAAATGTCAATGTGTGCATCACTGTCTCTGTTGTTGTATAACTTGCTGCATCAGTTGGTCACTAACTACATGAGTGTGTATATTAGTTATTGATTAGTTGGGTGAGTATTTGTATGGGACACTGAGTTTGTGTGTGGTTGGATGGGTTGTGTGTAACTCTATGCATAGATGTGTGAATGGTTGATTGACTAGGTGTATAGGTTTAAGAGTGCATGTGGAAACAGTTGTTTGGGTGACTGAGTGTATTTATTTGTGTGTTGGTGAGCGAATATATGTTTTAGTTGTACATCTTCAACAAAGTAAAAAAATAAAAGGCATTGTTTGTGAGAGTTGGTGTATATAAATAAGTATATGTAAGAGTCAGTGATTGTGAGAGTAACTATATGAATGAGTGTATAATTGTAATGGTGATTTTTTAACATATTAACTTTGAGTTACTATATGTTTGAATACATTAGGTGTTGTCTGTATAATTCTGTAAGTGAGTAAATGTAAGTGTGATGATTTTTTTTCATGAGTGAGTAGGATGACTGCATTACTGACTGAGATAACTGCTGATGTGTCAATGTCTATATATGTGTATAAGTGTATTTGATAGTGTTCTATTAATTAGTGACTGCATGTATAAGTGATTCTGTTGTGGAATGGGTAGTTGTGTGTGTAGACTTAGGAATCAGTGAGTGGGTATGTAGTAACTGGTATTGCTGTGTCAATGGTTTCAAATATGGTACTCTGTATTTTACAGTGAGTTATGAAAGGTTATTCTAGTGTATGATGAGGTGTATCAGATTGTCACGTGGATGATGACATCAGTGATGTCATCAGTGATGTCATTTGAGATTTCATCAGTGATGTCATCAGTGATGTCACTGACCATGTCATGAAAGATGTAATATGTGACATCATCAGCAGTGCATTGCGGGCGCTCAAGTTATAGTTAGCAGAACTAACTATAATGGAGGAATTTCTATGGCTTTGTACGAGTGAAATGTCCAGCTAACTATAACACCCCTGAAACCTATGTTTTTTTCTTTGAATTTCAAAGGTTTTTTAAATGCAAATTTTTAAGTTTAATAGTAGTTATGCCTATTTTTTTGTACTGATTTTCTACAGTTTTTTTAACTGTTTATTTATAAATATTTTATTTATTAAATAACATTATATATTTTCTGAAAATTACAACAATATTTTTTTTAATTCAACCTGAAATATTATTTCATTTTTTTATTTTAATATATTAATATTATTTTGGCTGTAAATTAATTTTTTTCCAATTTTTTTTCGGAGTCGCGCGCCCAAAGCATACACATCACGGTGGGTGCGCGGATTCTAGCCGCCATTTTAGAAAAGTCATGAAAGATCCGCGTACAGTGTGCGATGGCTGCGTGTTTTTCAGTTACATCATATACATTTAATATTACGTGATGTGCGAGATTGGTATGCGACCAGTCCATGACTTCTGCTCCCGCGCATTCACAACACATGCACATTAAGGTACGTGGTGCTTGCGCGGTGGCGGGTCCCGCGTGACATCATATACGTGCTGGGGCGCGTTGGGTGCGCGACTCCCGAAAGAAATGTATATGTTCTAAAATGATATGTATGTGTCTTTAATATACATATTAGGGCAGGAGATGATCTAAGATATTCATGAAAATAATATATTTGAACTTATAAAATACTTATATTATTTTAAAATATATTTTTGTTATGTCGCGTTGGGTGCATGCTTCGTGAGGGCAGAATGCACTGATCCTACGTGACCACAAAAAAAAAAGATTTCATTGGATCATAACATTTTCCACTGTAACTATTGAAGGCCCCCACCCATTTTAATCATTCTTGTTGGAGCATCTTCAGAGAGACATCTCTTTTCCTACAAGAACCATTTTTGCTTGGTTTTTTGGTGTTTTTCAATAAATATCAAACAAAATAGCATCTGGACAGCAGCAGCAGCAGGAGGAAGTATCTTCTGAAAATGAATTCTTGCAGGAGGCACCACGTCAACAGAGACCAGAATCTGTTGTGTGGAAATTCTACACTTTTCCACCTGGAGAGAAGAAAGTACATGCGAGAAAGGTGACGTGCAAAATTTGTGACCGAGTCCTGTCAAGAGGCAGTGAAAAAAAATACTCTTGTGGCACTGCTTCTATGTACAAGCATCTCCGGACCACCCATCCTCTCAATCTTGATCAGGAGGAAATGATGCGAGCTGCTTTGAACCCCTCACCTGCTGTGGCAAGTATGTCTGAAGCATCCTCAGGAACACCTGCAATGGACATTAGGCCAGAATTCGCCTTTCTCGAGCAACACTGTGTGAAGTGTAAGAAACACACACTTCGGTGAGCAGTCGGTGGATGCAGTTTGTGCTGCGCAACGCAACCATTGTTGTTAATGTTTTTTTTGTTTTTGGAATGATCTAAAAGTTTCCTGTTTTATTCATTCGTTTTTTTCTTCATTTTTTGAAAAAAAAACACAATTTTTTTTTTTTTTAAACTAAAAATGAAAAAAGAAGAAAAAAAGAACTATAATTGCAAGTTAATAAGTAAAAGTTTGGTTGAATATATGTGTACAGCATGATTGACTGAAAGAATGCATTAGTAGTGTATGGTTAATTTATAGGTGAAGATTTATGAGGAAGTACTGCAGCGTGACACTGCAAGCTCTTTACCTGCACTGTACTGTGACACTACCGAAGCACAGGGATGTGACATATGTACATGAATATGTTGCAAATCTGTGCTTCCCTCTGCACTGCTGCACAAACTGCAGCTATGCAGTGACAAAGGCACCCTTGCACCATGGTGCAAGGATGTCTGTGTTGTGCGGAGATTGTTTTTGTGCAGGAAGGGACACCTTCCTTCACAAAAACAAACAGTAAAGGCATTTTATTCTTTCAATGTATGCTGTGGAATGCAGCATGCATTGAAAGAGGAAGAAATGAGGAGAAATGAAAACAATTCTCCTTGTTGCGCCTTGCTACATCAACTCTAGTATGGCGCAGCATTCACACACATCTCCATATTTACCATTTGTCATAAATCTGGAGATGTGTCTTGTTCTATGGGAGTTGCGTGGGAACACCCACAGCAACACCTATGGAACGCCCCTTCAATGCAAAGTTCTGTGTATGAAGGTATCGTATTTACAAGGAGAGGAAAAACCACGCAGGGTGGCTTTTCCTCTCCTTGTAAATATGAAGGAGTGCCTGGCACCATCACTACGTTACAAAAAGTGACGTAATGGTGGCGCAGGGTGCTTGTAAATCTGCCCCATAAGTGCTTAGGTATTGGCAGACTGATACAATAAGAACATAGTGCTGGATGGGTGATTGAAGAATTGCATGAGACTGACAGGATGTATCCTACTCTGCATGGGTACTACTTCAGTATTTAATGGAGTGGACCAATAGTATGTATCTGCTTAGAGATTTGTAGGGATTATGCACAGAATATTTTATGTGTACTTGTGTTGGTGCCTAGGTCATTTTATAATACCACTAGTAACTGGAATGATGACAGTGATGCAAACAGAGTGAACACTTAATTTATAAGTGCTTACGTATTGGTGGAGTGATAGGATAAGTAGATAGTGGTTGATAAGTGATTAAAGAAGTTCATGGGACAGACTGGACGATTCCTACACTGCATGAGTACTAACTGGGTATTTAGAAGAGTGTATCAAAAGTATGTAGCTAGTTAGAGGTCTGCTTGGATAGTGCACAAAATATTATAGCTGTACTTGTGTTAGTAACTAGGCCATTCCATAAGTTCATGACTAGTAACTAGAATAATTACAGTATTACAAACAGAGTGCATAGTAAATTTATAAGTGCTTAGGCATTGGTGGAGTAATAGGATAAGTAGATAGTGTTGGATGGGTGATTGGAGAAATGCATGGGACAGGCAGGAGGATTCCTACACTGCATAGGTACTAACTGGGTGTTTAGAAGAGCATATCAATAGTTTGTAGCTGGTTGGAGGTGTGCATGCATAGTGTACAAAATATTGTACCTGCACTTGTGTTCGTGACTACGCCATTCCTTTAGTATATGACTAATATACTGGAGTAATTTTAGTGTTGCAAAGAAACTGCGTGCTGAATTTATAAGTGCTTAGGTATTAGTGGAGTGATAGGATACGTAGATAGTGCGGGATGTGTGATTGGAGAAATACATGGCACAGACAGAAGGATTCCAATGCTGCATAGGTATTAACTGGGTATTTAGAAGAGCGTATTAATAGTATGTAGCTTGTTAGATATCTGCATGCATAGTGTACAAAACATTGTACCTGTACTTGGGTTAGTGGCTAGGCCTTTCCTTAAGTATATGACTAATAACTGGAGTAATCACAGAGCTGCAAAGAGAGTGCATGCTAAATTTATAAGTGCTTAGGTACTGGCCGAGTGATAGGATACGTACATAGTGCTGGATGGGTGTATGGACAAGTGCATGGGACAGACAGAAGGTACTAACTGAGTATTTAAAAGACTGTATCAATGTTATATCGCTGATTAGAGGTCTAGATGCACACTGCACAGAATATTGTAGCTGTACTAGTATTGGTGTGTCTATGGTTTCGAGAATGGTAGTCTGTACTTTAGGGTGTGAGGAGGTGCATCAGATGATCACGTGGATGATGTCATCAGCGATGTCATTTGAGATGTCATCAGTGATGTCATGAGTGATGTCACTGACCATGTCATGAGTGATGTAATATGTGAAGTCATCAGCAGTGCATTGTAGGGGTGCGAGTTATAGTTAGCACAACTAAGTATAACGGACAAATTTGTTTTGTACAAGTAAAATGTCCAACTCACTACGACGTCCATGAAACCTGTGGTTTTTTCAGTGACTTTCTGAGGTTTTCTAAATGCTAATTTCTAACTATAATGTCCCAGAAACTTGTGTGTTTTTTCAGTGAATTTTATATGTATGTATTTAATCTCCCCTCACTCATACAAGGAAGGAATCGGCACTCAGGTTGTAGTTTGGAAGTATGTAATCTGCAAAGGATGTGATCCACGCATTTTGGCTCATCTGAACCTTGATAACGGTACAAGACGTCATTGTAGCATCCTTATTCAAATGTACAAATGCCTCCAGTTGCCCACGTTAACAAAGGACTACATATTACTTTAATCCAAAAAGCTGGCGGCCATATTGGCCTGGTCACGATGTGAAAATTCAGGAATTGATACAATAAAAGAAAGAAAACAAGTGTTAATATGCACACAATGTCATTTCAGCACATTTTGCCCCGTGACCGCCATACCTGTATGTTCGTCAACGTGACTTATTCATAATAAACATACTTAGGATTGCAAACATCAACATAAATATTGGACTACACATTACTTTAAAGTGAAAGGCTATCGGCCCTATTAATCTGGGCACGTTGTGTATTATAATGGTTCTTATACGAAAGAAAAGAAAAAAAAAGGTGTTCCTATACACACACTATCCCTAAATAAAGTTCTAGCAATTATAGTTCCATTCCATTCACAACTCATTTGAGATGTCATGAGTGATGTCATGAGTGATGTAACTGACCATGTCATGAATGATGTAATGCCTGAGGTAATTAGCAGTACATTGCGGGGGCGTAAGTTATAGTTAGCTCAGGTAACTATTACTGCTGAATTTCACTGGTTGTGTGTGAGTGAAATCTGAGTCTAACTATACCGTCCCTGTATTCTTTGTTTTTTTCAGCAAATTTCAATTTCTTTTTAAGGTTAAATAATGTGCATATCACAATGGATGGTGGGGGGTTGGAAGCAGGGCCTGGCATTGTGCTGCCCCCACCCAAGCTTGTTGCTCCTGCCTTCCCTCCTCCTAGCAGTCCATTGTTCAAGTACATGTCCCTGCTCCCTTATTACAGCCCTGTGTGGCCGTTGTTCTGTCACTGGCCTTCCCGCCTTCTGTGAACAGTTAGCTTGCTGCCCCATCCACCTCCTCCCTATCCTCTGTCGCCTGAATCCATTGACTAGTCTTCTCTCTCCTGCCATGCATGGTCTGATGTGCTGCCACCGCCCTCCATTTAGCATGATGTACCAGTCCACTCCCCCTGCCCTCCATTGCCCAATGTTATGCCCCATCATTGACCTCCTGCTTAGCCTCTGTGCTTAGCTTGCTGCCCCTATTCTCCTTCCCCCTGTTCCCCGATGTCTGTGTGCATGCCCCTGCTCCATCCTTTTTCCCCACCATGTTCCATGGACCTGCCACTCCTATCTACTCTGAGTGTTCTGTTGAGCTGCCACTCCCCTCCCACTTGCCTAGCTTTGCGCCTAGCATTGTCAGATGACTATAACCTGTCCATGCCACCTCCACTCTGTCTGTCCACATTCCATGCCCCTATCCCCTTCCTCCTGTCCTCCATGGTCCATTTTACTGCCACACCCTTCTGCCCTCCCTGGTCTGTTGTGCTGCAACTGCTCCTCCTGCCTGCCCTGCGTGGTCTGTTGTGAGGCCCCTTCCCCTGAACTCTCTTGTCTGTGCCCAGGTCCTGACCCTCCCTTCTATCCTCCAAGGTCCTTTGTGCATGCCCCTGCACCCTCCTTCTTGCCCATCATAGCCATTGTACTGCCACTAACCCTCCCGCTTGCCATGCATGGTCTTCTGTGCTGCCATGGCCCCTCCCACCTTCCCTGTGTGGTCAGCTAGCTGCCCCTGACCCCTTCCCACCTTCCCTCCATGGTCTGTTTGTATGCAATTATAGTCTCACTGTTTCTCTCCATGGTATGTCTTGTTTCTAGTGCCCATCCTGCCTGACCTCCATGGTCATCTTGCTGCTCCTGCTCTGCCCCCTTGCCCCGAGCCCTCTGTTTCCATGTGAAGACCCCTATTCCCTCCCTCCTGGCTTGTCGGTTCTATTGTAATGCCCCTGATCCGTATTTCCTGCCCTTTATGGTCCGTTATGCTGCAGCTTTCTCTCCTGTCTGTCCATTATGGTCAGCTAGCTACCACTGCCTCTTTCCCCTCTGTTCTCTGTTGTCCATGCGCATGGACCTGTCTCCTCCCTATTGCTTTCTATGGATTGTTGTGCTACACTCCCGTCACGCATGCCCTGTATGGTGTATTGTGCTGCTGCAAACCCTGATGCCTGATCTGTAGGTCAGTTTGGTGCACCTCTCCATGTCCCCCCTGTCCTCTGTTATCCAAGTCCATGTCCCTACTCCAATTCCTCCTACCTTCCATGATCCAATGTACCATACTTGCTAACATTTTAAACTTGGTAAGAGGGAGATTTTGAAAAAGAACTGGAGTATTGATTTTCCCCTTTGAAGTACATTGAAAAAGAGGATATTGTAGACAGGAGGTAGATCAAATAAAGCCCATTTGGGCTTAAAAACATTGGACGTTTCCTGGCTGAATCGGGTCTGTTGGCATGTATGGTTGTACTACCAATGCCTCTTCCTTCTGCCCACAATGGTCTATTATATTGCCACAACCTCTCTTGCCAGTCCTGTATTGTTGGTTTGTTGCCCCTTCTCCCCTTTCCACTGCCCTCCATAGCCTGTTGTGCTGCCACTGCCCTTCCTGCCTGCCCAGTGTGGTCAAATTGTTGCCTCTGCACCCTCCTACCTGCCTTCAATTTTCGGAGTCCATGCCCCTGGCCTCAGCCTCTCAACAGAATCCTAATGAACAACTAGATTGCTAACATTCTATATTAATTAAAAAAGTGAGGAAACGCCTGATGTCATCTTGATGTAATCAAAACTGTAATACCTAGTGCATTACCTTTAGAAATTACATATATGAGAGGGTCTTATCTGCATCAAAATTATGGTTAGTGCTCTAAAAAACTAAAATGAGGACAAAAATATCTGAGTTTTCAAATAGCGACGAATTACTTTTAAATTGTTTGTTATCTTTATGTTTTTTATCGAGTTGACCACTTGATTAAATGTTGCACGTAGGGGAGGGGATGTACTATTACTTCCTGAACTGCAGACTTTGCAACTGGGGAACCAGGTTGGAGTTTCTGCTTCAGCTCGACATTCTGTGATTCTGGTCAAATAACTTAATCTCCCCATGTCTACAACCAAAATGAATTTGTTCTTGTGTGATGTGCCCAATGCTCATGTAAAGCACTCCAATACCTGACAAGTCTGCACTATATAAAACTGCAAAAACACAAAAAATAAAAAGTGATTGCACACTAATCATAATTTCTATGGCAAAATGAACCCCCTCATTTTTTTCCTTTGCGAATTAAATGTTTTAAGTGTTACAACTTTATTCCAATCAGGATTTGCTTCAGGTCTGCCATACTTTTGTCATAAGTAAGACTTTTAGCGCTCTAGTTGTTCTTTAGAACACTCTGGGACATTCTGTCATTGGGCTATACTTGGACTACATCTGGGTGATATTTCAACTATATTTGGGCTCTTTTGTCTCTGGTTCCATCTTGGGAGATTTATTTGTTATGAAGTTTCCTAATTTCCTCATTTACTGCAGTCTCCTCAGTAGGAAATGCTTTTAGTTTTTTACTTTGATTCCATCAAGAAGGTATTCAGATATGTCACACATTTGCCATAAATTCTGAATTTTAGCACTCTAGTTGCTGATTAGATCACTGTAGTAAAGCTACTGCTCACCACAGAAGTCTGCTGCTGGTATTAAAATTGCATGTTTCAGCCCGCATGTCAGAATTTTTTAATGAAATAGAAGAGGATTTGAGAAGTTACTCAAAATGTGCCCTCATTTTTCTTTCTTCAGCACTAATCATAATTTCTATGGCAAAATGTACACCCTCATTGTGTTCCTTTTGCAATTAAATGTTTAAAGTGTTACCAGTTTATTCCAATCAAGATGGCTTCAGGTGTGCCATACTTTTGTCATAAGTAAGACAGCACTCTAGTTGTTCTTAAGAACACTCTGGGACATTCTGTCATTGAGCTATACATGGGCTACATCTGGATAATATCTGTGCTACATTTGGGATCTTTTGTCTCTGGTGGCCATCTTGGGAGATTTATTTGTTACAAAGTTTCCTAATTTCCTCATTTACTGCAGTCTCCTCAGTAGGAAATACTTTCAGTTTTTACTTTAGTTCCATCAAGAAGGCATTCAGATGTGTCACACATTTGCCATACATTCTGAATGATAGCACTCTAGTTGCTTATTAGATCACTGTGGTAAAGCTACTGCTCACCAGGGAAGCCTTTTGCTGATATTCAAAGTGCTTGTTTCAGTCTGCATGTCAGACTTTTTTAATAAAATAGAAGAGGATTTGAGATGTCAAAATGTGCCCTAATGTTTCTTTCTGCAGCACTAATCATAATTTCTATGGCAAAATGAACCCCTCATGTTCTTCCTTTGCAAATTACATGTTTTAAGTCTTACAACTTTATTCCAATCAGGATGGCTTCAGGTCTGCCATACTTTTGTCATAAGTAAGACTGTTAGCGCTCTAGTTGTTCTTTAGAACACTCTGGGACATGCTGTCATTGGGCTATACTTGGGCTACATCTTGGTGATATCTTTGCTAAATTTGGGCTCTTTTGTCTCTGGTGACCATCTTGGGAGACTTATTTGTTATGAAGTTTCCTAATTTCCTCGTTTACTACAGTCTCCTCAGTAGAAAATACTTTCAGTTTTTTACTTTGATTCCATCAAGAAGGCATTCATATGTGTCACACATTAGCCATACATTCGGAATGTTAGTACTCTAGTTGCTCATTAGATCACTGTAGTAAAGCTACTGCTCACCACATAAGTCTACTGCTGGTATTAAAAGTGCATGTTTCAGCCTGCATGTCAGAATTTCTTAATGAAATAGAAGAGGATTTGAGAAGTCATTCAAAATGTGCCCTCATTTTTCTTTCTGCAGCACTAATCATATTGTCTATGACAAAAAGAACCATCTCATTTTGTTCCTTTTTAAATTAAATGTTTTAAGAGTTACCACTTTATTCCAATCAAGATGGCTTCAGATGTGCAATACGTTTGTCATACGTAGGACTGTTAGCACTCTAGTTGTTCTTTAGAACACTCTGGGAAGCTGCAGTAGAACACAAAGGAATCAACTGACAGTCTCTGCCCTTGTTGGATGTACATGTTTTACTGAGAATGTCAGATTTCATTCTCACATGTATGAGAAAGATAATGTGAATTTACAGAAAATATGCTCTCAGTTTAGCTTATAGATCACTTTCCAAACCTCTGTGGGAAAAGCATGAGAAAATAGTTTTCTCTCAAACATGATTCATGATATCCCAGCAGAAGGCTTTTTCACATGGTAAAATCACCTTAAAACACACCACATTTCCTAAAATGAGTATGGTACCATCAACAAATCACGTATAATGTAACTATAGTCTTAAAACCTTCTATTAACTGAAATGCTTTTTAATGAGGTGCTATCATGTATATTGGTCCCAAGATGGCTGCCAACACTTCTTGGATGAAGTGCTGACAGCCAATCAGATCTCACGATGAGATGTGTGGTTAGGCTCCGCCCCCAGATATATATATATATATATTTCTTTTTCCATTAATATTCAAAAAACTACTGAATGGATTTACACCATTTAGCAAAAAGGGCTCTTTCTGAACCATGGCTACCTTTTTGCCAAATTTGGTGTAATTCCGTTCAGCAGTTCGGGCTGTAGCCGTGTCTAAAGTTTCCTATGGAAAATTGCATTGGAAAATACGTTTTGGGACCCCCTTTTTTCTAGCCCCCCCTTGACGAATCACCATGAAACTTTTAAGATAGGAGCTCACCGGAGAGGGCCATAACTTTTGAAGATTTTGAGAAGACTCGTCAATCGGCGCTAAAGTTATTGGGAATAAAATATTGCGATTTTCCTATGGTAACTAGGTCCTAACTACAACTACCTACTGCCTATGTGTATATTACCTACTGGCGGTCGCCAGTAGGTAGTTGTAGTTAGGACCTAGTTGCCATAGGAAAATCGCAATATTTTATTCCCAATAACTCATGGTGCAGTTGAAGGCAACAGCCGAAACGCGTCGACCGTCCTGTTTGTTTTGCACAAGGTGTAAATGAAATAAATTACCTTGAAAAGGAAAAAGCGTTGTGGACTCCCTCTGTGCTGTGGTAACTTTGGTGGGGATCTTGCCAAGTTTTCCTTGAAGAGCTCTAATTAGAGCAAAACTCTGTGTCAGGGATTGCTTTTACTCATTTCCGGTAGGCTTGAGTTGGTATTTTACCAATTCAAAGCTGTAATACTGTGCCTGGAGTGATAAATGGCTTTTGTCATTTTACAGCTCGGCAAGGACAGCACTGTGCTAGTCCTATGCTTAAAGACTTTGCTGTAGAAATGGCAAAAGACTTTGTCCTTTTCTATCTCGGTGTGGATAGCACTGTGCTAATCCTATGCTTAAAGACTTTGATAGAAAAACCGACATTTGAGGTGAGCAGATCTAGAGTGTCGCTGGTGTTGAGAGTGCTCTAACAGGAGCTACTTTCCACCTAAACTGGAGAACTACCCAGAGTTCTCTCCTTCTTTTTTGCATAATTTATGTGTTACTCTATACCTGAAAGGGTTTTGTTTATATATATATATATAGCCTCGGCAGAGAATATTTTTAAGAAACAGAAAGGACCCAATGGAACCGGAGTGAATGGGTCTGTTGAGACAACTCCTCCTGGTGTGGTATCACTCAAACAAAAGGGGCATTCTTTAGAGCGACTACGACAAAAAGAATTAAGCCGGTGGTGGGAAGCGACATCTCTGCAGAGCTACATAGAGATGTATCGCGTCCCCCGGGGCTTGCGTATTTTCATTGTCCCAACTCTTAATAAACCTAAACCAGAAGTCTTGAAGGCATGGCGTGAAAATACTAATGCATGCTCTAAGATGATGATGCAGATTTTGGTTAAAAATGCATGGGAGGAGCATGAGGAGTTATTGAAAGAAATACAAATGCTCCTTGATGACCTGGCGAAAGAAACTGACCAAACTGAAGTATCTAAAACCCTGCAGATTGTGGATGACAAAATAAAAACATTTGAAAAAGACTTAATCGCGAGAAAGCAGCGCAAGTTTGAGCGCGATGAACGCGACTACAAATCAGGAAGAATTTTAACATTTGCGAAGAAATTTGACAAGGCACGTTCCTCGCTCCTGAGAGACAAAGCACTTGGAATGGCGGATAAAGACAGGTGACAATCTGGCACCAGCTTGAGTTCTGATGCGAGTTCAATTGATGGAAATGTGCAGGACAGTTCCAATGTAACGTTTTTTTCCGACGAAATGCGCCTCGTGATGGAGGCCAACGAACAGTCCATAAGAGGGCGAACCCGATATCAAGGCCGAGGAGGCAAGGCAAAAGTAAAAAACGACTGCAGCGGCACAACAATCTCGGGAAATACTTGAGTGGGAAACAGAAGCCAGATACAGAAGAACAAATAATGGATGCACAGACTACAGAACTAACGGTAATGAATTTATCAAACAGACAATTAACTGAGAATGAGGAAAAGGTCCTTAGATTAGGATTAACTTTTTGTCCTGATCTACAATTTGATTATACGCAGACACGTATAGATATGTATATGTTTGTGAGAAAACTTGCATAAAATACACTCGCATAAGAAAATTGATCAAGAATTGTCTAGTAGTACCAACTTAACTTTGAATCAAGATATTGAATTGCAGAATGTCTTAGACACTCTCCATGAGGAAGGTGGGGTGGATTTGACACAATCACAGATTCCCGCTACCCAAGATAGTATTGAACTTCTCTCTACACCTGATACATTGTTATCCACAAATCCTGTAATCAATACTATTACCGTGACCACACCCTTCAGACCTAATCTAGATACAGACCACAGTTACCACGGGATAACATAGATCTATTCCATGACCTAGTTAACAGTGACATGCTGAAACTTCTTAACAGACCTTTGGGTAAACAAAACATTACACCGGAAATGAGGGCGGCACTAATGGAATTGAAGAATGACGACTCAATCGTCATAAAGCCCTCAGACAAGGGAGGGAATGTAGTTTTGTGGGACAAGAAAATGTACATTAACGAAGCAATGCGGCAACTATCTGACACCACATGCTACACTAGAGTGGACCATACCTATCTGATTAAACTACAGAATAGGGTACACCAAAACATTCGTGAGTGGGCGAGTGAGAAGTTGTTGAGTTGGGATGAGACTAAATTTCTTATCAATGAAAATCCCACTACTCCCACATTCTACCTTTTACCAAAGGTACACAAGAACCAGACACAACCACCGGGGAGACCCATAGTGTCCTTTATCAATAGCCTTTTAGAAAATGTTTCGCATTATGTAGACTACTTTCTCAAGAACTATGTCAAAGATCTCACCTCACACCTAGAAGACACCAAAGACTTCCTACAAAAAGTAGAGAATATAAATTGGGAGTCTCACTTTTGGCTAGTGTGTTTAGATGTGGAGAGCCTATACACATCCATTTGACACAGAGATGGTTTGAGGGCATGCGAATACTTTCTAAGAACAAGGGGTAGACATTTGGAAGCACACTCAAAAATGTTACTCCAAATGATAGAATTGTGTTTGGAGGAAAATGTTTTTTTGTTTAATGGGTTATTATTTAAACAAATCCAGGGCACTTCGATGGGCACCTGCTTTGCCCCCAGCTACGCCAATCTTTTGGTAGGCTGGTGGGAGGAGCAGGTGCTCAGGAGTGATGACCTGGAAAACTGGACTACCTGCGTGAATGTTTGGCTCCACTATATTGATGACGTATTTTTTGTATGGGAGGGGAGAGAACAAGAGCTATTGAAGTTTGTGGAAGCACTTAACTTGAACTGTTTAAATCTGAGATTCACTATGCAATACAGTCAAAAGACCATTGATTTCCTTGATATCAAACTAAAAATTGCCGGGGATAAGATCGAGACAGAAATTTTTAGAAAAGAAACAGCCGGTAATTCGTTACTCCACTCAAATAGCTGTCATCCCCCAAGCTTCAGATGGGCAATTCCATTTGGCGAATTTTAACGCGCCAAGAGAAATTGCAGCACCAATGAAACGTTCTTGAAACATAAAAAAACAATGCATGAGAGGTTCACTATGAGAGGATACCATCCTAATATGCTCAAAAAAGGAGAAGAGAGAGTGGCCCTTTTTGATCGCAAGGATGCATTGTTTAAAACCTCAGCAACCAAACATCCAATTACTAAAACTCCTATAAGACTAATAACTACTTACAACACCCAATCCTCCGCATTCAGCCAAATAGTAAGAAAGAGATGGGATATCCTTTTACAGGATAAAGTGTTAAAAGAAAGATTAGATCCACACCCGTCAATAACTTACAGGAAAGGCAGATCCATCAAAGACCTGATTGTACAAAGCCATTTAGAGAAGAAGAAAACATGGCTTGCAGCAAAGGGAGGATTTTTCAGGTGTGGAAAATGTAAGGCCTGCAGTCACAGCTCTAATGTAAGGGAGGTTGAACTCAAGAGAGTGAAGAAAAAATGGAAAATCAATAAGAATATCCAATGCACCACAGACCATGTTATTTATGTAGTAACTTGCCCTTGTGGCAAATGGTACATTGGCTCGACCACCTTCCCCGTTAAAAAGCGAATCCTTGAGCACTGGCGGGCAATCACGAACAAGGATTTTGCTTATAGCACGGCCAAACATTTTCATCAATACCATGATGGGGACTGGACTAAGGCAAAGTTTTTTGCCCTTGATTCAATCCCAAAACATGTAAGAGGAGGAGACCGACTAACGGTATTACGCAGAGCAGAATCCAGGTTCATTTTACAGGCAGGCTGTATCGTACCTTTTTGGATGAACATCGATGAGGAGATGTATGTACACTTATAAATTATCTGACCGAGACCTTCACAATCCCCTTCTTGTTACTCAGACTCCATGACAAAATCTGATTTTAATTTTGTTTCTTTATGATTTATGCTGAAATCCTTGGTGTTTTGTTTATGTACTATGATGTTTGGCTAATCAATTCTTGTGAGGAAATTATACTGTATAATAAAGTTAATAGAGGACATGGCTTAACAACATTGTTAACTTTTATATTTACTTGTCGGAATTTGAAGAAACTAATCACAACTCTTTCCCTTTCTCATCTCTCTAGAACGGTGCTGTCGCAAAAGGAGTAATACAACCCACAAATAGTGATTACGGTTACGAGCACCACTATTCCACGAAAACGTACAAGTTATGACTAAGAGCACGGGATAGCTAAAAAATAAGGGACGAAGAGAATGAGTTTATTTGTCTTTTTTAGCATAAATCTTAAATATATACTTTTCTCTTCTTTTTGACAAGTTAGAATTTATAGTCTTCACCACTCCTCCTCTCTTCACATTTAGCAACAAGATTGGGTATATGGGGGCGAGAAAAGAAATTAGAACCAGAACTGAGGGGATAATTTTGAATTATAGGTTTTATTAACCTTTCGATTGGGGTACTATACCCAATTTACCTTTTTATCTCCTTATCCCCCTACCTTACCTTCAATCTTCCCTCTCCCCTCTTATATATACTTATCTCAGATATTCCTTTTCTGCCATACTCCTCAAACTTTTCATGTCTTGTCCTTCCTTAACCGCATGCGTGCGGGCGGAATTCCGCTCGTACGCGGAGATTTTCAAAAGCGCATGTTACGTGACGAGCTGGGCTCGTCATCAGCATAGCAGGAGGCTACCTCATGACGAGCTCAGCTCGTCATCAGCGTGGAAGGGGTTAAAATGTTTCCTCTATACTGTAAAAATGGGTACTATACCATTATGCGAGCTTTGCTTCTAATTTTGTATTATTATAAAAACCAAACATTATTCTACACCTAACACATGGAAGACGTGCACTAGTTATTTTTCTTTAATGTTTTCATTAATGCACTGTTTAAACTTGAGTTTTTGTTTCAATAATTGTTCAAATTAGTCCAACGAACACCATGTCTGCCGACATGTTGAAGAATAGAGTGGAGGCAGCTGCAGGGATGTTTTCAGATTCAGCAATCAGCTAATCTACCCAGCAACCGAGTGTGAGTAATCCTCACACCAGCCAGCCAAATAAAGGAACTATTAAAAGCGCTAGAAAAAGCTAGAAAAGCGGAACATGCAAAATGCTGGGAGCACCGCTCCCTAAGTAGATACCTGGAGGTGGGTCGGATACCTAGGGGGCTCCGCATTATGCTAGCACCATCATATGAAGACCCGGACCCTGAGATGCTTTCCGAGTGGGCCGAGAGTAACCTAGAGTCCTCACGGCGTTTGGTTGAAATTTTAGTTAAATACGCCGAGAGGGACAGGGTTAAACTGCTCAGCCAAATCGAAGAATGGGGAGATAGAAAAATTATCAGAAGATCCCCTAACGCCCAAATATCGGGATGAGATGAGAGCAAGGCTTCATAAAGAAGAAGAGATCATAAAGAAAAGGAAAACTTTTAAATTTCAAAGGGACAGATTGGTTTATGAGCACGGACAAGTTTTCACGTTCGCAAGAAAATATGATAACGTGAAGGCTAAAACAAAGATCAATGCACCATTACCCAATACTGAACAACTAGTGGCTGGTGCAACAGCTGAGATATTGTCAGTTTCCTCAGTTTCTGATATAAGCTCAAATATTGACAGTGAATCGGATGGTGACCAACAAATGGCCCAAAGAGTGGGGTTTCGCAAGTTCACTCTGGCGCAAGAGTTGGATTTTGGACTGCGTTCAAGTGCCAGACATTCCAGTTCAAACAAAACCCAAACTTCAAACGCAGCGCTAGGCACAAGTGCCACAAACAGAAATGGGGAACAACAAAAAGTGGTGCAAAAGAAGCCGCGCAAACATTGGAAATGGAAGTAAGTGGCATTTCATTTGATGATTCAAAGACTGTCATTAATCTAACCAATTTGAAACTCACAACCAATAAAAAGAGTCGATTAGCCTTGGGTCTTTTATACAGTGCTAAGAGTAACTTTGATTATGCAGGAACTAGGGTGGATCTATTTCAATATGTCGGCAAGTTGAAGCTTCTCAAATACCACACAACCAATAAAGCAGAAGCATCAGGGGCAAAGGCACCATCTAGCTCCGGCTCTCCAGCTTTGCTAGCAGGAGATGTTGAATTGTACACTGATTTATGGCAAATGCAGGCTGAAAATACACAAACAACTGACAATTTATTTCATGAGAATGTGATGGCTACAGATCCTACAAATTTAAAACCAAAATCTACTTTCTGCCCTCTGATGATTAAAGACAATCTCCATGCATTTCATGAAAAGGTGGCATCGGATCTGAAACAACTACATTTGAAAGAAATTAATGTTCATAAAAAACTGCAATACCAGGATGGGGCATATCATTAGCTTATCGGTAAAATTCGCAGCAACACCAATGTGATAGTTCAACAATCCGATAAAGGCGGAAATGTCGTCTTGTGGCCCAGAGAAATGTACATGAATGAAGCTTTGGGACAGTTGAATGACAGGAACTGTTATAAAAAATCTAACAGTGGAGAAGCAAAGGGTGCCTGGAACATTATATATACAAACTTGATGGGTTGGAGGAGCAAGGGCTTAATCACTATGGAGACACCCAGTGATGCCCCAAATATATTTCATCCCCAAGATTCAAAAAGACAATGTGAAACCTCCAGGAAGGCCCATTATCTCGGCATGCAATTCGATAATGGAAAACACAAGCAAGTATGTAGACTTTTTTTTGCAAGAACATGTCCGAGGCCTGTCTTCATTTATTTTAGACACTGGTGATCTGTTGGAAAAACTGAAAGGTGTACAATGGAGAGTGGGTTATTTATTGATTTCTATGGACGTCTCCACATTGTATACCAGCATTAATCACACAGATGGTCTGCGTGCGGTGGAGTACTTCCTAAACAGGAGGCCGATGACATTTTATGAACATAACAGAATGCTACTAAGTATGATTAAATTATGTTTAGAGAATAATTTCTTCATGTTTTCATGTCAAGTGTTCCAGCAAGTGAGGGGAGTCGCTATGGGGGCCTGTTTCTCCCCCAGTTATGCCTGTTTGCATATGGGCTACTGGGAGGAACAGGTCCTCATACCGACATTCCCAGATGTCATGCAGGATAACATCATTAGATGGTACGGGTTTATAGATGACCTTTTTATCATTTGGAAGGGTTCGATGGAGGAAGCAGTAGGATTTGTTGCAGACTTGAACAAAAATGACCTCCGCCTAAAACTTACGAGTGAGATCTATGTACAGGACAATGATCAGCGTACTAGACTTTATCGGAAGCCTAGTGCGGGCAATGCAATATTGCATGCCACAAGCCACCATCCTGCGCATTTGATCCGGAGCATTCCTTATGGTGAAATGCTCCGTATCAAACGCATCTGCAGTAATGATATGGATTGTGCAAAAGCTCAAGATGAGTGCAAGGCGAGACTATTGAGAAGGGGCTATCAACCGAGAATGGTGGATGAGGCCATAAAGAAAGCTATAGATCCCTAATTAGAAACAATCAGCCCACTCAAACAAAAGCAGACAACAATGTGACCCACCTAATTATGAAATACAGAAGTCAACATAAGAACATTCGCAGGAGCATTACTAAGCATTGGAGTCTTATCACCAGTGATCCAATACTGGGTCGGACAATGACATCTTCGCCCAGCATTGCTTATAAGAAAGCAAAATCTCTTGCTGATCATCTGGTGACTAGTAGTCCTGAAGTAAGAGTGAATAAGAACTGGTTGAGTGGCAGCAAAGGTTTCATAAAATGTTCAGTTTGTAAGGCCTGTAAATATGGAGAAAGCAGTACTCAATATACAATTCCACTGAGTACTAATCCAATAATAATACAAAACAAGTTAACCTGCAAAACCGAGTACGCCGTGTATGTGCTGGAGTGCCCTTGTGGCCTGCGCTATGTGGGAAGCACTAAGCTGCAGGTGCAGAAGGGAGTGCTCCAGCACCTAAGGGCCATTAACAAAGGTGACACGGCGTACCCAGTTGCCAGGCACTTTGGAGAAGTACACAATGGCAATGTCTCAGGCTTGAGATATTTTGTCATAGATACGGGGGCATATTACCAAGCAATAGCGATAATTATCGCTATTGCTTGGTTAGAGACAAAAATTTACCGCAGAGCGGCGGCGATTTTTATCGCAGATAAACCTTGGTATTACCAAGGTTTATCGCAAATGCGATAAAAAACGGCCGCAATGCATGAATATCGCTGAAAAGTCAGCGATATTCATGCATTACCGAGCTAATGCTCTTAGCCATGTTATCCACCTCCCATTGGATAACATGGCTAAGAACTGCTCAGGGCAGGTGTTAGCTTTTGGAGATATTCGCGCTTAGCGCGAATATCTCCAAAAGTTGGGAATAGGAGATAGCGATGTTAGCGACTGTTTCCAGTCACTAACATCTTGGCACGCCCACTTTGCATGTCATTAGTGATAAATATCACTGACAAGCAAAGTGGGGCCCAAGATGGTCGCTATCTCCTACTAGCTGTCGCTAACTGGTGTTCGCGACAGCTAGGTAATAGGGAGATAATTTAATCTCCGCTTTCTTGGCTTTTAAAGCCAAAAAAGCGGAGATAAACCCCCTTGATAATATGCCCCACGGTTCCACCGCGGAGAAGAGGCGATAACCGGGAGGCTGAGCTAAGGAAGCTGGAAACCAGGCACATAGTCTTATCAGATTGTAAGATGCCTAATTCATTGAACACCAGTGAGGATTTTTATACCTATCTTCATTAAGGGTGGTTAATAAGAAATTAGAGAACATCTAATCGTAGTTACCTCTCTCTCTATTTAGTAGAAAGATTTCTTGATTGTAATCTTTTTTTATCTTCATTTTTCCTATTATAATTTAACACAGGGTTAGCACATATCCACACATTTATCCCTTTAAGTAGTCCCAGTAGTCTGATATACTATGGTTATAGCTATAAAATTTGCTAAAAGAACAGTAGACAGTGGAATAGAGGAACCATTTGGCGACCGTTGGAATTTCATTAAGAGAACATTTTGAGAGAATGCTTTACAGGTAGTTGGCCAAATGTATGACATAAATAATATAGAACCAACGCGGATCCAAAAAACCTGTTTTGTAGTAAACCATAGTAATGTAGAGCTTTTAGGTCTTTTTCTGTGCAAAGTATAGTAACGGCTGCTAATGTAAATCGGAATAGCACAATTATTTATGTTTTTTAATATGAAAATGTTATGGTTGTGAATATGATTAATGATATTCATGAATGTACAGTTGGTGTATATAGATATATATATATATATTTATGATGAAGATTTATCAAAATATTTGTCTTTTATATCTAGTCATATATTTATTCATTTATTTATTTATATATGTGTGTGTGCATATATCTATATTTGGATGTATTTAAATTTCGAAATTTATGAAATGTATGTTTGAGACACAATATAAAGCCAACATCTTCTTAAGCAAGCTTTAAATTCTTTGATATGAATTTTTAGCATGTATTTTGCACAGATTTGTAAATAACGGAAAGCTCATGCATTTATGCAGTTATAAAAACGAATGTCTCAGGCGGGGGAAAAGGGGAAGTACTTAATTGCACTAGCACTTTAAAAAGGTGGCGACCCCTCGCACATGTCATGTGACCAAGGCCCTACGAGGGCTGAAACGCGTCATGGCGGTGGTGTTGTTGGACTTAACAACATAAAAATATATTTGCACCATCCAACTGGGTTTGCCTCGTCTGATTGTCTATCCCTGGAGCGTGGTTGGAGGACGAATTTTGGTGAAATATATAAGACATAGACAGATTTTTTAGCATGTTTAAAATATAATTTTGATTCTAGATGGTTGTGACTACAGTGGATTTTGAAATGCATTTAAGCAATCACAGCTAAACGTTGATTATAACCTGTGGTTACATAGTTACTTTAGAATGGTGTAAATAGATTAATTATTAGTGTATATTTATTATGTTGATGTACTCTGATTTTAACATTATGTAGATACTATGATTTGTATTAATCTATCATCTATTGTAGTTTGCACATTGCTATTTTGCACATTACCCATTTACATTCAAGGGATTATCCCGTAATGCGAGGCATTCATGCTTAAATCTGTTTTCTATATCTATCATTTGATTACAACCCCATGTGTTTATACTCAACCAATGACATAACAAGATTATTTGCACTAGCACTTTAAATGCTGCTTCTCTTCTTGCATGCGTCATGTGACCAAGGCCTCTGTGAAGGCCGAAACGTTATGCTGAGGTGCGCCTTCTCCACGATTGAATAAAACTGCTCACCTGCACTTGGGCCTCCTCTTCATTTCTGCGCCGACGGTATCCGTGACTGGGCTCCAGGCGAGAGAAAAGTGAGATTGTTTCATATATATATATATATATATATATATATATATATATATATATTACCTACTGGCGGTCGCCAGTAGGTATATATAGTTAGGATTTTTTCTCTATGGGATTTTTGAAAATTCTATGTCTAATAACTTTGGCGTTTGTGGCCGGAATTGGCTGAAATTTTCAGGAAAATGGAACATTTTGTTTCTGAGCAGCCACTGGAAATTTGGGGGGAGTTCGTCAAGGGGGGGCCGAGAAAAAAGGGGGGTCTCAAAACGTGTTTTTCCCATGTTAATTTCCATAGGGCGGTTGGCCTCACTTTTAGCCCGAACGGCTGAATGGATTTGCACGAAACTTGGCAAAATTGTAGGGACTGTTAGCCCGATGTGCCTTTGCTAGGTCTCAATATATGTGCTCCAGTGGATTTTGAGAAATTAAGGTTAAAAAAAATATATATATCTGTAACAGCGCTCCGGGCAGCGCCCCGGTTCGCGTACTTGACGCGTAACGGAACTTCGTGAAGCGAAGCTGATTGGCTCTCCGGTGTCTGTCAACATTCTAAACAGTCCGGAGCGGCCGCCATCTTGTCTCTCGGTAGGATCGAGAGACAAGAGGAGGCCAAAACAAAGGGGGAAATGACCATAAGGGGGCATAGTAGATCCTCCCTGACCCTCTAGGTTTGATGTGGAGGCTTTAAAAGGACCCCGCGGGGCAAAAAAAGAAATACATTTTTTTTTGGTTTTTTTGCGTGGGGAGCGCCCGGTTCGCAAACCGGGAAGCGGCCCGGGGAGCGTACTATAAGGAAAAAAGAATGATAGACTTTTCAAATATTGTATGTTAATTGATTGTTTGTTTTGTTGATTTTTTTTTATTTATTTATTTTATAAACAATTATTTATTATTGTGATTGTGTTTCAAAATTTAATAAAATGTCTACCATTTCACTGTCTGAAATGTCGTTATTTTCATTGAACATAGCTTGTAATGTTTGAGTTTGTAAAATGTCGTCATTTTCAAGGAGGACATCTACTGATTGCACACATTGCAGTAGTTCTTGGTCCCAAGTTTCAACCATAAATTCAATATCATTTGGATCAATGATTTCTTGGTTGGTCTCTGCAAGGACAATTTCAAATGACACTTTCTGTTCGCCTTCCATTTTGCCTGAAATTTGCATTAAAAAAATATATATTAGTAGAGATAGGGCACTGTTGGGATTCATTTTAGATAGGCAGTTTTTAACAGTGAATTTATCTTTGGGCAGTGCATAGTATCAGAGTGGAAGTAGGAATATAAAAAAGTGTATGTGATTTAACGTAAGTAAATTCATAATTATAAAAGACAAGCCTAACTCCATCCATAACTATAACAGAGAAGTATATCTAAATCTATAACTACTACAGAGGGATAGTATATAACTATCAGAAAAAGTTTACCATATTAACTTAAAGTGCACAATATACTTCAGCTTTTAAAATAACAACTTACCTTTACAAAGTAGTTGAAGTTATTAGTGAAAATCCTATTGAAATGTATACCAGGAAGTAGTAGTCAAAATGGCTGTGTTTCCTTCTCTTCCTTTATATTCAGGTACATAACCAATCAAATGTCAGGTAAAAAAAATGGAAAAGAAAGTAACATTTTCATTGGCTGTCAATTCCAACACTTCAGATGTGTTTTGTGAAGTAATTTACCTCAGGGTATTTAGAGAGGTCTACAGGCTAAATGGCTAAATGGAATTCCAACCAAATTTGTGAAAATGGTAGGGATTGGTATGTAGTATGAGCAAATCTATATTTGGTGAAAGTGTCTCCAATGTTTCTTCTGTAAATTACTTTCCCACCTTTTTTGATGGAGTGCTTCCCGGGGAGCGCCCCGGTACGCGAACCTGCAGCGTTACGGGAGTCCACCATTTTGTGTTTCGGTCGAATTAAGATACAAGATGGAGGGCAAATAATGTTCAGAATGGGTAGAAGGGGACACGGTAGACGTATTTTGACCCCCTAGGTTTTCTGAGGATGGCTGAGGAGGCCCGTATGTGCGAAAAAAAAACATTTTTTTAAAAAATTTTGCGCGGTTAGCTTCCGGTTCGCGTACCGGGTAGCGATCCGGGGAGCGTACTTTGTTGAAAATTAGTGAAAAAAGTTAGAGTAAAATAATAATTGTGAGTGATCAGATGTAGGGTAGCTCTGAGAAGAGCTTTTGGGTTTATGGTACATTTAGGTACTTATAAGTAGGTACCAATGCACAGTCTTAAATTCAGAATGAAAACTCTGTTCCCTTCATCTGAGAAGTGAACTCCATCTCCTCTGTAGATATCTTGCATGTAGTAACGCAAGTTATTGTTGTACATGGAGCCCATTCCATGGTCTCTCATGTAAGCTGAAACAGATTTGTTTACATGCTTCCTCGATTTCTCAATTTGTGGACAAAATTGGTTCGACCACCTCCATTTCTGTCTTTGGCATATATTTGAATATACCAAGGCAGTTTGAGGAAAAAGTGCCATCAATTGCTCAAAGGTGTCCTTTAAAAGCATTTCCAGACCTACACCAGTCAAAGTGCCCAAGTCATTACCTCCACAGTGCAAAATTAACAGGTCAGGTTTAGGCAAATGCATAAAGGTTTTCACCAATGGTATCAATTGGTGACATTTTAATCCTCTGTGGCCAAACCACTTAATTTCCACATCTTGTAAATTGAGGTTAGGTAAATTTCTGTTCTCAGCATACCTCTGAGCCCAGTAGATGTAACTATGTCCAACAATCCAGACAGAAAACATGGTGAGAGAAGGTTCTGCTGCAGTGAGATGAAGTGTGGCAATGAAATGGCAGTTGGAAAAATAAGAGTTTAAAATGAAAAAAACTGTGGAGTTTCTGTGTTAAGGAAGCAGTAGCAGTGATTGGTGGATTTTGATTGATGAAAACAGAAAGTTAGGGTGCATGGATGAGTTATTTGAAAGATGTAATTTGAATGGTCAAGAAAAAATCATTTAATGAAAGATTGCACTGGATATGCAGGTGCACTGAGAGTTCAGAGTTCAATTGAAACATTGTTGTGTGAACTTGCAAACATCAGAGGTCTTTCAGGAGGTGGTTGCTATTAAGCATGGGCGGATTTTGCGGATCCACGATTCGCGGATTTGCGTATTCACGGATCGTGGATCCGCAAAATCCGCGGATTTTGCGGATCGGCGGATTTGGGGCGGGGCTTCCATGCCAGGACCATCGTGCCAGATTGAACCCTGCCCTTCATATTTATTCAAGAAGACGCCACCGTTTTGTGCCATACCTCTACTCAACTGGAGTACTTTCTACTGGATAATCAGTAAGTGCTACCTCGTTGGGTAAATGTATAGTGCTTTTACTACACTACAGCTACCTAAAGTGCCAGAGAGTTGTCAACAACGACCAGGTGTGTGTTACTATGCAATCGCGCCGAAGGGCGCAGGGGTCCCTTGAGTGAGCTATCATAGTGGGTAAATGGCGGGAAGACGGTGCACACCTCGAGTGTGTGGGCGGGGCCAAACGGACGGGGCTTCCATGCGAGTGCACATGCCTCTTGTGTGTATAAAAGGTCAGAGACCGATCAGAGCAGCAGATAAAGATACAGAAGCTCCTGGCCACAGGAACAGCACGAGGATTGCGCTCGTGAAAGTCAAGGATGCAAAGGCCTATGTCCAGCATCACAGCTGATTTTCGATGGTATATCTGGGAAGAAGGCACATCTGCCCAGCCTTGACAACGCTCACGATTGTTTTTGGGGCCGATGAATGAGTCACTGAATTTAAGCTTCAACTAGGGCACATGCTTAACTGATATCTGTAAGTGCTTGCGGTTGAGGTTTAATTTTTGTGCCAGGACCGTCGTGCCAGAATGAACCCTGCCTTTCATATTTATTCAAGAAGACGCCACCGTTTTGTGCCTGTTGTAACTAATTTACGATGGCGCCGGCAAGCTGCCAGCGCCATCCTAAAATAGTTACTAAATTAGCTTCAACAGGAAGCTCTAATAGATAAGATAAAGCAGGTCATCGAGCCCCTGCTTTATCTTATCTATTAGAGCTTCCTGTTGAAGCTAATTAAGTAACTATTTTAGGATGGCGCTGGCAGCTTGCCGGCGCCATCGTAAATTAGTTACAACAGGCCAGCAAGGCTTGAACGTTTGATCGAGGAATCCGCCGCTCGCGGATTGCGAATTTTCGGTGAATTCGCGAGAGTTCGCGGATCGCGGATTTACCGAAAATCCGCAAAATCCGCGAGCGTAACGGATTTTGCGCTCATGCTTAGTTGCTATGCAAAAAAGGCAGAGAGGGCAGAGGGGGGAAGGGTGTTGATTTGAAAAAAGTGAGGGAAGAGTTTTGATTGGGTGACATGAGAGATATGTGTGATGAGTTACAGCATTTCTGTGCTTTTCATAGCTGCAGACTCTGGAGTGCATAACTTTTGCTCTGCTAAAGACAAATTGGTGTGTTTCTGAGACTGTTTTGAAACTCATAAAGTATTTGCTAAGGTGAGAAAAGATTCATTTAATTTAGATAGACAATAATATGCTTTATGGAGAAAATTATGAAGAAAGTTCTGCATTTAAAATGTTGCTTTGTGTCAAGTGTTTTACAAATAGATTTTGTTTCTTTGAGTTACATAGTCATGTTAAAAGTGACCCTTAAAAAACGCTTTCATGTGTATTAGGGCATTGTAAGTCATTTCCCGATGAATGTAGGTATATAATTGATTTATATGATGTGTTTAAAATCGTTTTTTGAAAAATATTAGGTTTCTTGATATGTACTGCTAGAGCTTTATAGGTTGCTTGGGGCATATTTATAAGACATTTGAGTCTCTCTGATGTTATTTTTCCCATTTTAATTTAAGACCTTTCCCCGTGGAGCAAGGTCCTTGTAAATATGCCCCCATCTGTGCTTGGCAAATTTAGATTTTAATTCTTTGACTAACATAGCCATGTTAAAAGTGACCCAGAAATGGTGCAAGGGCCTTAAAAAACGCTTTCATGTGTCTTAGGCCATTTTAAGTCATTTCCCCTTGAATGTAGGTATATCATTGATTTAGATGATGTGTTTAAAAAGATTTTTGAAATCAATTAGTTTACTTGATATGTAGTGCTAGAGTTTCATAGGTTGCTTGGGGTATATTTAAAAGGCATTTGAGTCTCTCTGATGTTATTTTTCTCATTTTAATTAAAGACCTTTCCCCGTGGTGCAAGGTCCTTGTAAATACGCCCCCATCTGTGCTTGGCAAATTTAGATTTTAATTCTTTGACTAACATAGCCATGTTAAAAGTGACCCAGAAATGGTGCAAGGGCCTTAAAAAAACGCTTTCATGTGTCTTAGGCCATTTTAAGTCATTTCCCCTTGAATGTAGGTATATCATTGATTTAGATGATGTGTTTAAAAACGATTTCTGAAATCAATTAGGTTTCTTGATATGTAGTGCTAGAGTTTCATAGGTTGCTTGGGGTATATTTAAAAGGCATTTGAGTCTCTCTGATGTTATTTTTCTCATTTTAATTAAAGACCTTTCCCCGTGGTGCAAGGTCCTTGTAAATACGCCCCCATCTGTGCTTGGCAAATTTAGATTTTAATTCTTTGACTAACATAGCCATGTTAAAAGTGACCCAGAAATGGTGCAAGGGCCTTAAAAAACGCTTTCATGTGTCTTAGGCCATTTTAAGTCATTTCCCCTTGAATGTAGGTATATAATTGATTTAGATGATGTGTTTAAAAACGATTTTTGAAATCAATTAGTTTACTTGATATGTAGTGCTAGAGTTTCATAGGTTGCTTGGGGTATATTTAAAAGGCATTTGAGTCTCTCTGATGTTATTTTTCTCATTTTAATTAAAGACCTTTCCCCGTGGTGCAAGGTCCTTGTAAATACGCCCCCATCTGTGCTTGGCAAATTTAGATTTTAATTCTTTGACTAACATAGCCATGTTAAAAGTGACCCAGAAATGGTGCAAGGACCTTAAAAAAACGCTTTCATGTGTCTTAGGCCATTTTAAGTCATTTCCCCTTGAATGTAGGTATATCATTGATTTAGATGATGTGTTTAAAAACGATTTCTGAAATCAATTAGGTTTCTTGATATGTACTGCTAGAGTTTCATAGGTTGCTTGGGGTACATTTAAAAGGCATTTGAGTCCCTTTGATGTTATTTCTCCCATTTTAATTAAAGACATTTCCTCGTGGTGGAAGGTCCTTGTAAATACACACCCATATGTGCTTGGCAAATTTAGATTTTGATTATTTAACTTACATAGCCATGTATGCCTCTTTTGCATCACTGTGCGTCACTTTTGTGACGCAGCGGCGGTGCAAAAGATTTGCTATGTGGCGACATATTTACAACTTGATGCATCTAGGCAGATGTGTCATGCTGTAAAGTCCCGTGCCACATGAAACCGATGCAGCAGTGATGTAAAACATGCACCATGTTGCAAGACAGGCCTCATTTCATCTCCAACAAGATAAGAAGCTGAATCTTCTGTAAATGTCAAAATTGTTGTATACACTGCTCAACTTATGTGTACTCTTTGATATGCTAGAGTCCATCTGCACTATGAGATACCTAAGCAAAGGAAACACAGGTGATGTGATTGTGAAATGAGGAAAAGAAACTCCACATTTTTCAATTACATCACCTGTGTTTCCTAAGTTTACGAATGACATTGTGCAGATGAGGTTTAGGTCTGTCCAGGGACACAGAAGAGGTCTGGCCTTTGTTCAAGAGTGAAGTGGACATGACTTACTTCATTGGTAGGTCTTCACATGTATTATCTCCTCTATACTCTTCAACAAGCGTAAATTTAATCTGCAACCCTGAGTAGGCCTCACCTTAAACAAACCTCTGGATAGGCCACACCTTATCGTCATCCTGAATCAATCATTTAACATGTTAGGGACAGATTTATGATAGGTGTGTGCCTCTTTTGCGCCGCTGTGCGTCACTTTTGTGACGCAGCGGCGGTGCAAAAGATTTGCTATGTGGCGACATATTTAAAAATTGATGCATCTAGGCAGATGTGTCATGCTGTAAAGTCCCGTGCCACATGAAACCGATGCAGCAGTGATGGAAAAGATGCACCATGTTGCAAGACAGGCCTCATTTCATCTCCAACAAGATAAGAAGCTGAATCTTCTGTAAATGTCAAAATTGTTGTATACAGTGCTCAACTTCTGTGTACTCTTTTATATGCTAGAGTCCATCTGCACTATGAGATACCTAAGCAAAGGAAACACAGGTGATGTGATTGTGAAATGAGGAAAAGAAACTCCACATTTTTCAATTACATCACCTGTGTTTCCTAAGTTTACGAATGACATTGTGCAGATGAGGTTTAGGTCTGTCCACGGACACAGAAGAGGTCTGGCCTTTGTTCAAGAGTGAAGTGGACATGACTTACTTCATTGGTAGGTCTTCACATGTATTATCTCCTCTATACTCTTCAACAAGCGTAAATTTAATCTGCAACCCTGAGTAGGCCTCACCTTAAACAAACCTCTGGATAGGCCACACCTTATCGTCATCCTGAATCAATCATTTAACATGTTAGGGACAGATTTATGATAGGTGTGTGCCTCTTTTGCGCCGCTGTGCGTCACTTTTGTGACGCAGCGGCGGTGCAAAACATTTGCTATGTGGCGACATATTATAAAAATTGATGCATCTAGGCAGATGTGTCATGCTGTAAAGTCCCGTGCCACATGAAACCGATGCAGCAGTGATGCAAAACATGCACCATGTTGCAAGACAGGCCTCATTTCATCTCCAACAAGATAAGAAGCTGAATCTTCTGTAAATGTCAAAATTGTTGTATACACTGCTCAACTTATGTGTACTCTTTTATATGCTAGAGTCCATCTGCACTATGAGATACCTAAGCAAAGGAAACACAGGTGATGTGATTGTGAAATGAGGAAAAGAAACTCCACATTTTTCAATTACATCACCTGTGTTTCCTAAGTTTACGAATGACATTGTGCAGATGAGGTTTAGGTCTGTCCACGGACACAGAAGAGGTCTGGCCTTTGTTCAAGAGTTAAGTGGACATGACTTACTTCATTGGTAGGTCTTCACATGTATTATCTCCTCTATACTCTTCAACAAGCGTAAATTTAATCTGCAACCCTGAGTAGGCCTCACCTTAAACAAACCTCTGGATAGGCCACACCTTATCGTCATCCTGAATCAATCATTTAACATGTTAGGGACAGATTTATGATGGGTGTGTGCCTCTTTTGCGCCGCTGTGCGTCACTTTTGTGACGCAGCGGCGGTGCAAAAGATTTGCTATGTGGCGACATATTTAAAAATTGATGCATCTAGGCAGATGTGTCATGCTGTAAAGTCCTGTGCCACATGAAACCGATGCAGCAGTGATGGAAAAGATGCACCATGTTGCAAGACAGGCCTCATTTCATCTCCAACAAGATAAGAAGCTGAATCTTCTGTAAATGTCAAAATTGTTGTATACAGTGCTCAACGTCTGTGTACTCTTTGATATGCTAGAGTCCATCTGCACTATGAGATACCTAAGCAAAGGAAACACAGGTGATGTGATTGTGAAATGAGGAAAAGAAACTCCACATTTTTCAATTACATCACCTGTGTTTCCTAAGTTTACGAATGACATTGTGCAGATGAGGTTTAGGTCTGTCCACGGACACAGAAGAGGTCTGGCCTTTGTTCAAGAGTGAAGTGGATATGACTTACTTCCTTGGTAGGCCTTCACATGTATTATCTCCTCTGTACTCTTTAACAAGCGTACATTTCATCTGCAACCCTGAGTAGGCCTCACCTCAAACAAACCTCTGGATAGGCCACACTTTATCGTAATCTTGAATCAATCATTTAAAATGTTAGGGTCAGATTTATGATAGGTGTATGTCTCTTTTGCGTCACTGTGCGTCACTTTTGTGACGCAGCGGCGGTGCAAAAGATTTGCTATGTGGCGACATATTTACAACTTGATGCATCTAGGCAGATGTGTCATGCTGTAAAGTCCTGTGCCACATGAAACCTGCGTCAGTTTTCATATAGGTGTTTTGTTGCAAGGTATGCATTAATTTGCATGAAAGCCCTGTAAAACTAACACAGTGACATTTAGAAGATTTCACTGAGTCAGCTTTATAGCATTGCTGAATCAAATCCTTACGCCTGTTTGAAACAGGCATAAGAAGTGATGCACCATGCAATGTGAGGGTTCCTCCTGTGCATTGCAGTAGACATGTCGCGCTTATGACGTGATTCCTGCAATGTGCTGCTTTTGCAGCACAGATGCGTGACGCATCTGTGCTGTTTTTGCTCAATGGTGCTCCACATTGTAAATGCGGCACACTATGGGTGGCAGAGCAGCGGTGCACATTAACTGGTGCATCCGTGGGGATGCGCCACTTAGCATAAATCTGCCCCTGTACATTTAAGTATGAGCAGGGGACACAGAGTCGGTGAGGCTTATCCAAGGTTAAGAAGAGATGAGTCCTGTTCACTGAAAACTTGGACATAGGCCTCACCTCCTCAGCATCGCTGGACATGGCTAAATAATAGCTGCAAAATGTTACTCTTGTTAAACAATTTTACTATTATAATCTCTGAGATTTGTCTCTTACTCTGCAACATCTCATTGTTGTTCTCTTTTTTAAAGAAACCGACAACATCAACCATGAGTGACAATCAGCAATCAGTTGATTTCGACCTTATCATTGAACTTGTAATTGAAACGTCAGTGGAAGTAGATCCCTTGGATGATTTAAATCCTGAGGATGATGAAGAACATGATGAGGATGCCGATTTGTCAGAATTGTATGAGCTAGGGTGGGAAGCTGACCTGCTTGAGCCTATGGAACTATAAACATTTATTTTTAAAATTTACAATAAATGAAAAGTAAAAATGTAAACCGTTTCATTTAAAATTAAACACACCTTCAAAAACAGGTTATGTGTAGTGTCTTCAATAAAATATTAAAATATGCTCATAAAATTAGATCAGATTCACATATAAAACAGCACAGGTAAAATGAAGAAGAATTCCATTTCTTTTCTGCTATTTGTGTATTCTAAATTTGCCAAAGCACTAACAAATATTCTATGTAAAAATGTCAAGTAGTGTGTTAAGTTTTTGATGACTGTTATTGATTTACTGTTTGGTAATAGTGGTTACTAACATTTTTTATTATATTTTACCACAGATTCAACTGCAGATCATTTCAAAATTTGAGAATGCCAACTAAGGATAGAATTAGAAAAGCTGCAAAACGTCAAAGACAGCAGGTCAATCAAATAATGCAGCAGTCCTCTACAAAAAAAACTTGTCAAGTCACCAAGAAAGCACCGGGTAAGACCACGAAAACATTCATAAGAAACATTTGTAGAAAAAAAAGTAGTAGTACAGAAAATGTTTTAGTCCAGAAAAAGAGAAGCAATTTAAACGGAAAGGAAAGGCCAATCAAAAATGTTACTGCTAGAGCAAGAGATAACTCTGTGCATGATAGTAGAAGGAAACAACAGTTTAGGGACATTCGTAGACGAATGTTCCGCAACAGGATAATTGGCAATTTGTTAAAAAATATTAAGAAAGGTCAACAGAAAGTGTTTTTTTATAAGAGAAAAAAAAAAGTTGAGAAAGTTATTGATCAGGCATTTGAAATAAAGCGAAAGTTATTTATTTTGATAATCAATAGAATTAGGAAGCTAAACAAGGCAATTTATGATTTCAAAAGAAATAGTAGATGGAAGAGAATAGTTAATCGTAGTAATTTTTGTGAAGTTTTTTCCGGAGAATGGATGCATAGTTCAAGTTGTGAGGCATTTTTCAATGAGGAGAGTTATTTCCAGGATAATGATTTGGTGCATGCAGTTGACACCAGTGGTCGAGCTTATGAGGTGAAAGATGGTTGTCCAGTTGAAAAAGAAAAACTTGTGACAACAGAGACAGAAGAGGTGTTAGGTAATGAGGTTTTAGGAAGACGTCCTAAGGGTCCTGTGTACACCTGGAAGTGTAGTAGTATTTGCAGTGTACGACAGGATTCCATCAATTTGCTTTGTGATTTTGTACGGACATTTAATAAGAAAAGTTTGAAGCAGAAAATGATGTTGTTGCAAGAATTAGATCCTTGCAGAGTGAGAGAAGTGACAGGTTTGCATGGTCATTCACTGGCTTGTCTTTCCAGGAGAGTTTGCCAGAGTGTTTTTCATCATTTCAGGATGCTAGCAGTGCATCATAATAAAGTGAGGAAATTAGTTAGAATGTTGTATTATGCTAAGAGTCCAGCAATTATGCTTAAACAATTATGCGCTGCTCTTTTGCATGGTTCTGAAATAGATGTGAAGAATATTTGTGAAGAAATTGAGTTTTGTTACTTTGGAAGTAAAGAGGAGAATGTTGAAATTGACCCAGAAGAAGAGGGTAATGTGGAAGACAGTGTACAGGTTTCCAGTACAGATAATTTTCAGAAGGAAATTGCCACGTTTCAGGTTAAATCAAGTGAGAGGCCTAATTTCACTTGTGTGTGTTGTCGACGCACTTATTATAAGAATCAGACTAAGTTAGTGGATTTATATGCAAAAAGTGAAAGGGAAAATAATAGTGAATGGAAGGATTTCGCAACATACTTGATGGTAGAAAATTGTTTTGATTTGGGATCGGATCAACGTGTGTGTACTTATTGTTGTAACAAATTAAATCAAAACCAGATGCCTGCTAGAGCGGTTCATAATAATCTGGAATTGGTTGAGATTCCTTTTGAATTGAAGGATTTAAATACTTATGAATCTATTTTGATTCAAAGTATCCATCCCTTTCAGGCTATTGTAAGAATGGAGCCAAAGACAGGGAAATTGCCTCCATCAGATTTACAGAGAGGATTAAAGGGAAGAGTTGTTTATTTGCCTCTAGATTTGAGGAAAAACATTAATACAATTGGAGTAGAAAAAGTGGAAGAGGAACCTCTGGTTATCTTAGTTAATGGGGTTCCGACAAAGAATAAGAAAATATGGCAAGATTTAGTGGATGTTAGGAAAGTCAAAAAGGCAACATTGTATTTGAAAAAAAATAATAAGTACTATAAGAATGTATATGTTGCAGAAGAGGAAGTAAGTGAGGAAGAGGATAGCGATTTGTGTGCTGGTCAAATTGAGAAAGTAGAACCCTCTAAAAGTGAAGAAAAATATGAACATTATAGTGTTCATCCTTTGCATTCCAAGGAAGTCATGGGGAATGCTATTGAGTTGTTTCAAATGAAACAAGCCAAAGGGAGTCCCATTAGTGTTTGGGAGGAAAGTTTGGAAGCTCGGTGTTTCCCACAGCTATTTCCAACAGGTCAGGGAGGAAGATATGATGAGCGACCTCATCAAATTCCTGCTTCTGAATACCGGACTTTACGATTGTATGCAGGAGATGCTAGGTTTCGACAATGCATTCCCTATTTGTTTCATCTCCTGTTTGAAAGCGATCTGTCTGGACTGTCATATGCAGTGAACCACATCTTGAAAAGTGGTATACACATGCAAAACATCTCGGCAAGTGACTTTATGGATAAAGTCAATGTCCAAGACAGTATTTTGGATTGTCACCTGATTAATCTCATGGCGTGTCAGCGTGGTACTAATGAGTACTGGTACCGTCGTCATGGTGATTAAAAATGTATGCTGAGGAACTTAGGAACTCCCACATGGTTCCTCACTCTGAGCTGTGCCGAGTATGGCTGGGAAGACTTACTTGAATTTCTACGAGAGGCAAATGGAAACATTGAAAACATCGAATTCAAGACACCCGGAGAACTGTGCTCTTTGGATCCAGTCAATGTATGCAGGTACTTCAATCATAGATTTGAAGCTATGATGTCTTTCATCATGAACAAGAGAAATCCACCTCTTGGAGAGGTGTTGGATTTCTTCTGGAGAAAGGAGTACCAAGCAAGAGGTGCTTCTCATATACATATGCTGCTGTGGATCAAGGATGCACCTAAATTTGGAACGGATCCAGAAGACTTAGTGATGAGTTTCATACAACAGTATTCTACGTGTGCTGTTCCAAACGCAAAGGAGAAGAAAAGCCTAAGAGAAAAAGTTCTACGTTTCCAAAGCCATCGTTGTGGAAAGTACTGTCGTCGTAAATTCAGAAACAAGGACAAGTTCTACACCAAATGTCGTTTCGGCTTTCCACGACCGGTGATTTCTAAAGGAAGAGTAAACAGTTTGATGTCTTCGCTGCGACATAATGTGATGAAGAAATCACCTAAAAACACATACAATTTGAAGAGGAACGAAGAGTCCAAGTACATCAACGACTACAACCCAGTGATTTTGTCCATGTGGAATGCTAACATGGATATACAGTTTGTGGCTGATAACTGTATGGCTGTGGCTCGGTATGTGACATCTTACATCACCAAAAAAGAAAAGACAGAATTGAAGGATATGTGGGAGGACATTTCCCATGAAAAGAGCCTCAGTAAGAAGTTGTACAGTTTCAGTCTGAAGATGTTGTCACATCGAGAAATCGGAGCTTACGAATGTTCTGACCGGTGGTCTTCAGCAAGTCTCTATGCCAAATCCAGGAGTATCGTTTGGGCGAGTCTTGGTCTTGCTGCAACGCGTAATCGAGTTCTGAAACCTGTGCGGGAAATTGAGTATTTGGCGGAAAAGGAGCCAAACAGTACCGATATTTTGAAGACCAACATGTTGGATACATATTATCCAAATCGAAGCAGTCACCTCGAGAATGTTTGTCTGTATGAGGTTCTAAAAAATTACATATTCAAGAGGAACATCAAAGAAGATATTGAGAAAGGAGTGTATGCTGTAATTGGAAGTGAGGGATGTCTGGTCAAGCAAAGAAAATGCCACTTGGTAAACCATCGAAAATTGAGTGGCGAATCTCCTGAAAAAAAGGAGTTTTTCTATTTAGCACTTTTGCAACTTTTCAAGCCTTTGGCGTGCAGAAGAGGAACTGCTTGGAGATTTCCTCTGTTACGAAGACTCTTTCACTGCCGCCAAGGAGACCATAGAATGTCCTGCTTTTCCCAAATATCTAGAAATGTTGAATGCGGAAATCGAGCAGGAAGCAACGATTGCAGCCGAGATTGCCAGAGACAGTTCTCAGGACAGTCAGAGTTCTGTTTCATTGAGTCAGGATCCACTAGGAGGACCTGTTATCGAAAATGAAGCTGCCACTGCCATGAATGAAGTGGAAAGAGCTATGGCACATGCTCAGGAGGATGCCGTTAACTTAGAAGACTTGGAAAGACAACTCAACGTTGAGCAGAGGAAAATATATGACGAAGTTACCAAGCAAATTAATCATGGATTAAGTCATGAGAAGAAAGAGTGCTCATGTACGTCGTTGAAGCCTGTTCGACTGTACGTGAGTGGAGAAGCGGGAACTGGAAAAAGTTTCCTCATTAAAGCAATTTCATGTTATTTGCAGGAAAGGACTGAGTCATCGCTGTCTTGTGTTGTCACCGCTCCAACTGGACTGGCAGCACATAACATTAAAGGTATTACTTTGCATCGTCTACTGATGCTGCCAGTGGAGCATGACAACAAATTACAATACCACAAGTTATCTGGAGATGCTTGTTGTGAAGTTTCAAGAGTCTTGAGGAAAATGAAACTTCTTATCATTGACGAAGTAAGCATGGTTTCCAATGTCATGCTTGCCTTTGTGCATTTGAGAATGCAAGAAGTTCTCAAAACAGAGTATGATGTGTTATTTGGTGGCAAACACATCATTGTTTTCGGAGATCTTCTGCAGCTGACACCAGTGAAAGGACAACCTGTGTTCAAAATGCTCACGCATGAAGATACCAGGAAGTGCCTAGGGAGCATTGGCAACGTCAATATATGGTTAAACTTCAATTATGCTGAACTGCATGAAAATATGCGTCAGGCGAAGGATGAAGATTACAAGAATATTCTACAAGATGTTAGAATTGGAAAAGTGACCGAGCATGGGAAAGAAGCTTTACATGCACGATTACTGTCAAATTTATATCCAGAACAAGATGTTGTGCCTGAGAATATTTTTCAGAAAATTACTGAGAAGAAATCTGGAATATGTTTGATGCCAACTCTTGCAGAATGTGCCATCTTCAACAACAAAATGTTGCATTTAAAAAACCAAGAGATTGTGAAACTGGAAGCTATTGACAGAGTAGAGCATATGGGATCAACAATTATTTTGTCTGAGAATTTGAAAACAAAATTGGATTCATTAGAGAAGACTATATCTAAAACTGCAGGTTTTGAAAAGACTCTGAATGTGTGCTTAAACTGCCGTATAATTTTAAGAAGGAATTTACATGTTGAAAGAGGTCTGGTAAATGGATCAATGGGTAATGTTGTTGATTTTGTGAAATACAGAAATAGAGATGGAATTGAATTTTTAAAAACTAAATTTGATGGCATTGAGGAAGTACAGCTAATTGGTCGTTGTTCTGCTAGATTTTTGCTTGTAAAAGATTTATATGTTCGCCGTAAGCAGTTTCCTGTTTGCTTGGCATATGCGGTGACAATCCATAAATCTCAAGGTTTAAGTGTAGACAGTGCTTTGGTGAATATTGGCAGTTCTGTGTTCAAGGAGGGTATGGCATATGTGGCATTGTCATGAGTTAGAACTTTATCGGGATTGTACTTGATTGAGTGTGATGTCACAAACATTTGTGCGGATCTAGATTGTGTTAAGGAATACAATAGGTTAAGAAGAGAGTATGCGCCACATTTGCCTCAATATCCTTTGTTTGAGAAACGTGTGGTAGGCCGGAAACGAAGAAATGTGACCAATACTAGGGAGGTTGTAGCAAAAAGACGAAAAGTCGATGAACCTGAAATTATAAGCAGAAACAAAAAGGATTCTGTTGAAGATGTTGTTGGTTTTCAATTTGAAAACAGTTCTGGTGTCAACTGCTATGCTAATGTAGTGGTTAATGTTTTGTTTTCTCTAGAAAATGTAAAAGAAGAGATTGTGGTCAATTCTGATCAAAGATTTTGCAGTTTGTTAAATTCTGTGTTAGAGAAATGTAGCACTGATAGAACAAAAATAGAAAGTGTGTCTGAAATTCGAAATCTGTTAGACAGATGTTCAGGTCAAACACAATTCTCTCAAAATATTCAGCAAGATTGTCAGGAGTTTTTAATGTATATGCTTGATGTATTGCATGCTGAAGGTGTAGATGTAGATCACCTGTTTGGGCTTTCTTATCAATGGCAGCATGACTGCGAGAACTGTAGGGTATCAAGTACTACTAGTGTAGACTCAGAAAGATTTATATATTTAACTTTGCCAGACAGTAAATCAGTCTCCTTTAATAAGCTAGTAAAAGCAGCTGATCACAACATGGAGTGTAGCCAATGTAAATCTGAAATGATGTCAACATTATTTATACGAACATATGGCCAGTATGTCATTTTAATGTTCCAACGATGTAGGCCTGATGGAACAAAATTGACAACTTTAATTAAAAATATTGTTGCGTCGCAGTTGTCAATATCAGGAAGGACTTTTGTAACTGCAGCAATTATATATCATGATGGTCCTTCAATAACATCAGGACATTACACAGCTTATTTAAAGTCTAGAAATGGCTGGTCATTCTGCAACGATTCTGTTTTAATTTTCAAAAAAAAATTACCTTTTGACCTTAAAAATTCTTACCTGGTGTTTTTAAAACCAAAATTTTAGAGAAGGAATCTCGGGATTTGCTCTGAGGAATTTCAAGAGGTTCTAATGGCTCCTACACGATTTGGCCTTGAGGATAAGTGTAGTACAGAGTCAAAAGTTATTTTTGAGTTTTAAATAGTTCCTGGAAAAAAAAGAAGATTTTCTTAAAGAAAGTGTTGGGCAGAGATTAGTTGAAGGACAACAGAGTATTTCCCAAAGCAAACGGTGTTCTTACCATAACACTTGACGTCATGGAAAAATAACTGCACTTTGAATGAGTTCAGAAAAACTGTTTCTTTTTATAAGCTAATTCAAGCAGCCAATCAAGACATGGAGTAGAGGGAATGTAAGTCTGCAATGCTGTCTAGATTATTTGTCCAAACTTTTGATTATAATGTCATTTTAAAAATCCAACTATATAAACCTGATGAAAGTAAGTCTTCAACTTTAATTACAAATGTTGTGGCTACACAGTCGTTGATTTTAGGAAGAACATTTGTAACTGCAGCTATTATATGGCATGATGGTCATTTGACAAGATCCGCTTATCACACAGCTTATTGAAAATGTAAAAAAATTAGCTGTTTCGGAAATTATTGCCATTTGACTACGATACAATGTTGCCTTTTTACTTAAAAATATTTTTACTTTCTGTTTTCAGAAAAGAGAATTTAGGGTAGGTAACTGGCATATAATGATTCTAGGGGTTGATACAGTTTTATCTACTGTTTTATATTGCTTTGTGATTAAAAGTGATGTAGAGAATTAAATAATTGTAGTAGTCATAGAGGTAGTGTAAGTCTGCTTCATAGTAAGCAGTATCAGTGTCATAGGAAATGTAGAACATGAGTGAGCAAGAAGGGTAAGATATTACTAGTCCAGGATTGTGAAAGTGATCTTGAACGTTTTCTTTCTGAAAGTTGCGGAAATAGAAAATGACGGGATTTGCTTACAAGAATTCCAAGAGTTATAAATGGCTCTTACATGATTTGGCCTTGTGGAAACGTGTGGTAGAGAGCGAGAAGTCATTTATTGTATGTAATATATTTTTCAAAACGATGGAGGTTTTCTTTCAGAAAGTGGCGGGCTGAAAATAAAAACAGCACAACCGAGTGTAAGCTGTTCATAGGACATCCTTCGACGTCATGGAAAGTGAGTTACTTTTGAGGAGTTCTGATTTCTGATTGGTTATGTTATATGGGTTTTTTAAACACAATCATTTTGATTGTGTTTTTTTTTCCTCGCTGTTATATGATGAATACCTTCAAGTCACTGTTTTTAGTGAAATTTGATACATTCTGAGAACAGCAAAAATAAACCATTTAACTTGATAATGAATTCTGTACTGTTTGTATTTATGATGTACATTTAGAACTGTGTAGGAGGCATGGAGAAGGTGAGGCTTCTGTAAGTGTCAAAGTTGTTGCATACAGTGCTCACATTCTACGTAGTCTTTCATATGATAGACTACATTTCCACAATGAGATACCTAAGCAAAGGAAACACAGGTGATGTGATTGTGGAATGAGCAAAAAAAATTGCAAGTTTTTCAATTATATTACCTGTGTTTCCTAACATTACACATCACATTGTGTAGATGAGGTTTAGGCCTGTTCCAGGAGACAGAGGAGGTCTGACATTTGTTCAAGAGTGCAGTGGACATGACTCACTTCGTTAGTAGGCCTGCACATGTATTATCTCCTCTATACTCTTCAACAAGACTAAATTTCATCTGCAACCCTGAGTAGGACTTAACTGAAACAAATCTGTGGATAGGTTACACCTTATCAGCATCTAGAAACAATTATTTAAAATGTTAAGGGCAGTTTTATGAAGGCTGTGTGCCTCTTTTACGCCGCTGTTCCGTCACTTTTGTGTAAAAGATGCACCATGTTGTAAGATAGGCCTCAGTTCATTTCCAGCAAGATACCGACAGTTTAAAATGTATATAATTAGGACTGTGTAGGGGGTATGGAGAAGCTGAGGCTTCAGTAAGTGTCAAAGTTGTTGCATTCAGTGCGTATTCTTTCATATGCTGGACTACATCTGCACAATGAGATACCTAACCAAAGGAAACACAAGTGATGTGATTGTGAAATGAGCAAAAGAAATTGCACGTTTTTGAAATACATTACCTGTGTTTCCTAACATTACGAATCACATTGTGCAGATGAAGTTTAGGCCTGTCCAGGGAAACAGAGGAAGTCTGAACTTTATTGGTTGGCCTGCACATGTATTATCTCCTCTGTACTCTTGAACAAGCCTAAATTTGATCTGCAACCCTGAGTAGGCCTCACCTGAAACAAACGTCTGGATAGGACACACCTTATTGCCATCCTGAAACAATCATTTAAAATGTTAGGAACAGTTTTATGATGATTGTGCACCTCTTTTGCGCTGCCATTGCGTCACTTTTGTGAGACAACAGCAGTGCAAAAGATGCACCATGTTCCAAGATAGGCCTTACTTCATCTGCATCAAGATACTGTTAGTTTAAAATGTATATCTTTAGGACTGTGTAGGGGGCCTGGAGAAGCAGAAGCTTCTGTAAGTGTCAAAGTTGTTGAAAAACTGTTTGTCCTTCAATCTTTTCCCTTGTCTTTTCTAATTTTTAAATATATGTTTTAATATTTTCAAATGTTTGTTATCTCTTTCACAGATTGAAAGTATAAAAATAACAAGTGACTCAGTTAACGACAATTATAAGGTAAATGTTTTGTACTCTTTTCGTTTCATTTCTATCTCATTTAACTACTATTAGTTCCACTGCTTCATTTCTTTAACCCTCACTTTCCTGCCTTTGCTACTTCCCTCATTCCTTTCTCTATTACTTACTTACTCTACTCCTTCCACTCCTTTTCTCAGTCTTTCTCTTCTCATAGTTCCTCACTCTTGTTCACTCACTCCGTCTCTATTACTCTTAGTGTCTCTGACTGATCACTGTTTCACTACTTGTTCATTATGCTTTCTCTGTGTAGTTGAAGCACACTAAGGGGCATATTATGAACACAGACAATAAAATTATTGCTGTTTTTATCGGCAGAAAACTGCTGCAAAAGCGGTTTTAGTGGCAGTTTTCTTCCGCAAAAGCAGCTTTAGCGACACATTTCTGCCGATAAAAGCTGCAAAACTTTTATTGCCTATGTTGATAATATGCCCCTATGTTATTTAGATTTCTTTGCTGTTTCAATTATTCTTTTTCTGTTACTTCTTCTTTTCTGCTTTCTGTTTTTTCTCTCTGTTATTCCACATGTTTTAATCTTATTTTGAACATTCACTCACATTCTCTAAGAAACTCTTCTTTGTTATTCTTCTACTATCCTTTTTTTCTTTCACTTCCTTATCTATTTTGTTTTTCACAATTATACCCTCTTCCATCTTTTCTTCGGTAAATAAATCTATTAAACAGTATCTCTGGTTTACTCCCTATAGCTGTCTTTCTTTTAACATTACTCTCTGTTTACTTCCCTTATACTTACTCTTCTTTTCTTTTTTTTTTTTTTTTTTTGGTTCGCTCCCGGTTCGCGTACCGGGGAGCGAACGGGGAAGCGAACCAAAAGAAATAGAGGTTGCCAGAGTGCTAAACATTCTAGCAATTTTTTTATAAAGGGGAGGTAGTTCTGAAAAGAACTTTTTTTTAATGTTTTTGTTGTTTTATATTTTTTTTTATTTTTCTGAACATTTTTTGTTTTTTTTGTATTTTTTGAACAATTTTATGTTTTTTTGGGTTTTTTTGGGGGGAAAACAATAAAAAACAGGCATTGGAAAGGGCTCAACAGGAGCAAAAAAAAAATTTTTTTTTGGGGCGTTTAGAGCACTTGTGGTTTTCAAATGCTCTGTTTATTAAATTAACACTCATATTGCCACATGAGAGTAAGGTACTGCAATATATACAGACTATTTTCATGTGGACAAAGTTTTCCTGAATGTTTGGCACTGTTTCCCGTGCCTCTGGCCCCGACAGAGATACCTGTGCCGATCTCCTGGCCACAGGAGTTGGTGGGTTGTCCTGGAGGTCACGCATCTCTGCCCGGCTGTAATTTAGAGGATGCCACCTCTGCATGTGACGGTGCATAGTATAGTTGCCGTAACTATACTTCTTATCTGTGCCTCTAGATAAGTCCTCTTTGCATATGAGGCACGTCACATACCGAGCATTAACTTTTTTCTGTCCTTCAGGAAAAGGAAAAAACTGCCAAATGAAACTATTTTTATGATGAGATACCCGGGGCTCCTCTTGTAAAAAATGTGTTGCCTGTGTTTCCTCTTCCTCTTCTTGATCCTCTTCCTCCTCTGTGTTTGGAAGGAACTGTGGAGGTGGTCCTCTCTTCCTATGAGGAGGAGGTGGTGGTGGTGGTGGGGGTCCACCAGCTGCAGCTACTAGTGAAGCCATTTTCCACTGAGCAAAATAGGTCTTCCTTTCACAAAGTTGAAAGTCAGAGTGAGAAAAAAGGTGGGGGCTTTCATCATTTTGGAAAAAAAATAGTTCTAAACCAATGAAAAGTGTTATTTTTAGGTCACCTGACCTAGCCTTACATCATTAGGAAACCAAAAGTGAAATGAACCAATGAAAAGTTTTATTTACAAGTCACTTGACCTGTTACGCTTATGTTACGCGCTGCGGAACGCGACCCGGATCGCTTCCGGTTCGCGCTCCGGAGCACTTCCGGGTGCGCTAACGCGGCGCGTCATAAGACGCATTACGCGGCAACGCGATACGTCGCGCTTTCGCGACGCGCCCCGGATCGCTTCTGGGGAGCTGCGCTTCGCGTCTCAGTTCACGTACCGGAACACTTCCGGGTGCGCTAACGCGGCGCGTCATAGGACGCATTACGCGACAACGTGATACGTCGCGCTTCCGCGACGCGTCACGATGTTGTTTTCTAACGCAGCAGTTGCGCAAACGGAACGTTTACCGGTTCCCGGACCGAGTCGCGGCACCAAATTGAGCTAACGGGAAGCTGCCGGGTTCGCGGACCGGGAGCGAATCAAAAAAAATTATTAAAAAAAATATATATAAAAAAATTGTATTAAAAACATATAAAATATATTTTTCGATTTAAAGAAGAATACATTTTAAAGCTTTTGATATTTGCTATTAAAAAACCATTGAAATTCACTGAAAAAACCATAGGTTATAGACCATATATAGTTAGGAATTAGCATTTATAAAGCCTTGAAAATTCACTGAAAAAACCATAGGTTATAGACCATATATAGTTAGGAATTAGCATTTACAAAACCTTATTTTACTCACACAAAACCATTGAAATTCCATATATAGTTAGTTGCACTAACTATATATCGCGCACCCGCAATCCACTGCTGATGATGTCACATATTACATCATTCATGACATGGTCAGTGACATCACTGATGACATCACTGATGACATCTCAAATGACATCACTGATGACATCACTGATGACATCTCATTTGACATCAATGACCACATCACTGATGATATCATTCATGTGACAATACAATGCATCTCCTCACATTTTAATATAACCTCTGTTACACCCAGTGTTAAATACAGAGTATAATTTTTGAAACCATTGACACACCAATACTAGTTACTACATACGCACTCACTGATTCCTACGTCTACACACACATTCACTCATTCACCCATACAATCATTCATACATACAATCACTCATCTTTACAACACTATCATATGCACTCATACACCTATACAGACACTCACACTCTGCCACTCATCCATGGAGTTACTCACACACCTAGTCAGTCCTGTAAAGAATCAATCACACTTCCATTTTCTTGTCTATACAGTTAAACATAGAGCACCTTACATTTTCAAACAGATACTAACACATACTTACTCTCTTATACAATCATTGATACAAGTACACATTGATCTGCACAGAGTCACACACCTCCCAGCCAGCCACACACACACTCAGTCTCCCATACAAATACTTGGACAATCAATCAATAACCCATATAGTTAATCATATAGCTACTGATCAACACATGCAGCAGTTTACAGAACAACAGACATAATGATGCACAAATTAAGACAGTTTAGTCACTAACCCATGCATTCAGTGAGACACATTTAATCACTCACTCATACAGTCAGTCACGCACCTACTAAATCCTTCATCCAGACACTTCTACATCTACTCATTCTTCAATATGTAAAACATATTTAAACTTTACAGAAACACACAGTCGCTGGATGATGTCATCAGTGATGTCATCAGTGATGTCATTTGAGATGTCATCAGTGATGTCATCAGTGATGTCACTGACCATGTCATGAATGATGTAATATGTGACATCATCAGCAGTGGATTGCGGGTGCGCGATATATAGTTAGTGCAACTAACTATATATGGAATTTCAATGGTTTTGTGTGAGTAAAATAAGGTTTTGTAAATGCTTATTCCTAACTATATATGGTCTATAACCTATGGTTTTTTCAGTGAATTTTCAAGGTTTTGTAAATGCTAATTCCTAACTATATATGGTCTATAACCTATGGTTTTTGTTTTTTCAGTGAATATATATATATATATATATATATATTACCTACTGGCGGTCGCCAGTAGGTATATATAGTTAGGATTTTTTCTCTATGGGATTTTTGAAAATTCTATGTCTAATAACTTTGGCGTTTGTGGACGGAATTGGCTGAAATTTTCAGGAAAATGGCACATTTTGTTTCTGAGCAGCCCTTGAAAATTTGGGGGGGGTTCGTCAAGGGGGGGCCGAGAAAAAAGGGGGGTCCCAAAACGTGTTTTTAACATTGAGTTTTCCATAGGGCGGTTGGCCTCACTTTTAGCCCGAACGGCTGAATGGATTTGCATGAAACTTGGCAAAATTGTAGGGACTGGTAGCCCGATGTGCCTTTTGTAGGTCTCAATATATGTGCTACAGTGGATTTTGAGAAATTAACGTTTAAAAAAAGATATATATCTGTAACAGCGGACCGGGCAGCGCTCCAGGACGCGTACTTTTCGCGCAACGGAGCTTTGTGAAGCGAAGCTGATTGGTTCTCCGGCGTCTGTCAACATTCCAAACAGTCCGTAGCGGCCGCCATCTTGTCTCTCGGTAGGATCGAGAGACAAGAGGAGGCGAAAGCGAAGGGGCAAATGACCATAAGGGGGAATAGTAGATCCTCGCTGACCCCCTAGGTTTGATGTGGAGGTTTTAAAAGGGCCCCGCGGGGCAAAAAAAAATAATAATAATAATAATCGAACGGCTGAATGGATTTGCACGAAACTTGGTAAAATATTAGGGACTGGTAGCCCGATGTGCCTTTGCTAGGTCTCAATATATGTGCTCCAGTGGATTTTGAGAAATTAACGTTCAAAAAAAGATATATATCTGTAACAGCGCTCCGCTTCGCGTAACGGAGGTTTGCGACGCTGATTGGTCATTCTGTCACTGGGCTATAGTTGGGCTACATCTGGCTGATATTTGGGCTACATTTGTTTTTTTTCGTCTCTGGCGGCCATCTTTGGGCTACATTGGGCTACATTGGGCTTCATTGGGCTTCATTGGGCTACATTGGGCTACATTTGGGTTGCAACATATATATAGGCCAATGTAGCCCAATATATATTTTTCAAAGTTAATTTTCGTAAAAACCACTGGAGCATATATCTTGAGACATAGCAAAGGCACATCGGGCTACCAGTCCCTACAATTTTGCCAAGTTTCGTGCAAATCCATTCAGCCGTTCGAGCTAAAAGTGAGTCCAACCGCCCTATGGAAATGAAGGAAATGAATGGGTAATTTGTAATTAGCAAATAGCTCATCGCAAACTAGGAATGGTAAAGAATCGCTATTTATTCCTTAAAGTTCGCTATTTAGGAAATGCAAAAAACTTTGATGATACATATGGCGGTTCATCTCTAACAAGATAAGAAGCATAGGGATAGATTTATGATGACTGGCGCATCACCAGGGATGTGTTAGTCATTCTGTGCCGCTGTTCCGTCACCTATGGTGTGCTGCATTTACAATGCGGCGCATCATGGGGCAAAAACAGCACAGATGCGTGATGTATCTGTGCCGTAAAGGTGGCGCATTGCTGGAGTTGTATTGCAAGTGTGATGAAGCTCCAGCAAGGGTCGGGGGTGCCCCTGTCGCAGGGTTTCTGTTCTCACACAGAACTGTGGACAGAGGATTGGAACCTCGGCGAATTAGGGTGTCCCAAAACTCACCTTAGTAATCAAAAACCCCTTAGCAAGCTAGGTACAGTGTCACATTGGATATAACAAACTCTCAATGTTTAGACAATCCAGAATATGAACTTATAGTACCTCAGGATACGTGGAACTCATGAACAGTCGGTCGTTATATATTTCTTAGAAACCAGAACATGGAGTTAAGAAGAACACATGTGTATTTGAAATGTTTATTTACTAATGCCGTCTTCTCAGGCGTAGTATCTTAGATAATACAAGTACACATATTATCAGTAGCAAAATTACCAGCATAGTTACTAGTACATAAAAAGCGAATGGTGACAGTATGTTAACATGCTGTAAATGAATAAGAGTTAGCAACACTTATAAGCAGCCGCGGGCCGTGGAGGGAGTTAAGGTGGGGCAGGGAGGCGGGGAGGGGGAGGGGCAGGGTGGAGAGGGCTCCACCCTGCTTCTCCCCCTCCCCGCCTCCCTGCCTCACCGTAACTCCCTCCACGGCCCACGGCTGCTTATATCTCACCCTCCCTAATACACATATTATATTATTTGCTAAGAAGGTCTCTTTGTGTTGGTTTAGGGCGTGCCCATACTTTAGTGTCTTAGATTTGAAGGAATCACATCAGCATACACCAGCTCTCTCTTCATGTGAACCGCATCAAGTGTTGTGTATGTGTGTTCGGCAAAGCAATATAAAACCCGCCTCATGCCCAGAATTGGCAGAAGTTGCACTTATGTTATGAGTATGAAGTCGTGGAGATCAGACCTCATAACAATTCTGTATCGTGTTGTTCTTGAAACTTTAGCACTCGCTGTACAGATATAGTTTAACAAGCAAAGCAGATAGTAGAGCAATAACATATTATTCTCATGTAAACCACGATGAACTACTAGGTTGAAAGCTAAAGCAACAACTAAGTGTCGTGTGCAGAAGTTGCAAAAAAGGAAAAATGGCGTTTAAACCGGTAATGAGCCCATGCTAACTTAACACGGTGTAAAGATATCCAGGACGTAGATGACACCTCCCCATGATCCGGAAACGAACTGAATAAGATAATAGAAGTGCCATCTCATGAGAGCAGATTGCAAGTTTATATGTGGACGGTCCGCAAGGTAAAGCATTAAAAACTAGGAAAATTTAATGCTAAAGAAAAATAAAACAGCCAAGTACTTTATCGAGTCTTAAGCCAATAGGCAAGGTAAATAATAAAAACTTGACAAATAAGTCAATGAATTGTCAATGAAATGCTAGTACTCAGCATATCAAACATGAAAAAGGTCTATGACATAACTGTGTATGCAAAATAAGCTGCAACAGCCTCCAATAGGAAGTCACCGTCTTCATCCGAAAACAGTTCAGCCATCCAATTTAAAAGCGGAAAAGAACATACGTGCTCTCCCAGCACCGGATCCTCTATCACCATCAGAGGACAACTCGGTGGGTTTTCAAGAAAGCTCTGTTCCAAGAAAGACTGTGTTGCCGCCAGTAAATTCCAGGGACCAATTAGTCCATGCATCAATGCCACAGCCATAATCCTTTCGCCAGGACAAACCAACTTGTGAGTAATGATAGGAGTCATCAGCTGATTAAAGTCGACGTCAGGAGAAACCGGTCCGCAGAGACACAAATCAATGGCCCAATCGAAATCACAGGTCAGGCAGTGAAATACAGGCTGGACACAGGTGAAGTAGGAGAATCGAAAAGATAATCCATATGCCGTGCTTAATATCGCCAACGGCATTGTGCCATAATATTCTAGCATGCGATTGCGGAACAGTGTCAGCAGCTGCAGGGCGGGAGGTTGCATAGGAGGGACATCCATATTTAAAAATGTAAAAAAGCACAAGAGCGTCCGCTGGTAATGCAAGTAAAAATGGCAATCCACGAAGCAGAGTGGAAAAAATCGAATGGAAGAAAGCAGGGATGACTCCAAAGATTTTCTCAAATGAAGTCACGAGACCACTGGTAACAACTTTAAAAAAGTGCGCCAGGGCCTTTGTGGAGGATGCGTTAGAGATAGTCCGAACCATCTTGCTGAAATGGAAAGGCAAATCTGAATTGAAAAGGGTCTGCACCTCTGTACGGGTGTTCGCTATGTGAAGCACGAAACTTTCACGGGCCGAACTCAAGGCCACCTCTCTCTGAGACAAAAGAGCTCTTATTCTTGCCATGCCGTTGAAACCTGCTCCCAAGGTTGGTATTTGTGGCGAGATTGAAAACTCCCTATGTTCATGTGTGGGAGGAAATAGAACATTTCTGCAGCAAATAACCCGTTCACTTACTGTTACGATAAAAGGAATACTTTTAATTAACCCAGAACAATCTTCATTATTGAGCATCAAATAACTACCATTTTCCAACAACTTGAACGTGGGGATGATAGCAGGAACTGGCGTGCCTTGCAACACGCAAGCCATATTTGGTCGGTGTTTGTTGCACGAACCGTGTAACTGTATGTGCCTACACATTAGTGAATGATCTGGCGTCTCAGTGCATTCCTCTCCATTCAGATAAACTTCTTGATCATCTTTGAAACATCTGTATGTGTATGGAAGCGACCAGACCTCATGAAGAAAAGCTCTACCTAAAGGTTCATAACGACCTATTGGTATATATTTCATACAATTTGAAAACTTATATAAAGCAAAAGGCAGCGTTATTAAACCGTGGATAAGGCACGTTGCCAAAAAACCCGCAATCCTCTGCTGATGATGTCACTGAGCATGTCATGAATGATGTAATATGTGACATCATCAGCAGTGGATTACGGGTAATAGTATCTCTAGTTTACTCCCCTATAGCTGTCTTTCTTTTAACATAAGTGTCTTTTTCCTTCCCTTATACTTACTGTTTTTGGTTCGCTTCCGGTTCGCGTACCGGCGAGCGAACTGGGAAGCGAACTAAGAGAAATAGAGGTTGGCACAGTTCCAAATATTGTACCAATTTTTTAATAACGGGGAGGTAGTTCTGAAAAGAACTTTTTTTTTATTGTTTTTGTTGTTTTATATTTTTTTTATTATTTTTCGGAACATTTTTTTACTTTTTTTGAATTTTTCTGAACAGTTTTATATTTTTGGGGGGTTTTCTTGGAGGGGGCAATGAAAACGATTCATTGTAAAGGGCTCAACAGGAGCAACAAAACAAAAAAAGAAGTATTTATTATTTTGGGCGTTTCGTACAAACTTGTATATGATAGTCAATAGCTCTGTTGATCAGAGTGATGCTTCTTTCTCCGTAGGAAATGAATCCATCGCAAAATACGCAGATGTGTTTTACTTCACCAAATTTCATTTGTATATTTGGCACCATCTCCCTGCCCTCTGGTCCCGTTACTTCCGGTACAACAGATCTTCTGGCCATAATAGGGAGATTATCTAGGTCGTTCCGAAACTGTGCAGCACTGTAGTTGTTAGGATGCCACCTAGTCATATGGCGATGCATTGTGTAGTTTCCGAAACTGTATTTTTTCTCGGTTCCTCTGGACAGTCTATCTTGACATATAAGGCAAGTTACGTATCTTGCATTTACTTTTTTCTGACCTTTGGGAATTTTAAAAAATTGCCAAATGAAGTTTTCTTTCCGGTGAGACGTCCTGGGCTGCTCAGGCAAAAACTGCCTCTCTTCGTGCTCGTCGTCCTGTTCCTCTTCGTCCTCTTCTTGTTGAATTATAACTTGAGCAGGTGGTCCACTCTTCCTTGGATGTGGTGGAGGTGGTGGGGAAGCACCAGCTGAAGCTACTAAAGAAGCCATTGCTCAGTGATCACAAAGGGTCTTTCTCTCACAATGATGAAAGTCAGAGTGAGGAAAGAAGGAGGGATTTTCATCATTTGGGAAAAACAAGAGTTCTCAACCAATGAAAAGTGTTCATTTTAGATTATATGACCTAGTCTTACATCATTAGGAAACCAAAAGTGAAATGAACCAATAAAAAGTGTTATTACCAAGTCACATGACCTGCTGTGTTTACGTTAAGCGCTTTGCAGGGCCTCCCGGTTTGCTTCCAGAAACCTGCGCTTTGCGACTCGCTTCGCGTACCAGTTCGCTAACGTAGCACGTCATATGACGTATCACGCGACAACGCGAAACGTCATGCGGACGGGAGGCGTCACGATGTTGTTTTCTAACGCGGCAGTTGCGGTAAAGAAACGTTTACCGGCTCGCGGTCTATTTCGCGGCATCAAGGTCAGCTAACGGGAAGCTTCCCGATTCGCGAAGCGGGAACGAAGAAAAAAAAATATTTTAAAAAAAATTATTCATAAACATATAAAATATATTTTTGGATTTAAAGAAGAATACATTTTACAGCTACAGATATTAACTGTTAAAAAACCAATGAAATTCACTGAAAAAACCATAGGTTATAGACCATATATAGTTAGGAATTAGCATTTACAAAACCTTGAAAATTCACTGAAAAAACCATAGGTTATAGACCATATATAGTTAGGAATTAGCATTTACAAAACCTTATTTTACTCACACAAAACCATTGAAATTCCATATATAGTTAGTTGCACTAACTATATATCGCGCACCCGCAATCCACTGCTGATGATGTCACATATTACATCATTCATGACATGGTCAGTGACATCACTGATGACATCACTGATGACATCTCAAATGACATCACTGATGACATCACTGATGACATCTCATTTGACATCAATGACCACATCACTGATGATATCATTCATGTGACAATACAATGCATCTCCTCACATTTTAATATAACCTCTGTTTCACCCAGTGTTAAATACAGAGTATAATTTTTGAAACCATTGACACACCAATACTAGTTACTACATACGCACTCACTGATTCCTACGTCTACACACACCTTCACTCATTCACCCATACAATCATTCATACATACAATCACTCATCTTTACAACACTATCATATGCACTCATACACCTATACAGACAGTCACAGTCTGCCACTCATCCATGGAGTTACTCACTCACCTAGTCAGTCATGTAAAGAATCAATGACACTTCCATTTTCTTGTCTATACAGTTAAACATAGAGCACCTTACATTTTCAAACATATACTAACACATACTTACCTTCTTATACAATCATTGATACAAGTACACATTGATCTGCACAGAGTCACACACCTCCCAGCCAGCCACACACACACTCAGTCTCCCATACAAATACTTGGGCAATCAATCAATAACCCATATAGTTACTCATACAGCTACTGATCAACACATGCAGCAGTTTACAGAACAACAGACATAATGATGCACAAATTAAGACAGTTTAGTCACTAACCCATGCACTCAGTGAGACACATTTAATCACTCACTCATACAGTTAGTCATGCACCTACTAAATCCTTCGTCCAGACACTTACACATCCACTCAATCTTCAATATGTAAGACATATTTAAACTTTACAGAAACAAAAAATCACTGGATGTTGTTATCAGTCATGTCATCAGTGATGTCATTTGAGATGTCATCAGTGATGTCATCAGTGATGTCACTGACCATGTCATGAATGATGTAATATGTGACATCAGCAGCAGTGGATTGCGGGTGCGCGATATATAGTTAGTGCAACTAACTATATATGGAATTTCAATGGTTTTGTGTGAGTAAAATAAGGTTTTGTAAATGCTAATTCCTAACTATATATGGTCTATAACCTATGGTTTTTTCAGTGAATATATATATATATAGGTAGGTAGTTATAGTTTAAACCTAGTTTCAATAGGAAATCTGCAACATTCTATTTGGAATAACTTTGGTGCTTTTGGACGAATCTTCGCGAATTTCTCCAAGAAAATGGCATGCTCCGCTCCGCTCCTTCCCTGAAAGTTTGGGGGTGCTTTGTGAAGCGGGGGCCGAGAAAACAGGGGGGTCCCAAAACGTGTTTGCAGAGAGGTGTAAAAAGGGGCGTGGCCTCATTACACCTCTCTGCAACGCAGCCCCCTGGCACATACTGGAGGTTCCTGGTGGGCTAGTTGGCCCCCAGGGACTCCCAGTATGCAAGGGGAATTAGTTCCCCCTCTGAAAAAACACCAGGGGGCTGCGTTGCAGAGAGGTGTAAAAAGGGGTGTGGCCTCTTCACACGTCTCTGCAACGCAGCCCCCTGGTGCATACTGGAGGTTCCTGGTGGGCTAGTTGGCCTCCATGGACCCCCAGTATACAAGGGGACTTAATCCCCCAACTTAGAACGCGGTACGGGGCGTGTTTGCACAGTAGTGAAGGTAGGGGGCGGGGCTAGAGGTGATCTGTGTGCAAACATGTTCTGTGGCGCGTTTTAAGTGGGGAATTAATTATTCTTCAATCCAGAGGTCCCCTAGGGGCCAACTAGTCAAACAGGTACCTCCAGTAAGCACCACGGAGCTGCGTTGCAGAGTGTTGTAAAAAGGGGGCGTGCCCTCTGAACACCTGTCTGCAACGCAGCTCCCTGGCACATACTGGAGGTACCTGGTGGGCTAGTTGGCTCACAGGGGACCTCAGGATTGAAGAGGAATTAATTCCCCAACCTAAAAGGCGCCACAGAGTGTGTTTGCACACATATTACCTCAGGCCCCGTCCCCTTCCTTCACTATTGAGCAAAATATTCCTGTAAAATCAGCCGAACTAAGAATTCCGATTTACTCACCTGTTATCACAAGAGACGTCAGTACTGCATCGTTGGGCGGTGCTCTTTCCGATAAATCAGAATAATAAATGATGGAAAAGAAAGGCGAGTTCCTGTTTGCTTCTGTGGTGTCCCTTTGATGAAGAGGCGGAGTAGCCTCGAAACGCGTCGAGAGTCATTTCAATTATTGGAGGAAGGGTGTGCTGGCTGGAAGAGGTGAGGAAGCTAAATGGCAGGGATGTCATGTGTGACCTTCCAAAGCGCAAGAGCTTTTTGGTGATTAGGGTTTAAACGCACAGCTGCCCTTGGCCATGGGAAGGAGCACCGCTCTGTTCACGGATACTACACTGTGAGCAGGGATGCCTGTGTTGGGAACTGTTCCTCGTGCTGTGGTATGACGTTCCAAATGGTATCAAACAGCCGTACAACCCTGTTTCTCCTTTCCTACTAAAGGTAAAATATTAGACTAATTATTGGCACAGAAGCACGCAACCTACTGAAGGGAGACGAACAACTCACCTTATGGTCCGCATATACCATCAAGCTTGATGGTGAATACACATAGTCACGCCCACTTAGGGCGGTGCTCTTTTGATAAATCAGAATAATAAATGATGGAAAAGAAAGGCGAGTTCCTGTTTGCTTCTGTGGTGTTCCTTTGATGAAGAGGCGGAGTAGCCTCGAAACGAGTCAGGAGTCATTTCAATTATTGGAGGAAGGGTGTGCTGGCTGGAAGAGCCGAGGAAGCTGAATGGCAGGGATGTCATGTGTAACCTTCCAAAGCGCAAGAGCTTTTTGGTGATTAGGATTTAAACGCACGGCTGCCCTTGGCCGTGGGAAGGAGCACAGCTCTGTTCACGGATACTACACTGTGAGCAGGGATGCCTGTGTGGGGAACTGTTCCTCGTGCTTTGGTATGATGTTCCAAATGGTATCAAACAGCCATACAACCCTGTTTCTCCTTTCCTACTAAAGGTAAAATATTGGGCTAATTATCGGCACAGAAGCACGCAACCTACTGAAGGGAGACAAACAACTCACCTTAGGGAGAGGTGTGGCGCCGCGGCCAGGGCGACTGACGCTGGAATCTGGGGATCAGGGTTCGATCCCCGGCTCCGGCGGCAGGTTAGCCCAGCACCATGTGACTCTGGGCAATAGCTCGCTTAATCTTCCTGACGGCCCCCAGCGCCTTACGGGTGATTGTGCACTTTACAAATGTGGATTATTATTATTATTATTATGGACCGCATATACCATCAAGCTTGATGGTGAATACACATAGCCACGCCCACTTAGGGCGGTGCTCTTTCCGATAAATCAGAATAATAAATGATGGAAAAGAAAGGCGAGTTCCTGTTTGCTTCTGTGGTGTCCCTTTGATGGAGAAACGCGTCGGGAGTCATTTCAATTATAGGGGAAGGGTGTGCTGGCTGGAAGAGGCGAGGAAGCTGAATGGCAGGGATGTCATGTGTGACCTTCCAAAGCGCAAGAGCTTTTTGGTGATTAGGACCCCTGGGGGTCCCTGGGGGACAACTAGCTCACCAGGTACCTCCAGTATGTGCCAGGGGGCTGCGTTGCAGAGTGGTGTTCTGAGGCCACGCTCCTTATTACACCTCTCTGCAACGCAGCTCTGTGGTACTTACTGGAGGTAGCTGATGGGCTAGTTGCACCTCAGGGGCCCTCAAGATTGAAAGGGAGTTAATCCCCCAACTCAAAACGCACCACGGGGCGCGTTTGCACAGTGGTGAAGGGAGAGGGTGGGGCCTGAGTTCACATGGGTGCAAACACGTCCTGTGGCGTGGTTTAAGTTGGGGAATTAATTCCTTGTCAATACAGAGGGTCCCTAGGGGCGAACTAGCCCACCAGGTACCTCCAGTAAGTGCCACTGAGCTGTGTTGTAGTGTTTTAAAAAGGGGCGTGGCCTCAGAACACCTCTCTGCAACGCAGCCCCCTGGTGCATACTAGAGGTACCTGGTGGGCTAGTTGGCCGCCAGGGGACCTCAGTATTCAAGGGCACTTAAACGTGCAACTTAAAACGCGCCACAGGCCGTTTTTGCACACGTCACCTCAGGCCCCACCCCCTTCCTTCACCATTGTACAAATATTCCTGTAAAATCAGCCGAACTACGAATGACGATTTACTCACCTGTTATCAGGAGAGAACCCAGTGCGGCATCTTTTAGCCCAGCACTGACCCTGAAAAGTAATTCTAAGCGTACTTACAGTAACTTGTATTTCCTTCCATAGGAATCCATTGTGTGGTTTTCAGCAGAAAAGTTTCTAAGTGTTGATTTTTGAAACGTACAAATATTCCTGTAAAATCACTCAGCTGAACTACGAATTCCGATTTTCTCACCTGTTATCAGGAGAGAATCCAGTGCGGCATCTTTTAGCCCAGCACTGTCTCCGAACATTAATTCTAAGCGTACTTACAAGTAACTTGTATTTCCTTCAATAGGAATCCATTGTGTGGTTTTCAGCAGAAAAGTTTCTAAGTGTTGATTTCTGAAACATACAAATATTCCTGTAAAATCACTCAGCCGAACTACGAATTCTGATTCACTCACCTATTATCAGGAGAGAACTCAGTGCTGCATCCTTTAGCTCAGCACTGACCCTGAAAAGCAATTCTAAGCATACTTACCAGTTACTTGAATTTCCTTCCATAGGCGAACATTGACTGGTTTCACTTGGAAATATTACAAGTGTGGAGTTTTTGAACTTTAAAAAATTCCTAAAAAATCAGCAGAACTACGAATTCCGATTTACTCACCTGTTATCAGGAGTGACCTCAGTGCTGCTTCTTTGAGCCCAGTAATGATCCTGAAAAGTAATTCTAGCCCTACTTACCAGTAACTTGTATTTCCTTCCATAGGAATCCATTGTGTGGTTTTCACCAGAAAAGTTTCTGTCTATTTTCACAAACTAAAAATATTCCTTAAAAATTGCCTGTATCACTAAAACGCATTCTTTTGACTGTTTACAGGAGATGCACCCATGCTGGAACCAGAATCCACCACTGAGAACGAAAAAATAACGTTAACAATACTTACCTAATAAGTGAATTTCCTCCCATAGGATAACAATAAAATTCCTTAAAAATCACTACTGTAACCAAAACGCTTTTACTCAACTGTTTACAGGTGATGTCTCAGGACTGAATTTAGGATCCAATCCTGTGGTTAGAAAAGTAATCCAAAAAGTAATTAATTACATTTAACTAGAAATTCACATTGACCTCAATGTTGCATTGTGTTTGAAATGAAATTGACAATTGCAACAACTGTAACTACTGTACTTAAAAGTCTATTGCCTATTTGCAAAGTATTTAAACTAAAGTAATTCATTCTCAGAAAGTATATTTTGTAATGTAATGTATAATGCAATTATAATGTAATTAAAAAATAAAATATCTAAAAATAAACACCCACATGCATCATTGTTCCATTTTGCGATTCCTTAATTGCGAAAATTAAGGAATCGCAATTAAGGAATTGCAAAATGCAATTCATTAAGAAATTCGGAAAAAAATTGCAATTTCCTAAAATTCCTTAATTGCGATTCTCTAATTGAGAATCGCAATTAAGGAATTTCTACACATTCATTCCTATGGGCCTAGAGGCCCATAGGAATGAATGGGAGGGCATTCTCAATTTGCAATTCATCATTGTGAATTCGCAAATTGAAAATGCAATTTCAAGGGTGCAGGGGTGTCCAAAAGACACCCTGTTGCACCCCTGAAATGTGCTTTTGGATACATCTTACACACACACATGCCCCAAGGGCACTGTGTGTGTAACATGTAACAAAGAAAAATGCATTTTTAAGCATTTTTCTAGATTTTCGCAAATTACCATGAAGGTCTACTTCATGGTAATTTGCATTTCTAATTTCCAAATTCGCAATTTCTAAAAGTATGATGAATTGCATTTAAGGAATCTCAAATTGAGATTCCTTAAATGCATTCGCAATTTAAGAAATCGCAATTGTGCAATTTCTTTCTTAAATTGCGAATTTCTGAAAAAGGTTGGTGCATCCTAAATCAGGAAATTGCATTCGCAAACGGCCGAAAAATGCGATTCGCACCGTTTGCGAATGCAAATTACCTTGATGCATGTGGGCAAAACTGTTTAAAAAAATGTTGAAAATCAGTATGAAAAAATACATAACAAAAAATACATTTAAAAATTGTCATTTACAAAACCTTTGAAATTCACTGAAAAAACCATAGGTTTCAGACATGTTATAGTTAGGAATATGCATTTAAAAAACCTTAGAAATTCACTGAAAAAAAACATATGTTTTATGGGTGTTAGAGTTAGTTGGACATTTCACTCGTACAAAACCATTGAAATTCCAACGTTATAGTTAGTTGTACTAACTATAACTCACGCGCCCGCAATCCACTTCTGATGATGTCACATATTCCATCATTCCTGAAATGGTTAGTGACATGTATGGCCTATGTCAGTGGGTACTACAGTCACCATTGAGCTCATTTCTAAGGGTCAGTGCCAGCGACTACTAGTGCTTCAGGAGATGACTGGACTAAGATTCTAGTCTTGAAGAAGTCACATTCCCGGACAATGGTACACGGAATAGCAATGGCCGAAAATTTGAGGGCCAGCTGTGCACCTCCAGGCTTAATTGTTGCTAATGCACCACGCCTGTTTTTGCAGGACAAGGCCTATCTTAAAGATTGGTCCTTGATAGCCTGGAGGTGTACTAGAGACTGGCTGATTCTGATTATCAGCACAGCAAAAAGAATAGCTGACACCATTCTAGTGGAGATTCAAGTTCTGGAAACTTCGATCAGAGCCACTATTACACCTACACTATTCAAGAAACAACAGGACGAATCCAACAAAAATACGAATGAGTTTAAGGACATTATCCTACAGACTAAGCTTGATAAGTTCAAAAAAGACTTGTCTAAGTTCAAGCACGAACGAGTGTACCCATATACCAGTGATAGTTACAGTCCCCCTATGTTTAGGAACAATGGCAAAAGTTTTGGGTCAAACTACTCGGGCTCCAGGTCGGATGGTAATGACTCAGACAATACTAACCCACCGCAATTCCAACAGAGGGGGCGTGGCAGAGGAAACAGAGCATTCTCATATGGGAACCCCCAACCCAGCCATTTCCAACAATGGTGGCCACCTACACCCTAGGGATATCCATCGCAACAACATCATGCATATCCACCGCCACCGGGACATTTCCAAGGGTTTCCTAATGCATTTAACACACAGCCTTTTTTAGGATTTGGTACACACAGGACAAGGGTCAGACGACGGACTTTACAACAACCAGGGGTCCAGTGGGAAGACCAAACAGGCCCCCATGCAGGGACACGAAGCCAGACAGCCAAGAATCTCCAGAAAGCAGGGACATCGGCGAATCCACCCTCGTAGTAAATCTCTCCACTAAGGTGTTAAGCCGTTTGGAGGAACAAGTACTCAACAAAGGGCTGGGATTTGTTATGACAAACAACGGAGACCCGTTCACGCTTCAATGCGAATTAAGTCTATTTTACAGGAAATTTAAGCTTCATTACTTCTTCAAGAATAAATCTGATGAACAAGACTGTTTGCTCGAAGTGAATACGGGTCTGAAGGTGAAATCCAAATTCCAGCCACCTATACACACTGTTCCCCCACAGGTTTTAGTTTTTGAAAAAGCTGTAGGGGATGAAGTCTCCAAACTATGGAACAAACAAGACAGGTCTTTCAAGAACTTATCAGGACAGAAGCAGAAGGCATTGAAAAGTCTGTCTAACGATCAATTAATAACAATAAAGCCCGCCGACAAAGGCGGCTCTATTGTCATTCTGAACACTACCGATTATAGATCAGAGTGTTTACGACAACTGGGTGACAGACATACTTGCCTCTGCAGGAAGATCCCACTGAGGACCTTTGAAGAAGCATCGGCGGAGGATGGATCACTCATAATGAGGGGTTATTTTTATAACAGAGTTCCCCGTTATACCTTATTTCTACCTCCTTCCAAAGGTGCATAACCCACAGAGACCCCCTCCAGGGAGACCTATTATTTCTGGTATAGGTTCGGCCCTGGAACCACTCTCCACCTTTGTGGACTTTTTTCTCAGGCCCATCGTGCAGAAGATGCCGATCTACCTTCAGGACACAAAGGATGTGCTGAGGGTCCTTCCGGTAATCGACTTTGATCCTGAAAGAGACCTATTGGTCTCTTTCGACGTTGAGTCCTTATATACCTCTATCCCCCAGGATGAAACTCTTGAAGTGGTAACATCCATCCTGGGGACAATATCTGTGACACTATAACACCGGTAGCCTTCATCATGGCTTTGGCGACACTGGCCATGAAAGACAACTATTTTCGTTTTGAGGACACTATATATCTTCAGACCTCTGGAACGAGCATGGGCAGCGTTTTTGCACCAAACCTGGCTAATTTGTGTGTGCACAAATTCGAGCACCAGCATGTGCTCACGCCTACCAACCCATTTCATGCATCGATAAAATGGTGGAAACACTATATCGATGATGTGTTGGTAGTGTGGAGAGGGAGCCTAGAGTCTGTGAGTGAATTCCATCTTTGGCTGAACAGTAGGAACCAATTCCTCAAATTCACTTTCGAGGCTCACAGGGAGAGACTGTCTTTTTTGGATCTCTCGATCTATGTGACACCAACAGGCTTGCAGAGTGAGCTATATAGGAAGCCGATGGCAAGGAATTCGTTGCTCCTGTACGACAGCCACAACCCCAAATCCCTACAGGATAATCTACCATATGGACAGTTCCTGCGAGTACGGAGGAACTGTTCTAGGGTGGAGGACTTCAAGACTCATGCCAGAAATCTGACTTTACAATTAGCAGAGAGACATTACCCGCGATCACTCATCAAGCGGTCGCGTAAGAGAGCTTTTAACATCAACTGGGAAGCGCTCCTAGAACCTCCTGTTCCTAAAAGTCCTACTGAAAGACTGACGTTAGTGAGCACCTTCAATACAAGAAGCAACAGCCTTCAGAAGATAATCAGGAAACATTGGCGTATCCTAAATCATAGTAATGACAAAATCGGACTGCCCCTATTTGATTTTAAGAGAGCAAATAGTATTAGGGATCGCCTTATGCATACTTGCCCCAAAGAAACACCGAGGAGGATTTTGGGCACTTTGTGGGACTTACCACCTGCAGTCGGGCACCACCCCTGTGGTAACTGCTCAGTCTGCCCACAAACAAAACATTCTACTGAGATCGATATAGGTACAGATAGGCCTTGGTCACAAATTCATTTCACCAACTGCAACAGTGACAATCTGATCTATCTGTTAACCTGTCCGTGCTCAACAAAGTATGTGGGCATGACTACTCGGAAAGTGCGAATATGCATGCTTGAGCACAAGAGCTCGTTCCGCTGTAGGAAATCCATGACACAATTAACTAGACACTTCCTAGAGAAACAACATGGGGAAGCAGATTTTGAATGGACAGTTCTAGAGAAGCCCTTTATACCCTCTCATGTGAGCAATGTCTCTAGATATCTGTTCCTGAGAGAACAAAAATGGATTTACAAGCTCTCTACAGATATAGCGGGACTCAACGATGATATACCATGGAGTGCACTGTAGTCACTATATCATCAGAGCCGGCATAGTAATACATTTGACCTAATCTGTAAGGGGAATAGACATCCCCCTTCGATGCATTGGAGTGTTTCTTCTTTGACATTCTAAGAGGTTTAAATACTTGTGGAGGGGTTGGGTCGTATAAATTTGCGATTGTTTGGAATGATTGTTTCAATACCTTCTCAACATGACAGTGGGGTTAGATTACTTTACATTTTGCAATAGTAGAGAGACGACCTAATAACTGGAATTGCTGCCTGGCAGAACTACTATGATGGCCGCTCTGTTGTCATTATGTAGTTGTTTATCCTGTTTGACTGTGGTGGTTAGGAGGTTGTTTCGATATCAACAAACATTGTCCTATTGTTATGGTTCAGCCTGGGTGTTACCTCTATAATGCTCGTGGGTTTAGAGTATACCATAATAATTTGCCATAGCTCTTACATACTAGTAAGACTAATCACGGGCCTCGCGGCACTACAAAGATGGACGTTTCTGCGTCATTTCGTAGTCATACTCTCTGCCCGATGTTTTATGTCTGCCGAGGCAATGGAATTACGTTCCATTCAATAGGTTGTTGGTGTAACATTACATACTGATATCAATATACACTGCCCTTTGGTCATGATTTAGGGTGTTTTTTCCAAAATGCTTGTGGGGCAGAGTATACCATAATATTATACTATAGCTCTGGCACACAAGCAAGACTAATTACGGGCTTTGCGGAACTACAAAGATGGCCGTTTTGATGTCATCTTGTAGGCACTCGCTCAGCCCGTTTTCTAATGTTCTGTAAGGTCTGATGAGGAAATGTAACAGTTATTACATTTGTCTTTTTTCCTCCCATTTAATTTGAGATGAGCAGTTGTTCAGGATTGTGGGCATAACGGTACTACAAACAGGATCGAACTGACGTCATCCTGTAGTTTCTGCGGAAGGTTCTGTTAGCTCGTTTGTTGCGATCAAGAGCTCTTTCCCTACCCTAAGTGTTTTCCACTATTGTAAACATGATTGGGACACTATGGATATTAATTACGTTTCCTAAGGGTAAGGATATCACTCTACAGAATGGTGTCAGTTGTTCTTTGAGCAAAATGGGGCATGTTAAAACGAAGTAAAAATAGTCCCCTCTGTTGTTGTGAATATAAAATTGCACAGTTCCTCCGGTTCGGCGCCTCCCCCAAACCTCAGGTTAGGTTAGTGGCACCGACGGAGAGGTAAGAACCTTGAACTGAGCTAGCAAAGTAGTAATTGTATACGATATTCGAAGCCAGTTTATGTTTCTTGATTATAGAAAGGGTTGGTTTATGAGTATTTGTGAATCAACTAGCCAAGAGACGGTATAACTTTATATAGTTTAAACTGACCAGTGACTTTATATGGTTTCAGATGATCAGAGAACATAATACAGCAGGGTTGCAAATATAACAACACTGCCTGCAGTATTTACCTGTACATGAGATTATTTTACTAAGTTAAGATGTGTGCGTCTGGGATGAAAGACAAGCATTATTTGGATGCATGACCATAGGGTGCCCTCCAGAGTTTGGGGGTTGCTCAGTCATTAAGTTTAATTGTGGATAAGGATGACGCATAAAACAGGGAGTGTATATAGGTAGGTTTGGATTCTACACAAATAGTGGAGATTTGATACCTGCCACCTTGTTTGCATCTATTTGATCCATAGAGCGGGCCTCGTATACCTAAGCATGGTCCAGGTGAGGTGAGGTCCAGTCCCCTGTCATTCTGGGTGAGAAAAAATACATTCAATTTTTATTTTTAGATATACAAGATTCTATGGGAGCACATGTGTTTGTGAATTATGACATACATTGTACTAATAGGAGAATTTTTTCCCTCAGATTACTTTTGAGATCCACTGACAAGGAGGATGAGTACATAACTGTAGGTACAGGTTGTATCGTTTTCAACAGTTACTATATCTTTTCCACTGATTTGTTTGGTGTACTATTTAGTTTACACAATTGTTAACAGTAGCAACAAGTTAAGAGCAGTGGCCCTGATGAAAGCCAAGGGACATTTTGCCCGGTAGGCAGAAACATGTTGGCCCATATTGCGACAGTTATTTGTTTCATACTGTCGATTGCGCTGTTCCTGTTTTTTAATTAGGGGATTGCCTTGTTTTCCATTAAAATAGTTTGTTGAGACACATCACCCTATTTTAATTCACCACTTTTGGTTAGTTGCACTGTGTTTTCACTATCTTTGTCTACCATCATTAACTGGCTAACAATTGGTGGTTCATAGCCAAATGTAGACATGATCCAGTATTAACAACTTACTGTGTGGCAGAGGGTCTCAATGATCAAGGGACCTGCCAGGTCACAGTTTGGACAGCCAAATGATATGATTGATCTCCTGGTCTTTTTGATGGTTATCCACTATGAGAGGATCTGGGTTTTGTTGACCAGTTTTTGAATTAGCTCCCTGTTTTGTGTTCTAAGTTCACTGCACATGTGTTTTTTCCCCCTTTTTCTTGTTCCTTAGAAATTAGCTCAATGGTGACTGTAGTACCCAATGACATAGCGTAATACAAGTCAGTTGGGCCAGACTAATTGGCTTACAGACCTCCTAGGTTCTTTGTGTTGTTCATATTGTGTAGCTGGGGAAGTGAACCAGTAGTAGGTCTCTAAACTTTGTTTCCCTATGACCCTCCGTTCTCTGTTTGGTGTGTTATGGTTAGTGACATCACTGATGACTTCTCAAATGACATCACTGATGACATCACTGATGACATCATCCAGGTGACAATCTGATACATCTTATCATACACTAGTATAACCTTTCAATACTCATTATAAAATATGGAGTACTATATTTGAAACCATTGACACACCAATACGAGTCTCTAAAAACCCACTCAGTGATTCCTACATCTACACACACATCTAAACACTTACCTATAGATTCACACATACATGCTAACAAAGATCAATAGAACACTATCAAATATACTTATACACCTACATCGACATTACACACTAGCACACATCCTATTCACGTATGCAGTCATCCTACTCACTTATGCAAAAAATGTATCATACTTACATTTACTAAGCTACACAAATTCACAAACACCACTTTATGTATTCATATAGATAGTAACTCATACTTAGTGTGTTATAAAATCACTATTATAAGTATACAGTTATCAGTACGTCACTCATACAATCACTGAGTCTTATGTATACTTATTTATATACAACAACTGTCACATACACTGCCTTTTATATTTCTAGTTTGTTGGACATGTATCATTGAGAAATATATTTACTCATCACCACACCCATAAAGAGATTCACTCACCCAAACAACTGTTTCCACATAATGTCTTAACCTTATATACCTACTAAATCAACTATTTACACATCTTTGGACAGTCACACACCTCCCACCCAACTACACACACATTCATTTACTATTCCATACAAATTCCCACTTAACTCATTAATAACTAATATAGACTTTCACATAGCTAGTAACCAACTTATGTAGCAGTTTACACAACAAGAGATAGAGTGTCACTTAGACAGTCAGTCACATTGCTACTAAATCCTCCATTCAGACACTTATACATCCACTCAGTCTTCAAGGCAGATTGCTATATATATATATAATACTTATTTAAATATGGAACCAAACCACATTCACTGGATGATGTCATCAGTGATGTCATTTGAGATGTCATCAGTGATTTCATGAGTGATTTCACTGACCATGTCATGAATGATGTAATATGTGACATCATCAGCAGTGGATTGCGGACGCGCGAGTTATAGTTAGTACAACTTACTATAACGTGGGAATTTCAATGGTTTTGAACGAGTGAAATGGCCAACTAACTATAACAACCCTAAAACCTATGTTTTTTTCAGTGAATTTCTAAGGTTTTTTAAATGCTAATTCCTAACTATAACATGTCTGAAACCTATGATTTTTTCAGTGAATTTCAAAGGTTTTTTAAATGCTAATTCCTAACTATAACAGGCCTCAAACCTAATGTTTGGCAGCCTACTCAGCAAACCCCAAAATAAAAGACTGTATTCTCTACTGATTACGGTTAATAAACCAGAAACACGTGTCTAGAGATCAGCACTATTGCGTCAACCTTGGCAAAACACTCGAATATATCGGAGTGAGCTACAAGAGACTGCATTTTCCAGAATGCCAGGGGCGAGCGTTGCCTGAGAGCAAGCCTGGCTGAAGACGGCTGAAATGCCAGAAACCGGTCCTAGGAAGCTTAATTCCGGTCCAGGGAAGGCATGGCTTGGCAATTCGGGCTGGACTGTTCCCATGAGGCACATGGTCAGACTGATTTGCATATGGCCATGTCTGAACTGGGGTGGCAGAGTGGGCTAAAGAACGGTGATGGATTAAACCCAGATCGGTTGACTTGGTGTGAGTGTTTGATTGATTCAGATGCTCCGTCCATCACCACCCCCTTTTGTACTGCTTTGTTCACCATAAGTTGGCAGAGTATGCTCAGACGTTGAGTCCCTTGCTCACTTTGCCACTGGATTCAAGCAAGCCTGGCGGAAGACGGCTGAAATGCCAGAAACCGGTCCTAGGAACCTTGATTCCGGTCCAGGGAAGGCATGGCTTGGCAGTTCGGACTGGACTGTTCCCATGAGGTACAGGGTCAGACTGATTTGCATATGGCCATGTCTGAACTGGGGTGGCAGAGTGGGCTAAAGAACGGTGATGAATTAAACCCAGAACTGTTGACTGGGTGTGAGTGTTTGATTGTTTCAGATGCTCCGTCCATCACCAACCCCTTTTGTACCGCTTTGTTTGCCATAAGTTGGCAGAGTATGCTCAGACGTTGAGTCCCTTGCTCACTTTGCCACTGGATTCAAGCAAGCCTGGCTGAAGATGGCTGAAATGCCAGAAACCGGTCCTAGGAAGCTTGATTCCGGTCCAGGGAAGGCATGGCTTGGCAGTTCGGGCTGGACTGTTCCCATGAGGCACAGGGTCAGACTGATTTGCATATGGCCATGTCTGAACTGGGGTGACAGAGTGGGCTAAAGAACGGTGATGGATTAAACCCAGATCTGATGACTGGGTGTGAGTGTTTGATTGGTTCAGATGCTCCGTCCATCACCACCCCCTTTTGTACCTCTTTGTGCACCATAAGTTGCCAGGGTATGCTCAGACGTTGAGTCCCTTGCTCACTTTGCCACTGGATTCAGGTAATCCTGGCTGAATACGGCTAAAATGCCAGAAACCGATCCTAGGAAGCTTGATTCCGGTCCCGGGAAGACATGGCTTGTCAGTTCGGGCTGGACTGTTCCCATGAGGCACAGGGTCAGACTGATTTGCATATGGCCATGTCTGAACTGGGGTGGCAGAGTGGGCTAAAGAACGGTGATGGATTAAACCCAGATCTGTTGACTGGGCGTGAGTGTTTGATTGGTTCAGGTGCTCCGTCCATCACCACCCCTTTTTGTACCTCTTTGTTCGCCATAAGTTGGCAGGGTATGCTCAGACGTTGAGTCCCTTGCTCACTTTGCCACTGGATTCAGGTAAGCCTGGCTGAATACGGCTAAAATGCCAGAAACCGGTCCTAGGAAGCTTGATTCCGGTCCAGGGAAGGCATGGCTTGGCAATTCGGGCTGGACTGTTCCCATGAGGCACATGGTCAGACTGATTTGCATATGGCCATGTCTGAACTGGGGTGGCAGAGTGGGCTAAAGAACGGTGATGGATTAAACCCAGATCGGTTGACTTGGTGTGAGTGTTTGATTGATTCAGATGCTCCGTCCATCACCACCCCCTTTTGTACTGCTTTGTTCGCCATAAGTTGGCAGAGTATGCTCAGACGTTGAGTCCCTTGCTCACTTTGCCACTGGATTCAAGCAAGCCTGGCGGAAGACGGCTGAAATGCCAGAAACCGGTCCTAGGAACCTTGACTCCGGTCCAGGGAAGGCATGGCTTGGCAGTTCGGACTGGACTGTTCCCATGAGGTACAGGGTCAGACTGATTTGCATATGGCCATGTCTGAACTGGGGTGGCAGAGTGGGCTAAAGAACGGTGATGGATTAAACCCAGATCTGTTGACTGGGTGTGAGTGTTTGATTGGTTCAGATGCTCCGTCCATCACAACCCCCTTTTGTACCTCTTTGTGCACCATAAGTTGGCAGGGTATGCTCAGACGTTGAGTCCCTTGCTCACTTTGCCACTGGATTCAGGTAAGCCTGGCTGAATACGGCTAAAATGCCAGAAACCGGTCCTAGTAAGCTTGATTCCGGTCCCGGGAAGACATGGCTTGTCAGTTCGGGCTGGACTGTTCCCATGAGGCACAGGGTCAGACTGATTTGCATATGGCCATGTCTGAACTGGGGTGGCAGAGTGGGCTAAAGAACGGTGATGGATTAAACCCAGATCTGTTGACTGGGCGTGAGTGTTTGATTGGTTCGGGTGCTCCGTCCATCACCACCCCTTTTTGTACCGCTTTGTTTGCCATAAGTTGGCAGGGTATGCTCAGACGTTGAGTTCCTTGCTCACTTTGCCAATGGATTCAAGCAAGCCTGGCTGAAGATGGCTGAAATGCCAGAAACCGGTCCTAGGAAGCTTGATTCCGGTCCAGGGAAGGCATGGCTTGGCAGTTCGGGCTGGACTGTTCCCATGAGGCACAGGGTCAGACTGATTTGCATATGGCCATGTCTGAACTGGGGTGACAGAGTGGGCTAAAGAACGGTGATGGATTAAACCCAGATCTGTTGACTGGGTGTGAGTGTTTGATTGGTTCAGATGCTCCGTCCATCACCACCCCCTTTTGTACCTCTTTGTGCACCATAAGTTGGCAGGGTATGCTCAGACGTTGAGTCCCTTGCTCACTTTGCCACTGGATTCAGGTAAACCTGGCTGAATACGGCTAAAATGCCAGAAACCGGTCCTAGTAAGCTTGATTCCGGTCCCGGGAAGACATGGCTTGTCAGTTCGGGCTGGACTGTTCCCATGAGGCACAGGGTCAGACTGATTTGCATATGGCCATGTCTGAACTGGGGTGGCAGAGTGGGCTAAAGAACGGTGATGGATTAAACCCAGATCTGTTGACTGGGCGTGAGTGTTTGATTGGTTCGGGTGCTCCGTCCATCACCACCCCTTTTTGTACCGCTTTGTTTGCCATAAGTTGGCAGGGTATGCTCAGACGTTGAGTTCCTTGCTCACTTTGCCAATGGATTCAAGCAAGCCTGGCTGAAGACGACTAAAATGCCAGAAACCGGTCCTAGGAAGCTTAATTCCGGTCCCGGGATGACATGGCTTGGCAGTTCGGGCTGGACTGTTCCCATGAGGCACAGGGTCAGACTGCTTTGCATATGGCCATGTCTGAACTGGGGTGGCAGAGTGGGCTAAAGAACGGTGATGGATTAAACCCAGATCTGTTGACTGGGCGTGAGTGTTTGATTGGTTCAGATGCTCCATCCATCACCAACCCCTTTTGTACTACCTTGCCTGAGAGGTCAGCGGTGTGCTCCCACATCTTGTTGTGTATTTAAAGTACTCCCGTGTTTCATTGAGCTGACGAGCTCATGGATGAAGCACCTGCGCGCCAGTGAGAAGTACCGGACCTGCTATAATGTTTGGCAGCCTACTCAGCAAACCCCAAAATACAAGACTGTATTCTCTACTGATGATGTTTAATAAACCAGAAACACGTGTCTAGATATCAGCACTATCTGCGCCAACCTTGGCAAAACACTCGAAAATGTCGGAGAGAGCTACAAGAGACAGCATTTCTCAGAATGCCAGGGGCGAATCTTGCCTGAGAGGTCAGCGGTGTGCTCCCACATCCTGTTGTCTATATATAATACTTATTTTAATATGGAACCAAACCACATTCACTGGATGATGTCATCAGTGATGTCATTTGAGATGTCATCAGTGATGTCATCAGTGATGTCACTGACCATGTCATGAATGATGTAATATGTGACATCATCAGCAGTGGATTGCAGGCGCGCGAGTGATAGTTCGTACAACTAACTATAACATGGGAATTTCAATGGTTTTGTACAAGTGAAATGTTCAACTAACTATAACACCCCTAAAACCTATGGTTGTTTCAGTGACTTTCTAAGGTTTTTTAAATGCTAATTCCTAACTATAACATGTCTGAAACCTATGGTTTTTCAGTGAATTTCAAAGGTTTTTTTAAATGCTAATTCCTAACTATAACAGGCCTTAAACCTGTGATTTCTCCAGTGAATTTCAAAGGTTTTTTTAAATGCTAATTCCTAACTATAACATGTCTGAAACCTATGTTTTTTTCAGTGATTTTGAAATGTTTTGTAAATGACAATTTTTAAATCTATTTATTGATTTATGTTTTTTTATACTGATTTTCTACATTTTTTGAAACAGTTTATTTTTAGATATTTTATTTTTTAAATTACATTATAATTACATTATACTTTACATTACAAAATATGCTTTCGCAGAATGAATTACTTTAGTTTAAATACTTTGCAAAAAGGCCTCAAACATGGTTTTTCAGTGAATTTCAAAGGTTTTTTAAATGGTAATTCCTTTCTATAACATGTCTGAAACCTATGTTTTTTTCAGTGAAAAAAAATATATAAATATATAAACCACCACATCCCTTCAGTTGAAGAAATCAGAGGCCAGAGGGGAGTTCAAGGTAGGTAACTCGTTTTATTCAAAATGTCTCAGAGGCGGCGAATGCATTTCAGCATACTGCCTTCCTCAGCGCCCTGCACTGTGACGAATCCTTCTCCCAATTACACCAGTCCTGCTGCTTGATACGAGTAAGCCCTATAGACTCCTCCCCCGATGCAATCGGCACACCTGTTGGTAGTTGCAATAAATGCGCGACACTTCAACTCCCAGAAAGCATTACGTTTATGTAACCGGGTCAGTCGCGTGGGGGAGTGAGAAACAAATTGGTCAGGGCTTGCCTGCAGGTGGGTGATAAAGGATTCCCCAGAGCTTTCAAAAGTCCACGGCCACCTCCTTGAGTCCCCTCGTACTGCTGCCGCCAATTCCAACAAGTCCGCTATTGAGCAGGGGTAGTCATGCAATATATAGCGCCCTGTCGGAGGTAAATTACCTCACTCCACCATGTCAACTTGGAGAGACTGGCGGACACCGGACATCTCGATCCCCCGAGTCCTGAAGACGCTGTAAACAGTGTGGTGCCAGCATAAGTCCGGGTCACTTCATGCAGCAGGGCCATCTGTGTTACGCCTCTGGCTTGTGCAGGAAATATACCACCACATCCCTTCAGTTGAAGAAATCAGAGGCCAGAGGGGATTTCAAGGTAGGTAACTCATTTTATTCAGAATGTCTCAGTGGCGGCGAATGCATTTCGGCATACTGCCTTCCTCAGCGCCCTGCACTGTGATTATATATATATTGATACATTTTATAGCCTTGGGCTGATATTAAAAGTAGACAGACTGCTTCTTTTACCAACATCCCACCACTGGTGGCAGGCTCCTAATGAATAGGTTTGGGCATCTGCACTTATTCTTTTAGAATCTAAGGGGGTGATTATGATGGCGGTGAACCAGTCAGGCTTCTGGTGGCGGGTTCACTACCATCATAAGGCATTTTTCCGCCCCCACCCCCCATATTAGGATGGCTGGCGGTGTGCCTGGTGGATAGAAAGTCCATCCGCCACGGGTCCGACTGGGGCAATCGGTAGGATTGCCTGCCGGACCCACCCCGCCTTCCACAAAATTGTGGTGGTGCCTAGCAGGCACCACCTGCCATATTTGGATGCTACATCCCCGCCAGCTTGTCAATGGCGGTTCAACCGTCATTGAAACGCTGGTGTTTATATACTTTGGGGGACAGTAGCAGGCCCCCCTTGTGCAGGGCATGAGCATTTTGCAATTTGGGAGTCACCTATGGTGCCTCCTTACAGTTCCCTGCTCCAGGTGGGAGGCACCGCTTGGTGCCTCTCACCTGGTGGTAGTGCAGGAAAATGCACAACATGCAATATTAACATTGCGGCAGGTGCTGCAGCCAGCAGCACCCACCGCAATGTTAATAATGCATCTTGCGGCCGCCGTGGTTGGGGCCACAAAGTAATTTGTTGTGAGGGACTGCCACCATATAGGCGGGCGGTCCCAAACCCCATCCGTCCACCATCGTAATCACCCCCTAAGTCCTGACAGCACATACTTAAATCACTCAATGCAGCATGTAAAGTAAGTGTGCAAGAAGATTTTCCATACCAGTCATCTCACTGAAGCTTCCTTTTTAAAACATTGTCAAAACAAGTACTTACGCATCTAAAACATTTCACGATAAAAATGACCATCAAACAACAAAACCGCCAAAGTGTCTGAGTTGTTTGCAAAGCTGTGCACAGCAGGGAGGGCACATCTGTGTGGGTTCGATATCATTGTGTAAAACACTGGTCACAACAAAAACATTTACAAACTTTTGTTTCCCATTATAGAGCAGAAATCACCAAAACCTTGTGCAGACCCTGTTTTTTCAGTTTTTTGCCGCCATTTTTGCTCTGCTTGCCTGATTCTGTCAATTGTCACGAGTGCTTAATAAGTTAACTTAACAGCACCAAACATTATTTAAGGTGTGTAGCTACTTTCATGTAGCACGCATCTGTTTATCTCTATGATATCTCCTTCTGCCACACATCCTAAAATGTTGTTTTTATTTACAAGAGTATTGAATATCCTTGTGGAATATAGTGTGTAAAATGAGCTGTGTGTGAATACAGAATACACAAAAGTGAAGGTAATTAGAAAATGATATCAAAATTATCAGAAAATTAATTGGTATCTGGTAGGGAAGAAAGAAGTTGTTGTTGACCACCGGGAATTATTCTCACACATACTTTGAACCGTGATAAGCAGATAAACCCCAATGGTAATATGCCTGAATTCATTACAATGAGTTTGATAACCATTTGAGAGTGTGCTCAAATGTGCTAATTATGACAGCACAGACAAAAACGCCACACATATATTTCAAAAGGGCACCCGTAATTTTTAGTTTTACAATGCAGCCATGTAATGAAAGGGAATGCTGTTTTGGATGTAGGGATTTAGGACTTATTGCTCTTAAAATATCGAAAATATATAACTGCAGAAAGTGTTAATCACAGAGATGGTTGAACAGAGCAACAGCTAAAAAGTATGCTTTTCAATGTGAGAGAAAAAATATTCCAAAATGTATTTGGGCCCTGATTACCAGTGGCACCATTTCATCCAGAGTGAGACATCCAGGTGGAATTCATCCACCTGAATTTCTGAGTGTCCAAGGGCACAGAATTAGCAGGTCTGCAAACTGATAATTCAGGTGCAGATATAAGGGCTGTGGGCAGTACCACTGCCGTATCCCCACTAAGCCATGCAGCAGTGCGGCAGGAGGAACAAATGCTTCCTCCAGACGGGCTCAAGCCTGGCCTGATCACCCAACCCCATTCCCCATCTCCCGCCAGCTGACACTTTTCACCTGCTTAAAACAGTCAGAAATTATTGATGGTTTTCCTCATAGAATGAAGGAAAACCGCATGGAAAAGGTATCTGGCCCGTAGTTATCATTTTTTCACACACTGCAACAAGACAACTTGCTACACTGCATGAATGGATTGGAATGCGCCATATTGAAAATTGTATGTAATTGCTAATGCATTGATATAGCGCTTACTACCCCTGAAAAGATTTGTAATCACCTTTTTGGCAAGTAGCATGCTACTCCGGATCCCAAAGTGGATTAGTGGTAAATGTAGATTTTCCTAGTGTTCATGACGGAAAGTCTTAATTTTATTAAAGACACGGAGGCGAGTATTATGCTTTCTAATCTTGCATTTTAATGAATAGCAGCCAAGATAAGCAATACAAACTACAGTTCCCAGAGGGCCAGAACCACTGGGCCATGGGAATGAGAAAAAAATGCGAGAGTACAGTAACCAATCATAGTTGACCTAACAGATAAAGACACTAACTGACTGCGCAGCTTCCTCTTTTCGCTGTCGAGCAAGTCATAAGGGTTCAGTGAATAAAGGACAAATCAACAAAATCAAGGACAGAGCCAAAGTCCAGGAACATAAGTCTTGCATCAGAGGAATCCAAGGGAGAAGATCGAACAGGACACCAGGAGAAGGATCCGGGAGCACTGGAAGTGGAGGACGTGGAGGTGATGACCTCAGCAGTCGAAGAGTAGAACTCCTAAGACGAAGCCGGTGGTAAGGCCGGATTTGCTGTAGGGAGGGAGAAACAAACTGTGATTAATTGTGCGGTGGGATAATACTCGCCTCCGTGTCTTTAATAAAATTAAGACTTTCCGTCATGAACACTAGGAAAATCTACATTTTATGACAAGACCGGAGGCTCCTATTATGCTTGTTTAAAGCATATTAACAACATCAGAAGCCCCAGTATGGATTGGTTTACAATAGAACATGTGAAAGATACTGTCATTGGACCAATCTGCCGATCTGAGAATGTCCTCCAACCGAGAGCCAGACCAAAAGGCTTTAGAAGCCATGGCTCCCCTGGCCGAATGAGCTCCGAAAACGGAGATATCAATTCCGGCAAGAGACATGACCCAACGGACCCAACGGGCAAGGGAAGGGGAGGAGACAGGAAGATGGGGTTTACGAAAGGAAATAAGAAGTTGAGAATGGGAGGGCGTTCTGAGATCAGCGGTCCGTTCCTCATACACTTTTAAACATTGTCCAACACACAGTTTGGGTTGAGCAGGAAAATAAGGGTAGAACACTGAATCCAAGTTAGTTTTAGTGCGTCTGCGTATTTGAAACATTACACCTGTAGGAGAAAATTGGCGAGCAGAAACATCTAGAGCTTTAACATCAGAAACTCTCTTAATGGAAATCAAACAGAGTAACATGGTAAGTTTGGCAGATAACATTTTGAGTGAGAGAGCAGAATTGTCAGGCCAATTTGTAAACAATTTAAGAACAACTGTAACATCCCATAAAGAAGTATACTTAGCCAACGGTGGTTTCGCACATCGAACTCCTTTCAATAGACGACAAATGAGAGGGTGAGCGCCAACTGGTTTACCATCAACTTGTGAGTGGTTAAGGGAAATAGCCGAACGATAGAGATTCACAGTGCGATATGCCTTACCTGCACTTGCCTCGGAAGCGAGGAAATTAATGAGAAAATTCAGAGGGGCTGAAACGGGATTGAGGTCCCTTTCCAGACACCAGCTTGCCCAAAGAGACCAGGCGGATCTGTACGCCTTGGATGTGCCAGGGGCCCAGGCCTGGCTGATAAAGAGCGAAGCCTCCTGTGAAATGAGGACGTTAGAAGGGGAAGGCCGGAAACTTTCCAGGCCGACAAGGTGAGAGTGTTGTCCAGAATGAGACTGTGACGTTCGCCCTGAGGATTGAGAAGGAGATCCTGGAAGGAGGGAAGAAGGACTGGGAAGTCCACAGCCATTTCCAGAAGAGACGGAAACCAAACCTGAGCCTGCCAGAAAGGAGCTACAGGGACGAGGACTGGCGTCGAATTTGAGAGAGAACCCTGTTGATCATCAGAAAGGGGGGAAAGGCATAATGTAGATGACGAGACCAATCCTGCAGGAAAGCGTCTGTCGCCAAGGCCATAGGGTCCGGACGCCAACTGTAAAACTGGGGCAATTGGGAGGTGAGCCGGGACGCAAAAAGATCGATAGAGAAAGGGCCCCAAAGATGGGAGAGGGAGAGAAAAACGGATGAACTTCATCAACAAGAGAGTAAGGGCCAAGGGGAAACACTCTCATGCCCCTCATAAATCCATATACCAAACAAGAGAGTGTTAAAACGAGTGACAAATACAGTAGATAGACAAATTTCTGATCAGGACGCTATTAAATCCCAGAAAAAGCAGTTGTATGCAGTAGGAAAAATAGAGTGCACGTGCTCAAAGTTCTAGCTAAAAGAACCCTCAGCTTCCAATAGAACATTGGTAGCCAGTTGTCTTCATTGGGTCCTCTTTAGTAGCTAGAGAGAATGAAAGTGGGTTAAAAAGAGTATGGACCACTCCTCAAAATTACTTTAATAAGAGGGTGGCTCTAACTCCCTTAAAAACAGTGAGTGAAAAATGCGATAAATTTTTCTGGACTAGAAGAAGGTTTATACAATGAACCCTTTAGTCCAATTCAACAGGTGAAAGAAAAGAAATAGTAAAAAAGTACGGTCAACATGTTTCTGCTTTAGGAGCGGTAATTAAGCTCAGCATTCTTCAGGACCTAAAAATACAATATTCAACCACTCAGTTACCAGAGCACGCTAAAGCGCTCGGACCTGAGCAGTGAACATGAGGAACCATACGACCTGCAGTTGTCGAAGCTCCTTTTAGGAAATTCTTCCTCAAGATCATTAACCTCCTTGTTGTAGGGGAAACGATCAGAATATTGTTTTACGAGGTGTGGTGCCCCATGGGCATAGCGGCAGAGGGAAATCTTCACGTTTGGTCTTTGTCTCCAAACGGCTCCCCGCTTGAACACCTACAAGCGACCACATCCGCCGCCCGAATCGAATTGTAGGTGTTCAAGCGGGGAGCCGTTTGGAGACAAAGACCAAACGTGAAGATTTCCCTCTGCCGCTATGCCCATGGGGCACCACACCTCGTAAAACAATATTCTGATCGTTTCCCCTACAACAAGGAGGTTAATGATCTTGAGGAAGAATTTCCTAAAAGGAGCTTCGACAACTGCAGGTCGTATGGTTCCTCATGTTCACTGCTCAGGTCCGAGCGCTTTAGCGTGCTCTGGTAACTGAGTGGTTGAATATTGTATTTTTAGGTCCTGAAGAATGCTGAGCTTAATTACCGCTCCTAAAGCAGAAACATGTTGACCGTACTTTTTTACTATTTCTTTTCTTTCACCTGTTGAATTGGACTAAAGGGTTCATTGTATAAACCTTCTTCTAGTCCAGAAAAATTTATCGCATTTTTCACTCACTGTTTTTAAGGGAGTTAGAGCCACCCTCTTATTAAAGTAATTTTGAGGAGTGGTCCATACTCTTTTTAACCCACTTTCATTCTCTCTAGCTACTAAAGAGGACCCAATGAAGACAACTGGCTACCAATGTTCTATTGGAGCCTGAGGGTTCTTTTAGCTAGAACTTTGAGCACGTGCACTCTATTTTTCCTACTGCATACAACTGCTTTTTCTGGGATTTAATAGCGTCCTGATCAGAAATTTGTCTATCTACTGTATTTGTCACTCGTTTTAACACTCTCTTGTTGTTTGGTATAGAGAAAAACGGATGGACAGAGCTTCCAATCGCTGGAATCTCAAAGGAATCTCGAGTGCCAATCGGCCACAGAATTGAGATCCCCTGGAAGATACTCCGCTGACAAGGAAAGGTGATGGGCGAGGCAGTATTCCCACAGACTTTTTGCTAAGTCCGCCAGAGGCTTGGACCTGGTTCCGCCTAGATGGTTGATGTAGCGGACCGCAGAAACATTGTCCATGCGAAGGAGGATTGAACAGCGAATCCTGTTCTTTGAAAGGCTTTTGATCGCAAAGGAGCCTGCAAGCATCTCTAAACAGTTGATGTGCAGCCTGGACTCCTCGGCGGACCATGAGCCTCCAGTCGAGATTGGTCCACATCGGGCGCCCCAACCCGATAGGCTTGCATCGGATTCTAAGACAAGATCTGGGGCCGTGGCGAAGATAGTCCGGCCGTTCCACGCATCTAAATGGTCGATCCACCATTGGAGCTCGGTGCGGGATTCGGGGTCTAGGGAAACGAGATCCGAATAAGCAAGACCTTGTCTGAGGTGCCTCATCTTCAGACGCTGAAGAGCGCGATAATGGAGAGGATCGGGGAAAATGGCTTGAATGGAGGAGGACAGGAGACCGACGATCCTTGCCAAGGACCGGAGAGACAAGAGAGAAGACTGAAGAACGGAAACAATCTCCGCTTTGATTTTGGAAACCTTGGAGAGGGGAAGGCGAAGAGACGCCGCTGCAGAGTCCACCAGGAAACCCAAGAATTCCATGTTCTGAGAGGGGATGAGAGAGGACTTGTCCGTGTTGATGAGGAAACCCAGATCTGATAGGAGAGATTGGGTCAAGAGCAAGTCTGAAAGAAGATTCTTCCTGTCGGAGTTCATGAGAAGGATATCGTCCAAGTAAATTATTAGTCTGATGCCAAGGGATCGAAGATAAGCGACCACGGGTTTTAAGAGTTTTGTGAAGCACCATGGCGCGGAAGATAAGCCGAAGGGAAGAGAAGTGAAACAGAAGTTGACACCTGCCCATTGGAATTGAAGAAACTTCCAGTGGGATGGATGAATAGGAACCATGAGGTAAGCATCTTGAAGGTCCAGACGGACCATCCAATCGTTTGGGCGAAGGGTGTCTCGTAGATGTAAAATCGTTTCCATTTTGAAATGGCGATAGACCACAAACTGGTTGAACCACTTCAGGTTGATGACAGCGCGGAGTTTCTTGTTTTTCTTTTGAACAAGAAAAATAGAGCTTAGAAAGCCGGAGGAGTCGAAGGGAAAAATTTGAACTGCTTGTTTTTGAAGAAGAACCTCGATTTCGTTTGAAATCTGAGAGGCCATGAGTGTGGAGAAAACCAGGGGGGGAGGAAAGGAAGATTGGACGGGGGGAGAGAGGAATTCGATGAGGTAGCCTTGTACGGTGTTTAAGACCCAGGGATCTGAACTGAGAGCACACCATTTTGGAAGGAAAAGTTTTAAGCGACCCCCCACAGGAGGGGAAGAAGAAAGGCTTACCTTGTTGTCTGGGGTTGTTGTGACGATAGTTTCCGTGACCTCTGCCTCTGAATCCACGGCCACGTTGGGGATAGAACTGTGGCTTGTAGTCTTGATTGGAATTGGACGACCCTCTGGAGCCTTGATTGTAGGGACGGCCGGAAGAGCGGCCCCTGCCTCTGCCGGCCCGTCCAAAAACCCGAGGGGCAAAAACCTTTTTGACAGTTTGCTGTGCTTTATCCAAAGAGGCGAAAGTGGAGACAAATCTGCTAAGGTCACGAACCAAATTCTCCCCGAACAGGAGACCATTAGCTTTGGGGCCAGGATCCATAGGGGCGAGATTGGAGAGCTTTGGATCCAATTTGATAAGGAGACCTTTGCGGCGCTCATGAGTAATGGCTGAATTTGCATTGCCTAGGAGACAAAAGGCGCGTTGAGCCCACATGGATTCCTCTTCAGCAGAGAGTTCCGAACCCTCTAAACGAGCGGCTTCCGCCAAATCAAAGATGCGAGCGAGAGGGCCCACAACGTCCAGCAACTTGTCCTGACAAGTGGACCAAGCTTTGTCGACCCCTCTGCGAGGGTCCTTGCCAAATTTAGAGAAGAATGTGAGAAGAGGTTGATCGATGGAAGGAACTAAGGTGATTTTGTCGGGAAGAGCTGGTTTGGGACACTCCGATTTGAGCCTGGATCTCACTGAGGTCTCCAGGGGAAGACGCAATCTGGCCGTAATATATTCTCCGACATGATGGGAAGGTAACCATTCCGTAGAATTTGGATGACGGATAGTAGAGGGATCAAACATGGGAAAACCCTCAGAGTCGAAGACTGGATCGAAAGAAAACGAATCCAATTTTGCAGATTTGGAAGGAGGAGAAGAAGGGTCAACAGCGTCAAATAAATCAAACAATTTATCTGCGTCATCCATAGTGTCATCATCATCATCATCAGTGTCCATTATGGTGGAAATAACAAACTTTCTCTTAGGAGAATCTGCGTGTTTATCTTTTTGTTTTCGTTTGCCCTCTGAACCAACAAACCCCTCCTTGGTAGGAGGCCTGGGAGGCACAAAGTCCTCAGTCAAAAGCGAGGAAGACTCGCCAACCAATGACGCAGTTTTTGAGGCACGAGCCTTAGCAGAGTGGTCCACCTTTTTCTTTCTGCTTTCCCCCGCAGAATGGGCCAGTAATTTGGACATGACACTCAACATAGAGTTCTCCATATTTTTTGACATGCGTTTCATGGAGACTTCAACTGCTGATTCTACAGAGTTATTAATAAACTTATTCAAATCTTTTTTAAAATTAACATAGTCCTCAACAGGGACTTCCTCCGAAGAACTATCAAGTTCCATTGTCAGAAAGTGCAAAAAACGAGCCAAACAAAGAAAAACTGCTGGGAGAGGAAGGCGAGGGTTAATAGCACCAGCAGGGGCGTGACAGGAGGCGGGCCGAGCAGCGAGCGTCAGCCGGGCTCCAGAACGGGATAAGGAAGGCGCACCAGCAAGCGCCGAGGAGCCGGGGGCGGTGGAAGCCTCAGGGAAGGTGAGAGGCGATGAGAGAGGCGCGCGAAGACGCGCGAAGGGGAAAGGAGCAGCGCGAGCGAGGAAGCGACCAACGGAGCCCCGAGGGGAGGGGGGGGGACAGAGCGCCTTGGTCTAGGTGAAGGAAAAAACACACAGGAAGCGTGAATGCAATGGCGCGAGGGCGCGCTAATAGCAATTAACAGTTAAAGAGAATGGCCACAATAATAATAATACAAGTTAAGTAACAATAACAATAATGTGGAGCTGAGAGCAATGATAAAGGGCACTTATCTGACTGCGAGCAGCAAGAAAAGAGGAAGCTGCACAGTCAGTTAGTGTCTTTATCTGTTAGGTCAACTATGATTGGTTACTGTACTCTCGCGTTTTTTCTCATTCCCATGGCCCAGTGGTTCTGGCCCTCTGGGAACTGTAGTTTGTATTGCTTATCTTGGCTGCTATTCATTAAAATGCAAGATTAGAAAGCATAATAGGAGCCTCCGGTCTTGTCATAAAATTAGTACCGGGAAATATGAAATTATTTTGACCGGTGGGCATGTCAGTCTGTCAGTTGGATTGAAAAGGACAGAGGAAGGATAGAAGAGCTCAGGGTTGAGAAAGTGTAATTTTTAAGCTCATAGCAGTAAGAGGAGGTTTGGGATGAGTAAAGGGGAGGTGGAGGGGGATGAGTCGGAGGGAAGGGTTTAAATAGGCGTGTTTGAGAGATCTGAATAGTAAAAGAGGTATGAGATGATGCAAGGAGGGGTAGAGAAGAGAAGAGTTTAGAAAGGGACGGAAGGGTTATTCTGGGGGTCATTGAAGTCGTAGAATGGGGTTTGGGATAAGTCAGAGTGTGGAGGTAGAAGATTTCTTGAGAGACGTACTGTTTGACTTTGCATCCTTAGCATGGTTTGCCCTGAATTTTTTACTCTATATCCTGCATTTTTGACTATGTGATACATTTCGTTTTAGCTGACTTAGATGCTTTGGGCACTTTGCCACTGCTGATCAGTGTCAAAGTGCAAGTGCACCCAGTGTAAATTGTTATTATGATTGGTTATCCATGGTTGGCATATTTGATTTACTCGTAAGTCCCTAGTACTGTGCCCAGGTCCTGTGAATTAAATGCTACGTGTTGGCCTGCATCACTGATTATTCATCCCACATGAATAGCCCTGTAAATCTAACTCATACCTACCCCTGTGGTGTCTGGGCACACCGCTTGTAACTGCCATATTGACCTGGCAAGTGCACTCACTTGCCAGGCCCCAAACCTTCTCTTATCTTACATATAAGGCACCCCTCAGGTAGGCCCAAGGCACCCCCATGTCCAGGGTGTAGTGTATGTAAAAGGGAGGACATGTGCTGGTGGGTTTTACATGTACTGATAGTGAAATACCGCCTATTTAGATTTTCACTATTGAAAGGCTATCTATCTTGCAGGCTAACATGGGAGTTCCTTTGTAAAATCTTACAACTATACCTTTCCATTGGGACAAGATAGAGAAGTAAAATTTAGGCTCTCTGAACTCAGAATTCAATAGCACATCCTTTTAGGAAGATGGTTTTTAAATTGTGTGTTTGAAAATAATTCTTTTTTATGCAGTGATCAATATACATGTTAAACATAGAATAATGTAACCTAAGTAACATGCACATTTGTTGAGCAGAACTAATAAATATATATATATATGAGCTGAATGTAACAAGCGGCCGTCCTGCTGCAGAGCCAGCACCACCCCAGATAAAGGGGCCACGGAACCTTGGAGCTATCGAGTTCAATGTGGGGCAAGAGTCATGGATAAGTACAGTGCGCTTCCTGGGGCTCATGGTGAGCTTTTATTTGACACAAATTTTCTAGCGCACTCATCAGTCAAACTAAACTCCCCATAATGCAACGTACAGCCTCATAAGGAGCATCCAATCATAGAGTACGATATGGCAGAACGTGGGGGTTAAAAATCGTCATGCGCTCTAGTGACTGTGTAAAGCTCTTGATAAAGGGATGACCCCGAAACGCATCGAGCTGCCGTCAGGTGTCTTAATTGACTGGCAAATGCATTTGTACATACCAATAAAGGAGTTGGAAAAAGCAGACCTTGACTCGAGTGCGGCTTACTTTGTTGGACAACCCTATGAGCAGCTTCATGAAACACTGGAGCCATGTCATCGCCCAACCATAATTCAGTTATGAAGTCAGGTTGTGTGTCAGTGAAAGGTCATAGATGTGATGCTTGTTTTTGAGAGTGATCAAGCATTTATTAGTAGGCAGTTTAGAGAATGTGCTTTGGTGAGCAGTGCTTGTGGGCTTGTAGCAGGTGTGTTCCTTAGTGTTGGTATTAGCTGTATCGCAATAGTGTAGATGTTCTGTATCGTGTTCCTCATATAGCAAGCTAAGATGGCATTTTGATGGGTCTGCATGTGTAGGTGGGGTATATGGTTGTTGAGGGTGAGTTGGTGAGCTGTGTTGTTTTTGTAGAGTAGCCTTGTTGTGCAATACAGATGGAGATGCACAGATGTGGAGTGACATGTTGCTTATTTTGTTTACAGCTGTTTAAGGTGGAGGATGTATGCGTTAGGGGTGGTGGTGCAGCATGTGGGTCATTTTTATAAGGTTCTATATTGCCCAATGGATGAGAGACAGTTAAAAAGAGAGTTGCTGTGATGCTGTATATATGTTAGGTGTGTATTATTTGTATAGTCAGGAGGGTGGGAGTGGGTACATCTTTCTAGTTTGTGATGGAAAGTATTATGAGGTATTGTGTGTGTGTGAGGTTTTATTGTGCTGGTGTGTGTGTTATGTTCTGTATTGGAGGAGCAGTGAGAGGCAGTGATGATATATTTGTTTTCTGAGGAGTATTTGTATGTAAAGTATTGTTGCCAAATGGAAGCTGCAAGGTAAAGGGGGTGGTGATGTGTTTTGGAAAAGAGTGTATCTGGTGTGTGAGAGGGGATGAACAAGAGTTAAGAGTGTTTGTGTTAGATTTGATTGCTAAAAGAGTTAATAAACGTGGTGGAGTGGAGTGAAAGGATTGTGTGATTATTTTCTTTGGTAAAAAGAAGAGGAGGGTGTTGGTGGCTGAAAAGATGGAAGGCTGAGTGCAGGATTGTTGGTGACAGAAAGGAGTCTGTTAGGAGTAATAAGAGCACTGAGTATGTGTCTGGATGGTATATGGGTACGTATAGTGTGGATTTGGGTTGTGTTTGTGATGAGTGGATTTATTAGTGGGATTGGATAGAGTGGTGTTTTGTGTGTGAGTGAAGGTGGAAGTGTGGTAAATGGGGTAGAAAGGTGTAAAGGTGTTGTTTGTGGGCTTTTGTAGTTGGTACTGAGACATTGAAATGTGTGTAGGGTTGGTTTGTAGTACATTAGTAGAGTACATTTGCTGTGAGCGTGTTAATATTTATTTTTTGTCCTCGTTTGTCGTAACCTGTTAAAGATTGGAAATAAAATGTTTTGCTTTTCGGCTTTTTTTCAGGCACACAACGTATGAGGAGTCTGATCTCTCCTTTATGGAGGGGTGACATCTCGAACCTTCTATTGGCCTAGCCGCTTACCCTTTTTTCTTTTTTCTCCATCACCACAAGTATAACGCGTTTACCGGTCCAGGGCCCCCAATCCATCTTGGGCAATCCCTGTCAACCTGCATTGCTGCTACTTAATCATAGGACTAAAAAATACACATTTAAAAAGTAAAAAGAAGAAAACCATAAAAGAGACAATTCTACAAAAAAAAGAAAAGAGAAAAAATAAGAAATTCCTCTTGTGGAGGCGTATTCTTACATCAATTATCCCATAAACTCCAAAATTTTGGTTTTTTCGTGTTATGTGTTGCCCGGTCTAATTTTGCAATTCTGGGTATAGAGTTATTCCATTCACACTCAAGGGGTGAAACAGGTAAGATCCATTTAATGCACAGTTCTCTGCGCGCCAATATAATTAACAAAAAGATATGAGTTTTATATTGTTTAGATTTATCATTTATAGAGTCTTCATCTGGAATTAGTCCCCAAAAAAACAGTGCTAGACTCACCTTGATTTCATGCCCCACAATACTGGAAATCATTGCACCTACTCTTTCGCAGAAGGCTTGGAAAGAAGGACGCCGCCGAAACATATGCGCTTCGTCTGCATTTATTTCACCAAACTTTAGGCACTTCTTCACAACTTGTAACCCCATTTTGGATAGCCTTCGCGGAGTCCAATATGCCTTGTAGATAGTAAATAAGTGATTTTTTCTTAGAGGTGCAGAACTTAACACTGTGCCATAAAAACAAAAGAGATACTTGCCATAAAATGTCAAGATTGTAGTTCAGCAGCTCCTTCCTCCAAGTTGCTTTAAACCAAGGCTGTGAATCTTCATGAGACTGTATCAAAATCCAATACCAGGTAGAAATGTCCTGTCTACCAGGTGGAGACAGAGCTAATTTTGACTCAAAAAAGTTGTTTCCCTTTCCACATTTTCTCAACGTTTTAGCCCAGTTTAGTACCTGGAAATATTTGGATTTGGAGACAGAACCTTCTGTAATGTCCTGTATTTTCTGCCACGAAATTAGCTCTGAACCTTCTAACAGTTGGCCCTATCTGTCAATTCACTTTTCTTTAATTGGAGCCGCAAGAGAGTCTTGTAAACAAACTGGTGTTCCAGGCGATTTCCAGATTGGGGCGTACTTGCTGTAATATGGGATTTGAAATAACCCACTCGTTTGAAACCATACTTTACATGCTGCTTGCAGAATTTTTAGTCTCACCTTTTTAAAGGATTTCGGGTCTCCAAATTTAAAAAGAAAAAAGTTGGATTGGGCCATAGGGCCGAAAGTAAGAGCTTGAAAGGTAAGCGGTGTCTCTTAATAGTTGCCTGAATTTTTTTTAATGAAATACTCTCTGGTATTGAAGGAGGTCTGGACTGGCTACTCCGCCATTTTCCTTTTTTTCCCTGGACTTCCGCCAGGCTATTCACAGTCTTTTCTTGCCCCATATAAAACTAGAGAATACGCCTTGTACTTTAATCATCCAGTCCTTCTTAAGCTCTAATGGAATAGAGTTAAATAAAAAGGTGTATTTAGGTACAATTGCTATTTTCAGGAGACTAGACTTGCCTAGGAAGGATAGAGGTAATGATTCCCACTGTTGTAATTGTTTCCTGACCTTAGAAGTAACTTTATCAAAATTTGTTTTTACTAATATATCAAGTTTCTGAACCACCTCGATTCCCAAATACCTGATGCTATGTCGGACTTGGTCACACCTATAAATTGTGTTCAATTGCATGATCTCTGTCTTGGCTGGATTAACAGCATATCCAGATATTTCCCCCAAACTTTCCAATGTTTCCCAAAGGACTACTATTTAGTACTGTAATTGTCCAGTAAATATTATCAGGTCATCTGCGTAGAGGCCAATTTTCTTAACCCACCCATTACAGGAAATGGTATGATGTTCTTACATGCCCTTATGTATATAGAGTCTTATTTGCCGAAACAAAATTGTGACCTAAGTTAAAATGCTGAATTACCTCTTGAAGAAAAGGCCAATTAACCCTATCAAATGCTTTAGCTGCGTCGCATATCATCACCATTAGGAGCTTGGCACTTTCTGTAGCTAAATCAATTGTGCCTATCAGCTCGTGGGTAGAGTCATGCAAATGCTTGCCCTTTATAAAACCCTTGTAATCATTATGAATCAGGAGGCCGACCATCCGGTCTAGCCTTTTAGTAATTATTTTAGTATGTAATTTATTATTGCTGTTAAGAATGAAGATTGGCCTATATGATTCACATAACCTTGGGTCTTTATTAGGTTTTAACACGATAATTATTGTAGCTAAATCACAGAATGTGGGGAGTTCTTCTTTTGAGATATACACCGAATTAAAAAGATCAATCAAAATGGGAGCTGTTAGATCTGGGGGTTTCTAGTTGGCAATGGTATTTACCTTTGTCCAAATAGGGACCCTAACTTCTAAGTCAGGATAAGTGGATTGCACTCCTAAATAAACCTTGCTCACCCCCTTGGTAGCTTGTCACGAGCAGACAGACATATCTCAGAGGCAGTGTGTTAAGTATTTGTGAACATACACAGTAATACAGTGAAAACACTACAGATGGACAAAACACAGGTTTTATACAAATAAATATTCTTTATATAAACTTAACACAAGACCACAAACGACAAAAAATCCACAATACTGTACTTAAGATTGACTTAAAGATGGTAAAAGTTACTTAGTTCAAGTTGGTGATGAATGCAACAAAGTTCTCAACAAAGTACCTGGATGCATTAAGCAAAATGAACAAAAGACTCACAAAAGGGGAGATGCATCGGTTCCGTGATACAGGGGTGATGATGCGTCGCACCTCAATGCTTGCGTAGAGTAGGGGATGCGTCCTGATCCTTACCGGTGCGGAGATGATGCATAGGTTCTCGTCTTGCGGTCCGGTTGCGATGCGAAAGATGGCGCCTCGATGCAATGCGACAATCCTGGTGTGATGCGAGAAGATAATGCCCTTGATGTGACGATGGGACGATGATGCATAGACGCCCTGGCAGCCTTGCAACGACTCTGTACTTTTGGGCCACAACAGGCCCTGCGAAACGCTTCTCCGGTGATGTGATGGCGACTCTCTCGATGGCGTCACGCTTCTCTGGTGATGCGGCAGCAGGCAGCTTTGACGAAGACACGCTTTCTGGGAGTTGTGGCGGCGGCATACTTCTCCGGCTGTGCGACGATTTCAGCAGCGGCGGCTTCACGGTTCTTCTCGTTGTGTCGCGCTTCCAGCTCCCAGCGACACGCAGACTTCTACAGTTAGAATTCCCAGCAAGGAAATTCAGAGGGGAACTGGAGATGAAGTCTTTTGTCCCTGAGACTTCAGCAGGAGTTAAGCCCAAATTCAAGCCCTTGGAGAATATTCTGTAGGATAAGGAAAGTCCTTTAAAAGTTCCTTCTCCTTTTCCTTGACAGTAAAGAAAACACTGCAGGGCAACCCAGCAAACAGCATACTGGCAGAGGGGCAGTCCAAAACTCCTGCAGCTTCCTTGGTTCTTCTCCTTGGCAAAAGGTTAGTCTTGTTCCCAGAAGTGATCTAAAATTCTTGGGTCTGAGTCCCAACATTTATACTACTTTTCTCTTTGTTTTCTGAAGGCAGATGGGCCTAGTCCAAACCAGTTATTGAGCACTTTGTTTACAGGACTCCTTCTTTCCTTTCACAGTGCAGGGCAGACATATCAGACACCCCACAGACATCCTCAATCGGTGACTTGTTTTTGTTATGAAAAGTATATTTTCCCAGCCTTTACATTTTTTAAAGACCAAATATTCAAAAGACCTAAGTCTTGAAATATTTGCATTAAGGTCGCTTTCATTTTTGGTGCAGTGACAGCCGTCCTCTTAGACGTTGTATCCTGTGCAAGATTAAGAGGTACATAAAGTCATTTATCTCGATTAAAGGTAAAAATAATGTTTTTTATAAAGAAGTCGGGTTATCCAGGTTTGGTCCATATTTAACCTATGAGTGCAAGCCAAATACCATGGATCTTTGCCTTTGCTATTACCCATCTATCTAATTGGTCCTCCCAAGTTATGCCTAGAATGCATTGGGAGGCTTTTTTAAACACAATTGCAACTCCTTTTACTGTAACCGTTTGAGTGGTACAAATACAATGGTCAATTCATGGATGACTTTTTAAAATTTATGACCATTCTTCTTTAAGGAGATGCGACTCTTGAATAAAAATAATATCTGAATCGCACAACTTCAAATACTCTAATATCCTTCTCCTTCTTGGTATCAACCTCAACCCATTGACATTTCATGTCAGGATTTTCAGACATCTAGACTTAGTTAGGTCTGCCATTCAGATGAGTATTGTACCTGTAATTTCTGAGTAACTCCAGAAATTCAAATAATGAAGACAACCGTAACACATTTAAACTAACTAAAAAATAAATCATAATCTATACCCATGACCCACCCCACCTTCCCTGGGAAACCCTCCCTAGCAATTTGAGGTATGCTGGTGGCACCTCTTTTTCGAACTCTCCTACCTCATGATGGACTTATTCATATCACTTGTTTATACCGCTTGTGCTTTAATCTGTTCTATAAAGGTTCTTACATCTTTTGGGTCACGGAAATTATGCATCTAATTATTCTTCATGACTCTTAGGGAAGCGGGGTACCGGATATTCGCAGTGGCACCAAGGTTTATTGATTCCTGAATATATTTGCCTAGCTCCCACTGTCTATCCAGTGTTGCACAGGATATGTCAGACCTTATATGGAACGACCAATCATTTTTCTTATATGATCCCGCTTGTAATTCTTTTGTTAGGATACTTTCCTTCAGTGAATATTAGCGTGTTAATATGGTTGTCGATGGGATAGAAACATACGGCTTCACATACCCGAGCGGATAACATGCTAGCAATGATGTAAGGCAAATATCCATTTAAGATTTTGTTGAACGGACGCAACAGTGATCACCAGCGCATTGACACTACATCTGGCAATAAATTAAGCTCCTGGGTGATCACCAATACGATATTCTCAATATGAATCGATGGCATTCATTCCTTCAAAGTCTTTATCTAACAGACGCTACGGTGGTTGTAATAGAGAAATATCCTGGTGACCTTCAAAAAGACAATTCCAACACTGATGCATTTGACTACAAATAAAGAATACTTGAAAATAAGAAATCTCAAGACTCCTTGCATTCCTTTTTGCATGTATTTTTTGGATACCATAACATTTTGTATAATTTGGGGAAAAAAGATGTTTAATTGTATGCTTGTGTATAAATAATGAAGGTATTACGTTCAATTGTATGCTCGTTTTCAGAACCTAATTACTTTAAGAGAAAGTCTTTTCTCTTATACTTGTTACTTCTTAGCGGTGGGGTCACGAGAAGTTAAGAATCTCTACTATACATATATAGGAATTAAATACACTCGTGCAGCCACTATTGCCCACACTGCTGTTTGCATAACTTCTGGTTGTGGATGAGGTAGGGTGGGTGCTGGGGAATTGGAAAATGGGTAGTTTCTCTGGTCCGAGGCCTGATCATTCTTGAACATGCCCAAATATGAAGCTCCTCTTGTCCTCTCTGCCCTTAGGCTTGACACCCAGGCTGAGACTCTCTGAACCTTAATAATTAAATAGCCCTTGTGATCAGGTGACCCCTGCGGCCAATGGGAACCCTAGCCCTAACCAATCACATCACTAGCCTTAAGCTTTAGGACCAATACGAGGCAGGCCCTTACAACCAATCACAATCCCTAGACCTAGCAGCCAATTAGAAACAAAACCCTAAGCCCTAGGTCCTAGAGAAACCCTAGCCCAGGAACCACTCAAACACTGTGAACCTATGCGCCAACCAAAACACTAACTCGAAGCTCTGCGTCCAATAGAATCACTGACCCAGGGAGGAATCAGAACCCTAGACCTATCAGCCAATCAGAACATTTACCCTAAGATCCATAGAACACCAGAAATAGCAGCCAATCACAGCACAGATGTAACGTCCAATAGCAAACTTAAATAAGGAGCTTGTGACCTTAAGCACAGGCTGATGGCCAGGGGGCAGGGACAACTGGTCCTGAAGTCAGAATCTCCTTGCATATAGACAGGCTCAATCCACATTTTTCAGGTCCTTTTTAAGGTTTCAGGTAAGTCCCAAATCTAAATTTAAAACCTCTGAAAATACCGTTTTTCTTACACTTAAACAAATCATTTTTGCTAGCCAAAAATCCATGCTACATATACTTTCCAAACACAGTTTAAACCATAAAGCCAATTAAACACACTCTGCTTAGCCTCTGAGGGTGCGCTTTGCCTTTTTTTCAACCTTTAAAGAAAACAAAGGGGGGACTGAGGAACTGGAGGTTGCCCCTGCTGGCCTGAGAACAGTACAGGGAAAATTAGGAGAGACATTCAACAGTCACAGGTAGAAAAAACAGCAGTTTTAAAGTACAGAATGCACAGAAACAAAGAGTTTAATTTAAGCAATCATTGATAGAAAAAACAGAGCAGTTTTAAAGTAGCAAGAATACATAGTACAAGTCTATATTCTTGCCACCACCTTTGCTGTTGTTGGCTTAATGGGCTATTTAGGGCACTGATAGGCTGGGATACAAGATGGAGGTGGCTATCTTGGGATTCCCTACACAGACCCTAAGAGCCTGCAGGTGTGGGAGGAGGAGGGCTCAGGCTGCTTGACCTACATGGCCAATCAGGTAAGCACATGCTGATTGCAAGGGGGCAGGGAGAGTGGCTCCTGAAGTCAGAATCTCCTGGGTATAGACAGGCTCAATCCACACTTTTCAGATCCTGTTTTAGCCAGCAGGTAAGGCCCAGCTCTAAATCTAAAACCACTGAAAATACTGCTTTTCGCTCACTTAAACAAATCACTTTTTCTTGTCAAAGAAACATTGCTACATACACTTTCCAACACACAGTTTAAACCATAAAGCTAATAAGTAGTCTCTTAAACACACTCTGCTTAGCCTATGAGGGCGCACCTTGCCTTTCTTTTAATTTTTAAAGACACAAAGGTGGGGCCTATGGGGTTGCCCCTGCTGGCCTGAGCACAGTGCAGGGAAAACAAGGAGAGACATTCAACAGTCACCAGCAGTAAAAAATAGCAGTTTTAAAAAGTACAGATTGCTCAGAAACAAAAAGTTCAATCGAAGCTGTCACAGATGGAAAAAAGACACATTCCTGTCCTCTCCTTGCACTGGCACACTCGGTGCTACCCAGCATCAATGCAGGCACCCTTGCATCATGATACAAGGGTTACTCTGTTGCAGGTAGGATTGTTTTTCTGCAGGAATAGACATCTCACTGCACAAAAACAATCTTTAGAGGCAATTTCATGCTTCTATGTGTGTTGTGGAATGCAGCACACTTAGAGGAAATAACATCGAGAAATAAAGTTATTTCTCCTTGTTGTACATCTGGTGGGAAGGTGGACAATTCAGATGCACTCCCAGGTCTACCAGTGTTTGTAAATCTGAGTCAGAATGCATAGTTGGATGCATGGGAACACACATGCTCCATCCATACAATGCCCCCATCACGCAGTCAGAGGCGGCTGACAAATTCTGAAAGTGGTGAGACGTGTAAAACTTAAAGGTGCTTATAACGGATGGTAAAGGCTTTATAAATAAAATGTGCCTGATCACCTTTGCAGTACGAATTTAATTTTGCAGCAATGGGTGCAGAATAAAATTCGTATTACAGAGGTGATCAGGGCACATTTTTTTTACCGTCTATTATAAGCATGGAGACTGTAAAAAAGAAACATATATCTGGAATGTGCAGCGTCGCGCTGCTCTGCTTTTAATGTGTGTACGCTGTTCCCACACAAGATAAGCCCCAAACATCCTAGCCAATCAATGCACTGCTCCAGTGCTGCTTTTAGTGCTAAACAGCATAAGAGGCAGTTTCCCTGCTGTGTAACCTACCTTGTAACATTTCATCTGCAAGTCTGAACTGCCATGTTAGGCTGTCCACAGTGAAAACTCAAGTCAATCTGACATGCACAGTTCAGTTTTCACTGCCTAGTGTTCGTCACAGCCTATCATTGCTGGGAAAGAGTGCTGTAGCCCTACCCCTAATAGGAAATGATGAATGCCGGTTCAGGGACAAAAGAAGTGTGTCTAAAAGGAACTTCTCTCAAGTGTGGAGGCTCACAATAGAGGGTCAACATCCCCATGCTCTTGAAGAGGAGCCACCTCTGCATGCAGTGTTATGCAAGGCAGCGACTTGAGCTGCTTTTCAGTACCCTGATTTACCAAGCCACGCAGGGTGGCATTGCATGGCTTGGTAAGTATGGTTCTAGGTTTTATGTCACCCTACGTCACATTGTGTGGAACAAGGCCAGCACAAAGCAATGATAAATCTGCCCCTCGGTGTCCCGGGTCCCTGTCGTTAATCCTCATTGTGGGGACAAACTCATAATCCTCAGTAGTTGGTCAAAAGATAGGCTTCAGAACTCGAGATTTTGACCCTCTTATATTCCAGCCCCTCATACTGTTGAGTATTGGTTCCTGTCGTTCACCCAGGCCCCCATATCTTTTCCCATTTGTGTGGTCAGCCTCTGAGCTGGTATATTGAGTGTTCTTCCTGTTGACACCAATCCAAGTATTGTTTTTCAGGACTCCACTGTTGGGGCCTTCCCTGCACCCCATACTTGGATGAAGTTATGTGTCATAACCACTCCTGCCTAGGCGATCCAGATTTTGGCCACTTGGGCCAGACTGTCTCGCCCATCACCCCTAAGATATGCCATCCCGCCGCTACCGGGTCCTGGGCCCCCACCACCATTGTCATCACCTGGGCCAGGCCCCTCCAATATCTTTGAAACTTCGGGCAGGCCCACAGTATATGAAATAATTTTCCCGTCTACCTCAACCCCTAGCACACAACTTAGACGCATCATGTCCTTGTAGGGAAATTCTTATTGCTGTTGGTATGCTTTGGAAGGTTTCTGAGGTGTGAGTTCCATCTCTGGTGCAAACCTTCTATTTAAACTGGTCCTAGGGCATTTTATTTACAAAGCGCCCAGAGGTGCGATAGGCTTGTTCATCTGCTCTTTTGCAGGGGCAGGGCACTTTGACATTACAGAATACGCTACAGACACTTGTGTTCCCCTTTCTTAAGTATGGATCATGCCATGCTAGATGTGCACTAGCACTGTCCCATTGGGGTTTGCCCTCTATTTTATAAGTTACAATCCAACACTACTGACTCATTTTCAAAACAAATGTAAAACAGTGAACTGGTTAATACATAATTAATTCAGGAAGCTAGGAAAAATCTTCCAGATAAAATATTTTTAGAGCTACAAAATAAAGTGCAAAACTGCAATGAACATGAATACATATAATAGTTAGAATCAATTCATGTTCAATCGTAAAAGCTCACACAATAACTAAACAAGCATTTACAATGCAACGGTTTCGCCTTTGGAAACGTTTGAGCTATTGGCATTGTAAATGACAAAATTTGTATTTATGTGTTGGTTTTGAAAACAGATAAATAAATGGCATTGTCATTTACATTGCTAATAGCTCTAACTTTTCCAAAGGCGAAACCGTTGCATTGTAAATGCTTGTTCCTTTTCCCGGACGATGATTTTTGAAAACAGCTCTTTATTCATTACTTTGGTAAAACTGAAGCATTATTGCTTTATCTGCCAGGCTTCTTCTATCCTGTCCAGGACAGCAGGAGTCCAAGGCCACCAGTGTCAACATTTTGGGGTAGCCCATTATGTTCACAAAGCTTCTCCCACCTTCCCTCTCCAATTATACATATTGTCCAACTCTTTCCTTCCCACCTTACCCCAATGTCCTAAGTCTGCTCTGAAGCAGCCACAGTAGAAGTGCCCCACAAGCAGCCAACATAAAATGAGATACTTCGAATACTGAAGCAAAGGACTTTAAAATCAATACAAAGTGTTTGATGAATGTCTGGCATGTGTACCGTTACAAAATCGCATGCTAGCTTTGTGAATATCTGCTAGGATAGGAAAAAAACATGCAGATATCTGCTGGCTGTGAACTGGCAGCTGTACCGGGGCTTGCAGGGTACAAGGTATCACTGCATAAAGTTCGCCGAAAGGCAGCACACAAGTGGAATCGAGTACTGTCCTCCAATCCCAATCTCCCAAACTAGCCACCTCCCCCACGTGACTGCCACTCAACAAGGGAAGAAAGAGCACAGAAGGTCCACAGGGCGACAGAAATCAGACGTGGGCAAAGGTGAACCATAAAAAGTCACTCATTTCCACCGACCGGTATGTTACTATTGGGTCAGAACAAAGAAATTACCAACCTCAGATATTTGGACAGTCTACAAGATATTTCAACATACCTACAGAAAACTAAGGTCACACACTTTCCACATGAGCTCGGACAGTTATCACTACAGCTGGATCTGTTCGTGGTGTAGCTTTGAGGGCCTTGGTGATCTCTCCAATTAATCCTATCGAACGCCAGCAATTCATGACACTCCAAACGGTATCATTTATAGATCACAGCCATAACGGAAGAGAAGTAACCGGTCAGGTCAAGTGCTTGCCTCATGCTTCTCAGCACAGACTGAAGAGGTTTAAGGCTGTTGTAGATTCACCTGCTACGGGCAACCACACCACAGTAATGGGGCGTAGTGGTCTTGGTGACTTCTGTAGGTAAGGGCTTTGCGACAATTAATTACGTCTCTGTACCGGGAAATGAACCATGCCTTAATGGTTTGGTATCCGGCTACTTTCTAGACGAGCCCAGAGGAAGTGCAACTTCAAATAAGCCGGGAGGGAGGAATCACATCGGGAGATTGACAAGCAAGGGAAGTTGGTTATCCCTCAGGGATGGTCATCAACTACTTTTTCATCGGAGGACATGGAGAGATTACGAAGTGAAGCTAACGTACACTTTGTATTACCCAAAAACAAAATACTCTTTTTTACATCTGTGTTCACTTTCGAGTTATTAACTGTGTATAAACAACTAAATAAAAAAATATGTAAATAATTTACACAGGGGGTAACTGGGATGTGGGGAGACTGTCCTGAACAAGCACAAAACTAAAATTTTGCAGCCAAGAATAGGATAGCCAGTCTGTTACAGAGGTATGGTCTGCCGCAAGAGACAGGCTGTGTCTACCAGTCATGGACGTAGCCAGTCGCTATAGTCACCAGGAACGTCACAAGAGCCAGAATGCCTGCGACAGCCTCATGACTGTCACAAGAGCCAACTTAACTGTAACAGCGCCAGCCATGACTGGTCACAAGAAAGAGCCTAGTCATGTAGGAGTCCGTATGCCTGCATCTGCTTCGTCTCTCACAATTAACCAGCTCCTAAACACATTCATTAATGGCTCACGAAACAGGCCTGAAGGGTACACAGTGTCTAAAGAAAACTTACCCCACAGAGACAGCCTGCCTACTGGAGACAATATTGTTCTACAATCTGTTATTTTGGAAATTCTTATGAACCAAAAGAAGAAGTGAACCTGAAAATCTCCCCGAGGCTCTTTTCACTCGATATGAAACTTCGGCTGAACCGAAAGGGAAAGGCAGCTCGTCCGAATACGGCTGACTTCACATTCAAGGATTGCAATACAGGCTTGGGATGTAGCGCGTCAAAACGAAGATTCCAGGCTGTTCCACCTTGAAACAGTCTGGCAGGGGAGATGATCGCCAATACTCCTAGCACCCAAAACTTCTACACCGGTTCAGCCACAAAAAAGACTGAGGACGGCTGTACATTTTGTTATAGTGAAGAGCGCCATCCAATTAAGTTCAGAAGAAAGCTCTTGACTTTAAATGGATGACGCTCTTCACTACAAAAAAAATAGAAGAAACACACCACAACATGTGCAGCCCCTCAAAAAACAAAAAATGGAATACGACCAAAAAATATTGTAAGTCAAAACAACGCAACGCCTGAAAGACAGCACACAACTGACCTAGAAAATGCATCATACAGTTACAAACATACAGCTAATACTACCACGAAACGCAAACCCTAAACTTTCTCAACAGATTTAGTGCTAATCATATAACATCCGAAATAAAAACCACCCTAAAAATACATCACAGGAAGTATATTAGGTGCGGTTAGAAAAGACAGAAGGGCGAAAATGAGAAGCAACCTACGAAACATCATTACAACCGCTTTTTAAAAAAAGTGAGAAGCAACCACTGCTACTAAAAATACCCCCCTTAAAAAACACGTCATTTGCCAATATAACAATCAGCACTGCTCAAAAACGTAACAAGCGCCGATAAAACAGTCCTGCATTATAATACTTTCACTCTCGAAATACCAGCTGCGAAAACTAAGCTAAACTAAATCAACAACCCGAAAAACATATGGCTCAAACCACGACCCGTAAAAAGACCGAGACTCGCAGAAAGATACCACCAACAACGTTCAACCCAGATGAACCACCTTGGTGGGCAAACGGGTAGAGGGCCCAAAAGGGGAAAGGTGAGGAACTAGAAGCAAAAACTCCGCAAGGGTGGGTAGGTAACACCAAGATGGGACAAAGGGGGTAAGAGATCAACAAGGGGGCGGGGCACATAAAGCGAGAGTTCGGGCTGTGGGGAGGAGGCCCGAGCTCAGGGTGAAAAGAGAACAATGGGGGTATTCACTGACGGGTAACGTCACACTACCCACCCACTGGCCCCTCGAGTGCGCCCGAGAGCACCAACTCGACCCACCCTTACCTGCTCCTTCTCTCTTCTCTTCCGCTCTGAGTTCTACGTGTCTGTGCGCAGCTCCGATGGCGTCCTGTGACCTCACAGTAGCTTGCCCCACCTACAACGCCCTGCTTTGCGAGATGATTGGCTCAGCGGCCTTACTTACCAGCCATCGTTCGAGTATTTGCGCAGGTCGCCGATTCTGCAAGCCTCCATTGCCTTTGCTGCCTGTCGATCACAGCCACGGAAATCCGCCCATTGGCCCTGTCAGGCTCTCACGTAACAAAAGGCCATCCTACAACCCAACCCTCAGCTTGGCGACGTCACTGTTAGGATGCGGAAACAGCCTACCACCAGCTCACCAATGAGAGAACCAACAATCTTGAAGAAAGACTACACAAATAAAAACAAGCACTAATAGAAACAGGAGGAACACCAGAAAGAACAAGTCAGGTCCCGGGCCGCGCTGTGATTGGCTGACGTCACGGGGGTTTCCCGGCCGGCAGCCAATCACAGCGCGGCCCGGGAATGACGTCACGGGGGTGTCCCGGGCCGGCAGCCAATCGCAGCGCGGCCCGGGACAAAGGGGCGGGGCTTAAAAAAAGCACCAGAAACGCCCCCGAATCGCGTTTTCGAGAGAAAACGCGATTGACAGCCTCTGCCTCCCAATGGCTAGCCTCCATTTATGGAGCTAGCCAATTGGAAACAGAGGCTGTCCTAACCTCACTATTAGAAACAACAGATTTCGATCTGGGAGTGGCTTCGCCCCTCGCCAGGTTACGAAACCTAAAAAGGTAAGTGTGTATATAAAGATGAAGCATTTGATCAATATGACTTTGCAATAAATAAGCAGTTAATATAAATTTCACATTTAATGTTGATTGACCGCAATATTTATTGTATTGATAATGTTTCACCTTGTGTATGTGAATTCCTGGGCCATCATCAAGACTTAAAGGTAGGGAGTCTAGGGCAAGTTTGCATAGAGCAACTGTATTAGCAAAGGGTTGTGTGCCGGCTGATCATACTAGAGCAAGGACCAAAATATCCTATTTTGAGGAGCTGAAGTTAATAGGGAGGCCAATAAGGTCCAAGAATAAAGTGAATGAGACTGTCATGATGAGTGACTCACGAATATCTGTGAGGCTTAAAGAGCTGGAAACCACTTTATGTGCAAAAATATCTGTGTGAGCACTAAAACGCTGAGCACAATTTTATTCTGACATTTGCATATACTTACGTCCATTAAATGGTTTGATCTTGATTTTGAGATGTTTTAACTATTTTACCTGAAGCTTTTTCAATGTGTCCTGAATGAATTATTTATCAACCCATTGGCTGCTTTCAGTTCTCTTTGTAATTGATTCCCCATGAGACAGTGCTTTTCTACCATATGATAGCCTAGGGTTCCTGGGTGTTCCACTTTGGGCTTCTTCTGTTACATAATCTTGTTTACATTAGGTGTGGACCCATGTAGGTGATTGAATCCTTGGCCTTTGAAACTATGCCATATTACAGGCGTGGACAAAGAGGCAAAGTGCTGATCTGTAGACATTTGACTATGTGGCACATGGAAGTAGCACACAGTCAGTATAGCCCAAAGGATACCCTTTATGAGGGGGAAAAAGAGATCCCAGGAAACCATTGGCATTCTCCTGCAAGAGGGTTCAGTCATGTACTGCTTCCACCTGCAGAGGGATATGTCCCCCCTCTCAAATTCAGGAGGGGTTGTTGCCTAAATTCAGACTGACAGCTTAACACAATAGGTCTGCCTATCACTAATGTGCTGCTTAGAGTGTATGACAGAGTTCACACCTGTACACCGAACAGTGCATCCACCATAATAGGATGCTCTGTCCTGATCTGCATCTGCCAAATACAGTTTATGGTATGCCATGGCAAAAACTAAGATAATGAGCACTATGGCTAATATGGCACTTGGTGTGTTGAAGTGACTCCTATTGTCAATCATGGCTTTGTTCTCAAATTGCTTTTCAGAGAGCAGATAACCTGGATGAACATATCTCCATTTGTGGGCCTCTGAATCACCCTTTTCAGAGACACCCATAAGTGAGCATATTTTATCGTATAGAAATTGAGGATTTCTGTGAGGAAGGAGTTGAAGATAAAAAGATGCAGTGAAAGTACTAACAGGTATGTATACTCCATTGTCTCTGTCCATATCAAGGGGTATATTTGGGCTGTTAAGGAGAGTACAACTGAGGAGAGTTAGGAAGAGTACAACTGCCTTAAAAGGATAACCTACCCATGGCACAAGAGAGTCCTTTATGTAGAGCTGTTGCAAGTTGTGGGCAAAGTAGATAATCACCCTGGGCTTCAACTCTTCTCTCTCTCTCTCTCCCACTCACTCTCTCTCTCTCACTCTCTCGGTCGCTCTCTCTTTTTCTGTCTTTCCTTATATATCTATTGTTTTATTATCACTCCCTCCTTACCTGACCACACCCCTCTTTACTTCAATCTACAACTTTTTGCTTACCTCCCTTTTACTCCTCACCCCTGCACCACCCTCTTCTCTCTTTCTCTTTCTCTCTACCTTTTCCTTATATTTCTACATCACCTTTCTTTTCTTGCTCCCACTCTCTACCACTTTTTTTTGTTGTAGCTCATCTGTCTTTAAATCACTAATAAATCTCTGCCCTTCTCTCTACCTCACTGTTCTATCTACATCTCACTTGGACTACCGCTATGGCACATCTCTCTGTCACCCTTTACTTGTCTAACTCTGCCTCACATATCTTTCTGTCTTTTGCCACTCTTCATATTTTCTCTCACCATTTTTATCTCAGCTTTCTCTTCAACCTTTAGTGTAGTTCCTATATTCCCAATAGGCTCTGCACATTGGAATAACATATCCTATAGATTTGACGTAGGACTTATGTCTACTAGGTCTCTATCAAATATATTAGACTTAATTGTGAGTGCCAGCTAGCTCAGAGGTCACTAGAAACGTTCTCAAATAAACAAGAAGGGATTAGTTTCTGACAACCGCATAAACAGGACAACTTTGTTTCCCCAAGAATAAAACTGATCTTCAGAGTCGTGGAAACAATAGATAGATATTTTACTCAGTCAATCGTGCATGCTTCATTTCATCAGAGGTGCAGAGAAATAGAGAGACTGGCGTTTTCAATAAAAGGGTTTATTGAACAGTCTTCTTTCTCAAGCAAGTAAAGTGAACTGCTACAATCATAATACGGGTTGCAAAGCATAATGCGTACAGTAAGAAGAGTATTATAAAATAATACTGTAAAAGCCTTGTATGGTTCCTAGACCATAGATAAATACCTACATACATAACAAAGACTAAAAGTACTCAACTGGTGCTTCTAAAATACGCCTACCCCAATGTACCTAACCTAAGTCTACTACGAGGGAAGAGGTAAGTGAGGTGTAGGATAGGTTTAATTTTGTCTTTGCCAAGAATCTAACCAAGATTTCTCTTAGGATCTAATCAGCTACATACCTTGGTTTTAGAATGAAGGAGGTCTGGTATCTCTGTCTCGGACTCGATTTCCCAACACCCCGCGAGGGGAGCTTGGAAAAACTGGAGCTGGGTTCTCAGTGAGAGAAATGACAGCTTCTCTGTCACTGCGTCAGCTGGACGGTCGGCTTCCTTCGGCACTTGCTGTAGCAAGCTGCGTCAGGCAAGTAGATAGTCGAGCTGCTCCGAACCACCGTGTCTTTGCTAGGGCAAGTGTAGGCATATTTATACCTTGAAGGTGCCTAGTTTGACGTAAAGTCGGACATAATAACGTCATCAAAGAACCCCATGGGAATGGTAGTTCTTTGAAAACTCCAGGAATGCTAGGACAAATCCATATTCAAGTAAGGGGATGTCCCTGACTGTTGAAGCGGAGTTTTCCAAGAAATCGTTGTGGCTTTTTGGAACTAGTGGAAGTAGCCATGTCTGTATTGGACTGGATGGGTTATGTCTAAATATGGGTATGATTTCTATGCCTATATAAGGGCAATGTGAATTATAGCTATATATGGGCATGAATCTGTAAATTACGCTTGGATTCTAAAATGCTACACAACAAACCCTCTCTACTTAGATCTACAACTCTATGAAACTAACTCTCTATTTCTATTTGAAATCTGCTTAGCTCACCTCTCAATCCCTCATCTCCCCCTTTAAAGCAGACCTCACTCACACCACATCCTTCGATATCTCTCTTACATCCTCATCAACCTCTATGATTCTCTGTGACATCCCTCACATCTCTCTCTGACTTTCCTTTCTCCCTTTTCATCTTTCACCTCTCCACACTTCTGTGACTACCTTACATTTCTACTTGTCTACCTCTACCTCTCACTGCCTCTAACTTTCTTACTTACCTCTCTTTCTACGTTTCATTTTTATCTATATCACCTCTTTGTGTACCTCACCACTCTCACACTTTCCTCATTTCTGTCTCTCTATCCCTAGCTCTCTCTTCCTCTTTCTAAAACCTTATTTATCATCCTCAGTTTTTAACCCGCTGCTTCATCTTTTTACCGTTCTGTACCTTTCTTTCTGCCAAACACACCTTTCTCCCTTCCATATATGGCTCTCTCCACCTCCCTTACCTTTTCACCTTATTTCTGTCTTCACCACTCTCCTTCCTCTATTTTACCTCAACCTGTGACCCAGCCCATATTTTGTCACTTATTCTGCTAAGCCACAGATCGCTATCTTGCCAGATATGTATGCAGACATAAAAGAGAAGTGAAAGGACATTCAGGAACAGAGAATTAAGGACAACATCATATAAGTTTATCAATTGAATGGTGAAAATCCACAGAGCTTTACTTTGGTTTTCCCTTTTGGGTTAAGAATACTAGCTTTGAAGGTGGATTTATTTGTGACTGAAATATTTGACAATTAAAGCTTCAATTGCAAGTCATATATGCATATGTTTTATTTTCATACTAAGCACAAGTCCACTAAGCATCAACCACTAAGTCACCATTGTTCTGGTCGCTATTCAAGGTATCCTGGCTCAGTGTCTGGATCCTGCATGGCTGACCCTTCCAGTGATCATTAGTGACTGAATAAATAGCTGTGTTGGTGGAATGTTGGGGATTGTGTTGACAGTTGGATACTGAGCTGCTGTTGGACTGGTGGTCTTTATGCTATTTACTAAATAAATACTTGAGAATGGACATTGTGCAGGTGTGGTAACCACAACTTAACATTAGTGATAAGTGCCTACTGGGGACATGTATATATGGAAAATTGGTCTCCCCATGAACCCACGAATCTACAACACAAGTTTTCACAAAGAAAGATTGGCTCCAAATGACATACAATTGAGAAGCTATAAGTGCAGTAGACTAGGGGAGGGTCCCTATGACCTGTTTGCCTGTATCTGCTCACATTTTGGGGTTGTTTGCATTGCTTGAAGGACCGACCATTATGAGCATTGCTTTCATTTAAACTGGAATATGACAAGCGACTTCAAGAATGCCATTTGCACGCACCTACTCAAGGAACACAGTGATGACACCCATAGCTTGATGGAAGAACTCTTGTATGCAGCAGCAGGTGAGACTCACATGGAGAGACGTGTGTGGCCTATTTCCACTAGTGCTGTGGTTCCCTGAGATCCATGGGAATCCCCGCAGTTTGGCGAGGGTCATATATATTATTATTTTTTACTTCGAGACGCAGAGTCCTCATCACTGCTTCTGGGTTATGGGGCATGTGCAAATAAACCCTTAGGCGGTTTCTGACGCATTCAACTAAGCATCTGTTTCTGGTTCATGCGCAGTGATGTACACACTCTCTTCACAGAACTGATTTGCACAAGAGCAATGGGCACTCCATGAGCATTGTTACTATGCATGCATGGTGATGCTCACACCTTTCTCATCAAAATAGTTAGTTTTGGCTCTATTTAAAGGGAGAGCACCTCAAGCAGTGCGATGATGTGCACTCCCTCCTTTACAAAAGAGTTTTTAATGGATTATCTTCAAGAAATAGCACTTCAACCAGCGCGGTGGCGTGCACACCTAAAAATGTAATCTCTGGTAGTTACAACTTTTGTGAACTTACTGCTACTTACAATGTATAGTTGGGATTAATGTATGTATTCTTAGCTAGTATATTTCTTGTGTCTGCTATTTACACAGTGTTATTGTTCCTTTATGTTATTCGCTCTTCTCTTTTCTTCTTTTCTTTGTGTGTGATTATTTCTGATTCTTTTCACTATGGCATCATCCAGCATGTCTCAGCCACCACACTTTCTCTCTAATAAGGGTAACCCCATTTTACCATGGAACAGATGGAAACACTTATTTTATTTGTACTTGATTGGCATTGGTGGTGAAAGAATTCAGCCCTCAGAAAACAAGCAGATTTATTACTCAATTTAGGGATTGAAGGTAGAAATGTACATGAGAGTCTGGAAGAAATTGTCTTGGGGCGTGGTGAGGGTAAAGCAGAATTATTTTTTTGAGATGTCTGTTATGATGTTGGAGAGACATTTTGAACCAAAAATTAATGTTGTGTTGGAATGAGACAAGTTCATCATGAGAGTCCAAGGTAAGCAAGAGAAAACTGGAAGTTATGTTGCAACTCTAAAAACACTGTCATGCACATGTGAATTTGAACAACTTACTGATTCCCTAGTGGGAGACCAGATATGTAGATACACCAATGATGTTAGGGTCCAGGGGAAAATCCTTGCTAAATCCAGATGTAAAAGAAACCATAGCTACTGTGGAAGGTATGGAGAGCACAAGCATGTGGGTGTGTGAGATGAAGGATGACAATAATAAAGAGATGCCATCTGATGAAGCGGTTGTACATGAGATAAAGAAGGAAGATGATAAAGGAGGTAAAGTTCAAAGACAAGGCAGTGGTGAAATGAGTAAGAAATCTTCTGGAAAGGACCATTCAAATGTTGGACGCCCTACCAGTGGTTTTAAGTGTTTCAGATGCGGGAGTGAAGGACATTTGTAAAATAATCCTGGTTATTTTGCAAAATTTGCTATGTGCAAGAAATATGGCAAGAAAGGACATTATGCTCCAGTGTGTCGCAGTACCAAGAGTCAAGTTGTGCATTGTCTAGAAGAGGAAGGGAAGTTTGTTTTAAGTGTGAGAGATGACGGTGTAATTGATGGCAACAAGTTGGAGATGCCTGAGTTTGAGATAATAGTTAGAGGAAGACTGTTATCAGTCTCTATGCAAGGTCTCCAGTCCCAGTGTCTGGATCTTGCATATCTGATCCTTTACTCATTCGCTGGGCAACCTGTACATTTCAGTGGTCATCAGTGACAGAATAATTAGCTGTGCTGGTGCTGGAGGAATGCTTGGAATTGTGGGGATAGTTGGCTACTGAGATGCCATTGGACTGGTGATCTTTATACCATTACTAAATAAATACTTGAAAATGGACACTGTGCAGGAGTGCTAACTACAACCTAACACACCATTACCATTATTTCCTAAAGTAGAGCAAACCGGATGGTTAGACACAAAATTCCCCATAATATATTGTTGTTGCATGAAAAGAAACTTCCGCTCCAAGTGGTACATTTTTGCTGGCTTTCTGGCAAACCAGTTATAACTACTGTACAAATCCTTATGCCAGCACAGATCCAGGGTTTTCACTAAAATGCAACATGCATATACTCCCTTGATTTCATTCATACAAGTGTACATTTGTAGATCAAATACATTGTGAAAAACTCATTTAATATGTAAAATATGACAGGGAACCTTAATGTGTATCAGTAAATTGTATACAATCATCTAACGATATTTATCAAAAGTAGTGCAGGTGGCTCAGTGTTCATAAAGTCAACTACACACAAGATTTAAACCATTAAGTCAAAATAATCAAGCAATCAATCAATACCTTACTTTGTTCAGCACATGATCAGCCATTAAAGGTATATACAGTGATAAAACATCATTAAAACATGCATGACAAAAAAAATAGGCAGATTAAAAAATGCAACAATTTCCTCGCCTATGCTCAGGCACCACCCAGTCATAACGACCTCCGTCACCATGTATCCCTTTTGATAATACCCCAAAGAATAACATCTGATACACAGCTTAGCCCTCCATCACGCTCATGGATCTCACCACTGCTTTTGCACAGACACCATAACAACCATCATGAGGACTTAAAAGTTAAAGATTAAACAAAGCATCGTTGCATTTCCTAAATCTTAAATGTTTAACAATTGGTTTAATAAACAACTTATGATACAATGTGAAAAAAGTTCAAAAGACCATAAAGTGCGTCACTGAGTGCTCTGAATGAATGACCGCAGGCAAGATGGCGGACACGACCGTGTCCGAGTGAGGCAGGCGAAAGGTGCTTTCCACCATTCCAACCCCTCTACACCCCTGTCTTGAGGGAGAGCTGTTTGCTGGCACCGATGTTAAACTCAGTCCTCTGCGAGGTCTCTGCCTAGGTTCTTGCCAGGAGTGTTCCTCCTTCAGCTGATATAATTGTATCAACAGCACTATTGGCGTGCAGTCCATATGGCCGATTACCGGAGTTTGGTGTCAAGCGGCATAGCAGGGGATTCCTGGTTGCTGCGGGAGAGAAATGCGGCATCAGATGCACGAACACCGGAGTCAAGCGGCACAGCGGGGGATTCCTGTCTTCTCCATGAGAGTAACGCAGCGTCTGCTAAACGAGCTACGGAGTCAAGCGGCACAGCGGGGGATTCCTGTCTTCTCCGGGAGAGTAACGCAGCGTCTGCTGCACGAGCAACGGAGACAGCGGAAAACCAGGGCCGGAGTCAGAGCCCCATGAAAACTATGGGTCCGAAGAACGCCGGTGTTATTTCTAAGTGGCCAAAGACTAGCACTGCGGCAGCTATTGCAGTTTCCTCCCTTGCTCATACTTTGGCCCCGGTGGTGTCCTGGATAGACCCGATGTGAAAGCAGGTTCAATCAGCCGTTTCAATGCTGCAACATCCAAAAACATGCACTCTACCCCCGGGGCTGGATCAGACAAAGAGAATACAGGTGCAAAAAAGAAGATCCCGGGTATGTTTAGAAAGAATCACCAGTCATCCAAAGGTGAGACCCCTCCTGCTGAAACAGTGACAAACAGTGACAAATATGCTGACCTCTCAGATAATAGCAATTCAGTTACACTCGCCAATATCCCCAACATCTGAGACAATCATGGGTATTTCTCCAGCAGTAAAAGAGCTAACTGATTTGCAAGAGCAGGAGGGGCACGAGATCGAAAGGATGTGCGTTGAAACTGTGAGCACAGCGGATGTGCACTCTGCATCTCCTCAGTCTCCTATTATAACTCTGGAAACTGCTGGCCCCAGAAGCGCGCTGCAGGGGGCTAATATTGCTGGTGAGAGTGTAAGTAGGGCAGCGCTAACAGAACCTGATTCTGGGGACTCTGGTGCGAATTTTTTTTCTATGTCAGACTTCTCTAATAATTAAGAGACGGGGAGCATTGAAGGTGATTGGGGCGATGAAAGATGCTTAACCAGTTCAGCCCCTCCAGAGAAAGACGAAAATAGTCTCTTGGTCCTTGAAGACATCAATACAGTTCGTAAACTAAAGGATGCCCCCCAGATAATCTCCCACAATGTTCCACCAGATGTTAACGATGGCTCTCCTGTGTTGTGTCATTCTTACTGTGCAACTGTAGGAGCACAGGGAGACGGTTTGTGCTCCAAAAAGTCAATAGAGAACAACGTCACATTGGCCACTATATACCAGACAATAATGTAGCATCGGGAGGAGACTAAGGTAGAAGGATTTCGAATGCAGGGCGCGGTGCGCAAACTCCAGAATACGGTGCACCGCATGAGCAAGAACTGTACAGAAATCTCAGCTAGGATCGGCGAAGTTGAGGGCAGAATCTCCACAATTGAGGATGACATGTGTCAACAAAAAAATAGCTTATCCACCCTTCAGTCTCTTTGGGATGACATAACCTGGAAATTGACCGATTTAGAATAGGTCAAGGTGGAATAATCTGCGTATTTTAGGCGTCCCAGAAGGAATCGAAGGGACAAACATTCGCCAATTTGTCACCAATCTGTTTTCAGAAGCATTTCCGGAACTGTCTAACTGGAAGTGGGAACTCGAACTGCAGAGGGTGTATAGATTTCCTTTCCAGATACATAGGGGAAAGACTGGAGTAGAGGGCAAGCCCACAGCTATTTTGATTTGTCTGAACAATTTTTTACTTCGTGAATCCCTGTACGACCTAACTAGAGCAGATCGTAAGAGGCGTGGGCTGGGGTGTGAATTTTTTGTGCGCCCAGACTACTGTCAAGCCACAGTCCAGCTGAGATGGCATGTCCGCCAGCTGATCCCACAATTTCAAGCTAAGGGGGCTCAAACTTATTTACTAAACCCTTCAAAACTTAAAATTATATTTGAGGATAAAACAGTATAATTACTTCTGAAATTGCTGCAAAGGAATTCTAGGGATCAATCAAGTGGGAAGGCGGGATGGCAATGTCAAAGGTAGATTGACTGATTGACAGCTCTCTCTCATCTAGTGCTTTCTTTTAGTTGATTGCAGCTTGAGGGTGGGGGTGTTTGGTGTGGGGCACTTTATCCTTTTTCTACATCACCAATAGGGACTAGACAGTCCCTTTGCCTCATTTGGGTGTTTGTATGGGTGGGATGAGAGGGGCTCCAGGGTGGGATAAGTGGGAGGGTGATTCGGGCGTGTGGGGGCAAGGAATAATAAATGTTTGCGCTTATATAGGAACAGCTTCCTAAGTGTGATTAAAAGTTTCCTCAGCAAATGTGTTGACTCGCATGGAACAGTATGTCTAATGCTGAGAATAGAGCAAGGTATTTCAGTCATGGTAACTCAACCTCATTCCGACATTGGGTAGATATGTAGTCTGTTCATTGAATTTCTGTGGCCTGAACGACAAGAAGAAAAGGGGGATTATGGCTCAGATACTTAAATCAATGTTGTAAGTAGATTTATTATGTTTACAGGAAACCCACATTGCATGGAACAATAGGAGCTGGCTGAAAGACATAGGGCTAGAGCTAGTTGGTTGCGCACCACAAGGAACTACCACGAGGGGGGTGGCAGTTATGAAAAGGTATGGTTGGGGGGAGTGTAAACGGGTGAAAGAGGATGCTTGTGATCGCTGGGTGATTGTTGAATTATGGTTAGATGGTTGGGTTTCAACTATATGCTCTATTTAAGGCCCTAACCTTGTATGTTGAACGACCTTAGTATTGAAGTTGCCCAATGGCCTTCACCCCTGATTCTATGTGGGGACTTTAATCTTCACTTACCTGGGAGTGTGGATATAACTAGCGACCATTGCTACACAGGGAAAAAAAACAAATCTTTAAAGCAAACAGGGGGTTAGTTAAGGACTTTGGGCTTTTAGATGTGTGGTGTATGCAAGGGAAGGGAGCACCAGGGAACTCCTATTACTCTGAACCACATCGTAAACACGTACGCTTAGATTATTTCTTTGTGGCGGCTGAGCTTGTAAATTCTGCCAGGATAGACATCCAGCCAAAAATAATTTCAGATCATAACCCAATTTTGTTAGATCTAGAAACTGGCTTTCATCAGGACCATGTAGATGTGTACCTCGGCGGTGTGGGCGCGCTAAGGCCCACCCTTACCAGAGGACGTGAAAGTTTTAAAAAAAATTGTGAAAAAATGTGCAAAAACAAACCAACAAGAAGTGGGGTATTTTCTCAAAAATTGAGGTACCTGTATAGTTTGAAATTTAAAACATCCACGCCCCATAGGTCTCAGGAGGGGGGTGGGGGCGACAATGGCACACCGCCCTCAACGCCCGGCACCCGTTGTAGCACCTAGCGTTACCCTGCAACCGGACCTCGTGGATCCACTGGTAAGGGTGGGCCTTAGCGCGCCCACACCGCCGAGGTACACATCTACATGGTCCTGATGAAAGCCCAGTAAACCATACACATACGGGCAGAAACATGTCGACCCCACTGTAAGTGGAAACATCCAATATAATACTTGGTAGTTTTCCAAACACATATGGTTTTATCTATGCCGAGCTGACCACCGAATACATTTTTCTTCTGGTACAGCCTCTTGGCATTTTTAAATCACCACCTTTTCACATCACTGTCACAACAACCAGCTCCGCAGTAATCTGGCGTTGTAGCACACCAGGGAGGCATTCGGCTTCTCCTGGTGGGCCCGATGATGAAGCATGTCACCACCCAGGGTGGTGAGTGAGGGCTTCTAGATAATCCCTAATGATTTCCAGTGTGATGAAATTAGGTGATTTCCTCCATTCTCTATTCCAGTGCTTCCATTTATTCTGACACTCTCCTGTTGTTTAACATATATTGACCTCGGGGGACTGAGAGTGTCCCTGTGTTTCCCTCTCTCTCTAATTGTTGTTACCAAATCTTAGTACATACATCTGAAATCTATGAAGCAGGCAAAAACTCTGGCCGAATTTTAGCCAAAAAGCTTCACCAAAAAGAAGTGTCCAGAAGGATTAATAACATCCAGGATGAGCAGGGCCGACTCTGCTGCGATCCAGTTGGAGTACTGAATGTTTTTCGCAGCTTTTACAGTAATCTGTATACTGACAAGGCTACTCCAGGGTGTGCAGAAAAAGTTACACAGTTTTGCAGCAGGTTTGAAATCTCCAAACTTACACCTGATGATATGTTAGAACAAGAGGCAGATATCACCTGGGACAAGGTCGAAGCCGCTTTAACCTCACTCTCAGCTGGAAAGGCGGTGGGACCAGATGGGATCCAGTTAAAGTTTTATCGAACATTTAAATCCGTGCTCAGAGTGCACCTCATGACAACTCTGCTGGCCGCACAAAAGGGGAATGCAACTCTATCCTGGCAGAAATCAATTATTACTGTGTTTTAAAAAAAAGACAAACCGGCTTCACTTCCGTCCTCCGACAGACCCATTTTCTTAATTCACTCCGACAGCAAACTCTATTAGAAAATTCTGTCAGCACGACTATCTAGGATCATAGGTACTCTTGTCTCACGATATCAACACAGGTTTATCCCGGGTCGAGACACAGCGGACCACGTGCGGCGCTTAATAGCACTTATAGACTGGGCACAGGCAACTAATTGTACAAAGGGGATAAACCTGTTGGATGCCGAGAAGGCATTCAACAGGGTTTCTGTTATGTTGTGTTTATACTTATTAAATGCATATTGCTTTAAGGCTCGTGTTAGAGCGAGCCGTTCTTTGGAATGCCTTGCTCCTTATATGTTCGCATTCTATGAAGAGTCAGTTGCAGCCTGACTAAATACCGTACAGCTGTGTTTCCTGGCTCCACCTGTTTATTCCTATAAACTTGAATAAACCTCCTCAAAGAAACCTGCCTCCATCTCTACTTTACAAGTGGCGACGATCGGGATCAGGACCTGGATTTCTACAATTCCGGAGAACCAAAAAAAAAAAAAAAAAAAAAAACTTTTTTTTTCCTTTTCATTACCCTCAAGGTAAAACGAACAAGATTAGTCTTTTACGAAATTGTTATTCTCCTTCTCCGACAGTCAACAGAACATCGGCCTGGTTCGTATGTACTTTTATTAATTATTGCCAACACTTACTGCAAAGTTTCCGTTGATGGCGCATACGGCATCCTTTGATTGAGAGCGACATTCCATGCGCGGTCTTCCGACGCGCGACCATTGTGTGCCATACATACGTCAGTCACGCATTCTTGGTTATCACGTGATGACGCATTCGCGCAAGGTCACGTTGCGTGACCCAGCGTAGCGGCCATTTTGGATTGGTCGCGAAGTCTCTCTTTGCATTTTCGATTACCAAGGCAGCAATAAAAAAATAAATAAATAAATAAAAAAAACGAATTCAACGAACCAGCGCAGAGTCGCTAATCACAAGCATTCAGCGACGCTTCAGTCGAGCAAGGAGAAATAGGATAAACAGGTGAGACTGTCGGGGCACTTAAATTACAATTGATATCTTACTACTGTGAAGTGAGGTATTTTTGGAAAAAATTCTATTTACTTTGTGTTAGTATATGGATTCAGGAGATCAATCTCAAAGTGTTTCAGAACAAGAAATGGCTCAACAAAGTTTTGTTATCAGCCCTCCACAACCTTTTTGGGCTACTGGATCACAGCCAGACATGAAGTGGGTGGAATGGAAGGAATATTTTAATAATTACATTTGTGCTATTGATGAAAATGCCAAAATGAAACCTGAACAAAAGAAAAGGTTACTCCTACATTCTCTAGGACCCAAAGGGTTAAAAACTTATTCACGAATGCAGAAGTTAAATAATGCTGATTTAAGTGAATTTGACAACGCCATCTCAGATATGGACAGATATTTTGCACCTAAAGTATGCATAGGTGTGGTAAGACACAAATTCTTCCAAAGGAAACAGAAAAAGGATGAAGTGGTTGATGAATGGGTGGATGACCTTAAAAAACTCGCTATTGACTGTAAATTTGGAGACTTGCATGATGATTTTATTCGGGACCAACTCGTAATGCACAATGACAATTCCCCAATTCAAGATCGCCTTTGGGTAAATGGTGATGCACCTCTTGACGACGTACTTGCTATAATGAGGAAGTCGGAAATGTCAGGGAGATGCGCCACCGTAATAAAAGATACAGTTAAAGATTCGGACAAAACATCGTCCGCCATCTTCAAAATTCAGGGAACACCAAAGTATCAGAATAAGCAAGTTCCAAACAAGAACTTCAGTCAAACTGTTAGGAATCAAGGAATGGATAATAAGGTGGAAGATAGAAGATGTTACCGTTGTGGTAGCAAGGAACATATGGCTTACTACAAGTCATGCCCTGCCCTACGTAAAAAGTGCAGCGTTTGTGGTCTCATAGGCCATTTTAGCAAAATGTGTCGCAGGCGTACTAATGTCAAGTGTATCTGGGGTGAGAATGCGTGTGCTAGCGGAAGTAGTGAGGATGAGGATGGTTGTGTAAAAAATGTGAGGGGCGATTACATGTTGAATATTACTGATGAAGCTATGGAGGGCAAACCTATCTGTGAAATTTCCTTAGGTGGCGTCAAAGTTAAGGTATATGCAGATTCTGGATCTCCATATACAATTATCAACGAGGAAGTATGGAAGAAAAGATTTATACAAAATATAGGAGACAAGTTAAATGCCTCAGATGTCAGTCCTGTGAGTTATACAGGGGAGAGAATTGGCCTTTTGGGTTTCAGGTGGCTTACCTTCATTTTTAAAGGCAGGATGTCCAGAGGCAAATTATACATAGCCAAAAAGGGGCCTTCTGTTCTGGGGTGGTATGATCAGAAGAATCTTCATATCATTTTAGACCCCAATAGCAAGGAAAAGGTGTTAATCCTAGATGAGTGCAGTAAATTAGAAGATATTTTGAAAAGTAAATTCACCAAAGTGGTGAGTGGACAATTAGGCAAACTTAAAGGTTTTGAGCATAGAATCATGCTCAAAGGTAATGCGCAACCCAAAGTACATAAGGTTAGGCCTATTCCCCTATTGATAAGAGACGAAGTCAAAAAAGAAATTCAGGGTCTATTAGCTAAGGGCGTTATCGAAGAGGTAGACTCTTCGGAGTGGATTAGTCCAGTGGTCGTAGCGAGGAAGTCTAATGGCAAAATCCGTTTATGTATTGATTTACGCCATCTTAACCAAAACATTGTAGTTGAACGTTTTCCCTTGCCAAAAATTAACGAGATGGTTTCTTCCTTAAGGGGTGCGACTTGGTTCTCCACAATAGACCTTTCTGCAGCCTACCACCAGGTGGTTTTAGAACCTGAGTCTAGGCATCTAACAGCCTTCATCACACCGTTTGGTTGTTTTCAATTTATAAGGATGCCTTTCGGCCTCGCATCAGCCGCGGCTGTATTTCAACGTTTAATGCACAAACTATTTGGAGATATGGATGGCATTTGTTTTTTTCAAGACGATGTTTTAATTGCAGGTACTGACAAAGAAGATCATGACACAAAACTTTGGAGGGTTTTCGACACACTTAATTCGGCTGGTTTAACTGTAGAGTTATCTAAATGCAAAATTGGGGAAAGAAGTGTCTCATATCTTGGTCATATAATTAGTGAAGAAGGTGTCAGACCAAAACCTTCATTAGTAGAGAATATAGTTTCCTTAACTACACCCGAATCTAAAGAGGAAATCAAATCCTTTTTGGGTATGGCAGAGTACTGTGCCAAATTCATTAAGGATTTTGCTTCAAAGGTATATAACAGTAGGTCATTGTTGAAGAAAAATGTCAAATTTGAATGGACCAAGGAATGTGAGAAGGAGTTTACTGAAATCAAGTGGGAATTACAGAAAGTAAGCGCCTTGTCTAGCTTTGACCCCAATCTGAATTGCCTTTTGACAACTGATGCAAGCGACAAAGGTTTGGGCGCAGTCTTGTCGCAAGTGGGAGAGAATGGTAAAGAAAGAATCATCTTATTTGCATCTAGGGCCTTGTCACCAGCAGAAAGCAGATACCCTATTATAGAGAGAGAAGCTTTGGCTTGTGCATGGGCTTTGGAACATTTTCGTGCATTTATTTGGGGGAAAATGGTTAACATCAGGACTGATCATAAGCCGTTAGTCCACATTTTATCCACTGATGGCACTGCAACTGCTTCTGCTAGGTTGGCAAGAATATCTATGCGTATGAAAGAATACATTTACAATATCACCTATGTACCTGGGAGAGAAAATGTTGTAGCTGATTGTCTGTCAAGGCTCCCTTCCCCACTGGAAAATTGTGTTGATGATCCTTGGGCGAACTTTAGTGTGGCATTGATACATGATTCTGGCTTCCCAGCCATCAGTAGGGAGGATTGGTTAAGAGAACATAATGCAGATGAGGAATTAGTTGAGGTCTCAAAGTTTATTTGCCAAGGTTGGCCAAAGGAAAGATTTTTGTCGGGCGCTGTGAAGTCATTTTGGGAGGTGAGATCTGAGTTATCTTTTGAGAAAGAGGTTTTATTGAGAGGGGACAGGATTATTCCACCTTCTGGGATGAGGAAAAAGATCCTACAGTTATGTCATGAGGGGCATTTTGGAATAGTTAGGACTAAGTTATCGGTAAAAGGTTTGTTTTGGTGGCCAAAAGTCGACAGTGAAGTTGAGGCTTTTGTCAGAGGTTGTTCTGTTTGCAGTTCCGCAGACAAGTCTTTAAGGACTTTGAGACCAGCAATGAGTGATGGACTCATTCCTAGCATGCCTTGGGAAACCATCGCAGTAGATATATTTGGTCCAGTAGGGGATCCAAAGGAATATGGGTTGGTTGCAATTGATCTGTTCACCAAGTGGCCTGTAGTTAAGTTTGTGGATAAAGTGGATACCCAGGCTGTGTTAAGATTTCTAGATAAAATTTTTATGGTGGAAGGACTACCCATAAATGTGTTAACGGACAATGGTGTTCAGTTTCTGTCCAAGGCTGCTAGGGAATATTTTGGGAGGTGTGGTATTACACACAAAACGACATCATTGTACAATCCTAGCGGGAATGGAACTGTAGAACGCTTCAATAGAGTGATTAAAGGTATTTTGCAAGCAGCCAATTACAAAGGGATGGACTGGAAATTGGAAATACAGAAGGCTGTGTGGTCTTATAAGGTGACTCTAAATAATTCTACGGGAGTTTCCCCTTTTGTGATGATGAGAGGTAGATTACCTAGGTGCAAGTTTAACCCCAGCTGGATATTCAAAGATAGTGTTCAACAATGGTCACCTATGGAGGTTAGGAAAAAATTGGAATTGGTGCATGACAGAAGCAAGACTTACTATGATCAACGTCATTGTGTAAAAGATATCATTGTAAAAGCAGGAGATTGGGTTAGGATCAAAAAACCTTACAAGGTCTTGAAGGGCGAGAATAAGTTTGATTCGCCTAGAAGGGTTCTGGAAGTTCTTAAAAATTCAGTCAGGCTAAGTGATGGTAAAGTTTGGAACCTGAAGGATGTTGCTTTGGACATTTGTCAGAATCATGACGAGGGTAAAGTTGTGAGGAATGAACAAACAAATTTTGATTGGGTTGAAGATCATTTTGATGGCAGTGAATTGCAATCTCAACTTGCGCCTGGTGTTTCTCGTCCTCAATTAAAGGAGGGGGAAGTGGTGATTGGTTCCTCTGACTGTCAAATTAATGAGTCTATGCAAAAACCTTGCCATGTGGAACAGGAACCTTGCCTTGTTGATATTGACTACAAGGGTAGTAACGTGAGTTCCTCTCCCAGTGTGAGTTCCCTTCCAGTTAGTAGGGACACAATTTCCGTACCCTCTTTACCACCTGTTAAGGGTTTCCAAAGGACGAGAGCTTTGCCTTGTTGGTTAAAGGATTATGTTAGGTAGTTCACCAAATTTCTTTTTTTTGTTTTTCCCTTTCCTTGTTTTCCTTGTTCCTTTCCCTTGGGGTTGTTGTTGTGAGGGAGGGGGGATGTGTTATGTTGTGTTTATACTTATTAAATGCATATTGCTTTAAGGCTCGTGTTAGAGCGAGCCGTTCTTTGGAATGCCTTGCTCCTTATATGTTCGCATTCTATGAAGAGTCAGTTGCAGCCTGACTAAATACCGTACAGCTGTGTTTCCTGGCTCCACCTGTTTATTCCTATAAACTTGAATAAACCTCCTCAAAGAAACCTGCCTCCATCTCTACTTTACAGTTTCCTGGCCCTTTATGTGGGAGGTCTTAAGATTGAAGGGCTTCGGACCTGCAATGTTTCAGGCATTAAAGTCATTGTATCTCTCACCAGTTGCTTGTGTTCGGACAGCGGGCCTGGAGTCGGACTTGTGCACAATCAATTGCGGTACACGGCAAGGGTGCCCGTGTTCACCGCTGTTATTTGCTTTATATATTGATTTGTTTTTGGAAAAATTTAATTGTTCCATTTATATCAAACCCATTCACGTACAGCATATGAATTATAGAGCTCTAGCGTACGCGGATGACATTGTCATAGTTACCAGCAGCCGCGGGCCGTGGAGGGAGTTACGGTGGGGCAGGGAGGCGGGGAGGGGGAGGGGCGGGGTGGCGGGTGCTAAAAACAGGCATATGGATCATTGCAGGTAAGTACACAATTTAATTAATTAAACGAAATTCGTAGCGCGCACTGCATTGCTTTTTGCCATGCAGTGCGCGCTACGAATTTCGTTTTATTAATTAAATTGTGTACTTACCTGCAATGATCCATATGCCTGTTTTTAGCATCCTCCACCCCGCCCCTCCCCCTCCCCGCCTCCCTGCCCCACCGTAACTCCCTCCACGGCCCGCGGCTGGTTACCAGTGACATTGCCACCGCATTACCAGCAATTGAGTCCCTGGCAACCAATTTTGTGGCTCTTTTCTGGTTATAAGCTTAATATCTCCAAAACCAAGATTTCAGTAATAGGGGAAGAACCTCCACTAAATATTGCAACTGTCTCGGAATTTTCTTACTTAGGAATTAAAATCTCCTTGCCTATTAGTAAGATACCAGAGCGAAATATGGGATTAGCCCTTACTAAATTGAATACTACTTTGGAGAGACTTGATCACTTGCAATTATCTATGTACGGAAGATCAAATATTTTACAAATGCTTGTCCTTCCCAAACTGCTTTACATGTTTAGATCAAATTCCCCTTGAATTTCAGAGCTCTTGCTTTAAAAAATTAGAGCGGGTCAGCTCCATGTTTTTATGGAGTTATAGACGCCAGAGAAGGGCTTATATAAAGATGGTCTTGTCAAAAAATCATGGGGGCTGGGGTATCCCATATTTTCTGCTATATTATTGGGCAGCTGTTTTGCAATTTATAAGTCCATTGGTAGCTGGGGAGCGTGCTGATATTTTGCCTTGCCATAGTACAGTAATGAATGTGTGTATGTGCTGGGTCTGGAGGAGGCCAATGGTTGTCTTGTTAAAATCCTAGAGCCTAGGTATTTTTAAGAAACTAAATTCAAGATTATCAATTCTGCTTATCGTATCTGGAGACAAGTTAAGCGATATTTAGGGCTTGCAAACCTTAACGCTTACACTCCCTTCTCTGCTGCTTGGCTATTACCTCTGATTTTCTGAGATCAAATCTCCTTTAGATGGTGCTCAAAAGGAATTGTAACACTTGGAGATCTATGTGAGCTAGGCCAGCTTCGATCATTCACTGAGCTCCAAACTAAATACGGCCTTCCTAAGCATGATTTTTATAAGTACCTTCAAATTCGCAGCTTTCTAAATTCATTAGGTTCAGGGTTGGAACACCAATTGAGAACAATTCCGCTTATTGAGAAGCTGGGGAAAGCACCTATCGGTCAACTTTATACTCTATTGATTGAGGTACTTCCTGATGACATACAGGCTTGTCAAGATAAGTCTTGCAAACCAGGTTCTGTTGACTGGGAGGATGCGCACTCAGCATTATATGGTTATTCATGACCTGTATTATACTCCAAAAAAGATCTCTAAATGGGCCACATCTGCAGGGACTAAATGTACCAGATGCATGTTGTTTGCTGCAGATGCAGTCCATATGTTTTTCTCTCGCCCAAAATTAGCTGAACTTTTCAGATCTATAGAACGCTTTTTGGGATTACTATTGGGAGTAACAATAGATATCACCGCAGAACGTGTGTTGATTGGGCTGGGCTCTGACACTGTCACCTACATGCGATCTAACGCTATGACGTCTTTTTTGTTTATTTGTATGGCAACTGTACGAGCGTGTGTTACAAAAGAGTGGATCAGCCCTTGTTTGACTTGGCGGGCAAGATTATTATCAATGTCAAACCTGGAAATGGCTATTTATAAGATTAAGGGGAGGACAAAAGGGCAATGGGAGTCAAAATTTGGGGACCCATTACGGACTGGATTTAAAAGACAACTTAGTATAATTATATTCGTCTCTTCCCCTGCTTTATTATTCTTTGCATATGTATTTTTCTTTGCTGTTTGCTTTTTTGGTGTATATAATTGCTGCTCTTCAGATTTTCTGCTTAGTCTATCTGTAAAAGTATATTTTTTCATTTGTATGCTGTAGTCTGATGTATTTATTCCTTGCAAAAAATGGGAAATAATCAATAATAAAAAAAATAAGATTGCTCTGAATGACCATCACAGAGTGAGGTACGTTTGGCATCCATGACTGAGATCTCATCCCAAAAAAACTCAAAAGCCAGACCACAGTACCAGCCCTGAAGCAAAAAGGAAAATTCACTCCCACAGTGAAAGGGGTATTGCAAGAAACAGCACAAAATCCTCAGGTACAAGAGACAAGATGCTTTTAACAGATCTCCTGCATATTTCATTTGTTAATCCCTGGGAGTGACATAAATCTAAAAACGATGACTTTACCGTCTTCTTATCAAATGTACTTACTGTAAGACGAACATCAAACATATTTGGGACATTCAGTGCATCACAGGTTTTGCTTACATAAACCAACTAGGGGATGGAAAGAGCCTTGTCTAAATTAAAACAATCTTCAATAATTTCCCTGTTCACTTTAGCCTCAGTATTTGTCTACACACTAACCCATAAAAGAAGCGGTGCAACCTCATCCATATCTGTAATGTATCTGAATGTAAAATTAAAAAAATTCAATCTGCAGGGTATTAGTGTCACAATATCCCCAAACCACCATGCCATAGAGAACTGCTGAAACACATTGAACATCATAAATATTGAAATCAGGACATACTGTAATACTGTGCCCCTTCCAACAGCATGAAGCAACATGACTCACTTTCTTCACAGTATTCTACATCCATCTCAATCTGGCTTTAGAGCCCCTCACAGTGCGGAGTATGCTGTGATGGAAATCACCAATTACATCAAATTTACTCTGGACGGAGGTCAAAATGCATTGCTAATTTTATTAGACCTCTCAGCGGTAGTCAACACGATCTCTCATGAGATCCTGCTTATTTGTCTCTCCCAGATTGGAGTAGAAGAGAAGGCATGGTCCTGGTTGAGGTCCTTTCTGGAAGACAGAGAACAGGCATTTTGGCTTAAAACCTACTACTCTGATACCAAAACACGTAAGTATGGAGTGCCTCAGGGCACTGCCATGAGCCCCTCACTTTTCAATGTCTTTATGACTCAATACGCACATCTTATTGAATCCTTTGGCATCTGTGTCATCTCATATGCAGATTACACACAACTCCTATTGACCTACACTAATAATGAGCCTGGAGAAACCAATAACTTTGCTGCCTGGGATGGCTGAGGTCTAATGCCCTTAAGTGCAACCCCAATGAAACAGAGGTTCTACTATTTAGTAACAATCCCCTGCTAAACTGGTCCACTGCCTGGCCCGCCAACTGTTCATCCCCCCTCCTACTGAAATGACAAGGAACCTGGGAGTTCTTATAGATACTAAACTGTCATTAAAAGTCCCAGATCTGGGGCCGTGGCTTGTGACTGAAGAACATTGCCGCAGCCTAGGGGAGCTCCGGAACTCACCAGCATTGCCCCGATAATCCTGGCACTAATCCTGCAGCCTCCGGTGCCGTATGCGGCAATCTGCACGAGAAACGAGCTGCCGGAGCGGAACCGGACTAGGGGGAAGAGTGGCAGCCTAGCCCCGGCGGAGAAGCCGGGAACCACAGTTGCCATTGTAGCCGCACGTCATAGGGACGCAAGCGGCAGCGAGTCAGGGACACCGCCGACCTCTGGGTGGAATCGCCCAAAAATCAGAGCGGAGTCCCAGGTGTGCGGCGCATATCCTGGTCTAGGCGTCGGAGGCAAGGCGGATGATTGGGAGGCGAAGTACGCTGCTTCCAGGTCTCTCCTCCGAATATCCTGCACGGACCCGCGGAGGATTGCGGCGATTGATGTGACACAGCAGGGATGTATGACATTACAATGCTTACTTTTACAACGCATACCTTTACAACACATTTTTTACAACGCAACATCCATTACAACGCATTCCATTACAACGCATTCCATTACAACTAATTTTTAAAAACTACCTTTACAACGCATTCCATTGAAATGCATACTACCTTTACAACGCATACCATTACAACGCATACCATTACATTGCATGTATGGTAAGTATTGGATAGGGTAGGGGTAACAATTACTATTCTAACTCCAGGGGGTGCAACAGTAGGGTAAGAGTTGGATAGTGTAGGGGTAAAAATTACTATTCTAACTCCAGGGGGTGCAACAGTAGGGTAAGTGTTGGATAGTGTAAGGGTACTATGCGTTGTGATGGTATGCGTTGTAATGGTATGCGTTGTAATGACTGCGTTGTAATGACATGCGTTGTAGTGGTATGTGTTGTAGTGTCATGCGTTGTAATGGTTGCGTTGTAATGGCATGCGATGTAATGGATGTTGCGTTGTAAAAGTTTTGTTGTAATGGTAGTGCATTGTAATAGTTGCGTTGTAAAGGTTGTTTCCCCACAGCAGCCCACTCCGTCCTATATCCCGCCTGGTGGGAGCTCCTGCGAGCAGCGGCAAGAAAAGTAAGCAGAGATGGTGGGAGTGCCAGAGTGAGAGAAGCTGACTCCCTGGAGGTGACGCTCTCAGAGCCTGCCATGAGTGATTGCTGGCGGTAGGGGATGACCCGGTGAATAGAGCAAACGAGATTTGAGAAAGGCAGGAGGGGTGCTGCTGGAGGGCTTCCCCCTGCTGTGCGCAGTAAACGAACCCCACCGGAACCTATTGACGGCGCAGCAGCCATGGAAGGCGCAACAGTGGGCGGCGCGGTGCAGTGGGGAGGTCTAATACCGGATAAAAGGGTTTTGGATAAAATACATGGTGAAAAAGTTTTTCACTTTTTATAGTTTTCGCTCTCTTTTGTGTTTATGGGGGCCTGTTTGGGGGGGTTCCTGGTGTTTGGGGGTGGGTTTTGGGGTCTTGGAGCACATTTGCTGATCCGGCAAATTGGCCTGGGGCTCCTGGTGGAGATAGACACTGATGCCGCGACGCTGCACACACGATAGGTGCCCACTCCGCATATACAACGCAATGTGTACAAGAGGCCCCTAGGCGGTACAAAGCAACCGCATTGAGAAATATGCCGTCGCCAAAGACCAGCAAGCTGGACCCACTGCGACTTCAGGTGCCGAAAATAGTCAGCAACCGGACCTGCCTAAAGAGGTGTCCCTCCAAGATGTACTGACCACTCTGCTGCAAATGCAGACCTCCATAGGGACCATTTCTAGTGATGTCTCCATACTGCAGGCACATTTCTCTAAGATAAGCTCCAGGGTGACGGAGGTGGAAACTACAACAATTACATTATCAGTGGACACCGCAACCCTACAGCGACAAGTGCGACATCTGGAGTTAACGCAGAAACAACTGACTGAGAAACTCGACGATCAGGAAGAGCGCTCTCGGCGCAGCAATGTGCGCTTAGTTGGTGTTACGGAAAGTGTCAAGGGCCAGCCTTAGACCTATTTGTAGAAGACTTGGTGCATACGCAACTATGCCCCGTGGGCTCTCTAAATTCTTCTCGGTTGAACGGGCACACAGAGTCCAGGGTGGGCGACCCAGGGCAGGAGTCCCTCGCGGCCCATCCTAGCAAGACTATTTAATTTTCAAGACAGAGATGCGATCTTGCAGGCGGCTAGGAACGGCCCGCCGCTTTGAATAGCCAACAGTGTGGTGACCCTTTACCCGGACTATACAGCTGCTGTCACTTCTCAGCGGCGCAATTTCACGGAGGTCAAGCGAGAGCTCCGCAATAGAGAACTTAAATATGTTATGCTCTACCCTGCTAAGTTGAGAGTCGAGGCAGGAGGAAAAACATGGTTCTTCGAAACCCCACAGGAGGCCCAGGACTGGTTGGAGGGATGGAGACCAGCGAAAGGAAGCCACGTCCGAGGGTCCCAACTGCAGAGACGCCCCTCGCAGACAGTCCCGGACGAGGAGGTGAGTGCAAGATTTGAACAGAGAGACGAGCAACGACAGGGACTGATTTTTCAGGCCGGAACAGTTATGGTACCATGAATCGTGACCGGGATGCAGGCAGTAGACAGGACCCCGCCCATGTGCTGTAGCAGAGCCTGTGGTGACCTTCAGCTTAGACACTGCAGCAAGCTATTTCGTGGTAGTATGGTGATGATGTTGACTGTCATTGCAAGAGATGTGTAATGGCGACTTCTTGGAGGAACTAGACTTTGAACATGCTCCATACTACTGCATGCTGAACAAGGACGCTTTTCCCCGGGCGGATGGTGGGGTTTGCACGGACTCTTTTCCCCCCATTTTCTTATGCAAGTACACAGTTATGGGACTTAAGCACTCTGCTGAGTTGGGGAGGCGGGTAGTTTCAAATCCGCTGGGCAGGGTAGCAGGGAGAGGGGTGGGGGGTTTGGGCCAGTTTGTTGGAGGTTTCTTAGTTTGGGGACAACCCCCTTTTTGTATTGTTTTGATGTAGAATAATGTAGAGCATGGTTTGGTAGACCGCATTGGGGAAGTCTTGAAGAGTTTGTCTGCTTTTGATCATTATGCTAGACCCAGGCCAGGGTGACGGGGGACGGGGTCTCCACTACACACAGCGTCCAGCCACAGGAACCTACATTGTCGGTGCTCTCCTGGAATGTAAACGGGTTGGGAGACAAAATTAAACGAGGGTTTGTGCTGCAGTACCTGAAGCGGAAAAATCAGTTGGTGGCCCTTCTTCAAGAGACACACTTACATGGGACGGCTGTCAAAGCTTTGAATAGGTGGGGATTACAGATGGTGGTTCATTCAGAATTTACTTCGGGATCTAGAGGGATGGGGATCCTCATCAATAAGCGCTTCCCTCTGAGAGTAACTAAGACATACCATGATGACCAGGGAGGGTTTGCGGCTATCACAGGACAATGGGATGGCAGGCTATATAATATAGTATCCGTCTATATCCCACCGACATTACATCAGGCCGCTTTTTCAGATCTGGGGACATTTTTGCTCACACTCCCTGACGGAGAAATGATAGTGGGAGGGGATTTTAATGACACTATGGACGCGATGATCGATCGGCAGCCCCGGAGAGGCGCTAGTGGGTCGACTCACGGTTTGCGAGATTTTGTGGAAGCGATTGGACTGATTGATGTGTGGCGAACCAGACACCCAACAGAGAGACAGTACACAATTCATTCTGGGTTTTATATTAGTCTCTCCAGACTTGTCTTAGTTACTCTCAGAGGAAAGCGCTTATTGATGATTTAAAAAAGACGTCAAATACTAGCGTACGCTACCTCTGACGCTCCTGGGGTGGGCCGCACTCTTTAAAATGATGGCACTCCCACGGCTTTTATACATGTTGCAGAATACTTCATTCCCTGTCCCGTCGGCATATTTTTTAGCAATTAACATGGAGGTAACAACCCTGCTCTGGGATGGGAAAGTACCACGAATAGCATTGCAACAGCTCACGATGGGTTGGTACGATGGCGAGGTCACCCTGCCCGACATCAAGGCGTACTATTGAGCTTCCCAGATGGTTGCGATAAATCACTGGCTCCACGTTCCTCAGGAGGACCCAGCGTTCTGACTAGATAGATAGGCATCTTCTTGCGCCGGCTGGGATAATAAGTGCACTATATAACAAAAAAAAGAGGCACAATATTACTGGTCCAACACTACACACAATACTTACATGGTTTGCGGCACTGCGAGCACTTGGATGGGACGGAGTGGTCACGCTAGCAATGCCAGTATGGGACACGAAAAGGCTGGGAATGCTGGGCAAGTCTAAGGGATTCCGGAACTGGGATTCCATAGGAATTTCAACGGTTGGGGACCTATGGCAGAGAGGAAGGGTGATTGCCTTTGCGCAATTGCAGGATACTTATGGCCTAGTGGAGACTGAACTGTTCCGCGACATGCAGGTTAGACACGCATTGTAGTCCCTGAACCACCTGACATGACCCCGGAGGAGTCCTCTCTGTTGGAGGATCGGCTCCTGACAGACCACCTTCAGTAAAAGGCAATCTCGCAGACATACAAGAAAATAATTAATAACAGGCCTGACTCCACAGTGACCCTGAAGACTAAATGGGAGCGAGAGGTGGGAGACATTGACGAGGCGGATTGGAGAGAGGCACTGGCTTCCCCTAAGGAGGCCGCTATTCCATCAAGGCTCAGGCTGGTACAATTAAAAATCCTACATTGCACGTACTATACTAGGATGCTACTAGATACCATAGGAAGGGCAGACACTCCGCTTTGTCGTAGGCAATGCGGTGAGACGGGGACGTTTTACCACACCATTTGGAGTTGCCCTAAGATTGTGGGATACTGGACGGCAGTGATGAGAACTCTCTCTCAGGTCACAAGGATTACTATATTGCCAAACCCAAGGTGCTGCCTACTAAATATATGGAAACCAACAGACTTAAACAGAACTTCCCAGGACTGGGTAACACTGGGTATGACAGTAGCAAAATGGAACGTTGCGCAGCGCTGGGGGTCTAGGGTTAACCCCACTCTCACTCAGTAGTGCAAGGATATGGACCTGGCGATGATCGCGGAAAGATCAGTATATATACAACAAGGTTGTCTGAGAAAGTGGGAGAAGGTCTGGGGAGGTTGGAATACATACCGAGGTGGAATATGTGAAGCTCCACCCCTCGAGGACTCTGACTCTGAGGAAAGTGTTTGAGCGATGTCATTTGAACGACCTACTACTGTATGTACACACAGGTTGGGAAAGGGGACAAGGGGCAGATAGGAGATTTGAGCTCAATGAAGGATGTACATATAATTGCTTCGATGAGATAGAATTATATCTACATGCCATGTTAATTCTGATTTCATTAACTTGCTCTGCGAAATGTATCAATAACAACTGTTTTTTAAAAAAAAGTCCCAGATCTCAGCTAAAACTTTAACATCATGATGTATTCTCAGGATTTTAAAGACATTTTTAACATTTCTCTCCTGGGATGCATGGAAACACATGGTCCATACCCTAATTCTGTTGAGAGTTGACTATGTTAATGTACTGCACCTCAATCTACCAGATTACCTGACACAAAGACTTTTAAATAAAACAGAACATTGCTATTCATCTCTTGGTTAACCTGCCTCAATTCTCTTCCTTATCTCACTACAGCATTCACTTACATTGGCTGCCAATGATGAAGAGGGTTAGCTTTAGAGGACTGTCAACAGTAAATGCAGCCGTCAACAGGACTGGCCCTAAATACATACATGACATAATGATTCCCTATGACCCTAAAGATCCCTGAGATCTTAATCACCTCTTTTGCTGAGTGTTACTCCCACCAGACAGAAAGAATTATGAGGCTCTGCCTGCGCAGAGCTAGCTGCCATGCATTGGATTGTTCTCCCTGAATTCCTGAGAAGCATTCAGGATATTAATACCTTTTGACAGTATTTGAAAATCCACCTGTTGTAGGACTAAGTTGGTTGGCCTGTCATGGGTCTACCCCTGGACACTCTAGTAGTAGATGCAAGCTTTATAAATTCAACCATTTCAAATTAAAGAATTTCTGACCTCCAAGTGCCAGGATATCACACTGCTAAAGGTGATCACCTAGCAATTCAAATCATTTACACTTCCCAGGGAGTTCAACCTAGGCATTATTTTGTTCACCAGTTTTTTGACTGTTTCACATGCCATAATATGTGCTTTTCCATAGCTAGGGACCAGGTGCAGTTCACTCATGAAGGATACAAAGAAGTCCACCAACAATTGCAAAGACCCTGGAGTCTGTGCTAAATGTACTGTACCATGTGCATGAAGCAGTATCAGTGGAGGAGCTTGCTTAATCATTGTGATGTCTCAAGTTAAATTACTCAGGGTTGGGCAGAGGTTATTTCCATACAAAACGTGGAGCCAGGATACACCCATGAACAAAGGGAAATATATCAGACAGCTTTCCTGTCATGCCATATCAAACCATTGATGCCAAGATCTCATGTAGGGAGTTCAGGAAGTTCAATAATGCCACCTGTGCCCCTAGATCTAGAAACATCAACCAGAGCTTTGTTCTGTTGATGCAGGCAAAGGTGGTTGACAAATCCATGAATGCCTGGTTCAGTGGACAGGGTTTTGCAATGGTGTATTTGCGATAATCAAGTTAAAATTAATCCACTACAGGAATGTATCCTTAGGTCATAATCTTCACCAGTAGTCAATGAGAAACAGCAAAAGTCTGGAGTTGATATTTTGACCCTCGAGGAAATACTCATAGGGTCTAATCAGGACAATATTTCCACCTGTCTAAACACCTCGATATTTACTAAAGAGGTCTCTATTAATGAGGTGTAGCTTTACTTATGTACACAACAGGAAATGCAGTAAAATAGTTATGTGATTAACAGCATTAGTGTAGGTTTGAATTAAATGTATTATATTATAAAGCATGAGCTTGAAAAGTGGGGGTTGCATAACCATGTGTCATGTTTATTCTGTGAACAAAGAGTAACAATAAGCATGTAGTGAATTAATCTGGATGATTGCAGTAAGGCTGTTGAGTAAATGAGTATGTTCCAGCAGCAGCAGCTACCAGTTGTATTCTTATCATTTCATTGAGTTTATCCAATTCTGAAATGGATGGAAACTTTACAATTTGCAGTATTGAATGAGAATTCATAGGGAGAGTCAATGATGTTGAACAATACATACTCGCATCAGGAAAGCTGGAGCAGTTAGAATAGCATTTGATATGGCACGCAGCCAAGTAATTTTCCTCTGGGCAAAATATTGATTGTTTACAGCTAACACAATATAGGGCTCGAAATAGTTTTTAGAAAATTATTCCCACGCTTAACACTTGGTAGCTTGGCTGTGAGCAGGCAGGCTTAACTTCAAAAACAGGTATGTGAAGCATTTAAAAACACCCATTCAGTAAATAATTAAGGCACAACACATAATAAAAATACAACAGCAATTTTGAAAAATAGGAAATATGTGTATCTTTAAAATGACACCGAAATAAAACGAATCCAATTTACGAAACCAAGAAATGAATTTTCAAAGATTAAACACTTTCAAGTGTTTTTAAACCAATAGTGACAATTCTCGACATTTGATTGCCTCTGATAAGGACAAAGTTAAAGTTTGAGGCTGACTGTGACGGAGCCCTGGTCGGATACACTAAGCAGGAGGCCATGGTCATAATTTTATTTTCACACTTACAAACTTTTCAAGAAAACTTCTCAGCAGTCGTCGTGCAGCCTCCTCCAGCAGGCGGGATTCAGTGGGGTTCACCAGATTGCTTTTCTTTGAAAGTACAGTCACTCTCTGGAGCATTTTCACAAAAGTTCTCAACATTTTCCATAACTTCTGGAACTGCTTCCTGAAGTTCCTCTTAGGGGTCCAAAGGTTCCAAAACACAATCAAAGGGTATGGAATTTCCAAGATGTTCCTGGAAAAGTTGGAACCACAATTCCCACAAATGCACCTGGACAACACCATTAAAAGTCCACTGGATACACTACAGGCAGGGGACTCTTGGTGGACTTGATGCAGGTGATCTCTGTTAACATGTAGCTTGAAGGGCTCCCACTCTTTATTCCTCTTGAAACAAGGTACCCCCATAGGGCTGCACTTCCAGATAATGCAGCAGGCGCAGTCAGTCAGAATGCAGGGCCTGATGGTGCATATTATGTTTTCAGATTGGCATCCATTCTTTATTCCTCTTGAAGCAAGGTACATCCAATGAACTGTAGTACCAGATAATGTAGCAGGTGCAGTCAGTCAAACTGCAGAGCCTGATGGTGCACTTTCAAGTGTCCCTCTTGGAAATTCTTCTTCTTCTCTCAGTTTCAAGCAGCAGCGCTGAGAGGCACTGCCCTTCTCAGGTACTTATTCAGTGTTCTCTGGGGTCTCACAGGAGGGCACTTCTGTTCAATGAGGTGCATGGCAACACCTCAGAGCATGACCATTTTCTCCAAAATGTGGCGCATTGGACTCCCAGAAAGCAAACTTTCTCATAGATTTCATATGGCTAAAGTCCCAGCAAAGAGGTAAGAGCTGACCAAAATAGCCCTCCAGGATGGCTCATCTCCATATTACCTCCACCAAACCAGGCCTCGGTACATTCCTTCCTTAAGCCTGCTATATGGCTGGGTTCAAATAGTAGCGGTTGAAATTAAACTAATTTCTCCTGCCTGTCTCCTCCTTCTATTGAAGATCATTGTTTATGACCCCTCCCCCTGCTCTGGAATTCATATTTAGCAGAACCCTGCCTTCCCAGAATGGCTCTCTAACCCCAGGGGCTACGTATCACCTCATCAAAGCAGCCTGGCTAACTCACTTAACTCTGACCAATCAGGACAGATACTGGAAGGCTGCATTGTTGGCTTACAGACAAGAAAGTCTTATAGCTTTTTGTCTGTACATTTGAGGATACATTCAACAATAACATATTGTTGGATTTATCAATACCATTCTAGAAAGTCCATAAATGATATGTATATGACATCCTTAATGTTAATTATTAATCAATAACTTCTTGCCATATTAACCTAGGTGGCCGGGGATCTCCAATGGGGAAAATTAACTGGGCAATTTCTCTAACACCAGGCCTATAAAACAACTTTTATAAGGGCCCTGACTATATCCACTATCCCTGGAACACCTAGGGGAGACTTTATGGGTTCTGAATATGTCTAAATATTGCAGATCCTCACTCCACAGTCCTCCTAGCACAAAAGTCGAGTTTGTCAACCACTTTATTACAGTGTGGCGAGTGAAATGTGGAATTTCACTAAACCCAAGTCATGTAAAACCTATTTTTATAAGGGTCCTCCTTTAAAATACCTGACCTCCCACCACTTGGACACATAGGGAAGCCCTTAGCGGTACCTATTATGCTAAAACATTGTACTTTATTATTTTTAAGTGCCTTAAATACCAAAGTCGAGTTTGGGCATATTTAGCATTTTAAAAGTAGTTCTGCATCACAAGCTGCTGGCCATTATACTGCCAAAGCCTATTATATACTAGGGACTTGAAGGTAGTTTTGATCTCACTGCCCTATTATGTACTAGGGCCTTACAGGGCAGGTCACGTCAATCATATTGGTACCCTAACCCATAGTGTACCCTAGTGTATCTAGGTGTTTGTACTGTATTCTGAGTATCTTCAGCATGTCACTAGTCCTGAGCCTGGTTAGGCAGAGCCCAGGGACAGTCAGAGTTTGTTACCACCATTACCAGCCAGCAAAAAGAAAATGGGAGTGCCCAGGGCACACGGATTACTTTGCATCAGCAATGAAATCATGTTAATCCTAAATCCAAACTACTAACAGTTCAGGCTTGCTTTAGTGTACCATTGGCCCACTTGACCACTACATTCAATTCCAGATGGTAGAGGCATGAAACTAGTAGAAGTACTCCCAGATACAGCATCCATAGGTGCCATAGCAGCAAAAGTAGGACCATTTTCTGCTCCTGTTGCTAATAGGCATTGCAAGTCTTTTATGACTGCTCAAGGACTGGCATTCTTTTGGGGCCACACCCTGAGGAATCAAGAGCAAGAATCAAGAGTGTATTTAAATTAATTGTCCGCTCATCAACATGTTTAAGGAATATATTTCCAAATTTAACGGATATCATAGGCATTGATATTTTTACACTAGAATGTGTCATTTGTTTAACAAGCATTACATTGCTGTACATATTTCTTTGCATTCTTTGTTAAATATTACCACCAATACCATTAATACAGATGTACTGTTGCCAGCATGATCTGAGAAAAGCCCTTCAAGAGCTACTCTAATCAGATCTAGTCTAGGGTATTCATTACGAATATGCCTTTCCTCAACCCCAGGTATCAATACCATCCCCAGAAGTAATTTTCATTATGTCTGTATAATTTGGCTTAATCTCTGAAATTTTGAATTGGGAAAATGATGCATAAATATTATGAGTACCCAAGGTTAAGCTATAATGTCACCTCATAAAAACTAGGTATCCATTCAGGGAAAACATACTATTGCAGAAGCACAGCAACAATGAAATCAACATGCTGCAAAAGCATGAGTGACCTGAACACAAACACAGTTTCTTTAATGTGGGCACTGATATTTTGAAACAGTTATCTTCTGTTATGATTTTTACCCAAGCGGTCCATTCTTGTAAATTTTTAGTACAAAATACTTTTTTTAATGTAATTTTGAGGTTTATAGAGGAAGTGCTATAGAGACTGAGGCCTCTGTATATATGGTATCAACTTCCTCTTCCTGTCCGGAAGACTTTACTCTGTCCATTAACCAGCCCTTGGTCATTTTGAATTTGGATTTTGGAAGGAAAGCATCACTCTTTGTCTGAAAACACTGCTGCACCAACCAACCGTAGGTACTTGAAATCTTTAACATTTGTGTTGAGAGGTACCATTATTTTTGTACCATTTTTTTAATTTCATTTGTTTGTTGCTGATGGCTTAGAGTTTGAGTTAGGGAGGGTGCTCGCTGGTGCTGGGATAATGGATATTTGGTGGATGCCTGTGTATAATACTATTTCCTCAATTTCTTTTCATTTTTTATCAATTTTGTCCAGATGTGTCTTCATACTTTAGTGTGTTTCACTTTTTGGACCCTAATCTGCTGTAGGACTTGGATGTATTTTTATAATATTTTTCACATTCTCCCCACTTCTGTGCTAAATAACTTAGGGGCTTGTGGTTGGCCTTGTATTTATGCGACACTCAGGTAATTTTTCTAGCTGTATGGACCTGTTGGTGGCTATATCGGAGTGGCTACACCAGCCTAGTCCCATGGAGTCAGATATTTTTCTTAGTTGTGCCTGCCCAACTGTGTGTTGTGTGAGCATCTTTGTGTTTGAGGGAGATGATTGACTAACTGCTTTTCTTCAAATTTTAAAACTATTTTGCAGAGCAAATTGCTGCTTGCAACCAAATATAATATGAATCATTTATTTGAGCATACAAATGTCAATTCTCATTCACTGTTCTGTGATTAATGTTCTACCCTTCACCAGACCTGGCTCCCAATATTAAGAAATTGCAGACTCTTTCCTTGCACATGCATGATTTCTTTTGAGCTTTGTCCCTGAATAATGCACCTCTCTTGGACCATGTAACTCGGGGAATCACACCCTCCCCCAGGATTCTCTTGCCATGTATCCTGTACCCTAGGTGCTGGTCTTTGACTGTGGAAGCTTGGTTCACTATGGATCATTTATTGAGCTTTCCTATCTTCACAGAAATTTGGGGCCACATGTATCAACCTTTTCTAATAGTAATTACCTAACTGCGGTTTTCTGAAATCGCAATTAGGTAATCGCTATCACAAATGTGTGTGATGGAGCAGGGTTTTGCAAAAATAAAAACCTGCTTGGATTAATCCCACAGAAACATTCATTAACAGTGTGCTGTGAAAATGTTATTAAAAGAAAGCTAAAATAAGGGGAAATTATTTTGCGCATGCCTGTACTAATGCATGAAAGTAGGCCACAAATGCTCTTGGCCTTAGGAAAAATAAAAGACTAATGCTGCTTTTGTGCATGTTAATAATGTTTGCTAGGAAAAAGTAAAATAGGTTGTTCATGAGTTAGTGCAATGCTGGGATGGTGTTCAATGAAATTACATTTCATGAAAATAATAATGTTTGTGTTTGTTTTCTGTAGAAAAGCAAGCATGGGCCTACTCTTCTGCATGTCAATCTGGGGTTAATAGTTGGTGAGGAAATAAAATGACCAAAAGAGGGTTTCGAGAGAGAAGAGAGAGCGCAAAAGTTGTGCGTATCCTCCTCACGGAGCAAAAAAGATAATCAGTGGAAGCGAGCAACTTCCTTCTGAAGATAGCAGAGGTGAACAACGGAAGGGTAGAGAATTGCAACATGAAATGTGCTGCAGGAAATATGTACTATGACTGTGAATCAAAGTTATTTCCCTGGGAAGAGTCTTTCGTAATGCTGAAAGTTTAGGACAAAAAAATATTGAATAAGATGGTCATGCTGATAGTGGTGTGACATGTACGCCCCCATCCATAGCCAATCAGAGACAGAGTTAGTTTTTATATTGAAACAAATGTGAGTTGGACATTTGGGTTTTAGGGTATAATTGAGGTGCCCGGAGGGTGGGGGTAGAAGAGGTGTCGCTTGGAGGTAGCGAAAGATCGTTGCTGTAGTCAGATTGCTGTTTCCAGATAGAGGCCTACCTGTTTCCCGATTCCTGACTTAAACTTTGCCACTCGACTCTTCTTGAGAGGCCTTACTGCCCTTTGGCCAGAGAGTAGATCTCCCTGATTCTTACTTGGGTTAGTATAGATAATATTCTGAATTTGCATTATCATTTGCAAATGTATTTTTTATCTTTGCCTATCCACTCCTTCAAGGAATTATTTATTTGACATGACTTTTGATTCTGTACATTGCTAATACTTTTTCTCCGTGATAGTCTATGATTTGCATTGTATAGCAGTACTTGATGAGCATTTATTTCACATTATTTTTCGATAAACATTGTGTTATTTTGTAAAGGGGGGGTCAGTAGCAGGAGTAATATAGTTGTCACAAAAAGCCTCGCAACATTGGTTAGGCAGCGGGTGCATACAGAGTTGTGATTGGGTGGTTGCTGTGAGCAGTGCTGGTATTGGTATTAATAGTGGATACGTATTAAACCGTGATTGGTTGGTTGGTGTGAGTCGCGCTGGTATTGGACGAGCACTAGCAAATAGAATAAGCAGAATTATGGAAGGATTTTGTTTTTGTTTGCTGAGATAATTAGCAGAGAAAAGTTGAAAAATGAAGATGGTAAAAAGAATAAAAGATTTCTTTAAAAAAGACAAGTCAATAGTCACTAGAGAGGAGCTTCCTGTACTTCCTCCAAGTTCACCTGCTTCCTTTATGATGTTGGAACCTGGGTATCATACATGTACATGGTTGGAGAATTGGATGAGTTATAGGGAAGATGATGGAGTTTTAGCTTTCCCAGGCATGGTACATTTGACGTAAAGATTTTGGAGAATTTGAGAGAACAAATGAATCCATTAAAACCAAATCCTAGACCTATGCAGTATAAAGCTCTCCAGTGCTTCAGGAATGGGAACATGAGGCTTATAAGCAGGAGAGAGACAGGAATGGAATAAAGTTCAGGATTATAATATCAAGGTATTCTGTGGCTAGATGGGATGATAACATGAAAAGATGGATGAGAAATGTGATAGCAGATGGATTGTATCCAGTAATAGTTGCTGAAGGTCAGGCTGCAGGCAAATGTAAAGAGAAAAAGAATAACCTAGAGACTTCAGAACTAGAAATAGACCCAAGTGAAATTGATGATGAGTTAATGGATGAAATACTTTTAAAACAACCTCCACCATATCAGGAATCTTCAGGTGAAACAATTCCAAATGCATCACTAATTGAAATACAAGTTCCTCAGGTTCCACAAGCTCCCCAAGCTCCCCAAGTTTCACAGGTCACACAAGTTCCGGTAGCTTCACAAGTTTCATTAGGTACTCGAGTGATGCAAGAGAGCGAGATTGATGTTTTGAATAAGGTGAGAGAGGAGTTAACTTAGAAAATTAGTCAGATGAGTGTGAATGCAGAAGCATTATGGGTACCAGTAACAATTGGTCCTATAGTCCCATTGTATAGTGATAGACAAAATATATAGACAGTACATGCATTTACAATTCCCCCGAATAATGTCATGAATGTTAGTGGAACGGAATAAGTTGAGATGAGTACTTCATTGATTGATCTTCCAGTAAGTGAAAATGTGACTGAAATACGAAAGAGAAGTGTACACATGGCTCCTAGAAAAATAGTGCAGAATGTCAGAGGAATGACTCCAGTGTCAGGAAATTCAGTGGGTCATTTGCCATACGAGTTAGATAACAGGATAAGAGGAATGGAAAATATTACATCTCAAATGAGTTTAGATGTAGGTAGTCTGAGAGTAGATATTGGTACGATAAGTCCAGAGAGATTTAGTAAATACTGTGATGAAGAGTTGTTATTTTTGTGTAAGAATATTACATGGAAAGCAAAGTATTTACATAAGAAATATGCAGAAGCAGCACAAGAATATCGAGTGGATATGGGAAAATCTGAGGTTTTTCAGAAAATATATATACTTAATTTTACTGATAAAGATTTGGAGAGTTTGGATATGTCTGGCAAATGATTGCAAATAAACGAATTAATGAATAATTTGAAGAAATGATGTGATTTAGAATGGTATAAAGGTAGATGGCAAAAAAGAAGGAAGTAAAAGTGTGTCTTTGTTTTCATTAAAAGAAACAGGACAGGCTGAAATGGTATGCCCGATGAGAGAAATTCTAGGTGGTTGATATGTTCACATTCCCCGGTCAAAACAGGATATATTATCCTTTATGAATGATTTTTCCAGATTGAGAGAGAAACCTGTTGAGTGGTATAGGCAAGTAGAGAGGTTTGTAAAAGTTTCAAAAATATTGTTGAAAGATTTAGATAGTTTGTTTGGGATTGTAGTTCCAGCTGATGTATGGACTGAGTGTAAAATTACTGTTGATTGGCCTAAAGAAGAATATCCTAGAGTTGTTAAAACAGGAGCACCTTCAGAACAAGTGATGAGAAAATATAATCCAGCAATTACTTTCTTGAAAAGTATGATTTCTCCAAAGGAAACAGATTGGGTTAAAATTGACAGGACATCACAGGAACCCAAAGAAACAGTACATGCTTATTATGAGAGGTTGTTACAGGTGTTTAAGCAGTATAGTGGTTTCGAGATTATAGGTGGCAAAGATATGGGACATTTTGTAAATAGGTTTTTTTTATCATTAAAACCTGAAATCAGTAACATGATTCAGCAATATTAGATTTTTTGGCCGAGTAAAACAGTCAATGAGATTCTGAGGCATGCTAAATATTGTAGTGATGATATTTAGTCAAGGTATAAAAAGATGAAAGAGAAAATGATGTGGGCACAAGTGAAAGTGGCAGAACAGAAAGATGGAAACAATGGTTCTCAAGCTGGTTTTCAGATGAGAGGACAAAATCAAAATTTTCAGAATGACTAGGTACCAAATGGAGCTAGAGGTAGAGGTAAGATGAATAGAGAATAATTGAAAAATAAATGTCCTTGTCATGGGTGCCAAAAGTTCGGACATTGGAGGAATAAGTGTAAATCTTTGTTAAGAAATAATATAATGCATTAAAATTTCAATCCGCAGATGCAGAACGAGGTGGTTGCTGTTGAATCAAAAACAGCAACAACAGCAGCAGGTAGTTACACCACAGATACAACAAGTACAGGTGCCTCAAACTCCTATGCCAAATAGTGTGAATGCTCAAGTACAGAGATACAGTGAGAATGCTGGATTTCACGCAGGTAAACAAGTTGGTAAGAATCAAAATGTACAAGTAGTTTCACATTATTTGTTGCAATGTCCTGAGAATGATTGAGACTCATCTCAATGACGGTGCCTGAGGGTGGAGGAAGAGTGCATGCTTTTTGCATCTCTAGAGGTAGATCAATCAGGTCCGTTTGTTGATGGGAATGTGGAAGGTAATGATGTTACATTCCTTGTGGACACTGGTGCTACCCATTCTACTGTGAGAGCAGCAGAAATTCCAAACCTACCCCTCTCTGGAGAAACTATCCAAGTTGTGCGAGTTTCAAATAAATATATATAGGGACTCCAATAACAATACCAATAGAAGTTCATATTGGAAAATTCCGAGACATGCATCAGTTTGTGGTATGTGATACAAGTCTGTTAAACCTTTTAGTAAGGGACCTGCTAGGCAAGATAAATTGCGCCATCTATTGTACGCCAAATGGTATTGCTTTTCAAACACCAGATGAGGACGTTGCTTTTAAAATGATTTTAGCAAAGAAAAGGACAGAAGTGAATGAATTGTATTCATTGCTTACAGAAGAAGATTTGCCTGCAGAGTTGAGAAATACAGTAAGATCTGATGTATGGTATTTTACAGGAAAAGACATTTGTTTGATGAAGGGTGTGGATCCTATTCAAGTTACAATTAAACCAGATGCAGAATATCCAAACACACTTCAGTACAGGACGAATCCTGAAATCACAGCAGCAGTGATTCCTGTAATTGATCAAATGATTGAGAAAGGTATTTTGAAAGAGATACTAGGTAGTTCTTGTAATTCACCTATTATGGGGATTAGGAAACCAAGTGTAAAATACAGAATAGTGCAAGATTTGCGCAAAATTAATAAGATGCTAGGACCTTGTTGTCCAATAGTGCCAAACCCAGCAGTGATTCTTTATCAAATTCCTTGCAATGCAGAAGGGTACACAGTGATTGATTTGTGTCCCAAAAAAATCTCAATACCATTACATCCAGATAGCCAATATCTATTTACTTTCCAGTTCAGAGGGCATGCTTTGGCATGGTGCCGAGTTCCTCAAGGATATACAGAGAGTCCTTAAATTTTTAATCAGATTTTGAAAAAATGTTTGTAGTCATCGATTATGCTAGAAAATTCAGTGTTAGTGCAGTACATTGATGACCTTCCAGTGGCATCAAAAATGCGAGAGTCCTGTGTGACAGATACAGTTGCCTTACTGAATCATTTGGTAGAAGGTGGGCATAAAGTGTCACCAGCAAAATTACAGTTTTGTCAAAAAGAGGTTCAATATTTGGGACACAAAATTGAAAAAGGAGTTAGAAAAGTAACACAAATAGGTCCTCCTAAGACTCCAAGAGAAGTTTGAATGTTTTTCGGAATGGTTGGATACAGTAGACAGTGGATCAGTGGGTTTTAACTGATTGCAAATCCTTTACAGAGGTTGACACATAAAGATGTGGTTGATCCGATTGAGTTGGATAAAGAGTGCATGAAAGTTTTTATTGAATTGGAAGATAGTCTTTGCCAAGCACCTGCATTGGGAATGCCAGATTAAACGAAATATTTTGCATTGTTCTAGTGGCATATTTTTCTGCTATTTTGGAATCAGTGGCTGCAGCATTACCAGGCTGTTTAAAAGCAGTGGCTGCTACTTGTGTGAGTCTAGAGCAGAGTGAAGCAATTGTTATGGGTCATCCAGTGAAAGTATATGTGCCACATTCTGTTGAGATCCTATTAACAAAGACCCGGTCTCAGCATATGACGTATAGTCAACTGACTAGATATGAAAGAGTGACTTTGGATGCTGAAAATGTGACAGTAACGATATGCACAGCATTGAATCCAGCAACTTTATTGCAGAGTTCAAGTTGTGAAGAAGTGAAGGATGAACCAGATTATGATTGTTTGGATGTGACAGAATTGTGCAGGAAACCAAGACCTGACATAAAAGATGCACCACTAGAAGAGTAAGATTGTGTGATGTTTGGGGATGGATCTTGTCTGAGAGATAAAAAAGGTGTTTGAGTGCTGCTTATACAGTATGTACAGTGGTTATGGTTCTTGAAGCATCCTGTCTAAAGGGGATACATTCTGCTCAAATGTTTGAGCTATTTGCTGTGACTAGAACATGTGTAATTGGCACAAATCTGAGAGTAACCATATTCACTGATAGTCAATATGGTTTTGGGGTGGTGCATGATTTTGGTCAGTTGTGGATGCAACGAGGATTTTTTACTTCTTCAGCATACCCAACAGTAAAAATTTGAAGGATTTATTGAATGCATTATAAATGCCTAAAAAGATTTCTGTGGTTAACTGTTCAGCACATAAGTCAGGAAATGACTATGTGAAAAATGGAAACAGATACGCAGACCAAGTGGCTCGTTTCGGTGCACAAAATTCAATTTTAATCAACAGAGAGATGGAGAAAAAAAGATACAAATTGCCACTTGATGTTTTCTTTTTTGGAAACATGGGAAGAAATTAGACAGTTGCAGGAAGAAGCAAATGAGGAAGAAAAAGACATTTGGATAAAATATGGTTGTAAAGAGAGAGCAGAAGATGAAGTGTGGGTGTATGTTGATGAAAGACCAGTAATGCCAGATTTTTTGCTGTCACAAATGGCAAATATGTACCATGGAATTGCGCATGTTGGAAGAGATGCTACGATCAAACTCTTTAAGCAGTGATGGTACAATCCCAAATTTAGGGTCATTGCAGAAAGTCTGTGCCAAAGATGTACAGTCTGCCAGCAGGAAAATCCAGGAAGAAAGACAGTTGTTATTTGGGGTTGAATTGGAAAAGCTGCAGGACCATTTACTAGGCCACAGTTAGACTTCATTGAACTTTCTCCTTGTAATGGACTGAAATATGTGTTGGCGGTTGTTTGTTTTCTCATTGGGTAGAAGCATATCCAACAGGAGGTAATGACAGCTTAACAGTTGCTAAATTTCTCTTAGGGGAGTGTGGTCTGACCCCCTTACCTGCCTCTGGTCACCGGCAGGTCTCGCGTTCTCGCCATTCCCCAAGTGCGGGCTCTGAAACGTATGTAGTAACTCGGACCCCGCCCCCCTGTCATTCCAGGAACCAATCCCTGTTGGATACACCCCGGAAGTGCCAGGGACTGACCCCGGATGACCTTCCCTCCAGGAGCTGAAAACAGGAAGTCACCAACCGGAAGGCAGAAGTACTGCAGGAGGAGCGAAGGAGTGGCAGGGGATCCAGAGTGAAGGAGTTATGGAGCGAGAGGCGGATACGGACGAGGGAGAAGAAGAGTGGAGCGAGGAGTGGTGGTGTCCAAAGGAGGAGGCTGGGGAGCGGCCATGGCTCAGGAGAGCTGCGGCGGAGTCGGTGAGTACCCACTACCACGAGATAGACACTGGTGCACGATAAAAGGGAGGTGAACAAGGCACTGTATATATGTATTAAACCTCATAACAAAAGCATCACGTTGCACTATACCCTTTTACAGCACAGCCTCTGAGTCTCACTACCCTTACCTTCCCGACCTTCACAAGTTGTAAAATAGACCTCAACCACTGTTTCCATCGTCCAAGTAGTCAACCCCGCTTTCTCTTCAGCCCCTTTCTATCATTCTTCCCCCCCCCTTTCCTCACCGTATATCTTAAACCTCCGGCACGAACCTGGTTCTTGTGAACGGTACTCCGCGTGCATAGTCCGATCGGACTAACGACTCCTTTTTCTTTGTTTTCCCACACGCCCTCCGCGGACTACCTGACCCGAGCATCTACAGGAGACAAGGACAACTACGAGAAAACAGACCCACCCCGAGGAGAAGATCCGGTGTCCCATCCCCTCAGACGCCCTGATTGTTTCTTTTTTTATTTCTGCTACCCTCATCTTTCTGTACTGTCATAATAAACGCTGACAACATTGCTCATCTTATCAGGTCTCCACGCCTGTTTTTTCGCCCGCCTTACCCCCACGATCACAGGGAGATTAACCCCAGATTCAGATTTCCAGTCTCTTTAGAAACAGATAGAGAAACTCATTTCAATAATGTAATAATTAGAATGATTTGTGCAGCATTACCAATTGAGCAAAAACTGCATTGTCCCTATCGACCTGAAGCATCAGGAGTGGTCAAACAAATTAATGGCATTATTCAATCCAGACTATCAAATGTGTGTACATCTACACCACTGAAATAGCCAGATTTGTACCCCTGGTATTGATAAGTCTTAGAAGCATTCCTGATAAAAAGACTTGATTAAGTCCTCATGAAGTTTGATGGGGAGAGCAATGAGACAAGCAATTGCACCAGCAAACAAACTAATGAATATTACAGATGATCTAGTGCTTGATTATTGAAAAGGATTGACTGATATGGTGCATTTTTCATCTCATCCGGTTGGAGAAATTGCAACCACAACAACACCAGATCAAGCACATGATTTGAATACAGGAGAGTGGCTTTTGGTGAAGAAACACATGAGGAAGTCGTGTATGGAATCCAGATGGTACAGACCATACCAAGTAATATTGGTAACAACGACAGCGCTAAAATGTGGTGGCTTGCCAAATTGGATTCATGAAAGTTATACAAGAAGAGTCCCAAGACCACTTGACAGACAAGAAGAAGAGCAGCAACTGGTAAAGAAAAAAAAAGAACCAGAAGCTGAAGGACAGAAAGCAAAGAATCTAGTGAAAGAGCTGAACATGAAGAAGAAGCAAACATAAGTCAAATAAATTGGCACAAGCTACTGGGTCTCATAAAAGACTGCTGTTGAGAAGGTAAAAGAAGTGATTGATAAAAATCAAGAGCAAGTACAACAAAGAAAAGAAACTGAATAATAAGAACTTGTGAACTTGATAACAAAGGCGAAGAAGCAGTTCAAGTTAAGAAAGCAAGAAAAGGTGATGTGTGGCCAAAAGAAGTGAAAACACTGAAATACACTCTAGAGACGAAAAAGTTGGATCTCATAATTGAAATATCAAGTCAAACTGAACAAAGTGACTCAGAAGAAGAATTGGTTTTAAAAATAAAAAGAACAAGAATTCCGAATAAGAAATATTCAGCTCCAGAATGGACATATGTGGCGTCGGAAGAAATTGAAAATACAAGTCAAAACGAAGAAGAAGCTGGTATTGATCATAGTGATCGAGACAAACTAAAACCACCATAAAAAGAACTGTGAAAATGAATGTGCAACCATTTCAATGAGAAATATTTTGGAAGCTTTATAAGATTTGAAGAAGAAGATATATAAAAAAAAAAGAGGGGGTAAAAAAGAGAGGCATAAATTGTAAAGATCTACTACTCTAAAGGGTTTTTGGATACGTTTTTCACGTATTTTTTTAATTGTATGGTTTTCTCTTAGATTTCTTTTTTTATAGTATCTAAAATGGCAAATGTAACAGAGATTGGACATCAAAATCATAGTTTTCAACGCAGATGCATTAATGATTGCTTATGTAGTGTTTTATTACTAATGCTGGTGTGGTTAACAGTAACACTGATTGTAATTGGGCCTGTTTTAATGGTGACCAATCACAAAAAAAATACTAATGATATGGGAAGTGAGAGAATGGATTCTAATGCTAATGAAAATGTAAACACTAATATGGAAAAGATAGAAGATGATACTATTTATCATGATGATAAATCAATTAACGATTTTTCGTTAAATGTTTTTACTAAATTGTTGTATGAATACGTTAACACAATGAATGTGAGAGATTGTTATGTGTGTATGCAATTACAATTGTCTGTCTCAGAGGGGGTGACACATCATCACCTACCTTTAACTTATGGTGTGTCTTGTAGTGTTTAAACCAGTTTGTTTTATGAGAGGGAAGGATTAGAGTATTATTACTCTAATTTTGGTTTATTTGGTTTGTAAATTGTTTCTGAAATGTAAGGCTGCCCGCAGATTTGTGCCCCTGAAATATTTGCGTCTGCACTTATTTCAATTAGGGAAGCGTCCTTTTGTGTTGCAGGCCTGATTTTGGGTGATGGTTCATCCCTTGAGCCCTCGAGCATCTTAAAAGTCCGCTTTCGCTTTTTTGAACCCTCCTTTGACCATTGTACCTCGGACCTGGCCTGACCTAATGTTACTCTTTGGTTGGTCTGGCTATATCGTTCCCTGACAGTTAGTATCCCTTACCCGGTTCCTTGTACAAGAATTGGAATTACATTTAAATTTAGATTTAGATTAGCTGGGGTTGGTAGTAAAAGGGGAAAGTGATGTAAGATGCAATTATTACAGTTATTGCGGTTGCAGTTGCTGTTGCAGTTTATTGCAATTAAGATTATTATTATTATTATTATTATTGCAGTTAATGCAGGTAAATCAGTTAACACAGTTGTTCTCCAAGCCTTGGTTAACCTGGTTAGGCTCTCTGCTCACCTCTGAGTTTCCCCAGTATTCTCAGTATACGGTGCACAACCTCCGCTGGAGCCACAGCCAGGGTCCCTGGGTGGCTCTCACGAACCTCGTGGCTTCTCGCTCCCTCTGGCTCACTCCCTCTGGCTGACTGGCTGCCGGATGAATCAGTAGGGAACCGCACTCCCACCTAGCGGCTTCAGGGCACACACTTGCCGCCTATCACCGCTGAGATTCATGCTTAGCTCACCGCTCAGTGTTCCCACAGCGGAGCATCTGCAAAACCTGGATTCAGGATTCCTGGCCTCTGAATAGGTGTGGGGCAGGCTAGACTGCTCCCCTCCTCAGAGGTGCAACTGCCACGTAGGTGCTCAAGCTCCTGCTCACTCTTCCCGCCGCCTTCCACCGCTATTGCCCCTTTTGCTGCCACCAGCCGCCTCCTGACCCTGCAAGGGACAAACTAGACCGCGGCCATCACCAGTGTCAGGCAAAGACAGGAAGCGGGAAGCCCCCCAGCATAGAACAGCGATATCAGCAGGAGGAAGCAGGAGAAAGCAGGGCAGAAAGGCGTGCGGCGTGCGGCGTGCTCCTCGCTCCCTGCTCTCGCTCACACGTGTCTGGCGTCCGGCAAAACCTGGATCCCGGAAAATACTTATGTCTGGGGCTTGTAGTTCTAAACTTGCTGCTACACTGTAGGCCAGCTTAGAGTAGAGTTCGCATAGTAGGAGTATGCTAGATAACTGTCTTGTTTACATGCCTGCATAAATACAATTGTTTAGCACCATGGTAGAACAACATCAACTATTTACACTCTTGGTGCTTGTAATCACGTTTATCTGCTGCTGTCTACTAATAATTGCAGCACACAGTTTTGATATGAGAATAATGTTGGTTCAATAAATATTATTGAAATCATCCCACTTTGTATTTTCGGTATATTTCTCTGAGAATAAGTAAGCACGAGTGACTGAGCAAAAGGTACGGTACTGTTTCCACGATCCCTGAGGAATAAGGGTTGTCATGTTCAGTGGTTGCCAGAAACCATTCACTCCCTAGTAGGTCAGGGGGGCTTACGGTGGCACAGTGAGCTAGCTGGTCTAGAGGCCAAAATATCCCGTGAGGGTGTCTGGAATCAGTCTTGATACCAAGCCCTTAGTAGGAACTACACGACATGGCGCCCAATGCGAGGTTAGGCTCTTATTTAACGGTCAAATCTGAGTAGTTCATTTGTGCTTTCTCAAAGACCCCTACTCACATCTTAACCAGAGACATCTGTAGTGGGAAGGGAAACAAATATGCCTCATCTGAGTAGATATATGTAAGCAAAGTCAAGCGCACACAACCTGAGTTGATTCCTAGGAAAGGTTTTTGTATCATTCAATGAAAGGATAAGATCAAACTCCAATGTTGTTATCTTATTTGTTATTTATTTTGTCCGGTGAGAGTATTTGTTTCTCAAGAAACCATGCCTCATCTGAGTAGATATACCCTATGTATTGGCTGTAGATTAAATCAAGCTGGGAGGATTAGAAGTTCCCACATTGTGCATACCATACCTTCATAAGATTTTAACATAAATGCTACTGCTCTAACAATGACCAAACACATTGATGAAGATGTTGGAGAACAGTTAATTAGATTAAATATTTCAGAGAATTGCAGACAGGCAGTTACCATGAAATTGTTACAACATAACCTCCTGGCAAAGGTTGGAGATTATACCTTTATTGTTGAGGCACACAAAGCATTCAGAACAAAGGTATTTTATTATTGGGTTATATACCCGCCTGAAGATGCATCGACGCGATTATTTCATGAATACATTAAAGATGACCCACCTGATGAACATTTCCTATTTGTGGACTTAGAAGTCCCATTAACTTACCAAGAGCACATCAATTGGTTTAAAGGCAACCTACCCCATACCAGAGAACACATAAGACTCGGTCCGCTCAACAGAGAAGAATCGACTTGGCCAGTCGTAGCATTATATACACTGCATCCAGACTTTGCTGCTTTAACACCAGCAGGAATGCACAAAGTTTACAAAGATTTTTCTAAGTTTAATAGTTGTTATATTTCTTTTTTAAATATTGTTTATTTTTTTATTAAATGTTTTGTTTAAGTGTTTGAGTGTGAATAGTAAAAAGAAATTCTCCGCTGTGCAACACTTTACCTACTGTTGCATTCACTGGAGTGGGAATAGTAATTTTTACCCCTCCCCTATCCAGCACTTTCCCTACTGTTGCTCTCATTGGAGTGGGAATAGTAATTATTAACTCTCTGCTATCCAATACTTATTCTACTGTTGCACTTACTGGAGTGGGAACAGTTATTTTTTCCCTTCTGCTATCCAACACTTTCACTACTTTTGCTCTCACTGGAGGTGGAATAGTAATGTTTACCCCTCGGCTATCTAAACACTTTCCCTACTGATGCTCTCACTGGTTTTGAAATAGTAAATGTTACCCCTCCGCTAGCCAACACTTTCCCTACTGTTGCACTCACTGAAGTTGGAATAGTAATTTCACCCCTCCACTACCCAGCACTTTCGCTACTGCTGCACTCACTGGAGTGGGAATAGTAATTTTTACCTCTCCACTAGCCAATACTTATACTCATGTTGCTCTCAGTGGAGTGGAAATAGTAAGTATTACTCCTCCGCTATCCTACACTTTCCCTACTGGTGCTCTTACTGGAGTGGGAATAGTAATTTTTACCCTACTGTTATCCAACACTTTCCCTACTGTTACTCTTACTGGAGTGGGAATAGTAATTTTTACCCCTCCACTATCCAACACTTTCCCTACTGTTGCACTCTTTGGAGTGGGAATAGTAACTTTTAAATCTTCGCTATTCAACACTTTCCCTACTGTAGCTCTTACTGGAGTGGGAATCGTAATTTTTACCCCTCCGCTATCCAACACTTTCCCTACTGTTGCACTCTTTGGAGTGGGAATAGTAACTTTTAAATCTTCGCTATTCAACACTTTCCATACTGTAGCTCTTACTGGAGTGGGAATAGTAATTTTTGCCCCTCAGCTATCTAACACTTTACCTACTGTTGCACTCTTTGGAGTGGGAATAGTAATTTATACGCCTCCGCTAATCAACATGTTACCTACTATTGCACTCTTTGGAGCGGGAATAGTCGTTTTTACAACAATTTCAATACTTTTGCACTCACTGGAGTTGGAATAGTAAATTTAATTATTTTGCTATCCAGCACTTTCTCTACTGTTGCATTTATTGTATTGGGCAATTTAAGTTGAAATATTTTTTATAGCTTAATGTTTTTATTTATTTTGGATTTTTTTAATTTTTTAAATTATGTATATAGATATATATTTTATTTGTCTATAATAAAAAAAAAAAAAGATAAGAGTGTATCAATTATTTTAAAGTTAATATATGTATATGTATAAATTATGTTTGTGTAGTTATATTTTTTTAATTAAGTGTATTTGTTTTGTAAAAGTGTATATAAAAGTGTATTTATTTTGTTAAAAGTAATAATATTATTTAATATATTTAATATATAACTTTTAATTTATATATATATATATATATATATATATATATATATATATATATATATATATATATATATATATATATATATATATATATATATATATATATATATGTATATATATATATATATATATATATATATATATATATTCAAATCAATAGTTTTTGATTCAATATTTTTGTACTTACCTGTTTAGGTATAGGAGTCACTATTTTTGTATTCTTTATTCTTTTCTATATTCAGAACATCGATATTTTTGATATTGATATTGATACTGATACTGATACTGATATTCTATCAGTGAACCCTGGTAACCCCCACATCTGGTTCTGGAAAAAACTTCCCTTACCCTGCCAAGGCTGGAAGTAATCTGGAGTGACAAAAGTTCAGTGTCAGGTCCCTTTACATGTATGATGGAGGCAACACTTTGAAATGTAAGTGGGCCAGGTAACAGCTCCGCCCAATCCATTCTAGCTGGATGCCCCATTGTGGCAACACCTTGTCCTCAGTTGTATCACTGCCTGGGAGGAATAGACAAAGGCCAGTGACCAAGTTATTCATAGGCCTTTGCCCCAGGGCCCAGGCACCAGGCACCAAATGGTTAGGAGAACAAATTGCCAACCTTTTAAAGGTTTAATTTTCAAGAGTTTTGACTTAAAATCAGACTTTACCATTGAAGAGGAATTTAAATTACAATTCATTTGAGGCCAAACTCAAAATTCCTAGTTGTTCCCAATCAAATGTTATCACTTCTTAAATGTATGGAGATAAACCAATGTTATTCAATGGGGGAGACACCTCTAGCAGTAGTGACAAATGGATGTAGTCTTTTTCACTACTACAACATGTAAAACTTTAAAACAAATGTCCTACTTTTTAAATACACTGCACCCTGCTCTATAGGCTTTCTAGGGCCTACCTTAGGGGTGACTTTTATACAATAAATAGAAAGGGTTGGGACTGGCAAGAGGTTTATTTTACCAGGTTAAATTTGGCAGTTTAATAATTGCTCTATAGGCTGCAGTGACAGGCCTGAGACATGTTTTACTGGCTACATAAGTGAGTGGCAAAATCGGTGGTGCAGGCCCCTAGTAGCATTTAATTTACAGGCCCCAGGTACATGCAGTACCATGTACTATGGACATATAAGTACAATAAATGTGCCAATCAGGTGTAAGCCAATTGTACCATATTTTCGATAGAGAGCACAAGCACTTTAGCTCTGGTTAGCAGTGCTAAAGTCACAGAGTCTTCCCACCAACAAAAACAAAATTCAGAAAACAAGAAAGGTGAAGACATAATGTTTGGGGAAAGACCACACCAAGGATGACAGTTCGAAGAGTAATAATAATGTTCTCCTTGTTCCACTTTTAAATACCATGTACCCTGGGTTACAGTGCTTACATGGGAGTGAATAGCTAATAGTTAAAATTAGGGTTTTTACCTTCAAAAAAGGCTTACATCAGCTGTCTGGCAATGCCAGGCAGACCTAAAGCCACTTTTGGTTGGACACTGTATTTGCGGCACAATAGGGGCTACATTCCACCAGTGGCACTTAACCCCGAGGCCCTGGGTATACTTGTACAGGACATACTAGGATATTATAGGCAAGGTAAATGTACCAATTAGAAATAGACCAATACAACCAGGTTTAAAGGGAGAATACAGGTTCTCTATTACTGGTTAGTAGATTTAAAGTCCACAGAATTGTAAAACCAACAAAAAATAAGGTCCAGCAAAGGTGAAATATCAATGGTGACGAGGTAGAAAAGGACGATTATCTACAATGATCATTATACATTTTTCCACTATGCTGGTTGCGGAGAAAAAAGGCAAGTACAATGTTAAATGACCCCTGCGCACAGAGAAAGATCTCACTGTGCATCAGGGCCATTTACTTTTTGTTCCGAAAAAACAAACTTCCTTTTTGGGAGTTTCTTTTCTCTGAACACAAAATGTTTCTCACGTTGACCATTTCAAAATGGAGTTTCTGTGTCAATTTGACTCTTAAGAAGGAGCCATCGTTGGCGCAATTCACTCCAAAGTTAAGAAATCTCTGCAATGCTAATGGGAATCTCTAAATACTGTTGATGCCCATCCACCATGGTGGTGGAGGTCAAGACATTGGAATGCCTGCCAAGGCCAAAATGAGGCCATAAATCCCCTTCGCCCTACGGCTGGGTTGAAGTGATTTAAACCTCATTCTCATATAATGAGGACCCAAACAGAGCTAATCAAATTTGAAGAATGGCACAATTTCACATTGCGGTACCTTGGCATAGATGCATTCATGCTATGCTGTGCAGCCAGGCAGGTTGCAACACTGCTTTGCATGAATGGGTGCACTGGCACCCCCAGAAGCTACCTAGCACCAATGCTGGTATCCTTGAAGCATGGTGCGAGGGTGCCTGCATTATGGGTAGGATTTTTTTTGTGTTGGAAGGGATTCCTTTCTGCTCAAAAACAATCCAATAAGACAGAGTACATACACACAGAAAGAGGAAATACTGTGGTAAGCGTACTATTTTCATGCACATTTCAGCTTTACAAACCTTAGTAAATCTGGAATTACATGAAACCCAGATTTGGATGCTCGGGAATGGCCTTGTTCCACCCATGGAACATCTACCATTAAGAAAAGCCACACAGATCAGAAAAATTCCAAATAAGCCTTTGGTTGCCTTGAGTTACCTTGGCTTACCCAAGGTCGATGCAAAGGATTAGTAAATCCTATGTATATCCAAATATATTGTAATCACACAAATCCTAGAACATCTTTTCCTCCTTCAGTGCTCCAGGCCTTCTAATACACTCTCTCTTTGAAGGCAGCAAATCCCTAAAAATAAACACTATGCCACTGCACTCTGCTGTGTGTGCGCTGACGGCACACCTAAAGAAAATGCATGTTATAGTTTTGTATCTGATTTATAAACAGTGCACATTTTCATTTCAAGTAATGCCCCTAACGCAAACTTTTACATAGAATCCACATTCCACTTAACCGATGTGGCTCCATAGCCATCTCGGAGAAAACACATATATTAAAATGTTCAGCATTAAATAGCTTGCATCTCGCACAAGATTCCTGCTGACATTTGTGCCTGAAAGTACGTTTCTTTCCATGCTGAACAAAATATCTACTCTATGCGGAATACAATCACAAATTTTATTTATTCTTCTTCACTATTTGTTAATAAAAAGTATGAAATCTGCAAATCTCATACAGGCTTTGTAAATTGAGATTTCTTTTCACTCCAGGATCCACGCTCATTATTCCTACAATGCAGAATAAAGGTTGTTTAAACATTCATATATTCCTGTTCACAGATCGAGGGAGAGAAATCCTTAAGAACAAGAAAATGCAATTAAATGGTTTGACTCAATCTAAAGATACCTCAGAATTTACAGCGCATTCTATAAATGACGCCCCGATCCCCACAAATTGGTCATATCATTGACTTCAAGTACAAGTCACTTTTGCTCTTCTGGTATATACCATTAAGTCAGACATCCAGTCGCTTGTCAAGGGAGCATTTTATTCATGGATGAGAGACATTACAATTCAAGAGATGGTATTAAGCCGCCTTCATTCTCTAGCAGTACAATGGGCCACATATAAGAGTGCCTGCTGAATCTTAAAAGGATGTCTCCCATAACTGTCTAGAAATTGCATATATGGCTACGAGTTACATCCACATAGAGCACCAAGAAGTAAAAATAGCCCGTTATGTCAGGAAAGTCTCTGATACTCTCCTAATGGATTATATGTATGTCACATTATTAATCCCCATAACATCGACCTACAAATACAATATATATTGTATATATGATACTGACAAAAATATTGTCTAGGGAAGAGTATTTCAACAAAATAACATACTATTGTGTAGGGAAGTGTATCTTGAGTATATATAGACACACTCACATAATTATATACACAGACATATACGTACAAACACACACACGCACGGACACAAACACACATATATTATTTACAGCAATAGTTAACGGTTAGGAGCCGTAGGAAAGGCATTTTTTTTTCTAAAACTTTTAGCATTGTTGACGAATCTGCACACAACTTTTCAAAAGTGAATGAGTGAATGGAATTTAACTAAATTTGGTTTAAAGGTCCCACATTACTTAACGATGTTTCTTTTATTTAATGTAAATCTGTTCCATATCTTTTCAATAAATGAAAAGTTAAAGAAGGACTTGAGTTGGATATGAATGGCTTAAATCGCAGAAGAATTAAGAGATGTATATATAGGCCTGTGGATCATCCAAATGAATCTGATTGGTTCACACAACAATGAAAGAAAATGTCGTGGCAACTTATAAAGGTCCTGGGGACACCATCCTTAAGTCCTGCAAAACATAAAAAGGGCACAAAAGCTGTATGAGCACCATTTGACCTCCCAGACCTATGTGGGAAGGTCCAATACAGATTCACATGTTTAAAATACCAGATTTACCTGCGGGAACTTCAGGCCCTAAACGATTCCTGACTCCCAGCAAAGCTCTCCTATGTAGATTAATTAATCCTGCATGAATGTGTAGATCTGCAGAGGACACTTGAATCCAGCACCAGTCAGGGAAGATTACAAGTTGTCAGGGCACCAGTCTGGGGAAACTTGACTTTGATACACAGATCCGAACATTTTTTTCTTAAAAAGGATGGAGGATCTGGTCGTAGACACAACCATGTGTCCAACTGCAGTTTAACCAATCATGTGCACAGTAGCTGGCCACCCATGATAGGTGGGTTACATGGCCTGCCCTCTGCCCAGGTGCTGGGACCAACCCCGTTGTCCACGGCCTATGGCCATGGGGTACTGTGGTTAGCCACCCGCTATGTGTTGGCCTGAGATCCTGGTCTTTGGCAAATGCCTGCCTCCACCTCTGCTGCTGGTGGCTAAGGCTGTGCATAGTGGGGGTTGGCCGCCCAAATAGTATTGGAAGCAAGGCCTGCTCGTATCTGGGATTTTGATCAGGCAGTGCAATTACACTGATCTAAGGCACCTGTGCAGGGAACCATGACCTGGATCGATGCATCCCATTTAGAATCTTTGGATGCAAAAAAATATTTAAAAAAGAATGAAGGGTGCAGTCATAGGTCTGACACTACGGGCAATTTCCATTGTGCAGACCATGCACAGCATGGTTGGCTGCCTATAAACTATTGGGTGAAGGACCTAATAAGAGGCAGTCTAAGGCTTACCTTAAAAGAGGATGTGTAAGGTGAGCCTAGTTACAGAACAGTACAGTTAGACAAACAGCAGTAATCTAGAACTGTGCATCTAAGAATTGAATGTTCACAACACTTTAATATTAACACTGATACACGCTTACCATTTAACTACTAAGGGGGTGCAGTAAATATACAATTAGCTGCTCTCTGACTATATATCAGCCTTTATTGTGTTCACATATCGGAGGACCTAAAACACACTATATTTCGTAAAGTAAGAACCAAAGAGAGGTTGAAACCAGTTTTTGTTTGCTAGTGTTCCTCTCGAGAGGAGACTCAGCAGGCAGGTAGGGATTGGAAAATTCCAATTACAACAGTACTCAAGCCCTCATTTAGAGTTTGGAAGAGCAGGATCACTGCCACATATAGTCAGTGTCACACCACCCCCACTACAGCAGATGCACAAGGCACAATCGTCACTGCCAGTCAGAGGGCATGGGATTTATTGTGAGGAGATTAGACTGTGTGCCGTACTGAAAATTAATCCCTAAATTTAATATGCACATGGCAGGTCTTTCTCCAGAGAGGGTGGCACAAGGAGCCAAAGAAAAGATAGACTGGAATGTAGTCCCAAGTAATTACTAATTTCTTTTGATTTCATAAGATTTTTATTAAGTTATCAGAACAGAACAAAACCACTCAAAAAGCAACGACGGTACAATAGCGTATCAGGATACATAGAAGACAGAGCACATTCGGAAGGTTCATTGATGACCTGCAGATACTACAAAACCAGAAAGTAACTCTCATCCATTTGAAAGCAATATTCAGAGCGCAGCAATGGTTAAACACTATTTAAGGAAAAAGTAGGTAATTCAAGAAAAGTAAGGAGTGGTTCAGGTTCACTGAGGGACCACTAGACGTCGCTTGACATGGTTTTTTATACCAGCCAAGCACAGGAATATTTGCAGCAGAGAGTAACACATTTACCAGTGAAAATTATTCAGTTCCCTAACTTGCCCATAATCTTGGATGTTTAGGATTTAAGGATGGCACGTAGAGTCTGAAAGTATAGTGTTTTGTGGGAGATCTTCTGCCTGGGACCCCGAGAGGCTCCATCCGAGGGCCTAGGAAGAAGGGTATGCTGCAATCTATGGAGGATCATAGAGGTATTGTCATAGCAAAATAAGTGTCGAGTGACTCCCAAACATTATGTTTTTGTGTTTTCCAAGGGGAGTTTTGGAAGGAGATATCTGTTCCTCTTAGAAATCCTCCAGGCTCTATCACCTCTTAAAACCAAAATCGACATCCCTCACGGGGACAATCATGAAAAAATGGAATAGTCACGGAGCCATCACCCCTGATAACTGGCTGCTAATTTGGAAATCAGTTGTTTCCCACAAGATCTCTCCTGCACTGTCCCAAACAAAGTACTGGCTTGTACATAAAACATTTTGGACTTCAGCACGGCTCCATAAAACGGCTCTTAAAGATAACTCAACATGTTGGAAATGTAATGCATCGAATGTGGACCTTTCTCACCTTTTATTTTACTGCTGTTAGGTCTCTCTGTTGGATCCATCTCAAGAAATTGTTTCTCTCACTAATTCAGGGTTTCTTAGATTCCCAAATCAACTCAAGGAATGATAGACTCCTAGTTGACATAATACTGGCTTTGGCTTGTAAGTCGATATTGGCCAACTGGAAGAACACAGCTGCTCCCACCTTTAGAGCCGTGCTGAACTGGATATATTTCCAAGAGGAGCAGATAATATCAGCTTCCAAAGATCCCCTTGAAAAACACAAGTAAATACTAATTTCTCCGATTGCAGACATTGGACCATAAGTGAGAAGCCGTAAGTGGGAACAGCCTGTCCTATCATTGGCCCTGGGCTCATTGTGGAATTAAACTCAAACTGCAGCTCAAGGATGAGGTCCAAATAGGCTGAATATATTCTAGGGTTGCTTCTATTCTCATCCTCAAGGACCCCGGAATAGGGACAACCGATGCTGTCTTTTTAACAGAAGCCTGGTTACAGGAAAGTTCATGCCCTGATGTGGCAGCTGCACTTTTCCCGACTATTCTATTATAAGGAAATATAGGAAGGTAATGATGGGAGGTGGCATAGCCATTATTCACAAGAGCTCTTTAATATGTATAACTGATGGCTTCTGTGTTATGGATTGCGAAGCCTTGCTGTTCAAAATATCACTTACGCCTAATTTTACTTTCTCTGGCATCTTGATGTACCGTCCTCTCGGCCCGGCCGTGGGCTTGCTCTTTGGCCGACCAAGTAGCCCGTCACATCCTGAAGGCTGCAAATTTCACCATTGTGGGCGATCTGAACTTACACTTAGATGATCCAAAATTTACCATGAGTTCGTCACTCACTGATGATTTAGAAGCTATGAACATTCATCTATGCAACTCAGGTCCTACGCATATAGCGGGCCATCTGTAGATCCTATCTTTTCCAATTTACCTGATCTTAGCTGTGTCTCTGCGCTTCCCTTATGTTGGTCTGATCATTTTGCTCAAGCTTACTCATTGAAAGTGTCTTTTTTCCCACCAGCGACCTGCCTGGTAGCTGATCAAAAAAGGAAAAATTGGGCCAAGCTTGATGTCTCAGCTCAAAATAAACTGTTAGTTGATAGCAAACCAGCGGCAGAACAGATTACTGTTACAGATCTTGGTCTCATCCAAAATTGAATTATTCAAGCAGTAGACACTTGCCTCCATACATCTAACAAGCGCATAAAAAGACAACTGCCACCCACTCCCTGGTTTTCTAAGGAGTTGAAAAGTGCGAAATCTAAATGCCAATTCCTTGAAAGATGTTGGAGGAAACATTATCTTGAAGGAGATAAAGTGGCATATAAAAAAGCCCTTAAGGAATACCACACTCTATGCAATGTAACTCGGGCTGAGTTCTTTACACATAAAGGGGCCGATTCCGATCCTGGAAAAACGCTGTACAAATCGTGGTATGGAGAGTTTTCCCCATACAACTCGTACTTGTCAGGAGGTCCCTACAATCTAGGAAGTACGATCCGTACAAATAGACGCACTCCATACAAATTGTAAAAAAGACCATACAACTCGTATATACAAGCGATTCCGATTCGGATTGCTCTGTACGCGACGTTCCCATGTATTCCCGGCAGCAGTTTACAACCGGGCAAGTACGATTCGTACAAACGGCACTCCGAGTGGCTCTTTTTTTACAAGAGCCAAAAAGTGCCGGAAAAACCTTGTATGCCCCGAAAACAGTACGAGACAGACCCCCCCCATGTACGCGTCGTACACCCCATGAATACAGGGGTACGGTGCGTATGTACGGTGCATACGGATGACACCGAAAGTTACCTGTCTACGCACCGTACCCCTAAATCGCATATGTACGCACCATACCCCAAAATCGCCTGTGTACGCACCGTACCCCAAAATCGCCTGTGTACGCACCGTACCCCAAAATCGCATACATACGTACCGTACCCCAAAATCGCATATGTACGGTGCGTACATGCGTGATGTTGAGGTACGCACCATACACACGCATCGCATGTGGGGGGACCCCTGTATGCCTCATACCCCTATACGACCCATACCCTGGTATGAGTCGTACCCCCAGAACGAGTCATACCAGGGTACGAGGCATATAGGGGTTCGCTTCGTTGCCCGGTACGAGTCATTCCCCGTATACAGGCCATTTTCCATACAAATCGTATGCTGACAACCCGGTACGAATCGTACTTGACGGGTTGGACAGCCTTTTTTATAAATTGTATGGTCTTTTTTACAAGTCCGTGTCGTACAGCTTTTCCCGATCCGATTTGTAAGGATCGGGCCGATCTGTATGTATTTTTCCCGTACGAATCGTACTACACGGGATGGAAGGGACTTTTACAATTTGTATGGAAAAAAATACAAATCCTATTTGTATGGAAAATAAAAATCCAGGATCAGAATCGGCCCCAAAATGTCTCAGTCCCAAATTGCTCAAAAACACTTTTTAAGGTAGTAAAATAACTTTCCTGTGCAGAAACTCAGTCTACCCCCTGCTCTTATTGGCGCCAGGTGCGAAGAACTTGCCCTCTACTTCAATGATAAACTCGAACAAATACATTCTGCATTACCCAGTAAACACTCTCAAACTAGTTTACCGGAGACCGAGACCAACATCACTGTCACTCCGGAATTTGCAAACCAGGGTTGTGAGAAAGTGGCTGTATATATACTGGACCAAGATAAGGTACAGTGTGTATAGATTCCACAAACCCCAGAGGTATAACAGAGGTTGAAGCCAGGTGTGACCTTACTCTCTAAAGTGGTAGTTTGGTCGAGCAGTAAGGCAGTACCAGAGCATAGTGTAAAGCATGTGTTGTACACACTCAGTCAGCAAAAGGTTTCACACACTCAAAAACTGAACTCCAGGCCAATTGTTTTTATATCAAAGATATAGTTGTTTTATTTCTAGAACCAACAGGTATCAAAATATACTGTTCTCAATATGAGAGGTCTCAGAAGAGTACTTTGCAGAAAGGCAATACATTTTGTAAACACAATAGGTACAGGGGTTGCAGTAGGCAACACAGTTCTAAACACACTTTAGCATTGAGCTCAATGAGTTTATTCTATATAAATACGGCTGATTATTTTGTAGATTACTTTTGTAAGTCCAAGACTGAATCCTAGATTAAGTCCTGGGGTCTAAGCTGGAAACAGTTTAGTAAAAACGTTTTAGTTATTTCAATGATTTTTAAGGAACAAAAAGGTATTTTAAAAGTTCACACTTTGAAACTTTTCAGTGAAAATCTGACAATGTTATCCAATGGGAGAAAAGTCAGGTTGCAGGTAAAGTATGTTCTCGTTACTTTTGTAATCCAGTACTGGGCTCCTAGGTCCAGCACTGGGGTCTCGACTGATGAAAGGTGAGTAATAACGTTTCAGTAGTATGTGAGAATTGTAAAGAATATTTCAAGTTTTCAAAAGTAGACAGAAGAAATTTCATAGAAAAGCAGACCATGGATTCCTATGGAGAAAATACAGGTTAAGGGTAAACCCGGTTCGGATTACTTTTGTGGTTCAATACTGGGCTACAAGGTACAGTACTGGCTTCTCCCCTGATCACAGGTGAGTACTTCGGAATTCCTTACTTGGCTGATTTCAAAAGTAGACACTTAGAAGATTTTTCGAGTCAAACCAGTCAATGTTATCCAAAGGCAGGTAAGTGAGTTACCGGTTTCCAGGTGAGTACTCGGCTGGTGAAGTTAAGGTTCTGGGCATAGACTCAGGGGTCCCCGAGGGTCAGGTAGGTTCAGTTGGTTCACCCTCAGCGGCACAGGGGCGGCCGAGTGCAGAGGTAGTTAGGCCCAATGTTAGCCAATGAGGGGCAGGGGGCCTTCGGTTGGTGGCTGCTGCCTATCAGGCCACGCGGCTGTGGGATCTGGGCTCCTGGTCACTTGCTCAGGGCAAATGGAGAAGTAGGATAGGGCAAAGGTTTCACTGCCAGAGGCACTCGGGTGGCTTGGTGCAGGGTGCTTTTGAGCCGTCGGGCGCTCAATGTTATTCAATGGGAAAAGTAAAAAGGTAACAAAGGCTGCAGACTCGGGGACAGTGATTCTTTTGGTGCGACCACCACTTCGAGAGGTAAGTTGGGATCTTGGAGAAGAGGTAGGTACCCCAAAGGCAGGCACAGGGGGCTGCAGGGAGCCAGGTGCAGGGGTGTCTTTTGGTGACGGGAATCTTGCCCTCGGCTGGTTGCGGTTGGTGGGGTCCCTAGTTCTGGGGCTGCAGGCATCATCTGGTTTGTTGAGGAGGGTCTTTGGGCACTGGACCTCGGGTCCCAGTCGCCGGGGGGGACGTCCTCATGGTCTTAGATCACTCGGCGGGTGCAGAGTGGGCAGGTCTTGAGGTTCCTGGCTCTGCGGATGGGAGTCCCAGTCTTTAAGAGGGTCAAGGCAGGCAGGTCCTCAGGGTGTCCAAAGGTTGCAGTCTACAGGAGTTGCCGGGATTAAGCAGGAGCAGGTTCCAGGATACACAGGCCGGTAGGGCTGGGCAAAGTCAGTGGGTGTCGTCCTGTTGTTAGCAGCTGCACGGCGGGTCTTCTTCTTCTTGATCTTCTTTCTTCTTTTCCTATCGGGATCTGAGGAAGGAAGGTTCAGGGTGCCCCTAAATACTACATTTAGGGGCGTTACAGGCAGGACAAGGGTAGTCCTGGGGTGGGTACACCCCCTAGCCTTCTCCTCTCCTGTGGGAGGGGGCAGGAGCCTAGCTGTGATTGGGCAGGGGTCCCCATCTTCAAGATGGCTAGAGCCTGGGGTCATGCTTCACCTCACCTCTCCCACCTGAGGGGTGGGGTTGGCACAGGCTGGCATACCCCCCTTCCTAATGTAGGGTTTGCCGCCAGTCTTCCCGCCAGAGTGGGGGTTGGAACTGGTGGGGGCCAGTTGATGAGTACAACAAATGGTCTGGAGAAGCTCACAGAGGCGGCATGCCTTTGAAGCTTCCCCCTGCCCATCCTGGGGGAGGAGACCTAGCACCTCGCCCAGGATGTGCATTGTTGCAGGCCCAGGAGAGCAGGGGCCTCTCCACCCAAGGGTCCAGCAACATATCTGCTGTATAAACAAAGTCCAGAGCACACAAGAAATCTTTTCATGCGGGTAATCACATTATTTCAAAACAGATAAGATCGCACACAAATAGTTATTTCTATTGGTTTTTATAGGTGAAAATGGTCCTCCTATCAAACGAAACCCAAGGAACAAGAAACCAGCCGACACGTGTTTCATCAAATCGGGTATTCACCTGTGACTCTTCAGGGCTGAAACGGTGTAATTGGGGAGTGGTATCGGGGGACCAGTGATAATTCCAACCCGGTCCTAGTCGGGTAAAATTCAAAAAAGGAAGGGGTGCCACCTGCGGCCGAAAGCGTGAATGATGAGCCAAGATATAAGTATCCACAATAGAGGCGGGTAATGCGTCTAATGGTCAAGGGGGCGGTAAGCCAAAATCTGGAGAGCAGCGCGAAAAGTTGTCGGATGCGGAAACCTCTGCAGCCACTCAGACCAGACATGGATTGTAGGTTAGGTTTTCAGGGGGCATCTCTAAGATGCCCTCTGGTGCATTTTACATTAAATCCCACACTGGCATCAGTGCGGGTTTAAAGGGCTTGTCAGTCTTCAGTGTAGCGATATGGTGCTGTGGAGTTAGTAATGAAAACCTCCCAGCACCATATACTCTTAATGGCATCACTGCACTTACAGTGCCCAGGAATGGCTCTGGGAACTGTAGGGGTACGGGGCTCATGCACCTGTGCCCACACCACTGGCATAGGGCACCCAGCTAGAGGGGTGACTGAAGTATGCCAGGGCAGTGGGTTCTGTGGGCATGGCACACAGGGATATGTGCCATGTCGACTCTCTGTTTAGTTCTGTACTTAGACAGTCATCCTGCAAAGGCAGTGTGTAAGTGTCAGGGTACAGGGCCCCTAAGAGTGGCACAATTAGTGCTGCAGCCCTTAGGGGTCTTCTCTGGTCACCAGGCCCTGGGTACCTAAGGTACCATTTACTAGGGGCGGATAGGTGGCCAGAGATGCCAATTGGGTTTTCGGTTCAATACAGTTTTAGGGAAGGAACACAGACCCTGGGTACCTGGTTGGCAGGAGCCCAGGGCACACTCAGTCAATGCACATCAGCAAAAAGTGGGGGCATACCAATGCAAGAAAGATGGCACGTTCTCACAAGGGTCACATGTTAAAAGACCCTCTTCCAATAAGTTGGAAACTTGGACCCTCCTGGAGCCTAGCTCCTTTGGCCAACTCTTGGCAAACATGAATTTGGGGTCCCCTCGTGATCTACTTCCCTTTCATGTGATTAAACAGTTGGACACGCCCATACTTTCCATATTCATGGATCTCCTTAATGCCTCCTGGTCGGCGGGTGTTGTTCCTCATGAATGTATACATGCCATGGTCCTCCCTCTTCTTAAGAAGTCCAATGCTGACCTGAAAAAAAGCCTGAAAAAAGCCATATAACTTCCGCCTCATTTCACTGCTCCTGGCTTTTTCCCAAATTCTGGAAAAGCATATAAACAGTCAATTGACTGCATTTGTGGAATCCCAGAGTGCCCTCCACCCTTCTCAATCCGGTTTTAGAGCTGGTTTCTCTACCGAATCTACTCTTCTTGGAGTGACTGAAATGGTATGACACATGTTAGATGAGGGTGAAACCGTGGCCCTTATATTATTGGACCTCGACACTGCTTTCAACACGGTGTCTCATTCTATCTTGCTGAGAGCCTTGCAGGTGATGGTCCTAGCTGGATTAGCCTTGCAGTGGATCGCATCTTTTTTAGCTGACCGAACAATTCAGATTTTTTCTGCGGCAAGTAATTCCAACTTCTATTCGTCCCCTTATGGCAGTCATCAAGGATCAGTGGTGACCCCTCTACTTTTTAATGTGTATGTCTGCCAGTTGGCAGATGTTGTGGAAGCGGCTGGTCTTTCCCTCTTTTTTGTGACTTTGGTCTATTTGGCGCCCTATTTGGCGCCCTACTCCTCTGGTGGCAGGACCCCACTCTCGTTTTTTAGAGATTACGCAATTCACCCTTGACCGACTACGAATTATAGTGTCCATCACTTCTATCATTTACACAGAATTTCTTTCCATAGTACCGTTGTCTCTATACTTCACGTTCTTAACAGACGTTTCACACTGATTTCAGGATCAGTAAACCTCATCATCTGGCAAGATTCTGGCAACATTATCTAATGGTATGCTGGCTCTCGTTGAGATGCTTATACTTATGTCTCACACTTGGACACTTGGGTGTGTGGGTTTCTCTGCCATCTGATTCCACCCTAAACGCTTTTTGACTATGGGTTGGAATTCCCCCCGCACTCTTTTTCTCCCTATCCCTTACAAACTTGTATGGGTCTCACTTTACCACGCTCATGTACAACGGGTTGTCGTTGCGGTTCTTCTTTCCTCATTCCTTATTCTCTCCCTTCTTTCTATTCACTTACATTCCTTCATTTAAGCTCATGTCACCTTGCTCTCACATAACCTATTTCTACGGTTCACACTTGTACGGATCGTCTTCTCTTCCTAACATTCTCCTATTTTTCTCTCATTTTTAGAAATGTTGGTCTTTCTCTACTGATGTCTAAAGTATCTATACATTGTATGCTATTGCAGCCATGAAGAAGCCCATGCTAGTGCGAAACGTGTTGGCTGTCTATATGATGAAAAGCAAGCACATTTGGAATAAAGGAACGGAAAGTCTACAACGAATACGTCTAATTATTGCTTTTGCCAATTGTACCCTAAACTGTATCTATTTACTACACAGCTTATGTTGCCTCTCATCTCCTGTTTTGCTGAGCTGAATAGACCTGGGCTGCATTTAGGGGAAGTGATTCCCTTGCACCTGAATGGTCTGGTCTGCCTGACACAATGCTGTATCCACCTCCTGCCAGGATGCTGGACTAGAGAGAACATAAATGGTTTTGACTGAGCAAAGAGCCTCTCTGCCACCAGAGAACAAAGGAAAAGGCTGTAAAAATATTGGGGGCCAGACCCCAGAAATTTAGAATACTTCTGGACTCAAGGAGAAAAGCTGGGAAATCTGAAGGAGAAGTATGGCCCCTTTGCTGTGTGCTGTCTAGGGTTAACCTGCAGTAGCTGTTTCTGCCAAGGAGAGGACAAAGACTTTGCTGTGTGCTGCGTCTCCTGCTTGAAGAAGACCTTAAAGGGCTTGAAGTAGAGCTTGTCTCCTGTTCTGAAGTCTCAGGGACAAAAGACTTCATCACCAGCTTCCCTGACCCACCTTGCTGGGAGTGCTGACCTTCCAAGAGGTGCTTGTTGCTGAGTTAGTCCTCTGGAGGTTGTTGCTGCTGTTGGGATCTGGAAAAGAGACGCTACTATAAGAAGCGTGACGCATCCGCACCCGTTTCTGACACATTGCTCCTGTGCTGCTGAAGAAACAGATGGCACACTGAATTTTGGGCACTGATCTCTGACGTCTGAGAGCACAGCACCTACTCTGACACAGGCCCTGCTGTGTGGCTGCAAGAACTGACACATCGTGGGAACGCGACTGGAGAGCCCAACACAGCACAGTTGCCGCCACACCAATAACCATTAGGGGAGAGGAGTTGGCCTAACGGCTAGGGCGGTCGACCTCTAAACTGGTGAACTAGGTTTCAGTCTCGGCAATGATGCTGAACATCCTGTGATTCTGGGCAAATCACTTAATCTCCCTGGTGGTGTAGCATCAATTTATAGTGTTTTCACTGTATTACTGTATGTGTGCACAAATGCTTTACCCACTGCCTCTGGGATAAGCCTGTCTGCTCATGCCAAGCTACCAAGGGGGTGAGCAGGGGTTATTTTAGAAGTGTATGACAAGGATGAAGGCTCCCTACTTGGAAAAAGGTGCAAACCATTGCTAACTAGAGACCCCCATTTCTAACAGTAGGGTAGTTTAGGTTTCTCCCAACAGAGTGAAAGCGAGATACACAGTACCCAAACAGGTCTCAGCTTAGTATGGGGGTAAAGGTTCCTATGCCCCTTCTAAGAGTAGGATGGGAGGTTCTGGTGAGTGGAGGCCTAGGGTGCCCCATTTCCAACCTTGGTGTTTTGATTGCTTCCTGTTGGGGTGCAACTGGTGGGAGCTCTATGGTGTCAGAGGAGCAGGAATGGGAGACCACCCAGAGAGCTCTGATAGCTTAGTTTTTTGGGGGTGTAAAGTAGAGAGGCCCAGATGGATGGGCAGGGAGAGGGAGAACTTATCCCTGTCCCCTGTTCAGCCTAATGGTAAAGACCCTCTGTTGAAAAGCCAGTCTGAGAATACCACCCTGGGACTATTGAGAGGTAGAGTGTTAGTAGGGTGCACGAAGTGCCCCTCTGAGAAACTCAGAGGTCAGAGAACCCTCAGTAGCCTCTATGATACTTCTTGCCAGCCCCAAGGCTGAAGAAAAGGCCTTCCCAATGTCCCCGCTTGGAGCTTCCATCAGGCAGTGGATGGTCTGGGGCCTGGCTCTTCAAACTGACATCCACAAGTGACCTCTGTTGTTTGCTGTCCTTATGGGTAGAGTTCCTTGAGTTGGTGACAGAATTCTGATTCAATGGGCGGAACAGGCCACATCACCTTGTTAGCCAGGGTGGTACTGTTTGCTTGATGCGATGCATCTATGAGCAAGTAAAGGGTAGGTGCTTCACAGATGGGGTACACAAGTGAGGAGAAGGGTTCCTCATGGGTCATTTCAGTGGCTCAGGAGAGTGTAGACAGAGGGATCGAGCTGAGTACAGAAGAGGGTAGAACTGACAAGTGCCACTACATAACAGGGCCTTCATCCATGCTCCATCACCTAAGCCGGGAAGACCATCAAGGTATTGATTAGTCTACCATGGATGCATTTTGACTAGAGAGGGGTCATGTTGGACTTGGCCCTACCTGCAGAGTCATCACCAAACATGTTGCCTTCATCCTCCTGTTTTCTGAAACTTTTGTTGTTGGCTTTTAGGACTCCGCACACTTTACCACTGCTAACCAATGCTGAAGAGCTGATGCACTCTTCCTTATACATGGTAACATTGTCTTTGCATCGCAGATCTTCATTGACGCCATCCTTGATGACAAAAGAGTGCTACTCTGCTGCTCTTCTACTCTGCTACCCTGCTGCCCTGCTGGCTGAGAAGGAAGACTGGCCCTGAACCCTTTGTTCCAGGCTGGAGTGACTCCATGTGTCAGCTGACTGACCTCCTGTTCTGAGCTACATGTACATAAGAAGCTCCAGAGGCCTCCCTGCATCTGCCCAACTGACCTGCTGCCTGGACATGCAACTGGACCTGCATGAGCCCTCCTGGCCTTTGCTAGAGAGAAATATTGATCCCCAAGTGGTGCAACTCATGCCCTGGACCCTTGGCATGGCATCAGTTTTAGGCTCTTTGAGACCACGAATGGCCCTGTTTGCACCAAGACCTTGCCTCCCATGCTGCCTACCAAAACAAATAAGGTGAACCCAACTTTTCACGCCACAGCAACTGCCAGTGATGCCCAGCAATGCAAGATCTGCACTTTGTGCTGCAGCATCAACAGCCTGCTGTGACTCCCAATGAGAATCTATAGCAAAGATTGCCCATGATGCCCGACAGGATCTTTGCACCACGGCAATGACTGTCTGTGACACCGGGCCTGCCCTTTGTGCTATAGTGATGACCATCTGCAACATTTTCTCTGCTTCTCTGGGTCCCCTTCACCGCAAACAAAACAGATTGCGTTGGACTTTCGAAGGTAACTCTTTCAACCGGTCTAAGCTTGTCCCTGTATTTATTTATTTATTTGTAAGGTTTTATATAGCACTGGCTAGACCCGGAGGTATCAATGCACTTTACATGAGCAGGAGCTGTTAAAAGAAGCAATAGTTCAGAGCAAAATAAATAACAGTCAAGAGCAAGCACATCTCTCATTAAGTTAAGAGCGGCACAATTCTGGGTGGTTCACAGGTTATACACATCTAAGTAATAAAATGGAGGTAACGACTCAGAGCAGAAAAAGAGAGTATTAACAGAGAAGAACAAATTGAAGAGGTAGGAGGCAGGGTTAGGAGAGGGGGGTGGAGAGCAAAAGACCAAAAAAAACAAGGGAGAGTGTCCACAGACCGCAAAAGAAGTTGGAGCTGCTAGGATAACTGCGTGACCAGGGAGATCTAAGGACGGGGTAAACAGGAGGTAGAGTAAAAGGGAGAGCGAAAGGAGTGCCGGGTAAGCAGAAAGATAACCAATGCAGGGGAGACGGATAACAAGGTCAAAAGAGTGATTATAGACTCCAATATTTGTGGAGGCTGTGAAATTTTAGGTCTTTTTTTAAAGCTGAGGTAGGAGGGGTTGCAGCGCAGGTCCCTCTGGAGGGCATTCCAGATGTTCGGAGCATTTCCAGAGAATGAGCGAGATTGGGTGGATTTCTAGTACCCTCGTATCCTCGTACCCCATTTAGTAATGGGGTACGAGGAGGAGTGCAGTGGAGATTCCCATCAGTCTGGAGCAGCCCTCTTTTTTGAGTTTGTTTGTTGGGTACAACGGGGCTTGTTGGTGGAGAGCTTTTTGTGTGATACAGGCAGTCTTATAAAAGCATCGTCCTTCGATGGGCAGTTAATTTAGGGATTTGAGGGCACGTGTGATGTGGTCAAATCGTTTACAGTCGGTAATGAACCTGGCCGACAAGTTGAGCACAGCTCTAACGGGGGCTTGGTGGACTTTAGGGGTTTCAGTGAGGATATCATTGCCGTAGTCAAGTGTAGAGAGGACTAGTGATTGTACGACCCATTTGAAGTCATCTAGAGGAATGAAGGGTTTGATTTTCTTGAGGTGTCTGAGAGTGAAAAGTGCTCTTTTGGCCGAGTTATTTCTGTGGTCCTTCAGAGCTAAATTTTTGTCAAGAATGAAAGTTAGGGATTTCACCGAGTTAGATCAATCAATCAATCAATTCGTTTTTATTGGATCATGTTAAAAGATCAGAAAAGCACATATAAATAAGTCATTACAATTATTTCAAATTTCTATCTTTAAAAAAGAATACGAATATTTCATCACAATTCTAGGATAAAGACGAAAATACATAAGAAATATTAAAAGGAAAGAATTCCATTTCATGTACATGCTCAGTGTGCTTGAATTATTATTTTTACGGACTCGGTATCCTACAGACTATCCCTTTCCTCTTCCTCATGCAGGCCGACAGAAATGATGCAACTGAGTAATAAACACGAGGGTCAGGGAGTGTTTTAAAAAATATAATGTTACCCGGCACTGCTTAAAATTTATTTTCTTTAATATTGGTTTAAGGTGAACATTCTTTTCCTTCTTGTTTAGGCTGCAAAATAAAAATATATGCAATTCTGTTTGGGGTGATAGGTTTTCACAAGGGCACGCACTTAAGTCTGCGTGATTATATAGTTTTTCTGGGTAACCTAACATCAGAGGAATCAAGTTGGTACGAAACCTTAGTAGAATAAATCAATGTTGCATCCTATGTACATTTACTAGATAAGAGAAACCTCCTCCAGTTAATGGTGGGTTGAGGCCATATACTCGGGCTGCATATTTTTCTTTATGGTGTTCATTACGTTTATACTTGGCCATCAACATAACCATATCACTAACCCTGTGTATTGGAACCTTCTTGCAAGCTAGGGGATCTTTAACCACTTGGCTGCTAAGGGGTGTGCATGTAGGTCCATTGACTTTCCATTGAAATCAATGGGCCCTACATGACGAGTTACCCTTGTCATTAGCACTGAAGGGGTTAAAAAGGTTTGTGGAGACCTATCTCCCTTAGCACTGACTCTACATAACTAAGCCCCCTACACCTCTTCAATGTGTCCATTGCTAGGCAGCTCCTTAATATTGATTGATTCAGTGGACCTGTGTTTCTCCTCCAAAATGAATGCCATTGGAGGAGTGGAGCTAACCGTATGTAGTCTGAGATATAAGGTAGATCCAGTTCTGAGTGTAAAATCCCATTTGTAAGGGAGGGAGGTAAACCTTCTACAGATTTAAAGTATACATTTTCAGTAATTTGTAGTGGTGTCGGTGCGACCATACCCCACACCCCAGCTCCGTAGGTTGCTGCTGCTTTAACTCTTGCCTGATACATATTCTTTATCGGAATTAGGGGTTTTGCACCCAATTTTCTGGCAAAGTTTTTTATAGCACCAATACCCCTCTCCATCACCATCTTTCTCCCCTTCACCAGTTTTGCCCACAACAGATCTTTATCAAAAAGGATGCCCAAGTATGGAAAGGAATCCACTAACTCAATTTTTTGCACTTCTGCACGGAAGTGCGGTACCTTTTCTTTTTTGGTAGCCCCTGCTATTAATACAAAATATTTAGTTTGGTTCACTTTTAGCTGAAGTGAATCCATGAAGGAGTCATATGTGGTTATGAGCCTTTGTAGCCCAAAACCGAGTTAGATAAGGTGAGCGGACAATTGAGGGCGTTGAGGTCCGAGATCCAGCCTTGGATGTGGAGACAGTTGTTTTTGGAGTGAAATCTGGCTCCCACTCCATCATGGTCAGCCTGAACTTGTATTTTTAACAGGGTCTCGCACAACCATATAACCACAAGTGGCACTTGTGCTTCCTGGTGCTAAACTTATCTAAATCTTTAAATTGCATATCTCTGGTTATACTAATTGGATTTTTGTTGTTTTGGTGTCAAATAATGTATTCAATTTACTCAATTATTTAAATTGGTGTGGGGTTTTTCTTGTGTTGTGTTTTCCCTTTACTACTGTTTGAAGTGCTACATAAATACTTTACCCATTGCATCTTAGTTAAGGCTGGCTGCTTTAGTACTAAGCTACCAGAAGGATAAGCAGAGGTTAATTTGTGCTTGTTTGTGACTTAACCCTGACAGGAATTGCAGTTGCTGCTTAAGTATGGTCTCACCCCTCTCGACCAGTACACAATTTCCTACACTAGTAAATAACAAAATTATGACAGGGACTACTGTGGGAGCTTGCCGTACTCCTGGTGCCCTTAGGCACACCAACAAAATCATGCAGTCAGGTCAGCGCCTTCTTTGTGTCTCCCTCTTGGCCCTGCAGAGCGATGCTGTCATTTCATGAAACTAGACTGTTTCTGCTCTCTTCCTCCCCTAATCATAGAAGCAAGGAGTTGGGCACCAAGTGCTGTGGCCCTTGTGGGTCATCTGCAGCTTCACTTCTGGGAGGGCCAATTCCTAAGGCCTAGGGCTCCTTTGGTGAGAATGAGATGTGGTTCCTCCAAGGCTAAGGGAATATTTGTTCAAGTAAAGCTCAAAAGCACTGTTGATATTGCTAGTTCCCCAGTGAAGCCATCTGCTGGTATATATTTCATGCACCCCTAATTGCAGTAGGTATTTCGGTACCCTAGTGGCCTTGCAGAACTTCAGATGTTTTGCCAGTGAACCCAAAAAAACGTATTCAGAAAGGCATTTAGGCATGACTAGCAATGTTTCAAGGGGTTTTAATTGTTTTGCTCCTGGTGGCACTTTCCAGCCCCCAGGTGTTTCCTTTTATGTCCTCCTGTTCTCTATATGTTCTTTTTTCTTTCTTGCTGATTCCTTAGTAAAATGCACTGCTACTTCTTCCTATTAGTTGGAGTGAGATGTAAAGACCTTTTGACTTTCTCTCGGGAATGGGTACTACAGAGTAAGCTTTGAATCTTTCCCAACTTCTTGGTAAATATGTCAAGGCCAGGAAAGGGGCTATATCATGGCCTTTATGGACCTCTCCTGTGCCTTAGACTTAGTGGACAGAAATAAATTATGAGAGATCATGAAACTTGCAGGAGTGGATTTACCCCTATTGCATGTGTTAAAAAGGGATCACTGACATAATATAGAATACCAAAATAGAGATCTACCAAAATATCGAAGAAAAAATATAGAATGCAAAAATATCGAATTCCTATCTACAAACAGGTAAGTACAATAATATCGAATCAAAAATATAGTTGTAAAAAATATAGTTGGTCAAAATATCGAATTTTTTTATGTCTTAAAATTAATTGAAAATTAATGAAATAATAAATATAATTAACTTAAACATATTTAAAATACTTAAATAACCTTAAAATTTATAAATAATTAATGTAAGTAAAAAAAATACAATTTTATTTTTTAATACATATATATATATTAATGTAATATTAATAAAAAAATATGCAATATTTTTACCATACAATAGCGGGAGAGTAAAATTTACTATTTCAACTCTAGTGAGTGCAACAGTAGGGAAAGCGTTGGATAGCGGAAGGGTAAAAATTACTATTCCCACTCCAGTGAGTGCAACAGTAGGGAAAGCGTTGGATAGCGTAGGGGTAAACATTACTATTCCCACTCCAGAGAGTGCAACAGTAGAGAAAACGTTGGATAGCGTAGGGGTAAAAATTACTATTCCCACTCCAGAGAGTGCAACTGTAGGGAAAGCGTTGGATCAAATAGGGGTAAAAACTACTATTCCCACTCCAGAGAGTGCAACAGTAGGGAAAGCGTTGGATAGCGGGAGGGTAAAAATTACTATTCCCACTCCAGTAAGTGCGACAGTAGGGAAAGCGCTGGATAGGGGGGGTAAGAATTACTATTTCCACTCCAAAGAGTGCAACAGTAGAGAAAACATTGGATAGAGTAGAGGTAAAAATTACTTTTCCCACTCCAGAGAGTGAAACAGTAGGGAAAGCGTTGGATAGAGTAGGGGTAAAAATTACTATTCCCACTCCACAGAGTGCAACAGTAGGGAAAACGTTGGATAGCGGGAGGGTAAAAATTACTATTCCCACTCCAGTGAGTGCAACAGTAGGAAAAGCGTTGGATAGTGGGAGGGTAAAAATTACTATTCCCACTCCAGTGAGTGCAACAGTAGGGAAAGCGTTGGATAGAGTAGGGGTAAAATTTACTATTCCCACTCCAGTGAGTGCAACAGTAGGGAAAGCGTTGGATAGCGGGAGGGTAAAAATTACTATTCCCACTCCAGAGAGTGCAACAGTAGGGAAAGCGTTGGATAGTGTAGGGCTAAAAATTACTATTCCCACTCCAGTGAGTGCAACAGTAGGGAAAGCGTTGGATAGCGGAAGGGTAAAAATTACTATTCCCACTCCAGTGAGTGCAACAGTAGGGAAAGCGTTGGATAGCGTAGGGGTAAACATTACTATTCCCACTCCAGAGAGTGCAACAGTAGAGAAAACGTTGGATAGCGTAGGAGTAAAAATTACTATTCCCACTCCAGAGAGTGCAACTGTAGGGAAAGCGTTGGATCAAATAGGGGTAAAAACTACTATTCCCACTCCAGAGAGTGCAACAGTAGGGAAAGAGTTGGATAGCGGGAGGGTAAAAATTACTATTCCCACTCCAGTAAGTGCGACAGTAGGGAAAGCGCTGGATAGGGGGGGTAAGAATTACTATTCCCACTCCAAAGAGTGCAACAGTAGAGAAAACATTGGATAGAGTAGAGGTAAAAATTACTTTTCCCACTCCAGAGAGTGAAACAGTAGGGAAAGCGTTGGATAGAGTAGGGGTAAAAATTACTATTCCCACTCCACAGAGTGCAACAGTAGGGAAAACGTTGGATAGCGGGAGGGTAAAAATTACTATTCCCACTCCAGTGAGTGCAACAGTAGGGAAAGCGTTGGATAGAGTAGGGGTAAAATGTACTATTCCCACTCCAGTGAGTGCAACAGTAGGGAAAGCGTTGGATAGCGGGAGGGTAAAAATTACTATTCCCACTCCAGAGAGTGCAACAGTAGGGAAAGCGTTGGATAGCGTAGGGCTAAAAATTACTATTCCCACTCCAGTGAGTGCAACAGTATGGAAAACGTTGGATAGCGTATGGGTAAAACTTACTATTCCCTCTCCAGTGAGTTAAACAGTAGGGAAAGTAAGGATTTAATATATTAATAAAAATAAATAAAATATCAATACCAATAAAACATTACTTAAAATTATTTACCAATTTAATATTATGTAATAATTAATGAATTAGAAATACAAATAAATATTTGTTATTAAAAATCAATTACCTATTCATAATTAATTAACAACTAATTAATTTCCAATAACAAAAAGTAATTATTAATACAAATGAATACCACTTAATAATTAATTAACTGTAAATTAATTATCAATACACAAAAAGTATTTTTAATATGCAATTAATTACAATTACATTACTTCCCACTCTATTACCCTATAAACCCACAACATGCTACAGAAAATAAATTGATACAATTATCATAATTATCAAAGAATTAATTAATAAAAACGAATTAACAATTAATAAAATTAATGACCAATTAAAAAATTGTTAACAATAAATTACAAATCAATACCAATAAATAAATAAAAAATATTTACTTAATTACAATTAAATTACTTCCCACCCTATTCCCCTATGAACCCACAACCCGCTACGGAAAACAAATTAATAAAATTACCATAATTATCAATTAATCAATTAATGAAAATGAATTACCAATTATTAAAAATGAATTACCAATTAAAAAAGTAATTAACAATACATTCAAAATAAATACTAATAAATAAATACAAATATTTAATTAATTAAAATTAAATTACTTCCCACCCTATTCACCTATAAACCCACTATAGAACTAAAAAGCAAAATTAAATTAAAAATAATTAATAATTGTTAAAAATGTATATTTAATTTAATATAATTAAATGACTTCCCACCCTATTCCACTATAAACCCACAACCCGCTACAGAATTAAATTACGCAAAAATTAAATAACATAAAATACATTACTTAAAAAAATTAAACATACATTACAAAAATAATATACACTTTTCACACATATACTAACATACAAAACACTTTAAAAAAATCGATATTATTAAAAATTCAATATATTTTAATGCCTATATTATATACTTCGATATTTTAAACTTCGATATTTTAAATTTCGATATTTTGACAATCGATATTACTTACCTTCAATTCGATATTTTTAACAACTATATTATGTCCATTCGATATTTTGTCCATTCTATATTTTTCGTTCGATATTATGTCCATTCTATATTTTTACTTCGATATTATGTCTTGTTACCTTTAAAAAGTCTTCACCAAGACACAATCAGGAGAGTACGCTACTCCCAGGTTGGCGACCAGACTTTCCACATCCAAGTTACCCATGGGGTGAGATAAGGTTGCATCCCAGCGCCCTTTTCATTTCTTTTTTAAATATTAATACTGTTGACTCCTTTATAATAGACTTTACCCCTGATGTCCCAAATATTGGTTTGCACCCAGTCTCAGGCTGATGAGGTTAAACCTTAAGGTAAATAATGACAAATAAAATATTTTAACATGTGGGCCAAAGACCACCCACTCAAACTTATTTTTAGTGGCTATACACCAATAAAGAAAACAACAGATTTTACTTATTTGGGCATTCTGTTTAGCGACAATTTGAAGTTGGACTGCCTGATTCTTCAAAAATTCCAGTTGTTGGAGGCAGCCTGTGAATCCTTAGATTCGCAAAAAAATAGGACGCAGTCCCCCAAAAGAACTGTTAATGCTATACAGAAGTAAATGCTTGTTGGTTGGTTCATATGGTACGAGAGTCTGGGGATATACACCTGTAAAGGGCCTTCAGGAAGCAGAAAGCAAGTTTTTAGCAAGGCTTTTAAGAATTCCCAGGTCCACACAAAGTTTTATTATTCACAAAAAAATGGCATAATTGATTTTATAGAAAATAAGGTAGGCTTGGCACCAATTTTGTTGTGGGTTGAAATCTGGTCCACTCCAGCGCAAAGCTTTACTTGGGGAATATTGGAGAATTGTCTGAAACAGACCAATATGCTAGACATCCCTTGGATCAAGTATATAAAAAAGAGACTAGTGATTTAGGATTAACTAGTATTTTTGAGATTGCTACTAAGATTGGCTCATGCGCGTAAGCTCCGATAAAGGACACATACCATGCCCATAGAGACAAGATGAGACTTGAGAAAGTCCCGAACATGGTAACTATCCATGCTTATGTCCCCTTATCAACTTCTGAAGGAATGGAGCCTTATCTATTATGGATAAAGGCACCAGAACACAGATTGTATTTAACCAACCTCCGAATGAATATGATTCACTTCCTGGTGACTTTCCCTGTTACTGCAACATGTGCAACATGGTTTGCTTCATTACCCCGCTGCCCATGTGATTTTATATTTTTCTGCACCTTAAACTCAGCTTTTAAAACCCAGTTTTTAGCTCCAATTTTAGTAGGGACATGTTTTAAAACTCAACAAGATGGTTTACTGTTTTTACAATGCTGTGAGTCCCCTACAATCTATTTTGCAATATTGAATTTTTTTACACAGGCAAGTGGTTTAGGGAAAAATTATGCAGTGTGACCCAGTTACGACACAACAGAAGGATAACCAATGATGTGTAACCAAGTAATTTTATCTTTCTGATTTTATGGTGTGTGATTTGTTTGTAACTTATTTTTATCCTGTGCTTGTACAGAATATTTGAAGATTATTTGATTGATTGACTATCCCTCCTATCCTTGACATTGGTAATCTTCTGAACTGAGGGCTGCCTGCAGCAGCACGCCATTGAATTCAGGCAGATCACTCTCCCTGTCTGCACTCCTCAAACACTCAGGTCTTCAGCTATTTGCTGAGTGTCTGTGTCCAGCAATATCCCATGGTGCCCCTCCTACAATACCCGTAGGGTCCATGACCAGTCACCAGAAGTCCAAGCGGACTTTCCTCCTTTATGGTTCCCAGCTAGACCACACAAGGGGGCTATTTCCATGAGTGGGGTAGAGAGCAAGTGTCAGTGCCACTAGCTGTGAAGGCAGAGTCCAAAACACCATTGATATACATGTCCAAAGTATCTCTTCACTCTCGGCAGGGATTCATCTTTGCTGTGAGTCTGTTGTTCTCTTTCCTAATGTTGCATAATCTCAGGGTTTGTGACCAAAAAATGGCTTTATTTTATATTCTAAGCCCATTTTCCAATCCGTTAACATTAACTGAATCCCAAAATGAGTTTCAAAACCCATAATGAATTGGTGTTTGTAAGAGCCGAGTTTAGGGAGTCCCTTCCAAATAGAAATGTGCCCAGGTATGCATCAATGTTTTGCCACTGAACTCCATTCTCAGAACATTGAAATTGAACTAACACCTTAAAGGAGGTGTTAACCCATGCTTAAATAAGAAGGGGTACCACTGGGGCCCCCTTGTGAATGTCAAATAAAAATTGTTTTGAGAATAGGCAGTGGTTCACGAGACCAGTGGCAACTCTCAAACAATTCTTTTTAAATGCAGCCCAGTTTCCTTTAAGGAAAACAGGCTGCATTTAAAGGCAAGTTAACTTTATTTAAGATGCAATCCCAGACATGATGATCTGCTGACCCCAGCAGGCCACCATCCTTGATATGATATCCATGTTTTACCTACATCATAAATATTGATCAGGTCAGTTGTATTGCGATCAATACTACCTATGAGGACATAGGTTGGTTCACAGAATTCCATCCATTTGCAAAATGTCAGTGTGTAATTTGTGATCGCTTTTTGCGAATGAAAATCAACAGATTTCCCTCTGAAAGAACATCACCCTTGGACTTTTTGCTGAAGTACTTTCGTTCCATCCACTACGCTGGGTATGTTTAAGTTCGGGTCTAATATTTTATGAAAAATATAAAAGCCGTGCTTAAATCACTAGTGATGTGAATATACCATTATTACCGGTTTTATTTTTCACAATACCTCTATAAAACAGGTCGTGTGAAACCGCGGCTCTTGCCGTTCACATTCAGCTGCATTGTAAGAAACACCGGAAAGGCAGGAAATGTATATAATGAGTACCTCATATATGATGAGGATCAAGCAGCCATTCGTGTTAAGTTTTCGCGCCACTTTTGATGTATTTGCAAGACCGAGGGCCGTTTGGAGTAGCCTGGGCTCCAGTATATTCTCAGAATGCCATTACACGGCTGAGTTACGAGAGGGAGAGAAAGAGTGAAATGCCATATTTATATATCCCTCGATGCAGCCGCTCATTTCCAGAGCCCGATTTATATGACTCCTGTCAGACAGAGAAAGAATCCTGGCCGCCGCTCCTTCTTTGATCTCGTGTAGTGTAACCTGAATTCCATTAGGGGACGTATTTAAAGCGGCTCCCTGGCCATAAAAGTCACTTTGTGAAAATGAAGCCTTTGGGTTGAATATGTATGTCAGCTCGGCGGTGTTCCGCGGCCTATCTGCTGCGTGAAAAGTCCAGGCTTCTCCTGAGCTGCGAATTTCGGACGCTTTGACCTTAAGTTCTGTCTCCGCTGACTCACACATTTGGAGGATGCTGTCGGTGTCAATTCCATGCCAGGCTGTGAAGGTAGTAAGTCAAATGGCGCCGTCACTCCATGCCGTACTCAGTGACTGCAGCTGCAGATGACTTTCCAAAGCTGTCTCAACCGCGTGAATTAACAAGGTGTTCTCACAGGATTATGGGAAAAGGTTTGTGTTCGCCTTAGCTATTAGCAAATGCGCAATAGATGCTTCCCGTTTTCTGTCCCTTACCACTACTTGTGCAATTTAGGGATTTGTAGGTTATCGGCCAAAAAAAGACAGATGACTCATCTACCAATACTGCGACCCCCTCCCTCATTTAGAGACCTGGCATTCCGGGGTGAAGTGTCATCCAGCACTGCCATATGAAAGTTTTAGCAAGCGGCCCATTCACCACAGGCAAACGGGTTTTAGAACACCAGGGTGACAACCCGACAAAGGGCGTGCCTTTCAAAGTTTTTGTTTCTTGTTTGCATTGTTCAAGTAAATATGGCTGTCATGAACAGGATTAAAACCTGATATTCTCCACATGTTCTGGCAAAACTTGTAGAGCACCGGGGTCACTGAATTTTTATTTTCATTGCAAAAGCAAACTGTTTTTCCTCAAAATCAAAAATATTCTATGGAAGCTTGCTGACATCACAATATCATCACACGTGCTCCGGTTGTGCTGGAGGGAGCTTTATTTGGCACACAGATCTGCATGAAGTAGGCGGGGATCACATGTGGGCAGTAGCAATGAGTCAATCAATCAATGTTTTGTAAGCATGCTACTCACCCCACCCCCGAGGTGCTGGGGGGAGGGGGTGTGCCGCTCCGTTCAGCCAAAGAGCCAGTCTTGAGGGTTCTCCTGAAGGCGTTCAGGGAGGGGGCACGTCTGATGTCTACCGGTAGTTCGTTCCAGCTCTTGGCTGCGATGTGGGAGAACGATTTGACGCCTGATCTGGCTCTGTGGATCCGCGGGGTTTCAGCCGGAGCGAGGTTGGATGATCGCAGGTTTCTTTTGGTTACGTGGAAGTTTACCCTGTCGTTGAGATATTTGGGTCTGTTGTTGTGCAGGCACTTGTAGGCGTGAGTGAGGATTTTGAAGGTTACTCTCTTCTCAGTGGAGAGCCAGTGGAGTCGCCGCAGGTAATGACTGATGTGTTCGTGCTGGGGGATGCCGAGGATGCGTCTGGCCATGGTGTTCTGTATAGTTTGCAGTTTGCGGAGTAGGGACTTGTTGATGCCGGCATAGAGTGTGTTGCCATAGTCGAGTTTGCTGGTGATGAGTGCGTGGGTAACTGTTTTCCTTGATTCGGGGGGATCCATTTGAAGGTCTTTCAGAGGATGTGGAGAGTGTTGAAAACAGCTAGAGGTGACGACGTTGACCTGTTGGTCCATGGTGAGTGATGCGCCAAGTATGATGTAGAGGTTGTTGGAGTGGTCTGAGGGGGTGGCTGGGCTTCCAAGGGGGGTACACCACCAGGTGTTGTCCCATGCTGAAGGTGTGGTTCCAAGGACGAAGACTTCTGTTTTCTCGGCGTTGAGTTTAAGGCAGTTGTTGGACATCCAGACTGCCACTTATTGCATTCCTCTCTGGAAGTTGCGTTTTGCGGTGGTGTGGTCATTGGTGAGGGAGAGGATGAGCTGGGTGTCGTTGGCGTAGGATATGATGTTGAAGCCGTGTTGTCGGCCGATATCTGCGAGGAGAGCCATGTAGATGTTGAAGTGGGTCGGTCTCAGAGATGACCCTTGTGGTACTTTGCAGGTGATGTCGGTAGGAGTGGAAAGGAAGGGCGATAGTCTGATCCTTTGGCTTCTTCCAGGGAGGAACAAGCGGATCCAGTCCAGGGCAGTTCCTTGACAGAGCACAGAGGGTTGTTCTTTGTGTGTGGGAAAGGTGCAAAAACAGGGTTGCGCCCTTTCTCTGGCAGCATACCTCAAAATGGCGGCCATAGCAGTACCAGATCATCATGGCCTGCTTACGTCAAGCACATCCAACAACATGCATTCTGGCTATGTGCTACTCTGAGGGGAAGCAAGGATCTGGTATGAGATTACAAGTAAGGTAAGGCAAAGGAAGGACTAAGTACATGGTACCAGCCTGTACAGGGGACCATAAGAGAAAAGATGAGACAAAGAGCTTGTGAATTGTAAAGATGCACCAGAGGACTTGTCAACCATCCAAGGGGAATCTGAAATCTAATGAGATGCCTGACATCATGGCTGGATCCGTCATCCGGCTGCTCATCCGTGGCATATTTTGAAGCACAAGGGTGACACCAGGGCAGGATTAAGAAAAAATGTTTTCCGGTGTTGTGAATGTGGTTTTACATTTCGTCTTTTGCTAAGCACATGGGGGACTAGTTCTGAGCCGTAATAGGTTAGGACCGACCTTTTTTACTCTAAAAACTGGCCCCTGAAAAAGGTAAGATTTGATGATCGGGTGAATGTTTCCTCTAGTCAGTCAATAAAAACATAGCTTATTTAGACCAAGAGTCAGTTTCATAGCTTTAAAAGTAATATTTTAAAGGTGAGTTTTTCTTATATATGTATTTCCTGTATTCGTGTATAACAGTGAGACAAGATGGTGAACTTTGGAAGTCACTAACTAAAATTTTAATCAGTGGCTGAAGCAATTCTAAGCAAAGGGTCGAATTTCTGCTAACAAATACTGAAAGTGCCATATTTAACAAGGGAGCTGAAACGCTATATATATATCTAGCAAAATAAACAGATGACAAAAGAATCTTTCTTAAGGTGATATTTTTTGTTATGCCCAAAACTCTCCAGTTTGTACAGCATATACCATTTGCCGTTTGAGGTCACCACCGAATACGTTTTCAGACAGTAGTACAAAGGGCTATTTTTATGGCCAAGGAAACAACCTATTCCATAGAAACCTAGTGGTAGCAAACACAAAGAATTTGAGTTAGATCCGAGGTTTGTTACATCCTGAGCTCTTCTCCTTTGTTACAGCCATTGAAGTTTTCATCTCAGAAAATACGAATGCCTTCTCTCGTCCAGCCTCCTGGCCACACCAGGAGGAGACCAGTCTATTTTTTTTCATCTCGCAACTGGTGGTGATTTTTAAGCTTAAAACTGCAATACAACAGCCATGAGGAAGCACAGAGCAAACATGAAACTCCCCAGGGGCCGATGGTGTCTTGCAGCTCAATATTTTCGCGTTACATCAGCCAAACAGAAAAGATGCATACAACATCCTGTTAACCACGAGTTATGGTTGCATTTTGAAAGATGGCCGTTGCATTGGGTTATTGGGTTTCGAGGATCTGAATGTACAAGGCAATGTATGCATGGACGTGAAACCTGTGAAGTGAAAAAGTATACATACAGGCATTAGGACTTTGAAAAGAAAGTGTACATGAGCAAAATGGGTGCTTGATAGGATTTTCTTACTAGGAAATGACATTGACGTATTATGTACTTGCTGAAACTGTAGTTGGGAATATGATCTATACAGAAAAGTCAGTGCTCATTAAAGCTCATTAGAAAACTGCTGCAGACTTTATAGCCAAAGGGTGCATGTTTCAAACTTTAGAGGTCAAGTTGCCGTTATGGGGTTGTCTCAGATGCACTTTCCCCATCATCCTTTGCTCTAAGGTACTTTTTATGGCGGTCTCGGTGTTTATACGTCTGACAAGTTGTCACTCTCAGCCCTAATGGTGACCTCATGTATGATTGGTATTAGAGTAAATTGGTTCTAACTATTTGATGAGTTGTGTTCTTTTACCAACTTGAATATTTTCTGGAAAATAGCTTCAAATATGTTTCTCGTAGTTCATTTAAGTGGCAAAGTAGTGTTTGCTGCTATGTTTCAAAAACAGAAAACTGGATTGCCTAAAAGGAGAAGGTCTAATCCCAGGCGATGATTGATGTTGGTAATAGCCGTCCAGCTAATAAGGCCCTGTTAGCAGGTTAGCGATGAAGCTAACAAGTTGTGACCTAATGGCACACACTGATGTTGTGGAGGGTGGCAATTACCAGCAGTTGCTCTTATGTTAAGGGAAAGTGGTGGAAACAGACCAAAAATCGGGACAGATTCTGTTTGCAGCGTGGCCGGCCGGGGCGGGCTAGTTATAAAGCATGTGTAAGAGCTATTCTGACTCTGGATAGGGAATTGCATGTATGCCCACAATCCTGATTTAAATACACTCACCACAATTACATTTTAATGTTAACTAGATGGAAGTGGTATCAAGGGACCTATGTCAAAATGTACTCGAGAAATTACAGTAAAACGCGTTTTCCTTTGAAATCTATTATGGGAGCAAGGATGTGATTTTTAAGCGCAACATTCTTTCCACACAATACAGCGTTATTGGTTTTGTAGTTGATTTCTGTTAGCAGAGCTGGTCCGTACTCGAAGAGTGTTTGAGTTTATTACTGCAGGACAGGATTGGCTATGCTTCTGGGGAGAAGAGGTGGGAATGACTATGTTACGCATGGCTGTCATCCAGCCCCACAAGTCTGAATGCGAGAGACTATATCTGGTAATTCACTGCTATGATGTAGCAGAAATGGGTAACAAACACGGTTAAACACTATTTTCCATTATAAAGGAACTTCAGGCTGCTCGACCAGGGCAGTCACAGTCTTTCAGTGCAGCGCTTGCAAAGCAGAGATCACATTATGAGGAGATGGGGAGATGGGGAAGGTAAGGACCAGATGGTGGTGTGGTTGGTTGTCAACAAGCCAAGTATTTTTTTTTTCAAAAGGGTGGAGAGGCCATGCCATGGTATGGATGGATCCCCAATCACTTTTCAGAACTTGCGCAGTTCTCAAAAGGAAGGGCAGACGGTTTTTGTTTGTCATACGTAACATAAAATAAAATTAGAGATGGTTAACAGTGAATAGCAGGGACATTTTTCACCTCAGGGTACTGGTGATGTCATAGGCCACTCAAGTAAGGGAATGAAAGGGCAGAGAGTAGTGGTGGGTGTTATTTGTCGATTGGCACTATCGTTCAAGAAGAAGTTTAAAGGTCATTATGCCAAATCAAAATCATCCGGTTGACTTACAACCAATTTGGTGGCCTTCTCTGGCTTGAACGACACATGATAAATCCCTATTTGTGCTAGATGTTCCCTGTTGGGTCGCTCAAACTAATTTGAAGTCATTCTTTTTGCTTTCACTGTTGACCGCTTCGAATAATTTTGCCTCAAAGGGGCAATCCTCAAGAGAACTGATTGGGAGCAACTATCACGTTCAGTCAATTACATTGAATCCTACTATGTACTTTAGCAATAACGCCTTCCTTTGGAAGTTTTTCTAAAGGTTTTTACAATGTCAAGTCCTGTTTGCAGTGATAACCTAGTGAGCAAAGCCAAGACAGGAAAGTTTATTCTATTAATTGTCTGCAATCTGTCGATGGAATATAGAACGAGGCAGAAAAATGCGTAGCATATCAGCTGGTGCTTTGCATTGATATACAATTAACACAATCTGAGGAACCTAAGATATAATGCTAGAAAACGCCACAGACTTGATACTTCACTATCATGAATGAATATACTGTGCAAATGAAAGTAAAGAATATAGCATATTGACCTTATATACTCAAGCTACTTAAATTAGCATGCACAAGGTATAGGCAATCCATACACCTACTTCGCCTCTTTTTATTGACCATGAAAGCCTATTTTGACAGACAATTCCAAACTTAACCCAGAGTAAGGAATTCAATACAATCAAATCAGCTGCTTGATGTGAGCAGTACTTCTATCCAGGATGGCTCTACTCCTGGGCTGCTAAGCTTTCTCCATAATCATGCCACATAGTTCACTCTTGAACTTGTTTCTGAAGTGGTTGACAAGGGCAGAAGCATAACCTGAATCCAGGCCTAATCCTTCCACCTCCAGTCACACAGCTGCATTTCTCCGTCCCCTCAATGACAGAGAGAGGCAGGCCGTGGCGTGATAATATAGGCCAGTGTAAGGTTTCAGTATGCAGTCTATGGACTGTCATGCTGATATCTTTTATTTTCCTGGTGCACTTACAGGGCTGCTGTCAAACAAGGCAATTTTTTGTTCCAGGGCAACACCACCTGGCAAAAGGGGAATATCAGGGAACACCTTGATAATAATATACACATGTGGCACCAGCGAGCAAATCTCCTGGATCAGCCCTAGGTCAAGGGGGTTTGCACACCCAGGAAAGGCAATCATAAGGATTACCATTATTTTACACTTATAGGGGGCTAAGAGGGCCATTTCAGTGAAGTCAGTCTCTGTCCTTGCCAGGGCATGAACAAATGAAGCAGGGAACATCAACTGCTTTTTAACGTGACTGGTGTTTTGTGTGTCTTTGGCAGAGGTAAAGGCGAGGACCTCACCATCAATTCCATAGTTTTCTTTCTTATGTCCTCACCTTCTAATTGGCAGCTGCAAAGTAGGTTTTGGAAACGTGGAGAAGGTTTCTTGTCTATCTCTGCTAGTGCATACATTGAAACCTTACTGTCAACAGATGCACTCACCAGTTACCTGGTCAACACACTAAAACATATTCCAATGAATTGTGTGAATTCAATATTTGACTACTCTGTTGCTCTTCATTCTTTAATGAAGTTACGATTTACAGAGCCCTCCATTTGGAATTTAACTTAACAGTTCAGTTAATGTGTGCACAGTGTGCATAGTACACCATACCGCTGAAGATTCTGGAAGGATTTGTAGCTATTCAATCTCATGCACATTTTGAATACAATATCTTTGGTGACCTTCTGTCCCCAATTAATCTTCCCAAAATATTTTTCTAATTTGACAGCAATTTTGAAAAGCCTCAAACTCTTGCTTCTTTCAAAATCCTTGAAAACGTGGCCCTGCTTTATGGATGTTGGGGGTAGCGAAGTACCTTTTTATTCTTTTCTGTAAAAAACGGTCAGCCTTTACGACCTTTGAGGGACTTAAATTGACATGGACACCTGCAATGTGTGGAGTCCAGCAGGACATGGTCTATCATATGCAATTTCTATTGTTAATGTACAGCTATTATTTGAATTGCTGTATCATGAAGGACTACAGTTTAATATATATTTGAACAAAACCCAGGTGACTTAATAAGGATTATTGAATTGCATCAGCCTCCAGTGCATACCTCCTGAGCATCTTAGTGCAAAGGGTAGAGTGATTTTGATTTCTCCTTGACTTAGAAAAGGGCCTAATCGTTAGACAGGAGTTGCTATGCACATGTCATCACATAATGGAAGAGTTTACCTCTTTACATCATAAATAAGGTTTATTACATGGGATGCACGATACAAGTGAACAAACTAAGGAACAAGTGAAGACTTTACACTTTTAGTTTGCTGATGTTGAAATACTGTTCGTGAATGCAGTGCTCTTCACAAGAGATGATTTTGACTATAGTTGCCATTATAAATGTACAGCAGATAAAGATAGCCATGTATGGGTCTGTCACTATTAACTGAGCTTGGAAAATTCTTCTGGGAGAATATGTAAGTTTTTATAAGTAATCTAAACCTCCAGTTCACATCAACATGGTCCACTTGCGTCTTCCATTCAGCCACAAAATCACACGTCTGGTAATAAAAGGTGTGACTCTTTTATTTGTGCAACCAAATTCTGCTTTTAAACTGGTCGTAAGCATCGAGTTTATTCTGTGTCCACAATATGATACACCTTTTCTATGAAACTGTATGTATCTCACTAAGAAGAGTTGTAAGATTCACAAATTCAGGGGCTGTGTCATACTGTCGTTCACAAAAGAGTGAAGACAAAGATGGTTCCTGTGCATTTGTTTTTCCCAAAATTGCCCTGTCCTAAGCACATACATAAACTCAGTAAGTCTGCAATTTAGTGCATGGGATACAAACAGCACAGCTTGGAAACACAGAGCAATAATTACCTACCTGTCTACATTTAATGCTCTAAACTGGGCATTTTCTGTGTTAATATATGCGTGCAGTTTGATAAAATTGAACATACAGTCCCCGTCTGTGTTCGGCACTGAATGGAATCACGATAGGGTTCCAGAAGTATAAAGAGAAGTTAAATGTGTGAACTTATTCTACACCTGGTCGCCCTGTTGAAATAACTTCTGCTTCAGCACTGTCTCTGCATTGTAAAATGAATTTGCATCAATAATGAAACAAAACAAGTTCTTGATAAAGAAGGTATCATTCTTTTCATGCTGCAAGTTAGAGGCATTCTACATTCCATCATATAGGGACATTTTTACCACCTTGACAACATTTGTATCTCTTTGGTAACTTTTTAAAAAGCTAAATTCAACAAAGAATATCTGAAATGTAACATACAAACACTTAAAATAAATTGAAACACTTTCTACTGTGATAAACTTTAGTAGCCTACTATGATGGAAATTCTTCCTAAGACTTTAAACTCTAAATCGTACTTTTTCTGTACACATATGTTGGTCAATAGCTTTGTATGTATCTTAACTTATTTATAACTACCTGGAATTGCACTGTGCTTGTTATTAATTGTAGCCCACAGCAAATGTCGTAGGATATAGACTGCAGCACAAAGGCGATACAACATTAGGTACCAAAGACTCCATGGGGCAGATTTATGAAGGCCTTGCGCCGCCGGTGCGTCATTTTTAACATGGGAAAAAGTGACGCACCGGCGGCCCAAGGCCTTCATAAATCTGCCCCCATATATTTTGATTCTCCTTGCAAGTGGGCTTCAAATCTTGAAATGAGTTTGTCCATGCCCTGGGATAGGTGTAATCTGACCTGGGTGATGAAAGTGACTGTAACTATGTGTGGTGAGGGATGGGTGGAGCCACCTTTTCCCAGTGTGCAACTGCTTTTAAAATGCAACCTAGATATAGAAAGTTAAAATGTTACCTGGATCATAGTTTATGAAAAAAACATGAATCCAGTTAGAATAAGTTTGCCCAATTGCTTATGGTTGAGTAATTCCGAATAGTATTCTATAGAATTATACTAGGTAACTATTAATGATGTCATGGTTTTCACCGAAGGGATCTGAGTGCCATGAAATAAACCACAAGATAAAAGTTGAAGTTGTTTATGATGTCGCACAGAACCCTCAAATAAAAAGAAAACACTTTATTCACAATTATTCATCTACAATTGTATGTTAGATACTCCTCCTTGCCCTCATTAGCTATGCAATTGTTTAGGACATGGGGGATGAGCCATCTCACCCTCTGTTATACACAGTGTCCTGCTACACAACTCAACCACATGGTGGCAATCATTCCCTCCTTGATTGTTATTAAAAAATGAATGCATGCAACCCTCTTACTCACCCCCCCAACCTTTAACATTTCCCTCTCTCAAATATTCATAAGTGATCTAGAGGCTGTTTTTTCAGCCCACCTCACTGCGCTTACTTTTACCCTACCACTTCTGCCCCAATTTAGAAAATATATATCTGTTGTCCTGACAACCTGCCTCACCTCACTCTCTTCGCTTTTATACTTTTGTCAAAATATATAAACATAAAAACATATAACATCTGTCATCTGGTGCCCTACACAATCCTCTTTGCTCCCCCACTCCATACCAAATGTGAATTGGCAGCAGCTCTCTGAGAGACCCATGGCTGACAGGGAACATGACGACTAGTGGAGAACGAGCAGCACCCTCAGACCTCCATCTCCCTTAGGGCCCGTGGAGACAGGAGAGAGGCACGATAAGGCAATTGGGACTAGTGTCTGCCATTCTGCCCTTTGCATCGGTAAATGGAGGCCTGGGTGAGGCAGGGTAACACTGAAGAAGCTAGTGCTTTCTCTGGTGATCTCACAACAATGAAAACATATTTTTTTTCTCACTCTTGTGGTGTGTCATAGCAGTGAATAACCAGGTTCAGAATCCTTTGTTCACACCTGCCGTTCTCAATGAGATTGATGCATAACAAACAAAAACGCTGAAAATCATATAAGGGCGTGTGGCATTAGAATATAACTTGTAATTCGTAAATTGATGGCAATATAGCATATCAAAACTATATGAATTAGGAAAGCAATAAAAAAAACGAAAAACTCTAAGGGAAACGCAACTTACCAGGTGTGAATTCCTTTCCACAAATTCTTAGGTTACACATAATGATCAGATGTATTCCGTTTAAATGTTTGTGGCAGACAGTATCAATTCAGATGCATTGCATAAATATACAGTGATCCTTGGATATTATGTTTATGGCAAACAGTTGTTGTGATTGCTGTTTGATTGCTGCTATTCCTATGTTATTTATAGCATTTGTTTTGTTACAAATAAGGTTAATTAGGATGTTATCACATGTATATAGGTTACTGCTTCATTCGCAAAAGCATCAATTAAAACTTTAGAAAGTAACCAGTTTGTATTGGGTGACCTTTCCTTGAGATGAATACTGAAGTTAAATCATTATTCTGTAAGTTGAGACTGTTTACAAAGTTAGGCGAAGGCAAGGGTAATTATGTAGAACTGAAACTAAACCACTTAACTTTTCCAGGTGCAAGGTTTGCTTTGATTTGTAATTTTCCATCAAATTCTAAAAAAGTTTGAGCAGTTACTGTGTGCATTTCTAAGCAGTGCATGTTCAGCATATACTTACAAAAAAAGAGAGTGGGGGGCATTATTAGTGTGAGCTCTGCTCTGTTCAAAGCGGTAAGAGTCGCTATTTATAGAACCTCCATATTCATTTATGTATTAAAGTTTGTTCCAAATGTTATGCTTCGTGAATGCTATTTTTAAACATATGCGTTTGTTTCTTCATACACAGGCGAAAAGCGTTGGTAAAACAACGTTAAAAACCTGTCAGTTGTGTTGCTTCTAATCACAATCAATATCCAGTCAAATTTAAAAGCATTCGAAGAGAAAATTCCAACCTTTTGTAAAGAGACATAATCCAACTGTCCATCAAATAGTGACCCCTAATACAAAAGAAACTAAAAAAATGTAGGTACTTTGGCCCTCACCAAGAATGGCTGATTAAGCCCTAATGAAGGATGGCCGAAAAAAAAGGTGCTGTAATACCACACCTGGGTCTAGTGTTCCCATTCCTAGCCCACTGTTCTCTCGCCTATCGATATAAGGATCCTCTCTTATGACAAAACACAGTTATACAGTTGCATTATACATACCAAAACAGACCAACACCTTTTTCTTGCGGGAAAACTGTCACAAGTTTATTTGCATTCTCTTATGCATATATATACACTGGTAGGGTTAGCTTATGAGTGCATCACCGTTAAGGACTAACCGCTGACACCCCTCCTGAAACAATCTCCAGCCACCTGGCATTGCTTTGCCATCTCATTCTTTATCCGGTACTGTATCTTACGTACTGGGACTGCGGCCCAATGCTTTTTTATGCGTTTGCTGCACCCGTGCCACCACAGAGAGAGGTAAGGCCAACCTCCAGCTGTCAGGATACCAACTGTCCCTTACGGGATGAAGGGGTTGCTGACACGTTCTTCTTATGGCCACCTATGGCCTGAGGATCTCATTTTTATTAGCCGCCCCATCACCCTCTGATGGGGTATTGATCATCTTTTGGCATAAAGATCACCCATAAGACCCTCCAAGGCTCAGGGTGGCTTACCGTGACCCTGACTCCCCCACCAGTGTAGCTCTAGTGTTCAATCACTGCATCCTAATGCTCTGCGGGCCCAACAAATGTTTCTCACAAACACCTCATTGCCCTGGTCTGATAGGTGCACTCCATCAAGTGCAAAGTAGCCAGGTGTCCTCATGCATAATAGACTGTGCTTCACAAAGCCAAATCCTGAGTTCCCCGTGAACTTCTACACTGCGGCGTTCAGCCTTATCATTGAGGTTTCTACCCCTGAGTGTGTACGATCCCCCCTCCACTCGCCGCTCGGTATTATCTCTGACCAGATTATGTCACATGGGGCAAAATCCACCGCCAATCTAGTCATTGTCACCCTTATGCCATGAAGCAGCTGTCCCCTGCCCAGTGTGGTAAGGTAATTTCCCCCAAGGTGTATCATCATTATGTCTCGCCCTTTCTCACATGCCACCCTGGTATGCCTTATTTTTTGTTCTGGCATAGCCCACTTCATGCCCAGGGTGCCGATCCATGTCACTTGTGTACCAGTGGATCCGCTCCACCCATTGGTGCTTGCCCATCTTGCTGCCCTAACAGCGGAGTGGCCAATCACCCAGACTCTTGTACCTGCATGCAAGGAAAAGGAATGCTTAGAGTGCCGCGCTGGATGTAATGACCCTATAACCCTTCCTTCTTTTTGCTGAACTCTTGTTCCATGCGGTTTTAATTCTTAGCTCCTCACATCGAGCTTGCTCCGTGGCGCTTCAGTACATCAATTAGCACACTTTCTGTTTAAAATATTTCTTTGTCACTGCACATTAAAACATCTACCTCTATATTGCACTCATGCTGATTCCAAATTACATCATTGTGGAATTGTCACTTTGCATCCACCTTTGTCGTTTGGCAGGTGTGGCGGCTTGCCTATGGGGGAGTGCCACGGGCCCTAGTGTCCCTTCTTTCCTGGTGACTGGTGTGTGCCCCAGATGGTCTCCCTGCATGCCAATGCTCAAATCTAAAGCTTGTATTTGTATGATGTCTAATGACCAATGTGTTTATTCTGTCGCACGATAGGCCTTCCCTAAATATTGTCATGGCTGCCCCTATCCTAAATAAATGTGTGGAGTATGCTTCCTTGGTGTAACTTGCCTTTTTTAGGGCTTGGCCAGGATTCTGCTGAACTGGATTCTAGTGAGTGGTATGCTATCCTCATGTATAAGGAAGAAACCTGTGATGTGTCTGCAGTATCTGCTCCCCTCTAGGCCATGCAGGGTGATGGTTGCACCTTTTCCTGCCTGATCTGTTTTGGAGCTCCTCACCGTAAAGTGCAGCTGTGTCTCCAAACCTCCACATCCTGTGCTGCCAGAGCTTTCATCATTGTGTCCCCTTTAGAGTGTGCCACTAGCTCGGAGCATCTTAGGGTGGAGAAAAACCCCAGAGCAAAAGCTGCCTTAAACAGTGTTTCTTTGTACCCGTTGGAGCACATGCCCTCCAGCTTGTCCAGTATCTTCAATAGCATTCCAAACTCTATTGGCAGGCTGTTGTCCGCTACTCTGGGCTCTTCCAGCGCCCAACCTTTTAAAGCTGCCCTCAGAGGGAAATTGTTAGTGGGGTCCACCTGCCCTGCTAGTTTGGTGAGATAAGCGATCGCTATCACATGCCTGGCTACCCAGGCATGGGATTTCTTGTAGTCCTTTGTCCATAGATTAGATTAGATTAGATTAGATTAGAGTATTTATAGAGCGCATGGCTGCCTCGGCAAAAAGGCATCCCAGCGCTAGAGCAGAGCAGAGCGGTGAACAAAGGAAGGGAGCTAAATCTCTGAGAAAAGCCACGTTTTTACGTGCCGTCTGAAGGTGTTATGGTCTGGTTCAGCACGAATGAAAAGAGGGAGGGAGTTCCATAATGTCGGTGCCAAGCGTCTGAAAGACCGACCGCCAGATCCGGCCTTACATATACGCGGAGTGCGTGCAAGACACTGGTTTGAAGAGCGCAGTACTCGAGCTGGAGTGTATAGGGTGCACAACTCATTAAGAATGTCTGGCTATACCTGTCAGTATGTTGTGCATGGTACTGAGTGTCTTGAAGTTGACCCGCTGCTCAATGGGGAGCCAATGAAGACGATGGAGAAGGTTGGAGGCATGGCTGAACTTCGGCATAGCAAAGATGGCGCGTTCTGGACCCGTTGCAATCTCCTCATCACAGATTTGTTAGAACCAAGGAGAAGAACATTGCAATAGTCCAGACGGGCCACGAATTGATGCACCCTGGCTTCCATCTCTGCTGGGTTTCCACTAGCTTTTCTATCTATTACAGAATTAACGTTGCATAACATTTCTAGTACCTCTCCCTGGTGCTTTGCGCTATTGCCTGCTCACCTAGGGCCATCAGTCTGGGGTCTACTGCACCAGTCTCCACCTGTCCTCTTGGAAAGGCGTCATCACTTGAATTGCCTCAGGGCAGAAAGTGCATCAGCTGCAGTGCTCTTTATGGCTTGTACATGGAGCGTACCGAAGTCAATGTTGCCTTAAAGGCAAGCCTTGACCCGTTCTCTGATCAGGCCTAGTAAGATGGGGCATTTTCATGTCTGAGCGTTAATTGCATGCACTACTGCCATGTTGTCAGACCAAAAGACAATCTCCTTATCCTGTAGCTTCATGTGCCATAGCTTAAGTGCCAACGCTATGGGGAAGAGATCTAGGACTGCCACATTCTTTGTGATGCCCTTCTTGAGCCAAACGTTGGGCCACTTCGCTGCGCACCAGGGGGATCCGAGTATAACTCCGAAACCTTTGCACCCTGATGTGTCCATGAGGAGGCTAGGATGCTGGTTGGTTGCCTGTGGGGCTCGCCATATCAGGGCACATTGAAGTTTCTGAGTAATGCAGCCCATGATCAGGTCCGTCTTGATCCCCTGGTTCAGCCGAACCAAGTGATGCTTCTTGACTGCCTTTGACGAGGTCCTGGCCAATCTGTGAGCAAAAGGTCTACCTGCTGGGAATACTCTGGCAGCAAAGGTGAGCCTGCCTAACAAGCTCTGGATGTGTCCTAGTGTAACTTTCTCCTTAGCCGGCATGCTTTTGATCTCCATGCAAAGGTTCAATATTTTGTCCTGTGGCAAACGAGACATGCCTTTCTCCGTGTCTAGCTCTATGCCCAAGAATGTGAGGGCCTGGGTGGGACCTTGTGTTGTCTTGGGTACCAGTGGCACCCCTACCTCGTTGGAGAGTTCCAGAAAAGCAGTCAATGTCTCCTAGCAATTGTGGGTGCCTGCTTTTCTGACCAATAGTAAGTCATTCAGGTTGTGTAATAACAGTCCCTTGCACACGCTGACAGTATATATTATGTATCATTGATTTTAATAAAAACATATTGTTCCTCTGTTGAACCAGTCATTTCAGATGAATCATGTGATCCTTAGCCAACACGTGTTTTGTCCCACTTAATTGTTGTGCGCAGTCACTTCTTCAGGCTTCTAATCTCTTTGTATGGATCCTCAGTTCTTGTTGTATTTCCGACCCTGAAGCAGCCCTGCTACTGAACAGAGGTTTTTCATTTATGCCAGCAAAGTTTTGGCTGCTGGTAAGAGGGACTCACTTAGCCCCCAAAGAGTGTTTTTAAGCCACTGGAGTCAAGCTATCCTGGCAGAAGACGGCTGATAGCCAGAAACCGGTCCTAGGGTGCTTGATTCCGGTCCAGGGAAGACATGGCTTGGCAGTTTGGGCTGGACTGTTCCCGTGAGGCACAGGGTCAAGACTGATTTGCATATGGCCATGTCTGAACTGGGGTGGCTTGGTGAGCAAAATAACGATGGATTAAACCCAGATCTGTGACTGGGGTGAATGTTTTGCCATTGTGCAACACTCCGTCCATCATCTTGTGTCTTTTGCTGTTCACCCTATGTGAGAAGGGTATGCCCAGACGTGGATCCCTTGCTCACTAAGCCACTGGACTCAAGCTATCTAGGCTGAAGATGGCTGATAGCCAGAAACTGGTCCTAGGATGCATGATTCCGGTCCATGGAAGACATGGCTTTGCAGTTCGGGCTGGACTGTTCCCATGAGGCACAGGGTGAAGACTGATTTGCATATGGCCATGTCTGAACTGGGGTGGCTTGGTGAGCAAAGTAAGGATGGATTAAACCCAGATCTGTGACTGGGGGTGAATGTCTTACCATTGTGCAACATTCCGTCCATCATCTTTTGTGTTTTGCTGTTCACCCTATGTTGGAAGGGTATGCCCAGACGTGGGTCCCTTGCTTACTAAGCCACTGGAGTCAAGCTATCCAGGCTGAAGAAGGCTGGTAGCCAGAAACCGGTCATAGGATGCTTGATTCCGGTCCAGGGAAGACATGGCTTGGCAGTACGGGCTGGACTGTTCCCATGAGGCACAGGGTCAAGACTGATTTGCATATGGCCATGTCTGAACTGTGGTGACTTGGTGAGCAAAATAACGATGGACTAAACCAAGATCTGTGACTTGGGGTGAATGTTTTGCCATTGTGCAAAATTCCGTCCATCCTCTTGTGTGTTTTGCTATTTTTACTATACCACGACGTCATTCTTCATGATGGATTTATGACTTATACACACAAGATCCACACTAAAGAAAATAAGTCTGGAATACACTAAATCTTGGACACAGTAATCACTGTTGCCCTTTTACTGTGCAAATAACACTGGAGTACTAGAACCCATTCCGGGTCGGAAATACAAACGGAACTGAAGATCCATACAAAGAGATTAGAGCCCTGAAGAAGTCGCTGCACACAACAATTAAGCGCGACAAAATACTTGTTGGCGAAGGATCTCAAGATTAAACTGTAATGACTGGATCAACAGAGGAACAATGTGTTTTTTAATAATGTCAATGATACATAATATATACTGTTGGCGTGTGCAAGGGACTGTTGTTTTGGTTTCAGTGGTTATCCATACATTGGAGAGGAGGGTGGCTCTCCCTATCCTTATGCACCGCAATCATAATTTACACTAGTATATAATCACTGCATATTTCCCAGGAGCGCCATTACCCTACGCAATCCACCGACCAAGAAGTCCCTCATCCAGGTAGTGCATGGCACTCCCCGGGGGCCCTTTGTTTTGAATGCCCATTCCAGGAAGGAGCTGAATGCTTCAAAGTGTGAACAGGACACCGAGCAGCCCATTGGCATGCATTTGTCCAAATAGAGTTTTTCTCGCCAAATCATGCCAAGCAGGTGGAAACTGTGGGGGTAAACTGGTAGTAACCTGAATGCAGATTCCAAGTCCGCCTGTGCTAGCAGTGGACATGGTCCTGCCTGGCACATCAGTGCTACTGCATCATTTAAGGAGGCGTATGTCACTGAACATGTACCTTCAGCTATGCAGTTGCTCGCGGATGAACCCTTGGGGTAGGCAGATGGTGGATTAAGCAGAATTTACCCTTTTCCTTCTTGGGCACAACACTTAGTGGTGAAACAATCAAGTTTGCGTGTGGGGTGTTGTCGAAAAGGCCTACTCTCCGTAAATGGCATTCTTTCACCAATTTACTGTCTACAACTAAAGGCAGTTCTCTAGCTGATTTCAAATGTGTTGCCATTCACACTACTAGTGGGCCTATGTACAGGATTGTGAATGCATCTTTGAACCCATTGAATAGTAAATCTCATGCATGGGGCCAGGGGCCGCTAAGATGTCGAACTTGATAAGAGAGGGGGGGGGGTGATTGACCTCATTTCTGCTCGGTGCTGTGCCCTGCACTCTTAGGTTTGTCTTGCCTTGGGCCCCGTCTCCCACAAGCTGATGCTAAGTGGGTCCGGCGCACTTGGCACATGTGTGATTAAACTTGCAGGCTGTCCCAGATATGCATGCCTCGTCGTTGTACAATCTGCATACAGCGTCTCCATGTCTCTGCGTGTGCTGGCCCCTGTAGCCAAAACCCCCTCCTGCACCCTTGAAAAGGTTGCCTCCATGCTGATAAAGCCTTCCTATAGTATGTACAGCCCCTGTTGAATCCCTGCTGTGGTGTATAAGCTTTATGTCCTCAGTCCTTGCTGGTGGTGCTGCTGGTGGTAGCATTTCTGGCCCTCATGTTTTGGATCCATGGTTCAACGTCCTGCTGTCCCATGTCATTGTGTGTGTATAATCCATTTTCTGCCTGAAATCCCTATTGTATGTTAACCACCCTGTCCCACCATTCAGGTTGCCCTTGTCTTGGATGATCCTTTTGTAGCTGCATAATGCTGGACCCTGTACAGGAAACCTTTCTATTATTAAGGTTGACAGGATTGAAAATGCTTCAAGCCAGTTGTCTAGCGTCTCCTCAGGCCTGGGTCTGCACCTAAGTTTCCTGTCCTCCTTTTTGCATGTCAACTTGGTTTTGTCAGTGCCCTCTTTGCTGTGCATCAGTAATAAGAAGATATCTATAGATTCCAGTTTCCAAATCTTCTCCTTTGCGGCTAGTGGTATTCTCCTTGCTAGCGATGTCCTGCCAGATAGGATGGGTGCTGGGGGTGTGTACACTACCTGTGCGGTCTCTACACTTATGATCCCTCCCTGACCTGTCGCAGTCCTTCCTGTGCTACTACATAATGTGTTGCCTGTGTTAGCGCTTGTGGGGGTGTCCCCCTTCTCAGGGTTGGCTTGCAGTGTTCCTTTGTTCTGTCCCCAAACATAGCTGGGGCCTTGCCCCCCATTGTCCCTCTTTCTTCCTGCCAACGCGCTGGACTCTGTTGGGGTTTTAACTGTGGCGATCCACCATCTTACCCAACTGCCCCTTTATCGTCGCTTTCTTTTGGCTGCCAAGTTGCTTTGTCATGTCACTTGCGCTGGTCATCTGTGGGAGCTATGTTGATACCTGTTGGCTCGCCATGCTTTGTTGCAGCAAACTGAACACTGATGGGGTTGAGGTTAGCGGTACCTTCCTTGATTTCCTCTGTTTGGGTGTACTGCTGGGTCTCGCCGTCCTTCCCCTCTTGCGGGTGTTGGGGGGTCTTGGCTCATGGAAGCCATGCCCGTGTCTGAATCTTGTGGTCTTCCACAGTTGCCCGTTGCCCTGTTGTGGGGTGCCAAGAGAGTTGCTGCTACTTGATCTTCCAGAGCCCATATGGCCCAGTTGGCTACCCGAGCTTGAGCCAACGCTGTAAATCCTGCCCAGAAAGCTGCATTCGCCACCTCACTTGTTTCTGCTCCAGGGTCAGGGGTCACATCAATGGAGAATAGGGCCTGCAAGCTTTGCTCCTCCATTCTTGGCTGGTTCTGCGTGGCGATGCAACGCTGCCTTCCAATTGACTGCCCTTGCTGGAACAAAATATTAAAGTCATCTATCTCTCGCCTGCTTATGTTTTCGCTCTGCTGCACTGTTTTGGTGGTGTGTCCAGGGGTACACAATCAAAATATTGAGTTGTAAATATCGACCTACACAAATATCGAGTCAGAAATATTGAGGATAAAGAATATCGATGTCAAGAATATCGTTGGACAGAATATCGACACTAAGGTAAGTAATATCGATGTTATTAATAACGATGTAAGTAATATCAAAGTTAGTAATATCGATATCAAATATATTGATGTTAGTAATTTCGATGTTACTAATATCGATATTTGTACTATTGTTATGTATTTTAGTATGTATTTAATATGTTTGTTAAGTATTTTGTTTTAAGTTATATGTGTACTATTTGTATATATTTATAATGGTATTTTTAAGTCAATTTTATGTTTTAGTACCGGAGCGGGTTGTGGGTTTATAGGGGAATAGGGTGGGAAGTAATTTAATTATATTAAATTATTTAATAATTTTTAGCAATTATAAATTAATTTTAATTTATTTTTGCGTTTAAGCTCTGTAGCGGGTAGTGGGTTTATAGGGGAATTGGGTGGAAAGTATTTTAATTGTAATTAATTAATTAATTATTTTTATTAATTGTTATTGATAATTTATGTATTATTAATTAATTGTTAATTGGCAGTTAATAATTTTAATTGTTAATTAATTGTTTAATTGGTAATTAATATTTGTATATCATTTATTTAATTGGTAATTAATGTTTGTAATTGGTAGTTAATGTTTGTAATTGGTAATTAATGTATGTAATTTGTAAATAATTTTTGTAATTGGTAATTAATTAATTTAATTGGTCATTAAAAATATTTTTGGGGGAATTAAATGTAAATAATCTGTAAATAATGTGTTATAAAAAGTCTTTTTTGGTATACAAATAATTTTATTGTTTAATGTTTTTTAATTGGTAATCAATTATTAATAATACGTTTTTTTCCAGTATTATATTGCTTAATATTTATTATTTTGTAACTATTATTTATGAATTGATATTTATTGTTAATTTATTGTTAATTATTTATTCAAATCTATTTTTTTTATATTAATGGGTATTTTTAAATGATGTTTAGTTATTTAAAAAAAAATACTAATAATTTGAAACATAAAAATTATTTCGAAGTATGGTATATTTAATTTTATGGTATCCAATGCTTTAGTTACTGTTGTAGTCTCTGGAGAGGGAATACTAATTTTTACCCCTACGCTATCCAACGCTTTCCCTACTATTGCACTCTCTGGAGTTGGATTAGTAATTTTTACACCTACGCTATCCCACGCCTTCCCTACTGTTGCACTCTCTGGAGTGGGAATAGTAATTTTTACCCCTACGCTATCCAACGCTTTCCCTACTGTTGCACTCTCTGTAGTTGGAATAGTAATTTTTACCCCTACGCTATCCAACGCATTCCCTACTGTTGCACTCTCTGGAGTGGGAATAGTAATTTTTACCCCTACGCTATCCAACGCTTTCCCTACTGTTGCACTTTCTGGAGTTGGAATAGTAGTTTGTACCCCTACGCTATCCCACGCCTTCCCTACTGTTGCACTCTTTTGAGTGGGAATAGTAATTTTTACCCCTACGCTATCCAACGCTTTCCCTACTGTTGCACTCTCTGGAGTTGGAATAGTAATTTTTACCCCTACGCTATCCAGCGCTTTCCCTACTGTTTGACTCTCTGGAGTGGGAATAGTAATTTTTACCACTACGCTATCCAATGCTTTCCCTACTGTTGCACTCTCTGGAGTTGGAATAGTAATTTTTACCCCTACGCTATCCAGCGCTTTCCCTACTGTTTGACTCTCTGGAGTGGGAATAGTAATTTTTACCCTTATGCTATCCAACGCTTTCTCGACTGTTGCACTCTCTGGAGTTGGAATAGTAATTTTTACCCCTACGCTATCCAGCACTTTCCCTACTGTTTAACTCTCTGAAGTGGGAATAGTAATTTTTACCACTACGCTATCCAACGCTTTCCCTACTGGTGCACTCTCTGGAGTTGGAATAGTAATTTTTACCCCTACGCTATCCAGCGCTTCCCCTACTGTTTGACTCTCTGGAGTTGGAATAGTAATTTTTAGCCTTACGCTATCCAACGCTTTCCCTACTGGTACACTCTCTGTAGTGGGTATAGTAATTTTTACCCCTACGCTATCCAATGCTTTCCCTACTGTAGCACTCTCTGGAGTTGGAATAGTAATTTGTACCCCTACGCTATCCAAGGCTTTCCCTACTGTTGCACTCTCTGGAGTGGGAATAGTAAATTGTGCCCATCCGCTATCCAACGCTTTCCCTACTGTTGCACTCTCTGGAGTTGGAATAGTAATTTTTACCCCTACGCTATCCAGCGCTTTCCCTACTGTTTCACTCTCTGGAGTTGGAATAGTAATTTTTACCCCTACGCTATCCAACGTTTTCCCTACTGTTGCACCCTCTGGAGTTCGAATAGTAATTTTTCAACCTACGCTATCCAACGCGTTCCCTACTGTTGCACTCACTGGAGTGGGAATAGTAATTTTTACCCCTACACTATCCAACGCATTCCCTACTGTTGAATCCTTTGGAGTTGGAATAGTAATTTTTACTCTTACGCTATCCAACGCTTTCCCTAATGTTGCACCCTCTGGAGTTTGAATATTAATTTTTACCCTTACGCTATCCAATATTATTATTTATATTTATTTATGTATTTAATATGTTACATAATGTTGTATTTAATTAATTTTTAAAATATTGAAAGTATTTTTAATTGTTTTTATTTATTAAATATAATTATGTATTAATATTTATGTTCATATTTTATGAGTGTTGATGTATTTGTAATTTAGAGTATTTGTAAATTTATTTTTATTAATTGAAAAAAATATATATTATTATTAATTAAGTATATAATATATATTGTATGTTTATTTTTAATTAAATGTTAAATATGTATTATTTATTCATTTTAAACATTATAACATATTTTTAAATAAGTTTAAATTATATATAAGTATTATGTATTTAATTTAACATTTTAAATGTGAAAAAAAAACTATTTTTTTAATTACGATATTTTTAACATCGATATTTTAGTTTCGATATTTTTGTACTTACCATTTTGTAGATAGGGTGTCGATATATCTGCCTTCGATATTCCAGCGTCGATATTTTGTCTGTCGATATTCTGAGCCTCGATATTCTGTCATAGATTCGTGTCCAGGCACTGTCCCTTTCCAGCTGCTTTCCCCAATGTCCCGCCGTTGGCCCCTACCCTTGACTACCCCCTTTCTACGTGCCTGTTCCGTAACCCGGTACTTACTCGTTCACCCGCGCTTGAAGCGATCTATCTTGTAATACCTCTCCCCAGCTCTCTTGCTTCAGTGGTGCACTTGCAAGTTGCCTGGAATGACAAAGCAACTTATAGGGCTATCCAGCCAATGTGATACCTGTGTTTTATCCTGAGCTCCAGAGTTCCCTCTTGTAGTACCCTGGCGCCCACTTTTTCTAAATTTTGGTCATTCTCACAAGGACCTCTCTTTTCCGACTTTGTGTGTCCTTTTCTCTTACCTCCAAGTGTCCTTTGTGCTTTGTTTTTCACCAACTGCGTCTGCATGATTTCAGTGCTTGGTTACTTCTGAAACTTAAAAATAACTTGTCACTACTGTGCCTTCTTACTGTTTGGGCTGGGGAGGTGGAGGGTGGGGGTCAGAATCCTAAACAGAAATATTAGCAGCTTGCTTGCAGACCCTGCTATGTCACGCTGTCTGGCCTGAGATCATCCCTGCTGTGGAGGTTGCTCTGACGACCCCCCTCCTGCCAGTGCCCGAGTGTCACCAACTATACCTCTTGTTCGCCTCACTTACCTTTCTCGTCCTGGTGTAGGAACTGGTTGTTTCGGGACTTGCCACCCTTGAAGGGCCGGGATAAAGGGGGAGGTGGGGGTGGTGTTTTGTCCATGTTTGCCAATATATCTTAAAATAAAACAACGATCAAATGCCTGTCGAGTACAACGTGTAATATTCATTTTTGAAAGTTTTAGTTTTTTGGCTGCAAAAACAGTTGAGGAGTGCCATCCGGTGGCCTAAACACCTTGTGTCACCATAGAAGATGACATCATGTGATGGGCTCCGTAGGTGTTGAAACCTCGGGCCCGTGCTTTAATTGCATCATTAATATGCTTAAACAGAAACACGCAAACTGATGATGTACTAGGTGGAACACAAGCTTGTGCGCCAACTATCCAGTTCACATCTACTACTCCGACCGTTAGGATGCCATGAAGACACCTCCAGCGATTGTGCTCCACCACTCTCTGATAACATAGACAATGAGATTTCTAACAAGCGCATCCATATACTCTACAACGTGGCATAATCATTCTGTAAAACAGTGGAGCAGTGCCATCTGATGGCCTAAACACCTCATGTCCCACAGATGATGGCAACATGTGAAGGGCTCTGTAGGTGCTGAAGCCTCGGGCTCCATACTTTAATTGCATTAACATATAAAAAGAAACACACAAACTGATGAGGGACTGGGTGGAACAACAAGGGTTTCGCCCCCAACCATCAGGTTCGCATCCAATTGCTCCGACCGTTAGACATAGCAAATTATGCTCCACGATTGGGTGGCGGTATCCCATATTATTGTTTCCATGGCCCCTTGCTTATATTATGATATTCACAGTGGCATACATACTCTGTTAGCGGCTGCGAACTCTGTTCACCACACCGTGCAGAGTTTTGGCGGTTGGTGAAGGCCTCCCAGAGCAAACTAATCACCCCCGGTGCTCACACTCCCCCGCTACTTTGACCTTTTACCCTGCCATCGCACCTGGAGACCTAAGATTGCCACCTTAAACCCCTTGCACACAACAGCGACCTGTAGGCCACATCAAAGGAGGATCCCCCAACCCTTGTCACACAATGCTGCTCCTCCGCAAAACACGCATGCACCATTGGAATTGTGACAGGGGGGCAGGTGGCAGCAGCGTCCAAACTTTTTGCTGCATGACCGATTGCTTAAAAGTGGGCTGAGTTAATGTTATGTTATGTTATTTTACTGAGACTTCTAAAGCGCTCTGTTACCCTGAGGTGTCCTGGCGCTGTGCACTACCAACCTAGAGAAAGTCTGTAACTGTTAACTAAAATGACCATTTAAGTAAATAGTCACGTTTTTAATTCTTTCCTGAAGGGGAGTAGCTCAGTTGAGTTTCTAAGATGGAAAGGCAGGCTGTTTGCAAGCGTTAGTGGCACAGTGACGAAAGCTCCTTCCACCCCAACTAGTCTTGTTATAGTGGTGGAGGATAGCTTGTTTGGCTTGCGAAGAGCGCAGAGCTCTTCCAGGAACATACCATTGTATCCAGTGTTTCAAGAAGTCAGGAGCATTGCCATTAAGGGCCTTAAAAACTATACACAAGGCCTTAAACTGTACCCGTAGTTTAACGGGCAGCCAAGGAAGAATTCTGAGTACCAACCTCACCAAGACAAACCTGGGTGTACCTGTAAGCAGCCTGGCAACCGCATTCTGCACGATCTGGAGTCTGACCAAATGTCTCTTCTGGATGCTGATATAGAGACTATTGCAGTAATCCAGCCGTGACAGTCTGTCTTCCGGGAAGAGTAATTTAATTTTCCTCAGAGTTCTAAGAATGAAAAAACAGGATGAGACGACCCTACTAATTTGGTCACTGAAGGAAAGTTTCAAATCAAGGATCTGTCCTAGATTTTTTGCTCTTTCCACAGGGACTGGAGGCATGCCCATTGCATTTTGCCACCAGTCAGGTGTCCTAAGGTTGATGATGTTCCCGAATACAATCACCTCAGTTTTCCCTCCATTAAGGATCTAATCATTGCCAGTAGTGCAACATATACATTAAATAATGTAGGACTAAGCGAGGACCCTTGTGGCACTCCACAAGGGAGAGAGAAGGGCTTCGATCTATCTCTGCCAAGGTCCACAGTTTGTATTCTACTGGTCAGGAAAGATTTCAAGGGATCCCAAGCCTTGCCTTGGACCCGGACCGCAGATAGACGGTCCATCAAAACTTCGTGATGGACCGTATCAAATGCGGCCGAAAGGTCCGGCATGATGAGTATGGCAGCCCGCCCTGGTCCAAAGCCTCTCTGATCTCCTCAGTGGATTTGATCAGTGCCAACTCGGTGCTATGTTCCGCATGGAAGCCAAACTGTGTGGTGTCTAGCAAAGAGTTAGTCTGAAGGAACAGGCTGAGTTGGCGATTCATAGCCTTCTCAATCATCTTTCCTGGGAAGGGACATGAGAAATAGGTCTATAATTGCTTGGGTCCTTTGGATCCAGATTAGATTTCTGAAGTAGGGGGAGAATAGATGCTGTTTTCCAGGGTCCCGGAAAATGACCAGTATTAAAAATGGACCCAAACAATGGGGTAAGAACCTCCCAATGATTTCTGGAACCAGTTTCAGTACCATGACTGGACATGGGTCCAGAGGGGAGCCTGGTCGAATCTCTAGCAGTAATTTGGTAACTCCAAGTAGATCCAGTGATGAAAATTGATTTAGTCTGGGAGTAGGCCTGTTGTTCCCAGAAAGCCTGGTTATGACTGCCTCATTGATGACAGTAGGCTTAAGAGTAAAGGAGGAAAAAATGTGTTCGACCTTTTGTAGAAAGAAGGCAACCAGAGATTCACATAGTTCAGAGTTGCTTTCTATCTTGGGGCTAGAGGAGGTAGTAAGTGAGAAAATTGTATTAAACAGAACTTTGGATGAGGATCCAGCGTTTCTCATTTGTTCCCCGAAGTATACCTTTTTAGTTTCAGAGAGCAGTTTTTTATAATTGGAAACACTTACTTTATAGGCTCTCTATCAGAGTTTTTGTACTCTCTCCTCCAGCCTCTCTCTAGCTTCTTACAGTCTAGTTTAGGAGTTTTTAAATTTTCTGTATACCACGGGGCAGAAGAATGCACCATTTGCCTGGCACTAATTACCTACAGACAGAATCCACCCAATCCGTGAGGTGGCCGTAGCTTTTTCTACATTAGAAGATGGTGCGGGTATTGAGGCTTTTAAAAGATTTCCTAATGCTAGGCTGTCAATGTTTTTCCAGGCCCTTGTAATTGTAAAGGCTTTAAAGAAGGTTTGGGTTGATGGTGCTTAGCTTGTTTAAATTCAAATAAAATTGCCGCATAATCAGTCCAGGTAAGAGGTACTGTGTTTGTATAAACAAGATTGGGGTTATTGGAGAAAATATTGTCTAGTGTATGTCTAGTGTATGTCCTGCGGAATGAGTGGGATCTGTCACAAACTGCTTACGGTCACCTCCACTAAAAATTACATTGTCAGTATCAGTAAAATATTCATGATGAAAATTGAAATCTCCCATAACCGCAAAAAACGTATCGCACAGTCCTTCCTCTAAAAGTATTCCAATGGAATCTAAAAACACAACCCTAGGTCAGTAGAGGAGGATAGCGTTAACCGCATGCGTGCGGCATGATTTCCGCTCCTGTGCTGAGATTTTTCATATCGCACTTTACATGACGAGCTGGGCTCGTCATGAGCGTGCGAGGAGGCTACCTCATGACGAGCCCAGCTCGTCATGAGCGTCGAAGGGGTTAAATGTGTCATGATCGGATATTTGAATATTAATTGACAATGCCTCACATGCCTGATTAGAAGCTTTAACAAAAGAGTGTTTCAAAGAGTCATGATAAATAACTGCCAGCTAATCAAGGGCAAGAAAGCAGTTGCCTCAGTCCCCCACATCGTGCCGAGTTGTGGCGGGTAGTGCAGGTCTACCAATGCTGTGATCTTCCACCCTTGCAGTAGTTCCCGGAGGCCTGAAACTGACACCTGAATCACCTCACATGTACACTGCCCGACAGGCAGAGCCAGAGGACTGAGTCTCCCGTCCGGTGCACCGCGACAAGCCAGGCAAGCGCCAACATTAAGGTGTTTTTTTTTGTGCTGGCCCCCACTGCTGAGGGGAAGGCCAGTACCCAAGAAGGCAGACCCTTTCCCCCCTTGAAAGGCACTGCCGCCTTTACGCCAGACTGGCCGTGGGGATCAGGGTCATGGCTGCCGGTCATCCATATGTGAACAGGTGACAATCTGCAAATCTCCAGAGGCATGTGGGGCAGAGGTTACGACTCACTGTAATAACTTTGAAGCGACTCCTAACCCGGAATGACCTGAGGCAACGTGAGCAATTCCTCTGCTGGACCCAACACGACCTGAGGTGGCGTGGCCCAAAACCTTCTGCTGCTGGGCAGAAAAGAGGAATTGCCCAGGTGAGAAGCCCACCTAAATAGCCTTCCGCCTCCCGGAAGTTCATCGTCCAAGGGGAGGCGAGATCTAGCTTGTGTGGTTGTCCCCTTCCGGCGAGGTGGCCATAGAAAAAATACTAGCCCCTCCAGAGGCAATGGGGAAACGCTATGGGGCTGTCCCCTCTAGGGTCCCCCTGCGGGGGATGTGGCTATCCACGTTCATTATGAGTTGCACAGTACTGGTGCAGATTTAAAACACTGTAAATTCTCATCCTAATTTACTATTACAGTACAGTAACTCCTACCCAGCAAAATGAAATTACAAGTTAAACCTCATGGAATTGGGAATTACCTCATGAAACCTATTTCTCCGGTCAGTAATATCACACGGATTTTCCAGTTCCATAGTGCTTAATGCATACATGTATTACTTTTTCAGAGAAAGTAGCAAATGTAGGGACCATTGGTTGGGTAGGAGGGTAAGGGAGGGCAGAGTAGATGAGGAACGTGTAAGGTTATTTCTGGAAAGGAGGGTGGGACATTTCTTAATCATTCCTAACAGATAAAAGGGGAAGTACACTTGGCTGCTGCTTCAGCCAAAGCCTTCAGCGATTTTATCATAGGAAATTACAGGATGGTAAAATTGGGTCTTATTCTCACATTCTTGGAAAAACTGGCTGTGAAAAAATGACCCACATGGAGTCAGGTGGAAGGAATTCCATAGCTAATACCGTTTTAGCTGATTTGCACTCAGGGCCTTAGTACCATTGCTGAAATCTGGTATTACAGGACATTTTCAGGACCATGTGATGTTCAGTAACTGGTATGGAAAAGAACAGACAGAAATCAATGTTATGCCATCTTTTCTTCAGAAATGTTCGAACAAGTTTCAGCTAGTACATTTGTGTTTGGGACAAAGAGCAGTATTAAAATATGATAACCCTACATGCAATAATAACGCATAACTAATAATTCCATGTTGGGTGGAAACTACTGTTTCTGGTAAAATCTGAACGAAAAGGCCACTTGTGATCAGGGCCTTGGCACTCGAAACACTTTTTCAGAAGCCCGTCCAACAACAGGAAGTTGAAATATAATTTTGCTTGCAGTAAAATCTTACCATCATTAAATCTGTGACTTAGCATGAGCACTTTCCATTTCACTTTGCTTGGAGCACGTTGCTTGGGTTATATTGGCGATGAAGAGAGACAAACAATTGTGTAACAATATGTACTCTACATAACCAACTCTTGTGTATTTTGACTTCTTTCCAAATTTAATTTACATACATCTGAGAGAATTGTGCAAAGCTCCCACTGAAGTTGATAAGACTTTACAAACTATTTTCGGCAGAATCACATGTGATTGAGAACTTTTTCCATGGACTCATTCCAAGAATTTGGCTCCCAAGGCTATTAGGCAGTCAAAGGTACTTGTCTTTAAAGTTGACCTTCAATCTTTTTGATGTGGAAAAGAGAAACCAAGGTGAAAAATCCCATACCTATGCCCAAACTGTGTTAGCAGATGTTGAGCTACTGAGAAAAAAGTGATGGGTGATATGTATGAATTAATCTACACGACTGTTCTTTATTGAGGGTCGCTTTGAAGTCCATCATCTTTTATTGGACAGTGCATCACTACAACCTTGATCCAGGTCCAATGGAAACAGTGCTGATTAAACCAATAAGCAAGACCCTTCTTAACGGAAACACAGTTTACCCCAATTTCTACCTTACTTTGCCTCCGCTGTGAGGTGAAGTTTGAGGCCCTTTAAACAGTGTCCTACAGTTTGCATATCAGTTTGCATATCTGGGCATACCCATTGCACTGAGGTGCCACTGAGAAAAACAAAAAGTGATAGTTGGAATGCTTGTACCAGTCTCAACTACTGGTAATTATTATGGGCCATACAAAGCTCACTCTGAAATACTGGACCCAGTCTGTAGTGGTTCAGTGATCAAAAACTCAATAGGCTGGAATGCGGACCAGAACTGTTACTAGTGGCTGAAAAAAATCAAATCATATCACAAAGTAACCTTTAATATTGCTCATAAAACTAGAATTACTTCTAATATCTAACATGTTAGAATAGGTTACACAAAACTTGTCTTCGAGGATTTATTCAGTCCTGGAACAGAGACTAGAAAAACTGTGAGACATGGTGACAACAAATGTGTTGGGGCTCAATTGAGGTGGTGTTTATTGTTTTAATGAGATTAGCAACAGTTCTGTTTATGAGCAAGTGAAAAAATGAGCAAGGAATTGCAATTTAAGACAAATCTCTGTCCTTATTCCTTGGCTGGATATTTTCCACATCAACAACTTGAACCACATATTAGTCTGTCATGGATGATGACCATCATCCACAGTAAAATACGATTTCTCCATGCCGTTTATGATAAAATACATCAAAGTGACAACAAGGAATTTGCAGCCACAACCTTTATAGTTCAACATCAATTGTACCCAATAAAGATCTGACTGCATGCAAGTATAGCCTAATTTAATAATATGGAATGTGCATAATAGGCACAGGGCCCAGAGAAACTACCTAACAGTTTGAATGGCTAATGCTAATGAATGTGTGCTTGATTCCCATGTGTTCTGCTAAGGAACTCCATGATTTCTGATTTTCTTAATTAGACATGGCATCTTTTGACATGGTCTCTCCTGACCTTTTCGGCTGCCAACCTCAGGGTTGGACCTTGTTTTGTTATCTTAGGACTGTCATTCAGTTCCAAAGCGCTGTGCTTGTCATATACATACTGGTGATTGGTATATACATAATTGACTGATTTGAGTGAGCCTTAAGTCCCTTGTCCAGGGGTAAGACATATACCCAAGGCATGTATCTCGAATACTACTGCTTGACCCTGCAGCATAGGTCGTGCCATCCAAGGAGGTAGCTCATTAATCGTGCCATAGGTTTGCCCTGGTAGGGCCTGTGTGCGCAGGTTACTTTTAGTCAGCTTGGCATTTAAAAAGCTATGTGCTAAGGTTCTGCATGTCCCTTGCTAAATTAGAGTTCTGCCTGGCGATAGGGTATGGTGTTGGGAAAAAGTAGGGTAGGTGCGCATGTGCGTTATGTGCAAGGGTTATGAATGGCACCGGATGGTGGGTTTGGTACGATGGGGCCTGCTTCTCGCATTGGATTAGCATGTAGGGAAAGTCTGTTGAGCAGTATTTCCCATGTGCAGGATAGCAGCAGTAAAGCATTTGATATTAACAAGTTTTTTTTTTTTCAGTTTAATAAGGTTTTTATTTTGTTTAAAAACAAATAGTACAGCAAAATATAACAGCATTTCATAGAACAAAACCAATATGAGATAATCATGAAAGATAAGTGGAGATGAGAAAAAAAAAAACAGTAGAGAAAAAGAAAGATAAGAAAAGAGAAGAGAAAAAGAGAAAGAGAGAGAAAAGGAGGGAAAGGTTAGGGAGGGGGATAAGAGGATAAGAAGGTAGAGAAAGGAAGCCAGGTAAGATCAGACTTAATTTTTAAGGCGACAGAAGAAGAAGAAGCAATTGCAATTCTGTGCTCATCACATATAAAGTTCCACCATGTATGCACAGACAATTTAGAGTTATCCTTCCAGCAAGACAAAATTACTTTGAAAGCAGTTGCAAGGAGAAGATCAAACAATTTAGCGTTATACGAATGTAAGTCCAAAGCATCTGATAGGGAACCTAAAAAAATATGCAACGATGAAAATGGTTCAGAGAAATGAAAAATACGCATGCAATACGTCCAAACTGCGTTCCAAAAAGTAAGGACTGATGGGCAATCAAATAAGAGATGTTTGAGAGTGCCTGGGTGAGAGGAACAGGACCAACAAAGGGGTGAGGAGGAAGGGGAGAATTTTGTTATGCTTACGGGAGTAATAAGAGCTCTATGGTAAAGAAAAAAAAGTGACTGAGTAATACGAGCTGAAATCGAAGTCTTAAACAGTTTAGACCATAAGCGATCCCAAACATCAACAGGTAACGAGAAAGATAAATCAGTTTCCCAAACAATTTCAGTAACAGTTTTAGGCCTAAGGCCAACAGTCTCTAATAACAGTTTATAAATTAGAGCAGCTTTGGGTATTTGTTGAGTAAACATAGGATATAAAGGAGTGGAAGGAGTAAGGGATGGAAGGAGATCAAAAGTAGGAAGGGTAGATAGGTGAGAGAGAATGGCAGAAGTAATAATGTCAAATTCTTTGCGAAAGTGTGCAGGCAAATCAAACAAATTTTGCATTACATCAAATGGAATAATGGATGATTCAGAAAAAAACTGGTACACAAATGTAATATCCTTTTCTTTCCAATACTTGAAATAGAAAGATTTACCCTTGTACTTAAGATATTTGTTAAACCATACACTAGAGGAAAGAAAAGTTTGTAGGGGGGACGAGTCTTTCGAGAATATATTGTGCATTAGAGTATGTGAGTATTTCAGTACAGGGTGTATATTCAAGAATGAACAATTTGACATAAAAAGGGATTGTTGGAAAGAATAATCCTTTAACAAGGACCTTTCGACAGCAATCCATCTGGGTAGAGAGGTATCATTGAAATCGAACGCCAATGAGAAGGCTTGTTTTATTAAAAAGGCAGAATGGTACGATTGGAAATCAGGAAAGCGGACCCCACCTTCAGATTTTGGGCGTGTAAGTTTATGTAAGGCAATACGAGGTCTTTTATTATTCCACAAAAATTTGGAGCAGATGGAGTTCAACCGATTGAAAAACAATTTAGGGATTTTCACAGGAAGCATGGATACAGTGTATAAAATATGTGGGGAAATCATCATTTTGATGGTGTCTAAACGACCCCACCAGGAAAGGAAAAGGGGAGACCATAATTGAAGGAGCGATTGAATTTTTTGAGTAAGGGAGGTAAAGGTCAGTTTGAGTGTGTCACGTAAGGTAGAGGAGAACCAAATACCCAAGTATTTGATCTTGGATGGACACCACGCAAACTCAGTCGATGCAAACATGTATTGGTAACAGGATGAGTTGAGGGGTAGGACCTCTGTTTTAGAGAGATTAAGCTTATAACCAGAAACAGAGGAGTATGATCGCACCTCTTCTAAAAATGGAGGAAGGGAAGAAACAGGATTAGCCATGTAGACCAGGACATCATCGGCATAAGCCGAAATATTTGTCTCAATCGATGCCTGTTTGAACCCCTGAATTAGGGGGTTAGAGCGGATTTTAAGGAGGAAGGGTTCAAGACAAAGAATAAAGAGTAAAGGGGAAAGAGGACATCCTTGTCTTGTCCCTCTGGATAAGGGGAAACATTTTGAGAATTGATTATTAACAAAAACACTAGCACGGGGAGCAGAATATAGTAGTTTAACTAAGGACATGAAGTGGGGTCCAAACCCAAACCATTGCAATGCTTTAAACATGAATTTCCAATTAATTCGGTAAAACGCTTTCTCAGCATCTAGGGAAAGGGCAGCTAGAGGGGCTTTGAATCGTTTACTGTGGGAAATAATATTAGCAAAAACACGGGCATTGTCAGCTGCAAGTCTACCTTTCACAAAGCCCACTTGATCGGTTGAAATTAGGAAAGGAATAAGGGATTCGAGGCGGGCCGCTAAAATTTTGGCAAAAATTTTACAATCATAATTAATAAGGGAGATGGGACGATAGTTTTTACACAAGGAGTGGTCTTTGTCAGGTTTGGGGATTATGATTATTAGGGCGTCCAAAAATGAGCCAGACGCTTTAGCATTTGTAATAAAGGAGTTAAAAAGTTGTAGAAGATGGGGGACAAAAATAGAATGCATGTTGGCGTAAAATTCAATTGGGAGACCATCTGGACCAGGGGCTTTCGCTTTCTTGAGGGATGTAATTGCCTTGAGAATTTCCTGAGGGGTAATTTCAGACTCTAGTTGATGGAATTCGGTAGGGAGAGATGGGGGAGGAGGAAGGTCTTTGAAGAAACGGGAGAGGTCATCATCATCAGGGTGCGTATCATCAGTATACAGGAGTTTATAGTAGGTATGAAAGACTTGTGCAATATCCTCATCAGAAGAAACCGTTGTATTGGTCACTTCATTGAGAATAGAGCCAATTGATTTTCGCTCAGATTTAATTTTGAGATAGTTTGCTAGCATTTTCCCCGCTTTGTTCTGACCCCCATGAAATTTAGATTTAACCTTCAAGAGGGTGTTGCAAGCTTCAACTGTAGCAATTTGATTGAGGTCAGATTTGGCTTTGATAAGTTGGAGGAGAGCGTCAGGTTTCTTGGACGAAAAGTAAGAGTGTTCTAGGGTCTTAATGTGGGAACGTTGGGCGGTGTATTTGTCACGGTTGAGTCTCTTTTTCCTAGATACATAAGAGATTGTGAAACCTCGTAAAGCAGCTTTGAAAGCATCCCAAGTATTTGAGACTGACGTGTCTTGGGGTAAATTGAGGGAGAAGTATTCAGAAATAAAATCTTTAACTTTAGACATAAATACAGAATCGGAGAGAAGGAAAGTGTTAAATTTCCAACGATTGAAAGAGGAGGAGGTTTGGGCCAGGTCAAAAGTGGCATAAACTGGTGCATGATCCGAAAGAAAAATAGAACCAATTTCAGATTTCTGAATAGCAGGGAGAAGGGATTTGCTGACTAGAATATAGTCAATTCTGGACCTGGTGTGGTGAACATTAGAGTAGAATGTATATTCGAGTAAGTTTGGATTACATGTTTTCCACACATCGAATAGGGGACGTGAAGCAATGGCTGATTGGAAGGATTTGTGTGTCTTATCAGGTTGGAATTTGGAGGAGGATAATCTATCTGAAAAGGGGTCTAACCATTGGTTAAGGTCGCCAGCTAAGACAATGTTAGGGCAGTCAATGGAGGAAATGAGGATTTTGACATCATTCCAAAATTTAGGGTCTGGTCGGACAGGACCATAAATATTAAGGAGCACCATAGTTTTGTGTTGTATAGTCACTTTTGACATAACCCAACGACCTTCAACATCCGATTGAGAAGATAAAATTTGGACATCCAGACCTTTACGAAATAATATAGCAACCCCTCCTTTTTTATCAATAGCAGGAGAAAATACCACTTGACCCACCCATGCCCTCTTAAGTTTCAACGATTCGACATCTGTACAATGCGTTTCTTGGAGAAAAGCAACCTGAGCATTTAATTTGGATAAATGGGACAATACCTTTTGACGTTTAACAGGGTTGCCGAGACCACGAACATTCCACGTTACAAAGTTACACATGATGGAAGGCAAGGGAGGAGGGTAACAGCTGGGTCCAATACACTGCAGGGAAGGAGCTATAAGGAGAGACATTGGAGACAAACATATTAGAAATGAGAGTCAAATGCGAAATATAAACACAGGTAATACAAATCGGGTAAATATAGGAAAACAATAGACAAGGAAGCATCACATTCATTAGGAAAAGCGAGGAGGAACAATGAGGAATACTGGATTTAGCAAGACGAAAGGAAAGAAGTGACACATAGAAGAGAACGGAACATAAATGAGCAAGGGATAAACATGAATGGCCTGTGAAAAGAAGAAGAAAAAGAAAGGAAAGAAAAAGGAGGAAATAGATAAGAAACAGATCAAGGCAAAGACGCCAGACCTGAGAGAAAAGAGAATACCTAGATAATAGGAGCATGGAGACGCCAACGCGGGCGCCTACCACACAGAGCGAGGAAAACGCGGGAATACAGATAGGATATAATGAACAATATGAAAAGATGAAGCAAATAATGACAAGAAAGAGACCGGGACAAGGCCACAACAGTCGTCAAAACAGAAGAAAAGTGAATGCAGGAAATAGAAACAAGTTATTTTCAGTCATTAGTGTCCATCGTGGAAGTGGAGACAGTTAGTAGATACTCTCGAAGCTTCTGTGGATCATCAAAGGTACGAGAACGACCATTGTGGGTTATTTTGCAGAGACAAGGATGTAGGATTCCATATTGAATGTTTAATTCCCTCATACGTGGACGCAGATTGAGGAACTCTTTGCGACGTGCATTCGTAGCATTTGATAAATCCTGGGCTATGAAGATGGTGTGGCCCGACCAAACGAGGCGACGTTTTGCTCTTGCAGCTTTAAGAACAGTCATCAATTCAGTGAATTCCAGAAAAAGCAGGATAATACCTCTGGGTTTGGTCGGGTTAGACGTTGGACGTCCCAAACGATGAGCACGCTGTATATTTAGAGGGGTAGAGTCCGGTTGGAGTTCCAAAAGTTCGTAGAGGAATTTGCGGATGAAGGACACCATATCGCCCTCCCCAAGGGACTCCGGAACACCATAAATACGGAGGTTATTCCGTCTGTTGCGATTTTCAAGGTCCTCTGTATGAAGTTTCAACTGCTGTATCTCTTTTTTAAGACTAGGAATTTTTGTAGAGACATCCTGGACGTCACTAATGCGTTGTTCTAGTTGCTGGACTTTATTTTCCATGACGACCCATCTGTCTTCTATCTGCTTGAGCTTCTCATTAGTTGCCACCATAAATGGTTGTAGGCCACGAACCTCTTCTAAAATGGAATCCAGCACAGGGTTCTGAGAGGAGCGAATTGGAGATGGAGGGTCATTCTTGTGGCGCTTCGGTGTGGTCCCAGTGACAGACGATCTTGCATGGCCTGCGTTCTGAGACATGATGCCAACAGAGGGACAAACTAGGAGGACCACAGGGATGGGAGCCACACCACGATAGTCAAAATGCTGAGACCCTATATGTATAGGTATAAGAAGTACTGGACGGAATAGGTCAAATAAGAGGTAATATAAAACAACGGAGAAGCAGTACCTCAGAACCACAGGAAATGCGTCGAAATATAGCAAAAATCCAGTCAAAACGCAGACAAAAACACCATCCAGGAAGTAAACCTAGAGATACAGCAAAGCGTCCACAGTATATGAGGCCCAAGGGGATCACTTGATGTTCCACGGAGGAATGACAGCAGAGGAAAAGAAACTATTTAGCGTTGCGCAGGAAGCACCACAAAATGGCCGTCGCTATGAAGTATAGCATATTTAGGTGATATGCAGGAAGCGTAGGAGCCAAAAGTCAGGTAAACATAGTAGGAGCTTGGTTTGCATTCCTTAGCACATACCTTGTCCATATATAAGCATTGGAGTCAGCAGGAGGACACACGGGCTGATAAGGCGCTGACAGTGACAGAAAAACTGGCCGCGAGCGCGGCGGCACAAAATGGCGGCCGCTCGCGTCCCGCAGTGGCTGAAGAGAAGATAGCGGCAAAAGAAGGTGAAAGCGGCAATTAAAAACGCCGCTTCACCTCGCAACACACGGGGACCATGTTCCGCCGTGCGGGGATGCCGTCTGCCGGTCTCCTTAATCCGGAGAAAGACGAGAAATGCAGTCAGGAGTCCCGCGTCTTCACGGAGCTCACGGAGGAAGCACCATCACACGCCGGCGCGTAAGCCACTCCCCCGATATTAACAAGTTTGAAATGGTGAATTCTCTCCAGCAGTGTGAGTGGATCCAACATTACATATGTGGAAATGTCAGTTTGGGAAAGTGGGCATATCGATGGTCATGGCTCTGTGTGTCTGTTGGCCTGTCTCCAATTCCCATCTGGGTGCTCGGGGGACAGCGACATCTGTCTATTTCTGATAGAAGGCCGCTCGCCAAGAGGAATCCTTTTGCCCTTGCTGAACTAACGTTGCTACAGGAGTAGCTCTAAAGTCCTTTTCCAGCCCGTTCCAGCGTGAGGAAGAGACAAACAGCTCAGCCCGGCCACAGAGGAGGTGAGAGGCGCGGCCCCGGGACTGCGAGGACCAGCATCCACCATCTCCAGCTGGTCCTCTTCCCGTGTGAGCCGCGCCCCCTCCCAGTGCCGCGCCCCTTCCAACAAACAGGAACTTAAGCAAAGCAACTACCGCGCATCGCGGGACGCGCGGGTCGCAGCCCGGGGCGAAGCCCGGGCAAAGGGCGGGCCCTCTGTGGCCCTCCGGGGACCGAGGAACCGGGTCGGGGCCATACCCTTCTTCATCACCGTTCCTTGCCAGATACCAGCAAAATAAATATGTGAGTGAGAAACTACTGCTCATAACTAACTTTTGTTCCCTAATTGAGTCTGGACCTACTCCCCATTATGCCCTCCAAAGTGGTAACCATGGACAATTATTTAATTAAAAAGGTTGCACAAATCAACAGCAACAGAAGGGCGTCCTTGGGGTTGGAGCATTCTCCTACAATTACACCGGAGCTTCCATTTACTGTCACAGACACACCTTTGTCAGAGGAGCCCCCTGCCCCTGCAGGCAAAGTAACTACCGTAGTTGCCATGGTCCATGCGGGTCAGCACGATGAGGATTCTAACGTTCAAGCCCTCATGGGGACAGGTATAGGTCCTTCTGATATATATGAGCCTGCAGCAAAGGAATCCCCTAGAAGATTTAAGAAAGCCCGAGTGAGACGCAGGGGGAAGCAAAGGAAAATCAGCCATAAAATTATACAAGGAGGGGGGGGGTGAGCTTGGAACTTTACCACTATTCACAGCAACGAGATCAGTTAAATCAGGAGAAATAGGGGATGTCTTCGCGCCTAAATGCCCTAGAGATTCTTTGCTGCTTATCCATTTATCACACTCAGGGGTCACAGATAATATTGAAAGCCCTTCTGATGACCCCACTATGATAAGCAAGCATCTCTTGTCTAGTACACCTGCTAGTTTATCCTTACTGGACTTACCTACTGGGAATGATAGTGTTAGGCTATCGGGCTCCCCAAAACTCCCTATTGAGCCATCGCCCAAGTCTCCTACACCCCCCCTTATTACGAGAAACAGCAAAAAAAGGGGGGGTGAGCCATTGGGTAATCGACCACATAAGCTAAGGAAAGGGGTTGTTCACTCCCCCCAGTCATAAACTGGCCAAACCCTAGTATGTGAGGCGGCCATGTTGGCCAAAATTGTAGAACTTATCAGGGGTGTGACGCAACCACTTCTAGATAAGACTATTACGATGTGTGCACATCTAGATCAAATAGAGAAGAAGGTCGAACAGAATCCCTCCTCTTACTTGATCTGGTAAAGGGGCTAGAAAAAGCTAAGACGAACTCTTTATTAAGAGCCAACCCACCTGTAAAATCCATAGTAACAGCTCCCCCTCCAATACTAGTATCTATAACACCAGCATCTATAACATCGGCACCTGTGCAAAAACAGAATTCTGTGCGAGAGGGGGTAAGATCGGGTAGCCCTGCGATTACGTTAATAACTCCAACTCCACAATTGGCCACACCTCAGCTGGCGGCTCCAGTAACTAAGGAGCAAACACCTAAACCAGGGGGAATTCAAAATCAAGGTGGTAGTAAGGACTTATTAACGACTAAGTCAAGTAAAGAGAATGTTTTGGCCATTGCTCCGGAAAAAACTAGTCGTGTCATAGACTTAACCCCTGATTCTGCCCCTTATGTTATTGTAATGGCAGGGGTCCCAGAACTGCCTGCAGGTAAATGGGAGGATCACGGAGCATTACGGAACAAGGTTGTCTTCTGGCTCCGTGATAATAGACCGTTACCTGCATCAATAAATGGTGAAATTATAAGTCTAAGGCGTGCCAACTGGGTGGGAGCCAGGCCAAAGGATAGAAATGGTGATGTTATAATCATCAATTTTAAGGATCATAGGGCCGTGAGGCATATTGGGGATTGGTTCGATGCTAGAAGCAGCGATTCCATATCTACACATCTTCTATCCTATTTCTATCCCTACGCACCCCCAAAAAGTTTTAATAACTGGGGCAGGGACAGGCAGCTTATTAAGAAGCCAGTCAACCAACGTCAGGGGCTTGAAAATGTAAGATCATGGGATAGGGTTGGGCCTGGGGGGGTACCGCCTGTGCTGGGTAGTTCTGTTAATGCAAGTGGTCAAGGCCCCTCTCTTTACACTCAGACGCCGGAGGTCTTTTATCCCAGAAATCACCATCAGGTCTATCAATACCCCCCTTTTAGTAATCATTACCAACCATACTTGGGACCCAACCTTACTCAAGGTAGACTATGGAACAATAGAGGATTGCTTCCACATATGTATAATCTACCGATCCAAAACCGCTTCCAGATCTTCTCCGGTCTGGATGGGGTAGATTGACAGCAAGCCCAGATTCCCATTGAAACTGTGGCTGGGAAAAACCCCTCTCCCCCAGTTTCTCCAGCTCTTACTAGGGGTGGGGTTTTCTCTAATAGCACTGAGGCCCCCATTGAGTCATTTCAAGAATCTCCCACACTAAATAAGACCCTGACTCTCGGTAAGTTGACACCTTGTGACAGTGATATTCTGGAGCAGATGCAATCTATCGCAGGTGATAATAATGGGAGCAGGGAAAAGTCAGGAAATGGCTCGATACAGGTGAAGAGTGACCTTTGTGCATTGCTTTTCTGGAACGTAGCAGGGTTGAGGCAAACAATTAATAACCCAGCCTGGGAGTCCGTAATAAGCGGCCAGGATATAGTGGCCCTCCAAGAAACATGGATTCAGGACCCAATTCACGTAAATGGTTATAGAACCTTCTTTACCCCAGCAGTTGGAGGCCATTTTGGAAGGGCAAAGGGTGGTTTGACTACGTTTGTTTCAAATCAACTCAAAATCAAACAGGTTCAATGTCATTTATATTCAAATTACTTTCAGCTCATAATTCTAAGAGATTTTAAAGGAGCAAAGGTGATCATTATTAATTTCTACAATAATGTCCCGAGGGAAGAAATAGTGGTTGCGATGAAGCAGCTCAAGGAGGAAGTTCAGTTAGAAGTAGATAAAAATGAGAGAGAACTAGTAATTTTATGGGGGGGGGGGGTTTAACTGTTCACTCTGTACCAAAGGGAGCCAGGGCCTATGTGGCCTAATGACAGAGAGAGATACGTATCTGACTCACTTTGATCACACTTTGATGGGGGATTTGTTGAACGAATTACTATTTATGTTTGATTTGGGGTTTGCTAATGAATCAGCGCTAAAACCCACACCCTTTGCCCCGACCTTTGTTGATAGAGGTTTGGTGTCAACCATTGATTTCATTATCTCCTCCAGTAATCTTAATCACAGAGTGGTGGGGGTTACAAATATCCAATTGCCCATAAGTGACCATCTCCCCCAATGCCTTAAGGTAGCAGATTTATTCCCAGACCCATCTTCGGCCGCGCCTCTCGCTGAAGCAGCGGTTGATGTGGTTCTTGGGAGACAAAATGGGTACACACTTAATTGGAGCAAAGTAATCCCCGCAACATTCTTCAACGAACTCTGGGAGGTGTGCTCCACTAGCTTTATGACCTGTTTGGGAGATAATTCTAGTAATGAACAAATAATTGAGCACTTTGGTATAATAGCCACAAACATAAAAAGTAGCTTAAGGGTGGAGTCAAAACGTAGAGGTAAGGGATCCAAGAGCTGGTTCGACAACGAATGTACCAGGGCGCTGAAAAATCTAAAACATGCAGTACACAGAAGCCCCAGGGACATAGGTGAAATAAGAGCATGCAGGTCTGCATATAACCAGGCCCTTAAAGTAAGGAAAACTGTGCTAAATAAGGAGGCAATAGATTCACTCTGCGAGGCTTCAAAAACTAAAAATTCCGCCGCATTTTGGAAAGTTATTAACACCCCTTTCCCTTATGAAACCCATATGGCGCGAATTGAGATCGCAATAAACGAGGATAATTGGGTGGATCATTTTTCCAATCTTTACAAGGCACAGGATGATACCTGTAGTGGAGGTCCTCAGATTAGTTTAGACTCACAACCAGGCCCTAATCTGATTGTAACACTTGATGAGGTATTGCTTGCCCTAAGAGCTACTAAAGGAGGCAAGGCAGCTGGGCCTGACGGGATCCCTGCGGACCTATTTAAAGTAAACACTGAAATCTGGGGCCCAATATTGGTACAACTTTTTAATGCGGCTTTATCGAGGGGCTTGAAAGATTCCTGGTTTACCTCTGTCATTGTCCCTATTTACAAGAAGGGGGATAGAAACAGCTGCGCCTGTTACAGGCCAATCTCCCTTCTTGATTCTTCAATAAAAATCCTGGGACGAATAGTGTTGGCAAGACTCCAAAGCTGGGCGGAGGAAAATGAAGTCATGAGCGACTTGCAATTTGGTTTTCAAAAAGGGATTGGCACAATCGAGCAAGGCCTAAATTTAATGTTATTGCAACATAAATATATAAGGATAAAGTCGGAACGCCTGTATTTCACCTTTGTGGATCTTTCGTCAGCGTTCGACTGCGTGTCACACACCAAATTGTGGGCAATAATGAAAAGTTTGGGAGTGGATAACACCATCATCTGTTTCCTGAGGGAACTTTATAGTGGAGCCACAGCTTCTGTTCGCTACGGTAGGGGGGGCGAATGCTCCAGACAATTCAGTGTGGGTCGTGGAGTGCGTCAGGGTTGTGTTTTAGCACCTTTTCTTTTCCTCCTCTACATTAATGGGCTTGAGCATCACCTGCTGCAGGAGTGCAGAGATATGCCCAGGGTGGGGAGGAGGGCAATCCCTGCGCTCATGTATGCGGATGATGCCGTGCTTATGGCACGTACTCCTCAGGCTCTACAAAAACTAGTAGTAAGTTTTGAGAACTTCATGCTGAATCTAGACCTCCTAGTAAATTGTAGTAAAACTTTTACAATGAACTGTGGTCCAAAATTAGGTAAACCGATGAAACGGATGTTTTTAAACAATGTTCCACTAGATAACACCCCAACCTTTTCTTATTTGGGTATTTTATTCCATGAGTCAGGTTCTTGGACAAGCGCAATTAAGGCCAGAACTCTTTTATTTATGAAAACGATCATGGCCTTAAAGAATTTTGTTAGAAAATTGGGCAGGAAGCCGATAAAAGAAATGTTAACTATATATAAAGCAACATGCTTATCCGTGGCTATGTATGGCTCAGGCTTGTGGGGGTACGCAAATGTTGATCCTATACAGGTGGTGGAAAACAAATTCATGAGGGAAGTCCTTGCAGTCCCACAGTGTGTTGCCACATTTAACTGTCACGCTGAACTTGCTCAACCCTACATAACAGACATTATTAAAATTCAACCTATCTTGTTGTGGCACAGGGTATGGACCACAAATGAATGCGTTATGAATCGGGCCCTATTACAGGATACACTCAGCCTGGATCACGTGGACAGAGCAGAATGGCTGAGATATGTTAAGTGCTTCCTGACTGAGATCGGGTGCTATTCTTATTATTCGGATCCATCTACAATGGATAGCATCCCTAGGAGTACATTGAAAACCCTCTGCCTGGACCATCTTGAGGATAAGAGGAGGAGAGCTGAAACTCTGAAACATTCAGTACATTCCCACCTCCTTACTCTATGTGAGACTAAGTCTGTACAGCCATACCTATCCCTCCCCATGACAAACTATGATCGCTTTCTTTTAACTCGTTTTAGATTCTGTATATTTTTTAGATTGGTGTCTTTTCCTAGTATGAATTCATGGATACGTACATTGCCCACTTGCTCGTGTGATGGCATCTCACAACAATCGGATATCCATATCCTTTTCTTTTGCAGACTTTATAGTGCCTCTCGTAGAAAAATTATCATCCCTTTTTTAAAAGAAATGAATTTAACCAGATGCCGCCCAGCTTTTTTAGAAGTACAGAGAATGGATACGGTTTTAACTGTAACTGTGGTTTTAAATTTTTTAAAAAGTGTTCTTAAATTACGGAAACAAATGGTAACGGAAATGGTTTAAATCTTTTCCTACTGAACAAGTGTCTATTGATCCCCCTCATTGAACTCACATTAAGAGCTGTAATCATGGTAATCTGTTTTTATGTCTGTTACTTTTATGGTTACTTGTTTTTAACCGAATAAAGTTCTTTGAATTTAATTGAATTGATAGAAGGCCATAAACTAGGGGCTCAAAGAAAACTGCAGACCTCTGACTCTGAGGGACCTCTCAAGGACGGTTAAGTTGGGGTGAAATTGGCACCTGCATTCCAAGGGGCATGTTCTTGGCCCCACTAAAGATAGTGATGAAACCTCCCGCGGCAGAATGGTTGACAGGACAAGCATTAGAGAGGTATGTGTATTTCAAAAGTGGCCTTTAGAAATTACCACATCTTCAAAGGCCATTTTGGGTAAAACTACTGGGGCTCTGGCCTCGGAAGTCAGAGAAGCTTTTGGATTTGGAACCATTCTATGCTAGTTTGACACTGGTACATCAGCACAAGGAATCATTTGGGCAGGAGGGACTGCAACTGGATTATTCGCAGACTTGTGGTGGCCTGGAGCATGTCGTGCTCCTGGAAGGGGACTATCACTTGGTGGATTGCGCCTGGATGTTGCTGGCCTGCAGTTAAGTGCCAACTGTCAGGGCCCGGGTCCCTAAGTACTCTCCAAGGACCTGTTGACTGGCCTCCTGTCCACGAGATTCTAGGGACACAAACAATCTCCCCATTTTCCCGAGATTGTAAGGACCAGGTCAGGTGTGGCAGAAGTGGGTGGAAGTGATTGTGAGTTGGAACAAGGACCGTCCTGATGTACACCGTCATCACACTGTGCACAGTAGTGTGCTTGTAAAGATCAGCAGCCCACCTGAGGGTGCAGTAATGTGAGGAGTTCAAGGAGAGCGGGGGGAAAGGGCACAGCATCCAAGAGACCCATGCTTGCAACCAGGAGACCTGTGCTATCTTTCACTCCAGAGCTTGTGGTGTACTGTAATGATGTGTAAATGACATCATAAAAAGAATGTTAAGACTGAAGGAATGCACAGGGGGCATTCAATAGATGCACTGAGATGAATATGGATGCTGATTTACAAGCTCCATTAAAAGATGTTATCAAATCATATTCACTGTGTCTGGATGACTATTTTACAAGAGCGACAAAGGGAGAAGAATACCAATAAAAAGTGAAGACTTTTTCTGCAAAAGAAACGTGCTGTGGAAGTTTCTTAAAGAAATTCATGCAACTGGCTGTTGGCTGTTTGGAGATTTCAGAGTGCTGCGTGCTGAACTATATGGTTAAAGGAGTCACAAGGACTACGCAAGATGTATGTAAGGGAAAGATTACTGAGTGACCTTTACAAGTCCTTCTGATGATTTTGAACTGTAAGTAATTTAAAATTGACTTTGGCAAAGTGTATTTAAATTACAAGCAGCAAGTAATAAACAAAACCAACTGTGCGAGTTAAATTAATGCCTGCGTGTTAAAAGTCTTAAGAAAGAATTTCAAAAAGACCAGAAAGACTAATTGAACAATGTTGAACTATTTATTTTATTTATGTTGTTTATTTTGTTTTACTTATTTTAGAGGGGAGGTGGGAGAATGTAATGATGTGTCAATGAAATCATAATGTTAGTTCTAAAAAGAATGTTAAGACCGAAGGAATGCACAGGGGACATTCAATAGATGCACTGAGATGAATATGGATGCTGATTTACAAGCTCCATTAAAATATATTATCAAATCATATTCACTGTGTCTGGATGACTATTTTACAGTGTACGAGGGGTGAGGGGGGCTGAGCTAGGGGCTGGGACTGTCTTTAACTTCCAGATCAGGAGAACGACAATACCTTACATGGCATCTTCCATCTGAGGTCGCAGGTTCCCTCTCACTAGACCCACACCACAAGGTACTTTGTTGTGAAGAACATCGTGACAGGTCCCAAGGGGTTTCCTTGTGCCTTGTGGGTATCTGCAGCTGGCTGACGGGAGCTACGCAGCTTGCACCTCCACCTGAGAAGAACATTTCTCCAGACTTGGTAGCGTGCCAGCTTCCTGGATAACAACCTCTAGTCTACACTCTACAGGGGAATAGTGATCCCATACTCATGCAGGTGCAGCCGGGCACCTGGAGATCTAATTCGAATGGATGCAACTAAGTAACAGTTTTGTTCTGTTTTAGGTGGTTCCGTCAATCTAATCAATGTGACACCAGCAGGGGAATGTGTATCATTGACTGATGTAGTTGAGTGACTGATTGAGGGGATGGGTCACGAGGCATAGTCAAGGACCTGTGATTGCTTGACCTTTGCAACTGCTGGGGGTATGCGATATTGAGAAACGTTATGTTGAATGAATGTCTCTGACTTGGGAATATATGTTCATTCCATACTGCTGCTAATGGGAAAGTTTGATAATTGGATATATACCTGTAAAGAGTATATACAATGTGTATCTCATTTTGATTTCAGTGGGAAAGTTTGACAATTGCACATAACTGTAAAGTGTATTTAAAAGGTGTATCTTGTTTTGATTTCAATGTGTGTGTAATACAAAGACCAGTGTTTTATACACACTGTGTGGAGTTTTTTTGTACTGTATGCAGTGTGGTGATGGAGTGTTGTTGTGCCAACACTTTACACTTGGGCCCTGAGGATAAGTATGACTGCTCAATGCCAAGTTACACAATGGTGGGCACAGGTTATCAGACATGTGTACCGTACTCATCCTATCTAGAATGGCAGATTCTGACTGGCTTTGATGCATCCCAGCCAGCTGGAAACTGTGGGGTCTAATATCATACATACTACAGGCCAAAAAAGGAAAACTTTTCTGATGAATTTGTTGTAACCACAGCTTCCAGTTTATATGACACTGAGGAGATTTGTCTTGGAAGGAAGAAGAAAAACAAAGATTTAGCTTCCATAGCTTTGGTATGCTTCAATAAATGATCATTGTTTGCATATTTTAGTATCAAAGCAGGAACTAAGCACAAGTGACCCCTTCTTGCTCCATAAGACATTACCAGTGATGACGTTATATAAGGTACTTATATAGAAAGTGGGGGGGTTAAACACATGGACCAGTTGATGAGGGGTGATGCTGAAGGGCTGAATTCTTACTGCTGACACAATATCAGCATAGGATTTGCAGGGAATCTCTATAAGGCGTTGTATAATTTGGGATGATTCAACGAATACAGCCATGTAAACATTTAGACACTGTGGATAGAGAATACATTAATAGGTTAATGGTGTGTGATGAAATGTAATTGGACCTATCTGACATTTGCCCGAAAATCATCTTATCTGCCGAGTTCTTTACACTAACTATGATTATTCGTATACACTTGGTTTGTAGACAAATGCTGCATAATAAATAGACATATAACTGTTAAATACTATTTATTGTGTGTGTGTACTGATTTGAGGTTACAAGAGCGGGGTTTGAAGACCAACCTCCACATCCTTAGGTCTCCGACTACTTCTTTTGGAAGCATATTAGAGGAAGTGAAGGTATTAAGAGTATCCCCACGAGAGACTAAAATTTGAAACATACATGGATATAGCATCATTTTCCATTAGCAGGGAAAATAACTTACATTTCAAGTCTAGCACATCCTTGCCAAGTTTATAAATTGTGTTTACAGGTTCATGATTTTAAGTTGCAAACCTGCATGCGCTGCTTGTTCTCAAATGGAGGAGCTCATAAATTAAGGGGATAAATAACGAAATATTTTCTTTTACTTTCTAATATTGTACTGTATGAACAGAGTGATCAAAGAGCTGTTTCAGGATACCTTAAATAAATGTAAAGAAGAATGTTGAATTAAATGTAAAAACTCACTTCGGTCATATTGTGATTTTCTTATCTAGCTCCCATATCACTTTAACATGTTTGTAACAACACAAATCTCCCAAATTGCATAACAAAGCAGTTCAAAGCAGAATTGGAACTCTCAAAAGTGAGCTGTATCACATTTCACAATGACTTAATTTATTTGTTGACTCCCATGGTAGAGAATGCCACAAACCCCAACCTTCGAACATACACCGGTCACTCCAAAAAGGTAATCTGTAATCAGCACCTCTCGATCTATCTGATTCTGCTTCTGCAGTGTTTATAGCATAAATATGGAGTTATTCCACTTGTTCGATATTCTACCTTCTGCTGCATAAATGGCAAATTTCAACCATAGAAGATCTGCAGCTCAAATGGATCAAAAGTTACTAGAAAGGGATAAATCGTGTTTTAGTGCTGTTGCAGGTCCTTTTGCACAGACGAACTGCTCAACTATCAGGTGATTGATCCGTTTTGATATTAAACCCACACCAGTGCAGTGAAAGCTTTACCCAAACAGCATTAATGTGTGTTAAACTTACAAAATAGCAGAATTTGTTTGCTTCAGAATGTGCCACTTCAGGCTGCATTCTTTGCATCTTCTTGCCACATAATTTAGTCTATCATGATACATAATTTGTTCTTCCATTGCAAATACCATACAATTCTGTGCTCCAAGTACTATAAAGGTGTGTTTAAATATGTATTTTAGGTCAGTCCTAGATTGTAATCTCCAAATCCTCTTACTCATTGGACAGCACAGTATACATCTCTACAGGGTGTCCCTCATTTAACATTCAACTTCAGCATATTACATTGTTTCCTGGTGACTCATGAGAAGACTTTGTTTACCTTCTAGTTAATTCCTTCTAAATTAAACAAGAGCAGTAGCTTTCCAGTTTCTGGGCTGACCCTCCAGATTACCTACTGTGCTCACTACATAATAACTACACAACATTCCTTAGTTGCACCTCTGCCGGGGAGAGAAACATTTAATAGATTGAATCAAACTTCAGTGGTTGATTATATATTCATTGAAAGGCATGATAGCGACCACAATGCTTTAGTTTTGTCCCTTAAACCGGGGAGTTTCGGGCTGACAAATCCACCGCCCCCCCAAAATAGTGCTCCGCAACCTTTAATAATATCTAATTGTAGACGAAGGGTAAAATGGCCAGACCTCCAAGACTCCCCAACAAAACTTGCTGAATTATATGAGATCATTATCCCATTTATTGTAAAAATGGGGAATCTTTGTGCTAGGGGAAGGGCCACCGATATCCATAACCAGCTGGTCGACATTTGAAAGGATGCCCTTTGTCCTGTGAGAAGGGTAAATTCACCCCGGTCTAAGACGCACCCATGGTTTAATGCCTCCTGTCGTAAGTCAAAAAACAGCCTTGCTGTTAGTTTTAAAAACTAAGGATACTACAGCTATTAGGGTCCAACGCTCTATGTACAAAAAGGCAATTAATGACGCTAAGAAGGAATGGGAGGCCGTGATGTGGGAGGAGCTTGAATCTGCACTAGGGTGTAGGGACTCCAAGCTATTTTGGTCCATTGTCGCAACCGGACTGAGTGGGCTTACCCCTGAGCTTGCCCCCAATATCGCTTCTGCAATATGGGAAAAGCACTTTGAAGCACTCTACAAAATTTCTGAGATTGACATCCTAACCCATGAAATCACTGGACCCCAACAAATCCAAAGTATCACAGGGGTTGTAGATTGTGAAAAGATGACGTAGTTCCTATTAAAGGTCCCCAAACTAAGCATCAACACGTGGGGACCCTGGTCAGTCCCTGTTGGAGGGACCAATTGAGAGTAGGAAGAGAGTCCCGTCTCCCCCAGGTCGAAACTATCACACTGAGAGAGGTTGAATTCGCAATAGGAAAATTGCTCCCAAATAAGGCCCCAGGTCTGGATAAATTGCCTGGGGATTTGTTTGGTACCAAACCCAAAATTTGGGCACCTTACTTGGTCGTTTTATTTAATGAGATCTTGCGGGGAGATGATTTACCCCCAACTTGGGTGGGTGCGGAGATCGTGCCAATTTTTAAAAAGGGCTGCCCACTTACTCCATCAAATTATAGACCCATTAGCTTAATAGATACATCACAAAAGCTAATGGGGAGGATTGTCCTTGATAGGATCCTTGGGTGGATAAATGAGAACGGGATTCTAACAGCACTCCAGGCAGGCTTTAGGTCTGGCACTTCTACCATAGATCAAATACTTCGCTTGCAGGTCCTGTACTGGAAAATAGCAATTGTGGAGGGTGGCAGCCTCTACCTTGTCTTTGTGGACCTGCGGGCAGCATTTGACTTAGTCCCTTGTGAGAAACTATGGAAGGTGCTGGCAGACCTGGGACTCCCGCCCTATTTATTGGCCATTCTATCTAGGCTCCACACAAACAACCATGCACAGGTCAGGTGCGGAAGTTATGGCGACCTTACGGATCAATTTTCTGTCCAGAAAGGAGTGCGCCAAGGGTGCATCCTGGTGCCCACACTATTCAGTCTCTACATTAATGGTCTTGTGGATCATCTGAATGGTGTGGCGGACAACAATGCCCCAAAATTGGCCACAGGGCGAGTGCCCGCTCTGATGTTCGCAGACGACACTCTGTTGTTGTCTAGAACATCATCGGGCATTCAAAGAACTCGACGGATTTGTAGCGTTTTGCGTGGCGAGGGGATTGGAAATCAACCTAGAAAAAACGAAGTTCATGATTTTCAACCCCCCGAAGCGGACACGCCCAAACCCGGTCTTAAATGGTATTCCCCTTGAGAGGGTTAAGACCTTTGTATACCTGGGTGTTACCCTGACAGAGAGCTTTGAGTGGAATACGCAGATTGCCAAGTTGGCACTCAAATTATCACAGCTAGCGGGGTTTATAAGCAAAGTATTTAGGGGGTCAGTCTTTAAGCCGGTGTCTCCGGCCTTGGAAATATATTGTCGTCAGGCTAGAACTGCGGCAATATACGGTGCTGAACTTTGGGGGCATAAACAGACTCAGAACCTTATAAGGGTGGAACAAAGCTTCATGAGGAACCTAGTTGGACTACCAGTCAGCACACCACTGATTCCTCTTAGATTAGACCTTGGGATGGAGCCAATTGAGGAGATCACAAGTGCAAGACCAATTATGTACTGGAAGAGTATCTGGTCAGTCCCTGAACTGGCCGCCTACATGGCTGCAGCATATTAGGGCCGTTAGTATCCAGATAGGTCTCCCGGAACTTTGGGAGACACCGGAGATTCATTGCCCTGGGATATCAAAAAGGGAACTCCATACCCAGATACGCAGGCAGAATTTTTTAAAGCACCAGAGCTTTGCAAACACGGGCAGGCTAACGGCAGAGTTCCTCCTTGTTAAAATGGAATCTAAATTTGAGGAATTCATGGATGTTATTGAACCTCTGTTTGCTAGAAAGTTGTATCTCCAGTTAAGGCATGGCACTTTACCTATTAGGTCATTTACATGTAAATGGTTAAAGTCTAATAATGAAGCTTGTCCTGCATGTGATTATAAAAATGAAAATGTCGCACATGTACTGTTTTTTTGCCCTGCATACTCAGCAATTAGAAATTGTTGGTGGATCCCAATTTGCAGGAACCTTAAACTTCTGCATTTCATTCAGGCTTGTCGGATCCTGACCTATGACACTCACCCCCTATTCTGTTCGCAGTATCCCGTTATTTACTTAGTATGTGGCGTAGAAGACAAACCTTTTGAATTTAACTGCAGTAAATATGATATTTTCTATTCTCCTGTTTTTGATAACTCGAAGTTTAATTCTCTTCTAACGATTTGATGATTATTTATTGTCTAAATATTTCATGCTTGTATGTATTTTATGTGCACTTTTATGGTCTATGACCCAAATAAAGTTATCAAATGAATGATAAATCCTCATCAATTCTGGCTCGACCTTAACGATCCTTTACACAGAATCCATTTAAAATCCAGGTCAGCTCCCTCTGTTGCTTCTGGGATGATCCAATAAACTAGGTTGGACTCTTGACCATGTACTGTTCTTCAGATGTATTCCAAGATGCTACCTTCACTGCTTCATGGTTGATCCATCATATTAGTTTGAACCAACTGACCATCTAGTGTCTATCCATGTATACTCATTTTCGTTGCGCATCACCAAATGCGCACTGCATCGCATTTGGTGGTGCAGTGCACACAACAACATTTGTTTTATTTATTTATATGTTTACTTACCTGTTAAAGTCCGTAATCCATACATTACAACCCCCCACCCTGCCCCTCCCCCTCCCTACGTCACCGCCCTGCAGTTACACCTACCACCGGCCGTGGCTGGACTAAGCTCTGCAGTATCTTTATATTACTACTCAGAACCTTCAGCCCTTCAGTTTAAATAGATGATTTTGTAGACCATTTGAAGCAACAACTAGTTTATTGATGTACAATGGTGACTCAGGCCTAGATGTAGGTAATTTGGCACAGTGTAACAATATGTGTGTTTTATCTGATGTATATTTATTATAATACAAAGGCTATTTTTATATAACCTTGTGTGGAGTTTCCTTTGTGGTGGGCCCTGGGTGTTGTTGCTGGGGTGCGTGCGCAAATACTTAACCTACATAGCCTCCAAGTTTAGCCTGGCTGCTCGCGTCACGTTACCTAGAGGGTGAGCAGGGGTTATCTTGGCGTGTAACTCCCTTGCCCTGACTTGGGAGTGGTGGTCTCTGACTGACTTTGGCGAAAGCCCTGGCCAGCCGGGGATCCCGTTTCTAATATTGGCGGCAGCGAGTGGGATAAGAATTTGTGTTTGCGTTGTACCACAGTAGCAGCTGGCCGCACTTCAAAGCTCTACATTTCTAGATAACCACATTTTTGGGATTATTGTTGTTGGTGAAATTCCATTATTGCTTCTCCTGAAGAGTGTCATGTGATAATTGTGTTCAGTACATTTGTCCCCCGCCCTGCTTCCAGAGTTTGGTACCTGTGTCGCTTTTGGTCAGGTTGAGAAGTCAGGGGTGGTAGAAACTGCCTTACCGATCCGAGGGGAGGGTGTGTGTGGATGAATGGTGTTTTCCTGGACGCATGAGTATGAGTTCTCTTTGATAAGGAGAGTGTTGAAGTTTTGGAATTGTGTACTCTTACTTCAGATTGTAAGGTCCCTTGTGTTGCACGTGTCTGTGAGCATCCTGTTAAGATGAAATCTCCTTTTAACCTCTGTGGCCTGTTTAAGTACAGTGTGCATGAGTTGGTACAGTTTTGTGAGGAGAGAGACATCCTAGTGAGTGAGTCAGACACCCAGTCCAAGCTTAGGGATAACATGATCCTATGGCAGAAGGATGACTGGGAGCGTGAGCACAGTGAGAGAGAGAGGGCCCGGGCCACACACCATGAGGGTGGTGGGTCTGAGGGGAGCCCTGAAGAGTCTGAAGTGGAGAGTGAGTTTGACAGTGACTGGGCGCCAGCAGAGAGCGAGTACCCCCTAGATAGGGAGTCCCTTGCTGGGTCCAGTGTCAGATGTAGCACCCCATCCCTTTCCCTGTCCCCAGAGGAGTGGGTGGATAGGAGGGAAGAGAGGGAGCACCAGCTGACCATGGAGAAGCTCAGGTTAGGGTATGCCAGAGAGATGGCGCAGCTGGGTGTGAATGAGCGGATTGCAGAGGCTGAGAGGGCCTTGGCCAGGGAGAAGATAGCCCTAGAGGGTAGGTTATCCCCTGACCGCAGTCATGATTTTTTGGACTCCCCAGGGAGGGCTGAGTCCAGTGGTGGCAGCTATTTAGATTCCAGTATAGGAAATCCCAGTCCCAGTTCCCCCAGTCTGGTACCTGTTTCCCCAGAAGAGGAGTTAAGGGTGAAGTTCAGGGACAGTAAGAAACTGTCTCACCAGTCTTAGGAGGAATTTGAGGATGAATGTTGTGATACACTGTGGGCTTGGGTGCAAGTTCACACGAAAGATGATTTTGACGTATTGTTTGGTCTGATTGTCAAAGAGCATCTGCTCAGTTGTTGTTCACCAGGGTTGCGCACACACCTGTTGGGGTGTGGATTGTCTAGCGCATGTGAGCTTGCAGATGAAGCAGACCGCTGGGAAAGGACCAGATGTTCTTTAGAGTCACTAGTGAGTGAGTCCAACAGTAGTGGTACAGGTATCTTCCAGCCCAGCGTGGTGGAAGAGGCGCAGTGTAGCCCAGCTAGGTCCCAGTATGGTGAGAAGGGTGGAGAGGCTGACTATCTGGCTCAGTGGAGCAGGAGTCAGTGGGTGGCTGAGAGTCCCCAGAGGCCTGAAGCCCTGTCTCAGAACCTGGGTGGTTTCTTGAGGGAACACCAGGTTGGGGACCTAGGCTGTCCTGTTAGCCCATTTGAGGAAGATCTCCTAGTGAGTAGAGGACCTGGAGCGTCTGTAACCAGAGCTCCTGTGGTTCTAGAGTCTGGCAGTACCGCTCCGGTAGGGAGGGTACAGGAGTCCAGCGTGAGGAGTGATTGGGGGAGGAGTTTCCCAATGGATGCACCAGTGGACCAGGGGCTAGCCAGTTGGGCTAGATTTTCTTGGGGGGACCCGGGTGGGGCCACTTCTGGTCTGGGGGATCTCCGCTCACTGTCAGGTGGACAGGGGATGGGAGATCTGCGCCAGACAGACAGTCACACAACAGATGTGTCATTTGTTAGCCTCAGAGGGAGGGTGTGTGAATCCCCAGAAGTCCTGGAGTGCCAGGCAATTGTTCCACCAAAGGTTTTAGACCGGAGGTTGGGAGGCCAGGTTCAGGGTCAGCCTGACCTGAAGGGTAGGACGACTGTAACCAGTATCCTGACCGGTTCTTCTTCCAGAGGAACTTCTCCAGTTGGGAGAGGGCAGACCTCTGGAAGAGGGTGCAGAGGGTGGGAGAGCCCACCTCTGACCCCGGTGCAACCTGAGGGGTTAAACCCTGGGTTGGAATGGCGTTCTAGGTGTACCCCTCGCAGGAGGAGGAACCCTAAAAGAAGAGGTAAGGGGAGGAGAGCCTTCCCTGAGACTCCTGGTCCGCCTGAGGTTGTAGACCCTAGGCTGGAGAACCAGTGGCAGTCTAGCCCTGTCTTGCAGACAGGAAGAGTGGAGAGTGGCTATTATGTGCCTGGGGTTACTACCCCCCACTTTGTGAGTAGGCAGGATCCAGTGGCACCTGGGTGGCCTAGGGCCTGGTCCTGGCTGAGGGCAGCTGGAGAGTACCAGTGGGGTAGCCCAGTTAGTCACAAAAAATCAAAAGAGGAAGCGTAGAGGTTGAGATAGAATCACCCTCCTAAACGATTCATGTAAACATAGGGATTCTATCAATGTGTGGAGGTGCCAAATATTTTATAATTTTTGTTTTTAATGTGAAATGGTGGGCTCTCTCTTAGCGATGGAAAGATGAGAGCACGTGTGCTTTGTTAAAATACCCCTCACACACTAAAAAAATCCGTTAGTGTCATGCTTCATCATAGGGGTCTTCCCGTCCCTATAACGGGGCGGGGCGTGCTACGACCAGACGGACTACGCGGGAGCACTATAAATGTGACAGAGCTATGTGTGGGTGCAATAGTGTCAGTGAAGTGTAGGGATCTAACTAGTGAAATGCACAAAAAATTTAAAATTCCCTGGCTAGTAGAACAAATACATTTTATTGGTATCTCTAGCTGGAAATGTTAAAAAAGGGGATAAGAGGTAGAGCAATTACTGACTACCAAGTCGACATGTTTCATAGGCAGTCCCCAGCTGCCTACTCATCAGGACCTTTCGGTGATCCCTACTAGGAAGATAGCTCAGTTCTACAGTGGTATGCCTACTTTCCTATAAATATATCAGCAAAAATAGGCTGAATATTTAGGCTTCGGGGCATGAGCTGGCCCAGGTGAAGCAAAGCACCAATAATCAGTGCTAAAAAAGAGTGACCAGTGGTCTTTTTTCGTTAGTTTGACAGTGCCCCATGAGCTTGCAGGCGGGGGAAGTTTTTGCTCGGTCTAGTTACCGGCATGGCAAATCGCCTCTCATCCCTACCGTGCAGCTCCGAGGACCCAGCTAGAGATACCAATAAAATGTATTTGTTCTACTAGCCAGGGAATTTTAAATTTTTTGTATTTTTTGTGCATTTCACTAGTTAGATCCCTACACTTCACTGACACTATTGCACCCACACATAGCTCTGTCACATTTATAGTGCTCCCGCGTAGTCCGTCTGGTCATAGCACGCCCCGCCCCGTTATAGGGAAGGGAAGACCCCTATAATGAAGCATGACACTAACGGATTTTTTTAGTGTGTGAGGGGTATTTTTCCATCTCATCTTTCCATCGCTAAGAGAGAGCCCACCATTTCACATTAAAAACAAAAATTATAAAATATTTGGCACCTCCACACATTGATAGAATCCCTATGTTTACATGTAGCCCAGTTAGTCCCTACAGTAGTTTTAGAAGGAACCCCAGGGGTTCACGGTGGCGTAAAACAGGAGGGTGTCCCTGCAGTTGCGTGCCCGCGTCCGTGTTTTATCGCCCCAAGCAGGGAAGCCCATCACGGTGGTGATTGGTCTGCCCTGCGTTTTGGCTGGAAGGGGGTTGTGTTGGACTTGGCCCTTAGGGCAGGTTCACCCCTAAACTTTTTGCCTTTGTTTGTGACCCTGTGTTAGTGATTTTTGGGTCTCTGCGCACTTTTACCCTGGGTCCCAGAGTAAAGTGCGTGCGTGTAGTATGGCTGGCCTGCCCTCCCATATGAATGCATTGGGAATGTATGTGTCCCTGGTAGTTCCTGATGCATGGGGAGTGCAGGCTCGAGTTTAGTATGTGTGAACTCGTGAGAGTGAATGCTGCACGATGGTATGTGTGGCTTGTATGTGTCTAGAAGGGAAGTGCTACTTCTGACATTGAGTTATGTGTGCAGTGAGGGTGCTGGAGCGTGATTGGCTGGAGCTGGCTGGCATGCCAGGCTCCAGGAAGTCTGGATGGGTCTGCCCGGTGGTGAGTGTGAGATTAGCATGAGTGATGTGTGGGAGGAGTTACCTGTGTCCTGGATGGGCTGGGTTTTCCCCACACAATGCTGGCTCCGCCCCCCTGTGGTGTGTCTAACGACCCTAGCCTCCCCATTGAAAGAAATGGGTGGTTGGGCCATCAAGAGTGCTCCCAAGCCAGCTGCAACTGGTTTTCCCCCCACCCTGCACCCTGAAACAAAGGATTTCACAGTATAAGAAGGGGCTGTGTCCCCTTACAATTGGTTCTGCTTTTGGATCCTGCCAGAGGGGGCTGTTGCTGCTGCTGGGGCCAGGAGGACCGCCACTTGGAGTGTCTCCCTGCCTGGAGACCCAGTGTGCTGGCTCTGGCCCAGCCTTGCCCCCCTGCCTGCCTCCAGCCCCTGCTGGAGCTTGTGCTCTGCCTACAGCACTGAGAGCGCTGCTCTCTGCCCTTCAGCGCTGGGGAGCGCTGAAATCTCCTGCCTAGCGCTTGGAAGCGCTTTATTCTGGCCGTAGCGCTGTGAGCACTGTATTTTGTCCTGTGGCGCTTGGGAGCGCCTACCCTTCGTTGCTAGCGCTGCTAGCGCTTGGTGTGCACAGCCGGTGCCCACCCGGTATCCGATCACCCCGTGTGGTGATTTGGCGGCGCGGGTGCCACCCCGCTCATTGCCGCTTTATTTTGCCCGTTTTCATACTTTATCACGAGGGAGCCCACTCCTCGGATAATGGGACCCCGCCTGCCTACCTAAAGCGAGCCGCCGCACTGCCCGCGGCGACCCGGAAGTGCTTGGCCGGCCGGCCAATTGCGGCGCGTCCCTGAGGTCGGACCCGGAAGTCAGGCCAATTGCGGCAAGACGACCGGAAGCGGACGGGAGGCTACCCCGCGCTCCGGTGAGGAGAGAAAGCCGGCGTCTGGTCTTCCCCCCCCCCGGGCCTCCAAGAGCAAGGGAGAGCCCCGGAGAGGGAGGGAGAAGTGTGGAGGGAGCCCCCGAGGAGCGGGAGCTCCCGTGCAGAGCCGACTGCCCAACCAAGCCGAGGAGCAGCCTCAGAGAAGAGCTGCAGAAGCCGGTGAGTGTGGCAGTGTCGGAGGGAGGGGCGCCGGGACACATTGTCGGTGTCCGCCCCCCACCTTCCGGTAGCGCGAGATAGGGCTAAAGTGCAGAGTGAAGCCACGAGGGCTTCAAGAGAGCATTTCTTGGTGTAGAGCCGGTTGAGGCTCTTGGGGCTGTTGCCCCTGCTCTGAGTCCCCCGAGAGGGACTCCCGTGAAACCGGGCATTTCCTTTGAGCCCAGGAGAGGCTCTGGAGTGCCCCCCCCTTATTGAGAGCCCGGCGAGGCTCGAGGCACCGCCAGTAATTCCGAGTCCCCAGTGAGGGACCCCCACAGCCCAGCGAGGCTGCACCTTTGTTGTTGGAGCCCAGAGAGATTTCCAAGGCGGCATTTGTTTGTTGGAGCCCCGAGGCTCCGGGGGCAGTTGTTTCTCTTGAGTCCCCAGAGGGGGGACTCCACAGAAGGCTCCAGGCGCTAGTTGTTTACAGGGCCCAGAGAGGCTCAAGGGGGCATGCTGATTTCGTGAGAGCCCTGAGAGAGGCTCTTGTGCCCACAGTCGTTTTGAGAGCCCTGAGAGGCTCTGGGGCACAGTGGTTCTGGAGAGCAGAGCCTGCGAGGCTCCGAGGGTGCCATTTCCTCATTCTTGAGCCCAGAGAGGCTCCAACGTTGCCCTAACTTCCCCTGCACCAGTTGCCCAGCACTTTGTGGGCAACTGCCACGTTTAGGCCCTGACATAGGGACACAGGGACTGTCACAGGTGGTGACTTATCTGAGTTTTGCGCAACTGTGTTTTATTGCTACACCTCTGAATGTATTGTGATGCATCATGTGTTTTCCCTCCTTACACCTCTGAATGAATGTTATGCATTGCATCATGTGTTTCCTTCCTTACACCCCTACAGGTATTGTGATATGTAGGTGGTTGTTTTCTCCCTAGTACAGGTGGTGCTAGTGAGGTCCTGTTACCAGTGATTACTGGTTGTGTGCTCTATTTGTATATTGTGTGCTACAGTGATTTTTATTTCTACAAAGTTCAAAACGTGCTTTTACATTCTATGTTTTACATTCTAAGTGCTATTTCTGACAGTGTTACTTCTGATTCCTGACAGGGGTCCAGGTGGCCCTGTCTTGTAAATATCCCCTGTAAATTCTGCCCGTGCCTCTGGCACATTGTAAAGTGCGTGTTTTATCTAATGTGTTTTGGTGTAATACAAAGGCTATTTTTATATAACCTTGTGTGGAGTTTCCTTTGTGGTGGGTCCTGGGTGTTGTTGCCGGGGTGCATGCGCAAATACTTAACTTACACCGCCTCCAAGTTTAGCCTTGCTGCTCGCGCCACATTACCTAGAGGGTGAGCAGGGGTTATCTTGGCGTGTAACTCCCTTGCCCTGACTTGGGAGTGGTGGTCTCTGACTGACTTTGGCGAAAGCCCTGGCCAGCCAGGGATCCCATTTCCAACACAGAGCATTTCACAGATTCTCTACAAATATAGAGAAAATATGACCCTAACTGATTTGATAAACTTCCAGACAGCTGGGAGATTATTGAGGAAAATAGTTGGGCGGACCCCACAGCACTTGTCTTCCTCCTAGATCACTTGAAACTACAGGTTCCTCCTTTTCTTTAAGAGAATGAGCTAGGGGACTTACCATCGAAATGAGATTTGAATTCGAAATGTGCCATTCAGGCAAGCTAAGCACATCTAGAATTCTGTCTGCAAAGGGCAAGCTAATTCCAGGAAACTGCTCCTGCTTAATATTGTGTGCAGTGGCTCTTAACTGTTTCAAAACAAAATTAACTTGAAAAGCTGCTGACGTGCCTTCGACACATTAGAGAGGGTCAAAAGGATGCTTTGAATTAGCCAACTGGGACATTTAGAAAGTCAGCCCTTTTCGTATTTATCCCTTGGGAAGCATATTATACCCTTACATGGGCACTGTGGTCTCACAGTTAAACCAATTCCACAGTAGTCCTCCCACTCACATTTAAAATGAAATGACGTTCAGATCCTTGGTAAAAGATCTAGAGACAGATTTCTCCTCCTACCCTTAAAAGCGAAGCCAACTCCGCCAGCCATAAAGGCAGCGATCTTTAAGGCAATCATGTCGGCACAAATGAGGTGAACAAACAAGTAGATGTCATATATGCTTTCATGGTCAACCACTTACAAAAAATAAACAATCTTTCTCCTCTGATTGGTCATTTCACATTATGTCCAGGGCACAGGTGAGCAAAAGCCATTACCCTCTGGTAGCTGTAACGTGGCCTGTGCGTAATGAGATTTTTTTTTTATCATTCCAGGTCACAGTCAACATGTATCCACCTCCCGAAAGACACCATCAGAATTTATTATTCGAGTACAGCTTAGCAATGGTTTTTGCAATATAACATATCGACTCCTTGGCCTTCACCTGTAAGACACTGCCTTGCAGTTGTATTCTGTCACTTGCGATTTATGATAATTGGACCATAAACAAATTGGCAAACTTAAATATGCAATATTACTTTGATGAGCTTATTGAAAAATTAAACGTATGTCAGAAATTGATTTTAAAGAAAATGAATGAGTGAAAACTCAGAAAATGCAAGTACCATAATGCTAAGCGACAGATCACAGGAAAGAGCCTATTCCTACAAAGCCTTACTCGGGACCACACTATGGATAATCGAAGAGAGGAAAGCAGTTTTCCTTACAGTGGTGAAAGTTATTTTTGGAAATGAGAATGCATTCCGTTAGCTGGACGTTTTGCTTAGCAAGCAAAGAATGAAGTTGCAACTATTTAAAAAAAAATAACTAATCATTGCATCCACCTCCAGGTAAACTGACTTTTGGACAAGTAACCTTTTAACAGACCTATAAGATAATACATTATTTAGCAGAAGCATGCTGGCATGCACAAGTATACTTTTGCAATGTGTGGGTGTAAATTAATAAATGCAATATGCCAATGAAGATTATTCTCAAAGGGCATTTAGTGGTGGACATCTTAAAAAAAAAACACCAACTTGAGTGATTAATTTTACCTGCATTTGTGCAAATACGGAAATTGTGTTATACTGGAAGCTATCCTACACGAGGGAAATGCATTATATTTATAAAGAAATAATTGAACCACATGACCTTCCCGTTCCATGCTATGATTTCTCCGTTGGCTCCCTCGCTTTGGGGTGTGTTGCAAGCTACCCAATTCCAACATCCATTCTAGCTGAAACAGAAACTGTCTATAGATTGAAGCTCATTTGGAGAAGGACAAAGAGTAAGATGACAGAGACATTAAACCAATTATTTTCTTGTGCTGTTTCAACAGTAAGATACATATTCACCTACAAGGATTTACAGGCATTAAGCTGCTGTGAGAAAAAGCTTGATGTTCTTTTTTTATTTACACTTTTAAGGCACCTTATACAGAGGGGCTTATTTATTAGAGCGCTGTGTCACTTTTGCTCCACGTAAAGTGGTACATAAAGATTTATGAAGCCACTCAAAACCACCCTGCATTATGAGCAATCGCTGTGTTGCCTAACCCTGCTTCCGGGAGGCGTTCCATGGGCATTGTGGATAGTTATCCCACACAACGTCCATGGAATTTGATGCTGCCCCATATTTACAAAGTGATGCAAACCTAGGGAAGCACCAAATCCCCAAGGTGAGGTGTAACGAGGGGAAATATATTTATTTTTACTTGTTCTTTCCTCTTTCCATTCTGTAGCACACATACATGGAGGAAATCGTCACTTAGTATTGTTTTTGTGTAGGAAGGTACCCTTACCTCCACAAAAACAATCCTGCCTGCAATTGAGGGCACATTGCACCATGGTGCAAGTGTGGCTACATTGGCACAAGGCTGCCAAAATGGCACCAGACAGGTAGAAAGGAAAGGAATGAGCTGTATTACTTAAATACAGTGCATTCTTACCATTTCACTTTGGTGTAGGGAAGCATAGCAAGGTGCCTTGTGGTTCTGACCTGTGCCAAAATTCCATAAATTAGGCCCTTAGTTCAACTGCACAAATTTTGTTTTATGCCAGCGAACCTTGGGTAATTTCTAACTGTTCGGTTTCACATAATTCCAGTCATTTTGGGCCCGATGTAGGTCGGTCGGTAACGGCCGAAAATCGGTATTTTCGGCCGTTACCGATCGGAATACAGACAACGGGATGTAGGAGGCCGAAATCCAGCGAAATGGGCGATTTTACCGAATCGGAAAGTCACCGAGTCGGTCGGATTCCGAATCGGAAAAAAGTAGTAATCCGAAAAAATCTCCGATTCGGTAGATTACCTATTCGGAGATTTTTCCGATTCCTACTTTTTTCCGATTCGGAATCCGACCGACTCGGTGACTTTCCGATTCGGTAAAATCGCCGAATTGGTATATATTCCGAATCGGTGAAAATCCGATTCCATGCGAAAACCCTAAGATTGAGATGTAGGTAAGCACAGAAATACCGATTTTGCTCCAAATTCGGTATTTCAGAGTCGGAAATTACCATGGATTGTAATCAGGTGGTAACCAGGTGCAACCTATAAAAAAGGACCCAAAATGCAGTTCTACTTGCAACATGGCAGCTTTCTATGTCATAGCAAGACGGCTACGGCTACAGCAGGAAGGAGAGAGGGAATGGCAGAGAGAGGAGCAGGTGTACAGGCAGAGGGTGACCCTGTGCATGCTGACAGATCCAGAGATCCTACAGAGGTACAGGCTGGAGGCAGACACCATCAGAGACCTCATCAGGGACCTCCAACCCCTGTTGCAGCACCCCACCCCAAGGGCACATGCAATCCCTGTGCAGGTGCAGGTGCTATGCTGCCTACACCTGCTGGCGTCTGGCAGCTATCAAAGTGTAGTTGCTGTGGCAGGAGGGGTGACCCAGAGCAGCCTGTCAAGGTTCTTCCACAAGTTCCTTGATGCCATGATCCAGAGGATGGCCCACTACATTTCCTTCCCTTCCACCCATGCAGAACTGGCACAGACAAAAGCTGAATTCTATCAGATGGCAAGATTCCCCCACATCATTGGCTGCATAGATGGCACACACATACCGATTTGCCCCCCTGCTGACACCGAATACGTATACCGCAATCGGAAGTCACGGCACACCATAAATGTGCAAGTGATATGCAATGCCAAGTGTGTGATCACTGACCTGGTTGCAAAGTTTCCGGGGAGTACCCATGACTCCTATATCTTCCAGAGTAGCGGAATTTATGCACGGCTGATGGCAGGGGAATTTGGCGAAGGATACCTCCTAGGTAAGACACAGTGTCAGACCCCCATAACCAAAATTGCAGTGTGAAATACATGTATGCATGTGAGTAATGTTACCCCTTCTCCTTCTAGGCGACAGTGCATATGCCCTACGCTCGTTCATTCTCACACCTTACCTCAACCCCTCAACACCCAGCCAAAGGAGGTACAACCGTGCCCACAAAAGCACGAGGAACGTAGTGGAAAGGACCTTTGGCATCTGGAAGAGCAGGTTCAGATGTCTGCACAAGAGCGGAGGTGCAAGGCAATATACCCCCATCACCTGCTGCAAGATTATTGCTGTCTGTGCAATGTTGCACAACCTTGCAGTCAGGAAAGGCACTGAGGTAGAGTTATCCGACTACGAGGACCCTGACGATGACAATGCTGTCCCACTACCACTACCTGCTGGAGTCTCTGCACCATCTGACGGCAGATACAGGCGTCAGGAGATCACAGACAACTATTTCTGAGTGAGTACAGATGCACAAACAGGTCAATGTATGTGTTCAGAAATTAAATTTAATAATGTTGCATCAACGTTACTGCACTGATGTGCAACAAAAGAAAAGTTAAACAACAAGGGGTAGGAATGTCCAATGTCCGGGTTGCCTCACCCGCAGTGGCAGTCCTATTTTTTGCTGCGCTTAGCAGGCCCACTGGGATGAACCTCACCCCCTTCAGAATGCCCTGCAGCCTCAGCTGAGCGCCTGCTGCTCCGGCGCGGCTCTGAAGCAGCGCTGGCCGGGCTGCTGCGGCTGCTGCTGTCCCCAGCCTCGCCCAGGACGGGATTCACTACGGTGTTGGAGATGAGTAGTGTCTCCATGGCTGTTGTTATACGGCCCATGCCCCTAGTGACCTCGGACATGTTCTGTGTGAGGCTGGCCTCCATGTTTGCCCCACGTTGGCATAGCTGGGCAGTCGCAGCCGCAAGGCGGTTGAGTGACCTGTTCGTGACTCTTGCATCCCTGCGACGACTCAGCTCATGGTCATCCAACCTGTTGCAGAGCTGGGTGATGGCAGTGGTCATTCGGCCAATTGATGTTGCTATTTCCTTGTTGCTGTCAACGAAGGTCTTGAAGCCCTGTGTCATCTCACCCATCTGCAGGTTGTGCAGGCGCAACTGGCGATGGCAGGCCAGGATGGATTTCGCCTGCATCCTCTGTATTGTGACCATGCTGGTCTCCAGCCCAGCGAAGACGCTGCCTCCCGGTGCTGGTATTGGGCTGCTGGTAGCACGTGGCCTACGTGGAATTCTGCTGCCCTGCTGTGTGTGCTCTGGTGTCGCTGGTGTCACGGGGTCTTGTGCAGGAGCCTGACCCGCTGCCCCCTCCATGATGACTAATGGAGCTACTGTTCTCCTCCGGGCCGGGGAAGTGGCAGGTGCAGGGTGGCTCTGTGGTGGTGTGTTCTCTGGGGAGAATACCAAAGAGGGCGACTGAGACTGAGACAGTCGGGGGGAGTGTGGAGTTGTGAGGAAATGTCCTGTGTCCTCCTCATTTGCCAGGGCACAGCTGTTGTCCTCCTCCTCCTGTGCTGCTGCACTGGTGCTTGCCACCGCCGCACTGGCTGGTGGTGCTGGAGCTGGTGCTGGAGCTGATGCTGCTCCCCCGCCTGATGGTGCCCCTAGGTGCAAAGAAGCATTTGTCAAGTGGGTGCTAATGTGTTCCAGTCACAACTATTAAAGCATTGCACATCTCATTACAAACACGTTGATGCTGTATTACAGTTATTTATCTCATGCTTCTGCTGTGGCATTTTTGGTAACTTTTGCTGAGTACATTTGGCTATATGCATTGCTCATGTCTGTTGCTAGCAGTACTGGCCTGGGGTTTGGTTGTGCATTGGGTCTGTAGGGGAGGTGTCTGGTATGGTGTGTCAAGTTGCGCATGCTTCTTACCTGTAGCTGTAGCTCGGGATGAGCTATCCAGGTCCCCAATTCCCACGACACTGGCCCTCTCGATGGTGGTCACCACTAGTTCCTCCAGCTGAGTGAGGGGTGGCGCACGGTTTGTTCCTCCTCCAGTGAGTCCAGCCTGCTTGTGCAGGTCGGCCAGTTTGCGCTTGGTCACGCCACGGATGTCATAAAACCTCTTTTTGAGGTCGTCTAGGCTCCTGTGGGTGACACCAACTGCATTCACTTTCTCCCCGATGTCGATCCACAGCCTCCTCTTGGTGCTCTCCGGGACAGTCAGGGACTGCCTGCCATATAGCTGGGTGTGCACCCTCACCACCTCCTCCACCAAAGTTTGTAGCTCCATGGTGCTGAATTTAGGATTGCGCTTACGCCCTGCCTTCTGGCTCTCTGTGCTGGTGTCCATGTCTCTCAGGGATCCTGCTCACAATGCTGCTCTCTCTGTGTTTGCTCAGCTCAGGCAGCTTTCCAGAAAGTTCTGATGAGTTGCACCTGCCTGGGTTGCCACACCCTGTGGGGGAGGGTGCTTACAGCTCATTGGCTGATGTCTTCAGTGTCACTCAACCTGCTTGGCAAAACGTCATTCTCCGAATCGGTATTTTCCGATTCGGTATTTTCCGAATGTGTTCGGTAAATACCGATTCGGAATGTATAATGCCTTCCTATTGGCCTTTCGGCCCATGGGGCGTATTTATTATTCCGATTCGGCGTTTACCGATTCAGTTGGTTCCGCATTTTTTTTTTTCTGATTCGGACTTGTCCGACCCGGCCTATAGCGAATCGGTAGTTGGCGATTCGGTACGTATCGACTCTCGATACCGAATGCTACCGATTCGGTATTTTTCCGATGATTATTTCCTACATATCATTTTCCGATTTTGAAATACCGATTCGCTACGGATCGGTATTTTAAAATCGGTAAATGCGTTTTACCTACATCGGGCCCTTTATTTTTTACGTACCTTTCGATAATTCATGTGGACTGGTTCGGTCAGAAAATGTCATTCAGGTAACTGTGAAAGGATGTACACTGCGACTGAATTATATTTTCTGTTAGAACCACACTTCTGACATCATCGTCTGTGATTTTTGTAACAATTTATGCTCTCCTATAAATTTTCATATACTGACAAAACATGTTTTGGATAATATATGTAATTTTCATTTAAATTACATGGATTAAATGAGAAAAAATGTCACCCAGCGCTAATTGGTACACACCATTTCATAGCAGACATTTACCACAGTGTTCTGTCAAATCCGTTTTATTTATTGAATGCTTCCCTCATAGTTGTGGTCTTTGATATACAAATATTACAAATGGATTTACAAGATATCCAGTGGTGACTGGTCAGCTTTAATGGTATTATGTTCCTAATTTGTGTATTCATATAGGTCCACAACAGTTCAGGCACACTCCCTAGGAGTATACAATACAATACATTACACTACTAGTGTTAGATCACATAGTGTTGTCAAAATAAACATAGACAGTACATTAGATATTACTCCCTGTTTACTGGTGGTATTTCAGTACCCAGGTTGTTTTAAAGTATCTGTTTTATGCATCATTTCTTTGTGACATACATAGAATTGTGTTGCAACACTCACTGCTGTTTTAATCCTATCATAGGCTGAGGCAGTTTTTCTTCTCCTATATTTCTAGAAAAAGGCTTTACTGTAAATGATACAATGTAGAGACACGCATACCACAAGTGTCGTAGATAGTTAAGCACAGAAGATACTGCAACTACCTCTTCTAAGTCATTCTCTTGGGAACTTATATCCTCTTTAGGTTTGTGGTTTGATCTGCGTTTGCCAGCCTGTATTACTTGCTTGTAGGCACGTCTTACACATTTGGTGAACATTTGTTTGGGCTTTGAGTTTTACCCTAATCAGTTATTCAACACGATTAAAGCTTTTCCCAGCAAAGTGTAGCATTTTAGCTTTTTGAAGATCCGCAGGCATGCCTCTTAAAACATTGAGTAGTGCGTCCTTTGCCATTTTCTAAGTCCCTGGAAAGTCGTTCTCAATGTTGGTGAAAGTCATTCTCAACCATATCCTCTCCCTTTTCAGGATTGAATGTGAAGCTGTTAAAAATGAATTCTAGGCATTGGATGTAGATTTCCTAGAATCCTTAGGAGGGACTTTTTAGAAATAGGTTCGCAGGTTGACTAGGGTATGAGCCCTAGTCAAGCAACAACCACAATCCTAATCAGAGTAAAAAGCAGGCAAAACCTAAATTAACCTGTCCGCACCCTTGGGTAGCTTGGCACAGAGCAGTGAGGCTTAACTTAGAGGCAATGTGTAATGTATTTGTGCAACACTTCACACAGTAAAACTGTGAACACACTACACAAAAAGATGTCATACCACGTTGGTTAGAAAAAAAGAGCTTAATTTAATAAACAAAACAAGACAAAAATGACCAAAAATCCAATCAGTAGCACTAGAGATGTGAAGTTTAAAGAAATAAACAGTAAAATAGTGCTATGAAAATTTAGCTTATTTGGGATACCTAGTCACGCTGAACTTGGACAAAGTCAAACGTTCAGGATGGATGCGATGGAGTGTGGGCTGAATTAAGGGATCCAGTGAGGCCTGCAGAATAAAATTAGCTTGATCCTGGTTGCATCAAGGTTGAGGATGTGTGGTGTAGCCGAGGACGATGCATTGTTGCCAATCCATGCAACGACAGCGATGTGCTGGTCCTAATCCATGCAGCAGCAGCAATGCGTCTGCTCAGATGAGCAGTGAGATGCGAAGCGAAGGTTCGACGGCATCATCAAGGTGCCTATCGCTGGGGAAGTGAAGACCTAGTGCCGGGAAGAACGTTGCACAGCAGAGGTTCTGAAGGCGATGCACCAGGTGCAATCCACGCAGCAGAGGTGATGTGTCAGTTATTCCATGGAATGGCAGTGATGTGTCGATGCTAACCCACACAAGATGGGCGATGCAGTGGGTCCAATCCACGCAATGCAGGTGATGCGCAAGTTCTGATCTGCACAGCAGCAACAATGCATCTGTTCATCAGACATTTTGTGGGTTCTGCTGTAGCAAACCCCTTAGGTCCTCTTCCAAGAGCCTAGGACTTGGGTGACACCACATGGCAGTGCAGACTCACAGATGAATTCAGCTGCAGAATTAGGGAGGTTGGAAGTTTTTTATGTCCCTGAGACTACAGATCAGGAAGCCAACCAGTTAACACTTGGAGCCACTCGGGGTTCAAGTGAAGCAGGTCCAGTCCTTGTCACCCAGACAGGGGAACAGCAGGCAGCTTGGCAACACAGCAAGGCAGCAGTCCAGCAAAGCAACAGTTCAGTACAGTAGCAGTCCTTCAGCTGCACAACAGTCTGCTTTCTGACAGAGTCTTCACAGGTCCAGAAGTGTACTGAAGTGGGGGTGTCTGAGGTCAAGTACTTTTTCCCAGTTGTGCCTTTGAAGTGGGGGAGACTTCAAAGACATGCCTTTGAAGTGCACTGAGGTCTTCCCTTCATGTTCTGGCTCCAGACTCACTACAGGGGGGTATGCAGCCCTTTGAGTGGGGACAGTACTAAGACTTTTCAGGTGTAGTTGAAGCTGGGTCCATATCCTACCTCACATCCTGCTAGGATGGCCCATCAAGTCACACCCATAGTCACATTGTGTGTGGCTGGTTGGTTAGAGGACACACATAAAGCCCAATGTTAACCCACCCCTCCCTGATGTGATCAGAGACCGGCAGAAGGTATCAAATAGCTAAGCAAGAAAATGCCAACCACCTAAAAGTTTTGTCGGAAAAAAGGGGTAGGGCCCAGAAATGGTCAGGAAGGGCCTATACAACTTTTTATACAAGAAAGCTCCTAACTGATGACTTATTAGGCTGTTTATTGATTAAACAGACTAAGACCATTTTATGATTCAATTGGTCTGAAGTATTGTATTTACTTCTATTTATGTCTTTTTGTGCATATTCAAACATTACTGAAACATGTCTTTCAAAAAGACAGACTACCTATAACATTTAACATATAGGCACAGAGTTCAACATTGAATTAGACATAACATACATTATGTCCAGGATGCAACATGAATCAATTTACATTCTAACAACAATCAGCTAATAATTAACATAACAGCCATTTAGATGGTTATTTCAACACCATTAGTAGCTAGAACTGTGAAGGCTGTTGCCTCCTGGGTACACATTTTTAAAGGTCTCACAGGGCAAAATGACTTTAAACCAACTACTCTACATAGACAAGTATTGTTCGTTAGTGTGTTATCCCGGAAGGAGTTAATGCCGACGCGTTTTGAACCCCTAAACAACTTTCGGGTTCTCTTCAAGGCTTTTTACTGGATGAAATCAGGAATAAAAAGTCCAGAAGCATTCAAATGTACCTTACTGCTCTCTCTAAATAATTTTGTGAATGCTACAATTTGATTTTCATGTATGAAAAGTACCTGTTTGAATTGTTAATGAAGCCAATTCGAATTTAATGTGCGTTTAAGTGGACTGCAGGTTCAGAGTAATTATTCTGCAAAATCAAGGGAAAGACTGGCTTTAGAATTATGGATTGTCAATCATTTGGAGTTAAAATCAAGTATGGGTGAAATGGTGTCGCTCAACTTACTTTCGAGTGCTTCCTGTTTGTGTTATTTGAAACATGGAAGAGCGGGGTGTGCCGTGACTGTATTTCATTGTAGCTTGCCTCTTTTATCTCCTTTAATTGCCCAACAATATCAAAAATGATTCGTTTGTAAGTTGTACTGCAATACTGAAAAAGAAGCGAACGGCCTGTTATTGGTACAATATTTGGTGCTGAAAACTAGTATGGGCAAGATAGTGTCGCTCAACTCAGAGCTGTCTGTACATGTTATTAAAACCATGGGACAGCGTGGTGGGCTGTAGCTGCTTTTTATTTTCACCTGGTTCTTTTATCACCTTCGAACGCCCAGCAACTTCAAGACGTGTTTAGTTAGTGCGTTGTATCGGAATACTGCAACAAAAGCAGACACGGTTATTGATACAATGCTATTGCATTTAATGGAAGTGGTCTGTTAGCATTCGCTGCGGCGATGCACTTACTTGTTTCCAAAACTTCTCTCTCTCATGGTTAGCTTGATTCCTCCGCAAGGTTGGAAGCTGGGTTTCCGTGGCTGAGGTACTTTTTACACAAGAAGATCAAATTGTAGCTTTCATGAAATGATTTAGAGAGAGCAGTAAGTTACATTTAAATGCTTCTGGACTTTTTATTCCAGATTTCACCCAGTCAAAAGCCCTAAAGGGAACTCAAAAAGTTGTTTAGGAGCTCGAAATGCGTTGGTGTTAACTCCTTACTCCACACTAATGAACAATACTTGTCTATGTGGAGCAATTGGTTTAAAGTCATTTTGCTCTGTTAGGACTTTAAAAATGTGTACCCATTGGGTAACAGCCTTCACAGTTCTAGCTACTAATGGTGGTGAAATAACCATCTAAATGGCTGTTGTGTTCATTATTGACTGGTTGTTGTTAGATTGTAAATTGATTCATGTTGCATCTTGTATATAATGTACGTCATGTCTCATTTAACATTGAACTCTGTGCAAATATGTTAAATGTTGTAGGTAGTCTGTCTTTTTGAAAGACATGTTTCAATAATGCTTGAATATGCAAAACCAAATGTAAATAGAAGTAAATAAAATATTTCAGACCAATTGAATCAGAAAATGGTCTTAGTCTGTTTAATCAATAAACACCCTCATCAAGTCAGTGGTTAGGAGTTTCTTTGTATAACAGCCTTCTAAAAGTGGCCTTTTCAGAATTGCAATTTAAAATTCAACTTCACCATAAGCTGTGATCCTAAATTGTGATCCCAAAGACACCAAACTTAAAACGTCCATCTCTTTAAAATTAGGAATTACAGTTATAAAATATAATAAGGTAATCTTAATGTTAGCCTATGGGAGGGATAGGCCTTGCCGTAGTCAGAAACGATTTTGAGAGTTTTTCAGAACCGGGACATGTAAACCTCAAAAGTGTCCTGCCTTTTAGATACGTTACACCCTTCCCTCTGGATTGTTCAGGGCCTATCTTAGGAGTGACTTACGTGTATAAAACAGGAAGGTTTAAACCTAGCAAGAGGTTTACCTAGCCAGATCAAAATGGCAGGCCTGAGCCATAGTTAGGGTGCTACTTAAGTGGTTGGCACAATAAGTACTGCAGGTCAACTAGTAACATTTAATTGACAGACCCTTGGCTTATGTAGTGCACTCTACTAGGGACGTATAAGTAAATTAAATAAGTCAATTGGGGATGAACCAATATTATCATGTTTTAGGGACAGGGTACATGCACTTAAGCACTGGTCCTAAGATCTGCAAAAACGAGGTCAGATAAAGTGAAGGAGGTAGACCACCCTCAGGTCTGACAGTAATGAAAAGCATTTGGATGGCTTCCATTTATGTGACAGTAGAATATATTTTTCTGGGTATTAAGAAACAAGGGAAATCCTGCTGACTTGAGTACTTTCTGGTACACAGAGAACCTGTTTGCAGAAATGCAGGAAGAGGGAGGGAAGGAGCACAATATTGTTTTATACTTCTGAAAACTCAGATATATAACAAGATGGTTTAAAACAAAACAAGACTAGAATCAAAGAAAGGTTAAGTTAAGCCAAGAACAGTACCAATAAATTGAATGCACGGCTTATGGGGCGTGGTCCCTGTTCTCTTGTTTTAGGACTTTCCATGGGCAAAATGTGGCTGCACAGTGTGGAAAGGTGTTCCTTGCAGAGAAACTTCTCTTGTAGAAATACTCGCACTATTTGGCGAAAGACTGACATTTGAACTACTTTCTGACCAGTATTTTTACATTTCATTTAAGGGGTTCCCAGAAGGAATCTACATATTGTGGTAAATAAATAATTAATTACCGGTACTATTTTTCTATGCATTAACTGAAAACAGATAGCTCAATAAATAAGAGGCAGGATCCGTGGAATCTGAGTCAAACAGGCTTTAATTAGATGGCTCGAGCCAATGGACCATCGGGTTCCATCACCTGCAAAGGTTCAGGAAGGGACAGACACAAGGGGGAAGAATAAGCCTAATGTCATATTAACATCTTACAGTATATATAGAAAAACAGTACAATTACATTGAATACAGTAGGCGTAACAAGTGACAAACGAAAGATAAGAACACATGGGCGTGAAAAGAAGGCGTGCACAGGGCGTGCACGAAGACACGTGATGTAAACGTCACAGAAGTGTCATAAATGGGAGGATACATGGAGGGGGCTACCTGGGCAGCTGGAACCTTTAACCTACTGGTGCGCGCAAACGGGCCATGACGTGTAACTAGGGAGAGCTGGGGGCTCTGACTTCTGCACTAGAAGAGGAGACTAAAGACTGGGATGTCAAGACGACATGTACCTATAGCATATCTGGTATCTCGTGTTTGGAGAACATGTTGATAGAATCTAAAAGTCATCAGGGTAAAGGCTACTTGACACTAAGGCTGGTGCATGCATATATTCTCTAATGTATTGCGAGTGCTATGAATCTTCTATGGATACTAATTCAGTAATTCTCTTGCATGGAGACAGAAAGACTAGACTATAACTGAAGATGTTTATGCGGTTCGTTAGCTTAGGAATGTGAAGCCGGGGAGCTGAACTGATAACTAGAGGCATAACATATTCTTGGCAGACAGGCAGGCAGGCCAGGCCGGGCACCGCGCTGCTTGGCAGAAAGTAAGCGAAGGGTCAGGGATGCGGGAGGGGCTGCATCGCTCCTCAGAATGATTTCAGGAGACTGGAGCTTGAGTCTGGTGTCCAGGCCCCGTAAGGCCTAGAAACGGGTGCAACTCGATGAATTAACGTGCACAATGTAAAACGTTGGCAACGTAGGCCTAATACTCGTTGCTTTCACGAGGACTGGATAACTGGCATACTAACGTTAGACACAACTATAATTGCGTCTTTATTCGGGCAAGGGGGTAAATATGCATATTAATCATGCACATATAACATATAATGGGGAACACGTAGGGACACATGACAGGGCAAAATTCAATTTTCCTCATTCCCTCCTTGTTCCCTACGTTTCCTTCAGGAAACATCAATATTCATGATACCATCTATCTGTTCATAGAGCATCATTTGCTCGTCTCTTATCTTCTTGGAATGGGACTTAGGACTTGGAATACAAGAGGTAGCGCACAAGCCGCAAATCGCAGGGCCACATTGTAAACATAGCCAACAACTGAATATGATCATTACTACTATACCCAGGAATGACAATACTTTCCATCCCCAGGCAGATATTATACTCCAGAGCCAACCGGACCATGTCCAGGTGCCTGGATTCTGGTGTAACTGATGGGCAATTTTATGAAGTCTGGTTATAGCTGAATAAACAGACGGTGCGTTATTAGGAATGGAAATGCAACAACTAGATCCGATGACTCTACAAGCTCCGCCCCTATCGGCCAGTATGACGTCAAGAACAAGGCGGTTTTGAAGGACAACAAATCTCATAGCAGATTGCTCTTCAGTTAAGTTACCTAGAGCGGAAGTAGTCTCATTCACTACTGCTTCAAGGGTTCTGGTTAACCTACGTATTAGCTTACTATTCTGGACAGGTCCTATGAAGAAAAAGAAACCTTTATTGAAATCTGTATACTGTTCTAAGGCAGTTTCAGTCTGATCGACAATTGGGGACTCGATCTCCCTTCTATGTCTGACGTGTACTAGATGTGTATTCCTGTGATAATCGGATGGGGCCAGGAAAACTGGTGGCAGTAGGAAGGCAATGTAACATGTTCCATCCCAATCTAGGGGCAGACGTACATATGCGGTCTGACCACATACAAAATACGAATGACGTGAGGCTTTGAAAGTAGACTTCCCACTGTCACTATACTCGACCACAGTATTACAATCACTGTGTCCTAGATGTACTGAACCATTCTTTCTGACACATAATTCGCCTTTCACTGGTAGAACTGTAATAGCAGGCAAATCTGGAGTAGTCTCGGACTGAACATTCAAAACCATGAAATTAGAGGAAAAGTTACCTAGATCATATACTTCATTTTCTAGATCTAACCCTGTTCTGTGGGAAAGACCTTCCTTGTCTGGGAAACATGTTCTATTCAAAAGGGACTTATCGTCTGAAGATGATGTTATCGTAAACCATGCTCCAAACGAACCATTGTGTGAAAACGGATAGGGAAAGAGTGGCAGAACTCCCTTCGGTGTCTGGAAAGGGGGGAGTCGACCACACACCCAACAATTAGTGGCATTGCTGGTCTGGTGTGAATAGTGTAACATTTGGATAAAAGTATTGTTGCGCATGGCAAGTCGGTAGGATAACTCGTGAGGAGGTAGTTCACTAAAGGTGTGCTCTACTGTATCATTAGAGGACAAATGTACATGTGAATCAATAGGAGGAAAAAATACATGTAAAACATAACTTATGCAGGTAATCATAAGACTCAGAAGTAACATAAACAATAAAGTAATTACACATCTGCTGCGCAGATTTTTACAATAACGTATTTTCTTGGAGTTTCGACTAGCTCTCTCACTATGGGGGTCTATCTCATACATGTCAGGAACCTGTCTAACCGCTTCACCCGAGAGGGACTTAAACAATTAAACTGTCTGACTTGCTAGACCTGAGCTTCATTTTATACTCCTGCTGCGGAGTTTTCTCTAACAGGGGAAGTTTAGAGTCAGTATCTGGGCAGTCCTTGAAAAAAGTCTTTGGACGGAGTCCATGGAAACGTTTGACGTGACTGGAGTGAAGCCAGCCCTTGCGGCCCTCCACTTTGACGGCGGTCCTTGTGGTCATCAGAACAAGCTTCGGCTCTTTCCAGCGGGGCTCCAGCGGGCTTGAACGATCAAAGTTCCTAATCAGAACGAGGTCGCCTGGAATGACCTCGTGCGGTTTCACTTGGGTGTTGTCTGGAAAGGCAGCCGCGACCTGTGAACGACAAGAGAGTAGTGCAGACATCAAGGAAGCCAGGTAATCTGTCAGCATATTACTGTCAACATCTGTAATTTTACGTGGCATAGGTGTACCCCACATGTTCGGGGGACGACCGAAAACAACCTCGAAAGGTGACAGACCTGAACGGGAGTGAGCGACCATTCTCATGTAAAAAAGGGCGACTGGCAGTGCTACCATCCAATCTATGCCTTTCTCGGCACAGACCTTTGCAATGCGGATTTTCAGAGTTTGATTATGTCTCTCGACGAGGCCAGCTGCCTCGGGGTGTCGTACACAGTGGAACTTCCACTGGTACCCTAACAGAAGAGATACTTGTTTCATGAGTTCGGATGAGAATGGCTGGCCGTTGTCTGAATACACGACCCTGGGCAAACCATAGCGGGGGAAATACTCACAAACCAACTGCCTGGCAGTGGTCGCGGCAGTATAATCCGGAACTGGATATGCTTCTGTCCATCTGGACAAAGCGCATACAACTACGAGGACATACTTGAAACCTCGACATCGATCCATCTGAATATAATCCATCTGGAGGACTTCAAAAGGGTGGTCAGGAGGATGGAATCCACCTTGTTCCACCGGGACACCTTTACCTGGATTGAACTGACAACATATCATGGCTTTTTCTCCTAAATGTGCTGGACTATGTGCGGTATTAATAATGGCTTGAACCATAGAGTCGGGGAGAAACCATGTGGCTTTACCCTTCGTTAACCATCCTTGATCTGTCTGGACCCCTCCTTGTTCAGACCATTTCTTGATCTCGTCTGGGGTAGCATGTGTCTGTATGTCTAGTACATCTTGTGTAGGGTCTTTAACTGTCATGCAAGTAGTCTGATCGAGAACATCTGTCTTTGTCGTGTTAACTGGAATGTCTGGAGTCTGAGCTGTAAGCTTGGCTGTTCGATCTGCTAGATCTTTACCTTGGGAAATGGTGTCAGTGGCTTTCGTATGTGCTTTGCACTTCATAATGGCAATGGCTTTCGGTAAATGTATTGCTTCTAACAGAGCTTGAATGAGGGGGCCATGCTGGATCTTGGCTCCATGAGAGGTCATGAAACCTCTTTCTTGCCAGAGTATTCCAAAGTCGTGAACGACTCCGAATGCATAACGTGAATCTGTATATATGTTTACTTTCAGGTTCTTAGCTCGTATGCAGGCTTGGGTCAGAGCGATGAGCTCTGCTGCTTGAGCAGACAGGGTGTCGATACAATGTGTTTCTATAACTTCAGTTTCAGTAGTCACTGCATACACAGCTACTAACTCTCCTGTACTCGTCCTCATACATGAACCATCCACGTAAAGTGTCAGGTCGGGATCAGGTAATGCAATATCCGTCAAGTCTTGTCTTGGCTTTGTCATAATGTTAATAACTTCCACACAGTCATGTGTGGCAGGGTTTGGAACAGTCGAGGGTAACAGTGTAGCAGGATTTAAAATGTTGCAGCGTCTGATTTCTATATGTGGCTGAAACAGTGTCAGTTCATATCCGGTTAAACGTGCAATTGTCAAGTGCTGAGTCTGCGTTCGGTTTAAAAGAACTTCCACGGAGTGTGGAACTTGTACTGTCAGGGAGTGTCCTAACACTATGGAATCACTTTGTCTGATAGCTAGAGCTGTGGCTGCAACTGACTTGAGGCACGCAGGCAGAGCCTGGGCTACTGGATCTAATGTGCTTGAAAAATAAGCACAAGGCTTGTGTTGTCCTGCTTGATCTTGTGTGAGAACAGATAATGCTGTACCATCACATTCAGTGACAAAAAGTGTAAAAGGCTTACTGTAGTTCGGTGTCGCTAATACAGGTGCATTACATAAAGCTTTCTTTAACTCATTAAAAACAAGTGTATGTTCCTGGGTCCAAGGGAGGACAGTCGATGTCGCTGCCTCTTGTGTTGTTAACTGTATCAGTGGCTTGGCTAGATATGCGTACTGAGGAATCCATTGTCTGCAGTAACAAGTGAGGCCGATAAAAGCTCGTACCTCCTTCTGTGTCTTGGGCTGTGGAAGATGTGCTATTAACTGGATACGGTCAGGTGTCAACTGTCTACCCCTCTTGGACAGTAAGTGTCCAAGGTATACCACTTGCTGGACACAGAATTGTAGTTTGGAAGGGGACACCTTGTGCCCCATCTCTGCCAGAAAATACAAGACTGTAAGTGACGCACGTTCGCAGTCACGTTCTGTACGGGCTGTGATCAATAGACCATCGACATACTGGAGCAGGGCAGTGTCAGTTGGCATGTGAATACTGTCTAGTTGTCTTTTAAGTGCTTGACTGTAAATACTAGGACTTTCTGTGAAACCTTGAGGAGCTCGTGTAAATTTATAGCTTCTTCCATTTAAACAGAATCCGAAAAGAAACTGGCTGTCTGGGTGAATGGGAACACTAAAGAATGCGTTCTTGAGATCAATAACTGTAAAGAACGCGGCTTCGGAATCAATGGCAGTCAATAGGGAAGAGATATCTGGAACCACAGGGTACTGGGGTATGATACATTTATTAAGTTCTCGAAGGTCAATCACTAATCGATAAACTGGAGGTGCATTTGGATCAGTAGGTTTAAGAATCAGAATGATAGGAGAATTACATACATTGGAGTCAGTTTCTACAACTACTCATTGGGCAATGAGCTCGTCAATAATTTTCGATAAGGCTACTACAGCCTCAGGTGGCAATTTGTACTGCCGGATTCGTGGTAATACAACACCTGGTTTCAGAGTGACACGATAGGGTGTAATATGCATACAACCTACATCAGTTGGACCTTGCGCCCATAAATGCTGTGGTACATTCAGTAATCTTGGATCAAAATCACGTAACACATAATGACCTTTAAAATCACGTAAAAACAATCTCACTCCTTCCGGAGAACAGCATATGACCGCTCCTAATTCTTTCAATGTTTTAATACCAAGTAAATTTTCAGGACATGATTTCGTAAGTAACAAGTCTGTAGTTCGGGACAATGGACCAACTTCTAGGGAAACTGGTTTCGATATTTCATTAACAATAGGCTTTCCTGAAAATCCCAGGGAAACATTTCTTGAGCCTGAGAGTGGAGCCCCTGGAACCTCGTCATGACTGATGGTAGTCCTACTTGCCCCTGTATCGATCAGAAACTTTCTGTCTTTCCCTAATACTTGACTGTGTACATAGGGACCCTCTTGATCTACAGGAATCTCGATGAGAGGCAAGCCAACCTCCCTCTCTAGGCTATTTCATGAATACTGCTGATATTCTGGATAATCTGACTGTGCGTACTGGTACATCTGTTGTGTAACGTGTTGTGTGGCAGCTATAGGCTGCGGTACTGTAACTGTCTGTTGTGCGTTCTGCGGCGGTTGCGAATTTTGCGGAACATGTTCCTGTCTAGGAGGACGCGGTCTCTCTTTCGTCTTACCAGTAGCTATGTTGTGTTTCAGAACTGCACATTCATTTATATAATGACCTGGCTGTTTACAGTAATTGCATGTCCCTTTAACGGGAGCTGCAGAATGAGTAGTTTGATTCGTACCCCTCTTCTGACCATCTGCTGGAACAGATTGTGCAACTAGTACTTTCATTTTCGTGTCTTTCATACGTCTCTTTTCGTGTTCCTGCTCTTCCCTGATTCTGTTCTGGTGATACTGTAGCATCTGGAGCATCTGAGACGGAGTATTAGCTTGCCAAGTACTTTCGACTTTTAATACTCGATTTTTAACTTGTGGTAAAGAATTCTCAACTAGTTTGGTAACAAAAAGATGTGGATACGACTCACTACTTGTTTTCAGACCGCTATTAATAATGAAACATTTCTCAAATCTGGAATAAAAATCACTAGTGTCTTCGTCTTGTTTCTGTTTACAGGCTGAGATGGCATCCCAATCTTCCTTTTTCGTGGCCAGTAATCTTGGCAAGACTTGTATTAATAACTCGGGCAATGCTTTAGCTTTTTCCCCAAGACCAGTACCTGGGACTCGTGTATTATCTTCGTTCTCTAACGCGGTCCAGTCAATCTTTTTCTCTCCCACCTCCCATTCTTTTTCTTTAAGTTTTTCATATATGCCTGCGGGCAACAGGACCTTTAACATTTTGATGATATCAGGATACGTGTATTCTCCCATACGGAGCATGTCTTTTAACTCCCGGTGGAACCCTGCTGGATCTTTATCGTGACAGGGCACTAACTTTTTCATTTCGAGTAGTTCTATTTTCGTTATAGGGGTGTAAACAAATACTCGTTCGAGTTCACCCCCCGTTCACTTAACAGAATGCACTTCTCGCAATGGATTCTGTCTATCTATGTAGAATGGGGGTGAAACAGGAACAAAATGCGGAGTCAGGAACGTTCTGTATTTGTGGCGCTGTTCTAAAATGACACTAATTAAATCGGTACCTAGACCTTTCCATCTATTTATGAGTAACTAGTTCAGTACATTATATAACGGACCTGGATCAGAATGCTGACTCTCATACAGTGTAATGAGGTGCTGGATCATGTACATACCCACCAGTCGCTGCTCGGCTGGGGGCAGTTTCAGAAACATTCGGGCCACTACTTCGTCTGGAAACGTGGTAGAATCACTAGTCCATCGAACTGCTGATCGGGCTAGTTCTTGTTCATGCATGGTACTAAGCTCACTATAACCTATTCGTAATTTCAGAACTTTATCGGTAGCCTGGAATACTTGTTCAAGAGAACACTGTTCTGGCACGGGAGGAGGAAAAACTTTCTTGTAGTCTAGGCGTGTGTGTCTATCAGGAGGTCTCGTCCTACCTACATACGCTATTCTGGTGGGATTCTCATTGTCTACATCTTCGTCTGAAGATTCATTCTCTTTCTCTGCTACTATTCTTGCTCTCTCCTTCTCGTGTATACCTATAATTTCTTTACGGATCTTTCTGTACATGGTTTCTATACTATTTTGTGTCTTGTGTTTTCCCTCGGCTATATTGTCGCTCCATCTTGTCAGGACTTTCATCTCGTCTTTTTCTTTATCAGGATGATCTTGTTCTCTTATTAAACAATTTATCAAGAACTGTAAAATCATGCTTTGAATCTCGACCTTTCTGTGTGCCATAGCTTCGTGAATACTTTCTGGATTCTCCCCTGTTCGGATAAAATGATATATTCTGTCCAGATGTTCTTTCATATCTGATATGGTGATTAAGAAGTTTGCAACTCGTCGTAAACGTACGGAATACAAGATCATGTGATCTTCACCTGGCACTGGATCATATCTACAATCATATTTACTATCAGTAAGGAACTTTTTGAGGGCTTCGTACGTAGCTACCTCTGGCGTGTGTTGTAACGCTGCGTCTCTCAGCGTCAGGCGCTTTGTTTGAGGCGGGGTGATAGGAGTACCTCCCCCTGCTCCTCCTGAACTGGAATCGTCAGTTAATACTGAATGTACTGATGAAGTGACCGGTAAAGTAGGCATACGTAATGTGGGTTGGTCCTGGGGTACTGGCGGATTAACAGGATTCCCTGGACCAATGGCTGGAGGCACAGTAATTACATTATTAACAGGAGGTGGAAGTTGAACAGGTGGAGTAGGATTCGTATTAGCATATTCTGGGACCGTGTCATCTAAATAGGAAGAAAGGAAAATTTCAGCTGCAGTCGGTTTGTGACGGAGCTTAGTCGGGACCAATGGTGGCGGTAATTTACAGAGTGTTTCCGGGGTTGCCTTCGGCAAACCCTCGGCGAGAAGAGGATACATACCTTTAATAAGGGCATTTCTCTGTCTGTCTGACTGTTCTGCTCTAACTCGTTCACCTTCTTCTAGTAATTCCCTTTCTTGGGCTTTTTCGGATGATTCCTTACTTAATTCTGCTTTTCTGAATTCTTTCTCTGTTCTTTTATGAGATTCTTTACGCCATAATTCTATGGCATCTTTCTGGGATTGTCTGGCTTTCTTTTTCCATAATGCTTCTTCTACTCTCATGATGCACTCGGCATCCCATGTTCCTGAAACAGGCCATCTATATTTCTCTTCAAGATGTTTGGTGTAGTCCACCCATAAATCTAGATACAGTATGGCATCTAAGCCATGCTTATGATACATGAAATGTCCAGGACTGTCCCTGGGAGGGACAGGAACTGATTCTTCGAGTAACCCTTTTCGGGTTTTTATCTGACGTAACTTCGAAAACAGCGGCATATTTAAACCGTACTTGAACTCGAACACAATACACAAGGAACACAGTAATGAATATCAAAACAATCATTCATACCACGACATCAAGAACACATTAATAACAGTTCGAACAGAATACTACCTGATACATTGAAAACATAATACTTGAACTTCTCGAGAACAGACTTACTAGAATTACTGGATGCACTGCTAAAACAGTACAGAATCGGATGCACTGCTAAACAGTACAGAACATACCGGTCTCCTAAAGAGACACGTCATACCGTATCCACCTAGGTGAACACGTCGTACCGGATCTGTGTACCCAAACCCGTCGGACCGGGCACAAATTAATGAACCCGTCTAGATACCCCCAGCAACGGTACTCACCGGGAAGCAAACTGAAGGCCTCGGACTGGACTGGACTGCTACGACGTCTGGTTACTGCTACGGACTACGCATGCGCTTCGGGCTTCGGGCTTTGGTTACAGGTGGGCCTCCGGATACCTCGGACCTTGCTCTCTCGGCTTGGGCTCTGGTCGGGACGAACCGCATTCCTCACCGCCTCGTCTGGATGCCGGACCGCAGTCTCCGTCTCCTCCGTGGGCCTGAGGGAGACTTGAAGCAGAAATATCTGCACGTGCACGTAGGGTTCCGTCACGGCTGTAGAAGGGTCAGGGGGCCTGCGTTACATCGCCGGTGCGTGGGGAAGAGGTAAGTCCCTGTTCGGGCGCCATTTTATGTGGTAAATAAATAATTAATTACCGGTACTATTTTTCTATGCATTAACTGAAAACAGATAGCTCAATAAATAAGAGGCAGGATCCGTGGAATCTGAGTCAAACAGGCTTTAATTAGATGGCTCGAGCCAATGGACCATCGGGTTCCATCACCTGCAAAGGTTCAGGAAGGGACAGACACAAGGGGGAAGAATAAGCCTAATGTCATATTAACATCTTACAGTATATATAGAAAAACAGTACAATTACATTGAATACAGTAGGCGTAACAAGTGACAAACGAAAGATAAGAACACATGGGCGTGAAAAGAAGGCGTGCACAGGGCGTGCACGAAGACACGTGATGTAAACGTCACAGAAGTGTCATAAATGGGAGGATACATGGAGGGGGCTACCTGGGCAGCTGGAACCTTTAACCTACTGGTGCGCGCAAATGGGCCATGACGTGTAACTAGGGAGAGCTGGGGGCTCTGACTTCTGCACTAGAAGAGGAGACTAAAGTCTGGGATGTCAAGACGACATGTACCTATAGCATATCTGGTATCTCGTGTTTGGAGAACATGTTGATAGAATCTAAAAGTCATCAGGGTAAAGGCTACTTGACACTAAGGCTGGTGCATGCATATATTCTCTAATGTATTGCGAGTGCTATGAATCTTCTATGGATACTAATTCAGTAATTCTCTTGCATTGAAACAGAAAGACTAGACTATAACTGAAGATGTTTATGCGGTTCGTTAGCTTAGGAATGTGAAGCCGGGGAGCTGAACTGATAACTAGAGGCATAACATATTCTTGGCAGACAGGCAGGCAGGCCAGGCCGGGCACCGCGCTGCTTGGCAGAAAGTAAGCGAAGGGTCAGGGATGCGGGAGGGGCTGCATCGCTCCTCAGAATGATTTCAGGAGACTGGAGCTTGAGTCTGGTGTCCAGGCCCCGTAAGGCCTAGAAACGGGTGCAACTCGATGAATTAACGTGCACAATGTAAAAAGTTGGCAACGTAGGCCTAATACTCGTTGCTTTCACGAGGACTGGATAACTGGCATACTAATGTTAGACACAACTATAATTGCGTCTTTATTCGGGCAAGGGGGTAAATATGCATATTAATCATGCACATATAACATATAATGGGGAACACGTAGGGACACATGACAGGGCAAAATTCAATTTTCCTCATTATTTGTTGTCCTACAATAGCCACATTGTATTAGCATGGGCTATGTAGCCAAAGTACTGGATGCAATGAATAGAGAAAGATGAACTGTTTGATAAAGTACATGGTACATAGCCAAAAGCAAGACTAGAAACAAAGAGAGGGCAGTTTAAGCCATAAACTGCACAAGTAAGTGATTTGCTGATCTGATGCTATGTGCACTCGAGTCTGCTTTTAGAAGCTCATTAGTATGCTTGGAAGCTGAGGCACTGGATTCAAGCTAGCCTGGCTGATAAGGGCTGATACCCGGAAACTGGTCCCAGGATGCCTGTTTCCATTGCAGGGAAGACCCAATTTGACAGTTCTGGCTGGACTGTCCCATGAGGAGCAGGGTCGAGACTGATTGGCATATGGCTTGGTCAAAACTGAGGTGGTATTGTGAGCAAAAGAGCAATGGATTTAACCCAGAACGTTTGACTGGGGTGAATGTTTGATTTATTCAACATTCCATCCATAATTTGTTACTGCAGTATTTTTCAGCCTAATTGTGATGGGTATGGCCAGACGTGGGTCCCTTACTCGCTGTGCCACTGGATTCAAGCTAGCCTGGTTGATGAGGTGTGATACGATGCCCAGAAACCGGTCCCAGTATACTTGTTTCCGTACCAGGGAAGACTCAGCTTGGCAGCTCCGGCTAGACTGTTCCTATGAGGAGCAGGGTCAAGAATGATTTGCAACTGGCTGGGTCCAGAATGGGGTGGCTTAATGAGCAAAAGAACAATGGATTTAATCCAGATCGCTTGACTGGGGGTGAATGATTTATGTATTCAACATTCCATCCATCATTTGTTGCCACAGTATTTTTCACCCTAAGTGGGATGGGTATATCCAGAGGTGGGTCCATTGCTCACTGTGCCACTGGATTTAAGCTAGCCTGGTTAATGAGGGGTGATACCCCAAAAACGGTCCCCGGATGCTTGTTTCCATACCAGGGAAGTCCCAGCTTGGCAGTTTGGGATGAACTGTTCCCATGAGGAAAAGGGTCAAAACTGATTTGCATATGGCTGGGTAGAAACTGGGGTGACATAGTGAGGAAAAGAATCATGGATTTAAATCAGATCTCTTGCCTGAGGGGTGAATGCTTCATTTATTTAACATTTTGTCAATCATTTGTTGCCGCAGTATTTTTCAACGTAAGTGGGATGGGCATGCCCAGACGTGGGCCCATTGCTCGCTGTGCCACTGGATTTAAGCTAGCCTGGCTAATGAGAGGTGATACTCAGAAACAAGTTCCCAAGCAGTTTGGGCTGGACTTTTCCCATGCGGAACAGCGTCAAGACTGATTTACATATGGCTGGGTCCAAACTGGGGCAGCATAGTGAGCAAAGGAACAGTGGATGTACCCACATCTCTTGACTGGGGGTGAATGTTTGATTTATTCATCATTTCGCCCATCATTTGTTGCCACAGTATGGAAGCTGAGCAAGGCACATGTCACCAGTTGTATTACAGGGAATGCCATGTGACATGTTGCATGGAGTCTATTCCCCCTGTGCAGAATTCTACATAGTAGACTTCTGCACACAGGGAATGGAGCCTCTGTGTTAATGCATTTTTTCCCTTGTAAAACATTTTTCCATGGACACATTTCTGCCACCAAATCCCCTGCAAATATAAGGGTGATCAATTTTGTTCCCATCTTGGGTGAGAGTTACAAATATCCTACCCTTTCAATGGTGGGAAAAGGTCAGATCGGAGTTTGGGAATGTCCACAAATGAACATCCCAAATATATTTGGCAAACCATTCTCACCCTTTGAGTCTGATTTACTACTGCTAATGACTACTTTCGTGTGATGGAGAAATTCACAGCAGGAAATGTACATACGCCTGCCAGGGATACAGTTGCACCCTACTGACAAGGACCAGATAGTCAGAAAACGGTCAGATAATGCCTATGTTCCTCTTCATAGGGGACCTGGCCTGGCAGTCTGGCCTGAACGGATCCTATGGGAAAAGGACCAGGCTGATTTGAAAATGGTTCGTTACTTTCTGAGAAGGCATGATGTGCACACACATGATGGGCTGGATTCTGGACCAGAGTAATTGCCAGTGTGTGAGATTGATTCATGCAATCTACCAATCACTTTTTCGTTTTTCTCAGCAATCCCCTTAGTGACAGGTGCAAATGATGTATTTTCAGATGCAAGCCTACCTTAACAGCAGAAAATAGGTCCCTCAATACAAACTTTTTATAAATGTAGATTTCCTAAGAAAACGAAAGCCTCATATATCCCTTTACAAGTATTTCTTGAATTCAAGCCAGGTACGTTTCGGAGTGTTATTCGATTTACATATCCTTTCAAACGGCGCCTACAGAAACAGGGGGTACATATAAAGGAATGCAGCAAACAGCCAGGCCTGGCTTGAAGAAGTCCATGTTACTGCGGGTTTCCTTTGCACTTGTAAAGACAATATTTCACCTTTTGAAAATAGGATAACAAAGCCAGAAAAAGCCAGAAGCATTTTCAGAACATGGCCTTGCAATCTAGCTTTTTAATCGGCCTTGAACGATAGAATCACAACACCGTGTCTCTCCTCGCCGCCTAGAGGAGAAGCACTGGCAGGAATGGCACGCACCTGAACGCTTCCCTGTATCTGATGTTATTATTCTTTCGAAGCTTATTATTAAATTTCTTTCGCGGCACAAACAAAACTCTTCTTATCACTACCTGGCTAGATAACGCCATGGGAGGTTTAGGCTTTGATGGAATAGTCCAGATATTGAAGGAAATCTCCTCTGGTTGCACAGCAAGCAGGACTGGACTGGAAAAAGACACAGCTCTGGCAATAATGGTCAAACTAGTCTCTCTCTCTCTCTCTCTCTCTCTCGCACACACACTCTCTTTGTCTCTCTCTCCCTCCCTCTCTTTTTCTCTCTATCTATCTCCTTGTCTTTCTCCCTCTTACACCTTTTGCACTCACTGTGCCTGCTTCCATAATCCAGCAAACCTGGAGAAAAAGGCGCAGGCAATCTTTCACATTAAAACACCAACCTATAATGTCGGTAGCCCCCTAAGGAAAACCCGACCAGACAAATGATCAAACCAGCTCTGACAGCAAGTATGCAATGAACTGAAATGGGCGGGCTACCAATTGAAGATTTTCTGAGGTCGAATTGCCCCCTGGTAAGCAGAATATCTTTCTTGTACAGAGGTCCCACAGAACAAGGAGGTTAAACTGTGCCAGTTACTTTATGTCAACACAGTTCTAGCCAATGAGAGATTTGCGCAGCACAGCATTGCAACCTGTGACAATGAGACAGAAATACCATCTTGTCGACTTTCTCATCATTGTACTTCCGTGAATGGTGCGTTCTCAAACAAGAGACAGGCAATTTACTTATTCTCTATACAAAAACTCGTTTTTAACATATCCATGACCTTTACCCATCCATGTATTACTTCCTGCCACCCATATGACAACATCCTCTTTTACCTGCTTGTTACATTGTCTAGGGTAAGGACTGTGGTGAGAAACGCAACAAGGTGATACTGTCCTCATTACTCACAGGACATTTTCATTATTTAGTTTTAGGCTTTCATCGTCACAGACCTTCTGTCCTGCACTCCAGTGGCTGTTGCATCCTTGGGTCTCTATCTTGGTTAGATATATCATATATATACCATGATATAAAGGAGAGTCTGACTTTCAGTAAGTAGTGAGGACATTATCACTGACTGAAAGTGTGGAACACAAATATACTGTCTTGGACTATGTGGAACTGCATTAATGTATAGGGATTGTAACTCTGCATTTACTGTTGACGTGTAGTCAGAAGAGCACCATTTTTAAGTGTATCCTGCTCTGCATTCAAACAAATCTTTCACAGCGTAAACCATTCAGGGATATGCACCACAGTGTTACTATCCTATATCTGCTGAAGGCTCCCTACAATAAGTGGCTGACTGGTTAGATGTGGCAGACCCGGAAGCAGAGGGCGGTCCGGGACCAGGGTTCAATTCCCGACGCGGCAGGGTCGTGGGCCAGGGTCAGCGGACTCGATACTTCTCGCCTCAGTGCCTACTCTAACCAGGGATCACACTCGGCAACTCTGGGCATTAGCTTGCCTCATCTCCACAACGGCCCCCCACATACGCCGGGGATGCCTGGTTTCACCTTGGAGATACCCAGTAGGGACCATCTCACAGGGAAAGCCAGGACGGGTTCCCCAGCGGTCTACAGCGCAGAGATACTCCTTCGGGAGTTGATTCTAGCGCTTTAGAAACCCGCAATTAAATTAAATTAAATTGCTGCCTGGAAAAAAGTCAGGTGGTTGAGAATCAGCAGAGAATGATTATCTTAGAAGGAATGTATGATGTTACAACGCATACATTTACAATGCACTTACAACAGTTTTTACATCGCAACAGCCACTACAACGCATTCCATTACATCGCATGACACTACATCGCATTTTAAAAAACTACCTTTACAACGCATTCCATTACATCGCATACTACCTTTACAACACATACAGTAGAGTGGTGTGGCTCACTGGTTAGAGGCGGAAGATCCGTAAGCAGAGAACGGCCCGGGACCAGGGTTCAATTCCGGACACGGCAGGGTCGTGGACCAGGGTCAAAACGGACTCGATAATTCTCGCCTCGTGCCTACTCTAACCAGGGAACACACTCGACAACTCTGGGCATTAAGCTTGCCTCATCTCTACAACGGCCCCCCACAGATGCCGGGGATGCCTGGTTTCACCTTGGAGATACCCAGAAAGGGACCATCGCACAGGGAAAACCAGGATGGGTTCCCAAGCGGTCTTCAGCGCCAGGATACTCCATGGAGTCGCAGTGCGCTTTACAAGTACACCCACATTTACATTTACATTTACCATTACAATGCATACCATTACATTCCATTTAAGGTAAGTATTGGATAGTATAGGGGTAAAAATTACTATTCTAACTCCAGGGGGTGTAACAGTAGGGTACGTGTTGGATACTGTAGGGGTAAAAATGACTATTCTAACTCCAGGGGGTGCAACAGTAGGGTAAGTGTTGGATAATGTAGGGGTTAAAAATTACTATTCCAACTCCATTGGTATGCGTTGTAATGGTATGCGTTGTAATGCATGCGTTGTAGTGACATGCGATGTAGTGTCATGCTTTGTAATGGTATGCGTTGTAATGCCTGCATTGTAGTATCATGCGTTGTAAAGGATTTTGCGATGTAATGCCTGCGTTGTAAGTTTAGTGTGATGTAATGGTTGTGTAGTAAAGGTTGTTTCCCTCTTAGAAGGACAGATATTCTGTCTGAAAGAGAGCATTGCGCTCTTCAAATAATAGCACAATATTAACACCAACCTATGTGCACTCTATAGCATTACTGTTGCTAAGTATGCTACATAACGTTGTTGTTTAGGAAAATAAATATATGTAACCTTCAAACATTCAGACTAGCACTTTAATTGAGTAATACACAGCATTGCTGTTTGGCAACATCCATTAAAGCACTGCCATATTTACATGTAAAACGCAAAGTTAAGATTTCAGTCCATACAGCACTAAGGGGCCATATGCACTATTTACTGTTCGTAAAAAGTATCTTTGCGATCAATACATTACTTTAAGTACTGACCATTGTACTAATTGTTTGGTTCCTAAAATTCCGAATCATGGTGGGTTGGAGTCCAACCTACCTCATGTACATTATTGAAATAGGCAGCACATCTTGACTCAATACATATGGAGGCCATCACAGTGATGATGGCCTGCCGTGGTCAGTAGACCAACATGTCTGTGATTGTTTTTTAGTGAAGCAAACTTTTTTTAACGCAGCCCGCCTTGTTTAAAGAAAACGGACTGTGTTTAAAGAAAAGTAGATGTTTTTAAAGTTAAACATTTTTTTATAGTCTGAAACGGGAATGGGGTCTCAAGGAGACCCATTCACTGTTGCAACTGGGTTACCACCTCATTTCATGTGTCAGTATAAAAATCAATGATGTGTGACCAGAGTTCGGTTGCACAACATTGATACATTAAATAACATTTCAGTGTTTTGAAGGTATGCCTACAACATGCCCCGCCAGACCCCTACAATTGGGTTAGTAAATCATTTTTTTAAAAGCATTTTAACAATCGCAAATGCCGAATCAGAGTATTGGTCGCAACCTTTTTGTCAATATATAAGGAGCAAAGAATAAATCTACAGTAAAACTAATTTTAAGAATGTGCTTTTTCTTGTGCTTGTCTATTCTAAATGTGTTTCTTTATGCTGATACTTGCAACCACATGCTGCTTAATTGTAAGGTCAGTGTTACAAAGTCCATCCTTTATTGTTTACATTTCGGTGGCCAATTGGTATAAATAATCATGGCAATTTGTCAGGCGTCAGTCCTTTGCTCACTTTGGGGCATATTATCAAGGGTGGCGATAGGGAATTTTCGCCGCTTTAGCAGCCGTTTTCGCCGCTAAGCGGCGTTAATTCTATCCCCCTATTAGCAAGCTGTCGCTAATCGCAGTTAGCGACAGCTTTTAGGTGATAGCGAGCGGTTTGAGACCCGCTTTGCATGTTAGCGATATTTATCGCTAATGACATGCAAAGTGGGCGTACCCAAACTGTTAGCGAATGAAAACAGTCACTAACATCGCTATCGCCTATTAGCAAGGCAGGCGTAGCGATGGAAATATTCGTGCTAAGCGCGAATATCTCCAAATACTAACACCTGCCCAGACCAGTTCTTAGCCATGCTATCCAATGGGAGGTGGGTAACATGGCTAAGAGCATTTTGCCGCTAATGTGTGAATATCGCTGTATTCTCAGCGATATTCACGCATTTCGCTGCTATCGCCAGAAAATGTATCGCTTTGGAGATAAACGTTGCTAATAGCACGTTATCTCAGCGATAAATTCCGGCGATGCTCAGCGATAAAAAAATCATCGCTAAGCCTATTTATCGATAAATATCGCTACTTGTTGGTAATATGCCCCTTTGTTTAAACAGATAATTTCGCTGATTTAGGTACCACAGAATTAACTGTTCATATAACAGCAGGGGATACCCCAAACACCTGAGAAGGTATGGATGGGGTAATTGGATGAGACAATGTCATGCTACTTAGAGAGTAGCTGACCATTTTCAACCGATGACCTCGGGGATGTCCCATGGGGATTTGATTTTATAAAATGTGTCTGTCTTGGTGTGACACAAAATAAGAAGACTGCAGACTGAACATCCACCACATAGGTGGCGTAGTATGCAGTCCCCCAATGTCTAAATAAGACTCCAGTTAAATGGTCTCAGCACCACATATCCATTCAAATTTGAAATGCCGCTCTCAGCAACTCCTTGCTGAGTGATCTAAACTAACTGTTCGAAGATTTTTTGGCATGTGCACTGTTACAACTGTTACTTAGGTCTATTAGTATATGATGGAAAGGATTACATTTATGAGTTAAACCACAAGAAAGCGGCTTTTGTGTCAGTCTGAGTTGTTCATTTTTGTTCAGTACTTTAATGATAGTGGCTGTTTCAACAGCGCATTGCAGTATCAAATCTATTTCACCTTTGTTAAGGTGAGGTTGAGGTAGGAAAACTAGAGTCAGTACAGGCACCGTCTAGAAAGCCCATATGTAACTACTAACCCAATCCACCTTCCCAACTTGAAACACAATCTCTTGTTTTTGTGAAGCTCAGCTTATTTTCCATACAGATTTCCTGACAAGGGTATTCCCTTACATGCTCTCTCCTTGTACTGCTCTTGCACATGTTCTCAAATCTCTGTCTCCGCTCATTTCTTACAAAATCCAACCTACTCCTAAATACACCAGATACATTTAGATTTTGTACTTGCAGCCACATACAAAGTCGGTTTGGTTATCCAGAAAACTACAACCATGGTGGCATATGGAAACACAGATCCTTCCCAACTATACTACAATGATGTTTGCCCTAATGCATCTGTGATAAATTCATCTGATCTTACAAGTGTAAGGCTTTTGTGTATTTATTCTGATTGTTTCCTCTTTATACTGGAGGGGTATTAAACCTCTACAAGCTTGATCTCTGCACATCCAAAATTGTTTTCAGTCCCGTTCTTCATTGTTTTGCTTTGATGTTCTTCATTCAGAGTGGTGATGTTGCAGTGCTGTGCTTTGTTTTTGAAGAGTGTCTGGCTAAGTGCCTCTCCTCTCTACCCAAGGTGTAGAATTATGCGTAACCTTTCCATTATAAGTACGTCAGTTATCACATCAAGGCTCACAACTAGATCTGGCATCAACCATGAATTCTAGGACTCCTGCATGGTCAGCAACAATGTACGACAAAGAGATATTGGGACCTATTCATGAATTGCAATTTGAAGCTACTTTTTGTAGTACAACAATAGTATTGCAAATGTTCCACAAAATATTGTTCACAGACCTATGTGCCAGGTTTCCTCTTTCACCTCTCCTTACTATGCTGGACTTAGTAGTGTTTGTTTTTTGGCAATAGTATGTTTCACTTGGAAGTTTGACTCCATCCCCTTTTTCAGGGGGTGAAGTTTAAATCTGCACTTTTTAATAACTTTAACTCTTACTTTTTTGCTTTGCACAAAACAGTAAATTCACTCAAAAGCTTAAGAAAAAGTTACATGTGTAAATTACTCCTGAGTCTAACTTACCTTTATGAATAGCCCCTATTGTGTGTACACCTTTTATAGGCTCTAAATTCATACACATATATTGGCTTTTACAAAATGTGAGGCTTAACACAATATGGGTCTCATACCGTGGTAAACACAACTGAAATTGCACCCTTTCAGTGCAATCCATTTCCAGTGTCAGCAATGTTAGGGTTATTTTGTGTTATGTCATATAATGTGATGGCATTGCATGTCATGTCATGTTATGTTGTCAGAAATTGGATTTCTGGTTAGCAGAGGTATGCACCCTGTCCACGCAGGAACCACAATCCTAGTCAGAGTAAGTCAGATACACATCATAAATTAACCCCTTCGGGGCTCGCGCTTACCTGTCCTACGCGGATGACAAGGCCAGCTCGTCATCAGCCCCACCCTCGGGGGAAGCGCTGGCGCTCCCCCCGAGGCTCTCTGATCTTCGTTTCTTTAATGGGGGCGGCAGCGGAAGAGCTTCCGCTGCCGCCCCCGCCCCCCCCATGGTAATCCCTGATGACGTCAGCGCGCACAGCGCGCGCTGACATCATCAGGGATTCCCAGCGCTCGGGAAGCCATTTGCTTCCTGCGCGCCGAGGGATAAGGTGAGTTTCTCGTGGCTGGCGGGGGTTTGGGGCAGCGAAGAGGCATCAGGGGAGAGGAAAGAGATTTTCCTTTCCCCTGATGTCTCTTTGCAGGGCATTTCTGCCTCACAGCGTCGCGATTGTGCGGCGGAAATGCCCCCACTAGACACCAGGGATATAATTTTAGTTTTTAGGAAGTGACCCCTTGGGCAAGGGTCGCTTCCAGGCGGGCTGGCAATATGTTTTCGTTTTTCTGCCCCCCCTGGGGGGAAATCGGACCATTTTTTCGGCCGTTTTGCCCCCAGGGGGGGCAGAAATTCCCCACTAGCACCAGGGATATTGATTATAGCCAAGATGGCGGCCATTGCTTTTGTTTACGTTTTTATGTCCCCCCTGGGGGCAAATCGGCCCATTTTTTTTTGCCGTTTTGCCCCCAGGGGGGACAGAAAATGCCCACTAGACACCAGGGATGTAATTTTAGTTTTTAGGAAGCGACCCCTTGGGCAAGGGTCGCTTCCAGGCGGGGTCTGAGTATGTTTTCGTTTTTCTGCCCCGCCTGGGGGGAAATCGGCCCGTTTTTCGGCCGTTTTGCCCCCAGGGGGGGCAGAAATTACCCACTAGAACCAGGGATTTTTGTTGGGGCAATGTGTTTGTTTTGGGAAGCGACCCCTTGGGTAAGGGTCGCTTCCAGGTGGACATGATTGTGTTTTTGTTTTTCTGTCCACCCTGGGGGCAAATCGGCCTTTTTTTTGCCGTTTTGCCCCCAGGGGGGGCGGAAAATGCCCACTAACACAAGGTTTTTAGGAAGCGACCCCTTGGGCATGTTTGCTGGTGGTGTGTGTGGGGAGTGGTACTTGGCTGGATGGTGTGCGTGGAGCGGTGCTTGGCTGGCGGTGTGTGTGGAGTGGTACTTGGCTGTCGGTGTGTGCTGAGTGGTGTTTGGCTGGCGGTGTGCGTGGAGGGGTACTTGGCTATCTATGCACGGAGTGGTGCTTGGCTGGCGGTGTGTGTGGAGTGGCGCTTGGCTGGTGGTGTGTGTAGAGTGGTACTTGGCTGTCTGTGCACGGAGTGGTGCTTGGCTGGCGGTGTGTGTGGAGTGGCGCTTGGCTGGTGGTGTGCGTGGAGTGCTACTTTGCTGTCTGTGCACGGAGTGCTGCTTGGCTGGTGGTGTGTTTGGAGTGGCGCTTGGCTGGTGGTGTGCGTGGAGTGCTACTTTGCTGTCTGTGCACGGAGTGCTGCTTGGCTGGCGGCGTGTGTGGAGTGGCGCTTGGCTGGTGGTGTGCGTGGAGTGCTACTTTGCTGTCTGTGCACGGAGTGCTGCTTGGCTGGCGGTGTGTGTGGAGTGGCGCTTGGCTGGTGGTGTGCGTGGAGTGCTACTTTGCTGTCTGTGCACGGAGTGCTGCTTGGCTGGCGGTGTGTGTGGAGTGGCGCTTGGCTGGTGGTGTGCGTGGAGTGCTACTTTGCTGTCTGTGCACGGAGTGCTGCTTGGCTGGCGGTGTGTGTGGAGTGGTGTTTGGCTGGCGGTGTGTGGGGAGTGGTACTTGGCTGGATGGTGCTTGGCTGGCGGTGAGTGGTGCTTGGCTGGTGGTGCTTGTGGAGTGGCGCTTGGCAGGTGGTGTGCGTGGAGTGCTACTTTGCTGTCTGTGCACAGAGTGGTGCTTGGCTGGCGGTGTGTGTGGAGTGGCGCTTGGCTGTTAGTGTGCGTGGAGTGCTACTTTGCTGTCTGTGCACGGAGTGCTGCTTGGCTGGCGGTGTGTGTGGAGTGGCGCTTGGCTGGTGGTGTGCGTGGAGTGCTACTTTCCTGTCTTTGCACGGAGTGCTGCTTGGCTGGCGGTGTGTGTGGAGTGGCGCTTGGCTGGTGGTGTGCGTGGAGTGCTACTTTGCTGTCTGTGCACGGAGTGCTGCTTGGCTGGCGGTGTGTGTGGAGTGGCGCTTGGCTGGTGGTGTGCGTGGAGTGCTACTTTGCTGTCTGTGCACGGAGTGCTGCTTGGCTGGCGGTGTGTGTGGAGTGGCGCTTGGCTGGTGGTGTGTGTGGAGTGCTACTTTGCTGTCTGTGCACGGAGTGCTGCTTGGCTGGCGGTGTGTGTGGAGTGGCGCTTGGCTGGTGGTGTGCGTGGAGTGCTACTTTGCTGTCTGTGCACGGAGTGCTGCTTGTCTGGCGGTGTGTGTGGAGTGGCGCTTGGCTGGCGGTGTGTGTGGAGTGGCGCTTGGCTGGATGGTGCTTGGCTGGCGGTGAGTGGTGCTTGGCTGGTGGTGCTTGTGGAGTGGCGCTTGGCAGGTGGTGTGCGTGGAGTGCTACTTTGCTGTCTGTGCACGGAGTGGTGCTTGGCTGGCGGTGTGTGTGGAGTGGCGCTTGGCTGTTAGTGTGCGTGGAGTGCTACTTTGCTGTCTGTGCACGGAGTGCTGCTTGGCTGGCGGTGTGTGTGGAGTTGCGCTTGGCTGGTGGTGTGCGTGGAGTGCTACTTTGCTGTCTGTGCACGGAGTGCTGCTTAGCTGGCGGTGTGTGTGGAGTGGCGCTTGGCTGGTGGTGTGCGTGGAGTGCTACTTTGCTGTCTGTGCACGGAGTGCTGCTTGGCTGGCGGTGTGTGTGGAGTGGCGCTTGGCTGGTGGTGTGCGTGGAGTGCTGCTTGGTTGTCTGTGCACGGAGTGGTGTTTGGCTGGTGGTGTGTGTGGAGTGGTGTTTGGCTGGCGGTGTGTGGGGAGTGGTGTTTGGCTGGCGGTGTGTGGGGAGTGGTACTTGGCTGGATGGTGCTTGGCTGGCGGTGAGTGGTGCTTGGCTGGTGGTGCTTGTGGAGTGGCGCTTGGCAGGTGGTGTGCGTGGAGTGCTACTTTGCTGTCTGTGCACAGAGTGGTGCTTGGCTGGCGGTGTGTGTGGAGTGGCGCTTGGCTGTTAGTGTGCGTGGAGTGCTACTTTGCTGTCTGTGCACGGAGTGCTGCTTGGCTGGCGGTGTGTGTGGAGTGGCGCTTGGCTGGTGGTGTGCGTGGAGTGCTACTTTCCTGTCTTTGCACGGAGTGCTGCTTGGCTGGCGGTGTGTGTGGAGTGGCGCTTGGCTGGTGGTGTGCGTGGAGTGCTACTTTGCTGTCTGTGCACGGAGTGCTGCTTGGCTGGCGGTGTGTGTGGAGTGGCGCTTGGCTGGTGGTGTGCGTGGAGTGCTACTTTGCTGTCTGTGCACGGAGTGCTGCTTGGCTGGCGGTGTGTGTGGAGTGGCGCTTGGCTGGTGGTGTGTGTGGAGTGCTACTTTGCTGTCTGTGCACGGAGTGCTGCTTGGCTGGCGGTGTGTGTGGAGTGGCGCTTGGCTGGTGGTGTGCGTGGAGTGCTACTTTGCTGTCTGTGCACGGAGTGCTGCTTGTCTGGCGGTGTGTGTGGAGTGGCGCTTGGCTGGCGGTGTGTGTGGAGTGGCGCTTGGCTGGATGGTGCTTGGCTGGCGGTGAGTGGTGCTTGGCTGGTGGTGCTTGTGGAGTGGCGCTTGGCAGGTGGTGTGCGTGGAGTGCTACTTTGCTGTCTGTGCACGGAGTGGTGCTTGGCTGGCGGTGTGTGTGGAGTGGCGCTTGGCTGTTAGTGTGCGTGGAGTGCTACTTTGCTGTCTGTGCACGGAGTGCTGCTTGGCTGGCGGTGTGTGTGGAGTTGCGCTTGGCTGGTGGTGTGCGTGGAGTGCTACTTTGCTGTCTGTGCACGGAGTGCTGCTTAGCTGGCGGTGTGTGTGGAGTGGCGCTTGGCTGGTGGTGTGCGTGGAGTGCTACTTTGCTGTCTGTGCACGGAGTGCTGCTTGGCTGGCGGTGTGTGTGGAGTGGCGCTTGGCTGGTGGTGTGCGTGGAGTGCTGCTTGGTTGTCTGTGCACGGAGTGGTGTTTGGCTGGTGGTGTGTGTGGAGTGGTGTTTGGCTGGCGGTGTGTGGGGAGTGGTGTTTGGCTGGCGGTGTGTGGGGAGTGGTACTTGGCTGGATGTTGTGCGTGGAGTGGTACTTGGCTGTCGGTGTGCGCTGAGTGGGGTTTGGCTGGCGGTGTGCATGGTCTGGTGCTTGGATGGTGGTGTGGGTGGACTGGAACTCTGCTGGCGGTGTGTGAGTTGTTACTTTCTGTTGGTCACTACACACACTGCTAGTTGAGTGACACTCTACGCAGTCCATCATTTTCTGTAGTTGCTGTGTCAGATATGTGGGCGTGTGAAAGTGATGGGCGGCTGGCGGTGTGAATGTTTTGTATGTGTCACACGTACAAAAGGTGTATGAATGTCCTTACTGCCCCTGTGTGATATGGGTACTGGTAGTAGCAAAAGACTGACTGGCACCAAAGTGGTCAGGCACTTTAAAAAAATTCAAAAAATTATCCAGTGTCTTGATGTTAAACCTCATCTAATCTCATTTGGTCTAAGCCCTAATTGATGGCCCATCTGGCCGAATTTTAATTTGGGGGGCAAATTTGTGTGTTGTTTTTTTAATTGTTATATTGTTTGTGAAATGTGGTAGTAATTTTTTTTTCTTCTCTATTTTTGTCTTGTTCCAGGCTTTTGCTGTTTGGATTGTTGTAGGTTGCGTGTCTGTTTGCAGCTTGTGTAGTTGCTTGTGCTTGGTAAGTGAATGTATTTTGTACTACTTCCCCTTGATGTTTGTCTTTTTGAAAAAGGTTGTACTTCTAGCAGTTTGTGTGGCTCTGTGTTTTTTTTTCAGCATTAGTGTTTGATGTGCACTTTGTTTTCTAATGTCATTTCTTTTTTTCTTTCTAGTGGGATTTCATTTCTTTTCGCTGTGTCTCAACAGAGTAGGTGCTGGTGAGTGTAGCTATATTTTGTAAGAGTGAAATTGTTTTGGATTGTATTTATATTTTAGTGAAAGCCTTATCTTGTTTACTTCTTACTTTGCACAGTGTAGGTTGTTGTTCACTTGTGTGTGCAGTCTTCTTGCTTTGTAAGGATAATGGCTAGTCGCAGGATTACTGCTCAGCAGGTTCTTGGTTTGCTTTTTGAGTCTTCCTCGGACCATGGTTCAGAGTCTGAGTCCGATTCGGACTCCCAGGAAGCGGCAGAAGATTCAGGCAGTGAGTTTTCTCTTCGCATGGAATCATCATCATCGGATGATGACTCTTCTTCTAGTGCTGATGAAGGGCCTATGGTACAGGAGGACATTGTGTTGCCGGTAGTGGGCCAAGAGGCACCTGTGCTGCTGCCTAGGGCCGCAAGGTTTCCTTTCTTTTTACGTCGGCAAGAGGCATGTGGGCTGGAGCCTGCACCCAAAAGGCTTCACATTGCTGTGGTGCGCAAAGGGGCATCTGGTGCTTTTCGTCTTCCTGCTGGTGTAGTGCAGCAAGAGGCATCTGGGGCTGTTAGGCTTCCCATTGGTGTAGAGCGGCAAGAGGCATCTGGGCCTGCTGGGTTTCCCGGTGGTGTAGTGCAGCAAGAAGCATCTCAGGCTGCTGGGCTTCCCGTTGGTGTAGTGCAGGAAGAGCCCTCTGGGGATGCTATGTCTTCTGTTGGTGTTGTGCAGCCAGAAGTATCTGTGGCTGTTAGGCTTCCCGTTGGAGTACAGCAGCAAGATGTTTCGGTGCTGCAGGCTGGGGTGGCTGCTCCCCCCATTGATAGGGATGGCCTCTGGGTTCCCCCTGGCTTGGTGCAGCCGGCATTGCCAGAGTTCACTGGTGTTCCTGGGTGTAGAGTGAATACAGAGAATTTTCTGCCACTTAATTTTTTTCAGTTGTTTTTTGACGATGTGTTTTTGCAAGAGATTGTTCAGCAAACCAATTTGTATGCAGAACAATATTTGAGGGCCAACAGTGCCAGCCTTAAGCCCTATTCTAGAGCAATCCGGTGGACTCCCACAAATGTTGAAGAGATGAAGAAGTTTCTGGGATTAACTTTTTTGATGGGCTTGATAAGGAAGTCATCAATTACTTCATATTGGTCCACTAGTCCCTTGATGGCAACAGCTATATTTCCAGCAGTCATAAGTCGTGATCGGTATACGCTTCTTCTTCGGATGATGCATTTTGCTGATAATAGTTTAGCGTTGTCACGCGATCACCCTGATTGTGACCGTTTGTTTAAAATTCGGCCTGTCCTTGATCACTTTGTTGATCGTTTTTCTGAGATTTTTGTCCCTGGTAAAGAAATTGCAGTGGATGAGTCTTTGGTGTTGTTTAAGGGCCGCTTGGTTTTTAGGCAATACATTCCTAGTAAGAGGTCACGCTATGGAATCAAACTGTATATGCTGTGTGACAGTGAGACTGGATATGTCTACAATTTCAGGGTGTACACTGGTAAGGAGTCCCGCATTAACCCTCCTGGTTGTCCTTCTACTTTTGGAGTAACTGAGAAAATTGTGTGGGAACTAGGTAGAGGATTATTTAACAAAGGCCATCATTTATATGTAGATAACTTCTACACTGGTGTGCAGTTGTTCAAGGAGTTGGCCAAAGTGGGCACTGTTGCTTGTGGCACAATGCGGAGTAACCGTAAAGGTTTCCCAAAGGAACTTGTTTGCAAAAGGCTTGTGCGGGGACAGTCTACGGCATTGCGATGTGGGGAGCTTTTAGCTGTGAAGTATTCAGACAAGAGAGATGTGTACATGCTGACTACTATCCACGATGAAAGTACTGAACCTGTGCCTGTTTGGGGTCAGGGTGCTGAAGTGCGCAAACCTGTGTGCATTCTAGCTTACAATAAGTTCATGGGTGGTGTTGACAGAGTAGATCAGAGGTTGGAACCTTATGCTGCTCTTCGAAAGGCTTACGTTTGGTACAAGAAGTTGGCTATCCATCTTTTCCACTTGGCATCATTTAATGCTTTCGTTGTGTACCAGAAGTCTTGTCCTGAGACGAAGATGCCTTTTCTTAAGTTTCAGGAGTCTATAATAGGCAGCCTTGTACTTGTGCAGCAGGCAAGTGTTCCTAGATTTGGAGTGGTGGAGGAAGTGGCTAGATTGCAAGATCGCCACTTTCCTGAATCTATTCCTTCCACTACTGCTAGAGACTTTCCGACTAGAAGATGCAGAGTCTGTTGGCGAAGAGGCGTGCGGAAGGAGTCTCGTATCTACTGTCCTGACTGTCCTTCTAAGCCTGCATTGTGTCTGTCAGCTTGTTTTAAATCGTACCACACGCAAAAGAACTATTGGGAGTTTGAATGAGCTGTAAAGTGAATTGCCTGGTCTGCATTCTGTAAAACATTTTTAGTTTGTTTCAAGGATTGGCATTAGTGCAAAGTTTTTATTTTAAGAATTTGTGTTACCTGATTTGTAGGTATTTCCATTTGTTTAGTGTTATTTTCAAAAAAAGAATTCTAAATGTGTTTGTGGTGTGTGCCGGCTGGTGCTTGGCTGGCGGTGTGTGTGGAGTTGCGCTTGGCTGGTGGTGTGCGTGGAGTGGTACTTGGCTGTCTGTGCACGGAGTGGTGCTTTGCTGGCGGTGTGTGTGGAGTGGCGCTTGGCTGGTGGTGTTCGTGGAGTGGTACTTGGCTGTCTGTGCATGGAGTGGTGTTTGGCTGATGGTGTGTGTGGAGTGGTGCTTGGCTGGCGGTGTGTGTGGAGTGGTGCTTGGCTGGCGGTGTGTGTGGAGTGGTGCTTGGCTGGCGGTGTGTGTGGAGTGGTGCTTGGCTGGCGGTGTGTGTGGAGTGGTGCTTGGCTGGCGGTGTGTGTGGAGTGGTGCTTGGCTGGCGGTGTGTGTGGAATGGTGCTTGGCTGGCAGTGTGTGTGGAGTGGCGCTTGGCTGGTGGTGTTTGTGGAGTGGTACTTGGCTGTCTGTGCATGGAGTGGTGTTTGGCTGTTGGTGTGTGTGGAGTGGTGTTTGGCTGGCGGTTTGTGCGGAGTGGTACTTGGCTGGAGGGTGTGCGTGGAGCGGTGTTTAGCTGTCTGTGCACGGAGTGGTGCTTGGCTGGCGGTGTGCGTGGAGAGGCGCTTGGCTGGTGGTGTGCGCTGAGTGTTTGGCTGGCGGTGTGCATGGTCTGGTGCTTGGCTGGTGGTGTGGGTGGACTGGCGCTCGGCTGGCGGTGTGTGAGTAGTTACTTTCTGTTGGTCACTGCACACACTGCTTGTTGAGTGACACTCCACGCAGTCCATCAATTTGTGTAGTTCCAGTGTCAGAAATGTGGGCGTGTGAAAGTGATGGGCCCTTGAATGGCGCTGTTTGCTGGTGTGAGTGTTGAAATGTGATGGGTCCGCGGCTGGCGGTGTGAATGTTTTGAATGTGTCACACGTACGAAAGGTGTATGAATGGCCTGTAAAGAGGTTGGTGCCTTGACGTGGCTTTACAGCTCACGAGCTGTGAGTCAGTGGTTCAGTTTATCATACTTGCAATTATACACAGTGTATTTCATTTTTGTGAAATTACTTGCGTATACAATTGTATATACTGAATCATCACTCACCCTCGTGCCAAATCCAACCAGTATGTGTGTGTGCTTGCGGATTAGATGGGTGTGCAGTAATAATTGTTTTTTTTCTCTTTCTGCATTAGGGTGTACCTTGTCCCTTATTGTGATTGTTGTAATGTGTTGCTTTTATTCCAGATGGTGTCAGTGGTCTTGTTTGTATCAGGTATGAAAGGTGCGTGAATGGCCTGTAAAACGGTTGGTGCCTTGTCGTGGCTTTACAGCTCACGAGTTGCGAGTCACTGGTTCGGTTTTTATGCATTTATTTATTGACAGAGCATTTCATTTTTTTGAAATATCTTGTTAATAAAATTTTATATACTGAACCATCACTCGCCCTCGTGCCAAATCCAACCTGTATGTGTGTTTCTTTGAGGAATAGATAGCCGTGCTTGAATGTTTGACTTTTGAGTAACTCTATTAAGGTGAGGTACCCTTTTACTCGGGAGAACAAGGGGAACGCTGGGTGGTAGGACATTTTTGCCAACACGGCGATCCCACGCCAAAATTTTTGGAAAAGTGCTATTTTTACCTAATTTTAAGGTTTGCAAGGAGTTCTGGGTAGGAAAACATTGGGGGACCCACGCATGCCATACCTCCCTGGACTCCCCCGGGTGTCTACTTTTCAGAAATGTGTGGGTTTGGTAGGTTTCCCTAGATGGCTGTCTCGCACGGGGCCAGAAACCCAGGTAACCCCTCTTGCAAAAGCTGGAGAATTCATGTCCACCAGCTTTTGCAAGAGGGGTTACCTGGGTTTTTGGCCCCGTGCGAGACAGCCATCTAGGGAAACCTACCAAACCCACACATTTCTGAAAAGTAGACACCCGGGGGCTTCCAAGGAGGTATGGCTTGCGTGGATCCTCCAATGTTTTTCCTACCCAGAAACCCCTGCAAACCTGAAATTTTGGTCCAAAAACCCACTTTTCCATACTTTTTTGGGTGGGATCTCGCTGCCGGAACAAATGTCCTACCACCCAGCGTTTCCCTTGTTCTCCCGAGTAAAATGATACCTCACTTGTGTGGGTGGGCCAAAGGCATGTGACTCAGGCTGGGGTGCTTAATTTGTAAAACTTAAATATGACTAAAAACTACTTTTTTCAAAATTCGTTTTTGGCGTGTTCTGCTTTGGGGCACCCACACAAGTGAGGTATCCTTTTACTCGGGAGAACAAGGGGAACGCAGGGTGGTAGGACTTTTTTGCCAACACGGCGATCCCACGCCAAAATGTTTGAAAAAGTGCTATTTCTACCTATTTTTAAGGTTTGCAAAGAGTTCTGGGTAGGAAAACATTGGGGGACCCACACATGCCATACCTCCCTGGACTCTCCCGGGTGTCTAGTTTTCAGAACTGTTTGGGTTTGCTACTTTCCAAAGAATACCACCGAGCCCCGGGCCACAAACTCAGATGCCCCCCCCCCCCAAAATCAAGGTAGTTTTGCAATAAGGTATTGTAAATTCACCACCGTACGATTTGAACCGTTTCCTGTTGCAGCCACTATGTCTATCCACGCAAGTGAGGTACCATTCTTTTTGGGAGACCTGGGGGCACGCTGGGTGGGTGGAAATTTGTTGATCCACGCAGAGTCTACAACTTTCCACCACAGAAATGTGAGGAAAATGTGTTTTTTTGGTCAAATTTTTATGTTTGCAAGGGATTCTGGGTAACAAAACCTGGGGGTAGGCAGACGAGTCACCCCATCCTGAATTGCCCTGGGTGTCTAGTTTTCAAAAATTTATAGGTGTGCTAGGTTTCCCTAGGTGCTGGCAGAGCTACGGCGCAAAAACAAAAGGTAGTCTTTTTGTCCGAATCGTGCTAAATTTCACTGGGAAATTGAGGTGCGACCATGCTGCGTTTTGCGCTGTTTCATGTCGCAGCCACTATGCCTACCCACGCAAGTGAGGTACCATTTTTTTCGGGAGACCTGGGGGCACGCTGGGTGGGTGGAAGTTTGTTGATCCACGCAGATTCCAGAACTTTCCACCACAGAAATGTGAGGAAAATGTGTTTTTTTGGTCAAATTATTTTGTTTGAAAGGGATTCTGGGTAACAAAACCTGGGGGTAGGCAGACGAGTCACCCCATCCTGAATTGCCCTGGGTGTCTAGCTTTCAGAAATGTATAGGGTTGTTAGGTTTCCCTAGGTGCTGGCAGAGCTACGGCGCAAAAACAAAAGGTAGTCTTTATGTCCGAATCGTGCAAAATTTCACTGGGAAATTGAGGTGCGACCATGCTGCGTTTTGCGCTGTTTCATGTCGCAGCCACTATGCCTACCCACGCAAGTGAGGTACCATTTTTTTCTGGAGACCTGGGGGCACGCTGGGTGGGTGAAAGTTTGTTGTTCCACGCAGGTTCCAGTACTTTCCACCACAGAAATGTGAGGAAAATGTGTTTTTTTGGTCAAATTTTTTTGTTTGAAAGGGATTCTGGGTAACAAAACCTGGGGGTAGGCAGACGAGTCACCCCATCCTGAATTGCCCTGGGTGTCTTGTTTTCAAAAATGTATAGGTTTGCTAGGTTTCCCAAGGTGCTGGCTGAGCTACGGCGTAAAAACAAAAGGTAGTCTATTTGTCCGAATCGTGCTAAATTTCACTGGGAAATTGAGGTGCGACCATGCTGCGTTTTGCGCTGTTTCATGTCGCAGCCACTATGCCTACCCACGCAAGTGAGGTACCATTTTTTTCGGGAGACCTGGGGGCACGCTGGGTGGGTGGAAATTTGTTGATCCACGCAGATTCCAGAACTTTCCACCACAGAAATGTGAGGAAAATGTGTTTTTTTGGTCAAATTTTTATGTTTGCAAGGGATTCTGGGTAACAAAACCTGGGGGTAGGCAGACGAGTCACCCCATCCTGAATTGCTCTGGGTGTCTAGTTTTCAGAAATGTATAGGTTTGCTAGGTTTCCCTAGGTGCTGGCAGAGCTACGGCGCAAAAACAAAAGGTAGTCTTTTTGTCCGAATCGTGCTAAATTTCACTGGGAAATTGAGGTGCGACCATGCTGCGTTTTGCGCTGTTTCATGTCGCAGCCACTATGCCTACCCACGCAAGTGAGGTACCATTTTTTTCGGGAGACGTGGGGGCACACTGGGTGGATGGAAATTTGTTGATCCACGCAGATTCCAGAACTTTCCACCACAGAAATGTGAGGAAAATGTGTTTTTTTGGTCAAATTTTTTTGTTTGAAAGGGATTCTGGGTAACAAAACCTGGGGGTAGGCAGACGAGTCACCCCATCCTGAATTGCCCTGGGTGTCTAGTTTTCAGAAATGTATAGGTTTGCTAGGTTTCCCTAGGTGCTGGCAGAGCTACGGCGCAAAAACAAAAGGTAGTCTTTTTGTCCGAATCGTGCTAAATTTCACTGGGAAATTGAGGTGCGACCATGCTGCGTTTTGCACTGTTTCATGTCGCAGCCACTATGCCTACCCACGCAAGTGAGGTACCATTTTTTTCGGGAGACCTGGGGGCACACTGGGTGGATGGAAATTTGTTGATCCACGCAGATTCCAGAACTTTCCACCACAGAAATGTGAGGAAAATATGTTTTTTTGGTCACATTTGTATGTTTGAAAGGGATTCTGGGTAACAAAACCTGGGGGTAGGCAGACGAGTCACCCCATCCTGAATTGCCCTGGGTGTCTAGTTTTCAAAAAGGTATAGGTTTGCTAGGTTTCCCTAGGTGCTGGCAGAGCTACGGCGCAAAAACAAAAGGTAATCTTTTTGTCCGAATCGTGCAAAATTTCACTGGGAAATTGAGGTGCGACCATGCTGCGTTTTGCGCTGTTTCATGTCGCAGCCACTATGCCTACCCACGCAAGTGAGGTACCATTTTTTTCGGGAGACCTGGGGGCACGCTGGGTGGGTGGAAGTTTGTTGATCCACGCAGATTCCAGAACTTTCCACCACAGAAATGTGAGGAAAATGTGTTTTTTGGTAAACTTTTTATGTTTGCAAGGGATTCAGGGTAACAAAACCTGGGGGTAGGCAGACGAATCACCCCATCCTAAATTGCCCTGGGTGTCTAGTTTTCAAAAATGTATAGGTTTGCTAGGTTTCCCTAGGTGCTGGCAGAGCTACGGCGCAAAAACAAAAGGTAGTCTTTTCGTCCGAATCGTGCTAAATTTCACTGGGAAATTGAGGTGCGACCATGCTGCGTTTTGCGCTGTTTCATGTCGCAGCCACTATGCCTACCCACGCAAGTGAGGTACCATTTTTTTTGGGAGACCTGGGGGCACGCTGGGTGGGTGGAAGTTTGTTGATCCACGCAGATTCCAGAACTTTCCACCACAGAAATGTGAGGAAAATGTGTTTTTTTGGTCAAATTTTTATGTTTGAAAGGGATTCTGGGTAATAAAACCTGGGGGTAGGCAGACGAATCACCCCATCCTGAATTGCCCTGGGTGTCTAGTTTTCTAAAATGTATAGGGTTGCTAGGTTTCCCTAGGTGCTGGCAGAGCTACGGCGCAAAAACAAAAGGTAGTCTTTTTGTCCGAATCGTGCTAAATTTCACTGGGAAATTGAGGTGCAACCATGCTGCGTTTTGCGCTGTTTCATGTCGCAGCCACTATGCCTACCCACGCAAGTGAGGTACCATTTTTTTCGGGAGACCTGGGGGCACGCTGGGTGGGTAGAAATTTGTTGATCCACGCAGATTCCAGAACTTTCCACCACAGAAATGTGAGGAAAATGTGTTTTTTTGGTCAAATTTTTTTGTTTGAAAGGGATTCTGGGTAACAAAACCTGGGGGTAGGCAGACGAGTCACCCCATACTGAATTGCCCTGGTTGTCTAGTTTTCAAAAATGTATAGGGTTGCTAGGTTTCCCTAGGTGCTGGCAGAGCTACGGCGCAAAAACAAAAGGTAGTCTTTTTGTCCGAATCGTGCTAAATTTCACTGGGAAATTGAGGTGCGACCATGCTGCGTTTTGCGCGGTTTCATGTCGCAGCCACTATGCCTACCCACGCAAGTGAGGTACCATGTTTTTTCGGGAGACCTCGGGGCACGCTGGGTGGGTGGAAATTTGTTGATCCACGCAGATTCCAGAACTTTCCACCACAGAAATGTGAGGAAAATGTGTTTTTTTGGTCAAATGTTTATGTTTGAAAGGGATTCTGAGTAACAATACCTGGGGGTAGGCAGACGAGTCACCCCATCCTGGATTTCCCTGGGTGTCTAGTTTTCTAAAATGTATAGGGTTGCTAGGTTTCCCTAGGTGCTGGCAGAGCTACGGCGCAAAAACAAAAGGTAGTCTTTTTGTCCGAATCGTGCTATATTTCACTGGGAAATTGAGGTGCGACCATGCTGCGTTTTGCGCTGTTTCATGTCGCAGCCACTATGCCTACCCACGCAAGTGAGGTACCATTTTTTTCGGGAGACCTGGGGGCACGCTGGGTGGGTGGAAATTTGTTGATCCACGCAGATTCCAGAACTTTCCACCACAGAAATGTGAGGAAAATGTGTTTTTTTGGTCAAATTTTTATGTTTGCAAGGGATTCTGGGTAACAAAACCTGGGGGTAGGCAGAGGAGTCACCCCATCCTGATTTGCCCTGGGTGTCTACTTTTCAAAAATGTATAGGTTTGCTAGGTTTCCCTAGGTGCCGGAAGAACTAGGGTGCAAAAACTACAGGTAGGCACTTTGCCAAAAAAGGGTCAATTTGTAACTGCAAAATTTAGGTGTGACCACGTTGCATTTTGCGCCGTTTCCTGTCGCAGGCACAAGGCCGACCCACACAAGTGAGGTACCGTTTTTATCGGGACACTTGGGGTAATTCAGATTTGTAAATCAACTGTTATTACCAATTGAGCTTTCTTGCATTTCTCCCTTTGAATGAAAGATATTGTGTAGAAAAAAAAACTTTATGAAAAATGACCAATAATTCTCATGCTAGTATGAGTATTCCCAACTTTGAAAATGTGCAATTATATACTGTTTCTGAACTCTATAATTTGTACCCAATTCATACATACATAGGTGTCTTTCATACAGATTATTCCATGTGTACATTTTCCAAGACAAAGTGCACTATACCCAGTAAATGAAAAAATACCATTGCAAGTTGCTGCTCAGTTTTTGGATCTGGGTTCGTCGGGTTCTTGGTTAAACTACAAGTCCCATATATCCACACAACCAGGAAGGTCTAACGGATGTAACGGTATATTGCTTTCCAAGAGCTGTCAAACTTAGAGAAAGTTATAGGTGAAAACGTTGAGACAAAAGGCTGTTGTTTTCAACAAATTTTCAAATATTCCAATATCTAACTGTTAGTTTCTATAACGAAACCTTCATGGATTTAGACAAATGACCCCTTTCTGAATTCAGAATATTGTCTATTTTTCGAAAATGTAAAGCTTTCTAGGATCCATTATTGCTTTCAAACTCATTTCTACCATTAACTGGAAGGAGGTGGAAAGCTCTAAAAATAGCAAAAATAGGCTATGTCCCAGAAAAATGCCAAAACTGAGTGAAACATTTCGGTTCTCTGACAAAACACTGTCATTCCCTAAAAGCTGAGAAAATGGAGAATTCAGCCCCACAAACCCTTTTTTTATACCATTTTCAGGGAAAAAGCCAGAGGCTTTAATTTGCAGCCCGTTTTTCCCATTTTTCTGAAAAAAACAAAAAAATCACTATATTTTGGTTAATTTCTGGGACCCCTCCAAGGGAATCCACAAACCCTGGGCGCCTTTAGAATCCCCATGATGTTGGAAGAAAAGGACGCAAATTTGGCGCGGATCCCTTATGTGGTCAAAAAGTTACAAGGGCCTAAGCGCGCACTACCCCAAAACACCAAAAAAAGCCTTAGCACAGGAGGGGGAAAAGGCCTAGCAGCGAAGGGGTTAAGCTGTGCTCAGCCTCTGGTAGAGTGGCACAGAGCAGTCAGGCTTAACTGAAGAGGCGATGTGTAAAGTATTTGTGCATCACTTCAAACAGTAAAACTGTGAAACACCATCTATTTATTTATTTATTTTGAAAGATTTATTTAGCGCGAACCAGACCCTTGCGGATATCAGAGCGCTTTACAGGCAGTGATGAAAAAAGTTATACAACACAATACCAAATACAAATATATGTGTACATAGTGTGCAAACATAAAACAAACGAATGAGTTAAATCAAATCTGCATCCTACGTTGTGCAAAATAAAATAAAGAGAAAGGTGCGGGCCGAGAGAGCATCAGTGCCATGTAGGTTGTCTGTTTGCACCTATATAAGGCATGGTATCCTCAGGTGATGATCATATGAATTTTTCCATGAGAATAGAGCTCAATTTAAAGAACAAAACAAGACCAAAAATGACACAAATCTCATAAATATAACCGGAGTTATGAATTTTGAAAGAATAAACTGAAATGTAGTGCTTAAAAGCATTGAGCTCTAATTCGGGTTATGTGGTCTCACTCGACCACGTTGAATCCAAAAATTCAGGCAGATCACAATGGAGTGTGGGTCAGAGACAGAGAAGGTAACTTGGTTTACGGTTGCATTGAGGACGAGATGAGAAGAGCAAAGGAGGTGATGCATCAGTGTCGATCCTTAGGATGTAGACGGTGTCAACTTCCCGCTGCGCAAATTCTTAGATGCGTCGGGAAAAGAGGCAACATGCTGCACCATCGGTGATGCAATGCCCTCTATCCTCGCAGCAGCGGCGACTTGTCGATGGAGATGGGCGGTTCTGCGCCGTGCAATGGCACAGATGTGTGGATATTAGATGGAGCTGCACTTTATGCTCTCTTCCAAGGGTCCAGGACTGGATTGTCACCACTAGACAGGGCAAGACTCTCAGATGGCAAGTCCAGGTGCTGTAGCAAGGTGAGTTGAAAGTCTTTTATGTCACTGAGACTTCAATCAGGATGCAAGCCAGCAAGCCCTTTTAGTCACTTTGGTTCTGGGCTGGAGAGATGTATGTCCAGTTCTTCTCACTACCATGCAAGAAAGCAGCAGGCAGCTGGTCAGCAGAGCCATGCAGGAGTTTAACAGAGTAGCAGTCCAGCAGAGCGGTAGTCCTTTCAGCAGCATAGCATTCCTTCTTCGTAGCAGAGTATTCACAGGTCTATAAGTGTAATGCATTGGTGGTGTCAAAGGTTCCATTCTTATACCCAGTTGTGTCTTTGAAGTGGGGGAGACTTTGGAGAGATGGCTTTTAAGTGCACAGAGTCCATACCTTCATGCCCTGGGTCCAGGCTCACTACAGCGGGGAATGCACCCCTTTGTGTGAGGACGGCACACAGCCTATTCAGGTGTAAGTTTTAGGTCCTCCCCCCATCCTTCACAGGATGGCACATCAGGGTGTGAATGTCCCATCAGTCCCATTTAAGCTCCCTTTGTGTCTGGCTGTCTAGAGGGAATGCACAAAACCTTGCTGTCACCCACCCAGGCATGTATTCAGAGACAGACAGAAGGCACCAAATGGTTAAAGTAAGAAAATGCCAACTTTATGAAAGTGGTATTTTCAGAATTACAATTTAAAGATATATCTTCACCATAAGTTGGGTTTTTTTAATTTAGATTTCAGAGCCTCCAAACTTGGGGGTCTCATCTCGTCCCATCTTGAAATTACACTTATAAGATGTAATAAGGTAATCCCAATGTTATTCTACCAGAGAGATAGGCCTTGCAGTAGTGAAAAACACAGCGTTTTTTACTAGTAGGACATGTAAAACTTAAAAATACATGCCCTACATTTTAAATACACTGCACCCTCTTGGGCTGTCCATGCCCTATCTTATGTGTGATTTATATGTATTAAAAATGAAGATGTGGGCCTGGCAAGAGAGTTAAAATGCCAGGTTGACATTGCAGTTTACAACTGCAAACACAGGTTTGGCAATGACAGGACCAAGACATGTTTGAAGGGCTACTGAACTGGGTGGCACAATCAGTGCTGCAGGCTCACTAGGAGCATTTAATTTACAGACCCAGGGCACATGTAGTGCACTTCACTGGGAACTTATGACTAAATTAAAAGTGCTAGTTGTGGATATGCCAATTTTACCATGCTTAAGCGGAGCGCAAATGCACTTTAGAACTGGTTAGCTGTGGTAAAATGCCCAGAGTCCTACAATCAACAACAAAAATTCAGCAAAAAGGGGAGGCGGAAGGCAAAAAGTCTTGGGGTGACCCTGCAGAAAGGGCATTTCCAACATACGTTATGTCACCTAAGATTTCTATAGTGCGGGGGCGTGGTTTGGCTGACTGCATAATGGCCGCACCCTGAGTGAGCTCTGCTGGCCAAGCTTCATTATCCAACATCATCCTGCTGACAATTCTGCTATACCTGCTCTGTAACAGCATTTCCAGATTTGGCATCTCCGGCGGAGTCGTTTGATACCTCTCTGGGCTCCTGGTGGCTACTGTGGACCGAGTAACATCACCCGACGTCAACGCCTGTACTGCACGTCGGGGCTGGCCGGGTTCAGCCCTCCTCCAGAGTCACTCGAGCGGGGCTCCTCAGGCTCCCTTCTGCCTGCTGGACGACGGTGGACTGCATGTCGTGAATCTGGTGAGTGATGCCGCCGCCACGGTAATCGCTGGGGGGGTGGGGTTTGATAGCTGTACCACCCGGCCCGGGCCGCCGCGGCTAAGGCGCTATTTTCCTCCTTTACCTGGTCGCACTGCGCTGCGGCCGCGAGTGCCCGGGGCTGGTGATGGGAGGGGTGAACCCCCTGTATCTCCCTGCTAGTGAGGCCCCGGATTGGCACGTGTCCCCCGGCCTCCTGCCTGCTGTGGTGTGCAGGGAGCCCTCACCTCCACTGCACCGTTGATCCCTCCGTCTGTGGCTCGAGACACACGGGCCTCATCACCACTGGTGACCTGCTCTTCATTTGCTGCTCGGGGGCGCTGGATTTTGGACTCCCACTTGATTAGCCTCCTGCACTGCCCTGGCGGGCCCCACCTGTGGTGCGGCACTGCTTTGACTACCTGGACCAGCTCGTGATTCGGGACAGTTCCCTGGGACCTTCCTCTGCGACGCCTCTCCGCAGCCTGCCTTTCCTGCCACTCTTGGGCTCCTGCCGCTGGTGCCTGGATCCACTGCCGATCCTGGGGGTGCAATGGCCTGGCGCCTCACCTGCCGCCCTCCCCTGTAGTGGGGCTTGCTCCTGCTACTGTCAGGGGGCCTGGGCCGCACCTGCGGGATCTCGACGTGTCTCTGTCCCTGGTCAGCACCTCTGCGCATTGTGGCCTCGCTTCAGCAACACTTCGCAAAAGCTCCTGTCTCCCTTCATTCTACGCTCGGCACTTGCACGGGGAACATTTGTGGCGCTGATGACTCATCCTGCCCTTGTTCCTGACTCTTCAGACATTAACACAATCCCGCCACCAATGGCTCTGGGGGGAGGGTTTCACACTGAGGGATCACCCTACCTCATTGTGGTTTTTGGTAAGCCTGTTAGCCTCCCTTTGCATCCTCTGATTCAGTGAGGTGCTGTGCTGGTGGAGCATTCACTGTCTTTGCTGGCGTTCCACCGCCTATGCTTTTAACCGCACCTCTACGTCATCATTCTTGTGCCCACTGCTCCTAGAGGCCAGGCGTGGCTGTCCTCACCTTTTCGAACTTTGACTGTGTCTCCTGGTCTGGTCAATACCCGTTGTGAGGGGGAAGCCCGCCCGTCGCTCTCTCTTCCTCTGCTCAGCTAGCTCGTTCCACCTCTAGCCTGCTACCTGGTGCGGTCTGTCATCTGGTTTTCATTACCATGGAGAGGACAGATCCAAAACTGCCCAAAATTATATTTGACCAACGCAGATCGACTCACCAAGACGGCGCCAGTTCAGACGGTGGTGACCCTGTACCCACCATAGATGCGCACCCTGCTCGCGATGATGACCTAAAGGCAATAATGCATATTACTCCTAAATTGCGCACGGTCCTAACTGGGATGCAGGGCTCAGCTCCCGGCGCAAGCCTGATCTCACAGGACGGTTGCTGGCTCAGTTTCACTGACGGGCAGTATACTACTTCCGTCTTCCCCTCATTGAATTGGAGGGAATTTATTTTCAGCCACCTAGAGACCTTACTCATGCAATTCTGGAAGGTCTCCATGTTTACTGCCTGCTTTCCTTCTAAGGAGAACACCAATTGGGTATCGTCGGCGTAATTTATTAAATCGATCCCATATGATTTTATCATAGGGATCAAGGGCTGCAGATATAAATTAAAAAGAATCGGGCTAATCGAAGAGCCTTGCCGTACTCCATGACAGACCAAAGACTTTGGAGAAGTAAAGGGGGCCAGGGTCACAGCCTGCTGTGTACCCATCAAGTAGGATTGTAGCCACTTTAGAGCTTTGCCTTTCACACCCAGTTTCTCCAGCCTGCTTAACAGAACTGCATGGCTAACCGTGTCGAAAGCGGCCGACATATCCAACAGCACAAGTACTGAGGAGTTGCCACTGTCGGCTCGCATTCGAAGAGTGTCCAATATGGTTGCCAATGCAGTTTCTGTTCCGTGTCCTGGGCGGAAGCCAAATTGGTCCTTGTCCAATAGGCAGTTGTCTTCCAAGTAGCTTGACAAGGACCTACCGACTAGTTTTTCCACGATCTTTATCGGGTAGGGCAGGAGAGATATGGGTCTAAAGTGTGCCGGGATGGTGGGATCTAGTGAGGGCTTTTTTAACAGGGGAGTAACCACCGCCTGCCTCCATGCCTCCGGTACTACGCCTTCCTCAAGGGGCTGGCGACAGATCTGATGCATCCAGGGGAACAGCTCTGGCCCATATTCCTTCCAGATCTTATGTGGAAGGGGGTCTAAAGGGGACCCTGATGACACACTATGTGTCAGGCTAAGGAAGAGCTCCTCTGTCAAAGGGGTAAAACTTTCCAATGATGATAAAACTATTGGTGGTTCCTCCTCCGCTAGCAGATCTGCCAGGTCATTACTACTAGCTCTATCCTCCTCCAACCCCCCCACAATTTTTGCAATTTTTTCCTCAAAATAAATGGCGATCTCATTACACAGTTCTTGGGTTGCAACCACCTTATTGCTCATGCAGTTGGGGTGTGAGAGGTCCCTTACGACATTAAAAAGGGTTTTGGTACTGTTGGGTGACTGCAGGATTGTGGTGGCATATAATAGTGCCTTAGTTTTAGCAATGGCCCCTTTGTATTTTGCCTGCTCCACTTTCAGCAGTTGTTTGTCTGACTCTAAATAGGGTCTTCGCCATATTCTTTCCGTCTGACGGCATTGGTTACGCAGGGATTTCAGCTCCTCATTGAACCAGGGGGCTGATGGTTTCCTTTTGTTTTTTACATTTTTCAAAGGGGCAAGTCTATCCAGGGTATTTGTGATAAAATTACTGTATTCCCATAGTTTAGATCTATTGGCCCCTCAGGGTTGTGGGATATCTCACTTGTAAATATAGGCTTTGATTTGTCCGTTATTAGTTTAGCCCAGTTTCTCCCCTTCCTGTAAGTTACGGGGCCCTTAATTGCGTTCCCTTCAATGGGTGTGGAGATCTGGAAGTGAATCAGGGAATGATCAGTCCAGCACTGAGGTAAGATATCAATCATCTTAGTCTCAGTCTGGTTAGCGAAGATCAGGTCCAGAATATTACCACCTAAATGAGTGGGTTTGTGTACCAGCTGATCAAGACCCCAATTACCACAGATATCATGTAGATCCTTCAGATGATTCCCCAGGGACCCGTTATCCCAGAGATTAAAATCTCCCAGAATCATAAATCTAGAATGGGTCAAAGCAAGGGCAGCAATGGTATCCGGATTACACCCTTACCGTTCAGGCTGCCCTGCGTGAATTCCTTCCCGCAATGCAGATTCTTAAAAAACATTAGGTCTCTTATTCACTGGCCTATCCGGCAAAGCTGAGAGTCCGGCAGGGCGCAAAGCGCGTGTGTTCCCAGATCCTAGAGACGCCCTAGCCTTTGCCAAGTAACTTGACAAATCATCACGCTCTTCTCCATCTAGTTCTCAGCTCACGGTCACTGGACACCTAAGTGATAATGACTGAAATGCTGTGACATGTTACCTGTTTGTTCTTCAAATCACTGTCTGATGTTCCTCTAGCTTGGCCTTGCTTTATTGCAGGGGTGAACGCTGATCTCTGCCATGCCCTCACAGGATAATTCCCTCTCTTAATGGTGTTTCCCCTCTTCCCAGTTGCAGGTCCCTGGGGTGGGTTGAGGTGGTATCTCAGTCTGTTTGGGGGGTTGGAGTTGGTGCGGGGTTAGGGGTCCTTCTGAAATTATTTTTTGGGTTGCTGGGGTGGGGTGGGCGTGTGGTGGTCAGGTTACTGGAATTGCTCTTCATTACCTTCAGTACAGTCTTGCACTTTCAGAAACAGGGTTTCCTACTGCATAACATGCTCTACTTGTTCATCCTATTACCGATCCTGGTATCCAGACTGCTGACTGTGCGGGGAATTGGGTGGGGGGGGCTATCTGGGTCGGTACGTCATTTTATGATGTCTTTGGGGTTGTTCTTTTGTCATTATTCTATGCCTTGAGTTGGTTTCCATCATTTTATTGTTCCTCAGGTCTTTCGCAGCAAAATGTTACACTACGTCCTCCTTTTCCCGAATGGCACTTCCTCCCCTATATTCTTCAGCTCTATGTGTCCTCGCCGCCCCCCTCATGATCTGACTCTCTGGTGCCACAGGCTGCCTTCTAATTCCACATCCTTTTATAGGTGCTGGCCCCTCTCTCCAATTGGACTGCTCTTGGTTGCCACAGCGCTCCCTATGGCTCACTCGACGGTTAGGCCTCTAACTCCATGTCACATATCACCTATTCACAGTGCAACATGACCGACACCATTTGCTGGACATGGAATATCCGAGGGCTCAATGACCACTGTAAAGCCAGGCTTATCCACTCACACTTGCAACAGCACAAGGTAGACATCTGTCTCCTGCAGGAGACCCACTTGCCTAGGACCTCATCCAGCCTCTAATCGTGCCACTGGGGTGAATCGCATTCCTCTTATTATTATTCCTATTCAAGGAGGGTGTCCATTCTGATACACAAGGGGCTCCCCTGACAAACTATTCAGGTGCTTACGGATCCTGACGGATGGTATGTAATCATGCATGGCTCCCTTTTGTCTCAACTCATGACAATTGCTGCAGTGAATGGTCCTAACTCTGATGATCCCGATCTCTTCACTCACATTTGGCACCTCATTTTTTCCCTGGGCCCGGCGGCTCTCCTCTGGGGGTTGATTTTAATGTATCCCTCTCTGCAACCTTGGACCAATCTGGCCCCCATTCATTTCATCCTCACGCCACTGCCCTGCTTCAGTCTATACTCGCAGAAAACTCCCTACATGATGCTTGGAACTACTTGAGGCCAGAGGCCCGCGAGGGCACTTGGGTCACTGGAGCTCGGGGCTGCAGGTCCCACATTGATTTTTGGATCGCCTCGCTGGACGTTCTTACTTGGCTCACCTCCGCTACGCATATGGCATGCACATTTTCGGACCATGTCATGCCCCAGTCCAATTTTGTATCTGCCTACCTTAGACCCCACCCTTGAATTAGTGTGGTTGGAGGACTATCATCGTAAATAATTGGATGAGCCCTTCATGAAGGAGGCGATACTATCTGCCATAAACAGTTTACCTAGTGATAAGGCCCCCGGACTTGATGGCCTTTCAGCCTCTTTTTATGACTTTCGCTACTATCCTGGAGCCACATCTGGCGGCCATGTATAACAATTCCTTTGACAACGGCCTCTACCCACAGTCACTCAGCGAGGCAATGATAACGTTACTCCTCAAGCCGGACACACCGGCTGAATGTTGTTATTCTTATCGCCCCCTTTCTCTTATTAACATTGACAACAACATTTTTGCTAAGTTATTGGCCTCCCGCCTTCTTCCCCTTATGTCCCTCATCGCTCTCCCTGATCAGTCTGGTTTTATCCCCAGCTGGGCCACCTCACACAACCTCAGGACTATCTTTTCGGTTCTTCATCAAATCAACCCTAGACTTCCTGCTGTCGCCGCTCTGCTGGATGCCACCAAGGCGTTCAATACGTTGGAGTGGCCTTTCTTATTTTTCCTTCTGCCGCGTCTTGGATTTAGCCTTCCTTTACACTCGCCCCATGTCATATATCAGATCCCGTTGCGATTGAGCGTGGCACTCGGCAGGGATGCCCGCTATCCCCTATGCTCTTCGCCATTGCGATAGAACCTGTTGCAGCCAGATTTCGGAAACACCACACTCAGAAGGGCATAGGCTTTTCGGCTGGCTCTCTCCTTGTCTCCTCGTATGCAGACGATATCACACTGTATGTCCGCCATCCCCAAGACAATCTAATCCCACTAGTGCAAGAAATAATAAGAATTGGCCGAATGTCCGGCATACAGGTGAATTGGAGCAAATCAGTGTTGTTCCCTCTAACCGATGCCACCAAACCATTTGAGCCGGATATGCCTCTGGTCCAACCCGCTATTTAGGCATCTGGCTAAGCAGGGACTTGAATGACCTTTGAAGGGCCAACTTTGGGCATGCGGTGGACTGGCTCAAGTCTAAAATACCCCACTGGAACCGTCTTCCATTGTCCATTGCTGGCCGCATAGCCATTGCCAAAATGGTGGTCCTCCCGAAATTCCTCTATCTTTTTTTAAACATTTCCATTCTTCTCACCGCCCATTTTTTCCGTAGAGTTCGTTCCTTGATCATCTCTCTTGTTTGGGCTGGTAAACAGCCCAGGATCGCGTATGATATCCTTACCCTCCCCATGGCAGCGGGCGGTATTGGCTGCTCCGTCTCTCCAATGCTCCGATGTTATCGGCTAATGCCATGCTGATAATACGCCATAACGATTTTCCTCCTCTTCAGCCAACTGGCATGTCCAAACAGGCTACCCACCTGGGGCTGACGACATTGGTGGATCTTTATCCGTGCAACACATTCTACTCTCTTCCAGATTACTCTGGTTCCATGTACGCATTGCTTTTTTATCAACTGTGTGCCATTTGCAGGGAGTTACACTCAACATTTCCCAAGACCCCTCTTTCGTTGCCAGCGCTCAATTTTATATATTCATCCCCCTCTCCTTGACCCGGGAGCAGAAGTCGGCCCGGGACCAGGGTTCAATTCCCGACGCGGCAGGGTCGTGGACTTGGGTCAGCGGACTCGATAATTCTCGCTTCGGTGCTTACTCTAATCAGGGGTTCCACTCGGCAACTCTGGGCATTAGCTTGCCTAATCTCCACAACGGCCCCATCAATTCCAGGGATGCCTGGCTCCACCCTGGGGACTCCCAGCAGGGACCATCCCACAGGGAAAGCCAGGACTGGTTCCCCAGAGTTATACAGTGCCAGGAAACCTACGGACCGGTAGCAGTGCGCTTTACAAGCTCAAATACATAAATTGGTGACTAAACTATATGCCCTCACGCTGTCGTCCACGTCCATCTCCACTGACCGAGCGCACTTGGCTTGGGGCGAGGACTTGGACATGGATATTACCCAGGCTCACTGGCTCTATTGCTGCAATCAGACAAAGAAATGATCACCTAATTATCGTCTTCATCTTAGATATTTTAAATATTTGCATAGACTCTATCGCACTCCTGTTCAGCTTTATAAACTGGAACTCATACCTAACGACTGCTGCATGCGCTGCGCTGCTCTTCCTTTGGATTTTGCTCATCTGGCATGGTTGTGTCCGTGGGTGTCAGGGTTCTGGCTGGCGGTCTGTGCCACCATTTCTGAGATTGTTTCTGCCTCGGTACAGCCAGACTCACCGTTGTGCCTGCTTGGCTTTGTCAAATTTTGTCCGGACTCTTCTCAACACCTAATTGCTATGTTGCTTGTTCTGGCTAGGCAGGGTGGCCATGTGTTGGGGTCATAGACCGGCGCCTCAGTTCTCCCACTGGCTCGATGATGCCTCTAGATGTCAGACTATGTTATCAGAATTTTGGGACTTACTGCCTGCGCGATCCCGTCCAATAGACATATGGGACCCCCTGGTGACATACCTCCTCTCCCGACCTCCCTGAATCGTGCTGCCTCTCTCGCGCTCCCTGCCTGCACTTCATCCGTGGCGGCCACCAGTGCTGGTCAGTGACTGCTCCCCCTCACGTCCCTGCTTCCCCATTGGGCAGTGCCTGCAGCTACTCCTACAGTGGCGACGTCATCTCCTTTAGCATTACGATCTTTGTGGTGCCTTTTCCGCGCCTCACAGAATTAGGCTTGTATATGATTGTATTATCATTCTGTCTATGATGTTTGGTTAATGACCTGCTGTGTATGATAGTCTGATCTGATACTGAAGTGCAATTTGTTTATGTGGAAATTGTCAACAAAAGTTTTTGAAAAATTAAAAAATAGTGTGTATAGTGCTGCATTGTCTTTTAATATGACCTTGCAGTGCCGGCTTTTCTAAACTAGATAATCACTTTAATTTGTGTCCCAGATCCTTCATGAACCCTGAAACCTGCTTAATTTAAATACTTTTGAATGTTAACAATATTGTACAGAAACTGGCTTGTAAATATATACTGTTTCTTTAATATGACACCTGAATATATCCAGCTATATGTTTTATGGTACAGAGCAGGAATATCGATGTATAAATATCGAGGGACATAAATATTGCGGCAAAAATATCGTGGGGAAGAAATATCGACAACAAAAATATCGTGGACAAGAATATCGACTGACAGATAAGTAATATCGATTTCAAAAACATCGACGTATTAGATATAGTTTATAAAAATATAGTTGACAAGAATATTAAATTATTAATACTGTTATGTATTTTATTGTTTGTAATGACAATTGTTTGTCATTTTATTATATGTTTTAAAATGTTACTAGTTATTAATTTATTTTAAGTTTAATTGTGTGTTTTTTATTTCCGTAGCGGGTTGTGGGTTTATAGGGCCACTGGGAGGGAAGTAATATAATGCTATAGATTTAAATAATCATTTATAGTAGTTAATATTTTCTTTTTATTTGAATTTTCGTTTTTAGTTCCGTAGCCGGTTATGGGTTTATAGGGGAAATGGGTTGGAAGTAATTTAATTATATCAGATGTATTGAATAATTAATGTGTTAATTAATTAGTTAATAATAGTATAATAATTAGTTTTTAATTAATTTCAATGAATAATTAATTATGTTAATTGTTTAATTCGATGTAGGTGTGTGCTGTGTTTATATGTGTAAATGGTGAGAAGGGTGGTAAGTAATTAATTTTTTATTCATTAATTATTACATATTTTAAAATTATTTTCCATGAATTAATTATTAATTGTATTTGTGTAATTAATTTTAGGTGTGTGTAGTAGTGTTTATATGTTTAAATGGTGTGGAGGGTGGTAAATAATTAATGTTTTATTGATCAATTATTACATATTTTTAAATAAATTTTCATTAATTAATTAGTATTTATTAATTGTAATTGTGTAATTAATTGTAGATGTGTGTTGTGGATATTATAGGGTTAATTAATGTGTAATTAATTATTTTTTATTATCTTTGTTAATAAAAATATATATTTAAAAGTATATATTAATTATGTTAATATTGGAAATTAAATTTATTAAAAATGTTGATGTTTTTTGTTTTTTATTGTTGTGGGATCCAGCACTTTCCTACTGTTGCACTCACTGGAGTGGGAATAGTAATTTGTATCCCTCCCCTATTCAGCGGTTTCCCTACTGTTGCACTCATTGGAGTGGAAATAGTAATTTTTACCCCTACGCTATCCAACGCTTTCCCTACTGTTGCACTCACTGGAGAGCGAATAGTAATTTTTACCCCTACGCTATCCAGCACTTTCCCTACTGTTGCATTCACTGGAGTGGGAATAGTAATTTATACCACTTCGCTATCCAGCGCTTCCCCTAATGTTGCACTCACTGGAGTGGGAATAGTAATTTTTACCCCTACGCTATCCAGTGCTTTCCCTACTATTGCACTCACTGGAGTGGGAATAGGAATTTTTACCCCTCTGCTATCCTGCGCTTTCCCTACTGTTGCACTCACTGGAGTGTGAAGAGTAATTTTTACCCCTACGCTATCCAACGCTTTCCCTACTGTTGCACTCACTGAAGTGGGAATTTTTACCGCTACGCTAACCAGTGCTTTCCCTACTGTTGCAATCACTGGAGTGGGAATAGGAATGTTTACCCCTCCGCTACCCAGCGCTTTCCCTACTGTTGCACTCACTGGAGTGTGAGGAGTAATTTTTACCCCTACGCTATCCAACGCTTTCCCTACTGTTGCACTCACTGAAGTGGGAATTTTTCCCGCTACGTTAACCAGTGCTTTCCCTACTGTTGCAATCACTGGAGTGGGAATAGTAATTTTTACCCCTCCGCTATCCAGTGCTTTCCCTACTGTTGCACCCACTGGAGTGGGAATAGTAATTTTTACCCCCTTGCTATCCAACGTTTCCATTACTGTTGTGTTTATTTTGTTATTCAATGTATGTTTTATTCTTTTTTAATAGTTGATTGTGTTAATTAAATATAGAATATTTTAATTAATTTTAAATTATTTATTTATGTGTATATTTTATTTTTATATAATTTAAAAAGTTTATAAATTAAATAAAGATATTAGTTAATAAAATGTAGGTAAGTAAATATATGTATATGTACACATTGTTATGTGTTTATATTTATTAAATTAAGTTTATTAGTTATAATTAGTTAAAATATATATTAAATGTAATTTATTTTGTTAATAATATTTATATTAGTAAATACATTTTATTAAAGTTATGTAAATTTTTAAGTCAATATTTTTTACTTCTAAACTTTTTACATCAATATTTTTGTGTCGATCTTATTGTACTTACCTGTTTATGTATAGAAAGTCGATATTTTTGTTATCGATATTTTCACATCAATATTTTTTCATTGATATTGTTAATATCGATATTTTAACATGGAACCATGTTTTGTATCTTCCATGATACCCAGTCCCGTTAGATACCTAACAACAGACATAATGCCTTGATTCCAAGTGGGCAGGTAGGTTCTAATCCCAGCACAAATTCCTTGTGGTATTCTGAGAGTTGCGGTAAACACTGCACCCTTACATTTTTTCCACTGAAAATATCTGAATGCCAAAACTGCTGAATTTTACAGTATGAGAAATGTGCTGTGTAATCCAGTACAGAAAATTGCACAAGTCAAACCCCAATATGTCTGAGAACGGAACCTGGGTAACATAAAGCAAATGGTTCTATGATCTCAATCACAACTTACAATGAAGTTAAAATATACTCTAGTTGTGATCATCTATGTTGATCACAATTAATCCCCCAATAGGTGCTTAATGAGTCAAAAAAGTTCAGATGGTGCAGTGCTCATAGGTGCAGTAGTGATACAATTAAAATGTGATACATATATACATTCAGGGATGTCCACAATTTTAATACTCAGTTCCGTACAAACACTAATGGCTTATTCGTGAGTATGGCGGTCCGAGGACTGCCAAACTCACTGTAGCACAGTGGTGGCAATACAGCCACCGCCACACCGGCTGTCCGATTGCCCTATTACAACTTGAGCGGTTGGACCACCATTGGTCTGCCGCCTCCACCAGAGATCATGGATCCCTGGTGGTGGAGTGGCAATTTGAGGGCCGCAATATGCTTGGTGCTCCCCTGCGACCCTGCCAAGCATATTACGACTTTCCTCACCGCCACTGGTCTCATGGACGTTCTTCCTTCATGTAACTGCTGGCAATGAGGAAATAAAGGGGGTCCTAGAGGGCTTCCTGTTGCCCCTGTGCATTGGGATGCATGCAGGGAGGGGCACATTTTGTGCTCCCCTGTGTGCATGTAGCCCATTCCTCCACAGCATGGACTGCACAGTAATGCTGTGCAGGTACGTGCAGTGGCGTTCCCGCGGTGGTGCAGTCTAAGACTCACATATGATCCTTCAAACTGCACCACCACTGTACGGCCACACTGACCGCCCCCAGACCATGAAATAACTTGTAATCTGGCAGGTTGGCAGCAGTGAGCTTTTCCGGTATTGGAGCCGTGTGGTGGGATGCCGCCTACTCCCACATATCCAAAACTGGTAATTCGGAGCTAATTCAGAATTTGATCCTATTCCAATTGGATAATCCCCACTCCAGTGACGATGTTTTGAGCCACAAACTAATTTCAATGGTTCTCCTCAGGACAAAAAAGTCTGTCTGACATAACACCTCTTAGCGTTGTCTATCCTTCACATTTTGAGGATTCATGTTGGAATCAACAATGACCCACTCATGGGCAGCGGCGGTCCTTGCAGGTAAGTGTGGTGAGCCGGAGCGCCAGGAGAGGGGGAAGTCAACAGACGTCGGAAGAGGGAAAATGAATTAAATAAATAAATCCTATTCCGCCGTCTGTTGACTCACTCATTTTCCAGGGGAAAATTAAGAATGGAGATATTTACGCCCTCTGATTAAGTATTGTGCCATGGGGTGTCCGCATTTACTGGATGCACTAAGTACTCCACCTTTTTTCAGCCCAGTTAGATTCAGGGCCGTAATAATTAATTTAGGTAATGCACTCCTTCTGGCGTGGCCACATGCTTTAACATCCAATCTGATTTAAGGTGGGCACTTTCCATTGTCTGGAAGTTCCACACCTTAGTGCCTCACCCAGAAGCACAGCTCTTGCAACAGTAATTGCCATGTTCCCCCACTCAAAGGGCTCCCAGACTGCTTCCAGCTGCAAAATGTCCTTTACAAATGTATTAAATAAAAATACTTACATTAAATATATAAAGGCTCAGCTACTTGCCTATCAGCAAGCCACACGCATTGGTTAGAGAACTCTGGGGCAGATATACAGGCCCCTTGCGCCACTTTTGCGTCATTTTCCCCATGTTAAAAATGACGCAAAAGTGGCGCAAGGGGCTTGTAAATCTGCCCCTCTTAGTTTAGCACCGAGAAGCTAGGTGACAGGTGTGTCACTAAAAGTGCCATAAAGTGAACAATATTGCTGTAGAGCTTCAAACCAACTGAAACATAGGTGTACTCTGAAAACCTCGCTGTAGGTGATTTACTGGACGACCTCACTCAGAAAAGCGCAACATATTATAACATGATAATTTTATGATTAAGACCATTTTTTTCTGTTTATCACTGCTAGAGTTTCGACCCACTTTAGCAATATAAATGTGAACAAATTTAGCAATAAATATGCACTTCTTGGAGCTCAATCGACAAACTGCAAGCTTCACGGTGTGCGGCTCGTGACTTGACTCAATAATATTCTCACACCTGGCCAAGTAGGCAGCGGGGGTAGCTATTAGCAGAACATCGACCAGGCAGGGAAGCCATAAGCAAGAATGCTTGTTGATCAAGAGTGCAAGCGTGAGAAAAATATACACATTCCTGCTGTGCTAAATTAGGCGTAAGCTCTAATGGGATGCATTCACGTTATATTACAGACTTTAAAGTGAATCAGGTGCCATATTTAATTCAAGATTAGTGGTTTTTAATAGAATAACCGAAGAATATGTACCAACATATTATTTCCCCTCTGGAAAAGTTACACAGTGCTTCTGTACACCCCAATATCTACTGGCTTGGGAATGAATGCCTCCGAACTACTGGCGATTGAGCGCCATAGTTTGGCGGTGATCGAAAATCATCTGATTTCCGCCGTATTATTACAGTTGTATGATCGCAAAGGTTTTTGAGCTGGTCTGTTCTACGCTAGTGCAGACCTACCAAAAATGAGGATATTCCACTTCTCAAAAAATCTGTCTTTTCCTATATCATACGTTTCTAAATCATGGCCTTAGATTACGTCATATAACTCTCTCAAGCTAAATTTCACAATCTTCCTTTCATGTCCATTGTTGATGCTATGCTCTTTCTTCACTTAACACTTCAACAATTATTGCCACATCAGTGCACTTTCTGGGGTTTGAAAACAACAATCTTGGATGTTGTAGAGCACTTCATGCAGGGATTTAAATGGAAACATTCAAGTGAGTGCAGGTAAACACTCTTCTCAGTACCTGTTTGCTCATGAGAAGTGCATGTTCTCTCCCCAATAAATGTATTGCGGGAGTGCTGAGAAGTGCAGGCCGTCTCCTTTGCAAATTAAAGAAGTGCAGGTACTCAGTACCGGACAGTACCTGTCTATTTAAAACATAAATGACTCCTTCCGATTATTTCAGTGTGCTCAGTGAAATGCACACATGATCCCGTATTCTTCAATTCCAGCTCTCAAAGGTGAGGAGTTTCGTGGAATGCACACTCTTAGAGGTTGTACTTTGGCTTTGCTCTGAGGCTTTGGTTCAGTGAATTCCACTGTCACACTTACTGGATTCAAAGAGATCTGCTTCCATGGTGCGTTGAGAGATAAGGGGGCAAATTTACTATGATTTTGCGCTGGGGCTGCACCACTTTTGTGGCACATACCCACCACAAAATAATTTTTTGTATTTAATAAGCTATGCAAAGCCTTTTTGGTGTGGCTTGGCATCGTTTAGTAAATACAAAGTATTTCCACCAAGATATGTCCTATGGATTAGAAGTCTCCATCCAACAGCTTTGTGAGAAGCTGGTCTGGTATATGATGTCCACTTATGTAAGTGGGCACCCTGCACCAGTCCAGACAACCCTCTTAAGCAACCGTGGAAAGCTCTCTAAGTTGTAGCTGTGGAGAGCAGCCTTCGTGCTTAGTCCAGAAGGAGTATAAAGCAGTTTGTTTTACCAGAATACAATCTTATAAATATAGATTGAGTGAAAAACAACCACACACGTTATTTATAAAAAATATGTATTTTATATGTAATACTCTCTAACACGTAAAAATATCTACTACCCGGAGCTATGCACAATGCACACAATATTTTGCAAGGAAATACAATACATAGCACAGTATACACAGTGGATCCCAGGGGGGCACCAAAATAAATACAAACAAAGTGGTATAAGAACCATGACTCGGGTCAAGACAATGTTGAGAGGACGTAGAAGTGCTGGGGACCCAAGGTCCCACCCAAGCTGAGGGACTAGGAATCCCACGGAGAGCGCATGCAGTGTGGGAACACAACCGCATGCTCTGTACAAGTGTAAGTTTCTGTTTGATTTAAGATCAAGGATCCTTCCCAGTGGACTCTGAAGAAACCCAGTGGAAGACAGAAGGTTGGAGAGCCACCCCACCCATGGATACCCTAGTACCCACATTACCTACACCAGGTAAATTGGGTGCATAGGTGTGAAGTGGTGTTGGAAACCACCGTCGACTCCAATGAAGGGCTCCAGGAAAGTGCTGCTGCTGAAGAAGCAGAAAGTGTCCAGTGGAATCCGATGGTGTATTCTAGTTGAGAGCTACCTGCAAGCATAGGGCACAGAGTTTATGTCATTCATGTGTGTTCAGGACACTTGAAAGACAAATGCACTCCGAGGTCGAGTGTTGCAGGAGAGATGACCATGACCATGACTCTGCAGCTGTGAGGGCCAGGCAATGCTGTAGAAGACCAGGCGTCATGCAAGAGCTGTCCCACAGTGGATGTTGAGGGCTGAGGGGTCAGTGGCCAGCAGGAGCACCAACAAGCCTTGGCAAAGGCAACCAATGCAGAAGTCGAAGAAGGTACAATGTCAGGACCAGCAAGGTCCAAGGGACTCACTACAAGCAAGGGAGTCAGGGCATGCCCCAAGCAGTCAGGGGAGCCCAAAAGAAACAAAGCTGACCCTCAATGGCTTTTAGGGTAGGTGTTAATGCATAGCTATCAGTAATTCTGTGTCAATGAGTAACACAGAATTATCAAAATTACTCTCATTACTTTGGCATAATCAAAATTCTACCCAGGGCTAGACGATTTCCCCTTTGAGTGATAACAACCAACGAACCCATAGAGATTTCACCCAAATCCTCACATTCTCACAACATCAAACACAATTGTACATCCACCCAATCAGTCCTTACAAATGTACCGAAGACAATCTCATATTTCATTGGTAGCTTTATACATAAAAAGCACTTTTAACTACATTTTATGTGTGTTTTTACACATGCTCCAATTCATTGATAAATGTTGTATACAAAAAAATGCTACAATGATGTGCTTCAAACTGTGTATTGTCTCACATTTTCCTTCCAGTATTACAACAGACTTACATACAGCAACATGCATGCCCACACATTCAAAACAGAGCAGAAAACTATTTAGAGGTTGTCAAAAGCTATTTAATAATATTTTGTTTAACTGGAATATTTTCTATTTGAAAATAAGCACAAAACTACATAGGAGTACTGGAGCACCTCCTTTACTATCCATGACTAGATGATAAAAAAACTGCACCAGTGATGGATTGGTACATATGTGTATCCTGTTGTACCTTAGAGCCTGTGTAGAAGGAAGTCGGAAGGGTGTGAGGAGATAGGGAGAGAGGGAGTTCCCAGCATCACCTGCAACAAAGATATGTGATATTTGTGTAAAGCCTAGGCTGTTGTAATAGCTGTAGACATTCTATACATGGTTGTGAACGATAGTAATATTAATGGTTTGTACAGTGATAGGGTGATGTTAGGAGTGATTGTATTTGCGATGCCTATCAATAGGTATACTTACAGCCCCAGTTAGAGATATTATTTTCCTATTATCTAACTGTCAGATGATGTACAAGAGGTGACTGTCAGAAGAGGTAGCTATTGTGGGTCCTCCCTGGAAAGAGAGGCTACGCATAAGTGAAGCAGTCCGTGCATTGCAGACAGCTTGCAGACTGATTGAGTGACAGTGGTGTCTTGCTGAAATTATGTTCGATATGGTAGGGTGGGGAAAGTGCCACGTGGGTGCAATGGATGGCACTTAATACCAGAGGAAAGTGGATAATGGCATTGGATTCTCTTGCTGCCCGTTACCGTTGTATCATTGATATGGCATGGTGCTAAACTGATACAGTCAGCTGGTGATGAGTCTCAGTACTTGCTGCAAGCAGTAGAATTGGCTTTCCTGTGAGTTGACAACGGTGTCCCCACTGAAGTTCTGGATATCCAGTGCCAGGAAATTAAGTCCAGCCAGTGTTTTTATACGCACATTTGTAGCCTGGAAGCAGGCTGTTGGTGAAGTTAGCTCCTGTTCTGCATCCATGTCAAGGATCAGATTTGGAGATAAGTGGTATCAAGCAATGACTACCTCCCTGGATAAATGAGGAACGGGGTGTTGTATAATACTTTTTCTTTCAGAGTGGAAAGATTTGGCTCATGACCCTTGGGTTCTTGAAACCACAAGAGCTGCCTCATCAACCTCTTGGATCCCCTCCATTAGACATCACTGACCTCCTTGTCATCTCTACACTTCCAAAAAAGCCACTTATGGACTAAGAAGTGGTAGAGCTATTTAAGTAGGGAGCAAAAGTTCATGTTACTCCTTCTTTCAGTGTTTTGTCAATTGGACTTCTCTTTCAAGCAAAAAGCTCAACCACATTTCCTTAACAAATCAGACATTTATCATTACTTCTTACGAGTTAGAAATTATGGAACCTTTTGGCTTCTGATGCACTCCATAGAACTGTGTCATAAGGGTTAGAGCAGAATGCACTGACCGCTGGTTTAGAATGTTTAGTTTGCAGTTTCACGCAGACAAAGACATGTAAAACTAAGCTCCGTTTGTGGAGTAGTCATTCTCGAGTACCTAGGCTGGGGAAGACCCAGGATGGGATAAGTAACCCGCAGATCGACAGTGCTCTCCCAGAGAGTTTGCCATGGATCAAGCAAACTGCTTTTGCATGCCACATGTGTTGCAGTCGAAGTACGGAATCAATGCTTACCGTATGTGGAGTCAAAGTGCAACTACTGTCACTGTAAAGAAGTTGGAAACAACAAAAGCATTGCTAAGAAATCTACATATCAGTGACCGAGAACCTGCGGATCAGACTATACATAAAGGTAACGAACTGCTACGCAATATACAGTGATACGTAATCCAGAGTGCTAACGCTGAAGACAGATACAACAAGGTTTTAAAAAATCAGCTATTAATCATCACAAGCTGCAACAAATCATTACAATTTGAAAGTGGTGAAAACAAAGTGCACCCAAAGCGATGTCAAAGAATAAAACAGTTATTTACTCACCAGAACCTGAGTAAAGTGAGCTAATACGATGTTAGCACCAGGTGCCACACCCAGGCAAAGCACAGGGGTTGGGCCTACGACACTGGCGAGTCCTGTCATGCCAAATCAAGGTGGTCAGAACAGGAGCCTAGCAGTGGGGGTCAATCAGAATGGTTGCCGATTTTTTGGGACTAATGAAACACTGCTTTTCCAAAGGAGGAAAAGACAAAGGCTGTCTTACCAAAAGTCATCAAGGATGATCCAGAAGGCAGCACATCTCAAGACCTTAGCGATGGCTCACATGATCCAATTCAAGAAGATCTGCTGAGGGAGCAAGAGAGAGCTCCACCCTCAATATCAACCACTATCAGAAATGGTTACAGCGATGCTGCTTTTCTCAAACCACCTCTACCACCGTTCAATACCACCAAAACTCTAAATATTGCAGATAAATGGGCTGCTTGGATAGAGGCATTTGATGATTTCATTGATGCCGTTGACAAGACTGACAACATAAAGATTATAAAGTGTCTCAAAAATCTTTCTGATGTTAAAGAAGTCATCAAGAAAATGCTGCGAACTGGTTACCCCGCATGTATCATCGTATGTTTTAATTTGTTACTCCAAGTACTGTATTATAGTGTACTTCTGTGTAGCATTTCCTAATCCAGTTTCCCTAAGGTGGGCGATCTACCAAATCCCTGTCAGGTGGTCTAACTCCCCCACTACCTGTGGGTAAGCGTCGTCGGGGTACCCGTCTTGGTCGTAAGGAGGACATACCTTTTCATTGAGGTAACATAAATCAGCTGGACTAGAATTCCGTCATCCAGCAACCTCGCAGTCAGCAAAATGCTCCTCTCCCTTAAACAAGAAAGCGATGCTGTATATAGAATAACAACACCAATGCTGCGCTACAGAAGCCCCAGTCTGGCCACTATTGTTTATTCTATTGTAATAGCGTTGTTGCTTACCAGACAACAATAGGTAAAAACATTTGTGCAAATGAACTTTATCCCTTGTACAGAATGTTCAAGGTGTCGTGATAGTGTGCCTACAAAGTAGAAATGTAGGCAATACAGTTTCAGAGAATATTATGCTTCACAGACACATGAGCAAAAGTATGTCAAAAGTTATTGTGTAAGAAAGAAGGCAACTTAAGAAACACAAGTATGTCAAATAATGGTGTTTCTAACCGGGCCTATCCTAACCACATGACAAAGAGGCAACATCAGTTAAGACAAGTCAACACTGAACGAAGTCAATCATCATGTAAATCATCATCATACTGTTCTTCTGTATCAGTGTCAAGGGAAAGTGATGAAAATGATTGTACCATGTTGATGTTTACCTCAAAACTGCGTGTACATGTTTGATTAGCCGCTTGTGAAGGAAAATGTCAGTCAAGAAAAGATCAACATGCCAAAGCACCAAAGTCCTTCAAAAATTGTCAGAAGATTACACTGAAAGTAAATTGTTGTTTGATACCTTTCCTCATGGACAGTGATGCTTCGATAAAAACACGGATAAATACAATGCACTATCTCTATTGTCACAACGTATGTCATTAAAAAATCAATTTATATACTTATGATTAGGGCTCCCGGTTTTATGGTATTTATTTTTTCCCCATTTCCGTCTGTATTTATCCATATGTATTTTTGGGGCATTTTATCTGTATTTTTCCACATTTATTTAAATTGACAATGCACACATGCATTCGGTTATTATTGGTCAACACAATACATTCATCGGAAAACTTTTCCATTCGCAGAATGTCCCAAATACGCTTAAAAGTGCTATCACAAGCCATTTGTCTCAGAGCCTTGCAGTTTCTGTCATCGGCACAGAGTGCTACATCCTCTCCCCCACTGAACACCATCCTGCCCCACTGAGAGAAACTCACACCCCCTTCAGCTACAACCCAATGGTGCCCCGCTATAAACACCTAGAAGCAACTCAATTCAAACTATGCAATAGATAAGAGTAATTTACTGCCTGAAAAAAGTAACAATATTCTGGCCAAATTAAACACTCATAGGGACTACAACTTAAAGCTTTTACACTCATTATTCAGAAAGCTAAGGACATGAAAAGAAAAGTAGCGCTTGACTGGCAAACTCAGGATCTACTACATATATTAGTGGTTAGAGTTATCTCTATACACATATATATACTAATAGTAGATTTGCTCAGGATTACATTTTACCAAGGAGTTGCAGTGGCAAGATGGAGGGTCCAGGTCATGGAGGTAAATAGCTCCCCCCCCAAAAAAAAGCGAACCAGAGAGAACACCTACCCCTGAATGGGAAGGGAATGTCACCAACATTGGAACATTGAACAGCTGACATGCTCTGGATGTAGGATTCCTATAGCTAGCGTGGGTCATCCTAAGATTCGAAGACTCTGGAAAGCTGTGGCTGAGAGTACTAAGTATGGGTATTAAAAGTCATAAAAGAAATATTTTTCTCCCTCCAGGACTTAACTAAAAAAGCCACCAAGGAAGTGGCCATAATCTGGGGTGGGGATTTTAACCAAATCCTCTGTAATCACAGTGAAAACATAGTCTGTGACGTTGTGGATGAAAACGATAATCCGGTAACACACTTCCGTCATACTTTAATTGGGGATTGCCTGAATAAAACTCTTTGTGGTTTAGATCTGGGCCTTGTAAATTATATGGTGAATCCTCCCATACCTCTTGTCACTACCTTTAACAGTAGAGGAAGGCCAAGTATAATTGATGTTATCTTTATTTCCTCCAATGCAGCATCCCAAATATTGAATTGTAAGACCCATGACATTATTATCAGTGATCATTACCCAAATAGCGTCACACTAAAAATTCCACAGGTATCCAACAGGTGTGACATTATGAGGACTCTTGCTCAAAATAACCTATCATTAGATAAGTTAAACGGGTACACACTCAAGTGGGAAAAAGTGGACCAGCTGGATATCACTGCGAGACTGGTTAGAAATTCTAGATCAGAGATTAATACATGTCTTGATCCTGCCACTACAAATGAGGGAGTTATGACTAACTTTGCAATATTACTAAAATCAATAAAGGACCCTATCTGTTAACTTGAATACTAGCAAATTTAGAAATAAGGGATGGTTCGATAGCAGCTGTACCCTTGCTCATCAGAACCTGAAAGTAGCCCTAAATAAAAGGGACAGAGACCCAAGGGAAATTGTTTTTCTTAGGCAGACTTATAACCGGGCCTCAAAATGCAGGAAGGAAAAATTGATAAAAGATCTCTGGGATCAATTGCATAAACCATGCACCCTGAAAGATAGCGCTTCCTTCTGGAAGGTCGTTAAGTCGCCTCTCTTATCTGACTCAAGAAATAACCCCAATATTGACGTTGCGATCGATGAACAACTTTGGGTCGAATATTTTGAGCGGATATTCGGCCTTCCCTTAACCGCAACGCAAATGAGTCCAGCCCTGATCAGATCTGGCTTAAAGTCAACTTCTTTCCCGATAGCAATCCACATATCACACAAGGAAGTAGAGCTTGCATTATTGGCTAGTAGGAATGGAAAGGCGCCAGACCCTGATGGGGTCCCAATCGATCTTTTTAAATTCAACATGGATCTATCCCCAATTTTAACCAGGGTCATTCGAGCATCATGCGCCCTGGGGCTTATAGACCCGTGGTCCCAAACAATTCTTGTCCCCATTTTTTAAAAAGGGGACCGCCAATCGCCTTCGTGCTACCGGTCTATTTCTTTGCTGGATTCACTGGGGAAAGTGGCTGGACGTGTTATTTTAGAACGTCTGCAGCAATGGGCGATCGATAATAAAGTTCTTTCTGACCTGCAATTTGGGTTTCGCGCGGGCCTGGGTACAACAGAACAAGCACTTAATTTGTCTCTCCTAATAGGCAAGTATGTACATGCGAAGGGGGGGGGGGCTTTATACATGGCGTATGTCGACCTCTCAGCAGCCTTCGACTGCGTTAATCACACCAAGCTGTGGTCTATATTAGCGGAAATGGGAGTGGAGGAGCCCCTCGTAACCTTCCTACATGAGTTATACTCAGACACCTCAGTTAGAGTGAGGTATGGCGTGGGGGGGGGGCTAACAAAGTCGTTCGGAGTAGAGAGGGGAGTAAGGCAGGGCTGTGTCCTGGCCCCGTTCCTATTTAACCTTTACACAAATGGCCTGGAACAAGCCATGGTAAGAGGGTGCCAGGATCTCCCCATCATTAACAACCGCCTAATACCAGTGTTACTATATGCGGATGACGCTGTGATCCTAGCACGTACCCCCATGGAGTTACAGCGTGCTCTTGAGAGATGTTGCACTTTTATGGCCAACCTGGACCTGAAGATTAATATTAAAAAAATGTTTGTTTTGTCCGCTGGTTCCAGGATTAAGAATATGATGAAGGCCATCTATATTGCCAAGCAAAAACTTGAGAACACAATTACTTACCCGTATTTGGGCATTGTTTTTGATCATAAATGCTCCTGGAAGTACACTATTGAGTCTAGTAAATTGCTTTTCATGAGGGCGACAGTTGCCTTGGTTAACTTTGCAAACAAACTGGGTAGGCGGCCCACGGCTGAACTCAGAGATATATAAAGCAAAATGTTTAGCCACTGCAACATATGGGGCCGGTGTGTGGGGTTATGGGAAGGTCGAAGTGGTGCAAAGGGTAGAAAATAGCTTTTTAAGATTCTTACTCACAGTCCCACGGGGAACATCGACCTATGCATGCCACTTGGAATTGGGCCTGTCTTACTTAACAGACTCAATCAAAATCCCACCCCTTCTTTTATGGCACCGTATCTGGTCTTCCAGTGACACTACACTTTGCCAAAGCTTTATACAGGACTGTATTTCCTTAGACAATGCTCATAAGATTGGATGGATTGCCTATGTTAGGAAATTCTTCAATGATTTGGGCATGTTACAATATTATTATTCCCCCCTTTCAATTGCTGTTCTCCCGAGAAAACTATTTAAAAAGTTTGTCTGGCCCATTTAGAATCTTTGAGGCTGTCTAGCGAGGTCAGTAAAGCCACAGTGCAACACTTACTTTTAATACAAACAACCATGACGGTCCAGCCGTACTTAACTTTTAATCTTTCAGGTTATAAAAAATTTCTATTAACAAGATTCAGACTAGATATTTTTCATCGCCTGGTTACATTACCAATAACTAATGACTGGGGAAAATCCCTACAGCCCTGCCCTTGCGATGACATTTCCCCCCAATCCACGATACACACATTATTGTTTTAAAAATGTTATTATGAACCAAGGAGACGCTGGATCACACCAATATTAAAAATGATGGGCCTACGAAAGTGTTGCCCAGCTTTCCACGCCCTGCAATTCTTGGACGCAGAATGCTTTGCTAAATCGACAGCGAAATTCTTGAGTTTTGCTGTCAGGCACAGGCGAAATCTTGAGTAACATGGGGTGCTTATTCTTGTAATTAATTGTTTTTAAACTTCCAAAAACCTGATTTGATTTCTCCAAGTATTTTAATTTGTTGCCGCAAACAATTTGCTGTCTTTTAACTACCATCAACTTATCTTAAAATTTTAGCATTACTCTTTTTCCTACATACCTAGTATTTTATGCTTGCCTTCTGGAAGTTTTCCGCCTCGGAGTCTCAACTTAAAGATTGCTATACATTGTTACCAAAGTGGTTGGTGATCTGTATGATGTTGTAATGAACTTGCTATTTTGATGATATTTTATTAAGATGATTATAATTTTTAAATGTATTTCTATGTATTTTGAAATGTTTGATATGCTTTTATGGCTGTTTGCTGCAACCGAATAAAGCTAAATATTGAAAAAAAATGAGTATGGGTATTAAGTCAGAACATACCAAATGCAATTACGCACTGATTCGGGCTAATTCTGTAATCGCATTTACATGGACCAATCAATCAATCAATCAATCATGGCATTTGTATAGCGCGCTACTCACCCGGGAGGGTCTCAAGGCGCTGAGGGGGATACGTTACTGCACGAACAGCCAGGTCTTGAGTTGCTTCCTGAAGGCAAGGTGGTCCTGGGTCAGCCGAAGGTGGATGGGGAGGGAGTTCCAGGTCTTGGCTGCCAGGTAGGAGAAGGATCTTCCTCCAGCGGTGGCTCTGAGGTTGCATAGGATGGCGGCGAGGGCGAGGCTGGTCGATTGCAGCTGGCGGGTGGGCGTGTAGAAGGTCAGGCGGTCGTTGAGGTACTTGGGGCCCAGGTCGTGGAGAGCCTTGTGTGCGTGGGTGAGTAGCCTGAACGTGATCCTCTTGCTGACGGGAAGCCAGTGCAGGTCTCTCAGGTGGCCGGAGATGTGGTCGTGTCAGGGGATGTCCAGGACGAGTCGTGCGGAGCCGTTCTGGAAGCGTTGGAGTCTTTTCTGCAGTTTGGCTGTGGTTCCGGCGTAGAGGGTGTTCCCGTAGTCCAGTCGGCTGGTGACGAGTGCCTGGGTGACCGTCTTCCTGGTCTCGGTGGGGATCCAGCGGAAGATCTTACGGAGCATGCGCAGGGTGCTGAAGCACGATGAGGAGACGGCGTTGACTTGTCTGGTGATCGAGAGGGAGGTGTCCAGGATGAAGCCCAGGTTGCGTGCGTGGTACGTTAGCTTGGGAGTGGAGCCCAGGGCAGGGGGCCACCAGGAGTTGTCCCAGGCGGAGGGCGATGATTCCAGGATGAGGACTTCCGTCTTGTCTAAGTTCAGTTTCAGGCGGCTGTTCTTCATCCATTCGGTGGAGTCTTTCATCCCTTCGTGTAGGCTGGTTCTGGCGGTGGCGGGGTCGTTGGTGAGGGAGAGAATCAGCTGCATGTCGTCGGCGTAGGAGATGATGTTGAGGTTGTGTTGGCGTGCGATGGCTGCGAGAGGGCTCATGTAGACGTTGAAGAGGGTTGGGCTGAGTGATGATCCTTGTGGTACGATGCAAATGACTTCGGTGGCCTCGGATCTGAACGGGGGAGGCGGACTCTCTGGGTTCTTCCGGCGAGGAATGAGATGATCGACTCCAGTGCCTTCTCTTGGATTCCTATGTTGCTGAGGCGCTGTACTAGGGTGCGGTGACAGACAGTGTCGAACGCTGCGGAGAGGTCCAGGAGGATGAGGGCTGCTGTTTCCCCGTTGTCGAGCAGGGATCTGATGTCATCGGTGGCTGCGATCAGGGCGGTCTCGGTGCTGTGGTTGGCTCAGAAACCAGACTGCGAGGGGTCGAGGGATCCATTCGTCTCGAGGAAGGCGGCGAGCTGTCTGTTGACGGTCTTCTCGAAGACTTTGGCAGGAAAAGGGAGGAGCGAGATGGGGCGGAAGTTCTTGAGGTCGGTGGGGTCCGCTAATGGTTTCTTCAGGAGGGCGCTGAGCTCGGCGTGCTTCCAGCTCTCCGGGAAGGTGGCGGTGTGGAAGGAGGTGTTGATGATGTACCGTAGATGGGGTGCGATGATGGAGTCGGCCTTGTTGAAGATGTGGTGGGGGCAAGGGTCGGTAGGTGATCCGGAGTGGATGGTGTTCATCGTGCGTGTGGTGTCTTCGAGGCTGACCGGGGTCCAGTTGCAGAGAGTGGTGGTGGGGGGCGTTGGTTCGATGGTTGGGTGCGTGGTTGGTGTGCCGAATCTGTTGAGTATGTCGACGATCTTGCGGTGGAAGAACGAGGCGAGTGAGTCGCAGAGGTCTTCCGAAGGAGTGATGTCGTTGTTTCCGGCGCTGGGGTTGGAGAGCTCTTTGACGATGCTGAAGACTTCCTTGCTGTCGTGGGCGTTGTTGTCCAGTCGTTCTTTGAATGCTGTCTTCTTGGTGGTGCGGATCAGCTGGTGGTGCTTGCGGGTGGCGTGCTTGAGGGCGGTCATGTTGTCTGTGGTCTGGTCGTGGCGCCAGGCTTTCTCGAGGGTGCGGCAGTTCTTCTTGGAGTCCTTGAGTTCGTCGGTGAACTTGGGGGTTTTCTTGCTGCCGGGTCTGTTGGGAGGGTTCTTTAGTGGTGCGAGGTCGTCGGCGCAGGCGGTCAGCCACTGTGTGAGGTTGCTGGCTGCTTCGTTGGGGTCTGGTACGCTGGCGGGCGGGTTTTGGCTGAGGGAGGTGGTGAGCTGCTCGGTGGTGATCTTGCTCCAGCTCCGGCGAGGCGCCTGTTGTGGGTGGTGGAGGGTCGTGTTTCTCTTGAAGCTGAAGTGGACGCAGCTGTGATCGGTCCAGTGAAGTCCAGTGGAGTGGCTGAAGGAGATGTGCTTGCTGGTGGAGAAGACGGGGTCAAGCGTGTGGCTGGCGTAGTGAGTGGGGGTGTTCAACAGTTGCTTGAGTCCGAGGTTTGCGAGGTTGTCCAGAAGGGTGGTGGTGTTTCTGTCGTTGTTGTTCTCCAGGTGGAAGTTGAGGTCCCTTAGGAGGATGTAGTCCGTGGAGGAGAGGGCGTGCGAGCTGATGAAGTCTGCGATGTCTTCGCTGAATTGTGTGCGTGGTCCCGGGGGTCAGTAGATGAGGGTGCCTCTGAGGGTCGTCTTGGGGTCGGTGTGTATCTGGAAGTGGAGGTGTTCGGCGGCGGTGAGGGTGTCGTTGCGGTTGGTCGAGATGCGGACGGTGTTCCTGTGTACGATGGCGATACCTCCTCCGGTCTTGTTGACGCGGTCTCTCCGGATGATCTTGTATCCGTCCGGGATGGCTATGGCGATGTCTGGCGCTGAGGAAGCGTTCATCCAGGTTTCTGTGAGGAAGGCGTCGTCTGGTGCTGTTGTGTCGAGCAGGTTCCATAGTTCGACGGCGTGTCTGTGGATGGAGCGGGTGTTGAGCAGGATGCACTTGAGGTGGTTTTTGCTGGTGCTCGGCTTGTCGGGTGCGGTGCCGGTCCGGAGGCAAGTGAGCTTGCAGGCATGGCAAGTGAAGGGTCCGTGGGTGCGTTTCGGGGTGGCTCGGTAGCAGGTGGTGTTCCGTCCGGTGTTGAGTGCGATGAGGGTGGCGGCGTCGTAGGTCCGTTGTGAGGTCTGGCGTCGTCGGGGGCCAGGGGTACGGGTGCTGGGCACTGGCCAGGCATGGATGGGCGCAGACGGGCTTGCCTTTGGTGCACCTTCGGCGCACAATCGGCGCATCCGCTGCGCGTGGCCGCTGCGCGTGCGCGCGGTCTCCATTTAGGCGAAGTGGGAGGGAGGAGCAGCTGGGAGGCGGGAGCGGGGAGGACACAGAAAAGAAAAGGGGGCGGGCCGCGATGTCACGGCGGCGGGAAGCGTGGAGCGGAGGCGAGGGTCACACCAGGGGAGCAGCGTGCGGAAAAAGCAGAGTTACAGTTTAAACAAAATATACGATCAGAGGCACAGGAGAAAAAATAACAGAGATACAGAAAAAAATGCCAATTACACAGTCAGAGGCGCAGGAGGGAGCAAACGGTGTCACGATCAGTAACGAGGGGCAGACTCGCCTACAGCAGGAGGGCCGTGCGGCGTGGGGGTGACCTGAGGACAGGTCACACTCACCTGCGCCGCGCGGTCTCCATTTATGGCCAAGTGGGAGGGAGGAGCAGCTGGGAGGCGGGAGCAGGGAGGACACAGAAAATAAAAGGGGGCGGGGCCGCGATGTCACGGCGGCGGGAAGCGGGGAGCGGAGGGGGGTCACACCAGGGGAGCAGCGTGCGAAAAAAGCAGAGTTACAGTTTAAACAAAATATACAATCAGAGGCACAGGAGGAAAAAAAACGGAGATACAGAAAAAAATGCCAATTACACAGTCAGAGGCGCAGGAGGGAGCAAACGGTGTCACGATCAGTAACGAGGGGCACACTCGCCTACAGCAGGAGGGCCATGCGGCATGGGGGTGACCTGAATACGGTGTGAGCAATAAGCTTTTGGTCTGGGTTTCATGACTAAACCATTGAGCAATAGTACATTAGAGCGAGACACTCAAGAGTGAGCCACCTGGAGTGGACAGAGAGGATTAAGTTATAAGGAAGTCCCCCATGCAGTTCAGTGCAAGCACTGGGATTGTGGTGGAAAGATACTCCCTGACAGCCAGTAGCATTTGTTAAGAGATGAATACTCCAATGGGCTGAGCCAAAACATGATTGACAAAATCTCCAGTCAATGAATGAAAGAGGCTTGTCAAAGAAAACAAATGGTTGAACGTAATTGACAATAATTGACAAAAAGCCCACTTTATGTATCTTATTATCAATAGATCTGTTTGACAATTGCACTGTGAAAGCCTAGAGCTAAGCAGACATTTGCACGTACCAGTTTCATGATCACATTTTGATTGCAGTTCCTTGGAGCACATGATATAACAAAACTACAGAAAAATTCAACAAAAATCTCTGTGTCTGAAAGGATGTCTCAGTGAATTAAACGCTTGCAATTTCCTAGCAAGGCTGATTCATCCTTCATGCTTACGAAGTCGGTGAATCGATCACTACTACATTATGTAAGAGACATTTGTTATTTAAAGTGGTTAGTAGCAGCATAAGTGTAGTGCAAATGGCGTTACAATAAATACATTATCATTATTATATGGACTTTGTGGTTTAATATTTTGTGCCTCGATGTAAGGCAAATGGTTCTATAAATCTGGTAATTTATTTAGAAACAGCCTGAGCTCAGGCTCAGAAGCATAGGGGATAGTAGGAAACACTGCCAGGTTGTTCGCACTTGTGGCTTTTTGTGTATGGCCTTAGGAGGAGGAAACAAAACTAACTGGCTAAATTATTGACCCTACCACCCCGCCCCCCCCCCCACACACACACACCGCACCCCCTAATCCCAGCTTCGGCGCTTATCACAATTATTGTGTGACCGTGTGCAAATCACTTTAACGTTCTTTGTTTCAAGAGGTACATATGTGTAATGTATATTTGGAAAACCAGTTGTTTGTTGTGCTGTCTACACATATTTTATACGCAGGAGTACACAGATGTGCATGTCACCTCGAGGTGGGGGCACTGAGAACAATGCAGGCCTCCTGGCACTGGCAGCCTTGGATCATCTGGGAGCTCATGGCACAGTGCCTCCTGCTACGACCCCCATTGTGCAGGCACTTATTGAGTGCTAAAACAATGAACAGGATTAGCACGTACTTGCCTTTCTTTTGAAATGGCTGGCCAGGCTCACTCGAGGGGCGGAGCGGAGCCCCTGACATGGCTGGGTCAGCTAACAAAAGGCCGACAGGAGCGCAAAAAAGACCGCACAGCACTAGAATCAGCAAAAGGGCATGGCGAGGCAACTCTGCTGGAGCACAGCAGCGCGCAAAATGTGCTAGTATTTCCCGTTTTTACATATAAATACAGACAAAGGAAAACATGTTTTCCGTCTGTATTTATATGTAAAAATCAGTTTAAACGGAAAACCGGGAGCCCTACTTAGGATGCATCTAAGCACCTAAAAAGTCATGGTACATTTGTAGTGACTATGAAACACAAGAAATCGAAGGCACAAGCACCCATCCAAGTGCTTCAGGGCACCATGTCAAGTGTCTGTCTATTCACTTTCAGCACATCCTCTGAAATGTGACTGATGTCTGTGAATTAGAACATGAATGCTCAACACAAATTAGTAAATCAGTTCCCTTTGTTATTTCATGTTTTGGGAACACTTAAGACAATGAAAGCAAAATTGAAACATACACAAATTGCTTTTTGCTTGCAAGAAGCTGTTGAAAAATAACTTGAAGCATTACTTAAAATCCTGGAAAGTCGTGTTCTCCTCCAACTCACTCAACACATGGACAGCACCAACCTTCTAGACCCTCAGCAATCAGGTTTCAGAAAAGGATGCATCACAGAGACAGCAATACTAAATGTCATAGATGACATACACAAGTCACTCGCTACGGGCCAAAGCTGCCTGCTCATACTCCTGGATCTAGCGGCAGCCTTTGGCATGGTTGACCACAAACTACTCATCAACATACTGCAAGAAAGGGTAGGAGCGGATGAGGTGGTCCTACAGTGGTTCAACTCCTTTCTCCAGAACAGCACCCAAAGAATAAAAATCAAAAACGTCTTATCTGACCTACTCCCAGTCAACAGGGGTGTCCTCCAAATATCAGTTCTCTCCAAGCAACTATTCAACATCGACATGGAACCCCTCAATACAATACTCAAAAAAAACTAAAATTCCCTTCCACCTCTATGCCGACGATACCCATATCTATCTTGAAACCTCCTCCATTGAGGACATTCAGAGACTAAACAACAATATAAGAGAAGTCCAACACTGGCTATAACTCAACCAAGACAAGAAGGAAGTCCTCCTCATCTCCAACAAGGAGGAAAACCCTCAAATCACAGAATGGCTAAAAGTTATTGATGCTCTCAATGGCAACCTCACCTTGGCTGATTCTGTAAAATTGCTGGCAATCACTCTGGACCCAAAATTAGAAATGGCCAAACACACCAAGAACACCACAAAGAGCGCCTTCCTCAATCTTAAAGTATTCAACAAAATAAAACCCAACATCCCTCCCACTGACCTCAAACAAGCCACTCAATCTCTGGTGTTTTCTAGACTGGATTTCGGAAATGCAGCCCTCACAAGAACAGCTAATTCTCACCTAGCTCCCCTCATGTAAACTCTCAATGCAGCTGCTAGAATGGTCACCGGAGTAAGGAAATTTGAACACATCTCACCCACACTTAGTGAGATAAAATGGCTACCAATCGAAATACGTGCCAACTTCAGAAATGCCTGCCTCACGCACAAAGCCCTGCACACACAGAAACCCGCCTACCTGGCCCCCAAACTCAAGAAGCCTGGTGTTGTGAGGTAGGCGAATAAGCAGGGAGGCTAGTTTGGGTTTATTGAAGCTTTTATTGGCCTTAATACACGCTTTCTGCGAGTGAACAGTCTGTAGTAGGGTAAAGGTAGTTCTGTGTCCTTCTCTGGTGAGACGCGATCTCTCGGTTAGGTCCGCCCCCTCCGTTTCCACTCCAGAGCAATGCTGTCAGGTAATGTGGATAAGCAGTGGCACAGCGTGTAAAGGAAAAAAATAACTCGGTTTGAGTAAGGTGCTCAAAAACTGATGCGTGATGAGGAAGGGGAAGTGAGGAATCACAAGGTGCAGGTCTCTCTAATCATGTGAGGATAGTGCTCAGGGCAGGGATAATTGAGAAATCAGGGAACCGACCACTAAATCTGAGGTCTTCCCCTTTTATCCTCCCAACCCATGATACGCTTGTGTACCTGCAATCGCGTGGCTGGGCGACACACGGGAATTTTGGCCTCCTGGCTCCTGGGGGTTTCGCGGGCATCTACCACTGCCTCTCCTCAAGTTTCCTTCGGCTCTGGACTGCTCTCTGTTCTTCCCACTACTCCGACTCCTCCGGTATTCAGACACACGATATCCGTCTTCTTCCTGGATTTGAATGCCAGGCCCCCCCTTCGTCATCACCAGGTCAGTGGCTTAGCGAGAGGTCTCCTCAGTTAAAGAAACAGTGTTCCTTTTCTTCCTCTTCGTGAAGTGGCTGAGTATCCGGGTCTGTCCAGTCCTAGGTGAAACAGAGTTGGTCACATAACCCCAGTCATCAAGTGAGTCCGCCCTGCTCACGCTCTGACCCCCCTTGTCACATACCACCCCCCCTGGATTCTCCCGATTGGGGAGAGGGAATCTGGAGAGGTAGTCCACACTGCCATTCTCTGCACGTTTTCGATGTTTCACAGTAATGAGAACGGCTGAAGGGAGCGAAACCAACGAAGGACCTTTTGATTTTGAGCTATGCTCCAACTCATTCACTGAAAGGGGGCCGCCTTCCATGTAGGTCGTAGACTGAGGTTCTAATCTGCTGAAGATCCAATAGCCCACAAACCTCCTTCATCAGTCTCGATACAAATTGGGTGCCCTGATCCGTCAGGATGTTTTAGGGAACCCTACTCGAGAGAACAGTTCTAGGAATTTCTCAGAGATCAGACGCGTGGTTGGGGCTCTCAGTGGGAACACTTCTGGGAATTGTGTGGCATAGTCCAGTATTACGAGAGCATATTGATTTCCCCGTCTTGTCTTGGGTAGGGGTCCTATCAGGTCCATCCCCACCCTTTCGGATAGGGTCCCTTTTATCGGAAGGGACTGCTAGGGTACTGCTGGGGGACGTTGAGTGTTTCTTCTCTGGCAAATGTCGCATGCCTGACAATGGGTTTTTATATCTTTATATATTCCAGGCCCAAAAAAATGCCTTATTAAGTTCTGAGTGGTCTTTTCACTCCCGATATGTCCTGCCGTTAAGTGGGAGTGAGAGAAAAACATGATTTGTTCCCTAAAAGTTATCAGGACTAATAGCTGATGTGGGTCCTACATGTTACCCTGGCAGTATAACAAACCGCCTTTGATAAGAACCCGGGAAAAAACAGGGGTTTGACAGTCATGGGTTCTATGTGCCTGTTAAACACTTCAGAAATTGGAGCGAGGTAACACTCCAACCAGACGTACTGCATGCTCTGTGATTAGTTTCACAAAAATACTCCATATTATATCCTTGTTTCATCTAATTTTTATTCCATGCACTCCTTTACTTTTACTTTTTCTCCAAACCTTTTTTTCTGTTACATGTATGGCACTTTCATGTATACGAAAAATGTCTTCTACCACAAATATGCAAATCCAGGCCTTTCTTTTGAAGCATGATTTACACATGAAACATCCTTTGTAGTGGTTCACTTTTACTCAATGCATTTCGAGCATTTAATTGCACTTCCTCAGGGGTTCACTAAAAAGTTTAAAACACTGACATTAGTTCTCATTCCTAAAACCCTCGCCATCATTTCAACAACCAAACATTCCAATGAACAATCCATGCCATGTTTTACTAACAACTGACGTTTTTCCCTCTAATAACTTAAATGAACGCCATACACATTGTGCTCTGCGAGACCACTCACACCCACCTTAAACATCCCACTCTTAACCTTAATACCCACCGGTCTTCCCACAAAACATTCCAAAACCTGATGTTACTCTAAACCTCACAGTAACTCCAACCCGTATGTCAGACTTCCATAAACTCTTTCGTACCTGTGTCCAAATGACATTGTTAACTCGCACCAAGCGCCTTCTCTCCTTTCACTGATCAATATGACTCTTGTTACTGTGGTTTTCCCTCTTCAAGTACAAACCCACAACTCCTCCCTCTAACTCAACCAATTCCGTTACACCCACCACAGATTCTGGCCTCTTACAAGCCTTCAAATCCCATAAGGCACTTCTCAGGGCACCTCATTCCCAACCCTCCGATGTCGGCATCTTCCCAAAACACTCTGTTAAATGCCCCGCCCTCCCTTAGCTGTTTCCATGTCAAGTGTAGAAAAAAGATGCTATTTAAACTTTCACATCGTATTATTTGTCCCCCCGAACCTACCTACCCCGGCCCCACCCCTGAATTCGACCCTACCCTCCTCGATCCAAGTAATTACCGGAGTAGGTAGGGACCTACCCACCCATAGAACTGCTAGAGCCCCTCTATTTCTGTCCCCCATTCCCAGAGCCAATCCTGACAATTTGAAAGCAAAAGAAGACCCCCCCCCTTGAACTGCATGCTTATCAACAGCCGGTCCGCTGTCAAACATGCAACGGAAATAGCTGAATCCATCCTCTCTCACGACCTGTATGTAGCCTTCATAACGGAAACGTGGCTAAACACCCTATCCCACCTCATTCTGGATATGCTGGTACCACCCGGCTTCTCAATTATCCGCAAAGACAGGCCCATACACAAAGGTGGTGGCATAGCGATCATCTACAAAAGCGGCCTCTCCGTCTCTGAAGCTCCCTCCTACCTGCACAGTTCCTTCGAATGTCTGTCAGTCAACATCAAATCTCATGGTCATAACTCTCGTCAGTGCCATCTCCTCTACCATCCCCCAGGCAATTCCAACGAATTTAAAGCTCAGTTGTCGGATCTGATCACCCAATCCGCACTTAATGGCGATGACAATTTAATTATGGGCGACCTCAACCTAAGATGGAATGACCACAATAACCCGCTGATTCAATCTCTCAACTCCCTTCTGCAAGACAACGATTTGGTCCAACATTGCTCAGAAGAAACACACTACAGAGGAGCGACCCTGGATGCCATCATTGTGAACAAAAATGCAGTCTCGATTGATCACATCATCCCGGTGGACTGGTCTGACCACCACATCATTCTATTTCATATCATCCAGCCGGCCGTATCCCTCCCACCCACTCAAGCCCCCCCTAAGTGGGTCAGGAACACCTCCAGAGTTCCCCGAGACAAGCTTGAGGAAGGACTCAGCACTCTCCTCCCGAACACGTCAGAGCCCCTCTCTACCTCGGAACTCTCCTCGCTCTACCATTCCAACCTAGAGCGCTTCCTAGATCACCTGGCACCTCTGAAACTAAAAAAACCCAGAAGCATCCCCTCCAGATCATGGTTCTCTACTGACATTAATGAGGAAAGAAGACACCTCAGATCCTTGGAAAGAACCTGGAGAAACAACCCCTCTGCACTTCATCGGGACCAACTCAAGGCAGCTCGCAAAATTTACTATACTCACATCAAAAGCAAAAAGACCTCCTTCTTCAGTTCTGCTTTAGACAATGCCATAAACCTCCCCAAAGAACTCTTCGACATCATTAGAAACCAAACCTCCATTCCCAAGGCAGCCAACTTAGCTGCCTCCAAAACCCAATGCGACAACTTCGCAAGCTTCTCCAAAGAAAAAATTGCCAAAATCGATCGCTCCTTCAACCCGAGTCCTGCAATCATCCACTTCCCCTCAGTAACCCCATCTTTCCGCTGGTCTTCCTTCCAGCCGGTTGAGGTTGAAATGATAAGCAATCTGACGCAGCGAAACCCCCTTCTCACTCCCTCGATCAACTTCCTTCGAGACTGACCAAGGATCTGAAGCTCACCTTAGCCCCAATCTGGGGCAAGATCATCAACAGCTCCTTAAGCGAAGGCCACATCCCTGACTGCCTTAAACTAGGACAAGTCACACCTCTGCTCAAAAAACCCGGCCTTGATCTCACAGACATGAACAACTTCAGACCTGTCTCGAATCTTCCGTTCCTAGCCAAAATTTTGGAAAGATGTGTGCTCTCACAATTAAACCAACATTTAGAGAATTCCAACCTACTGGATCCACTCCAATCAGGGTTCAGAAAGGGCTGCAGTACGGAAACCGCTATCCTAAATGCCCTTGATGATTTGCACATGTCACTCGACACCAACAAATGTAGCCTTCTCATTCTCCTTGACCTCTCGGCTGCGTTCGACACAGTTGATCACACCCTCCTACTTAATGTCCTTCGAGAAAGAGCGGGCATCGAAAACACAGTCCTAAAATGGTTCTCCTCCTTTCTTAACAACCGCTCTCAAAGAATAAAGATCAACAGCTTCGAGTCAGACCCCCTCCCCATCAACAGAGGTGTTCCTCAAGGATCAGTACTCTCCCCGCAACTCTTCAACGTCTACATGGAACCCCTCACCTCACTCCTACGGAACTCCAACATCCCCTTCCACCTTTACGCGGACGACACTCAACTCTACTTGGAAACTTCTTCGATCGCTGACATTCACAGACTTAATGCTACACTCATGGAGGTTCAACTCTGGCTCTCAGCCAACCACCTCAAACTGAACGAAGAGAAAACGGAAGTTCTCCTAATCTCGAACAAAGATGAAAACCCACAAATAGTGGAATGGCTCAAAGCCTTAAATGCCCTCAATGTCTCTCTTACTCCGACGGACTCAGCAAAATCCCTAGGAATCACTCTCGACCCCAAACTGGACATGAAGAAGCACATCTCTAAAACCGCCAAAAGCGCGTTCTTGAACCTGAAACTTCTCTACAAAATTAAACCCTTCCTCCCCCCCAAAGATCTGAAACATGCCACCCAGGCACTTGTGCTCTCTAGAATTGACTATGGCATTGTTGTACTGACTGGAACAGCCAAGTCACACCTGGGACCCCTCAACTCCACCCTCAACGCAGCCGCAAGAATGATCACAGGAACAAAGAAATTTTACCACATCTCGCCGGCACTCAAAGAACTGAAATGGCTCCCGATTGACCAACGAGCCAACTTCCGCACAGCCTGCCTAACACATAAAGCCCTGCATACAGGCAAACCAGAATACCTGGCCTCAAAACTCAAAAGGGCTGGTCAATCCAGGAACCTCAGAAGCTCCGAAACACTCCTATTCATCCCGCTGAAATCACAGAAATGCAAGACCTCAAATAAATCCTTTGCGGGGAACGCGCCCAGGATTTGGAACTCCTCCTTCCCACTATTCAAAGCGCTACTCAAAGCCCTCTTCCTTGAACGCTCCGATGCTTAGCGAGAACCCCATCGCCCAACAGCAGAAATCAGATATCCTTTTGCGGAACTCAGAACTAACTGATTCGCCCCTGAACTCCGTCTCTTATTGCGCTCTAGATGTTGGTGTACAGTCTCTATTCTCCTCCTATCATGTCCGATTCTTGTTTTCTATGCTTATTGTCTTTGCTGCATTTCTCCATTTGCTGTGAAGCGCTCTGATACCCACCGGGTCCAGCTAGCGCTATACAAAACTTCAATAAATAAATAAATTTGTAAATGCATTTCTATCCATATATTGCATGTTTGTTTTTGCTTTAAAACTGTGCGTACGTGGTCCAGGCCTGAAACCATCCGTCACCATTTTGTAAAACTCCAGTCTCTTAATGCATAGATGTTGCTGTCATTATACATGTGACTTCTCCTTTTCACTCAATTTTATATTTCATCATGGGCGGGTTTTCAAAAGGAGAGAAGACGCTGGGTGTGAGTTAACAATGTAATTTGGACACAGGTATAAAAGAGTTTATGGAAGTCTGACATACGGGTTGGAGTTACTGTGAGGTTTAGAGTAACATCAGGTTTTGGAATGTTTTGTGGGAAGGCAGGTGGGTATTCAGGTTAAGAGTGGGATGTTTAAGGTGGGTGTGAGGGGTCTCGCAGAGCACAACGTTATTAGAGGGAAAAACGTCAGTTGTTAGTAAAACATGGCATGGATTGTTCATTGAATTGTTTGGTTGTTGAAATGATGGTGAGGGTTTTGGGAATGAGCACTAATGTCAGTGTTTTAAACTTTTTAGGGCACGGATAATTGGGACATCGGGGACCCGACCACTAAATCTGAGGTCTTCCCCTTTTACCCAACCATACCCGTGATATGCTTGCGTACCTGCAAAGCCACGCTCCTCCTGGAGCGTGGCTGGGCGACACACGGCAACGTTGGCCTCCTGGGGGTTTTGCGGGCCCTCTTCTGCTGCCTCTCCTCCGGTTTCCTTCGACTCTGGACTGCGCTCTGTAATTCCGACTGCTCTGACTCCTCCGGTGTTCCGATATCTGTCTTCTTCCTGGATTTGAAGGTCAGGCCCCCTCTTTGTCATCACTGGGGCGTGGCTTAGCGAGAGGTGTCCCCAGTTAAAAAAACAGTGTCCCTTTTCTTCCTTTACGTGGAGTGGCTGTATATCTGGGTCTGTCAAGTCCTCCTGCTACCGAGAAAAGAGAGGTGAAACAGAGTTAGTCACATAACCCCAGTCATCAAGTGAGTCCACTCTGCTCTTGCTCCGACCCCCCTTGTCACAGCCGGTCAGACAAGGAGTCTCAGGAGTACCAAAACTCTCCTTCACATCCCGCCGAAAACCTGCAAACAAAAAACTGCATCTCGATCCTTCTCAGGTTAATGTCCCTTGAGCCGATAGGGATGAGCGGTAAATGGAACTTCCATTAGGCCACGAATAGTTCTCGCATCCTCCCTCGTTCTCGGCTTTCGTGTTGACCCCTGCTTGTGACAGCCCACTATTCAGCAATACTGAAAGGACTGTACACTATAGGAATTAATACATACCACATAGGTATAGATTATCTTCACCTGTATATACACATTGCACATACTGTGAATCAACATTAGTGAGTGACAGAGGGATCAGACCCAGTCCTGACGAAGAGGCGTTCTGCCTCGAAACATGTTGATGCCACTAGGAGATTAAGCTCATTGTCAAGCCTATCAGTCTCCGCTACACCTTTTTTAACGATACCAGCTTGTGACTAATAAATAGTTTTTTGCTTTCACAAAGCCAGGTATCATTTTAGATTCACTTTTCTAAACACCCCTGACCCTACCTACACTCACTCCAACTCACATAGCACTCACAATTATTTAAGGTGCTCCAGCGTAGTCGCTAGTCGTAGCGCGCCCCGTCCCGCAGCGGAACGGGAAGACCCTGATGCTGAAGCATGACACCAAGGGCCCTTTTGGTGTGTGAGGGGTATTTTAACAAACACTGTGTATGCCAACAATATCTGGACCCACAGTTAACTACTTGAGGTTGGACCTTTTTGATTATCCGAAATGAGACACTGCCTGGGGCACACGAGGTGTCCCATGCATAGGCCAGTTCAAACCGGTGCTGGGGCACTCCAGCCCCAGCTCTGGGGCGAAACTGGACAAAGGGAAAGTGGTGTAACCACCCCCTTCCTGGGTCCCACTCATAGGAGGGAACTAGCAGGTAATCCAGCCCCTAGATTTGGTATATAGGTAGGAGCTGTGTCCTTAGACTTTAGATAATCCTGACTGAAACTCTGATACGAAACTCTGGACCCTTCGAAATCCTACTCGACGTAAAAGTCTGAAAAATCTCCCTTGTTGTCAAGGAGTAACCACCCTGCGCAAGCAGGCACCATCAAGTGATCAATGGTTTGCTTTGTTGTTGCTCCCGCCGGAGCTTGAACACAGAGCCTGACAAGACCTGGACTTCCAGACTTCCCTTAACCCAATCCACAGCCAGACCCGTGGAGGCGACGTGAGACATGGGACCGTCCATCTTGGAAAGCCAGCGAATTGCTTTCCATGCAACTTCTGAGGCACCCTCAAAGTTGTGCATTGGGGATTGAGAATCCCCAGCCCCGAGCACCAACTGCACCGAAGATCACCTCTCCACACTCACCGAGTGCTGCGTGGGGACCTTTTGCATTTTCCTGCTTGACATGTGTGTCCAGTCACTTGCCCGTTGGCTAGTGGCCTCTGCGATGACAAAACTTTGAATTTTCATTGCTGGTCTGGTTGCTCCAATATGGCCCTTGCTCCCCTGAAAAGGAGCAGCCCATAAGACCTTGCTGGTCTGATCCAGAAGCCATCTTTGATTCCTGCATGGGTTGCATTTGCCAAGGCCTGTTGACTCCGAATCAAGATCTGACACTGCCAACAGCGGGAGCCTTTGTGGGACAGTTCGTGCCCAGCTTCTGGCTGTCGTCGACACCTCCTGCTCCACGTGGCAGCAGAGACAATCTTCACAACATCACCTGATCCCAACCCAACATCGCCTGGTTCCTTCCTGGTCACTGGCTAGAGACCCAGACTCTGTCCCCTCTGCTTTCAGGTACTCTGCATCTTCGATCCACCCGTGGATCCAACCAGACTTTTCTCTCCTGGTCGCCTGCAGCATCTTTTCTCCAAGGCTCCATAGAACTCCACGACGAAACCCGACTCACTTTGACACCTATGCACCCGCTTCCTGTGGGTGAGGTAACGCGAGTACTGCGGTGCTCCTGTAGAGATTTACACTCCTAGTGTCCTAGTTTTAAGTGGTTAAGTTCTAGTCCAGTCGGAAGACTTCCAAACCTTTAACTTTCTAACTTTACGCACCCATTGACTTCTATGTGTGCACGCGTGTGCATTTAGACACTGCACCCGCAGCTCGTGGGCCTCCTGCTCCCTAACTACTGTTAGTCCAGTGTAGCCCCAGCGATTCCCAAGGCCCTAGGCCTTACCATTGTTCGTGACGTGGTACTTATACCACTATTTTAGTATATGGTTAAACGGGCCATCAGGGCCTATCCATATTGTGCAACTTATTGTATGTTATATTAAGTTCCTTGTTATACGCTTGTGCTTCTGTGCTCATAAATAGTACAGGGGGTTGTTTAGAAATAAATACATATATATTTTGAATATATAACCTGTGTGGTGTCCTTTCATTTGGTATTAAAAGGTTTGCATATGGTAAAACAGCTGGCTTCACATGCCCTCTTGAGTTTAGCCTAAGACTGCTTTTGTCCATGCTACAACTAGGATAGCTGGTCTATAAGGTTGACTTTACAACCATCACCATAAGGGTTGTTTGGACTGGTGCAAGGTGCTCACTAGAATAGTGAACATCATATACCAGGCCAACTTCTCACATGTAGTTCCTTAGCTGCAGAGTTGGCATCAGTCAAGGCGGTGGGGTCGCAGCTGAGGTTCGAGTTTAGGTGCTCCTCTATGACCTTGCTCCAGTTCCTTTGCGGAGGGGGCGAGGGGTGGGTTTGAGAGTGGTGGTAGTGTTGAAAGAGAAGTGTATTCCGTGGTGGTTCATCCAGAGGGGCTGCATGTTTGGCAGAAGAAGATGTTGTTCCCACCTGCGAAGATGGGGTGAAGGTGTGTCCTGCCTTGTGGGTAGGGGTGGTGATGAGCTGTTTCAATTTGATGTTGGTGAGGTTTTCCAGGAAGGTGGTGGAGTTGGGGTCAGTGAGGTTGTCGAGGTGGAATTTCAGGCCTTTGATGAGTACGCAGTCCGAGGAGGCGATGGCGTGGGGTGCGACGATATCAGCGATAGTAGTGGCAAAAGAGGTGTCGGGTATGGGGTTCTTTAGGTGAGGGTACAGTGGAGAGTGGTTCTGGGGCTGGACTGGATCTGGAAGTGAAGGTGTTAGGTGGTGGCAGGGGGCTTGCTTGTGGTGAAGGTGGAGAGTAGGAGGGAGCTCTGGTGTGCGATGGTGATTCCTCACCTGGGCGGTTCGGGCAGTCCTTCCTCTGGACCTTCTATCCGTCTGGGATGGCGAAGACCGGGGCAGAGGATGCATTGGTCAAAGGTTTCTGTGAAGAAGGCAACGTCTTACCAGAGGGTGTCGAGGCGGCCCTAGGATCTCTATGGTGTGTCTGTGCAAGGAGCGAACGTTGAGGAGAATGCAATTTAGTCATCAAAATTGATATGTTGTACAATTTAATCAAGCTTATATATGTGTGGATCAACAACCCAACTGGGGTATTTCTCAGTGGGTGTTAAAAACATGAAAACAAACAGGCATGAAACATTAAATGGTTATCGGTTATATCCACAATGGGGGGGTTCACTTATTTGCTTCAAATGAGAATATTACTGCACCCAGAAATTATATACACATTTAAAGGGTCAGAGTGTTTCTGTGTGACAACATTTCGATCTGTAATTAATGCAGGATCATCATCAGGACTTCAAAATACATGCCTGATTACATTTATTAGTGTGCAAAGAATAAATGTCTTAACTGACATCTTAAGTATAATTAAGAACACCTGTAGAGGAAATTGGGAAGAAAACAAATGGGGGATAAACGAAAAAGCAGAATTCAGGCATATGAACCGCTTTGAGCAAGAGAATGTATCAAGGTAAAGCATGATATACGTGATAAACATGCCTATAATGGTGAAATTGCCCTATAGGCAGTGAAAAAGCCGAGTAATCGCACCAAAACGGGACGAGAAGGACAATAGACCACATCCTAGGTATACTGAAAATGGTATCCTCTCATGCAATGTGCATAGAGCAACTGGTAATAGCATGCGATAAGAAAAATTACCCACGTACCTATCATAGCTCAGAAGGACAACATGACATGGTTTATTTCACGTAGCCTTACAAAGGCAGTTAATCTGTAATAGGAAAACCAAGTTACGCACCGTAAATATCGGACACTTTACAAATCTATCAGTAGTGAGAGTCTGGCTCATAGTTGATTACGAAAGAGGGACAGGTGGTCAGATCTAGTGGTCATGTCATTGATTCATGGTGCCTCACCCCTTGTGAGGTGGGTGAGGGCAATCCTAATGTGTCTGGACCAGAAGCAGAAAGCACTAATGAGAGATTAGTGTTTACACATTGGTTTCGTATGATCCTTCCAAGGGTGTCTCTTGCACTTTCTGCACCAATTCTTCTAGCACATTGCTTAATATAATATATTCTGAATCATAGTTCTTGTAGGAGAGAAGCAAAGAAAGCTCTTTCAATGAGCGTGATTTTCTGTTTCACTTGGACCTTGTGGAGTGATCCCCAAGATGGTCTTCTGTTATCTATTTCTGTCCATGTTAGGGTAGATTCTTTCTCCTTGGTTTTAAATTATTGTATGGTTTTGTACATCCTTTACAGGATCCACCATGTATGCTTTTATGATTTTTCTGGGTCAACTAAACGAATGTCTCTGAGTTTTATGTATTTCGAGAACCAGATACCATGGCTACCTAAATGTAAAGAAAATGTTGCATTGGTTACCTGGAATGCTGGAAGGTCTCGGGGTTACAATGCGTTGAATCAGCTCAAATATTATGATAAAAAGAACTGCAGTTTTGACACGGCAGGCCGTCCAAGATGGCGGAGTGAGGACGGCATAGAGCAGCAGCCCGCTTAAGCTCTACCGACCCACCCCACTTGATTGCTTTGCTACTGGAGAGAATGGGGAGACGGTTCATGATACGAGCGCTATAATGCCGGTCACGGAAGCTAAAAACTGAACTGTGTACCTGGCTGTCCTGAGCGCCTCACTTCCTTCATCTGGACTATATCAGCTTTGCTTCCCGTGTCTCGTGGCTGTCATCAGGGCGGTCTGGAGCTTCGGAGGGATTGCGGGAAAATTTACAGCGTAACGAATGCTGTGGCCTGTACTGCTCCAGCGCCCCTTCCAGCTCTTACAGCTCCCACGATACGTGATACCGCGTTTGGTCCGTGGTTCGGTGCGCGGCTGGTTAGGGCTGAGAGCTCAGCTGGGTCAACAGATTCCTTTCCCGATGCGAAACACCGAGCGCTCGGAGCCGGGGTTAGGCGGGAGTATGGCTCCTAAAAATGTCCTAAGATCCACGAGAGCAACTAAGATAGCAGTGACAGAGTCTGGGATGACTTCCACGGCACCAAACATACCTGCTGTACCTGCATCTGCGCTAGCAGCTTCACTGGCTGGGGGTCTACCCATTATCTCTAACAATGTCACCACTTCTGCTATAACCCCTGCAGTGATTCCAGCGACTCCAGTGAAACCATCTGCTGGGGGTTCAGCATTGAACAGGCAAGTTCTCCGCCCCTCTATTTTTACCATACCTGAAAAAACTGACTCCGCTTCATTTAATACATGTAATACTCTGAATGCTGACAATAAAAAGGGCGATGTGGACAGTACTGGGATTAACTCAAAATCGCATGTTGGGAACAATGTTGAATCTATTGAAGCTGATGATAATACGGATTTCTCAATTAATAATGACGGGATTAGCGGTAATGATGGTGCCGCTTATTCTGTGATTCGTGTCGCAAGCATGGCTGCCATACCTAAAGGCTCTAAAGGTTCAACTTTGGAATGTACGGATGAGAGGAGTCTCACAGTTGATAAGGATGCAGAGGCACTATCTTGTGAACCGGGATGTTTGGAGAACTGGTCGATTGGGGGTGGTTTAAGTGCTTCTATTCCCCTTGATGGGGGGGTTGGGGCGATTGAAGATCTAGAAAGGGACTGCTCGAATGAGGAATACGAGGAGACAGATGAGGCTGAGGAAGGAGAAATGGACAACTCTGCCACTGGTACTCCTTTGGATGTGGCAAAACTTCAGGTTAGCCGAAAAGATAAAGCAAAATTGAGAGTCAAAATGAAGACAAGGAGCAAGAAAGCGAAAGTGGGTATGGCGGAGGGCTCACCAGTTAACATCATTGCTCTCGCACCCAAAAAGACTCTTCTCATCGATAAAAGCCCTTTGAGGAAATGGATACAGGCTAAAGAGCTAGTTAAGAACATGACCCTACGGCTATCAGGTACTAGTCCACCAATACTTGAAACTGAGAAAAGTTGCTCCGGTCCTAGCTTGACCCCATTAGCCTCGGGGTTGATCCAGTGCTTCCACCAGATGGCTCCAACCTGGTTCTCCCGAAGTCGCCAGCAGTGCCTTTAGACCCGACCCCAAAAACTATTACGGCTTCTGTTACTTCCTCGGATTTATCTGGTCACCCAGCCGGTCAATCGGTGTTGGTGTCCTCGGACTTAACAACATTAACTGGCCTGATTCCACCCCAACTTGACATCCTTGGAGAACAAAATTCTATCTCTTCTCCTTTAGATATTATCTTGCAAACCCTAACTAATCACAGAGATGAAGCGCAAGAACACTTTCTTCAACTTCGAGAGGACAACACTAAGTTACAAAGTTCACTTTCGTAGATGGCTTCCAAACTAGGAGGGATCTCTCAGGACATTGAAGACCTCCAACAAAGGGTGGTTAACGTTGAAGAGGGATCTGTACGAATGGAATCCTCTTTGTCTCAACATGATGAACAGATAATTGCCCTACAACTTAAGGTGGAAGATTTAGAGAATCGCCAAAGGCGATCCAATCTAAGACTCTTTGGCATTCCTGAGGGTTCAGAAGGATCAGACGCTAGGGCGTTTATTGTCAAGTTATTACAGAAAGCTTTCCCTGCCCTAGCTGACTGGGACTGGGATTCTCAGGTTCAAAGGGCCCATTGTCTCCCCTTAGTCCAGAGAAACAGGGAGGGTAAATTTCCTAGACCTTTCCTACTTTGTTTTGGTAATTTTCTTCTAAGACAGGCTATCTCTTTGAAAGCACGCCCTAATTCTCCTGTCGTTTTTGAGAATCTGTCTCTATTTGTACGCTCTGATTTGAGCAAAGCTACTATGGACAGGAGATGGAAGTTAAAGAAATGTATCGACCCTTTTAAATCCATTGGAGCGCAAGTGTTCTTACAGGAACCAGCCCGCCTTAAAATTATCAAAGGAGGTCATACCTATCTCTTGTCCGATGAGAAGGAAGCCGAAAGTGCGCTATCCAAATTCGGTTAGGGGCTATGTCCGCAATTTTTGAAGGAAGAAGTGGGGTGGTTAGGTGGTTCTTGAGCTGCTCCTCTCAGCGCTGCCTTATCAGCGGCAGCAGTTGCGGGGGGGGTTTCCTTCACTTGGGAGCGAGGGAGAGGGGGGGGCAGCCTCTCCGAAGCTGGGTAGGTGTGGGCGGGATAAAAATGATAAAAGTAACAGCACGAGTGGGGCTTTTTGTTTACTGGATCAAGATGAAGGTAAGGAGTTGTTTTGGGTCTTTATTTTTTTTTTTTTGTTTCGTGCAGAATGGTAAAATTGGTTTAATTTATGTGCCCAGATGTATAAATTAAAATGTCTAGCCTGGACTGTTTCGGGCCTTAATAGTGAGAACAAAAGATGTTTAATTTCTGAAGAACTTAGACTTTATGATCCTCAGCTAGTCTTTTTATCAGAGACTCACATTGCTTATAAAGATAGGAAGCTATTAAATCATTTGGGTTATGATACTTTACTTTGTTCCACCCAACAAACATTAATTAGAGGAGTTGCTATCCTCAAGGATAAACGATTCAGAATTGAAACACATAAAACTGCTACTGATAAAAATAGCCGATGGGCCATCGCACAAATATCTTTAGGGAATAGTAAACATTTGCTTTGTGTCATCTATGGGTCAAATTTTGACGGTGATTCTGTCTTCGATCAATTGAATGTAGAGCTTCTGGGGTGGGAAGGGGAACTCATTATTATGGGGGATTTTAATTGTATTATGAGCCATCAATTAGACACTACGAGGCAGGGCGCATCTCAGCATATGCATAAAGTCCGTGCTGCAGTTCTTGATATTAGTCGGATACACCATGTTAAAGATGTATGGCGTACTATCCATCCAAACATACCTGGCTATACATATTATTCGGCGCCCCACAAACTCTGTTCTCGCATTGATATGGCCTGGGCCACGGATAACATTATACAATCTAGCTCTATGGAGATCGGCCCTCGGATCTCCTCGGACCACAACCCAATACTATTGATATTTAATAATCCCCAAGTTCAAACGGCCCCAGGAAGTTTCTCTTGCCCCCGCTATTTATTTTCTGATTCAGATTATATTTTACAGCTTAAATCACATCTTATGGAGTTTATGGAAATCAATCTTCATTCTGCATCCTATATAATTGTTTGGGACGCTCTGAAGGCTAGTATTAGGGGGTTTACCCAGCAATATATTTTTAAACAGAATTCGAAGCGACGAAACACTTATGCTAAATTGATTTCTAACATTTTAGCTCAAGAATTACTCTTGGCTGACGCTGTACGAACTGGCTCTTCTAATGTGGTCGAATTGGGATGGACACTCGGAACTTATAGATCAAACTTAAAAACATATATTTTTTTTTAAAGCAGTGCCAAATTATAAAAATTAAAAATATCTCAATAGGAAGAGGGGGATAACATTGGGAGAATTTTGGCCTATAAAGTGGCAGATAACAGAGCTCAGACATTAATAAAGAGTATTAGAGGCCCTAACAATATTACATTTAATCAGCCAGCGCAGATTCTGGCTCAATTCATTACATTTTTATAAAATCCTATACACTCCTGAGCATCAACCTAGTTCACTGGATATTTTAGATTATTTACATAATAACATTAAGGATAAATATAACACTCAAAGATTGGACCAACTATTGGAAGAGATCACTCTGCTCGAGATTAGGCAAGCCATATTATCTTTGCCATCAGGTAAAGCAGCGGGGGAAGACACTCTTCCAATTGAACTGTATAAAATATGCATTAAGGAATTAATTCCCCTCTTTTCCCAGGTGGTCCAATCTATTGGGGTTACTAGGCAGGCTCCTAAATCATGGAATATAGCAAAAGTTGTCTTTTTCTTAAAGAAGGATAAACCAGCAGATGAGTGTGGGTCCTATAGACCCATCTCACTTATTAACACCGATGCCAAGATTTTCGCTAAGATTTTGGCAAGTAGACTGGCTCCGCTTATCCCAAAGATTGTTAATCCACAACAGCATGGATTCATATTGGGTAGATACACAACGACCCATATTAATACAGCTATTACCGTTTTTGACATGGCTGAGATAGAGTCCATCCCACTTGGCATGATTTTATTAGATGCTAAAAAAGCCTTTGACCGAGTGGGGTGGGACTATCTCTGGTCGGTAATGTCCTTTTTGGGATTTAAGGGTCAATTGGTTAGGTGGATAAGAGCTTTATATGATAGACCTACCGCCAGTATTAGCTATGCTGGCCTGTCTTCATCTATTTTTTCTATCTCTCGGGGCACCAGGCAGGGGTGTCCGTTATCACCCCTACTGTTTGCCCTCTCAATGAAACCTTTTTTATCTGCTCTTCAGTCTCAGGCTCGAATAATCCCATATAGATCTGGACCGCATACATTGAAAATTACTGCTTATGTGGACGACATAGCTATATATTCCACTAACGTCATAGAAGCACTGGCGGGTATAACCATTGAGGCGGATAGATTTAGCACTGTCTCAGGCTATAAGCTTAACATAAATAAAACACAAATAGTGGCCAACTATAAACTACCGGCCTCGGTTTCTGGAATCTGTCAAGCCGGCAATTACTTAGGGTTCAAAGTTTCTGCTAAAATCAGTGATATCATTACAGTACATTACGATGCTTTAGTGGAATCAACAGCTCTCTTACTTAAAAAATTGCATAAATTACCATTAAATATCATAAGCAGAATTAACCTGATAAAAATGAAAGTACCACCGAAGTTTCTCTATCTTTTTCGATCTATACCGTTGGCTTTAAATAATTCTTTTTTTAAGAAGCTTGATGGAATGTTCAGCAGCTTCATCTGAGGTTATGGGAAAGCACGTAGATCTCTAATGCTACTTAAAGGTTCTTTAGACACAGGAGGTCTCAACTTTCCAAACTTTAAATTATACTTTTGGGCTACTTTTATTAGTCGTTTGCGTTCTTTGCTTAATCCAGAAATGCAACTTTTCTATCATACTATTTTGTTAAAATCAGACGCCAGAATGTTTTTGCTAATATTGAACGACCCGAATTATTGTAAAAGGGTCAGATTCAATACTGCAAGGGATATTGCGAAAATGTGGTTTAATATTTTGTCTTTCTTTAAAACCTCTTTTTTTCGCTCTGGGGAAACCCGGGTTTTCCTGGGATTTTTAATGATGGTCAAGCAAAATCATGGTCTGTTTTTGGAATTGTTACATTAGGGGACCTCTACGGTGTTCAGGGCTTTCTAGATTTTTCTGCACTTAAAAATTTATACAACTTGACAGAGGAAATGAGGTTCAAATATATGCAGATTTATGACTTTCTGATACGTAATATGAAAATCTTGGAGGTTGTAGATTCGGATATATGGAATTATTTATATTCATCCAAAACAAAATCTTTGATCAGTGAAGGGTATAGTTGCTTTGTTTCATATAAGATTGATGACTGCTCCAAATTGGCAGAGAAATGGAGCCTGAAACTGAGACTTCCGATTAATTCCAACCAGATTGCTCACTCTCTCTCAAATTTAAATAATTTGGTGCAGTGATCAAGTCTAAGATTGCAACAATTCAAAACGACTTGTATGTTATACTATACTCCTGAAATGATCCTCAAATGGTCGGCAAATACTCCAACTAGCGATCGCACGAAATGTCCTAAATGTGATCTGGTAGGTGCTAATAGAGAGCACATGTTGTTTTCCTGCCCCGTTCTAAATGAATTCTGGCTTGCCTTTGATCAAGCTCTGAAACTAAAACTGGCTAGACCACCTTCTCTCTCGTCTCCTCTAATATTATTAGATATATATGATGCTTTTCTTCCCCAACAGTCCTTAATAACTATCTTATTATCCTGTGCAAAATTGACCGTTGCTCGTGCTTGGATCTCCCCTCAGCCTCCACACATAATGGAATGGTGGGCCCAGGTCAATGAAATGTATAACATGGAGGCGGCCTTGGCTAGGCTTAGAGGGGTTCGATCTTTATGTAAATTCAAAAAAATTTGGGGTAATTTTATTTAGAATGCTAAAGTACTAATCCTTTTCAGATTTATGACTCAATATGTTATTTTGACGTCCTTTGTAATATTTTTCTTTTTCGTTTGTCTTTAATGATTGCAATGTGACTTCGAAAGAATTTCTAACATATTCATTCTGCCATATTATGTTTATTATGTTTAAGATGACTCTTCCCTTTTAAGTTATGATATGATCTGTTTTGTATTCGTTTATTTTTTTTCCACCTCTCTTGCTGTTAATAAAAAAAATAAAAAATAAAAATAATTTAATACGCGTGGGTTAATCTGCACAGGGCATAGTTCATAGGATACACTGAGTCTTCCAATTCTTTCCCTGATTTCAATGGGATCTACAAACCTAAAACCATGATTCAGTTTAGCATTAACATAGGTGAGGTACTTATGGTAATTATCAAATCACACTAGTGTTTTTTTGAGATTTACGTTTCTTTTATTTGAGACAACTTTTATCATTTTGATAATGGCAATCATCTCTAGAGTGATAGGCGACCCATGTTAAAGACCGTTCCAAGGATCTGAATTTTCTCTTCTGGTAGAAGGGCAACTCTGGGACCAGATCAATACTAATTTATACATGGTTATGACAATGAAATAGTAAGAAACCACTTCTATTTTTGTCATTCACTTTCACTGTTTGACTCCTACCTACTCACAACATGGCAGCAACATTAGGACCACATCCGCCTAACTGTGGATCAGTGGGTCATTTGTTCGAATTGTGAGGTGGTTAGCATAGTGTTAGTTATTTGTGTTCAATTTACTGTTTAAAAGGGTGATGAATGATGACGATTACCTTTAATATATTTTCTTTAGGTGCTCAACTGCCTTGACCCACGGACATTCATAGATTTGGTGATAAAATATTCTGTTGAGTTATGTTTCTTTATTTTATTCTTTCCCAACAGGGTGGCAATGTTGAGATTCTGTGTATTCAATAGCTAATCATGTAACACAATTACTTTTCACTTCCGGTGAAGTTGAGGGCTATTGATCCTTAATATCTGAATAGGACTATTTAACATAGCACCTGAAAAACATCCTTTCTTGCCACGTAATACACGTTATGGTATTAAGAATGTAGATTTAAGGACTATTGTAACACGCGTGAAAGATGTAAGCTGCAACAATAATGAATTCTACTTCTTCGCCTTATGCACCATCGACATTATGGATAATGTTTATATACAAGCGTTAATAATTATATTGGGATTCGACTGTAACTAATGTTGCACTTCCAATCCAATTGACTGAAAGAGAATTTGAGAAGGCTATTCCTTTGTCATTTGTATTATTGATACTATCGATCTTGTGAAAGCTCTTTTATTCATTATTATATTATATTGAGTTTACCTATGTTTCATTTACAATTTCAATGAATTGTTGAGTAATTCATTGTCAACATTATTTTATTGATGTGTACACTATGCAGTATAATTGAAATTGATCACCTTTATTGTGAAATGTAAGATTCTGTGGCATTCTTGTGACTGTAACTTGTATTACGTTTTTAACTCAGACTAATGAGGTCAGCTTGAAGATTTTTTTTATTAGAGTGTATATTTATTATTTGTTTTGCAAGCTCCAAAACATGAGAATGAACCACGTTAGCTGATCTGTTTTTAAAACAAAATTATGATATTTTGATATAACACGACAAGATGCGTGAATAAGAGTCTTCTGGCGTGGAAGCCAAGATTGGACCTTATTATTTGTGATTTGATACAACATAGGAATCTTTTGTTCTCAAAGTTACACCTTAGGTAAGCGAAAGTGCCTTTCTCATTTGTGAAGAAAACACTACTTTGTCCCTCACTTTTTTCCCACCATCAACGTCTGAGTTGTGTACAAACACACCTTTCTCCTTCATCCAAATGTAAAAGTGTTTTCACAAGTTAGTGATCACTGCTTCTACTGTTCTATGCCCGGTTCTTAAACATGCAGATAAGTAGCACCGACTTGTGATTGTATGCATGTGATTGCTGTATAGAATGACGAGTGAGGTTAAAGAGAAGCGATAATGTTTGAAATGCGAGTGTGAGGCCTGAAAGTTATTATAGCTGGTTCAGGATGCATATCTGACATGATGTTTTCTATTACTGTTGTATTCCTGGACTGTGAAGATATTACTTCCACAGGCCGTACTATTGGGCCTATTACGATGGCGAGTGGACATAGTCCGCCCGCCACGGTAATGGAGCGCGGGACCGCCCACCGATGCTGAGGGGGTCCCCCCATGCACATTAGGATGCGCCCGCCACACTGGCGGGTACATCCTGTGCCTTTTCCATTGCGGGTGGATCTGCTGGCTGCAGACCCACCCGCAATGGAAAAGGACTTTACACGGCACGTAATGCATGGGAATGAGGGGGGGTACCATAGATACCCACCATGTGCACCCCGCACCCCCCCTTCTCCCTGCGGGCCCCCAAAATAAAGACTGTATGCCTTTCTACGGCAGCCGCAGTGGAAAGGCCATTGATCGCCAGCATTGTAATATGGATGGCGGTTATGCAGGTAATTTTTCCACTGGTCGACGAGTCGACCGGCGGAAAAGCGGCGGACGATCTTTCGATCCGCCGCGGACCCCCAAGCCATCATAATATGGTGGGAAGTCTTTGCTGTGTGGATGGTGGGCGGATCGGCTACAGCCGGCCCAGCGGGGGCAATCAGCCCGCCATCCTAATGGGCCCCTAAGTCTTTTCTTTAAAAAAAAATATATTTTTATTGAACGTTATTTAAAACATATATACAATAAAATCAATAAAGCAAGGGGAGAAAGTTTATGTTGAAAAACAATCATTTCCACAAGTAGACAATAATGTATTGGTTAGGGTGAGGTGTTGAATACAGTGGGGAAATTCACAGGGGTAACAAGGACTAGAGGGGATGGAAGATGAGGTGAGGGAGTTTGAGTGACCAGGAGAAATAATGATTTGACTGATGAAGGTGAGAACACCTAGTTAAGGGAGAGCATACTGAGAGGGAGTAGGCGAAGGACGGAAAGGGACCTAACCGGGACATCCAGGATGGAATCACTCTTAATTGAACAGGGTAAGGACAGGAGGATGGGTTACAAAACAAAACGTTTGTATTTAACTCCCAATGAGGGGTTGAAAAATGAAATTAGGGAAACCAGGGTTAAGAACTAATTAACAGTTAGGCTGAAAAGAAGAGGGGAAAATGGCTAGGGCACGACGTGATAGGAAGGAGTACAAGCTAAAGTGGGAGTCAGGAGCCCCTGAAAAGCAGGTGAGATCCCAAGAGTCATAAGGTCTGGACTCAGCATTAGGGGGAGTACAGAGGTCCTTACAGTCTTCCTTACGCAGAGCCTTGCTTTCCACTTGGGCCCATCTCATAAATGTTGCCCGCCATTGCAGTATGGATGGAATGTGTGGCGATTTCCAAAGACTAGTGATTGCTCGCTTAGCTAATAAAAGACCCAAGTCTAAAAAGCATGTTGTTGGTCTGCAGCATTTCAGAAGAGGAAAAAGGCCCAGGATGCCAACCTCCTTCCCGAGGAAGAGATACCCCTGTGCATATGGAGAATGTATGAAAGATTGGAGCCCAAAACCTTGAGAGAGAACAGCAGGACCATAGCATAAGGAGTAGATCTGCTGGCTCTGAGGTACATTTGTGGACCAGATGCCGTAACTTGTGGTAAAATTCTGTTGAGTCTGGCAGGGGATAGATATGCTTGGTGTAGTATAAAGAATTGGATCTGTTTAAATCTAGTGTTACTGGAGATGGTATGGGGGTAATGCAATGCTCTGGACCACACCTTATCACATAATGCTCTTCCAAACTCCATTTCCCAAATATCTTTTTGTCTTTGATGTGTTTGTGGGAGTGAATGGATTTGCGATTTATAGAGCCAAGTGATAGCATTTCTGGCTGACCCAATAGTGTAAAGCATTTGAGTCGGTTGATGGACTTGTGGTTCCGCCTCTGCCACCCCGCACCTGGTGAGCAATACATATGTGATAAAGCTATTTGCTAAAAATTGCAAGACAAGCAAAGGCTTGAAATAATCTCCCAGAAAATATCTAGGCCTGCTGACTCCCAGTGGACCCCTTTGAGATGGATATCAGGAGCATAAGGGGTGGGGGGTTTTGAGACCAGGCAGAGATACACCGGAAACTGTAATGCCACCCGTAGTAATTTTGAGGCGTGCAAATTGGGTCAGGATTGAGGAGAACGCGTTGTAGCAATTCGGTAAGATTGAGTGGTTCTTGTTCACCTCTGGTTTTGTGTAGTGTTTCCCGCATGTTGGACTTGGCCCTTTTTGCAGGGTCATCCCTGAGCTGTTTGCCTTCCTCCTATATTTTTTCTGACCTGTTGTTGGCTATTTTATGACTCTGGGCACTTTATCACTGCTGATCAGTGCTAAAGTGCATATTCTCTCCTTACTGAAAAGGAATGTATTAATTGGTGATTCCATGATAGACTATTTGGTTTACTTGTCAGACCCCAGTACAGTGCACTGAGTGTGCCCAGGGCGTGTAAATCCAAATGCTGCTAGTGGGCTTGTAGCACTTGTTGTGCCACCCACAGAAGAGGCCTTGTAAAATGTGTCTAAGGTCTGCCATCGCAGAGCCTGCGTGCAGTCTGGTACTGTCATGCTGACTGGTCAAGTGCACCCACTTGCCAGTTCCTAAACCTTCCCTTGTCTTCATATTAGTCACCCCTATGGTAGGCCCAAGGGCAGGGTGCATTGTAAGTATAAGGTAGGACAAGCCCTGATGTGTGTGGCATGTTCTAATAGTGAATTACAGCCATTTTCGTGTTTCACTATTGCAAGGCTACCTGTTCTCCATAGGCCAGAATGGGCTGCTAGATTATTACATGTTTATAATCCTAGCAGACTCAGAGAACATTGTAGAAATTCAAGTTTAGTATGCCTGGACTCAGAATAATAAAATACATCTTTTAGTGAAGTTTATTTTAATATTCTGTGTTTGCAAATACCACTGTTAGAAAGTAGATATTTGCTTGCCTAACCATTTTAACCTTCCTCTGCGAGGTTGTGTATTCCTTCGTCTGGTTTTGTGAGTGACAGGGCTGGGGGATTCCAAGAGACAGGCTGGGGCAGCCCAGTGGTGAATAGGGAGATCTGCATCTAGATGGGAGGGAGGAGTTGCAACTGGGACCTGAATAGGGCTGGACCTTTCCTCTACAATACCGGCTCCACCCCCTGTGGTGCGTCTGATGTCTCTGCCCTGCACACTGAAAGAAGAGAAGGAAGACTGTCAACAAAGTGCTCCAGGACTGTACTTGACTTCCACAATGCTGGCTCCACCTCCTGTGGGGCGTCTGATGTTCCTGCCCTGCACTGTGAAAGGAAAGGAGAAGTCTGGTAAACAGAGTGCTTCAGAACTGGCTTTGACTGGGCACAGGCCCCTCTCCCCTCAGAGAACAAAGTATTTTGGGGTATAAGTATTGGGATCCTGATCCCAAGAAATTAGATCACTTCTGCACTTACAAGACATAACCTCCGCTGAGGAGAGGAACCTGAAGAAACTGAGGAGAGACTATTCCCAAGCTGAAGTGCTGCTTGGGGGATTGGCCTGCAGAGAGAGGAGAAAGAACGTTGTGGACTTTTCTTTCAACTTGTGCAAAGATCTCCAAGGGCTTGGAAGAGAGCTTGCCCCCTGACCGAAGTCCCAGGACCAGTGGACTTCACCAGCCTTTGTGAATAGCTGCTGGAAACGCTGTTTGAGTGGCTACAGAGGCAGGGAGCTGTGACCGACTCTCATGACCGGCCCGGTGTCCTGTAGACACCGCATCAAGCAACGTCCGCCTCGAACAATGCAAGCTCTGATCTCACCGACTCCGTCCTGACCCCGTCACCGATCCGTTGCCTGCGCCGCGACTGGTGGACACCACGACGTGCAACGCCTCGCTATACTGACTTGTACTGGTCTGACCAACGTGGTCACTGCTGCTGACTTTGAGTCCTGTGAACTCACCGGAGTTGGGCACCGCCTCGTACGCTTCGCGACGCACAGCCCGACTCGCACCGCTGTCTGGACTGATGCCAGCTCCTGAACTCCGGCTCTGTCGCCGCACCGCAATCTGGGAGCACCACAACGAAGCACCGTCTCGTCCTGCAACGCACGCCTTGGATCCACCGACTCTGTCAACGGGCTGCTGCCTGCACCGCATCGAGGGACAACACGTCCTGCAACGTTTTCTTTTCTGCACTGCAACGACACCGGAACCGGCTGGCACATCCGTGCCGGCCGCATCAAGTAAAAGGTACCGTGACTGAGTCTGTCGACATTTGAGTGGGCCCGTACCGACGTGGTCCACTGGATTTTCTAGACTCTGTGTTATTTCAACAAAGCTGTAGCCAGACCGGGCTACTGACTCGCACAGAACCTTGAACTAAGCCTTTTAACCAGATCTCTTGAAATCTAATAGTACTCTGGATTCTTTTTGTCGTTTATTGGTCTTGTGGTAACTCTACAGAAAATATATTTATTTTTGATATACAACCTTGTGTGGTGTCCATTTGTAGTGTTGTCACTGGGTTACTGTATGTGGTCACAAATGCTTAACTTACAATGCCTCTGAGATAAAGCCTTGCTGCATGTGCCAAGTTACCAAGGGGTGAGCAGGGGTTATTTTAGGAGTGTAATCCCCTTATCCTGACTAGAGGAGAGGGTCCCTATTTGTCACAAGTACCTACTTGTGCCAACTAGAGACCCCCAATTCTAACACCACACATCTCGCCAACCATTGGAGTTTGCTCTCTAGGTATGAGGTCTCAAAGTTGGGGCCCCTGAGCTGCCCGTCAGTCATGAGACTTAAAGTAGCAAGGGCTACTTGCCGACAACCATTCCCCCCTATCAGGTCCCTCAGAAGTGAATTCAGCTCTCTAAAAAACGATGTTTTAGATAGAGATGAAGGTTGACCTATGTCTGAGACAGGATGCCAACACCAGAATGCTACTTGGCATCTGAGTGCAGAAATACAACGTCCCAAATTCCCATTATGTAAGGCTGTGTAATCATGATGTATATTAATCCCCAGATTTCGAATTGTGGTACCCTCCTATTGTATGGGCGTATAACCTAAAAGCGCTGGCCACTGCTGTGACCCTTAGTCAATTGGAAAAGTTGGGATTTAATGTTATTGACTCATAGTCTGGAAATATTTCCAAAATTATTGAGTGTCTGAGCTCTCTCTACTCAAAGCCAGTGTGAGTGTCATTTAAATAAAGGAGAACACCATCGGCATGCAATGAGATCACGTATAATCCATCAGGAAGGGAGATGCCTCATCATTGTCCCGCTGTATACGGATTGCTAGCAGCTCCATGGCCTGGGCAAATAATGGCAGGGATAGCAAGGAACTCTGGCGGGTGCCTTTGCTGACCGCAAATGGTACTGAGATATAATTTCCCACTTTAATTCAGATCAGAGTTAGTATAGAGAAGCCTTATAAGACATAAGATGGTAGGATCAAAGCCACAATGACAGTGGACTTCAACCATGTATGGTAATTCAAGAGTATCAAAGGCCTTTTCTACATCTAGTAGTAAAATTCCCACATTTTGACAGCGCGGTGAGTCAAGGGGCATCAGCTGGTGCCACATTTCGATGTTGTTGGAGGTACTCTGCCTGGGGATAAACCCATTTTGATTGGCACAAATGAGGTGTGGGAGTAGGGAATACAATTGCATCGCCAAGACATTACTCAGTATCTTGAAGTCTACATTAAGTACTGACTATTGGTCTGTAGGAGGCAGGTCCAAGAGGGGTTTATCGTAGTTTCAAAATAGGTATCAGAAAGGCTTGTTTGAGTGAAATGGATGAAGATCCTTTCTGAAGTGCCTCCTGATAGAACGTATGCAGCTAAACTGAAAGTGTATTTGCGTCAATCCTGTAGATTTCTACTGGGAGCACGAGAGTTTTTTCCTGAGACCAACTCTAGTACAGTTGTTTTTATCTTTGAAGAGGCTTTAGGTTTGTCTAGTTCAACCAGGACAATGGGGTCTAAACAGGGGAGGAATGTGCCCCCTAAGAAATCTCAGATGTCCTGTGAAGAAGAGTGAGGTGCAGATGTGCATACATGCTGATAAAATCAGAAGAAAGTATGACAAATTTCCTGCCGCATGTGAACCAGTGTGCCCAATTCCTTACAAAGGGCTGTGATGAGGGGGTAACCTGGACTGTAAGGTTAGGATCCATGCTAGGAGGCATCTTGATTTATTGGCTTCGACATGCATGCAGGCTGTGTAAGTGGAACAGTCTAGACAGCTGAGGTTTTTTTTTGTAAAAGGGCTACACTCTGATGGCAGAGTTGGTCACCACTTGTCTCTCGGCCTTTATGCAGTCATTCTCAACAGTGGACATGTCAGACTCTAAGGATTGGTAGACACTGACCACTATGTCTGTGCAATAGTCCCAGGTGAACACCTTCGTAGCCTTCCTTGCATGCCATTGTTTGGGTGTCAGGTCATTGTTGAGGACTGGATCAGTTAGCAATGAGGTAGGGATGTGCCAAGTCCGGACGTGAGGGGGGGGCTTCTCCAATTCAGGGCTAATAACTGTGGTTTGTGGTCTGAAATGTGTCTGCCTAAAAAATCCCCCAATGGGAATAGCTGGTCAATGTCTCAAGTGCATACTGCCCTGCCTAGGTGTACATGTAAATCATGGAAAAGTGAATAAAATTAATATAGTTTGGTCGGCAGATTGCGAAGACACCAACAGTCAGAGAGAGACCAGTGGCGAAGCCATAGTAAAAAATGATTATGTATGGGCAGGGATGGGTACGAGCTGGCCAACGAGGTGTCAAGTACACTATTAAAGTCTCCCCTATAAACCATGGAATGTGTGCCCAGGCAGCCAGCACCGCAGAAACCCTGACAAGGAAATTGGGTTGCTGTATGTTGTTGCATGTGTGGTGCATAGACATTGCCCATAACAAGCTGAATACCATCCAGCCTCCCCACTAAGAATACATATTTGCCCTCTGGTTTAGGCTATTGGGTGACAACTGGATCCCTGCCCTGATCCAACTAGCAGTGCCACAGGCATATGTGGAGAAATAAGTTCAGAAAAACTGTCCACTTCAAGATTATTGAAGGGAGGGACCCTCTGCCCCAGTCAAGGTGTGATTTCTGCAAGTAGGAAATGTTATACTTGTGTTGTTGGAATAGGGAGTGTATTTTATTACATTTGGTAGGATTGTGCATACCTTGATTATTCCATGTTACAAAAAAGATTGGGATGTCATTGTATTGTTGATGGATCTTGGGGGAATTGCGGTGCTTATTTCAAAGTAGTCTTGTGGGTCTGCATTACCCAACATGGATCAGAAGGGATCAACTGGAGGGAAGAAAGGGGTGGGTGGGTAAAGTAAAGGATGGAAATGGAAAACAATGGGCCCATTCAGCTTATATAACTCAGAAGGAAGAACCTCCAAATAATGTAACCACATGAAACTGCTAAAAAATAAACATTGAATACTACAGCCAGTCAGCCCACACTGGCCATCCAAATATTGAGGCAAGCTAGGTAGCCTGTTTCGAGCGCAAATGTCTGTGGAGGATGGGAGTGCAGTCAGTGGATAAAAAGCGGAAGGCCAACTGAGGAAGGTGAAGACTGGGCCCATTGTAGGATAAATTGTACTGGAATTGTTAATCAGGGTAAAGTGTAAACGTTGTTGCGAGTATCAGCATCTGGGGTGTTTCAGCAGACAGGTGGGGGGCTAGACCAGTTCATCAGCCATCTGTGGTGTCACCAATGCAGAAGAGGCTTCTCACTCCTTAGGAAGAGATGGAGTCTGATGAGCAAGAAGGCATCCATGACAAGAGGAATTTCATTTCCCTGAGTGATACAGCCAGCTGTAGCGCAGCTTGATAGGCAGACCACACCCGCCACCACGCAGAGAGAGGTCAGGGGACACCCAGCCATAGGGATGAGACCAGCACCACAGCTGATGCCTGACCCAGAAAAGCTCATTGACTATCCAGGGCTAACAGGATTCTGTAAAGCAAGGGTGTGGTTTTCTGTCCTATCCCATGCTGACTGTGGATCTGTAAACAAGAAAGTTTTATCCTTGCAGGTGATTTTTCGGGCAAGGAAAAGAAAGAATATTATATGCCCAAACCCCAGAGCTCACACTTGACCACCACAAAGGATGCTCGTGGTCACTACATCACCAGAATATAGTCTGGAAATACCATGAGAGGGTGACTTTCATAAGCCAGATGCTTTTGTTACCGCGCAGCATGAAGAGTCACATCCCGATCCCAGTAGTGAATGACTCTGACCACCATGGGGCAAGGGGGAGCCTGGGGGCCAGCCTCTTTGCTGGAACCCGGTGGGCCCCTTCTGTTGGGCTGTAGGGGAAAAGATTTTTGCAGGAACAATGTTTTGAAATCAGGCTTCAATGAATTTCACTGCATCGGAGCCTATAAGTACCTCCAGAAAAACCACCACAAAGACATTATTGCAGTAAGATCAGCCCTCCATATCCGCCACCCTGTCCTCCAGGAAGCGGACTTCGCAAATTCCTGTTGCAGTCCATGATTGTCTTTTGCTTGTGGTTGGATATTGAGAAGGGATTCTTCCACCTGTGAAATCCTGTCTTAGAGGTTCCACCTATCGTTACAGGGAAGGTTAACATTCAGTGCAATAGCAACAATTGTGGATAACAGTGATGTCATAGTGGTAGGGACAGCATGCTGTATTTGGTCAAGATTGTCCAAGTGTGTGATTGTTTGGGCCTGAGCCAAGTCCAGGAGGGCACAGTTTTGGGTGTGGTTATCTGTTATTATATGATGCATTCACCTCATTGTGACAAATTCCATCCACTGCCAGCTTTGGGCAGAGTAGGTTTGGGGGGTGGGTTGCAATCATGGAAAGGAGAAAGGATCCCAGGAGGGATGACCTAAAGTAGAGTATCGAAGTGGATTGGTTGTTAGTGAGTGACCAGGTCCATCCAGTCTGGAATGGGACCCCCTTGCACCTGTTGTGGTGCCAGTAGGTCAGCACAAGCAGTCCAAAGAATCTGGGGGGACAGCAGAGTGGATCCAGAAGAATAAAGACCAGAGCCTTTGTAATGAGAACCTCAATGTCGAACACCAACAAGGGTCTCCCCTTGGAGTTTGGACCACACTCTGAGTACAGTCTTATGTTTGATGAACGGTGAGTGATGTGTTCCCCCTCATTAGTGAGTTTGCGCAGTCAAAACTTTTGTGAGGCACTGAGGGGCATGGCTAAATGCTCCCTGACAGGCATCCAGTCGAGGGATAGTTAGGCAGCTGATGCTATGGCAGAAAGAAGTCAGAGGAAATCCCCTCACTGTGCACCATGCTCCTAGTCCCAGGGTTATCTGAAAGCAGTGGAGGGGTAACAGAAATGAGTCCCCGGGGCACCGGAGAGAGGGATCAGGTGCAAGCTGCTCTAAGAGGGTACCCTGCGACAAGATCCAGAAGGGTGAGGGGGAGGGGTGGTGGTAGTCAAGGAAAACAACATGCTCCCTCCTGCTCACTCACCTTCTCACTGGTTCAATGGGGTCGACATCTACTGGAGTTAGATCTGGCCCCCTTGTCAGTCCACTCCATGAAGGCCATGTTGGCTATAACAATAGTGGCAAGATTACCCCGGGACGTCCAGGGCAGGGACGTTCCCTCCGATGCAGTCTGGACTGCCGGCATTGATCTTCACAGGGCCCAGATATTGCGATCCCACTGGGCTTGTGGTACAGTCCCATGCCCAGACTTACCCCATCTCTCTAGGCTGTCTGAGACAGAGATGCAGTGGGGGGAGGAGAGGCGTGATCCCGGACATGTATGTGAGGATGCACAATCTATCAATAGGAATTTACCTACCACTTTCTTCTGCATTAAAATTGTTGTGGCAGTGTGATGCTGAGAAATTGTTCTACAATTTGTGAATTGCTGTGGGGATTTTGATTTAACAGTTTTGTGTATGGTCCTTGCTTATAGGAGTCTGTGTAGAATGGTGCTTTAGGACAGTGTATGTATTTGCAAACCAAATTAGAGGATGCTAGGTGCTGTGTTTCCTCTTAGCGTGGATTGCCATGTTCTCTTTTTAGTTCATAGAGTGGTCATGAGAGTTAACAGAGAAGGTTAGGGATACATGAACTGCTTTCATGGTTGTATGCAAATGTTGTGATGTCCTGTTGTTGGTGTGAAGTGGTGTAGAGTGTCATGGAAGTGCTGGGCTGGACTAGTGGGTGTTGTGAAGGAGTATTATACAAATGTTATTTTTGTTTGGTTTGTTACAATAGGATGGAGTCTACACAGGTGTGTTGTATCCACAGAGTGGTGTCAAAGAAAAACTGGAGAGCTGATATGATCTGTCATAAATTAGTGCTTTTGATTGGTGAAAACTTCATGATGGTAAGGGTTGAATAAGTCAAATATCGTTAATGTATCTTGAAGCTTTCACTCAGTAGATTTATCTCTGAATTGGCTGTGAATTCGGTAAGAATGAGGGATATGATGCAGGGTCGGTTTTACCTTATGAATTTCCTCTTCCTGACCTCAATTCAACACTCAAATCCCTAAAGGTATAAGCAAGACAAATGATGTGATGTGGTGATGAATTAATGTTTGATACAGAGCTTCAAGATACCTTTTGCACATCATCTTACATTTATTGAGATACTTGGAAGAACTAGGGGTGTGGCTGTCATGTTCCATCACATCCCCATTCCTGATCAGAATTCAACAATATTTGAACAGATTTGTAATCTCCCATGTCGCAACCATCCTCACTCTTACTCTAGAAATCATATTAAGGAATTCTGGATTTTAGACAGGCATTTGTGACAATATTCCATTAAATACCTATAGAAGACCCTACTGAAAATTTCAATGGTACACCCATTTATCTACTGTCAACAGTTTCTACAATTCTTAAGTCATTTAATTGCTTTTAATGAGTAATTTTTGTGAAGGCTATAGACTATTGAGTAATAATCAAGAGGGTTTATGGTCCCATTTTGATACAGAACTTGTCTTTGCATGGGTTCTCGACAATTTGCATATGACTCTGGCTGAGGATGTAGCAAGTGAGCTGATTCCACTCTCGAGTGTTGAAAACTGTCAACCAGGGCATCCTACAGCATGTACAGGAGGAGACAGGCACCTGAAGGTTGGTCCATGAATCATTTAGCTCTTTCCAGAGAGCTTGCACCTGTAGAATATTTCCATGTTGGCCATTCATGTACTCATGTTTATTCAGCATCTACATGGAACCAATGGTTAGGCTGATCTCATGTATTGGTGTTCTCTATCTATGCTGATACTCTGTTTTTCATTAAGATGAAAGGGGAATTGTGCTGATACCACCAACATATTTTAATTACCTACAGAATATATACTGGTGGATAGAATCTAATTGGATGACGTTAAACTTCACCAAAACTGTATATACTGAAATGTAGACATTGCCCATAACAAGCTGAATACCATCCAGCCTCCCCACTAAGAATACATATTTGCCCTCTGCTTTAGGCTATTGGGTGACAACTGGATCCCTGCCCTGATCCAACTAGCAGTGCCACAGGCATATGTGGAGAAATAAGTTCAGAAAAACTGTCCACTTCAAGATTATTGAAGGGAGGGACCCTCTGCCCCAGTCAAGGTGTGATTTCTGCAAGTAGGAAATGTTATACTTGTGTTGTTGGAATAGGGAGTGTATTTTATTACATTTGGTAGGATTGTGCATACCTTGATTATTCCATGTTACAAAAAAGATTGGGATGTCATTGTATTGTTGATGGATCTTGGGGGAATTGCGGTGCTTATTTCAAAGTAGTCTTGTGGGTCTGCATTACCCAACATGGATCAGAAGGGATCAACTGGAGGGAAGAAAGGGGTGGGTGGGTAAAGTAAAGGATGGAAATGGAAAACAATGGGCCCATTCAGCTTATATAACTCAGAAGGAAGAACCTCCAAATAATGTAACCACATGAAACTGGTAAAAATAAACATTGAATACTACAGCCAGTCAGCCCACACTGGCCATCCAAATATTGAGGCAAGCTAGGTAGCCTGTTTCGAGCGCAAATGTCTGTGGAGGATGGGAGTGCAGTCAGTGGATAAAAAGCGGAAGGCCAACTGAGGAAGGTGAAGACTGGGGCCATTGTAGGATAAATTGTACTGGAATTGTTAATCAGGGTAAAGTGTAAACGTTGTTGCGAGTATCAGCATCTAGGGTGTTTCAGCAGACAGGTGGGGGGCTAGACCAGTTCATCAGCCATCTGTGGTGTCACCAATGCAGAAGAGGCTTCTCACTCCTTAGGAAGGGATGGAGTCTGATGAGCAAGAAGGCATCCATGACAAGAGGAATTTCATTTCCCTGAGTGATACAGCCAGCTGTAGCGCAGCTTGATAGGCAGACCACACCCGCCACCACGCAGAGAGAGGTCAGGGGACACCCAGCCATAGGGATGAGACCAGCACCACAGCTGATGCCTGACCCAGAAAAGCTCATTGACTATCCAGGGCTAGCAGGATTCTGTAAAGCAAGGGTGTGGTTTTCTGTCCTATCCCATGCTGACTGTGGATCTGTAAACAAGAAAGTTTTATCCTTGCAGGTGATTTTTCGGGCAAGGAAAAGAAAGAATATTATATGCCCAAACCCCAGAGCTCACACTTGACCACCACAAAGGATGCTCGTGGTCACTACATCACCAGAATATAGTCTGGAAATACCATGAGAGGGTGACTTTCATAAGCCAGATGCTTTTGTTACCGCGCAGCATGAAGAGTCACATCCCGATCCCAGTAGTGAATGACTCTGACCACCATGGGGCAAGGGGGAGCCTGGGGGCCAGCCTCTTTGCTGGAACCCGGTGGGCCCCTTCTGTTGGGCTGTAGGGGAAAAGATTTTTGCAGGAACAATGTTTTGAAATCAGGCTTCAATGAATTTCACTGCATCGGAGCCTATAAGTACCTCCAGAAAAACCACCACAAAGACATTATTGCAGTAAGATCAGCCCTCCATATCCGCCACCCTGTCCTCCAGGAAGCGGACTTCGCAAATTCCTGTTGCAGTCCATGATTGTCTTTTGCTTGTGGTTGGATATTGAGAAGGGATTCTTCCACCTGTGAAATCCTGTCTTAGAGGTTCCACCTATCGTTACAGGGAAGGTTAACATTCAGTGCAATAGCAACAATTGTGGATAACAGTGATGTCATAGTGGTAGGGACAGCATGCTGTATTTGGTCAAGATTGTCCAAGTGCGTGATTGTTTGGGCCTGAGCCAAGTCCAGGAGGGCACAGTTTTGGGTGTGGTTATCTGTTATTATATGATGCATTCACCTCATTGTGACAAATTCCATCCACTGCCAGCTTTGGGCAGAGTAGGTTTGGGGGGTGGGTTGCAATCATGGAAAGGAGAAAGGATCCCAGGAGGGATGACCTAAAGTAGAGTATCGAAGTGGATTGGTTGTTAGTGAGTGACCAGGTCCATCCAGTCTGGAATGGGACCCCCTTGCACCTGTTGTGGTGCCAGTAGGTCAGCACAAGCAGTCCAAAGAATCTGGGGGGACAGCAGAGTGGATCCAGAAGAATAAAGACCAGAGCCTTTGTAATGAGAACCTCAATGTCGAACACCAACAAGGGTCTCCCCTTGGAGTTTGGACCACACTCTGAGTACAGTCTTATGTTTGATGAACGGTGAGTGATGTGTTCCCCCTCATTAGTGAGTTTGCGCAGTCAAAACTTTTGTGAGGCACTGAGGGGCATGGCTAAATGCTCCCTGACAGGCATCCAGTCGAGGGATAGTTAGGCAGCTGATGCTATGGCAGGAAGAAGTCAGAGGAAATCCCCTCACTGTGCACCATGCTCCTAGTCCCAGGGTTATCTGAAAGCAGTGGAGGGGTAACAGAAATGAGTCCCCGGGGCACCGGAGAGAGGGATCAGGTGCAAGCTGCTCTAAGAGGGTACCCTGCGACAAGATCCAGAAGGGTGAGGGGGAGGGGTGGTGGTAGTCAAGGAAAACAACATGCTCCCTCCTGCTCACTCACCTTCTCACTGGTTCAATGGGGTCGACATCTACTGGAGTTAGATCTGGCCCCCTTGTCAGTCCACTCCATGAAGGCCATGATGGCTATAACAATAGTGGCAAGATTACCCCGGGACGTCCAGGGCAGGGACGTTCCCTCCGATGCAGTCTGGACTGCCGGCATTGATCTTCACAGGGCCCAGATATTGCGATCCCACTGGGCTTGTGGTACAGTCCCATGCCCAGACTTACCCCATCTCTCTAGGCTGTCTGAGACAGAGATGCAGTGGGGGGAGGAGAGGCGTGATCCCGGACATGTATGTGAGGATGCACAATCTATCAATAGGAATTTACCTACCACTTTCTTCTGCATTAAAATTGTTGTGGCAGTGTGATGCTGAGAAATTGTTCTACAATTTGTGAATTGCTGTGGGGATTTTGATTTAACAGTTTTGTGTATGGTCCTTGCTTATAGGAGTCTGTGTAGAATGGTGCTTTAGGACAGTGTATGTATTTGCAAACCAAATTAGAGGATGCTAGGTGCTGTGTTTCCTCTTAGCGTGGATTGCCATGTTCTCTTTTTAGTTCATAGAGTGGTCATGAGAGTTAACAGAGAAGGTTAGGGATACATGAACTGCTTTCATGGTTGTATGCAAATGTTGACATGTCCTGTTGTTGGTGTGAAGTGGTGTAGAGTGTCATGGAAGTGCTGGGCTGGACTAGTGGGTGTTGTGAAGGAGTATTATACAAATGTTATTTTTGTTTGGTTTGTTACAATAGGATGGAGTCTACACAGGTGTGTTGTATCCACAGAGTGGTGTCAAAGAAAAACTGGAGAGCTGATATGATCTGTCATAAATTAGTGCTTTTGATTGGTGAAAACTTCATGATGGTAAGCGTTGAATAAGTCAAATATCGTTAATGTATCTTGAAGCTTTCACTCAGTAGATTTATCTCTGAATTGGCTGTGAATTCGGTAAGAATGAGGGATATGATGCAGGGTCGGTTTTACCTTATGAATTTCCTCTTCCTGACCTCAATTCAACACTCAAATCCCTAAAGGTATAAGCAAGACAAATGATGTGATGTGGTGATGAATTAATGTTTGATACAGAGCTTCAAGATACCTTTTGCACATCATCTTACATTTATTGAGATACTTGGAAGAACTAGGGGTGTGGCTGTCATGTTCCATCACATCCCCATTCCTGATCAGAATTCAACAATATTTGAACAGATTTGTAATCTCCCATGTCGCAACCATCCTCACTCTTACTCTAGAAATCATATTAAGGAATTCTGGATTTTAGACAGGCATTTGTGACAATATTCCATTAAATACCTATAGAAGACCCTACTGAAAATTTCAATGGTACACCCATTGATCTACTGTCAACAGTTTCTACAATTCTTAAGTCATTTAATTGCTTTTAATGAGTAATTTTTGTGAAGGCTATAGACTATTGAGTAATAATCAAGAGGGTTTATGGTCCCATTTTGATACAGAACTTGTCTTTGCATGGGTTCTCGACAATTTGCATATGACTCTGGCTGAGGATGCAGCAAGTGAGCTGATTCCACTCTCGAGTGTTGAAAACTGTCAACCAGGGCATCCTACAGCATGTACAGGAGGAGACAGGCACCTGAAGGTTGGTCCATGAATCATTTAGCTCTTTCCAGAGAGCTTGCACCTGTAGAATATTTCCATGTTGGCCATTCATGTACTCATGTTTATTCAGCATCTACATGGAACCAATGGTTAGGCTGATCTCATGTATTGGTGTTCTCTATCTATGCTGATACTCTGTTTTTCATTAAGATGAAAGGGGAATTGTGCTGATACCACCAACATATTTTAATTACCTACAGAATATATACTGGTGGATAGAATCTAATTGGATGACGTTAAACTTCACCAAAACTGTATATACTGAAATGAGAACTTGAGAACTCTTGCTGTCAGGCTTTCTGGTCAACTTATGTTGGAACTTGCCTTGTCCAAATAGTAAGGATCTTGAGATTTAAATTTTGGATAATATAGAAAACACTTTACTAACATTATTACCCTTTGTAAATGTCCAGAGGGAAGCAGGGTGTGGGGAAGGAAGATGGCGAACTAGTGCTGCCGGAGTCTCGCAGCTCCGCAAAGCTCACAGCTGGCGATGTTGAAATGGCGTGGGTGATGTGAGGGTTAGGCTTACCTTCACGTACTGCATACCCATGGGGGATGCAGGATCAGTCAAGGATATCCAGATTTTACTGATTTCAATGTTGACGACACAGATGCTTGGATCCGGGGGTAATCTCTGGCAATACTGGCAGACATCGAGGGGAGTCTGTTTGCCAGTCAGCTAGCTCCCTCTGCTCTTTGGAATTGGTAATCTACTGGTCACGTCTTTTCACACAAGGAACAGCACTAAGGTGCAGAATGGCGCCCCCGAAGAACACGGCGAAAACAACCGGCACTACCCGATTACAAGCCCCCCCTGCAGGGAGAGGACAGCTCGAAGAGCAGAAAAAAAGTTGCTCCGACAAAAACGGGCAGACCTGCATTACGGCTCGTAGAGGCAGGTAAGGCGGCTGAGCTATTTTCAGATCTTGAGCTCCGCATCCAAACAGCGGATGCTATTGTATTTACTTCGCTACTTTCCAGCTTGACTACTAAAGAAACAGAGACTGACTCTGCTGAGAGCAAGCTATCGCCGGACTCTGCTGAGAGTCTTGAAGAGGAGCCTGAAGGTGGGGGCGAGCTGCTTACAGTGCTGGACCAGGGGACAAGTGTGGACTTGGGAGATTTGGGGTAGTCATTGGCTACTCAGGCAGAGATTACTATAGAAATGCCTGCTACGAGCGGCTCTGGCATTGAAGGAGATGGACAGCATATTAATGCTGAAATTACCGGGGAGATTAATGGAGAAAACCCCTACAGCACCTCCCCAAACTGAGAAGTGTTTAGCCCCATGGCCGTTAGGTCTAAAGATGATACTCAAACAGGTCAAAGGCGCCAAGGCAATTCTGCTGGTCAAAGTGAGGCGACTGTGAAATCGGGGAATAATAGCTTAAATACGCCCGGAAGGGTAGTGGCAGAGGTGGCCGAGGCTGTAACCTTAAGGAGCTACCAAGAGGATTCTCTTAAGTCCCATAGTACGTTAGGGGGAAACCAAAGTAAAAAGGATAATAGGGGAAAACCCCTTAAAGTTACTAAACCTCATAAGCAATCTATTGACCTGAAAGGGGGTGGCCTGTACAAGAGATCTTGAGCCCACCGAGGTGGTGGATTAGAGAACAGTCCACTCAGGAAATGGGTACAGGCAAAGGGAGAGGTCAGGGCATTGATCTCTCGCTTGTCGGGCTCTGGCTCAGCAAGGGGTCAAGGTGCGGGGAGCACAGCTAGTATTGAAAATAACGAGAGTAGTGTGGAGCAAGAAACATCCCGACCTCTCCAACTTATCCCCTAACTAAATCAGCAGGGTACTCTATTCAGAGCAGCTTAGATAGTTAGCCCGGACCCGGCGTGGAGCTGGCTAGCAAGGCACAGAGAGTCTCTCTGGGAGCCGAGATTGGGATGGTAGAATAACAGTTTGTGACGAAGGAGCCTTCGCTGACCCACTTAAAGCGACAGAGGCTTAAGTGTTTCTGCAGGAACCTGCAAGACAGAAAGTCATTAAAGATGGAAAGCCATTATTCTTTGGTTCGGACTTGTAGGCCAAGCTGGTACTAACAAAATGGCAGAAGGCTTGAACACTTGATGGATTGATTGGAATATGATGGATCTTATCTTGCATTTTGCATCTTGTATGCTGAGTCCTTTCTTTTTTGACATTTTGTTTATTAATCTCTGTTGAAGGGGACATGGGGTTGGGGGAAAAGTTGGTTACAGGTAGAATTGTATGGAAAACTAGGCCTGGATGGTTAAGGGGGTATTAAGGGGGTAAGCCAGCTCATATCCCTTTTTCCTTTTTTAAGCTTATGAGGGGCCAGCTGGGGCCGGGCTTTGTGGGGCGCAGAGAAGTAAGCTGCTATTTTCAGCGGCAGCTGTTTGGGGGAGAGTGATTCCTTCTTTAGGAAACAGGGAATAGGTAGGATGGTTTCAAGGAGGGGGTGAAGGGTATTCCCGGGAGGGAGTGGGGTATAAAAAGGGAAAATGTCTAAAAGAAGGTTTACAGTCTTTTTTCAGGTGGAGGGAGCTCAGGGGCTACTATTTTCTGGTTTTGAGGTTTTCTAATTGAATTAAAAAGCTATGGCAATGATCAGGTGTTTACCTTGGAATGTGTCTGGACTGAATAGGGGGCCTAAAAGACAATTAGTGCGGGAAGAGCTTAAGGCATATAGACCTCATTTATTACTATCAACAGAAACACACTTAGCATACAAGGTTCAGGGCTTTTTGGATCAGTTGGGTTTTCAGAATATAGTATCTACCTCCCAGAACGTATCAATCAGAGGGACGGCTATATTAGTGTCTAAAACATTGCTCAAATTGAAATTAATACTGTGAGATATGTTTTTTTGCGTTTTATATGGTTGCAATGTCGATCATCTGACTATATTTGATGATATTTGTTTAGAATTAGTGGCATGGCAGGGGTTTGTGGTTTAAATGGGAGATTTTAATTGTGTTATTAACTATGGTATGGATTCCACTAGCCGGCCACTTGCCCTAAGAATGATGAAGGTGAGAGCTTCTATCTTAGAACTAGGGCGATTATATTCACTGCAGGATGTATGGTGCTTTTTGTATCCAAATAAGCCAGGATATGCGTACTACTCAGCGCCACATCGGCAGTACTCAAGGATTGATATGGCCTGGGTTTCAGATGCTATTCTTACAGGGGCAGATATGGAGATATGTCCCAGGATACATCTGATCACAACCCCATTATTTTTTCTTTTCGGGCTAATTCCACTCCTAAAGTTCTTTGCTTATTTACCTTTCCACGGTATTTGGTTACAGATTCTCAGTTTCTGGTTTTTATCTCCAAAAAAATGTCAGAATATCTTACAGACAATATAGGGTCTGCCCCGCTCTGGGTTGTATGGGATGCTATGAAAGCATTTATTAGGGGAGTCACTCAGCAATTCGTTCACCAACAGAACAGGGAGCGGGAGAGACAAACTAAAGATGCTTATCAAAAGCTTATCAGTTGTGAACTTCAGCATGCCGATACCATTTGTCTCCAAAAACCAGACCAGGAGGTTCTGTATGTTTCTCTTTTGGAGCAGAAGGCAGTGATAAATAGGGTTTAAAAGAAAAAGTAGTGGCTTGCTTTATTAAACATAAGACACTACAATATGAATATGGGAGTAGGATAGGGAAAGTTCTAGCTCATCAACTTATGGATAACCATTTTAAAACCAAGATTAAGGCTATAAAAGGCGAGCGAGTTTTCCATTTTCTTTCAGCAATTGTATTCTCCATATCCAGCACAAGGCTTAACCAATATGCAGCGCTACTTACAAGGGAGCAATTTGCTGACTCTGACAGAAGAAGACTCTATGTTACTAGAGCAGGAGACTAAAATAGAGGACGTTTTGGAGGCGATAGAGGGGCTATCAACAGGGAAGGCAACAGGGAATGATGCTCTCCTGGCAGAGCTTTATAAGTGTTGCAAAAGCCTCCTGGCCCCAGTTTTGCAGGATGTAATTTCTCAAGTAGGGATCACGTGATGAGTTCCAGATTCATGGAATATGGCTAACATAATCCTTTTTTTTTAAAAAAAGGATAAGGATCCAGAGGAACGGGCCTCATACAGCCCAATTACTTTAATCAAAGCAGAATGCAAAGAAGTTTGCTAAGATATTGGCCACCTGGTTAGCTCCAGTGATGGCCAGCCTGGTTTCCCTCAATCTGGAACCTGGTAAGATTTGGACACAACGCCAACATACCAACTGCAACTCCAGCAACCTTGTGCACCTCATAACATGTCCATGCGGGCTTCGCTATGTGGGCATGACAACCCTAAAGTCAGGACCAGAGTGGGTGAACACAGAAGCACGATCAGGTGTAGCGATTCTGGGTGTGGGTTGCTAATCGTCTGTTCCCCGTGACATCAGGTGTGGCAAAAACATCAGCAGACTGCCAGACCACTTTCAGACGGCACACCACACCCCCAATGACATGTCATGGACCGTCATTGAGCAGTTCGACATTAACCAAACAGACAATGATCGGATCCTTCACACAAAAGAACAGAGATGGATCTACGCCTCTCAACCCAGCAATTGGGCTTGGGCCTGAATGACTCCATACCCTGGAGTTCACTGAAAACATGAATCCCCCATATGTAACTCTATTCTTGATTCCCCTCCGATTTATATGTCTCGCTGTTGTTCTATGTCACTAGCCAGTTACTACACCTGGCTTTATAGTTTTTATACAATTTTAAATAAGCGCTTGCATCTTCACCATTAGCGCCCTTAAATGTCTTAACACCTGTACACTAATCTATGTACATCGGGTACAGCCTAATTAGTTACACCCAATGCGCAGGCGCCCGCAACTGCACCGTGCATGTCCGCACCTGGACACACTCTTCGCTCGCGCTTGGGCAGTACATTGCTTACAGCCCACTGAGTCACACCCAAGGCGCCGGCGCCCTTAACCGGCACGTGAATGCTCACTCTGCATAGACATGACTCAGAGCGTCCTCGCACAGTCTGTTTTCTCTGTCCTTGTCCACACAGGTGATCTGAATGATCCAGACAATACTTAAGGCCCTAACACAGCTTAGTGCAGTCTTACGTAGACCGCAGAGACAACAAGAGGTTCAACGCTGATGCAGACCGGAAATGTTGTGAGGAAATAGAGCGCTTCAGCTACAAACCAGGTAAGCACTCTCTCCACAGGTCCCTAACCCCCTGAGGCCCTTTATCTCCCCAGAGTCCATTCCTCTGCCGGAGTACTCCATGGGGCCAATGTGTCAACTAGCCAACGTGAGGATTGATTTCCTTTCATGCACCTACCACTGCGTTGTTTGTGTTGATATGCCTACGATGTCTAGCCCACCACAAACTGCATATATCTATGATAACTTTCACCATAGCCATACCAACAATATGGCTACACCATTTGCCGCTTATTTATCGTCTACACAGCACAATAGATATCGGCAATCCCAAAGTGTTTTGCAAATATGATACCATACTAAGACTCTCCCCTGTATGTTTGTATTGTCATACTTGTTGTATGTCTAGTAATGCTCTAGAGGGAATCCCCCTCACACATCCTATAAAGCACCTTAGCGAGTGCTACACATTTCTCTAAATCACACATTCACTTAAAATTAAGTATTCTGCACCTTCACTATTTTTTGGTCCTGAGGAAAGCCAGTTTTAATCATAAAGTCCTGGCTGAAACATGTAGACCACACCTGGATGTAGGAGACCCTAATTAAAACTCCACTAACATCCAACAGCCTTTTTAATGCTAACAGTGACCCATTTATTAAAATATAATTTACCCTCGGGTACTGGGATCCCTGTATAGCTTTTAAACTTTCACCTTCACATCACTACACTGCACAGTCAGTAACATACCTGCTCCGCTGTATTCAGACGTCGAAGCACAACTGGGACACATTCGGTGTCACTGGGTGGGCCCGATGATGAAGCATGCCACCAACTAGGTTGGTGGGTGAGGACTTCATGAACAAACATAAGGTTTTGTACTCTACTTTACAGTTCTGAGTCTATCTAAATTCGCAAATAGGCTAGTTCTTATTGATTTCACATATAATCCCTGGGGATATGGACTAGCTACCTTGTCCTCTCTCTCTCTTTTGATAGTGATAGAGCCTGGTTTCTCCCCAGCAGCATGGGTTTATTCCTGGGAGAAATTCCACTGCCCATGTTAACACGACAAGAGCAGCTTTTGATGCAGCGGGGAAGCTAAAAACTGAACTAGGCATGGTCCTATTGGATGCTGAAAAGGCATTCGACCGGGTGGCCTGGGAGTATCTCTGGGCAACACTCACTGCATTTGGGGTTAAGGCAAATTTCCTGAAACTGGTTGAGGCTATACTGCAGTATTCAATTGTTCAATCCTCCCTTTTTCTATCCGGTGCGATAGGCGGCAGGGCTGTCTCCACTCCCCTCTTTTATTTGCTCTTTATATAGAATCATTCATTTGAGCACTGCTGGCTAACAATCTGATTTGCCCGTTGATTATTGAAGGGCGTCCCCTCACACTTACGGCATATATGTCATTGATATAGCTATTTTTATGGAGAAGCCAAAGGAAGCTATAGAAAATATTAACAGAGAGGCTAAGTAGTTTGGATACTTCTCCGGCTATGAGCTGAATAGCAATAAAACTCAAGTTCTGCTTAACTTTCAGGCAGAAGTTCGATTGAAGGGGCTTTTCCGAGGGTTACATTTCTGGGGGTACAGAATACCTCTAAAGTCAAGCTTATACATGCGCTTAATTATGTCTCTTTATTATCCACAGTTACTAAACATTGAAGGTGTGGCATAAGCTTCCCCTGAGCATCTTGGGTAGATGCAATGTTATAAAAATGGAGATTCTTTCCAAGTTTCTTTATCTTTTTAGGTCCATCCCACTTCAAATTACTAATTTTTTTTTTTTTTAAAAGCTAGATGGGGTTTTGAGCAGCTTCATTTGGGGCTAAAAGAAGTCTAGACACACTATTGGATTGATGAAGCTCACTTATAATCAAGGTGGCTTGGATCGCCCTGGTTTTAAACTTTATTTTTGGGCTGCTTTTGTTATCGCTTATGCAGTCTTCAGAGCCCTGAACAAACACATTTTTGGCATTGGCTGTTTCTTGAGGTAGAGAGCCAGATGCTCTTATATCGAATTAATGACCCAAATTATTTGAAGCTGGTATGGTTTAAGACTGTAAGGGATTGTGTACATTTATGGCAGGGCATTACAGTTAGATTCTCTCTATCTTTTGTACATAGCAGACTCTCTCTTTGGGGAAACCCAATGCTGCCTGGAATTTTTCAGGATGGTACGGCTCGTCAATGGGCTAGGTCTGGGGTGCATTCCATGGGCCAACTATATGACTGTAATGGTTTTATTGCGAGTATGTCGTTTTCTAACTCCTAAAACTCAAAGAGCCGGGCACTAAATGTATCATTTTGTTCTTAGCTGACTTCATTAGTCGAGATATCGTTGAAGAAATGCTTGAATATAAACACATGTGAGTGCCGAGTTGGCAGCATTACGATTATTTTGGGTGATACTTTTGCCACGGAACACTTTGTGCACTGGGGATAGCATGCATGAATACGAGCTTGCACAATATGTTGGCTTATAAGGTTCTTGAAGTTTTAGAATGATTAAGTTTTGTATTATATTATATATGTTTTTCATGATTTGATGTTTATTGAGATATGATTTGAGATATGACTGTTAATTGATATACATATCACTATACTTAGTTTCAGCTGATGGTCCCTGATGAAGGTCTTGAATGACCGAAATGCATTGGACATGAAGTGATAATAATTGTGAAGAAAATCAGCATAAATGAAAAATGAACTTTTCAAAAACCTATGAATGAAATAAATTCAAAAATAAGTTTCAATTCATTTGTTGAGTGAACGTTGGATGAATTCTGGGATAACCAGAAGTACTAATGAGCTGTGCACCAGGGGATGCTCTCACGCTTTGATGGGAAGCACGACTTTGCCATTGTAATGGTTTTAAGACATTCGAGAATCTCCAACTGATATTTGACATCCCACAATGTCTGTTTCTAAAATATTTACAGGTTAGGGAGTACTTTGTTAGAAACCTTGCCGTTCGGAGTGTTGTCGGGTCAGATATGTGGGAATGTATGTACGCTCAGAAGAGGTAGGCCATCATCAGTAAGGCATATCAAATTCTCTGCCAAAATAGAGCAGAAGGATGTGAGAAACTGGCGACTAAGTGGAGTGAGATTTTGGGAGAAAATATTACTATTGAGAACATGAAGATTGCTTTAGATATGACTGCCCGATCCGTACACTTCGTAAACTTACGTCTGCAGCAAAATACACCAGAAAGGATTGCCAGATGGTCTCAGGGTGGCGCTGGATGGGGAGGGATTCATGGAGGGATGCGTCAAAATTGCCCTAAATGCAGGCTATATGCGGCTGGCATTGTTCATATGTTTTTTAGGTGTCCTGCCTTAAAGTTTTTTGGGGATAAGATATTAGTAGCAATCAGCTATAGACTTTTTTTTTTTACTTTATTTTTGTTGTAGGGAGTACACGAATATCATCAGCCCTAACAATGGTATTATCATTCAATCTCCAAGGCTATATATAGGTTAAACCTTGTCACACGGCCCTTCAGCCCAAATCCCGGAGGCCGGGCGGCGTAGCTTTAATCATTCCCAGTAGCAGTTTGCTTATACATCCATTCGGGCTTTTCATGTCTAGGCAGATCCCTGCATTTTATACTTTTATCCCCTCCCTCCCCCCCCAACTGTATTCTGTAAAACCAAGAAAACAGTCCCCAACTTGGAGCTTGCCACATCGTATCCTTCCAAGCACCTTAATGTGTAGTCATTGATCACCATATCCAGAGTCTCGCCCTCCCACCCCCCCTCCCAACAGTACTCCTTAGCACAGCACATTGCACATCCCTTCGGCTGCCCCTTGGCACTTCTTAACTCCCCTATCTATGTCCTTACGAGGTCATGTTTGGTCTCAGTCCAACCTTTTACCCACATTATCCCGCTTATTGCCTCTCACTGTCCCGCTTCAAGCCCATGATATTGTCTCCATTTGGTCCACACCCTTCTGAACTTCTTGGGGCAGCCTCTCGCCTTATATGTCACCCTCTCTGCTACCATGTAAAGATCCAAACCCCTTCTCCATTCCTCTATCTCTGGTGTTTCTGTGGCTCCCCAGTACTTTGCTATGTCCCGCTTAGCCACCACTAGTGCAAATACCAGGAATATGAGTTGCGGGCGTGGCAGGTCCACCTCGTTTGTCATGCCCAGCAATGTTAACTTTGGGTCCCGTACCAGCTCTATGCCTAAAACCTCTCCCAATTCCGTGAAGATGTGTGCCCAGTATACTCGTATTTTTTCACAGGACCATATGGTGTGATAGAAGTCCCCTCGTTGTTGCCGACATCTGAGGCACGTGGGGTCGGTTATTTTCCCGGTCTTGAGGAGGCGTACTCTATCGAAGTAGGTCCTATGGAGCACATTCAGTTGAATGAGCCGTAGCCGTGACTTGATCGCAACCTCCCGGGGGTGCATCAGGACCATCTCCCAATCCAAGTCTTCCATCTCCCCCACCTCCGCCTCCCATATCCCTCTCAGTTTCAGTAGGTCACCCAACATGTGGTTCGTTAGCGTCTTATATGTGAGGGAGACCGCCTGATGAACCATCTGTTCCTGGAGAAGTCTACCTTCTAGTGGAGCGTATTCCGGTATGTCTGCTAGTGTAACATTTTGGGCCCTCCACGCATGAGCGAACTGAGTGTGTTTAAACAGTTGTGAACGATGTAATCCAAATTCCATCTGTAGCATGTGAAATGATTTCAAGTCACCCCTGCATATCACATCCCCAATATGTGAAATACCTATGTCGTCCCACCGTTGGAACCCCTTTAGTTTCTTTATTTCCGTCAGCCATTGGCAATGCCAAAGCGGCGTCTGACATGTCAGTCTTCCCTCCCAGCCCATGCGTTTCGTGGCTCGTGTCCACGCCCTCAGAGTGATTGTTGTAGCCGGTAGGAGCGACCTCCACACCTTTCCCCCGTATAGGTAGTAAAGTATATTATGAGGTGACAGCTTATGCCTCTCCAGCGCATAAGTCGGGTGGTCTACTGGGGTGTGTATCCAGTCATTGATGGGTGTCAGGTGTTCCGCCCAGTAATACGCCTCTAGGTTGGGCAGTGAGATCCCCCCCACTATACTGGTGTCATTGGAGTGTTTGGAGGGCAATTTGTGGTTGCTTCCCCAGCCACAGGAACAAACGGAGGTCTGCATGTATTTTGGAGATTGTGGTGGTCGGGAGTGGGTAGTACTCATTCTGGAGTGCATAAAGGAACTTGGGGAGAGTAATCATCTTATACATGGCCGCCCTGCCTAGTAGGGTGAGCGGCAGTTGCCTCCACCTGGTCATGTTCTCAAGAGCGTCCGTCATTACTCGTTCTACGTTATTGCGGAATGAAAGTGCCCTATCTAGAGTAATATATATGCCTAGGTACTGAAAGCCATCTGCGGTAGTGAGCAGCTGCTCGGGTATGGCCCCCCAGTTGTGAGCCCCCCATGGTTCGTAGAGAACTGACTTATTCCAATTGATGGTGTGACCCGCCCTCGCTCCAAAGCCTTCCAGTTCCCTGAACAGCGCCGGGATCGAGCTCTCGGGTTTGGTAATGTATAGTAACACGTCATCGGCGTACAATGATATTTTTTCTTGTGCACCCCCTAACGTGTCCCACGTGAAGCCGCTGATGTCTGAGTTCTGCCTGACCCTGGCCGCCAGTACCTCGATCGTTAGCGTAAATAGAAGAGGGGACAGTGGGCACCCCTGTCTCGTTTTCCTGGAGATCTGGAACTCTCGGGATAGTCGGCCATTCAACCTGAAGCGTGCTTTCGGTGCCGTGTATAATAGCCTTATCCACCCCTGGAATTTTGGGCCTACACCGAACCGCTGTAGTGCTGCCATGAGAAAGGGCTAGTGTACTGCATCGAACGCTTTTTCAGCGTCTAAGGATAGAAACCAGTGGGGTTCCTCTCTGTCCTTAACTACTTGGAGCCAATTGTGCGTGCGTCTAAGGTTCAGCTTAGTCGCTCTGTCTGGTAGGAATCCGGATTGGTCCGCGTGTATGAGATCCGGAAGCACCGATCTCAGGCGTATCGCCAGGACCGTAGCTAGAATTTTCACCTCCATGTTTAGGAGGGAGATGGGGCGGTAGGAGGCACATTCGTCCTTGGGCTTTCCCTGTTTGTGGATTGGGACTATAGTGGCCAGTGTGAGGTCTGGTGGTAGGCGGCCTTCCCGGTAGGAGGCAGCGTACAGGGCTTTGAGGTGGCGCGCCAATAGATCCGAGGTGCGCTTAAAAAATTCCGCTGGGAACCCATTTGGTCCCAGCGTTTTCCCTGTTTTAAGTTTGTTTATGGCATCCGATATCTCGTCGAGTGTGATTTCCGCCTCTAGCGTTGAGCTGGTGTCGGCAGTCAGTGTAGGTAGATCAACCTCTCCAATGTATTGAAGTGCCTCTTCCTCCGTCCCGAGTTCCCGTGCTGTGTAGAAGCGTGCGTAGTGGGACGCAAAAGCGTCGGCTATCTCCCTTTCAGTATACACCAGGTCTCCGTCTAACTTCCTAATCTGGTCCACCCATCTTGCTGCCCTCTCCTTCCTGCTTAACCAGGCTAGGAGTTTCCCCGACTTGTCCCCTATGTCGTACAACCTATGTAGAGTTGCCAGGGATTGTGTCCGTGCCTCATTGGAGACTATCTCCCTATACTCCCGCTGTTTGTCTAGCAGTCGTCTCAGGGTATTCTCCTCTTTATGTGTCTGGTATTCTTCTTCTAAGTGCAGTATCGTGTTTTCTAGTTCCGTTGTCTCTGCGAGTTGATTCCTCCGTTCTGCCCTCAACCTACTCTGTGCCCTGTCCCTGAGGACCGGTTTCAGTGCCTCCCAGAAGGTTGAGCCGGAGTCGACTGAGCCTTCGTTCTCTGCCACGTAGACTTTGATGTCGGCCCTAAGTCCTTGTGCTATCTCTGGCTTTTGGAGATCCCAGGCTGCCAGACTCCACTCTGAGCCTCCCTTTCCCCTTTCAGACCCCACCTTTGCGTATAATGGCGAGTGGTCCGAGATTCCTCTCGCTTTATACGCCACCTCGTCGCCCGCAGCGAGGTAATGCCTAGCCATAAATATGTAGTCTAATCTTGAGAATACTCTATGTGCCCCAGAATAGAAGGAGTATGCCTCTTGAGCAGGGTGGCGCCACCGCCAGACGTCCGTGAAACCCAGGCCGGTCATGTGTTGCGACAGTGCTGTCGGTGCCCCCCCTCTGCGAGGTGGCCCTGTATGGTCTAGCTCCTCTGACATTACGTCGTTAAAGTCTCCACCCACTATTTGGATCGTGTCTGCTGTTTCTAGGATGATGGAAGCGATTGCTTTGAGTGTCCGCGCCTGTAGTTTTGGTGGGGCGTATACCGAGATCACTGTGTATGTTTGCCTCTCCCATAATCCCTGTACCCCTGCATAGGTGCCCTGCGGGTCTATCCATGTGCGTGTCTTGTTGAACGGGAGTGATTTATTTATCAGCACAGCTACTCCCCTCGAATCGGTCGTGTATCCCGCGTGTGCCAGAACCGTGTATCTCCCTCTTGCTATAAACGCACATTTCTCCCCTCTTAGGTGAGTCTCTTGTAGGAGGACAAAGTCCGGGGCCACCCTCTTGATATATGCGTTTACCAGCCCCCTCTTAATTCTAGAACCCAGGCCGTTGACATTCCATGTGAGGAGTGACACCCCCCTGCCTTCCTGAGGCGGGTCAGTTAGTGTATCTGCCATGGTGTGGGGTGATTCTTATGTTCCGTGGATATCCAGGATATGTGTAAATAGTGGTGCTTCAGCTCGTACGATCGTGGCCGCCCCCCCCGTCTCCCCCCCTGCCCCAACTTGTTGAATTCTTCCCCCCTGCATCCCCCCCGTCCAGTCTCATCCCCCCTGAGGGCCGAGCTTTCAGTAGGAGTCGGTCTGTCGCCCACCCTCTCCCTCCCGCTATTCAGCTTTGTCTCACTGTTCCCGCCCCGGCAGGATGCAGTACAGTACTTTAGCCGGGCGTCGCGCCCAGGCGCAACAGTGAGCAAAAGGTGAAACCTTAAAGAAATGCCTTAAAAACTGTAAACAGAAACCCAAATAAAGATAAAAAAAGTAAGAAGCAAAGGGGTAGTGACAACTTGCGTGCCGCTGTCTTCCCGGCCGACGTTTCCATTAGTCCACTTCAGCTGCATTCATGAGAGCGAATCTTGTGTTGACGTTTCCGCCCCACTCATCTTGTCGGAGTTCTCCTGTTCCAGGTTGCGTATCTCAGTCACCAGGGGGTGGACAGAACTCTGATGACTGGTCAGATCGTCTGCCTCGGCTGCCAAGTCTCTGAGTTCAATACCGTCTTCGTCGTCCCCTTCCGAGCAGGTCTGTGTGCGATCCCCCCGCAATCGCCGGTCAGCTGTGCTGAAGGCCCCCGGAGATTCCGATCTCCCCCTTCTGCCTCCTGCAGATGTGTGTGGACGGTATGGGGTTCCTGTGGTGCGAGTGAATGTCTTTCTGGATTTCCTTCTCTGTTGTTTAGGCAGGTCCCATTGTGTCTTTTCTCTCACGACCTTGTCCAGTTCCTCACGACCAGCCGTTTCTCTGCCAGTGAAGATCGGTCTCTCCTCGAGCCACTGCCATGCGTCCTCCGGGTGATTAAAGAAGATTGCCTTTTCTTTGTAAATGACTTTGAGCTTTGCCGGGAAGAGCAGCATGCAGGTAATGTTCATAGATCTGAGTTTAGTCTTTACCGAGTCAAAGGAGCACTTCTGTTTCTGCACCTCCTGGCTGTAGTCCGGGAAGATCATGACGTTGGTGTTCTCCAACCTGATTTCTCCTAGTTTCCTCGCTTCCCTCAAGATCAAGTCCCTATCTGCAAAGTTGAGGAAGCGTGCGATAACCGGCCTAGGTCTCGCACCCTCCGGAGGCTTCGCCAATAGTGCTCTGTGGGCTCTTTCAATCACGAAGCATGTCGAGAATTGCGCCCCTGGGAAGGTTTCCTTGAGCCAAGTGTGTAGGAACGCCGACATATTGGACCCCTCAATTCCTTCTCGAAAACCTACAAAGCGCAGGTTGTTGCGGCGTGCCCGGTTTTCTGCATCGTCCACCTTCCATAGCAGTTGTCGGTGCGATGCTTGGAGTTCTGCCATCTCCTTCCGGACCGTGGTGATCGCGTCCTCCGCTTCTCCGATGCGTGATTCTGTCTCCGTCACTCTGGCCGAGAGGTTCCTAAAGTCCTGGCGCAGGAGAGTGACTTCCGATCCCACCTCGCCGATCTTGACCTCCAAGGCCGCCCGTGATTCTTGAATGTCCGTTCTTGACGCCTGTATCGCTGCAAGCAGAATCCCAGTGTCGACGGGACCCTCAGATGATGCGTCCGGGTTCCCTCTGACCGGCCGTGGTGCCGCAAAATTGTCCATAGGGCCCTGTTTCAGTGGCTTGGGCGGCGGGTCTTTCCTCCCCATTGTGGCCGAGGTGGGTCGGAATTGCGAGGAAATAGGGGGTACGACTCACCGTGCTAGTGGTATGGTGGCGGTCTTTCTCCCGTCCCCACCTGTGTCCGTGATGCGCCCGGCGTTACTGCCACTCTCCTCCCTCTGAGCGCTACTGCCACTGCCAGATGATCACGGCTATCCTCCAGGGGTGTCCTGGCTAGTACCGTCATTGGCGTAGGTTGTTTCCGCGTCTACCAGTTTTATTGTTGTGCTGTTGGTCTCCGAGAGGTGGGGTTATGGTATGCCGCTGTGTAGTAGCGGTGTCCGCGACTTTCACCGCCCCCGAGTGTGGATCTCTGCTATGGAGACGGCTGCGCTCCAGCTTCCGTCTCTAGATGATGTGTGAGAGGGGGTGCAGCGACATGAGGCCGCTCCGTCTCTGCGTGGCCCCAGGTGAGTCTCTTCCTGTGATTGGATTGTGTCCCAAGCCTCTGGTCCGTCGCGGATGTCACTAGTAGTGTAATGCAGTACTGGCTTCAGCCCTCACGCTCCGCCACCCCTCGTTGTCCCAGGAGTTGTGTGCTTGTCGGGGGGTGTGCGGCCTATCGCCTCCACAGCCGGCTCCTCGGGGTCGCTCACTACCGCATGCGCCCTCTCCGGAGTAGGCTAGACCCTTCCCGGTGCCGGCTTCCGTGTAGTGGATGGTCGGCCGAGTGATATGGCCGCCATCTTGGTAAAGTCACCACCGGATTGCAAGGGGCTCCACACCTTTGTCCACTGCCCTCCCGGTAGCTGCACTGGGTGTCCCACGCACAGTTGAGGTGCGCTGTCTCGCCGGGTGCCACCACTGTATTTCCGCCCGCCGCGGCCCCCTAATCACCCCGTCATGGCTCTGGCGGGTCGCGGAAGCTGCTCCGTGAAGTCGGAGTCCCTTCAATAGCCGCTGCAGCAGGGCCGCTTGTCGACTCCCCGATTCGTGCACCCGATCAGCGCCTCCGGTGTTCTCACTGCGGCCCGCCTCGATGTCCTGGGCAGTCCGCCATCTTGTGGTGTGAGGTCGGGCACCGGTATCCCGCACAGCCTAGGGTAATCGGTACGCTATGTGCGGTACCCCGGTGTCCAAGCACCGCAGGATTGAGCCGTCGCTGGGTCGGTGGCACAGGACCCGCGGCGCCCTCCTCGGCCTCCCGGACCCTGATCTCATTGCGGGTCCGCCATGTTGGTTTGCTGGGTCGTCCGCCGGCCGCTGCTACAAACTTCAAATTTGGGGCTCTGGAGTCGCCAAGACCTCCCACTGTCTCGTGGACTCGCTTCTGTGCTGTCCGCCACACGTTACTTTGCGGTTTAGTGATCCGTGGCAGTATTTAATGTCGGATTTTGTCCTCGTCGGCCGGGAGCCCCCGGACCACACGTCTAACACGGCATGCTGTTAGCCACGCCCCCCAATCAGCTATAGACTTAGCGGGGACATCCCACTATCAACATCAGAAAAGATGTTAGGGTATAAAGAAGGCTGTGGCCGGAACAGGCCTATATTGACAAATATGCTGGTGGCTGCGCGGTTGTAGATAGCTAGTGCCTGGATCTCTCCGAAACCCCCTACGGAGATGGAACTGTGGCTAATTCTTTAAAAAACTGGGGAAAGAGAAAAAGCGCTGGCCAAGACAAGGGGTATACAAGCTTTACGAATGTATAGGTCCATATGGGGCTGCTTAGAAGAGTTGTAAAATATTTGGTTAACCCCCGTTGAATGTTATAAGAAGAGCTCCTATTGCTTTTGCTTGTGTTTGTTTTGCCTTTTTTTATAGTATGCTTTGCTTTCTTGCTTTTGACTGTACTTCTTTTTCAAAATAAAAAACATTCAAAAAAAAAGTAAATGCCTAGAACCCCAATAAAGCCACGAGTAAAGTGGAGATGATGTATATGTTCTCCACCATGATACCACATACTTTCTACAATCTTCTAGTCAGAATGTTGCTCACTGCATTATGGACAACGATGCTCAAGGACTCATTGATTTGGAGCGCACAGCAGCTTAATCAGAGAACAATCAGTAAACAGAGAAGAAAAATTAGAAAAGGCAACAATAGCATTCAGATTTGCATCCACTGACATCAAGCTCTGCATGTGTAAGTTAAATATTGCAAATACTAGGTGAAGAGATCCATTTGCGGCTGTTGTTATTTTGAAGTGCTTTTGGCAGATATTGTAAAAATCCAATAAATCCTAAATTGTCCACCAAACATAAGCCTCTCAAAAATACGTGCAACTGCAGATTCCACAAGTGTCTCACTGGATAAGGAAGGACACTAAAGCATTACTCCTGCATGCTACTAGTTGGTGTATGCTGCTCTATGCCTGCTTCCTTCTCCTCCAGAAATGATGACTGGAGGTGCATATAAGCGCCACTCATGCTTGCACACATCAGTTCCTTCCTTTCTGCACCTTCAGACATGGATCCAAAACTGTACTCCTTTCGTGTAGAACGGGATTGTTTATGAATTGTTCAGCTCAAACTTTTTCACGCATGCAAGGAAAATGTCTTCTCCTAAAAAACTTTGTCTAAACCTTGCAGGGAATGTCACCAAAAAATATCTGTGACAGATGCCCATGAGGAGGGTGCTTATGATATTTGGGGTCAGAGCACAACTCCAACACCTGCAAATCCTGTACCCAGATGACCACAAAGGCCATGTGGGATAGCAAAGAACCACAACATTCCATGCCCTTCCCAGTCAAAGTTGAGAGTAAGGTTCCATTCCTGCTGCTGGTATCGTTCACGTTGCAGATCTTCATCACTGTCGAAGTCTGCAGATAAGTCAATGAAAAAGCATAAGTCCGAGCAGGATTCAGCCCTTTCCCACCATTCTCAATTTCCAAAGAAAGTGTGAGGGTGTAACCGTGCCACCCAGGCTCACTGCCAATCCGCTGAGGAGCTGATTCTAATTCTGGTCAACAATGTTGCAGCAAATCGAGGCCTTTAGGGAGGCCATGCTGTGCACCTTTGGTGAGCTTTCAGCTCTGTTTGGCGCAGCTTTGGTCCCACGAATCTGCAAGGGCCTCCAGTTGGACTACAGCCAGTGGTAGTGATCAGAAGAGCTATGGAGATTATTGACCTGCATCTCTCAATTATGGAGGTCAAACCTGATGTCCTTGTGGAGGCCCTTTTGCCTACCCAGGCATTTACTGAACTTCTTCACACCTTTAATGAAGCCCATATAGTTACGCTCTTTGGTTCTTTTCTGACCCTCCGGCCGACGGAAAGGCCATTCATTGCCACAGTCCATCTCCGGACCCTGACTTTCTCATGCAGAATCCAATGTCAGAGAGCTAGGTGGGTAAGGTGACCACCAGCAAGTTCAGACATAATGTTTTTCCTACTTTCCGTACTGACTGCAAATCGAAATGTGTGAAGGTGTTTGGCAAGTTGATTTTAGCCTCTGACAGCCTTACCCTACGCTCAGCAAATGCCAAATGCCTCCTTGTCAGCTACACCCCTGCATTACGGAACATGGTCGGTCAGCATTACCAGCTATCCCAGAATACTTACAGGTGTCTTTAGCCTAAGCTATTTAGGATGACTGTGGATGCAGCTAAATTTGTTCTCCGTTCTGGCTAGGACATGACTTGTGTAAGGTAATGGGGGAGAGTGTAGTGCTTTAGCACCACACTTGGATGAGGTCCACAGGCTTCTCATGGGATGTCCAGGCATCTTTGATGGATATGTCGTTCGATGGCTCCGCTACTTTGGTGCAAAGGTAGATTCAATCCTAGAGCTGTTCAAAGAGAGCCATGTCACAACTCGCTTCTTCTGCCTTTTCACACCTGCCAGGCAGCTTCCCCAACAATTTGATATATTTGGGGATATTCAAGGGTTTGGCATAGCAACAGTGCCAGATTCTGCCACCAGCATAGCAACCCCTTCAGCCCTTCCAAGATCAAGGCTTTGGCTCCCAACTGCAACATCCAGAACCTCAGGGACAATGCACAGTTCATTCCCCCATCCATTCATCAACAATCTCAAAACTGCTTTGGTGTGTCATTTCCGGTATACAGCCAACCTGTAGGGAGCAGGATCTTCCATTTTCTCCAGAGACGGAAAGACATAAGTTCTGAGAGAGGGATTGTCTAAATTGTCCCCCATCCATGTCTGCACAATCTACACCTTCATGCGTGGCGATTAAGCAGTGAAAGTTGATTCTGGTTGATCTCCCTCCTGAGGTGGTTGATGTTATCCTGGCAGTCAAGTGCCCTTCCTGGAACTCTCATTATGCAGGTCCCTGGGGTAAGTTTATGGTGTGGTGCAGTACCTGTCACACAGATGTGTTACATGCCAAACTGTCAGATGTATCATTGTTTGTTCTCTCTTTGGCCCGCAAGGACTTTCTGTAAGCAATGTAAAGTTTTATTTGACAGCCTTTTCGAACATTTACATTTACCAGATATGCCATCCTTGTTCAAGTCACCGGTTGTAATGATTTTCCTAAAAGGTTAGCAACACATTTCTGTCCAAGCCCTTTAGATGCCTCAGTGGGACTTGAATCTGAGTCTCACTTTTGTCATGTGTACTTCTGAGCCAATGCACTGTTGCCCATTGTGCCCCTGACCTAAAAGAAAGTATTTCTGAATGTGATAACATCCGCTCAGTGGGTGAGTGAGCTTCAGGTACAGTCAGTCCAGCCTCCTTATACAACCTGTTTTTCATGCCAGGTTGTTGTTAAGGACTCGAGCAGCGTTCCTACCAAAGGCGATGACACCTTTTCATGTTAGACAAACAATTACTTTCTAGACCTTCTTTGCTCTGCCTCATCCCTCAAAAGAGGTAGAGAGTCACTATCGCTTAGACAAGGGTTCTCCAAAGTCTGTCCCTGAGGGTCGGATGCATGTCAGCTTTTTAGCATACCCCATTTAGATAAATGTAGTTATCTTAAAAATCTGGCATGGATCTGGCCCTCAAGGATTGACTTTGGAGAACCCAGGCTTAGACCACAAAAGAGCACTGATGGCTCATTCAAAAAGGGCCAAGGCTGCTACCATTGTGTTGGCATGTGGCGTGATTTTCCTAGATATCTATCAGGTGGCTACATGGGAATTAGTGCACACATTCATGAAGCACTACTGTCTCACTACTGTCTTGAAAGTCAGGTCCACCAGGAAGGGTATTTTGCCCATTCTGTCTTGCAGGATATTTTGGTCACAGCAATTTCACAGATCCGTTACCTTGGGAGATACTTCTTTAGTATATATTCACACGGTGAGAAATTCTTGTTAAGAAGTATTTATCAGAAGAACAAATTACTTACCTTTGATAATACTCTTTAGAATGGATACTCAATCTAACTGAACATTCCTGTAAGTCTATATCTAACAGTAAATCTACAGTTGAAAATGGTGAATATCAAAAAAGTGTAAAGTTACACCAGGGTGTACTAGTAAATATGCACATGAGAAGGGCAAACTTATGAAACAATAAGTATTGGGGTCCTAAGTTTTGCTCAGAAGCCTGCAGTCAGTGCTACTGCATTGGGGCGGGGGTTTGTAGAATACCAAGGCTGTTTAGTTTTGATTACATTTCATGGCTAATTAATCCACCACCAGACACTCCCTGCCTTTTATTTCACTTGTTCAGGTTCTTATTCATCAATGCTTTCTTTCTGCCACCGCTGTTCAGCCATATTATTGATCAGCTCCTTAAGTGAACAAAGCTGTTGCTGTGCTGCTGCCAGGATACATTATTTGCATGCTAGGGGGTATGAAGTTTATAGTGTACATTAATTAGTGTCCCGCTGTAACTAAACATGAAATGCGGTGGAAACTCAGTGGGCATGGCCCTAGTTTGTGCAGGCAACGACAGTGGCTGCAGCTGCAGCCGACATTATGCTGAGTTGCGCAGGCATAGGCATAGGAAGCCAGGGAAGTCCAGAGCCCGGGGGGGGGAGGTAAGTGCCTGATACTGCTGTCTTGCCCTGCCAGCTAGCTTTCAGAAGCCAATGTCGATCTGGTTGGATCTCCGGGTCTCACCAGACCTGCCAACACTGTCTCCACTACCATTGTCCTTGAGCCGCGGAAAGGGAAGGGTGGTGGAAGGAAAGAAGCTGGAGGCCTGATGATGTGAGCGCTTGGTTACAAGCAGGCTAGCACAGATACGGCCTTCACGGCTTGAGTTCCCCAATAGGGGGCTCATGCCAGGGGATGGACGCATGCTCAGTGAAAGGGGCCATGTTAGGACTTGGTTCAACTTGCGGCCTCATGCCCCTTAGAACTTCCATCCCTCCCAAGTTCTGCAAAGCTCTACACTGCTTGTCCATATATTAGTTCAACTGCCTCAAGTAGTTCCTACGTTACCCTTCTTCTTATATGGCATTACATGCCCTCTGACCTCTGTAAACTGCCTGAAATCTATCTAAGAGCTCACTGATGTGGATGCCAGCACCACCTCTGCTATCCCCGGCATCATATTAAAATGTGGGCCCTCCAGGAACTTCCCGTAGACTAAAATCAGTTGTACAAGGTCACAAGGCCTTTCACAGGCTAAACCCCCAGCTTCCTCCTAACTGGAAGAGAGCCCCTTGTCCTGTCCATTGGGCTTGTGTCAAGGCTTAGGTCAACAGGCTAAGGGCTTACCCTCGTCCTGGCTCCTATTGATAGGGAAAGCTACCAGGCAACAAGAAAATCATCTTCATCGTCACAGATTGCTGGCCGGCAACTGGCGACAACCATTCCAAGCAATTGCCTTTCCCACAGCTCCAGCCCCAAAAGTAGAGAGTCAGGAAAGACAAGGATGAGGTCTAGAAGGACCAGGGCTCATACCACTGACATCAAACATCAGAAGATCCAAAGTGGCTGCGATGTTGAGCCAATTTCATGCCCTAGCTCCTACATTCCCCTGGCCAACACAAAAATCTGTCTCCCCACAGCTCCTAGGAATCCAATCATGAATATTATTTGAAAATATCGACCTCAGCAAGCAAAGACAATCATGTTCATAATGAGGGGCGATTCCAGGAGGGAGCAACAATTGCAGCTGCTCAAACGCCAACATGCTTTCCCCAAGTCCAGTTTCAGGTTGAGGGGCATGCATCCCCTGCCTCCCCTCATCAGAGAAAAAGGAAAAGATCAGAAATCATGGCATCAAAACCTGGCATCCCCAGCACAAAAAACCACAAAGGACCCTCTGAACCCTCCAACACTGAAACAGGACTGCAAAGTCCGGAGGCTAGCTTCAGTTTTACCTTGCACTGCTTTTAATGAAATAGCACCACTCACCCAAGTGAACGATCATCTGTCGCAACACTCTATTCAGGTCCACAACATGAGACGTACAAACGCTCCCGCATTCACATCACCATGCAACATAGCCTCCTCGGTACACCTTTAGCTTCCTCTAGCCTTTATAAGGAACCAGCAAATGTGCTGCTGGCCCAAAGCACAGTCTTGACCTTGGATCTCTCTCAACCGCCCTTAGACTACGGCAAGCCGCCCATAACTTGTGAATCTCTATGCTTTCTTTCTTTGTGACTGGTTTTCCCTCTTTCTCACCCTCCTCTTTCCCCTTTTGTGTTTGTCTTTCTCCATTGCTCTGGGTCAAAGTCTGATGAGAAAAAATAATTTATGGTCCCCAAAAAATGAGCTTGGGTGGGCCCCACCTACAATCAACTGTTGAAATGAATCATTTCACGAGTAAATATAGGCATTCATATTTACTTTTGTGAATAGATTCCTAAGGGAACAAATTTAATAGCATCTATTTTTGAGAGAATCGGGAGCTATAACACTGTGAGCTAAAAACATCTTCGCTCATAGCACAGACAAGACACAAATAAATGTGGCAGTTTCTCTTGGACATATAGGGGACGACAGGGAGTTGCCCAGGAAGTATGGGAGCACGCACTCTAGTAGGACATGGACAGATTGCCCTGCAGTAATCAATGAATACTCCAAGGCTACAGACAGGATCATGAAATGATGTGCTGAGAAAGTCACATAGCTGGACATGCGCCTGCAAAAATAGCACATGTGCAGGCCAAATTCTTAGTATGGCCTCTTTCAGTGATAGGCACTCCTGTTCATCGACAGTCTTAAATTTCACAATGTGTCTGACTTGTGTTGTCTGCTAATCATGGGTTGCATTTGATGGCAGTCGAAAGTCCCGAATAGCTTTCTCCCCATTTTAAGAGTACAAATGATCACGCTGCAAACAAGCAACTACCGAGAAAATGAATAAATAAATGTAAAAAGACCGCAAGGTGATATGCCCGATTTCTATGTGAAACAAAAAACAATGCGTACCTCATATTGTTAAGAAACTTAACAGTGATGAGTCTGTAATGCGGCCTGCAATTACGCGGTTAATAGTTATTTGCAATATTTTCATGCGCGCTAACCTGCCCAATTGCAAAACTAAATATAAAATCAATGCGTCAGGCACTGCACATTACGGGACCGGCGTGGATATTACGGTGCCAAGGGTTGTTTCTGATCTAATTCATAAATGTAATGAACGAGGCGGGAACAAGAACGCTCACTTATAGAGCATCGCAAACCCATCAAATGAATTATGTTACGCAAACAAGTGCGCGCGGGAAGGGGAAAGAACCAGAGCAGCTGTCAAAGGTGGCTGACAGAATCAAGTATCAAGACGCGCGCTTAGATTGGATTGCACGCCGCATCTTGTTAATCAGCTCTCGATTCCTTCCGCCGTACACTTTCTTGATTATATGAGGTCACGCAAAGGTCCAGTGTCTGCCACAAGCACTAATTAGAGATTCTGATTTCCGCTTATGCAGGTGGTTCCTGTGTTGGAGGTCTCGACGTTTGTTAATTTTGCTCAGGAGGTCTCGACGTTTGTTAATTTTGCTCAGGAGTTGACTGCTCGTGTTAGGTAAAATGAATAAACCTAATGGGGCTGATCACGCGGTTGGTCAGACCGACTGCGTGTAAGATGAGGATGCAGCAGGAAAAGGCATCTAAACAAGACTGGGCGCCCTCGCCTGCACGCTTGACTGTTTGACCTCCATGAACAGGCTGACGTCCACCTTTGACCTCGTGCCATGGAAATGAAACATGGAGTACCTTTTAATGCATGCTAAAAATTGCTGACTGCAGTGAAAGTGGCTGTTAAGTGTCCAGTCTCGAAGGTCTCAAATGCGGGAATTGATGGTTTGCTCTGGCACGATTTTCCTGTGGTAAAAGGGTCAAGTGTAGGGTAGGAAGAAAAATTAGTGCTATGCTATCAGCTTAACACCATGGGACGTGAGGCTTACATTTATCAAGAGACCAGTCATCCTTACATGCCGTGGAGAGTGTGCAGCTTCTGTCAAGCACAGTCGGTATTAGCCATACTTTTAACAGTGAAAGCGAACCTATGTATCTGCAGTATTTTTAACAGCTAGGTTACATTTTGGCTAAAGATGGAAAGTAGCAGGAAGGGATCAATTGTCAGGTATCATTATTCAGGTATCATTATTTCAGAATATTATGTTATATGTAGGCTAAAGTATCCCTCTGCTGTACCATATAAGGATACCTCAAGTCACAGAGGAGTTCTGTTACTGTATAGGTGAACGAGGCCAAAGGCTGAGTTTATTTATAAGTTCATGGAACTCCAAGATGACTTGCTGTATCCCTAATATGTACAGCAAGGGGTAATTTATTCCTTATAATACATGGTCACGGCATCACCATTCCCACAAACCACTTAAATCTTTGGTGTGGTGGTCTTTCATATAAAAGAGATAGGATATTTGTAAACGTGAATAAAATTAGAATCATTAGTGTTTGAAATGGGATTCCTGGTTGGCTGAGGTATGCACCCTAGCCAGGCAGGAACCAACACTCTAGACAGAGTAAACTAGATACACAATAAGATAACCTGTGCTCACCCTCTGATATAGTGGCACAGAGCAGTTAGGCTTAACTTCAAGGCAATGTGTAAAGTATTTGTGCAACACACACAGTAACACAATAAAAACACAACAAACATATTGCGCATAGATTAAAAAAAATAGATCTTTTTATGACTAAAACAAGACCAAGATGACGAAAATCCAATATGTCGAATCTGATATATTCGTGCTAGACCGGGGTAAATCCAAAATTAAGGCTGACTGCGTAGGAGCGCCTGCTGAAGTTTACCTTCTCAAGCTGAGTCAAGAACCCCATTCATGGGGGAGACAGTTGCCAGGAGCAAGTTAAGAGTAGCTTGCGCATATTCTGTGTGCCGCAAAGAATCGGCCAGGAATCGCAGATGGAAGACAGGGCCTTGTGGTTGCAGAAGGCGCAGCTTACTGTGCGAGGAGATGATGTTGCGACGGCTAGCGCTGATCCTTCAAGAGAGCGGTGCATTCCCAGTACGAACGGGCTAGTTCATGGTCACAAAGAGCATAAAACCTTAATTTCAGAGGCCCAGGAGCTGCAGTTGATGAAAACAGCTGCAAAACCCACTTCTGAGGACAAGAGCTTGGAGGGAGCACCTCAGACAAGGGTAGAACTCACAGAAGACATAGTCCAGCAGTACCAGAATAAACATAGGAAGTTTTTTGTGTTACTTCAGAAAACAGGAGGCAAACTAGCAAGCCCTTGGCGATCACTTGGAGGGAAAGTAGAGTCCTTCCAGAAAAGTCAGGGAGCAGCAGGGCCACACGTAGAAAAGCAGTCCTTCCATGAAAGCAGTCCAGTTGAGTTCTTTAAGGAGCACAGAACTCCTTCTGACAGAGGTTCAGTTTAATATTCAGAAGTGTCTGATTTTAAGGGATCAGAGACCCAGTACTTATATCCAAAAGTGCCTTTGATTTGGGGGATGACTTCAAATGAACTCTCTGCACATGTCCCCTTTCAGCCCAGTCCTGTCTGCCAGCCGAGCTATGGGGTGGTAAATCATCCATTGGTGTGGAGACAGAACACTACCTATTCAAATGAATTGGAACTTCGTCTCATCCCGACTGCCCTGAATGACCCATCAGTATCCAGATGAATGCATGTGTAGTTGAGTGTTCTGAGCTGTGGCTGTCTAGAGGGAATGCACAAATGTAGCTGTCACCCAGACCAGCCTTGATGTATATTGTAGACAGGCTTCCAGGCACACAGAGCAGTAAGTGCAAAGGAATGTCCACTTTCTAAAAGTGGAATTTCTTAAATGATAAAGCTAAATCAACCAACACCAGTAAGAAGAATTTATCTATACTATTCCAAAGGTATGAATCATGAAAAAGCTACTCCTCTCTGATAAGGAATTACAGCTTAAAAGATTATTACGGAAATCCCAGTGCAACCCTATGAGGGGAGTAGGCCTCACAGTAATGAAAAATGAAACAGGCTGTTTGCCACTACTAGTCAGTGTCAGGAGGCAGGCCACAGGTCACTAGCCATTAAGGGATCTCTGATGTATGTCAGAGTGGGGGGCAGTAGCCACAGGCGACCTGCTCCCTTTTTTCACTCTCCCTCCCACAAGGTCAAGAGTGATATCCTGAACCTGATCCTTCAACCCGGGTCTGTGCCATTAGGCTGAACATGTACCTGGTAAACCAGGAATTTCTCGGGAGTGCAACTACCCCTCCACCAAGCGGAACACATTCAACATGGGTGGTACAAGAGCCTGTCTGGCGCAGGTCTCCAGCCCTGTGTCCTTTTGACAGAGCTTGGAGCCCCCCGGGCAGTACTGAACTCGCCAGGGTCAGTCTTGGGATGTTCTGATCTCAGAGATGGCATTCCCTGACCCACTGGTCCTCCCACTGTAGTGTAGTTCCGATTTCCCTAATAGGCTCTGCGCATTGGAATAATATACCCAATAGATGTGGCATAGGACTGAGGTCAGTATGCCCCTATAGAGTATATAAAACTTAATTACTTTGTGCCAGCAAACTCAGAGGCCACTAGAAACTTCTTGTAAACAAGAAGGGAGTAGTTTCTGGTAACCGCATAAACATGACAACTTTGTTTCCCTTTAGAGTCGGAACACTCTCAGAATCGAGGAAACAACAGATAACAGTTTCACTCAGCTAATCGTGCATGCTTAGTTTCTTCAGAGTTACACAGAAAGAATAGACAGGCGTTTCACTAAAAGGATTTTTTGAACTGTCTTGTCTCTCGTATAAGAGATATTAACTGTTACAATCGTAAAACAGTATGCGAGATATATTAAGTACAGCGTAAGCAGTAGGAAGAAATAATACTGTGCTAGCATTATCTTTTAGCTATGACACATATATCCATATACATAAATAACATAAGCTAAAAATATGAGTACTCATAAGGTATTTCTCTAACTAGTTCTACCCCAGTGTACCTAACCTAAGTGTAGTACAAGGTAAGAAGTAGGTGATGTATTCTATAGTATGGTATGCTATAGTCTGGTAGAGTATAGTATGTCAAGTCTTGTATGCCAAGAGTCCCTCTAGGTTCTAGTCAGCTCCATACCTTGAGAATGAGAGAGGTGGGAATCTCTTTCCGGGTCTCGAAGTCTAACACCACGCGAAGGGAGTCAGAATACTGAAAGCTGGATTCTCTGCGAGCAGGGATGACAGCGTCTCTTGTCAGTGCGTCAGGCCGGGACACAGGCTCCTCTAAAGTCAAGGTCTCCCCCTACTTGCTTGGGCAAGGGAAGGTATATTTATACCTGGTGTTAGACCCCGCATTTTCGGCGTGAGTCTCCCTTCCATTTTGACGGATTGCCTCCTCTGTTTTGATATGTTTTTGCTGGTTTTATGCTTTGGCACTGTGCCACTGCTAATCAGTGCCACAGTGCACGTGCTCCCTATGTTAAAGTTATGTACTAATTGGTTATTCCATGATTGGGTTATTTGATTTATCTGTCAGCCCCTAGTACAGTGCACGAGGTGTGCCCAGGGCTTGTAAATAAAATGTTGCTGGTGGGCTTGCAGCACTGGTTGTGCCACCCACAGAAGAAGCTTGTAAAGTGGGTCTCAGGCCTGCTATTGCAAGGCCTGTGTGCAGTCTAGCACTGCCATATCGACTTGGCCACGTACACCCACTTGCCAGTCCCTAAACCTTCACTTTGCTTTATATTAGACACCCCTATGGTAGGTCCAAGGGCAGGGTGAAGTACTGCAAAAATAACATAAAGGACTGTACTTACCAACAGCCCAAATCTCATTACCCAATAATCAGTCAGTTTTCAATGCAGAAGGTTCAATCATTTATTAAGCAAAATACTCTATAGAGGAGCTTTTCTAATCCTCACCCATGAGGTGCACGGAGAAGACTGCTGGCTTACAGTCAAAACAGAACATATATAGTTTCAGATCAACACATGAAGTCACCGTAAAAGGAAACACACCACTTGGCCCCCTAGCTCCAGGAAGGGACCATATATGGCACAGCTTGCATAGGAACAAAGGCCTAGCTATCTATTACTGGGGAGGGCAGGAGGGGTGACTCCCTTTCATCTCAGTGCTTGGGAAAGAAGAGGCGGCGCCTTCAGGAATGCTCTAATCACTCCCAAAGCCAGATGTGACCTTGAGTCTAAAACAGTAAAGTAAACAGGCCACCTTCAGCTGCTACCAGTAACTCAGATGAACAGGGAGCTTGAAAACAGCACGTGATCAGCAGGTGATCGCATCCCGTGCTCGAGCACATGTGCTGAAAATGGCATCTGTATAGTCTTGGCCTACTCTGATAGCAGTAAATACACAGGAAAGGAAAAGAGGGTTTCTTCCTAGCAAAAAGACACATATATCAAGCAGAAAGTATACATATAGATACAACATGCTAACATAACATAGGTCCAATACCCCTTATGCACGGGAAAACTAATTTTTATCCCTCAAGGGTGCATTGTAAGTATAAGGTAGGACATGCTCTGATGTGTGTAACAAGTTCTAATAGTGAATTACAGCTATTTTTCGTTTTTCACTATTGAAGGCTACCTGTTCTCATAGACCAGAATGAGCAGCTAGATTATTACATGCCTATAATCCTAACTAACTCAGGGAACATATTAGAAATGTGAATTTAGTATGACTGAACTCAGAATAATAAAATACATCTTTTAGTAAAGTTTATTTTAATATTCTGTGTTTGCAAATACCACTTTTAGAAAGCAGGTGTTTGCTTGCCTAACCATTTGAGCCTGCCTCTGCTGAGTTGTGTATTACTTGTCTGGGTTTGTGAGTGACAGGGCAGGGGGATTCCAGGAGTCAGGCTGGGGCAGCCCAGTGGTGAATAGAGAGATATGCATCTGGATGGGAGGGAGGAGTTGCACCTGGGACCTGAATAGGGCTGGGCCTTACCTCTACAATGGTGGCTCCACCTCCTGTGGCTTGTCTGATGTCTCTGCCCTGCACTTTGAAAGGAGAGGGGGAATCATGTCAACAGAGTGCGCCAGAGCTGTATCTTCCCTCCCCTGTGCTGGCTCCACCTCCTGTGGGGCAGCTGATGTCTCTGCCCTGCACAGTGAAAGGAAGAAGAGAGTCATGTACACAAAGTACTCAGGAACTGGTTTGGACTAAGCAGAGGCCTCTCTGCCTTCAGAGAACAAAGGATTTTGGGGTATAAATACTGGGACCCTGATCCCAAGAAAGTAGATCACTTCTGGACAAGAAACCTTTCTGCCAAGGTGAAGAACCAAGGAAACTGCAGGAGTTGTACTGCCCCTCTGCCAGTGTGCTGTTTGCTGTGTAGGCCTGCAGTGGTTGCTTCATTGCCAAGGAAAGGAGAAGGAACTTTGTAAGGACTTTCATCTACAGAGTATTCTCCAAGGGCTTGAACTGTGCTTGCCTCCTGCTGAAGTCTCAGGGCCAAAAGACTTCACCTCCCGCTCCCTCCTAAATTTCCTTGCTGGGAATACTGACTCCAGTCACTTGCGTGCCCCTGGGAGCTGGAAGCGCGTCACATCGAGAAGAAGCGTGTCACCACCGCAGACGAAATCATCGCCGGAGAAGCGAGCCTTCGTCACATCTCCCTGGAAGCGTGTGTTCATCGAAGCTGCCTGATGTCGCATCACCGGAGAAGCGTGACGCCATCGAGAGAGTCGCCATCGCATCACCGGAGAAGCGCATCGCAGGGCCTGTCGCAGCTCCAAAGTACAGAGTCACCGCAAGGCTGCCAGGGCGTCATTGCATCATCATCTCATCGCCGCATCAAGGGCGCCATCTTGGAGTTCTGGACTTTTTGGTTCCGTCCAGAGGTGTCAGGGATAACACCCGAAGACCCCGGAGTTCCACCTGTCTCGGTGCACAAACAAACAGAAACACGGGCTTCTCGATGGTGGCGTCAAAGACCAAAGGTTTATTACTGCAGGGACACAGAAGTCACAGAAACTACACATGGGCAGTATCTAGGAGCCTGTTCAATTTGTACAAAGAGGGTTGTTCCTTATATACTAAATATTGGGCTTCAGGCAAATTCTTTACATGTTACCACAGTTCTAAACATTCGTGTCTTAAACAATAAATATTTGGCGTTGCACAGGAATCGTCAACAGTATCTGATGTCAAAACATTACGAATGAGGGGTTCCCATTAGTCCATCATAATCCCATGTCAATTCTTCATTCAAGACCCGGACCGCCTCATCGTAAATTTCGTTACCTCCCCCTAATAAAGGCCCAGAAGGAAAGGAGCAGAGCCAGGTGCAGAAGATAGAAAGACAGGATAAGAAATGTTTGTGGGTCGTAAATGGGCACGGTTACCAGCTTCGGCCGCCTAATCATGATCAGGCCAACGAACGCAAGAACCAGTATAGCAGGACTGGCCTCAGGCTGGGGAGGCAGTTCTTGCCGAGTCATGCTGCTACAGCGTTGCTGGCCTAAGGTGCATGTGTCACTCGCAAGGTGAATCGCCGGTTAAGGCCTACGTGTCCTTAATGAAAAAGAGGTCATTGCGTGTCCATTGACTATGTGAGGGCAAGGAATACAAAATGGCTTCCGTGTTCTAAGATGGATGTCATGGGTAAATCACAAATGTGTTGGTAACAGGAGTGCTCTTGTTCGTAGTATAGCGAAAACACCAGGATATACTAAATGGATCATTTGCGGTCTACTGATACCAAAATTACGTATTTACGACAATGTTACAAACACGAGTAAAATCGTCACGGAACCTCAGACCCTCCTTTTGCCCTTACATAGGCAATTACTTAGTCTATATCAGAGTCAGAGTCTAATTCTATGCCCATTAGGTCAGTGACATGTTGTTGTATCATCATCCTGTCTCGTGCCTTTTCTCCTAATGCAGGTGGTTTTCTGAAACAGGTTGCAGCACAGAGACTACACAGAGCGGGACCACATTGGATAATAAGACAGCATGAGAGCAGAAATACTAGGATGACACCAATGACCATCAGAACCTTCCATCCCCACGCTGATATCAGAGTCCAAAACCACTCCATGAAGGACCAGTTTCCCTTATCTACGTGTATAGAGTCGGAAATCTTGTGTAGCTTAGAGATTGCTTCATAGACTGTTGGAGCATTATTTGGAATAAAGACACAGCAGCTCGATTGGATCATTCTGCATACCCCACCTCGATCTGCAAGTATTACGTCTAGAACCATACGGTTCTGTAACGTCATGAGACGATCCGCCTGAAGCTCAGCTGTTAAGTTACTAAGGGCACCAGCAGTTTCTGTAATAGTAGATTCAACTACCCGTGTTAGTTGACGTAGATTTCTACTATTGGCCATAGGCCCCCAAAACGGAATGAAACCTTTGAAAAAGTCTCCAGCTTCTTGACCAGCGGTATCTTCCTTGCTGAAGACACCTCTTGCTATTCTGGTTTTGTGATAATCTGAAGAAGCAGTGTATGTCGGGGGTAACAATCGAGCAATATAACAGGAACCTGAAAAGTCAGCAGGCAGCCATGTATATGCTCTGTCCTGACAGATGAAGTAGGTACCCCTAGCAGTCAGAAAGGCAGGGGAGGAGTTAGACGGAAATACGTAAGTCTCAACGCACTCACTCCTCCCTAGCTGAGCTCTCAGATTTCTCCCATTTCCTTGCAAACAGACCTGACCTCGGTGAGGCACGACCCAAACTGAAGTGGAGCTTTTACGCTTGCTTTCTCCCAAACTAAGGCGATACTCTGTAGAGTTCCAACTCAAATACACCCGTAATTCATCTCTAGGATAAGATGGAGTATTATTGACGTCTTTAATCATGTCAATAATTCCCTGGACTAGAGCTTTGTTGGCTGAGTTGTATTCAGTGGACCGTGGTGGACGTGGAGGATAGGTCTCAAGGGCATATGAAAAAATGGTCTGAAAGGCCTGAAATGATCCATTGTAGCTAAAAGGCAAGACTAGATAGGGAATGCCTTTATCCATAGTGTGAGGTATCAAGCCACACACCCAGCAGTCTGTAGTATTAACTATCAGTTGGTGTTGATGCAAGAGCTGTACAAATGTATTGTTAATAAATTCTGAGCGTCGAGCTTGTTCGTGTTCAGGAAATGAGTGAAAAGAATGCATAGAAGAAACCGTAGAAGTAGTAGGATCAAGGGGAGGTACTGTAGTTACTGGCATAAAAATATAATGTACACCAAAGATGATTCCACCCACCAACGTTATCAAAACAATTAAAAATGTAACTGCACATTGCATTAGAAAGCATTTGCTGTGAAGTATTCTGTACAGTCTATTTCTGCGAACATAAATTACATTTTCTCGTTGTAGCTCAGGAAGCTCCATCTTCTACGACCGTTCGCGACCACTGATGATGTGTACGTAGATGAAAATGCCTCTATCAGCCCTGGGAGTTCCCAGAACTAACAGAAAGATCGACCTTGTGTCTGACCCCCGCAGATTCAACTAGGCACACAGCCACGACCCTACGGCTACCCAGACGGCAAGGCAATTTTAAAATAAAAAAGAAACAATACAAAGTATTAGCAAACTTCCTGGCTGGAGGCAATGTATAGCAAATTCAAATCTGAAAATAGGCAGTTTCCTGCTTTATTTGTCCATATTGCGAGAACGTAAGTTGTATCTCAGTTTTGCAGGAGCTGTCTGATCTGGAAACAATGTATTTTCAGCTGACGTTGCAATGTTCACGTTCGCAGATGGCAAATGTTCTTTTGGTGCAGATGGCAAATGTTCATTGGGTGTGGATGACAAATGTTCAGGGTTCAAAAGAGCAGTTTCAGGAGGAGAGTCAGAATTTGGTGAATCCGCGATCAGTTCTGCATCGCTGAAAGGTATGAACCTGGGGATTTGTTCCGTTTCAGAGGTACCGATTCCTTTTCTTTACCCAGTTGTCGTAAGGAAGTGGCAGAGGCACACGTTTAGCATGTGTCGTATGGATCCAGTTTTTCCTTCCGGCCACACGAATAGCAGTTCTCGTTGCTAGCAGGACTTGGAAAGGGCCAATGAATCTGGGCTGAAGATTTTTTGTTCTTGCAAAATTTTTGATGACCACCTGATCACCCGGTTTCAGCTGATGGCCTGGACTCTCCGGTGGCTTTGGCAATGCATCGAAAACCTGTTGGTGAATAAGGCTCAATTTAGCAGTCAAGTCGAAAAGGTAATCAATTAACATTGGGTATTCCAGCTGCTTAAATTCTCTCGGTCTAGGTACCCCCCAAACATTTGCAGGTCGGCCAAAAACTATTTCATAAGGACTAAGCCCTACTCTAGAATGTACGGTTGCTCTTGTTGATAGCAAAGCCAAAGGCAATGCGTCTGGCCAGGACAAACCCGTGGATGCTTGTATCTTAGCAAGTTTCAGTTTGAGGGTGCCATTGTAACCCTCGACTAAACCCGCGGACTGGGGATGATTCGCACTATGAAATTTCTGTCTAATCCCTAGGCCGGCACACACACTCTGCATAACTTTCCCTACGAACTCACTTCCGTTATCTGACCATACAATCCGTGGCATTCCGTATCTGGGGAAGTATTCTTTAAGAAGAATTTTGGCAGTGGATAAGGCAGTATTGTCCTTTAGCGGGTATGCTTCGATCCATCTGGAGAAAGCACAAACTACCACTAGGACGTATTTCAGGTTATTACAGCGATCCATGTGAATGAAGTCTAGCTGGATCACTTCAAAGGGGCAGGAAGGAGGAGCGAAGTGACCTGCAGGTGTGGGGATTCCCTTGCCAGGATTATGCATCAAGCATACCATACAATTTCTCACCACTCTCTCTGCACACTTACTAATCCCGTCATTCTTCCAGACCGGAGCCAACATCTTAGCAATCCCTTTTGAACTGATGTGCGCTGTTCCATGTGCCATCGTTACTACTGCAAGCACATACGCATCAGGCAACATCCAACGCTGTTGTTCCGACAAATCAATCCAACACCCACTCGAGTCCAATTTACCCGTGCTCTCTCTCCATGCAAGTTTTTCCTCCTCAGTCGCCTCTTTCTGAATTTCCTTCACGCTTTCCACTGTGTCCTCACACATTCCAGACTCAGAAATCCATCTTGCAGACGTTGCAACATACATTCTACTCATCATATTTCTAGCTGTCTGTTTTGCAGTCTCATCAGCAAAAGCATTCCCACGACCAACATCATCCGTGATTGCTTTATGAGCACTGCATTTCACAATCGCAACTTCAGTCGGCCAGGTTAGAGATTCCAACAAGTCATTAACTAGCTGACCATGTTGAATCTTAGTCCCATGGGACGTAATGAAACCTCTTTCTTTCCACAAACGGCCAAAACTATGGGCCACGCCGAACGCGTACTGACTATCTGTGAACACATTCACTCTCTTTCCCTTAGCTAAAACGCACGCTCTTGTTAGCGCGATCAATTCTGCAGCCTGGGCAGAATTCTGACTCACTCTTGCAGTCTCCACAATCGTACTCAAGGTCGTTACTGCATAAGCAGCAGTCACATCACCATTCTCCAATTTGAAGCAAGACCCATCAACATACAACGTGCCATCTGGATCTGACAACGGAGTGTTTTTTAGATCAATTCGTCCTTTTGTTTCTTCCTCAGTTCTGAAACAACAGTCGTGTGGTTCGGAATCACTCGACTCTTGGCTAGTCGGCAACAATGTTGCTGGATTCAATACATTGCATCTTTTGATCTGAATATGACTAGCTAACAGTGTCAGTTCATAACCTGATAATCTAGCACTGGTAAGGTGTTGCGTCTTGGTTCGGTTCATGAGTGTATCCACAGCATGAGGAACCATAACTACTAGCATGTTGTTCATTACTAAACCAGCAGATTGTCGAATGGAAGCTGCAGCTGCGGCTGTAGCTCTCAAGCAACTAGGCAACGCTCTGGCTACCGGATCTAACGTTGATGAGAAATACGCACAAGGGCGTTGTTTATCACCAAATTTCTGCGTCAAAACACTCAATGCACAACCTTCTCTCTCGTGGACATAGAGCGTGAATGGCTTACTGTAGTCGGGTGTACCCAATACAGGTGCTGAACACAGTGCATTTTGTAACTCAGAAAAACTCTGCTGACATTCAGCAGACCATGGTACCGGACTCGGAACACCTTTCCCAGTCAAGGCTACCAATGGTTTTGCTAAAAGAGAAAAATTTGGGATCCATTGCCTACAATATGAGGTAATACCTAAAAAGGCACGTACTTCTCTCTGCGTGCTAGGAACATTCATCTGTGTAATTGCTTTTATTCTCTCTGGGGTCAACTTTCTTCCCTCCTTTGACAAGAGATGACCTAGGTAGGTCACTTCTTGGCAGCAGTATTGCATTTTTGAAGGTGACACCTTGTGATTCAAATCTGACAAGTGATGCAATAAAGAAATCGTAGCTGTTTTGCAAGTTTCCTTGTCATCGGCAGCCACTAGAAGATCATCGACATACTGTACTAAAGCAGAACCACGAGGAAGTACGAAGGAATCTAACTGGCTTTTTAATGCTTGACTGTAAATGGATGGGCTTTCACAATAGCCTTGTGGAGCGCGTTTAAACCTAAAGCTTCGTCCTCCTATAGAGAAACCGAAGATATCTCTGCTTTCCTCGGCTATCGGAATGCTGAAAAAGGCATTTTTCAAGTCGACAACCGAAAACCATGCTGCTGTAGCAGGAATCAACGTTAACAATGCAGTAATGTCTGGTACCACAGGAAACTGTGGGATCACAATTTTATTAACCTCTCTAAGATCAATTACGAACCTATATACTGGAGGCTTTGTAGGGTCAGTTCGTTTCAAAATAGGCAGTACAGGACTATTACAGACATTACCTCTAGTTTCTTCTATAACGTCTTTCTTGATCAGGTCTTGTACTATCAGTAGGAGCGCACGCTCACCTTCACTAGAGATTCTGTATTGTGGAATTCGTGGAAGTTTGACATTTGCTTTCAAAGTTACTACATAGGGTGGAATTTCCAATAGACCTACATCATTAGGACCAGTCGCCCAAAGAGTATCAGGGAGTGAACGCAGCTCTGATGGGAGCGCATCCATCGACAAGTACATCGGAGAGATTATTCTTTTACCCAACGTAAGTTGTACTCCTGCTGGAGAACAGTACAATGTCGCGTACAGGCGTTTTAACAAGTCTAAACCAAGCAGATTTTCGTTACAACCTGTCGTCAAAATCAGGGGTGCTTTCAATTGACGGGGTCCAACAGAAATAGACAAAGGACCAGAAACAGGGTTGTGAACAGGGGCGCCCGAAAAACCTACTGAAACGTTTGTTGAGCCAGACAAAGGTGCGCCAGGGAGTTTCGCATGTATGATAGAACTTTTTGCTGCACCAGTATCCAACAGAAACGGTTCGACTATACCTGATGTTGCTACTGCGACATAAGGCCCACTCTGATCTACTGGAACTGATACTACTCCCTCTCTTTGTCCATGGCTGTCCTAGTACTCGCTTTGCTGACCTTCCTCACTAGCTTCATAATAGTCTTCCACATGATATTGTGGAGACCTATTCTGTCGGGCAGATTGTCCATTTCGCTGGTCGAAATAATTAGAGGGGCGATCACTTGTCTGTGGAGGCATAGCACCTCGTCCTCGACCTCTAGAGTTTTGCATAGAACTACCACGACCTCTCTGAGCTGCCGCAGCATTATTTTGTGCCCGAACTGGACACTCATTTTTGTAATGACCTTCCACTTTGCAATAAGCACATTGATTCCATTGGTATTGTGGTCTTTGAAAATTATATTCCGTTCTTTGATATGACCCTTGCTGCATATTGGTCTGATTCGTGCGAGGCGGATAAGCTTGCTGTAAAAGTACTTTAGTTTTTAAATCTTTCGTCTTTTTATCTGATTTTTCCTTTTCTTCTTTATCCCTATTTTCATAGTACTGGGCAGTCGCAAGTATTTGCGCAGTCGTAGAGACAGCCCACGCACTTTCAGAATTCTTTAATTTACTACTAAGTTCTGGCAACAGATTGTGCACAAATTTATCAACAAATAATCTCTGACCTCCTTCTGTGCTCATATCCTGACCACTATGATCCACGAAAGTCTCTTCGAATCTTGTGAAAAAGTCGGAGACGCTTTCGTCTTTCTTTTGTTTGCACGCGGACAATTTGTCCCAGTTAACGCGCAATGCTGGCATCAAGGTTTTCATTAAATCGATTATTCTACCAGGCAAATTAGCAATTAGGGGTTCTGGTTTGGAACCACCTATTTGTTGACCATCCGCTGCAATTATAGCTGCCCAATCATCACCTAGGGCAACTGGATGATTCTCTTTACGAATTTTAGCCCAAATTGGTTGCGGTACTACATTACCAAATAGCAGATCTATGTCAGCAAGATTCAATACACAAGCGTCAACTGTTTGAGCCAACTCTTTGTAGTACCCTGCAGGATTTTTACGCGGATCTGGCAAGGCCTGTTTTACTGCTAACACTTCAGCTCGCTTCCATGGAATATGTATCCAGACTCTCTGGAATTGGGCCGGAGCGGCTGCAATACCAAGGTTTGCGTTAGCCTGCACAGCTTCACGCCAAATTGGTGGAACCTCTCTCATTGGATATTGACGATTTTGTTTCGTACTACGTTTCTCTAATTCTCTTGGTGAACGAAGGGATGAGTCATTCCTATAACTTAAAATCAGTTCCATCGCTTCTTTTATATTTTGTCCAACTATCATACCTGCAGCAAACTCTTTCTGAACATTAATTAATTCTCCTAGATTTGATTCAGGGTCATCCTCTTCCAATTCCTCACGTAGAAGGAAACACATCTCATCGAACACATATCGTTGTGTCGGTTCGTTCCATTGCATAAATGTATCTAATACATCTTGTACATTATATCTTCCAACTTTCGAAACCCATCTAAGAGCAGTGGAATCTAATATTCCTCTTTCTTCAGTACTGGGAAGCTGACTACGCCTCTGCACAGAGTCAGAGGTAGGAGTCTTAATCAGAGTTTTATAGAAGGGAGATAGAATATTAGAGACAGAATCAGTGATTCTTCGACGAACAGAAAGCGGAGTCATAATATTAGCAGAGGCAGTAAATAGAGTAGCAGTTGGAACAGATAGATTAGGAACAGTAGGAGTAGCAGGAAAAATAGCTTGTGAAGTAGCAGGTGTGAGCGACACAGGCATAGGTAAAGAAGCTGGCAACCCTAGAAGAGGGGTTGTCGAAGGAACATTAATATTGACCACAGGAGGTACAGGAACTTGATTCAGGGGAGCGGGAACAGGGACACCAGGTTGTCCAGCAACCGGTAATTGAACATTCGGTATAGGTGGAGCCGTAGCACCCTGTGCATACGGTGGGGGTGATCGTAACAAGTAAGACAACAGGGGATCCTTTTCAGGGTCCTCTACTATCTTAGCCGTACTCGATGGCAAAGCAGGATAGCACTTGTCTATCGCTAAATTACGCTCTCTATCGGCCACCTCCATCGCTTTCTCAGACTCGTTGAGTTGCAGCTGCCTAGCAGACTGTTCTAAAGTCAACTCTTGCTCTTTCTGTTCTTTCTTCAACTTTTTAATTTCTCTCTGTTTAGATTCTTTTCGCCAATAACGGAAAGAATCAAACATTGCCGGCCGGGCTTTCTTCTTAAACAACCTTCTTTCTAGATTATCGAGAACTTCAGGTTCAAAACTACCATGTAGTGGCCAACTAAGGACACCATCTTTCTCTGTGAAGCGGATCCATACCTCATTATAAGAGATAGGGCCCACACCAAATTTGCAATATAGATCATAAAGGGGAGTTCCAATCGGAGGAACCAAACACGAGTCCTCCAACTGGGAATCACTGTTGCAACTAAAACAAGACAACATACAATTTTTCCGACTTACCATTTTATAATCCGGAACGTAAAACAAACAAGACACAAACAGAAAAGATGCGCACTCGAACCAAGAACTTAGGCCTACCAGAACTGACAAGTGTATCGATACCTGAACTGAACAGAATGATTATCGTAACCAGAATAACCAGTGATAATCTTACAGAACTGAACTGAACTGAGAACTAAAAGGATTATCCAAATAGGAGCAACCCTCACAAAATACTTAACTGAGGTACTGAAGACGTCACCAAGGAGAAACCCGTCACGTCTCGCCGTACTAAGGACTGCACCTCGGGTCCAAGACAGGGCGACGGTCAAGGCAACGGACCACTGCAGCCGTCTGAACGGGAACCCTCGTGGAAGAGAACGTCGGGGCCACTTTTGCGATATGCCGGGATCGATGAAGTGGGGCGCCTCCCTCTGAAATCTTCACACGAAGCTCCTCGAACTCTTCAGGCTTTTGGACCGGTACCGAATGACGTCGCCCCACGTTGGGTGCCAATTGGAGTTCTGGACTTTTTGGTTCCGTCCAGAGGTGTCAGGGATAACACCCGAAGACCCCGGAGTTCCACCTGTCTCGGTGCACAAACAAACAGAAACACGGGCTTCTCGATGGTGGCGTCAAAGACCAAAGGTTTATTACTGCAGGGACACAGAAGTCACAGAAACTACACATGGGCAGTATCTAGGAGCCTGTTCAATTTGTACAAAGAGGGTTGTTCCTTATATACTAAATATTGGGCTTCAGGCAAATTCTTTACATGTTACCACAGTTCTAAACATTCGTGTCTTAAACAATAAATATTTGGCGTTGCACAGGAATCGTCAACAGTATCTGATGTCAAAACATTACGAATGAGGGGTTCCCATTAGTCCATCATAATCCCATGTCAATTCTTCATTCAAGACCCGGACCGCCTCATCGTAAATTTCGTTACCTCCCCCTAATAAAGGCCCAGAAGGAAAGGAGCAGAGCCAGGTGCAGAAGATAGAAAGACAGGATAAGAAATGTTTGTGGGTCGTAAATGGGCACGGTTACCAGCTTCGGCCGCCTAATCATGATCAGGCCAACGAACGCAAGAACCATTATAGCAGGACTGGCCTCAGGCTGGGGAGGCAGTTCTTGCCGAGTCATGCTGCTACAGCGTTGCTGGCCTAAGGTGCACGTGTCACTCGCAAGGTGAATCGCCGGTTAAGGCCTACGTGTCCTTAATGAAAAAGAGGTCATTGCGTGTCCATTGACTATGTGAGGGCAAGGAATACAAAATGGCTTCCGTGTTCTAAGATGGATGTCATGGGTAAATCACAAATGTGTTGGTAACAGGAGTGCTCTTGTTCGTAGTATAGCGAAAACACCAGGATATACTAAATGGATCATTTGCGGTCTACTGATACCAAAATTACGTATTTACGACAATGTTACAAACACGAGTAAAATCGTCACGGAACCTCAATCTTTTCGCATTGCAACCGGATCATCGCATCGCATCAAGGCACCATCTTGCGCACCGCAACGGGCCCGCAGGCCGAGAATCTACGCATTACCTCCGCACCAGTAAGGCTCACAACGAGTCCCCTACTCTGCCAAGCATTGAGGAAGGACGCAACCGCTCTCCCGGGTCACGGAACCGACGCATCTCCCCTTTTGCGAGACTTTTGTTTACTTTGCATCACGCATCCAGGTACTTTGTTGAGAACTTTGTCGCATTTACCAACAACTTGAACTAAGAGACTTTAATCATCTTTAAGTAATCTTAAGTGTAGTATTGTGGATTTTCTGTCGTTTGTGGTCTTGTGTTTAAGTCTATATATAGAATACTTATTTTTATAAAACCTGTGTTGTGTCCATCTGCAGTGTTTTCACTGTATTACTGTGTATATTCACAAATGCTTAACACACTGCCTATGAGATAAGCCTGTCTGCTCATGCCAAGCTACCAAGGGGGTGAGTAGGGGTTATATAAGCGTGTAATCCAGTTATCCAGACTTAGAAGTAAAGGTCCCTATTTGGACAAAGGTGAATACCATTGCCAACTAGAGACCCCCAGATCTAACACCTGGTAGGTGCCTTGGATTGTTAGCACTGATGTAAAGTCAGGCAGAGGAAGGCGTCAGAAATATACCCATAAGGAATAGCGGTTCATGCATTATAAATGAGTTCATGGAGAAATCAATAATTCTGTGCTAGAGGAACTCCCAAGAGCTTAAGGGTCTGGTTTCTAATAACTCGTTGAGACTGGTAATTATACAATCAGGAAATGAGTCACCAGAACAGGTCGAGGCATGAGCCTGCTGAATATAAAATCAGGAAATGAGTCATCCACTCAGCAGTCATAATAATTGGACCAGGACTATAAAGGCATTAGCCCTGTACCCAGCATTAAGGCAAACAGAAAATGGTGAGGCCTCTGTTGCTTCTTCAGAGCAGCTCTGGTCGCTGTTGGACTTCATGATAAGGGCATTTATTGGATCCTGAGTCACAAGCCTGCAGAGGATATTGGCACATTATTCTGTGTCACAAGTCTGCAGTGGTTGTCAGCATTTTGTGTCACGAGTCTGCAGCTGACCTTAGAATGTCATCCAGGTTCACAGACATGCAGGGGACATCAGCGCATCTGAAACTGAACACTAAGTCATGCCGCCAGTCACGCACCCCCAGGGGGGAATCTTTAGCACCTTACAATAGAATCTCGACACAGCTGCTCTTGGCAAAAGTAACAGGTCAGTACATGCAAGACTACAACTGCTAGCATGTATGACACTGCCCTCAGCATCTCATGCCTAGCTTGCTGCAATGTTTAGGGTTAGCCGCAAGGGATAGTTGGATGGTGTAGTAACCCAGATGTTTTCCTGGTTCAGGTCTGGACCGTTCAGTATTGTGGGGCTCGTGTGTAAGGTACTATACGGCACTTTCAGATTGCAGAAAGGCTCCATTCCTCCAGGCGATTCTTAATGACTCAATTGAAGTCAGCAGCTTTCTGTCCTCCTGAGCCAAGATCCAAGGCTACCAGCTGATCTGGTTGCATGAAACGATATTACAAATACTAAAGTGAGTGTGGTGGGATGCGCAGGGGAGTGCTTACATTCGGAGTGATGATCTGTGTGTAATTATGTTTATGTTTATATCATAGTGTGCACCACATCCTCAAAGCCCACCTGGTATTACGTCAAGGGCAACTCTTACCCAGCAACCATAGTACACACATACAGGACAACAACTGCTACATACAGGACGACAACTGCATACATACAGGACTACAGGGTGTCCAATGAGCCAATGGACCAGATCTTTTTTTCTTTATAATTTTGTCCCATTCCCTTCACTGTGACTAGGGCCGGCAGAAATGCGGTCTGCATCGCAGTGAAGGGCGTGGTAGGACAAGCATGAACACCGCTTTCACTGAGTTCAGAATATCTTAGGTTAGTGAATCTAATAGATTGCTTACCCGCTGGGTGACTGAGGACTTGTTCGCTGCTGCTGCTTGGGTGCTGTTCCTGCAAACCTGCATCTCGCCGGACCTTCGCGGCTCCTCTTGTGAGCTGGGACTGAGGAGGAGGGGTCGGGCCGTAACACCTGGGCCGCTCTCCCTGCTTGCCCCTCCCCCCACCTATGGTTTTAAAAATCAACGCCTCCAAACCCTCCCTGGGACTCTGACATCGCTTACCCGCTGGGTGACTGAGGACTTGTTCGCTGCTGCTGCTTGGGTGCTGTTCCTGCAAACCCGCATCTCGCCGGACCCGCTTCGCGGGTCCCGCTTCGCGGCTCCTCCTGTGAGCTGGGACTGAGGAGGAGGGGTCGGGCCATCTGGAACTGCTGTGGGGTGTGTGGCTGGTGCATTAGGGCTGCGAGCGGTGTGACCAGGGACTCCATCTCCCAGGAGTCCCTGATAGCCTGACCCGTAACACCTGGGCCGCTCTCCCTGCTTGCCCCGCAAGCCCCGTCCCCCACCTATGGTTTTAAAAATCAATGCCTCCAAACCCTCCCTGGGACTCTGACATCGCTTACCCGCTGGGTGACTGAGGACTTGTTCGCTGCTGCTGCTTGGGTGCTGTTCCTGCAAACCCGCATCTCGTCGGTCCATCTGGAACTGCTGTGGGGTGTGTGGCTGGTGCAGCAGGGCTGCGAGCGGTGTGACCAGGGACTCTATCTCGCAGGAGTCCCTGATAGCCTGACCCGTAACACCTGGGCCGCTCTCCCTGCTTGCCCCGCCCCCTACCTATGATTTTAAAAATCAACGCCTCCAAACCCTCCCTGGGACTCTGAGATCGCTTACCCGCTGGGTGACTGAGGACTTGTTCGCTGCTGCTGCTTGGGTGCTGTTCCTGAAAACCAGCAAACCAGCATCTCGCCGGACCCGCTTCTCGGGTCTTCCTCCTGTGAGCTGGGACTGAGGCGGAGGGGTCGGCCATCTGGAACTGCTGTGGGGTGTGTGGCTGGTGCAGCAGGGCTGCGAGCGGTGTGACCAGGGACTCCATCTCCCAGGAGTCCCTGATAGCCTGACCCGTAACACCTGGGCCGCTCTCCCTGCTTGCCCCGCCCCCCACCTGTCGCCTCCCCCTATTTTTAGAGGCTTGTAGCCCCTCCAATCAGGTTAAATTCTGGGAAATAGTGAAGTGGGGTAGGAACCCCGATTCACAAATCCCTGTTAATTACGTGTCTCTGGAGGCATGGGTCGAATTTTATTCTAGTCAGTTTATGGATCCTGATTTGGAATCTCGTACTGGCCAAGTCATGTGGGAAACCTCTCTCCTAACGCATAACCAAGTGTTAATCTTTACGTCCTTAGAAACCGAGTCTGCACTCCGCTTGGTTCTGCGTGGGAAAGCGCCAGGGATGGATTCCATCCCGGCTGATTTATTTAAAACGAATCTCGAACTCTGGGTTCCCTATATAACTTCGGTAGCGAATGCCATTGCTAAGGGGGCACGGATTCCAGTGTCCTGGAAGGGGGCGGAAATTCTTCCCATTTTTAAAAAAGGGGACCGCTCGGTCCCGGGCAATTATCGCCCCATAAGCTTAATCGACTTGCTACAAAAAATTATTGCCAGGATGGTCCTTGCCAGAGTCCAGGGTTGGATGGAGATGGAAAATATTCTTTCTCCCCTACAGGCCGGCTTTAGATCGGGCACCAGCACCATCGACCAGGTCTTCAGATTCACTCTGATATACTGGAAGGTGGTGCTGTTGGGCGGAGGATCCATCTATGCCGCCTTTGTAGATCTAAAGTCGGCCTTCGATCTCGTGCCAAGGGTTAAACTATGGGAATGGAAGACAAATGGTCCAAGACAAAGAACATAAACATTCAACAAATCATTCACAAAGAATTTGAACAGCCTCGCTACTACATACAAAAAAGGTTTAATCAGTTCTGTATTTTTCAACAATATCTAATGTACAGAAAAATACAGAACTGATTAAACCTTTTTTGTATGTAGTAGCGTGGCTGTTCAAATTCTTTGTGAATGATTTGTTGAATGTTTATGTTCTTTGTCTTGGACCATTTGTCTTCCATTCCTATAGTTACCCAGGTCCTAATGACATGTTGGGTTTAACCCTGTTATTCATAATCTGAAGGGTTAAACTATGGGCTGTCCTGAAAAACCTGGGACTGCCACCGGAACTGCTAGACCTGGTAGTAAGACTACACGAGGGCAACTTTGCTAGGGTGAGGTGGGGAGGCCAAGGGCAGGTGACGGATTGCTTCCCCGTAGCTCGAGGCGTCCGTCAGGGTTGTGTATTGGCACCCACGCTCTTTTTGCTGTTTATCGACCAGGTGGTGAAGTTTTTTGCTGATACCCCCACTGATGCTCCTTCACTGGGTGGGACTAAGTTCCCCATGCTCATCTTTGCCGATGACACTCTGCTCCTCTCAAAGACCCGTAGTGGCTTGCAAACTGCATTAAATAGATTTGAGGAGTTCTGCAAGGTTAACGATATGAAAATTAATGTGAGCAAGACCAAATTTATGGTCTTAACTAAAAGTCGCCCCATCAAAAGTACAGTGAGCATGAATGGAGTAAGTCTTGAACAAGTAGAGGTCATGACCTATTTAGGAGTAACCTTGGATTACCGCCTTAGTTGGAAAACTCAGGTTGACACACTTTACCTAAGATTTGCACGCCTTACTGGTTGTCTTCTGCAGGAGCAAAAAAGGTCTCTAACCAAACGGGCTAAACCCGCTCTTAGGATTTATGATACTAAGGTCAGCTCTGCAATTTTGTACGGGGCAGATCTTTGGGGGTATATGGACCTATCAACTTTGGTAAAAGTTCAAAACAAATTCATGCGAAAACTTGTAGGACTTCCCCAATCCGCTCCGACCAAACCACTTTGTTTGGATATGGGTAGCAAACCAATCAACGAGATGGCTCGATATCGGCTAGTATCTCTGTGGAGATGCATTTAGACGTCCCGAGATCTAAGCCTCTTTGCCAGGGAACTAGAGGAAGTAAGATCAGTTTGGGGGTCTAGTAGTATACCCTGGCTGCGCGAAGTTAAACTAATCTTGGAAGACATGGGTTGTAACCAGCTGCGGGTTTCTCCGGGGTCTACTTCCTTCCCCTCTAAGCAAGATTTCAAAGCACGATATTGGGCCTTTGTTCGACAAGAGTCTGTTATTAGTTCAGACGCTACTAGCCTAACAGGTATATTCCTGTCCCACAAATTGGATCCCTTTTTTGAGAATTATTGGGACGTCATAACCAAGACATTAGATAAAAAGCTGTACCATCAGTTCCGAGTTGGGTCTCTTCCTTTAAGGTCTTTTACTAAGAAGTGGTCCGCCCTTTCAACTGATTCTTGCCCTTGGTGTATTGTTCATAAGGAGAGTGTTGATCATTTCTTATTTGCATGCCCTGCCTATTGCGCACCAAGAAACAAATGGATTAGGCCCATTTGCCGTCATCTTAAAGTCTGAAGGAGTGCTGAGGCTTTGTGGGCACTACGTACCACCACCTCTGAGGCGGTAGTCGTAGGTGTTGCCAAATTCCTGGGGTGGGCATGGGTTATTAGAGCCAGACATCTGCTGGCATCCTGATTCCTAACTTTTAAATGGGTTTTTATATATGAGGTCTTTATTATACTGTTTAATTATTTTTTAACGATGAAATGTTCTATGTAATTATGATGGTTTTAAACCTATTATTCTATGTATGTTTTACTCTTTTCTGCCATAAATTGTCTTTTATGATGTAAAAATCGCAATAAAGACTTTAAAAACCTGAAAAAAAAACCTGACTAGCCCATGTATGTTAATCCAGTGTGAGCGATGGATGCTAACCAGGTGCTGACATCCATCTTAGAAATGATCATGAGACTACAAGTTAAAGTGCAGGTTTCACGAGTAGAAAGTCAAGAACTACATAGGGACCTAAGAACAATCCTTAAAGAGGTAGCTAGATTGTCTTGCAAGAGGAGGCCTATTCCTGCTAGTGGTAAAGGAAATCCATGGGCATTTCCTCCTCCTTTACTCATGACTTAGAGCCCATCTTCTCTACTCATACTTCCATTTCCTCTCCCACTCTCGCACTACGTGGGGTTGGAACTGCCACACCCGCTAAGGCTTATACAATGCACGCCATACAGCCTACTACCATTCCAGTTGTGGGTGCTGAAAGGTTGTGTGGAGATCCCAAAAGATATGCCATATTTGTTAGTCAATGCCAGTTTCACTTTCCAGGCAAACCTGCAGTGTTCCCTGATGAGCAGAGTAAAACAGCGTATATTCTGTCATATTTAAGGGGTTTTTGCCGCCAGTTTGCCTAACCCCATTATTGAATGCAATGACCCAATTCTATACTATTTGACCGCCTCTTGCAATGAAATGAAAAAACAGTTTGACCATAGTACACATGAGCTTTCTTTGGATTGGGAGTTGATTAAGCTGCGACAAGGCACACAACACCTTTTGTCATATATAACCATGTTTAATAGACTGGTGGTTGAAACCGCATACGGGTATGCCCAGACGTGGGTCCCTCGCTCACTAAGCCACTGAAGTCAAGCTATCCTAGCTGAAGATGGCTGATAGCCAGAAACCGGTCCTAGGATGCTTGATTCTGGTCCAGGAAAGACATGGCTTGGCAGTTCGGGCTGGACTGTTCCCATGAGGCACAGGGTCAAGACTGATTTGCATATGGCCATTTCTGAACTGGGGTGGCTTGGTGAGCAAAATAACGATGGATTAAACCCAGATCTGTGACTGAGGGTGAATGTTTTCCCATTGTGCAACATTCCGTCCATCATCTTGTGTGTTTTGCTGTTCACCCTATGGGGGAAGGGTATGCCCAGACGTGGGTCCCTTGCTCACTAAGTCACTGGAGTCAAGCTATCCTGGCTGAAGATGGCTGATAGCCAGAAACCGGTCCTACGATGCTTGATTCTGGTCCAGGAAAGACGTGGCTTGGCAGTTCGGGCTGGACTGTTCCCATGAGGCATAGGGTCAAGACTGATTTGCATATGGCCATTTCTGAACTGGAGTGGCTTGGTGAGCAAAATAACAATGGATTAAACCCAGATCTGTGACTGGGGGTAAATGTTTTGCCATTTTGCAACATTCCGTCCATCATCTTGTGTGTTTTGCTGTTCACCCTATGTGGGAAGGGTATGCCCAGACGTGGGTCCCTTGCTCACTAAGCCACTGGAGTCAAGCTATCCTGGCTGAAGACGGCTGATAGTCAGAAACCGGTCCTAGGATGCTTGATTCTGGTCCAGGAAAGACATGGCTTGGCAGTTCGGGCTGGACTGTTCCCATGAGGCACAGGGTCAAGACTGATTTGCATATGGCCATTTCTGAACTGGGGTGGCTTGGTGAGCAAAATAACGATGGATTAAACCCAGATCTGTGACTGGGGGTGAATGTTTTGCCATTGTGCAACATTCCGTCCATCATCTTGTCTGTTTTGCTGTTCACCCTATGTGGGAAGGGTATGCCCAGACGTGGGTCCCTTGCTCACTAAGCCATTGGAGTCAAGCTATCCTGGCTGAAGACGGCTGATAGCCAGAAACCGGTCCTAGGATGCTTGATTCTGGTCCAGGAAAGACATGGCTTGGCAGTTCGGGCTGGAATGTTCCCATGAGGCACAGGGTCAAGACTAATTTGCATATGGCCATTTCTGAACTGGGGTGGCTTGGTGAGCAAAATAACGATGGATTAAAACCAGATCTGTGACTGGGGGTGAATGTTTTGCCATTGTGCAACATTCCGTCCATCATCTTGTGTGTTTTGCTGGTTGAAACCGCATAGCCAGAAGCCAAATGCTCCTCATTATTTTACCAAGGTCTTCGTAGTGAACTCAAGAACGTCCTAACTCAGGTGGGCAACATAGTAAACACTTATCAGGAACTTATAGATTTAACAGTTGAGTTGGATCACAGGTTGGTAGAATGGAAAGGACATAAAACCAGAATTGACTATAAGTTGATCTTCCCCCGAACTGTGGGGCATATTTACAAGAAAGTGGGGAAGCGTTTCCTTAAGCCAAGAGAGCTAACAACACCCTTCATCAATTTAGAAATGCAGGGCTGCAGCATATTTACTAGAATATGGTGCAGCCCTGTGTTTCCCCCGCGCTTGTGCTAAATTTAGCAGCCTAGCCTTAACGCTGGCACCCTTGTACCGTAGTGAAAGGGTGTCTGTGTTGAGGGGAAGATTGTTTATGTACAGGAAGGTCCCCCTTGAACACCTGAAGCAGTGGAAAACTAGTACTCTTGTGTTTAAAAAAGATCCCTGACTCAAGAGAACCAATGGACCAAGAGATCTTCATTTTTGGGAAATACGCAGCAGGGGGCTGTGGCCCATATCAATATCAACATCACTCTGACCGTACCAGATGCTAGACAAGGCCAGATAGCAGCCCTAATAGATTCCAGAGCTACTGGTAATTTCAATGATCACTCATTGGCTAGTCAGCTAAGGATAACCTGTATTAAAAAGACAGTCCCTCAGCCAGACTAAGTAATCGATGGAACAGCCCTAACCTCTGGGCCAATGCATTACCTCACCCATTCTACAGTTTTGCGCTTAGGGCTCAACCATTATATGAGCATCTATTTTGACATTATTGATGCACCTAACTTCCACCGGATCTTAGTAATGCCAGGGTTGACCTTGCATGACCCATCCATTCACCGGGCTACTCACACGGTTTGTCTTAGAGTCAGTCCATTGTATAAAAACTTTGTACCAAACAAGCAGCAGAGCTACACTAAGTGAGCAGTACTCCAGCTCGCTGTTCATCTCTTGGTAGTAAGGCTTCAATCTGTTGTGTTTCTTCCTTACCCCATGACTATCAAGACTTTCATGAGGTTTTCAGCATGGAACAAGCTTAACAACTACCCCTGCATTATAAATACAACAGTAGGATAGATCTGATGCCAGGCGCTTATATACCCTGTAGCAGAATTTATGCTCTCATGAAGCTGGAGAATCAGCATCTCTGACAATACTTATATGAAAACCTGGTGTCGGAATTCAGACGTCCTTCCCAGTCCATGGCCTCTTCGCCTCTTTTCATCATCCCAAAGAAGGTGGGTGACTTATGCGCTTGCATCGACTACAGTGAATTAGTTCACAGTTAAAAAACGTGAGCCATTGCCACTTATTCATGTACTCCTGGATCAACTAAAAGGAGCCAAAGTCTTCACCAAACTTGACAACTGGGGAGCATACCATCTTGTGCGAGTTGGAAGGGGTGATAAATGGAAGACCACATTCAGGACCTAGTTGGGCCGGTTCAATGTCACTTCATGCCCTTCAGACTTTGCAACTCCTTTGCTGCCTTCCGGTATTTTATGAATGATGTACTACAAAGCTACCTGGATGTCTTCTGTGCACTGCACAATGACGACATCCTCATCTTCTCTGACACCATGAAGATACACATTGATCATGTCATAGCTGTGCTTACATGCCTAAGTGAGAATTATATTTTGCAAAGTTGGAGAAGGGTCCATTTCGTGTATCCAAGATTGAGTTCCTGAGTTACATTATTAGCTCTGACACAATCAAGATGGACAAAAAAATGTAGCAGCCATCATTCATTGGTAAACTCTGACAACCGTGAACTCTTTGCAAAGTTTCCTTGGCTTTGCAAACTTTTACAGGAGGTTAATACTGCATTTCTCCACCATAGTACGACCTTTGACACAACTCCTGCGAAAAAAGGAACCCTTTAAGTGGACTGAAGAAGCTGAGCTAACTTTTGGTCATTTAAAAAAACAACTCCCATAGACCCAATACTACAATATCCGTATGGGACCTTGCTCTTCCAGTTGGAAGCTGATGCATCCTATCATGCGATGGGAGGAGTAATTTCACAGCGACATCCAGTCACAGGCCAGATGCACTCAATGCTCTTTCATTCCCGGAATTTCACCCCTTGCATAATAAACTATAGCATTACAGATAAGGAACTCTTGGCAATTAAGAGAGCCTTTGAACTTCATGGTGGCTTGTCATACAGTCAACATTTACACTGACCGTCAGATTTTAAGTTCCTGAAATCAGCTAGGGCGCTTGCACCAAGTCAACTTCGATGGTCACTATTTTTTGCTGGTTTTGATTTTTTTTATCAAAAATCGCCATGGGGCACAGAATGGTAAACCAGATGCCTTGTCTCAGACGCAGGATCAAGCACCTACCCTACCAAAGAAACTATCTAAAAAAACACCATTAATTTTATATGAAGGCTATCCAGTGGAGGAACATGTCCTGAACATAAATGTTACTATTGGGGATCAGGAATTCTTATCTGCTGTGAAAAAAGCCACTCAAGATATAAATAGCCATGACTGGATTTCTGCAGAGAACAACAGGAAGAAGGATCACAGCCTGCTTTTCCATCTGGAGGTTATGTATGTGCTGCATGAAGTCTTATAGCAAAAAGCCCTTACATGGTACCATGGCTCAGAATTTGAGGGGCACTAGGAATTAAAAAAAACACTGCAGTGGTTCAGAGACATTTGTGGTGGCCTTCTTAAAAGAAGACATCAGTAGGCACATCAAGATTTTTATGGTGTGTTCCCAAGCAAAGGTAGAATACAAAAAATCTAGTGGGTTGTAAAGGCTGATGCCAACACCACTTAGTTCATGGCACACGGTGTCCATGAATTTCATTGTAGAGATGCCTATCAGTTAAGGAAATACAGTAATTCTGGTAGTTGTAGATCACTTAAGTAAAGTAGGGCTTTTCATTGCTTTACCCAAAGTACCTTCGGTTGAAACCTTAGCTCGTACATTCACACCGCATATTGTATGTTTGCATGGTATACCCAATGTTCTGATCACTGATAGGGGGACACAGTTCACTGCACATTTCTGGCAGCAACTGTGAAAGTTGTTGAAAATTGACTTCAGGCTGTCCACGGTTTACCAGCCACATGCGGACAGCATTACTGAGCGACTGAACCAAACGTTAGAACAGTACTTAAGATGTTTGGTAGTACAACAAAAGGAAGACTGAAGTGTGCATTTGTAGATGGCAGAGTTTGTACACAATAATGCTGAACATTCAGCATTAGGGTATTCTCCTTTTTTTGTCTCCTTTGGCTATCACCCAAATATTTTGCCCTTTGAATGTCGGGCACCATCCATGAATCCAAGAGCACTAGAACACCACCACACCTTGAGAACCATTCATATCTAAGACAGGAAAAATCTTGAATTAGCCAAAGGTAAGGCCAAATTGCATGTAGACAGAAAAAGATCTCCCAACGCTGAGTATGCTGTCACAGGCCTGGTTATCAACAAAACACTTGGCCTTACGGGGTCATCAAAAAATGAATCCAAAATTCATTAGGCCTTATACCATCAAGAATGTTCTTAACCCCACAGCAATCTATTATGACTTACCAAAGACCTTACAAATTCACACTGTCTTTCATGTCTCACTCGACAAACACTACCACCCAGACTTGCACAGACCCCAGCACCCTGATACTATTGAAGTGGAGGGAGATCTAGAATATGAAGAAAGTACTCGATTGTTAACTGATCTGTCAAAGACTAAATTATTTAGTGGACTAAAGGGGTTCAGACCCGAAGAGTGGTCTTAAGAGCACATCCACAACCTACATGCACCCTGATTAATACAACAATTTTACCATTTGAACACCATGAAATGGGTCCTTCCTCATGTAGTGAGGCAATCAATGGGACACCGGTCATTAAGAGGGGTACTGTCATGGGGACATACACCATCATATATGAAGCTTGTCATGATGTGCATCCCTTTATGGGCACTGTGCAATCTTGTAGGATGCGCTCTGCATAAATCCACATTTCTAACCTATGTGCATCTGTGTGGCATATCTGTGTGCTTTCCATATATGCCTCTGATTGTGTGTGTGTGTTCTCGCCAGATATACTTTGGGTGAACTAGTTGTGTTGACACCCATATGTTATGGCCTGGGCATGATGAGTCACCAAGTTCACGTCATGGTATGAGCCTGAGGATTATACAATCAGGAGATGAGTCACTCAGACTCAGCCTAATGATTATGCAATCGGAAAATGAGTCACCAGTCATGGTATGAGCCTGGTGAATATACAATCAGGAAATGAGTCACCCAGATTGATGCTGATGATGATACAGACAGGGAATGAGTCACCCAGAACAGGTCATGGTATGAGTCTGCTGATTATACAATCAGGAAATGAGTCATCCGCTCAGCAGCCATCTTAATATGACCCGGACTCTGAAGAAATTCCCAACCTTCACCCAGTTGTTAGGCAATCAGGCATCAATGCGACCTCCGTTGCATCTACAGAGCACCTCTAGTCACTGTTGGACTTCATGATAATAGCATCTAGTGGATCCTGAGTCACGAGCCTGCAGAGGACATCAACACATCATTCTTTGTTACGAGTCTTGTAGGAAAGTAAGATCTGCTCCTTTGGGTACCCCACTTTTTCCTTCATGTGATACTGTTTTTGACTAGTCTGACAGTGATCATGTTAATCAGGACCCCAGTCTATCTGCTTTCTCCCTAAACTGTTATGCCATGTACTTAGGTACACTCCAGATTGGATACTGGGGTACCCTTATCAGTCCCTAGTAGATGGTACCCATGTACTCAGTGCAGAGGTCCCCCAGAGGCCTCCCAGGGGCTGAAGCATGTATTAAGCCACCCATGAGAGGTCATGCAAAATGGAACTAAAGGCCTGCCATTGCAGCCTGTGTAAGATGGTGTAGGCACCTCTTACTTTAGCTATAGGTTTCCTATATCTAAGGATCACTGCACTTAAAACCTATAAGACCCCCCTATAGAAGGGCTTAACAGTGCTGAGGGCAGGGCGCTTGGTTCTAAGTGAGAGGGAGTCCATTCTCCCGGGTTGTCAGTGTATCAGCTATTTACAACATATCGAGTGGCATTATGTAACCGTGTAATGTCCAACTCTAAAACCGCTGAAAGTAACCCTATTGTGTTTGGTATCAAACGGTGTGGAATCATACCCCCACATCCATAACCGTGTAGGAGGTATGATTCCATCACTCAGAAACAAGCTTTGTGAAGTCCCTGGTATTCCCGGTACCAGCCTTCTAGTCCTGGGCAGCCCAAAATGGTTGCTGTTGACCAGAGACACATTTCTGCCCTCCTGGCAGGGGAAGGCCGAACAATAGGCATCCTGTCACAAGGAGGTACCCACACCTCCCAGACAGGATTTATTAGACCTGGGTGTGTGCGCTTGCCAGCAACCGAAGTTTGCATGAGGGGAACATTTGGTGTCCCTGTGCATAGTCCAGTCCAAACCAGCCTTGGGAGCCTTTGGCTCCTGCTCTTGCGTGGAACTGGACAAAGCACATGGGACTATTCTCCCCACTGTCCTGACCCTCCCCTGGGAGGATCACCTGGATCTGTCTAACCCTCTCCTGTGGGTACAAAAGGGCTTACCTGGCTCTAGGACACAGATTCAACATGGACAAGATTTTGAACCAGAAACCACTGAACCTCGACCGTCTGGACACTGTGGCCTTCGCTGGATATTGTTTGGGCCCGACTTTGTCTCCCTCTCAGTCTGAAGCATTGTCTGTGCCTGTGTACCATAAAGGCTCTGTGCAGGGCCTGTGGAGCACCAAGGACAACTGAAGACATCACCCTTGGAGTGAATGAGTCACTCCCCTGCAACAGCAGGCACCACATCAAGATTGACCAGTCTGCTGCTCCTGAGATCCTATGGACCCCAAAGGTTCCAGCAACATAGGAGGTGGGTTTCCAAGTCCCTTGAGGTCTGAGCTGCCCTCTCACCAAGTTTGAGATCAGAATTCCTTCTGGAGGCTGTAATACCCTTACCCCAGTGCACAGCATACGTTTGCTATTGCATATGCTTGTTGGTGTTCCCAAAACAAGTGCACTGGGCTCCAAGTAGCCTCAACTTCTGGCACTCTTTCTTACAAAGAACTTTGGCCTCCTCACTCTGAGTCCTCCGTGGGCTGCTGCTTTGTGAAACTGCTTGATATTCCCACGCAACTCCTGTGCCTACGGCCTGTGGGTCCTCTTGAGAATCAACACTGCTTTTTTGGGCTCCTCTGGTTGCTACAGGCCTTCCCTGACTTCCCTATGTTTGGTGAGTCTCCTGTATCTTGCTGGTCTGAATCATAACCTTTCTTGACCTTCCACATGGGTTGCCGCTGCTAAGGTTTGCTGGTGCTCCGGCCAGACACTGACTCCTCAACACCCGCCATCCATTATGGGACAGCTCACATCCGGCTCCTGCTTGTCCTCAACATCTCCAGGTCCCTGTGGCTCCAGAGTCAAGGACCGCCTCAATGCACCTGAAGCACCCAACATCGGTGGGCATTCATCTACCAAACCCCTGGTCACTCCTGAGTGACACAGATGCTGTCCCCTCTGCTTTCAGGTATTCTTAATCCAGAATCCACCTTTGGATTCCAACTGACACTTTTCTTCTTCCCAGCAGTGTCTCTTCTTCGAAGTCCTCCATAGAGATCGCCAGCAGTTTCCGAAGCCACTTCAGGTCTATGCACCCGGATTCCCTTGGTTAGGTAACTCTGGTACTACAGTATCCACAGTTGGGATGGCTCTCCAACCTCCTAACTTCCACGGGGTTTCTTCGCAGTCCACTTAGAAGGATCTTTAAACTGCATTGCGACGTTCCTATAGTATACTACGGTGCCAGCGGTCATGTTCCCACACTGTACCTGTCCTCTGTGGAGTCCCTACTTACTCACCTTGGGTGGTTCCTTGGGGTCCCAGCGATTCTACATTCTCTAGACACTGTCTTGACTCGAGTCATGGTTCTTATACCGCTATTTTAGTATTTGGTTTGGTCTCCCCCTAAAGCCCACTGTGTATTAGTGCTACTTAAGATTGTTTCTGTGCTACAGTATTGTGTGCTTATGTTTATCTGCATGTAGCATATACTGTGACGTACTTAGAGTGTGTTATAATAATGCATACATAATTTTATAACTCCTGTGTGGTTCTCCTCCCATTTCACCAACACAATAAAATTGCATTCTGGTAAAACAAGCTGCTTAACATTCCTTCAAGACTAAACATGAAGGCTGCTCTTCACAGCTACCACTTGGATAGCTTTCTAAGGTTATTTTGACCTCTTAAATCACCATAAGGGTTGTTTGGATTGCTACAGGGTGCCCACTTTAACTAGTGGACAGCATATACCAGACCAATTTCTCACATTAGTGGCAGCGGTGGGATTCAAGCCTGCATTGTTTTACCAGATACATCTTTGTATTGATTAACTGAAAACCACTTACTACAAGGTACATATAATACTAGCTTACAATAAGTAAGTTCTACTGAACTTAGGGTTGGGTAAGTCAAGGGTCTAGCACACCCTTTCTTCAACCTCAGAGAGTTTAGTTCCCACAGGGTTAGGTAGGTGCAACACCTCACCACACTTAGTATGTCTGCTGAAGGAGATACCAGTGGCTCTCTGTCCTCTAGATACTGTGAGATTTCATTCCAAGAATTGAAAGCCCTGCCTGCCTCTAGAAAGCTGAAGACAGGGAGAAGTGCCAACACTCAATATCTAATTGATATGTTACTATTAGATGACCTTAGGAAGACCCCTGGGTCAGATGAACAGGACAGAGTGGGTGGGACAGAGCATGAAGATCGGTCAGGAGGTGACACCTTTTCATGACCTACACTCTAACCCTGACCAAGGGGATCAAAATGGGCCACACTTGAATAGGTCATATCTCCCAGGATTCAGTGGAGAAGGCCAAGATTGGAAGAGTGCAGAGTTTACAAAGGACATCTAGAGCTCCATCTGCAGAGTCAGATCACTCAGGACGGTCTGTAGGGACCTCTGTATCTAGCAAGAGGGACCACTCTTTTGATCGGTAATTCCAATTTCTGGAACTTGAGAAAGCTATGCTTAGGCTCAGCCAAGTGCAATTGGCCCTTGATAAAGAGTCCTTAGAAGTTCAGAGAGCTAGAAAACAGTTGGGACTAGAGTCATATGGTGGCAGCAACAGTGTCCCTAGAATTAAGGAACACTCCTTTGAAAATAGGAACCAATTTTCTCCCTCCCTACCATGTTGGGGATGACATCCATAAATGGATAACTGCTTTGGAGAGGGCCTGTAAAGTTCAGAGGGTCCCTCAAGAGCAGTGGACAGCTATCTTGTGGCTCTCCTTTGCTGAAAAAGGTAGAGATAAGCTCCTCACTGTTAGAGAAGAGGGTGCTGACAACTATTCAGTCTTGAAGAGTGTTCTCATTGATGGATTTGGCTTAATCACTGAACAGTACAGGATTAAGTTCAGCAATACCCAGAAGACACAGAATCAAGATTAGGTACACTTTGTGGAGAGTGCCAATAAGGGTCTGGAAGGCTGGTTGCCTGGCAGCAAAGTGAATGATTTCACGGGATTGTACAATTTGATTATGAGGGAGCAGATCCTTAATAATTGCGAAAATCAGTTATTGCATCAATACCTGGTTGATTCTGATCTGACTTCTCCCTAAGAATTGGGAAATAAGGCAGATAAGTGTGTCAGAACCAGGGTGAAGCAGAAACACCAGAAGAATGGTGGTGACCAAAAGAAGCAAGATTCTAAAACTCCAGATAAGGGTGGTGACAAGGGTAAAGATCAGAAGTCTTCATCAGTGCCCCAAAAACCTGCATCTTCGGGGAGTCACAATCCAACCAAGGGAAAGGCAAAAAAAAACCTTGGTGTTATCTCTGTAAACAGAAGACACATTGTACAAAGGATGCTGATTGTCCAAAAGCCAAGGAAAATCCACCTACCACCACTGTCCCTAAGGCAACTGCGCCCTCTAGCACAAGTACACGTGGTGGTACAGGGAACAAGGGATTAGTAGGGTTAACCTTGGGCTCTGAGATGGGTTCTGGCCTAGTCAGAACTTCAGCGCAGGCTGTGCTTGTCAGCGATGGTACCATGGATCTTGCCACTTTATTTGTCAGCCCCAGTAACCTGGGCAAATACAGACAACAGCCTTTGATAAATGGTAAGGAAGCCATGGCATACAGGGACAGAGGTGCAAGTGTCACTATGGTGAAAGAGAATCTTGTGGGCCCTGACAAAATCATACTTGTACCAAGTGACCAATGCTAACAATGTCAGGACTGATCATTCCTTGGCAGTTGTTAATTTCAGGTGGGGAGGGGTAATTGGCCCTAAGAAACATGTGGTTAGGTCAGACCTTCCAGTGATGTGTTTGCTGTGACAAGGTCACAGGCCATATTGGCTAACACTGAACAGGCCTTGGATCCTGGAACAATGGACCAAGGCCTTCGAGAGTAGGAGCAGGAGGGGTAAGGCTGTGTCTTCCCCCCAGACTCAGTGTGAGGATCAATCTCTTGTGGGAGATGATCTCAGTCCCTGTGAAGGAACTGTCTCAGATGAACTGGAACCTGATCAGGTTGAGCTCTTGGGGACAGACATGCTCTTCCAGGGCAGATGAGTTTGGAGCAGCAAATATGACCCTCTCTTGAACCCCTCAGACAGAAAGCTGCTGCTGAGGCTGCTGGGAGAGTCAGTGGATCTCACAAGATTTATTGGGATGAGGGACTCCTATACTCAGAGGATAGAGAACCCAAGCCTGGTGCTACCAGGGGTTTGGTCATATCTCCTAAGTTCAGAGACTTCCTACTCACTCTAGCACATGATATCCCCTTAGCAGGACACCTAGGCCAAAGTAAGACTTTAGACAGGCATGTCCCTCACTTGTACTGGCCTCACATGTCAGAAGACGCAAAGGAGTTTTGTCACTCCTGTACCATCTGTCAAGCCAGTGGTAAGTCAGGTGGTACCACAAAGGCCCCCATCATACCACTACCTGTGATAGGGGTTCCCTATGAGAGTGTTGGGATTGATATCAGTGGTCCCCTGAACCCTCCTACTACATCTGGGCACAGTTATATACTAGTGGTGGTGGGCCATGCCACTAGGCATCCAGAAGCAATACCCCTTAGAACCACCACAGCTCTCTGGGACTATGAGGGACGATCGTCCAGTTCCCAGTACACAGCATGAGCATGAGCTCCGGTCGGCCGGGGGAACCACGAGTACTTCTATTGGAGCTTCACCAATTTTGTTACCTGCAAATCCTGCAAGGAATGACAATTAAACGACAATGTCTGCTACATTAGATACCAGGCCGCTACCTGGCCCTGGTCTAGGTTCAATCACGGAGTTGACCACTGATACTATTACTGATATCACTACTGGACTAATGGATAAAGGCAATGAGTCAGAATATGCAGGTTCGGATGGTAAATTTTACTCTATGTCCGATTTAACGGTAGCATCAGATAAAGAACATGATGTTGATGAAGATAGCTCTAGCAACCCTGGGGAGTGGGGTGATTTACCAGAAGATGAGGAAGGAGAGGAGTATGAGCAATCTTCCCCTCATAAAACCGTAAGAAAGGTGGTGTGTGAAGGGTTAGAGCATGATCGGACTCTTCCTTTAACTCAGCTCAATTTAGAGGAAGATCTGGAAGAGAACTCAATCACCCTTAGCTGTATATATAAAAGTATAATGGCACACCGGAGTGAGACCAAGGCTGAAGGGTTACGTACACAAGGGGCTGTTAGGAAGCTCCAGAATACAGTACGACGATTGGTCAAGACATGCGCTGAAGTTACTACCCGGGTGGTAGAGGTAGAGGAGAGGGTCTCCTCAGCTGAAGACAGTTTGGCTAAGCAACAAACGGCTATCGAAACTTTACAAAAATCTAAATCGGATGTGGAGTGGAATCTTACGGATCTACAAAACTGCGCACGCGGTAATAATCTACGCGTGTTAGGCATAGCTGAGACAAAGGAAGGATCAGACCCATGGAAATTTATTGTTCAGCTATTTAAGGAAGCCTTCCCAGAACTTACTGCTTGGGATTGGGAAATGGAAGTGATCCGGGCACATAGGTTCCCTTTTGTGCTACGACAACGTGGAAAGGAGAGACAAGCTGATGCAAACGCATACCCCAGGGCAATCTTAATTTGTTTGAACAATTACTTACTCCGGGAAGCACTGTATGACTTGGCACGTCCTGAAAAAAAGCGATCCAGTATGGGGTGTGAGTTTTTTGTGCGCCCTGATTTTTGTCCGGCAACTGTGCATGAACGATGGCAACTCAGGAAATTAATTACCCCTCTCCAAGCTAAGGGGGCTCAAGTTTTTTTGCTCAGTCCTGCTAAATTAAAGATTATCTTTAGAGGCCAAACAAGATACTTTATGTCAGCGATGTCTGCGCAAGAATACATGAATGACATGGATAAGAGTCCCAAACGCTAAATGACAAAATTATCATTAATATCATTACATCTGTTTAATAAGCTTCTTTTTTTTGTGGTGACAGTAATAGTAGGTACAACAGCTGCATCGAGGAGTGAAATGTGTAACTCTGGTCTATACCGTTATAGGTTATTGTGGTTCTCTCTTCATTATTTACAGATACAGATTGATTATGTGTCTCTATGTGTTTTCTTTTTCTCTTTTTTGTCCCTTGCTCCAGTTGATGCTGATTTATTTTTAGGTAGCCCCTTGTAATAGGGGTCAACTTATATATGCTCTTTTGAAAGTTGAGTGAAAAAGTTGTAATCAGGACTTTAGTGCAAGGGAGCATAGATACTTACACTAGTTGCCATTAACTGGAGAGGTGTCAATTGATATCTAAGTCAAATAGCAGGCTCTATGATTTAATGGGGAGAGAGATAAATAAAGGGTGGGGGCAGGGGAGTCAACTGGGGGGCACGTGGGAAAAAGCACTTCTACATCAACGAGGACATATTCCTTGAGCCTTGTTTTGGGTGGTGGGGGGATGGGTTGGAATGGGGTGCGGGGTGGGGTGGGAGGTGTGGCAAAAAACAGAAAATAATACATGAGTACAATAGGGAAATGAGTTTTTTTGTGATAAGCTATGTCTTTTTTCAGGTAGATTGTGGAGTTAAACGATTGAGATATGATGCAAGTACATGGCGGGTAGGGGTATTCGGATAGGTACATTGAATGTGAGGGGGCTGAATTCTTTGGAAAAAAGACGTCGTGTGGCGCTAGAATTGCGTCCTTTATATTGTGATATAATTTGTCTCCAAGAGACTCATATGGTGTGGGCGAAGCGTCATCTACTTACGGAGTTGGGATTTAATCTTTTAGCCTCTACTAAATTTTCAGGCTTGGCTAGAGGAGTTGCAATTTTGGGTAAACAGCATATAGGCAACACAGGTAGAGTTTTAACTGATGTACTGGGCAGGTGGGTAATTATGGAATGTATTGTAGGTCACACAATTTTTACGATCTGCTCAGTATATGGGGCAAATTTAGATGAGGCAGACACTTTAGAGTTTCTAAATCTGGAATTAGCATCTTGGCCCACACCAGTGATCCTATGTGGGGATTTAAATATAAATTTGACACCCAATATTATATGTAATGAGAAGGCGAAATATACCGGTCGGAAACCACGTGTATTTAAGGCGTTACAGGCACTATTGATAGCCCATGGGTTGGTGGACGTGTGGGCTTATTTAAGAGGATCGGTACCAGGATATACTTTTTTTCCTTTCCACATTGTAAGTTAGTCCGGCTCGATTATTTTTTTGTGGCAAAGTCATTATTAAATCAAGCAGGGATCCAGGTGTATCCAAGAATTACATCTGATCATGGGCCGGTAGTCCTATCTATACCTGGCATAACACCAGTTAAAAAGCCTAGAGGCTTTTCTTTTGACCGCAAACTTTTATTAGAGCAGCAATTTATTGAAAACATGCTGCAATGGATCACTAATTTTTTTTATGAAAATCGTGGGACTAGCAGTGTGGGATATGTGTGGGACAGTTTTAAGGCGGCGTTTAGAGGTGAAGTTTTGAGTTTTGGTATATATAACCAAAAAAAACAGGTAGCTAAGTTCCAAGAGCTATACCAAGGATTGATGAAGGCTGAGGAGTTACTCGTTCAGGGAATTTAGACTGGTGAGGATATAACTGAATCAAGTACGTTGGTGGCTCAGTGTAAAGCAAGATTAAACCTCTACTGGTCTAAGGAAACAGCAAAAAAGTTTCTTATTAAACAGCAACTACATTATGAATATGGCGAGGCAAGTGGCAGATGCCTCGCCGAAGCTTAATAGTCAAGGAAGTATCTCAAAGGATAGATAATATTCTGGATTCTAATGGTAACTCTGTTGAAAATGGTACTGGCATTTTAGAGGTGTTCAGGCAATAATATGAGAAATTATACTCTAGGGATGAGTGTGATAGGGAGGCGGCGGCCAATCTGATAAATCAGTTTTGCAGGTCTGATCTGACTATAGAGGAGTCAGCAGCTCTAGAAGCCCCTATTTCTTTAGTAGAGTTGGAATTAGCAGTACATGGATTGGCAAGTGGTAAAGCGGCAGGACCCGATAAACATCCGGTTGAAATATACAAAATCTTTTTCTCTGTTTTAAAGGAAAATCTCCTCATAACAATGCGTATGGCCTAAAAAGGGTCCCCCCCTAAGAGTTGGAGTGAAGCTTGTATAGTTGTATTTCATAAAAAAGTTAAGCCGGTGAATATGCCTGGTTCTTTTCGTCCCATTTCGCTTTTAAATGCGGATGGGAAGATTTATTCTAAGATCTTAGCCAATAGGTTTTCATCTGTTATCACTACGCTAGTTTCTACTATACTGAAAATACTATGAGTGATAATCATACACTTAATAAGTTGTATGTCTTCTGTCCGTCCGGACAGGAATTTATTTTTTAATCAGAAGAGTAATTTTTCGGTTTGTTAAAAATGTCAAGCGGGCAGAGCCGTGACCTTCAACATATACAAGACAACAACAAAAAAATGGAAAAAAGCACGAAATTTGTCTGTGCACTTAAGTTTCAGTGAGACAGACGTTGAGTGTTAAACCACATCATTGCAATTATCAATATTACATACACATTTTGCATATGGGGTTATGTGTCGACGTTTCGATGCCTTTCTTAGAATATGGGCATCATCATCAGGACATTGGATGACATTATTGTTGTCCGAACCATTGTAAATACAATTGTCGGCCTTTCCATCACATTTATATTATTTACATATTTACATTTGGGAGGAAAAGGAGGGAAAAAAACAACAAAAAAAAGTTGACATAAATACCAGGTATATAACATGGATCCTCTATAGCTGTACTTTAAGTGAAGTCAAGTGAAGTTTTTGGCGCGGTGACTTCTCTGTGGAATGACATGCACAGTAGATATTTCTTAGTGAAATGTCTGTGCCTATATTGGAAGTGTGATCAGTGTTTTATTTCATGTGAAAACAAGTGAAACGGTCATTAGGGGTTTCAAAGTGAATTAGGTGCATCAAAGGCGCCGATCGCGGAAATACTGACTGGGCATGTATCGTGCTAGTTGCATGCTTCCAGTGGGATTCAGTGCATCATAGGTGCCGATTGCGAAAGTAATGACTGTGGCCGGGGCTGAGCATATATCGTGCTAGTTACATGCTTCTAGTGGGATTCAATGCATTTTTAACCTACATAGTTTCCACGGCGGGAAAACCTCGAGATCTTGAAAAATTAATAAGCGGTCGTGTTCCCAGACAATTCTGTGAATAAAACAGCTGGGCATTAGGTTTGGGCATTTCACACGGCTGGTGCTCAGAGTGAACCGTGATGAAACAGTGATTTACCTGCAACCGCGGCGTTCGGTTAGAAATCCGGCACGAGGTATTTAAAGCATTTGCGCATACATAGATGCCTCGACAGATCCTTTAGGACCAGTTTCTCAAATGTAGGGATCTCAGGTGGAATCATACCTGCTGTGGGGGAAAATTTAGATCCCTACATTTGAGAAACTGGTCCTAAAGGATCTGTCAGACCTTGAAAAGAAAAGGGCCTTTATTCCATATAATATCACTATGGAAGAGAAAAATGCTATTTCCTCTCTTAAAAACAATCAATCCCTTGTAATTAAACCAGCAGATAAAGGGGGAGGAATAGTGATTCAGGACATTGAATCCTATAAAAACGAAGTGCTACGCCAACTTAATAATCACGAGCACTACTGCAAACTCCCACGAAACCCTACTAATGAAATCCAAGGAATGATCACCACTGTTACCAACAGGGCACTTGATTTAGGCTTCCTATCTAAAAAAGAGTACGATTTTCTCAACACCAAATCACCGCGGACTCCTGTGATTTATTGCTTACCAAAGATTCACAAAAATCCCCAATCCCCCCCAGGTCGCCCCAGGCCCCCCCAGGTCGCCCCATAGTCTCAGGCTGCGGTTCGATTCTCGAACCATTAGGGCACTACATAGATTTTTTCATCAAGCCCTTTGTCCCAGAAACTATTTGTTACATTAGGGACAGTATGGCTATGATTAATTTCATAGAAGACTATCCCTTTGATCCCACATCAAGTACCATGTGCACACTGGATGTGGAATCTTTGAATACAAATATCCCACAATTTGAGTCTCTGCGTGTAATAGAGAAGGTCCTTGAATCAAGAGAACGCCCCCACAATGTGCCCTCTTTATTTATTCTGGAATTACTAGAAATCTGTTTGACAAAAAATTTCTTTCTTTTTGAGGGACAATTCTACGGCCAAGTAAAAGGGACATCCATGGGAGCAATTTTTGCTCCCAACCTAGCCATTCTGTATATGGACAACTTGGAGACCCACAACATCCTCCACACATCGAATCCTTTCCACAATGGCATTGCCTTGTGGAAAAGATATATCGATGATATTTTTTTGGTATGGAATGACTCCCCTGAAAACCTTACAGTCTTCCAGCATTGGCTGAATAACAACAGTGGCGGACTCTGTTATACCCTGTCCACTAGTAAGGACTCTATTCCCTTCCTCGACCTACAGATAAGACACACAGAAGGCCGGCTTACCACCACACTACATCGCAAGCCCACTGAGCGTAACACTTTGCTCGAATATACTAGCCACCATCCTAGGGCCTTACGTGACTATTTACCTTTCTCCCAATTCCTCCGCATCAGACGCAATTGCTACTTTAGGGATGATTATTTTGCTGAGGCGAAAATACTTAGCAAAAAACTGAGAAACAGAGGTTACCCACGAAAACTAGTGCGGAACTCCTTAAAAAGAGCTTGGTACTGCCCAAGAGAGAACCTCTTAGAACCCAAAGAAAAAAATGTACAAGACAAACTTATTTGTGTCACCACATTTTCACCGGCATCCAACGCCATCAGAAAAAGTGTACTCAAACACTGGCCAGTCCTCAACACAGGTCTCTTGACACTAGAGAAACCCATGTTCGCATTCAAACGATCTAAGAATGTTAAAGATCACCTTGTCAGAGCAGCTCTCCCCTCACAAGCACAAAAAACTACCTTAAATGATGCCTGGGACCTACCACCACTTATAGGTCATGCTAAATGTGGAGGCTGTATCTGCTGCGACACGACCATAGAGGGTAAAACGTTCGAATTTGGCAATATAAAATTTGACAGGAGATATTTCTCTAATTGTAACTCTACGAACTTGGTGTATGCTATCCTGTGTCCCTGTAAACTTATCTACATAGGGCAAACAAGTCAGAAAATAAAGCTACGGATTGGACAACATAAGAGCAGGATAAAATGTAAAACAGCAAATGCCCCATTGGTGGAACATTTTTCTGCAAAAGGACATACGGAAAAAGACTTTCTTTGGACAGTGATCACAACTATCAAACCACCCCCAAGAGGAGCAGATATGTCCCAGTTGCTGAACAAGGAAGAGTTACGTTGGATTTTGCGCACTGACAGCATTCGAAATGGGCTAAACCGACTAGAAGATTGGACGTCCTTATCGTAACCTTTCAAACATGCCATCTGATTTGATAGCTCCTGTTATACAATTTTGTTGATGTATTGCTTAAATGTACTTAAATGCATGGCACTAGAGCACTATTCACCACTCCAAAATGGCTGCCGTAAACACTGCCATCTCCCCTCACCCGTGTAAGTCCTACCACACTGTTCACTATCCCCATGCACACTGCGCTCCATTAATCAACCCCGAGCATGCACTGACCCAGCACCAGATCGCCAGACTCGTGGCAAGTGTCTTCGACTCCCGAAGTAAGTACCGGTCCCTATGGAACCCGAACCTGTAGCCTCATGTAGTCATGTAATCTCTAATATCTTGGGCACTCCTCTTCCCTTTTAGATAACCAATGTGTTTTTCGAGGCATCTATGTATGCGCAAATGCTTTAAATACCTCGTGCCGGATTTCTAACCGAACGCCGCGGTTGCAGGTAAATCACTGTTTCATCACGGTTCACTCTGAGCACCCGCCGTGTGAAATGCCCAAACCTAATGCCCAGCTGTTTTATTCACAGAATTGTCTGGGAACACGACCGCTTATTAATTTTTCAAGATCTCGAGGTTTTCCCGCCGTGGAAACTATGTAGGTTAAAAATGCATTGAATCCCACTAGAAGCATGTAACTAGCACGATATATGCTCAGCCCCGGCCACAGTCATTACTTTCGCAATCGGCACCTATGATGCACTGAATCCCACTGGAAGCATGCAACTAGCACGATACATGCCCAGTCAGTATTTCCGCGATCGGCGCCTTTGATGCACCTAATTCACTTTGAAACCCCTTATGACCGTTTCACTTGTTTTCACATGAAATAAAACACTGATCACACTTCCAATATAGGCACAGACATTTCACTAAGAAATATCTACTGTGCATGTCATTCCACAGAGAAGTCACCGCGCCAAAAACTTCACTTGACTTCACTTAAAGTACAGCTATAGAGGATCCATGTTATATACCTGGTATTTATGTCAACTTTTTCTTTGTTGTTTTTTTCCCTCCTTTTCCTCCCAAATGTAAATATGTAAATAATATAAATGTGATGGAAAGGCCGACAATTGTATTTACAATGGTTCGGACAACAATAATGTCATCCAATGTCCTGATGATGATGCCCATATTCTAAGAAAGGCATCGAAACGTCGACACATAACCCCATATGCAAACTGTGTATGTAATATTGATAATTGCAATGATGTGGTTTAACACTCAACGTCTGTCTCACTGAAACTTAAGTGCACAGACAAATTTCGTGCTTTTTTCCATTTTTTTGTTGTTGTCTTGTATATGTTGAAGGTCACGGCTGTGCCCGCTTGACATTTTTAACAAACCGAAAAATTACTCTTCTGATTAAAAAATAAATTCCTGTCCGGACGGACAGAAGACATACAACTTATTAAATGTATGATTATCACTCATAGTATTTTCATTATAGGGACCACTGTTCTTTATAATAGTTAATGCCCAAGGTCCCTATGCTATACCTTAAGGGTTCCCTTGTCTTGTTGAAATATAATAGTTTCTACTATACAGCACGGGTTTATCCCACATCGAGGTACGGTGAACCATGTTCGACGTGTGATAACTATGTTTGATTATGTTAATGTAACCCGGGATCCATTAAGTTTAATTTTGTTAGACGCAGAGAAGGATTTTGACCAGGTCTCATGGTGCTTTTTGTGGGAGGTTATGAGGCGACGTGGATTTGGTCAAGAATTTATAACATCTTTGCAAACATTGTATCGCCAACCGACCACCCGTATTAGCACCATGGGACTCGTGTCAGAGGCGGTTCAAATACAAAGGGGAACTAGGCAAGGTTGCCCTTGCTCTCCTCTTTTATTTTCTTTATATATCGAGCCGTTTTTACGAATGTTAACAGTTAGTACTAAGATTCAACCAGTTACGATACAAACCTATCAATTTAAGGTCCTTGCTTACGCGGACGATGTTGCCGTCATTACTCCGTCCCCAAGTACAGCGATGCAGGAGATTGAAGATTTAGCCTTAAATTTTGGTTTGGTCTCTGGTTATAAGTTGAATGCTGCCAAGACCCAATTGTTATGTGCTAATATGCCAAAGTACTCAGACCCAAGAGTATGCCAGGAGGTTATCTATTTGGGAATTAATTTAAGGGTCTCTACAACTGCCCTGGTCAAATCCAATTGGGAGGGGCTTATTTCGGGGGTGAAGAAATGACTAGATCAGGCAGAATGTCTGCATCTCTCCTTGGTGGGGCGATGCAATCTTTTAAAAATGATGATACTCCCGAAAATACTTTATTTTTTTAGATGTGTTCCTCTTGAAATCCCCAAGGTAACTTTGATACAGCTCCAAACTATTTGTATGCGTTTTATGTGGGCTGGTGGCAAGGCCCGCAGGGCGGTACGATACATGATCCTATCAAGAAAATTAGGTGGCTGGTCTGTACCAGACTTCACGTTATATTACTACGCTTGTATGCTACAAGGAATGAATGGTTTGCTAACAGGGGCTCCTCCTTTGGATATCGCTGAATGCCCAGATATATATCAGATGCTTCTAGGGGTGAATGCGAGAAATTGTTTGTTCCTGCATTATGAGTGGAGCTATTACAAACGCACGAGATTTAAGACTTTGGCAGCAGTATATAAAATTTGGCGGGTTGTACGGATTATGTTTGGTTTTGGGAAAATTTCGTGGTATACTCCCTTGGTCTCCTCGATATTTCTGCCTCTGGACTTATGGGATCTGGTGGTTTACCACTGGAGGGGAAAAGGTATAAGGTTGGTGGGGGATTTATATGGTGATGGATGTTTGAAATCTTTCGAACAATTGAGGGAACAATATCAACTCCCTAGAGACCAGTTTGCTAAGTATTTACAAATCAGAAAATATTTGGAGAAGTGTGGTGGTATTTATCAAGGTAATAATTTGATAGAAGACATTGGGAAAAATGCAAGGATTGGCGTATTATATGGTCATTTGTTAAGTATGAAGGCGAATGACATTGAGCAACAAAATGTTAAATGGGGGACAAAACTTGGCAGACAGGATATTCAGATTGAAAGCTCTTTGGAAATGGCCGAAAACGTGTTCCTCTCTCAAAAGTTATCCGCACAGCATTTTAAATCCCTTTTTAATTTATACTACACACCTGACAAAATCTCAAAATGGTCGGGAGATGCAATTGGTAAATGTTTTCGGTGTGGATATCCATCTGCAGATTATTTACATGTTTTTTTTAGCTGTTCAAAGTTAACATCATTATTACTGCAGGTGGAGAAATGCTTATCAGACATTACCGAAACCCCACTTCAATTGACAGCCACGCAAATTCTGTTAGGGGTAGAAATGGGAGCAGTTGAGACTCTTATACCCAGACAACATGTGTATCTAATATTTTTGGATACTGCTGTATATAGACTGAGTATTGCATCTTTTTGGCTGCAGCAGGAACCCCCCTCCTTTGAAATGTGGAGGGCACGCTTTTTCACAATATTTAACATGGAATATAGTTTATACGCCCTGAAGGGTCAGCATAAGAGAAAGCTGGGTGAACGTATATGGGGATGTGTTAGACAGCACTTAGAAGCTTGAAATTTAAATTATGATTGTCTGTAGCTATGTATTCTAAAATGTTTGCATTTCTTATGTTTTTTTTGTTTTTTTTTCTCTTTTGCTTCTTAAGACTATGCTTCTTCTTTTTCAGCTCCACATGACAGTTACAATTATATTTTATAATGGTTTTTTCTCCACTTAGTCAGAGCATATAGTTAGCACTATGTATTATAAAAGTCTTTGTCATTTTTTATTTTGATCTGATGGCTCTGATATTGACTCTGTATATTGAAATGAATGATTGCAATTTTAGATATATACTTGTATAATGACTCATACCGATTGTCTCATGTATTACGTAGAAATAAATACAATTTAAAAAAAAATTAAACCACCACAGCTCCTGTGGTGGACATCACCCTCCTGGGAATCTTTTCCAGAGTGGGTTTCCCTAAGGAGGTCTTAACTGACAGAAGTACAAACTTCATGTCAAGTTACATCACTGCAATGTGGAAAGAGTGTGGAGTGAACTACAATTTCACCACACCCTATCACCCACAATACAATGGGTTAGTTGAAAGGTTCAACAAAACCCTCAAGTGCATGATCATGGACCTCCTAGAAAAGATTAAGCAACAATGGGATGTCCTGTTGCCCTGCCTTCTCTTTGCCTATAGAGAGGTCCCATAGAAGGGGGTTGGCTACAGCTCTTTTGAACTTCTGTTTGGGCATCCTATTAGGGTTTCTTTGTGTTTGGTTAGGAAAGGATGGAAGTTACCTCTTAAACCTCTTAAACAAGACATAATGGACTATGTACTTGGTCTCCTCTCCAGGATGGCTGAGTACATGAAGAAGGCCAATAAAAACCTTGAGGCAAGTCAAGAATTACAAAAAGTTTGGCATGACAAAAAGGCTGTTCAGACTGTTATCAGCCAGAGCAGAAGGTGTGCGTGCTGGAGCCTGTGACATCAGCAGCTCTCAAAAATAAATGGAGTAGACCCCATACCATGCTTAAGCAATGGAGGTAAGTAAACAAATTAATAAATAAAACGAATTTCGCATTTGGCAATGCAGTGCGCGCATTGAAATTTGTTTTATTTATTTATTTATTTACTTACCTCTGTTCGGCCATATGCTATAGTTTACCACCTCCACCCTGCTCTTCCTCCACACCGCCCTACCGCCCCGCAGCACTCCCACCATGAGCCACTACTGGTCTATAGGGACTCCCTTGAAAGATCTCACATCAAGGAGAATGACCAAGTAGGTTCAGTAAACAGTTAGCTGTCAGAAGGCATTTGTTGATCTCAAGCAGGCCATGTGCACTGCGCTCCAATTCTGCAAAGTCCTGACTACTCCAAGCAATGTATTGTCCAAACAGATGCATCTGAGTTGGGGGTAGGTGCTTAATGCAGAGGGTTATGATAAACCAGTAGCTTTTATCAGCAGAAGGTTGACCCCCAGAGAGAAACGTTTGTCAGCTATAGCGAGGGAAGCCTTTGCAGTGGTCTGAGCCCTGAAGAAGCTGAGACCATACCTATTTGGCACTCACTTCATTGTTCAGACAGACCATAAGCTACTCTTATGGCTAAAACAGATTATGGGTGAAAACCCCAAACTTTTAAGGGGGTCCATCTCCCTACAGGGAATGGACCATACAGTGGAACATAGACCTGGGAGTAACCATGCCAATGAAGATGTACTCTCCTGATATTTCCACTTCGAAAATGAAAACTCAACTTGGCAAGGTTAGTCTCATCTCCTTACCTTTAGGGGGGTTGTGTAGGAAAGTAGGATCTGCATCTTATGGTTACCCAGTGGTGGCTCCTCAAGGGAGTGTTGCTGGGCGGTGGGGCGGGGCGGGGGAGGGGCAGGGTGGGTGGTAGTAAACTCTAGCTTACGGCCGAATGGAGTTAAGTAAACAAGTAAATAAATAAATAAATAAATAAACCGAATGACATTGCGTGCGCTGCAACGCCAAATGGCAGGGGAGACTTTCAACAGGAGCAATTAGAGCATCGCTAGTTCTGATCCTGCAGGTGCAAATAGTCAGAAGGGCATCACAGACAGCAGACGAGGCCTTCGTGGCCACAGAACTTGCTTGCTGTGGAAGGAGAAATTTTCCAGTGGCTCACGCTGATCCTTTGAGCGAGCAGCATAGTTCCAGTCTGAATGGGTCAGTCCACGGTCACAAAGAGTACAAAAGCTTGATTTCAGGAACCCAGGAGCTGTAGATGATGAAAACAGCAGTGGAACCCAATTCTGGGGCCCAGGGCTTTGAGGAGGCACTTCAGGCAAGGGTAGTACTCACAGGAGGCAGAGTCCAGCAGCACCAGCGGAATTGTGGGAAGTTTTGTGTCCATAAGACTTCAGAAAACAGGAGGCAAGCCACCAAGCCCTTGGAGATCACTTGGAGGAAAAGCAGCATCCTTCCAGCAAAGTTAGGGAGTGGCAGGCAGCAGAGCAACAAGCAAAAAAGCAGTCCTTCCTTAAAGGCAGTCCAGTTGAGTTCTTTAAGCAGCACAGCAGTCCTTCTGACAGAGGTTTAGTCCAAGTGTATGATTTTAGGGGGTCAGAGACCCAGTAATTATACTCAAGTGTGGTGACTTCAGACTAGTCTTGTCTGCCAGCCTATCTATGGGGGGTACAATTGGCCTTTGATTGGAGACAGGACTCTACCTGTTCAAGTTGTTACCTCCTCTCCTCCCCTCTTCCCAAGATGACCTTCAGTATGCAGATGAATGAGATGCAGTTGATTGTCTTGTAGTCTTGTATTGTGGCTGTCTAGAGGGAATGCACAAATGTACTGCCACCCAGCCCAGTCCAGATATGTATTGGAGACAGGCTGTCAGGCACAAAGAGCAGTAAGTGCAGAAAAATGTCCATTTTCTTAAAGTGGCATTTTAAAAATAGTAAAGTAAAATCCAACCTCACCAGTGAGTAGTATTTATCAGTACCTTTGCAAACCTATGAAACATCAAAGAGCTACTCATCTCTGATTAGGAATTACAGTTAAAAGAATATTGAGGAATTCCTTGTGCTACCCTATGAGAGAGTAGTGAAAAACGAAATTGGCTGTTTGTCACTACCGAGACATGCAAACCATAAAGTTTAGATATCCTACCTTTTACTTACTTAGCACCCTGCCTATAAGTCTGCATATGGCCTACCTTTGCGGTGACTTGCATGTAAGAAAAGGGGAGTTTAAGGTCTGGCAAGTAGTTTTAAATGCTAAGTCAAAGGGGCTGTAACTGCACACTCGGGCTGTCCAATGCCAGGCCTGAGACATGGAGAATGGGCTACTGAAGTGGGTAGCACAAGTAGTGCTGCAATCCGACTAGAAGCATTTAATTTAAAGGCCCTGGGGATATGTAGTGCACTGTATTAGGGACTGACAAGGAAATTAAATATGCAAACTGGGTATTTGCCAGTGTCACTATGTTTAGATGCACATTAAAACTGGTCAGCATTGATGAAGTGCTCAGAGTCATAAAGTCAACAAAAATGAGGTCAGAAATTATAGGAGGAAGGCAATGGGCGATCCTTGAGAGAGGGCCATTTTCTAACAATTAGTGCAAAATTAAACACAACAAACAACAGTTAGACATGTGTCGCTAAAAGATTAGAATCAGTTTAGTACAAACCAGATTAAAAAAATACATTGTATCTTACTATGTGTAGAAACATGATTCTATCTTTCCTAAAATTACCTAAAGCGTGGGAAAAATAAACATGTTGGGATAAGTATAGCCTTTCTGTTTAACAGTGTTCATATAGAAAAAGAAGCAGAAGGAGGAAAAGATATGTTTATTTTTGTTTTTAAAGTGCAGCTTTAATTACACTTTGCGACTTGCCTTTTCCTTCCACTACTGGTACTGGCAGCAGACATTGTGATGTCAGAACTCAAATGTAATAGGTTATTTCAGTTGATCAGCAGTGTCATTTTATTTATTACAGGTAACTGGAGGGTAACTGGAAACGTCACATGTCTCCTGTAATAAGGAAATTATAGATAGGCTTTAATACAGAGAGTGCAGGCTTCCACGTATTATAATCTATTAAATATATTTCTATAAAGCATTTTCCCATTAGTATGAGCCCTGGGTGCCTTCAGAGTCTGAACTATTTTGTGTTTGTGGGTTAGGGTTGCGCAATTTCTTTTTGTTGTTTGCTGTAAGTGAAAGCAAATTCCACGGCAGATCTTTTGGTTTTTTGGATGCTCTCTTCTGCCTGTCATGGACTGGAAAAATGCTGCAAGATTATCAAACAACCTGTGAGACACAGCCACTGATAGGTTACCAGCGGCCAATCAAAATGTGCCTAAAACAGGGACAATTCAGAACTGCCATCAGATTGGCCAGCCATTCAAATAATCATATTTCCACCAGTTTTGGAGCAGCAGACAATCAGAATCACTGCTGACAACTCATGCATCTCCAAATGTCCTTTTTGTCATCCAGGAAGGTGACAACACCTTGACCACTAGTATTTTGTTTGGCATCAAATCCAACCTTTTCCTTTGCCAGTTTTGACAGTTTTTCAAACTCAATTTTACTTCAAAGGTAAGCAAAACAGGAGCAGATGTCTCTAGTTTTACTTTTAATGAAAACATTTTGTTAATCATTGAACCAAGGTACTCATTGCCCAGAGTCAAAATGGCCTTTTGAGATTGTATTTTCCTGTATTTCTTGTTTATATATGACTCATGGTTGATACCTGCTGAGGAAGGTACAATAAACTAATGCATTATATAGAGATTGATTATATTTGAGTGACTGTCTAGATTCTGATATGGATCGATATTGAGCATTATGACCACGGAGGAGTGGGACACTAGACATTACTATTTATTTGATTCTGATGGAGCTTAAGGATGTCCATTGCTCATCTCAAGGTGAAGTAAAAGATCATTCATCTGGTGGCTAATGAGTATTATTGGAAATACAACCTGATATGAAAATGCCTTCAAGATGACAAATTCTTAGCCAATATATGACTTGGAGTCAAGTCTTGCATGTGATGGTAACAGAAGTTGTGTCTACCTTAAACTATGGGAGCAGGATCATATTTAGGTTCAGGAAATGCTCACTGACCAAGTGACAGATGGATTAGTGTCTTTATAAAATCTGTTATTTTTCTTTGGCGTTGGGTTCTCCTGTGTTAGGAAAGTATACATAGAAGGTGGAAAAATAGGGAGGCAGTTGAATCCAATAGAAGTCACTTTGTTATGATCAGAACATTAACACGTGAAAATAATTGGCAAACATGTTAACTGTCTTTTTGCATGATGGAGATGCATACGTAGTCCTATGTGGTAGTGTCAGTGCAGCAAAGTCTCAAAGACTAAAGCTCCTAACACAGGAGGATGATATTTCAGGCAAAGTTATGCCTTGTACGTATGAGCACATCCCCCATTCAAACACTGCAGCTGCACCCCCTTAGAAATCCTCCTATCAAATGTCAAACTCTAACACCCTGCGAACCACCATCTGCCTCGCATAGGTTCAAAGACAAATTGTAATCAGAACTGCAAAAATGGTATGTTGAGGCAAGAAAGAAAATGAAAAACATAAAATAGTCCCTTTTGCATCAGGATGGCAGCAGGACTATCAACTCTGCCCCTATTACTATTCACTGGACCCCCACCATAGATGTAGTCCTTTACTTGCCATCTTCACTTAATGAGTAGTGACACGTAGCATGGACATAGGCAAACTGAAAGGCAACAATAAAGGTGACCCCCAGGAAAATGGAAGCCAGTACCTTGACTGACACTGTGGTATTCTTTTCCCTTGATGCCTAATTGAACATCTCTCTGCAGTCAACTGTTTCATGGTGATGAGTTCAAGGGCCACATCTGCACCACAAAACCACTCAATCTGCCCCCATCTAGCCTTTACCAGTATCTGGAACCATCATAAAGGACACCTGGCCTATTATGCTCCTGATCATCTCGCCATAGTCTTGTCCTTGCCAAATTGGTGGTCAGCAATAGTTACAGTACTCTACAGCATGAACCCAGATATCTAATTCTTCTCTTGCTCCTGCTGCTCTGGGCAAAAGTCCATGGTTCCTCTTCCAGATTCAAATGACTCAGATCAACTCATTGCCATTCTTCCTCTTCCTGAGGACTAAATACACATTTTTGACATCACACTCCCATATCCCCTCTCACACTTATCCATCCCACTCTTTATATTTTGTATTAACTTACTTTCACCCACTCAGGTGGTCTAGCACAGGTGACTTATGCAGGCAGTCATCGGGCTGCCATATCTGTTCCGGGCCTCTGGGAAACAATCCTAATGTATTGCCATTCAGCTATTCTTATTAAAACCATGTTGTCCAACAAGGTCTCTCTTGTGTCCTCTGCGTGCACTCCATAAGTTCCCATCCACCAGGCTGGTCTATATCTGCCAGGGACCACCCCATTTCTTCAAGTTCCCCACAACCACTGAACTTGTTCGACCAAGGCAGTCTATCACAGTTAGTCAAGCAGCAATGCCCTGGTTGCCATCGTGAAAGATAAGGCAATAATGCCTCCTCCAAGCTCCTGGTCCCAGAAACCTCTCAGAACTAAGCCCCAGCTAGGTTGTATGGGAGCATATTGACTTCAGAAATATCATACTGTCAGAATATCACACCAAAACAACTTTCAACTAAAATATTTTGGAGGTGAGTATGTCTCTCTTGTCCTATCAAAACTGGATTATGCTAATAATATATAACAGGGCTCACCTTTGTCAACTATGAGAAGATTACAGAGAATTCAGGACAGTGCCAGCATTACTCTTCCTACATGTAAAGCCACAAGCAGGCCAATTCCCCTGTCCTGAGTGTCCTACATTGGTTACTAGTTGCCAAATGAGTCACCTTCAAGCTGTTTTGTACCACAGACACACAGCACTACATGGGAAATGACCTCTTCTCACCCAGAAGAGAATCACCAAATACATAAAAACAAAGGAAAGTGAGAATTGTTCCTCGCCTCAAAATTCGTGCATACAAGAAAAAAAACATGGATGGAACATTTTTCTCTGTTCAATCTGCCAATCTTCGCAATTTGCTACCCAGAAATACAAGATCCACTGATAACTATATAAACTTCAGAAAATTAGTCAAGAGATGGCTCCCCTTCACATGACAACTATACTTGCAAAAGTGTACCACAACAGTATATTCAGACATGACAAACTATGCTTCTGGTAGAGGTGGGGGACGCAGGAAGAACTGGGGCAGAAGGACAACACAAAGAACGCTAAAGTTGGGGCGTCAGATTGGAAAATGTAAAGAGAGGAGTTGAGAATAATCAAACACATTGTCTAGCTTAATTACAAATTCCTTATTTTGGTGCACAATGCCAGTGAGATATCTAATTGGAAGCCAAACCCGATCACATTCACTCCAACCCTGAAATCTCTCCAACTGTAAAAGAAGAATGAAACTCACACTTTTAGATTACCCACTCCTTTGGGGACGGTGTTTCAGCCTGGAGACACCCCAGGAGTTCAGGGCATGCCAGAAGCCATGAACAGCATAACATGCTTTTGGATCCCCCACTCATTCCAAGCACTGTGCAGCACATTGCTGAAAAGAGTCCAAACCTACAACCACGATGCTGCAGTGGGACGGACTCGGAGGCCCTGATCACTATTGGGTGTCAAATCCAGTTTTGGGTGCATACTCCCATTTCTGCTGAAAACGAACTTATGCTTAATGTGTACAATGTAGGTGGTTGGTCCTATGATTTGCAGTTTTATGTAAACATTGCGCAAATAGTAGCACACAATAAAGTAAATTACTGTATGTGCATGCAGAAATTGAATGAGGAACATGTACTAAGTTGCATTATTCCCCATTCCAACGTGAGTGTCTGTAAATTACACTATCCCTTTATCTCAGCAGTGCAGTTAAGTAACCCTATCCCAGCCAGAGGTGTGTGTTGGCTCCAACCCTTCTGCTTCTCTACATCAATGGCCTAGTATCTCAGTTTGAGAAATGTGATGGCGATGCCATGTGTCTCACCAGTTAAGATTTCGGCTCTGCTGTTTGCGGACAATACCTTTTTTCTATCAAAATCCCCATGGGGATCAAGAAACTCTGGATTGTTTAGGGACATTCTGTAGTCAACAGGGGCCAGAGATCAACATTGGCAAGATGAAATAGATGGTCTTTAACCTTTGCCCAACATCTCGTCCTAACCCATCCTTCAATGAGGTTGCACTGGAGAGAGTTCGGGTTTTTGACTACCTGGGGGTTACGCTTATTGAAAGCTTTGATTGGAACATCTCATGTTCAGAAGCGTAAGCTCAAACTAGAGCAACACTGTGGGGGCATCCTAAGGGCTCCACAGCAGTGGCGGCTGGTGAAGTTTGGGAGTGGTAAAGCTGGGCTTGGACTTTGGGTGGGAGGTACAACATTATTTGGAAGGCCAGTCAGTATTTTATGTGCAATTGTTTTTTATCCTTTAAATGGGATAAAATGATGCATTTCCACAAGAATTTTTTAAACCACAAGAATAAAAAGCAACATACAATAGTGCCCTAAATAAAGAGAGTTCCCATAGTGCTGGTGTGATATAGTGGGCACCGAGACAATGGATCTATACCAGTTAGTTGGAAGCAAACACAGAATTTTATGAAGACGTCGAATATGAAGAAAGCAACTAGATGCCTCTCTTGGATTTCAAAAGATAAAGGGAGGGAAGTGTAAGATGTGCAAAACACGCTGGCCGGATGAAGTGACTGTTTACATTATCCTTTACTCCAACGGTTGTCCTGGAATTGAATGCTATTGTTCCAGTCTGAACAGCCCTCTCAGTTCACATTAAATGGATGGATATGTGTATTTACAGGGCAGTGTGTAAAATTCAGAGCCCACCCTGCTGCTGCTGCTACGGATTCAAGGAAGGCTTGCATTTGTGTCTGTTCCTTTAGCACCCTGAGATTTCCAGCAGGAGTTAGGACAACTTTCTTTTCCTATACACAGATCTCCATAAGTCTGAAATCCCTTAGTAAACTGACCCAGTAATCCCTTTGTTTTGTCTACATGCACCGGCAGGCTACCAAAAACGGATTTGTGCCTGAATAACATCTAGGTCGATTAGATGCAGAGGTTTATTGTGGGTTATGGAGGCAGGACTTCAGTTAATGTTTGTGAAATCCTATTCCTATTGAGCTGGCTCTGAGAGCTGTGATGTGATCGTTTCATATAGTGGATGCCTCTCAGACCATGTATTCTCAAATGTTTTCAAACCTAGAGGTCTCCAACTCGTCCCTCCAAGTCTATTCAATTAATGAACATGAATTACTTCATACTATTTTTTACTCATCAATCTATTGTTTTTCCATCTCTAGATTCACAAAATGCAGCGAATGAAATTGGTTTCAAAATATCTTTGTATTTCATGCACATTTACTGTATCTCATATACATTTACCATAATGATCATGTTGATGCTTTAAAAATACATTAATGGAAGCACAACAGACAATTTACATGGGTAACAAAACAACTAATATGATCCATACATGGAAAAGCTAATTGAAACATATTAAACAAAAACACGTTGTAAACTATGCAAACATATTATTAACTAAATCAAACAAAATATACATACATTTTATAAACCAGTAAGGGTTTAATCTGTCCAACTCTACTCTATTATATCGGGATCTTTCTTCTTTTCCCCCCGCCTGGGGGCACATCTCAGCCCCCAGGGCTCCGATCTTCCAGCTGTTGGCCTCTTCCTGCTCATGATGGCGCTCCCTTGCAACTGGGAGCACTCTCCTTCACCCACTGGGGTGCACCCTGCAGGGAGCGGTCTTCACTGGCTTCCTCTGCCAGCCTTTAGCTTGGCTCTCCTCCAAGGCCTCTCTTCTCCCTGCGCAGAGGCTCCTGCTTCTGCGCACAAGTCCTGGACTCTTCTCCTGGCGCTGTTCAGGGCCCTGGGGGGCAGTCAGGGGGTTCCTCCCTCCAACTGCCCATTGTCAGGCTCCATACCAAAGGGGATGATGCAGGCTCTCTTGAATCCAGTGGCAAAGTGAACTGGCCAGGCTCCAGCACATTCTGCCTCAGCAGACCACACCCCAGAGAGAGCTTCTCTTCCTGTGCAAGCACTTTTTAAAAGTTGATTATGGAGCTGGCAGGAAGTCTCTGTTGGTCCTATCAAACAGCGACACATCACTTCCCTTCCCCTGCCCCCTCCTTACCATCCTGTTTGTGAACATACAGAACATGTTCCACATGGATGATGTCCTTATTCTTGGCTTAATACAAGAAATTAATTTTTAAAATTCACGGTGGAGTACAGTAAAGACAACTTGCCTTTCCTGGATCTCTGGATTTTTTTATCATCAACGGGTCTAGGCAGTGAACTTTACACTAAACCTATGTCAAGAAATTCTATACTGACATTCTAAAGTTTTCACCCTACATCATTACGCATGAACTTACCATTTGGTTAATTCCTCCGTATTCACAGGAATTGTTCCTCAAAGAAAAGTTATGAACATCATGCCAACATTCTGTCACGAATACTACAGGAGAGACACTATCCTAAAAAACTGATACGGCAATCAAAGAAAAGTGCTCTAAATATTTATCGAGAAGCATTGTTAGAGCCTCCTGTGATAAAACCATCTATGACCAGACTAACCTGTGTTAACACCGACAGTACTTTATCAACAAACATTCAGAAAAGTATACACAAACATTGGTGTATTTTAAATGTTGGACAAGCGACGGTTTAGTTACCCTTGTTTTCTTTTAAAAGAAGTTCAAATTTACGTGACTGTCTAGTACACACTAGACCCAAAGGGGAGTATCCAAATTGCCAAGAAGCCCTATGGAATCTACCGCCTGTACAAGGACATTATCCGTGTGGAACATGTTCTGTATGTCCATAAACAAAGTATACAACTGATGTGGACATTGGCACTGCCAGACCTTGGCCGTAAATTAAACATACTAATTGCAACAGCGAAAAAGTTATCTATCTTATAAGTTGCCCATGCCGATTGAAATATGTCGGTATGATGACTCTCAAGGTGAACCAGCGTACACAGGAACATACAAGCACAATCAGGTGCAGGAAACAATCATCCAGATTGACGAATCATTTTTTAGAGAAACAACATAAAGCAGATGATTTAATATGGACAGTTCCTGAGCAACCATTTGTCCCTCCACAGACTGCTGAAATGTCAAAATTCCTATTGAAGAAGGAACAGCGGTGGGTCTTCAAACTACGGAGTGACACTCTGGGTTTGAATGATGAAATTCCGTGGACACTGTTATAGCATCATTAAATATACAGCTATACTATGGAATGACTCTGGATACAAAGCAATTAAGATCCAATGTTATCCAGATATGTGATTGAAGCTTGATCTCATTATTTCCATTTGAACAGAGTCCTGAAGAGAGGCTCCTTTTTCTAGTTGTAAACTATCTAAAGGAGATTGTTGTATAGAACAAGATATACAAATCACATTGTCCATGAATGCTTAGGATGACTGTGCTCGTAATAATAGGTGCTGAAAATGATTGGCGATGCCAAGCTCGCATTATTGGGTCATGTTTTTCTCCCTGTCTTGGCCTTTACATTAACAAATTACTTTAGGGTGTAAATGTTATAACTGCCTGAAGATATATGAGCCTTTATTAATCTCGTACCACTGGGTTTTGCTCTCTACCGTTATCCCAAGTTAATAAAAACTTGAGTGTTCAGCTAACAACTGCGGATAGTTATAATAACTCCATGATGATAGCCCCAGATAAACGTACTTACATTACTGGGAAAAGGAAACTACATTTCCCGTGAATCAGCACCTGAGTAGATGCGGCAGACTCATGAATTGGAATTTTACAGATAAGGGCGGTAACAATGCGTGGGATATTACACTGTTGTGCCGCTCCTTATACTACGCCCGCTTAGAAGGAAACAAGATCATCGCCATGAATGACTTTCTAGAAATGGGAAACTACATTTCCCATGAGCCGTTGTCTGTGTTCACAGTAATGACGCGTCGAGAGAATCACAATATTACAGCTTTAGTATAAACGGGACACCATATCGTCACATTATAGGATGTGTTATGATGCGCGTAGACTGTTATGAAATCTGTACAGTCATGCGGTAGAGTCACAAAAAACATCATACTACATTTTCCTTGAGCGATCATGACCGCATAGTTTTTTGATGCGATCGAACAACATTTCCCATCGTCAATCAGCGCAGATTGACGTGTTGCGGATGCAACACAATTAGTGGAGCCAGCTGCATCCACTTGTAGTAAGAAACTGAGCATAAATAGCATGCTGACTCTCCTGTCAGTTACCGCATGGGACAGCCAGCAGACGGTCCGGGGTACAGACAGAGAGGTGAGTCAGGGTGTGATTTCTAGATCACTGTCTGTGACCCTTTGAGAATTATGATTGTTTTTTATGGGATGCACAGCAAATAACTTTCTGTATAGCACCTCTGAGGGATAAAATACTAATACTATATGGACTGGTATATTGGTCAATAGGGGCACACCGATATATCATTATTGAGTTTGTGCTCATATGCCTTTGATACTACAGAGTCAGTCTGTCCTTCTAACATGTTAAAAACAAGGTCAAAAGAAGAGGGCATAACACCATTTAATTATGAGCTGCTCTATATAACCAGATGCTCTACCCTCTTTTTTAGATTACTTTTTAGATGAATTATGAGTTGATTTTAGAAGGAAGCTAAACAGATTTATGGTGTATTGAAATAATTCCATGAATCTAGATTTTCCTTTTTTCTCCCCCAGAGTGGTGCCTCACGCCCTGAGCTGTTGCCAGGAGTGGTGAGGATTTCACCCGCACAAGTACGGGTAAGGAAATTAAATTTATTTTGAACATGGATTTGATTATAGTAATAATTAAGTAATACAAGGTACATACGTGATCCAGTAATTCCTAGAGTGATACAATATGGCGTTTAAAGCACATACTGGTATGATTTAGGAATTAACAATGAATATAATGTCATTGTGTCTATATATCTATTTTTTTCAGGTGACAAGACAAATCTTGTAGATCATTCGCAATGAAGACCACAGGTGATTGTAGGTTGTAACGTTCCACCTACGTGTTATCACTGTTTTTTGTTTCACACACACTATTTTTGCAGTAGCATTTCCATTCTAGTCATGAGAAAGGCCAAGATTGGAGTACGATCATTATGGCCGAAACATGTAGACCCTCTTTCTAGACCTACGCGATCGCAAATCTATTTAGATTGCATTTGGACTGTTTTTATCGATTGACACCTCGCGATAAGCATTAAATATACTTTTTCTCGCTTGATAGCCAATTTTAAATCACTTTAATACCTTTCTGGCACTGCAAATACTTCACCCCATATAATTCTACACATGCTTCATAGATCTTAGGAGATCAGACCTACTGTTCCTCTTGTAAAACATCCATGAGCTCCCCCCTCACAGTGAGAGGGTTGAAGCCCTTGTTGCATTATGGAATTGCAACTTAGAGGAGAACCCAGATGATGAAGCATGCCACCTTGGTGAGAGATGGGATTTCGTCCTCTAAAAATTGACTTTTTTCTCAGGTTTTTCACACTGGATTTATGTCAGTACTTTTTGTGCTTTGAATTGCTCCTTTTAGGAACACACGAGAGACCCGCAGACTTTCGATGATTAAGTGATCTGCCCAGAATCACAGGATGTTGAGCGACCAGCACTGAGACTTGTACAAGGTTACTCAGTCTTCAGCAAGTGGTACCATGTAACTCTTAGAGTGTCTGGAAGAAAAGCCAACTAATGGGGCTCCACTATCAAGCAGACAGCCACAGCCAGAGAGGGCTTAGCTATCAACCTCTCTGACTGAGCTCTCACCTGCCTTCCACCTCACAAAGAGGAGTCTTGCTGCTTTGCTCGTTTTTCCTCCACTGACCTGCCTCGGCCCGGATATTACAAACAACTCCCCTCACAGTAAGAACTCAGATACCCCCACATCGGTCCTCCTGCACAATACTAGCGCGTACACCCATATGCTCTCCCTGAAACAGAAACCGTGAAATCTCTATTCTGCATATGTTGGAGGAAAAATAGCATACCGCTGAGTTGTTAATTGACCAGTATGGGTTGTGTGTGTATTTTCAAAAAAAATGTTTCATTTAACGAAGCACCAGTCCTCCTACAAAAAACTATTTCATACAACTGTATGCATGATGAATAACCCGATAACAAAAGTACTGAAAAGTTGACAGTACACAGGTACCTGCAGTGTGCACCACCTTCGCTCCATGCCTCCAGGTCCACAAGCCTAGTCCTGGCTGCCAGACTGTCACTCTCAACGTCAAACACCCCTCACATCAGACCTCAAATGGCCTCCCTCATAAAGTGCAGAGCAGGAAGCCAACACTTCAAACCTGCGCAGGTTGTCTTCTAGAGTCCTGATAATACATTGTGCAGACTCAATTCCTCGACTTCCCTCCTGCCTGAAGCCGCTACATAACCCTTTCCCAACATGTCACAGGGTTGGACCCACAACACACCCCCCTCTGAGGAGTTGGGAAAGGGTGGGTTGACCATGCTCTCCACTCCTTGATTGATGTGAAGCCCGAGCATTACAGAGCTTCAGTCTAACACACCCGGGGAAAATTTCACCCTCACTTCATCAGAGGGTGGAGACTGGGCCTCGAGGCTATATCTTTACCGAGCTAAGGACCTCACATGCCTTAGGGCTGTGAGATCCTCAGCCCTGCAAACACTGGAGCCTGAAGTCTTGAGTCGGCCCAGTCCCGGGGCAGCAGGTGTAATGCATAACTCAACATCTAGGTCACTACAGACTGCAGTTTCATTACACCGTGAGTGGCAGCGTGTGGCAGCCACGGCCCCCAGCAATATGAAAATGAACAATGTGTAGGAAGTATATATGCTGCAATTACCTAAAATAGCAAACACATTTAGACTATGCTTTTATTTTAGTAGTGAGACAAAAGTAAAAGGGATGGAGCCACAACCCCCTCGAAGAGAATCCCCCACTGCTCAACTGGGCTCTTTCTTCCAACTGATAATACCTGCCCTTGAAATCTATAAATGCGAGGCCCTCGGGGCAACTTTATATGGCATTGAACTATGGGGGCTTCAAGACACTAGACCTCTAAAGCTGACAGAAAATCATTTCATGAGGCGCTTAGTCAGCCTACCAGCCAGTACCCTTCTAGTACCCGTATGGTTAGATTATGGCCTCTGCCGTATTACTGACATAGTTGGGCTAAGAACATTGCTGTGCTGGCCGAGACTCGCGGTATCCCCAGAGATCATGCCATCTGGGATGACCTAAAGAATACAGTTGACCGCAACGGGGTTGCTGCGCTACTCCTCTTGAACCTCTCAGCTGTCTTTGATACGGTTGACCATGACACTCTGAAACAAAGACTCTATGAAGCCGGCATAGAGGGAACTGCTTTAGACTGGATAGCGTCCTACCTTCGAAACAGAACTAATGTCATCGATACCCCACCTTTCTCATCCAAACCATACTCCACAAAAGCAGGGGTTCCTCAAGGTTCTATCATCTCGCCCATGCTTTTCAACATCTACATGAAGTCATTACTAGTACTGATCAATAAATTTCACCTCACGTGCTATAACTATGCAGATGACACGCAAATACTCCTTCAACTGGAATGCCCCAAAGACATTGGAAAATCACCAATTTTCAGCTGTCTCAGAGCCGTGGATCAGTGGATGACCTGGAGCCATCTCAAATTGAATGCTTCAAAAACTGAAATACTCACGTGTGGCGATTGGAAACATTACATCCCGCTTGCCGCATGGCCTGATGAAGTGGGATCACTGCCTAAAGTATCGAAGGAAGTAAGAAACCTCGGAATGACCATGGACTCCAAGCTGTCGATGAATGCCCAAGTGGATAGACTAGCAAGATCAAGCTTTGCTACTATAAAAAAGTTGTGTCAAATTTTCCTTCATTTGGGATTTCCACACAAGATCCAAGCTACCATCTCCCTTGTTCTGTCCAAACTCGATTACGCCAATAGCCTCTACCATGGATCACTTTTAATGACCATGAAAAGACTACAACGGATTCAGAACTCGGCTGCCAGACTACTCTTGCATATCAAACCGCGAGACCATATCTCCCCTGCCTTGAAAGCCCTGCATTGGTTACCGGTTGCCAGAAGATCCACGTTCAAGCTGCTTTGTATCACCCACAAAGCAATACATGGAATGGGACCGCTCTTCATCAGGAATAAAATCACTAAATACATTCAACAAAGGAACCTCCGCTCTAAAGGAGAATCTCGCCTCAAAATCCCACCATACAAGAAAAAAACAATGGGTGTCACATCCTTCTCTGTTCAAGCAGCCAAACTATGGAACTCTTTACCCCCCAACATAAGGTTCACAGACAACCAACTTATCTTCAGAAAACTACTCAAGATTTGGCTCTTCCCCACATAAGCACCATACGCAAACAGAAATTTACAGCATATCCCTCTGTATACAAGCATTTTTTTCCACTATAGACCTGTACCTATCTTTGTGTATTACTTTGTATAAACATGTAAAATAATTATGTTGTTGAGAGAAAAAAATAATAATAATAAATAAATAAAAATCATCTTTGGTCTACATGTACATACTTCCATTGTGCATCTATGTACCTTCCATGTACTTGGATCTGTGTGTCTGTTACTTTTCTCCTGAAAAAACATATCAAATGCACTACCCTATTTCCCATCCTGTGCCTCTATCAATATCTTTATTCTACATATACTTACCTCCTTTATGTATCTATATACTTTCAATGTAATTATGGATCAATACTTTTATCACTTTCTTCTAATTTAGCATTTCCAATGCACTACCCTATTTCTCAGCCTATACTTCGCTCAATATATCTTCTAGCCCAACCTTCTGAATCATCTCAAACTTCTTCTACTACTCCTTCCAATGCACTACCCTAACTCTTATCCTTTACATCTATCAATATATCCTCTACATCCACTCTCTCATTTATCCCAAACCCCATTTCACTTCTATGATTACCATTTCTAGACTCTCTCCTACTCTACCCCTCCTTGCATCATCTGACACCTCTTTTACTATACCGATCCCCTAAAACAAACCTTTCTAAACTCTTTCCTCTGAGTCCTCCCCTCCAAAACTCCTTTTTACTCATCCAAAAGCCTCCTCCTATTGCTAAGACATACAAAAATATTTCACTCTTTTATCCCTCCACTATCCTTTTCAATCAAAATTAACAGACTAACATGTTCACTTCTCAAATTCCATATTAAACTATACTAATATACTACCCAAATAACTGAATAACATATCCACTACTCCAATTACTTCATATATTTTTTTATTTTTACTATACTCATTTTCAACAGTAATCCTTTATGGGTTCCGGAGTGGCGTGCTACTCCCCAGAAAAGCGATTCAACACCCATCAGGGGTAGCAAGTGCTATATGAATGCAACTCTTTCTTCCCCTTTTATCCCTCCGCTATCCTTCTCTCTCCAAGTAACTGACTAATATCCACCACTGAAATGACTTCATATTTCACCACATTAATTTACCACTTATCCTTTGTAGACTTCCTGAATAGCGTGCGTCAACAAGCGCTATATAAATACAAACCTTTGTCCTCCTCTATCCTTCTGCTATCATTCCAAATCCAAATAACTGACTAACCTATCCACCACTTAAAATGCACTTGCATGTTTCACTATACTAATTGGACACTAATCCTCTATGGGTCCCGGAGTAGCGCGCTACTCGCCGAAAAAGCTCTTCAACGGCTCGTCTGGGGTAGTAAGCGCTATATAAATGCAATTACAATACAATACAAACTTTATTTTCTGCTAGGACTGGTTCACTTACTGTCTCCTTTATGGAGTTTGAATTTGACTACTCTCTGGAGGCGTTCTTGGACGGCATTGAGACCCCCCTTCCCCCTTTTCGAAGTACTTATATATCAAGTTCCGTATGGGGATTTTGCTTATCTGCTCCCTTACAGACAAATGGAAACATGATTCGTGTGACTTTGACAGGTTATGTCAATTCTGACCTCAAGTGTGTGGAAACAGTCGAGCACATTGTGTTTTTCTGTCCGACATAGTATGGTTCCAGAAAGAAGTGGATTGTACCTGTTTACTTTACCCTCCTGGGCTTTACTGGTTTTAGGACACCGTGATACTAGGCAAAGTATTGCTTTTGCTGTCTTTCGGTTTTTGATCTTAACGTGGAAGCTTAGATAGTCAAGAATGCGTTGATGATGGATTGGGTCAGAAAAAATTGTAATTCTTTTACATTTTAATAATTGCTATTTTACTCTGCTACTGTTTTGATTGACATTTTGACTTGGACAACATGCAATATGTCGGTTTTATATGTTAGCTCCAATGAATTGAGAGACTTTTTAAGTATTTGCGTTGGTTTATGCTCGTTATGTACGGTTTTCAAAATCTCTTTTAGGGCCATTGTACCGAAATAAAGAACTGACTGACTGACTACCAACAACGTGTGGCCCAATTGTGATCTGGGCTTTAATTTTGGCAAGTCAGCCGCCGTACTGGTAGGCATTCACGATGCTCGGAAGATGTTTTGATGCGACAATCGGGCACATTACAAAACATTTACATGAAACTATACTTCTCTTTTATCATCCAAGTTTGCAATCCACAAATAACAATTTGTTAGGAACGCATTTATTTTTTTAATTAAACTCTGCAACACAGCTTTTTTGCCTTTTTAATAACTAGTCACATGGGGACATTAAAAAGGAACACTGTCTCCAAGGCGCATTTGATGGGTCTTTGCTGCAGTACTTCTGAGGATATTGACCTGGGAGGCGGCAGGAAGCCATCAACTATATTTACACTTTCAAATTAGTGTCATTATCAAAATAAATAATCCCATCGGGTGCTGTGGGATAAGTAAAGACTTTGGGGAGATTCTAATTCACCATAGCTGCGATCCAGCTGTTAAAGCGACGTGTAACTGAGGAATTTTGTTTATCAGGAATACACCTTTAAGTCTGTTGAAGTGCCGCAGTGAGGCCTGGCGGGTAATCCCTTGTAGAGGAACATGGAAATGAACACATCCACGTGCCAAGAGTCCTCTTTCGATTCCCACTTTGCAAAAACCGCATCAAGAACTTTACATAGAAATGTCATAATTCATAACGTGGGGTGAAAGGGATGGGCAGCAAGGCCTATGGCCAGGGCCGGACTGGGAACTGAAAGCAGCCCTGGCAAATTTTCCCAGACCAGCCCCCATCCGGCGCGTAGCGAGCGAGCGCAACGTGCGAGCCTGGCGACTACTAGGGGCTTTGAGGCTGTTCTCCCCCAAGAAAATTTTGGAAAAAGACAGAGCAAAATTGACAATTTTACAGCACATTTTCCATTACATATTAAATTGTATGAACTTTCAAAGCAATGTAAATAGTAGATGATGACCCTAAAGAGCACCCGGTTACACCCACCCAGTCAGATCATGTACCCATAGACATTCTTTCAGAGAGCACCAAAAATAGACCAACCAAAAATAGACACCAGTGGTGAATCAGAGAGAACAAAGTAAAAGTGAGACCAGCCCTACATGGTGTGTAGCGAGCAAGCGCAGCGAACGAGCCCGGCGACTACTAGGGGAGTTTGGGGGGGTTCTCCCCCCCAAGAAAATTTTGGAAAAAGAGAGACAAAAATTGTGAATTTTAGAGCACCAGGTTACTCACCCAGTCACATTATGTACCTGAAGCACACATGCTGTTTCCATGAGTTTTCACATTAAATCTAGGCCTGCTGACTTTATCAATGCTTGTTGTCAAAAATATATCCTAAAGTAGTCGAGAAAACTCAACTTAACTGGATATTTTCATACCTTGCTGCCAGAACCAGAATACCACCAGAAATAACAGTTTGATTCCACAATCTAGCTGAGAGACAACCCAATATGAAAGTGTTCTCCTTTTCCAAGCGCTTTAAAGAGAGACAAATGATTTCTAAAGAAACGTACCTAAAGATGGTGCTGAAACAGGGATAGACATAGGCAGCGCAGCTCCCACAAGATATGTGGTTGGAGGTGGGAGTAGAATAGAGATGCTTTGAAGAAACCAGGGATGCCAACTGTGCCCTCTGCACATCTGCCTGTCTCTTGCTTGATCCATGTGACCTGTCTACCCACCTCTTTCCTGTGCAGTCCTAAAATCTTTAATGTTCTGTTTACAACACAGCTCTTTCTCAGGGGTGGTTGGGGGCAGCGGTCTTGAAAATGGCATTGTCTTGCCAATGAATGTGTGTGATGTGACCTCTGAGGGTCCAGTCGGGGTGAACCAAGGTCTGACTGACGGCAGCTGGGACCGTGCACAGTGATGAAAGGCACAGTTTCTTCTAATCCTGCTGTTTTCCAGTATGACAATGTTTGTGTGTTTTGAACAAACCAGAGACTGGCAGGAGGTGTCCTATTATCATATAGGAAAGAAGACAGATGCATCTATGACCGGAATGAAAGAATAACCAATACACAGGAAGAAACACAAATAGGTAGGTCTGCCTGAAGGCCTGCTTGACCTCCAATCACACAAGAAGTTATGCAAAGGGCAAAGAAAAAACACAGGAAGATAGAGTGAGGACAGGTAAAGGGGAACACAGACGGAGACACAGATAACAGAAAAAGAAGGAAGACTGACATAGAGGAACGAAAAAAAGACAAATCTCCAGGACAGATACAGAGGAATACTGACATAATCTCAGAATATTGACAGGCACCAAGGTTAGACCAATCTTTCATTCACAAGCAACCTAGGGTGAGGTGACACTTCGGCTTAGAGACAGGCAACTCTATGAGGAAGCAGCAATTTACTTTAATACACATCATGTGTCTTTGAAGTTTGAGCAGATCTTGATCCCAGCCATCAACATCCAGGCGACAGCCAGGCAAGAAGGGGTGCTGTGCTAATCGCTGTGGGGTAAGTGACTGCCCTAGCCCTGCCTTTTGTGTTTATTACATGAAGAGGAGTTGGGCTAGCGTAGGCGGACTCTCAGAGTGGCTTAATCATTCTGTGCTCGTCTGTGTGTGTCACTGTCTTGGCTTCGGGAGTCAGGGCCGGCAAGGCCCAGGCAACGCGCAATATGCAACTAGTGAAGCCCTGGCCATCCTACTCCAATCTACCCTACCCCTCTCCACCTCAAACTAACCTACTCCAATCTATATTGAGATAAGGTTACAATGATAACATATAATTGACAAACACTGCTGCCATCTCCTTATTGGGCATGCAGAACTGGATATGGCAATGGCATGGATACCTTGCATTATCTGTATTGCCTTATTATGCCTTTATTTCGTACCAATTGAAATAAAAACATGCTTTAAAAAAAACTACTCCAGTCTACTGCGTCTAATTCCACCCACTTCAATCTACACCACCCCAATCTTATCTACCCTACTCCAATCTACCCCATTCCCATCTACCTCACCCCATCCCAATCCACCACACGCCTCTCTATCCAACTCCACTGCAATACAATCTATCCCAATCTACCCCACTCCAATCTACCCCACACCTCCCCAATCTACCCCACTCCATCCCAATCTACCCTACAATATACCCTACTTCAATCTACCCCCCTCCACTTTACTCCAGTTGACCCAACTCCACTCTAGTATACCCCACTCCAGTCTACCCCACTCCACTCCCATCTACCCTAATCAACCCCACAATTCCCAATCTACCCCACTCTTCCCAATCTACCCCACTCTTCCCAATCTACCCCACTCTTCCCAATCGACCCCACTCTTCCCAATCTACCCCACTCTTCCCAATCTACCCCACTCTTCCCAATTTACCCCACTCTTCCCAATCTACCCCACTTCATCCCAATCCATCCCACTTCATCCCAATCCACCCCAATCCAATCTACCCCACTACAATCTACCACGCTGATCTACCCAACTACCTAATGCCTCCCCAATACAATCTACCCCACTCCCTTCTACCTCACTCTAGCCTCACTACACTACGCCAATCTTCCCCACTCCACTCTACCACAATCCACCCTATTCCACTACCCCAATATACCCCACTCCAATCTACCCTACGCTACACCACACCACTAACTTTTAGACATGCTGAACAGTAGCCACACAGGTATACAGCATGGCTGAAACACATTGCCCAAGCAAATAGCTCTCACATAGGCAAGACCTATTGGCTTTTCCAGTACTTGTTTATTAGTGGCCTGTTGACAATGCATATGCAGAATTTCATGATAAAACGGAGGAACGGCAAGTTTTTAAGATAAAAGCCTAGCAGATTTAAAAAGGTTTTGGAGTAAAAGGCTTTAACCTAAGTATTTTAACTTTCATGCTCCGTGTTACACTAGCATGCTAATTGGTGCCAGATTTTGCAAATATTAAAAACATGTAGGAATTGTTTTATCGCACACCAAGGTATAACGTGCATGTGCTCCTAATGGCGACCGATTAATATGTTAGCCACTAAGCTAGCTGACCATGCCTTTCAATGTATATTATATTTTTCTTATGTTTTTTCCCTGCCTTTTTTGGCAGAGCTGTTCATCTCTACAGCCTCACATACCATGACCATGAAAATGGTTCTGTATTTCCTCATGCCGCCAAGAGACCCATATTAGGGCCAACTGATCATTTTCTGGCGCCGGTTCGGACCTTGCCATCCGAACTCTGCATTTAAGGCGCTCACGAATTCAGCAGATGTTTCTACTTTTGAAACCACTGGTGGCACTTGGGCTTGAATGAGCATTATCAGAGAGCATTATACACCATGAAATAGAAAGGAAGTACAGGGTCAGTTGGCTTTGGTGGAGTAACCGCCACCAGAAACCCAACCAACTTCAAGCTCCTGATGAATCTGTGGGGCCCAAAGGTGCACCAGAGAGTTCCAAACCATCTGTAAAAGCTGCAGCATTGTCGCCTTGAAGTCTGAGATTTGCTGCAGAGCCTAGTGTGGCCGGTGAACTTGCAGCACAGTGGGTACAAAACTGGAATGGGATCAGTCGAACATAAAAGCTAGAGTTATTTTATGAGACTCTATTTTAGAGATACCTATTCCCTTTAAATTGGAACACATTGGCCAATGTTAGTAAGACAGCCAGGTGTTAACTGAGTCTGGTATTTGTAGGTAAGTTGGGCTTCCTTTTTAACTGTTGAGCTTAACAAACGTCTGAAAGAATAGGGAAAACCTATGCCAATTAACTGCCAGCTGGACGTTGCCTTTTTTTTATTTAGAAAAGAGGGTGACAGAGCTCAATTTGAAAGGGTTATAGTGGCCCTCGGCTGACTCTGGAGCCTCACTTATGCATGCCAAGGTTTTGGCCACACCATGAACAACTCTCTTGGACCCTTAGGGCCCGTGGTTAGGGTCTATCGAGCCTGCAGTGAGGATACCACAGACATCATCAAAGGCCCTGCCGTGGTCAGTAAGGAAACATGGAATAACACCTGCCAAAGACCCAACAAGGAATCTGTAGGTAGGGTTCCATTTGTCAACCCCCAAGTCAGTATACACACAAGGCCTGCATCTATAGTTATTTATTATGCACAAGTCTGGTGAAGAAAATATGCAGCATGATTATAGCAACACAGAATATTCCAACTTCTATGTGGTGAACATCCCCCTTTATATTAGCCAACCAGTAGGGATTTTTGGTGAAACATAAGCCCATTGCTTTGACTTTCTCAAACTGTAACCTCTTGCTCAGTATTTTCTTAACTTTATGGCTAACAATATCACAGAACACACTATTCCAAAAAGACAAAGGAGGTTCGAGGTTCGAGCCTCTCTGTGCTAGGTAATTTTAAACAAGTTTGTAAATTATAATCTGGTCCTACCGTCTGATCATGACAGAGAAGAGAACCCCTCTCAAACAGTCCTTTTATCTGCTGTCCCACTGCTACGAGCAACAAGTCTTCATGGATATGGGAAGGATTGCATCATAGGCCTTTCACCGCCGTGTGTTATTTGAAATCAGTGAGGAGGCCAGGTGTTTCTAAATTCCTTTTTGCAAGGGTGCTTCCGCAAGATTTCTCTCTTCCCCCCACAACTACGGTACCTGATAAATACAGCAGTGAGCTCCTGTGATCATATTTACTTAGCTCGCAGCTAGTGAGCCCATAGCGGAGGCTGCTACACCAAAAAGCCGGGGCCTGGCGCCACCATTTATCCAGCATTCTCAGGCACATGCTTTGCACCGGGGGCTGGGTGTGTTCAGAGATGTGTATGGGGGATTCCGTATTTAGCTCACATCTCTATTCACAAATGTTTTCTTGGTATGCAATTAAGATTCAGAAAAGAACATATAAGATACGGAATCAGAAAAAAGGGCCTGCCTCTTGCACCCGTTCGTACTCGTTGTAAAAGTTGTGCTCGCTACAGAACCGGGAGAATGGGCATTTGACATCTAAACACTCTAATACAACCCCCACCCCCGTGCTCGGATCATTATTTCAAATGGCATCGGCACCTGTCTTCCCAAAGTGAGTTCATGATCTTCACATATGTACGCAACATACGTTGTCATTGTAATAGACCCCCGAATGCAGCTAAGTGTATCTGTTGCAGCAAAGAGGCCAAACTCTGAATGGGCACGTAAACAGGGTTATTGCCTTAGACCGTAATAGGTGTGATGCACATTGGCTCACAGTGTGGCAGAAGGATGAAGAACTGATCATGCCCATGTAATGCCTGTATCTGTTTGGTTAGGAGAGGTCACACAACTGCCACTGATGGAAGCGGCCCTCTCCACCACGAACATGGGCCCGTATTTTCAAAATGTTTAACTGGTGGCACAAATTATAAATCACCTGAAATTGTGGGTAATTTGAAATTCACACAAACAAATGTGTCCGTACACGGAGGGAAGCTACTAAGGGCCATGTCGCATGTTATACGGGAGGGCAGGGTGTGCCATTATTCCCCAAGGGGCCATACTTCTTCGGGGCCCCATGCCCGTGCTACATTTGTTTATAGATTGTAAAGTAAGTCTACTTACTCAATTTATTAATAACAAGTCAACTAACGTGGCTAATACCAGTAGACAGAGCCAGATATTCCGAGTTTCTTGACCCGGGCTCCACAAAAATACCTAACATGCCTGGGTCATATCTGGGAGTCCACTTTACACCTAGAAATTTGAACCATTATTGCGGAGTATTAAATAACTCTGTTTTGCTGGAGTAGTTCTTCAGTTTCACAACGATGGCTAGCACCCAGGCCTGTATTAGGAAGAACTGTGGTCTCGGCCAATACAAATCCTTGGCAAAACCCATCGTCCTCACAGCAATGCACTTGACTGCAGTACTACGGAAGTGCCTGCCGGCTGCAGGCCGCCAATATACCTTATGTTTTAATCCCGGCCAGGCTGCGGCCCGGCCCACAGACTAGTGCCAATGCCATGATAAAAATGCAATTTGGAAAAATGCACTCACCTGCGATCGGCGGGCCGGGGCAGTCTGCAGACAGTCGGCAGCAGCAGCAAGCATCAGGGAGGGACAGTGGGACACGCAGGCAGGGGCTACTACAAACAATTAAATTATGGGGTGCATGCGTGCAACTTGCCTAAATCTCTGGCTGGCTTAGTTCGGCTGGAATGCTCTGACTCACGGGTCACGCGCGCGAACCCCAATGCGCATGTCATGTCACCACCAATGCCGCCCCTCCCCACCCTACGGTGGTTGAACTGAGACCGCGCAGACGCGGAGACATCTGCGCAGCGCGCTGCGCGATTGATATTGATTACATTTGCACTAGTTGAGAAAAAGAAAGTACAGATTTATTTATGGTGTGCTTTATTATTTCTGCCCCTCGCACGGAGCGCTGAGCAGCGAGGAGAGACGCAGGCAGACTACTGAGCTTCAACTTCTCTATTTATTGACTACCACGGCACGCACGCTGGACAAAAAAACGGCCCAACGACAAAACCGGCCCCCTGTCAAAAAACCGGCCCCCACCCCTGGCAGCCGACCGGGGGATTGCCCGGTGCCCGGCATTGCCAGTCCGGGCCTGCCTATGGCCAGACTGCAATATCAACACCCGTGCTTTAAGTAGATCAGCATTTCTGTGTTATGGTACAGAATTTGAACCAATATTTGTGACAACAGTTGTGCTAACCAACCATGTCCAATATCTAGTTTTTACACACTAGAGAGAGAAAACGTCAATACAAAACTGAATTGATGCTATATACATGATCAGACCACATAAAACGTACTGTTCAAAGAGTCCTTTGAGTGTGGGCCCTTGGTTCGGATACAATTCATGGGAGCAGAAATATTGACAGTCCTTTAGAGGTTCTTGAACATTTGTGCTGGATCAACGCACTGCTGTATATCTGTTATTTTCTTGTCTAAGGAATAAATATATGCTTAGAATGTCTCCAGCTTAATAAATAAGAAGGGGGGATGATTCTCCAAAATGGTGTCATCTGCTGAGTAGCTGGATGAACTGTGTGAGAAGAGGAATATTTGCAAGACTTCTATCAGGATAGGTGGCCAAAGCCTACTAGTCTCCCTACTCAGTAAGGGGATGCCACCCAGGGAAACGAGACTACCTGCCCTGGAGTCTGGAGCACCAGTGCCTGCCTGCTTACCAAGTCCAGAGTGCCCTGTGATGAAGAGTAGAGTATTGGAGAAAGCAATCCAGCGGTGAACCCTGACTGCCGCTATTAGGTGTGAGGATTCGGCTGTAGACAGATTGGGACGAAGCCTTTGTACAGGACTGCTTTCGGTGACCCCCATATGGCAGAAGAGAGACACCGTAGACTGTGCCAAGTATGGACCTCTGTGTGGAGGGTGCTGAGCTCACACGGCTCGCTGTGGTGACCTTGTATGCCAGTTGGGGAAGCCGGTGAATAAGTTGTGTGAACAGCTTGCCATGACTTGTTAAAGTCTGAGCAGTGATCCCATATTCCAGTAAGGGCCAATTGGTGCAGATGATTACACCTGAGGAATCTATGTTGGGTCGAGAAGGAGCTACGGCAATCCCGAATTCCAAGGGGTGCTGCCCAGTACGAAAATGTTAAAGACTTCAACCCATCTCTTGGGTCTGAATTGAGACTGTAATTGGTGGGACTAGCCACGATGAAGGATCTGCCATGACTGTCCATGGACTGGGAGGGCTTCGAGGAGGGGACTATAGTTGGGAGCTGAAAGACTGAATTCCCCCTGACGTACTACATTGCTGCGAGCTGGAAGCTGGGGAGAGGGGTTGTGCCACTCCAGAGAGTGAGCCTGCACCTTCCCAACACCGAAACTTGTACTGCAAGCAGCCTGACTTCTCCCAGCAGGATCCTCTCTAGCAAGTGGCTGCACTGAGAGTACCTGCTGTAACACCGAAAATCTCATTGCTTCAGGAGTGGGTAGGACTTGAACTAGGGACTTTAGGTCCCTGGGAAATTCACTGCTAGAGGTGCTAAGGCACCATACACATTTTTGACTGAAATCCCGAAGATTTAAAAGTGAACTCTTGCGTATGAACTGGTAGTTTGCATTCCATGCTGCAGACAACAGTGAATGGGGAATAACCCTGATCACGTTACATAAAAGAGGGTGGGACAAGAATTCACCTGAGAATTGCTAATGCCCCAACCTCAAGTGGGATTGTGTTGTTGCATTTGAATGTCACATCTTTTTACATGTGTAGAGTTAGAAATAAAATACTATCTTTTCTTATAAAAGCAAGAATTTGGCTGGACATTGATTTATGTATTATAGCCTTGACTGCTCGACCACAACTACCACTAAGAGTCAAGTGCAGAAGGGGTACTTGGCTTAGTTGAGCAGGATCCATAATAGGTTGGGCACGTGGACATCAGGAGAAAAAGGCCTCAGTCACCAAGGTTGGGCACAGTAGCCCCTAGGTGCCCCATGGCCCTCTGAAAGGGGTTCTGACAAGGCAGCAGAATGCTGCAGTCAATGGATAGTGCATGATTACCAACCTCATCTTAACACTATATTCTCTATGATCTCCTGCTTCAGTTTTGCCATCTGCTCACCCTCTGTATCCTCAGCTGGAAAACAGTCTCATCTTGAGATTTGCTCACAAATCTAATGGATATGCATACGCATTTTGATAGTAAGATTACATTATTACTTTCTTTATATAACCTTTTATGTAATCCCTCTCAAGCCCCTCACACCCTGTTGACAGCAGCTTTCATTTATTATGGAAGAGGTGTGGCGCAGCGACCAGGGTGCCTGTGTCCGGGTTTCACGGTTTGATCCCCAGTGCCGGCGACAGGTTAGCTCAGCACCATGTGACTCTGGGCAATAGCTTACTTAACCCCTTGGCTGCAGAGTGTTTTCCCCCCGCTGTGCGGGGGGAGGCGGGCTTAGTGCGGCGCCGCTGTGCTGTTGACGAGCTCGGCTCGTCATGAGGCATAGCGGAGCTGCCCTCGTGACGAGCTGAGCTCGTCACACCACACCCGTTTTTCGAACGGTCAGCACAGCGGGGTGATTATCCCCACGTGCGAACGTTCCAACGGCTGTGACGAGCTCAGCTCGTCATGAGGGCAGCTCAACCGTCCCTCATGACGAGCTGAGCTCTTCAACAGCACACAAGGGGTTAATCTTCCCGAGAGCCCCCTGCACCGGGACACCACTTCGGAGGTAGCTGTGCGCTTTACAAATACTGGTATTGTGAGAAAGCTTCTTTCCTGCTATACATACAGGCTTGAAGACACTATAGGTGCTGCAAGTTGGGCTGTGAGAGGTGGTGCAGCATCCCTAAAATAACCTTGGTGCAGTTCAGAATGTGAATGAGTAATTAAGATACCTTTATATTTTGCTTTATCTTGTAACAAAAGTCAATAGTCTGGCTCTGTCGTCTGACAAATTGCTGCTTTATTATCATGGAGATAAGGGTTTCCTTTTCTTTATTTTTTCTCTTCTTTCTCTGACTGCAAAGTGAGAGGTTTTTGGAAAGTGAACTATCTGACAATTCTACTGGGGTAGAGAGAGCGTGAAATCATTTTTTTTTTCTAACATACAACAAAAGTTAACTTTCCATAAATTAACTGTACAAATATTTTAATACAAATCAGCAGTTAGTAAAGCACAAATGAATCACTTACTTTTGCATTTCTGAAGTTTGGTGGAAACAAACATTTTATTTGGTGATGCACAAAAAAGATTCACTGAAATTAGATTTCCACACATTATCATTGAGCACTGTATAGATGTATCAGTAGAACTGCATTTCTCTGCAAATTTACTGGAAATTTCAATAGGAAATGTGTGTCTGTAAATAACAGTGCGCTACCACACCATGCTTTAGTAATACACTTGCGACAGTGTGCTCCAAAATACACTACCAGCTACATATCACACCCTTACTGCTCTTTTACTGAAAGGGTGGGCCCATTTGCTATATGTGCCATGCATATCTGCCAACTTGAAGAACAATCTCACTGTGTGAGAAGGGGGCGGAGCCTTGAAGGGGTGGGGCTTTGTTCCAAGAAGTATCTACAAGGCACGTTTGAGCCCCACTTCGCCCGAAAGCCCCCTTCTCTAAAAACAAAACAAGCCTGCTGAGGCTGGTGCCAATGTCCTGGGGTGTTCTCACACTCCTTAATGGATGTCGTCAGCTTAAAGCCTCAGAAAATGAGCTGAAAAACCACAATTTACTGCGGGTTTCAGCTTGTTTTCCCTGCCACGTCTGATTTGGGCTACTTACCACGAGATCAAGTGATGGGAACTGATCTCATGTGTCACACGGTGGCACCATGTGATTTGGCAGCTATGGTCATGCTTGGATTTTTTGCAATTCCTATGAGTTTGAGGATGCTAATGGCTGTACACACAATCTGAAAATTGTTCCAACACCAACAGCAGACACAAACATACTTCAAGATTTGTTTATTCCTCATGGGGGCCAGCTAATAGAAATATTAATATAATATTTAAATAAATAATAATGAAACATATCCCTGCGTTAACACTGAGGTAACGGGTTTTTAGGAACCCGCCGGTGTCAGGGGATAACACCCGAAGACCTCTGAGTTCCCTTGTTCCGGACCACAGAAACACGTAGTTTTCTAGTCGCAGTCAAAGATCAAGTTTTATTGGTAGCTACCAAGTAACACGTGTCCCAGAAGTACACCACACAGAGAGTAGGTTCTTGGGAGACTGTTCATTTTTACAGAATCAGCCGTCTCCTTATATATCAAATATATGGCTTCAAGCAAGAATTCTTGAGTTTATGGTATGGCAACACACATATTTCTACAACAATACAAAGAGCGAAGTCATGTAAGCAAGCCCATATTTTAGATGTCCAGTTTGCTGATATATTACCCAGTTGGACCGGGAACTCCCATCAGATATAGATGAACCACCAATAAAGGAAGGTACAACCCAGCCATAAAAAGGGCCATAAACAAGATACGGGGACAGGTGCGTGTTTGAAGGAAACATGGGCTGTATGTAGTGAATGGTTCGTGGAATGTTATGCGTAGATGCTATCGTATTCGGTCACTGGGCGAGGAGCTGCCTAAACAGGTTTGGCCGAAGACAGTGGAGTCTGTTGGGACAGGTCAGGGGAAAGTCACGAAAGGTGGACGTGTCTATTTGGATCAAGCTCGACCTTTAATTGACTTATCATGAGGGCAAGATGCAAGATGGATGCCGTTCACAAAATGGAGTTTAAGGGATGGGACGGAAACTGTGATTTAGGGGTGTTGGCAACCCTCGATTGTAACGGAAATACATAGGAATGATGTCCTAATCATTATCGGTTCGTAGACACCAAAATCGTCTTGGTACGTTGAGATTTTGTGACACGGGTATTGGACCTCGATATCGGGAAAACCACAGGGTCCGGATGTGATTTGGCAGCTATGGTCATGCTTGGATTTTTTGCAATTCCTATGAGTTTGAGGATGCTAATGGCTGTACACACAATCTGAAAATTGTTCCAACACCAACAGCAGACACAAACATACTTCAAGATTTGTTTATTCCTCATGGGGGCCAACTAATAGAAATATTAATATAATATTTAAATGAATAATAATGAAACATATCCCTGCGTTAACACCTTGAGAATATAAATCGTTGTGCACATTGAGCACCATAAGTCCTCACTCCCACTCTCTCAGTTATCATTTTTCAGAATGTCTTTACATTTATACACACATTTTCAATTGGATTTAATAAAGTTTGAAATGTATGTAATTAACTTTTATATTGTAACTTTGTCTTGGAACCACTGCTGAACTTCTCAGCACTGGAATAACATATATTTACAAGCCTCATCTTCAAAGCAATAACTGATTCCAAAGTTATCATTCAGGAATTAAATTATGCTCGGTGTTGGAGAAGAAAAAACGTTCATAATTCTGTAGTTTACTTTCCCCATTAGTACAGTGTTACCACGATTGTCTGCATGCGATCTTCAATTACACATTCAGTCCATTTTAAATCTTTTTCTTTTAATTATACAATTTTTATTGGAAGAGTTCAACAAATATAAAAGTGCCATAAGGCAGTAGGTCACAATTATTAAACATTTTGAGCCTGATTCACAAAGAGCCTCCACACTAGCGGTGGTGACCCGCTATTGTGGGGGATTCTCCACACTCGGGTGGATTCTCCACAAGGAGATTCTGATTGCTGAGATTCCACATTGAACGCAGAGACTCCCCCCACGACTGTGGGGCCTCCTCCACAACCCTTTGGGAATCAGGCCCATATTTTTATGATATAACACAAGGAAGAAACTTACAAAATGGGAATAAATAAGCCATAAAAAATACAAACAATAAATATTATATTGCACATTCCTCACATTTCTTATTTGGTCTTGACTAAAATACTTTTATCCCAAAACCTACCGCAATCTAATGTTTTTTGTATTAGAACTCGTTCTTAAAGCATATCTTCTTTCCAATTCCTTGGTTCTACATACTTTCCACATCCATTTCTGAAATGTCGGGATTACTTCAGAGCATCCGTTTTGAAGAATAATTGATCTAGCAATTAACACAATTTTACATACTCTTTGCCTTTGCAAGAGGCCCCTGTTAATACCAAGTGAATACCCCAAAACCGCAGTCAATGTATCAATCGACTGGGTCAATTCTAAATTATGAGTGCAATATTGCTCGATCTCAGACCAGAATAATCTTATTCTTGGACAATACCAAATTATGTGAGCATGTGCCTGCCTCCTCCCTCATACACCTAAAACAGTTTGATGGAATTTGAGGATTCATTTTAAGTAGAAACGCTGAGGTTCTGTACAGCAGCCACTTCGAACAAAAGTGCATCCGTCTAAAATTTGCACCTTTCAATAGTAAAATTAGGGGCCTCTTTATGATGTCGGTCGGAAAGCATTCCGATCGACTCCTTGTCAGAAATGTTTCTGACCGACTCAGGCTCGGGGAGTTCGACCAACCGATTACGTTGGCCCCGAACACTGCTCAGCCGTACTCCCATTGACTTCACTGGGAGCCTTTGTTCTGACCGACAACACATACTCCCATTGTTGAAAGGGTTGGTTGCGGAAAACTTTGCACCCTGTGGCGGGCACCACATGGTGCTTGCTGCACTGTGCATGGTTGTGAAGAGGGGTCCCATGTGTACCACCAAGGGCCCCTACTGGAGGGCTCTGGGTGAAGGGGGCCTGCTACATGCCCCCAAAGTCAGTTTCTGACAGCTGTTCCATGTTGTAGTAATTGATTTGGAAAGGCTGTCCGACTCCAACATTGTAATATGTCAGTCGGAAACACGTTAGCAGACCTGTACAATTTGGCTCTGACTGACTCAGTTTCTCCGAATGCTGGTCGGAAATTAGTCTGAAAGACCAAGCGGTTACCTTCTATCATAATCGGTCGGTCAGAAATGATTCCGAGTTAGTCGGAAACAAGGCTTCAACTGGGGTTAGGAAAATCTTAATGTCATTCGAAGCCTTACCGACAGACATCGTAATGAGGCCCTAAATTCATTAACCTTATTCCATGTGGTAAATTAAACCTGAATATCTTCTTTGGAATGCCACCCATCTCAAACTTTCTCACAAACTGTTTTAACTTATTTTGTTTGAGAGTTGCGACTCCTCCACTAATAGATGACGTGCTGGATTCTACCAAATCCTCTGCAAATTCAAAACTTGCCTAAATTCTGTTTACATGTAATTCCCTTAAAAAACATCTAATTTTAATGAAGGACCATTGGATTATATTTTTATTAAACCTAATCCTAGGTTTAATATCAGTCTAGGTCTTCTACGATTCTGCATTCAAAAAGTCAGAATTTAAATTAAAACCATTACTCTCCCACTTTGAAATGACATTCTTCTCTATGAGGAGACAACCCCCTATATAAACATCAGCCAGATGACTAACACTGTTAATTATAGGAATTCCAAAATGTTTGAATAACTGTTCTTTGCATTTTATATACCATTGTAAGGTCTTATATTGGATATTTTTAGAAGCTCTGGTGAGGCAAAGAAAATCTGTAATATGATACTCCTGAAAAAATAATTTCAGGAAAAAGTTATCCAACCCATACCCACTTGGAGATTTAAAAAATCTAAAAGTGTTGTGTGCAAAATTCACAAAGTATTATACTCTTAAATTGAGGAAAGCTACGCTCCCCTCTTTCAATGGCCTGTATAAAGTGTCAAGTGCAAAACGAGGCAATTCATTTTCCATGATAACAGCTAAAAACATACCCTCCTTTTCACTAAAAACTGATACAGGCTGTCGGTGGGGGTCCCTCGGCCATCGTAACAGGGATGTCCATCCGCCATATCACACTAGCTACTGGATGGGTGGCGGTTGGAAACACCGACTGCCACAGTCCCGACAGGCAGGCTTTATCCGACCACCTGCCGTACCTCCCTGTAGTCCCAGAATGGCAGCAGTGCCTGCCATGCACTGCTGTAGTGATTACAATAGCCCTTTCTGCCGGTCGTTCTGCGGTGGTCAAACTGCAGCAAAACAGCAGGCGGAAACAGATTTGAGGGCCTGTAGCTGGCCCCCCCTAACCCTCTGGGCAACGGACATAGACCTGGGGGGCATCTATGGATCTTCCCTACATATCCCTACACCATGTTGTAGGCACTGCATGGTGCCGGCCACATAGTGCAGAGACATGTGTAAGGTGTCTGTTTTGTCTTGCGGTGGGTGCTGCAGTAATACAAAACATGGGCAATGCAACTTCCATGGTGGCGATTGCATCCTAATTTGCCCTGTGAGACCCCCTTAATCTGAAGGGCACATGGAATAGCAGCAAACAAAATGTCACTCAATGACAGAACTGACATTCGGACCGAGGCAAAATGGCCCAATATGGAGAGCTACAACTTACTACATATATAAATAATTCCTTAATCTTACTAATTAGGTCGATATAATTCAACACAAATAAATCATTAATGTTTTCTGTAAAATATACCCCTAAATAGCACTTAGGCCTATAATTAACTAAAAGACGGAATTCAGGAAGTAAAGTGTCATGTGCTCAATTACATGGTAATATCTCAGTTTTCAAGTTATTAATCTTATACCCTCTCAATTATTGATACCCTTGAAAAATGAGTACTTCCCAGAACGGGCTTGGAAAGTTATCAATAAGCTTGAGGAGCAACAAGATCTACCAAAGTGTGCCAAAGTCCAAAGTGTATCTTTATTGTTTAAGTTAATTAAAACCATAACAATTCCAATACAATTAAACAATCTGCAGAGGAACGTATACTGTACATAATAAAACCAATAATTACCATTAATAAAATGTACAGCTTTTGATCACATCATATCAAGACAGTGTTAGCACCAGTGTATATACCTATTAGACTTACTGGTTTTCTGCTGAAGAAACCAGTTACAATTGGATAAAACAATAATTGAACCATGCATCAAAAGTTTAATCTCTTTAGTAAAATACAATTTAAAATTCTAGTTCAAATCAATTTTTCATATAAGAGTAAAAAGCTTACCAATCTACAGTTAAGTTGCGTAATGTAGCAGATCTGCAGGTGCGTATGCCCCTATCTTTAAAATATTTTTTTAACAATAAAAGACGATTTAGTTTTAAAACAGGACATATACAGATCAGGTGTACAAAGTCCTGCTTCGGTGCACCACATAATGCACATAACGGCAGACCACTATATTTCCAGAGGGGTTGATCAGCATCAGTTGGTAGAGCCCCAAGATGTATTGCTAACAATTTCCTTCTTAGATGAACGGAATATGTGATGCCCAAATAAGCTGCTGGTTGTAAGATCGTATCAGATTGCAGTACCATCCAGACATGGGAGCGCTTGCTGAATATAATTGTGTCCTCCGTTTTGCTGCTTTATTTATTAGTCGCCGAAATGTTGTGAATGGTAAATTCAAGTTCCCTAACTCTGACACCTTTGTTAGCTTTATTGATAACTGCAAATATTTGTGATAAACTGATCGTGAATTATTCTCTTGAGCTTCCCAAATGGCGCTATTAAGCGGATTCTGGCAGTTTGACCGAATTTCATACCACAGTTTTATTGTTTCATACATTTTTGCTAGACGTTGCTGCTGTAAACCAAACTCTAGGCGAATCTGCGCAGGATAAGAATTTCCCGGTAGAGTAAATACTGTTCTATATGCTGTAATTTGCATTCTCTCAAGAACTTCTACTTCCTTACCATGTTGTTCTTCAGTAGCATAGGCTAAGGTCGGCAAGAGCTTTGCTTTAACAACAGCCAGTAATGGTTTGAACGATGGACCGCTTAAACTCTTTGCTATAGAGCAAAAAGCATATATCAATCCATTTCCTTTCATGAATAAACCATCATTATGTGTTTTAAAGTTAAATCTGCTGTCAATACTTGACCGAGGTATTTATAATTTGTGACTCCCTCCAAGTTCACTTTGCCTAGTTTGAATTGTTGTCGTGCCTGCAAGCGGTGACTTATTGTCATGACCTTAGATTTCGCTATGTTTATTTCTAATAGGTTACCCTTTGCAAAATTGCTCAATATGTCAATCCCTCTTTGGAGCCCTACTTTCGTTTGACTTAACAACACTAAATCGTCCGCATAGGATAGATGGGTTAGTTGCAGGAGGCCTAGGGGTGGCATATGTAAGTTTGCCTGGTCGAGCTTGGGGGAAAGATCGGTCATAAATAAGTTAAACAGGTGAGGGGTTAAAAGGCAACCTTGTTTCAGGACATTTTCTGTTTGTATTTTCCTCATAAGTCTAGAGCCACCTGCTAATTTAACTTGCATCCAGGTGTTTGTGTACAACTGCATTATGGCTCGCAGGATGTGTGTTGGAGCCCCCACTGCCTCAATTTGTTCCATAAAATACCTCTATCCACACGATCGAATGCAGCTTTGATGTCTACAAAGCATACACGTAGGCTTTTCTGCTGTTATATAATCTTATCTGCCATTAAACCTAGAGCTAGAATGTTTGTGATTGTGCCTAAACCCTTACGAAATACAGACTGTGTTATTTGTTTCCGACCAACGTACCAAATCACTCAATTACATGGTAATATCTCAGTTTTCAAGTTATTAATCTTATACCCTCTCAATTTTTGATATCCCTAAAAAATGAGTACCAGAACGGGCTTGGAAAGTTTTCGATAAGTTTGAGGTGCAACAAGATCTACCACAATTACTTTGTAATCACTTCTAGCAAGTAGTAGAATGCTAAACAGACAAGGTCAGGTATGGGTTCACTTCCTCCAACCCTCATACTTTCACAAATTGACATCAGGCTATGGAATGCTCGTAAAACACACATTGAATGCCAACCCTTACCACGAGGCTGAGATTCACATATTCGGTATAAAGACTTCACGAAATGAATTCCCAATATACATCTATCACAATTAGATAATTTGTTTAGGAAACTCTAGTATTTAATTGTCAACTGGCGTGCGTTAGAGGATTGCAGATTATATATGGATGTTCAGGACTAAAGGATCCCAGTAATACAGAGTCAATATTCCTCAATAGTGGTGTGTAATTCATATTGTATGACTAAACCCAATCGCCTTTGCAGTTGGTCGTTTTGAATATCTAAACTGATGGAACTAACTTCTAGTGTATTTGCTAAAGTTAGTAAAGTTGCTTTTTAAAACTAGTGTAACAAGGTCATACAGTGACTGTGCCTTTTACGAACATTCATATCCTGCTGGTTTACATGTCGGGGTCTGCCATGATAAATTTGTTATTTCATCCTGGTCTGTGTGGTCTCTTCGGTATATTGTTCCTATGAGGCAAAATACTGTTAAGAAACCCGCAGAGTCCAAAATACCACAGCTGGAGAAAGATCCTTCTCCTACCTCACTACAAAGACCTCGAACTCCCTGCCTCCACACCTCAGGCAATCAACACCGCAATTCAGGAAGGACTTCAAGACCTGGCTCTTTGACTGAACTGCAGATCTACCCCTCCCCCACTCAGCGCCTTAAGACCCTCACCGGTGAGTAGTCTTGCTTTTTTCAGAAATCTGATTGAATTATTGATTTATTACTGTATGTACCCAGGGCCTGTAAATGACATGCTATTATTGGGTCTCCAGCACTAATGGTACAACCCACTTGGGTAGTCCTTTAAACATGTTTAGACCTGACACTGCAGCTTGTGTCTGCAGTTTTAAACTGCTATTTGACCTGGCAAAATAGACTTTTAGCAAGACCTACAACTTCCTTTTTAATACATATAAGTCATCATAAAGTAGGCCCTAAACAACCCACTGGTCATGCTGCAGAGTATTTAAAAAGTTGGAAATGTACTTTTAAGTTTTACATGTCCTGGTAGAGAAAGATTCCTATATTCGTTTTTCACTGCTGCAAGGCCTAAATCTCTGATTGGACTACATTGGGTTACCTCATGACATTTAAAAAGTGATACATTTCAATTAGAAGCAGATAGGAATTTTGAGGTTGGTCTCCAAAGAATTGTAATTTCAAACACCCTTTAATGGTAAAGTCGGATTTTAAGTAACAGTTGTGAAAAAGATACTTTTAGAAAGATGGCATTTTCATGTCCCAACCATTTGGAGCTTGTATCCTGGGTACCATAACTAGCTGGATCTCACAGTAGGTTCTTGTGTATTGCTTCCAGACAGTGAGACAAATTGGGAATAGGTGCTGGCAGGATGGGCTATTTCTGGCTTGATAGGGGAGCATTTGTCACCTACCACACTTGCACATCACAAAGACTCTGCCTCAGCACACTCATAAAAGAAGACAACCTGGGGATGGGCATCGAGACAGGAAATTGAAGACACCTTTGCAGGGGGAGACCTCGAGAAACTTCTCCTGCTTCAAAGTGGGCACCAGGTATAAATATTGGAACCTCAGACCCAACTCTTCAAATCAGTTCACAACCAGTGGACTCTGCCAGGAAGAAGGACTGCCCATCTGCAAAGTGCACCCTGCTGACCTGCTTGCTGCCCAATGACTGCTTTCCTGAAAACTTCAGTACATTTCCAAGGGTCAGTTGGTTGGCCCCCTCTTCAAAATCACAGGGATATAACAGGCTTCTTCAACGTACACACATCTCCACGCATCTCGCCGCAGAGTGACATCAGCCGCCATTGGCTCTGACCTAGCATGACACAGCTTTTCCTCAATGAAAATGATTGCAAGTCTTCACAAGCACCGATGGCTTCTTCTATCGCAATGCAGCCTAGCGACAACACCAGTCCAGACTGATTAATCTTGTCCCCTGAACCAACGCATCGCAGCATAAGTCTCTGCAAACCTCACCATCTTCCTTGATGAAAATGCAAGACTTAACTTCATACCTCCTCGTTGAGAGTAATTGACTCTGCTGCTGCATGATGCATCTCGATGCCAGACCTCACATCGCAACTCCTTGTCGACGGCATCTTGGTGACAGTCTGCGTATTTTGACGCGAGGACATGCCATCTCGATTCCAAAGTCCACAAGGTACTTTCTTAGCAGACTGATCTTAGTCCTGTGTCCAGCTCATTCTCCATCACGATCAGTATGAACTTTTAACGTGAATCTGGTCTACCATGACATGATTTCTGTGGGTATCTCTTTTTGATCCTTAGCGTTTGATTTTCACTAAACCTTTAAAATTGCATGTGTCCCATTCTAATAATTGGGATTTTATTATTTTCATGTAAAATAACTGTCAAATTTTACTCATTTGTTTTTTGATTTTTTTGTGTTGTGTTTTCCCTTTAAATATTGTTTGTAGTGTTGCATAAATACTTTACTCATTGCCTCTAAGACAAGCCTGATTGTTTTGTGCCAAGCTACCAGAGGTTTAAGCAAAGGTTAACTTGGGGTTTCTTGTGTTTCACCCTGACAGAAATTGTGGTTGCTGCTTGAGCAGGGGTTCACTTCCTTCAACCAGTAACCCAATTTCCTACTGTTAATTTGTTCATGTATCTGTTGCAAAAGCATCTGCAGCATGATACGGTGACAATCATTTACATTAGGCAACACAGGTATTGAGAGCTGTTCATGTCTCAGTACCTTTCAGTATCTCTATTGCTACAGGCAAGCTATTCTTTTGGCTGGGTACTCATGCATATCTTTGAGGGTCACTGTTCATTGTTCATGGGGTGTCAAGTACAGGCAATATATGTGGAAAAAGTGTCCACAGAAAAACATAGGAATATTGCGCGTCCCCCAAGAGTTCCGTGATCATGTGGAGTATGAAGCATTGCAACCCTAGCGACTTTTGAAACCTCTCAGTCATTTCAAATGTTATTATAATGTATTATTAGGTCTATTTTATTGCTTTTAAAAATACATCCTATTTTGTTTTTATAAAATCCTTAACCTGTTCCTTCTGTTGTTTCCTTACTCTTAAGTTTCGGTGCTCTCTCTCCCCCTCGTGTTCCCTCTCTAATGTGAGTTGCTATTTTAACCTTTGCTACAAAATATCCCAGTTTTCCTCTACCCAAAAATGCATTTGTAACCTGCTATCCACAGCTCCTTCAACAATTTTTCTTCTCACTGTCCCAAATCCCTATACATATAGCTGCCAAATGACATCATATCATTAGTGAAACCTTTAGCCAATTTTGGCAATTTTCATGCTCAAATATTTTACGCCTGTTACACAAAACTACATATCCTAAAATGTGATTTGCTGTTAGGTTTACAAAAGCCAAGATAGACTACCATGGGCCCACCTAGGTGTTTTTATAGTGCTCCACTCCACACTGTGATTGCTTCACTATATTCCACACCATCTTCGTCATGTGCCCAGTCTTCACATCCTTCCTTCTAATGTAATCGCAACATTGGTGACCAAGCAGTAAGTCGTTTTTCTCAGCATCAGAACAGCCAATTCAAATTACATATTGGACCCTGGGGCATATTATCAAGGGGGTTTATCTCGGCTTTTTTGGCTTTAAAAGCCAAGAAAGCGGAGATAAAATTATCTCCCTATTACCTAGCTGTCGCTAACACCAGTTAGCGACAGCTAGTAGGAGATAGCGACCATCTTGGGCCCCACTTTGCATGTCAGTGATATTTATCATTAATGACATGCAAAGTGGGCGTGCCAAGATGTTAGCGACTGGAAACAGTCGCTAACATCGCTATCTCCTATTACCAACTTTTGGAGATATTCGCGCTAAGCGTGAATATCTCCAAAAGCTAACACCTGCCCTGAGCAGTTCTTAGCCATGTTATCCAATGGGAGGTGGATAACATGGCTAAGAGCATTAGCTCGGTAATGCATGAATATCGCGGACTTTTCAGCAATATTCATGCATTGCGGCCGTTTTTTATCGCATTTGCGATAAACCTTGATAATACCAAGGTTTATCTGCGATAAAAATCGCCCCAGCTTAGCGGTAAAAGTTTGTCTCTAACCAAGCAATAGCGATAATTATCGCTATTGCTTGGTAATATGCCCCTCTGTCTTTCTTGAGAACTGAGAAATGGACAAGATTTGCCTGGCACGAGAACTCTGTCTCTGTGTTCTGGTAGTAGAAGTAGCATTATTCTCCTTCAACTGTTAGCCTCTTTCCACACACACGCCCAGTGTTTTAGCACCTCTTTTATTCCCCCCTCACAACTTTTGATCGATGAAAGCGTCTAGCCCTGTGCCTTTCACTCAGGAAAGGACCCTGAGATGTAATACTCCTCTCTTAATAAATCATAACATGCAAATAATTATGTCTTTTTTTTTATTACAGGATCTTTCCAAAATTAGAAGCCACCTGTAATAAATTAATAACTGGAATTTACAGGAAGATATTGATTTCTCATACATAACATGCACATAATTTCCATATGACTTTCGTAATACACTACCAAGCCTATATATTTATGGCTTTGCAGACATATTAATGCCAGCACATCTTTAACCAATGACTGCATTGACCACATGGTGCAAAAGAGACATCTAGAAAAAGCAGGAAAATGAATATCAGAATTAACACAAGATATGGATAATGAATCCCTTGCTGTACATTATAAGGATATTGCAAGTCACTTAGGGGTGACACAGAATGATGCACTGATTTCCTCTGCAGGCTCGTGACTCAGGATCCACTAGCTGCAGTTTTCACGAAGTCCAATGGTGACTGGAGCTGCCCTGAAGATGTGACCATGGCCACACCCAGTCCTGATTGGCTAGCAACCCGGTGAAGGCGGAGAATGCCTTTATAGTCCCGGTCCAGTTAAGATGGCTGCTGAGCGGGTGACTCATTTTGTGATTGTATACTCACCAGGCTCATATCATGATGTGTTCTTGGTGATTCATTTCCTGATTGTATAATCATCAGGCCCAGCCTGGGTGACTCATTTCCTGATTGTATAATCACCAGGCTCACACCATGACATGTTCTGGGTGACTCATTTCCTAATTGTATAATCATCAGGCCCAGACCATAATGTAATGGTATTAACACAACAACAACACACAAACTATATGGAGTGAGAGCACACACACAATCAGATGCAAACTTGGAGAGCACACAGATACACCCCACAGATGTACATGGGTTATAAATGTGGGTGTCTGTGGAGCACATCCTCCAAGTTCGCACTGCACCTGTCTAGGAATGCACATCCCGACAAGCGTCATGTATGGCGGTGTATGTCCTCCATGATTTAAGCCAGATCCCCTTCTGCCTCTACTGGGAAGTGCCACCTGGAAACCTCTGATATGTTAGCCGTCTTTCAGGCCATCCAGACATCCTAGGAGGTGGTGGAGGTGAAAGCCAGGTAGGTGCAGATGGAAGTGGTGCTCTTGCACCAGGACCTCTGAGACATTGTGGATAGCATGTCCGACCGAGGCTGATGGGGTGATCTCTCACCTTAAAGATGAGTTTGATGATCTCAAGAACTTAGTGAGCAACCTGACTACCATCTCCTAAAACCTATTAGCCAGGGTTGAGGATGCCGAAAGCAGACCTCCCTACAACAATCTTCAGTTTGTGGGGTTACCTCAGGTGGTGGAATCTTAGACCCTAAGCACTTTATTGACACTCGTTATCTTGGATCCTGGATGATGTCCTCCCCTAATGGTTTGTCATATAGAGAGCTAATAGGGCCCTGGCCCAGCGTACGCCTCCTGTAGGCCCCCTCTCTCAACCTTTGATTGTGCAGATCCTGAACCACCAGGACCATGATGTGATCCTCCGGGATGCCTGCAAGAAAGTAACTCTTCACTTTGACTCAAGCCAAATCATGATTTTCCCAGACTATACCAAGTTGGTTCAGACCCAGTGAAAATCATTCGACTTGCTAAAGACAAACTGAAGGAGCTTACCTTGCCTCATATGCTGATCTGCCCAGCCAAGATGAAAGTGATTTGTGATTCTCACATCCATTTCTTTACCAGCAGCGAGGAGGGCTGGCAGTGGGCTGCTGAACGCCTTCAGCTCCACCGATCCCCCGTCCTTTTGCCAAGAGGACCAGAGACTTCCACTGCCCAGGCAGCCCAGACTATCAGTGGCCAGGAGAGACCTGAGGACGAAGATGGCACAGGGGCTCGCCCGATTCCTCTGGACCAGGAGGAGGGTCTCTGGCTTGAGCACAGAAATTCTGCACCCAGGAGTGATGCTCCTCAGGTGGCCCAATGGAGACTGCCCACCGGAGACTAACGCAGAGTTTCTTCCTTTTTCTGTTGATTAGAATAGAGCTGGGGTTCTTGTAAGTGTTAATCCAGGGGCATCCCTTTGTACCTACTTTTGATTGATCCTATGTAGGTGGAGACCCACCTCTAATCCCTGTTCTTATAATACATGTTTATGCTTGTGGGACTAAGTTGAGGCGGAGATGCTTCTGGGGTGGAAGTATTGGGAGGGGAAGTTGGGAGGAATGGGACACTCCGTGTTTTTTATTGGAGGTTTTTTGCTTTGTTGGCTTGTTGCACACACTGTGCACCTCACATGCTCGCTGCTACCCTGTCCCCTTGTGAACCTCGCTGCAGAGCTGAGCCTTCTTACCTTCAATATGGCCAGTTTCCAAGTGCTGATGTGGAACATCAGGTCTTGATGCTGTAGGAGACTCATTTTCTGGGCACCAACTGTACATTCCTGGGTTTGATTATGACCAGGTTTACCACGCAGGACATGTCAGAGGTTCAGGGCAAGGAGGTGGCTATATTCCTGCACAGATCTTTCCCCTTAGTTGTGTCTTGGAGAGCCTTTGATCCACAGGGTCGCTATGTAGCAGTGGAGGGTATGCTAGGCTGAAAACCTTTGAGTGTATATATATCCCCCTACATTGCAGACACAGATCCTCATGGTACTCACAGGGATTGTTTCGGGGTTCCCCCAGGGGACTACTGTTCTGGGAGGGAACTTAAAAGCAACACCACTTCCCCAAAATAGACACCTCATGCCCTCCGCAGATCATAACCAGTGAGGGTGTGACAATTGGATTCCTAGATGGATTCCCTGAATCTCTGTGATGCCTGGCAAGCTTGGCACACTATTCACAGGGAGTACATGTACACACCAGCCTGGACTAGTGATGCTACTATGCTGGCGTGAGGTGCTCTGCTTCATAGGTTGGGATTGTACGCTCACACAGAAGACTCCTCTGTGGAGTGGATGCTGGCTACATCATATAGCCCAGCTCAAAGGGTTTAGTTAGTGGGATCAGATTGGCATTATGCCCATGGCCAATGTGTTGAGTCATGCCCACATGCAGCCCTTTGTCGAGCTATAGACCATTTACCAGCATATTCATACACACTTTCACAAATACCTACAGGTCTGCCACACCCTACCTGGTACTTGCTCCAACCTTACAGCTCCCACTGCCTCTGATAGGTGGGGAAACTCCTCACACTCTAGTGCTTTTGCTGCACCCACTCTGATGCAGATTTTTTTTATGTGGTCTGGTTGTGTCCGTATGTTTTGCCCTTGTGGGAGCGCATACCACAAACACTTACACAGGTGCAGGGTGTAGGCACATTGATCTCATGCCCAGGATGAGGCTCCTGGGGATCTTGACAGATGCGGATTGGTAGTAGGAAGGAATGGACATTGGTCATTGTTGCCCCAGCCCTTGCTAATCGTAACATGGCACGGAAGTAGATTTCTCCAGCCCCGCCTATGAATGCAGAATGGCAGAGGGTGATGGATGGTGCTCCAAATTTGAGGAGATTGTGTATAGGACTCCGGGATGTCCACAAAAGCATGCTCAGGGATGGGACAAATAAGGGGACTTATATGAACTTAGAGGTGATGCTGAAGGGAGAACTGGTATAGGTCTTTCCGCAGATCATGCTGTACTAATGCGGGGTGGTGTTTAGTGCACTGGTGGAAATAGATGGGCTGTGCTATAGGGTATTGCGCAAAATGCCAATGAAAAGAGGTTCATAAAAACGATGGGCAGGCTGACATAAATCTCTCCATTGTGAAATTTAGAAAATTGTATTTAAAAAAGTGTTTAAACTGCGCACCTGTGATCTACCTTTCATCTTGGCTGCTGGCATAAAGCATTATAACATCATAACTCAAACTCAACAAGTTATTACATGTATTTATTTTTTTCCTTTTGACTTTATAACCCACAAAACAGCAGGCAGTAACAGACAATAGCCATATAGGAACCAGGTGACAATAAACATATACCCAAATTTCAATTTCTTTCTAAAAGTCAAATGATTTGTGTGTAGGCACAGAGAAAGAGACACAGCGTTCCACAATTTGAGGTCCAAATACAAAACCAAACTCTTTCTCCCATACAAGTACGATTAATGTGTAGAACTTTCATCAAGGAGATTCCAAAGATTTGAGGACACACACAGCTGGGAATATATCTTTTTAAATTCTCTTCACACAGCAGCGGCCCCTGTCGGTAAAACACTTTGGGCCAGATGTAGGTAATCCAGATTTACCGATTCTAAAATACCAAATTTTACTGATTCGGTATTTTAGAATCGGTAAATGGGATGCAGGTATTCATTCGGTAAGTATTCCTATGGGCCTGGAGGCCCATAGGGATGAATGGGAATTACCGAATCTGTAAATACCGAATCGGTAAAAGGGGGAACACATTGAAGGGTGGCAGGGTGTCACTTTGACACCGTGTTGCACCCCTGATTAGTGTATGGGTGCACTTGTGGCACACATACATGCCCTATGGGCATGTATGTCTGCCACATGGCACTGTAATAATTAAAAAAAAATCCTAATTTTGGGGGTTTTCGATATTTACCACCAACTTGTATTTGGTGGTAAATAACGAGTCCTAAAATGGGAAAATCACTCATTTGAGTGCTCCCTACATTTAGGATTCGGTAATTTACCGAATCGTTATTTAAGAATTCAGTAATTTACCGATTCCTTAAATTACCGATTCGGTAAATTACCGAATCCTTAATGCCCCTACATCTGAAAAGCCTAATACCGGTTGGTAACGGCCGAAATTTGGTAATTCCGTCCGTTACTGACCGGTATTAGGCTACCTACATCTGGCACTTTATGTACAATACACAACACCTTGAATTTGATGTAGGCTTCAACAGGGAGCCAATGAAGAGTGCTCTCATGAGTAGATGTGGAAGTGAAACATAGAAGAGCATGAGCCTCCTGAGCTGCAGCATTCTGCATCCATTCAAGGTGGTGCAGAAATTTGGTAGGAATGCTCAAATATTAACACTGAAATGATCCAGGCAAGACAAGGCCAATGTCTGGGTTAGAGATTGATGGATGGACCGTGATAGGAGTGTAAGGACTTTACGGCCCAGTCACATTTAGTAGGAGGATGAAGTAACCACGCTAATTTGTTTATCCAGAGTACTGTCTATAAGGAAACAAACGCTCCTTGACAAAGGTGCTGTATTTCAGAAAGTCACCACCGAAAAGTCAGAACAATGGAAATGGGTTCAAACATAAGGTTTGACATCTTATCCCTATTTAACTTAAGAGAATTAGACTCCATTCAGTTGGCCACAGCGGAAAAGCCAACACATAGATTCTCTTTGGCTGCCGATCTATCTGTCAGCAACACAACTAATTGCTTCCCAGAATAAGATACCAAGGTCAGACCAAGATGACAGATATGGCTAGCAAGTGGTGAAATATATACATTACATAAAGAAGGGCTCAATGATGAGCCTGCAGGACACAACATGGAACCTCATAGGTGGAAAAAACAAATGATGGGGAAGTCACACTTTCAGTATGCACAATGAGAAAATAACTAAACCGCTTCAAAGCTGACCCACCAATTATAATGTACTGTAGCCTTCACAGCAGCACCGAGTGAAATACATTTTATCAGCCATGTCATTTTCTTCTTCCAGGTGGCTAGATGTCACATCTTGACTCTAATCAAGAAATTGGAGACAAGTCTTCTATATAGTGTAAAACTATTGCTGATTATATTGGCACCTGGGGTAACGCCCGGAGCAGGGTCCTGTGTCATGGTGTCGACCCTGAACTGAGAACAGTGGCAGCAATATCTCTGGCTCTGTTCGGGGCCATGGAAGGTGAGGTCAGGCAGGGCTCGCCTGGCAGCTTTTGAAACTGGTATAATTGTGGCGCTCAGTGATTGCGTTGACTTGTGGGTGAGTGCCGGGGGACCTCTGTCTGGATGAATTGGATGAACATGGAGAGATGTGGGAAGGTACATGAGTCCACTGATTGGCTGCCCCATAGGCGGGCCTGCTCACAGCTCATGCACCACAACTGTGGGAACGCCCCCTCCGGATCATAGGCACACTGCTGCATCTTTCTACATTGCTGAGGGAGTGAGACCACCATTGGGGAAGCCCTTTGAGATGTATTGCTTCACCCGCCAGGAATAAGGTAACTTCGGGCTTGTGATTATCACCCCTGCAACTTTACTAGGTGGCCTCCGGAGGCTCACATATATCACCTACCTTAAACAGTGAGTAGCTCCTTTGGTTGCTTGCAGGATTATGGCTCTTCTCTACCCTTGGGACTGTGAGTGTAGATGTGCCGTTTGCTGGCTTGCATGATCGGGAGGCGAGCGATAGTGGAAGACACCTGCTGCTGATCAACCTCACAACATGCCTGGATCTACATTGCCATACTCAAATGCTGAGGAACCAGTGTGAAAGAATCTAGGTTTCTGTCCTCCTCCCCTACTTCGACCTCATTTGGATGAATCTACTTTACAGCAAGCATCATTGCACAGGAGAATTGGCTGCTTTATAATTGGTCTCACTTTGTTCACTCGTGCATCCTTGATTCCCATTTAAAAATACTATTTCTGCCATCACTGCTGTTTTTTGTGATCCTGAGGGGGATTTGAGTGCACATGTGCCTTGATAAACCATAGTCGCTAAAATGGAGAAGCCCAAAACCAGCAAATCAGATGACATTATAGCGCCATGTTCGACAGGAATGCTGGAAACTCTGGTGGCACAGATGACAAGTTCAGTGGTGCAGACACCCTGTGAAAATAGTGGTATTTGAGGAAGTAGTAAATGCGGTGTTGGACAATTAATCTTCATCAGAACCAATAATAGAAACATTGATAATTGATGTAGGCCTCATCTGAGAAGACAGTAAAAAGCTTAAGACAGGATTAGCATAAAAGAATCTGCCCGTACAACATTGAGACTGATGGTATAAGCGATACAAACACAGATCATGGTCCTGCAGGATGATATATGTTTTTTAGACCCAAAGCAGATGCCAAGGCAGGGTGCTCTTGTTGTAACAGTATTAGGATAATTGGATTGTGTGAAAACATTAAAGGCCTGAGCATGGATATCTATGTTGAAGATTGGCTGTCAAAGGTGTGGCTGGTGGGAAAGACATCTACGCTTTTCTCAGTGGAGTGCGCCCATAGGGTCCCCAGTAGGTCATCACTTCCAGGAGCCCCTACACCACCAGAGGTAGTGGAGATGTTTAATTTTCCCCACAGAGATGACATTCTTCAGATGACCAGAATCAAAGGACCATGGCATGTGGAAACAGTAAAGTAGCAATCTTTCTGGACTACACAACAGAGGTACAAACGAAATGAGAATCCTTCCATGGTGTCAAACATCTTAACATAAAATATGCCCTGATCTTTCCAGCAGAACTTGAGGTCATTTACTGTGTTCTTTTTTTCACCTAAAGAAGCCTGACTGGCTGGAATCCGTTGGGAGACACTCCCTCTGAGCTCAGAATACATAAATGGGGAAAGGAGATAAGTCAAGACTAGGCACCTGTTGCCTCGACAGGTGCCTATGCAGGAAAGCCACTGAGGATCAAGCAGCCAGAGAGAGGGTACTAGTGCAAATGGAGGTAGAGAAAGGTGGAATTTCTGGCTTGGAAATCAGACTCGGAAAGACTGGATACTAAGAATCACATGGTGCACGTGGTAAAAGGGTACCTAGTAAACCTTTGCAGCTGTTTTACCTCGGTGTCCCCGAGACCCAATTGAAAATATTATAAAGCATGAGCTTGACGTACAATTGTTGTGACTGGGAAAGTTTCATAACCTGGCCTTGTGGTGGGAGTTAGGATTTTTTTTCACATGCAAGATGAGTCATACTACATTTCCAATTAACGTACAAGAGGCATCTGGGGAACACATGTTGCCGATTCGACAAATTTCTAAAACCCCAAATTTCAGCACCATATAATATGGCTGGACTGATTTTTTTTGTGTATATCTTGACAATATGGGCTATAGGTTTAATTAGGGACAACCTATGCTCCTTAACCAGGGCACTGGCCAGCTGGGCATGCTTTCACGCTAGCATTTCAACTTGGGGCTTACAACTTAATTTATCATTAAATGTAACGCCCAAGTAGGTAAAGACTTCTGTTTGCTCCAGTAAGGCACCGTCCATGTAAACAATTGCTTTAACTGGCTTGGATCTATGGAGCACCATAAACTTTGTCTTCCCTACGTTGACCACAAGCTCATGTTCGTGGCAGAGCACCTCAAAGCGAGACAGTACCAACTGCAGACCCTGTCTCATTTTGGATATAAGCAAGGTGTCGTCCGCGAACATGAGCAGTGGTACTTTCCAGCTAATATTGGCGCATCATTTGGGTGATTTTTAAAGTACTGGACCACCCATTTATAAATAAAGAAAACAGAGTGGGAGCCAGCACACACCCCTGACGAAACCCTTTACTGACCTTAAACCTTTCTGTGGTTTCACCTGGTTTGCCCCAACGAACCTGCGCATAAGTGTGTTCGTGTAATTTGGCCAGAATAGCAACCAAATAGTGAGGCATCCCCATTTTCAGTAATACCCTCCACAGTTTCTCCCTTGGAACGAGGTAAAATGGGGATTTTAAATCCACAAATGCCGCAAAAAGCAAACCCCCCTAAAACCACCTCCTTCCAGTAAATTAACACAAATCTGAAAGCCTGATCGAGAGTCCCTGTATGAGACCGAAACCCTGGCTGTAAGGGTGTTAAGATGTCACCTTCTAATATCCATCCCTGTATCCTCCCTAGTACTAATCTCGCTACTATCTTTTGGACAGTGTCGATTAGGCTGATGGGTCTGTAATGTACGGGTGCAGAGCAGTCCCCCTTTTTATAGATCGGTATGATCTCTGCACCTGACCAGGATGCTGGGAGCGGGGCACCACTAGCTATGGCGTTTGGTAGTAGATTTATATAGGGGACCCATAGGTCTTGATTTTGTTTAAACAGATCTGCAGGGATGCAATCTGGCCCTGGGGCCCTGCCACTTGGGACTATTTTAACACAGACTCCACCTCTCTGCAAGAAAACGTCAATGGTTCTTCAGATAAGCTAGGAGGAACAATTTCATCGCTACTATTTGATGCCCTGAACTGAGCTTCAAAGAACGACACAGGATCTGTTTCTGTGGACTATTCCCCCATTTGAGTAGGTGCCAAAACTGGGTCATGTTTCTCCCTTCACAAGCTGGTCCTTCCATCTTTCTTCATCCCACTCTCTCTTAGCTTGTCTCTGCAAGGCTTTATAATTGGCTCTGCACTGTTTGATATCGCCCTGTGACCTCGACCTAATAGCTACCACAAGGGCTTTGTACGCCATTCTGCAGGTAGTTTTGTACCATGAACTTGGCTTCAGGGGTCGTGTCTTATTACAAGAGCTTTTTTTGATGAAAAATGTTTTCAAACCCATGAAGAGTTCATTGTGTACGCCCGATAGGATTCAATTTAACACTTCCTGAGACTTACAATCAGAGAGTGTCGTCTAGGAGCCCGAGACCATGACCCTAATCTGTGTAACATTACAATCATTATTAGCTACCTTTGCCCACGGAACCCTTCTTAGATCGTTTGCAATAATTGCCGTTTCTGAGATTGTATCACCTTCCCTCTGCGAAAGACAACAAAAACTTCTATAATTAATTTTTAAAACAAGGGAGTTGTGATCGCTCTCTGGCCTCGTATGAACCTCCGTATCTAAAACTGATGGCCATAGTTTCACATTGACGAGTATGTGATCTATACGACTACCAGTTCTTCCATTGTCAAATGTCTTTGCTCCCTGTCTATCAGACTGTGTCCTCCCATTAGCCGCCCTCAGGCCCCTTTCCAAACAAAGCCCCTTCAACTGGAGGGCGACCTCAGACCATTTCCTTATTCGTTGGAGGTCCAGATGTTGGATGCCCCAAATTGCATCAACCTCTTCACTCAGCCTTCCATCTTCATGATCTAAGGGTTCAAAACAAGTGTTAAAATCCCCAGCAATAATCAGGTTGCTAGTGTTTGCATCGGGAATCAAATAACTTTCAAGTGTTGTAATAACATTTGAGCTCCTGCCGCCCGGTTGACCCCGCGAGTAAACATTATATATTGTTAGGTCTAACCCATTTGATGAACTAACCGGTATGGCCATTATACCCGGGCAACTTTGTAAAAGCTGAACTCTACACACCGGGTTACGTGCACCGATACTTATGAGTAACTTAGACGTTTTTTTAAAAGATAAATCAATGTCTACCAAGTGGCGTTGAGTGTTGAGTTTTTTTTATTTATATTTTATAAATCTCTTTTTTTATATATATATATATACTTTTTTTCCAAGTCTTATTTCCTTTATATTTTTTATGCACATTCTAGTTATTTCTATACACAAATTTTTACATATAATACATGACAATTATTACACACTGTCTAATTCTTAAAATATCTACACAATTAGAAACTTTGAATCTTTAACACAGAATATATTCCTTTCCGACGCGTTTCGGCCATTCGCCTTCCTCAGGAATTCTGTGGTTTCCTTTGATACATCAACAGTGGCAATTCTTGTGGGACGAGGGCACTCAGACTTGAGTACTTTACGTTTCTTTATTTAAGGTTTGCGTCCCCACTGAATGTTTCCTGTTTAGTTACTTTTGCCGTCTGAGATTTCTGTCGTCGACGATGCAGGCTTCTGACGTGCTGATCACTCGTGATAAATGCGGAAGCGATATGAACACCTGTGTAGGAATCAAACAGGAACTTGTAGATATAGATGATTTATTAACAGCACAGCATCAGCTACAGGTACTTCAGAGTACAAGCAGTAACTGACTCCACATAGTAGAATGCATCATTAGCAAAACTCTGTTAGGAATACAGAATGCTAGAAAAGATCCATGTTGCACATGCAGTTAAAGAAACAGTACAGATTATAACACATCCCCCTTCTTAACAACAAAACAATGAGAGAAAATGCATTACACAAAATCCTGGAAAGAATTTGGTCTTTTTCTGATACGTGAATTATCTTTGACCCTGGACGCCACAGATTGAGGAACAGAAGGAAAACTGGAATCAACATTGGAATCATCAACTTGATAATTTTGTAAAGGACATTTAGCAACTTTCCTAATATTCCAAACCTTACCATCTTGGGTGATAACTGAGTTACTAAAAACTCTTTTAACCTGAATGGGTCTGCCAAACTTACTCAAACCTTTGCTTACAAAGAAAGGTTTCTGAACTCTGACCCAATCTCCCACACATAGATCATGCTCTTTGGTCCTCCACTTACGGTTGTACCACACAGCAGATTTGGCTTGTTTGTCACCTACTTTATTAGCAACCTTCTGAATATCAACAGCATCCTCACACACACTTTTGCACTTCTCCTTAAGCCACCATGGACATACGGATGACGCAGGATCTCTGCCTTTGAGCAACCTAAAAGGACTTACTTCTGTGGTAGTATGAGGGGTGATGCGGTACATCCACAACTTTTCTCTTAACGCATTCAACCAATTACCTTTTTCCTTAACGGAATCAACCACAAAACCTTTTAAAACTCTATTAAAACGCTCAACCTGTCCATTCTCATGTGGCTCGTATAAGGAAGTGCGAATATGTTTGATATTGCAGGAACGAAAGAAAGACTGCATCTCAGATGAAACTAACTGTACCCCATTATCTGACACTAAAACAGTAGGACTACCCTCCCTTGCAAAAATCTCTTGGAAGAATGAAATGACAACCTCAGACGTCACTTTAGCAACAAATCTTACTTCTGGCCATTTAGAATGATAATCTATCATCACTAATGCAAAACGTGAGGTCTCTGGAAGAATGTGGAAAGGACCCGATATATCAAAAGCTAACTTGCTCCATGGCATCACCGGCCATTCAACAGATTTAAGGGGAGGAACATGCAGCTTTAACATTTTGTCTTTGGCACAACAATCAGGACAGTCCCTAACAGTTCGGTCAATAAAACGGTCCATCCCTGGCCACCAAAAGTTAAGCCTAATCAAACGCTTCATGCTAGAAATACCAGGATGCGCTTTGTGTGCTAAATTCAAAATAAGTTCTTGAACACCAGCAGGTGGAATACATTTGTCAGCTTTAAACACAAACTTCCCTTGAAAATGCAATTCATCAGCAACATTGAAAAATGGGAGTAAATCATCTCTAATCTTGGTTTTGTTTGGCCAACCCTCCATCATAAATTTACTTAGTAACACAAACCTCTCATCCTTGTCTTGACATTCCAACCAAAATTGTTCAGAAATATCCCGATATTGAGGAGAAACAACATCAGATAAACTTAGTACAAAATCTAACTCCTTCAAGACATTGACCTTGTCCTCTTTATTGTCAACAGGAAGACGTGACAGACAGTCAGCCATAACATTTTTCTTTCCAGGAATATACTCAACTGTGAAATTATATTCTTGCAAACTGGAAGCTAACCGTGCAATCCTGGCCGTGGCATTCCAACCACCTCCAACCGATAAAATATTTACAAGAGGCTTATGATCTGTTCTGAGAACAAATTTGCTTCCCCAAATATAGATTCTGAAATGCTCTATTGCCCAAACACAAGACAACAATTCCCGCTCTATAACAGCATACCTTCGTTCTGTTTCACTCAAAGTCCTTGAAGAAAATGCAACATTCCATTCAAGCACACCATCAGACTGAGATAACACACAACCTAAACCATACAAGCTCGCATCTGTCGTGATAATACATTCCTTACCCATCCTAAACGGTTTTAAAGTGGGCGAGTTAACAATATCATTTTTGATGTCCACAAAAGCTTTTTCTTGTTGAGAACCCCAAATAAATTCATTGTTACGTCTTAGTAATCTCCTTAACGGCTCCATCTTTGTGGCAAAATTTACTACAAACTTACTATAGTACTCACACATGCCAGAAAAGGAAAGTAGCTGTTCTTTGTTAACTGGGGAGGGAGCCTTGAGAATAGCTTCCACATTAGATCTTTTGGGAACCAGCCCTTCCCCTGACAATGTGTGTCCCAGATATTCAACTGATTTTTTGAATAAATTGCACTTGTGTGCTTTAAGGGTGAGACCAAAATCCTCCAGTTTACTACATACAACTTCCAAGTGTGAAATATGCTCAATTTCATCTTTAGAAAACACCAAAATATCATCTTGGAAACATTTAACAAATACATCACAGTCTTTAAAAATGTGAAACATTACACGCTGGAAAACTGAGGCTGCGGATGCTAAACCAAACGGCATCCTCCTGTATTGAAATAAACCCATAGGGGTGATAAAAGCCGTGTATTTCCTAGAATCTTCGGTTAATTCAATTTGATGGTACGCAGACCTAAGATCAAAAGTGGAAAAGATTTGCGCACCATCAAACAACGAAACAAGCTCATTAATATTTGGTAAAGGATGGCAATCCACAATAATATTTGAATTGAGCGCCCTTAAATCCACACAGACTCTCAAAGATTGATCAGGTTTCCGCACTAAAACAATAGGCGAAACCCATTCTGCAGATTCGATAGGCTCAATTATATTGTCTTTAAGTAAATCATTCAACATTTTCTTAAGCTCATCTCTGACGTTTAACGGAACTCCTCTAAGTTTTTGTTTAACTGGCACAGCACCTTCTTTCAATTTTATTTGATGCTCAAAATTTTTTAACTTACCCAACTGATCACTGAATACCTTATTGAATTTTCTGCTCCAAAACAAAATATTATTGCACTCCCCCACACTGGGATAAATAGCACCAATCATTTCCTGATCGGTACACATTGAAATGGGATCCTTTGCTCGTGGATTAAGTTTAATGCCCAGTTCCCATTGATCTTGCCAACCCAAAACATTTATACCCTTCACAGCAATATATAATTTAATTTGAGCCATTCTGCCTCTGAAAGTTAACTGCACGTTAAAGAATCCTTCTATATCAATCATGTATCCACTAAAACCTTCAGCTAAAATGTCTGATTGTTGCAAATTAATCAATTCACACACATTGCTTAACTTTTCATTGAAGTAGTCTTTAGTGATGATGGTCCAAGGGGAACCAGAATCTACCATAAGCTCAATGGCAATTGAGAAAACATGAAAAATACACTTAGGGGATTTCTTTCTTGTTGTTAGAGTGCCACTACTTTGAACAATAGACACCACATAACCCTTCTCAGGAACTTGTTTTTCCTCCTCGACCTCATTTAGAGAGGAAATTTTTGAAGGTGTCGTGCTGTTGGAAGGCGGATGTGATGATGAATTACCACGCCATTGTGTGTTGTACCGTCTTTCCCTACATACACTACCATATTGTCCTACTCTACCGCAGACATTACAAGTTTTGTTTATGGCCGGGCAACCTTGAAATGATGCAATATGAGACTTGCTGCCACATCTAAAACATGACCACGTATTATTTAATTCCTGCCTCCTATAGCCAGTATTAGTGGAATTTTTACTTTTTGGTTGATTGGAAATAGTATTTCTCTCATTCCATTTAGCTCTAACAGCACATACTTCCTCTTCAGAATTGGTTTTACTAGGATTGGAACTTTGTTTATCCACAATGCCCATCCACTTTTCAGACAGTTCAGTTGACTTAGCAATGGCAATAGTTTCTTCTAAATTGGGATCACCAATACACCATAATTTATCTTGAATCTTTTTGTTCCTAACATGCACAATAATCTGATCGCGGATCATTTCATCGGCCATTGCGCCGAAATTACAATGCAATGTTAGAGATCTTAAAGCTGTGAGAAAGTCATCAAAAGATTCTTCTTGCTTTTGTGCCCTGGTATAGAACTTAAAACGATTTAATGCTATGTTGGCTGTAGGTTTAAATCTTTTTTCCAACCTACTGAGAGCCTCTGTATATACATTTAAGGAATCACCACTTCCTGAAGCAACTGTAATTTGTGGTAAAGTTCTAAAAACTTCTTGGCCTTCCGAGCCAAGGCAATGTAACAAAATACTTTTTTTTCTTTCGGAACCCATGCGTTCCCCATCAATAGCTCTCATGTAATTAAAGAACTCCTCCTTCCATCTAGACCAAGGCATGGGAGGGTCACCTTTTACTTGTAGAAACTTAGCTGGAGGATCAAACTGCATAATGCAATAGTAATGTATAACCTTAATATAATAAATGAGATATAATTATCACTTCTTTGTACCAGTGGCCCGTGAATACATTGAATAAAAATATAACTGAAATTATTTCTAAATACAAAAGTATTATATATGTATGCAGTTATAACTGTGAAAAACTAGAACATATTTATATAAGTAAGAATAAGATATTAAGTATATTATAACTGTAATGGCTCAACCATACTTTTAAAATGATATTGATTCCATACTGTATGTAACACAAGGTGAACAGTTTAGTCTTTGACCACGTCGTGAATTTGTTTCAAATATCCAAGAGTTGAAGTGGAAATAATAATAAAATATGTTGCGCTTTGAAAATGCTGAAAATAAGAACTTAAACGTACATTGCGCTTTCTTAATTAAGTAAACTCCTTCTCCTGCGGCTGCCGGTGAAACGTTTCCGTGTATTGGTTGCCTGGATACCTGTAAACCAAAATGGTGGCACGTAGCGTGGATGACGTCTACACAATGACGGAGACGCGTTGACGCGCGATGACGCTTACGCACGGTCAAAGCAGAAGACGCGTGAAATGGAATCCGGCTTCCAGCAATTGCGGAGTACTTCAAACAGCGTTCGGAAGCAGGTGAGAGACCGATGACAGCAGGGCGCTGCGCGTTGTGACGTGTCTTTAAGCGACGTGTCCTAAAGCAACCAGATGTGCGTTGTGACGTATACCAAAGAAAGCGAATGCTCGAGCCGCTTGAACCGCCACAGTACTGACACTTGAATGATGCAAGTATCCAAAGGTGGTCAAAACATCCAAATTTTCCCTGAGAAAGTCCAGGCTTTAGGCGGTAATGCAGAATTGATCTCCAATAAAGCTGGAAGCAATCCAAATTTGAAAGAGATACTCCAACACGTATAAAAACAATGAGGAATCCAAAACTTCCATAAGAGAATCCAGAAACTCCGCTCCTGTGCTGTAGATGGCTGGAGTGGCTTTTATCCTTGTCGCCAAATTTGTAGGAATCAAACAGGAACTTGTAGATATAGATGATTTATTAACAGCACAGCATCAGCTACAGGTACTTCAGAGTACAAGCAGTAACTGACTCCACATAGTAGAATGCATCATTAGCAAAACTCTGTTAGGAATACAGAATGCTAGAAAAGATCCATGTTGCACATGCAGTTAAAGAAACAGTACAGATTATAACAACCTGTTTAGTGGCTTGGCGGCCAGGATACTTTATTATCGGCGCTGCTAGCTGCTGATGCTCCGGTCGTTAAAGATTGGTGCAGTGGCGATGTGGAAACCTTCTGGGTCGAAGAAACTTGACTTCGTATGTTGTTTAGGCCATAATGCGGAGGGACTATGAGGTTTAACTACGATCAACCGATGATATTCGCCTTCTCTGATTCGTTCTATGTGGACTCGATGACGGTGCCGTTCGTCCTGTGGTGTTCGTTCCAACCCGGGCAATCAATAAATAACTCCCCCACCCTTATCCCCTCAGTTTGTCTCACCCAACAAGTCAACCCACCAACTGGTCGACCCCTCAAACCCCTGGTCGCTGCTTTAAAGAAGTTTAAATAGCCTAAATGAAAGACTCACTCTACAGACCAAGTCTCTTGGAAAGCCCACACATCTCTAGACTCTATATATGACGACCAATCTGTGGACATTGTTTTTGATTCTAATCCTGCTACATTCCGGAAGGATAGGGTCAGACATGGCTTCGAGGGGCTGGACCTTTGATCGTAAAACTTGTCAGACCCTCCTCTGCAATCCCATCAACTAATAGGGAGTGGCCGGGACTGGGTGTTCCTACAGGGGGTTGGGCAATAGAATTAGTGGGAGTGTCCCGCAGATCATTACCCATGTGGACGTTCATTTTGCCAACTAACGGTGTAGCGCATGGGGGTACATGCTCACTTCCCACCAAGTTACCAAGAAGTTTTGCTTGGTTCCCATCAACCACCTTTTTTGCCCTACTACCTACAAACCATAGTATATTATCCCTCCCTCTCAGTCAGTCTTTATCTTCGAGGGTTGATAGTGGCTCAAACCAGTTATTGGTATGTACCGGGTAGTAGAACTGATTGTAGCCACCATTATGAGTCCTTGCTTCCTTATATGTAGGCATGTTCCATGGATTGTAAAAACAAACCTATTCTGATTTCCTCAGCTGCAGGGGGAAGTGTCCTGACATCTCTAAAATATATTGGACCAGGGAGGGTGACCTGAAGCTTAATACCACACAGTCGCCAGCCATAGATTTATGTGAGTGGCCAACCCAATGGATTAGACGCACCATTTTAAATTAATCGAACAGTTGATGTCTAATACCTGTCTTTTTGCTCACTAAATGGAGAGCCTTGTTTTTAAGCGTCGACCAGTGCTCACGGGTACCCGTAGGAAGTGGGGGCACGTTGGCTAAGACTACCATGTAGGGTATAGCTTCAGGGGGAAGATGGAGACTGGGTAGCATATTAGAATCCCCTTCTGTATCCTGAACAACATGTCTCCTTCTATTGCCTTCATCCCCACTTGCTGTGCCACCGTTGCAAGGGTACCATTGTTTAAACTAGAAACAGGGTGGCAGGGTGGACTTATCGCCGGTTGTACCATACCAAGACTTGTTTGTGCATTTACCAAATTTCCAGGCTGCATACTTGGTACGACCCCTAAGGTGTTGCCTTGGACCCCCCCATTAGCATAGATGGTAGATTGGGCGATGTTCCTTGGGTTGCTCTAGGATAGACTTTGTTAGATCTTATTTAGCCTTTCAATCACTGAATCTAGTCTCTTGGATATAGGGTCAATACGAGCTGCTAAGTGTTCTCTTATTAATGAGCACAGTTCCTCTGTATTGAGCTGAATGTTGGAACAAGGTGTCTCCTTGGGTTGGGAGGTTAATGAGGTTGGTGCTAGATTGATGGCGGAATTAACAACCAAGGTAATAGAGCCCGGATTCCCAAAAACATGTACCCTACTGGATTCTTTAGTGGCGGCCAGTGAGTTTTGTTTAACTATTGTTCGGCCTTTAATTTTTTTAGTTGGAGGTTCAGCCCCTGGACCCCCCATAGCTTTCTTCCCCCTAGTCGTTACCATAGCAGGGCTCTGTATACTACACTGGGCTTGCGGATTACCCATAATGGGGGACAGAGGCACATCGCGTATCAAACTAGGAGGAGTTATGTCACAGGCTGGTTCTAAATCATTACTTGACAATATTTGAGGTATCTGGGCACAAGGCAGGGAGCTTCCCCAAAAAGGTAGGGGTTCCAATGAGAGCCTTCGCTCAGTTGCCTGCATTTCATGCATTAAGACAGATTCTACTCAATTTAAAAATGCATCTAGTGTGCCCACTACCCTGTCCCCAGCCTTTATTTTGCTCATATTTAAAAGGGCCTCAATGCAACACAATTAACTACGACCAGACAAGCTTACATAAAAGAAACCCTAAGGAAAGGAATGTAATGCTTACAGTTCAGTGCAATAAATGTTAATAACGTGGCCCAGCCATTGGCCCGGGCACGCCCGCGCGCGTCCCGCACTGCGGGAGGCCTCAAGTGTTTTTGAGCACCTCCTGGTGCTGAGTTCTGACGCGGCGGAACCCGCGCTACAGAAGGAATTCTGGGGGATGTAGTCCCCATCACTACTTGGTGCTGTGGTGTCGGTGTCGGTCAAAGAAAAGACAGTAGCAGTCCCCCGTGGACTGTGGTTGGATGGTTGCAGAGACCAGCAGGGCAGCGGTGCGTGGTTACCAGTTATCGCAGCAAGAAGAGCTAGAAGTCCCACGCTGCGGGAGGCCTCAAGTGTTTTTGAGCGCCTCCTGGAGCTGAGCTCTGACACGGCGAACCCGCACCACAGAGGGAATTCTGGGGGATGTAGTCCCCGTCTGCTACTTGGCACTGTGGTGTTGGTGTCGGTCAAAGAAAAGCTATCCTGGCTGAAGAGGGGTGAAACCCCAAAACCGGTCCTAGGTTGCTTGTTTCCGGTCCAGGGAGGACCTGGATTGGCAGTTCAGGCTGGACTGTTCCCATGAGGCACAGGGGCAAGACTGATTTGCATGTGGCCAAGTCTAAACTGGGATGGCATGGTGAGCAAAAGAATGATGGATTTAACCAAGATCTCTTGACCGGAGTTAAATGTTTTGATTTTTTCTGCATTCCGTCCTTCAATTGTGTATCATCTACACCTAATATAGCACAATGAATCACCCCCAAAAGGGTATCTCAGTGCTGTAGCACAATCCAAATAAGGATAGGGAATGAACGGTTGAAAAAATGAAAGAGCCACGTTTTCAGAAGCTTTTTAAAGTGGGCAAAGTCAGGACAAGCACAGATGTGTAGAGCTAGTCTATTCCAATTATATGGGCCAAGATAGGAAAAAGATTGTCCACTGTATTTAGCTACATGAATAAGGCACAGACTAGAAGTTAGTCTTTTGATTTCAAATTTGAAATGGGGAGACGTGGGTGAAGTTTGTTTTTAAGTTCCACAGGGCCCTGCCAGATGGGGATTTGTGCACCAAGCACAAAAGCTTGAAGATGGCACATTTCCTGATTGGAAGTCAATGAAGAGATTTCAGGGTGGGCTCTGGGGGAGATCAGGGGGGGGGCAATGTGGAACTTCTGGGCTGCTTTGAGCTTTTTACGATAGCTGTTTAATGCTGATTTATAAGTGGTTTTATCGGAGAGGCATTCAGTAGGTGCGCCATCTTCTCTCTAATTATCTATAGACTGTTTTCTCCTGTTTTAGTTTTTCCGAGAATTAGGGGGAATTAGGCTTAGTGGAGTTGGAGCTGCTTAGTTTGAGGGGAGCAACTATATCTAGGGTCCGAAAATTTGACTCTTGAAACTTTGTGAGAGCAGTTTTATGTCTGAGGGCTTAGTGACATTGGGCAGGGAAAATGAAAGTAAATGAGGAATTGGAGATTTTCTTTGAGGGTCTTGTCTGTTTAAGAAATGTGTTCTTCCTACCGAGCTGTTTTCTAATTGATAAGGATCTGGAAGCTTATAGAGGAGTTGTCTGACCAGATTATGAGAGAAGGGGAGTCCACCTAATGGTATGAGGCATTAGTAAAAATAAGCTCTAAAGTGTTCCTGGCACTATGTGTGGGGCCAATTATTTTCTGATTTCCAAATCGGAGAGTAGTAGTTGTATTTCTGGTGTCTGAACTTAATTCCTGGAGGGTGTTGAAATCGTGGGTTGTGATATACAAAATCGTCCTTCTATGATTCCCAAGGCACAGTTTCCAAGTTAAAATACAGGGCTCTACCCGGTCATCATAAAGGGTGTCTATCGAAGTGATTTTAACTGGGTCGCGGAATGCAATAACAGCTCTGCCACATTTATTAGTCTCCCTATCTAGTTTTATCAAGTTTTTGTATGCAGGAATGAGTATAGGAATACAGAGTAAAGTAGGTGAATAAAGCCAAGCTTGGTTAAAAGTAAATATCAGGTTGAAGGGTTAAATAAGGTGTCATATTTCAGTAGCATTTTTAGGGTGCGTTCATTGATGTATATGCCTTTACTCAAAGAATCAATGTTATGTTTATCAATTTGTGGGTGTTCACTTAGAGGTGAACAGTAAGTGCCCACTGAGTCATCATTAGAAGTAGTATCCTTACAGTGGTCAGAGGCCATCTGTAGGAGACATGAAGTATATGTGAAGGCGTGTGCGGCAAACTAATATGGCTGTCTTCTGTAGGTTGGCATTATCTTTGATCTCCTTAAACCTTTCATTGAAATATTGGATTCTTCATATTTCTCTTACCTCTATAGTAAAAGGTGCAGGGTTCCTGAAGGCGGTCTGTCACAAATAGGTGCAGACTGGCTTGCCTTCGGTGCACCTTTGGTGTATCGGAAGCACACTCGCTGCATGCATCCGCTGCACGTCTGTTCTAGGCTCCTGTTTAAATAGGAGGTTATGGAGGAACTCTGGAGACTAGATGGTTAACCGTGCAAAAATGGCGGCTGCAGTAGTCTCTGAGGAGTATCATGTGATTCCGTCCACAGTAAAACAAAGATGCGGTAGACCAGGGAATCAGAAAAGTGCTATGTGCAGAGCAAGTAAGGATTTATAGGCGTTATTTCATGTAACTTTAGTTTAGCATCAGATATTAGGGTTTTAACAGCAGAATGAGAACTTTAAATGTGCAGAATGTGTGATGCAAAAACAATTAAAAGAAATGCAAGAAGCAAATGTGGGTGTTCTATGAAACATTTAAACAAACACTGGTGCCGCAACTGTTGCAGGTCTACATGGCATCCAGTGCTAGGGGCCCCTATACAAATATTATGAAAGAAGCACTGATAGTGGTCCTTCCAAAACCGGGCCAAGATCCGCTCAATGTTAGTTTATCCTGCCCACTATCACTTCAGAACCTTGATTATAAGATGCTTAGCAAGATACTTAAAATTGGTTAATGTTAATACCAATAACAAAGGAGATAGTGCATCTGGATCAAAATATTTTCTTACCAGGTAGAAACACATTTCTTAATTTAGAGTGGCGGTTCAGGATTACAGATTTGGCCAGATGAAAAAATGCTAATTACTGGGTAGGATCCTTAGATATTGAGAAAGCTTTTGATACACTGGGCTGGCCCTTGCTCATGGAAGTACTTTGCAAATTTGGACTGTGCCTGGAATTTCTCAAGTGGGTGTCACTAATTTATATTGCTTTGGGAGACAGGGGTCCTAAGCTTAGCAAAATAAAGAATGTGAATGAAATATAGGCCATAATAGGAAACTATATTTGTCCTCTGTCCAGCCGGACAGGGTATTTATTTTAAACACAATGAAAAACAAATGTATAAATAGTATTTAGGCACAATCCTGTACCTTACTCAAGAGGGACAAACAACACATGGGGGAGAGGATTCCACAGGCAAAACGGAGCAATACTGGCCACTTTTTAAATCAGTGTTCAATTGAAGTATTTGCCAGTCAGTACTAAACGCAAATAGGATACAACACAATGGTTAGGTTGTGAAAGCACTACTTAAAGTCGACGTTTCGATCCCTTTTCGCTCCAATTACATGGGATCATCATCAGGACAACAATTGACAAACATTTGCCTGCCTGTAATTATAATACAACCGCCTGTTGTGGAGGAAGAAGGAAAGAAGAGGGGAAGAAAGTCATAGCCATGGGCTAAATTAGAAGGTGTACTTTCAACAAGTCAAACAGTCCATCTACGTCGTACATTTCACAATTATTCGGAATCGGCTTAACGTGTTTATAATTAGTGTTTTAAAGCAAGGTGATGGTTCAGGGGCTTCCATGACCGAGTGCGTGAGTGACTGGTGTCAATGCATTCAATCTCCATTTAGCTGACAATTTACTCTTCTTATTTGAGTTCATGAAGTTTATGCATGACCATTTGTGACAATAGTTCGCAGCCATCTAGTGAACAGGCACACGTGTACAGTCATACAGTGTCCTCGGGGAGAATGGCGCCTTAGACTAGTTCTATACTAGGCTCTCAGTAATGGGAGCACATGGCGTCCCAGCCTGTACGGCTGGCTGCCAGCGCGGGTTGCACGCGGTCTGATTGTTCTACTTGAGGAAAGGATTAGCGCCCATTAAAACATACCGGGGGTGTTCTCAGGGCGTGCAAGGGGGGGAGAACCTTGTTTTGGTACCTGAATCTAGAGGTCCATACAGTGGGGGGATGGACCGCCGGTCCTTGTATATGCCACGGAGGTTATTTCTGAAATATGAGAATGGGATTCCTGAAAATTAATTAATGTGAAGCGGCGCACTGTTTTCGGGGCCAATAATTAAATAAATAGAGTGGAATTACCTGTGCTGTGCTATCCTACGTCCTACGGGTCTAATTTGCACTGCAGGTTCGCAGGGGTAACAACGCTGCGTCTAATGTAGGGAGGGGAGAAGAAGCAGAACATTCTGTGGCTTGTGGGGTCGATCCAAAGCTGCGCGAGATAACTTTTTGAAGTATCGCATAATACGCGCGGTTTGGTGCTTACCTTGGTGGCGTATTAACCACGTGATGGGTGGGGTTCTGGGGGCCGGAGGGAGCAAGGTCCTATGTCTCCATGCCGTATAAGTTACCCTTTTCGATGTGATGGGGTACCACCACTGCGCCTGTTGAAGGGAGGGAAGGGAACGGGTCAATGATTGGCTAGTGAAGTTTAGCCTCAGAAAGCCGCTAACTATGCTCGGTACTGCGTAGGTTCTGGTTTACCTTACTGGTACAATGAATCCGTTGTAGTTGGGGTTCTGGGGGCCAAAGGAGCGATGTCCTATCGGTCGGCTGCTGTGATTGCAGTCTGGCTCGGTGGAGCCCTCGTATTGCCTAAGGCAACATGTGAGTGGAGATAGAAAGAGGCCAACTTGTGGCGTCCATCTTGGAGCTAGTCTTTCTCACCTAGTGGTGGCCATTTTGGAGCAGGTAATTCCTACGTGGTTCTTAAGGGTGGCTTATACAAGGCATCGATTTAAAACCATCAGGGAATAGACGTCGTAAAGAGGCACAATTCGAGTAGCGGCGCAAGTTTATTTCAATGATTTATGTGCAGGCGTGATTGTGCAGATAGTGGAGGAAGTGCTTACTACAGAGGCTCGTGTGGTCATTGTGGTACATAAGTGAAAGTGCATTCTGTGCCAGTCAATGAGCCGATTTAGAGATTATATAAAACACATAGATTTAGGATAGGAACTGCCAAAAAACAACAGGGAACTAGACTGTGGGATAGAAATGATGCATTGCCACCATGTTTTGATTTGGCCATAGTCTATTTTTCTGCTTGTTTCCAGGACAGGAAGCAAGAAAAGTATTGTTTATAATAAGGTGGTCCAGTCTTCTGCTCGATTCAGGCCATTCCTTATCGTATCGAATTGAATCATTGTCTTTAGCTCCTCTCGGTTGAGCATTTGGGCAATGTCTCCTCCTCTGGCCGGTAACTTGACCACTTTCAGTATTGTCCATTTTAAATAATTTTCGTTGTGCCCAACTTCCACGAAATGGTCCACCAAAGGCGCATTGGTTGTCTTGCATCTTACACGGCTCCTATGCTGACAAATGCGTGTCTTGGCCTTTTGTGTAGTCTGGCCAATGTACAATTTTGGACAAGGACATTGTATTGCATAAATTACATTTGAAGAATTACAGTTAGAAAATGAGCGTCTTTCAAACGTGGTGTCATTGTGAGTGAATTCCTTGCCCTCCACCGTGTATTCACAGACATTGCAACCTCCACATTTTACATGGCCTATCAATGGTGGTAGTCCCCAGGCTGTGTCAAGTGTGGCTCCCTGTGGTGTTGTTGGTAATGCTGCTCTAACAAGATGGTCCTTTAAGTTCTTACTCTTGCGGAATGTGAAGAGAGGTTTATCAATGTGTATTGAGCCTGCATAAACTGTTGGCCAATGTTTAATGATTGACCTTCTGATTTTGTTAGAAACCGGCGAGAAAGTTGTGACGCATGCAATTCTTTCTTTCTGATCCTTGTCTTTTGGCGTCAGTAAAACCTCGCGTGGGCAATACCATGCTCGGACCTAGACTGTGGAATACAAATAGAGCAACAGACGCAGGTTGCATTGTGAACTATTCCTTGATATATCTCTAGAGATAATGTTTTTAGTTGTGTCTCACGGCTACAAAACAACTAGGACAAATACTGCCTGTTTCTGTTATTCAAATAATCAAATACACAACGGCATGTCCTTCCCACTACACAACTGCATTGTAAACTGGACACCATGAAATATTTGTGAGTGTCTATATTTCATACGGAAAAATACCTGATTAACAGAAACTTGAGGAAAGCGATTGCCTTGATGCATAGGTCACTCCTGATGCAGCGTAATAGCTGATCATTCTTTACACGACATAAAAAACGATTATGACAATGAACTCTAATGTACACTTTGCACACAAGAAAATAACACTCAAGCTGAGATAAGTTGTAGCACCGTAATAGTATGCTTGGGTGAATTAAACATGTTTATTGAAAATGATTGATGGAAAATGCTTGCTTTAATGAAAAATAACACAAATAATTAATATGAAGCAGTATATCTATGTAACAACTGAGTCTTACTCACAATTGTGCAATTATTAACATTGAAGCTTAGCATCTTTTGACTTTTCTATTGTAATGCACCATAGCAAATGAAAAAGTGGTGCAACATCTTTATGCAATATTTTATATGAATGAAACATTCAGCATTCATGCTTTGCATTATTAGGGTCTTAGATTCCCTAAAACAATTTTTTTATTATGATTTTTAAGAATTATTTGAACGTATGTACTTTTAAAATTTTGCTACTAGTCCATAAATAGAGTTGAACATTTCTATGCAATAATCACAGACAAACTTTACAAACTACGTTACAAATATTTCCATATTTAAAGTGCTTGATTTACTTCATTATGTTTGAACCTAATTATGAGTTTCTTTTACTAAACAACACAATGCATTAAATTGCCTTTTTTCCTAAGTCTACATAATTTCATAACCTGATGTGATGTACTCTTGTTACGTTTTCACGTTGCACAATGTTGCTTTCTTAAATTATTTACACTACATTCCTAAAAGAACATGATACTTTCTTAGTACTACTTTGTGAGTGAAATCATGGAAACATGAACTTTCGACTTAATACATAAAGAACAACAAAGTAAATAAGCGCTTTGCCAACTAACCTGTATGGACGGAATGGACAGTTGTTTCTCGTGAGCAACATGGGAAAATGTGATGGAGTTTACATTTTGTGCCTGATGAGTGGAAGAATGGTCACATGAGGATCAGGCCATCGTATGGTGACAACTGATGTCACAAATGTACAATTTAGAGTATAAAAAGTGACTTCCCAAGGAGGAGGGATGGATTGGCTAGATGGAATCTTTCTCTTTATTTCGTACCTATCAAACTTGCATGCCAAATATTTCCTTTCCTTTCCACTCCTTTGCCTTTTTCCTTTGCAGATCAATAAATCAATCAATCAATCAATCAATCCGTGAATTGTGAGCATGCAACTCACCCATGGGCTTCTCATGGTGCTGAAGGGGGGGGGGGGAGGAGCAGATTTGTTAGCCGAAAAGCCTGGTCTTGAAGGTCGTCCTGCAGGTGTTCAGGGAGGAGGCACATCTGATGTTTGCTGATAGCTCGTTTCAGGATTTAGCCACGGTGTGAGAGAAGGATCTTCCGCCAGCCCTGTCTCTGTGGATGTGCAGGAATTCGGCTAGTGCGAGGTTAAAGGATTGGAGGTTTCTATTGGGTACGTGGAAGTTAACTTTGATGTTGAGGTATTTGGGTCCGGTGTTGTGTAAGCATTTATAGGCGTGGGTGAGGATTTTGAAGGTAACTCTTTTATCCACAGGGAACTTGCTTGTTGGATGATTTGGAGCTGTCTGGTGAGAGGCCCAACTTGAACTTTCCTGATAATAGCTCCAGTCCCTTTTCCCATGGACGTTTCCTTAGTGGTCTTTAACTTGATCCCTTTTACCGTGCTAAGAGACCACTTTTGAACCCTCTTCCGGCCTTTGTTGGTGGTAGGAAACTCTAGCCTGAAAGATTCTCTTTATGGATTACCTCATTTAAAATTATAATACCTTTGACTAAATGTGTGGTTTTATACAACAAGTGTGAGACCCATGACTGAACTGCTTAAAATGTTACTTATATGCATTGGTTTTGGATCTTTAATACAATAACGAAATTATCTAAGATGTGTCTGAGTCTTTATTAATGCTTATGAATAATCGATTTCTTATTCATGATAGAGAGAGTTATATTAGTGTATTTTGATTTGAGGACTAATTTATGAGTTGGTCACTAATTATTGATCCTCATTGGGTGGTCAACAGTTTGACACCCTGATTTTTTATCCCTCACTACGAAGAAGCAATGTTCATCCGAGGACCAATGCCTCTGTAGTGAAGTACAGAATCTGACTGAAGTGACTAAGTTGAAAAGTTGTTGGTGGGCCAAGAACCGAAAATGCTTCCACTACAACACTCCCATTTTGATGCCATCTACCTCTGGCCCGATGGGCAGAGTGACAATCTTGAAGATGTTGGTCCTACCTAGATTGTTTTATTTCTTTGTTGCCATTCCAGTCATTTTGAGGAATTTGTTTCAGGGAAATGCAAGCACTTTTGACCTCACTGATTTTGGGCAATGATAGGAGCTGATTTGTGGTATCAAAAGCATATGCAACTTTGATAAAGAGATGTCTTCGGGCTCCTCACTATGAGTTACATTACACTTCAGCGCAGTTACAATGGCCCTTACAATTAGGAGTTAGGGATGTATTGGAATGGTTCCTGACTCCTCACTCATTCCATAGAATGGACCATGTACTCATAAACACGGCCAAGTGGTGTTAGAGAACATGTGTGCATTGAAAGCCTGGAAGCGTCCCAAAATCCCCACATTTGCTGATCTGGGTTCTCCATATGTGCATTCTTCAGACAATCTATTATCTCACTACCACTTGGACGAAGGTGGGTATGGAGGTATGGGAAGAATTGGTAGAGGATGATCAATTGCATTCATTTGAAAACTTGATGGACGCATATGGGCCTGGACCGGGGCAGTTTTTCTTGTATTTTGCCGCGAAAATGCTGATGGGTCAGATATGGGGAACAACTCAGGATATATCCTAAATTACTTAAGTATTGTCTGTGATGCTAATGCATTGCAACAAGTAGAAAGACAAATACATATTTATATGAAGCACTGTTGCAGCAATCATCTGATAGAGGAGAGTGCTTAATGAATGTCGTGAAGACAAACTGTATTGTGAACATCCGAGCATCACATGAAATAGGCACCTGATCTTGGTAAAGCAGGTTTCTAAAAATGCTAGATTGCAGTTCACACAATTTAATTATGGGCATCATACTTATCTTACTCCTAAAAGAATTGGAAAATGTGTCAGAAGCTTCAACTGGCTGCCTCAGGTGCACAAAAACAGTAGCAGACTTCTATTACATCGTGTGGCAGTGCCCTGTCATAGCTCATTTCTGAAAAGACATTACAATGCCTGATGGAGGTAACTGCAAACCCTCTCACTCTTCATCCACTTCAGTGTTGGCTAGATGTGCAGACTGTCACAAAACACCAAAACATACTAATTGCTTTCTGAGCTTGCCCATGATATTAGCGAAACATCATAAAGCTAGGTCCTGGGAATCCACCATGACACATAGCTTGGAGGTGTGGGGCAGTGATTTGATTAGATGGGCTTAGGCCCATATAGCTGTAAGTTTGGGCTTCATGAAGAATGCTATGGATCTGTGTTATTCACTAAGGGGCAGATTCCGATGTCGTTAGGAAACTCTTCCAAACAAATCGGTCTCGGAGTCGTTCCTGAATGACCAATTACGATGCTACACAAAATCGTTTGGTCGGACTCACATTGACTTCGATGGGGGGGTGTGTTCTGAAGGAGAACACAAGCTCCCATTGAAAAAAGGGGTGGTTGGGGAAAGCATTGCACCCTGTGGTGTGCACCCCATGGTGCCTGCCACATTGTGCATGATTGGGAAGAGGGGTCCCTTGGGTACCCCCACGGGATCCATTTGTATGCCTCCAGGTGAAGCAGGCCCGCAAGGGGTCCCCAAAGACAGCCGTTTTGTGTTGGGCAAGCCAAATTGGAACGGCTCTCCGAATCGGTCATCGTATTCGCTCATCCAGATCCTGTGTCCATAGAGCTGAACTAATCAGCTCTAAAAAACTCGCCCTGTCCAAATGTGTTTCGGAACCGATTCAAACTGGTCAAACGGATTTCAGGCATCATAATCGGTCGTTGGGAAAAGTGCACGATTCGTTCAGAAACAAGGGTTCCAAATCAGATTCTGCAAAACTGAATCCCATTGGGAGCCTTTCTGAACGATATCGGAAGAGGCCCCTAAATGGGATGGATACCTTGCACAAAATATGGAAGCTAAGTCAAATGATAAAACGCAATGAGGAGACTTGGTTGTCATAATCTTTCACAAATTTAGGTATTAGAATGCATGGCTGTGTTGATCAGGGGTCTCACATGCTGTCTGAATATGATGACTACAGCGGTGGTTCCTACAGACATAAAAGAGCACAGGTTAGCTGATGTACGAAAAACATTGATTAAGTATCCCGGTAGAGAATAGTGAATTTTAGAATGTTAACCATATGGTTATACAATGTGCACGTTCTTGTTGTTCTTTTTGGTATCTTTCTCTCCTTCTACCATGTCAGTGTTATATCCCTCACAGATCTTTACATGTTGGCTAAGTCGACTAAAGCCGGCCACTTTGCGTTACCACTATGAACCTATGTAATATGGACATTTTGATGTATGCTTACAATTTTGCTGCGCAGCAATACATTTGTGTATGTCACATCATAAAAGTACAATAAAGACATTTAACAATAAATCTGCATCTCTTCTTAAAAAGTAGACAAAATTATCCAGTTGGCAAACCACTATTAATGGCACAATTTCTAGTGTTCTAGTGTTCTTGCAGAAATGTTAACCTTACCAACTGGAAGAAATATTTTTTGAAGTTTTGTTCATTTGTGCATATTTGTGAAGATATCATATTTTTTCAGGAAAATACTCATGACCATAGAAACATTAGAAGCAAATGAAAGGTTTGTTTAGTTATGCATTATGTCCTGAAATGCTGACCATTGAAAAAAGGAAAAAGAAGACACATTCCATGGTGCCAATTCACAAAGGCATTTATGAGTACATAACATATTACTACAGGGGTAATACTTTGCATACTAATACAAGTAAAAGTGCAATAAGAGCACAGTTCTATCTTTTTGTACTAAGTGTATATTAACATTTTCTGAATATTCCCATTAAAAAAATTGGGGGGGCCAATTCAGAAAGCAATTACGAGTATAACATATGGAGTCTGTCGTTTCAATGATTGTCTGGTGGAATGGATGCGTGTCCACATTGGGATATTTGTTTTTTCTCTACTACACATGCCAAGGTAGCCTTTTTCACATGGTGGATCACACTAACCTCCCTTTTCAAAAATCTATTCTCCTCTTTATTGAAATCTTTCATGTGTATATTCAGTTCCTGTTCTGTGAACTGTTACTTGGTCTCTTTCTGAAGGTCAACATATGCAAGGCACAGCTTTTTGCATTGCCAGACTGTTGCTGTTTTCTTTCCTTGTACTTGTAATTGCCTCCTGAAAATGTCCTGTGGTTAGTTGCAGTGAGCAAACTCTGTAATGTCATCAGCGATATCAAGCATGAATTTTTTATAACAGTGGCTGGCTCACACTAGAAATGACTGTTAGCAAGATACAGCAAAATTGTTGCAGTTTGCATCCAGTTTGCATTCAGATGCGTGCTCTGACAAGCTTGCATTTTGAAAGGATATTTTCAGTTTAACTATCTTGCATTCATTTTAGGTTGACAAGTAGCAAATATGTTCAGATGGGTTCCGATTTGTAGCGCTTTCCATCAGTTATGTTGCATAAAACCTGCGCCCCACTCTAGGCTTGCTGAGAGCAGTGGTCGAAGTGAACTGGATCTGAGGGGAACGATGTGCCCCTAATTTTTCAAATCAGGAAAAGCTGTTCTCCTACTTTATGTTAAAAGGTAACCTTCCCAGTACGGTTAATTTCTCCAGTTGAAATGCGTCAAAATATGTGCAAGGCAGACACTCTCCTGTGCTGTGAAACTAACTTAGAGAGGGTGGAGAGTTAAACAATCCTTCTTGCCAGAGTGCCTGTTTGCTTGGAAGATATGTAAATGTGCACAACTGGTCAACCAGGAAATATAAAGGGTGCTTGGGATTTATTGGCTTTAATCAACAGAATCATTTAAACACAGCTTTATTCTTTTTCAGTGGTATTGCAAGGGAGTTACTAGCTTAGCTGTGAGGTGGGTGTTTTTAAGGAACAGTTATTAAAACAAAATGTACTACTACATACGGTCTGAGTATTACTAAAACCTATATTTTGGAAGCCTTTTTTTATCTTAAACCCTTTTGCACACTTTATAGAAGTCTATCTTCTGTGTCGAATGCAAGTTTAAAAATATGATGGGGCGTGGCTAACCGCCGAACATGGTGGTCCTGTTTTAGCTGAGCTCCGGGCCAGGACTAATGTCCTGCAAAATAAACGGCATTGCGAGGCCATCCCAGGCTAAACACTGACCATCGACTATCCGAAGTTCATGAAAAGCCCGGCGAAGAGGAAAGAGCTTCGGTTCCAGGTATAAGGAACCACGCTAGCCGGGGCAATCATCTTCGGCTCAAACCACGCCACTGGCGCAGAGGCTGATGCGAGCTGAAAGCGGCCGCAGTGATCACCAAGAGCGGGAGTGTTGGCACCGTGAGTAGGATGCTGCCCTGGAGTTGAGAATTCCACTTTACCCCTGCTATCATCATGGAGAAGTGGATAGGCTTAGGAGCAAGACGAGGTGACCTGCACAGGCGCCGTGAGCTCAAGCTGCTGCCCGCGGTGCAGTGATGCTGGAAACTGGGCCGAAGGGAACTTCTGGACCTTACCGCTCCGGTCGAACCTCACAGCCTGTACCACAACAAGCACTGACCAGCTGTGAGTGCGGCACGTCTATAGGCCACACACTGCGTCCAGACCCCATTAGTGGTCTAAATCCACTTGGTCCCTGTAGCGGCACGGAGGAGCAGGAAAGCGCCGGAGCAAGGTGTAGAGATCACCTCAGAATCGAGGAATTCTTGCTGCGACCGTGGTGCAGTTGTGCCGGAATAGAGTGGAAGAAAAGTCCTGATCCTTAAAGATCCAGACAGGCCTCGGAACCTGCAAAACAACAGGCCCTGAAAAGCGGTGAGTGTGGCTCGACTGCAAGGCTGAACACCGCATCTAGAGCCCACAAGTGGAATTTCCCTGCCCCACCATGGCGGATGGGAAGCATGATGAAGCCCCCGGCAAGATGCCAGTGAATAGGCATTAAACGCCCCAAGATAAAAATGTGCTCAACAATTAAGCTCCCGCCACCACCCAGAATGCCTGTTTCGCTCTTCTGGGACCTACCACACATTTCACCACACCTGCATTTCTAGACGTGCTACTGAAAAGATGTTGTCCTATTACAGTGATGTAATACAACTCAGCACTTGGTGATAGTAAGGCGCAAGGAGCGAGGAGCCACAAAAAGACACTTGCTAGACCTAAGTTTCTCCGTGATAACGAAGGACCAACAGTAGCAGACTGTGCTGGTAGCCCAGAATAACCAGAACATGAACCCAAGAGACTGGAACTGCGAGTGAGAATGCTTCACGATTTTAGACTCAGCAGGGTTGTGGAATAAATCTTGAATTCCAGCTACCTGGTGAAAGGCCACAATAAATAGGCTGCACATAACTGAAAATTACCTCCTGCTGCCTATGGAGACCAGGAACACTGAGCAATAGCTGACAAAAAAATGGTCATCACTCCTCCCGTCACACCCTAGTGTACTCAGAGATGGGTCACGCAAAAGGAGAGCAACCAGACCCTTTTACACCAGTGGGAACAGACCATAATGAGCAAGATAATGAAGTCCATGTACCTGCTACAGACTGCATTCCACCGATGGCCATGGGGGATCCTCCAGATATACTGGACAGTATCCTGCAGTAAGTATGTGAATCGCAGAAGGCGATTAAACAACAAATGAGCACACTAACGACAGGCTTCACGCTTTTAAAGGCTGACCATGACAAAACAGCTGCAATTGCAAAACACAATAAAGTGCTCCTCACCAAAAAGATGCCACAACACAAAGCCCACTCGGAACAGATAGAGCAGCTACAGCACTAGGTGACCGGCCTTCAGGAAAGGGTCGAAGAAGCCGAAGGCTGATCACGCAGAAACAACGTCCTGATAGTGGGCTTGCCGGAACGCTGTGAGGGAGCAAACCCAACTCAATTTGTGGATCAATGGCTGCGTAACATGATAACCCCGGAGGGCCTAAATCAACTTTTCAGTGTGGAGAGGGCACACAGAATGCCTACAAGACCACCGCTAGCTGGAGCACCACTCAGGCCTATAATAGTGCAAATACTTAATTACAAAGACCGCAACACTCTACTTAGAGCCACCAGGGAGAAGGCCCCTATCCTATTTGAGAACTAGCGGATCTCACTATACCTGGACTTCACGTTGGCGGTCCACACCAAAGAGCCTCCTTCCAGGAAGTCAAAAATAAACTTAGAGCACATATTCTTAAGTATGCCCTTCTATTCCCAGCCTGACTAAAAGTCATACACGAGCAAAAATCACAATTCTTTGAGGATTCAGAAGAGGCTGCAGAATGGATGGGAGTCACACTCTCTCCTGGCACATCGCAAGGGTCGACAGCGACACAGCACACCAAGCAAAAGTCGCAAAAATTGCAAAACTCACGTAAAGAACAAACACGTTGCAGGAGAATGAACCGTATGGAGAAGAAGACAAGCCCAACTCTGGGCTGTCATGGAAAGCCAAAATCAGCATTACGGGTGGCGGCGTTCGATGAGAGAGATCCACTCTCCTTGGCTGAATCATCTGAATCATTCGAAGATACCAACCTACACTCGGAGATCAGTCTTGCTCTCTTTCCTTCCATCACCCAGCAATTGATAAATGACTATTTGGGATAAGTACCATGACTGAATGTCAAAACGGACTCTAAAGTACCCAGAAGTAGATGGACCACTGAGTTATATGACCTTATGGCCTTGCACTTTCCCACAATGTTACCAATGGCCTGGGCACAGCCAGTTGCACTACAACTATGAGAACTCCGACCTCAAAAGCACTGCAAACCACGGTACCCACCTCCCCCATTGCAACTGCATCAAAGTTTAAGTTGTACTGTTATCAACATTGTTTGATAGCTTGGTCCACCGTAGTTCCTCAGGGAGACCTTGTATTGGGTAATTTAAGGGTAATTACTTAGTTGACTCACTCCTATGTAGGTCCTCCAGCAATCCTGAATACCAAGGATGGACACGACATAAGTCAATACATATATAAATGTATGGCTACGACAGGAGAGTATACAATAACAATCTGGAATATATGGGATCTGTGCATAAGCGAGATAGAATATACACTCAGCTAAACAGAAGAAAGTCGCATATTTTTTTAATGCAGGAGACTCATCTCACTAACTCAGAGGCAGCTAAGCTGTGCAAAAAGTGGAGGGGACACATATTCCACATATTAAACTCTGTATTTGCAAGTGGGGGCTGCCCTATGGATCAGAAATGGTACCCCTTTTGTTGCTTTAGACCAACGAATAGATGTGAACAGGGAGAATTCATGGTACACTAGATGGCACACACATAGTGACTGGCAGCGTATACGCCACAAATTCTGAGCAGGATACATTCTTAAGTGCCCTAAACATAGTGACTGAGTTGAATATCCCTGGCTTTTGGGAGGAGATAACAATGCAGCCCTGGATATAGATCTTGATTGCCCTCACCCTCTATTACAGGGAGCTGGTGCCAATAAATAGGCGGCCTCACTACATGGCTGGGCGACGGGCTGGGCACTATTCGATGCTTGGTACATCAACCATCTGAACGGCTGTAAATACTAGTTTTATTCTCCTCACATATGCTACACACACAAATAGGCAGAATATTTTGCTCCCCACCTCTGGTCGCACAAATTGTCCATACAACATACCTTGGGAAAACATTATCGGACCACAACCCCCCAGAGGTTATGTTCTCCTGGGGAAAAATCCCTACTCCAATTCCAACATGGATGCTGCAGCCACAATTACTTTAAGACTCTGTGTTTCACTATACCCTGGGCCAGCTGTGTCTAATTATTTTTCTGAAAATGTAGATAACACATCCTCACGCCAAACGGAATGGAAGGCCTTTAAGACAGTTGGTAGGGGAGTTGCTATCAGCACAACAGTGGGTGCCCGGCAAATGATTAATGAAAAACTACAAGAAATAGAAGACAAACTGGGCAAATTAGAGTAGGCAGCAGCCACCGACACCACTGAGGACGCAGCGCTACAAGAAGCACGTATTACGCTTGCCTAACTACTGGAACAGCTGCGGGACATAGATTATCGTACATACACACAATACAGCATGCAGAAGCTGATAAGTCTGGCACTCTCCTGGCCAGGATCTTGAAGGATGTGCCATCCTCCTTCCCCCCTATACAGAAGGTTACCACGATTGGGGGCACAACAGCGAATAAATAGCATTTAGGGAGTATTATGAAACACTATATGCGTCATCTGGTGACTTAGGGGAGGACACATTAGAAGAATTCCTGAGCGACCTTGAATTTCCCTAGCTATTAGAAGCACACCAAAAAGATCCAGCAAAACCAATTTTAAAAACTGAAATTAAAGAAGCAATTAGGGAGCTCCCACAAAACAAAACCCTGGGGCTGGATGGCATCCCGGTGGAGCTCTATGACACCTTTTCGACATCACTGCTCCCCCACCTAGAGCACCTATACCAGGCAGCATTGGACACAGGATTCCTCCCCCTACCACGATGCAAGCACTAGTTACCTCTCTTCGAAAGCCAGACAGGAACCTAACAAACAGATATGTCTGGGTACCGGCCTCTTTCTTTACTAAACATTGAATACAAAATCTTAAGTAAAATACTGTCCTGCCGACAACTCCAATACGTGCCACAGCTGATACACATAGATCAATGGGGCTTTGTACTTGGCCGTAGCACCTCCCTTAACATTGGCGGCTATATCATGTGCTGACTTCCACAACCTAAACCACCCCAGAGCTGGTTGCATGTCCCTAGATATGAGGCAAGCTTTGGATTGATGGCCAGTAAAGGAAGGGGATGTTGAGCTTAATGTGACAGTACAAAGACGATATGCCAATTGGAGTCTGTGGCAGAAGCAGGGAAGAACGAAAGTACCTTTAGGGTTTTGGACAACAAAATTGGCAGATGCTGGAAAGAGGTACACTCCCTTTGTAAAACAGTTGCTTGCATGCTATTGGGCTCTGGTGGATACTGAGCAATTGACCCTAGGGTACGATGTAATTTTCAGACCTGAAATTCCAATAATACAGTGGGTGATGAGTTCACCCAAGACTCACAGAATTGGACATGCACAGGAAGCAAGCATAATCAAATGGAAGTGGTATATACAGGATAGAACCCAAGTAGGTCCCAAAGGCACCGCAGAGTTGTAAAAGTTGTAGTGGTTGAATTTTTCAGCATGGATCACTGGTATGTACCCTGAAAATGTATACTTCCTGTCATGCCATATTATTAAGCATAAGAATCAATAAAGTATGTTTAAATTTTTTGTTTTTTTAAATAATGACTTTCTCACACTGCTTTATGCCACAGACTCGGTCATCGTAACATACTCATGTCATAATTCTCTACTCCACCAACCAGGGCTCATTTCTATGGCTCTCTGGTGCAGTGCATTAACTAACTGAGATTTCAATATGTATGCTAGTGAGTTTTTCACTGAATAATTTAACTTAGGTATGTATTTTTCATTTAAGCTGGATCTTAAAGACCAAATTAAGTTACAGAATATTTTGTTTTTTAGCCATGCACTTGGCTCACCCCCACGCTCGCTCACCCCACCCTCATTTTCACTCCGCATCACGGTTCCCATACTTTTTTAAGGCACTTCGACCACCACTGAGAGTATCATTTCAAAGGCAGAATACATGAAATTTAAGAGTGGAAGTGAGGTTCTGGTTCTTCTAAGGACTTGCCTAAATGCATGGCATATGCACTGTCATTTTGGCTACGATCTCTTGCTACTAAAATAAAACCTCTAAAAAGGGGCTTTTAGCTCACACACTACTTACCATATGTTGGCTTCATTGTCACTCTCATTTCTTCCTTGTAATTGGTGAGCACAAGTCGGCTCCAGTATGTTTCTGTCTCATCGTTTCTAATTTGGAGCATGGTTGAAACAATGATTGAGTCCTTGATAAGTGCTCTTCAGCCCTGTTTGTGCTGGGCACTCAGATTGTGGTTCAATTTGCTGCCTCTGATCCCAATACTTCTCCACGTCCTTGTTGCTTGCTTGTACCCACACTCCTTGTCCCCCTACTTGCTTCCCCGTCCCGCTGAAAAAAAAACACTGTGATGCAGTGCTAGTCCTGTCTCTGTTTACTGATTAATGCAACGGTGCATTAATTTTGAGAGAACACCTGTTTACTTATTTACCCACTTCTTTTAAGGTCTTGCACCTAGCGTTGCACTGCGCAGCAGTGGTTGTGCAGCGGGAGACATTTTGCATGGGAGAAAAGGGGTTTGGTAGCTGACCTAGGAATCGCACACGCTCGTGCATTTCCTTTTCTGCTACCCGATTGGCCTTTGAGTGCGTCTTTTTATAAAAGACTGCACACAATTATTAAAAGGCATGCGCAGTGCTCCACCCATGGCCTATTTGTGTCTATTACGCGATTGGTGCCAGTACCAATAGGCCATGTGGTTTCAATTATCGTGCCCAGACATGGGCGCGATAAGTGAAACCACATGGCTCCATGTGGTGCGCGCGCACCACTCGCAGGCTTCTGTTTTTCTTTGGATCCATTTAATTGTGAGCTCAGCTCACCTGTGCCTGACAGCTAATGGGGACTGTGCGCTGTGGAGTGCTCTGCTGTGGTAAGAGGACAGTTGTCAAAGTCTCAGGGTAATGCCATGCCGGTGCACAGTGAACTCTGATGCACTGCTGTAATATCGTGCAGTTAGTTCTGCAATGTTGTGACCTCATGCTCATACAGTAAGGTTGCTTGCACACTGCTTCATATCACTACATGCACAAGCGTACAATAATTGATTCTACAATGCTGCAATGCCATGTCTGTATAAGGCGACTTTATTTGTGTACTGTTGTGATGTCATACCATCAGCCCTGCATGAGGAGTTTAGTTGTACACTTCATGACATCGCAGTCTTGCATAATGAATTTGAACACTTCTGTGAGCTTGTGACGTGTTCCAAATGTATAATAAGTTCGGCTTCTTACAGCTGTGACGTCATGCTAATGTACAATAACATTTGCAGCGCATTGCGGCGAAGTCATGCCACTAAATAAAGAGTTAGGCTGGTCACTGCTCGGTCAGGCCAGTGTACACTAAAAACATGCCCTGCCATGACGTGCCAGGGTACCGAAAGTCTAGCAGCTCACTGCTGTGACGTCACACTAGCGTACAACAGTCTGGCTCGTCACTGCTCAGTCATGCCAGTGTACACTCAGCCAGGCAACGCGCTGGCTGGTGTGTCGTCATGCTAGTCTATGGTACCACGAGTCTGCTCATTGGTGTGTCGTCATGTCACTTTACGAGTTCTGGTGCCTCATACCTTTGTACATTAAGTTAGGTCACCTGCAGTGTAATGTTGTGCCGGTGTACTGAGAGTCTGGCTGCTCACTGCTGTGAAGTCACGCAACGTAAAAGGAGCCTGCCTGCTCACTGCTGTGACATCACACAATATAGAAGGACCCTTGCTGCTCTGTGCTGTGACATCATGCAAAGTATGACGAGCCTGCTGTGGACAGTTGTGATGTCACACAATGTACAAGGGCCCTGTCTGCTCACTGCTGTGACGTCACGCAACGTACAATGAGTCTATCTGCTCACTGTTGTGACATCACACAATGTACAAGGGCCCTGACTGCTCACTGCTGTGACGTCACTCAGTGTACAAGGAGTGTGTCAGCTCACTAATGTGAGAAGCCTATCTATTTACTACTCTGACGTCACAACGGGGCTCGGCTTCCACATTCCTCCAACATCTACACTGACAACAATGCACTGGTTGGGGCCTGGCGATCCTCCCTCTGCCCCTTCCCAGACCTGCATCAGGCCCTCCCCTTCCTCGGTGACTCCCACTCACTCCCTCCGGGCTTCCTGGTTCCGATCACACTTGGCCCGGAGTCAGCAGGAAGCACCTGGGAGATATTCAAGGAGCGTCTGGCAGGTGAACCGAGCAAGCGTCACTGGATCTAACGCCTACCAGCCCTGGAACCATGGTCCTGCGGGTCTCCGGAGCGATGTGCCTCATCCAGGATGCTCATTTTTGAGGCAGAGATTACACCTGTATTCAGTATTACATCTCTGGCACATGTGTTTCATGCGTCCTGAGCACAGATCTAAAGTTATGTTCAGCTGGAAAGAGGGGTTGTTGCTACCCTGGGTTGGTGAAAGAGAATGGTTTACGGGCTTTTCTAAAGTTTAAGTCTCAAATATTCCCTATATTAATATGTGAAACTCATTGTTGACTTGGGTTACAGAAGTACTGTAGGTCTGTTCTGTTACAGACAAATGTATACCAACTGTTGAAGATTTGAGCCAGTTATTAGCATTTGTTATTGACTGTCTTTGCCTAGGAATTGTTTGGTTGGTAACTCATTGCCTCCTTGGTTAGCAGAGTTTTTCGGCGGTGCATCCAGGATGGCTCAAGTGATTTTAACAATGGCCACTAGAAAATTCATCAAGGTCACACGAATGGCAATAGCGCTATGCAAATTTCGTTACTCAGCTGCATAAAAAAAAGTAAAAACCATTGCCACTTCAAAGCAAAACACATGGGTAAAAAACATTGTCAATCTACACCAATAGCTCTAACTCTCTCAATTGCAAGACCTATTGCATTGCAAATGCTTGTTTTTTTTGATGGGGCAAAGTAATCACTGCTGCTCCCAATAGTTTCAGGCGGTAAGAAAAATTACACTTTGACAGCTTGCATCCTCACTTGGCCTTTTCAGTGGGTCCATATTAATTTGCTAGTCCCAATTAATGTACTAGTGTGTCAGTGGCATAACGCAAAATGATGGGGTACTCTACAGAATGTGATGAGGGGCGCTAGCATCTCCCAGATTGCACAGGTAATCATAGTTCTGAGGCTCAATGAGGTCCCCTGAACTGTGGGGCCCCCCTACCCTGCAGGGGCCTGCTCTGAAAAGCAGAGTGGCATTCCGGAGCGTTCAACTGTTTCTAATTTCATGTAATTGCACGCATTTCTGAAAGGTATGCAATGGCATGGCTTAGAGGGCGAGGGGGCCCCCTCCAAATCAAAATATCTTCGGGGCCCCTGATCCGCAGGGCCTGCGGAGGCATCCATTACGCCCTACAGTGTGTGTGCATTTATGTGTGTGTGTGTGTCAGTCTGTCTGTCCGCCATGTGCATCATGTGCTATGTTCTAGGTTGTAATTATTCTCCACAAAATGTAAAGGGGCAGTTGTGGAAAAAGAGAAGCTGGAGACTGCATTTACATGCACCACAGATGCACACAAAAACTGGCTCCCACAGACACACTCAGAAACAGGCGCACATACAGGCTCACTCAGACAGACTGAAAGGAGTCCATGATCAAAGGTTCAAGCATGCACACTCTCATGGATACACAGAAACACAATCAAAGACACAAACAACATTTTGAAGGAATATTCACTGTATTTTACATCCTTCCAATTAGTTGTCGGGAACAGAAACAGCATCATGGAAATTTACAATCAAACCAGGAGTCTCCAGTGCTCCCTAGGAGGAAGGCATGTAATTTGTTATTCATTAAACTGAGTAATCTAGCTACTATTAAATTGCCAATGAGTCATGCAGGTTGTTTTTGATGCAATAAAAATGCTCTGCCATACTATTGCTTTTGTTGTTGTTAGTAATATTATCACCTCAGTTCTAGCATTAAGGAGGATAGCATGGATCATCTACCTTCCAGCAAAATTTGGAAGCAAGAGGCCAGTGTGCCTGGCGAGTTCTAAATGACCACCTAAAAACCACAGTTTGCATTCCCTGTCCTCCTGCTTCCCATAACACTCACTCACTCTATGAAAGTCCCTCTCTGAAGACACCGGGCTTTTGCATTTACTTTTTGTTATCCAATTTAGGTCTGGCATTATCCAAACCTTTTGAATGTATTAAAACCATATGTAACTTATAGCGGCTTCCAACCCACTCTCTTCATCCATTGCTAGCTTTTATTTTGTCATCAACAGTTTTGTTCTGCCGTGATACAGACCACAAAATCCAATGGCTAGCTTTGCTTTGAGTGACAGCCTTTTTCTCATTCCCTTCAGTGTGAGGGGCCACTATGAGACTAAAAATATGTTTCCGTTTTTTTATAATACCAAGTGATCTCCACCTCCCCAGACAATAAAGTCTGATAAGAAAAAACGTGATAGAACATAACAAGCATTGGAATCGCCTAATGGCTGGTGGCCAATGCCAGATCTATTGGCTTTGCCAATGCTTGTTTACTTCCGGTTTGACAGTGCAGCTTACTGCTAACCTTTTGTTACCAATTCTTTAAAATACAAATGGAAGTGGGCTGTGACTATGCCCAGAGAAGTATTTTTCAGTCATCTCATACCATTGGCTGTTTGAGGTATTCCACCTCCTATGGATTGCTTGTATTACTTGTATTACAATGCATGAGGGAATATTTTACATCTAAATAGTACAATGATTCATACCACATTAAATCATTTACCTCATTGACGGGCTGAATTCAGAAAAGCTCATTTTTTTGTTTGTGTTTATTCACAGTAGCAGGCTTTTTAAAAAATAATTTAGTTGGGAATCAGCATGCAAACCAGACCTATTGATTTCTGTTCTACTTCAAATGTCTGGATAGAAAAAAGCAGATTAGCATTTTTTTTCCTAACTCACAAGTAGCCTCAGCCAGATTAGATGATCCCCAGGGTCGAAAAACCTAGAGTTTCAATCAGTTGATAAAACAAATGGCAGTGTAGAGTTGTCAATATCTCAGAGTTCTCAAGTTTCCCATGAGCGTGTGTAGCTCATCCAGTTCAGGTTTTTGTTGCAGTCGTGGACTTGTTGTAAGAAGTAAGGTAACGAGATGACACAGGCCACTGAGTCCCTAATGCTCCACTCCTAGGCTTCTTTTCCAAAAATCAATCATTGTCACTCTTCTTTGCTGGCTCTGAATTGGCAAGCTAATGCTAGACTTGTTTCCTCTTCTTTTGTGTGGAGCATGGAGCAAGTGCTGATTGATTTAGCTTGAATAATTGTCTAATGTCAAATGTCAAACATTCTTATATAGCGCACAAATCACAGTGAGGTCTCATGGCGCTATAGTGTCCTTCAGCAGTCGATTCACTGTTTGTGCTGTGTTTCAGGTACTATTTTCTTTACTTCTTCCCTTTGCACCCCTGTGCTCCTGTTGCTTTTCCCCTCCCACACACCTGTGCTTCTGTTGCTTCTTCCCCTCCCATTCCTTGTGCTCCTGTTGCTTCTTCGCCTTCCAACCCATGCTCCTTTTGCTTCTTTCCATTCCACCCCATGCTCTTGTTGCTTTTTCCCTTTCTGTCCAGTACTTCTGCTGCTTTTTCTGCTTCCACCCCATGCTCCTGTTGTTTCTTTCCCTTCGATCCACCCATCCCTTTTTCTTAATTGCTTTTCCCTCCAACTGCCATAACAAAATAAAGCTCTATGATAGGGCCAGAACTGGCCACACCATAGCATTTTTTTTACTGTCCCATTCTGTTGAATACAAATATCCAGGAAATCCAAATGAGTTGAAGTAGGAGTTTATTGTAGATAATACTCCACCCAGTACATGGAACATCCTTCCAGCAGAAAACCCAATGGTGACTACCAGCCATCGCTATAACCCTCACTGAATGGACTCGCCATGCATGAGCCACATGTTTAAACCATAACAACATAGCCAATACACAATACGCGCGACATGCGCGAGAGGAATAAAGACATTAAGAATGACTAGACATCACGCGGCTGTCCGCGCAATGTACACTTACCATTACACCACCTTCCCCCTTATAACAACAACAAAAACAAAAAATGGAAGAAAGTGGAAAATAAATCATACCTTAATATCTGACAAAACCAATCAAATCTTTTAGGGGCCTTGATTGTCCGGCCACGAGAAGAACATGCTACAACATTTTGAACATTTGAATCACTGTAAGGTGTAACAGTTGAAGCTTCACTTTTACCAGAAACATCTAACCAATGACTCCAATCTAAATCCTCTATCATACCACTTCGTCTGTTTTGCATAATATTCACTTGATGAGAAGAAACCTTTACCAGTTGACGTTTGTTCCACCAAACTTTTCTATCGATAAATGCCTCCCCTTTGCTGACTTTTAGGACTTGGACTGGTTCAAGAAATTTCGATTCCCCCTTTTCAATTCTATAAGGTTTTTTAATTAATACCCAATCACCAACCAATATGTCCACATTGGAGGAGTTGAGCTTTTTATCGAAATTGATTTTCATCTGATTCTGTTTGTCAATCACATTCCTACAAACTGCTCCCAAATCAATCTTCTTTTCACCAGACATATTCTGGAGCCAAGTTGGGAATAACACAGAATGAGCTTCCCTGCCCCTCAATAGAGTAAATGGTGATACACCTGTGGCACAGAGAGGTACGGTGTTGTAACTCCACACTTTTTGTTTAATGAAATCTTCAACATTAAGGTTGCATGCTAATGCTGTTTGAATCCCCTCTTTGATCACTTTATTTCTTCTCTCCATCAAACCGCTCGATGAAGGTGAGTATAAAGCGACTTTTAGTTGTTTAATATCTAACTTACCTAGAAACTTGCTAATTTTTTCAGATATGAAATGTGTACCATTATCAGTAATGATTACTTTAGGGGCACCTTCCAAATTAAACATCTTTTTCAAGACAGAAATTGTTGAATCAGTGTCAGCAGCTTTAACAAAGTTGTGATACATCCATTTTGAATAATAATCAACCAATAAAATGACATATCTATTTTCTTGATTTAAAACAGAATAGGGCCCAGAAAATTCTAGGCCAACTTTCTCCCAGGAAGCATGCCGAAATTTGGTTGGGTGTAAAGGAACTTTCAGGGTTTGCCAGTGCTTGTCAGACAAAAGGCACTCTGGACAAGCGTCAATTACTTTTCTAACCTGATCATCTAATGAAGGCCACCAGTAGTGCTGTTTTAATTTCATAACGGTCTTAGTGACCCCTAAATGGCCCTGGTGGGCTATGTTCACAATTGAGGATCATAAACTAAATGGGGGAACAAACTTGTCACCTCTCCGTACAATTCCATTTTCAGCTGAGAATTCCTGTGAAATTTGGGCAAATCTCGTAATTGACCATCTAAGCACCTAGGCTCAGGCCAGCGATGAGTGGAATAATGTAAATGTGGGATACTTGTAAAGCGCACTGTTACTCTACCCGAGTGTCCTGGCGCTGTAGACCGCTGCGGAACCCGTCCTGGTTTTCCCTGTGAGATGGTCCTTTTCTGGGTATCTCCAGGGTGAAACCAGGCATCCCCAGCGTCTGTGGGGGGCCGTTGTAGAGATGAGGCAAGCTTAATGCCCAGAGTTACCGAGTGTGTTCCCTGGTTAGAGTAGGCACTGAGGCGAGAATTATCGAGTCCGTTGACCCTGGTCCAAGATCCTGCCGCGTCGGGAATTGAACCCTGGTCCCGAGCCATTCTCTGCTTACAGGTCTGCCGCCTCTAACCAGTGAGCCACACCTCTCCACTAATAATCAATGACTTTCTGGAGAATAACATCTTTCTCATAAGCTGACTTCCAGTCTTTTTCAGACAGAACTGTATTCAACTCACACACAGCATCCACAACCGTAACACATTCAATATCCTCAGTTGAAATGTCTTCATCATCATCTTTCAACATTGACAACCTAGAAAGGCAGTCTGCCCGAAAATTCTTTCCCTCTTTGGATATGCTTCACCCCAAAATGAAATTCGTGTAGCTTGGACACTAGTCTCATTAACCTAGCCGACATACAAGAAGAATTTACTTTGTTAAAAATATAAATCAGGGGTTTGTGGTCTGTAACCAATTCGAATCTATGACCCCAAATGTACATTCTAAACTTTTGTACCGCCCAGACGCATGCTAATGCCTCCCTTTCGATTGTACTGTATTGTCGCTCAAAATATTTGAGAGACCTTGATGCGAATGCTACCGTTTGTTCATGATCATTCACTCTTTGTGGAAGCACAGCCCCTAAACCTGACATGCTGGCATCAACTGTTATGACTGATGTACAATCACCCCTAAAACATGTAGGGTTGGTGCAGGCACAATCATTTTCTTGACTTCACTGAAAACTGTGTTGAGGTCAGGAGACCAATCAAAACTATTGCCTTTCCTTAATAATATGTGCAAAGGTTCAACTATTTGAGAATAGGATGGCACGAACCTTGCATATTACTCAGCCAACCCTAAGAATGACCATAAGGAGTCTTTGTCAGTGGGGTGTTTGGCGTCCTCAATGGCCCTAATGACTGAAAATTTTTGTTTGATCTCCTGCTCAGAAACTGTGTCCCAAATATTCAAGCTCTTGAACCGCGAACTTATATTTATCGCTACGAACGGTCAGGTTTTTTGACATTAAGATTGAAAGCACACATCTTAAAATGATAATATGCTCTTCAATGGACTTTGCAAAAATTAAGATATCGTCAAGATATGCTTGTACGCCCTTGACATCATGAAAGAGAGAATACATACGTTTTTGGAAAACAATTCCTGCCGCGTGAGGCCAAATGGAAGTCGCAAAAAATGTTATGCCCCAAACGGAGTGATGAAAGTAGTTAACTCTTGGGATTCTTTCAATAAGGCCACTTGATGGTACGCTGATTTTAAATCAATCAGCGAAAAATATTTAGCGCCACCGAGATTTGCAAGTAACTCATGGATCTTGGGCAAGGGGTGGCAGTCTATGATGATATTTTTATTTAGGGCGCGCGAGTCCGCGCAAAGCCTAATGTCGCCAGACTTTTTGTGCGCGACAACGATGGGGGCCACCCACTGTGAAGAATTGACAGGTTTTATAATACCTTGGTCGCACACATTTTTTAAAGTTTCTTTTAATTCACTCCTCACACTTAGAGGGACAGAGCGTACGTTATGTGAAATGGGTTGGGCCCCTGGAATTAACCTGATCTGGTGTTTGAAACCCTTTAGGCTGCTGACTGTGTCACTAAACACTAGCTTGAACTCGGAAATAATCTGCTTTAGAACCTTAGAATCTGACCCAGATGTGTTGCAATCAATACTAGACACGGGTAGTTCCCCAACCTTGATTGGGTTATCGTCCCCTGGGACCAAGTACAAACCGATGCGAGCAAGATCCTTCCAGCCCACTATGTACTTTTCTTTCTCCGCAACATAAATTTTAGTCATAGTTTCCCTTCCAAGACATTGAACTAAACCGGTGAAACACCCAATCATGTTAATGTCTTTTTCCCCAAATGCTTTGGGATTTACATCAGACTGTAAAAGATCGATTTTTCTTTTCCACAAATCATAAAAGGTTGTGTCCCTCAAAATAGTAAATGGGGATCCTGAGTCGGCCATTACCTGTAAAGGAATGTTATTGATTATTGCAAAACAAAAAGGGCCTTTTAAAGAATCAATTTCACCATCACAATCTAAAGTAACTACTATGTTGTTGAGAGAATTACTGCAGTAATCAACATCACAGTCAATGTAGTTCACATTAAATGACTTCCTTGCATTTCTGCAAACCCCTTGGAAATGTCCAATTTTTTTTACAAATAACACAACTTGGAGAGTTTCCAATGTGACTTTTTGATCCGCATCTATAACAGAACATTGACTGTTTCTTTTGAGTAAATTTCACATTTTTGCTCTTGGCGTTGACTGCACATATAGCATTCTCTTGGTCAGAATCAGATGAATTGATCATATTAACCCCGTTTTTAAGTGTATCAATCATTACTTTACTAGAGAGAGGGGAGCGTTCAATGCTTAGTGCAAGGTCAATCACTTCATTCAGAGAAGGGTTTTTGCATCCTAAAATCCTGTCCTTAATCTTACAGGATGGGCAATTAAAAACAAACTGATCTCTGATGTAAATATCAGATAATGGGTCAAAGTCACATGTGGTTCACAATACTCTGAGAGCAGAAATGTACTCTTCACCTTTTTCCTCTCCTTTTTGTTTCCTAGAATACAAATTATGGCGTTCTAACATAATGTTTGGTTCTTCTCAAAACTGTTCTTTAAGGCGAGCTACAGCTTCAAGGTAAACATTCCATTGGCCATCACCAACATGAGATGCCGGAGGAGGAATAGGCACTACACTATGGAAAATTCTTTGTGCAGCTTGGTCAAGGCATCCAAACAGAATTGCAAATTTTCGTGCTGGAGAGTATGCAACAGTGTCAATGGCCACTAGGTGATTTTCAAAGTGTCTAAACCCTTCTGACCATATATTCTCAGGACTTCCAGGCTTGCTTAGAAAAGGAGGTGGTTGAGTAACTTGTTGTAACTGAGTATTAGCCATAGTAGAAGATAAAACCACCCAAACTTCTGGTAATAGTGAATAAAACTTGTGAAAGCAAAATGTTATACACAAATACAAGTGCATACATGTATGTAAATTACATATATTGTCAGTAATTGGGTCAGAATATGACACCCGGTAATTAAATAATGATGACGATAATGAGAAAAGAACTCGCCGGCTGAAAATCAAACGTGAAAATTAAAGCTTGTGTGTCGCTGTTGTAGAATCCGATACATGTTAGTTGAAATAGATGAATAACTAAATCCCCAACTGTAAACCAAGCGTGCGTATCGCTGTTGAATAGAGAGACACATTGTGAGCAGCTAAAATGAAATGGCGTATGATGCGTGCGCGTTGTTACGATAATGCTTGCGTGCGAGGCAGAGCGTGCTTCCTTTCAAAGATAAATTAAAAAGCGTGTGCATCGCTAAAAATACAACCAACGCGCTGTCAATCAAGAACAGTGCAACAAAGTATCTCTCCGATGAAATTAAGGACGTGCTGAACCAATCAGCGCGTGCGGTAAAGTTTATAATAAAATGATTGGTTCCTCAGACATAGGGAAAGCGGTCACAGGCATAAAGTCTTAATCCCCACTGGCCAATGACAAAGCGTCTTTTAAAAATATTAGGATGAGGGGACCAGTAAACAGTCTTATTAGGACGTGCCAATGAGGGTTTATAAATCAGGTTTCCACGTACATTATTCCAGAGAAATCTCAGACGAGGATGAATAACCAAATCCTACTGGAGTACTCTCGGTGAAACTTTGAGTTCGACCGGATTTATGGAAGCGGTAAGTTTTTATCCATGAACGTAGGAAGTGGACAAAATAAATGTTAATCCTCAGCGTGGGTGTGGGTGGAGTTTCCCGATCGCCGACAAATGTTGAATACAAATATCCTGGAAATCCAAATGAGTTGAAGTAGGATTTTATTGTAGATAATACTCCACCCAGTACACAGAGCGTCCTTCCAGCAGAAAGCCCAACGGTGACTACCAGCCATCGCTAGAAACCTCACTGAACAGACTCGCCATGCATGAGCCACATGTTTAAACCATAATAACATAGCCAATACACAATGTGCGCGACATGCGCGAGAGGATTAAAGACATTAAGAATAAATAGACATCGCGAGGCTGTCTGCGCGATGTACACTTACCACTACACATTCCCACCCTCCCTCAGTTTTCCTTACCCTCCCTCCCATTGTCATCTTGCCCACACACCAGAAAGAAAATGGTGTGGCAAGACCTATTGGCTTTCCCACTACTTGTTTCGACTTTCAATCAATTGAAATATGTCAATTACTGACACTTAAATGAGGTTGTTCTGGCCTGAGTAGTTATAATTCATCACCGTGGTATAGATTGCACCCTACAGTTTCCATAAACATGATGGCAGTGCTATGTCACACTTCTAGTAACGAATCAAACATCGGAAAACATTATTCCCTTGGCATGAAATAATTAATGACTTCTTTCAGACCCCAGTTTGCCACCTCCCCTGACCACTGGTTCCCACAAGCCCTTTGTATGGACTCAGGAAGAACAGTATAGACATCAAATGTTGTTTAAAAACACCTCTTCGCCCTGGGCGCCATCTTACAAGACAAGAGTGACAGGGATGTTTGGCAACCTTTTCAGCCGCCGTGTCCTTCTTCTAGCAAATCATCCTTCTGTCGCGACAGCTGGCCCCCGACTACGCTGCTGAATATTCCATAAGCTTCAAGCAAGCACTGCCCTGCATTTTATTGTCAGGGGCAGCTACATGTATAGATAAGCCGCTCTTCATTATTTATAGCCTTAAAGGATTATGAAATATTCATATAATTAAATATTGATCCGTGAATAATTGACGGGGCTCAGTGCGTACAGACTGAACATCTCTCCACGTTAATATACATAATGGCCTTGGTATTCTGTGAGGAGAACTTGCCACGTGGGTGTGCAGGCCAGAGTCTGGGTACAGCATGGCTACACTGCACCTGGAGCCCGACCATGCATCCACAAATGAATATTTAATTATACATTCAATCACAGAAGAGCAGCGGGGACGATGCTGTTTCCTACATCACGGATGTAGGCCTGCACCACAATAAACATATCATAGTCTGAGCTGTCACCGATGCCATCGATTCAAGGTGGAGGCTTCAAACTGTTTTCAAACACAACTTATCAATTTCTCTTACCTTCTGTACAGTTATCCCAACTCCTTCCTTTCCCATAAATACCTATGTTGACACAGTAAATAACAACCTAATTGGATATCCCAATGATGATGTCACATGATTGGAGTATTAATATTATTATCAGTATTATCATTATTATTATTAATATTATTATTAGTTTTAGTAGTAGTAGTTTTAGTATTAGCACTAACATTACTACTGATAATATATTAGTAATAATTGCCAGAATACTACTACTGCTACTACGTTACTACTACTGATAATAAAAAATAAATGCTTCACTGATTATTATTATTATTATTATTATTACAGCTGTTTTTATTATTGTTATTAATATTTTCATTATTACTGCTATTGCTTTGATTATAATAATTCTAGTTGCTCGTGCTGCTGTATTGTTGTTGCAGTACTTATTACTAGCATTTCATTATTATTATTTTGTCCTCTCCAAGAGTGAATTCTTGAAACGTCAGTTATCTTTGACTTCAAAGCGATTGATAGCGATTGAAAAAGCTTTATTCGAGTTATACACTCATAAAAGCACACACATATAAATTACATACATTTCTTAAAACATCAACATTCTATAACAATTATTTTATAATTAAAAATACATAATAGACAAACATAAAAATCATTTATCATTGGGAATTAAAAATAAGCTTTTTCAAAATGTGCGGTAACTAAATGCAAATGTAGAAACCTCCGCGTTACGTACCATTCCCAAATTTGCACAATAGAAATTGATGCCATGCATGTTACTCGCATTTGGAGGTTAAAATTCATATGAATCTCCCAGTTGCTATCTGTAAGGGCATATCGTACGTAAGATATTAGAAATACATAAGGTTCAAAGCACATTAGTAGATAGAGCCCTCCTCCTTAAGGACCACGCCCAACCCAAATATTTGGCAGTTCCAATTACAATTTGCATTTCAGTGGAGGAACAAATTATTCTTAGCCCCTCGACACCAGTTAAAACACCAAGATTCCTACAAACTGGAGCCAACCAAAATTTCCTTGGATTTGCATAAGCCACACATGCAAAAAGAAAATGTGCAAGATTTTCATTGGGGGCCCCACAAGACGGACAACACGCACTATCTCCTGTTTTCCACCTGGACGTCATACACTTCAAAGGGAGGGAGCCTGCCCTTAGCTGGAAAAATAATTTCCTATCCATTGGGACAGTTATACTGTCCCAATACTTTTCTAAGGATGGCTTTTGTTTAATTTCCATAAATCTACCCCCCAAGGAGTCTGAGGTTACGCTCCTCCAAAGTTTTTGCTCAATGTGGTTCCAGTATAGTTCTTTAATACTGGATTTGCTAGGGAATATTTCCCCAAGGGGGTTTTCCCACAATTTGGAGAGCCCAAGCTCCTCAAGGACATCCCTTAAGGTTTTCAGCCATGTGATTTTATGGAAAACATCAAGTTTAACTAGTGCTAAAAACCCCTCCGCATAGTGTCTTATTTCCATGGTTGTCCATAGGCGTCTCCAATAGAGGATAGGCCTCAGTCGGGCGCGGTCGCTAAGCGATCTTCTACCCAAATCCAGGCCAAGCGGTATGAGTGGGGTGCTTTGGGGAAGACTAGTTATCCCTCTCACAAACCTGTTCTCAGATCTTTGAAGGGTAGTAAGACTCTCAAAGCCCCAGACTTCAGCCCCATAAAGGGTTGCGCCCAGGGCTTTTGCGTCATAAACCATGAGAACCGGTTTTATGGGCCTGGTTTTGGATTTAGCTTGCTCGACCCTGAGTGCTCCAGAGATCTGCTGGTGTTTCAACACCGCCTTCTCTATATGACGTGACCAACCCTGTTTACTTGATATCTCGACCCCAAGATACGTAAAAACATTTACCAACTCTAGGTTGATTTTGTTCCAAGATACATTGGGTCGAGAGTGACACTTTTGCCCAAAGGCCATCAACTTGGTTTTATTTACATTAACCTCAAGACCCCGTTCTTTGCAGAAGGAGTCAAAAATATTCAAGGCGCGCTGAAGGCCTGACGGGGTTTTGGACACGATCAAGGTGTCGTCAGCGAACATCAGAATTGGAACTCTGATGCCCGCTAACGAAGGTGCGTCAACCGGTGCATCCAATATCCTTTCTACAATGCCATTAATGAACAGGGAGAACAGCAGGGGTGCCATAGCACATCCCTGCCGGACCCCCCGCTCAACTGGGAAGTTAATGGTGGATTCCCCATTCCTCCCCCACTGAACCTTTGCATAGTTACTTTCATGCAGACGCATTATCAGCGTAAGCAAATCCGGAGGGACCCCTATTTTATGGAGGACCTCCCACAACGTGCTCCTGGGCACCAGATCAAAGGCGGCCCTAAGATCTACAAATGCTACATAGAGCCTGCCTTTGCCCAGGAGTACAGTCCCCCACCGTAGCATGGTGAAACGAAAAATTTGGTCGACCGTACTAGTTGCACGTCTAAAGCCTGCCTGGAAGGGGGATAAAGCGTTGTTATCGTCTACCCAGGCCATAAGTTTGTCAACCAGCATCTTCCCCACCACTTTCTGCATGGTGGCCAACAAACTTATTGGTCTATAATTTGCCGGGAGTGACCGATCGCCTTTCTTAAAGATCGGTATTATTATTGCCCCCTTCCATATATTTGGGATTTTAGCCCCTTTCGCTAGACCATTTCCCAACAGAGTCGCATATTTTGCCCACTGGGCTTTTTCGTGTTTGAAAATATCTGAAGGGATTCCATCTAGCCCCGGGGCTTTCCCCCCCTGCAAACTTGCTATTACGACATCCGCGTCCTTGCATGAAAATAGATCGCCCTTGCAGAATACCATAGGGATTGGTTCACTAGCCATTAAATCCCTACTCTCAGCATACTGGGGTTTAAAATACTCGACCCACAAAGCCTCATCGACATTGTTGTCGGGTTTGCTGGGGGCGCCCCCTCTTCCCCATTTCACAATTTTCCAGAATAATCTGGAATCCTTCTGCCCTGAAGCTTCGAGTAGCTCCTCCCAGTATTCCTCTTCCCACAACTTCTTGGCCATACGGATACTGTCATTATACTGTTTCCTACAGGCGCTAATCGAGGCCTTAACTCTGCTCTTAAGTGCTTTGCCCAACTCCAGTCTGGCAACCCTGCACTGTTTATTAAACCAGGTCGCCATAGTAATTGGTGCTTTTCTATTAGACTTTGATAACTTGGTGAAATGCGGTTTTATCACAGTAAAGAAGGTGTCATGGATATCTGTTAGTTGGACAGAGTTGGGTGTTACCGGCTCAGCTTTTAACATGGCATCGATGGCATTATCTGTCTCCAGTTTAATGGACTCCAAAGTGGACGAATTGGCCAGAACATGTGGCCATCTCACCCGTCTTAAGTCGTTACTCATAACAGGTATGCTACCACTACCTGATACTGGGTTAGTTCGTGCGGCCCTCCACCATGAGTGGGAGACACAGAGGGGGTTATGATCGCTTTCTAATCTCCCCACGATTTTCATGTCACCCACGCCACACCATAACTCAAGACTACAGATGACGTAATCAATCCTACTTTTGTTATGTCCATTATCGAATGTACAGTTGCCACCATAATCACTTTTTGTCCTGCCATTGAGAGCCCTCAAACCATACTCTAGACATAACGCATTCAACAATAGAATGTCTTTTGACCACCGCTTTACAGGTACAAGGTTTAACTTTGGGATGCCCCAAAGGGCATCTTCCTCCATTCCTATTGGATATGCAGTGTTTTCTAGTGGCTCGAATGTCCTATTCAAATCACCTGCCAAAATTACTCTGTTGCCAAGTGACTGGGATTCAAGAGAAGCAGATAAGACCTCTAGGGTAGGAGAATTACCAAGACTCATGCCCCTGGCATATATATTGTAAATGTCTATACTGCTCCCTTTCCCACAGATAGTCTTAATAGTTGTATATCTTTGCACCCTAGATCAATCATTTTTATTTTAACCTTTGAATTTTGTTTGATCCAAATTGCGAGGCCTCCCATGGGTCTACCCCTGGGGCCTCTCGTTGCGGGTATACAAAAATTTAAGTAACCTGGGCAAAATATTGGGTCGCAGGCCCACGTCTCTTGGAAAAGGCACATTTCGAACCCACTTACAAAATCAATCCATTGCTGTGACAATAATCTAGCCCCCAGCCCTGCCACATTCCATGACAGAAATCTCTCCGGTGTATTTTCAACACAGGACCCCACTTCAATGGATACGATGGGCAACAAATCCTCCAGCATCCTAGAATCACAAACCTCTCCAATAACAGTGTTTGTACAATTAACAGTTAATCCCTCCTTGCTGCAAATAGTGGTTGGGATAACTAGTTCGCCCACAAGATCCACTGGGCTAGCAATAAGACTCCCATCACTCACATTCACTATTACCGATATTGAACTCATTTCATCCTTGTTATTTAGCACTTTTCCAACAGGGTTACTTCCCCTTACCATTTCCCCCTCCCGATGGAATTGCTCATCGGAACTCTGTCAATATCCCCACCTCATCTGGCCCTGCCCATTCTGTGGGAAGAATGCCGGCATGTAACAATTGTTTGGTCTTTCGGTGGGCACAGCAGTGGGACCCACCTCTACCCCAGCACAGGAACTAGAACACAATAATTCCCTACAGCCCCCTAACTGAGTAACAGATCTCGGATAGAAGAAGGTTAAGTCCACGACCCCAATCCCTCCAATACTGATATTCCAACCAGGTCCCGTTATCAGGCCCACCACCCTTGGGTCCTGAAAGTTGATTATAATACACTCACCCCCCTGTTTTTTCAGGGTATTCCCTATCCAATTGACTCTTCTTGCCCCTATTATCAGGCCGTCCACTCCCCCTGGCAGGGGTCTATTGACACGAAGCCAATGCATGGCTTTATTTTTTAACATGTCAAATGATTCTCTTTGGCCCTCCATTAGGGGTGGAACATTGGTAAGTACGGCCACGTATGGGTAGGAGTCCGGGGTGAGCTGTACTGGAGGAATCCTAGTCGGAGATTTGGTTATATGTAATTTTATGGGTGCTTGGTCTGGGGGAGCACGGCAATGCGTGAGGATGTTTTTCACTGCCACAATAGTATTAGTCCCAGTCCCGTTGCTAGGGGCATCCCTCGTGGAACCACCACCCCCTACTATATTTGTCCTAGACCCCACCTTATTCCCTATAGCATTACTAGGAGGGATTTTATCATTTCCTAGCCTTTTGGCCGTAGGTTTCCCCAACCCAGTCGGCAAAGGCGTAGTTTTTGTTGGTGGGTTTTTTACACTAACCTTACAACCCCTATCGATAATGTTAGCGGAATTAGTGTTCCCACTGGTACTAGTAGTTTTAGAAACATTCGTGCTGTTATCCCCTTTAGTTTCCTGGACGGAAGTAACGTTTGCAGGCGGGGATTGCAGATCTACCAGCACGACTCCCTGATCGCTGTTAGCTGTCTGCATTAGCTTCCCGTTGTCTCCTAATCTATTGTTAGACTTAATTAAAGATTTGATAATAAAAAAATTATCTAGGCTAGCTTGTTCGAGATGGTCAAGTTGATCAGCTAGCTTTTGCAGTCTAAGTTCTACGGGGTGCAGAAGGGAGCGCATTATTTTTCCCACTTCAATCAGGAAATCCTGGTTTGAAGAAAGTAAGGCCGGGAGTTCTACAGGGAATGGATCATTGGCTGGAACTGCCACTGTTGATGGAGACACCAAAACTATTTGGTCTACTTCTAGTAGTACTGCTGTATCATCCCCCCTCGGTGTTACTACATCATTCGTTACAGAAACATTAGTTACAAGTGTTTTTGCACCCAACTTCCTATGCTTTCTCAGCGGTTTTTGAAGATGTATTTTTTTAGTGGTCGCCCCCCATTTCCTCTTAACACCAGGCTTAGATTTGGGCACTTCCAAATCTACACGTGGTTTTCCTAAAGCTCCATTTTCTTTTGATGGTTGACGGGTTCCGCCAGAATGCTCAACAGACAAACCAGTTCCCACAGTAGCTTGTGGAAAAATATCAACTAGGTCCGCATGGGGGGGTATATCGAAAAGAGAGTCCTGGGTAGATGGTAGAACAATAGATGACAATGGTGTAACCAGCGCAGGAAAGTTCAAACCATGATTTTTCTCAGGGGGATTTTTCAAAAGCTCAATCGAGAGCCTACGCCCAGCTCGTCTTTCCGCCAGGGCAATCTATTGTTGTTGCAGTACTTATTACTAGCATTTCATTATTATTATTTTGTCCTCTCCAAGAGTGAATTCTTGAAACGTCAGTTATCTTTGACTTCAAAGCGATAAATGGATGATTCAGCCATGATTAGATTTGAACCCACGTTATGGAAATCAGTCCCCTAGATCCTCACCAGTTATTTAGCCTATGGATTTTCCTGATGGACATCTAGTGAAATGTTCTAAGCAAGCAATGGCGGCCATAGCATAGTCCCAACAACGCAGATTATTCAATTGGAAAAAGGGTCCTCTTGCTGGAGGTAGTTGGGCATGACGTGAACGAATTGACTAGAAGAGTGAGCTACTTTCTCTGATATGGTAATGAGACAATAAATACATGAAAAATAAATAAACGAATACATAAATACATACATACATGCATGCATACATGCATACATACATACATGAATGAATAAATACATAAATATTCTTCACTGTCTAACTGTTGTTTCTTAAAACGAAAATTAATGGCTTAGCTATCTCCGGAGCCTTTTCCTAGAGGGTACTAGTACGGTACAAATAAATGTCAGGGAGTGAGCAGATAAATGTGGGTACATGCACATTCCACGATACTCACATGCCCTTCTAAAATTCCAATTATTCTTTATATTCAGTCGCCATAGTTTAAATGATGATTTTCAAAAGTGGGCACAATATGTAGTTTTGCTACAGATTGTTGTGTAAATTAGGCAATTTGTACATAAGCATGTGAAAGAGCAATAGTCAGTGGTATGCAGTTGCTACCTTGCGCAAATCACTCTGGATAGGATGGGGATGGATTTTGATGTTTTAGTGCATATGGCCTTCTCTAATTAGGCAATACATAAATAAGTCAGTACTAATTAGATCAGGCTCGAGGCAGTTTTAACTGTTGCGCAAAGCTGGTACAAGCTATATACAGAGGCCTACATGCAGGCAATAGGCCAGTCCCCTTAGTCATTGGTTAATATAAGTGTTATTCCCATGCATCTAAGCTAACATTAGAGCCCTTGGTTCTTATAAGTGTCACTCACAGTGTATATAGTATCAACTTTGCAAGAGCATACATGCATTTTAATGTTATATTCAGGGTATCAGTTTGTAAATGCAGAGGCAAAAGAAGCATGGCAAAGGGATTTGTCTGTAGTAATTTCATGACCCTGTGCACACTAGTCCTCCATGGACTTGATGTGGTGTGTGGAACAGGCAGTACGGCCAGATAAATCACTAGGGTCACGAGGTCACAGGGGCTGCCCACTGGCCCTCCAAGGTTGGTGAGTAGGTTGACACTGCAGCAGCCTCTGAGGTCCCTCCAGTGCCGAGTGTCAGCCAATCTCCTGGATAGCTGGAGTATTTTTATAGCACACACCTAGACACAAGGCAGTGGGTTGCTGTACAGCAGGGGATCTCCAACCTTTTCTCTAGTGAGAGCTACTTCTGATCAGTGAAAATCATCATGAGCTACTGAAGGCAAACAACTTGTGCATCGTTACTAGACACCCCCTCGCCTAGTTTCATTGACTTTAAGGCTAATGTCCATAGAGCCAGATACAATAGTTTGAAAAAAAAATACTTTGTCTAGGGGCACTATGGCAGGGCTGCAATGTCTTTCAGTGAAAGAGTGATCTTTGGGGCTGCATGAACATGTGTACGCATGAATGCTGTTATATGTGTATGGGTGTCTGAGAGCCTGTGCCATATGTACTGACAGCACAGGACATATCTTTTGCCATATACGTCACAGTTACATGTATAACATGAACGTGCAACCATTTGTTTTTATATGGGAGAAGTTTAAAGTGTAGACAAATGTTCTTCAATAATGATCGGAGTTTGGAACATTTTTCTGCACTGTAAATTTCTCCCACTTAAAAAAATACTGTATTTTTTAGTTATACATATGGCATGGTGTCCATTGAACCCTGGGAGCAGGAGGCCTGTTGTTTGTAAATACAACCCTTTAAAATGGGAGAAAATTAAAACGAAGAGTTAAGTTAATTATTAAGTTAACTTTTAATTTAAACCTTCTCCCATTAAAAAGCAATCAGAAAAATCATTTTGTTCTTACACTCCAAAATTGAGTTGACAGGAACTTTTGTTTAAGAGTTAAATACCTCTGTGCTCCAGCTCTAGCTTGGATTTAAATCAGGCTGAGCACTGCTCATTGGTGCACAGACATAATATCGACTCCAAAATATCGTTTGGACAGAATATCGAGTTTAAAATATCGTTTGGACAAAATATCGACAGGACAGAATATAGACAGCCAAAATATAGTTTTTAAGGTAAGTGGAATAATATCGACTGTAAATAATATAGAAAGTGAAAATATGTAAATATATAATATAGATAGTAAAAAAAATTGTTTTTATTTTTAGGGTTCAGGGTCAGTTTGGGGTTTTTGGGTAAAGGGGTATTTTTAGGGTTCAGGGTCAGTTTTCAGTTTTTGGCTAAAGGGGTATTTTTAGGGTTCAGGGTCAGTTTTCAGTTTTTGGCTAAAGGGGTATTTTTAGGGTTCAGGGTCAGTTTTCAGTTTTTGGGTAAAGGGGTATTTTTAGGGTTCAGGGTCAGTTTTCAGTTTTTGGGTAAAGGGGTATTTTTAGGGTTCAGGGTCAGTTTTGGGTTTTTGGGTAAAGGGGTATTTTTAGGGTTCAGGGTCAGTTTTCAGTTTTTGGGTATTATTTTATTATATTTTGTTACTATATATATATGTTTTAATAAATCTGAAATAAAAAAATATTTATTTAACTTTCATTAATTATTTAATTATTATAAGTTAATTTAAGTAATTTTAAGTATATTTTAGTAATTAATTATTAATATTAATTTAATTTAACACTGTTTTTAGTAAATACGATATTTTTTACAACTATATTTTTGTAAACGATATTTTTAACTCGATATTTTTGTACTTACCTGTTTGTAGATAGAAACTCGATATTTTGTCTCTCGATATTTTGTCAACGATATTTTTGATGGTCGATATTCTGTCCCTCGATATTATTTCAGTGATCCCTGCTCATTATCAGGCCCCCTGCAATCTGCAGCCTGATGACAATTATGTAAAATAAACACAGCCTTCCCTTAACTTTAGAAGGTAAATGTGACACTGATTTTAATTAAAATGGACTCAAGGCTGTGAGTTACTCTGATGGTGTCTGGGAGCAACTGGTAGCTCACGATCGACTGGTTGGAAACCTGTGCGACTTCAAAGTGAAACCTCTAGAACAGGGGTCTACTTTTGATCAGTAAAAATCATTGTGAGATACTGAATGCTAAGGAATTTGCACATTGTTACCAGCCCAGCTCCATTGACATTAAACCTTATGTCCATAAACCAGATAATATAGTTCGGACAAAATACTTTGGGACAGATTCACAAAGGTAAACTTAGACGTTTGGTGAGTTTATGAGTTTGGGAATTCACAAAGGGCATTTATGAGTAGTATCTTAATGTCCGCACTTGGGTTGGAGATCCTGCCCGAGTGCGGACATAAAGATAGTACTCGTAAATTACCTTTGTTAATTCCCAAAGTTGGAAACTTAGACGTTTGGTCTAAGTTTAGACCAAAAGTCTACATTTGTGAATCGGGCCCTTTGACTACAGGCACTATGACAGGACTGCCATGTGTGCCAGTGGGAATTTGGTCTTTGGGGATATATACACATGTGTGTGTATGAATGGAATAAATGTGTATGGGGACTAGGAGCCCATGTTGTATGCACTTGTTGTACTGCAATATCTTTTGTCATATGTGACATCGTTACATGTATAATACAAACATAGAACCATGTTTTTAAATGGGATACATTTAAAGTTTAGAAAACTTTCTGCGAAAATGTTCATGATATGGAACATTTTTCTACATTTAAATTTCTCCCATAGTGGATGTATTTTTTAGTTATAAATATGGCACTGTGTCTACCTGCCACTGAAAGTGAGATACCTGCTGTGTGTAAAGGCAACAATTTGAAATGGTATAAAATTAAACTGAAGAGTTAACCTAATGTTTCTGTATTGATTCCATAAAACTCATCATTTAAGTGAAATCCCATTTCCAAGTGTCTCATTTACAAACACCAGGCATCTAGCTCCAAGTGGCATGTAGACAAGAGGCCATATATATATTTTTTAAAACAGCCATTTGTTTAAATGGGAGACATGTATAGTGAAGAAACATGATTCATAAAACATTAAGATGTCATTGGCTTAATTGACAATAGAGAAAAACATTAAAGGCCCTGATTACGATGTGGGTGTGAGTTGGCTACGACAGAAAATGTTCCGGCGAGGGAACCACCCTACCATAGATCGGTGGTTCCGAACACCTGATTACTATGCGACCACATTTGGTGCTGTTGCAAACTCCCATTTCTTTATGGGAGCTTGTGCGGTGGGCGAAAACCATCCGCAAAACAAGCTTCCATTTTCAAAATGGGAGTTTGTGCACATCCCTGCACTGTGTGGTAGGCACCTCCCAGTGCCTGTTGTACTGTGCAGGAATGTTCGTGCCCCCCAAACCCATATAAGAGGGCCAGGGAGAAGCGAACCCTGCTAGGGGCCCCCAATGTCGCCTTACAACAGTCTTTCCATGTCAGAAAGCCCAACATAAAAAGGCTTGTTAGTCCATCAGAATGTGTGGGTCGGTACCTCTGATTGCTGCCTCTGGCCGTACGCATCCAAATGCGTTGGTTGGACCACAGCAGTAGATACGGTTTGGACAGCAACTGACAGGCCGTCGGTTGCTGTACGAACCGCATCGTAATCAGGCCCTAAGACTTAAGGTTTCATATAAATATTTTTCTTTACTTTACATTTCTCCCATTTAAAAAAGAGAACTATATTTGTCAGTTATAATTATGGCAAAGTTCCTACTGGCTACTCGGAGCAAGGGGCCTGCCGTTTGTAAATGCAACACTTTGAAATGGGCCATCAGGATATGCAGGGCACACCTCAGCTACCTTTATGTGACTGTCTAGAGTGAATGCGCAAACAGCCCAACTGTCATCCTACCTCAGACGTGTATTACACAGGCAGGCAGAGGCATAGAATGTCAAAGGAAGAAAATGCCCATGTGGGAGGGCGGGTTTGATAAACAGGCGAGGAGGCTGAATGTATTTTCCAAAAGTACAGTTTTTATTATCAATAATAGAAGTAGTAGTTTGTTCAGGATGTTTTTCTTCCTGCTCTTCTCCGGATTTAGTCTTGGCTGAGCTTGATGGGGATTCAGAGGTGGGTGTTCCCGGGTCCTCCTACTCGGTATCAAGGTTGTCTCCCCGGAGGCTCATAAGATAGTAGAAAGAGGGAGCTGTCAGTCACTATATTGTGAGGTTAATTTGTACAATATACCCTTCACCACACCTTGAAGTGCTTTACAGACTAGTTATTCAGGTCTTCTCTCAATGTGCTGGTTTTGGGAATCTGTACTCTTTACACAGTACATATAGGAAGCCCATTAGTGATCAGTTCAGTCTAACGTAGTGCCATAAAAGAAGATGAAATAGAAAATTAGGCTCATTATCTGTCAAGCTATTTAAACAAAGTGCCACCTGTTCAGGGAAAGGAAATATGTGGGCGTGCAACACACAGGTATTTCTGAGGCAAGTTCCTCACTTCACTACTCGTGTTCCTTCTCGTGCTCGCCACCTGCCTCCCTCGCACCCTCCCCCTGGTCCCTCGAGACGCTACCACTCACCGGTTCCACAGCAACTCACCTGAGTTGCGGCCGCTCTCCATCATTCTCCGGCTGGCACCACCACTCCTAGCACCACCGCTTGTCCGGTTCCGCGTCTCCTTCTCCCTGGGCGTCCTCGTTCCTTGGATTTTCTTCGGTTGTTCGCTCGCAGTTTCCGTCTTCTCTCTTCTGCTCTCCTTCTCCCGACTCCGTTCCTGCTGCTCCTCCGCCCCCGGTCCGAGACGCCTCCTGTTCGTTTTCCCCTCCTTTCATTGGGCTGCGGCAAGAACTTCCGGGGTTGTACCCACCTACTTCTGGGTTCACGTCGATGTCTCGCTGTGGAGAGACAGGATAAGGGAATGGATCTTGTATTCCTTCGTGGTCCTTCGTGTTCCGAGCGTCGAAAGGAGTACGGGCTCTATGGGAAAGGTCCTCCCATGGAGGTACACAGGTGAACCCTCCATGCATTTTCTCACAGTCCACTTTCTAAAAGTGGTATTTTCAAACACACAATTTAAAAATCTACTGCACTAAAATATTTATTTTTTAATTGTGAGTTCAGGGATCCCAAACTTCAAATCTCTATCTCTTCCCAATTGGAAGTTGCACTTCTAAGATGTTACAAGGCATCTTTAATGATAAACTATGGGAGAGATAGTCCTTGCAATATCGAAAAATAAAATTAGCAGTATTTCACAATCAGGGCATGTAAAACACACCAGCACATGTCCTGCCTTTCAAATGCACTGCACCCTGCTCATGGGGCTACTTTGGGTCTAACCTAGGGTTGCCTCAAATGTAGTAAAAGGGAAGGTTTGGGCCTGGCATGTGGGTGCACTTTCCAGGTTGAAATGTAGTTTAAAACTGTCCACACAGACACCACAGTGGCAGGTCTAAGACGTAGTTGCAGGGATGCTCATGTTGGTGGCACCCTCCTTGCTGCTGGCTCAATAGTAACATTTGGCACAGGGCACACACAGTGCACTTTACTGGGGACTTGCCAGTAAAACAAATATGCAAATTACCAATGCAATTTATACAGAGAGCACATGCATTTAGCACTGGTTAGCAGTGGTAAAGTGCACAGAGTCCTAAAACCAATGGAAACAGGTCAGAAAAAATAGGAGGAAGAAGGCAAAACGTTTGGGGATAATCCTGCAAAAAGGGTAATGTCAAACACAACCTCCTCCAAGCCTAAAGCCAGGGTAGACTAATCAATACCTTGATGGACTTACCAGCTTAGGGCGATAGAGCATGGACCCTGCCCTGCAACAGCAGGGGTACGTTCACGTTCAACGCCTATCTCAACCCTTTTGGATCCCTCTGTCCATATTCTCAGGGCCCACTGAGCTAATCCATAGGGAATCCTTCTCCTCATCTGTGGATCCCATCTGTGCAGCCTCTAACCTTACTTTGCTCACAGATATCTCCCAGTAGGCAGACAGTACCACTATGGCCAGCACAGTGGTGTGGCGTGTTCCACCCCTAGGGTGTGACTCCTGTCCCCAACCCAAGGGCAACTGTGTCCACAACGACAGCAACCATGACTGAACATAGTTCATTCAAAAAATGTCCTGACCCTCACATGTGTTAACCACACTAACCTTTACTCCACCATCCAGTGCCTTGAAAAAGTACCCCACATAACTTTCCTGAGACTAGTAAGACAGTATCTGACGGTCTCTAAAACTCAACCCACACTCTTCTGGGGTGCCGCCATACTTCCTTACCAGGGATCCTACCATTGGGAGAATACCTCTTCCTATCGCTCACTCCTAGTGCCAGTAGAGCGTCCCTCCCACCACTAGGAATATGAGTCCCTGTACCAGATCCCCAATCAACCTCAGGGACCCTATGCACCTCTAGAGCTACTTCATAAACCTGAACCCCCTGGTATATGTCATCCCTCTCCTTGACAACAGCCACCAAGTCTCTGGGTATGCGTATCTTCTCTCCAGTACTTAACATTACATTGTTGCTGCCACCATCTGAGCTGGAAAAACAACAGTTGATGGACAAAATTCAGAACAAAGTACATACATTTACCCCAGTACAGAGATCTGGGCCTGAATCCCTCGTTTTGTTTGCTCACCATGCAATTCCAGTTTGAACCCAGCCATATGCAAATCAGTCTTGACCCTGTGCCTCATGGGAACAGTCCAGCCCGAACTGCCAAACCAGTTCCTTCCTGGACTGGAACAAGCATCCTAGTACCGGTTTCGGGGTTTCACCCCTCTACAGCCAGGATAGCTTGGTTCCAATGGCATGGAGAGCACGGGACCCAAGTCTTGGCATACCCGTCCCACTCGGGGTGACAAATGTAAAAAAAACAGTATATGGATAGAATGCAGAACAGTGTCATACATTCACCCCAGTACAGATATCTGGACCTAAATCCATCGTTTTTTGCTCACCATGTCATTCCAGTTTGAACCCAGCCATATGCAAGTCAGTCTTGATCCTGTGCCTCATGAACAGTCCAACCCAAACTGCCAAGCCAGGCCCTCCCTCGACTGGAAACAAGCATCCTAGGACCGGTTTCAGAGTTTCACCCCTATGATAGCTTGGTTCCAGTGGCACGGAGAGCATGAGACCCATGTCTGGCCATACCAGTCCCACTCGGGGTGACGAATGCAAAAACAACAGTATATGGACAGAATGCATAACAATGTCATACATTCACTCCAGTACAGAGATCTGGGACTCAATCCATCGTTTTTTTGCTCACCATGTCATTCCAGTTTGAACCCAGCCATATGCAAATCAGTCTTGACCTGTGCCTCATCGCACCAGTCCAGCCCGAACTGCCAAGCCAGGTCCTCCCTGGGCTGGAAACAAGCATCCTAGGATGGGTTTCAGGGTTTCACCCCTCTTCAGCCAGGATAAATGATTTTGGATTAAAACCCAGATCAGTTGACTGGGGGTGAGTGATTGCAATGTTCCACACTCCGTCCATCATCCCACTTGGTTTTGCTTTGTTCGCTCTAAGTTGGCAGGGTATGCCCAGATGTAGGTCCCTTGATCACTTTGCCACTGGATTCAAGCTAGCCTGGCTGATGATGGCTGATTAGCCAGAAACCGGTCCCTGGATGCTTGTTTCCGGTCCAGGGAAGACATGGCTTGGCAGTTCGGGCTTGACTGTTCCCATGAGGCACAGGGTCAGCCTGATTTGAGTATGGCTATGTCTGAACTGGGGTGGTGGAGTGAGCTAAAGAATGATGATGGATTAAACCCAGAGTGGGGGTGAGTGCTTGCAATGTTTAACACTCCGTCCATCATCCCCTTTGGTTTTGCTTAACCATCTGACCTGGACTCCGCCCTCTTGGCTTTCAACTTCAGCACTCTCAAGCTCAGTTCATGAGCAAAAAGCATTTTTCTTCTCTCTATCTTCAATTTAATTCTTTCCATCTCCAAAATGTTCTCTATTTTCTGCTTCAACCTGAGTTTTACAAGGTCCAACTCAAGCTTCCTGCCACTCTGCCTAAGCTCCAGCCCCTCTGGAGACAGGCCTGAAGAGGCAACACTGCTGCCAGCTCTGGAGTTAGCTGTTCCACCATTCAGGCTGGCCCCCACCCCACAGGCGATGCTGGCTCCTCCAGCCATCCCAGGTGCAGACGTTGTTCCTCCTCCTCCACAGCATCACTTTTATCCTTTGTTTACCCCACAGTCTCTCTAGCTACCAAACCGGGCCCTCAACACTTTTTGCAACTCCTTTTGCAACTCATCTATTCCAGTGAGGTCTTTAAAAGAACACTTGGTAACTCTGAAGAACCTTTTGAGTTGAGGCACCAACCAACCTCTCCTGCTCAGACATTAACTCTGCATGTACTTCTTGTAAATCCGTTTTTGTGTAGGAGTTGACAAACATTTCTGCTCCACCAGCAGATTTTGTGGAGTTTTGCCCACTCTGCATTCCGCTTGGGATGGGTAGTTTCGACCAAACTCTGGCAACTGCCACATGGCAGAGCTTTCTCTTGCATGCGGCTAACCAATGTTAATTTGACAAATTTGTATCCTCAGGAGTCACTTTTAGGTGCTAGAATGCCTCCCATCAAGATTTCTCAATATGGGTGCTTGCGCCAGGTCATGACCATTCGTGTTAAGAAAGCTGCTGCTTGAGTAGACAATCTACTCAAGCAGCAGAAAGAAGCAGCATTCTCTGGTGTCCAGCGTTGTGCCGTTAGTGCCGATTTTACAGCGCAGAACATGCTCCTGTTGCTAAAAATCAGCACGGTATTCGATATTCCTGACACTCCTGGAGCCCACAGTTTCTTGAGAACTTTTAGTAAAACTCTGTGAGTTCTCCTCACCCCTAGTTTTATACCCAGCTGCTTGAAATGTAATCCCAAATTTAAATACTTGTGCAGGTGAGGATAATGTGCAGTTGAGGATAATAATGAGGCTTACCTTAATAATGTGATGGTCTTGAGTTGGTATAATGGAACACAGCAGGTTTGACAGGTTCAACTAATTCAGAGTTGTTAACTATGATCTCCAAGTTTCAAATTGTGCTTTTTGAGGAAACTGGTTATTGTTAGGGACTACAGGTGGGGCAGCTCTAGGTTCACAGAATATCTGCCTACAGAAGTAGTGTACCAATGTAGAGATGAAGGCAAAGACATATACTAGGAAAGAACATATACAAACAAGGTAAATCACATGAAACAGGATGGAGAACACAAAGCAACCTTAATGTGAATAGACAGGGAACTGAGTCAATAATGGGCGTACACGTTGGGTTATCAGCAGGGCTGTACACAGGGTAGACTTAGAAGTGTGTGCAGCAACAGGGAGCATCAATGTGTCTCTGCAGATAACTCTTTCAAACTCCATAGAAAGGAGGCAGCAGTAGAGATTCTGTACCTGGACCATAAGGCACAAACAAGAATTGTAATTATATACACAAGACAAGCACTTATGATCCAGCAGATGACACGGTGTTAATTTCTAGGAAAGGAGAATTCACATTGTCACAGTAAAGGAACTTAACACTACAAGTGACACAAGACAAATGAGGGGGCAAGAATTACTTTCTGGAATCTAGGAGCCAATTAATGTACAGAAGGAGTACACATATACACCATTAAGTACATAATAGTAAACTTTCCAGACTCAAGAGCACAAGAGGAGTACCTAAAGCAAGCACTAAAAAGGCACCTAAAAGGCATCGTAAATAGGCAGGAGCAGAGACCTCTATTGCAGGAACTGTAGCAAAGAAGAAACTGACATTTCAAGTGAGCTAGAGACTGCAAGAGAAACAGTGAGAAATGATGCATAAACAATGTCAGAAGCTTGGAAACTGTAAGGAAAGAGATATAACAAAGAAAAGGAATACATAAAGGGAAATATAGCAGTAGCAGAAGGAACACACCAAGAACAATTAGAAGGGGACAATCCCAGGGGTTGAAAGCAAAATGAAGCTAGGCTGGGAGAAAATCTATACCTAGCAGCACAGGAACAGGACACAGTCTCCAGTTGGAGCAAGGCAGGAAGTGAATAGGAAAACGGGCAACAAGAATTCCAATACACAGATTTTCCTACTTCAATGCAAGAACAAGGAGCTTCAGGAATCAGCTGCTTATATAAACAGTTCCAGGCAGCAGCAAGCCCTGGGTGGAGTTCCATAATTGAGTATCTCAAGCTTAATCACAGGTGTGTGCAGTAGTTGCGATCTCTCACATGTCCTGGAGGAGAGAACCTATGGCCGAAGAATAGCAGGACTACTCACATTGAAAACAATGCACAGTGGATGCCGGGTTCTCTATGAATACTTGGCAGTGCATTCGGGGCTCAGTAGTCCATGGAAGCAAACATAGCATTATCAATGTGTCCAAGACTGAAATGGGAAGCAGGTAGAAGTCATGTGGGGACTTTGAATGTGTCTTAGTGGTGTTTTAGGAGGCGGGGAAGGCCAAGGATGCAAGCCTCCAAAGTATTAAATACCGTTCACACAAGGCCCTAGGGAAGATCTTATTAATTCTATCTAGGGTAAACATGGCTCTGTTTAATATGTTAAACTGAATTAATTTAAACTTCATGTTACATGATATCTTAAAAAGGGGATATCAATATCGTCATACCTTCCGATCCTGCAAAGGCTTGGCTAAATCACTAAATCAGATTCCCACTCTATGTGTCATCTCAAACTAGAGCAGGATGCTACAAGCTCAGCAACAAGCTAACAGATTGTGACTTGTAATGCACCAATTTCAACAAGGTGCCGCCTGCTAAATTTGCTTCCTGCAAACTGTCCCACTTTGGTAGTGTCCTGTTAACATAGACAACCACTGCAATTGCTCAAACCAAGTTAGCCATCATTTGATCCATGCTCCTGAAAAAGAAAGTGGTAAACTCAAAGGCAGATTTATGAAATCATACGCTAACTGCGGGAGTAAAATATTCTTAACTAAGATCAAATTTCCCATTATCGAGAGTGAGAGTGAAGTCCAAAATGTTACTGGTGTTTTAGGGTTCCCCACTGCCTATCCGAGATTACAGTCTCACAAATCTCCTGCAGCATAATAAATATTAACAGCAAAGTATCCTAAGAATATTTCTTCCACTGTCACTGATCATTCAATATAAGACCGAATGATGAAGTGTACTGTGCATGTGAGGGGGAAATGCATGATTTAGCCTAGTTGACACTGAGCCCGTAAAGCTTGCCAATTTACTACAATTTATGAGTTGCCTATAAAGAAAATCCTCTAGTAACAATCTTAAAGATCTCTCATTCAATTGAAGGAGAAGATGCCGAGCTTGCTTCTAAATTATGGTAGGTAGATATTCTGACCTTTGATATTCTGTCAGTGATCCCTAAGAATGCCAGGGGCCTTGGGTCTCGGATACCAAGAAAACAAATTAGCTACAAGAAACAGATTTACTGCTAAGACGCATAACTATTGAAACTGATGCTTTCAAGCTTCAAGCTTCAAACAGCTGGACGTAGTCTAAAAACTTTTGACTTTAAGATCAATCACTTGGCATCCCGCCTTGATCCCGCCTTGATCAAGTGAAGCAGCGGTTAAACTCACATGATATCCGTATCACGCAGCTAGAGGCCAGATTCTCGGATGCTGACGACATTGGCGCGGAGACTCAACAATGCCTTCTGAAGATGGATTAGGTCCTGGAGCTCATCCGCGCAAAGAATGAAGACCTTGAATCCCGCTCCAGCAGGAACAATATCCACATTACAGGCATTCCCAAATCCACAGCAATTGGTAAAATGGATGACTATCTAGAATCTTTATTGTGAAAACTGTTTGGCACTGCCCTGTCTGCCCTCTTCATCATCAAACTGGTGCACCGATCCTCAGTCCGCAGCCACCTCCGGGGGCCCCTGCGCGCCCAATAATATCGCACTTATTAAAATACAGGGACTCCATCCTCTGGAAGGCAAGGGAAATGGGTGAAGTCAGACACCAAGGCAATACACTCTCATTCTACCCTGACTTTACTCTGACTGTTCAAACTGCCAGGAGAGACTTTTTACCTACTAAACAGCTGCTCCAGCAACTATGCATCACATACGCGTTCCCATACCCTGCCAAGCTGCGCATCGACTCCGGAGTTAAACCCTGCTATTTTACGGACCAGAAAGCTGCTCTAACATTTGCCAAACAACTAAAAAATCCTTCCCTTGGGACCGACCCACACCATCTGAAGTTGGCCGCACTAGTGATAACGACTAACTTTAGCAGCAGAGAAATGGTGCCCTGGATGCCGCTACACACGCGGTCGGTGACGAAACTGACACACAGCAGTGCCATTGATTTGATCATTGCCTTGCCTCTGTTTAATCATTGTCAACCTAGTTAAGGGGATTGGAGTGGGAAGGGGGAAGGGACGAGTAACTCTTAAAGGATATGCGGTGCTAAACCCATATCCCGAGGTTTTGTTAAGTTTCTAGATTTCACAAGAGAGGTTACCCCACTGTCGCCAGGGAACAGGGTATGAAGGACAAAAAGTCAAAGGGAAATCCCTGGGGTGTATCAATACGTTACTGGTGTCAATGCTCGCACGGTTGCACTATAGTCCCCAGTTAACAGGTTACTGTAGGTCACCGTCAGAAGAACAGAGAATTTTATAATGATTCCCACAACGAAAAATACTTGTTAACAATCTAGATTTTTTATTAAAAATAAAACAACAATTTACAATAAAAATGTACACATTTAAAATTTCAAAGGAACCTTTCCTTGAAAAGTAAAAATTAATCAACAAGATGTCATTGAATGATAAAAAACTGTAAAGCATATAAGTATATTCACATTACATTGCATATCATGAGCACATACATTGGTTATTATAGACAACACACATAAGAAAAAGAAAAGAAAAAAGACCCCTTTAAAACGGTGGCACTTTGATGTTTCTACCACAATTGATTCCTGGATCCACTAACAGAAAATGGCCTGTATATTATAACACACATGTGACAATAATATATGTGCATCCAGTGCGTTTGGGCTAAAGGTGGATTCTCTCATATAGAAATGCGTCGACGCGTTTCGGTGCTTTGCACTTGGTAATGTGGCACCTTCCTCAGGACTTCTTGATAGGGGTTTTCCGTACAAGAAAGACTTCACTTTCCCTGTATATAGGGCGAAATAACATCATGTCAGAGTCTATTTGGCCCTAAATTCATAGTCATATTCTCTACATACTTTTATCTCCTTTATTATACTGATGCTCAGGATATATTCATGTTAGCCCTCCTCAATGACCAATGGTGTGAGCCTCTTCAATTTTCCTTGATGTGGGTACCATCTATAATTGCTCTTAACATTAGGAAACTCCACAATTAATAAATATACCAGTGGTGTACAATTGATATTACCATTGAACTAATTGGAAGTCATATGCAACATTTCATTCCCTTCAAATACTATTCGTATGTGGAAATCATTGCTAGAAAGGGGGGGACTCCAAAAATACGAAGTGAGGAGTGCAAGTTATATATATGTTGGGTAATACCAACTACCTCACCTAAATATAGGCGAAAGGATAGAACACCGTTCCTTTATCGGTGGGTCCTGGGCGCCAGTTAGGTCGTTCCAGGGCAGTCGCTGTAGGATCACAGGCTGTGTTTGGCCTAAGGGTAGATATAACAGATATTCAAAAACCGGGCTTAAAATTTGTTCTGCACTCCAGGGTGGTATCTAATGTTCACTCATTACCTCTGTGTGATCTTTCAGGCTTCTATTGGTGATATTCTTTTATCCTCAAATTTGGTCTTGTCTTTTTCTTTATTTTTTTTCCCGTTTTAAAAACTCTTTTATCTGATTGGAGAGAGATGATATGTTTCTATGTCTCTGTGGTACAGATAATTGGCATTCTTATATGGTCGTTTAACACTTATTCTTACCTTCAATGATTTTAAAACTCGCTTTGAACGGGCATATATAGGGGGCCTCGCTGAAACTGGATATGTTCTGATAGGATCAAAAAAAAAAAACATACATTTGGTAGAGTGAAAGGATCACTATTGTTAAATTCATTGTTTAATTATTCAGACTCATTCTGGGTTATAGGCGATAGTATTATTTCTCCGAGAAGAGTAATAACACCCTTTCACTTCTGGCAAACAGCCTTGTATGCAGTGCATTAAGATATAGAAAACTACGAGAAAATGCAAACAGGCGCTTTGTTCCTTTATTTGGTGCCTCAGAAAGGAGGGTGAATTGGGGCAGATATAGGAAACCCATTTTTTAAAATATGCCTAATAACCTTTGAATTCGATTGGAATTAGGTAGCAGGTGCATTACTCTTCTCGGAGAAATAATACTATCGCCTATAACCCAGAATGAGTCTGAATAATTAAACAATGAATTTAACAATAGTGATCCTTTCACTCTACCAAATGTATGTTTTTTTTTTTTGATCCTATCAGAACATATCCAGTTTCAGCGAGGCCCCCTATATATGCCCGTTCAAAGCGAGTTTTAAAATCATTGAAGGTAAGAATAAGTGTTAAACGACCATATAAGAATGCCAATTATCTGTACCACAGAGACATAGAAACATATCATCTCTCTCCAATCAGATAAAAGAGTTTTTAAAACGGGAAAAAAAATAAAGAAAAAGACAAGACCAAATTTGAGGATAAAAGAATATCACCAATAGAAGCCTGAAAGATCACACAGAGGTAATGAGTGAACATTAGATACCACCCTGGAGTGCAGAACAAATTTTAAGCCCGGTTTTTGAATATCTGTTATATCTACCCTTAGGCCAAACACAGCCTGTGATCCTACAGCGACTGCCCTGGAACGACCTAACTGGCGCCCAGGACCCACCGATAAAGGAACGGTGTTCTATCCTTTCGCCTATATTTAGGTGAGGTAGTTGGTATTACCCAACATATATATAACTTGCACTCCTCACTTCGTATTTTTGGAGTCCCCCCCTTTCTAGCAATGATTTCCACATACGAATAGTATTTGAAGGGAATGAAATGTTGCATATGACTTCCAATTAGTTCAATGGTAATATCAATTGTACACCACTGGTATATTTATTAATTGTGGAGTTTCCTAATGTTAAGAGCAATTATAGATGGTACCCACATCAAGGAAAATTGAAGAGGCTCACACCATTGGTCATTGAGGAGGGCTAACATGAATATATCCTGAGCATCAGTATAATAAAGGAGATAAAAGTATGTAGAGAATATGACTATGAATTTAGGGCCAAATAGACTCTGACATGATGTTATTTCGCCCTATATACAGGGAAAGTGAAGTCTTTCTTGTACGGAAAACCCCTATCAAGAAGTCCTGAGGAAGGTGCCACATTACCAAGTGCAAAGCACCGAAACGCGTCGACGCATTTCTATATGAGAGAATCCACCTTTAGCCCAAACGCACTGGATGCACATATATTATTGTCACATGTGTGTTATAATATACAGGCCATTTTCTGTTAGTGGATCCAGGAATCAATTGTGGTAGAAACATCAAAGTGCCACCGTTTTAAAGGGGTCTTTTTTCTTTTCTTTTTCTTATGTGTGTTGTCTATAATAACCAATGTATGTGCTCATGATATGCAATGTAATGTGAATATACTTATATGCTTTACAGTTTTTTATCATTCAATGACATCTTGTTGATTAATTTTTACTTTTCAGGGAAAGGTTCCTTTGAAATTTTAAATGTGTACATTTTTATTGTAAATTGTTGTTTTATTTTTAATAAAAAATCTAGATTGTTAACAAGTATTTTTCGTTGTGGGAATCATCATAAAATTCTCTGTTCTTCTGACGGTGACCTACAGTAACCTGTTAACTGGGGACTATAGTGCAACCGTGCGAGCATTGACACCAGTAACGTATTGATACACCCCAGGGATTTCCCTTTGACTTTTTGTTAAGTTTCTATACATGCTTGACCTTAGCATGACACTGCTGGCATTCAAAGACAGTTGCACTATGCTTCATGATACTTTACCCTCCGCTACAAGACTGACAATGGGTGGTGCACGCTATACTTACACCTGACTCTGCGCATGGCTGAGGTGACTTTTTTAACTTGGAATATTAGAGGCATGAAAAACCACTGCAAAGCATGACTCATACACACATATCTCGCCAGGCACAAGACTGATGTCTGCTTTCTACAAGAGACACACTTCTTCCCCCTTGTGTCTGTCCCTTCCTGAGCCTTTGCAGGTGATGGAACCCGATGGTCCATTGGCTCGAGCCATCTGATTAAAGCCCGTATTAACTCAGATACCACGGATTCTGCCTCTTATTTATTGAGCTATCCTTTTCAGTTAATGCATAGAAAAATAGTACCGGTAATTAGTTATTTATTTACCACATTAATGGCGCCCGAATAGGGACGAGCCCCTTCCTCACGCGCCGGCGATGTAACGCAGGCCCCCTGACCCTTCTACAGCCGTGACGGAACCCTACTGTGCACGTGCAGATATTTCTGCTTCAAGTCTCCCTCAGGCCCACGGAGGAGACGGAGACTGCGGTCCGGCATCCAGACGAGGCGGAGAGGAAGGCGGATCGTCCCGACCAGAGCCCAAGCCGAGAGAGCAAGGTCCGAGGTATCCGGAGGCCCACCTGTTTCCGAAGCCCGAAGCCCGAGGCGCATGCGTAGTGCGTAGCAGTAACCAGACGTCGTAACAGTCCAGTCCAGTCAGAGGCCTTCAGTTTTGCTTCCCGGTGAGTACCGTTGCTGGGGCGTATCTAGACGGGTTCATTAATTTGTGCCCGGTCCGACGGGTTTGGGTACACAGATCCGGTCCGACGTGTTCACCTAGGTGGATACGGTATGACGTGTCTCTTTAGGAGACCGGTATGTTCTGTACTGTTTTAGCAGTGCATCCAGTAATTCTAGTAAGTCTGTTCTCGAGAAATTCAAGTATTATGTTTTCAATGTATCAGGTAGTATTCTGTTCGAACTGTTATTAATGTGTTTTTTGATGTCGTGGTATGAGTGATTGTTTTGCTATTCATTACTGTGTTCATTGTGTATTGTGTTCAAGTTCAAGTACGGTTCAAATATGCCTCTATTTTCGAAATTACGTCAGATAAAAACCAGAAAAGGGTTACTCGAAGAATCAGTTCCTGTCCCTCCTAGGGACAGTCCTGGACATTTCATGTATCATAAGCATGGCTTAGATGATCATAAATTACTAGATTTTTCTTTCCTGCATCCACTTGAGCGCATTATTTACTCTACCACTCAGTCCATTCAACGTAGACCATGGCACAAAATCACCCCTGCCAGATTCATGCAAAACTGGGAAGAACCTGCGCTTTTGAGCTCGGATGACATAGAAACATCTCTCTCCAAATTTAACTCCTCTTTGATATCAGCTATCAATACTCTAGCTCCTCTGAAAACCATCAAACAACCAATCATGGCCAAAAGGGAAATACGGTATACCGAGGCCCTTAAAATAGAAAAACAGAAATGTAGGAAACTAGAGAAGTGTTGGAGACGAACACGTAAGGAGGAAGATAAGGAACAATACCTGGCAGCAATGAATTTATATTATAAAAATATCAAAAAGGCGAGGAAAATCAGCCTTACCTCCCAAATCACTGAGGCAGGCAATTCCACTCGAGAGCTATTCAGAGTCATAAAAACCTTCACCAATCCAGCAATGTGTGAGACCCCAGACATTTTCTCCCAGGATCTATGTAATAATATCTCCCAGTTTTTCGAAAACAAAATTGAGGGGATATATGAGAAAATCATGCAAGTCGCAGGCCCCCCAAAGAATGTAGTCACTGAAACACCCCCTGTTACTACCTCTGGGAATACTCTACATGTGATCCCTGAAATAACTCTACAGCAACTGAATATGCTCATTACCAACATGAAGACCGGTTCCCCTAACGATTTGCTCCCTGCTAAATTGATCCCTTCTTTGACAGAATCCTTAGGACCATCTATCCACAAACTAATAAACCTCTCCTTTGCCGAAGGAAAACTCCCACAAACTTGGAAGGAAGCGGTTGTGAACCCTATCCGTAAAAACACCACTCTACCCTGGTCTGAGCTCTCCAACCTGCGCCCTATCTCCCTCCTCCCTTTTGTTAGCAAGCTGGCTGAGAAACACACTAACACCATCATTTCCAGCTTTATCGAGGCGACAGGGGGCCTGGACCAATCACAATCTGGGTTCAGGCCCAACCACAGCACTGAATCTGCCCTCCTCTCGGTGACTGACAAGATCAAAATGTCACAGGACAGAGGGGGCTCCATGATTTTAGTGCTGCTGGACCTGTCTGCGGCCTTTGATACCGTGTCCCACAACATCCTTCTCAGCCGCTTGCAGGGTGTGGGGATAGGAGGCTTAGCACTATCCTGGTTGGAGAGTTTCCTCTCCGGAAGATCGCAATCAATCAGCATTGGCCCCTACAGGTCCAGCTCGAGGGTGCTTACAAAAGGGGTGCCTCAGGGCTCTTGTCTCAGCCCTACATTATTTAATGTTTATGTGGCCCCCCTTGCTGAGATTGTACGAAAATACGGGTTCACACCAGTCTCCTATGCTGATGACACTCAGCTCCTCTACCCTTTCAACTCCCTTGGCCCTAAAGTGAAGGAAAACTTTGCTGAAGGTATGAGGGCAGTGTCACATTGGATGGCAGCAAACTGCCTCCAATGCAATGTGACAAAAACAGAGATTATGCTCTTCGGCAAAGCTAATCTCTTGTGGTCTCCCGATTGGTGGCCGCTGGACCTGGGTCCAGCCCCAACATCAAAGCCACATGTCAAAAACTTAGGGGTGAAAATTGACCAAAAACTAACCCTCAAGGATCACGCGAACCATATCGCAGGATTGTGCTTTCACACCATCGGCCTCCTAAGACGAGTCTTCCCATACCTCCCTGATTCCCACAGGAAGACTCTCGTACAGGCTCTGGTCACTAGCCGCCTGGACTACTGCAACGCCCTGCTGACACTTGCTAACGCGGATGCAGTGGGACGTTTGCAGGTAGTCCAGAATACGGCGGCTAGATTGGTCATGAATGCACCACCTAGGACGCCATCCAAGCCCCTACTGGAGGAACTGCATTGGCTTCCCATACGGCAGTGAATTAGTTTTAAAATTTGCTGCACGGTACACAAAAGCCTATATGGAGATAGCCCCAAATATCTCGCACAATCACTAGAGCTGTATCAACCTTGCCGGTCACTTCGCTCCTGCAATCAAGCCCTCTTGAAACCACCAGTCACAAAAAAAGCCAGACAGGGAGACCGTGCTTTCTCCTCTATTGGCCCCGCTCTATGGAATAAACTCCCCATTGAGCTGAGACTGACTACCAATCACATGTCTTTCAGAAAGTCTCTAAAAACCTTACTCTTCCGTGAAGCATTTCAACCGTAAATAACCCTCACCATACCTGCTAACTGTGACATTCTGGCCCTGACGAGCAAAGCGCGGAGATACCCTTACGGGATTGATTCCTGCGCGGTATAAGAATTTAAATAAATAAATAAAATAAATAAATACTGTATCTAGATTTATGGGTGGACTACACCAAACATCTCGAAGAGAAATATAGATGGCCTGTTTCCGGAACATGGGATGCCGAGTGCATCATGAGAGTAGAAGAAGCATTATGGAAAAAGAAAGCCAGACAGTCCCAGAAAGATGCCATAGAGTTATGGCGTAAAGAATCCCATAAAAGAACGGAGAAAGAATTCAGAAAAGCAGAATTAAGTAGAGAATCTTCAGAAAAAGCCCAAGAAAGGGAATTACTAGAATAAGGTGAACGAGTTAGAGCAGAACAGTCAGACAGACAGAGAAATGCCCTTATTAAAGGTATGTATCCCCTTCTCGCCGAGGGTTTGCCTAAGGCGACCCCGGAAACACCCTGTAATTTACCCCCACCCTTGGTCCCGACTAAGCTACGTCATAAACCGACTGCAGCTGAAATTTTTCTTTCTTCCTATTTAGACGACACTGTCCCAGAATATGCTAATACGAATCCTACTCCGCCTGTTCAACTTCCACCTCCTGTTAATAATGTAATTCCTGTGCCTCCAGTCGTTGGTCCTGTTAATGTGCCTGTTCATTTGCCAGTTCCCCAGGATCAACCCACATTACGTACTCCTACTTTGCCGGTCACGTTACCAGTAGCCGCACATTCCGTATTAACTGACGATTCCAGTTCAGGAGGAGCAGGGGGAGGTACTCCTATCACCCCGCCTCAAACAAGGCGACGGACGCTGAGAGATGTAGCGTTACAGCGTACGCGAAAACTGACTACGTACGAAGCCCTCAAAAAGTATCTTAATGAGTGTGGAACTGATTGTAGATATGACCCAGTGCCAGGCGAAGATAGCATGTTAATAAATTCCATACGTTTACGACGAGTTGCAAGCTTCTTGGTTACCATATCAAATATGGAACAACATCTAGGCAGAATATATCACTTTATCTGCACAGGGGAGAAACCAGAAAGTATTCACGAAGCTATGGTACACAGGAAAGTTGAGATTCAAGGCATGATTTTGCAATTTTTAATAAATTGTTTAATAAGAGAACAGGATTATCCTGATAAAAACAAAGAAGATATGAAAGTCCTGACAAGATGGAGTGACAATATAGCAGAAGGAAAACACAGGACACAAAACTGTATAGAAACCATGTACAGAAAGATTCGTAAAGAAATTATAAGTATACACCAAAAGGAGGAAGCAATGAGAGTAGCGGAGAAAGAGAATGACTCTTCAGACGAAGAGGTAGACAACGAGAATCCCACCAGAATAGCGTATGTAGGTAGAACGAGACCTTCTGATAGACACACACGCCTAGATTACAAGAAAACTTTTCCTCCTCCCGTACCAGAACAGTGTTCTCTTGAACAAGTATTCCAGGCTACCGATAAAGTTCTGAAATTACGAATAGGGTACAGTGAGCTTAGTACCATGCATGAACAAGAACTAGCCCGATCAGCGGTCCGATGGACTAGTGATTCTACCACGTTTTCAGATGAAGTAGTAGCTCAAATGTTTCTGAAACTGCCCCCAGCCGAACAGCGACTGGTGGGTATGTACATGATCCAGCACCTCATTACACTGTACGAGAGTCAGCATTCTGATCCAGGTCCGTTATATAATGTATTGAACGAGTTACTCCTAAACAGATGGAAAGGTCTAGGTACCGATTTAATTAGTGTCATTCTAGAACAGCGCCACAAATACAGAACGTTCCTGACTTCGCATTTTGTTCCTGTTTCACCCCCATTCTACATAGACAGACAGAATCCGTTGCGAGAAGTGCATCCAGTTAAGGGAACGGGGGGTAATCTCGAACGAGTATTTGTTTACACCCCTATAACGAAAATAGAACTACTAGAAATGAAAAAGTTAGTGCCCTGTCACGATAAAGATCCAGCAGGGTTCCACCGAGAATTAAAAGACATGCTCCGTATGGGAGAATACACGTACCCTGATATCATCAAAATGTTAAAGGTCCTGTTGCCTGCGGGCATATATGAAAAACTCAAAGAAAAAGAATGGGAGGTGGGAGAGAAAAAGATTGACTGGACCGCGTTAGAGAACGAAGATAACACACGAGTCCCAGGTACTGGTCTTGGGGATAAAGCCAAAGATTTGCCCGAACTGTTAATACAAGTCTTGCCAAGATTACTAGCTACGAAAAAGGAAGATTGGGATGCCATCTCAGCCTGTAAACAGAAACAAGACGAAGACACTAGTGATTTCTATTCTAGATTTGAGAAATGTTACATTATTAATAGCGGTCTGAAAACAAGTAGTGAGTCGTATCCACATCTTTTTGTTACCAAACTAGTTGAGAATTCTTTTCCACAAGTTAAAAATCGTGTATTGAAAGTCGAGAGTACATGGCAAGCTAATACCCCGTCCCAAATGCTCCAGATGTTACAGTATCACCAGAACAGAATCAGGGAAGAGCAAGAACACGAAAGGAGACGTATGAAAGACACGAAAATGAAAGTACTAGTTGCACAGTCTGTTCCACCAGATAGTCAGAAGAGGGGTACGAATCAGACTAGTCATTCTGCAGTTCCCGTTAAAGGGACATGCAATTACTGTAAACAGCCAGGTCATTATATAAACGAATGTGCAGTTCTGAAACATAACATAGCCACAGGTAAGACGAAAGAGAAACCGCGTCCCCCTAGACAGGAATATGTTCCACAGAATTCGCAACCACCGCAGAACGCACAACAGACAGTTACAGTACCGCAGCCTATAGCTGCCACACAACACGTTACACAACAGATGTACCAGTACGCACAGTCAGATTATCCAGAATATCAGCAGTATTCATGAAACAGCCTAGAGAGGGAGGTTTGCTTGCCTCTCATCGAGGTTCCTGTAGATCAAGAGGGTCCCTATGTACACAGTCAAGTATTAGGGAAAGACAGAAAGTTTCTGATTGATACAGGGGCAAGTAGGACTACCATCAGTCATGACGAGGTTCCAGGGGCTCCACTCTCAGGCTCAAGAAATGTTTCCCTGGGATTTTCGGGAAAGCCTATTGTTAATGAAATATCGAAACCAGTTTCCCTAGAAGTTGGTCCATTGTCCCGAACTACAGACTTGTTACTTACGAAATCCTGTCCTGAAAATTTACTTGGTATTAAAACATTGAAAGAATTAGGAGCGGTCATATGCTGTTCTCCGGAAGGAGTGAGATTGTTTTTACGTGATTTTAAAGGTCATTATGTGTTACGTGATTTTGATCCAAGATTACTGAATGTACCACATTAATGGCGCCCGAACAGCCTTTATGGGCGCAAGGTCCAACTGATGTAGGTTGTATGCACATTACACCATATCGTGTCACTCTGAAACAAGGTGTTGTATTACCACGAATCCGACAGTACAAATTGCCACCCGAGGCTGTAGCAGCCTAATCGAAAATTATTGACGAGCTCATTGCTCAAGGAGTAGTTGTAGAAACTGACTCCAATGTATGTAATTGTCCTATCATTCCGATTCTTAAACGTACTGATCCAAATGCACCCCCAGTTTATCGATTAGTGATTGACCTTCGAGAACTTAATAAATGTATTATACCCCAGTACCCAGTGGTTCCAGATATCTCTTCCCTATTGACTGCCATTGATTCTGAAGCTACGTTCTTTACTGTTATTGATCTCAAGAACGCATTCTTTAGTGTCCCCATTCATCCAGACAGCCAGTTTCTTTTCGGATTCTGTTTAAATGGAAGAAGCTATATATTCACACGTGCTCCACAAGGTTTCACAGAAAGTCCTAGTATTTACAGTCAAGCACTTAAACGACAACTAGACAGTATTCACATGCCAACTGACACTGCCCTGCTCCAGTATGTCGATGATCTATTGATCACAGCCCGTACAGAACGTGACTGCGAACGTGCGTCACTGACAGTCTTGTATTTTCTGGCAGAGATGGGGCACAAGGTGTCCCCTTCCAAACTGCAATTCTGTGTCCAGCAAGTGGTATACCTTGGACACTTGCTGTCCAAGAGGGGTAGACAGTTGACACCAGACCGTATCAAGTTAATAGCACATCTTCCACAGCCCAAGACACAGAAGGAGGTACAAGCTTTTATCGGCCTCACTTCTTACTGCAGACAATGGATTCCTCAGTACGCATATCTAGCCAAACCACTGATACAGTTAACGACGCAGGAGGCAGCCACTTCGACTGTCCTCCCTTGGACCCAGGAACATACACTTGTTTTCAATGAGTTAAAGAAAGCTTTATGTAATGCACCTGTATTAGCGACACCAAACTACAGTAAGCCTTTTACACTTTTTGTCACTGAACGTGATGGTACAGCATTATCTGTTCTCACGCAAGATCAAGCAGGACAACACAAGCCTTGTGCTTATTTTTCTAGCACATTAGATCCAGTAGCCCAGGCTCTGCCTGCGTGCCTCAAGTCAGTTGCAGCCACAGCTCTAGCTATCAGACAAAGTGATTCCATAGTGTTAGGACACTCCCTGACAGTACAAGTTCCACACTCCGTGGAAGTTCTTTTAAACCGAACACAGACTCAGCACTTGACAATTGCACGTTTAACAGGATATGAACTGACACTGTTTCAGCCACATATAGAAATTAGACGCTGCAACATTTTAAATCCTGCTACACTGTTACCCTCGATTACATCAGACCCTGCCACACATGACTGTGTGGAAGTTATTAACACCATGACGAAGCCAAGACAAGACCTGACTGATATTGCATTACCTGATCCCGACCTGACACTTTACGTGGATGGTTCATGTATGAGAACAAGTACAGGAGAGTTAGTAGCCGCGTATGCAGTGACTACTGAAACTGACGTTATAGAAACACATCGTATTGACACCCTGTCTGCTCAAGCAGCAGAGCTCATCGCTCTGACCCAAGCCTGCATACGAGCTAAGAACCTGAAAGTAAACATATATACAGATTCACGTTATGCATTCGGAGTCGTACACAACTTTGGAGTACTCTGGCAGGAAAGAGGTTTCATGACCTCTCATGGAGCCAAGATTCAGCATGGCCCCCTCATTCAAGCTCTGTTAGAAGCAATACATTTGCCGACAGCCATTGCCATTATGAAGTGCAAAGCACATACGAAAGCCACTGACACTATTTCCCAAGGTAACGATCTAGCAGATCGAACAGCCAAGCTTACAGCTCAGACTCCAGACATTCCAGTTAACACGACAAAGACAGATGTTCCAGATCAGACGACTTGTATGACAGTTAAGGACCCTACACGAGATGTGCTAGACATACAGACACATGCTACCCCAGATGAAATCAAGAAATGGTCTGAACAAGGAGGGGTCCAGACAGATCAAGGATGGTTGACGAAGGGAAAAGCCACATGGTTTCTCCCCGACTCTATGGTTCAAGTCATTATTAACACCGCACATAGTCCAGCACATTTAGGAGAGAAAGCCATGTTAGACAGCATCCAGAACATTTGGTTTAACAAGCATTTACGAGCAGCAGCCAAACAGAAAGTACGTACCTGCATGATATGTTGTCAGTTCAATCCAGGTAAAGGTGTCCCGGTGGAACAAGGTGGATTCCATCCTCCTGACCACCCTTTTGAAGTCCTCCAGATGGATTATATTCAGATGGATCGATGTCGAGGTTTCAAGTATGTCCTCGTAGTTGTATGCGCTTTGTCCAGATGGACAGAAGCATATCCAGTCCCAGATTACACTGCCGCGACCACTGCCAGGCAGTTGGTTCGTGAGTTTTTCCCCCGCTATGGTTTGCCCAGGGTCGTGTATTCAGACAACGGCCAGCCATTCTCATCCGAACTTATGAAACAAGTATCCCTTCTGTTAGGGTACCAGTGGAAGTTCCACTGCGTACGACACCCCGAGGCAGCTGGCCTCGTCGAGAGACACAATCAGACTCTGAAAATCCGTATTGCAAAAGTTTGTGCCGAGAAAGGCGTAGATTGGATGGTAGCCCTGCCAGTCGCCCTTTTTTACATGAGAATGGTCGCTCACTCCCGTTCAGGTCTGTCACCTTTCGAGGTTGTATTCGGTCGTCCCCCGAACATGTGGGGTACACCTATGCCACGTAAAATTACCAATGTTGACAGTAATATGCTGACAGATTACCTAGCTTCCTTGATGTCTGCACTACTCTCTTGTCGTTCACAGGTCGCGGCTGCCTTTCCAGACAACACCCAAGTGAAACCGCACGAGGTCATTCCAGGCGACCTCGTTCTTGTTAGGAACTTTGATCGTTCAAGCCCGCTGGAGCCCCGCTGGAAAGAGCCGAAACTTGTTCTGATTACCACAAGGACCGCTGTGAAACTGGAGGGCCGCAAGGGGTGGCTACACTCCAGCCACATCAAGCGTTTTCATGGACTCCGTCCAAAGACTTTTTTCAAGGACTGCCCCGATACTGACTCTAAACTTCCCCTGTTAGAAAAAACTCCGCAGCAGGAGTATAAACTCAAACTGAGGTCTAGAAAGTCAGACAGTTTAATTGTCTAAGTCCCTCTCGGGTGAAGCGGTTAGACAGGTTCCTGACATGTATGAGATAGATCCCCATAGTGAGAGAGTTAGACGAAACTCCAAGAAAATACGTTATTGTAAGAATCTGCGCAGCAGATGTATCGTTACTTTATTGTTTATGTTATTTCTGAGTCTTACGACCACATGCATAAGTTATGTTTTACATGTATTCTTTCCTCCTATTGATTCACATGTACATTTGTCCTCTAATGATACAGTAGAGCACACTTTTAGTGAACTACCCCCTCACGAGTTATCCTATCGACTTGCCATGCGCAACAATACTTTTATACGTATGTTACACTATTCACACCAGACTAGCAATGCCACTAATTGTTGGGTGTGTGGTCGACTCCCCCCTTTCCAGACACCGAAGGGAGTTCTGCCACTCTTTCCCTATCCGTTTTCACACAATGGTTCGTGTGGAGCATGGTTTACGATAACTTCATCCTCAAATGATAAGTCCCTTTTGAATAGAACATGTTTCCCAGACAAGGACGGTCTTTCCCATAGGACAGGGTTAGATCTAGAAAATGAAGTATATGATCTAGGTAATTTCTCCTCGAATTTCATGGTTTTGAATGTTCAGTCCGAGACTACTCCAGATTTGCCTGCTATTACAGTTTTACCAGTGAAAGGCGAATTATGTGTCAGAAAGAATGGTTCAGTACATCTAGGACACAGTGATTGTACTACTGTGGTCGAGTATAGTGACAGTGGGAAGTCTACTTTCAAAGCCTCACGTCATTCGTATTTTGTATGTGGTCAGACCGCATATGTACGTCTGCCCCTAGATTGGGATGGAACATGTTACATTGCCTTCCTACTTCCACCAGTTTTCCTAGCCCCATCCGATTATCACAGAAATACACATCTAGTACACGTCAGACATAGAAGGGAAATCGAGTCCCCAATTGTCGATCAAACTGAAACTGCCTTAGAACAGTATACAGACTTCAATAAAGGTTTCTTTTTCTTCATAGGACCTGTCCAGAATAGTAAGCGAATCCGTAGGTTAACCAGAACCATTGAAGCAGTAGTGATTGAGACTACTTCCGCTCTAGGTAACTTAACAGAAGAACAATCTGCTATGAGATTTGTCGTTCTTCAGAACCGCCTTGTTCTTGACGTCATACTGGCCGATAGGGGCGGAGCTTGTAGAGTCATCGGATCTAGTTGTTGCATTTTCATTCCTAATAACGCACCGTCTGTTTATTCAGCTATAACAAGACTTCATAAAATAGCCCATCAGCTACACCAGAATCCAGGCACCTGGACATGGTCCGGTTGGCTCTGGAGTATAATATCTGCCTGGGGATGGAAAGTACTGTCATTCCTGGGAATAGTTGTAATGATCATATTCAGTTGTTGTCTCTGTTTATAATGTGGCTCTGCGATTTGCGGCTTGTGAGCTACCTCTTGTATTCCAAGTCCTAAGTCCCATTCTCGAAAGATAAGAGCCGAGCAAATGATGCTATATGAACAGATAGATGGTATCATGAATATTGATGTTTCCTGAAGGAAACGTAGGGAACAAGGAGGGAATGAGGAAAATCGAATTTTGCCCTGTCATGTGTCCCTACGTGTTCCCCATTATATGTTAAATGTGCATGATCGATATGCATATTTACCCCTTGCCCGAATAAAGACGCAATTATAGTTGTGTCCAACGTTAGTATGCCAGTTATCCAGTCCTCGTGAAAGCAACGAGTATTAGGCCTATGTTGCCAACGTCTTTTCATTGTGCACGTTAAAGCATTGAGTTGCACCCGTTTCTAGGCCTCACAGGGCCCGGACACCAGATTCAAGTCTCAAGTCTCCTGAAATCATTCCGAGGAGCCATACAGCCCCTCCCGCATCCCTGACCCTTCACTTACTTCCTGCCAAGCAGCGCGGTGCCCGGCCTGGCCTGCCTGCCTGTCTGCCAAGAATATGTTAAGCCTCTAGTTATCTGTTCAGCTCCCCGGCTTCACATTCCTATGCTAACAAACCGCATAAACATCTTCATCTATAGTCTAGTCTTTCTGTCTCCGTGCAAGAGAATTACTGAATTTATATCCATAGAAGATTCATAGCACACGCCATACATGTAGAATATATGCATGCACCAGCCTTAGTGACAAGTAGCCTTTGCTCTGATGACTTTTAGATTCAAGCAACATGTACTCCAAACACAAGATATCAGATATGCTATAGGTACATGTCGTCCTGACATCCCAGACTTTAGTCTCCTCTTCTAGTGCCAGAAGTCAGAGCCCCCAGCTCTCCCCAGTTACACGTCATAGCCCGTTTGCGCGCACCAGTAGGTTAAAGGTTCCAGCTGCCCAGGTAGCCCCCTCCATGTATCCACCCATTTATGACACTTCTGTGACGTTTACATCACATGTCTCCGTGCACGCCCTGTGCACGCCTTCTTTGCACGCCCATATGTTCTTATCTTCCGTTTGTCACTTGTTACGCCTACTGTATTCAATGCAATTATACTGTTTTACTATATATACTGTATGATGTTAATATGACATTAGGCTTTTCTTCCCCCTTGTGTCTGTCCCTTCCTGAGCCTTTGCAGGTGATGGAACCCGATGGTCCATTGGCTCGAGCCATCTGATTAAAGCCCGTATTAACTCAGATACCACGGATTCTGCCTCTTATTTATTGAGCTATCCTTTTCAGTTAATGCATAGAAAAATAGTACCGGTAATTAATTATTTATTTACCACAAGGCTGGCACCTGCTTCCTTCTCTGGAATTGCTTTCTGTTGCAGTGTAATTTTTTTAACAGGAACTTTGTTGTATACTTGTAGCTATTCTCTGAGCCTGCTGTGAGGGTCAGAGCAGGGTCATAGAATAGTTGCAAGTAGGCAACTGAACTCTGAAGGGGCCCCTCAGGGAGCACTAGAGGGAATGGTTACTAATTATAAGATTGAACTTTTGCACCTGCTGAGTGCTTTCAGTTTTGCAAAAATCCAAATATCCAGCAGCATCCACAAAAAGTAATCCTTCCAGGTCAAGATCCAAATCAAAGTGACCAGCACATGAAGAAAGCACTGGGAGGAGCCTGCTGGACAGGAACAGGAAGTTGGAGACTGTGGGGCACTTCCTTCCTCCCACCCCCCCCCCAAAATGGACTCCTTGCAAAAAAAAAAGTGCAGGCAAATGTCAACCTGAGGTGTTATTCTGATAAAAATCATAATTTTCAAGGTTTATGCTGCCTGCGGGTGGATTTCTTGTGCGAAATTGCAAATTTTGCAATCTTGCAATTGCGAGATTGTCGCTGCCCGCCGCATCTACGTGTTCGCAAGTGTTTACTCCCGCGATGCGTGATCACGGGCCTTTATGACGTACTCGCGTTGCCAAACTCTCGCTATGCAAGGTGGCAAGCCGCGATGACATTGACAAACTGCCGCGGGATCCCGCACGAAGATCCAAAATGGCGCAGCACACGCAAACATGGAGAAAAATAACTCTGCAAGCGCTGAATGACGGTAAGTGAACTCTGCGCGACGCAATTTTGTATAGTATTATAGTTGGCAAGTGCGACCAAGCAAAAAATCCGCCTTGCGCGGATTTGCTAATTTTTGGCAAATTCGCGACAGTTTGCGGATTGCGAATTTGCCGAAAATCTGCAAAATCCGCGAGCGGAATGGATTTTACGCCCACGCTTAATCTGTTCAATCGACCTTCATCCACTGTTATGGGGTGGAGATTTGAACATTGCACTGCACAGCACATCAGACCGCTCCAGTGTGCATTTATCATCTCTCCCGCTCCCTCATCTACAGACCCCCGGGACCACGCACACAATTCAGCGAGGACATCGCCGAGTTCATCAGCCCGCACGCCCTCCTCTCCGCTGACTACATCCTCCTCGGGGACCTCAACTTCCACCTGGAGAACAACAACGACCGCAACACCACCACCCTGCTGGACAACCTCGCCAACCTCGGACTCAAGCAACTGTTGACCACCCCCACCCACTACGGCGTACACACACTCGACCCGGTCTTCTCTTCCAGCAAGGACATCGCCTTCAGCCAAGCCACGGGACTCCACTGGACGGACCCCAGCTGCGTCCACTTCAGCTTCAGAAGGACCACGCTCCACCATCACCAACAACAGGTTCCCCGCAGAAGCTGGAACAAGATCACTGCAGACCAGCTCGCTACTTCTCTGAGCAAGAACCCTCCCACCAGCACAACGAACCCCAGCCAAGCGGCCACCAACCTCACGAAATGGATCAGCGACTGCACAGACGACCTCGCCCCTCTGAGGACCCCGCCGAGCAGACACGGCAGCAAGAAAGCCCCATGGTTTAACGACGAACTCAAGAGCTCCAAGAAGAACTGCAGAGCCCTCGAGAAAACCTGGCGCAGAAACCCAACACCGGACAACATGACTGCCCTCAAGCTCGCCACCCGAAAACACCACCAACTGATCCACGCCACCAAGAAAACCGCATTCAAGGAACGACTGGACAACAACGCACACAACAGCAAGGAACTCTTCAACATCGTGAAAGAGCTCTCCAACCCCAACGCCGGAAACAACGACATCACCCCTTCGCAAGACCTCTGCAACTCCCTCGCCTCCTACTTCCACAACAAGATCGCGGACATCCACAACAGCTTCAGCACTCAACCGACGCACGCCACGACCGAACCACCGCCCCCCACCACCACCCTCCGCGCCTGGACCCCAATCAGCACCGAAGACACCATCCGCACGATGAACTCCATCCACTCCGGATCTCCGACAGACCCCTGCCCTCACCACGTCTTCAACAAGGCCGACGCTGTCATTGCACCCCACCTGCGGGACATCATCAACACCTCCTTCGACATCGCCACCTTCCCGGAGAGCTGGAAGCACGCCGAACTCAGCGCTCTACTCAAGAAACCATCAGCCGACCCCACCGACCTCAAGAACTACCGCCCCATCTCGCTGCTCCCGTTTCCGGCAAAAGTCATCGAGAAGACCGTCAACAAGCAACTGGCCGCCTTCCTCGAGACGAACGGTTCCCTCGACCTCTCGCAGTCTGGCTTCCGGCCCAACCACAGCACCGAGACCGCCCTGATCGCAGCTACCGATGACATCCGAGCCCTGCTCGACAACGGAGAAACAGCGGCCCTCATCCTCCTGGACCTCTCCGCGGCCTTCGACACTGTCTGCCACCGTACCCTAGTACAGCGCCTCAGCAACCTCGGAATCCAGGAGAAGGCACTGCAGTGGATCATCTCCTTCCTCGCCGGAAGGACACAGAGAGTCCGCCTCCCCCCGTTCAGATCGGAGGCCACCGAAGTCATCTGCGGCGTTCCTCAAGGCTCCTCGCTCAGCCCAACACTCTTCAACGTCTACATGAGCCCCCTCGCAGCCATCGCACGCCAGCACAACCTCAACATCATCTCCTACGCCGACGACACCCAGCTGATCCTCTCCCTCACCAACGACCCCACCACCGCCAGAGCCAACCTGCACGAAGGGATGACAGACGTAGCCAAATGGATGTCAAACAGCCGCCTGAAACTGAACTCGGACAAGACGGAAGTCCTCATCCTAGGATCCTCCCCCTCCGCCTGGGACGACTCCTGGTGGCCCCCCGCCCTGGGCAGCGCACCCAAACCAACAGACCACGCACGCAACCTGGGCTTCATCCTGGACTCCTCCCTCTCCATGACCAGACAAATCAACGCCGTCTCCTCGTCATGCTTCAACATCCTGCGCATGCTACGCAAGATCTTCCGATGGATCCCCTCCGAGACCAGGAAGACGGTCACCCAGGCCCTCGTCACCAGCCGTCTGGACTACGGCAACTCCCTCTATGCCGGAACCACCGCCAAACTCCAGAAGAGACTCCAGACGATCCAGAACACCTCAGCACGACTCATCCTGGACATCCCCCGCCGCAGCCACATCTCCGGACACCTGAGAGACCTGCACTGGCTCCCGGTCAACAAGAGAATCACCTTCCGGCTCCTCACCCACGCACACAAAGCCCTACACAACCAAGGCCCAGGATACCTCAACAGCCGCCCCAACTTCTACGCCCCCAAACGCCAGCTTCGATCGACCAGCCAAGCCCTCGCCGCCGTCCCCCACATCCGAAGAGCCACCACAGGAGGAAGGTCCTTCTCCTACCTGGCCGCCAAGACTTGGAACTCCCTTCCGACTCACCTCCGCCTGACCCAAGACCACCTCGCCTTCAGGAAGCAGCTCAAGACCTGGCTGTTCGAGCAGTACCGGACCCCCTCCCCCCAGCGCCTTGAGACCCTCCGGGTGAGTAGTGCGCTATATAAATGCTTGTATTGATTGATTGATTGATTTGCAGCACCCTCAGGCTACCGCTGCACTGCTGACACTCATGCAAAATAACTGCCTGGTTGACGCTTGGTGACATACTCACCCTAGTGGATGTGAAGGCACTTGTGTCTCTAGCACACATGGCTCTTGGTCCCATATTGACTTGTGGCTTACTACTCGGTATGTTGCATGCTGGGCTAGATCCGTCAAGCACATGGCGTGCACCCTTTCTGACCACTCCCTGTTGCGCATGTCCCTGCGGGTCCCGCTCACTTCCCAGCGCATGTTTGCGTGGCGCCTGCCTCCCATTGCACTTCGTGATGCCGCTTTTGGGGAGGAACTTTACTCTGTTATCACTGTTTTTTTTAACTAAGGGGTCCATTAGGATGGCGGGCGGATTGCCCCCGCCAGGCTGGCGGTAGCCACCGCCAGCCTGGCGGGGGCAATCCGCCCGCCATCCTTCCCTGTATTCCCCCCGGCCATATTAGAATGGCGGGGGGGACCACGGCGGAGCAAAACACCGCCCGCCACTTTTCCGCCCCGGTCGCATTGCGGCTGGGGCGGAAAATTATGAATATGGTGGCGGTGTCTATGAGACACCGCCAGCCATATTACAATGGCAAGAGTGCAATGCCTTTCCGCAGCGGCAATGCCGCCACGGAAAGGCAGGCGGTGTTCACTCTGGGGGCCCCCTGTGGGCCCCCAGAGTGAAGGCCCAAGGGGGGTGGCACACGGGGGGGTACCTATGGTACCCCCCTGCATTTGCATAATCATAGCGGCAGGCACCGCGCGGTGCCTGCCGCTTTGATTATGAAAATGATACAAAGAATTTTTAGTATTGTGGCGGGCGGAGCAGAGAGCTCCGCCCGCCACAATACTATAAATACAGGATGTGCCCGCCACTGTGGCGGGCACATCCTAATGGTGCGTGCGGGACCCCTGCCCTTAGGGCGGGCGGTCCTGATTTCCGATAGGATGACGGGCGGGTAAAGCCCGCCCGCCATCCTAATGAGCCCCTAAACGTGGGCTCAGTGGAATTATCCTCTGCCCTCTGGGAGACCTTTAAGGTGGTGATCCAGGGGTTATGCATCACTAAACAATCAGGAGTGCTTCTATCCATCCGTGGTAGCCTGGAGCGACGAGAGGCGGAAATCAAATACTCCGCCAAAACTATGTTACAGACCCTTCTGCCACTGTATTGGCAGGAATAAGGTTTAAGCTGACTGAGTACCACACCAAAGCCGAGCGAGAGGTGGCATATCTTGACCATGAGGTGCAGGCCAGTCGATATGGTGAGGGAGATCGCCCTGTTAAACTCCTGGCGAACCTACTTACAAGGCCCTATGCCTCCTCCTACATAGCAGAATTACCAGACAATACTGAATGTAGAACTACGTACCCCAATGAAATTATTGCTCCAAACACGACATTCTACTCTTAATTTTACACCGCCGGGCCGAAACACCTCATGATATCATAGAACAATATTTTGATTCAATCGAGTTACTATGGCTTGGGTCCAGGGCCGGACTGACTACCAGGCATTTTGGTGTGCTTCCGAGCTGGGGGCTAACTTCGTTGATGGGGACCTGCGTGTGTTGAACAAAGTTAATTTTGCTTTTTTTATTTCAAAGGGCACGCAGGTCCCCATCAATGAAATCAGCCCCCACAGCAGAGAAATTAGCCCCCAGCTTTGCAGCACACAAAAATGCCCGGTAGCCAGTCCAGCCCTGCTTGGGTCCAGGCACCTAGAATACCTAGATGAACCATTCACTAGCCGGGGAGATAGCGGGGGTCCTAGCTGGCCTTCCGGGTGATAAAGCACCAGGGACAGATAAGCTTACACCCACGTTTACAAAGAATACGCCTCTATTCTCATACCCCACCTTACCAAAATGTACAGTGATTCTGTCACTGTTGGCCACTTTCCTCCCACGCTCCAAAAGGCGCTACTCACACTCATTCTTAAACCGGACAAAGCACCTGAATTCTGCGACTCATATCTCCCCAGGCATTTGAGTCATTGGAATGGCCTTTCCTTTTCTTGCTGCTTGGCTGCTTGGGTCTCATCCCAGCCTTTATTCATAAAATCAAGATACATTATACCGTGCCCACTGCGCGCATAAAAATAAATGGACAAATCAAGGACCCCATTGCAATCACTAGGGGCACAAGGCATGGCTACCCGCTCTAGCCAATGATATTCGCTATTGCGATGGATCCACTCGCTACCCGACTGCACCAAGAGAAATTGGCCTTGCCATTCCGCAGGGGATTCTTTCCCTGCTTAACAAATCATTGTCCAGAGGTGAAGTGCCTAATAATTTCAAGAATGCCCTGCTTATTCCTTTGTTAAAAAAACCAGGAGCAGACCCACAAAATTTGACTAACTATAGACCCATTTCATTACTCCCTTATCTTTCCAAAATACTGGAAGCTCATGTTGCGAATTGTATGTCTAATTTCATTGAAAGAACAGACTATTTGGAACCTAATCAGGCCGGTTTCCGTCCCGGTCATTCGACGGAATCCGTCATTCTTGCTGTCCAGAATACGCTGCGTTCTATCGCGGATAAAGGCATCCACCAGACCCTTGTGCTCCTTGATTTGTCGGCCGCGTTCGACACGGTTGACTATTCCATTCTGGTCAGCCGTGTCGAACAGGCCGGCCTCAGGGGCCCTGCCTTAAGTTGGATTGCCTCTTTTAGCACTGGACGCACACAGTCTGTTAAGCTTGGTCCTTTTACAGCTCCTAAAACCTCTTCCACATGTGGGGTCCCTCAAGGATCCTCACTCTCACCTTTATTATTTAACCTGTACCTCCGTCCCTTACTTCATTCCTTAAAGAGCTTTAAAGTCACCATATATAATTATGCAGATGATCTTCAACTTGTTTTCCCTCTCAACACCCCAGACTCAGTCACAGAATTTCAGAACACCATGGAGCACTTTCAACGGTGGATGAACCTGAACCACCTCAAACTTAACCCAGCCAAGACCGAATTGATCTTGCCTGGGAAAAGTGAGCTAAGTTGGGGCCCTCAGTTCTGGCCAACAACCATGGGAAAGCCACCTTGCAATTCTTCCTCAGTTAAAAGCTTAGGAGTCACACTCAACGCTGACCTTTCACTCAAGGGTCAAGTTGGAGCTGTTGTCTCCTCTGGCTTTTTTCAACTGCGGAGGATAAAAAAAATTGCCCAATTTCTTACTTACCCCGCCCTCATTCAGGTCATCATAGCCCTTGTTATGTCTCGCCTCGACTTCTCAAATAGTTTATATCTTGGATTACCAGTGGGCCAGCTCAAAAGACTCCAACTAGTCCAAAATCAGGCAGCCAGACTAATTCTTAAACAACCTAAATGGCAATCTATTAGTCCAGGCCTTGAAAAGCTCCACTGGCTGCCAGTAGCGCAAAGAGTCATGTTCAAAACAGGTTGTATTGTCTTTAAAGCCCTACAAAACACTGGCCCCAAGTTTATTCAACATCTTGTCTCTAGGTACAGTCCCTCATTAAATTTACGCTCTGGAAAAAAAGACCTTCTAATTGTACCGTCCTTCAAGAAAAAACGCCTGGGCGGCAGCTGCTTTAACCTCCTGGCAACGGGCCTCTGGAACTCACTCCCACTGTCTCTCAGGCAGAGTCCTAACCTTCTCACATTTAGACATTCTTTCAAGACGTTGCTTTTTAGACAGGCTTACAAGTAGGGTTGCGTTCTTTTTTATTGTGTTATGTTCTCCTCGCTACAGCGCCATGAAGCCCACGGGCGTACGAGCGCTTTACAAATATTATTTAACATAACATAACATAACCAACACCATACACAGCGAGATATCGGCTGCTCGCCTCACAGCTTGGTGACTTCTATAAATGCGGCTTGTTTCCGGTCCAGGGAAGGCATGGCTTGGCAGTTCAGGCTGGACTGTTCCCATGAGGCACAGGGTCAGACTGATTTGCATATAGCCATGTCTGAACTGGGGTGACAGAGTGGGCTAAAGAACGGTGATGGATTAAACCCAGATCTTTTGACTGGGTGTGAGTGTTTGATTGATTCAGATGCCCCGTCCATCACCACCCCCTTTTGTACCGCTTTTGGCCACCATAAGTGTGGCAGGGTATGCTCAGACGTGAGTCCCTTGCTCACTTTGCCACTGGATTCAAGCAAGCCGGGCTGAAGACGGCTGGAATGCCGGAAACCGGTCCTTGGAAGCTTGTTTCAGGTCCAGGGCAGGCATGGCTTGGCAGTTCAGGCTGGACTGTTCCCATGAGGCACAGGGTCAGACTGATTTGCATATAGCCATGTCTGAACTGGGGTGGCAGAGTGGGCTAAAGAACGGTGATGGATTAAACCCAGATCTTTTGACTGGGTGTGAGTGTTTGATTGATTCAGATGCCCCGTCCATCACCACCCCCTTTTGTACCGCTTTTGGCCGCCATAAGTGTGGCAGGGTATGCTCAGACGTGAGTCCCTTGCTCACTTTGCCACTTGATTCAAGCAAGCCGGGCTGAAGATGGCTGGAATGCCAGAAACCGGTCCTCGGAAGCTTGTTTCCGGTCCAGGGAAGGCATGGCTTGGCAGTTCAGGCTGGACTGTTCCCATGAGGCACAGGGTCAGACTGATTTGCATATATCCATGTCTGAACTGGGGTGGCAGAGTGGGCTAAAGAACGATGATGGATTAAACCCAGATCTTTTGACTGGGTGTGAGTGTTTGATTGATTCAGATGCCCCGTCCATCACCACCCCCTTTTGTACCGCTTTTGGCCGCCATAAGTTTGGCAGGGTATGGTCAGACGTGAGTCCCTTGCTCACTTGAAGCTAAGACTCCTGAGGCGGAAGCCGGGAGAGGTAGCATTTGTTATTTGCACTAATTTTTAAAACTTACTTGTTTTAACCTGTAATAACTTGTAAAAGCACTGCGCACTTCAGGGCACGGTAGAGCGGACTTAGCGCTCACGTGACACCTAGCACCGGCTGCCTTTGCCGCTGGACACGCCCACCTTGAGGCCACGCCCATTTCCCGCCCTTTAAAAGCGCTGATACGCTAGCGCTGAGCTGAAGCTAAGACTCCTGAGGCGGAAGCCGGGAGAGGTCGCATTGTTATTTGCACTAATTTTTAAAACTTACTTGTTTTAACCTGTAATAACTTGTAAAAGCACTGCGCACTTCAGGGCACGGTAGAGCGGACTTAGCGCTCACGTGACACCTAGCACCGGCTGCCTTTGCCGCTGGACACACCCACCTTGAGGCCACGCCCATTTCCCGCCCTTTAAAAGCGCTGATACGCTAGCGCTGAGCTGAAGCTAAGACTCCTGAGGCGGAAGCCGGGAGAGGTCGCATTTGTTATTTGCACTAATTTTTAAAAACTTACTTGTTTTAACCTGTAATAACTTGTATAAGCACTGCGCACTTCAGGGCACGGTAGAGCGGACTTAGCGCTCACGTGACACCTAGCACCGGCTGCCTTTGCCGCTGGACACGCCCACCTTGAGGCCACGCCCATTTCCCGCCCTTTAAAAGCGCTGATACGCTAGCGCTGAGCTGAAGCTAAGACTCCTGAGGCGGAAGCCGGGAGAGGTCGCATTTGTTATTTGCACTAATTTTTAAAAACTTACTTGTTTTAACCTGTAATAACTTGTAAAAGCACTGCGCACTTCAGGGCACGGTAGAGCGGACTTAGCGCTCACGTGACACCTAGCACCGGCTGCCTTTGCCGCTGGACACGCCCACCTTGAGGCCACGCCCATTTCCCGCCCTACGGCCCCATAAACATGTGTAACTTTAGAACGCGCAGCGGGCGCGCCGTTTGCGCGCCGAAGGCGCGCCTAAGGCAAGCCCGTCTGCGCCCGTCCGCGACCAGCCGGGACCCGGGGCCACAAATCTTGGCTCTCACTCCATTCAGAGCAGGACCTACAGCTCGGCGGCCTTATACAGCATAGGTAGGAATGCCACTCCTCAGTGCTCCCACATCTTTGCTCCGTTAGAGCTACCCACCCGATGCCCCGGATGTAAACACTCCTTCCGCAGATCCCTGTCAGCCGCAGCAAAAACGTACCGTATGTACGTGCTAAACTGCCGCTCCTTACCTAAACATAGCACACACATCGCCATGCTGCTCGAGGAGCATAAGCCAGACGCAGTTTTCCTGACAGAAACGTGGCTTACTGCTCACTCTGAGCCAGATATAGTCCAAGCCCTACCCGCAGGCTATCATATTCTTAGAGCGGATAGACCGGTAGGGAGAGGCGGAGGTCTGGCGATCATCCTGAAGAACCAGTACCGATGTCGTACCACAGCGGAAACTATCCCTGAATGCGAGAGCATGGCATTCTGCATAGAGTTCAATGCTAACAACACCTTCTCTGGCACCTTGATCTACCGCCCCCCTGAGCCTGTAAAAGTGTTCCACAGGTCTCTTCCAGAGATCATAGCGGAAAGAATTCTTTCTTCCGCTAATCACACGATCTTAGGGGACCTTAATCTCCATTTTAACTCCCCTGCAGACCACATTGCTCAGGAATTATTAGAGGATCTGGAAGCTCTCCAACTGTCCCAATTGGTTGCTGCCCCGACCCATGAAAAGGGCAATTTACTTGACCCCATATTTAGCAATTGCCTGGATCTAACTGTTGAGCAACCCACCCCCCTCCCATGGTCGGACCATTTTCTGGTCCCGTTCACCTGGGTCAAACACAAAACCCCCCAGCTACCTCCCCAAGTCACCTCCAGGAGGAACTGGTCTAAACTCCCATTGGAGTCCTGGCTGCATAACCTAGACGCCACTCGCCCTCCACCTTGCCTAGACCCCAATGTGGCTAACACCTACTACGAAAATTGGATCACCCATTCGCTAGATTCGATCCTCCCGCTTCGTAAATCCTCCTCGAAGAGATTACAGAAATCTGCCCCTTGGTTCTCTGACTCTCTAAGACAACTAAAACGCCTCTGTAGGCAACGAGAGAGAGCCTGGCGTTTAGATTTCCTTCCAGATAAAAAGGCTTCCTACAAAGAGGCGATCAAAGCCTACAAAGAAGGGATCAGAACGGCCCAGGCAAACTACTATTCTGAGAAAATACTAGAAGCAAAATCTAAACCCAGAGAAATTTTCCAGATAATAAAGCACTGTTCCACTGCCAACACGGCACCCCCACCCAACAAAACCCAGGAACAATGCAACGAGCTGGCGGATTTTTTCCACAACAAAGTTACAAAAATTTACTCCACCTTCCCTACTGCAGCTACAATTCCGGAGGCGATCAACCCTCTCCCCACTAAAACACCTCTTCACCCAGACCAGCCCTCCCTTGAGCACTTCCCTCCTCTGGACCTTGATACTTTAAGCAAGGTGGCACGACAAGTCAAATCTGGCTCCCCCTGTGATCCCGCTCCTCCAGAAGTCCTGATGCAGGCAAGCAAAGTCACTCTGCCTGTAATCTTGGATCTCATAAATACTTCCATATCCGCTTGCTCAGTCCCTACAGCTTGGAAGCAGGCCATGGTACGGGCGTTGTTAAAGAAACCCAGCCTAGACCCAGACGACCATTCCAGCTACCGCCCCATCTCACTTCTCCCTTGGGCTAGCAAGGTATTAGAGAAGTACATAAACGCACAGCTGGTCCAGTTCCTGGAGGACCACTCTCTATTACATATATCCCAGACAGGCTTCAGACCAAGGCATGGTACGGAAACCGCCTTGTTAGCTGTCACCGAAGAAACTAGAAGGATACTAGACCAGGGAGGATCAGTGGCAGTGATCCTCCTTGATCTAAGTGCCGCCTTCGATACGGTCAGCTATACCACCTTGCTGGACCGTCTCTATAACATCGGAGTTTCAGGTGACGCTTTAAGGTGGTTTGACTCCTTTCTGTCTGGGAGGTCGTTTAAGATCTTCGACGGTGAGACGGTGTCCTCGAGCAAACCCCTGAGCTGCGGAGTTCCACAGGGCTCCTCCCTGAGCCCTGCATTGTTCAACGTATACATGAGGCCGCTGGCGGGTGTTGTCGAACCATATGGCATTAAAATCGTGTCATATGCCGACGACACCCAGCTTGTGGTCTCGTTGGCCACGAAGAACAACAGGCACTCCTCAGCCGACCTTCTAAAATGCCTAGTGGATGTCAAGGGATGGATGACCAACTCCTCCCTAAAATTAAATGGAGAAAAGACGGAGCTCATGCTCCTAGGCCCTACCTCCCCTGTGTCCTTCATCTCCCTGTGGCCCAGTGCTCTAGGCCCCCCCCCACCCCTAAGGATAGTGTCAAAAGCTTGGGAGTGTGGCTGGACAACAAACTCTCCTTCTCCACTCAGGCCAAAAAACTGTCCGCCACTTGCTTTGGCCTACTGAGAATCTTGAGGAAGGTTCTCCCGCTACTTCCCCTAGAAGCCAAAAAGGTGGCGGTACAAGGTCTCATCCAGTCTCGCCTGGACTCGAACAATGCCCTATATGTGGGGGCACCCGAGATGACCCTCCGAAAATTACAGGTCGTTCAAAATTGTGCAGCACGCACCTTGCTGAAAATCTCTCGCACTCACTCAGCCAGACCCGCTCTAAAAAGTCTCCACTGGCTGCCAGTGAGGCAGAGAGTGACCTTTAAGGCGCTGTGCTTGGCGCACCGCGCCTTCTGGAAAACGGCCCCAGCCATCAACACCAACCTCATCATCCCTTACCACCCTAACAGGAACCTTCGGTCGACGGAGGCGTTCCTCGCTGTTGTTCCCAAAGTAAAGCGAGCCAGGTCTGGGGGTAGGCTGTTCTCTTTGAACACCGCCAAGCTTTGGAATGCTCTCCCCATCTCACTCCGGTCCAACTCAGACCTCCTCTCATTCCGTAAAAACCTAAAGACACTGCTGTTTGCCAAATCTGACTCCCCCTAGCTCCCCTCCAGTCACTTCCTGCTTCTACTCAGCGCTTGGACGCCTACGGGCAGCAATCGCGCTCAACAAGTACCTTTACAATTACAATTACAATTACTTTGCCACTGGATTCAAGCAAGCCGGGCTGAAGACGGCTGGAATGCCAGAAACCGGTCCTCGGAAGCTTGTTTCCGGTCCAGGGAAGGCATGGCTTTGCAGTTCAGGCTGGACTGTTCCCATGAGGCACAGGGTCAGACTGATTTGCATATAGCCATGTCTGAACTGGGGTGGCAGAGTGGGCTAAAGAACGGTGATGGATTAAACCCAGATCTTTTGACTGGGTGTGAGTGTTTGATTGATTCAGATGCCCCGTCCATCACCACCCCCTTTTGTACCGCTTTTGGCCGCCATAAGTGTGGCAGGGTATGCTCAGATGTGAGTCCCTTGCTCACTTTGCCACTGGATTCAAGCAAGCCCGGCTGAAGACGGGTGGAATGCCAGAAACCGGTCCTCGGAAGCTTGTTTCCGGTCCAGGGAAGGCATGGCTTTGCAGTTCAGGCTGGACTGTTCCCATGAGGCACAGGGTCAGACTAATTTGCATATAGCCATATCTGAACTGGGGTGGCAGAGTGGGCTAAAGAACGGTGATGGATTAAACCCAGATCTTTTGACTGGGTGTGAGTGTTTGATTGATTCAGATGCCCCGTACATCACCACCCCCTTTTGTACCGCAGGCTGCATTGAGATAGCCAAAATGGTGGTTCTGCCAAAACTGCTTTATCTGTTTCTGAATATTCCGATACCCCTTACCTCGCAATTTTTTAAGAGGCTATGCTCCAACATGATCACTTTAATATGGGCTGGTCAGCAACCGCGCATCGCCTATTAAACCTTGATGTTACAGTTCTCTCATGGCGGAATAGGGGCTCCAAATTTCAAGCTCTACGCACACTGCGCCCAGGCTAGTTTCCTTCACTTTTGGCTTCACCCAACGCCCTTCCAACCACATGCGGCAGTTAAGGCAGAACTCGCCTGCTCCCGCCATATCAGACAGCATTGTTTCAGCCATATATGGCTCCTAGACACAAAATGAAGACTGTAGAGTGTGTGCGCTGGGCGTGGGAGGGTATCTGCAGGCACACTGGAGACAGCATGCTATATGCACCAGCAATGCAGTCGGCGAATAATCCCTCTTTCCCTCCACTGCAGACTAGTGGAATGGTGCGCTGGGTGGCACCACTAGGTATACGCACTAACACCGACCTTTACCATTTTCTCTCCCCTTGGGCACTACCACCACGTCACTTACACTGGATAACCTACTGTACTATCAAATCAGAGCGACCTGCAGAAGCATCAACAATATATTTCCAGATTCCACATTGTCAAATGCAGCAGTCGAATACATCCAAACCACTCGCTCTCCTTACAAGCTTGTCACCGGGCTGTACGCACTCACCCTTGCAGCCTCCCTTACGGACACTGAGCACGCGCGCTGCACATGGGTGGCAGACCTCACTGTGGGACCATCATCAGAACAGTGGCAATACTGCTGCAAACAGACCAAAAGACTCTCCCCCAATTACTGACTTAGTTTGATACATTTTAAATGTCTTCATAGACTGTATCACACCCGAATGACTCTTCATAGTATGGGACTGGATGCGGATGCAAGATGCGTGTGCTGCTCGGCCCATGACGTAACATTCACACATCTGGCCTGGACATGCTTGCGGATAGTCAACTTCTGGTGGAAGTGTGTGAAAATATTAGCACTATTACCTCCGAAACTATCACACCAGACCCTCTCACATGCCTATTGGGATATGTTAAGGAAGTCCTGCATGCCAGCCGTAGATTGGTCGCAATGCTGCTGTTGCTGGCCAGATGCAGGGTAGTGATCCATTGGGGCCGTAGGCAGGCACCACTGTCCAAAACTTGGCTTGCAGATGCAGCGCACTGCCAGACACACTTGAGCTAATACTGAAACGTAATGCCCCCGGCTAGCAGGCAACATGATATCTGGGCACCCCTCGTAGCACACCTCCACCAATGAGATGATACTGATGAGCACTCCGACACCCATGGGACAGAATCCCAGCCCCTGCGACCCAGTTCTCCAGCACAACCCTCAATAGCATTAGACCGGTAAGTCTAGGAGTGTGCAATTCTGTGACTCGTGTTCATGTCAGCCTTATGGATGTCAACATGCCCAGATAACTGATAAGTTGCCACATATTTCTCTTTGCACCTCTGTTATAAGTACTGTATCAGATGTCAAATGTCAAAATTTACCATTGAATGTGGACACTGTAACGTGCTTCGTCATCAAAAAAGTTATACAAATGAAAAAAAACTTGTACATACAGTTGTCACAGCATACATTGACATTGTTCTTAGTGGTATTGAAAAAGCAAAGTTTAATTAGGTCATAACATACATCAACTAGTAACAGTATCGTCAGGTGAGTATGGATCATGACATATAATAATATCGTCATCGCCGGTGTCAGCGCTACTGTGCGGTACAGGTTGTGACATACATTGACATTTCATTGACGGGTATTGGCATGGTCTTGTGAGCACAGGTTATGAAAACGTTGATATTGCATTTGTTGGTATTGCCGTTGGTGGTCCTGCATATATCATGGTAATCATTGACAGTGTATTCACCCATTCCAACACCATTTGTGAATGTTTGCAAAAACCTTTTTTAACAGCAGGCAGTGGTCCAACTGACCACTGCTTACTCTTATAAAATGAAAAGAAATATTTTAGTTTTACATTTTGAAATGTATCCCATTTTTCTTTAAGGAAAACAGGCTGCATTAAAAAAACAGCATTGCTTTATTTAAAAGCAATCACATAGACATGGTGGTCTGCTTACCCCTGTACACCACCATCCCTGTGGTTTCAGCGATTCCCAATGGGTCTCAAACTGAGACCTATCCAATGAATATTAATGAGGTAGGTCTATTTTCAAACCACTGGGAATTGCAAACAGTGGAAAACACACTTTAGTACTTTACTGTTTGCAATCACCAAGTGACGAATCGTAAAAATTCAGTATTTGGTAATCACAATCAGTAAAGCTAGTACACCTGGCTCACCAAGCACTAGAGCCAGTAGGAGCTCACTGGCCGTGAATCCGGGCCCTTCCCTCTTCACCTGAGGCTGTATTCTGGAGCGTTCTGGCTCTCCCTTGCTGTTGCTGTCTCAGAATGTCCTTTTCGTCCAAGTCTAATATGACTTTTCAAATATGAGACTTTGTTCACGTAAGGCAGAAAGAGAAGGAAATTCTACATTTTCACTCTGCTGCATCATACAGGGAACCGTTCAAGTTGAAATAGTTTGATTACCATTTTTGTCAAAGTTTCTGTTTCAATATTTCTCATCTGAGTTGACTTAGAGTTCATTCCTCTACTGAAATGATGAGAATGAGTGAAAAGAAAGTAGAGTACAATAGTCTGTATGTTACTTTATTGTATGCAGTGTTATCAGTATCTGCATAGCACACATCTGCTGTTGGTGTGTCCTGGCGGTGCTGCAAAATACTGTAGCGAAGGGCTCTCAACTTAAATAATTCATGAAGAATAAGAACAAGAAACCAGAGAATATAACTTTGAAATAAGTGTCAGTGCCAAGAGTCTAGATCCAATTGCTTTCTTTGATTAGAAATGAAAGACACAAATTCCTTTCCAGACTACTCTACAGACACAGCCTTTGTGTAGTGATACTCCCCAAAGAAGGGTTGTCTCTGGCCTGAAGCACTCAAAACAGTAGCACAAAGAGGTGTGAGATTTCTCCACTTGAATGCTATCAACTCAACTAAAAGTTTGATGAAGAAAGACAAAGGCCTGAGCCTCACTTAAAGGATTCACTTCACCCTGGGCAATAGAATCTGCAGTTCCACCACTCAACCATATCAACTACCAAAGGCCAGTGCTTCAGGAGGTTTAATCAGCAGACCCGTGCTAACAAAATATTGACTTGAATATATAAGCAGAGCCCTGTCACCATCCTCAGTGTCTGAATCACCACCCTTCAGCCGACAAGAATGCATTCAATACACTTCTGGTGGCTGGAGAAGCTGTCTTCGCACTCCAGCTCGTGAAATATCAAACTAGAGGCATTCAAAATGGATCCTGCTCTGCTTTGTAATTAATACTGTAGGTGATCTTGAAGATGAACATCAAAAGACATCTGCTTCCACATGTGCAGAATCTCCTTTTCAGTTTTTGAATTATTTACTCAAATATATTTTCTCACATTGCTATGATATTGAGGTTACTGCTTGCTTTGAGCGCAGCCATATGTTCTTGATATTTCTCTGTATATGTGTTCAGCCATTACTTCATGCATCCAATCCCAGACCTGTCTTTGCTGCAGCAGTACTCTAGAGCTAGCCTAGCAGTATAAAGACTGTTCAACTGATTCTAGTGCCTATCGAATGAATGAATTCATGAAAGAAAAAATGTCTTTATTATATGAAAATATTTTTTTTTAATTGCAATTAGAAAGATCATAAAATCACCAATGATATAAATCTTCCATAAAAGCTGCACTTCATTTACGCTTCCTTAAGATGACAATAAACAAGTATAAGAATGTATTGACAATCTTTTGTGGAAAAAAACATAGGCGACACCCTCCTTGACAGATCTACAGCCAACTGAATTAAATGCATTCTTTAAGTAATTCTTCCTCAAATCTAATAAACTAGGGCACTCACAGATGTAATGCTTAATCGACTTGTCCTTTTAATTTCAGAAAGTTCAGGTTTTTTAGGGTAAACAATTATTGTTCAGGACCTCTCAAATTGAACTATAGGTACCAACATTAAACAGATTCTCAGATATTTCACTTTGCATCCTGGGTGCAGGTTGCAGACATGGTGTATACTTGTTTTAGATTAGAATGCAACTCCATTATGTAATGAGAATGTCTATCATTCTGTAGTGTTGACAAGTCAGTTGCCCTAGCGTTACTCCAGAGATGTTGTCTGATTAGCCTCTTTCGTTTCAGATGAGGCAATTTTGTAAGATCTACAAATTAAGACAAATCATTTTTCATGATTACTTTGCTAACAGATGCTGAGTTCAACCCATTAGACTGATCTTGATGATTTGTTATCTCATTGTAAATCACATTTCTCAATGAGTCTTTGTTTGAGATCGCAAAATCACAATAATGGTTTAACATTGCTGAGGATCATTGTGTGGTCAGTGAGATCAGACATAGTTCCAGCCTCAATTTACAATGGGGAATCAATGAACGAATATTCAGTAGAGATCTGAGTTCCTTTATATAAATTTTACCCAAATTAATAATGAATTTTGCAGGGAGTGCTATTGCTCCATATAGTGAGAAAGGACCTAGTTATACTTCATACACCTTTAAAGCTTGACAAATTTCATATCCTCCATGAGCTTTCATACATTTCCTAACTGATGGAGATAATGTGTGAGCCTTTTTTTTAAAAAACGGAGAGATGACTTGTCCATCTTAATTTATTATTGGCCATAAGGCCCAGATAGATGTACATTGAGACATCGATTTTTAATTTAACATGGTTCTGAGCTTTGCTGAAGATCATAACTTTTGATTTGCTGGTATTGACATTTAAGTTGTTTTGAATATTACATTTTTGTACGTTTCATAACTGTGATTGGAGTTCTGATGTGGTCAATGAGAATAGAATAATATCATCAGCATATGCCAAGTAGTTGATTGGTTTACCTCCTCATTTAGGTGTCAATGCCTCAGGGAGACTTAAAAACATTGATATGTCCATGAGATAAAATGAAAAAGAAGAAGCACTAAAATACAGCCCTGTTTAAGTCCATTGACTGTCAGTATTTTCGGTGACAGAATATTTTTTGTCACCTTAAACTGGAGCCAGATGTTATCATGCAGGGATATTTAAAAATGTAGAATGGTGGAATTAATCCCATGATTGTACAATTTCTCCAAGTTTTCCATTTGACTTTGTCGAATGCCGACAAATATTCAACATGCATAAAAGCTAAGATTTCTGTTCAATGTTTTATTTGCCATAACTTTATTGCAACAATATTATTAAGAGTAGAGCATCCCCGTATGAATCCAGATTGCTCTGTGGGGATTACATTAAAAGAAGTTAGTCACTGTAATAAGCTATCACATATACATGTTGTGAAGAGTTTTCCTTCAGCATCCAACAGGGCAATAGGACAATAAATACTTGGGTTCTGCTTCAAACCAATTTTATGTAGGTGTTGTATAATAGCCCCTTAAAAAGGGGGGGGGATATTTCCTAATTTCAATACCTTTGAAAATAAATCATAAAAGTAGCTCACCCCTAACCAGAGGATCAGCTTTGATCATGCCAATGGGTATCCCTTGGGGCCCACAGCTTTCGGCAGGATGACATTTTTTTATTAGTACCACTATTTCCTCTTTGTAAATCCAAAGGTCAATATTGTGATAACATGGTAATTCAAAGATAGTGGGACTACGAAAAGCATACAGATTATCCACATGCACTTTCCATTCCTCATAAGGTATATAGAAATCATTTGCTGCTTTTATTAAATAGATACCCCTGCCAACTAAAGTCCAAAATAACCTCATATTGCAGGTTTTAATAGAGTTGTGCCATTTCTTCTAAGCTGAATCCTGAGATCTCCAGGGGAATTTCTGAACTTCACGTCAGTAACACTTTTTTTCCTCTTCATCACAGTATCTCTCAATATAGTTCTCTGTTTCTTTAGGATTCCTCACAACAGTTTCTGTTGATTTCTTTTTGCTAAAAGTATCAAACAATCTTTATTTTTGGGGCAAAGTTAATGATCTCTTAATTGTGTATGTAGAAATAAAATAAAATTCGAACAGATTCACCCAATCACTACACTAATTGTTAAACTGCTGAGAGAAATACAAGTTTATAAAACTTTGTTTAGTTAATAATCTCAATCTGTGATTAAAACTAGCATTCCACTTAATTTATCTTATGTTGGATGAGTTACTAATACCATCTAGCTACTAATCCTATTACCTCCAAGTTTGATAGTTAAAAAACAACGTTCTCTGTTGTGGATTGTGATTGCTTTCTTTTCTTGGAACTTTATAATAATCTTGACACAAAGAAAAAAGAGCTGCCGTCTTAAAAAGTAAAGTCAAATATATTTTTTGCCTTAGCAGAAAAAATGCTAGGGTTTGCTGGTTGATCTGATAGAAATCTTTCATTCAAAACACAGAATCTTGAATCCAAGAAGAATCCACACCTGTAATAACTTTTTGATTTTGCATTCTCCCATCAAATCCCCACGATGGAGAAAAGAATGTTCTAGACTGATTCAGGAGAGTTGTTATCCAGAGAAGAAGGTGTTAAATAATAATTTAAATTCCCCAGTTATGATTACCATCATTGAGGCTTTCTGGTCAATTATTGATTCCACTACATCTCTCGCTGCTTAGATTTAATTTTTGTTCCTCATTATTGAGGGTGAAAAATACACATTTACTATTATAATTCATTTTTGTCTATTATCATCCAAGACAGTTATTAATAGGCAGTCTGTGTTTCTTAATTACGGAGCTTTTCAAATTTATTATGTTGTGAACTAATGTTGCCAGACCACCCGATGGGCTGCCCATGGGATTCGCGATATGGCAAAATTACTGTGTATTAAAATTCAGTACAATGAAGAGTTTTGTAAGCCAAGCTACATAGAAATAGATTAGTTGATATTCATGTAGATTTTGAATTTAATCCTCCCCACCAAAGTTCAAATACCTTTCAAACACATGCAAGGTTTTACAAAACTCTGTTTATGTATTTCTGCAAAGTATCCACAACCCTTTAAAAAAGTTACAACCTCTCAATGTTAGAAATGGGGTTCCTGGTTGGCTGGGTTATACACCCAGGCCTTGCAGGATCCACTACTCTAGTCAGCTACACACTAAAAGATAACTGGTTCTCACCCTCTGGCAGATTGGCACAGAGCAGTCAGGCTTATCTAAAGACACAATGTGGAAAGTATTTGTTCAACACACACAGAGTAACAGAATGAATACACCACAAAAATACTCCACACAGGTTTAAAAAAATAGATGATTACATTCTGAACAAAATAAGACCAAAACGACAAAAACCCAATGTATACAAGGTTGAAATATTGAATGTTATAGATATAAATTCAGTAACGCATTTAGAAGCAAGTAGCACTATAAAGGTTACATTAGGTCTCACTGGACCAGAGCAAAGTCAAAGTTTGGGCCGACCATGATCGAGCACTGGCTGTCCAGAGGACCATTTCCTGCCCGTAAAAAATGAAATGTGTGGATCTTCTCCATGCAGTGAAGGCAATGCAACAGTTCCGAACACAGGTGGCGGATTCCAGGGGCTGGATTCTGCCCCACTGTCAAAGGGATGTGTTGATCTCACCAAGCTGCAGAGGTGGTGATATGCTGTCCGATGTGTTAATGTGTTTAGCTCTGGAGACAAATCGCTGGTTCCGATGTGATGCACTGATTTCACTTCCACAACTGGGTTGATGCACCAGTTCAGTTACACACAGACAGGAGAAGAGTCAAAATCTATGTTGCAAGTATCAGGGCCACTTCCAGTGAGCCTGGTACAGGAGCAAAGGTCTAGACTATGATATCCCTGAGTCTCCAGCAACAAGAAGCAAAGCAACAAGCACTTGGAGATCTCTTGGAGAGAAGGCAGAGTCCATCTCTCCTTCAGCAGATTCAGAGAACAGCAGGCAGTAGGGCAACACAAGAGAAAAGCAGGCCTTCTAAGTCTGCAGTTCAAAGATGAGTACTTCAGGCAGCACAGCAGCCCTTCTAACAGAGGTTCAGTTCGAGATCCAGAAGTATCTAATTTTAGGGGGTCAAAGACACAGTACTAATGTCCAAAAAGTGCCTTTGATTTGGGGGGGACTTCAAAGCAGTGCTCTGAAGTGCACAAGGATCCCTTTCAACCAGTGGCGGCCTTTAGGGTTCAGAGACACTGAAGTCATTCTGCACCATGTGAGGTAGCCTCAACTAGTCACTTGACATGATCACAGGATCGATATGGCTCAAGATTATGCAAAATACAATTTTCAACATAGGACTGGATTCCTCGCTCTCAGGAAACAAAACTGTGGCCTTTCTATTCCCTTTTTCTTTGCAGGTCCATCTCGTTAAAGCATTTCCAAAGGGGCCTCACAATCCTTTGATGAGCCAGCAGCTGTTCGTGATTTTATACCTGGTATCTCACAATCTGAAATAATTCATTGAATGTTCCTGGCCTACTTGATTTCTATATCCCAACTGATTGGATCTTTTCCCATTTGACAACTTCTGTCCCAGATAGATCTATCTGAAATGTCAGCTTGTATAGTTAACTCTCAGTTACTCAGGTGGTTCTCTATAGTCCTAGAAATGCGGCCCATCTCTATTAACTAATGGTTGCTACATTTCTCACTCCATGGTTGCATTTTCCGTTTTAATTATCTTCTGTTTGGCAGGCTGTAGAGTTGCTGGAACTTTCTAGATACTATGGATCTTAGAGTACTGATGTGGAATGTATTTCTTGGAAAAAGTTGGAGTTGGACCTGGGAAGCTGGAGGAGTAGGCTGGAAGTACTTGGTATGGAATAAAGCATATTTTTCCTACTCATGACTGCCTGGATTTCTACATAACTGGCGATGAATTGAACCTATGGTCTGTACAGGTGCCAGAGGTGAAATACCTCCACCCTTGGACATACAGTGCAAGGATTTGTGTAACTTCTCTATTAAAAATTGAAACCCATGGTAGCCAGTCCCGCATTGATGTCTAAAGAACATTGGATTTGCCTTGGACTCATTAATTGAACTGTAACTTGAGTGAGGCAAAGTTCCTTTACCCGTGACCACTGCGTGGACTCTGCTTGTGCACTTTGTGTGTACATCGTTGGCTTATTCCACCAACAAGAGTGGTAAATTGATTTGAGGCGTGAGTGCTGAATGAACTGTGAACCTACAAAGAAGCTGGTAGGCATAATTTAGGAGATTGTGATTGCTGATTGACCTCCATAACTGCTGCATTGTGTTTATTTTTAAAGTGACGTCCGCATGCTGATTTACTTGATTCTTCTCGTGTCTTTCTCCTTAGGATCCTGACTTCCTCTCCTCTGATATCTCTGCCTGACTTCCTTTCCTATGACATCTATGTTTGCTCAGAGTGACTGGAAACAAAAAACAAACCCTATTTCAGCTGGAGGCACACCTCGGACGACGTTTTAGTGCTTGCCATCTGAATTGTATTGGATAGTCTCCATTCACTTCAATACAGTACGTGAGGAACGTTACTTTAGAAAAGAAAAGCAAGCTCTATATTTCTGCTGCAAGCACACATCGGACAACGTTTTTCACAGCCTTTTTAACTCGATGAGACGTTTCCCATGTATTTCTATACTGTGCAGGGGAAACATTACTTCACCAAGAAGCATTGATTATCTTTCTGGAATTGGAAAACAATTGACTCAGGAGTTCAACTGAACGTTGTGTGGAGCAAGTTTGTGAACGTTCACTTGGGGATATTTCTACAAGGATATCAAATTTGTTATGGTAGTTTATTTTAATAATTTGTTATGTTAATTAATCATTTATTTTGGGAGGCTCCTTGGAATCAATGTTATTTTCTTTGCAGGTTTGGACTCTGTAGTACTTTATTCCATGTCATAATTTCATTGTGCATGCATGATCTCCGTGGGTAGAAATTTGGTAAATCAGGAAATGGTGAACTATATTTAAGGTTGTGTGCCAAGAGGGTTATTATGGCAGACTAAAGTTTAGCTCTGCCACATACTTTCCTTGCTAAGGGCCGCCAGGTCATGTTGCGGATGTAATCCACTCCAGCTCCGGAGCCTTGTACCACTCGGAGACGCATTACCTTGTAATAGTTGTTCCAATATTACCGGATCAGCCCAGGAGAGTCGCAGGAGCAAGTGGAGCGGCTATATTGATGACAACATCACCGAGATCCCCGCAGTAAGGGCAGTTGAAGTTGAGGCAGTGAGATGACTGAGGCGATAAGATGGCGGCGGCAATAGCTCCTGCAGGAGGCGCAAACTGTGCATAAGCCCCACCTGACGTCCACGGCATCTGGGCAGAGAGCAGAGTTGCCGGTGAATTCTCGGCAAGCATGAAACACCGGGAGAACCAATCTCAGCGAGTTATACCTCCGTACGACCCGGCGCTCTCATAATTGCGGAGACGTCCGGTTCACTTGTGACTGACGTCGGAAGAACCTACCCGGCACCTTGAGGAAGCGGAGGTAAGGGGGAACAGTGAGAGCAGTGGAGTATGGCACAGGGGCTCGGGAGGATGACCCCCTGCAGATTACTATGAGGCTAGAGGCCTCGATCTTCGATGGGGGTGAGCCTAGCGGCCTGACTCCAAAATGGCGCCAGCAGGGAGAGAGCCTGAAAGACTTGGGGCCATCGGTCATTGAGATACAGGTGCAGTGACCGATTAAGAGGCTAGTGGAGAGACCCTGACCTCCCACAATCACCAGCAAGAGCGCAGACTGCAGAATAATGATACACAGAGCCACACTCCATGTCTGACTTTAAGATGGCGGACCTGGTTCACAATTAATGCAATGTGCTACTGACTTGGCCTCTACATACCAGATAGACACCATTACGTGCCTCATGTACGCAAAGAAGCCGCACACCGGAGGGGGAGTACATTGCCCCAGCAAAGAGAACTCACTGAGCTGCATATATGCCATCAAAAAGGCATTTTGGTGTTATTGTAAGCTGCTTCTATGATGGCGCCTAAGCATTGGGTGCAGCAAAACAGGCCTCTACGTGGATCGGTCTAAGCTCCCACCGCCCATCTCACACTTCAACCCAGCAGTTAGAAACACCGGATGCTTTCGATGGAACTATGATGACGCCCCCTGGGCAGACCCCAAAACTGTATTTAGCTACTGCGGAGCCCGATCAACCTTGGCCGATGCCCGGTGGAGCTGTCCTATACAGCTATAGAGGAGTCTGGCCCCCTGGCCGTCACCTACCCAGCCAGTCATCTGTCAATGTTTTCCTCGTCTCCCCATTTGTTTCTCCTTCCATCTCCCTCCGCCTTCCTCCGTGATTCTTTGATTGATACTGATGTTACTTCGTAAACCGTAACACGCTGATTCAACCGATTTAGATAACAAAACTGTTTTTACCTACCACGGAGCCCGAGCAACCCTGTCCGATGCCAGTGGAGCTGTCTTATGCAGCTATAGAGGAGTCTGGCCCCTTGGCAGTCACCTACCCAGCCAGTCAGCTGACATTGTTTTTCCTCATCTCCCCATTTGTGTCTCCTTCTCTTCCCCTTCGACGGAACGAAGACGACGCCCCCCTGGGTGGATACCAAAACTGTTTGTGCCCTCCACGGAGACTAAGCAACCTTGGCCGATGTCCGGTGGAGCTGTCCTATGCAGCTATAGAGGAGTCTGGCCCCTTGGCCGTCCCTCCCGCTCCTCCTCCCTTTGTGATTGTTTGATTCAAATTGATGTAACTATGTAGCCTGTAACTCGCTGATTCAACTGATATAACTATGTATCCTGTAACTCATCAATCCTCATGTAAAGCTTTCTGATACCTCCGTGTCTAGCCAGCGCTATATAAAACTTTGCAAACAAATACTCCTGGAGAAACTCCCATACCGTGGAAAGAGTGGAGGAAGGTGTTTATTACTAACATGTTGGAAATAGGTGCCAACAAGTATGGTCCTGTAAGAAGGCAAGGAATTTTTCTCTATCATCTTGGAGTTGAGGGACGACGATTGTACTAAGATCTTCCTGAGATCTCTTTGGCTATGAGGGATGGTCAGCCTAGCAATGTGTATGAAATTACCATGCAAATGTTGGATGCACGCTTTGTGACAAAAGTGAACATTGTATTAGAGAGACACAAGTTTTTCTCTCTAGTGCAAAAGAGGGATGAGGATATTGCGTCATGTGTTGCCACATTGAGGGGTCTCTCCTTTGTTTGTCGTTTTGAAGGTTTGAGTGATTCCCTTATACAGGATAAAATTGTGAGGTGTACAAATAATAAGAGGGTTAAGGAAAACATATTAATTAAGGATCCTACTTTGAAAGAAGCAATACAGATTGCTAAAGGGTTGGAACATACTGATTTGTGGATTAAGGAGATGGATAGTTGTGGTGGGGGTGAGTCATCAAGAGAGCACTTGGCCAAGGTGACAGATGTGTACATGTCAATTGACGAGGTGAAGAAAGTGGAACAGAACAAAAAGCCTCAGTCCTCATATAAATTCAATGACAGATTGCAGCCTCTGCCTACAGTCTCAAGACTAACCCAAGGGTAGTCAAATGCTACCATTGCAGTGCACCTGGCCACATTGCATCGTGCACCAAATGCATGGCTAGAAATGTGATCTGCTGAAATTGTGGAAGGAAGGGGCATTTCACCAAGGTTTGTGGAACTAGAATCCAGTCTACCAAGGTACAGGAGGTAGATGACACCGGTGAAAGTATACAAGAGTTAATATTGGACGTTGAAGAGTTCGGAGCATGTGGGGAATTGGTGAGTAATACGACTTTTCAAGCTAATAGCATTGTCAGGGAGAGTACCGACCAATTGGAAAAACCTCATTGCATTGTGCGATTGGATGAGTGTACTGTGAGGATGTTAGTTGATTCTGGGAGTCTATATATTTTATTATCTAAGTATACTCATTTAAAAAATGGAAAGTGTTGGATCCTCTGTGGAGTGAATCAGATATCAAGGCTGTAGTGTACGGCGGAAAGACTATGGAGATGTTGGGAGTGAAGTGGATGTGATGAGCTTTAATGGCAAAAAGATATTTGGTCAAGTATACATGAAAAAACAAGGTTCTGATCTCCAGGGTTGGGGGCACCTGAAAGACCTCAATATGAGCCTGAATCCCAATGCTGTGAGACATGTTATCGCTGTGGGAGTGCATAATGTTGAAAATAAAGATGATGTTTTGAAAGACTACAGTGTGGAGATAATGCAAAATACCCTGAAGTGTTTACTGACAGGTTGGGGAGACTTAAAGATTTTTCTCACTGAATCATACTGAAAAATAATGTTTTCCCAGTTTAACAGAGAGTTCTGCCATTTGGATTAGGGCCTGTCTCATCGGTGTTGCAAAGGATCATGCAGCAGATATTTGGGAGACTTAAAAGAAGTCCTTTGTTTCCAGGATGGTGTGCTTATTGTGGGGAAGAATGGAGCAGAACATGATGAATTGATGGATGAAGTGTTTATAGCGTTGGGCAAGTCATGGATTGACAATAATGAAGGAAAAATGCCAGGTGAGGAGGGATCTGGTCACAGATTTGGGACATGAGAAATCCAAAGAGGGAATTAAGCCAAAGACGAGTATTATTTCAGCAGTGGAAAAGGCCCTACTCCACTTAGAAAGGAGCAATTGAAGAATGTTCTTGAGTTGGCAGAATATTGCTCAAACTTTGTGCCTGGGCTCACTGAGATTGTGGAACCTTTAGGGCTGTTAATGAAGAAAGGTGCACTATTTTAGTGGAATGAGTAGTGTGATGAAGCATTTAACAAAGTGAAAGAAGGCATTCTTCATGCGCCTACACTGGTCACTTTGATGTTATGGCTAAGACATACATTATATCTGATGCAAGCAGTGTGGGGACTGGAGCAGCTCTCACTCAAGTGATGGATGGTCAAGATAGGATCATTGGGTTTGCCTCCAGGCAACTTCAGAATGCAGAGGTTTCTTAATCAGTCATTAAGTGAGAAGCTCTGGCATGTTGCTCGGGGATAAAACATTTTAGATACTTTGTTTGTGAATTACCTTTCAAATTCCGCACTGACCACAAGCCGCCTATTTATTTGTTTAAAGGGCGGAAGGGCTTACAAGGAAATGTAACAAAAAGGATTTTGAGGTGGAGGTTATCTGTGTTGGAGTACAATTTGGAAATGGAGCATGTTACTCGTTTGAGGAATGTGATTGCTGATTGTTTGTCAAGGATGCCGGTGGATAAATTGGACCTAGAGATAGATGGAGAGGTCAAAATGGTAAGAGGTGGGGGTGAAGAAGTGGCCCTTGAGAAGATGGAATGGGAGGCGGCCATGTTAGAGGATAATATATTGAAACAGGTAGTCAAGTGTGTGTGTCAGAAGGTTGGAAGAAGGATCAAGTTCAGGTTCAGAGAATATCACCATATGGAGGGAGAATTGAGTGTGTGTGATGACAAACTATTGAGGAGGAATCAGTTCATACCACCTTAGAAACTCAGAAAGAAAATAATCAATGTTGTGCATGAGGGCATCCCGGGTCAAAATATGACCATAAGGTGTGTTTGCCAGTCGTTTTGGTGGCCTGGAATGGCCAAGGAGGTGGAAAGTGTGGTGAAGAAGTACTATATGTGTGCCAACAGTGATAGAACTAGAATTGTGAGACAACCTCCTCTGAGTTGTGTGGTCCTGCCTAAAAAGCCTTCGGAGGGAGTAGCAATTGATTTTTTAGGGCCGATATTTAAACTTGGGTTATGGCGCAAGTACAAAATGGTTCTGGGGGACTACCATTCAAAGTGGTTCGTTTTTTAGACTACTGATTTTATTAATACAGAGGAAGATCTAGGATTTTTGGAGAGGGTATTCATGAACGAAGGTATGCCTAAAACCCTAGTGCCATACAATGGAGTGCAGTTAGTGTCCGTGAGAATGAAGGAGTTTTTGTGTAGAATGTGAGTTAAACATCAAAGGTAGCTTCTAGCAAATGGGTTGGTGGAGAGAGTTAATCGCCTAATTATGGAGATCATTTCTTTGCCAAATGGTTTGTCTTGGTGTGATGAATTGAAGAAATTGGGTTGGTCTTATAGGGTGACTCCCAATTCAGTGACTCGAGTGTCACTGTTTATCTCTCTCAAAGGGAGTGAGCCTGGCCTAAAAGAGGTTCCAGGCTCGTTGAGAAACAAAGATTGTATATGGGTGGATCACACTGCTGTGGAGAGTGATGTGGCTGAGAAACAACATCTGGTCAAGGAATAGGCAACACTAAGATAGGTGTTAAGGCACCTGATATAATGGAAGGTGACTGGGTGGTGGTCAGACGAGGTAGTTTTGTCACTAAGGGTGAGAGCAAATTTTCTAAACCAATGCAAGTAAGAGGAGTAAGGAAAGCTTTTCTAACTTTTGCGGTTGATTCTGTGTGGAGTGTGGGGAGTGTGTGCAAATGTCCTCAACCAGTTCTGGATAATGGGTGTAATAGGTGATGTTTGGACCTGGACATCCCATTGCAGCGGAAGCATTGTGGAAGTGGACAAGATCATTGCCTTTGAGGATGCCTTATTTCGCAATCCATATTAGACAGTAACTGAATGTGTATGTGCTGCTTGCTTCAGCAGAAAGCTGCTGGGTACATTTTCTCCAAAGGTTGGGCCTAACTGTACTAATGGATATATTGTTTATACTCCTGCATACCTTTCCCATGAGACGGAGCCTGCTCCCACTGGCTCAGCTGCAAGCAAGCAGAATGACCTTTCCAGAGATAGTGTGTCATTGGGCGCTAAGGTCCAGACACATGATCGCCGGCTTGACGTGGTAGAGGTACGTGTGTTCCTGAAATTCCAGGGAGTAAAGGCCACACTGCACAATTTGGGTCTTAAGTATGAAATGCTGTATCCGGCAAGGTTAAAAGTTGACTCCGGGGGCAGGTCTAGAATCTTTGACACACCCGGTGAGGCCCAGGAATTTTGCCGAACACATAAGGCGCAGACCACACAGAACGTTGCAGAAGGCCCACTTACTTCCCCACCACACAGCGGCTCGGACGCTAGTGCAGAACTCTTTTCAAGCTCAGGGCATGGTTGACTAGTCTAGAATGTCGGATTGCTTTCATTGTTTAGTCCGGGGATTTGGAACTGTTTAATGCTTCTGCTTTTTAAATGAAACATCAGTTGGCTTGGCTGTTTGCGAGCTGCCCCCCTCCCCGGGTGTATCCCGTGTGTTTGGGTTTACTGCATTTTCTGAGGTCCATTCCTTGGCCCTCGTTGGGTTGCCTGATGCTTGGGTGAGGAACTTCAATTGGGGTTGGCCACCTTCGGGAGGGTCGGTGGCTGGGTGGTGGGAGGGGGTTTTGGGGTTGTTCCACATCTCGTTATTGTTCTTATTCACACTTTATGCTCACATTGCTTCTTGTAATGACGTGGCACACACATCCTGACAGACAGCGATCTCTACATTGGCTGAATGGCACAGCTGGGTAATGTACAGGGTCCCTCGGCCATCGCCCTCATGTCCTGGAACGTTAGAGGTCTTAATAATACATGAAAGAAGAGACAGGTTATCCATTACCTCATTAGACAAAGGGTGGATATAGCGTACCTGCTGTAAACTCACCACCCCTCCAATGACTCTGCGCTTTTTGGCTCCAGCTGGGGCGTGCACAGATTTTTTGCTAAATACAGCAATTATGCTAGGGGCACGGCCATTTTGATCCACAAGACTCCCCTTTACACCCCTTGACATTAACCGAGATCCCGAGGGTAGATATGTATTAGTTACAGGGAATCTCCATGGCTGCAAAATTACCTTGGCGAATGATTATGCCCCCAATTTTGATGACCATGAATTCTTCAGTGGTTTGAATGCACGACTCATAACTCACGACCCCCAGGCTATTCTGTTGGGAGGTGACCTTAATCTGTTAATACACCCGGTCCTTGACAGCACCTCTAAAGTGCCAAACACCAAGCCCGGGCTTGGCGTGCCCTGAGAGACCTCTGCGAGCAGCATGCATTACTCTATATTGGGCAACGGCAGGACCCCACTCTCATTAAGTATACACATCACTCAGGCCCACATGGAACCTGGTCTAGGATAGACTATTGGCTGATCTCTCCTTTGATAGTAGACTGGTTTCGCTCTCACATCACGCTCCTGTGCACATACTCTGACCACTCAACCATAGTTCTGCATTTACAGTTTCCTCGGCCGGAGGGTTACGAGAGGCAATGGCGATTCCCTGGTAGAGCTTTGCTGCACGATCTGTTTAAGGTTGAAATCCAAAAAGCAATAGAAGATTACTTTGAGCTTAACACAGGCTCTGAGGACACCGTTGGGGTGCTGTGGAAGGGTTTCAAGGCAGTCATACGGGGAGTTTGCATCTCCAAATAGGGAGGGGAACTTACAGATCTCAGACAAACTTTGACTTGACTTGAACGTGACATTGCCGCATTAAGTAAGTAATTTTATTTAGCATAGTTACTTAAAACCATTGCAATATAAAACAGATTAAAAGAGAACATTTTTTGTATTCTTATTTTTAAAACTACATGATCAATAAAAACTGGTGTGACACAGTCGCAGTTCCTCGATTTAATTAGGCACAGAATGTCTGATAATTTTTAAATAAAATTTGATTCAGACTTTGTGTTTATAAAATGTTTTTGATTTCCCGGTGTTTTCATCAAGTCAGCAGTGACAGTGGGAGGTGCAATGCTTAGTCAGCTGTATCGAAACCCTTGGAGATTAGTTTTTTGGCATCTTATTTTCCACTGCCTTCATAAATTTTACAAAACTGCAGTTCAACTGAGGATCCTGGGATGAAAAACAGGCAAGGACTGCATTCCTTCGTGTGCGTATCTCTCGTCGATTGAATTGGTGTTTCAGCAGATGTTTCTGTTCGTCCAGCAGTTTCTCACAGGAGCATAACAAGTGCAGCATGTCCTCTTGCGCTAAGCCGCATAGCCGACAGACGGAGCCAGCTTTGGTTTTGAGCCAGTGTGGAAAGTTTTCAATACAAGGTAGCAAGCCCAGCCTATACTTTAAGAAGCACATTTTAACGGATTTGGCGTAACCCACTCCGAAGTAACTCTGTGGCGCTTTCATTGTGTAAGAGTTCAGGGTCATCCAGCCGTGTGTTCTTTTAGAGAGGGCTGCCTCATCTTGAACCCACGATAATTGTGTGATCGATTTCTTGACCAGATTTTTGAGTGTTGTGTGGCTTACTGGGGTATCCCAAAGCTGCTTTAAACCCGTATTTACCAGACTACCCATGAGGAACTTGGTGCTGGTGAGGATGGGTGTTGCTCCAGCTCTGTCCAAAGATGCTAGTTTAATGTTCCTTCTTTGGATTTCCTCACTTTGTCCCAGGCTGAGATATAGGCCCCCTGTCTTGCGAGGAACTGTTGTTGGATGCCAAATTCTAGCCTGATTTGGGCCGGTGAGGTTCTCTTAGGCAGGCTGAAAATAATTCTGTAGGGAGCTGTAATTGTATTATCGAGGATCTTGGCGTCCCTACCTCTAAGTACCTCACTCCCATAGGTGATTGTTGGGAGGAGTTTGGCACGGATTACTTGTACTAGTGGTAAAAGAGAGAGACCAGAAAGTTTGCTGTTAAGTGTTTTCAGTGAAATTGCCAAAGATATCCCTTTTCCTCGTATGCTCGTTCTCTGAGTGGAGAACTGCCCGTTGTTATCGAACTTTACTCCTAAATATTTGTATGATGACGTGTCTCCGATTCTTGTCTTGTTCCAAAACCATGATATTGGTTTTCTATTGTTCTTGCTGCTTGTCATCGTCTGGGTTTTCTCCAGATTTATTGACAACTCATTTGCATTTGAGTAGCTATATGTTGCGTTCAGGAGATGTTGAAGCCCTACCTTTGTGTGACTTATTAAGACTATATCATCAGCATATAGTAGGCAGGATAGTTGGAGCCGTCCTAGCTTCGGAGCTTGGGAGTTACAGCTGTTTAAAGTTGGTACTAGGTCGCCTAGGAACAGGTTAAATAGGGTGGGGGCCAGGACACAGCCTTGTGTCAGGCCTTTGTTGGTATGTATACGCCTGGACAGCACTGATCCATCACCCACCATTATCTGAACCCAGGTCTCTGTGTGAAGGTTGATAAGCAAGTCCAGCAGAGGTCTTGATGTTCCCCAACCGTTCAGTTTAGACCATAAAATGTTCTGATTTATGTGATCAAAGGCAGCCTTGTAGTCTATAAAGCAGAAATGGATGGGCATTTTATTCGATTCTGCCTTGTCTATGAGCATGCCCATGGTCAAAATGTTGGTCATTGGGCCTACTGATTTGGCAAAGCCTGTCTGGTTGACCGGGATTATGGATCTCTCTGTAGCCCATGCCAACAGCTCATCCAGGAGAATGCCTGCGAAATACTTTGCCTCATTATCAATTAAGGCCACCAATCGATAGTTTTGAGGGGAGGCCTTATCTCCTGCCTTATGAACTGGAGAAATGATGGAGCCCTTCCAGGAGCTAGGTAAGATGTTGAAATGTCTTATCTCAAGAAAAAGGGGTTCGAAAGCTGCTGCCCAACCCTTCGCATCTTGTTTGTAAAGGATTGGCGGGATTCCATTCGGTCCTGGAGCTCCCTCACTTCTTCCTTTCTTAATTTGGCGCTGGATGGAATTTTTTAATTTGGCAGATCATCATTTAGAGTCGAGTTCTGGCCGTCTAGAAGTCTGATGTCACTGTTAGCTGAAGGTTTTTTGCAAATGACTGGCTCGCGATCCGATATTGACACTTGATTGTTTCCCGTTACCTGATTAAAGTGGGTTCTGAGGTAATTAGCCCATATCTCTTCAGTAATGTTGGAAGAAACCCCGTGGTGCGTGGGTCTTATAAGCGAGTTTATGGATTTCCAGAACCTTGCCCCATCGTTTCGTTTAATGTCAGAGTGAAGTCTTGCCCATAGGTTATCCTCCATGGATTTGTTAGCTTCCCATCTTAGTTTCTTCAATGTTGATTTTAATTTACGTAGATGGTCATGCTTAAGCATGGGCGGATTTTGCGAATTGGCAATCCGCGAAATTGCGTATTTACGGATTCGCAATCCGCAAAATCCGCAAACTCTCGCGAATTTTGCGGATTCCTTTTTTTTGTGTTCGCAAGTGTTTCTGCCATTTCGCAAGGGTTTTTTACCAGTTCGCAAACGCAAACTTACTTGTCGGGTAGCAACGGTCGCGACCATGTTGTTTCTACATCCGGTTCATCACAGCACCCTCTGTTTCACCACTGCCACCCTCTGTTTCACCACTGCCACCCTCTGGATCACGCATGCCACCCTCTGGCTCACCCATGCCACCCTCTAGTTCATCACTGTAGATTATGGGGGGGAAAAGCACACCTGCCCTGCCTCAACTGACATGAATGAATTAGGGGCTGATTAATGTGTCACTGAATTTGAACTTCCAGGCTGGCACCTGCTTCCTTATCTGTAATTGCTTTCTGTTGCAGTGTAATTTTTTTAACAGGACCTTTGTTGTATACTTGTAGCTATTCTCTGAGCCTGCTGTGCGGGTCAGAGCAGGGTCATAGAATAGTTGCAAGTAGGTAACTGAACTCTGAAGGGGCCCCTCAGGAAGCACTACAGGGAATGGTTACTAATGATAAGATTGAACTTTTGCACCTGCTTAGTGCTTTCAGTTTTGCAAAAATCCAAATATCCAGCAGCATCCACAAAAAGTAATCCTTCCAGGTCAAGATCCAAATCAAAGTGACCAGCACATGAAGAAAGCACTGGGAGGAGCCTGCTGGACAGGAACAGGAAGTTGGAGACTGTGGGTCACTTCCTTCCTCCCACCCCCCCCCCAAAATGGACTCCTTGCAAAAAAAAAAAGTGCAGGCAAATGTCAACCTTAGGAGTTATTCTGACAAAAATCATAATTTTCAAGGTTTATGCTGCCTGCTGGTGGATTTCTTGTGCGAAATTGCAAATTTTGCAATCTCGCAATTGCGAGATTGTCGCTGCCCGCCGCATCTACGTGTTCGCAAGTGTTTACTCCCGCGATGCGTGATCTCGGGCTTTTATGACGTACTCGCGTTGCCAAACTCTCGCTGTGCAAGGTGGCAAGCCGCGATGACGTCGACAAACTCCCTCGGGATCCCGCAGCAAGATCCAAAATGGCGCAGCACACGCAAACATGGAGAAAAACAACTCTGAAAACGCTGAATGACGGTAAGTGAACGCTGCGCGCCGTAAAATTGTATAGTATTCTAGTTGGCAAGTGCGACCAAGCAAAAAATCCGCTTCGCACGGATTTGCGGATTTTCGGCAAATTCGCGAGAGTTCGCGGATTGCGAATTTGCCAAAAATCCGCAAAATCCGCGAGCGGAACGGATTTTATGCCCATGCTTAGTCATGCTTCACTATGTCCCTGGGTTTCTGTTGAAGCTCTCTCATTGTACAGTAAATTGTTGTTTTTATGCCTTTGATTTTTTCTTTGTACTCTTGAGTAAATTTGCACGCTCTGTCGTAGCTTGATTTTGCGTGTGGCTTAGATCTTGTGGCGTAAGTAGACATAGAGTTTGTGAATTCTTCCCATTTAGCAGTTTCACTTGATCCAGTACGAGCCCCAAAATGCTGTTTTGCCCTTTCAACCAGAGTTTCATCTGTTGCTACTGAGTATTTAATTTTTTTGAAGTTGATGGTGAGGGCCGACTCTTTTGGTTCATTCGGTAGCTCGAGTTTGGGCTTCACGGTTTCAAGGGTAGTTTCTTGAGGACAATGGTCACTATCTCCACTGCTGCCTATCCGAAAAGAGCTTATATATTGCAATAATGGTAGTGAAATGAAAGTATAGTCTATTATACTGCTTGTTCTTGTTGAGTGAAATGTTAAGGCCGGAGGGTTATCTCCGAAGGTCCTTCCATTAAGGGCCCTGATGTTGAAGTATTCCAATTCCTCTCGAGTGTTATTGCCTAGTTTTGTTTGTTTTGATATTAGCGGCGTCCCTTGTAGTGGGATGTCCCAAATTAAGTTTTGGGTTAGGATCTCATCTTCTTGCGAGCTGCCCATGAGGTTGAGGTTGAAGTCACCAGTGAGCATGATGTTAGTTGTAGGTCTTTCCCTTATGCATTCCTCCATGTAATTGCATAGATCTTTAGCTGCTTTTGTTTTCTTTTTCGGATGAACATAAGCGTTGATTGGAGTGAAGTCGCTATCAGCGTTACCGTTTTTTGGTTGCGCCAAGGGAAAGTTTACTGCCAGCGTGGCTGTAGAAGATGGCCCAACTGTTTTTACCGTCAGGATGCTTGAAGTTGATACATAGGTTACTAGACCACCTTGAAGGTGCCCGTAATTGGCTGTCTTTTTTTGCGCCAGTGTAGAAGCGCAGGTATCCCTGAAGGTGCGGGGGATCTGCAAGCCATGTCTCCTGTAGTGCCACGACGTTGAAAGTTCTAATATAGTCCATAAACTCTGGGTCAGATATTTTTGAGGCTAAGCCGTTGATGTTCCATGAGCATATTTGTAATAGGTCATGATTGCGGTCTCTTGACTTAGGGCCGGTTTGTCATTTGCTGTTGTTTAAAGTTCTGGCCATCCATCAGACGATCCATTTGGTGGTGATTTTTCGTCACTGGTCCATCGAGAGATGCTGTTATGTTAGACATTGTTTGTTCCACCTGGCCCTGCCGCTCCTCTTAGAACAGTAGTTCTGGGGCTTTTTACATTAGCTAGATCTGCCACCTTTTCCACCGGGATTAATATTTCTGGGTAGCCTGGCTTTTTGTATGATTTTATGGTTATCCCCCATTTTTTAAAGGTCTCTGCTTTGGCTTGTATATTCTGAGCGATTGTCATAGTTGCCCAAGTTGCTTTCGTTTTTTCACTACCTGTAGCATTGTCTACAAATTCTATGGATACCAGGTCAGAGCTTTTCACTTCTGCCAAAGAGGGGATGTAGGATAGCAGCCGTAGGATATTGCCTCTGTTGAGCATGCCGTGCCTTCCTTGCAAGATGTAGTCCGGGTGGAACCATGTGGCGCCTGTTACATTGCTTTGTTCGTTTGTGAACCCACTCTCTATATTAAGTTGACTTGATGGCATATGCTCTACTAATCGTGTTACAGTTAATTTAGCCTGGTTAGTATTAACTGCAGTGACTCTTAATTCTCGGCCAAATATTTGCTGATTTGGTGCATTGCAGCTTAGCTGGTTGGTAGTTTTTACCGGGCCAAGGGGGGTGGCGCGTTGGGTCGGCAGTCACTGTGGTTGTTGTATCCTCTTCTGTCTGTGCAGACTGAATCGCTTGGGTGATTGTGGATATTTGAATGTCGGTCGACCCTTTTCCCTTCCATGCTTTTTTTGTTCCCGGATTGTTCACAGGCCTTTTGCCCGGAGTAGGTTCTTGCTCTGTTATTTGAGGAGAATTAGTGCCAGGCGTCCTGCTACTTTTTGGCGGCCGTTTCGGGTCGGATTCAAGAGTTACTTTACTGGCCCCGCAAGGTTGGGGGCGTGAGTCATCTGATCCTGCATCGGAAGCTTCTTGTGTAGTATGTCCGAGTGTTTCCAATTTTTTGTTTTTTTGCCCCTTTCCGCTAGTTGGTTGAGTTGGGGCTATTACCTTGGCAGGAGTCTCAAGTGTGCTAGTACCACCCTCGGCCTCTGATATACAAGTGCCATCCTCAGATTGAACTGTGCTTTGTTCTGTAGCTGGAATGTTCCCAAAGAGGTGCATAAAGGCCTCGCGATTTGATTGTATTTTATGTTTTCTACCTTTACGTTTTTTTGCTCTTCTTTGTTTAGCATTCATTTTGTATATCCTTTTTCTTCTTCCGAGTTTTCAGAGAGTAGTTGGTCTGATGTTCCAGTTATGCTAGCCTCTATGTTTTTGGGTATGTTGGATGGAGGGGCTCTTGTTTTGGGGTTTCCTTGTTCGTTGATTCCCAGCCGTTCCTTGTTCCTTGGATTGTCCAGCTTTTCTTCGAAGATGCCGCTGCAGGGGTTAGTTTGTTGACGCTGGGCAGACCTTTTGAGCGGTTTGCACAGGTCACTCAGTATTGTTGGGAGAGTCGACAGTTTATCGATGATTGGGCCGCATCCACATCCGCCTTTGTTGTTCCCGGATGCGTCTTGCGGCTTTTCCAGCTTGTTTTGAAGAAGCGTGTTTAGGGTGCCCAGCTTCCCATCAATAGCGACCACGAATACAGCCAGTGTATCCAGTAGCGTTAATTGGGTGTCCATTTTGTCCGAATGATAGTTGAGAGCTTCGACCAGGAGTTGTATTGTTTTGAGCAGACTAGGCCAGGCGCTTTCGTGCTTTGTGTGATTTGGGGGTTCTGCTTCTTTTCCTGAGGTTGTGGATCGTTTTTGGCATCTCTCTGACGCCCCTGCGCCCTCTGCTGGTTGTTCGTGTGAGCCATCACAAATTTGTGGGTTTGCGCTTATCTCACTGCTGCTTTTATCTTGGGAATATGCAGCAAGAAGATCTTCCCACTCTTCCTTTCCCAGGTATGAGGATATTTCTATCACTTCTGACGGGGAAGTTGACGGCCTGTCTGTATTGGCTAATACCCTCCCAGGCCTCGATGGTCTGTTGTGGTCAATCTCTTGTGTGGTTTGAGTTGGACCTAAGGCTCCCAGGGTTGAGTCATTCTCTTTCCAATGCTCCTTTTCGGCACTTACGTTTGTCTCCTTGACGTTCCTGAGGTACTTTGTAGCCTCTTGGCTTTTCAGGTCGTGGTTCGTTGGTGCGTTGATTTTGCAGCGCATGTTGGTTGGGTTTTCCTCACAAGGTATGTCGTTAGCAGTATTGCCGGGGTCTGTGTAACTCTTATAAAGTTTATCAGCAGACAGGTTTTTCGCGTTGTATTCCCTGTGTACTTGAATAAGATTTGTTTCTAAGACAAATTTCATTCCAGGCTTTATCCCAGTGGTTGTGAGGTCCTTGGTAATACAGCTTTTGTCGCCTTGAGGGGTAGATGTCACTTGTGATGACCTACTAGCTGTTGGGCTAGGGCTTCCCTTACAGTTGTTGTCTGTCAATGAGCCAGTATACTGTACAGGCTGAGGGAGCTGGGATGGTTCGATAGGTTGCTGTAAGCCTGAAGATTCATTGATATTCGAGAGTAAGGTGTCCCCCGCATTTTTTAAGAAGCAGAACTTTGTATAGTTTTTTGGCTGGAGCATAGGGTAGCAGGTTTTTGATTTGCAGCTCTTTTCTGCTTTTATTGTTTGCTCGCTTCTTGGGCTGTTGGAGTCAGATTTATCAGTTGCTGTTATATCGATTAATGAGCATTCGCTCTGTGTTGTCTGCCTGGTTTTGGTCGGTGGTTCCTCTGTAGTCACATCGAGTGCTTTCGACGTTCGTTTGCGTTTTTTTGTGGCTCCTTTGCCCATTGCGCAGCCACGGACGCGCCCTGATCTCATGCTGCTCGGGCGGTCTTCCGGCCGACAGTTAGCGGCAAGTGGCGACCAGTAGCAACAAGTGCCGACCAATAGCGTCCAGTAGATAACAACAGCGGCAGAAGGGCAGTAGATGGACAAATGCGCAATAGGGCAGGGGGGGGCAGGTTCCAGTTACACCTACGGTGCGCAGCCTGGGCTCCCTCCTCAGCTATGTGCTTCTCCCCCCCCTGACGGGTCCACACTTCGCAGCCCCCTCTACAAAAGCGCTGCCAGAGTGCTACGGCTTACCTTCAGACTGTCGGCAGCCGGGTAGGGGTTGCACAGGAGTCACCGGACTCCCTCCTTGTTCCTTGTTCCTTGAGCAGAGCCAGTCGTCAGTCGTCACCCATGAGCAATTGATCCCCAGCCAGCAGCCAGCAGCCGGTGGCCAGAAGTTAGCCAGCAGTTAGCAGGCGTCCGGTAGAGGTGGAGATGGGTTGTAGAAGTGGGGTGGTGCTGTTTTGCTTAGTACCTGGTGTCCGGTGCTAAGTGCTCTGTAGTGTGGCTTTTGCGTGTATTGCTCGGCTTTGTGCCTTGCTTCCTCTGCTTATCGGTTTTGCGCTCAGCCCAGCCCAGCCCAGCCCTGGGTTGCAGGCTTCAAATGTAGGAGCATTCAGGTGCAGACATAGGAGAACTCAGGAGCGTACAGGGCTCTTGCAGCTACGCCCTCCATGGAACCCAGCTCTCAGTGTCTCTCCGTGGCTCTCAGCAGTGCATTGCTCTCGTGCCTTGCTCTTGTGGCTGCACCCTCCGCTGCGCCCTCCGTGGTAGCTGGCTCGCGGCGGCTCTCAGCTGCTCTTAGCTGCTCTTAGCTGCTCTCAGCTCAACTCGCAGCTCGCAGCTGAGCTCAGCGCGGTGTGGTGCTCCAGCGCTCGCTGCTCCCTGCTTAGGGGTCAGGCAGGGCGTTAGGGCGCTTGATGCTTAGGGTTGTTCAAGGGTTGTTCAAGGTGCGCCGAGGATGTGGCATGCCGCGGCACACTGCAGCACCCCCCCGGCACTTCACCGCCGCTCTACCGCGGTATTCCGATGGCCTGCGGCAGCTTCCTTGGCGGATACCAGTAACGCCGATCACCGGCGGCAGCAGCGCTTGTGCGAAGCTCCGCCCTCACTCATTCGTTCACGTGTCAGCAGCACAACCCTCCAGTAATTTGGAGGTGGTGCATTAGATTCCCAACTGTTGAGATGGCCTGACGCAGAGGCACAAACCGCTCGCCTCGCACTGCTTACGGAATACAGGGACACCGCGACCAGGAGATTCTTTATATGGGGAAATACCACACGGCAAGGTGGTATGGCGAGGGAGAATGCCCTGGTAGAGTACTAACGCACATGATTAGACCGACTTACTGTTAGACCTACATTACCAAATTGACCCCGACGGTACAGCACAAACTGCGTATCTGGATGAGATTGCACTGGTGGTTCTGGAAAAATATATGTTCGGATTTCATGGCTGAACCAATTTCCGTTGTGGACGTTGAACTGGCGATAGACACCTTGCGAGGATCCACGGCCCCCGGGCTGGACAGGTTCACTGGTGCCTTTTATAAAGAGTTCAAAGATATTTTGGCCCCTCAGTTAATCGAAGTGTATGCTGAGGCGCTAGAAAAGCAAAGTCTCCCTCCTACAATGCGTGAGGCTGTGATTATCCTGCTTCCGAAGCCGGGCAAGGATCACAGACATCTTACCGGCTGCTGTCACTACTGAACTTAGACTACAAAAAGTTGGCGAAGGTACTGACCAACAAACTTTCGCAGCTGATGGAGTACATCATCTCCCTGGTTCAGTCTGGCATTGTCCCCAAACGCTCTACATCCTTGAACCTCCGGACGCTATTTACTGTGCTGCATAGGATTCAACCTGAAATACCTGCCGCGGCAGTTCTCCTTGATACAGAAAAAGCGTTTGACTCATTAGAATGGCCCTTCTTGGTGGAAGTTATGCAACGTATGGGCTTGCCCTATGGCTTTATTGCTACAATTTCCCTTTTATATAGCGGCCCAATGGCAAGGCTTTTCCTGACCGGCACACTGTCCACTTCGTTTCGCCTATACCGTGGGACTAGACAGGGTTGCCCTCTGTCTCCCCTGCTATTTATGCTGGCGTTGGACCTCCTGGTCAGGCATTTTCCAGAGCGACACCTGCATAGAGGCTTGCCGTTTCGGACGGGTCCACTATTGGCCTCCCTGTATGCAGACAATACCATGTTATATGTTCGGGAACCCCACTTAAATCTTGCCCAACTGATACGAGAAATAATCCGTTTTGGCAGGTTTTTGGGACTAGGCATCAACTGGCACAAATCGATCATATTCCCTCTAACAACGAGTACTGTTCGGTGGGAGTGCGAATTCCCGCTTGAGTGGTGCCCTGACTCGGTGAAATATTTGGGGGTCCATATTCACTTGGACACTGCCCAGATGGTCCGCTTAAATTATGGACAAACTTTTCATAAGCTAGCTGAAGTTGCCTTTGTCCATAGTGGGCAGAGTAGCGATTTTGAAAATGGTGGTTCCCCCCCAAGTTTTTATATCTTTTTAATAACATCCCTGTTCCCTTGACGGACGGGTTTTTTGGCATACTTCGGTCCCTCATTAATCGACTAGTCTGGGTTGGGAGACGGCCATGCGCGCAATGGCCCATTTTAACTCTCCCATACGATAGGGGCGGATTTAGTGTCCCTAACTTTCAATTGTACTACTTGGTGGCACAGTGTTGCTATGCGCACGCTTGGTTTCATCCCGACGCCCGCATTCCCTTTCTGAAACCGGAGGCTGACCTAGTCCTCCCGGACAAAGTGCGCAAGGTATTGCTGAGCGGCTTTCCATGAGATAGGCATGACATCCAGACGGTATCCACAACTGCTTGGGCATGGGACAAACTGAGAAAACGTACTGAGGCTCCTCTAATTTATTCCTCCGCATTACCACTGACCAACGCTAGATGGATTCTGATCACGGGAGATGGTACTATGCAGCGCACGCTTACAGCCTTTGAGATGGGGAAGGTGGGCGACCTGTTCCCTTGGGGTTACATTCTTTCCATAGAGGAGGACAACAGATTCAGGGACTGCAGTTTCTTGACGCCCTTTAACATGTGTAGAATGAAGTCAGCGCTGCTTGCGATGATCCCCACGTACCCAGTGGAACCAGACTCATTCCTCCCCTTACATTGGTTCTGGATGCTACCTGTGATGATTTCCAAATTTAGACGGCAATGGGAGGCAGACATGTGAGGGGAAATTTCGGACGAACAATGGGCAAAGTGCTGCGAGGCCACCAGGGACATCTCACTCAATACCCGGCATAAGCTATTGCATTTCAAATTTCTCCGTCTGGCCTATTTCACACCAACAATCGCCCATAGGACTGACGCTACTAAACCACACCAATGCTTGAAATGTGCATCCCTGCACGCTGACTTTATACACTTGGCATGGACTTGTCCCTGGTTACACACATATTGGACTGCAGTTCATAAGACATTAGGAAAAATAATTGGTATCCCACTTGTTCCCCTCCCTGAAATCGCCATTTTGGGGTATACTGTTCAGATTTCCAAGAAAGTTAGGCAACTGGCGTCCCTGGGGCTCCTACTGGCAAAGAGGGAGGTTGCCATACACTGGGGCAGGAAAGCGGCCCCTAAGATGCAGGATTGGCTTACTAGCCTGATCTACTGCAACACGAATTCGGTGGAATATGCCAGCCTCATGCCATCGGTGTCTTGCCCCAAGGATACTCGGGGACCATTGAGGACCTACCTAGACATGACTAAGCAGACTACAAGCTCACAGGTGGACAGTGGTATTGTTCCTGAGGGAGTGGGCTGAGTGGAGAGTGCACGGACATACAACTGAGTGAGGGGGTGCACAGTGAACATAACATCGTACCGGTGCTCTACACGTTTGTCATACTTGGAGAGCTGTCAGCATGACACTGTGGATGGGGTCACACAGGGGGGTGGGGATGGGTCTGAGGACCTGTGTTTGTTGCATTATTGCCATTCCACTGTTTTAGATACTATTTGTGATTGTGCTGCAACTGTCGGGGACGTTGTGCTGTTTCTTTTTGTGTCTGTCAATGCTATATTTCATGCAATGTGTGTACTATCCTTTATTTGGAAAATAAAGTGTTAAAAAAACAAACCTTTTCCAACTAGAGCAGCAATCCTGGTGGAGGAAGCTTTAGATGTTCCACAGACACCTTTTAATCTGTCTGCTGGACAATTATTTTATTATGACCTGGCTTGACAGTGCAGATGTTGCCAGGAAATTATGTGAGCATTACTAGAGAGGTGCTTTTACTCCACCCACATGTTGGGACCAGGAGTACATGCTTTGATTGGACAGAAGTTGTGTGCCCCGACAAAAAAGTGCTTGCCTTACACACAGCTCTGATCACTTTGTTTATACTGCTGTGTAAGCATCAACTTTCAGGCATGTGTGTGACATTGGAATGCTGCTAAATTCTCTTAGATACCTAGATCATTTTACTGTTTTTCTCTGGCAGCAGCACAGATGAGAGAAGTCCGGTCATTAACCCACATTTTTAGGTTTGACTGATAGTGCAGCTGTCACCTGACCTTTTAACCTACACCAATATAACATAATTTGACAGTTTTTTGTTTCCACACAAATACATATTTATTCCCATGCTATTTACTTCAGATTACCATGCAACTTTCTTTTAAAGTCAGACCTATTGACATTCCCAATGCTTGTTATTTATGTTACACATCTCTTCTTCAATAGGTTCCATGCTGTTGAAAATAATTTATGTTGTCTTACTTGATTTGAAGCTCTTTCCCTGTTATCGTGTAATATGTTCCTTGAAAATGCTTTAACTTGGTCTCCAACCTGCTTCAGCACTATAAAAACCATTAATTAAAATAAACTTTGCATTGGTTATTGCCTATTAAAAAATAAAAGATTGTCTACATACCTGTAAGTTTGAGGAGTGAGAAATATTGCCTGCCACATGGTTGTGAGTGGGGTGGAGGTCTCCATCAGCTGTGGGAAAAGGGGGCCTGGTTGGAGTTGCAGTGCTGGCTTCCCACCCACAAACACCCCTCCCTGTGAAGATTGCTACCTACCTATAAGTTTGGTCAGTAAAATACAGTGGCTGCCACATGCTTCTGGTGGGGGGTGGGCTCGATCTTGCTGAGCTGTGGGAGAAGGGGGCCTGGTGGGAGTTGTAGTGCTGGCTGCCTGTACACATGCCCCCATGGTAGTGTTGCTAGCTTCCTTTGGGGTGTACCAGAGGGAGTGAATGCTGGATCTGTGAGAAATGTGTTGGGGAGTGTGCGGTGCACATGAATGCTTTTGGGCCTAGGAGGTATAGCTTTGCAGTTGTGCAAGACAGAACATAGCAGTGTGATGCTAGACATTTGTTTGTACTTACCAGCTTCCACTCCCCGGGTATTCCTGTGAGATTCTATGGATGCATTATGCCCAGCACCATCTCCCTCCATGCAGTGAATGCTCTTAGTGGAATGGGAGGGCCACCGCCAGTCCTCTGAGCCAGCTGACGGTTCTTGTTGTTCTTCTCTTTCACCTTGCTCTTGAGGTCATGCCATCGCTTCACAATATCCTTCTTGGTGCGCTGGACAGTCCCTACTGCATTGACTTTGCTGACTATATTTCCTCACATTTGTGGTCTTGTGGCTAATGGTGTCTGTTGGAACAGGTTTCCAAACAATTGTGGTTCTACTCTGATTACCTCGTCTACCATGACTGACAACTCATTGTTAGTGAATTTGGGCATTTTATTCTGTGCCTTGGTGTGAGATGTGCAAATGGGTTAAAGGTGCAGGTGTGAGAGTGGTGGTGGTGATGTAAGTGATGTGTGTGTGTGTAGTTATTCTGATGAGATGTGTGGTGGTTTGCCTCTCCTTTGTGCTGTAGGGTTGGCTCCTTCAGTGGTGGAGTATTGCGAAGGATTCTGGTCATTGAAGGGGCTGGTTTTACACTCAGCTATGTGGGTGTGTCAAAATGTAGTATTTTATTTGTTTATTTATTTACTTATTTATTTTTAGAGTTTTCTATAGCATGAATCAGACCCAGGGTCGGGTATCAGAGTGCTTTACAATGAGTACACAGAATGAATAAAACAAGTATCAAAATAAAGCAATACACAAATCAGCATGTTTTGTCAAAGATCGGAGGGGCCCAGGCGTCAAAGTTGTTCTTAGCAACAGGTAATAGGGGCGAGGGAGAACTTAGTGGGGGAGAAGAGGCAAGTATGAAGGTGTAGAACTGGAATGGTTCCTGGAAGAATTTACAGGAGGAATTTGCACATTAGGAATTATTTTGCTTCTCTTTTGAACAGAGGAGTAGAAGAGATGTTTCTGATGTAAGGAGGGAGGGAGTTCCATATTCTTGGTGCTGTTCTGGAGAATGCTCTAACAGATATTTTTTTCTTTCTGAAACGTGATGGTCACAGGACTAGCTCCTAGAATGTCTGATTTCTCCAGATAAGGTACGTTTTTGGGATAGGTACTGGGGCGTATTGTGGTGAATCGCTTTGTGAGTGATGCATGCCATTTTTAGGTGGATTCAAGCTTCATAAGGTAGCCAGTTGAGTGCTTGCAGGTGTGGTGATATGTGATCAAATTTCCTAGATCCTGTTAGGAGTCTTGCTGTGCCACTGAGACAGGATTTTAGAGGGGCGGTTGAGATTTTGGGAAGCCCTGCGAGGGTGGTTCATCTGTATTCCAGCCGTGAAATGACTTAGGACTGAACTGCAGTTTTGAGGTCTGGGTTTTCGATGAACGGTTTAATTTTCCTAAGGTAACTGAGGTGAAAGCATGCGTTTTTAGCTAACAAGTTTATGTGTATTTGCATGTTAAGGTTCTTATCTAGTGTAATTCAGAGTGATTTAGTGGAGTCAACCAAAGTTGGCGTGCAGTTCAGAGTGGTGATCAACTTGGTCCATTCCTTTATTATGGGGGGGGAGATTAGAAGAAATTCAGTTTTTTGCGAGTTTCGCTTTAGGAAGATGGTTGTTAGGCAGTGGACGGTCTTTTCGAGTGCCAGGTTCATCGTCTTTATGTCTCCAATGGAGGAAATCTTGATGTAAAGTTGAGTGTTGTCCGCGTACATATGGTAAGCAATGTTCGCTTGCTGTAGTTGCTCAGTTAGTGGTTAGACATATAGGTTGAATAGGGTGGGTGATAGTGTGGAGCCTTGTGGTACTCCTAGAAGGTTCGGGGAGGAGGGAGAAGGATTTTTGGTCACCATGAACGATTGCGTTCAGTTTTCCAGAAAGGATTTGAACCATTGAAGGACTGTGCCAGCTAAACCCATCCTGGTTTCCAGTCTTCTTAGAATTTTGACGTGATTGACTGTGTCGATGGCTGAGGAGAGGTCGAGCAGGAATAGTAGACAGGTTTTGTTGTGGTCAAGAGCTATGAGGGCGTCGCCAACTATATGCAGAATGGCTTTTTCTGTGCTTTGGCCGGGCTTGAAACCTGATTGGTGGATGTTCAGAAGGTTGAAGTCCATGATGTGTATGGTGTCAGGTGTGTTGTCTGGTTTGACCTGGAATTTGTATTTTTTTAGTTGCCATGGTGATGTGTCATTGGGGTGTGCTCTGTGTTTTTTGAGGCTGAACCAGTTTAACGGGTACACTTGGTGGCCTTGTTGTGTGTGTTTTTGATTGACCGCCATAATTGTTCCAGAGCAGCTGTGGTGGTGGATATGCAACCACCCTTCCGCCGGCTCTCCCATTAATCACTGGTTATGTTCGTGGCGGTCAGAAACAGCGGATCGTTCCACTGTCACCTTAATGGTATTCTAATTTCAACTGCAGTCAATCCGCTGGCCGTGCGGCAGTTTGGGGGTTTTCCGCTGCAAATCTGACCGCCGCAGACGGAGTTTCACTTGCTCTACACACTACCGGCAGTCTTTCGTGGCATCATTCCGCCGCGGTCTGATTTTTCTGGCGGTTGATCCTTATCAGACCGCTGGTTTTGCCGCGGTACATGCGGGCGGTTCATTTCAGTGTCCACGTTGGTCGGAATGGTTTTCTGACCACCATACTAATCTACCCCTTAGTTCTGGAAAGAAAACACCTTCTTCATTTAATTCTTTAATCTGATCATGCCTGGAAAAAACTTCATTGAGCATTGTTTCAGTCACACAAAATACCAATTCTTAGGCGCACTGAAACATTTGTTGCAGACTGTAGTATAAATAGGTCACTGAGTCACAGGTAGATATTTTGTAGGAAGGCGCCTAGCAAGTGGTGAGGCGTGGCACATCAATGAATGTAATGACACAGTGAGTTTGACAGTTTCATGAGGGCTTGTTTACCAGGTGGCAAATGTTTTTGGAGACACCGTTTTAAGAGCATGGGAGGGCAGGTACAGAGGACAATACTTTTTCTCAAAGAGCTTTTTTCATTTGTCCTGTTTGGGAGAGGAGGAGGAGACCAAACTGACACAAATAACATGGTTGACAGCCAGCAGCTGGCCATTATAGAAATCTTGATAAGGACACAAAGAGCCGAGTGGATGCTGCCATGCTGCACAACATTGCAGTGTTTCCCATTAAGAGCACTTAGTGACATGCCGAATGGAGTACTTAGTTTACAGTAAGGAGTGCAGTACCAGTAGGGACCCAGAGAGCTTGACAAAGAGGAAAAAAAGTCAAAAGTAAGGAGTCAGACTGCTTTGAAAAAAAGGCGTGAAACATTATATTGTTAAGAAATATTTATATAATATATTGAAATCTTTTTGTCATTTTAGTTTTAGGGAGAATGTTGATAGGAATGTGACACTTGATTGATGTACTTTTTAAAATGGCTGTTACTACATATTTCATATTTTGTGCATAAACGAAAAAAGGCATTCCTGACAACAACATTTTCCCCTGAAAGCTGTTTTACCTTTTTACATGACAAGGTACTACCTACATAGCAAAAACTAATCCTGAAAATCACAACATGTACATATCCTAAAAATATAGGGACAGATTTACAAGAAACTGATGCATCTGTATAGTTTGCCTGCGTCCCCATGCGAAACCCTTGTGCCACCATGGATGTGCCGTATTTACAATAAGGTGCACCATGGCCCAAGGATTGACAGATGTGTCTGTTGGTGCAAAAATCAAACATTGCTGGAGTCGTGTTGTAAGCATGATGCAACTCCAGCAATCTATGGAGAGGCCTGTTCCAATACACTGCCTTACTCCCTACGCCTTCTCCAAGCAGGCGTAAGGTTTTGACGCAGTGGCGTCCTAGAAGTGGTGCAGTGAAATCTTGTCGATTTTACTGTGTCACTTCTACAAGGCTTTCCTGCATTGGAATACCCACCCTGCATACATTATACCTGACACAGGAATAATGTGATGCAGGGCTTTACAACTTTACACATCTCCCTAGATGCGTCACGTTTTATATAGGCCGGAAAAAGTGGCGTAACGGCAGCACAAAAGTGCTGCAAGGGGTTTGTAAATCTGTCCCATAGTTTAAATTCTATTTTTATGGATGTATTGAATGAAAACATGAACATGGTAACTTTCCTGTGGACATTAATGAGCAGATTTGAAGAGGAGCAGGCCCAAATGGCACAAATATTTATTTTGTTTAAAATTTACTCTGGCAACGTCCTCCATCTGCATTACTGAGTGTAGTAGCAGAAATGCACAAACAATCCAATAGTATATTGTGGAATGCAAATGAGAGTAGAATCTGCACATACATAAACATGGCCAAACGCTTGAAATAAGCTGCTCCATTTTGAGAAATATCTGCGAATTAAACTCTCAGTCCGAACAAAACAATTCTGTTGAATTTGCGAGCTCTGTTTATGTAATGCATTCCTCAATGTGATGTTTTATTGTGCTTTGGTTGTGTTGCGTTCTGTTTTGATGTTTTTGATGTTTTTGATGCGCAATGTTATATTTTAATTTAGTTGTGTTGCTTTTGTGCATGGTATTATGCTGAGTTCTTGTGTTCTGTTGTGTTTTTTTTAGATATGCCATCAAATGCTGCTACATTTCTGGTCAAAGCTGTACAAGCCTTTAAAATTGCTCTGACAAGCGACCATTTACCACTACCTAAAGCAGTAAAATAGCTCTGCTCCAGCTCTTCAACTACTTCAGCATGGGTCAACAAAAAACTATGGTGAAGAGTGCATTTTAACTTAGCGCTTCCAGTGCTCCCTTTATTGGATGCAGCCCCCATTGCCTGCATATTCTGGGCTGTATCATGTGATCCTGTTTTCTCCACTTTGCTGAAGAAGAACGGGTCTGTGTATTTCCTTTTCACATCTTCAGCACATCCATTAACTCGAAAAATATCTGAGTGCATGTTTTTCTGACAGCTGAGGTCAGATACACAACGTGGAAATTACTGCCATGTGCTTCTAAGCTCTGCTTTCTACAGCCCATGCACTAATGAGTCAGAATCACATTTTTAAAACTATGTGCAAAATGCCTTGGAATGATGTCTCCAGAATTTTCCAAAGCGAAGATGTAAAATAAATATGTTAATCACACCTAGGTGTGTCTTATGAACAACATTGTTGCACTTATACAGTTAAGTCAGCTTTTAGGTACTCAGTCACTGTGCGGGCTCAACAGCATTTGGTACATGGCCAAGGCTCTCTTCCTTGCCATGTGTTAATTCACGGCCTTTAAACTGCAGCCCTTTCAGGCCCTAGTGCCATCTATATACATTTGTCATAGATATGGGTGGCGCAAGTACACTCTGTGGTCCACATATGACACTTAACTTACATAGCATTTACTTCACCATTTAAAAAGGCCTAACAGTAAAGTTAAATAAATCAAATAGGGTAATCCGAAGCAAACTGTATGTTGTTCCCGGGAAGGCACACATGATACTTTCAGCAGTGCTACAACATGAGTTCTAATGTCAGTAAAACAAGACAGGAAAATATGTAGGGACTATTAAAAAAATGATACACTTTTATAGACACCTCAACCTCCTTTCATATGATTACATCAAGACATTTGCCTCCTGTAATGACGAAACTGCCACGTTAGTGGTAGACGTAGTGGATTTATTCATCAAGTGACATCTGAACATGAAGGGGCCCTGCAGCAAATGACCCAGAAGGTATGCATAGAGAGAGAACACTCCGCTCCAATGTAAATGTAAATGTCCAGTATTTGTAAAGCGCGAACAATTAGCCGAAGGTGTCAAGGTGCTGGGCACCGTCTGGAAGATTAAGCGAGCTATTGCCCAGAGTCACATGGTGCTAGGCAGACCCCTGCCGCTGGATCTGGGGATCGAACCGTGATCCCCTGCGTCCAGCGTCATTCGCCCTGGTCGCTGCGCCACACCTCTTACATTCTAATACTAGAGCTTCGGTATTACACGTTACCACACATCTCCCTTTTTATAAAAACATAAAATGATACAGGAAAGAAAACAGGAACACAATCTAAAATAAAAGAGTAGATATAAAGAAATTCTAATACATTCCTCATGAAGTTACAGAATCAACACATTATCCCCCACCCCATTCTTTAAAACATTAGCGAAGAACAAAATCATTTAATTTCTTTGGTTTTGTAGGAATGCGGTCACTTCTTCTGTGTAACAACAAATTACTGCTAGGACATTTCTTAACTTTCCCAGACACAGGAGAAATACGAGGGACCAAAGCCACACAAGGGATGCCCCACCAGTTCCCATCAGAGAGTTTCACAGAAGTCTTCCTTATTTCACAAGCTTGAACACGGTCTTTACATTTTGACTTCCTTTTTCAAACTAGAATAGGATTCTTGACATGTACCCAGTCCCCAATTTCCAATCTACAGCGGCTCATCGGACCAGAGTTGTTTTTAACAGATCTTTTAAGACTGACTAAATTGGAACTAGATTCAGCAGATTTCTACCAACTGCTAGCAACCCCAGCCTCTGGTAACATTTTCGAAACCCAAAAAGGACACAGTTCAGTGACAGCTTCTCTACCCCTCATTAATTCCAATGGGGAATTCCCAGTAACAAAATGCGAGGTGGTGCGATGAGACCACAATAACCCTTGAGTGGATTAATTGAACTAAAACTTTGTTGAAGCGTTTGACTTTTCCATTACTTTGAGGATGGTAAAGCGGTATTCTTAAATGTTTAATAGTGCAGTTCTTAAAAAAAGAAGACATTTCTGAGGAAACTAACTGAACCCCATTATCAGTGAGTAACTCCACAGGAAGTCCTACTCTAGAAAAGACCCTCTGAAAACACTCTAGAACCTTCTTGGTTGTAGGTTCAGAAACAGGTTCATCCTCAATCCATCTTGAGAGATGATCCACCATAACAATGAAATATTTCAAACTGTAGGGTAAAACTTGATACAGACCTAAAATGTCAACACCAACACACTGCCAAGCTTTCTTTGGACAAAGATTTACAGATTCTACTTGATGTTTAGTTGTTAAAACATTGTCGCTCACTTTACATTTGACACAATTGGACACAAAATCTTTAATTTCAGAATCCATGCAAGGCCACCAGAATTTTTCTCTAATCTTTCTTTTTGTCAGGGTGGTGCCTAAATGACCACTGTGTGCCAGGCTAATCCATTTTTGGCAAAAAGAGGTGGGTGCAATTAGTTTGTCACCACGCACTAAAATGTTATTTTCTAAAGATAATTCATTAGAAACCTTCCAAAATATTTGCATTTAATTTTGCACTTGAGTTTCTTTGGGCCAACCAGATTTCACTAACTTAATAACTTCACTTAGAGTGCAATCAGTTTCAAGAGCTGTAATCCAATCATTCTCAGAGAATGTGGCATCACCTATGTAAGCAATGAAACACTCTTCAATTTCCGTTTCCCACTGAGGATTTTCTGAGTCTTCAATGGGAAGTCTGGATAAACAATCTGTACGGGGGTTTTTCCCACCAGGAATATATTCAACAGAAAAAGAAAATTCTAATAGTTTAGCTGCAAGTCTAGTGATTTTGGCTGTGGTACATTTAATTGTTTTGCCAGATACGATGTTTACTAAAGGACAGTGATCAGTTTTCAGAAAGAAATGTCTGCCCCACACATACGCTAGAAATGTGTCCACAATCCACACACAGGCCAAGAGCTCTTTTTCAATTACCTACTGAATACTTGCGTTCAGCAGGTCTTAAAGTCCTGGAGGCAAATCCAACAGTAAATTCACGCCCCATTTCAACTTGAGTAAGAACAGCACCCAGGCAATACTCACAAGCATCAACTGAAATGACAGTAGTTCTGCTTCCACAAAAAGGTTGTAGAGCAGGGACATTAACAATCTTCTCTTTGATAACTTTGAAGGAGTGTTCACAAGAGTCTGATCAAATGAACTCTGCATTTCTCTTTAAGAGAGATATGAAACACTTAGTTAAGTTAGCAAAATTCATAAAAAATTTGGCATAAAATTCGCATAAGCCTAAAAAAGAAAGTAATTGCTCCTTGTTCTTGGGAGCCGGTGTATCTAAAATGCTTTTGACAAGACAAGGTTTGGGTTTTGCACCAGAAGCTGAAAAAACATAACCTAAGTACTCTATTTCCTTTGTCTTAAAAAAATATTTGTCTTTCCTTAAAGTAGCCCCTCTAGATTCAAGAATGCTTAACACATTCTTCACAATGAAATTATGCTCTGACTCACTTACAGTGAACAACAAAATGTCATCTTGAAACACCGCCACTTGAGGTATGTCATGGAACATTTCCGATACCAGTGTTTGAAAGGCTGCTGCAGCAGAAGCTATGCCGAATGGTATTCTGCAAAATTGAAAAGTGCCATCTGGGTGACAAAGACAGGAAGATGGCGAGAAGATTGGTCTAATACAACTTGGTGATAAGCTGACCTAAGATCTAATTTCGTAAACCAGCATGAATGACCAATCTTAGTGATAAGATCCTCTATTCTGGGCAGAGGGAACTTATCAACCCAAATTACTTTGTTGGCACTAAAGTCTACGCACATCCTGAGCTCACCAGTCTTTTTCTTGGCAAGAACTATGGGAGACAACTATAAGGTGCCTTCAACCTTCACGATAATGCCTTGGTCACACATGTCAGTAAGCACGTCACAAAGTTCTTTTCTGACGCTCAAAGGTATGTTGCCTACCTTATGCTTTACTGGTGTGACTTGTTGCTTAACGTTTATTGAAAAAACAAAATCAGAATTGTTTCTTAATCTGTCTTGGAAAACTCTATGGAATTTCTTTTCCCAATCATTATCAGAATTGTGAAGACATTTAAAATGTTGTAAATTATTGATAGATGTGTTGACATTCTCAGGATTGATCTTTTAAATGGTAACAGGATAACAGGAGCCAGGTCTGATAGTTAAATTGAACTCTGCTTGGTGAACAAGACCTAAGACATTAATACCTTTATGAGCAACGTAGACTTCCCAATTGATGGAAGATTCAAAATTTGATACAAGCTAAAAAATAACCAAGGAGGTCCACTCTGCTACCCTCTAAGGCCACAGTCGTAACATCAGGAGGCAGCAAAGAATTGGTACTCCATGACTGCCTTAACTAGACAGAATGGTTATAGTCTGAGTTGGGAGAAGGTGATGCCTTCAGACTTTATGGTTGGGGTGGTAACTAACTGTAAGGATGCAATCATGTTATGTCTGGAGGAAAATGCTCGACCTAAGGATATTATTGATAATTTCATCGTAATTGCAGATGATATAAAAAAGGCTCTTACCATCAGTAAATTGTGGCCTTCTTGAGAAGAAATGGGCATTGATTCTTTTTGAATTTCTTTTATTAGAGAGTTTTATTTAAGGGCAAGACCACGGGGATGGTATGGGACAGGAGGTGAATGTACGAGTCACTTTGAAGTTAAACGAGGTGTCAGGCAAGGGTGCGTCCTTGCACCCTTCCTTTTTACCCTGTACATAAACAGTGTCAAAAAAGTATTAGTTAAAGATTGTAAAGATCTACCCCAGGCTGGAAAGCGGTCCATTCCCGCACTATTATACACGGACGACGCGGTCTTAATGGCGCGTACCCCACTGGGATTGCAAAAGGTAGTTTCCAGCTTTGCAAACTACATGTTAGATAGAGGTCTCACTATAAATGCTTCAAAAACATATGTAATGAACTGTGGGCCAGAATATTTAAAGAAGAAATCTATTTGTATAGATCATAAGCGGATAGATACTATTACGATTTTTTCTTATCTGGGGATACTGTTTGATCGAATAGGGTCTTGGGTGCAGGCTGTAAGAGCAAGGATGTTACTCTACATTAAGACCTTGTCTGCTCTTTCCAACTTCAGTGGGAGACTTGGTAGACGTCCCACTGTGGAACTAATGGAAATCTATAAGGCGAAATGCGTCAGCGTAGTTACATATGGAGCAGGCATATGGGGATATGCGGATGTGGGCTCAATCATCCAGGTAGCTGAAAATATGTTTTTAAAATTTCTATTGATGGTCCCCAATAGTATCTCCTCTTTTGTGTGCCATACTGAACTAGGACTGACCTATATTGAAGACATTATAAAGATTCAACCAGTCCTCTTATGGCACAGGATATGGACCACTGAGGAGACACATTTTAATAGGGGAGTTTTAGTAGATAGTAGGGCCTGGATGGGGCAAAAAGAATTGGATGGTTGTCCTTTGTAAAAATATTTTTAAATAATTTAGGTCTACATGAATTTTACGAAAAACCATCTACTATGGCTGAAATGAGCGGAAAAAATCTGAAGTCTATTTGTCTGCACTTTTTGGCTGGACAAAGAGAGTGTGCCAAACTAAACAAAATCTCAGTTCAGGTACACAATCTCACCTTAACTACCTTCTGTCTTCAGCCATATCTATGCCTGCCGATGAAAGATTATGATCGATTCTTGCTAACGCGGTTTCTCCTGGGTTCCATACACAGATTAATTAGTTTCCCTGTAGTTAATGATTGGACAAAACAGCTTTACAAATGCCCTTGCAATGACACTTCCGATCAGTCTACGATACACGTGCTATTCTTTTGTAAATTTTATTTCTTCTCAAGGAAAAAATGGATCGTCCCTGTTCTAAAAGAATCGGGAATGAGGCTCTGCCACCCTGCTCTTTTGGTATTCTGGCAATTAGAGACAATTGTGGTTGTATTTTCAATTTCGGTCTTTTGAAAAAATGTTTTTAGATTGAGAAAATCAATTTTAATGTGATTTAGTTTTATGATGTTTCACTTTTTTTATACATTTTAATGGTAGGTTTGTAATGTATGATCAAATTGTATGTCCTTTTATGGTTATATATCTCTATAACCGAATAAAGTATTTTGACTTTGACTGGTACTCCATGATTGTGCATATTTTGGATAATCTATCATTTTGATGCGCGTTTCGGTATCAACTAGAAGTTTCATAGAAACTCCATTAATCCAAACCTCAATCTCAGGACCTGCAACTAAAGAAGAACTGAAATCTTTCACTCATCTGGCACCTAATAACAGTTCATTAGGACAATCACTGTAGCCAACTTTAAACTCACAATTTTCACTGACCAAACAGCAAACAGGGGTATTAAACTTGCCTCCTCTACATACTTTTAGGAAATTGCCCATTCTGCCACATTTCTTACATTGTTGAGCATGTGCAGGACAATATCTGAAGGAGGAAACATGGTTAGGTGACCCACATCTAAAATAAATTACTTTTCGTGAAGGAACTGATTGAAAATTAGATTTAGCAGGAATTTTGTTCTTTTCGTTGTCCACAACAGGAATGGGTTTGTTAACAATTGCTTCAGAAATAGTTGTTTTGTTGAGAGATTCTTCTAGGAATTTCACATCTTGACACAAGCCCTCAGTGCTCTTAGCTATGTCAATAGCTTTGTCTAAAGAGGGTTTTTTGCAAGTAAGTAGTAGTTCTTGTATTGTTTTAGAACTGTATCTAACAACAAGTTGATCTCTAATAAATTGCGAAGTAAATTCTTTAAATTCACATGTAGACGCTAACACTTTCAGGGCAGTAACATATGTATCGATATTCTCAGATGTTTTTTGTACTCTAGTAAAGAATTTAAATCTATGAACCAATAGATTTTTTGACTTCGCAAAATACTTGTCAAGTTGGGCAATGGCAGCATCGAATTCATCAATGTCAGAATTGTCTGAACCTTCACACTCCGGTAGATGGTCAAATATGTTCTGACCCTCAACACCAAAATGATAATACATTAAACCTTTTTTCTGTCAGGTTTGAATTTAGTTGCATCAATTTCCACTAAATAAAAAGAGTGAATCCACAATTTCCATTCTAAAGGAGGTTTGTCTGTGTCTTGCAAAAATGGTGCAGGTGGAGAAATAATCTGCATATTGATAATGAAATTTTGCTGGAAACAGATTAAATTCAAAGAGTACACGGAGAGTAGAACATGAACAAAGCGTGCAAATCGCGGGGAAGTGTGCAATTGAAAGTGAATAAAGTGTGCAAATCACTGTAATACATGGAAACCACAGAAATACTGACTTGGAGTTAATATAAATAAAAAGTGCACATCACAGAATTGTAGACATGCAATACAGCAAGAGACAAAAGTACAGAACAGTGTAGTAAATGAGAGTGCAAATCGCTTAAGTATAGATTTGCTTTTTTTCTTGAGGATGTGTGCACATCACAGAAGTCTGGGTGTGCAAATCTGAAGCACTGGTTTGTATTTAATGAAAAAATGCTGGTTTGTATTTAATAAAAGAAATGTGTGCACATCACAGAATTGTAGAATTTGCAACGTTGAAAATAACCACCAGGTTAAGTATAGCTACAACAGTAAGACTGGAGACTTGAAACTCTGTAGTCTTTACAATGAAATAGTAGAATCCATGAGAGATCACTAGGTGCAGTGAGACAGAAAAGACACTTTGGAGTCTCTATGATCTTCAAGCTCAACGTCGAGCTGAACGTTGTGAGGATTCAGAGGAGAAAGTACCCTGTAAGTAAACTCTGCTTTGAGCCGGTATGTGAATACTAGACTTGTGTAAAGAAGCACTTGTACTGAGAAAATAGGCTTGAGAGAACAAGGATTGACAATTTAGGTTGGTGCGCTCTGTTTCAAGTAAAATGGTTGTCAAGATTGAAAAGATCTTGAAGCTAAGGTCAGCGACGTAGATAGAGGCAGCCGATGAATGAACTCTGCTCCTGCTCCAGTGACCTCATTACATTCTAAGCCTAGAGCTTAGGTATTACACATTACCACACCTCCTTCTCAAGCCCCTCTCAAATTTCCCAATGTACCCCATGTCCAATGGTTTGTTTCATGAACAGACACAGTTTTCATCTTAACTTTTAAGCTGCATCTCTCCTTGGGTCAATGTCACCTGCAATAAGTTTTCAAGATAACATCTGCAATCGGTACTCTCAAATTATAATGCCTGTTTTGATTTTTCAAATCCAAAAGGAGTTTATTCATAGGAAGAAATGTAGCTGTATTAAGAAGCAAATGGTCGATCAAAGATTGATTGACTTTGATTTTATTACCAGATACTTTCATTGACAGAACGGCCGGATCTTTATGAATATTTGTAATCTTCAGAGCAATATTGTCAGTATTAGATCAAACACCTTGTAATTCCTCTAAAATTGTGGCAACTGATGGTTCAAAAGAGTCAACAATTTTCTATTTAAAAGGTGGTGGAGATACTGTTTGTGATGCTTATTAAAGTAAAAAAGTAAGCATGAAAAATTAGGTGACAATGTTTCCAGCTGTATTTTTTTCCCCAATGGCCTAACTACAAAAGTAGTGAACTGTTATGTCAGCCTCATTGCAGTATTTTATTGTGTTTGTTGTTTTCAAGTATCACGTGGTATCCATAGCCATAAACTCTGCTGCAGCTTAAATTGATTATTCACTGTGTATCAACCCTGATTCAATGCATATGACAACACCTAATGAATGAGGATCTGAAAAGACAAAATCTAAGCATTTAAATTTGCCCAAGATTACATGATATGGAATATTGTTTGTTTGCACAACTCTGAATTTGGGGTTACCTTTGAGATTAGTTGATTCGGAGGGCATTTTGCAAAATGTGTTCTTTCTTGCATGCTTGTTTACATTTGTAAGCCAGAAATGGGGAGGGTTTAAAATGATAATAACAAATGTTCTACTATTCAGTGTTCCCATATTTCTCTTGATAGAAACAGCGCTCATCCTCCATGGATGAGCCAATCATCTGTGACAGGAAGGACTCCAAAATACAATGAAGGGTCATATCGGTAATTATAGTATTGGAAGTCATGTTCAGAAGATATCAAGGGTATCCTACCACACCGAAACATTTCTGAAAACTAGACACTGTTGGAAGTCCTGTGTGGTGTGGTTTAAGTAGCTCACAACCCATTTTCCTACATAGACTGCCATGCAAAACATCAAACTTTTGACAAAATTCGATTTCTTACATCTAAAAGTGATCATCAAAAGTTTTTCCACACAGCATTCCTACTTGTGCTCATGAAAACACTTCTGCAATTGTGTGGATGGATCCGTCACGAGTGACAGGAATTGCCCCAAAATGCAACGTGGATATATCAAGATTTTTTCTTTCAAATTCAGTAATTTTGTTAATATCTTGGTTGCTGTGATATTTGGGCCGGGGGTTAGTTGCTACTCATGGAAACCTACCAACACCAATCATGTATAAAAACTAGATACTGCGGTGAGTCCAATGAGGTGTGGCTTACATGGATCCCATTATGTTAGCTTACTCAAAATGAACAGCAAACATCAAACTTTGGCTTAATAAAAGACCTACCACCCCGCACAACCACACTTTGCTTGATAAAAAAGGTACTATGCTTCTGTGGATTGGCTTATATCCCGTAACAGGAACCAGTCAAAATGTCAGGGGTGTAAAGTCAATTGGGCATCACTTGGGCATGGGAAACAACCTTTACAACGCAACTTTTACAACACACTACCATTACAACGAAACTTTTACAAACCAAAAACCATTACAACGCATGTATTTACAACGCATGTTTTTACAACGTAGGTACCTTTACAACGCATACCATTACATCGTAAGTATTGGTAAGTATATAATTATATTTAAAATGTTATATGTTTGGGTTTTTGAAGGGGTATTTTTAGGGTTCAGGGTCAGATTTGGGTTTTTGGGTAAAGGGGTATTTTTAGGGTTCAGGGTCAGTTTGGGGTTTTTGGGTAAAGGGGTATTTTTAGGGTTCAGGGTCAGTTTTTAGTTTTTGGGTAAAGGGGTATTTTTAGGGTTAAGGGTCAGTTTTTAGTTTTTGGGTAAAGGGGTATTTTTAGGGTTCAGGGTCAGTTTTTAGTTTTCGGGTAAAGGGGTATTTTTAGGGTTCAGGGTCAGTTTTTAGTTTTTGGGTAAAGGGGTATTTTTAGGGTTCAGGGTCAGTTTTTAGTTTTTGGGTAAAGGGGCATTTTTAGGGTTCAGGGTCAGTTTTTAGTTTTTGGGTAAAGGGGTATTTTAAGGGTTCAGGGTCAGTTTTGGGTTTTTGGGTAAAGGGGTATTTTTAGGGTTCAGGGTCAGTTTTGGGTTTTTGGGTAAAAGGGTATTTTTAGGGTTCAGGGTCAGTTTTGGGTTTTTGGGGTACAGGGGTACAGGGTAAAAATAAAGTAAAATTAAATTTAAATTAAATTAATGAAATGAAATGAAATGAAATGAAATTATATTAATTTCAATTAATTTACATTAAAAAAATTAATATATACTTACCAATACTTACGTTGTAATGGTATGCGTTGTAAAGGTACCTGCGTTGTAAAAACATGCGTTGTAAATACATGCGTTGTAATGTTTTTTGCGTTGTAAAAATTTCGTTGTAAAGGTATGCGTTGTAAAAGTATGCGTTGTAACGTCATACATCCCTTGGGCATCAATAAGGATACAGAAGAGTGTGTGGATCACCTAAACAAGGTGAGCAGCATGTCAATTCAGTATTGAACAGAAGAATGGTAATTGGCCATTGGCTGAAAGCCCCAACCTCATCCTTGTTTTATAAAAAGCTATCACTGGTAAATAGTGGAGTTTCTGAAAACCTATAGTTGATAAATTGAGAGTACCCCTCCACAATAGTCTCTCCCAATAGGCTGATGTGAAGATGGGCCATCCTCTACTCCATTTTTTCTACAATATCCCTGGGGATTGGTGGGCCTTCAGGACCCGCAGAATGGAGTAACCATGGGAATGACTCAACCATATACTTACCCACTGGTCGACAACCAGGTACTATAAGTACCCTAAACAAAAAGATGCAACATTAGGGGGCAGAGCTAAAGCCCGGAAAGATGGCGGTCTCTATCTAAAGCTCCTCCACTACCTTTGTTCTTTAGCCAATTAACACACAACCTGACCCTCAAATGTAGCCGTAACCTGATTGACAAGATTAGTGGACTGACATGTGAGGGGTGATTGCAATTCCTGAACCCATAAAATCTCCCCCAGAGCCACTGTTCCTGGCAGCGATGCCTATAACACAGTTGTGCCAACCAAGAGAAATGGACTGTAGATGCTCAGAATGTGCTTAAGGCCACTAGTGTATAATAAAATCTCATCCCTACCTCGCCCAGATGAGAAGGGTATGGAGATGGAACCACCACTGCTACTCATTGAACAGACACCCAGGCCACTAAATGGGTCTCCAGCACACTGATTCCTGCAGAACCTCAGCCTTGCTATCCATGTCAATATAAAGGGGATTGTGGCAGCTACCATCTTGAATGTTTCTGCAACCGAACACTGAACAGGGTGAGGCCTCACTAGGATATGGATTTCCCCTGGTGAACCACTGTCCCATGTGGGTATGAGACCTTCCCACAGCAACATGTCAATGGATGCATTGAGATACTTCCCGCACCATGGCCCTATTGTAGAAGACAAGACATATAAGCATCTCATGCCTGCATAGTCAACCACAGCATGGAGGGTGGGGATTGCTCTGCTCCTTTCTGAGATGCAGTGCCTCCCTAATTTGCTGCCCAGCTCTCCCTTCCATATTGCCTTGGGCTTCTTTTTCTTGCCCTATTAAGAGTTGGCACTCTGCCCTTCTTTTTTCATCGGTAGTGGAGAACATACTGGACTGAACAGCCCTGATCCGTTCTCACACCCAAGGGCTGACACCTCCTACCAGGGAACATAGCATAACTCCATAGTACTTTGAAGTCTTGGCCGCCCTTGGATTGTGCATTGACCCCCTCCTTCACCAGGTCTCTTGACGTCTTTTTTCCAGGCTTTGAATTTGATATGCAACAATCTAATGTCCAAGCCAAGTAGACAGCTACTATTTATGGAAGATGTGGTGGGAAAGGCCTCTAAATTAAAATGGACAAAGACTCACTGATATCTCTGGTGGACATGGGCCGTAACACAATCCTAAAACAACTTACCACACTCTAGCTCTCTATGAGCACAACAAAGACCACTCCTGCTAAAACTGTACCTAATATCTTGATGAACCACTCTGACCTCACCTTCTTCATCACCCACATCAACAGGTGGCGGACAGGCTGCAACAGCTGCAGTTAAAACTTGAGGAGTCCATTGACTGGGAACAGGATCATTGGTTCCTCCAGCACAAAATAATAGACATGGAGGCCCAGAATCATAGACACAGATTCTGATTTTCAATTATCCTGGAGCAGCAAGAAGAGGGGGCACCTACAAGCATTACATGCATGCTTTATCCCTGAAATCACCCAGCTTCAGTTGAACCCACCCTTGGAATCCCAAGGAGCTCAAAGAGTCCTGTCACGGAGGCCACTGAACAATGAAAGACCATGTCATATAAAAGCCTGCTTCTTGAGACATCTGCAAGTGTGTCAAATTATCTAGGAAGCCAAGACTACATGGCCATTCGAGAATGGGGAGTTGAAGATTACTATCACAGAGGAATTCTCGCAGAAGATCCTTCAATGCAGGTAGAGATTTTTGTCCCTCTGCCCACAACTCAAAAAATTGGAAGTCTGTTATGGTTCCCGCTAGAACCCCCTGTCATGTTAGTTACCCTGCACAATAAAACCCTGTAATTTGACAACCCTGGGCAGTTGGAAGGATGGCTGGACTCTTTGGGCAGCCCAGTGATGGACATAACCCCACTTAGAGACAAAGGGGCACATGCATCAGAGGAAATTGCATTCGCAAATGGTGCGAATCGCAAAATTTGGCCGTTTGCGAATGCATTTCCCATTTTTGGGATGCATTAACATTTTTGTAATTTTCGCAATTTAAGAAATCGCAAAATTGCGATTTCTTAAATTGCGATTGCATTTAAGGAATCTCAAATTGAGATTCCTTAAATACAATGCATCAAACTCTAAAAATTTGCGAATTCGCAAATAAGGGGAGCAAATTACCATGGAGATGACCTTCATGGTAATTTGCGAAAACTTTGAAAAATGCACTAAAGTGCATTTTTCAAAGTTCCATTTTACACACACACATGCCCTTGGGGCATGTGAGTGTGCAAAATGTACTTCTAAGCAGATTTCAGGGGTGCAACAGGGTGTTCTTTGGACACCCCTGCACCCTTGAAACTGCATTCTTAATTTGCGAATTTCTAATGGTGAATTCAATTGCACATTAAGAATGTCTTTCCATTCATTCCTATGGGCCTCTAGGCCCATAGGAATGGATGGGGAGGTATTACTTAATTGCGATTCTCAATTAGAGAATCGCAATTAAGGAATTTTAAGAAATCACTATTTTTATATCGATTTCTTGATGCATTGCAGTTTGCAATTCCTTAATTGCGATTCCTTATTTTTCGCAATTAAGGAATCGCAAAATGCAATATTGATGCATGTGCCCCTAAGCCTGTCTCTCAACCTAGGGATGATTCTACGGCCCACCAGCTGGACGAGCAGAGATTCTTGGATGAGTTCCTCAGTACTGCGCTGGCAGCGTGACACAAAAACAGACAGGGAGACACCCACAGGACCAAATAAATTGCACTGACCATTGATGAGCTCAAAAGAACAAAAACACTACTCGGCTCCTACTCACCGTTGAGGTAATTATGACTCTGGTAATTTTGTCTCCAACGTCCATGCCTTCTAATATCCTTTGTTGCATAATTGTACATGTTAAAGTATTATTGCACTTGTCTGATTTCTGTCCTCAGCGATTGCATCTTCTCTGTGGGGGGCTGTTTATTTCTAAGGTTGCCTGTGTCAAGCTAGATTTTTCTGAGGTCCCTGCCTTCACCTGCAGTCAGACAACTAGCTCCCCCTACACTTATAAATTACAAGTGAGAATATATTGGTGCTGGGGACCTCCTAGATACATCAAACCATGTATAAGCTGCAGGTTTTACACAACTTTTTCCTATTCCTGAATACTGCCATAGTCCTGCGTAACATACACCTGCCCTTCAGCCTTCTTTCCCCTTCCTTAATCAATGACAGTCTGCTCTGCAATAGGCCTGTTTTTGCTTAGCCACTGACCAGTGTCATGGGTCATCTTCCCAGGTAGTTCACTCCTCTGCAGTCACAGTTAAAATCCCCTTTTGAATGTTAATGGAATGCCCGATTTCCTGTGTTGCACCAAGACCTAGTGCTTATCCAAAAGACACACCTGTCCAATGAAGAAATGCAGAAACAACATAGGGAATGAGTCGGGTTGCCTCTAAACAGAATTCTATCAACCCTCTCCATCATTCCCCTCTATGCCATATCACAAAGGGGGAGGGCAGTGCTTCTATGGAAAGGTTTTTCGTTCAAATTTCCTAAGCTTTCGATATACCCAGCAGGCCACTATGTTCTTAACCTTGCAACACCACACCATTTTAGTGGATTTCCATCTATGGCCCATTGACTCATAATACGAAATGTTCAAATACCTATCTCGCAAAACCCAAATACAAACATCCTGCTAGGTGGAGAATTGAATATTCCCCCAGACCCGCATGTAGATAAATCTCAATACCCGGCCTCAGATCGCATGCACTCACGGTTCGGGCCACCTCTAACCACTTTCTGTTTCGTAAACAAATTAAAACTTGGCTGTTTTCCTCCATTTAATCTTCCTGTTGTGTTGTCTGGTTTCTAGGTCTGTCCGCAGCACTGGGACGCCCCATTGCTGGGGTAGCCATGCGCTATACAAGCAGATTTAACATAACATAACATAACATACATGATAGCGGTTTACTTCCTGAAATGGAGGGACCTCACCCTTCATCATCTCTAGAGACTATGGCATCCTATAGACTGGCAATATACATTCACATCTCTCCCCCATGGGATAAACTCTTACACTGACTAATTTCTAATGTGGACATCTTTACTGGGAAGTAGACACTGCCATTAAAACAAACAGTGTCAGATTTCAATGTAATTTTGATCTTGCTAGGCCATTGGACTCGCTACACAATCATTGTTTCACTGGTGTTGAAATATGTCCCACTGCTAGCAACCCTCTGACAAACACAAACGTGTGACCATGTTGTACACATATTTAGCAGAAAATGACCACATGGTAGAGCTGGCACAGGTGGATTTGGGAAGTGTGCAAGGAGTTAGTGTGAAGGGAAATTATGAGAGACTTCGCCATCCGTAAAACAAATGCAAAGAACGCTGTAACTCAACTAGAGGCTCAGGTGAAATCATTGATGGAGAAGTTCCATGCAACCCACTATCTGCCCGTACTTCATGACCTGAACCAAGAACTGAACCAATCGTTCACATCCCAGTCTGAGAAGGTCTTGTTCCGCCTCAAGCAACAACACTATGAGAGAGAGGAGAAGGCCGAGAAGCTTCTGCCATTCTATTTTAGAAAGCAGGAAGCCAGATGTAGTACACCCATGATAATGAATGGGATGGGACAGTTAATAATCTATGCCACCGATACAGTAAACAGTTTCAGTGATTACTATACAAACCAATATACAGCGGGAAATATGGACACTTCTAGCTGAAAACATCTTACTCTACCCCCTCACTATTCCATGTTTATCTATTGACTAACTACACACGGTAGAACAAGAGGTACTGGAGGCTGAAATATGATAGGTCCTTAAGGACGCCACCTCCCATATAATAGGGTGCTAGGGCTGATGGCAACCCAGCGGAATACTATGGACTCAGTCAACACTTACTAGTTCTTCACCCCTCCAGGATGCAGAAATGGCAAGAATTGCATTGATATTGAAACTCGGAAAAGACCCCCTAGATTGCACTAGTTATAGGTAATTTTTACTGTTAGATACATACAGACATGAGGGCGTGGCTTGGAGCCCAATCAGCATGGCCGTGCTCCGATGAGGCTCCCAGACCGGAGCGAGTGAAACACGTACAGGAGGACTTTTGCGTGAAGCTCCTCGGATGACCTGACGGCGGGATGATGTCCCATTATATTGCGCCCTCTCCGACCGCATATCCGGTAATTTAGAAGATAATATCCACATTTTAAACGTGTCTGGGAGATCGCAGTATTATGGCCGCCATTTTGTTGTTTTTAAACGCTACGTGAGCATTTTTCTCCCACCAGAAGCGGCAATTTCATTCTTCAATACGACCCACTTTTGACACCCTCTTGCTCTGGTAGTGCAATCACTTATATCAGCTGGGGTTTGTAAGGCGCTGCACCCCAATTTTACTTCATTTTCTAATAAGTACTGAGGTGATGTGGTTTATGCCGCCATTTTGTTCTCAGCTTTCGCTCTCTGGGGGATAATTTTCTCTAAGCATTACTAAGAAGTGTACTAACCTTATCTTTACAGCACTGTGAGGTCCTGTACGACTTACCTTCTAATATGTACTGCTTTCGCGCTCTTTGACCAGTATTTAGATATCACGCATTAATTATTCAAGCAGTTTATTTCTCATTTGTGATGGTGTCTGGAATGGCTCTAGGAAATCCAAAGCTCCGAATAATTTTTAAACTGTTCTGTCCTCAACATTCATTTTGAAGATGCTGTCTAATTTGGATGCATAGTTTCTCATTTTGGTCCTTTCCTCCTCTTTGCAAGTTCTTTCATTGTCAATAATATATATGCTCTCTGGACTTTGTATGTTGCAGTTTGATGGGCAGAACAAAAGGTAACTTCTCAGTAAATCCGACAACAAAGGGTACTTTCATAAAAAACTCAAGACATTTTTCCGACCTATCTCATTTGGAAAATTTGGGGGTTCTCAACATAGATCTGTGTATCACAGATATGGGGTCCGCACAGGCACCACAGTTACCAACAGGAAATTCTAATGTCAAACGCTTAAAAAAAGACCCTCCCTCACCAACTAAATCGGCTTCCCCAGTCTCTTTGGAACTTCTACTGCAGGAAATAAGGGCCCTAAGACCCTTTGTAGAAGAAACAAATGCCAAGTTACAAATCCTCTCAAATACTTGGCAGCAGATGGACACAACAGTGGAACAGAAGGTGTCCTCTTTTCAGGACACCACTAAATGCGTCACAGCCTTACATTCTCAAGTTTTGACATTACAAAAACAAGTCGAGGAGCTTGAAAACCGGAATAGAAATAATAACCTGCCCATTTTTAATTTGGCAGAGGGAGTTGAAGGTAAAGATCCCATCGCTTTCTTTCAATCCTTTCTCCCCAAGATTCTTCATCTTCCAGAAGGCACTATACTGAATATACAGTGCACTCACAGGTTGGGTCGTATTCCCACAAATTCCTCATATTTACAGAGACCGAGGGTTGTCATTCTGTACTTTTTAGAGTACACGTATCTATTAAAAGTCTTGACAGCTGCCAGGGCTGTTCAAAAAATCTCTTGGTCTGGCGCTACTTTATTTTTAGCACAAGATTCCTCAAAAGCTAATGCATCAAGACGTAAAGCCTTCCTCGACATGAGACCAGCCCTTCGTTCCATGGGTGCAAGATATGGATTTTTTTATCCGTGCCTTTTTAAAGTCACCCATAATAATAAGACTACTTCATACGAGGACCCAGTACGCCTGCAAAGCTTCATCAATGCGAACAAGACGGATCTCATGGATTCTTCAAGACCATCCTCTTCACATGTTACCTGACTGACCTAAGTTTTCTATCCGAGTTGTTATTTTCTCGCTGAGTGCAGGATTTCTGCTACTATATATTTTCACTGGTTTTACATTTTAGTATTTCCTTGACAAAGCTACTAGGAGCTTTTTCTTATGGTCTTGAGGCATACTAGGACCTACTTGGAACTCTGCTGGTGGATTCCCTTGCCACTTTCGCCTGTGGTTTCCCTTCCCTGCCGCTGCATCCGAGACCTGAGTGCGGCCACTGTGCAGGGGAAACTACACTTCCCAGGATCCTCGGCACCAGGAAGCCGACCGAGAACACACCCACAACGCGCCTGGTGGCGCTTAAAACTCCGCAAGTCCTTCGGTGAAGCGGGGAGCTTTTTACTATGGTCTTGAGGCATACTAGGACCTACTTGGAACTCTGCTGGTGGATTCCCTTGCCACTTTCGCCTGTGGTTTCCCTTCGCTGCCGCTGCATCCGAGACTTGAGCGCGGCCGCTGTGCAGGGGAAACTACACTTCCCAGGATCCTCGGCACCAGGAAGTCGACCGAGAACACGCCCACAACGTGCCTGGTGGCGCTTAAAACTCCGCGAGTCCTTCCCCGTCGCGGGACGAGCCGGGCGAAGCCTGGGCCAAGGGCGGGCCCGTCTGAGCCCGTCCGAGACAGAAAGAGGCTGGGTTGGGCCACCCCCCGAACGTTGACCTCTCTGTAAGACATAAAAATTATCTCATCATTTGAAAGTATCTGACTTTATGTTTCTGCCCATGTAGAACTGTTAGATTGTATCCCTGTAGCACTGATACTCCTATCGTGGGGCAGATGGCTTTGAAAAACAGGAAAGGGAATGTGCCAACAAGTACATGGAGGGGTGGTAGTGTTACAGGAACGCTAGATGCGTTCATTGTCAGGTCCACATCGGTCCTGGAAAAAGAAATAGCTTGAACCGAACGACGTTTGTCCTTAGACCCGATGTACAAGCGCTCATCATTGGGGGCAATAGCGGTTGTAACCTCCCCATAGCAAACGAGTACTCCCAAACTTACTGTAGAAGTTGTAATTCCACACCAGCCAGATAGATTAGTCATTGGGGATCCTAGTGTAATCGATTCTTTCTTAACCAATATATCGACAGACTCTGGCTCTAGTGTACTAAAACAATTATCAAACTCACACACTGATTCTAACAAATTACCCAATCGTCCAGTAGATAAGGGTCTTAACGCTAAGAGGAAACGGGGTTGGAATTTGCAGAAGGGAGGCTGCACAAAAAAGACAAAAGCCACCAGATTCCCTAAAGTACCTGTAAAAACAACTCCAGGCAGTAATAATATAACCAAGCATGCCCAGAATCCCGCGCCCTTAAATAAATCTTCTCACAGAGATGTGGTGGAATTAGTATGTACAAAGCCCAATAGTATTTAGGGATTCATTGTAAAAATGGAACAGCTGGTGAAATCTCTAATCCTTCCTTTAGTTGAGAGATCGAAAAGGATTAGCGATAAGCTAGAGCTGCTTGAACAGGCAACTCGGGCTAACTATGCACTTTTAGGCAACTTCCTTAAGAGTAGGTCAATCGACCTCAAAAAGGCAACCACCGTCCCTACTAACCATCATATTAGACCGTCTGAAACCTCCTTAACACATAATAATGAGTCACCACGGGCGAATGTCAAGCTAGTGGGAGATAAATCATCATCAGGTAAATATAAGCCCCAGGTAAGAGGGGATTGTCAGGAAGGTTTGGGTTTTAGGGATGAATTGAGTTTAGATGATACAAGGAGGGTGCCCATACTACCACTCCACAGAGATCTAAAGGAACTGGTAGTGGCCAAACACTAGATCTCCCTCCAGAGTCAACACCCTACGTAGTGGTAATAACAGGTGTGCCAGAGCTGAATCATGACAAAGCTGCAACATATTACGAATTAAAAAACAAAACTATGTCTTGGTTCAGTAGGAACAGACCACTAAGACCGGATCTGCATGGTGAAATATTAAATGTTCGCAGAGTAAGCTGGGTGGGCCATAGAACAAAGGACATTGTTGGGGTCTGCATCATTGTTAATTTTAGAGATCCCCGTGTGGTACAGTTCTTAAGTGGCTTCTATAATCAAAGGAAAACGGGGGTATTTATTGCTTTTCTTTAAGATATTTCTATCCTCCACCCTTTCCAACATTCAATGGCCCCTTCCGTTATAACTGGCATCGAGGTGGCCTTAGCTTTCCTTTGGAAAATAGGTTTAATGTACCAACAAGTAACCGTTACGATTCTCTGTCTGGGCTCGGGTGTGTAGATTGACAGATTGGTGAGGATGAATATGTGAAACCCCCGGAATTTATTCCATCTGAAATGGCCCATGGTAAACACATAACTCCAGGTTCAATCCGGCAATCCCCGGGAATTAGAGAGGTAACCGAGGCAGAACTTTTAGACAAAGATTATAACATAGAAATCAAGGAACATAGGCCCTATAAAGAGTATAATGCTGGGAATTTAGCAGATGCGTGACCCATTTGTAACGTAACTAAGACTGACACTTGGTCTATTTTGTATTGGAATGTTGCTGGCTTGAGATCCAAGTTGGATAACTATAACTGGGTGAAACTCGTTAATGAATATGATATTGTAAGTTTGCAAGAGACTTGGACGGTAGAAGCGCACCATTTAAGTGGTTTTAAAACCATATTTACTCCAGCCATTAGCTCATTACGAGGCAGAGCCAAAGGTGGGCTCTGCACTTATGTTTCCAACCGTCTTAAATCTAATAGTATTGAGATTTTATATAATAATTGTTTTTATCATGTGTTTAGGATTCATATTGACAAAAAATTATGTCTTTTGATTGTGAATTTTTATAACAATGAACCCTCAGGAGATGTTCCAATTGTTTTGAAAACATTGAGAAACGATATTTGCAGTTCGTTAGGCAAGGAAACTAAATAGTCTATTGTTGTATGCGGGGTGATTTTAACTGTCCACCTTGCATGCGGGGAGAGAGGGGGACTTGCGGTCTTACGCTAGATAAAGAGACACATTTATCACATTTCGATCATTATGAAATTGGGGACCTCTTGAATGATTTGATTTTTACATGTGGTTTGGGGTTCGAAAACAAAATGTGTCAACCAGAGATGCCATTTTCCCCTCCTTTTAATGGCAGAGGGGTTTTCTCGATAATTGATTTCATTTTGATTTCGACATGTCGTAAAGAAAATGTCCTAAGGTACAAAACGCTGGAGAATCCCCTTAGTGACCACTTCCCTTTAAGGGTGGAGGTTGTAAACCCATCTTCTGACCCTGTGTATGATCAAGAATCTAGGCGTTATCCAAGCAATATCGCCCTGCAAAGACAGAATGGATATGCACTGAAGTGGTCTATGGTGGTGCCTGAAGATTTTTTATGTAAAATAATTAAAACCTGTGAATCTAGTTTTAATGTCTGCTTGAGCGAGACATGTGAGAACACTGAAATAATTAATAATTTTAAAATGATCAGTGCACAAATAAAGGCTAGTCTATGGGTTGAAATGAAGAATCCGAAAAGAAAAGACCTAGCTGGTCTGATACCATGTGCACCAAGGCCTATTCCAACCTTAAACGTGCTCTGAATACCCCTGACAGGGATACGACTTTGATTAGGGAACTGCGGTGGGGATATAATTTGGCTCAAAAGAAGAGAAAGGACGTTTTGAAGAAGGAAGCTTGAGAAGCCCTATGCGATGTTTCACAATCTCGTGATATGACAGCATTCTGGAAGGGAGTAAATGCTCCCTTTTTTAACGATAACTCAAGGGCAAGGATTGAGATTGCCATTACCGAAGATGAATGGGTACGTTTTTTTAAAACCGTTTATATCATAGACACCAAAACTGAAGACATATCTGATGTGGTATTAGAGCAGGGCATGTCCAACCCCCAAAACATTGCTTCTGATTAAAATTTTACAGTTGAGGAAGTAATTTCCACTATTAAACTCAGCTTGGGGGGAAAAGCTCCGGGCCCCAATGGGGTGCCGTTGGACATTTTTAAGAATAATATGAATTTATGGGCGCCACTGCTCACTCGACTTTTTAATGCTTCTTGTTCTGTGGGTCTGGTATCAACTTGGTACGAGTCTATTATAGTTCCAATATTTAAAAAAGGCGATAGGACTAGTTGCGCATGCTATCGCCCTATATCATTGTTAGACTCGACAGTTAAAATCCTTGGCAGAGTGATTTTAAATAGTTTACAAATATGGGCAGAAGAGCATAAGATAGTAAGTGACCTCCAGTATGGCTTCAGGGAAGGCATTGGGACTGTAGATCAGTGCCTTAATCTACATATCCTTCTAGAAAAATATACTAAAGCCAAAGGAGGTAGAATGTTTTAAACTTTTGTAGATCTTACATCCGCCTTTGACTGTGTTACACACAGTAAGTTGTGGCTAATTTTAGAACATTTGGGAGTGGCAGACAACATTATTACATTCCTTAGAGTTTTATATAACGGTGCAAGGGCCTCGATTAGATTTGGAAAAAATGGTGAATGTAAATATAAATGTAAATGTAGTTGAGCTTATATAGCGCACACCTACCCGCAGTGGGTTTCCCGGCGCTTGCTTAGGGAACCCGTCCTGGTATTCCCCTGTGAGATAGCAGGGTATCCACAAGGTGAAAGTCAGGCATCCCGCCGCGAGGGGCCGTTGTGGAGATTAAGCAAGCTATTGCCCAGAGTCGCAGAGTGTGAACCCGTGAGTCGAGGAGGCACCGGGGCGAGAATTATCGAGTCCGTGGAATTTTTAGCCCAAGACCCGCCGAGGCGGGGAATTGAACCCTGGTCCAGGACCGATCTCAGCTTCCGGGTCTGTTGCCTCTAACCCCTGAGCCACACTTCTCCACACTTCTGCACCAGGATGTTTAGCGTAGCTAGGGGTGTACGGCAAGGAAGCGTCCTGGCCCCATTTTTATTTACTATTTATATTAATGGCTTAGAAAAAACTCTGCTGCAGGAATGTCAGAACATACCACTGGCTTCCACTCGTTCAATACCAGCACTACTTTATGCTGATGATGCAGTATTGATGGTCAGGACTCCACTTGCAATGCAAAAAATTATTATATCATTTTCTACCTTTATGACCAACTTGGATTTGAGAGTCAATTCCACAAAAAACTTTTGTATGAACTACGGGCCATGTACAACTAAATTAAAGAAAACAATGTATATTGACTCTAAACAATTAGATTGTACTCATACTTTTTCCTATCTGGGTATTTTGTTTGCCTCTTCTGGCCGATGGTACAATGCAGTAAAAACTAGGTGACTGTTATTTTTAAAATCTATCATGGCGCTTAAATCGTTTAGTAAGAAAATGGGAAGAAAACCTGTCCAAGAACTCCTATGTATTTATAAAGCAAGTTGAGCTGCGATTGCTATATATGGGGCGGGTATTTGGGGGAATACTAATGTGACAATCCTTCAGGTAATAGAAAATAATTTTCTAAGATTTTTGCTCACAGTACCGGATAGTGTGTCCACCCTTAATTGCCATACTGAACTTGGACTGTTGTACTTGGAAGATATTATCAAGGTACAGCCAGTTCTTCTGTGGCACAGGGTTTGGACCACAGATGCATGTTCTTTTAACCGACTCATTCTGTGGGACGCTATAAACCTTGATTGTACCCACAAGATGAGATGGCTACAGTATATTAAGACATTACTTGGGAACATTGGCCTTTCAAAGTATTACGAAGATCCCCGTCGATGAGTCTGATCTCACGGAAAGAGCTAAAAAATTATGTATAACTTACCTGGAGGAATGTAGGGAAAATGTGGAGCTCCAAAAAACATATGTGATTTCACATCAACTAATAGTGACCTCAAATGTCATCCAACCATACATTAATTTACAAATGAGAGACTTTGAAAGGTTTTTGTTAATCCGTTTTAGATTTGGTATTTTATTTAGGTTATTAAGTTTTCCTTTTGTAAATGATTTGTCTAGGCCAATCGTCAAGTGTCCTTGTGACGATTTGTCTGATCAATCTGACATTCACATTTTATTCTTTTGTAGGTACTGCCCATTTTAAAGTATATGAATTTTAGACAATATCGACCTGCCTTTTTAGCAATCCAGAGGTTAGATAACATTTTTACTGTCGCATCCCTTTTGGATTTTCTAAAAAATGTATTTATTTCACGGAAATCAATAACTATTTAAATCGTAATGAGTCATTCTTATGAAATTTGAATGAAATTTGTATGAAACTGGACAGCTTGATTTTTATATTGAACGGTATATTTATTTTATGTTTAATAGATGATGTGTGATTTTATTGTACTTTCATGGTTATTTTTGAATTATAACCAAATAAAGTAATACTGACTGACTGACAAAGCTACTTAATGCTATAAAAAATTTACCTTTTCTCATGTTTATGTCTTAACATATAAGCTAAGTTAATCCTTACATCTTATCTCTCTTTTGCTTCCACAGTTACGTCTATGTTTTGACGTGTTTCCTCCCCGGTCCGGTCCAGCTCTCACTGGACGTATCGTCTGCTTCATGTGGCTCCACCTACCCCAACCTTTTTGTTCCCTTGGAGTAGGTATGTCGTTTGTTTTGTCTCTCGTTTTTTGTTTCGTTTTACAATTCTTCTCTTTGTTTAAATCTCTGGATGTCTGTTGTCTCTTCATTCTGTTTCCATATCTCCGATTCCTTTACTATCAATATTCTCTTACTATTTGATTGCTAACCCTGTCTATTTTTACAATTCTTTACCTAGGTCCTATCTCTGGCATTAGATATCTGCTCTTTTTCATATTCTCTGGCTTGGGTTATATCTCTCTAATCACCTTTCTTTTTTCCACACATGCATTATTACGCTTGATTGTTTTGCATCGGACTTTTGTTATGACTTCATGTACCATTTCATAGTTGACCTTCCATGTCATTAAAACTAATTTCTTGGAACGTGGGGGATTAAATTCTCTCATTAAGAGATAGAGAGTTTTAACTCATCTTGCCAAATTAAATGCTGATATTGTTTTTCTTCAGGAAACTCACCTTATGGAGGCTGAATCCTTGAAATTAAAAAAGCGTAGGTAGGGGAAATTTTCTTTTCTCAAGGAGATGGGAAACGAAACGGAGTCATGATATTATGTGGTAAATCCATTCCAGTTATGTTTATTTCACAAAATCCAGATGCGGAAGGCAAGTTGTTAATTGTTAAATTGTTATTGAGGGGTGTTCCAGATTCTTTTCTGAATGTCTATGCTCCCACTGGAGGGGATACTTCCTTTTGGCCTACTTTAGCTAAACATATTTCTCAATGCATTGAGGATAATTTTATTTTAGCAGGTGACAGCAATCAAGCGCTAGACCCTTTTATTGATAGGAATTTTAAAGTATCTTTTGGTCCCAATAAACCCTACAAATCCTTTGTTCATACTATTACCAAACATAAACCTATTGATGCCTGCCGCCTATGTAATCCAGTCACCAGAGAATGTACTTTTTATTCCCCAGTTTATCAAACTCAGTCAAGGATTGATTATATATTTGTCTCCCACAATATATCACAATCCCTTTCGTATGCTGATATAGGCCCCATTCTTTTATCTGACCATGCCCCTGTCTCGATTGGCCTGGATATATTACCCGAGATCAATGCTCCCAAAAGATGGCGATTTGATAACAATCTCCTCTTAGACCCAAAATTCACAGCCTCCTTTGCCGCGTTTTTTGATGACTACTTGGCAATAAACCAAGATGAGTCCTTGTCCTTCTCTACTATTTGAGATGTTTTTAAGGCTTTAGCTAGAGACTTCATCATTAGCTTTGTTGCGGGGAAGCGGAAAAACGTGAGTAAACTTACTAACGGTCTCCTCAATGACATTAAGAAACTGGAGCACTCTATTAAGTCTCACAGACACAAGAAAATCTAACAGCTCTTATAAAGGCTAGGTTACAATTTAACAAAAGCTCAACTGACGACGCCTCCTTGTACCTCTTAAAGTCCAGCGCAAAATTCTATGGTGGCAAGAACAAGGCAGGTAAAATATTAGCTAACTATTTAAAAGTATGACAAAACAAATTGAATATTGATTCTGTTTATGATAATCAATCTTTTTTAAAATTCAAGGATACCCAAAATGTTAAATGAATTCTCTCTCTTTTATCAATCATTGTACACTTCTGAAACGCGGCCGTCTGATCAATTAATGTCACAGTTTTTCTCAACTATCCCAAAGCCCCAACAAAACCCATTGGATTTGTCTTCCCTAGAAGCTGAATTTGCACAACAGGAACTCTTCAAAGCCCTCCAAACCCTTAAGAAAGAGAAGGCACATGGCCCAGATGGTTTTACTGTTGAGTTTTATCTTTATTTTTCTAAACTTCTTTTACCCAAATTGTACACCCTATTACTATTTTTCACTCTATGAACAGTTCTTTAGGTTCCTTCTCAGAGGCCCACATTTCCCTTATCCCTAAGGATGGTAAGGACCCCAAATATTGTAATAATTACAGACCCATCTCCCTGGTTACCATTGATTACAAAATATTTTCTAAAGAACAAGCCATACTCTTGGATTCGCATCTACCCTCTTTGTTGGGGAAAGAACAGTCTGGCTCTGTTAAAGGACGTTTTATAACTGATAACACACGCTTGTTCTTCAACATCCTATCCAAATCTCCCCATTTAAAATATGCGCTAGCTGCAATAGCTTTGGATGCAGAAAAAGCTTTTGATAGAGTTGAATGGAAATATCTGTTTTATACTCTTAGTTGGGTTTGGTTTTGGCCCGAATTTTATAACTTTAGTATCTCCTTTATTCCAACCCTTGTGCAGCAGTCTGTGCTAATGGCTTGATTTCCCCTTATTTCAAACTAGATAGGGGTGTACGCCAAGTATGCCCCCTTTCTCTATTTTCATTCAATTTGGCCTTAGAACCTTTCTTATCTAAATTATGTCAAAATCCAAACATATATGGTTTTCAAACTTTGAATGCCCACATGAAATTCGCAGCCTATGCTGATGTTATTCTTCTTTTCATGTAAAAACCGGATGTATCAGTTCCTGCTTTTTTAGCAGAAGAATACTCCCTTATATCTGGTTATAAATTGAATAATGATAAATGCAAAGTTCTACCCCATACCAAATACACTTTTAAAACAGAGTTCACTGCCTCAAATTTCACATGGAGTTCCCATCATATTAAGTATCTAGATTTACACTTTACTTCCTCAGTATCAGATACAATAACACTATGCATGAATAAATGTATTCAAAAACTTTCAGAGTTAACTGCTAAATGGCACCCCTTATATCTTTCCTGGTGAGGCCGTTTAGACACCATAAAGATTATGCTAACACCCATAGTACTATACACGATTTCCAATATTCCAATCCTGTCACTGCTAAGCTTTTTAAGAAAGTTAATTCTATCCTTTCCTTTTTTATGTGGAGTAATAAGAAACCTCGAATGTCTATTTTCAAGTGATCACGCCCCAAGACAGAAGGTGGAGTCAATTATCCTGATTTTCAAGCCTACCAGAAGTCTTTCCTTTTGCGTCAAGCTTCACTTTGGTTATTGACTCCAAGGACGACTGCCCTTTATGGACCTCCATTTAACAACTCTTTTTATCCTCCTTTTCCTTTTGTGAATATCTTTCCTTCTCACGTAAGACACAATCTCTCTCTACCCCTATAATAAAACACACCTCCAAACTCCTTGACTTCACAACTCCCCCTACTCTCCTTACTAGGGACTTTTTCCTTACATCAACGATTTTGCATAACAGAAATTTAACAATTCGAGGTAAGCCTTTTTATTGGAAGATAGGGAGACAAAACGGACTAATATTGATCCACCAGGTATTTTCAAATTTGAACTTTGTATTGTTTCACATACTTAGCCAATGTTTTAGTTTACCCTCCTCTTTTATTCACAAATATAACCTACTTAAGTTAATGATTATGGATGTATTTACTAAACTTCGGTTCGCACATAACACTCCTGTCACTTTAGACTCCTCTTCACGACTCTGTACTTTATTAAAAACATCACCTAAAGCATCCATCATCTATAGATATTTGCAGGATTCAGTTGTAGATAGACAAAAATCCAAAGTAGAAGTGGGTTGGGAACAAGACTTTATGACTGAATGGTCATTATCCCTTTGGAAAAAAATATGGATTAAGATACGTAAGTCATCAAGAGCAGCCAACACCACGCAAACATTGTTCTTTGTTTATAACAGGCTCCTACTAACACCGGCTATTTTGAATAAAAGATTTACAAATACACCAGATACGTGTTGGACGTGTATGGAACCAAAGGCTGATCTATTTCACGTTATTTTCTTGTTCACATGTTTGTACTTTCTGGCAACGAGTATGGTTTCAAATTAATCTTATTTTTGATGCTAAGTTTTCTTTTTCCTTTACCCATGTTTTCTTGGGCAGTCTCTCTTCTGTCTGTGAGAATACTACATTCAATGTCAAGATTATCGATTTATTGTTAGCAATTGCTTTTCAGCAAATCAGTGTTAATTAGAAAGACTTTAAAAAAATCTCCTATAAAGCATGGTGGTATGCGGTCTGCCACAATCATAGATTGGACACCACTTTTGTCTATCCTCTACGTACGGCAATGAAACGTTTGGACTTGTGGTCACCAATTACATTGTACATTGATGCATGTGCTAAAAATGCTTCTAAACCTTTGCCATCTCAACAGGAAGTTTTGAACCCACCTTGACTCCCCTAAAATGTTCCTAATATGCTTGTATTCAACTGACATTCATATTTTACTTAGTTTGTTTGATTTTCTCTATCATCTTGAAAGCCAGATTTATTTACTTTTATTGTACTGCATTTGTGACGTATTGTTATGATCATAATACTTTGTATTGCATACAGACATCTTTTATCTCTTTAATAAAATGTTCTTGAACTTAAAAGATACATACAGACATTTAAACCTTGGCAAATGTCCTACCCAATCTGATATACTGGGATCAAGGGGGATTTATACTCCACCACTCCTCACAATCACACCTCTGAATGCTGGCTCAGATTCTCTGGTTGGTTATGGACAGAAGGGTTGGTAAAGTTGCCCTTTCTCTGCATGCAGAGAATGAGTTTAATAGGGTAGAATGGTCCTAGTTCTTTCTTATACTGTGCTGCTTTGTACCTTTCAATTATTTCTTGAAAATGGTCCAGTGGCTCTCTATGTGTATCCCAGCAGTGGTGAGTTGCAATGGCTCATTCTTCATGGAGTTTGAGATCTTTAGAAGGACAAGGCAGGGGTGCTAGCTTTCCCCTCTTCCATAACTTGCACTAGAACCACTGGTGACTGCCATAAAGCAGAACAAGAGTGTAGAAGGCATCCTCACGACATCGGAAACTCTAAACCATCCTACATGTAAATGGAATCTTATCTCCATTTCCAACCATCAGCACTCGATCTCACACCTTGTGACCATGATCTTAAAATTCATGTCCTTTTCGGGCAATAAAATCAATTGGAGTAAATATGAGCTCTGTCCCTCACACACTCCACAATGGTGGTGGCTATCCTTGACCATTCTTTCCAGTGGATAAAATGTAACATTAAATACCTGGGCATGTACATTAACAGCAGGATACATAACATGGTGAAAGACAACATGAAACCATTGGTCTCTCATATCGAGGTGGACCTTCTCTAATGGTCCATACTCAACATGTCTCTGTGGGGCAGAGTACAAGTGTACAAAGGGAAGGTTAATTGTGATGCTGCCTTTACGACTCACTAGAAATATTATTCAGGAACTCAAGGCCATGATGAAATAATTCATTTAGGCAGGACGCAAACCTAGACATACAATTTAAAAAAACTTCATGCTGCCACTAAAAGGGGAGGGGGGCGGGGCCTCCCTCATATGGAACACTAATGTATATCGCATCAATAAGCACCTCTACACTATATTCTCCATACAGCTCTAGACACATCCTGATGGGTATCACTGGAAGACCCACTGTAAACAGGTGACTGTCCCCTCTAACCACTATGTACAGGTTATAAAAGCCCACAACTGTCCCACAATCGTGTAATACAAATCACAGTTTATAAATGGAATCTTGGGCATTGGATTCTGAGGGAATATTCAGGTATACACAAAGGGGTTCTCTTATGGGGTAATGGAGGGATCTACAAAACAAATGAAGGAGTATCCCCAGGACGCAGTGTCCTAGTGATCAAAATGTGGAGAGAAAGAAATGCAAGTAAAGAAAACATGTTTTTCTTTATAAACCCCTCACTCACCAACCTGGTTGGTTACATACTTCATCATCGGGGTCCACCCGAGTGACCAAGTGCCACTCAAGTGTGCTTCGACGCCAGCAACTGCGGTAAAGCTGGTGATTTTGTGAGCTGTGAAAGTGAATTAAAACGGTGTACTACATGTACTCCCTATATTCTTTATTCTAGTGTCATGTGCCACAAATAAAAACAGGTGGGGTACTTCTACTGGTGTGATTTGACCAGAAAGTACCACAGTTATAGTGAAAATATGGTCAACATGTTTTAACCTTTCTATTCTTTGTTAGGTTTTTGTCAGGACCAAGTGAGTTGAGTCGAGAGGTCTGCACACGCTAAGGTGCACCCGTCCCAGACTCAGCTAAATGCCAGACCGCTTACATCCTTCCGAGTAAGATAAATCTGAAATAACAGAGCAGAACATAATAGTTGCACATTGGTACATATTTCTCGAGTGATGTCACTCCAAATGAGAGTGCATTCCTTCTCCATAGGGTGTATTCTGGGCCACCTACAGTGTATTGGTGTGTGACGCGACATTCATCACACACTTCTGCACCGTTATTTTGAAAGTGCAAAATTGGTCTGACTTAAGTGTGTGTTTTCGATTAAATATCATACCCACTCAACAGTCCTCATTCCTACAGTGGGTGTCATGCGTTCCTGAAAACTTCTTGAAGCGCTTTACACATAGTGAAAATAGTCAAGTGTTCACTGCTCTTGATTTAGGCACGACATGGCTTTAATTATAATTCACACCCACTCAATATTTCCTCTTTCAAAAGGTGGGTGTCAAGCTTTCCTTCAAACTTATTGGGGCGCCTTGTAAATGCTCCTAATTCTCGTAAAATCAATGCAATTGATAGAGGCATAGCGTGATAATGCACGTGGTTACTGATATGGGTGAGGGAACCAAGGATGTCTTTAACAGGTATAAAAAAAGAAAGTAATACACTCAACAAAGTCTTAGGACTTACTTTAAACTAGTTGTAGTTGAACCCCATGGATACCGTCGGGGGGTATTTTAGTGAGCATTCTGTGGGCGAGATAAATACAAAGGTAAGGTTTTTTTCTCTACCGGGTCGCACCACGGGGCCTCTTGATCCATGAGCCAGTTCTTGTAATTCTATGCTGGTGCAAAGCACTACCGAATACAACAAAAGCGGATCCCACCCGCAATTCACTTACTTGTCAACTAATGGCGGCCCGCCGGAAACCTGCCGAGCGTCCACACGGAGTCCGGAGGATGAGAGTGGACTCATTTCCATGTGTTTAAAAAGGCAGGCTCACGCTACGGGCAGCGGCCAATCGCAAATCACGCTTCGTGTTCAGCTGATCTTGAGGTGAACTGGAATAGGCGTGCCGTTGAGGGATCGTGTCGAAATGCACAGATCCCTTTATTGTGGCTAAGGGGCCTAGGGGAAAGTACCCCATCGTAAAGTGCAAAAATCTAGTGAATCCCCAATCTGGCACGCATATTAATCCATACCGTACGTGTTACAAATAGGGGGCCAGAGGTTGAAGGCGGTTTTATAACCTTATCAGTATTGTCCCCAGTGGTGGAAAAAGTGGGACTACAGAAAAAGGGAAGAGAAAGAGATACAACCAAAGTCATTTCTTAGTATGTAGGTAGTGTCCCTTCAGTGTTATACAGGACGATGGTATTTATCCATAGTTGTAGATAGCTGCCTCTGCTGTTACTAGCGGGAGTGTAAAAGGACTGTGATTTTGTGGGGTAGTGTCCCTTCAGTGTTGTACATGACAATGGTATTTATCTATACTTGTAGATAGCTGCCTCTGCTGTGACGAGAGGGAGTATTAAAAGACTGTGATTTTGCAGGGTCAAAGCATTTGTTTGGGGCTACAATGTAACATTCATCTTCGTCTAACAGTGTTCCAGGGTATGTTACCATTCAAGCCAGACACATTGGTGGAAAGTCTGTATGCACAGCGTTGCTCCTTTTCAAACAGGCGTTGTGTCATATTTTCCCCTGGTTGTACCACTTCTATTATTGTCCACCGTGTGTCATTGGTGGTGTGGTTCATGGTAAGGAAATGTTCAGTCAGTTTGGTGGTTACCTTTTTGCACCTGATCGTGCTTCTATGCTCACAAATGCGTTGTTTGACCTTTCTCCCTGGCATGCCAACGTATTGTAGACCACACGGGCATGTGATAATATACACCACATTGTGGCTGTTACAATTTGTGTGGGACCTTTTTGTCCAGATCCTGTTTTCTTCCAGGATGAGTGTTTTTGTGGCCGTGGTCAAGTGAAGAGGGACAGAATTAGAACCATTTTACACAGGACAATTCTTAGAGAATACTTAACAAACAACACCCCTCCCAAAGGATTATTGGTAATCAACGCACCAAGAATCTTCTTGAATGACCCCACATTTAGACGAGACTGTGCCCAGATCGCGTGGCACTGCACACGCGACTGGTTCGAGTCTCGGTAATGACGCTAAATACATCCTGTGATTCTGGGCAAATCACTTAATCTCCCCGTGCCTAACAAAAATGAATGTGTGTCCTCATGTAACCTAACTTGTGCTGTGTAAAGCGCTCTGATACCCGAAGCGGGTCAAGTTTGCGCTATATAAAACTCTGCAACAAAAAAAAAAAGACTGTCAGAGGCCATCCTTGTAGAGATCCAGCTGACAGAGAGCCATATACAAACCACAATCACTGGCTAAAAAAAGAGATTGGACGAAATTAATAAGGAACTTAATGAATACAAAGAAAGTCTCACTCAACAGAAAGCACAGAAACTCCAGAAATACCTCAAAAGGTTTCATATGTGAAAACATACCCTTACTCTGACCCAGCATTTAAACCACCAGCAAGGGGAGAGAGGATTTCAGAAGCCTCTAGTGATGACTCTTCGGTCAGTAGTGGGTCAAGCACAGGAAGTGGGAGAAATAGACAGGCCGAGGCCAGCCTACATGGCAACATTACAGTACACCATTGATGGGTAATTACCCGGAACCATTCAATCCCCCATTCAACCCCGACACTCAATTTCAGGGATATGGGTGGCAACCCCCATTCCCACAACCAATGTTCCCACATAATACCTTCCGCCCACCTTTTTTAGGGACGGGCCGGGGAGGAAGAGGACGACGCAAGGGAAACAGTCAGGTCCACTGGGAGGAGCAGGATAATATGGGCAACCACACAAGGAGCAAAACGCAAACACCGCAACCAGGGACGAGCAACACCAGGACCTAGTGACAAATTTGTCCTCCAGGGAACTGACAGAAATAGAGAAGGGTACACTAAACAATGGTCTAGGATTTTTCCCCACAGCTAAAGTAGACAAGTTTGGTCTACACTGTGAACTGGCGTTTTTTTTTAGAAAACAAAAATTGAAAGCTTTCTTCGAGAAAGGGAGGGAAACCCGAGACACACAGACTCAAGCAGACACTGATCTACGTAACAAATCCACTTTCTTTCCTCTCCCACACACAACTCCTGTTGAGATAGCAACTTTCGAGCAGGCAGTGTATAATGACATTGAAAGGATGGAAGAAAAGAAACCCTTCCACAACATGAGCAAGAACAAGATGCAAGCTCTGGAGAATCTAAGGAACTGAGGGGAGATCATCATAAAACCAGAAGACAAAGGGATAGTTGTACAGGATAGAACAGCTTATCAAACTGAATGCCTCCGCCTCCTATCAGATACCAGAAATTACTCACCCTTGACTACTGACCCCACACAGGAACTGAAACAGGAAATAAGGACATTGGTGAATATGGTAGAATCATGAAACTACATTAGCAAGCATGAGGCATATTTTCTACTACTAGCGAAGAAAGAATTCCATATTTTTACGTACTGCCTAAGATGCATAAAAATAAAACCCCACCACCAGGGAGCCCTATGGTGTCCGGTATTGGGTCCCTGCTGGAGCCTTTGTCCAGGTACTGCGATTGTTTTTTAAAGAGATGGTACAGACAACTGAAACCTACCTATGTGACGCCAAAAGACATTTAAGTTAATGACGCAACGATCCTTGTCAGTTTCGACATCGAGAGCCTCTACACTAGCCTTCCCCAGGATGAAACGCTAGAGGTTCTAAGTAGAGTGCTTGAAGAAACCACGTGGGCATACCAAGCACCTAAACATTTTGTTCTGGAGTGCGCCACCCTAGCGCTAAAAAGAAACTATTTCGAGGGCAGCATATTTTTTGCAAACTGGGGGTACTTCCATAAGGAGCACTTTCGCCCCAAGTGTAGCGGGGTTGTATGTCTTTGACTTCGAAAAGACATTCATTTTGGGCGAGTGAAACACCTTTGGGCAACATATTGTATTTTAGAAGAGATACATTGATGACGTCCTTGCTATTGGCAAGGAGCAGAAGGCACCCTGAGTGAGTTCATCACGTGGATTAACACCTGCGATAACAACTTGAAATTTACCCACGCAATGTACATAAAGTCAATGGTATTCCTTGACATAGTCATCACCAAAGAAGAAGGGATTCTGGAAACTTAGACTCACCATAAGGCCACTGCGAAAAACAATTCCCTGAGATATGAGATCTTCCTCCCAATGGCATTGAAGGAGAATCTGCCATATGGCCAACTCCTCCGGTTAAGAAGGAATTGCAGCAAACTACGAGATTACCGCACCCAGGCTAATGACCTGACTAAAAAACTTTCACACAGAGGCTACCCAGATCATATCTTAAATAAGTGTCAAAAACGGGCAAGAAACCAACCCAGAGAAGCGCTCCTAGAGGATAAGGTCAGAGAAGAAAAGAACCCACCATTAACGTGTGTAATCACATACAATACCCTATCAAATCAAATGAAAAAATCCGTGAACAAACACTGGAGCATACTCAACACCGGATATCTACACTGGGAACACCCCCTCTTCTCTTTTAAGAGAGCAAGAAGTATCAGGGACACACTGGTGAACACCCGCCCCAGACACAATGCAACAGAGGAACCCACGACTGTACTCAGCGCTTGGGGCCTACCTAAAGTCACTGGGAACTATCCGTGCGGAAACTATGACCACGGCCACAAAAACACGCAATCTAGAGGAAAACAGGATCTGGACACAAAGGTCCCACACACATTTTAACAGCCACAATGTGGTGTATCTTAAACATGCCTATTTGGTCTACAATACGTTGGCATGACAGGGAGAAAGGTCAAACAACGCATTTGCAAGCATAGAAGCACAATCAGGTGCAAAAATGTAACCACCAAAATGACTGAACATTTTCTTACCATGAACCACACCACCAATGACATACAGTGGACAATAGTAGGAGTGGTACAACCGGGAGAAAATATGGCACAATGCCTGTTTGAAAAGGAGCAACGCTGGGTATACAGACTTTCCACCAATGTGTCTGGCTTGAATGATAACATACCCTGGAACACTGTCAGACAAAGATGAATGTTACATTGCAGCCCCAAACAAACGCTTTGACCCCGCAAAATCACAGTCTTTTTATACTCCTTCTAGTAGCAGCAGAGGCAGCTATCTACAAGTATGGATAAATACCATCGTCATGTACAACACTGAAGGGACACTACCCCGCAAAATCAGAGTCCTTTTACACTGCTCTATTATTTCAGATTTATCTAACTCAGAAGGATGTAAGCACGCTGAACCGTAAGTACACGGTCTGGCATTTAGCGGAGTCTGGGACGGGTGCACCTTAGCGTGTGCAGACCTCTCGACTCAACTCACTTGGTCCTGACGAAAACCTAACAAAGAATAGAAAGGTTGAAATATGTTGACCGTATTTTCACTATAACTGTGGAACTTTGTTTTTAATTGTGACACATGACTCTAGAATAAAGAATATAGAGAGTACATGTATTACACTTTTTTAATTCACTTTCACAACTCACAAAATCACCAGCTCGGCTGCAGTTACAGTCGTCGAAGCACACCTGAGTGGCACTCAGTCACTCGGGTGGACCCCGATGATGAAGCATGTCACCAACCAGGTTGCTGAGTGAGGTGTTTATAAAGAAAAAAATGTTTTCTTTACTTGCATTTCTTTCTCCCCACAGTTTGATCACTAGGACACTGCGTCCTGGGGATACTCCTTCATTTGTTTTGTAGAATTAAAACTCTAGGGAACCAGGAGTATATCCCAATAGAGAACCATTACTCCCCCATTGTTTAGTATGTAATGGTGGGATCCACATAGGAGGCTGAGAACCTGTCAGGAATCACTTCATACACAGAAGTATTCACTTGATCGATAAAATCCTTCTAAATGACAGGGTGAAAACATTTCCCAGGTAGAATTTCACCTCCCGGTGAGTTATTGTTGGGATTCTCGCCGACCACAACATTGTATCTGCTCTCTGTGCCCATCCCTACCCGGGACCTTACCCGACTCCTCGATCTTGCCCTACTTCTCTAGGTGGGGAACAAGTAAGGGAATGGTGACATACCTCTGAAAATCATTCACTGATAAGGTTTTCTCGAACCCCACAATGCGTTTACTTAAAGACTTGCGGATTGACAGGCTACACCTTGACTGCCAGGATGATGACTGGGCTGACCCAATGACCCCGCATGACAATGCCTTGAGATAGGCACGTCTCTTAAACGGTTACACAACATTGGGCTCATACCAGGGTCAAAGTGCTGGAGATGGAACCTACTAGGGCGTGACATTGTACACATCCTTTGGGAAAGCTCAGCTTCACACCCTGCTAGGGAGCTGTTTAGAGGTACATGAAATACAGTCTGGGACCACAAGGTCTGCTTATGAATTGGATGGTAACATTACATGATATAGTGGATCACCAGGAGATTGCACATCACATGTCCAGATGGTTTGTAACTGCACAAGCAACAGTTAACCTTTGCATACTACGACTTTGTGGAACCCCACGTAGCCCAGACATACAAACATGGGTTCAACAAATGCACAAGGTAGCCACCTATGGCATGTCATCTATCGGTCCAATGATCAACTGAAGAAATTTGTTTCCAGCTGGAAAAACGTTTTGATGGCATTCCAAAGCTAAAGGGATGGGAACTACAAACACCCTTGTTTCTCTATTTTGTGTCTCGTACATGCCAATACCATGGACTTCCACCTGGGTTTACTGGCACACATGCGAAACGAATACGTACTGTTGGAATACTGACCAGGGGCTTGCAAGGGTATTTTCACCGAGGAAGAGAAGGAAATGGGTGATATTCTATTGTTCTTCCTTGGTTTGCCCATCCTATATTATTATTGGTATTCTTCAGAAGGTTAAGATGAAGTTAATATTACTCTATCACTATTCACTTGGGAGATGAAGGCTCTATTCGATGTAATTACATTAGATGCTGTTGGATAGATGTGTTTGGTTCTGACATGCATGTGATGGTCATACAGTTGGATAGGACTGTTCGGATATTATCAGTTGAGTGCTCCTTTCTGATACTGTATGTATCTTGTTTACCTGTACTCTGAAAATCAATTAAGAATGCTTAATAAGATAAAAGATTCAACAATTAAAGATAAAGCCATGTGATTGGCTTTTGCTGTCCATTGGAACCAATTTCCTATTGACTTCTGTCAAAATATCAACTTATAAAGTGTTAAGAATGACTTAAATTCCTTGTTGTTCTCATCACAATAGGTTAGACCAGTGTTTTCCAAACTGTGGGTGGCGAGCTCATTCATGTTCAATTGGTGAAGTCCAAGCAATGAATAAAGATGCCTTTAAATTCAGTAGTTATCTTGTCACATTTGTTGTGCTTCAAAAACAAAGGTTCTGCTGTTTATGTTTTTTAACTTGGAGACTGGTGTTTATAAACTCCTCCACTTTGTAGACAGAGAAAGAAAAGTGAAGTGAATTATGTGACAATCTTGCTGAGGTGCATAAAGTGTGAAATGAAAGGTCATAGGACGTTTTTTTTTCACAATACATGACAGACTATACATACCAGTAAATGATCTGTACACACTCAGCAGTTAGGAAAGTAAAAATTAAGAAAATGTTCTTGTAATACTGAAGTGTGATGGAAATAAAGATTTGTAGAGGATCAGAACAACTCAAGATGCTTGACTTAGTGAAGCACAAATAATAAATATTCCCTGAAACCCAATTTGAGCATATTATCAGTTGTGTGCAATTTAGTTTCATCGGTAAAACTATGCGTCCATGCAAATTTAGTGACAATTTCAATAGAAAATGTGCAGTCTGTACATGACAATGGGCTACCGCATAATGGTTTAGCAACAGAAACTCGCCTGCTTCATGTCCATTAAAGTTAGGTGAGTCATGAATGTTCCTCACACTAAAACGTGGTTCATGGTTCTAATAGGTTTGGAAAGCACTGGTTTACACTGATTTTCCCCCTACATCATTGGTTTCAGTTGTCAGCGCCAAGATACCTTTGAGTACCGGGTTAGGATCCCCTACGTCCGGTGGTCCACGGTCTAGTTTCTCCGCCACCACCATACTTAAGCGCCTAGCGAAGGATGCGCTGCGGACAGAGTAAGTCCTGCAGGCGTTCGTAGGCTTGGTCCTCTTTTCACTGTTTTTAATTGTTCTTTTCAAAATGTTATCTTAAGTGCTGTTGCCTCACTCGTTTTTGCATTGTTTTACATTGGGAGGGGGGCTATTATTCTTTTAATATATATCTGCGTTATCCTTAAAACTACTCACCTTGATTGTTGCGTTCACGCCCAGTCCGCCGCAGCTGTGTGCTGTTTGTGCGGAGGGCACTCTGATCGCGTAGTCAGTTCCGGTGGCCAGAGCCGGGTTAGGATCCCCTACTTCCAGTGGTGCGCGGTCCAGTTTCTCCACCACCACCATACTTAAGCGCATAGTGAAGGACGCGTGGTGGACAGAGTAAGCCCTGCAGGCGTTCGGAGGCTTGGTCCTCTTTTCACTGTTTTTAATCGTTCTTTACAAAATGTTATCTTAAGTGCTGCTGCCTCACTCGTTTTTGCGTTGTTTTACATTGGGAGGGGGGCTAATATTCTTTTAATATATATCTGCCTTATCCTTAAAACTACTCACCTTCATTGTTGCGATCACGCCCCGGTCCGCCGCAGCTGTGTGCTGGTTGTGTGGAGGGCACTCTGATCGCGTAGTCAGCTCCGGCGGCCAGAGCCGGGTTAGGATCCCCTACTTCCGGTGGTGCGCGGTCTAGTTTCTAAACCACCACCATATTTAACCACACATGGAAAGGACGCGCAGCGGACGCACTCAGCGGGCGCGCTAAAGGCAAGCCGGTCTGCGCCCTTCCGCTGTAGTGTAGCTCCTATTTTCCCAATAGGCTCTGCGCATTGGAATAATACCTACAGCAGTAAAGGCCTAGGCCAGACGTTAACTAGGTCTACTACTGTCGATACTAGACTTAATTTTTGGGTTTGCCAGCGTAGCTCAGAGTTCGCTAGAAACTTTCTCGAATGTTCAAGGAGGAATTAACTTCCCTGATTAGACAAAAAGGGATTTAGTTTCTGACAACCATAGAACATGACAACTTTGCTCTCCCCTAATCAAGAGTCAATCTCAAGAGTCGTGTGAGCACAAGGCAATTATTTTACTCAGTCAGTACGTGCATTCTTAGTCTCATCAGATTGTAGAGAAAAGGAAGAGACGGGCGTGTTCAATAAAAAGGTGTTATTTATTGATCAGTCTCTTTTCTCGTACAAGAGAAATGGATCGAAAATATTGCAATACTTATAGTTAAGTAAAGTGCATACATTAAAAGCAATAGTATAAAATAATACTGTAAAAACATTGATATGGTTTCTGAGCCATATGATGTTTGAAATGATTAAAATATATTTACATACATATATACATTTGACTAAACGTACTCAACTGGTGTTTCTAAATACGCCTACCCCGTGTACCTGACCTAAGTCTAATGCGTGGGCGGGAATAGAAAGTTACAGTTTAAGTTAAGTTTGTTTTTGCCAAGTGAATAACTAAAGAATTCTCTGTGAGGGGTTATTCAGTTCTGTACCTGGAAGTTAGGATGAATGAGGAATGGTATCTCTTTCTCTGCTCTCGATATTCCAGGCTGCCTGCGAGGGCTGCCCAGAAGCGCCGGTGCCGGGTCTCTCGGCTTGAGATAGCAGCGCGTCTCTCAGCGCGTCAGGAAGGCGGGGCTGCTGCCAGCGGGGTCTGCTTCTGCTCTCGGCTTCGGCAAGTATGGCTGCTCCGTCTTGTCACCACGCGTGTGTTTGCATAGGGCAAGATCGGTAATATTTATACCTTAAAGGTGCCGAGATTGACGTAAGGATGGACATAGATACGTCAATAAAGATGTCATACGACTTGCTCGTTAGCACATTCTTTACTAAAGTTCTCTGTGAAATCAAAACAATGGCCGCAGGGTTTTTCCCAGGTTGTCATAGGTTTGATTTGTTATGAGAACGTCGTATGCCTTATCAGGGGCTGGAGGAATGTCGCTTGTCTAATTAGATCTCAAGCGTTATGACCTAATCAGATAACACGTTCCTGTGCCGTAGTGTGACTGCGTCAGATAACGGTATCTGCATCATGGGGGCTGTTCTTGCCTCATGGGCTGACTGTTAGTTAACTTGATAGTTAGTTTAACCAGAATAGGGTCAGGAATAGGGGGATCGATTCAGGACCTATAGGAATACATGACACCCACTCCACGCTAACTATGGTCATATTTACTAATCTATGCATAGTATAACATAGTACAACATACTATAGAGTATAGTGTATACCTTACCACCCCAAAATACATAAATGCATTTCGAAATTTTCAAATATACTGAAAAATTGCAGTCATATATATTGTATGCACTTAAGCTATGAATTAAATGCAAAAGTAAACACGCATTTTTATGCATTATTGCTTATTGGTATATGAGAAATACACATGCAATGGCTCTTAATATGGCTATACAGAAAGGAAGTTCGAGACCATTTCATCACATAATAAAATATTTGTGAACATCCCAGCGGGCAACTAAAGTTTATAAAGTAACTAAAAATAGAAATCTTAGTTCTCTAGGAATAGTTTCTTAATTTAAGCAGAAGATCAGTGTCCCGGAAAAAATATGGGAAAATATTTTAGGGGGTTGCTGAAAATTGCTGTCCGTGAACTGGATTGTAATTGTTCATGTGACTTTATTTTTAAAGTTGAAGGCCGAATTCAGGGAACGCCGTGTGCGAGTTTACTCAAAAGTCTCTATTTCTGTTCTGGAGAGAACATCATATCATTCAGGCTTTCGAAAAAACTGTCAACAGCTTCATGGGAAAGTTCCACTAAGTCGGGAATAGGTGTAACCATGCATTCATGCGCATGATTGTCTCCATTGACATTCTGATTTGCATTGCTGACAGAAGGTCGTACCTGATCGATGCTGCTTTCATCTTGAACTTCACTACTCTTCAATCGTAGTGGTGAAGATTCCAGGAATGCCGTCATCAGGATTGGCAGCCTTTGAGGGCAGCACAAAGCGTGAACCTTGGTAGGAACCAACAGTGTATCTGCATCCACTAGCGCATCCGATTGTAGCGTCAGACAGGTGTCTAACACGCATTCTTCTCCGCATAGCAGACACCTTAGTACAGGTAGAACACACCTTTGCCACATTGGTCGAAATGATAGAAACCAAGTCATGTTCAGGTCTCTAAGCCGGGAGAGTCCCAGGATTTTTGATATCCGGTCCCGGTATCCAATGGCTAGGATCGTCTCTTCCATTGTCGCGAGAGTTTGATCTGTGACATGGGTTGCCATAACGAAAAATAAGGACTAAGAATAGGATTCCTGCAATTAGTCCCAGGATCAGGGGAAGTCCGCCAAAAATCGAATGTACGAAATCTGGAAAAATACCCAGTATGGCTTTGAATGGTGTTAATGCCATCGAAAATACTGTCTTAAATACCCCTGAGATCCCATTGGTATCAGAAATATTTAAGATTTCCCTCAGGATTTCCGCGAAATGTACGGGGGAATTAGTTGATAATAATGTATGTATCTCTGCAGTCGTCCTTGCGACTTGTAGATCATACGTTTCTTTTGATGACGAGAGCCTTGTAGGCGTCTGAAGAAGCACTGTTTTCATTCTGTTTAAAGTATCTATTCGAATAGAAGTAATTTTCAAATTGGGCCATGCCCTTGCCTCCCTGTCTGGAAAGGAGCTGGGGAACAAAGAACGTCCACAGCACTTGACCTTCGCCGTCGTAGTGACTAGATAAGGAGTCCCGGGCCTAAGACTACAACATCTGCGGTCTACAATAAGAATGTAACTCCCATTATAGAGTCTTTGAAAGAATGGTTCTATTTCAGTTGCAGGTGCGCCTTGCTGGTGACATGAAAGGTTGTATGAATTCCCTTCACAGGCTCCGTGCAAACTAATACCGTTACACAGAAGCGTGCCGCTTAGTGACATAGCACAATTGTTGCCACTAAGAAACACTTTCTGTCCTTTATTACTGACACATGCATGTGAATAGGGCAGGTTCCAAGTTGTTTTAAGGTACCCCTTTCCCAATTTCTCGTACATGCCAGCCTGTATATATTTTTGGCAGTATTGAAACCTGAAGGTTGAGATTGGAATATTTATGATTCCGTGTATTATCCATTCACTGACAGGTCGTTCTGACATTGTCATTGGTAATCTTTCTAGTTTTTCAATGCTCAAGATTGTATAATCAGCACCCTTTTGCGCCATACCGATTTGTCTATCAGTAAGGTTAAAGATTTGGAATAGTGACGTTGTGTTGATTAAACGCCAAGGCACATAGCCTGAACGCAGATTTTGTAATGTCCAGCCAAGCTGTACAATAGAACGCAATTGTGACTGACCATGTTGTAATAACAGTAAGTCTTGCGATAATATATCGATTGCTGAAGACACAATGCTGTCCAATGAAAAAATTCTGGAGGACAGAGTCATTAACCCATTGTCCACTACAGAAAGTGATTTTTCCAAATTGATACGGTCAATTTCCCGTATTCTTTCTGCTGTTTCAATTTGAGTAACCTTCCAGGCCTCATTGTATGCTGCATATACAGAGGCTGCTATGAAACGCTTTTGACGCTGTTTGCGTGGTCCCAGAATGAAATCACGCAAGTCAGCACCATCAGTAAGTAAAGTTAGGTGTTGCTTAATTTCAGGCAGTGTGGAAGTTTGTAGCCATTGAAGGCATAATTTGCCCACACTGTAGGTTGTTATTATCCCTGGGTGATGTCTTTGGGGATATCTAGGGTCTGGCCTGGTCATTTTGAAACCCTGTGTTTTATTCAGGAATCTATCTTGACAGTTATTTGTATCTGTGGGCCAGATCAACCATTGTCTCCAATCAGGATGTGTTCTGTTTTGGTTTAATATATGGTTTACGTCTATCTCTTCATCTGTATCAGAGCTATTGCTAAACATTATTGGTTTTGGAATAGACGGTTTATTTAAATCTTTGATTTTGGCTAAGCCAAGACAGGTGGTTTGTTGAACAGTGTCATTTAAAAATATCATTTGTTCTGGGATCATGCAGGCTCTAAACAAAGCTTCTAAACCCTGTACTTGCCATTCTTTTGTACCCCAAACACTTTTCAAATCAACATTATTGTCCCAATAATCAAATCCAAAAGTATTCATTTTTTCAAAGAATGAATCTGAATATATCAATTTTGTGTTGGTTATCATAGTTTTCATCCCTGTCTTGTTTGACAATTTAAAATAAAATGTTTCAGCATTACTTGTGTTAAAACCTGAAAAATATGAATATTTGTCATAAACGATTCTTGAGCTCCCTTTTGGAGGTGTTGCACAATGTTCCCATTGATTATAATTTAAAACATTTCTAGGTTGTGCAGATTTATGTAAAAAATGGTTACCATAATGGTTATAGCAATACATACTATCATAATTTGTAGAACCTTGCAAATAATCATGTTTGGTAAATTTAGCAGACATTACTAAGTCAGACATCATGTTATTAATGCTTTCGAAGTCCCAATCATCAGCAAATGAGTTTGGTTTTGCAAAGTCACTCAAGGAGATCTTGATTTGGTGTGGATATTTCAGGATCTCGACCGGACCATAAATTTCATAGTCAGTGTTGTCCCAGGCTACCCCACCAGGTATAGGATTGGCTGTGAAGTTGGCTGAAGAAAGTTCTGAAGAAAGTTCTCTTTTCTCGACGTGTGAAGATGTGTGTGGTTTGAGGACCAAGTTGATGTTCTGACTTGCTGTGTCCATTTTAGCATATTTTCCCTCAATGAAGCGTCCCAAAGTAAATACCATGATGAGCCAAAGTATGAGGATAAATGCACCAAAACCCACCCAAAATTCAATCCATGGAGAAATCAGATATGTTTCTTTCAGTTGTTTCAAAAGTTCCTTCGCTTTGTCTTTAAAGGATTTTGATGATGGCTGTGTCTTTGATTCACTGAAGCCTTCAGAGGAATCATCGAAGTTGATGAAGTACCCGGATGCAGTTCTGTCAATTGTTCCAATTGCTTCAGGATTTTAGTTTCTTGCATTGTCACTCGGTACTTCATTGTAGATTGGTGTGTCTCTGCTAAATGTTTTTATTTGGGTTTTCAGAGGTCTTAGTTCTATTGCATTGTTGCATAGTCCTTGTTGTTCTTCTGTAGGCGTTTCGAATGTGATGAGCCTTTTCGTTAGGACCTCTGTACTGGTAGCAAACCTTGGTGTTCTGCTACTTATTGGGAGTCCACTTGGCCTACCGTTTGTTATCGGCCACATGTTGTGGTTTTACCAGGTCGATGGATACAACTCGGTTCTCCTTTTTTCCAGCAAGTGGCGGTAGTACAACTGATCTTGTCCCGTTGACAGACAAGACAGGAACTGCTTTTCTGCAAGAAGGCCCAAATTCCTTCTTTACCGCGATCTCCTCCCTGACTAGATCCCCGACTTTTGGAATCCAGACAGGTCTTGCTGGGACAGGTGGTGATTCTTCAGTGGTTGTTGGCTGTTGTTTCAACTGTATGTTGCTCAGGTCTTTTCTTGTTTTGTTTAAGTCCTGCAAAATAGCCAAACGGTCTTTGACATCAAAGGTTTTTTCTTTCACCACTGAAGTCTGACTATCAAGGTCAGAGATAATCATTCTAGTTCCAAATAATAATTCGTACGGACTGAATCCCTTCAGAGAATTTCTTGGCAAGTTATTTAGACTACGTTGGACACTTATTAGATGTTTGACCCACCCAGCTCCCGAACCTAATATCCTTTCTATTATAGATTGCTTTCTGCCTTGGTTTTTTCTTTACACCATCCCGTACCCTCAGGAAGGAAGTGAGAAGATTCCCGCTGGGCTGTGCTCATTTGTCCATGTTTCCCCCCCGGCCGGAGGGCTAGAGTGAAGACAATGGTCAAACGTAACATGCTCTTAGCGTATATGCCATTTAGACTCGCAAATCTTTGTATAACAGTCCGGACGTCAGCCGAGTGCTGAGGATCGACATTATAAGTGGAAACTAGCCTGTATATGTTAATCGCAAGCCCTGCTTTTTACTGGTGATATTATCTGCCTTGATACGACGAGGTATTAAACTGTTTCTCTCCCCACTGCGATCTCTGTTGCAGTTTGGGCAGTTTTTTACAAACATGGTGTGACGCAGGCTCATGCCTGGCCACCAGTACCGTGATTGTAATTCTTCCAGAGAATCTTTTAATTTAAGGTGTCTGAGACCCTCGCCCATTTGTGCGTCTGCGATTAACAAGTGTCTCCTGTCCATGTTTGGAATCACTCTATCCCCCACTCCAGGGATTCGAGCAAAAGGGACGGAGTTTGCATCGATTATGTATGTATAATTGAGTGGATAGTTGATCGGTAACGCTGAGCAGTCGCCTTTTGATGACGTTTTCACCGCCAGCAATGTTTCACCGTCAATGTATTTTAATGTACGCTTTTTTCGAACTACGGGAGCCGATTTAGTGGCTGCCGCTGCGGCTGTTTCAGCCAATGAATTCCCTACAACGTGAACGCCATCACGTTGATGACTCAGTGAGTGAGTCACGTGAGTCTTTGGTAGTTCTTTTTGTAAAAGAGCTATTTGTTCCCAGAGCAGTCTCTGCTTTATTGGTGCATCTGTGTCATCTTTGTAACCGTTTTGAATCCATGTCTGCAAATCCTTGTTGTATGATTTGACGCAGTAATATGAATCTGACACTATAAGTGTCGGGAATTCGCGATCCGCATTATCTAGCACCATTTTCAATGCGATTATTTCAGTTTGTTGTTCTGAATTAGTTTCTACTGAGTGTGATTTTGTTAATAGAGGTTTTAATATACCTCCGCGCCACACTTCTTTTGTAATCTCACATGTGGGGTTGTATGCTTGTTCTCCCCAAACGGAGGGTTGAGCATGTCCGTCTGTATAGATTACACAGGCGTAATGTCGTAGAGGCAGAATGTCGATTGGCAGAGGATATGTTTTTTTATATTCTAGATTTTCCATTTCTTCTAGTTCTTAGAAAATTGTCAGCCAGGCTATACTTGATAATTCATATCCTACGTACTGGACCTTCAGATGAGCAATTCTGGACTTTTTAAAGTTGAATTTGTAACCCTCTGCAGCGAACCCAAGTATTATGGTGTTCACTCTTTTCAAGTGAGTCTCCAAGTCATCATCTGTTAAGTAAATGTCATCGACATAGGATAATGCTTCATCATCATATAGTTGTAGTAATTCTGTTACTCTCGCTGAGAATACCCCCGGGCTGTTCTTGTACCCCTGGGCTAACCGACAGAATTGTTTTTGAGTGCCATTTACTGAGAATGCAGTTAAATATCTGCTCTCTGGTGCTATGTTTTGACAAAAGAATCCATTGGAGATGTCCAAGGTTGTTTTGTATTTTTTGCGCACTATGTTATTCATTAGTGCTGCACTGTGTGAGTTTTGCACTGCAAAAGTTTTGCAACATGTGTTAAGGTGTCGGTAATCCAAAACTAGACGATATGAATTGTCTGGTTTGGAGACCGGAAACAAAGGATTGTTCATTTGTGAGGTGCAAGTTTCAATCACCCCCTGGTATTCTAGCTGATCTAGTATTTCATTTACTTGTTTTTTAGCTTCTTGCTTAATTGGGTACTGCCTTTGTGCAGTAGGTTGTGATTTTAACTGGATTTTGTGAGGAGGAGAATCCTCATCCCATCCTACATGATTTTTATATAAAGCAGGTGCTAAGGCCACTGCCCACTTTCTAGCAAGTGTGTATTTTTTATGAATCGGGATTTGATTCGAGAAGGCAGGCATAATTACTTCTTCGCCATGAGGGCACTCCCTGACAAACTCTGGTGGCCAGTCTTTTTCAGCTAGAAGGATATCATAGCCCTTGGAGAGATTATCCCAAAATAGTCCCCTTATTTTCCTAGTCTTATCTCCCTCTATACGTAATGTTATCTCGTATATCTTGTGGGGTTTGCTAACTCTGGTGTCTGCAGTTTCCACTTGAAGATATTCATTCGTGTCCACTGTCTCCAGATGATTCATAAGGACTTTGCGAGCTATGCTCACCTCTGCTGCGCTGTCTAGCATTGTCTAAGCCCACTCTCCGTTTTTCAGTTGTGTCCTCAGTATTCTCGGCATTGTTAACTACCTTGATACTGGCTACCTTCTTTTTTGGAAATTGTAATTTCTTTTTTAGCTGAGCAGGTTCCTTGTCTTGGACTTGGCGTGCTCTTCTGATCGTCCTCTTCTTTCCGATTTCTGCGAGGAAGTCTGAAAAGATTGAGAGGGACGTGTATCAATGTCTTGATATCTATCAGGTTTTTTAATATTATCCCTATTTCTAAGGTTATATCTATTCCCAGAGGGGTCACTCTGCGGTGACCTCTGTCCTTGGTTTGGAGATTTCTCTCTTCGCCTGGGAGACCTCCCTCGGGACTGGAATTTCTTTTCTTTAGGATTGGATTGTTTGTTTCCATCCCAGTTCTTTTTTGGTGAATTATTATTAAAAAATATTTTTCTGGACTTGTAGTCAGTTGCGGTTTTACTGGTATTCCACCTAGACTATCTCTGCCTAGTTCTTCATAGGATTTTTCTATGATTCTGGCAATTTCAGCTGGTTGGTCTGCTATATCTGTCTCTTTTAACCTCTGGCGGATCGCCACGTTTGCTGCTTCACCTTTTATGTTGGCTAATAATATAGCCGAGACCTGCTTGAAGTCTTTTAGTAATTTCATACCAAGAGTTAAAGCAGGTTCTGGACCGTATTCATCTTGAATTTGTTTTAGCACATCTGGTATTACCGAAATGGATGGAACACCGTGCGTTTTTGTGTAGATGGAAGCAAAGACTGTACCCCAAGTGTCACAGTCCTCAATGTGTGGTGCGATTCCCATTGGGAGACATATAGTCAGAATCCTGTGTTTTTCTAATGGGGTGGTGTCAGGAAACACCGCCTCTATTTGGGTGATTTTCTGTGCCAACCAGAATGGTATCTGTTCCCGTTTAGCCGGAACTTTACCTAGGCAGGATTGGATGTTCTGTGGTGTGATTTTATTTGTGTTCCCCTGGTGAGGGGTCAGCTGTGGAAGTTTAATCGCTGGCTGAATTGTTGAAGTCCGCATTATATACTGAACTAATTGTCTATGAATTTTTAGTAGTTGATTTAGCTGTATTAACAGCTCTGCTGCAGGCATTCTTTCGATGTCTGGATGTGGTGTGTATCCGGCTAAGACCGGCCACGTTGCTCCTGGTCTTCCTAAAGGACCGAGCCTTGTAATGTGATTGTTATGTATTAGGGCGCCATCAAATAAGAGCAAATGCTCTTGGAATTTGAGTGGTACTTCCACCTCCTCGAAAGGAGTGTACTCATTAGGAAGTACTTTGTTACAGCATTAGCTGCTGGAAAATGTATCCATGAATAGTATACCTCTGTCTGCCGATATTCGTGTGCCTCGATTACGAATATGACTGTGCCACCTCTAGGTGTCAGTCCATTTTCTATAAGTTTTAAGGTTATAGATCTCCTTTTAATGACCGGAATGAGTGTTATATTCGGGTCTGCTACTTGCATGGTAGCATCAGCATCTGCGAGTTCAGTTGCTAATCTAACTGTTTCTCTTTCATCATCACTTTCTGACATTTTACAGACAGGATGGTATTATGTTTGTTTGCAGATCAGGTTTCTTATGGAAACAGAGATTAGATGCACAATATTTTGGAACAGTGTATCCTTCAACGTTGACTATACCAAGAACCATACATAGGAGTTCCCTCCTGCGAGGTTTTGGAGGATATAACCTTTCACCCACTCCAGACGTCTTTGGAGTATAATGGGAAAAGGGGTCTGAGTGAGAAAGCACGACTGAGTTACTCTAAATGTCTTACGTTAGTTTTATCGCCCTTTCCAAACGCGTTGGGCGCCATGTAGTGTAGCTCCTATTTTCCCAATAGGCTCTGCGCATTGGAATAATACCTACAGCAGTAAAGGCCTAGGCCAGACGTTAACTAGGTCTACTACTGTCGATACTAGACTTAATTTTTGGGTTTGCCAGCGTAGCTCAGAGTTCGCTAGAAACTTTCTCGAATGTTCAAGGAGGAATTAACTTCCCTGATTAGACAAGAAGGGATTTAGTTTCTGACAACCATAGAACATGACAACTTTGCTCTCCCCTAATCAAGAGTCAATCTCAAGAGTCGTGTGAGCACAAGGCAATTATTTTACTCAGTCAGTACGTGCATTCTTAGTCTCATCAGATTGTAGAGAAAAGGAAGAGACGGGCGTGTTCAATAAAAAGGTGTTATTTATTGATCAGTCTCTTTTCTCGTACAAGAGAAATGGATCGATATTATTGCAATACTTATAGTTAAGTAAAGTGCATACATTAAAAGCAATAGTATAAAATAATACTGTAAAAACATTGATATGGTTTCTGAGCCATATGATGTTCGAAATGATTAAAATATATTTACATACATATATACATTTGACTAAACGTACTCAACTGGTGTTTCTAAATACGCCTACCCCGTGTACCTGACCTAAGTCTAATGCGTGGGCGGGAATAGAAAGTTACAGTTTAAGTTAAGTTTGTTTTTGCCAAGTGAATAACTAAAGAATTCTCTGTGAGGGGTTATTCAGTTCTGTACCTGGAAGTTAGGATGAATGAGGAATGGTATCTCTTTCTCTGCTCTCGATATTCCAGGCTGCCTGCGAGGGCTGCCCAGAAGCGCCGGTGCCGGGTCTCTCGGCTTGAGATAGCAGCGCGTCTCTCAGCGCGTCAGGAAGGCGGGGCTGCTGCCAGCGGGGTCTGCTTCTGCTCTCGGCTTCGGCAAGTATGGCTGCTCCGTCTTGTCACCACGCGTGTGTTTGCATAGGGCAAGATCGGTAATATTTATACCTTAAAGGTGCCGAGATTGACGTAAGGATGGACATAGATACGTCAATAAAGATGTCATACGACTTGCTCGTTAGCACATTCTTTACTAAAGTTCTCTGTGAAATCAAAACAATGGCCGCAGGGTTTTTCCCAGGTTGTCATAGGTTTGATTTGTTATGAGAACGTCGTATGCCTTATCAGGGGCTGGAGGAATGTCGCTTGTCTAATTAGATCTCAAGCGTTATGACCTAATCAGATAACACGTTCCTGTGCCGTAGTGTGACTGCGTCAGATAACGGTATCTGCATCATGGGGGCTGTTCTTGCCTCATGGGCTGACTGTTAGTTAACTTGATAGTTAGTTTAAGCAGAATAGGGTCAGGAATAGGGGGATCGATTCAGAACCTATAGGAATACATGACACCGCGCCTGGACCGGGCCGAGGGCCATACCCCCTGGCCCTTTAGGTACCTGTGTTGTGCAATACTCTAGTCTAGAGTTGCGCATTTTTAATAAGTATGATCTTAACAAAGGCTGTACCAGATACATGTTGGACAAGGAACCTAGGCCCTACCAGTTCACTTGTCCTTGTGGTTTTTCTCGTCCTGGTTTCTATCAGACCGAGCTAGGTCTGATAGTTGCCCCAAAATGAAAGCCTACACAGACCCTTCGACAAGCAGAGAGTCACTGTGGTCTGATCAACGTGAGGTCACTAGTGAAACATAAAGTGGAAATTGCAGACACCATCCTGCAATATAACTTGGATATGCTGTTTCTCACAGAAACTTGGACAGACCCATCATCCGATCCGGATCTATTGGTCGCTGTACCTCAGGGCTTTGTTTCTTCCAGATTAAACAGTCCCTTAAAGCAAGGGGGCGGTCTTCCCGTTATTTTCGCGAACACCTTAGAGCCACTTTCTCTTCAGTGGGTAATCCTTTATGCGAAGGACTGAACTTCTCGATAGAATTAAATTCTAAAAGTACCTTTAGAGGAATCCTGGAGTACCGCCCTCCGGGGTCAAGTAATGACTTTGTTACTAATCTAGACACACTGCTGGAACCCCACTTTACGACAAAAGGGTTTACTATCCTGGGGGACTTCAATGTTCATCTTGATCTAATGTCAGATAAGGATACATTAATGCTCACTGAATCCATGAATATGATGGGGCTCACTCAGCTGGTTCATAAACCTACACACCAGGCAGGGCACACCATGGATGGTATTTTTACCTTAGTTACTGGAGTGATAGTAAAAAATGCACTTCCTATGGCCTGTTCAGATCACTCTTTGATTTTATTTGACTACCCCGCTCAAATTATATCAGAAGCCTGTTCTAATAGAGATCAGAGAAAAACTTTCAAAGCATGGAATAAAATAGATATTAATTTGCTCGAACTCAAACTTAATCAGACATGCCCGTGTATGAGTCAACAGGTAGATCAAGCAGTTGAGAGTTACAACTATTAGCTGAATAACGCCTTTGCGGCGACAGTGTCAAATGGCAAAAGCATGGGGAATCGTGGCCAACCCTCTGCTGCCTGGTTCACGGAAGCTCTGCGTCTAGAGAAACAAAGATGTCGTAGACTGGAAAGGTGCTGGAGAGTGAACTATGAAGACGAAGAAAAAGAGACTCATAAACATGCTTTAGCTAATTACAAAAATCTTTTAGCTATGGAGAAAAAGACGTACTTCACTAAACAGATAGAGTTATCTAAAAACTCAGCAAAACAACTGTTTCGGGTTGTGAAGAAGCTTACGACTCCTCTCAATAGCCCACTATCAAAGAGCAGCCAATCTTTATGTGATAGTACAGCTAGTGCATTTAGGAATAAAGTCAATGATATTTACAGTATCTTTACCACTACTACCAATAAGGCAACTGAGCTGCATCCCACTGTTGTGTCCCACAGAAAAAATGAGCTGTTGACTTTCACACAGGTATCTAATGAGCTTGTGGAAAAACTCATTCAGGATACCAAATCGGGATCCCCCTCGGATCCATGCCCCCCCGGCAGTTCTTAAAAGCATTGCAGGGGAGGTAAGTCCAATCTTAACCAGCATCTTTAATAATATGTTTTTATCAGGAATTTACCCTGCATCCTGGAAAGATGTAATGATTCTCCCTTTGCTAAAAAAAGCTAATTTAGATCCTTCCACATTGTTTAATGTTTATGTCTCCGAACTTGCACCCTTAATTCAGCAGTTTGGCTTCAAACCGACATCTTATGCCGACGATACACAGATCGTCGTTGCGGCTTACAAAAACACTCTATCCCTGGCAGTACAGTTCCAATGCTGCATAAAGGAAATCAGCCTCTGGATGGGAAGACACTGTTTAAAACTCAATATGGATCAAACCGAAGTGATTACCTTCGGAAATTTACAGCCAAAATGGGATGGACTATGGTGGCCGGCTGAACTGGGACAGACTCCCGAACCAGTGAAGAAGACAAAAAACCTCGGTGTTCTGAAAGACAACAGTATCACTTATGCACATCAAATTAATGCTATATTTTCAGCCTCCTTCTTTCTACTGAAGAAACTCAAAAAGGTCTTACCATTTATCCCGCAGGATCTTAGAAAAACAGTGGTTACCACCTTGGTGCTGCCTAAGTTAGACTACTGTAAGGGTTTATACCTTGGGTTTAGGCATGGGCGGATTTTGCGGATCCACGATTCGCGGATTTGCGTATTCACGGATCGTGGATCCGCAAAATCCGCGGATTTTGCGTATTTGCGTACCGGCGGATTTGGGGCGGGGCTTCCATGCGAGTGCACATGGCTCTTGTGTGTATAAAAGGTCAGAGACCGATCAGAGCAGCAGATGAAAGATACAGTCCTCTGGGTAGATGTATAGTGCTTTTACTACACTACAGCTGCCTAAAGTGCCAGAGAGTTGTCTACAGAGACCAGGTGTGTGTTACTATGCAATTGCGCCGAAGGGCGCAGGGGTCCCTTGAGTGATCTGCCCATCATAGTGGGTAAATGGCGGGAAGACGGTGCACACCGCAAGTGTGTGGGCGGGGCCAAACGGACGGCGCTTCCATGCGAGTGCACATGCCTCTTGTGTGTATAAAAGGTCAGAGACTGATCAGAGCAGCAGATGTAGAGACAGAAGCTCCTGGTCACATAACAGCACGGGGATTCCGCTCGTGAAGGTCAAAGATGCAAAGGCCTTTGTCCAGCGTCACAGCTGATTTTCGCCGGTATATTTGGGAAGAAGGCACACCTGCCCAGCCTCCACAACGCTCACGATTGTTTTTGGGCAGCTGAATGAGTCACTGAATTTAAGCTTCAACTAGGGCACATGCTTAATCAGTATTATTCCATTCCTGGTCTGTTGTAACTTATTTACGATGGCGCCGGCAAGCTGCCAGCGCCATCCTAAAATAGTTACAAAATTAGCTTCAACAGGAAGCTCTGATAGATTAAATAAAGCAGGCGCTCGATGACCTGCTTTATCTTATCTATTAGAGCTTCCTGTTGAAGCTAATTTAGTAACTATCTTAGGATGGCGCTGGCAGCTTGCCGGCGCCATCGTAAATTAGTTACAACAGGCCAGGAATGGTTGAACTTTTGCCCCCGGAATCCGCCGCTCGCGGATTGCGAATTTTCGGCAAATTCGCGAGAGTTCGCGGATCGCGAATTTACCGAAAATTCGCAAAATCCGCGATCGGAGCGGATTTAGCGCTCATGCTTACTTGGGTTACAGAAACAACATCTAAATAAGCTCCAGATGGTGCAGAATGATGCAGCCAGGCTTCTACTGAAAATCCCTAAGTATCAACCGATACGGAACCTCCACTGGTTGCCTTTGGTGCAACGTTCTAAGTTTAAGGCTCCCTGTCTTGCCCATAAATCATTCAATGGGGTAGGACAGGTACCTTTGAAACATCTCTTCTCATGGCACCACCCAGGTAGGCAGTTAAGATCGACAAACGCCAGATTAATGCTGGTTCCTAAGATCCGAACTGCTAGCTGTGGAGGTCGGAGTATGGCTTATTGTGTAGCAAAACGATGGAATGCTCTCTCAGTATCTTTGAGAGGGCTGAACTCCCTCTCTTCCTTCAGAAAGCAATTAAAAAACCTGGCTATTCTCAAACTAATCACACTGTTTCTTTTTCATCGTCTGCAGGTCTACTCTGGTCCAGCGCCAAGAGACCTCAGGGTATACGGGCGCTTTATAAGTTTTACTAACATTAACATTAACAGTGATAAAGCGCTTTAAAAACCTAAACACATACATACATAGAATGTTATGATCTTCAGAGGGCTTTAACCAAGGTTGCCAGAGTCAGTGGCCATTTTGTTACCATTGCCCCTGTCATGTCAGATTACTTGTAAGTGTTCTGTCATGCCCACTGAATAAACCTGAAAAAGCAGCCAATGCTATTGTGGTCGTTTTGCATGATTTGAACACATTTTAATAGTTTGCTTAAGACCAGGCAAAGGTTAAGGTCTTTCCTTTAGCCAGTCAGATCTCCATTGATGTCCCTATGCATTAGTTGCTAAATTGCTGGAACTCCATCTTCTCGATGCTTCAATATCTTTTTGAGCAGATCAAGCCTATAAATGACAAAGTGATGTTAACATCTTCAAAAGCCATATCATTGATTGCTGAGGAATGAGCAGAAACCACCTGCATTATTAATCTGCTTGCACCTTTCTTATGGTTTTGAAACAGGAATTCACACAGGACAATGCTACCATGTCCAAGCTGCCTCACTGCTGAACTTGCTGCAGACCAAGTTGCTTGCAGTGGGCAACCACTTCAAGGAAACCAGTATAATAAAGCTAATGGTTTTGGCAGCAGTTTGTTCTTTTAGCCACAGGCAAGCATCTGATATGATATCCTCCCAAGGGCACACCTCTGCCACTGTTCTGGATTCCTGGAAGCAACAAATAGGGGCACATTAGTCTGCCCGTCATACCAGTGCGGCGGTCCCATACATCCCATTAGGATACGCCCGCCACAGTGGTGGGCACATCCCGAATTTTTAACAATGCGGCGGGCGGTGCTGAAAGCACCACCCACCGCAAGGCCAAAAATGCATGTTGTGCCTTTCAATGCACAACGTGACAGGCACCGCGCGGTGCCTGCCACGTTGTACTTCGAAAAGCAGGGGGTTGCACCCCCCACCACCCCCAGAGTCCCTGGGGGCCTGCAACGGGCCCCCCCAAGCAGACTCCGCTTGCCATTGCAGCCACGGAAAGGCATTTCCAATATCACATTGTAATATGGCTGGCGGTGTCTTTCAGACACCGCCACCATATTGAACCCTTTTCCGCCCAGGCGGAAAAGTGGCAGACGGTCTTTCCGTCCGCCGCGAACCCCCCAGACATTGTAATATGGTGGGGGGTCATTTCTGCAAGGATGGAGAGCAGATTGCCCCGCCGGGTACGGTGATCCACAAGCCATCCTAATGGGCCCCTTAGTGACTAGTTGCATTTACATTTCAATGCAGAATGGCTATAAGTATAGGATGTGGACAGTTATCAGAGTGATTGAACACGAGGAGGACAAATGAAGTATGTAGAACATTTTTGAACTCAAGGCTCTTTTCACAAACATCTGCAGAGCACAGTGTTGACTCTTTTTAAATTTAAAAAAAAGATACGTTTATTGAACACAGAAGGAAAAACATCACTACATTTCATATAGCAACAACCAAAACTGTTAATTGTGAAAAGGGAAAACAAATAACAATAATGATATATTGCAGAGCATAAATTGGCAAGGAAGAAAAGAAAATAGAGTTTGTAACTGAAAGCAATTACCTGAAAGGAAAAGGCCTAAAACATCAATTAATGCAAAGCTGGAACAAGTGTGACAAAGAAAATGAGTCAATAAATAAAAAATAACAATATTAGAGAGTTGAAGGAGGCTGGGTGACTTCCTTCATGTGAGGAGAGGGAGCATAAGATTTTTTTACACTGTCGTCTAGAAATTGCATGATTGGGGAAAACAGAATACCACCAAGCTAGATATGAGAGTTTGGAAGCTTCTTTCCAATTTTTCGTTATCTGTTGAAAGGCTGCTACTATCAAAAGGTCAATAATTTGGGTAAATGCAAAGTTTGTGTTCTATCCATTGGATAGACTGCCTAGAAAGATATTTGCAGGTGAGAGAGAGACTCCAGTTTGGATTATAGTATTCATTTTTTACCAGACTTGTTTCCAGAAATGAAGTACATGACTCCTTAAGGCAACTTAGGGACTTCACAGCAGAATTTACCACTGGTACGTTCAACAAGCAGGAGGTCATCTTTAACAGTTCCACTCTCCAGTACAAAACATACACCAACATCATCAGGGGTAAGTTAAACATTCTATGTTTGGTGGAATTTTGAAAATATTCCAGGACTTACTTTAAACTCACTGTTGCAAGAAACTCAAGATAATATATTATTAGTAACTATGGCAATGGAGAATAGGCTGCACTGGTACTTAGATGACTAGAAAGAGTCCCAGTAGATCATGAGCCATTAAGTTATTGTCATGTGCGAATGGAACAGTCGCCAAAAATCAGCGTGATGGAAATAAAATATCTATTGTCTTGTAGCCATTGATACTCACACCATACCCTCAGCACGGCTGGGGCAAATCTGTCAGGAGGACCACTCAATCTACTCAAAATATGTAGGAAATTACCATGTTCAGAATGAACAAGAATTGTATTCCTAATGCTATAGAGACTACTACAAAAATACCAAAGAAAAACAGGAGGGTCATTCTTCAGTCATCATTTAGACCAATCCTTGAGAAGCAGTTTCTGATGAAGACTAAACCTACATAGGACACTGAACAATGGCTGCTGACAAAGAAAGAAAAAAAGGGCTGCTTCAGTAAACTGAACTTATGCAGTGTTAAACTTCCCCTCTATAAATTGGTTTAATTTACTGGTGTGCTCACTGTGCAAGGCATATATACACATAAGGACACAGTCCTTTTTGGCTTGGAGTTAAGCAATAATACTCCTCATTCAGCCTTTGAGTGAACCACAGAATTTACAATGAATTACTTCATCTGTGGTGGAAATTGCACCTACCCGCAAGAATCAGTAGCCAAATGGTGCATTCTAACATTGAAGTCCCATGCTTGGGTGTAAGCAATGAAGACGAGAGAACTAACTGCATTGCTTGTGGTTTCAAAACAACACACGTAATTTAAAATTAGTGGGTCAATTTGATATGTAAAATGATTAACATGGCGTGAGAGGTTTTCTGAAGCTAAGCACAAATGTCATTGTCTTCAGCGTGTTGGGGATCATAGCACTTGCTGCAGGTCATTCAGCAGTACTTGGTCGGCAATAACTGTATGCCCTTGCTCCATTTTGCATGATCAATCTACTATGTCTTTGTCTCTTCTGGGACCTCCCTTTTTATTCTACCTCTAAAATCTTGTTCTTCTCATACAACAGGTGTTTTGGGAAAAAATCTAGATGTCTATCCTGACAATTTCCAATCCAAATCTGCTCTCTACAGAGTACTAAAAAAATAGACGTGCTCCGTTCTGGAATATAAACAGGTTATTTTAAATAATTATTAATGTATTCAGTGGCAATTCAAAATGATTAATGAGCTAAAGCTATGGATTGATGAGCCAAAGCTATGGCTAACCTTCTTTCATGTAATGTTTCATTTATCAGGGTTCATGATGCATGAGAGTGATACCTTCTTCTTCAATCTCGTACACCAGTGTTCACTCAGTTCTGTTCCTCTGAGACCTATCTTGTACATTTCTTCTCAGAACTAGTGCCTCTCATTCAACTGGACTAGTGGGAGAAAAAAATCAGATTTACACACTAACCAGGGTCCAGGGCCAATCTTCTCTCTGGCTGAAAATAGAAAGGCATAACCCAAGGGAGTTAAGTCCTTGAACGGGACGGGGGGCAGGCTGGACCCTTGTAAATATCAAAAACACAAAAATAATGCCCACACCCTCCTTATTTGTTATAACTCTGTTATTTCAGTTGAGCCCAAAACAATACTTAATTACGTTTGGTCAGGTACTTTTATTTATACCACTCATTTTTTATTTTTTAGCAAAATGTCATCTGTTTTTTAGGCAGAAAATTGATACATATTGACATTTGACTTACTTTTTACACATATATATACATATTATACAACACAAATATATTCACAAATCAAACAGAAAAACACATCAACGGGAATAAACTAGTATACTAAGTATACACTAGAAATAGGCAAAAATTCGAATGTTCCTGGGATTTGACGTAGTCTTTGATAATTTTGAAGTAGATCTTTGGTAGAGAAAACGATAATTGAAATGTCTAATGTTTAATGTTTATTTGGATGTTTTTCTGTTTGATTTGTGAATATATTTGTGTTGTATAATATGTATATATATGTGTAAAAAGTAAGTCTAATGTCAATATGTATCAAGTTTCTGCCTAAAAAACAGATGAAATTTTGCTAAAAAATTAAAAAATGAGTGGTATAAATAAAAGTACCTGACCAAACGTAATTAAGTATTATCTTGATCTCAACTGAAATAACAGAGCTATAACAAATAAGGAGGGTGTGGGCATTATTTTTGTGTTTTTGAAAATAGAAAGGGGCATGGCCGGACAGGCTGCAAATTCGGTTGAAATTAGGTATTCTTATTCCCAGTCTGAGCTGCTTGCGATTGGGAGGTGTACAACAGAATGCACACAACTGTGGTTATATGGCCTAGAGGGCCCCTTTGGGTGTATATGTTGTGGTTTTGCTTCTCTGATCCCAGCCAGGACGAGCAGCCCCCTTCCCTGCACTCCTGCGACTGTTTTTCATCTCAATTGCGGCTCACTAGCTAAGCATTTTGCTGATGTTCATGACCTCCTGGAAGATAAGTCACCCAATTTCTTATTCCTCACTGAGACTTGGCTCTCAGAAGACATGGTGATCGAGCAAGCTCTTCTGGAGGGCTATACAAACAGTACCCAGAACAGACCCACGAGAGGTGGGGGCATTGCGGTCATCCTTAAAACCGCCTATCCCTGCACCTTCATTAAGCAGCCTGTCACTGATTGTGAATGTGCTTTCTTTAAAATCACTCTTAACTCCAACTATACGGTGTCAGGTTTACTGATTTATTGACCCTCAGGTCCGTCCAGAGGGTTTAGCGATGCCCTCTCCGAGACAGTCAGCACTCTGGTGGTCAATGCCTCTAACTTTTCTGTCATAGGCAACCTTAATGTACAACTATACTATCTCTCTGATCCTGATGTGTTATCTTTCCTGGCTGATCTCGCTGCGTGTCAGCTCGATCAACGGGTATCAGGCGCCACGCACTCAGCCGGCCACTTACTAGACCCTGTTTTCACAAATATACCCTCCCTTGTGGTTCAACCCCCTGTTCTGATGAATTGGTCCGATCATTATTTAGTCCCCATGTTGATTCACAAAATCAAGCCAGCGCGCAACTTAGTAAACACCTTTTCTCTTAAGCACCCCTGGCATAAACTGAATTGGGAACAATTTCAAAGCCATCTTGCTGCCACCTCTCCTGTTGTTCATGTTGACCCTAACGAGGTCCATTCGGTCTTCTCCAATTGGATCACTCAACCTTTGGACGGCCTTATTCCTGCTAAGCTGTCCATGAATCGGCATACTAAATCTAATCCTTGGTATAACGCTAAACTAGCTGCCTTACGCAAGACCTGTAAGATGCTGGACAGTACTTGGCGACGAGACTTTGATCCCACCTCCAAGGATCTCTACAGCGCTGCCGTTAAGTGATACCACAGGGCCCTCTATGTTGAGCGCGCCTCCTTCTACGCAGAGCAAATCAGCAGGAGCATTAATCCGGCTAAGAGCATTTTTTCTATTGCCTCAGAGCTTAAAACACAGAAGGACACCGTAGGTTAGTTGATTGCCTCCGACTTGCAATGTAATGAGCTGGCAAACTTCTTTGTCAGGAAGGTTGAGGATATTTATAAAAGCTTCCCTACGGTCCTTATAGGCCCCCCTGAGACATCTTGCAACTCCACCGATGGTCTCCTTGAGGTCTTTCCCCCATCACTCAAGAGGTTTTACTGACATTTTGTCCCAAGGTCAAGTCAGGCTCTCCTGCTGATCCCCTGAAGCCTGACCAATTCCAACAAATGTTACCTACCATCATACACTCTCGGGAACTGGTGATCAATGGGTCCCTGAGTGCAGCGGTCATGCCCAAGGCTTGGAAGCAGGCCAGGGTAATACCGCTGCTTAAGAAACCTTCCTTAGACCCCAAAAAACCTGAAAGATTTCAGCCTATTTCCCTGTTACCTTGGACTGCGAAGATTACAGAGGCCTATATCAATTCCCTTCTCACAGAATATCTCACTGTAAATCACAGGCTCGACCCCTCACAAAATGCTTTCGGCCCGGCCACAGCACCGAGTCAGCGCTTTTGGCCATGACTGAACATTTGTGGAAAGCCTTAGACGCGGGGCAGACATCGGCACTGATCCTTCTGGATCTCAGTGCCGCATTTGACATGGTGTCTCATGCCATCTTGTTGAATCGTCTGTCAGAGGCTGGAGTTACTGGCTCAGCATTTAAGTGGATGTCCTCTTTCCTCGCAGACAGGATGTTTCAGGTGGTTGCCCCCCTTTTGCTTCTGGTACTTTTCCCATAGGCCAAGGGGTCCCACAAGGCTCGTCTCTGAACCCTCTGCTCTTCAATCTCAATGTCCAACCTCCGGCTGGTGTAGCCAGGAGCAGAGGGCTGACCATGGTCTCTTAAGCCGACGATACTTAGTTGGTAGTGGCTCTCTCGAGTGACCCCGAGCTGGACGCCAGGAAATTTCAGCGCGACCTCTCGGCAGTTGCCGAGTGGATGACCACCAACTGTCTCCAACTGAATGCCAACAAGTCGGAGAAGTTGTTGGTGGGAGGGAACTCTGCCCGCTGGAACCAGCCCAAGAGTCTAGGTACGGCCCCTGTCCCGAAGCCTGTAGTGAAGAACCTGGGGGTCTGGATGGACACTTCACTCAATTTTCAGACTCAGACTAAAAAGGTGTTGAGAACTTGTTTCGGTCTGCTGCGCGGGCTTAAACCTATCCTAGCCTTCTTCGATGCCATGACTAGGCAGATAATTATTCAGGCCTTGATCTTCTCTAGGGTCGATTACACTTGCTCTTTGTATTTGGGAGCCAGCAAGTCTGAAATACAGAGGCTACAGAGAGTCCAGAACGCGGCCGCAAGATCCCTCCTGGGCCTGCGTAGAACCTGTGCAGTGACTAGTGCCATCAACCGCCTCCACTGGCTGCCTATGCCCAGGTGAATCGAGTTTAAGGCACTGTGTCTTAGGCGACGTCAGTGCTCTGGAAACTACAGTGGAAAGAATGAACAAAGACTTTGAAATGGAAACTGGCAATTTGAACTAATGACTATACCATCTAGTGGCAAAATTATTAATTTGGTGTGACATGAAGGACATTCAAAAGCTATGGGAACACTGGTTTATTATTATTTTGGGGATCAGTGCACACACTGCATTTTTTAAGTGGAGTGTCTGGAAGACCTTGGAGTATAGCAGCAATTATATAATATAGATATATATATATAATACATTTCCTGTAAATATTTTGTAATTTATTTAGTTGAGAGGAGTATCCATTCACCTTTCTTCTAAATTCGCCCTCTTTTCAGTCAACAGGTCTTTTGCAAAAAGAAAACCTAAGTGTCCAAGAAACCAGGTCCAAATCCCCATCTGTTTCCAGTTTTCTAGTAGAGAAGAAGTCCACCCAATACAGTTGTGCGATACTGAAGCTGTGACATTTTCCAATAATTATAGATTTACCACCCTTGCCACATAAAACCCCTATTTGCAAACCAATTTGTGGAATGCAAAAACTATTTCTAGCTCTAAGTGATCAAAAGCATGTGTTGCCGCACAATGGCAGACTCTGTGCACAGGTTCCCTGGTAAACCTTCAGCTGCTGATTGCTGGATCCAGGCTATATGTGGGCATTAGCGAAGCATAAACTTTGCTCAGACACCAATAAATGTGAGTTAAAAAGAGCCAAATGATAATGCCTGAGGTTGTGCTGCATTATGACAGGCTCTTGGTAGGTAATGTAGTCAACCCTGCTGCATAATGTGTCCTCCACTGATACATAATTCCAATGGCCCTGCTCGTATCTCTCTTACCTGTAGAAAGACACTTTTCACTGCTTACAATATTAAGTTGAAAAAACACAACTCAAGTTACTCCTTTTATTACGATACATAATTGGGTTCAGAGATGAGATCAAGGCAATGTCACAGGACATCTGACAGCAGTGTAGACTGCCATGCTGGTCTGGTTAAGGGCATCATTGTTTGGGCAGTGAAAATAATGATATTATTGTCAAGACCCAACCTTGGGAGCGACGGCTTGATTCATCAAACCCCTTGTGAGTTTCTTTCACATTTCTTGTCATTGTATTTAGCAACATTTCATCTCAACGCAATTAAATTGCTGCGACGAGTGCTTCAAACAGGCATCATATTTTAATTAAAGCCAACATACCGGTTTACAATGGGCAAGCCGTGGGGTCAGCTCCACTGCACGCGGGTGGTTTGCCTGGGGGTTTGCGTCTGAATGAATTTTGAGCCCAGCGGCTTCCCCCGGGCTTCCGCTGTTATGGGCAGCATCAGTCTGCATTTACTTCATATCACTTGCCAAGTCTCATTTCTATAATGTGAGCTCTACAGCATTTAATACTAAATTACCTCGCGTGGCATTCAGATGCACTCCCGCTGGAGGTTTATCGTAAATGAAGGACGAATAATAACATGTCACAGGGATAGCTTGGATGTTGCTTTGTATATCACACTCGAACTACTGTCACCCTGCATTAGACTAGAATTGGGTGCGTGATCCAAGCAAAGAAGTCGATGACTTACTTAAAAGGGAGACCAGGAGATCCGTATTCCAATTCTGAAATGAAAATGCAACTATAAACAATGAAAAGGTGGGTTTGTGCCAATCTAAAGGTGAGTTACTGGGCATTTCTGTTATTGCAGAGCAGCCTGGGGCTTACTCTACCCATTCAATTGGGCATTTTTGGAATAGTTAGTGGAAGCCCTATGCTGATTTGCATTGCTGTGCCTTACAATTATATATATATAAAAACAAGCAGAGTTACTCCCAGGCGAACTGCACTCATCAAAACAAGCACATTTATTATCTGGAGGCTTTCTTGGTACGTTTGTAAGAACAAAGCAGTTTTGTGCCTGACGCGTTTCGGAAAAAAAACATTTCCTTTCTCAAGGCAGCACATAGCAAATGCAGCAGTTTTCAGCTGCCCAATTAAGCATGCTGCATCCCACTAGATCCCACGGTGATGCACGTAACGGCTAGGCCGTAATTGTGAAAACAAGCAGAGTTACCCCCAGATGATGTTCACACATTAAATAAAGAAAATGTATTATCTGATGGCTTTCTTGATAAGTTTGTAAAAACAAAGCAGTTTTGTGCCTGAAGCGTTTCAGAATAAACAGTTCCTTTCCAAAAGGCTGCAGATAGCAAATGCAGCAGTTGTTAGCAACCAAATCATCCTCATTGGTGACTTTATAGGAATATGACATGTTATTTCGCATGCCATTACTTCGCATGCCATTACTACGCAGTTATTACTTAGCAATAACCGTTACTACGCAAGTTTTTACTTCGCATACCATTACTTTGAAAGTGTTAATGTATGCTAAGTAAAAACTTGCCTAGTAATAAAAATAGTATGCGGAATAACATGTCATAGAAAATACACTACCCTACACATCTAAAACACTAAAACACTACACTACTGAACCACTACACTACCCTAAACCCTAAATCACTACCCCCTACACTAACATACACATTCCCCTACTCCGCACCCTACACTCATTCACTACCCATCACAACCCCCCGACACTAAACTAAACACTAAAACAGTGAACTACACTATACTAACACTACAACTCTACCCTAAACCTTAAAACACTACCCCAACACGACCCTGCCCCTAGCCCCGGTCCTGTCCCTACCCCCAAACACTACCCTGTATAAACCCTGACACTACCCTAAAACCTACACTAACCCCACAACACTACCCTAAACCCCTACACTACACTAACCCAACGAAACTACCCTAAAACCCTACACTACACTAACCCCACAACACTACCCTAAACACTAAAACCCTACACTAACCCCGACACTACCCTAAACCCTAAAACACTACCCCCAGCACGACCCTGCCCCTTCCCCCAGTCATGTCTCTACTCTCAAACACTACCCTTCATGACCCCCTACACTGCACTACTCTGCACAACCCCCAACACTACCTTAAACCCTAAAACACTACCCTACACTAACCCCACAACACTACTCTAAACCCTAAAATACTACCCCCAGCACGACCCTGCCCCCAGTCCTGTCCCTACACTTAAACACTACCCTGCACAACATCCCAACAGTACCCTAAACCCTAAAAAACGTCCCTACACTACACTAACCCCACAACACTACCCTAAAACACTACCCCCAGCACGACCCTGCCCCTACCCCCAGTCCGTTCCCTACTCCCAAACACTACCCTTCACAACCCCCTACACTACCCTACATCCAAATACACTACACCTACACAGCTGTCCCTACTCCTAAACACTACCCTACACAAGTACATAACTCTGCACGACCCTACACAGCCCCTACACGACCCTACACAGCCCCTCTTACCTCTTTCCACGCGTGGTTCCAATCTTCTCTCCCTTCCTGCTTGCTGCTGCTGCTGCTGCTGCTCCTGCTGCTGCTGCTCCTGCTGCTGCTCCTCCTCCTCCTCCTCCTCCTCAGACCCTATGAGCTCCAAAAGCAGTGCCCGCCCCCTACGCCTACATTGTTAGTACACATGCTATGTAACAGCATGCTTACTAAAGGCGACGCATTGTTACATCGCATGCGTAGTAATGGTACGCGTAGAAATGTCGGCGTACTAATGTCCCCCCCCCCTAATGGATGCTTCCCCTTTATAGTCCTCAGGTGAGGATTAGCCAGTAAAAAGCATGCTGGGATTGGTAGTCCTCATCATACCCACGTGGGTTTGTCACACTCCTACGTGTTAGTTCTTCTGCTCGTGCAGCTGCCCCAGTGATCACACCCAGTAACAGCATCTTGCCGATTCACATATTACTGCCCTAATAAGCATGCTGCGGCCCGCTTGATCCCACAGTGGTGCGCCTCGCAGCCGGTCGGCCGTATTTGTAAGAACAAGCAGAGTTACCCCCAGGGAAGTGCAATCATCAAAACAGCACGTTTTTTATGTGGAGGATTTCTTGGTAAGTTTGTAAAAACAAAGCAGTGTTGTGCCTGACGCTTTCAGAATAAACATTTCCTTTCTAAAAGTCTGCACGTAGCAAATGCAGCAGTTGTTAGCTACCCATTCATCCCCATTGGTGACTTTATAGTTCTCAGGTAAGGATTAGCCAGTGCCAAACATGCTGGGATTGGTAGTCCTCATCATACCCACGTGGGTTTGTCACACTCCTGCGTGTTGGTTCTCCTGCTTGTACCGCTGCCCCAATGATCACACCCAGCCATAGCATCTTGCCGATTCGTATGCTGCAGCACACTTAAATCCAGCGGTAGTGCCCTTCAAGGCCTGGTCGGCCGTAATTGTGAAAACAAGCAGAGCTAACCCCAGGCGAAGTGCACTAATCAAAACAAGCAAAGTTATTATCTGAAGCCTTCCTTGTTAACTTTTTAAAAACAAAGCAGTTTTGTGCCTGCGCGTATCGGAAATACTTTTTCTTTCTCAAATGCTGCACGTAGCAAATGAAAAGGGGGGCCCTTGGCCCCCCCGCACGCATGGCGGCGCGGCGACCGTCGCCCCCCCTTACTCCAGTGTGCCTCTCGGTGGTGGGGGCGGGCCCTGGGGGCGCGACACACCACCGATTGGCCGGCGGCCTCCCTGACCCGGATGCAAGGTAGAAGGTCCGGGTCAGGGGGGGCGGGCTACAGGAGGGGCGGGCCGGGGGGGCGTGCCCCCCCCCCGCCTGGCCCCTCGGGAATAAAGAGGCGGGGAGCGCCCAGGAGACCCCCTTGTCCCTGGACGCTCCCCCGCATTACGGTGTGCCCCGCGCTCGGGGCTTCTTTGTTTTAGTAATTTCTCCCGTTTATTTTTCAGGTGTGAGGTGAATAGTGTGGAGCAGAGCGGAATTATCGAGCACCAACCTCCGGAGCCGCCGCGTTGGGCCAGCCGCGTCATACGGGCGGAGAGCGTCTTTGTCTGTGTTTAATTACTTTCGCTTCTCTTTAGCGTTGTGGAGCGGGGGGCGAGACGAGGAACATCGCTTCGCGGGTTGCTGAAGCGGGTGAGGAGCCACCGAGGAATCCACGCCGCAGGCGCCGGGAGCGGCCGAGGAAGCGTGGTGCGGCCCGTTGTAGAGGCCTGTAAGGTATCGTGTGGGGACGGGGGGTAGCCGGCGGTGAGCGCGCCGGTTGGTAAAGCGGGATCTGGAGCGGGCAATTGCCCTACGTGTTGGGAAAGCCAGTATAACAAAGAACTCGGAATAGTCAAAATATTTGGCGCGCTTTCCTAGTTGTTTGGCGCGCATTCACGCGCATTCTCGCATTCTGTGGCATTACGTGTTGCGGAGAGACAGCTGTGTTTTTGAATAGGCAATTGTGTGGGCGCGCAGTCTCGCGCATTCTCACTCGCGCCTAAGCGAAGTAAAGCAGGGTCCACCAGGGCAGCGTCTGGATGGGAGACCCTATGTAAATATTGCACAATTGTTAAGAAAATACGATTTCCACGGCTGCACTGCATTGATTAATAAGTAATTGAGGTTCATGATTAGAAACAAAGTGTACAATTGTATAGAAAAAGGGGATGTTAGTAACTGAGTGATTTGTTGTTCATATCATTACACAAAGTGTACAGTACAGTGCAGTTACAGGTGCAGTATTTGCCTGGTCTTTTTTAGGAGGGATATTGTGAATTGTGCTGATATAATTTGTTTTGTGGCGCACAGCAACAGAGAGGTTAACAGGGGGGTTCAATTGTTTCCTTGTATTCAAACTTGGTTTCCCTAAATCTGCCCCTGTTTCATTACACGGTGCTAATACATTTCTCAATTCCAGGCAATTTAATGACATTTTGGGTGCGATTCACTAGCAGACAGCGACCTAAGGGCATTCAGCACGCAACGTGGTGTGGACCGGGACCGCTGATCATTAGCGCCGGCGAGGACGCAGGACTGGTCGGTACGAGGGGTACGGGGGGCTGGCATTCATCGCTCCTGGTGGCCGCCGGGTGGGTCTACATTAGGTTTACTCACCCCTTACATAAGCGGACAAGCCGCTAGTGTTGCGGTCGCCGTTGCATGGTGCTGAAAGCCCCCTGGTGACCCTCCATCTAAAAGGTACATAAGTTGGCCTGTAGAGATATTAGGAGAGTAGGCAGCTGGTTGTTGGGTTTCTTATCATGCCAGGGCCGCGGGGTGGTAAAGGTGGGTCCAACATGGAGGCGATGATGCGGGCCATGATGCGTGAAATGGGTGAAATTAAACAGCAGCTAGGGAAAGTAGATGAGCTGGAAGCACGTTTTAATGCAAGGCATGATGATGCCCCTGGCCCATTGGGTAGGCCTATCCGCCAGAGGGTGGCACCATTGCCAAGGGGGGATTTTATTACCCCACCTAGGAAGTCTAAGCCCAAGAGACCCAGGTATGCTGCACCCGCCCCAGGGCCAGTAGAGCCGGTACCTGCCGTGCCACTGGCAGTCATCCCACCACCACTTACACCTATGCCTATGCCCCCAGCCCCTGTGACACCGGTGCCTGTCGCACCGCCAGGTGACGCAGGATCCGCACCCCCACCGGTGGCCCCAACCCCGGCTGCGGGCTTGCCGCAACCGGCACCCGCCTTGCCTGCTGCGCCGGTACCACTGGGCATAACCCCAGTGGTACCTGTTGTCCCGGGTGGGAATTTGGATTCAATGCCCCCTGAATTGTTGTCCCAGATAACGGCCTTGATGCCATGGCTCCAAAAAGGGGGAGCTTTCCCAAATTCTGCAGATCATGCAGCAGAGGCGGCGAGGTTTGTGGAAAAAATCAAATCGGCTGCGGTCGCCGACAGTGTTGCATTGCCAGTGTCTTCTCCCCTTGCAGGTCCAAGTCTTCCCCAGCCAGACGGAGCTAATGGGCAGCCGGCCACGGTGCCCGCACTTGGTAAGGAAGTGGCATTGCCGCTCTTGGGGGACGGTGTTCTACCTTCCAGGAGTGAGAATTTGGCTCAGCATGTGTCGTTAGCTGTGAAGGAGATGGTTTGGACAGATAAATATGTATATATTTATTCTTTGTTGTTAGATAATAGGGAAATGGAGCATGCGAAAACACTGAAGGAGTGGATGCATCCAAGCGAATGGAGGGTGCAGTGTGCTAGATTTAGGGTAGAGGAAACTCTGATCAACTGGATGAAGGCTTGGGCTGTATTCACTGCTATTAAAGCTGAACGACCTCCAAATTTACAGGCGCCATTGGCGTGCTACTCGAGCAGGATTGTGGGGTGGAGTGAACAGTATTCTGGGGAGGCATGGAAAGGGTATGACGTGAATTTCAGGAAAGCATTGGAATTTAATAGAACATTGGCATGGGACACGGTGGACTCCATGTCTTGGCATAAACAGTTCTCGGATACTGCACCCCCCCTCAGTTCTCCGGTGCAGTCAAGGTGTTCTCTGCTAGACCTCAACAGCCCTTTCGGCCCCCCCAAACGAGTGAGGTGCCTGGGAAGTTTAGGGACAGTGGGGCAGAGAAAAAAGGGGTGTGCTGGGATTTTAATAGGCGCACCTGCACGAGGGGCGCGTGTAAGTTTAGACATGCATGTTCCTCCTGTGGTCACCCCTCTCATCCAGAAACTGCCTGTAGGTCCAAGCAGGGAGACACGGGACAGAGGGGTAGGGGAAAGCCATTGTAAGACAAACCGGTTAGGCCCCCCCACTCCAGTGGATGTGGTCGCAATGATTCCATGGTTGAACAGATACCCGGACCACACATCGGCCACCCTACTCCAAGAAGGTTTTTCTAAAGGCTTTAGGATCCCGGCAGCGGGATACACAGGCAGCACGCACTGTAAAAACCAGTTGTCGGTAAAACACAATCCAGGGGTGGTGGCCGCCAAAATTGACAAGGAGCTATCTTTAGGCAGAAAAGCGGGCCCTTTCACTGAAGTGCCAGTACCTAATTTTGTGTGTTCCCCATTAGGAGTTGTCCCCAAAAAGGAGAAAGGGCAATTCAGATTGATCCACAACCTGTCAGCACCTAGGGGGGCGTCACTGAATGATGCCATTGACGAGGGTATCTGTAGCGTTAAGTACGCCTCTTTTGATCAGGCTATTAACTTATTACAGGCCACGGGGCCCGGGGCGCTAATGGCGAAATCAGACATAGAATCAGCCTTTCGCCTCCTCCCGGTACACCCAGCGGATCAACATCTCTTGGGCTTCACCTTTGGGGATATGTTCTACATGGATAAATGCATGCCCATGGGTTGTTCTATATCTTGTGCCTACTTTGAGATGTTTAGCTCTTTTCTTGAATGGGCCATGAGACAGGTGACGGGCCAGCAGCAGGTCATGCATTATTTGGATGATTTCCTCTTCCTGGGTACAGCGGGATCTCAGGAGTGTGCACTGGCATTGCAGGAATTTTGCGTGCTCATGCGGGCTTTTGGTGTCCCGCTTGCGCCCGGGAAGACTGTTGGCCCGACCACCTGTTTAGAATTCCTCGGCATTGAGATTGATTCAGTGGAGGGATGTTGTAGATTGCCTAGGGACAAGGTGGACAAATTCAAAACAGCGCTACATTTATGCCTACGGAAAGATAAGGTCACCCTGCAGCAACTACAGGAGGTGGTAGGCCAATTGAACTTCGCACTGAGGATCATCCCCATGGCTCGCCCTTTCTCTCGCTCCATTGCTCAAGCAATGAAGGGGCTGAGGGAGAAGCACCACCGCACTCGGCTATCGTCTGAAATTCGCCAGGATATGCTGATATGGATGGCATTCCTGGAGGATTTTAACGGCAGGGTGGTCTGGCCCGGCCCGCTCACAACATCAGCGGAGTTGGGCCTGTGGACTGACGCTGCCGGTAGTGTGGGCTTTGGCGCCATCCTAGGGAACAGGTGGGTCGCTCAACAGTGGCCAGAGGTATGGAAAACATGGGGTCTGACCACCAATATTGGCTTCCTGGAACTCTTCCCAATATGGGTGGCATTGATGGTCTGGCCCGAACACCTATGTAATCAATCAGTGGTGTTTTGGTCAGACAACATGACGGTTGTGGAATGTATCAACCAACAGGGAGCACGGTGTCCTTTCATACTTCGTCTGATCAAAGAAATTGTTTTGCAGTGCCTTAAATTGAATGTCGTTTTTAAGGCCAAACATGTCCCTGGTGTTCTGAACAATGCAGCTGACTCCCTCTCTCGCTTCAAAATGCAGGTTTTCAGGGAGCATCTTCCTACAGCAGACCCCTCGCCAGCGCACTTCCCAGCAGTACTTTGGCAGATTGGTGCCCCAGATTACAGGACCTCGTGGTCGCTAGCCTAGCCCCCAGGACCAAGACGGCTTACGAAGGGGCGTTTTTGTCTTACTGTTCTTTTTTGGGGCAACAATGGGAGGTGCTCTGGGCGCAGGAGGATGGCTTTGCGGCCTATTTAGAATGGATGCATAAGGAGGGGCGCTCGGTGGCAGCGGCAAACAGACATAGGGCAGCGGTGTCATTCTACGCTCAAGCTAGGGGCTTGCGTGATCTCACTAATACCTTTATGGTGCGTAAGGCTTTGAGGGGTTGGCGCCGTATTCAGGGCCATCATAAAGATAAGAGAAAGCCCATAGGATTAGCGCAGCTGACAGCTTTACTGGGCGCGCTGGACACTGTTTGTAGCTCGGAGTGGGAGGTGCTTCTTTTTAAGGCAGCATTCTCCTTGGCATTCTATGGGGCGCTGAGAATTAGCGAACTTGTGGCAGGTTCCAAGTCAGACCTACTGGGCGGCTTGCAAAGGGCTAGTGTGACGATAAGGGAGGACACCATGTGGGTGACTATTCAGAAGTCAAAGACCGACCAGGAGTCTAGGGGCCACACCATAGTCCTCCAACGGGCCCCCGCCAACCCTTGCTGCCCAGTGAGGCACGTGGAATTATTGCACGGGCTGCTGGTGGGCACAGCGGGCAGGGCACTGCTCTGTCATGCCGACGGGAACCCCTTGACCAGGTATCAATTCAGGAGGGTATTGGAGATGGTGGTCAGGAAAGCAGGTCTTGACCCTAAAGAGTTTGGCTCTCATTCCTTTAGGATTGGGGCAGCAACTGAGGCGGTGGCGGGGGGCCTCCCAGTGGAGAGAGTGAAGACAATTGGGAGATGGTCCTCAGAATGCTACAAACGTTATGTACGAATTGACATGCTGTGATTACATGGCGCTCACGCTTGGTTTGTTTCCGCTCTCTTACAGTTTCTCAGACCTGTTACGCAGGGGAGGAATTTGTCGTCGGGCACCAACAACATACATCAGCACGGAGCTGCAGCCAGCAGGAAACAATGAAGAAAAGCGTTTGGATTGTGGGTCACTCCTATGTAAGACGAGCAGAATGTGTCTTTATGTCAGGTGACAGGGGGAAAAGGGCGGCACAACTGGGGTTGGACATCACGTTCTTCGGGAGAGGGGGGTTGTGTCTGAACGAGTTTAGGGGATTCTTCCAGGGGCTTTTAGCGCGCCGACAATCTCCCCCGTCAGTGGTGATACTCCACCTTGGGGAGAATGATTTGGCAACACTGGGAAGGCGCATTCTGATCGAGGAGATTATCTCAACGGCGGGTTGGATGGCCAGGACCTGCCCGGGTTGCACACTAGTATGGTCACAACTCATACCCCGATTACAGTGGCGGGGGGGGACATTCGGTCAGGGCGTTGAATCACTCGGTAAAGAGGATCAACACACGGTTGGATAGGTTGTTTCGAGCCCCCTTGTTACAGTCAATACCTCATGGGTGTATCTGGGGCGACAAGTATTACTTGAGGGACGGAGTTCACTTAACTGAGGAGGGGAATGTCTTGTGGTCTGACAATATCTGGGCCTGGCTAGAGGGATTTGCAAGTAGGAGGGTTCCTTAGGTAGGGGCTAGAGGGGGGAGGCCAGATCGTCGGTTAACAATGCTGGCCTGTGGCGGTAAGGTCATTATCGGTGAGCACATATTTGAGGTCTGAGGGGGCGGGCATCATCCTATGGAGGTTCCCGCCCAGGGGGAGGGGCCTGCGGGCCACTCCTAGAACTCCAGGGGCAAGGTAATTCATGCTGTAAAGGAGCGCGGGTAGGAGTAGTTCACGCTTTCCTTAGGCTGGTAGCCACCCCGCGCGCGTATACTCATGACGTCACCGGCTGGCGCAGAGTAAGGGCCCTCCTTCAGTGGGTAAATGGAGTTCAGGGCGTAGACCGGGCAATTCCCGGGGTAACACTGCGCATGCGCACGTCTCATGGGGAGGCGCAGCTTGTAGGACCCGACACCGGTAGTGACCTAGCCATATGGCCAGAAATGTACAAAAATCAAGATGAGGATGTTTAGACTCGGTTAGGAAACAACATGTATTAGAGTTTTGTTAAGGTCAGGCTCTCAAACTTGTTGACAATAATTTTGTATATAATGTCCTGCTGATTTTTGTATAAATTGTTGATCATGCAATTAAAAAACCTTTTTTAATTTCATACTTTAATAAATACGGCCGGGCGACTAGCGCCCGCCTTCCAAAAAGTAAAAACGTCTCGTGTCCACGTTTCTGGGTGTTGGGTGCCGGTCTGGGGGGGAGGCGGCAGCTAGTCGCTGACCATGTGCAGCAGCTGTCAGCTATCGAAGCATCCCCATTAGTGATTTCATAGTCCTCACGTGAACGTCAGCCAGTGCCAAGCATGCTGGGATCGATAGTCCTCATCAAACCCATGTGGGTTTGTCACACTCCTGCGTGCACGTTTTTCTGCTAGTGCAGCTGCTCCATTGACGGCACCTAGTAACAGCATCTTGCCGATTCGCATATTCATGCCGCAAAGCATACTGCGGCCCGCTTAGATCCCGTGGTGGTGCACTTCACGGCCGGCCGTCCGTTAGTAATTGTGAAAACACGTAGAGTTACCCCCATGAGAAGACGTTTTGTGACTGCCGCGTTTCGGAATCAATATTTCCTTTCCTAAAGGCAGCACATAGCAAATTCAACAGTTGTCAGCTACTGATTCATCCCCATTAGTGACTTTATAGTCTTCAGGTGAGGATTAGCCAGTGCCAAGCATGCTGGGATTGGTAGTCCTCATCATACCCATATGGGTTTGCCACACTCATGCATGTTAGTTCTTCTGCTCCTGCAGCTGCCCCATTGATCATCCCCAGTGACAGCATCTTGCTGATCCGCATATTACTGCCCCAATTAGAACGCCGTGGCCCTCTTAGATCCTGCGGTGGTGAACTTCATGGCCGGGCCCGCCATCATTTTGAAAACAAGCAGTTAACCACAAGCAAAGTCCACTCATAAAAAAAAAGCTAATTTATTATCTGGAGGCATGGTAAGTTTGTAAAAACAAAGCAGTTGTGTGCCTGACACGTTTTGGAAAAACCATTTCCCTTCTCAAAGGAAGCCCATAGCAAATGTAGCAGTTTTCAGCTACTGATGCATCCCTATGAGTGACTTTGTAGTCCTCAGGTGAGCATTAGCCAGGGCCAAGCATACTGGGATCAGTGGTCCGCATTATACTGCTGCAACTGCTTTGTTTTTACAAACTCACCAAGAAAGCCTCCAAATAATAAATGTGTCCACTCACAGACCCACTAATAGACTCATGCACCCACTGATAGACCCACTGAGAGACTCATGCATCCACTCACAGACCCAGTCAGACTCTCACACACCCACTTACAGACCCATTCAAACACTCACACATCAACTTAAAGACCCACTCAGAAACTCATGCACTCACTCTCGGATCCACTCAGGCACTCATGCTCCTACTCATAGACCCACTCAGAGATTCACACACTCACTGAGAGACCCAGTGAGACACTCCAGACCCACTCAGAGACTCAGTGAGACACTGACACACCAACTCACAGTCTGATGCACCTACTAACAGACCTACACAGACACTGACACACCCACTCATGGACACATACTCAGACCCTCAGAGACACTTACATATCCACTCAGAGACCCACTGAGAGACTCACAATCAACTCATAGACCTGCTCAGAGACTCACACATCCACTCACAGATCTTCTCAGAGACTCACGCACCCACTCACAGACTCACTTAGACACTTCAATACACACTAACACACCCACTCAGACACTCACAAAGCCACTCACAGTCACAATCAGACACTCTAAACCACACTCACAGAACCATGCAGACACTAATGCAGCCTGTCAGATTCACAGTCACTTATATAAAAAAAAAAACAATGTCTATTGTATAGTTAGTAAAAACCATTACAAAATGTGAATACGGCAATATTAAAACACATGAAAATTTACACTGCAGTGTGAATAAAAAATGTTATAAAAAGAGAACGCCTTTCAGTTTAGGAAGGTAAAAGTGTTCAGGGTTCAAGACTTTACCAGTGTTTTTTGTCGAAATTGTCAATGAATTTGACTGCCCTGCAAATGAGTTGCGGATCTACTGAGCACAGGATTAGCATGATCGCAGACCGGCAGGTACGTGTTCCATATTCCTTAAACTTGGACTTTAACCAGCTCCGACGTTCCTGGATCAGAGCCGGACAAGTACAGATCAGATGGATAAAGTCTTGTCTTCCTGCGCCACATAAGCAACATCCGTCACGTTCTTGGGGCTTCCATTTTGGTGACTCAGCATTTGTAGGTAGGCTACCCATCCTTAAGTTGAGGTATTTCCATTTGATGAATGGCGAGAAAGCAAGGTCTAGGTAGGCTGCTGGTGCTAATTTTTTATAAGATTGAATTGTCATCCAGGCGTGGGACCGATGACTAAAAGTTATTTTATCATTGAGCAACGAATACCTGTTGGCAGCCTTTTTTATCAACTGTTTAAAGGAAAGGACCGTAAGCTTGGATTCCCAAAGTGCAGCCAGGTTGGTTGATTCTAGTGATGATTTGAGGTACTTGGCATAATGCGAGTTGGGACTTTTACTGATTATTTCCCACATGGCACGGTACAGCGCAATTTCTTGGTTCATCCACACATCGTACCAGAATTTTATGGTCTCGTGCTTTTTCAGCAAGACTTGAGATTGCAAACCGAATTCAAGTCTGACTTGTGCGGGTGATGCATTCGTGGGTAACACAAATACGCGCTTGTAAGTTTTCATTTGAAGTTTGTCCAAGAGTTGTGCACTCTTGCCATGATGTAATACGCTCCCATAAGCTATTGTTGGAAGTAGCTTGGCTTTCATTATTGTTAGGAGGGGGGAGACCAGGGGGCCTCTAAGTTCGGTCGCCAAGCTACTGAAAGCGTGCAATAGGACCATGCTCCTCTTTTCCATGCTGTTTAGATGCATAGCAAAGTTGAGACGCTTGTCCAGTAGCATCCCGAGGTACTTATAGCTTTCAACCGCTTCCAGTTTGACATTGTCTATAGTGAAGGTTGGTTGCACTTTGTGGCGTCTGGTTATGACCATAGTCTTAGTTTTGGAACTGTTTATTGCTAGCAAATTCTGTTTGGTATAGCAGGTCAGTTCCTGTAGTAGGCGTTGCAGGCCTATTCTTGTCTGGCTTAGTAGAACCACATCGTCAGCGTAGGATAGGTGTGTTATACAGAGATTACCTAGCCGCGGTGGATGGGTATTAATCTGATCAAGGCTTACTGTTAGATCCGCCATGAATAAATTAAAAAATTGAGGGGCCAGGACACAGCCTTGCTATAATCCATCATAGGTATTGATCTTCCGGGTTAACCTCTGTCCGTTGTCGATCTTTACCTGCATCCAGGTGTTACTATACAGGTCAATAATCGGCGTTAGGATTGAGTCTGGCAGGCCCTGCTGCTTCAATTTGGCCCATAGTAAGTTCCTGTTGACACGGTCGAAGGCCACCTTAAAGTCAATGAAGCAGGTGTAAAGTTCTTGGTGGTTTTGTAGGCTTTTTTCACCAATCAAGCATAACGCCATTATGTTTGCCATGGTGCCTGTTCCGCGACGGAACCCTGTTTGGTTTAACGGGATTTTGCTGTTCATATCCGACCATTGGGCTAGATCTGCTAGCACCAGAGATGCGTAGTATTTGGCTTCCGCATCGATCAGGGCTATTAATCGGTAGTTACTTATATAGTTGTGAATTTTAAATGGGTTGGTGCCTATTGAATGACTGCTTTTGTTTTGTGAATTTATGATGTATTCACATATTTGAAAAAGAACGTAAAAAGGGATTTTAAAAGGGATTTTAAAAGAAAATGTACACACGCACTCACCCATTCAATCACTCATAGATCCACCCAGTCACCCAATCACTAATACACCTTGCCACTCATCCATGTAATCACTTATACACCCAATCACTTACACATACAGGTACAAACACATCCACTCACTCACTGTAGGAAAGATTCTCTTTTGACATGGTAAGCTTCCATTTTTTGCTAGATACATGATGTGATTTCTAATGTAAGCATGCTGGGTCCCTGCTAACGAGGTTCCATGTAGCAGATCTCTTTCCTAAAACTGTACCACGATTGGTGCAACTTCAGCAACCTCTGTAATTTCCTAGTAAATGGCTTGAATACTATAGAGGGTCATCTAGGACTGCAGCACAGATTGTGCCACCCTAGGGAACCCCCAGCAAGACAACCAAAACAGCCATTGCAGGCTGTGTGTCTTGGTGCGGAGAAAACTGAAGTGTCAGCATGGTACACAGCCTGTGTGCCATGCCCCCATACACTACATGAGGTATGGGTAAGTCACTCCTACTGCAGGCCTTACAGCCCTAATGCAGTGTGCACTATATCCCATGTGTGGACATACCTACATGAGCAGATATGACCCTAAAATATCTAAGTCTATTCTTGGAAACTGTAAGTGCACAGGGAAGCCCTAGAAAGTCCATAGGATGGGTACTTGTCATTAAGAGTTTCCGAGCTCCATGATGGCTTCAATGTTACCATAAGCAGTTGGGTACCAAATATCTTGTCTTAATTAAACCTCACTGATCCCAGTGTTAAATTTATTAAAGGTTCCCACTGAAAACCTACCAAGCACTGGTGTGGTCACTGAATAATCTTAGCCAGTCTGCCACCAACAGACATTTCTGACCTCATGGGGTGAGATAGAGCGCTCTCAGGGGCCAAGAACAAAGGGAGTCATTACGATGGTGGTCAGACTTTCAGCCGAATACCATCATTTCGTTAGTGGGACCAGCCGCCTACGAAGCGGCCAACCCACCTACCACATTATAATGCAACCGCCACCGCAGCCGTTGCAGGCCCTATCCCTAACATTGCAGTGGGGATGCAGTTAGGAGCCCCCGCCACAATGCCCAGAAAAAGGCACTTGCATATTCCTGCAGAACGTGGCAAGCACCTTGCTGTGCCTGCCACATGGTGCAGGGATATGTAGGCCCACCAGTGCCCTTGCCCCAGGCCCAGAGATGTAGGGGGGCCCACTACGGGCCCTCAAATCCATTTCAGCCATTTGTTTTGCTGCAGATTGTCCCCTGCAAAACGAATGGCGGAAAGGGATATCATAATCCCTACAATTTTAGGCAATGTTTTGGTTCCGATAATTGGTCGGAAAAGGACCGCCTGTCGGAACCGGGCAGGTAGCCTTTACGACTGCTGCGCTTAACCAATGATTCCCTTGCCAGCATAATTTGGCGGCGGAAAACAGCAGCACAATGGCGGAGGGCCTGCCACCGACAGGCTGTCGGTGGCGGGCCTTCCGCCCTCATAATCAGGCCCAAAGCCTGCTCTGGGCAGAGGTGAATCACACCTCCTCCGGGCCTATGTAGCCTGCAAGGATGGGAGTCTGCAAAGGTGAAGCCACCTTTGAAATGCTACAAAGGCCTCTACAGATAGTGGAGAATGTCAACCCCCTTTCCTGCTCCCCTTGTTGCAGTTAAAGTTAGCGGAGCTAACTATAACTCAGGCCCCTGCAAGGCACTGCTTAGTGCTTATGACCTCACATATTACATTGCTCATGACATGTTCAGTGACATCCCTCATTACATGACCCAAGATATTATCATTCAGTGACTGTGAGTGTTTTATAAAAGTTTATGATTGTTAAATATATATACCAAGGTGTATTGGTGAATCAGTGGGTGCATGAGTGCCTGTTTGGATTTTTCATTGGTGCATTACTAACTGTATAAGTGAGGGATTAGATGTCGCAGAGAATGTATGGGTGAGTGACTAGGTTGTCTGAATGTCTGTATCAGTCTGTCAGTTGGTGTCTAAGTGGCTGTATGGGTGGGTGAGAGGGTATGTGAAAGTCTGTATGGGTGATTCATTCGTTGTCTGAGTACCTATATGTGTGTATGAATGTCTGTGAGGGTCGGTGAGGAGGTGTGTGACTGTCTGCATTGATGAGTGAGTGGGTGAGTCAGTAGCTGTATGGGTTTGTGAGTGCATCTGTGAGGAGCTGTATGGGTGAATGAGTCTGTGTATGGCTGTGATGGTGAGTGAATGGATATGTCAGTGGTATATGGGTGAGTAATTGCATATGTGTAAGACAGTATAGGTGAGTGTTTGAGTATATGAGTGAGTGAGTGATTGTGAGAATGGCTGTATGGGTGAGTGTGAGCTTGTGTCACTGACAGTATGGGTGAGTATGTGATAGTATCTGTATGAATAAGTGAGTGGGCATGCGTATAACTATAGGTGAGTACGTGGCTGTGTGATGGACTCTATGGACTCTATGGGTGATTGAGTAGATGTGTGAGTAGCTCTATGGGTGACTGACAGTGTGTGAGTGGCTGTATGTGTATAGGAGTGGATATATCAGTGGCTGTATTAGTGAGTGAATTTGTGTATGAGGCTGTATGCATGTATGAGTGGATGTGTGTGTAGGCCTATGAAAAAGTGAGTGGGTGTGTATCGACTTGTATGGGTGTGTCAAAGGTTTCGAAAAGGGTAGTGTGGACATTAGAGTGAGTGTATGAAAGGTTATATTGCAGTGTGAGTGGGTGTGTCAGAGATTTTGTGGATGATGTCTTCAGTGATGCCATTTGAGATGTCATCAGTGATGTAAGTAGTGATGTCACTGACCATGTCAACAGTGATGTAATATCTGAGATCATAAGCAGAGCATTATGGGGGCACGAGTTATAGTTCGCTCATTTAACTATAACTACTGAATTTCACTAGTATTGTACTAGTGAAGCCTGAGTTTAACATCTCTGTAACATATTTTTCAGTGAATTTCTAAGTATTTTTCATACCATTTCCTAATTAGACTGTTCCTGTAACCATTATTTTTTCAGTGAATTTCTAAGTTTTTTAAAATGCAAATTTCTAGCTATAATTCAAATTCTATTTCCTAACTATAACGTCCCTGTAACCTTTGTTTTTTTAAGTGAATTTCTAAGGTTTTTCAAATTCAATTTCCTAACTATAACCTCCAAGTAACCTATGATTTGTATTTTTAATTTTATGGTTTTTAAATTTTATTTTCTATCAATAATGGCTCTATAACATTCATTCTTATAGCCTTGTATTTTCTTCAAGGGATTAATTAGCATAGTTTTTTTCTCTACATTTTTCATATTTGCGGTGATGTTGCGATTCCCACGCTAACGTTGTGAAAGGCGCATGTTTTTGAGGAAGATATATATAGACAGATTTTACTTAATTGCATACACTAGTTGTTTAGTGATGTAGAGTTTATATTTGAGTTTGTGTCATGGTTTTGTGAAAAAACCTATTTAATGTGGTGCCCATTATGTTTGCTGTGACTCTTTTGACCGTGACATCGTTGTTAGTTGTGAAGTGCATGTATTTTTTTTAAAACTCGGGAACACATACTTACACTTATTTTTATTAATATTTGACACAAGATGTTTATTGATATACTCTTTAAACATAACTTTTGTAACAATTTTTCAATTAAAAGACTTTTACTTGGTGTTTTGCGGGATTGCAGTGATGCCAGAAGTCACAATGACGTCGGTAACGGTGATGAACGCCTTTTTTGGTGAAGTGTATAACACATATTTGTACATTTTACATTGTATGATACACATTTGAGGTTTAATAGCAGTCGATAAACACTTATGTTTGAGTACTTATTTTTAAATAAAATATCAGTATGTTCAATTTCCAGTCTTTGCAAAGACACCAAGCATTGCAAAAATCATGTGACTGGGAAATACAGGAATATGATTGGATGATACACTTTTCAGTTATAAAAATAGGAAAAACATTTCCATTCATCTACCTTGAACATTCTTTAAGAGTTCATTGTGAGCAGGTCACTAGCATTTGTTTTGAGTGATTTTTTGTGCATATTTAGGCAACTCAGGAAAGTAGAGGGAGATCAGGTGGAACAGCAGGTGGTGAAATAGTACAAGTTCCAGACTTGAATGCGGCATGCACTGTTCACTTAGAATTTGAATTCAAACTAAAATAATCACAATCTAAACTTCTATTTGCTCATCTCAATATTTTGTCAATTTATTTCATTATACATATATTCAACGTATTGCATAAGGTACAATGCCACTAGTACTAAGTGCTTATTGCATTAAAAAATGGTTATTCCACAAAGTTAACTAAATACATAATGCACATAAATGTGAAATCATAACATGACATCTTATACATTTTTGTCACCGATAATTATTACATGTTCATTCTCATGCCTGATGCATTTTGGGACTGCAAGGTCCCTTCCTCAGGGCCATATTTGACACCCAAACATGAAATCTATCAATTATGTAATGCAATAGTATAATACACAGAGTCTCATTTACAACCAACAGCCCTTAATGCACTGTGGATTATAATGTACCGGTAATGGTATTAGTGCAACTTCATTGTGCATGATGTGCCTGTTCAACTCAAAACTATGAGTTATATAACCTATATAGAAGGTTTGGGTTGTGTATATGAAGTGTTCATACGCGATACATTACGTGCCTAATTGTCTCTTTATAGAGCACCAAATTATTGAAACTCTGAGTGTGTGCCACTATGGTAGTATGAGAAAAACCATCCATGTGTGACCTCTTCCTACCTGAACTCAAAACGTCCAATCAAAAGATTTACAATCCTCTGAAGTGCGATCAAACTCTGACGATCTGTAAATACATGAAGCGTACCATTGTAAAAAGACTAATCACCATTGAATTGTATGCTGAAAATCAGCACAAACTCTGTGAAATACATGCGTGCTCACCCACCTCCTAGATGCTCTATAATAGCGAAATAGGCGTCCTGTTCTTAAAACAACTGCAAACGACTCTGAAAAGAATGAAACACAGTTTCCATATCACTGTTATCTCATATATCTGAGATGCTACCAAATGCAAATAAGTCTGTCTACCAAACCCTCTATACTCAATCCGCTAACCGATAGCTGCAATATCAATGCTTCCTGAGGCTCCAAGGATATGTTTGTGAACTGAGTGACAGCTTTCAATCCTACTAATAGGAATACCTGTGATAATGCTCACAATGTGAACACAAACGAGGGACTATTACTGTCAAAGAGTATAGGTCCAGAAGAAGTGGGTCTGCCATCTTGAACAATGCATATAATAGTGGCTGGAACTATGTCAAGAACCATAGAAAAAGAACAATGTTAAGAGGAAACACCTTTTGGTAAACGCTGATTGTGAAAAACGCTAATAATAGTACTCATGTCAACATTTATCGACATAAAAACCATCATGTTAGAACCTTACTGGCTGTTCAATTTTGTAGAATTCAGAGAACGCAATGATAAGGAATTCCCAAGTTAATAGCAATCTGCGCTGCTCACCGATAAGTATTAATCCCTCAAAATTGCCCGCAGAAGACATCAGAATGTAATAAAAATAGTACACTTTATCTGTCACTCTGTAAACACTGCATGTTCTGGGTGGTCGTAGTCAGACTATATACCCATATGTCCCGGGTTACAAAGAAACTGCAGAAGACAACCGATATGTCCCATAATGCTTAGAATGATGCTAAAAAAGAAACCTCCTCAAGTACTCACTATGTGCTGCTTGAACAACATAAAGTATAGGTGTAGTGCCCTTCACCAATGTGTAAACCATGCTAATCAATGTATAAATGTGATGTTGTACTAATTGCTGGTATATTGTGTGGTTAGTTGTGTGATAACATTGAAAATGAATGAATGTTTGGCATCCAACTGTTTGTTGCGGGATCGCAAGTGCAGAAAGACGAGTGGATTTTGCATGAATTTTAAATGAAACAGCTTATATCAATCCTATTGTTCAAACCTTTGGGTAATAATGTTTCCAAATGACTGATCCAGTAAATCTCACGTTGTGATAGTCTTTTACTGTTGTCGATTCGGTGTATCAATTTGATAGTCTCAATAACCTGAAATCGTAGTTGCAAGTTTGAATGGTTAACTCCCTGCCAAAGTAGCGCTAAGCTTGAAGTCTTATTATGTGACCGTAGTGTGCTTTTATGATTTGTTAATCTTATTTTAACCTTGGGTTCTGTTTTACCAAAATATGCCTTGCCACACAGGCATTTGATACAATATATCACATTGCTGCTGTTGCAGTCTGATGTATGTCTCAATGGAATATTTCTGCCTGAGAAAGAGTATGTCCGGTTGTTACCCATGATAACGTTGTTACAGTGTATGCAGTTTAAACTCCTGGTAGTTCCCTTATGAATACCAGGTTTGGGTCTTTTCTCTGGTTTATCTAGCAGTTCTCGTACGCAGCCGTGGCCCGTGGAGGGAGTTCGGTGGGTTAGGGAGGCGGTGCGGGGGAGGGGCAAGGTGAACAGTAGTAAACACTGAAATATGGACAATTGCAGGTAAGTAAACCATTTAAAAAATAAAACGAATTTCGTAGCGCGCGCTGCATCGCATTTTGCAATGCATGGTGCGCTACGAAATTTGTTTTATTTAATAAATTGTTTACTTACCTACAATTATCCATATTCTGTTGTTTACCACTGTCCACCCTGCCCCTCCCCCGCACCGCCTCCCTGCCCAAAGAACTCCCTCCACGGGCCGCGGCTGCTCGTACGTTCTTGCCTCGTGAGTAGGCATGTAATGGTTTTTCACTGAATATGTTATGGAAATCAGTTTCATTCTCAAGAAGTTCCCACCTGTTGTTAATTGTCCGTTTGATTGCTCTTGAACATGTCAAAAATTTCGAGACAAACACTATTGCATCTTTTTTTGGAGGACTGGTTTTGGTGAATAATTCCATCCTCTCTTTCTCGTTCACCCTGTTGATTACAATCCTGTAGTATATCTTCCGGGTAACCCCTTTCAATGTATTGCTGCTTGTGTTCTTTGATTTTGAGTTTTGCCACGGTGTGATTCGAACATATCCTCTTAATTCTCAATAATTGTGAAAATGGTAAGTTCCGTATGAGACTCTTTGGATGGAAACTTGTGAATAATAGTGATTTGTTTCTATCAGTGGGCTTGGTGTAGACCTGTGTTTGAAGACCTTGTCCTGTGGGTTCCTTCAAGATTAATACATCCAAGTAGTTAATTTGTTTGTCATCTATAGTGTGTGTGAATTGTATCCTTGGATTCCGTTTGTTCAGGATCTGTATGAAACTCTTCAATTTATCTCTTGGTCTGGTCCAAATCACGAAAATGCCGTCAATGTACCTGCAATATAAGGCCAATCAATTTTGCCACCTGGTGTTCTTCATGATATATTGTTTTTTGCACTGAGCCATGAAGATATTCGCAAATGCAGGTGCCCCCGAAAATCCCATTCATGTTCTTGTAAGTTGAGTGTAAAAATTGTCTTGCCATAAAAAATAACTGTGGTTCAAACTGAAATGCAACAACTCCAGTAAAAATACCTTATCTGCTTTAATGTTCTGAGTTCTCAACAGTGCCCATTCTACTGCCTCCAATCTGGCATCATGAGGATAGACGTATGTAACGCTGTGATGTCAATAGTACACAATACCCAATGATACTCTTTCAAATGGTCTATGTTTTGGAGTTTCTGTAGAATATTGGTTGTATCTTTGGTGTACGAGCACTAGTTTTGTACACATTTTTGGAAGAAATAATCAAGCTACCCGCCCAAAGGGTCAAAAAGCGATACACATCCTGAGACTATGGGTTGGAATGTTTAAAAAAAACTGTTTGGAGTTTGGGAATCATGTATAGTTGTGGTCTGCGAGGCTAGTTTGTTAGATATTGTCTGATTTTGTCATCAATCCAACCCATGGTCTTTGTAAGATTGGCATATAGCCATGTCTGAAATGGGGTGGCTGAGTGGGCTAAAGAATGGTGATGGATTAAACCCAGATCAGTTGACTGGGGCTGAGTGTTTGATTTGCTCAAACGTTCCGTCCATCACCCCCTTTTGTATCGCTTTGTAAAATTCTGCCAAGGATACCCATGAATTGTGCTGTGGGATAGCATTCCAATTGCATGTATGTGCCTTCAACCATCACATGTTGGTTGACTTTAGAGTGGTAGTAAGATGTATCCTTGACTACTAGGGGACCACACTTGACTGCTGGTTGTACTGTTAAACTTGAATTTTTGGCTATAGACCTAATGGCCTTCTTGTCATGCTTTGTTAGATTTTGTCCTCTGGTGGTTCTATACCTCAATTTCTGGATATCTTTATTTACCATGATTTCAAAAGTGTCCAACATCTTGTGTGATATGGGAGCTTGATAAGTGCTCCTACGCTTAAATGGTGATGAATCTGCAATTTCCTGTTCCTGTACATCCACTACTATATTCTTGAAGAAACATTTTAAACGTAAGGTGCGCATGAACTTGAAAAATGTGGCCGGAGTTTACAAATCATTGGCATAGTTAGTTGGCACAAAGGACATACCCCTACTTAGGACATTCACCAGCTGGCGCGTCAGTTTGGTGGAATAGATGCTCATGATTAGTAGGGGTGGGCAGAAAACTCCGCTCTGACAGCGTAGTGGATGAAGCCAACCACCCCTGCTCCCCGGCCCAGTCGCTGCTTCCAAAACCTAGTCAGGCCGGGGAGAGCCTCCACGGGACACAGTGGCCCCTCGTCCCCAGCACCCGGACCCTCCAATGGCTTGCAGGATGGGGGAGCTCATGCACACCGGAGCCCACCGGACAGAGCTCAAGCCTCGGGACCAGTCCCAGCTTCCGAACCCTAGCCAGGCCGGGGAGTGCCTCTCTGGGCCCCAGTGGACTCCCGTCCCCAGCACCCGGACCCTCTGATTGCTTGCAGGATGGAGGCTCACGCACCCCGGGGCCTGCTGGATGGAGCGCAAGCCCCGGGCCTGTCCCAGCTTCTGAACCCTAGACAGGCTGGGAAGAGCCTCCCTGGGCCCCGGTGGACCTTTGTCCCCAGCACTCAGACCCTCGGCCAGAACCAAGGAGGCTTAAGCCCAGGTCACGTCCGCTCCCCGACGGCCTGCCTGGGGAGCCCCTTTTCCTCGACTATTATGCCTCCAAATAGTGGGGGCTTATAGAATTTTAGGGAAGGACAAAAATTGGAGTTCGCCCGGCCCACAGGGCCAGCTGGTCACCCAGTCCGCAGGGCCATCTAGTCACCCAGCCCGTAGGACCCTCTGGTCACCCTGCCCGCAGGGCCATCTGGTCACGCAGCCAGGCGACCAGATGGCCTGGGACGACCCAGCACCCAGATGGCCTGGGAGGGTGCCGTACCCAGTGGCCCTTGCAGTCCGCAATGGTGGCCGGGCGCACTGAGGCAGCTGCTCTGGAGGCTCTTTCCCCCTGGTTGCTGCTGCTCACCTCCCTGCCCGACTTGCCCGGGAGCAGCGGGAAGGGGAGGCCCGGCCAGTGGCCCAGGCCATCTGGTCACCCTGACAACTCTCAAGGGATGGTGGCCCCCGTCCCCGCACCCTGGTGGGGCAGGGACAGGAGGGGGAGGCCCCCGTTCTGAAGGGTATGTGGTGGTGGCGGCCTCCCGTGGACCTGCTTTACCTCCTCTGCATCCCTCCTGCCGGCCTGGCAGCAGAGGGACCCACCCCTGGGTGTGGTAGAGGGAGGCGTCCGCGGGCACCCACACACGGAGAGACAAAAGCTTGGCTCCAAGGATGACTTTCAATAGATTGCAGCGAGGTAGCTCATTGAGGTGGCTCATTCTGGGCTATTATGCTGCCGATCAGCGTCAATTCGGTTTTGCTTCCAACAATACAACATTCTTTCACTCCGGAGTACAGCCACACTGAACGCTGTCCTCACTGGAACTGGGATCACGTATAGGCCAGAGATAGTATACCCTGCAGTACTATTCCAACAATTTTAAGATTGTCTATGAATAGTCCTGAGCAATTAAAATGTGATTCGCAGGACATCAATAATCAATGTGTGATAATTATGTGTATGCGATTATTTGAAACCTATTCATCATTCCAGACATTTCAATAAGTATGATGTACACAACTATATCTAAATTGTTATAAGCACACATTTATAAACAAAATACACATCTACAAATTGCACATCTAATTAGAAACAAGCACATAAAAAAAGTACATCTATAAAATTCACATTTATACTAAATCAACTATAAACCTATATGTTAAAACATTATGCTTTATAAAGGTGACGTGCGCTGCAAGAAAGTGTACATCTAAGTATAAGTTTGGTACTCAATTGTCCATGAATACTTGCCACATTTTAAGAGTGTCCATTAAAGTAGTCAGGCAAACATTTTTCTTGAATAGGAATGACATTTGCAGACCTAAATCAGCCAGAACAACATCATTACATTGAGGCCAAATACCACGACATCCAACAATAAAGCCATGGCATTTTACAGTTTTGCATTTTGTGAGATCTTTGATTTGCTGTGACAGATCCTGATAGTATTTCACTTTACTCTCAAAAGCTAATTCAAGGGAATTCTGAGAGTTTTCATAACGAATTGAAACATCAATCACTACAGCTGTACCATTTTTGGTAAACACTACATCTGGTTTTCGTAGTTCTCCTTGATTATTCTTAACATGAGGTTCCCTATATGCCATCCAACCACACCTTTTTGCTCTATCAATGAGCAATTCCTAAATGTTGTTATGTCTTTTTATCCTAATGTCCTTAGTTTTAGGACATGTGCCTGAAATATTAGAAATTGTTTCACAAACATCATTACAGTACCTACATGTAGCAAATGCAAGATTTCTTCTCCTAGTGATGGTTTCTCTGGTATATAAAACATTTGCTCTTAACATCAGCGCAGGTATGTACTGGTTTTCTTTCATTTTGTTATGCTTGCTGATCCAGAAGTTTGAGGTTGTATTACTTGCTAAGTATTTTATACCATCACCTTGGACAGGGAGATTTGCCCATTTCTCAAACTCTTCTTTTCTCCAATCATACGTTGCTAACAAATTCAAATGATAGCTCTGAAACCTACTGTCTAAAATGTTGAGTTTGTGTGTTTTTGATGGGGTTATCAATGTTTTCATTCATATCTTCTCTTGCATACATGAATGAATGAGCTATGTACAGTTCTGGAGCTACCCTGAGATACAATAAATTATTGACTTTATTGAGACCAAATTGTGTATATAGTTTTGGTATACTGAGGCCCCCAAATGATCTTTTCGAATATAGGAGACCATCACATGTGTATGCAGGAAGGTGTAGAACGTGTTTGACATACTTTTTTATTGTTTGATCCAGAACATTTAAAGTTTTTGTTTCTGTATCTATTCCTGTCATTTCCAATTTGAATGATAGATTAGGTACTAAGTATTGACACAAAATTTCTACTTTCTGCGTGGGCTTAAGTGGTAGATTATCAAGTTTTGAAGGCCAATTGACAAGAACCTCATTAATTTTGTTGTTGCTTGTATGACCAGTGTGTGGATCAAAGTTCAATCCAAGGTATCTCTCACTTTCTCCTGGATGAATATTTTAAATATTTTCTTTTTCAAATTGCCATGGTTTACAGTTGTTAATCAGGATTTTATATTTATGGTGACTCCATGTGTCTTTTTCACATTAAGTTCTAATCCTGTAGTTTTACTGAACTTTTCAATGATTTTCCGATTTGTACTGATCCCTTCCCAGGTACTGCTGAGTACTGCGATGTCATCGCCAAAGGCGAGAGCAGTGATTTGCTCAATAACACCATCTGATCCAAATGTGAAGCCCTTGCCGTTTTTCTGAAGATCACAGATCAGAGGATCCATGGCAATGTTAAATAGTAGTGGGGATAAAGAATCACCTTGTTTGACCCCAGATTTCATTGTTATTTCAGGAGTTGATTCATTGCTCTTTCCCTTGAAAGATGTTGTTGAGTCAGTGTACAAGTCCTTCATTATGTCTCTGATGTATGATGGAACTCTTTGCCTTGCGAGACTCTGTATAATGTGACCATGGCTGACAGAGTCGAAGGCTTTCGATATATCTATGAACACAACTGCTAATGAGTGGCTGTTTTTTCGTGCCACTTTTATGATATTTTGCAGGAGAGTCAGATTCTCGAGACAACCTCTCACCTTCATGAAGCCTTTTTGTCTCGTATTCATTTCCACAAAAAATGAGAGTCTTTTAGTTAGTATTTTTGTGAATGCAGTATTGATGGTAATTGGACGCAAGTTACTGATTTTTTTAAGTTCACTAATCAGTACATTCTTGGGTATCAAAATTGATTGGTTCTTTTTAATAATTTCTGGTACTCTTATCAACAACCAAGACGATAGAATTCTGGGCAGCAGTCTTGGTTGCCTGCTGTAAACTTTATACAAGTCATTCAGACCAATCTTATCCGGCCCCACTGCTTTCTTTAAATTGAAGTTCATGAAGGCATAAGTTATTTCGGGCAGTGTTATTTCTTTACATAGATTTCTAATGCCATAATCCTCTGGTATCCGATCAATCGGCATGAAATTAGGATTTTTCTTGTTTTCTTTCTCAATTATGTTTTTGTAGTATTGAAAGATTTCATCAGCACTGATTTGGCAAGTGGCATCTTCTGCCCCATCAGTGAAACTCCTGGCAATTTTCTTTTTGTCTTTTTTAAACATTGCCTGGTATTCTTTATAGCTGCCCTTTGCTTTGGTATCATTTTTCTCGTGCGTCCAATTAAGCCTTCCATTTTTCTTGTCTATTTTTTGTTATGTTGTTCCCTACTGAGGCATTCTGGTGCTCATCTTGAGCAGAGTTCATAGGCTCATTATTGAGTTCACTTGCTGGTTCATTTGTTGGTACACTTGCTGGAGTAGGACTTATATCAGTGGTGTTTTCTGCGATATAAGTCACTACCTCATCCATCAGATCCATAGCAGCATCGTGTTACTCTACGTTTTGGGTGTACTTCTAGATTTCTGTAATTCTGTCTTCCAGCTCATCAAAGTTCTTGATTTTTTGCGCACGTTTGCGATTGATAAAGTCTCTGCGCTTTTCTGTTGTTACTTCCATTGTAACCTTTGTTCATCGCAAGAGTCATTTTCAGAAGCATTTGATGCTTGCAGTAAATCTTTTGTGGATTTTTTGCTTTTATATCTTCTCTTTTCTGCAATTTGTTTTCTGTTTTTATTGTCAAAATGTGGAACCATCAGCGCATTAATATTCCTCTTATTGATGCAGGGATTCTGCTCAGTCACAGAACTGTGCACAGAGACCTCAGTGAATTAGGGTGTACCAAAAACTCACCTTAGTACCCCAAATCCCCTACCAGACTAGCATCAGTGTCTCCTTAGCTCTTCGTCCTATAGCAAAGTCACCAATGATTAGACAACCCAGAACATGCGACTTATGATACCTCAGGTAAGGTGGGAAACATGAGCACTCTTTCGTTATACTTTCATACCAGTCCAGAACAGGAAGTAAAGGGATACACAAGCAAGTTTAAAATGGCTGTAACACCCTCCGCCTGAATGGAGGGCCACCTGAATGAATGAATGAAGGGACACTTATACCGCACAACTAAGCCCAAGGGCATCAAGGCGCCACCCTGAAGCCTTCCTAGCCGACCCAGAGCCAGTTGCGGCGCATCGCAGTGGAGGAAATGCGCCCTGCGGGGGCTGGATAGGGCCTGGGTGCCGGTCCCGCGGAGGGAATCAGGAACTCCCGGGCCACCGACCTTCCCACCGTGTTGAATCCTCCGGGCGTACTGCACGAACCCCACCCGTTTACCTCTCGATGGTTTCACGCCCTGTTGAGCTCTTCTTCAAAGTTCTTTTCAACTTTGCCTTACGGTACTTGTTGGCTATCGGTCTCTCACCCATATTTAGCCTTAGATGGAGTTTACCACCCACTTTGGGCTGCATTACCAAGCAACCCAAATCCGAGAAGACCCGATCCCGACGTGCTGGGGACCGCTACCTGCCTAACACCGTTGCAGGGTGAGCCTCGATCAGAAGGACTTGGACGTCCTGAGCGACGCCTGGGAATCGGTCTTCTGTATGCCACATTTCCAGCTCCCGCCGTCGGGCGGGGATTCGGCGCTGGACTCTTCCCTCTTCACTCGCCGTTACTGGGGGAATCCTGGTTAGTTTCTTTTCCTTCGCTTAGTAATATGCTTAAATTCAGTGGGTCACCACGTCTGATCTGAGGTCGTAGTCGGAAGAATGATGCCGGAGGGTTAAATGGAGTTGCCGGGGAAGGCCAGGCCCCCTGCTGGTGCAAGGGTGCCTTGCATCCCAGCAGTGCGTGCCCTCTTTCCCCGGATCGCATTTGGAAGGGTTTTGCCCTCCCTGGGAAGCCTGCTGCAGAGGTGGGTGCCTGAGGCGTGTGCGTGCGGGCAGCCGGTGAGACACCACAGATAGCCACACGCAGCATGCAGCCAGGTGCCCCGGGCCCCGTGGCAGACCGGTCACCAGGCCCCTTTCTCAGGGGCCAGGCACGCCGGCAGCGTACCTCTGCGGCAGGACCCGTAAGGGACCCTGCCACAGGCGATCGGGGTGTCTGACCTTGTGTGCGGATGAAGGGGAAGTGGAGCTAACCCTGTGATGGCCCTAGCCACGTCCCAGGGAAGCCCCAGGGCGATTGACGATCGAGCAACCCTCAGACAGGCGTAGCTCCAGGAGGAACTCGGGGCCGCAAGGCGCATTCAAAGTGTCAATGAGTCCTGCAATTCACACTAATTCTCGCAACTAGCTGCGTTCTTCATCGACACGCGAGTCACAGGCAACTTTTCGAAAACGTTTGCCCACCTGCGGGCGCAGGAGAGGCGGGAGGAAGGCGACAGCGTCCATCCGCCGCCCACGCGGCAAGACGGCCCAGGCGCCCCATTCATAGCTTCCCCTCTGGGAGTCAGACTGCACCGTTGGGAGAAAAAAACATTGCCTGGCACTCGGCCTGGGAGCCACTCACACCCATGGGCGAGGAAGGTAGCTCCCAGTGTGATGGGGTCAGGCAGCCCCGCAGCCACTGGTCCCTCCCGGGGATACCGGGAGGGACTGCACAAGTCTTCAAACCCCTCAGCCCGGCCGCACAGGACCGGGTCACACCGGGTACCTGGTAACGAGGGAGGGTCGCTCCACCTGCACGTCAGCCGTCCATCACCGGGCGGCCCGAGTCATGCCGGCGAGCTGGCAATTAGCCCACCACCATCCTCACCCGGGTCGGAGGCGCCGGAAGGGAAGAACCAGGTGTCTCCCCATCCCACACACCTCCCACCAAGAGGAGCCAAGAACCCTTCACAGGCCCTTGGCCCTTTCTCTTTCAGGCTACCCAGCCGCACGAGAAGGGCCACTCCCCGGTAGCCCAGAACCCGGCTGAGGACTCGGGCATGGGAGGGCCCAGCCGGTGCCAGGGCCTTTCAAGGGAGGGGTGGTACCAGCCTGGGGATGCACTGCAATTTGGTTTCCCCCCACCCGAGGGGATGTAGTGCCGGGTGAACTTGGATTCCGTCTCGGAGAGGGACAGGGGCCGCCCCCATCCCCGGCCCCTCACACGTCAGTCAGGCACTCCCTGGGGGGAAGAGGCCCTCCGAAGTCCCGGTCCTCACCCAAGCACTCTATGTGGCTGCGGACCGCTCCGCCGGCCGGGGCGCGCCAGGGCAGGGCCGAGCCCTGTGGCTACGGTGTGTGCTTTCAGGAGGCGGCCGAGAGCTTCAGACTGGCACCGTCGGTCACTCTGGCTGCTCCGTCCTTAATGATTTTTCCGCAGGTTCACCTACGGAAACCTTGTTATGACTTTTACTTCCTCTAGATAGTCAAGTTTGATCGTCTACTCGGTGCTTCGCGAGGGCCGTTGCCGACCCTGGCGGGCCGATCCAAGGACCACACTAAACCATCCAATCGGCAATAGTGGTGGGCGGTGTGTACAAAGGGCAGGGACTTAATCAACACAAGCTTATGACCCGCACTTACTGGGAATTCCTCAATCATGGGAAATACTTGCAATCCCCAATCCCTATCACGAACGGGGTTCAGCAGGTTACCCGCACCTGTTGGCGAAGGGTAGACACACGCTGATCCATTCAGAGTAGCACGCGTGCAGCCCGGGACATCTAAGGACATCACAGACCTGTTATTGCTCTAACTTGTGTGGCTGAACGCCACTTGTCCCTCTAAGAAGTTGGACGCCGACCGCTGGGGGTCACATAACTAGTTAGCAGGGAGGAGTCTCGTTCGTTATCATAATTAACCAGACAAATCACTCCACCAACTAAGAACGGCCCTGCACCACTACCCACAGAATTGAGAAAGAGCTATCAATCTGTCAATCCTTTCCGTGTTCGAGCCGGGTGAGGTTTCCCATGTTGAGTCAAATTAAGCTGCCGGCTCCACTCCTCGTGGTGCCCTTCCATCAATTCCTTTAAGTTTCAGCTTTGCAACCATACTCCCCCCGGAAACCAAAGACTTTGGTTTCCCGTGAGTTGCTCGGTGGGTCATGGATAGCTAGTCAGCATCGTTTATGGTCGGAATTACTACGGTGTCTGATCGTCTTCGAACTGCCGACTTTCATCCTTCATTAATGAAAACATTCTTGGCAAATGCTTTCGATTTTGTTCGTCTTGCGCCAGTCCAAGAATTTGACCTCTAGCGGCTCGATACGAATGCCCCCGGCCGTCCCTCTTAATCATGGCCCCAGTTCCAAAAACCAACTAAATAAAACCGGAGTCCTATTCCATTATTCCTAGCTGAAGTTTTCAGGCAACCGGCCTGCTTTGAACACTCTAATTTTTTCAAAGTAAACGTTTGGGACACCGAGGACACTCCGTCAAGAGCATCAAGGGGGCGCCGAGAGGCAGGGGCTGCGACAGGCCGTAGCTCGCCTCGTGGCAGACAGCCAGCTCGAACCCAAGATCCAACTACAAGGTTTTTAACTGCAGCAACTTTAATATACGCTACTGGAGCTGAAATTACCATGGCTGCTGGCACCTGACTTGCCCTCCAATGGATCCTTGTTAAAGGACTTGAAGTGTACTCATTCCAATTACAGGGCCTCGAAAGAGTCCTGTATTGTTATTTTTCATCACTACCTCCCCGTGTCGGGAGTGGGTAATTGCGCGCCTGCTGCAATCCTTGGATGCGGTTGCCGTTTCTTAGGCTCCCTCTCTAGAATCGAACCCTGATTCCCTGTTACCCGTGGTCACCATGGTAGGCACAGAAAGTACCATCGAAAGTTGATAGGGCAGACATCCGAATGTATCGTCGCCATCACGGGGACGTGCGATCGGCCCAAGGTTATCTAGTCACCAAAGTGGCCGGGCGAGCCCGGATTGGTCTTGGTCTGATAAATGCACGCATCCCAGGAGGTCAGCGCCCGTCGGCATGTATTAGCTCTAGAATTACCACAGTTATCCAAGTAACAGATGGAGCGATCAAAGGAACCATAACTGATTTAATGAGCCATTCGCAGTTTCACTGTACTGGCCGTGTGTACTTACACGTGCATGGCTTAATCTTTGAGACAAGCACATGGTTCTGGCAGGATCAACCAGGTAGCCGCACCTGATGATGGGGTTGGGGCTTCATGCCCATCTCCCCGACCGACAACCTTCGCGCAACCCTCCATCTCTCTGGAGCCTGCCAGGGAAAGGAGCCCGCCCGCCTGGGCGGGAGGGCTCGCTGCAGGGGTGTGGAGCGGTGCAGTTGCATGGGCACCGGCAGGCCCAGCCATCTCCCCCGGGAGGGAGAGGCGAGCCGAGGCGCACCCTGAGCGAGACGCAGGGGTGCCGGGGCCTGACGGCACAGAACCCCTCAGAATGATTGTTCCGAGCTGCTGTGGAAACATGCTGGGCGGAGAGGGGTGACGACGTGGTGCACAGAGCCCACAGACCTGCCGGCCAGGCAGCATCCGAGGGCCTGGCTCCACCTGACCCCTCCCGCTCGGGTCAGACCACTGGGGGGCACGAGCTCCCAGGGCCACTCGGCCTTCACTCTGCTGGGTAGGGTGAACGACCTACCGCCATCCAGCAGGCCCTCCCTCGTGTCGGACGGTCCATGCAGGGTGAAAGCTCTTTGCTTGAAACAACAGCCAAGACTGGCCAAGCAGTCCATCCCTAAATGGACCGAGAGTGCCCAATTGATCAGAGTGCATCCGGGGCCTCCCCTGGCAGGCCACCCTGCCCAGGGGGTATGCTGGCTTAGCATCCCCTGCCTGCCTGCTGCCGGGGCAAGCAGACTCGGAGAAAAAGGACCATCGGAAAGGGGCCCGAGAGGCAGGTGTGTACCCGGGCCCCTGGGGACCTTGGTGGGCGGGCCCTGGGTGCTGCCTTTCCCCGTCTCGGCATCACCAGACCTCAAGGATGTCTGCCTGAGCAAACTCGGAGAAAAAGGACCATCGGGAAGGGGCTGAGTGACATGTGTGTACTCGGGTGCCTGGGGGCCCCGGCGGGCAGGCCCGGGTGCCACCTTCCCCTGTCTCAGCTTTGCCGGACCTCACGGAGTCCTGCCTGAGCAAACTTGGAGAAAAAGGACCATAGGGAAGGGACTAAGAGGCAAGTGCGAACTCGGGCCCCTGGGGGCCCCGTTGGGAGGGGCCCTGGTGCCAACTTCCCCTTCTCAGCATCACCTGACCTCACAGAGGTCTGACTGAGGAAAAAAACTCAGAGAAAAAGAACCATCGGGAAGGGGCTGAGAGGCAGGTGCATACCCGGGCCCCTGGGGGCCCCAGCGGGCGTGACGGATGCTGGCTTTCCCGGTCTCACCATCAGCAGATCTCACGGAGGTATGCCTGAGCAAACTCAGAGAAAAAGGGCCATTGGCAAGGGGCTAAGAGGCAGGCGCGTACCCAGGCCTCTGGGGGCATCGGCGGGCGGGCCCAGGTTCTGCCTTCCCCTGATTCAGAATCGCCGGACCTCACGGAGTTCTAACTGACCCGCTCCCTAGTAATCCAGAGGAAAATTACCCTCCTTCTTCTAATCCGTGCACAGGAGGTGACAGAGGGGACCCAAGGCGCGAAAGTACACGACCTCCTGGAGCCCTCGCTGGGATCCGGGAGGCAAATGGCACCTCATCGGGACTTCCAGGGAAGTCCGGCCATCTGGTCGCCCCATAGGAAAGCATTGCGGGTGACCAGATGGCCGAGGGGATCCAGGCGACAAGATGGCCGAGGGGATCCGGGCGACCAAATGGCCGGGCACGAAAGGGAAGCCATCTGGTCACCCTGTGCCCCAACGAAAGAGTGAGCGGACACTGGGGCATGGGGGACAGGAGGCCCAGGGCCCCAGCCATGGAGGCTGAAAGGGGGATCCGACAGGCCCTCCGACGGGGGCCCACGGACACCTTGACAAGCAGGGGAGGGCTGCACAGGACTGACGGACCCCTATCCTGGGCCCTTGGTAGAACAGCTGCCCGGGGGACTGGGCCCAGGTCCGGAGAACCGGATCCGGGGCCTGGCCGATCCCCTGGACCCAGCCAGGGCTCCCAGGCCCAGAGGCGCAGGGAAAGCTTCCCCGGGCCTGCCGGACACCATCCCAGGCACCCTGCCACACGGCAGGACCAAGGACCGAGCCTGGGGTGGTGAGGCTGCCCTCCCCAGGGCCCTCAGGGGCCCCTTATGGAGCTCCTGAACCCGGCCAAGCACGGGGAGGCTCCCCGGACACAACGGAACCCCGTGCTGGGCCCTTGGAAGTGCAGCAGGCTGGGGGACAGGGCCCAGGGCCGGATCAACCGACCCGGGGCCCGGTGGGGCCCCTGGGCCCAGCCGGGGCTCCCAAGCCCAGAGGCGCATGGGAAGCCTCCCTGGGCCCTCCAGACCCGGTCCCAGGCACCCTGCCACGCAGCAGGACCCAGGACAGAGCCCAGGGTGGGGAGGCCGCCCTCCGCAGGGCCCTCAGGGGCCCCAGCCAGAGCTCCTGAACACAGCCAAGCAGGGAGAGGCTCCCCAGGCACAACTGAACCCTGCCCCAGGTCTTTGGCAGAGCAGCAGGCTGGGGAACAGGGCCCAGGGACTGGAGCACCCAAACCTAGACCCGGCGGGGCCCCTGGACTCAGCCGGGGCTTCCAGAGGTACAGGGGAAGCCTCCCCAGGCCTGCCGTACCTCATCCCAGGCACCCTGCCATGCAGCAGGACCGAGGACAGAGCACAGGATGGGGAGGCAGCCCTCCCCGGGCCCTCAGAAGCCCCAGCCTGAGCTCCTGATCCCAGCCAAGCAAGGGGAGGCTCCCCAGGCACACGTGAACCCTGTCCCAGGCCTTTGGCAGAGCAGCAGGCTGGGGGACAGGGCCCAGGGCCTGGAGCACCTGACCCTAGACCCGGCGGGGCCCCTGGACCCAGCTGGGTCTCCCAGGCCCAGAGGCACAGGGGAAGCCTCCCCGGGCACTCCGGACCCCGTCCCGGTCAACCTGCCAAGCAGCAGGACCGACGGCGGAGCCTGGGGTGGGGAGGCCGCACTCCCCAGGGCCCCTGGACCCAGGCCATCTGGGGGAGACTCCCCGGGCCTGCCGGACCCCATCTAGGGCAGCCTGCCATGCGGCAGGCCCAGGGATGGACCCAGGGCTAGGGTGGCATCCTGGCCCATTCAGCTGCTGGCTGAGCACCGCTAGGCCGAGAGGGGACCCAGAGTACCTTGTCCCTAGTAATCTGGAGGAAGGCTACCCCTCTTTCTGGGAACCCGCGTGCACCGAGTGACAGAGGGGACCCGGGGCGTGGATGTGCTCGACCTCCTGGGGCCCTCGCTGGGATCCGGGAGGCAAATGGCACCTCATCGGGACTTCCAGGGAAGTTCAGCAATCTGGTTGCCTCATTGGAAAGCATTGGGTGCGGCCAGATGGCTGAAGGGAAAGGTGCGACCAGATGGCTTCACACCCTGAGCCGTCGCAGTGGGGCTCCCACCTGCCCACGCAAGGCATGGCTCAGGGGCTCCCAGGCTCAGAGGCACAGGGGAAGCCTCCCCGGGCCGGCCGGTCCCAGTCCCGGGCACCCTGCCACGCAGCCGGACCGAGGTCAGAGCACGGCATGGAGAGGCCTCCCTCCCTGGGCCCTCAGGGGCCCCGGCCGGAGCTCCTGAACCCAGCAAAGCAAGGGGAGGCTCCCCAGGCACAACGGACCCCTGTCCCAGGCCTTTGGCAGAGCGGCAGGCTGGGGGACGGGGCCCAGGGCCTGGAGCACCCGACATTAGAACTGGCGGGGTCCCTGGACCCAGCCGGGGCTCCCAAAGGTGCAGGGGAAGCCTCCCCGGGCTCGACGGACCCCATGCCGGGCTTCCTGCCACGCAGCAGGACCAAGAACAGAGCAGGGGATGGGGAGGCCGCCCTCCCTGGGCCCTCAAGGGTCCCGGCCGGAGCTCCTGAACCCAGCCAAGCAAGGGGAGGCTCCCCAGGCACAACGGACCCCTGTCCCAGGCCTTTGGCAGAGCAGCAGGCTGGGGGACAGGGCCCAGGGCCTGGAGCATCCGACCCTAGACCCGGCGGGGCCCCTGGACTCAGCTGGGGCTCCCAGAGGGGCAGGGGAGGCCTCCCCGGGCCAGCCGGACCCCGTCCCAGGCACTCTGCCAGGCAGCAGGACAGAGCACAGGATGGGGAGGCCGCCCTCCCCGGGCCCTCAGGGGCCCCGGCCTGAGCTCCTGATCCCAGCCAAGCAAGGGGAGGCTCCCCAGGCACAACGGAACCCTGGACCCAAGCTATCCGGACGAGGCTCCCCGGACGTGCCGGACCTTTTCCAGGGCAGCCTGCCACGCGGCAGGCCCAGGGACTGACCCAGGACTAGGGCGGCATCCTGGCCCTTTCAGCTGCCGGCTGAGGACCGCTAGGCCGAGAGGGGACCCAGAGTACCTTGTCCCTAGTATTCTGGAGGAAGGCTACCCCTCTTTCTGGGAACCCGCATGCACCGAGTGATGGAGGGGACCCAGGGCGCAGATTTGAACAACCTCCTGGAGCCCTCACTGGGATCGGGGAGGCAAATGGCACCTCATCGGAACTTCCAGGGAAGTTCAGCCATCTGGTCGCCTCATTGGAAAGCATTGGGTGCGGCCAGATGGCTGAGGGGAAAGGTGCGACCAGATGGCCGGGACCGAAGGGACTCCCAGCTTCCCACCCCGAGCCTTCGCGGTAGGGCTCCCTCCTGCCCGGCTGGGCCTCAGGCACAGGGAGGACCACCGGAGCTCTCGGGCCTGGATGCCCGGGGGAGGACTGCCCGGGACCCATGGAGCCCGTCCTGGGCACTTTTCCTTGCTGTTGGCCTGAAGGAGGGAGCCCCAGACGCCCGGGGGAGTACTCCCCCGGGACCAATAGAGCCCATCCTGGGCACTTTGCCATTCCGTTGGCCTGGAGGAGGGAGCCCCGGATCCCTAGAGAGGTGTTGCCCAGGCATAGCCCATCTGGTCCACGGCAGAGAACCGCCAGCCCGGGAGGAGTGTCCGGGCATACCCTGCCCCTAGTAATTCGGAGGAATGCTACCCCTCTTTCTTGGAACCCGCGCGCACCGAGTGACGGAGGGGATACAGGGCACGGATGCACCCGACCTCCTGGAGCCCTTGCTTGAGGCAAATGGCACCTCATCGGGACTTCCAGGGAAGTTCGGCCATCTGGTCGCCTCATTGGAAAGCATTGGGTGCGACCAGATGGCCAAGGGGAAATGAACGACCAGATGGCCGGGACCGAAGCAACCCGGGCATTCAGCCATGCCATTGGCCTGGAGGAGGGAACCCCGGACGCCCGGGGGAGGACTGCCCGGAAACAGGCAAACATAATAATTTATACATATACCTATATTTACTTTAAAATAGGTTATTAAGTATTATCTTTAATTAATTTTTAAATTATATAAACATAAAATATATACATATATCAATAATTTGAAATTTAAAAACAAAATCTATAATTAATTAAAACAAACTATTAAAACAAAATTAAAAAGTACATTTCGCAATACAATAAATACAATGGTAGAGAAAATGTTTGATAGCGAAATAATTAAATTTACTATTCCGACTGCAATGAGAGCAACAGTAGGGAAAGTGTTGTATAGCAGAGGGATACAAATTACTATTCCCACTCCAAAGATGCAACAGTAGGGAAAGTGTTGGATAGCGGAGGGGTAAAATTTACTATTCCCACTCCAGTGAGTGCAACAGTAGGGAAAGTGCTGGATAGCGGAAGGGTAACAACCTCTTTTCTCACTCCAGTGAATGCAACAGTAGGGAAAGTATTGGCTAGGGGAGGTCTAAAATGTACTAGTCCCACCCCAATGAGTGCAACAGTAGGGAAAGTATTGGAAAGCAGAAAAACAACAATTACTATTAACATTTAAACAATAAATAAAATCTTAAAAATACATAAACTGTATTTTCAAAATATACAATTGAATGTATTAAACATATAAAAATAACACATATTATAATGTTAATTACATATAACAAAAAGGTACAAACATTATTAAAATAAAATTAATAAATACATTTATACACAATATTTATTTAAAAGGAGCAAATTATTTAAAACATAAATGTATTTTTTTTCTACTCTATAACACCAAACCAATAAAAAAGACATCTATGTTTTTATTTAAAATTATTTCCATAACTAACATAATTAATAATGTATTTAGAATATATTATTAATAGAAAAAAACATTCATTGAGCACACATTCTTCAACACCATATTATTCACAATACACACCTAAAATTAATTACACAATTACCATAATTATTACTAACTAATTAATTTAAATTATTAAACAAATAATTAGGAAATCATCAATAAAAAATAAAATACTACCCACCCTTCACACAATTTACTCCTATAAACACCACAAAACACACCTAAAATTATTACTCTATTACCATAATTAATTATTGATAAATAGATTTAAATCAATTCACAAATAACTAACCAAATATAAACAAGTTAAATTACACTATAACATCACAATGAAACAAATAATAACAAATACAAATTATTCAATACATTTAATATAATTAAAGTACTTCCCACCCTATTCCCCTATAAAACCGCAACCCGCTACGGAACTAAAAACACAATTTTTTTTTATAACTTCTATAAATAATCAATACTTGTTATATAATTAAATTACTTCCCACCCTATTCCCCTATTAACCTACAACCCGCTACATACCTAAAAACAAAAATTTTAAATACAAATTATTCAATACACTTAGGGGCTGATTCCGATTCGGTAAAATGCCCTCCGAATAGCCGTATGGAGCTTCTTTCCCGTACGAACCTTATGCAGAACCGTACCCGTAAGTACGATGTACTACGATGTGTACCCAAAGCAGTTCTCCGTACAAATCGTACCGAAGACCGTACAACTCACTAATCCGTATGAATCGCATTCGGAACGCGCAGTACGCGATGTCCGTACGGATCGAAGCTACATTTTCCGAACCAGCAAGTACGAATCGTTTCGACTACACTCCGTACGACTCTTTTTCAACGGGAGCTTAAAGCATCCGTAAAAGCAGATTTCGCCTCAAAATGCGTACGAAATTGACCCCCCGGGTATGGTGCGTATACCCCATGATTGCAGGGGTACGGTGCATCGGGGTACGGTGCGTACACCCCTGGATTTCAGGGGTATGGTGCGAATGTCCCCGTGCGTACACCCCATGATCGTAGGTGTACGGACCGTAGGGATACGGTTCGTACATCCCAAGCTCGATGGTGTGCGGTGTGTACACCGCTTGATTTTAGTGGTAGGTGCGTATGCGATAGTGTTGCCCTCCGTACGAATTGCTCATACGCTGGTCGTACAGCATGTTTACGAATCGTACGGTTCACTGTACGGGTCGATGTCGTACGGATTTACCCTTCATTTTCATACGGTTCGCAATGATTCGGACGTATTTTCTCGCAACGGATTGTACTACACAATTCGGATGGATTCGTACGGAAACGGCTACAAATACAAATCGTCGTACAGATTCGTTTCCCGAATTGGAATCGACCCCTTAGTATAATTACATTATTTCCCACCCTATTCCCTTATAAAACCACAACCCGCTAAAGAACTAAAAACGCAAATTTAAAATATATTTTTTTCTAATTACTATGAATAATCAATACTTTTTATTATATTTAAATTACTTCCCACCCTATTCCCCTATAAACCCACAACCCACTATGGAACTAAAAACGCAAAATTCAATTCAATTTTTATTAATAACTACAAAAATGTTAACACATATAATAAAAATACAAACAATACTTATTCAAAACAACAGACAAGTTCACAGCTATTATGACGTGAGGCGCACACTGCAATCATGAACTCATTAAGGCACAGCGCTGTCCTCCGCACCACGCAACAGGCACAAATTAGGACAATTGCCTGCTCTTCCCTGTCAGATTTTTATGCAGACCTATACTCTGGTCAATGTCTGGACCCTGCAGATGGTGCATCCTACCTCCTGAAGTCACACACTTCCCCCCTCTCTTCGGACCAAATAGCGTTGCTGGATCATGAGAATCAAGTTGAGGAGGTGATCTCCGCGATCTCCTGCAAAAAGGTTTTGAAGTCACCGGGCCCCAACGGCTTCCCATCTATATTCTATAAAACGTTCTGTCAAATCCTCGCCCTGCTCCTAATGCAGCTATTTAATTCCTGTTCAGCCCACAGAGCTATTCTCCCCTCCATGCTACCAGCTGTGGTATCTGCCATTCCTAAGCAGGGTAAAGAGCAACAATGATATGGTTTATGTAGAGTAAAGAGGCAGACAACTGCGGGCACATTGACCGCACTTCCCCTGCTGTGTTCCCTTTGTATAAAGATCAATAGTCAATCCGGTTGGGTGTGCACTAGCTACTCCAGCTCCTGACGTTGTTTGGTGCTATCTGCAATGCAGAGAGATGCTCACCACAAGATTGGAGTGGTGCACTACCCATATATATGTAGAGAGAGATAATTTCAATAAGTCTTATAGTCTTCGTTAAGTTGTCTTAAGTAATCCTTTATTGCAAGAATCCAAATACAGGAAATTGTCAGCCAACGCGTTTCATTCATAACAATGAACTTCTTCAGGGCTGTAAATTTCAATATAAAGTATATAAATATATGTATACAAACAAACATGTATATATACATGACACAAGATTTGGGTGACACAGAAGTGAACATGGAAAAGGGGAACAGTGAGGGTACGGTGGTGGGGTCAGAGGTGCCTGCGAGGCAAAAGTTTGGAAAGTGGGCAGGGGGGAGTAGAGGTGTGGAAAAAGAAGGGAAAAGAGAATGAGGTAAGTATTGTGGGTTCAAGAGCGAAAAGAGTAGTTAGGTAACCTAAAGAGGCTAATAATACATGAATAAAAAACATACATGCTAGGGTTGAGAGCATGGTATATTTTGCTGGAAACTCATACAATTCATACAGTTGGTTACAATTGTCACGGAGGTGTCTGAAGTGCATGGTCTTTGCTAAAAGCAAAGAAATGAAATCTGGGAAATTAACACCTCCTTCTGACTTTGGACGGGTCAATTTTAATACAGATGTATATGCTTTTTTATTACTCCATCAAAATGATACAATATAGAGTTGATTTACTTAAAAAACTTCAAAGGTATAGATACTGAGACATTAGAAATTAGGGGATAATATCATCTTTATGGTATCCAAACAGCCCCACCAAGATAGGTATAAAGGATGCCATCTGGTGACCAAAGAGGATATTCTCTGTATACAATTTTCTAAACAAAGTGAAATTGTACCTGAAATAGAAGGTGTAAATTGTAAATCTAAGTACTTAATATGTTGAGGGCCCCATGTGAAGTGTGAGATAGCGAAATCATCTTTGAAAGTGTATTTTGTTAAAGGTAGGATTTCACATTTATCTTTATTTAACTTAAATCCAGCGACAGCTGCAAAGGAGTCAACTTCTTGTAGGAATGCAGGGAGGGAAGTCTGAGGTTGTGAAATAAATAGCAATACATCATCAGCGTAAGCCGGTAATTCAATCTGAGTATCTTTAAATCAAATTCATGAATGTCTTTCTTTTGGCGAATTTTTGATAAAAAAGGTTCTAGGGCTAAGTTGAAAAGGAACAGGGACAAGGACAACCTTGTCGGACACCTCTGCCTAAATTTGAGTAAGAGGATGTGCCACCATTTGCACACACTACTGCTTGTGGATTAGAGTATAAGATTGAGATTAAATAAATAATTTTAGGACCAAAGCCAAGCCACTTAAGTGTGTGAAAAAGGTAAGGCCATTCCATTCGATCAAATGCTGTTAATGCGTCTAAGGCAATTGCTGACAAGGAATGTGAGACATGGGGAGATTTGCATAGGATATCAAAAAATAAACGAGTATTGTCTGTGATAAGGCCGCCTTTAACAAAACTAGATTGTTCTATCCCTAATAAGTCCAACAATTAGGATTCTAGGTGTATGGCCAGGGCCTTTGAAAACATTTTGTAGTCATTAATAACTAAGCAAATTCGCCTATAATTTTTACAATATCGTAAATCTTTACCATTCTTAGGAATAAGATAGATCAGGGCATCTGTAAAGGAGCCAAATGCTTCACCCAAGCACAGGAAAGAGTCTATAACATTATGCAATTTGGGAAGTGGCAGATGTGCAAAGTGTGTAAAAATTCAACGGTAAAATCATCTGGACCTGGGGATTTGTCTTTCTTTAGTGTCTGTAATGCAGCAAGGAGTTCCTTTTGTGACAGATCGGATTCCAGGAGTGTGAAATCTGGTTGAATATTAGAAGGTTGCTGAATATCAGATAAAAATTGCGAAATGTGATGTTCTGAGGGAGGAATTTCTGATGTGTTTAACGTCTTATAGAATTGGAGAAATTCATTTAAAATATTGTTGTCTTTAAATTTTAAGGATTGGTGTTCATTGATATTGGACTCAATATTAAGTTTGTTTTGTTTAACTGTCAAATAATTGGCTAGTACTTTTCCAGCTTTATTCTGACCTCCATAGAATTTTGCACTGGATTTTAATAAATATGTTATAGCATTATTTGTAGATTCCTTATTAAACTGGAATTTAACATTCATAAGTTCTGATAAACAATCTTTTGATTTGGAGGAATAATAAGAATGCCCCAATCGCATTATCTTGGCTAGAAGGGTTTTGGTAAGCTCCTTGGACTTTTTTGCGTTTTTTAGAAATTTAGCCAATATTAAAATCTCTAGCAGCTTCTTTGAAAGCATCCCACCTCACATAAAAAGGTAAAGTATCAGAGTGGTTAAAGAAAAAATATTCATAGGAGAAGGAAACAAAGGGAAAATTATTAAAACGCCCTTTTCAAGAAGTGTTTGGTTTCTGTAAACCATCGAGCTGAATGATAATGGGGGCGTGGTCAGATATTAGAATAGAACCAATGTCCGCTGCTAACAATGACTGAGAAATATTATGTAATATAAAAAAATTATCTGTTCGGGATTGGGTATGATGAACCGGAGAATAATAGGTGTATTCCCTTAAAGTAGGGTTGCATAATCTCCAAGCATCTATAAGTTTGTACTGTTTAATAGTTTGTACAAAAAGTTTATGTGCTTTATGAGGGATGAATGAGACCGCTGAATTGCGACCAAAAAAACAATCAATAACTTGATTGCAATCACCTGTAAGAATAAAATTATCATCAATACTAATCCTGGGCAAAGCACTACACCACGCTCGCGTAGTTTTGCGAAGTTTGCACAACTTTGCACTACGCGAACTGCACGTAGCACAGTGCGAACACACATAGCGTAGCATAGCGGTCAATTTTTGCTTGCTCGCGGTCCTCAACGTCAAGTTGGCGACCGCGAGCAAGCAAAATGGTATCCTGGCAAGACTTTTTCCTCGTTCGCGATCAGCAACATCAAGCTGCTGATCACGAGCGTGAAAAATAAACCTCCAGACGAGATTCTCAATGCGGGGAGGTCTGGTTTCTCTTTGTGAGTGGTCGCGTATGCTCGCGACCGCTCGCGATGAGAAACTACCAGTCCGCGTTGAGAAAGCTGCTGCTCGAGGAAAAATCTCCTTGAGCAGTAGAAAACTACAGCTCGCACTGTGCAAGATGCAGTTTTCAATGATTGCACACTGCCGGATGCTTGTCCGCACTGTGCTATCATTGAAAACGGCATCTTGCACAGTGCAAACAGGGTACTAAGCAGTTCGTGTAGTGCTATGCGTAGTTCGCGTAGTGCAAAGTGCACTACGCGTAGCTACGCGTAGCGCTACTATGCGAACTACGCCCAGCCCTATCATTACATAGTGTAATTTGTTGAGCTAAGGATGTCCAAAAAGAGGAGTCCCCAGTGGTGGGTGCGTATATATTAAGTAAAGAGACTGGAGCATTCCCTAACAGTAATCTAGTAAACAACTATCTACAATTTTCGTCAGAATCTTGTGAAAGCAATTTAACAGGAAACGATTTTTGGCAAAGAGTTAAAACTCCATTACGTTTACCATCCCCAGGTGAATAAAAGACCTCCCCCACCCAACCTCTCTTTATTTTTATTTACTCCTGTACGATTAAATGAGATTCTTGTAAACAGGCTATGTCTGCCTCTAATTTAGCTAAATGTGTTAACAGTCTTTGCCTTTTAATAGGCAAATGTAAACCTATGACATTCCAAAAGATACCTTTTAAGGACATAAAATAGACATGAAAAAAGATAAAAGACACCAATCAATGTAGATCATCAGACAATAAAAAGCATACCGAAGATTAAGCCAACTATAAGCAAAATGAGTTAAACAGACAAAGAATAAAGAGCGATAAAGATGTGGGTGTAAATGTGACATTTGAAAAGAACCAGCGAAAGATAAAGAGAAAGGGAGGGAAAAGACAAGGGAAAAAAAGAAGTAGAAATACAGAAAAAGAGACATACCTAAAATATCAAACAGGAACGGAGGGGGGGGGGTGAAACCACATGGAACAAATGGCACACCCAAATCTGACGGAGCGGAGGACAAGGGAGAGAACACGCCACATGTGGGATAAAAACACCAACAAGTCTGCGAAGAAAAAAAATGAAAAAAGATAAAAATGAAAGAAATAAAATTGTTATACAGAAGCTAAGCAGACATATGCTAAGGACAAAGCGGAAACATGTTAAAATGCATTACAGTATAACCTTAGACTAAACAGTCATGAAAAACAATTTCAAGATAACAACAAAGAGACAAAAAGGGGAGATTATCCCATCAGATCGATGACATTAACAGGTTTGAGATGATGAGGCTCCTGCAAATTACATGGCCTCCGTAAGCAAAAATTTATAAAGCTCTGCAATTTAACTGGATCCTCATAGGTTGTCATTTTATTATTAGAAAGTGACTTTAATGAAACAACAATGAAAAAGTCTGTTGCGGGCTCCTAAAGAACGTAGATCAGATCTCATGTTGAGAAAATCATCTGTTTGCACATGTTTGTTGTGGCTTTTGCTTAGTCTTGTGAAAAGAATAGTGTTGAGCCAGACCATATGATAGGTTGGGTTGACTTGACTTTAGTAAGTCTGTGTATTCAAGGAAGTACAGTATGACTCCTCTCGGTCTTCATGAGTTCGATAAGCCAGATAATTGACAGCCAAGCCTGTGAGCACGTTAGATATTAAGCATAGTGTCTTCTGTCAAATGTAGTAGCTTAGGAAGAAAGAATTTAAAGAAGGGAGGAGGATCAGAGCCCTCCTTTCCTTCTGATTATCCATAAATACGTAGGTTATTTCTCCTATTATTTCTCCTATTACGATTTCAAGGTCTTCAACCTGTTTTTGAAAAGTGGAGACCTGGGATTGGAGAGCATTCACTTTAGTGTCAGTGAGCCCCAAAGAAGACCTTCTATGTTCGACTGCTGTGAGCCTTTCATCCATCTGGGACCAATTATCAGTAAGGAACTGCAGCTTAGTGTTTGTTTCGTCCATAAAAGGTCAGAGGGCGCATACTCCTCCAACAGCAACTCTAGTGAAACAGGGGAAGAAGGTTTGGGTCGGGAGGGTGGATCTTCCCTGTCTCCATAGGAGTACACTCATCAACACAGGCCCCTTGCAAAGACTCTGGAATTCTTTATAAAAGATTGTGTGGAGAGCAAAGCAGGAGAGCCAAGTTTCTTTAATCTTCCCATGTGAGACAATGAGGAGGAAAAGTCATAAGTTGTAGAGAATATTACAGAGAAAGCAAAAATCAACAGGATAATATGTTCATTAGAAAACAAAAGAGGGTCAACATGCTCACAAGATGCTCACAAGATCCATTTAGTCAAAACTTAACCAAGTTAAAGGGCATCTAAAAAGTAAGTCTCCATATAAACGATTTTTCCTTGTGAGACAGTATGTCGGTTAATATCCAGAAGCCCTCCTTTAAAAGATGAATCCATTAGAATTGTGGAACATCCATGTGATAAGGATCATCAAAGCCTACCACAACAATGTAAAAATGTATTGTGCAACTAAATGGAAATACAAACTGCCTTCAAAACACATCTAGCTGGTAAGCGCAAAAGGTAAAGATAATTGAAGGCCAGGCATTAATAATTTAGACTGAGCTAAAATGGCGGTCATTCGCTGTACTTCCCTCAGCATAGGAGAAACGTGAGGGGAAAACATAACCATGGAGGCAAACATAGAGGCAATTAGATAGCTTCTTAATTATGGCAGCGTGTGTACATTTAAAATTGCTTCATAAATGAGTTAATGGAAAAGCGTGTTGCACTGCAGTCAAGTACGAAGTAATGGGGCAACAGTATTTCCGAAGAGATTTCCCACACAAAATGGTGGGCGCAATACATGCCACAGCGGAGCTGGAGGTACCTTCTCACAAATTAGGCTTCCCAAATGAAGAAAGTGGCAACTGAAGGCATCATACTGGTCAGGATGTGTTCCTCATCAGGCAGCGCCACGTTATCAGTGTGTAAATGTTAAATTGGCACAAACTCATCGCGTCACTCTGAGGAGTCTCACGTGGGATTGGCGATGTTCCTCAGGCTCAAAACCCCCACCCAAAAAATACTGATGTTTTGGCTTTCCTTGTGTTGTTCAATCTACAGATGTAATTATGCTTCATGACCTGCCTTTCACTTTGTCTGCTGGCTGTGGCAGCAGCAGTGCCTAATTTCATCCAGTGGTTTCTGGTGCTCTGACACATGGGGGCCCATTAGGATGGCGGGCGGACATTGTTCTGATGTAAAAAATTCTAAAAATGCACATAATGCACTTCAATGCACAGTGTGACAGGCACCGTGCGGTGCCAGTCACGTTGTACAGCGAAGTGCAGGGGGCAGGAGGGTACCCACCATGTGCACCCCCCACACTCCCAGAGTCCCTGGGGCCCGCAACGGGCACCCACAAGACATTGCCTTTCCATGGCGGTGTTGCCCCCACGGAAAGGCATGTCCCCGCCTTCACCCTAGTATGGATGGCAGTGTCTAACAGACACTGCCACCATATAGAACCCTTTTCCGCCCAGTCAACTCCTTGACTGGGCGGAAAAGCGGCGGATGGTCTTTCCGTCTGCCGTGGTCCCCCCGCCATAGTAATATGGTGGGGGGAAATGGGTGGAGGGCGGGGAAGGATGTTGTGCGGATCGCTGCTGCCCGCTTGGCGGTGGCAATCTGCTCGACATCCTAATGGGGCCCACGGTGTCTAATTTATAGAAGAGCACAACACGTTGTTTATTCATTAAATATACATGTAAATATACATATACATTAAAAATCATTTATACCTGGCACTCAAACCATTCTTATAGTTTGGGGGGCCTGGAATGGAATATCCTGAATTGTCACACTTGTAGGAGTGTGATATTTAGTAGTTGTTTTGGTAGTGTCATTGGCAGTGCTGGCAAGGTCAATGAGTGTTGCAAGCTGCAGTGGCTATCCTAACAAGAGCCCTGTCACTTACTTTGTTTCTAATGAAGCACTGCACATTAGATATTAAGATCTCATAACTCAACTGTAATAACTTATTACAGTTGAACAGCTACCTCATTTTGTTATTTCAGGTGACTAGAGACATCTTAAGGCGCCTTTAATAAGGAAGTTAAAAGCAAGCTTTTAAACAGGGATTGCCAGCTCCCATGTATAATAGAAGAAGGTCGTCTGCAATGACAAAGAAAGTTTTGTTTAGTACTACAGACTTAATGGAATCATTACGTTCTGCCACATGGAAGATAGTTATTTCATGTATTTGCCAGATGACACGATGTTGATTGCTGAATAATATTGGTTGGATGGCTGTGAACAAGAAGTATAGCAGCATGGTGCATTTGGGCAACCTGTGCACAGTATTACATGGGTTTCCTTCTTCCACAGAGCTCTTAAAGCATCTGTATAATTATAAGGCAGCAATGCAGCACTCCCTTCCAAAAATGTAAGAAACAATTTACACATTATTTTAGATTTTATTTTTGGTTTAGGTACATCTCCTTGTGTGTTTCCTGACTCAGTTTCATTTTGGAAGGGAAGTATAGCATCTTTTGTCTGATATAAATAAACTCTCTCACCTCATCTGGTTAAGAGGGTCGGTTTTTGTACAACTACAACAACCACCATAAAATGCATTGAATCCTTGGTAGTTCCAGCCTATTAATTGTCCCCTGACCCCAAGGAAAATCTTGCCTTGAAATCTTTTTTTATAATTCTCATTAAAATCATACTGCTGATTTATGAAAAAAAAGTTTTGTGGCCCTGTTAGATTGGGAAATGCATTTAGGATCCAATGACACTATATCACATCGCTTAAGACATCAAGTGTAGTGTAGTTCCTATATTCCCAATAGGCTCTGCGCATTGGAATGGTATATCCTATAGATTAGACGTAGAACTGAGGTCGACTAGGTCTCTATCGAATATACTAGACTTAATTGTGTGTGCCAGCTAGCTCAGAGGTCACTAGAAACTTTCTTGAATTCACAAGAAGGGATTAGTCTCTGACAACCACATAAACATGACAACTTTGTTTCCCCAAGATAAAACGTATCTTCATAGTCGTAGAAACAATAGATAGATATTTCACTCAGTCAATCCTGCATGCTTTGTTTCACTAGAGGTGCTGAGAAAGTAGAAAGACGGGCGTTTTCAATAAGAGGTTTTATTGAGCAGTCTTCTTTCTCAAACATAAGAAATGAACTGCTACAATAGTAAAACTGTATGTAAAATATAATGCGTACAGTATAAATAGTAGAATAAAATAATACTGTAAGAGCATTGCATGGTTCCTAAACCATATATAAATACATACATAAATAACAGAGGCTCATCTGTACTCCTGAGGCTCAGCCGGGAGGTTTTACTTTAAAAAACGTGTATTTTCTTAAAAATTGTGTGTCATTGTGATTTTAAAACTGCGCACTTCCCCTCACCTGCATAGCGGTTTGGGCACTTACTCTTACCTCTTGACTCCCTGGCAGTCGATTTCAACACCGCCACGGGATAGACAAACGCCATTCCCGACAGCAGCGAGCGAGCCTGCAGTCAGGCCACGCCCACTTCTTGAGGCCACGCCCCCCAAGACTACTTAAAGCGCCGCTTTCCCGCCCTCATTTCATCTGTACTCCTGAGGCTCAGCCGGGAGGTTTTACTTTAAAAAACGTGTATTTTCTTAAAAATTGTGTGTCATTGTGATTTTAAAACTGCGCACTTCCCCTCACCTGCATAGCGGTTTGGGCACTTACTCTTACCTCTTGACTCCCTGGCAGTCGATTTCAACACCGCCACGGGATAGAAAAACGCCATTCCCGACAGCAGCGAGCGAGCCTGCAGTCAGGCAACGCCCACTTCTTGAGGCCACACCCAATCTGTGCTTAAATATGTGCAACACCCGTACGCGCAGCGGACGGGCGCAGCGGGCGCGCCGTCAGCGCGCCGAAGGCGCGCCAAAGGCAAGCCCGTCTGGGCCCGTCCGGGCCCAGACGGACCCAGGCCCAGAAATGCTGCCGGAAACCCCACGCGCGCGCATGGTATACACTGGAGACATGCTCCGCGCACTTCAACCGAGAACAATCTTGGCCTGTTACCATACGCATACCGAAGGTAAACCTTTCTACTACTGTATGCGCTGCGCTCCACCCCCTACCGCATCTACAAAACCCGGACTTAAGATTGGCCTTCTTAACTGCCGTTCCCTCCCTAAACATGCAATTGAAACAAACTTGCTAATTCTAGACCATGACTTTGATTTGCTCTTTCTTACGGAAACGTGGTTATCAGACAGCACCGACTCGGACATCGTCGTGGCCCTGCCTCCAGGGTACTTCTGTCAAGCACTTCATAGACCCAAAGGGAGGGGAGGGTGGGTAGCCATAATTTTTAAGGATCATCTCACCTGTAGAACCACTGATGCTCAAATCGAGGACTGCGAAAGCTGCCAATTCTCCATTCAATTCTCCCCAGCCCACTCCCTGTCGGGCTTACTGATCTACCGCCCCCCGGGCCCCCCGGGAAAATTCCTTAACGCCCTTATTGAATCAGTCGCACAACTAGCATCCTCTGTCAGCAATTTTCTCATTTTAGGCGATCTTAACTTACATTTGAAAGACCCTACAGATCGGATAGCCGTTGACCTTCTCCAAGACCTGTCGTCACTCAATATCCGACTGGTAAACAATGAACCCACCCATGAGAAGGGACACTTATTGGATCCCGTCCTCACCAATGCCACAGCCATCACTACTAAGCCTCCCCTGATCCTCCCTTGGACAGACCACTTTCTTGTCCCAATCTCTTGGGAAACACCCCTCACCAACCCTCAAACCTCCTCTCTTGATGCACTCATCCCTAAAACCTCCTCTCTCAAACACCCCAAAAGAGTAGCCTCGGCTCCATGGTACACACCAGAGCTTAAAGCCCTGCGGCAAGAGTGCAAGAGAACGGAACGATCCTGGAGGAAAGTCAAATCAGAAACAAATAAAGAGATCTATTCTGCTTCTCTCCTTAATTACAAAACCACCATCCGTAAAACCAAAATCGTGTTTTTTCAGGAGCGAATAGAGAAAGCAGTATGCTCCAGCAAGGAATCCTATGCTATCCTAAAAGACCTTCTGAAAACCCCAGCACCCGGACCTAAACATCCCACTGACCCTACAGCTGACCAGACCAAATGCCAACAATTGGCGGATTTCTTTCACGGGAAAATCCTAAAAATCCTCGAGGCTATTCCCTCCGCGATTCCGGGTGAGGAACACGATCTCCCGCAACCGTCAACACCCTGCCGTCTTTCTTCATGGGGCCAAGTCACGACTGAAGAAGTAGAAGACACGTTAACATCCATAAAAAGCGGCTCTCCTAAGGATCCCGCCCCACTCCGAATTCTCAAAAAGGTAGCCTCCACGATCATCCCCCCCGTGACTCACCTGATTAACACCTCACTCCAAAAGGGAGTCGTACCCCCAAGCTGGAAGGCGGCGGTCGTGAAAGCTCTGTTAAAAAAAACCTCCCTCGACCCCGAAAACCTGGCAAACTATAGGCCCATCTCCCTACTCCCAGGAATCAACAAGATTGCTGAAAAACTGGTGAATAGAAAACTTTCCCAGTTCCTGGAGGGCAATAACATACTAAAAAGCTCCCAGACGGGCTTTCGCCCAGGGCAGGGCACAGACATCGCCCTCCTAGCAGCGGTTGAAGAGGCCAGAACGCTACTGGACGGAGGAGGATCAGTGGCAGTGATCCTCCTCGACCTAAGCGCGGCCTTCGACACCGTCGACCACCGACTCCTTATCAAAAGACTCAAGGGAGCCGGTGTAGAGGGCTCCGCCTTAGCCTGGCTTACATCTTTCCTGGCTCAAAGGACCTACCAAATCTGGGAGAACAACGCCCGCTCCTCCGAAATTCCCCTCCAATGTGGCGTGCCTCAGGGCTCCTCCCTGAGCCCCACTTTATTTAATATATATATGTCCACATTGGAGGAGGTCATCATTTCATTCGGAGTGAGTGTCGTCAGTTACGCTGACGACACACAACTGGTTGTGTCACTATCCCACCCCAAACAACAACCAGCAGATCTATTTAATTGCCTTGTGGAGGTCCATCACTGGATGAACACCTCTGCCCTAAAATTAAATGGGTCAAAAACTGAGGTTCTGCTCCTGGGCCCAAAAGGACTCACACTGTCCCCAAACATCTGGCCAGCCTGTCTGGGCCCTCCTCCAGAACCCAGAGAGGAAGTAAAGAGCCCGGGAGTGTGGCTTGACACCGACCTCTCGTTCAACGTGCAGGCAAAGAAAGTGGCCGGGACCTGCTTTGGACTTTTGAAGTCATTGAGGAAAGTCCTGCCCATCCTGCCCCCCAACTCCCAAAAGTTGATTATTCAAGGCCTAATAATCTCGAGGCTTGACTACAGCAACGTGATATACCTGGGCGCCCCAGAGATGACCCTGAATAAACTTCAAAGAATTCAGAATACCGCGGCCCGTATCCTCACGAATACCCCTGCCAGAGCGTCGGCCAAACCGGCCTTAAAACTCCTCCACTGGCTCCCCATAAGAGAGCGGGTCAAATTCAAGGCCCTGTGTCTGGCCCACAAACTACGACGAAATCAAGGCCCCCCTGCTCTCAAGAAATTCATCGCCCCTTACAAATCCTCAAGACCTCTCCGTTCTGACACCGAAAACCTCATTGTTGCCCCCAAATTCAAGAGAGCTCGATCGGGAGGAAGGCGTTTCTCAGTCCAGACTGCACGACTTTGGAACGCTCTCCCCCGAGTCCTGCGTCTCGAACCTCAATACCTCTGGTTTAGGAAACAGCTCAAAACCCACCTCTTCCCACAGTGAATCACTCCTGGCCCTTATCTTGTTCCTTGTTCCGCCCTCCCTGTCCTCTTCCTTGTCCCTCCTTCCCTCTCCCCCTCCCTTGGTCCACTGTACTCAGGAGATAAGATTTTTTAGCGCTGGGATACCTCCGGGTGACTACGCGCTCCACAAAAATAAATAATAATAATAATAATAATAATAATAAAAGTACTCAAATGGTGCTTCTAAAATACGCCTACCCCGGTGTACCTAACCTAAGCTTAGTACGAGGAAGGAAGTAAGTGAGGTGTAGCATAAATGTAGTATTATTTGCCAAGAATCTGCCCAAGATTTCTCTAAGGGTCTAAACAGCTCCGTACCTTAGTCTAGTATGGAGAAGGCTGGTCTCGGGACTCAATTTCCCCACAACCCACAAGGGTAGCTTGGAAACACTGGAGCTGGATTTCTCGGCAGGAGAAAAGACAGCATCTCTCTCAGTGCGTCTGCTGGAGGGTCGGCTTCCTTCGGCAATTGCTGTAGCAGGGCGCGTCGGGCAAGTAGATAGTCAAACTGCTCCAAACCACCGAGTGTTTGCTTGGGCGAGTGTGGGCATATTTATACCTTGAAGGTGCTGACTTTGACGTGCAGTTGGACATAATAACGTCATCAAAGAGTCTCAGTTCTTTGAAAACTCCATGAGTTCTTGGATAAATCAATACTCAAGCAAGGGGAAGTCTCTGACTGCTGAAGGCGGGTTTTTCCAAAAAATCGTTGTGGATTTTCGGAACTAGTGGAAGTAGCCGTGCCGTATTTGGACTGCATGAGCTATGCCTAATATGGTTAGGTTTTCTATGCCTATATAAGGATATGGTGATCTATACCTATATAATGGTATCAATCAGGAAACTTACAATCGGGTCCTAAAATACATAACACGCACTCCACGCTATTATGTTCATCTAAGAGTAAATACTAAAACATATAAGCTAGAGCATGTGTTTACAACCCCCAAAAATTCATGTAAAATGCATTTTGAAATGGTTGCACACGAAAAAATGAGCATTTTGTATAGTACACATTTAAAGGAAATGACTTCATCGTAAGCATATGATATGATATTAGCAATGCTAATTAAAAGAATCATGAAAATTACATTTATGAAATGGCTCTTAGTTACAGAAGAAAAAGGTTGAGATCATACCATAGCAGAATATACAAACTGTTTTGGTTTGAGGATTATGCTAATATTGTTTCTAGGAAGTGTTCAAGGAATTCTTGTTCTCTAAGAATAGTTCTACTTTAAGCAGATTACTTTTTGTGCCAAAGTTCATTTTGTTTTTTTTGGGAAAAAGTCGACGAAATCTGTCAAAATATAGAGTCTCACACTTGGTAGCTTTTGTTTTTAAAAAAGTGATGGTTGAATTTCAGAGTTCGAAAGAACGCTGTGTGCTAATTTCAAACGTTATTCTCGGTGTCAGGAGAAAACATTAAGTCATCAAGGCTGGCAAAGAAATCGTCTACCACAGTAAATGAAAGTTCGACTACTTCATTCCGCTCTCAGCGCACTCCACTGGCTCCCCATCCGCGAGAGAATTAAATTTAAGGCTCTTTCCATCGCCTTTAAGTCTCTCCAGGGAATGGGCCCCCCTATTCTCAGGGACCTTATATGCCCCTACAAGTCCTCGCGTACCCTCCGCTCTGATGGGAGCAATTTACTGATCATCCCCAGAGTGAGGTGAGCACGTTCAGGAGGACGGAGGTTCTCTGTGAATGTTGCCAAGACCTGGAATGATCTTCCTGCCACTCTCCGCCTGGAACCCTGTCTCCAGAAGTTTCGGAAATCTCTAAAGACATTCCTTTTTCCACGAGGAGTCTGAGTACCGCTGTCTGAGGATCATGGAAGCTTGTGGTGTGTACTAGCGCTGGGACGCTCTTGGGCAGCCATGCGCTTAAGAAATCCATTTTCATTTCATTTCATTTCATTTCATTAAGAAGGTTAATTGTGCACATATGTGAAGCATCGCCGTCAGCGTCGGTTGCCACATCAGCAATGTTCATATCAGATGGTACCTGTGTGCCTGTCGGTCCGCATATCTCACCTCCAGTTGGATTTGCCGGTGAGATCTCAATGAATGCCATCATCAGGATTGGTAGCCGTTAGGGGCAACACAACACATGAGCCGTAACCGGACCCAGTAATGCATCAGCATCCGTTGGCATAACCGATGATAGTGTTAGACAGACATCTAACATGCATTCCTCTCTACAAAGCAGGCATCGCTGAACAGGTAAGATGCAATCTTGACAGATTGGTCTGGTAGTCAGATCTCTCAAACGAGCCAAGCCAAGGATCTGTGTTATTCTCTCACGATACCTCATGGCCTGGAGTGCATTTTCCATGCTGACTTGGGTATCGCTGGTGGCCGGATTTGCCATAACGGAGCAGGAGGAATAAAAATAAGATCCTTGCTATGACTCCCAAAATGAGAGTGGACGAAGTTAGGAAAAATGCCCAGGACTGCTTCAAAGGGTGCTAACAGTCCCGAAAAAATCGTCTTAAATACATGTGCAATACCACTGGTATCAGACATGTTAAAGATACGAACTAACATTTCTACACAACGTACTGGGCAGTTTGTTGATAATAATGCATGTATCTCTGCAGAAGTCCTTGCAACTTGCAGATCATACGTCTCTTTGGACGAGGTCAGTGGCACCGTTTTTTGCAAAAGAATGGCTTTCATTCTGCTTAAAGTATCAATTCGTATAGAAGAGATGTTCAGTGAAGGCCCTAGTGGCGACTTCCTGTCTGTCTTAGTTTTCGGATAAAATACTTGCATACAGCAAGTGACCCTGGCTGACACAGTAACGAGATAGCTTATTCCTGGCATCATTCCGCAACAGCTGTGACCATTTAACATAACGTAACCACCATTGGAAAGCTCCTGAAAATTGGATCTATCACTGCTATGGGCGAACCCTGCAGGTGGCAAGAAACGTTATTGGAAGAATCGTCGCAGGCTCCGTGTAAATTAATACCTTGACACAATATTGTACCGCTTAGTGAGCTTTCACAATTTTTACCACTAATAAATACCTCCTTTCCCCCACTCCAACATTTGTGTGTGTATGGTAAATCCCAGGTCGACTTAATGTATTCTTTACCCAACCTTTCATACATGCGTGCTGGTATATGGTTTAAGCAATACTGAAACTGGAAAGTCGTCACTGGTATCGTGGTGGTGCCATGTATTATCCATTCAACTGATGGTTTCTCAGAAACGGTGAATGGTAATCTCTCCAGTTTTTCAATGCTCAGCATCGTATAGTCTGCTCCCCTCTGTGCCAATGAGATTTGTTTATCTACGGTTAAATACAGTAAATAGTGACGTAGTGTTGATTAAACGGCAAGGCACATAGCCAGAATGAAGGTTTTGCAACGTCCAGGCTAGTAGCATTATAGAACCTAATTGAGACTGGCCATGTTGTACCATTAGCAAGTCCTGTTCCATTATGTCTATGGCAGATGATACAATGCTGTCCAAAGAATAAATTCTGGACGACAGAGTTGTTAACCCATTGTCAACTACAGAGAGTGATTTCTTTAAATTAATAAGAGCAATTTATCGTATTCTTTCAGCTGTTTCCATTTGCGTGACTTTCCAAGCTTCATTGTAAGCAGCGTATATACCGGCGTATATGAAACGTTTATGACGTGGATTACGAGGTCCAAGTAAGAATTCTTGTAAATCAACGCCATCTTTAAGCAAAGGAAAGTGTTGTTTTATTTCCCGGAGTATGGATTTCTTTAGCCACTTAAAGCATAGTTTTCCTACACTATGAGTTGTTATCATCCCTGGATGTTATCTTTGGATATATCTTGGATCTGGCTGAGTTACTGTAAACCCTTCTGTCTTGTTCAGGAATCTATCTTGACAGTTATTCATGTCTGTGGGCCAGATTAACCATTTTTTCCATTCATGATGTGTTCTGTTCTGTTGTAAAATATAATTTACGTCTACCTCCTCATCTGAAGTTAAATTACTATCAGGTGTGGGCTTAGGTATGGACGGTTTGTTTAAATCTTTTATCTTAGCAATGCCAAGACAAGATGTCTGTTGAACAGTGTCATTTAGGAACATCATTTCTTCCGGGATGATGCAGGCTCTAAACAATGCTTCTAATCCTTGTACCTGCCTGTCTTTTGTGCCCCAAACAGTTTTAGTTTCAATGTTGTCTTTCCAAAAGTCAAAGCCTAAGGTGGACAATTGACAATAAAAGACAGTAGAATACATTTGTTTAGTATTTGTCAACATTCTTTTCATGCCTGTCTTATTCACATTTTTAAAGTAAAAACTTTCTGGGTTTGTAACATTAAAACCTTTAAAATATGGACATTTTCTAAGAAACGTTTCAGAACTACCTTTTGGAGGAGTTGGACAATGTTCCCATTGATTATAAGTTAAAACATTTCTAGGGTTTGCAGATTTATGCAAGTAATGATGGCCAAAATGATTAAAACAATACCTTTCTTCATAATTTGCTGAACCTTCTAAGTATTGATGTTTTGTAAATGTTGCTGACATTTCTAAGTCTGCCATCGTGTTATTAATAGTCTCAAAGTCCCAATCATCAGAAAATGTGCTTGGTGAGACGAAATCACTCAAGGAAACCTTAAATTGATGAGGAATCTTTAGCAGCTCAACAGGGCCATACATGTCATAATCATCTGTATCCCATGATATTCCACCAGGTAGTGGGACCGCTGTGATGTTCACTGATGACAGGTCTCGTTGTTCACGATGAGATGATTTGTGTGGCTTCAGAAGCAAGTTGATGTTCTTACTTGCTGTGTCCATTTTAATGTGTTTTCCATCTATCAGCTTTCCCAAACTTAACACAAGAATGAGCCATAGCAGGAGATAAAGTACACCTAACAGAATCCAAAGTTCAACCCATGGTGAAACCAGATATGTATTTGTAAGCTGCTGACCAAGTTCCTTTACTTTTTGCTTGAAAGTTTTCTTTGCTGGCGTAGTTTCAGGTTCACTGGGATCCTAATAAAAGTTATCTAAGTTGATAAAATAGCCACAGGCAAATCTGTCAATTGTTCGTATTGCATCCAGATTCTTTGAAATCCCTGGAGTTGCTTGTTCCCTTGACATGTTTGCATAGTCAGATGCTACATCATTGTAGATGGGAGTTTCTTGACAAACTGTTATTTGGGTATCAAAAGGCACAAGTTCCATGGCTTTGTTGCATAGTCCTTCTTTTCTCTCTGCGGGTTTATCAAAGGTGATAAGTCTTTCAGTTTGAACCTCTTGGATAGTAGCAAGATTTGGTTGTCTGCTACATCTTGGGAGTCCACTGGGCCTACTACTTATTATCGGCCACATGGTGTGGTTTTACCAGGTCAATTGACACAGACCGGTTCTCCTTTTTTCCAGCAAGGAGCGGCAGTAGTACTGTTCTTGATCCGTGGATTGCTAGTACAGGAACTGGTTTTCTGTAAGAAGGCCCAAATTCCTTTTTGTCCGCTATTTTCTCCCTGACCAGATCCCCAATCTTTGGAATCCAGACAGGTCTTGCTGGGACGGTGTTTTTTCTTCTGTGGTCGTTTGTTTTTCGCTGGTATTGCTTAGACTTCTTCTTGTTTCATTTAAGTCCTGTAAAACAGCCACACGATCTTTGATATCAAAGGGTTTTTGTTCCACCACTGAAGTGTGACGATCGAGATCTTCAACCAACATTCTAGTACCAAAATGCATTTCATATGGAGTGATTCCACCCAGAGAATTTCTTGGCAGGTTATTAAGACTACGTTGGACATTTATTAGATGTTTGACCCACCCATCACCCGAACCTAATACCCTAGCTGTTATAGATTGCTTTATGTCACGGTTTTTTCTCTCCACAACCGAATTTCCCTCAGGATGGAATGGACTCGAAAATCGCAATGTAACGCCCAAGCTGGCCATGGCCTCCTTGTAAGCCCTAGAGCTAAACACAGGACCCTGGTCAGAATATAGCTTGCCGATTGCGTATGTGCCGATAAAGACTCGCAAATCTTTTATAACACTTCGAACGTCAGCTGAGCGCTGAGGCCACATCCAAATGAATCTCGAGCATGAATCCACTGCGACCATGATATATTTATAATTGCCATCCCTTTGTAAGGGACCACAGTGGTCCAGGTAAACACACGCTAGTGGTTTATCTGAAATCAGAAGGGACGTCTGCGCCGGGCGTTTCACTGTTGAAACTTTTGTTTTCTGGCAAATTTCACATTACAAAACATAGTTTCTGGTTTGTTTCCTCATGCGCGGCCACCAGTATCGTTGTTTTAATAATGAAACTGTGGCAGAAACACCTGCATGTACAGAGGCAAGACCTTCGTGTGCTGCTAAGATTAGTCCTAGCCTGTGTTTCATGTTTGGGATTACTCTATCCCCCACTCCAGGGATTGGAGCAAAAGGAACATTATTTGCATCAGTTATATATGAGCACTTGAGTGGAAAGCTCTTCAGTAGTGTTTTACCGCTGTCTTTTATTGAAGAAGTGATTGCTTGCATTATTTAGCTGTCTATTTTCGTTTTTGAATGAGTAATAGCAGCTACGGAAGCCGTTTGCACAGCTGCCTTTGCGGCTTCATCAGCCAATGAATTCCCTTCAACGTGAACGCCATCACGCTGATGACTCAGTGTATGTATCACGTGAGTCTTTGTAGTTTTTTTCTGTAAAAGAACTACTTGTTCCCAAAGCATTTTATGCTTGATTGTGCCTCCTTTTGCATCTTTAAAACCATTTTCAACCCAGGTCTGCAAATATTCATTGTATGACTGGACGCAGTAATATGAATCGCACACTATGAGTGTGGGGAATTCGCGATCGGTATTTTCAAGCGCCATCTTGAATGCCTGTAGTTCAGCTCGCTGAGCTGTACAGTCTCCGAGAGATTGAGTTTTTGTGACCATAGGTCTGAATTTACCATCGTGCCAGCGACCTTTAACAATCGCGCACGCAGCACTGTAGGCTTCTTTACCCTCAATTGCGGGCTGTGCTGATCCGTCTGTATATATCATACAGCCGTAATGTTCTAGAGGTAGAATTTCAGTAGGTAGAGGACATTCTTGTTCGTGTTGGAGAAAATCTTGTGTCTTCAAGTAAGGGTCAAAAACGTATTCAACGTCTGTTGCAGCAAGATAATTCACCCATTGTATCCATCTTGGATGTAGAGCTTTTGCATTTGGAATGCTTTCCTTCGTCACTGCCTCTAAGGCAGGTACAGGTGTAACGACTTTAATGTGTTTACCCTGTGCTAGGGCTCTCTCCTTTGCTACAGCAGTGTGAACCGCTGTCAGAATTTTTTCTGTTGAAGTGAATTTCATTTCAGCTTGTGTGTACAAGTGTGATTTGTAAGCTATTGGTCCCTTTTCACCTTTGTTAAAGGTTAGGTATGTGAATCCGCATCTCCCTGGGATGATTCGGATAACAAGGTTGCGTACATTGTCGCGTGTTTGTAAGTGTGTTGTTGTCAACATGTCTGTTTGTACTGAACGCAAAATTTCTGTCTGTTTTTGAGTCCAATTAGTTGGTTTGAAATCAGGTTTAGTTCGTAGAGAGGGTTAACCCTTTCTGCGTAATTCAGAATGTAAGTTCTTCCGAAGTTTAGGAATCCTAGAATTGACTGTAAGTTTTTCAGCGTTTTTGGAGTTTGAAGCAGCGCACATTTTTGTAAAAGGTTTGCTGCCAGTCTTTTGCCTTCACTCGAAAGCTTGTATCCCAAGAATAGGACGTTGAGGTGGGCAATTCTGGACTTTTTAAAGTTGAAATCATACCCTTCTGAGGCGAACCCAAGTGTTATGGTGTTCACCCTGTTCAAGTGCCTGTCCAAATCATCATCTGTAAGGAAGATGTCATCGACATAGGATAATGCCTCATCATCATACATTTGTAGTAACTCTGTTACTCTGGCTGAAAATAACCCAGGACTGTTCTTGAATCCCTGGGGAAGACGACAGAAGTGTTGTTGTGTCCCCCTTAATGAGAAAGTACCTGCTTTCTGGTGCAATGTTTTGACAGAAGAAACAGTTTGAAATATCTAAAGTAGTTTTATATTTCTTCCCAACTATATTATTCATCAGTGCTGCACTGTGTGAATTTTGTACTGCAAAAGTTTTGCAACAAGAGTTTAAATGTCTGTAATCCAAAACTAGAAGACATGTTTCATCTGGTTTGGAGACAGGAAATAAAGGATTGTTCATTAACGAGGTGCATGTTTCAATCACCTCTTGGTATTTAAGTTGATCTAAGATCTCCCTGACTTGTTTTTTTAGCTTCCTGCTTAACTGGATACTGTCTCTGAGCAGTTGGTTGATTTTTTAACTGAATTTTATGGTGAGGAGTGTCCTCATCCCACCCCACATGATTTTTATATAATGGTGGAGCTTGGGCCACAGCCCGTTTTCTGGCATGGGTGTATTTTATATTAATAGGAATATGACTAGAGAAGGCAGGCATAATGACCTCTTCGCCATGTGGGAACTCCCTGACAAATTCAGGTGGCCAGTCTTTTTCAGCTAGAAGGATGTCATAACCTTTAGATAATTTTTCCCAAAAGAGTGCTTTTATCTTCCTAGTTATATCCCCCTCTATTCGGAGTGTTACTTCATATAAGTTATGGGGTACACTAACCCTAGTGTCGGCAGTTTCAACCTGAATGCATTCATTCAGATCCACTGTCTCCAGATGATCTTTCAGGATCCTGCGAGCTATGGTGACCTCTACTGCGCTGTCCAGCATTGTGTGGGCCTACTACCTGTTCTTGAGTTGTGTCCCCAAGATCCTCGGCATGTCTGATTTTAATACTTACTACCTTCTTTTTGGTGAATTGAGTTTTCTTATTTTTTTGGAACGTGTTGGTCGTCTTTGGACTTCACGCGTTCTTCTTTTTGTTCTGATCGTCCTCTTCTTTCGGATTTCTGCGAGGAAGTCTGAAAGGTACGAGAGGATCTTGTATCAGTATCTAGATATCTATCAGGTTTTCTAAAATGTTCCCAATTTCTGAAGTTATACCTCTTTTCAGAGGGCTCCTGTGGAGGAGACCTTCCTCTGGACTGAGATTGCTTCTCTTTAGGTAGTGACTGTCTACTATTTTCCCATTTCTTTTTAGGAGTAGTTAGATTGTTTTTGGTAAAAAACTTGTTTAGGATTTTCTGTTAGTTCAGGTTTTACAGGTTTCCCTCCCAAACTATCTCTTCCTAGTTCTTCATAGGATTTTTCAATAATTCTGGCAAGTTCATACGGTTGCTCAGTAATATCAAGTTCTTTTTATTTTTGGCGGATTGCGACTGATGCTGCTTCACCTTTAATGTTAGCTAATAAGATAGCTGAACCTGTTTGAAATCTTTTCGTAATTTCATACCTAGATTCAAGTCCGGTTCTGGACCGTATTCATTTTGAATCTGTCTCAGAACGTCTGGTATTACTGCCATAGACAGGACACCATGTGTTTTTGTGTAGATTGAAGCAAAGACTGTACCCCATGTGTCACAGTCCTCTACGTGTGGTGCAATCCCCATTGGTAAACAGATTGTTAGAATCCTGTGTTTCTCATGAGGTGTACTATCGGGAAATACTGCCTCTATTTGAGTAATTTTCTGGGCTAACCAGAATGGAATTTGTTCCCTTTTGCAGGCAACTTACCAATTACTGACTGTTTAGTCTGTGGTGTGATTTTGTTTGTGTTCCCCTGATGAGGGGTGTGCTGTGGAATTCTTATAGCAGTTTGGACTGTTAAGGTCCGCATGACATATTGTCTATGTATTTTTATTAATTGTTTTAGCTGAGCTAACAGTTCTACATCTGACATTCTTTCAATGTGAGGATGTGGTGTATAGCTGGCTAGTACCGGCCATGTAGCTCCTGGTCTACCTAGTGGACCAAGCCTGGCAATGTGATTATGATGTTGTAGGGCACCATTAAACCAGAGCTGATGCTCTTGGTAAGTTAGTGGAATTTCAACGTCCTCGAAAGGAACGTATTCCGCTGGATGTTCCTCTATTTTATAGAAGTGGAACACATGTGTTGTTCGATTTGCCTGTCCATGAGTGGAATACCTATTTCTGTCGTTCAGTTCAGTTCATACGTCTTTATTCGAAATATTTCATCATAAAAGACAAGTGAGACCGTCCGTAATACAATATAAAAGGAGTACATAAAATTACAGTATACTTTAGCAAAATTAACAATGATAAAAGCTTAATACCCCAGATAATTTGCATTATAAATAAATAAACTGCACACTACAGTAACACGAGGTAACGTGCTAGATTTAAGACATGATTAAATATACAGGTTCAGACGTATTAACTATGCTAAAAAGTTAGATATAGATAAAATATACTCAGCTCCTAGATGGGTACCTTGATCTAATGAGCCATGACCAGCCCAGAAACTTTGCCACCGCAATAATTACAGTCTCTGTGGTGTTGGTTCTTAGTAGCCATAAAGCTTCTGAGCTCACCCTAGTTCTAAGCCTAGAACAGATTGGCTTTAGCCATTTTCTCCATAGTGCAAGGTATGCTGGACAAGCGAAAAAGATGTGACCTATTGATTCTGGTTTATCCCTGCACCACGGGCAATACTCAGATGAATGATCACGACAAGAGCTAGTAAAAGTCCAAACCGGAAGGGTACCTACTCTAAATTGATAGAAGAGTTTTCTATCAATACTCCTGGTGATGGTATCCCAGTATTCCTCTAGATGGGGATCTAGTTTATGTGCCAGAAACCTGCCAGTTAGAGTGGAAGAGACTGATTGTGCAACAATTTGGATTTTAATGGAGGCCCAGTAAAGTTCTTTGAATTGTTTCTTCGATGGAAAGACATTACGTTCAGGCGCCGTCCATAACAAACTGAGACCCATATTTACCAGCATGGATTTAACAGCTCTGAACCATGGAAGATTGCTAGATCCCAGAAAAGATCTTATTTCTAAAATTTAATTCGCAAAAATAGCCAGTTCCGGTGTGGTCCACATTCTCCTCCACAAACCCAAAATCCTGTACATCCTCTACATCTATAATCGACCGTTGACCCAGATCAAGCATTAAGGGTTTCAACGGGGTCGATTGCGGAAGGCCCACCAGATTACGTAGAAATTTATTTTGGATCTTTGCCAGTTGGGAAAGGTCGGAGAAGCCCCAGAGATCTGCGCCATACAAGATAGCAGAGCTAATTTTAGCCTCATATATTTTAAGCACCGGCGCTATCCTTTTAATTAGCGACATTCTTTGCTCTTTAATAAGACAACCGGTTAATCTAGCAAATTTTAAACAAATGGCATCAAGTTGTGGTTTCCATCTAGTCCTATAGTCTAATACGACTCCGAGGTAAGTCATTACCTCTACCTGTTCTAAGGCGGTGCCATTCATACAAGCGTTACTCTTTAGTGGCTTATTTTTGGTTAGAACCATAAATTTAGTTTTGCATACGTTTACCTGTAAGTCATTATGTTTACAAAAGACCTCAAACTTATTTATCGCAGATTGCAGACCCTTTCGGGTTTTCGAGATAATAAGAGTGTCGTCTGCGAAAATAAGGAGGGAAAACTTTTACCACCTAATTTGGGTGCGTCAGTTGGAAAATCTGCAAAGTACTGGGTAACCTGGTTGATAAAAAGGAGGAAGTACGCATCCTTGCCTAACTCCTCGGCTAACTGGAAAACTTTCAGTTACCTGGCCCTGGTTACCCCATCTAACCCTGGTGAAGTTATCCTCGTGTAAACGTATTACTAGGTTCAGGAGCTCATGGCATTCCCATTTTACCTAAGACTGCCCATAACTTTTCTCTATGAACGAGATCAAATGCGGACTTAAGGTCCACAAAAGCAGCGTAAATGGTACCTCCGCCCAAGTGCACCACCTTCCAATAGATAAAAAGAAATCTAAGCACTTGGTCAATTGTACTAACGCTGGTTCTAAAACCTGCTTGCATAGGTGATAGGATATTTTCATTATCGACCCAATCCTGGATTTTAGCCAATAACATTCTGGATACCACTTTCTGAATAGCGTCTATTAGGCTTATAGGGCGGTAGTTCCCTGGGGCGGAATGATCCCCCTTCTTAAAAATCGGCAGGATTACGGCCCCTTTCCAGGAGTCCGGGATCCTGGCCCCATTTGCAATGGCGTTAGCTAGTGTCATGATATTTGGGACCCAGTTCACCAGGTCGGATTTGAATAAATCTGCAGGGACACAGTCAATGCCCGGGGCTTTACCAGCCTGGACCAGTCGAAAAGCATGCTCTGTGTCCCTGCTCACAAACACTAGAGGTGTGCTAACAAAAGAGGGCCTAGGAGCTAGAGTTTCCAAACCCCATTCTTCAGCTGGTTCTATGGCCCTAAACTAAGGCGCAAAATACTCCACCCATTTTTCAACTGCGACATGATTCGCCGGAGTTTGCGAATCCAAGTTTCCACACGATCTCACCACCTGCCAAAACTTGGTCTGGTTAGATGACATACTCGCTTCGTAAAGGTCCTGCCAGCGACTATCATCCCAGGCTCTTTTAGCATCCCTTTAGGCTTTCTTATAGACTACCCTGGCCTGCCTGATGTTCATTGCCACCCGTAATTTAATTGCATTGACCAGTGAGCTATAAGCTGAGCGGCATGATTTATTGTACCATTTTTTTCACCCGTGGTGGCACTAAGACTGTCCCGGATTTGGGTGGTTTTGTAAGGAAAGCTTTCAATTTTACAAAAAGCTGCTCGTGAAGCTCTATCATATAATCATGCTGCCCTCGGAAATTAATCTGTGCCTCTATCACAGCCCGGAACGTTGATACCTCCTTAGATATGCTTCCAAGGGCTACATGGTCATCGATGACCTTACTCCAATGGACCCTTCGTCTATCATTACTTAGGAAGGCATCAGTTGTCACATACCTGGTGCTACTACTACACCCAATATTTACTTCCAGTTTTAAACTTAGGACCAAGGGGTTGTGGTCGCTTTCTGGGCGCACTATGACTGCCATATCGTCCAATAGTGACCAGAACTCTATTTTTGATAATATATAATCAATACGGCTAGAGCAAGTGCCATTATCAAAGGTTGGGCAGCCCATTTTGTCAGAATAAGAGTCGCCATTTACGGTTCTCAGCCCCCACTCAAAGCATATTCCCAACCATTGGATGACAGCCTCTGTCCCCCTCTTGATAGGGTTTAGTTCCAGGTGAGGGACATTCCAAAGTGCGTCTTCTTCGGTGTGGATGTCATCGCCCTCACACAGGTAGGGTTAGAAGGTACAGTTGAAGTCCCCTGCCACTAACAGAAATTTATCTGACCCAATGTAGTTAAAAATTGAGTCTAAATCGTCAATAATAGCAGGCGACCGACCACCTGGCATGCCATGTGCATATATATTGACAATAAAGATCTCCTGCTTATCTTTCGTCGCAAGCCTAATCCCTAGGATGTCAGAATTTTGCGCAACCACCTCAGAGATTTTGTAACTGAATGACTGCCTCACCCAAATTGTTATGCCTCCTGAGGCTCTACCTTTTGGTCCCCGAATTGCAGGTTTAAAAAAGTTGAGATAGCCCATGTTAAAGATTGGATCTGGTGCCCATGTTTCTTGAAAAAAAAGGATATCGTGGGCTTTAATAAAATTCGCCAACTCCGCTAGTTCCAATTTCCCTTTCAAGCCAGCAATATTCCAAGAAGCAATTTTAAGATGCGGGTCCTGAGGGTGAGTTAAGCGTAGGTTCCAGAGCTCCTTAGAGGGACTAGAGGACTTCCCCACCCCAACTGGGGACTCACTGACTTGGGAGTCTCCAGGTAGGTGGTCAGGAAGTGATGTTATAGCCCCATAAGCTTCCTTGTGATCGCCTACCACCTTACTTCTAATCCCACTCTGATCCAATTTACTAGGTTCAATAATTTGGGGTGCCTCGGCCACTGGAGGACAATCCTCAATAGGACTTATACTAGATCTCCTGGGCGCTATTGAGTTACTAGAGCTGCCCTGGAGTCAATCAACTCCCTCTAAACCGGAGAGGGGCTCAAACCTGTTGAACAGAGGAGGATATTGGGGAGAGTTTGTTGTCCATTCATGAGTAGGTCTCATAAACGGTCTTGTCCTTAGGGGATTAACTGGAACATGAGTGGGGGCTCCCCTATTTTCTGGATAGAAGTAGTTTAGGCCTAAGGATTGTACATCACCCTCTCTAGCAATCTAGGATCTCTACGGATAAAATCTACCACCCATGGGTCTTTGAAATTGATAATGACACAATCACCCTCCAGATCCTTCGGGCAGTAACCCACCCAGCCTGTTCTTCTCAAATTTAGAATCTCAGTATTGGACATTGGGGTAGGGGTCTATATTTATTCAACCAAAAAGTGACCTTGTTTATTAGATCTCTATGGGATTCTATTTTGTCCACCCCAATAGTTGTGACTCCTGTCAAGATGATTGTGTAGGGTGCAGACTCGGGGGGTAGGTTTACACATGGTGGTCTCTGCTTGCTAGTTCTTTGCCCATTTTGTCCGGCTCCAATGGCTGGCCACCAATAGCAGGAATGCTTGTAGTAGACCTAGGGTTAGTCGACACGCCAAACTGCGGTACCCTGTTTTTTGCGGGAGCCCTAGGGACTGGCACTATAGGAGCTTTCTCATTACATGTTTTTTTGTCCTGAGGTAACTTTGGAACAGTTATGAATGTGGGGTCCCGCCTAGATGTAACACTAACCCCTGTGTTCTTATGCCCTTCAGAGAGTTTCGGGATGTTTTCGGAACCCCTAGCTAAGTTACCCAGTATGACCGAGTTATCTTTTACTAGGTTCTCCAACTGATCCAGTTTCGTGTTAATCAATCTAGTCCGCTCCAACAAGGGTAGCATCAGAGTTTTAACTAAAAATTCGATCTTACCCAAGAGTGCATCATCTGTACTATGGGACTGGGGATGGTCATCAATATCTACAGGGCCCATTATTGAGGTTGTAGGACTTACAACAACAGGGGGGGGGGCACTGTGTTGTTGGATTTAGATATCTTTGCATGTCTCCCTATCTGGGTGTTGTCCACTCTTTTCCTTTTGCTAGATTTAAAGTTGAGTAGTCCTCCCATAACTCTAGGTTTTTGAGCAGGACTCGGTGGCAGGGGCATGTCTCCAGAACTATTTGGAGAGCTATCCACAGATACACTAGTTGAAGGTGTAGCCGAGATTGACCCATCAATCTCAACCTTCAAGTCCACAGGGTGCGGTTCCAAGCTTGGCCGATGTAATAAGCCGCTGTCTGGGAGGCTAGTTTGAGGTGGAGACAATGCTAGCCCAATTTTCCCCAGCGACGAACGTTTACCATTAACAAGATCCACTGATAATCTCTTTTCAGCGTATGCAATTTCCTTTTCTAATATGACGGTAGCCCGCTTGAAAAAGTGGTCTAGTGTACCAGACACCACCCCATTCTTAGTGGTAACCTGGGCCACTCTTTCTTTCCCCGAGCGTAAAGACATAGTTAATAAAAAGGCTCAAACAAATGCCCAGATAACAACACTAAAATATATGTCCTACGTAGCACTTAATACAATAGGCAAAGATTAGTTAAAATAATCCTAGCTCGGGCCAGAATGTTACTTGAAGGGGGGGTGGCCCGACCCGACCTCGTCCGACCTTGGACGGCCTCAGACGGCCCGCCCTTTGCCCGGGCTTAGCACGGGTGTGACACGCAGAGCGCGTAAGTAATTAATTATATAGCGGGGAGAGTGGAGGGGAAGCAGGAAGCGTCCCAGGTGCGCTGGATCACCTTCGCGCACTGCCGCCTGGGACTCGCACTCCCGCTCCCTCGGTTCACAAAGAAAGCAGCCCAACTTCTGTAGGTAAATGTCACCAGTGATCTGGGCAGGGTCTCTCTGGTCTTGAAATCACCAAACGAATCCAAAGCGCGCCCAAGAACAGCTACGAGCGGCTCCCACTGAGCGGGGGCCACGAGCTGTGAAATACTGTCGGGGAGGAGGGGGGCGGGAAGAGTCCCAGGTGCGCTGGATCACCTTCGCGCACTGCCGCCTGGGACTCGCAGTCCCGCTCCCTCGGTTCACAAAGAAAGCAGCCCAACTTCTGTAGGTAAATGTCACCAGTGATCTGGGCAGGGTCTCTCTGGTCTTGAAATCACCAAACGAATCCAAAGCGCGCCCTAGAACGGCTACGAGCGGCTCCCGCGGAGCGGGGGCCGCGAGCCGTGAAATACTGCCGGGGAGGAGGGGGGCGGGAAGAGTCCCAGGTGCGCTGGATCACCTTCGCGCACTGCCGCCTGGGACTCGCAGTCCCGCTCCCTCGGTTAACAAAGAAAGCAGCCCAACTTCTGGAGGTAAATGTCACCAGTAATCCGGGCAGGGTCTCTCTGGTCTTGAAATCACCAAACGAATCCAAAGCGCACCCAAGAACGGCTACAAGCGGCACCCCTCTTTCTGCCAATATTCATGTGCCTCTATGACAAATATGACTCTACCGCCTCTGATGATAGGCCATTTTCTATAAGCTTCATAGCTATAGTTTTCTTCACGTTTTCCGGGATGATTATAGCATCCAGGTCATTTTGTTGGAGACCTGTCTCGTCTAAACCTGGTCGGGCTGTAGTCCTTACAGCTCCACTGTTCTCTTCGTCGCTATCTTCAATTTTGTTGCATATTTTGCAGAGAAAGTTTTAAGGAAATAAAGATAAGGTGCACAATATTTTGGAACACCGTATCCTTCAACGTTGAACAAACCAAAAACGAATGCATAGGATTTTCGTCCTACTCAGTTATGGCGGATATTTTATCCTTTAACCCACTCCAGATGTCTATTGGAGTTTTTACGGGATAAAAGGGGTCTCTGTGAAAAGCACGACTGAGTTACTCTAGTATCTAGTGTTAAATTAGTGCCTTACCAAACACTGGGCGCCATGTAGTGTAGTTCCTATATTCCCAATAGGCTCTGCGCATTGGAATAGTATATCCTATAGATTAGACCTAGGACTGAGGTCGACTAGGTCTCTATCGAATATACTAGACTTAATTGTGTGTGCCAGCTAGCTCAGAGGTCACTAGAAACTTTCTCGAATTCACAAGAAGGGATTAGTCTCTGACAACCACATAAACATGACAACTTTGTTTCCCCAAAATAAAACGTATCTTCAGAGTCGTGGAAACAATAGATAGATATTTCACTCAGTCAATCGTGCATGCTTCGTTTCACTAGAGGTGAAGAGAAGGTAGAAAGACGGGCGTTTTCAATAAACGGTTTTATTGAACAGTCTTCTTTCTCAAGCATAAGAAATGAACTGCTACAATAGTAAAACTGTTTGTAAAATATAATGCGTACAGTATAAATAGTAGAATAAAATAATACTGTAAGAGCATTGTATGGTTCCTAAACCATATATAAATACATATATAAATAACAGAAGCTAAAAGTACTCAACTGGTGCTTCTAAAATACGCCTACCCTGGTGTACCTAACCTAGGCTTACTACAAGGGAGGAAGTAAGTGAGGTGTAGCATAAATGTAGTATTTTTTTGCCAAGAATCTGCCCAAGATTTCTCTAAGGGTCTAATTAGCTCCGTACCTTAGTTTAGAATGGTGAAGGCTGGTCGATTTCCCAACAACCTGCAAGGGTAGCTTGGAAACACTGGACCTGGATTTCTCGGCAGGAGAAAAGACAGCATCTCTCCCAGTGCGTCTGCTGGAGGGTCGGCTTCCTTCGGCACTTGCTGTAGCAGGACGCGTCGGCAAGTACATAGTCGAACTGCCCCAAACCACCGTGTGTTTGCTTGGGCGATTGTGGGCATATTTATACCTTGAAGGTGCTGACTTTGACGTACAGTTGGACCTAATAACGTCATCAAAGAGTCTCAGTTCTTTGATAACTCCATGAGTTTTTGGATAAATCAATACTCAAGCATGGGGAAGGCCCTGACTGCTGAAGGCTGGTTTTTCCAAGAAATCGTTGTGGATTTTCAGAACTAGTGGAAGTAGCCGTGCCGTATTTGGACTGCATGAGCTATGCCTAATATAGTTAGAATTTCTATGCCTATATAAGGATATTGTGATTTATACCTATATAAGGGCATGAATCCGGAAACTTACAATAGGGACCTAAAATGATACATAACAATGGATGACCTCACTGAGGGCCTTATTACGATGTCGGGTGGACATCGTTACGGTCTCGGTGCCAACCGACCTTCAATCAGCACTCCTGACACAGTTATTACAATGCAACCGTGTGCGGTCGCATGCTCTCATATCACAATGAAAACTTGTGCTGTGGCCATAAACCAGCCATAGCACAAGCTCATATGGAGAAATGGTAGTTTCTGTTAGTCCCTGCACCGTGTGGCAGGCATCTCATGGTGCCTTCCACATGGTTCAGGGATTAACAGGGGGGTAACATAGGTGCCCCCTCGGCCCCCAACCCGAGGGCACAGGGAGAAGGGGGCCCTGGTATGGGCCTCCAAACTTGTTTTCCGACAGGCTTTCATTGTCGGAAGTCAGACATGTAAAGCCGATCAGAAACATACATCGTAATCTCTACGGGAGAAATGTCGTTCATTGAGATTACAGGGTCGGAATTCAGCCAAAATGTCTGCCCGGTTTCACTTTCGACTGGCTGCATTGTAACTAGCCCTGGGCAGTGAACTCCGCTCCGTTCGCAGAGTTGGCAGAGTTTCCCACACTCTGCAATACGCTGAGCTCAGGGAGTTCCAAAAACCTCTGCTTCACGCAGCGGAGTGGAGATTTTTCCTTGCTGCAAGATTTTTCCTCATAAGCATGAATGGCACCACGCACAGCATAAGGGGATGCTGCGTCTTTCTGCCACTCAAATGGATGTTCTACTCGAGAGGTAGCTTCCTCAACTTGAGCGGCAGCTTCCTCAACGCAAGCAGCAGGTTTCTCAACGTGAGCGGTAGCAACCTGCCTCAACTGCTCACTGTGAGAAATCTTGCCAGGAGGCGGCCTAACATACGATTTTCCTTGCTCTCCAACTTAATGTTGGTGAGCCACGTGAGAGTAAAAACTCCGCACTTTGCCGCTACATGGAGTTTTTTGGAACCCAGCGCTCTACGCATAGCGTGGAGTGGACAAAACTCTGCTAACTCCTTGAGCAGAGCAGAATTTTACCCCCAGGCCTAATCAAAGGTCAAGTCTGTCTCATGTCAAATATATATATATATATACCACAGGATTCAGGGACATTATAGTTAGTTGTACATTTCACGCGTACAAAACCAGAGAAATTCGTCTGTTATAGTTAGTAGAGATAACTATAACTTGCGCCCCCGCAATGCACTGTTGATGACATCACATATTATATCACTCATGACATGGTCAGTGACATCACTGATGACATCACTCATGACATCTCAAATGACGTCACATCATCCATGTGATAATCTGATACACCCTAATAAAACCTTTTATACACCCACTCTAAAATACAGTCTACCAATATCAAAACCACAGACAGACCAATAGCAGTTAGTACATACCCTCTCAGTGATTCCTAGGTCTATGCACACACATCCACTCATTCACCCACACAATAACTCAAACATGCAGTCATTCATCACTATTTCTAACTCCTATACATACACTCACACACCACCACTCATCCATAGAGTTACTCACACACCTACTCAGTCAAAAAAAAATCAATCACACCGATTTACTCACCTATACAGTTATACACAGACCACCTCACTTATTTATACAATTATTAACACATACTTACTCTCTTATACAATCACTTATACAAGCACACACTCATCCATACAGCCAATCTCACAATCACTCACTCTCACCTATAGTCATTTATATACTCCAACACTAACATATACTGCCTTTCACATATGTAGTTACTCACACATATACCACTGAGACATCCATTCACTCACCAACATACCCATACACACTCACCCACCCATACAGCCCTTTACAGATGCACTCTTGAACCCATACACCCAGTGAATCACTCACTCACACATCTATGCACTGAGTCGCACACCCCCACCCACTCACATGGACACTCAGGCACCCACACAGGCAACAAATCAATAACCAATATATACAGTCATGTAGCTACTCACCAACCCATGCAGCCAATTATACACCAACTGACAGGCTGATACACACATTTACACAGTTTACTCACTAACCCAGGCATTCAGTAAGATATGCGTTATATCTGGGGGTCTCTAGTTGGCAATGGTATTCAACTTTGTCCAAAATAGGGAGTGAAATGTCCAGCTAGCTATAACGTCCCTGAAACCTTTGTTTTTCTCAGTGAATTTCTAAGGTTTTTTAAATGTTAAATGCCATATGTATCATTGATATTCGCATTCGCAAAGGCCGAAATTCGCAGAATTTCGGCCTTTGCGAATGCAAATTCCCAATATGGTATGTATTAAGCAAATGTGGTTCAAAGTAAGGAATCGCACAATTTGCGATTCCTTATTTTGCGATTGCATTTAAGGAATTGCAAAATTTGTGATTCCTTAAATGCAATGTATGATACAAAAAAATATTGCTAATTGTCCCTAAGGAATCGCAAATTACCACCAACTTCAAGTTGGTGGTAAGTTACGAATTCCTTTAAAAAAGCATTTTAAAAAAAAAACAAAAGGTGCCATGTGACGCTCATACATGCCCTTAGGGCATGTATGCGTGCCATATGCGCACACATGTCATTTTCAGGGGTGCAGCAGGGTGTCCTTTGGACACCCCTGCACCCTTGAAAATGTTCTCAATTTGTGATTAGCTAATTGCTAATCGCACATTTCCCCTTCATTCCTATGGGCCTCCTGGCCAATTGAAATGAATGGGAAATTATTCCTTAATTGCGATTAGCAATTTGCTAATCGCAATTAACGAATATTAAGAAATCGCTAAAAAGAAGCTGATTTCTACATACATACCATTTTGCGATTTCTAAATAGCGATTCCTTAAAAATCGCTATTTAGGAATCGCAAAACGGAATGTTGATACATATGGCCCTAAGTCTTAACTATAAAGTCCCTGAAACCTATGGTTTTTTTCAGTGACTTTCTAAGGTTTTTTAAAGGCTAATTTCTAACTATAACGTCTCCATTAAGTCCCTTTCAATACTGAAGGTCCCTGGGGGCCAACTAGCTCACCAGGTACCTCCAGTAAGTACCACAGGGCTGCGTTGCAGAGAGGTGTTCTGATGCCATGCCCCTTTTTACACCACGCTGCAAATTGGCTTCTGGTGCACTGCTGCACGGAGGATGAATTCCACTTGTGTCCTGAGGTCCTCAGGACACAAGAGGACTCCATTGTCCCACCAGCAGTGCAGCAGAAGCCGTGTTTGCAGAGTGGTTTAAACAGGGGTGTTGCCTTGGACCGCCTCTCTGCAACACAGCTCTGTGCGCTTACTGGAGGTACCTGGTGGGCTAGTTGGCCCCCAGGTATCCTCAGGATTGAAGATGACTTAATCCCCCAATTTAAAACATGCCAGGGGGCGTGTTTGCACACTTGTTATATCAGGCCCACCTCCTCCTTGCACCAATGTGCAAACGCACCCCCTGGCAAAGGGGGCGTGGCCTGTTATGAGAACTTAGCAATCCTGCTGTGGGGTACGTACTGGAGGTAATAGGAAAAGTAGTTGGCCCCCAAAGATATCTTTGGGGGCCAAGTACCTCTCTTGTTATCTCCAGTAAGTCCCACACAGTAGGATTGCTAAGACGTCTTCAAAGGCCATGCCCCCTTTCTCCACCACTCTGAAAATATACCTTCTGGCAAACTATGGGAGGGATGGGGGATAAAGTCCACTTTTCTACTGACAGTATTTGGGGGGCCAAGAAGCCCTTCCTCCTGTAAATCCTGTGCAGCAGAATTACTGAGCGCTGGTTGGAGGCCCAGTACCCTTTCTCCGCCACACTACCAACGTGATGACTAGCTAAAGAAGTGTTTGCAATGTAATAGGTTTCGCATTTGCGGGAGTTTGAGCTATTTATATTGTAAATGTAAAAGTTTTTGACTAATTATTTTTGGAGTGGAGTGGATGTACGTTGTGTGTGGCGGAATTATGTGGATAGAAAATATGTGGTATTTAGTGTATAGGAATTATGTAGAGTGGGATTATATGTTATGGAGAGTAATTATGTGGCATGGTATTCTGTGTTGTGGAGTAGTAACCTCAGGTTTAGTCTTCCTCGTTTCCATAGAAGCTGAATTATGAATTCTGAATTCAATGAGGCAAAAAAAGAAAGAATCAATGAGGGGCACTTGTGGACCTAGTCAGAGGTATGAGCAGGGCCACTGGAATTATGCAACTGTTTGGCTGCACCAACTTTTGCACAATTATACATTTTCTGCCAACAGCCACATAATTCATCATCTGTTCCCTAATCTGCAGATTTGAACAAAAAATGCTTCGTTTCCTACTCATACATTACCAAAAATGCAGCAACAAGTGTTACAGCATGGTGTAAGGCCCTTTGCAAACCTGTTACTTATTGCTAAATGTGGGTGTTAAATTGGTACTAATTTTGTGCAAACCACTTTTGCTTCCTTCTGCGCTTCTCTTGCCTCTTTTTGCATTTTGGTGCTTCTTTCTGCACATTTCTTTCTTTTTCTGCACTTCTCTTGTGTATTTCTGCAATTCTCTTCTACTTTCTGCACCTCTCTTCCCTTTTTCTGCACACCTGTTGCCTCTTTCTACACCTCATTTGCTTCGTTCCCTATCCCTCTTGCCTCTTTCTGTACCTCTCTTTGCCTTTTTCTGTATCCCCCTTCTGTCTTTCTGTACCCTTTTTGCCTCTTTCTGCACCTCTATTAATTCTTTCTGCAGTTCGATTCCTTCTTTCTGCACCTCTCTTGCTTCTTTCTGCACCTCACTTGCCTCTTTCAGCACATATGGTGCTTTTTCTGCAGATCTTTTGCCTCTTTCGGTACCTCACTTGTCTCTTTCAGCACCTCTGTTGGTTCTTTCTGTACCTCACTTGCCTCTTTCGGCACTTCCCTTGTTTCTTTCTACACCTCTCTTGCTTCTTTCAGCAATTCTCTAGCCTTTTTCTGCACTTTTCTTACTTCTTCCTGTACCCCTCCTGCCTCTTTCTGTACTTCTCTTGCCTCTTGTGCACCCCTCCTACCCTTTTCTGCACCCTTCTTGCCTCTTTTTTCCCCACTGTTTGTTCTTTCTGCACTGCTCTTGCTTCTTTCTACACCTCACTTGCCTCTTTCTGCACTTCTCTTGCTTCTTTTTTACACTTTTTTTGCTTCTTTAAGCATTTCTCTTGCCTCTTTCTGCACTTATCTTCCTTCTTTTTGTATCCCTCCTGCCTCTTTCTCTACCTCTCTTGCCTCTTTGTGCACCTCTTCTATCTCTTTCTGCACCCCCTTGCCTCTTTTTGCACCACTGTTGGTTCTGTCTGCACTGCTCTTGTGCCTTTCTGCACTTCACTTGCCTCTTTATGTTCTCTTGCTTCTTTCTAAACCTCTGTTGCTCCTTTCAGCAATTCTCTTTCCTCTTTTTGCACTTCTCTTGCTTGTTTCTGTACCTCTCTTGCGTCTTTCTGCACCTCTGTTGCCTCTTTCTGCATTTTACTTGCTTCTTTCTGCACCCCTCCTGCCTTTTTCTGCATCTCTCTTCCCTATTTGTGCAACTCTCTTGCCTCTTTCTACACATCTCTTCCCTCTTTCCGCACCACTCTTGCCTCCTTCTGTACCTCTGTTGCTTCTTTATGCACTTCTCTTGCCTCTGGAGTGTAGTTCATATTTCCCTTATAAGCTCTGCAATTTGGAATAATATACACTGTAGTTTTTGTATAGGACTAAGGCCAGTATTCTCCTATTGAGTACTTTAAATGTAATTACATTGTGTCAGCTAACTCAGAGATCACCAAAAGCTTCTCGAATGAACAAAAGGGGATTAGTGTGTGACAACGGCATAAACATGACAACTTTGTTTCCCTTAGAATCGGAACATGTTTCAGAATCATGGAAACAATAGATAACAGTTTCACTCAGTCAATTGTGCATGCTTACTCTCTTCAGAGTTACACAGAAATGATTAGACAGGCATTTCAATAAAAGGATTTATTGAACAGTCTTGTTTCTCGTGCAAGAGATATGAGCTGTTACGATTGTTAGACAGAATGCAAGATATAAAATATACAGCGTGAGCAGTAAGAAGAAATAATACTATAATAGCATGGTCTATTAGCTATGACATATATTCATCTAAACATGCATACATAACACAGGCTACAAATGTGTATACTCGTCTGGTGCTTCTAAATAGTTCTACCCCAGTGTACCTAACCTAAGTCTAGTACGAGGTAAGAAGTAGGTGCTGTTTTCTATAGTATGGTAAGCTATAGTTTGCATTGCCAAGTTTAGTAAGTGCCAAGAGTCCCTCTATGTTCTAGTCTGCTCCATACCTTAGAATGAGAGAAGTGGGAATCTCTTTCCGGATCTCAAACTCCAACACCCCGCAAAGGGAGTCAGAACACTGGAAGCTGGAATCTCTGTGAGCAGGGAGGACATCGTCTGGTCAGTGCGTCAGGCAGGCACTCGAATTCCTTCTGGACTTGCCGTGGCGAGCCGTAGCACAGTAGGGCAGAGCCGTGCAAGTATGCAGACGTAACTTGCCATGGCAAGTGAAGGTATATTTATACCTGGAAGGTACTTAGGAATGCTAGCGTTGATATAAACACAGGCAGAGGAAGACGTCATGAATGAACCCCTAGGGTATAGCGGTACATGCATAATAAATAAGTTCTTGGAGAAATCAAAAATCCTTACAGGGAATGTTCCAATGGATTAAGGGTCTGTTTTCTAAGAACTCGTTGTGACGTGGAATGGATGGATGTAGGTGACCATGCCTGTATTTGGATTGCATGGCCAATGCCTAAATAAGGACTGGGATTTTTTGCCTATATAAGGGCAATGAGAACTTTGCCTATATAAGGGCATTATTCAGTAAACCTATGTACGGGTATTTAAATCGACACACAACACCCATTCCAATTTCGATAGAACAACATTACTAAATGCTAAACATGATAAATATGTAAAATAGAGTATCACATGATTCACTAAAGCATATCTAAAAGCATATTGAAAAAAATGTTTCTTAAAATTGTGGCTATGCATGGAATGCAAAGGTGCTGTACATTTTCAAAGCAAAGTCTCATTCTAATCAAATATGTCACAGTGATCGCTAAACCAATGAGCAGAAATATATACATATACACATATGATGAAATGGTTCAATGTTACAGAAAGGAAAAACAAACCATTTCACTTCATGATTACGTTGGTGTAAAGGGTAAGGTGACAATTTTTCCCTGGAAGTGTCCAAAGAAATCTATTCTCTATGAATAGTTCTACTGTAAGCAGAGTACTTGACACTATAATAAAGAGAGAGTGACCATTATGACCCAAAGAGGGAACTGGGTAGTTTAACAGTAAAACAAAGAATTGTTCCCCTGGTGTAGTCTTTTTGGTGCTCCCACTACCTTGAAAGCTATCCGCCTCCTATTCACTGTAATTCAAAGTGCGTATTTTAGATGCTCTCACTGTTTACAAGAGCTATTTACCTCTCCTCCCTCTAATTCAACCAACATTTAATCACACATTTACACAACAAGGATCCAGTGTGTCACTCTTGGTTTAACACAGGGAGAGTTGGAATGAAGTATATTGTACCCAGAGTTTACAGATTTTACCCTAACAATGAAAATTGTGTTTACACTCTCATTTATTAAAATACTTTAAGTTTTAAAAAAACATTTTAAGTTTCAAAAAAACATTTTAAGTTTCAAAAAACAGTCAATGTGGATAATATTGTCTTGCAACATCCTGCACACTTTATGAAATGCAGTTAAAAACACAATTTTGGTTGTCTATTTTCAGGTTCAAACCCACACAGATTTTGTATCAACAATCCAAAACAAACAAATTCATGAAATAGACTTAAAAATGCAATATTGTGTGTATATTTAAGTTAAAAACCCAAGCAGAAAAAGGGATTTTTCGTGTGTCGACGCGTTTCGGTGGTTGCTGATTTTATGCTCCGCTTTCCTCAGGACAAATGATTAAAAACACAATATATTCTCAAAACAAAGAGAACGGGATCCCTGCATGAAGTCTTGGGAGTCCGTAGCTTATTGGATCGTCTTATTCCAGCTCAACCGATGCTTAATCTCAGATTATTTTAATTCTTCTGAGAGGACATATCTAGTCTTGTTCTTGTCCTTATGAGTATGGAATTATCACCTGTCGCTCCGTGCTTTGCTGCTCATGTTACCAGATACTTTATTTTCTGGTGACTCGCATTTATCATCACCCTTATTCATCCATAGCTGATCCTGGTCGCGACGTGTAGGCCACGAGAAATCTACCTGAATGAATCACACCCCGGGACAATTGAATGATCCTATCTAAGGAATAAGGGTGATGATAAATATCTGATGATAATATCTATGGGAGAGGATACAATGTTCCCCAATGAATATATCCTGGATGACAGAGTCGTTAACCCATTGTCGACTACAGCAAGAGATTTCTCTAAATTAATATGATAAATTTCCGGTATTCTTTCTGCAGTTTCTGCTTGGGTAATCTTCCATATTTAATTATAAGCAGTGTAGATACCGGCATATATGAAACGTTTTTCTTGGACCTAGCAAGAAATCCCTAAGGTCTTCCCCTTCTTTAAGTAAAGATAAGTGTTGTTTCAAATCCTATAGTGTAAATTTCTCGAGCCAATCAAGGCATCATTTTCCTACACTGTATGTTGTTACTACCCCTGAATGCTGTCTTTGAACATAGCGTGGGTCTGGCCTATTAATAGTAAGACCCTGTTTTTTGTTCAGGAATCGTTCTTGACAGATTTTTGTGTCTGTGAGCCAGAGCAACCAATTTTCCCATTCAGGATCTGATCTGTTGTGATGTAAAATAGTAAGTACGTCGACCTCCCCTGTGTAGTGCTATTACTTGCAGGTCTAGGTGTGGATGGAGTGTTCATGTATTTGATCTTGGCTAACCCAAGGCAAGACGTTTGTTGGACAGTGTCATTCAAAATCATTATCTGCTGTGGGATGATGCAGGCTACAAACAAAGCTTCTATCCCCTGTTCTTGCCAATCTTTTGTACCCCAGACAAATTTTGTGTCAATTGCGTCCTTCCAAAAGTCGAAACCCTGTCTAGACAGTTGGGTAATAAAGGCTGCAGAATAAATCTGTTTTGTATTGGTTAACATATTTTTCATTCTTGTTTTGTTCACATTTTTTAAATAAAACGTTTCTGGATTGGATATGTTGAACCCTGAAAAATATGGAAATTTCATTTCAAATGTTTTTGAGCTACCCTTTGGTGATGTAGGACAATACTCCCATTGGTTATACATAAATACATTTCTATGTGTTGCAGATTTATGCAAGAAATGATGACTATAGTGGTTATAACAATAAAGCTGTTCATAGTCTGATGAACCCTCTAAATAATCATGATTAGAGAATGCAGCTGATCTTTCTGGATCAGACATCATGTTATTAACAGTCCCGAAGTCCCAATCATCAGAAAAGGTACCAGAGGTAATAAAGTCACTTAATGAAATTTTAAATAAGCTTTTAATCTTCAAAAGTTCAGACGGGCCGTATATGTCATATTCAGTTTTGTCCCAAACTATACCATCTTGTATAGGAACGACTGTGATGTTCATTGCTGGCAAGTCTCTTGCTTTTCGATGGGATGATTTGTGTGGTTTCAGAAGTAAGTTCACTTTCTTACCTGCTGTGTCCATTTGAATATATCTTCCATCTATCAACATGCTCATAGTCATTACTAAAGCTAGCCAAAGCAGGAAGAAAAATATTCCAGAAGCAATCCATAGTTTAATCCATGGTGAAACCAGATGAGTCTTATTCAGGAGATGAAAAAAGTCTGTTGCTTGTTCTTTAAAATTTCTTTGTGCTGCCGTCGTTTCAGGTTCGCTGGGATCCTCAGAAAATGTATCAAAGTTAATGAAATAGCCAGATGCAGTTCTGTCAATGGCTGGAATTGCAGCAGGATTTGTTGTATTCGCTGGCACCAGTTGATTACGTGTTACGTTGGTGTATACAGGTGCATCTGGACCAACTGTTATTTGGGTTTCAAGAGGAAGGAGTTCCATAGCATTGTTGCTTAGTCCTTCATTTCTCACTTCTGACTCTTCGAAGGTGATGAGTCTTTCAGTTTGAACCTCTTAGATAGTAGCTCGTCTACTACTTGGTCGGAGTCCACTTGGCCTGCTGTTCAGTATTAGACACTTAAGGGCTCATTATGATGGCGGACGGACCTGAGTCCGTCCGCCACCATAGAGTAGGAGGGAACCTCCGCATGGCCTGCAGAGGTCCCTCCAGTGCAATTAGGATTTGACCGCCACCCTGGCGGTCACATCCTCTATTTTTAACATTGCGGCGGGTGCGGCTTCAAGCTGCACCCGCAGCAATGTTAAAAATGCACGCTTTGCATTTGTATGTAGAAAGTGGCAGGCACCGCGCGGTGCCTGCTGCTTTCTGCATACAAATGCAGGGGGGTACCATAGGTACCCCCCATGTGCACCCCCGCCCCCTTTCACCTAGGGGGCCCGCAACGGGCCCCCGCAGTGAAGTTACACATGCTTTTCCACGGCGGAAAAGCCGCCGCGGAAAAGCATGTTTCTGAGCCCATCCTAATCTGGCTGACGGTGTCTGAGAGACACCGTCACCATATTAGTGCTTTTCCGCCGCGGTTGTAAGCCAACCGCGGCGGAAAAGCAGCGGACGGAAACCAGGACCCACCAGCCATCCTAATGTGGCGGTGGGTCTTTGGTGGGTCCGCAGAAGATTTTCCGCATCCTCCGGGCCGGCGGTGGCTTCCGCCGGCCCGGAGGATGCGGAAAATCCTCCATCATAATGAGGCCCATAGTGTGGTTTGATGTGGTCAATGGACACAAATCTTTTCTCCTTTTTACCAGCAATGGGTGGCAGAAGAACTGTTCTTGATCCGTGTATTGCTAGGACAGGTACTGGTTGTCTTTAAGAAGGCCCAAATTCCTTCTTATCCGTGATCTTCTCTCTGACTACATCCCCAAGCTTAGCGATCCAGACAGGACTTGCTGGGACGGCTTGTTTATCCCCAGTGGTGGTTGGCTTCAGGAACAAGTTGCTTTGTTTTGATCTTAGTTCATTTTGATATCAAAAGGTTTATTTTCCACACTGTGCCTATACATTTAAGATCTGGGACCCACATTATTGTCCCAAATAGGACCTCATAAGGAGTGACACCCCCTAGAGAAATTCTTGGCAAATAGTTTAATGAGTGTTGGACTCCATAAAGATGTTTGACCCACCTGAACCTAATACCCTAGCTGTTATATAACGCTTTATGTCCTGGTTTTTCCTTTACACAACAGAATTTCCCTCAGGATGCATTGTAGAGGAGTACCACAATGCTACGCCCAAACTGGCCATGGCTTCTTTGTAAGCTCGAGAGCTAAACACAGGTCCCTGGTCAGAGTGTAGTGTGCCAATTGCATATGTGCCGATAAAAACTCGCAAATATTTTATAACAGTTTGAGCGTCAGCCGAGCACTGAGACCACATCCATAGGAACCTTGACTTAGTGTTTCTGGGACTGCATTTGTCCAAAAGGACGTATGCACGTATATAGTCTAATGCTGTCTAACAATGGTGTCTGTACTGGGCTGGCTACATCGTAGTCAGGTGTCTGGTGGCCTTCTATGGTGCGATCTCTATTGCAGTCTATGCAGGTATTGATGAAGATGTGAAACTGTGTATTCATCCCTGGCCACCAGCACATCTCTTTTAATGTTAATATAGTTTTAGAGATCCCTGATGTGACAGACCCTCCCCAGATGTGTTTCATAAATCAAAGCTGCTCTATGTTCCATGTTTGGAATCACCCTATCCCCCACTACAGGGATTCGAGCAAATGGAACGTTGTTAGCATCAATTATATATGAGTATTTTAGTGGAACCTTTTTAGGTAACGCTGCACTGCTGCCTTTGCTTGAAGCATTGACCGCCAATAATATCTCACTGTCTATTTTCGTTCTTGAACCCTTTGCGGCGTCATCAGCCAATGAATTCCCTGCAACGTGAATGCCATCTCGTTGATGACTCAGCACGTGTATCACGTGAGTGTTTTGTAGTTCGTTTTGCAACGGAAGTAGTTGTTCCCAAAGTGTTTCATGCTTGATTGTGTCACCTTTCCATCTTTGAAACCATTTTGAAGCCAATTCTGTAAATATTCATTATATGATTGTACACAGTAAAAATAATTGCACACTATGAGTGTGGAGTATTTGCGATCCGTATTTTCAAGTGCCAATTTGAATGCTTGACAATCTCCTAGAGATTGTGTTTTTGTGACCATAGGTCTGAATTTGCCATTGTGCATAGGACCTTTAACTCTCGCGCATGCTGCACTGTAAGCTTGCTTACTTTCCGTAGCTGGTTGTGCTGATCCGTCAGTATAAATTATAAATTTGTACTGGTCAAGAGGGAGAATCTCAGTAGGCAGAGGACATTCGTGTTGGTATTGCAGGAATTCTTGTGTTTTTAAATAAGGAACAAAAACATATTCAACATCTGTTGCAGCAAGAGAATTACCCATTGTATCCATCTTGGATGTAAATATTTTGCATTCGGAATGCTCGCTTTTGTAACTGCCTCTACGACTGGTACTGGAGTCACAACAATTATGCGTTTCCCCTAAGCTAGAGTTTTTTCTTTTGCTACAGCGGTTTGAACTGCTGTCATAATTTTTTCTGTTGAGGTGAAGCACATTTCTGCTTGTGTATACAAATGTGGCTTGTATGCAATTGGTACTTTTTCACCTTCATTAAAAGTTATGTAGGTGAATCTACATTGAACCGGAATGATTTGGATCACTAAATTGCGTAGGTATTCATCCGCATTACATATTTGACTAATTGTCTGTAAATTTGTATTAACTCTTTGAGTTGAGTAAGTAATTCATTGTCTGACATCTCTTCGATGTAAGGATGAGGTGTGTAGCCGGCTAAATCAGCAATGTTGCTCCTGGTCTACCTAGTGGACAGAGCCTGGTTATGTGATTGTAATGTTTTAGGGCACCTTTGAACCAGAGCAGATGCTCCTGGTATGTGAGTGGAATTTCAACATCCTCGAAAGGAATATATTCCTCTTGTGGTTTATTATCTTTGTAGAAGTGAAATATTTTTGTTACTGGATTTGATTCTGGGAATACTAGTCATGTGTAGAATACCTCTGTCTGAAAAGATTCATGTGCCTCTATCACGAAAACTGCTCTACCACCTCTAGGTGTTAGACCATGTTTTATAAGTTTTAGATTGATGGCTTTCCTTAAATTTGGAGGGATGTATCTAACATCGCATCAGTTTCATTAAAACCAGTAGTATCTACAGCGAGATTTAATGCATCGTCGACTGGAGAAGCCTCAGCTTTAACCCTGTCATTGGACATTGTTTAATGAAAAATTGCAGAGCAAGTTTCAAGGAAACAACGATAAGGTGCACAATATTTTGGAACACTGTATCCTTCAACGTTGAACAAACCAAACAGCTAATACATAGGATTTTCGTTCTACTCAGCTATGCCGGATATTATCCCTACCCACTCCAGACGTCTTATGGAGTATTATGAGTAGTGGTCTCTGAGAAAAGTACGACTGAGTAACTTCAGTATCTAGCATTAAATTAGTGCCTTACCAAACCATTGGGCGCCATATCGTGTAGTTCCTATTTCCATTATATTATATATTATATATATATATATAATATTATATTATATTTCCCTTATATTAGAATAATATGCACTATAGTTTTTGCATAGGACTAAGGTCAGTATGCGCCTATCAGGTACATTAAACGTAATTACTTTATGTGCCAGCTGACTCAGAGGTCACTAGAAGCTTCTCGAATGAACCGGAAGGGATTAGTTTCTGACAACCGCAAAAACATGACAACTTTGTTTCCCTTAAAATCGGAACATGTCTCAGAAGCGTGGAAACAATAGATAACAGTTTCGCTCCGTCAATCGTGCATGCTTAGTTTCTTCAGAGTTACACAGAAATGAATAGACAGGCATTTCACTAAAAGGATTTATTGAACAGTCTTGTTTCTTGTGCAAGAGATATGAGCTGGTACGATCATTAGGCAGAATGCTAGATATAAAATGTACAGCATGAGCAATAAGAAGAAATAATACTGCAATTGCATGGTCTTTTAGCTATGACATGTATTCATCTAAACATACATAAATAACACAGTGTGAAGGGGCAGGGTCAGGGGGAGTGGTATCAAGCGAGACTGAGTCAGGGAATAGTGCACGTAAAGAAGGTTTTATTTTTAAATAAGCCTTTCTCCTTTTACTGGTCACTCGCAGTCTGGCGAACTCGTTGGGCTCCGTTCTGACACCTCGTGGGAAAGCTGTATAATCCAGTCTGATGCCGTCCCAATGGTAGGTGTGTTCCCGTCGACTGGTCTTCCCAGGGGGAGGGGCGCTTCTTCGGGGTCGGTCTCCGCTCTCCAGCCGGATCGTTGCCAAGAAGAAAGGAAAGAGGTATTCAGTGGGACGTCCCTGTCGGGAGGGATTTCGGGGCCGGGTGTGAGGGGAACCAAGTGCTCAGCTATATACAAGACCTGCAGTGCTCGTGAAGGGAAAAGGGGCACAGAGGCTACTCTATATACACTGGCTACTAGGTGTTTGGTTGGTCGTTACGGCCCACCCAGCCCGCTACCTTGCCCCGTACCTTGTGCAGCCACGTTCCTCCCGTGGGACCGTGGCAGGGCGAGTCGCCGAGTCGGTGGCCTCCTGGCTTGATGGTATCAGCTGGGCTCCTCTCGTATTCCTCCTCTTCTGCTCCAAAGCTCGTACGTGTCGCTCTCCGTCTCCACTCCAACACTCCTTCCGCCTCCAGGGAATCGCCGTCCGCCGTCTCGATGGTGCTTCCTGCTTTTAGTCCCGCAGCAACGTAAGGGGGCGGGGCCATGACGCTCAGGGCTCCATGGATAAAAGGGCCCTGTGCTTTTTCCTCCTGTCGGCACCATATCGTTTCTCCTTCCGTGGCACCCCATTCCGCTAGGTCGGACTCGGCAGTCTGTACAAGAGGAATAGAAAGGGGGGTCAACGGAACAGCAGCCCACCAGTCCGGGGCACCCACCATGTCCATCTCAGAGGCACCCGCCTCCCCGTCACACACCTCCCCCCCTGGACTCTCCTGATCGGGGAGAGGCAGGACCCGGGACAGGTAATCCGCGTTCCCATTCGCGGACCCTTTTCTATGTTGCACCGTGAATGAATAGGGCTGTAGAGTGAGGAACCACCGGAGCACCCAGGCATTAAGGGACCGGTTGCGGTACATCCATTGCAGGGGTGCGTGGTCAGTCTGTAGAACAAACGGTCTACCCTCCAAGTAATACTGCAGTTTTTCCACGGCCCATTTAATTGCGAGGCACTCACGTTCCACGGTGGAGTATTTGCGCTCTCGTGGAAATAGTTTACGGCTGGCTTACAATATCGGGTGTTCGACCCCCTCGCTGTTGACCTGCTACAGTACGGCCCCTATGCCGATGTTGGAGGCGTCTGTGGCCAAAACAAACGGTTTGGTGAAATCCGGGGATATCAACACAGGAGCTGTTGTTATTGTGTCTTTCAAGGCCTGGAACGCATCTAGGGCTTCCTGGTGGGGGTTCCGTATTTCCTTGGTCCTCACATCTTTTTTTAGGAGGTCTGTTAAAGGGGCGGCATCTTCGGCGAACCGGGGGATAAATCTTCTATAGTATCCGATAAGGCCGAGGAAGGCCCTGAGCTCCCTTTTGGTAGACGGAAAACACGTCTTCGGAATGGCCTTCACTTTCTCCTCCTGGGGAGCGATGTTGCCATTCCCCAACACGTACCCCAGATACTTGACTTTGGTGAACGCAACCCTTGATTTCTTAGAGTTAACGTGAAGTCCTGCGTCTTGGAGGGCCTTGAGGACGTCCTGTAGATGCTCTAGGTGCTCACTCCAGGTTTTGCTATGGACCACTATATCGTCCAAGTAGGCCGCACAAAAGGAGGGAAAGGGCTTCAGTATGCGATTCATCAGTCTTTGGAATGTGGCAGGGGCCCCGTGAAGACCGAAAGGGAGCACCGTAAACTCAAAGAGTCCTTCATCTGTTATAAAGGCCGTCTTTTTTCTGTCCTCCTCTCGCAGGGGCACCTGCCAATACCCTTTCGTTAAATCGATGGTCGTTATATAGACAGCATCGCCTAGCTTCTCAATCAGCTCATCGACGCGGGGGATGAGATACGCGTCGAATGTCAATATGGAGTTGAGGGCCCTGAAGTCCATGCAGAAACGCTTCGTTCCGTCTGGTTTGGGCACCATCACTATCGGCGAGGCCCAGTTACTGGTAGAGGGTCTTATCACTCCCAAATCCAGCATGTCTTGTACCTCCCGTCTCACAGCCTCACGTCTGGCCGCTGGGATCCGATAGGGCTGTTGTTTCACTATCTGGCCCGGAGCGGTTTCGATACGATGTTCGCCCAGCGTCGTCTTCCCTGGTACATCGGAAAAGACGGGAGAGAAAGGGAGGAGGGCTTTCCTCAGGTCTTGCTTCTTGACATCTGTAAGGTCTGGGTTCACCACTAGCTGTGTTATTGTGGATTCCTCCGTTCTTTTGTTGGAGATGGCCAGATGGGCGTTACGAGGAGGTGTACCAATCCACTTCTTTAACAGATTGATATGGTATGTTTGTGTTTTGGAAGGGGATAACCGTAGTCTATAGGTGGTGTCTCCTATGGTCTCTGTAACTTCATAGGGTCCGTTCCATTCGTTTTTGTTCGTAAGGGAAGGTAATAGCACAAGGGCCCACTCACCCACCTTCAGTCTTCTCAGTTTGGTTCCCCTGTCGTAATACTTTTTTTGGTTTTTCCTCTGCTGCTCGAGGTTGGTATATGCCAGATTCCTAAGTTTTCCCAGTTTAGACCGGAGTTGGGCAGTGTATTCTAGGGGCATGGTTTTTTCCTGTTCTTCTTGATTTTCCCAGGCGGTTTTTGTTATTTCCAGCAGAGTTCTAGGGAGCCTCCCGTACAGCAACTCGAACGCCGAACATCCTAGGCTGCTCTGTTTCTGGGCTCGTAATACGTACAGAGCCAACGGTAGTAGGCGGTCCCATGCAGGGCCTTCGGAGGACAACATTTTCTTTAAGGTGGCCTTCAGCGTCTGGTTGTACCTCTCGACGAGTCAGTCCGTCTGGGGGTGATAGACGGAGGTCTTCAGATGATGGATATCGAGAGTCTTGCAGACCTCGCTCATGAGGCGGGATGTAAACGGTGTACCTTGGTCTGTGACGACCTCTTTTGGGAACCCCACCCTCGAAAACAACTCCACAAACCTCTCGGCTATGTTGGCAGTAGTGGGGGACCGTAAGGGAAATGCCTCTATGAACCTGGTCGCGTAGTCCACAATAACCAAAGCGTACAGGTGTCCTCTAGGGGTCTTTGGTAGGGGCCCGATGAGGTCCATACCAACCCGCTCAAAGGGGACCCCAATGATCGGCATGGGATGTAAGGGAGCAGCCTGGGGTCTATGGGTATTCCTTCTCTGGCAGATCTCACATTTTCGACAATAGTCCTGCACATCTCGGTAGATCCCTGGCCAGTAGAAGTAACGGATAATGCTCTCAGTGGTCTTCTCTTTTCCTGCATGCCCTGCTGTCAGATGTGCGTGTGCAAAAAATAGTACCTGCTCTCTGAAAGATAGCGGCACCAATAGCTGTAGTTCTTCTCCCTCTGCGGCTTCTCTATATAGGAGATCCTTTTTTATCGAAATTTGATTGACAGCACGTGCCAATGTACAAGCCTGGATAGGCAACAGAAGGCATTTGAAAATGCACAAATAAAGTTTTCTGGTCAATATTGCTGTCTCCGGAGTGATTCTACTAAGATATATAGAAACAGTTGAAAATGAACTGTACTGGACGGTTTACTGCGGATCAAATTGGTTTAAAATGGATGACATGGTTTACTCTGATACCTCACTTTCACTAGCAGTGCAGCAGCGTGGTGCACGAATGGAGGCACCTGTATGCTTTATCTACGCTGTTTTGCACGTAAAATATTCTTGGCATTCTCAGCAAAACTTAAAAGCATAAAGGAAGATGTGCAGCCGTTATTATTCTTTTTGCTTTGCAAGTTTAGTAAGTGCCAGGAGTCCCTCTAGATTCTAGTCTGCTCCATACCTTGGAATGAGAGAGGTGGGAATCTCTTTCCAGATCTCAAAATCCAACACCCAGCGAATGGAGTCAGAACACTGGAAGCTAGAATCTCTGCGAGCAGGGAGGACAGCGTCTGGTCAATGCATCAGACGGGGATTCAAATGCCTTCCGGACTTGCCGCGGCGAGCCGTAGCCAAGTAGCGCCGAGCCGTGCAAGTATGCAGCTGTAACTTGCCATGGCAAGTGAAGGCATATTTATACCTGGAGGGTACTTAGGAATGCTCTCATTGATGTAGAGTCGGGCAGAGGAAGACGCCATGAATAAACCCTTGGGGTATAGTGGTTCATGTATAATAAATGAGTTAAGGGAGAAATCAATAATCCAAGCAGGGAATGTCCCAATGGCTTAAGGGTCTGGTTTCTAAGAACTTGTTGTGACGTGGGATGGGCGGATGTAGGTGACCATGCCTGTAATTGGATTGCATGGCCAATGCCTAAATAAAGACTGGGATTCTATGCCTAAATAAGGACAATGCGAATTGTGCCTATGTAAGGACGTGATTCAGTAAACCTATGCATGGGTATCCAAATTGACACACAACACCTCTTTCTGCACCCTTTGTTTCTCTTTCAGCATCTCTGTTGCTTCTTTCTGTACTTCTCTTGTTTCTTTCTGCACTTCTCTTGCCTCTTTATACATCCCTATTTACTCTTTGAGCCCCTCTTTTGCTTCTTTCTGCACTTCTCCGATCTCTTTCTGCACCCCTATTGCCGCTTTCTGCACCTCTGATGGTTCTTTCTGGACTTTTATTGCCTCTTTCTGTACCTCTCTTGCTTCTTTCTGCACCTCTCTTGCCTCTTTCTGTACCTCACTTGCGTCTTTCTGCTCCTCTGTTGCTTTTTTCTGCAGATCTCTTGCCCCTTTCTGCACCCCTCTCTTCTCTTTCTGCACCTCTCTTGCCTCTTTCTGGCCCCTATTCCCTGTTTCTGCACCTTTCCCGCCTGTTTTTGCACCCCTCCTGCCTCTTTCTGTACCTCTCTTGCCTCTTTGTGCACCTCTCCTACCTCTTTCTACACGCCTCTTGCTTCTTTTTGCACCTCTATTGGTTTATTCTGTACTGCTCTTGCTTCTTTCTGCAGCTCACTTGCCTCTTTCTGCACTTGACTTGCTTCTTTCTACTCCATTGTTGCTTCTTTCAGCAATTCTCTTTCCTCTTTCTGCACTTCTCTTGCTTCTTCCTGCACCCACCGTCCCTCTTTCTGTACTTCTCTTGCCTCTTTTTGCAACCCTTCTCCCTATTGTTGTACCTTTCCTGTCTGTTTCTGCACCTCCCTTGCCTCTTTCTGTACCTCTGTTGCTTCTTTCTGCACTTTTCCTGCCTCTTTCTGCACCCTTTGAGCCTTGGTCAGCACCTCTGGTGCTTCTTTATGCACTTCTCTTCCTTTTTTTGTAGCATTCCTGCATCTTTATGTACCTCTCTTTGTGCACCTCTCCTTCCTCTTTCTGCACATCTCTTGCTTCCTTCTGCACCCTTTGTGCCTCTTTCAGCACCTCTGTTGGTCCTTTGTAGACTGCCCTTGCTTCTATCTGCAAATCTCTTGTACATTTCTGTACCCCTCTAGCCTCTTTCTGTACCTCTCTTGCTTCTTTCTGCACCTCACTTGTCTCTTTCTGCACTTCTCTTGTTTCTATCCACAACTCTGTTGCTTCTCTCAGCAATTCTATTGAATCTTTCTGCACTTCTCCTGCTTGTTCGGTACTTCACTTGATTCTTTCTACACCACTCTAGCCTCTTTCTTCACCCCTGTTCTCTCTTTTTGTTCCTTTCCCTGCCTGTTCTGCACCTCTCTTTCCTCTTCCTGTACCTCTGTTGCTTCTTTCTACACTTGTCTTGTTTCTTTCAGCCCTTCTCTTGCCTCTTTCTGCACCTCTCTATCTTCTTTTTATATCCCTCTACCTTTTTCTGCACCCCTTTTGCCTCTTTTTGCACCTCTGTCGGTACTTTCTGCACTGTTCTTGCTTCTTTTTATGCCTCACTTGACTCTTTCTGCACTTCTCTTGCTTCTTTATACACCTCTGTTGCGTCTTTCAGCAATTCCCTTGCCTCTTTCTGCACTTCTCTTGCTTCTTTCTACACCTCTGTTGCTTCTTTCAGCAATTCCCTTGCCTCTTTCTGCACTTCTCTTGCTTGTTTCCGCACCTCTCTTGCATCTTTCTTCACCTCTGTTGCTTCTTTCAGCACCTTTCCTGTCTGTTTCTGCACCTCTCTTGCCTCTTTCTGTACCGCTATTGCTTCTTTCTGCACTTTTGTTGCCTCTTTCTGCACACTTTGAGCCTCTTTTAGCACCCATGTTGCTTCTTTCTGCACTTCTCTTCCTTTTTTGCACCCCTACAGCCTCTTTCTGTACCTCTCTTGTTTCTTTGTAAACCTCTCCTACCTCTTTCTGCGCCCCTCTTGCCTCTTTTTGTACCTCTGTTGGTTCATTCTGCACTTCTCTTGCTTCTTTCTATACCTCTGTTGCTTCTTTCAGCAATTCTGGTGTCTCTTTCTGTACTTCTCTTGCCTTTTTCTGCACCCCTCTTCCCTCTTTATGCACCTCTCTTGCCTCTTTTTGTACCCCTGTCCCATCATGCTGCATCTTTCCTGTTGGTTTCTTCACCTCTCCTGCCTCTTTCTGTACCTCTGTTGCGTCTTTCTGCACTTTTCTTGCCTCTTTCTGCACCCTTTGAGCCTCGGTCAGCACCTCTGTTGCTACTTTATGCACTTCTCTTCCTTTTTTGTAGCCCTCCTGCATCTTTATGTACCTCTCTTGCCTCTTTGTGCACCTCTCCTACCTCTTTCTGCACGTCACTTGCTTCCTTCTGTACCCTTTATGCCTCTTTCAGTGCCTCTGTTGGTCCTTTGTACACTGCCCTTGCTTCTATCTGCAAGGCTCGTGTACATTTCTAGCCTCTAGCCTCATTCTGTATCTCTCTTGCTTCTTTCTGCACCTCACTTGTCTCTTTCTGCACTTCTCTTGCTTCTATCCACAACTCTGTTGCTTCTTTCAGCAATTCTATTGAAACTTTCTGCACTTCTCTTGCTTGTTCTGTACTTCACTTGCTTCTTTCTACACCCCTCTTGCCTCTTTCTGCACTCCTCTTTTCTCTTTCTGTCCCTCTTTTGCCTCTTTCTTCTCCCCTGTTCTCTCTTTTTGTTCCTTTCCTGCCTGTTCTGCACCTCTCTTGCTGCTTTCTGTACCTCTGTTGCTTCTTTCTACACTTCTCTTGCTTTCCTCAGCAATTCTCTTGCTTCTTTCTGCACCTCTCTATCTTCTTTTTGTACCTCTCCTACCTTTTTCTGCACCCCTTTTGCCTCTTTTTGCACCTCTGTCTGTACTTTCTGCACTACTCTTGCTTCTTTTTATACCTCACTTGACTCTTTCTGCACTTATCTTACTTCTTTCTACACCTCTGTTGCTTCTTTCAGCAATTCCCTTGCCTCTTTCTGCACTTCTCTTTTTGAAGTGCAGAAAGAGGCAAGGGAATTGCTGAAAGAAGCAACAGAGGTGTGTTTCCGCACCTCTCTTGCATCTTTCTTCACCACTGTTGCTTCTTTCAGCACCTTTCCTGTCTGTTTCTGCACCTCTCTTGCCTCTTTCTGTACTGCTATTGCTTCTTTCTGCACTTGTGTTGCCTCTTTCTGCACACTTTGAGCCTCTTTTAGCACCCATGTTGCTTCTTTCTGCACTTCTCTTCCTTTTTTTGCACCTCTACAGCCTCTTTCTGTACGTCTCTTGTTTCTTTGTACACCTCTCCTACCTCTTTCTGTACCCCTCTTGCCTCTTTTTGCACCTCTGTTGGTTCATTCTGCACTGCTCTTGCTTCTTTCTGCATTAGAGTTAATACAACAAGGAAAGAAAAAGAATAAGAAGAAACTTAGGAACTAATGTAAAAGAATAGAGCACAGTTAGAGAAGTAAGTAGAAGGCACAAGTAATTAAATAAATAAATAAGACTATAGTTAAGTTGCGGTTAGTTAAGAAATGTATCTTGTTTTGTGGGATAAGTATCGAACTGTGTAATTAGAAGCAAGAAAGAATTTCTAATAAGAAAAGACAGAAGAGGAGCACAAATCTTGGAGCAAGGGTTCTCATAGGAAGAAACCGGTCTGCAGGTTGGACTAGAACAGGCAGAAGAAGCAGAGAGAACCATTCCAGGACAGTCTCTTCTTGTTTGTTATTTTATCCACTCCCCCTTCCCCCTGGAGTGTAGTCTGGAGTGTAAGTATATTTATCTGTATCTCCGCAGTATCTTCTGGAGGGATTTGGGAACTAGCGTCTCTGTTCATGTGCAAGTCCAAGGTAAGGGAAAACCTGAGACTGACAGTAATTAAAAAAAAATACCTAACAATAAAAAGTTTAAAAAAATGTAAATCAGTATAAAAAAAATATATAACAATTACTACATTTAAAAATTGTCATTTACAAACCCTTTGAAATTCACTAAAAAAACATAGGTTTCAGACATGTTATAGTTAGGTATTAGCATTTAAAAAACCCTCGAAATTCACTGAAAAAAACATAGGTTTCAGACATGTTATAGTTAGGAATTAGCATTTAAAAAACCTTAGAAACTCACTGAAAAAAACATAGGTTTTAGGGGTGTTATAGTTAACTGGACATTTGACTCGTACAAAACCATTGAAATTCCTCTGTTATAGTTAGTTCTGCTAACTATAACTCGCGTGCCCGCAATCCACTGCTGATGATGTCACATATTACATCATTCATGACATGGTCAGTGACATCACTGATGACATCTCAAATGACATCACTGAACAATCCACCTCCCACAGTGGCACCATGGAAGGAAGCACGCACACAAAGTGGTTCAGGGTTTGGCATCTATTTATTAACTGCTGTCACCCTCAATCCCAAGCACAAGGAGAGACATGTTGCTGCCACCAAGTTGCCTTTGTCAATGTAGTTTGGCGCTAATTCTACACATATATTTTATAGCCCCACCCACTGGACTCATAGATAGACATAGAAAACATACTATCATGTATGTAATTGTATTACAACAGAATTGCATAATGTGCAAGCTCTCTTCAGCCAAAAGTCAGCAAAAATACAGGTAAGACAAATCATCACAAAATGCTGCGCACACTGCATATATATGGTTTACTCGCTCAAAATACCAATGATGACAAACGCATAGTCAATTATGCGTAAAAAATCATATCAAATATTAAACACAGTGGGATAAAAAGTGGGCATCTAAACTGCGCAGCCAAACACAAAATCCTATGTTGCCTCAATAACATCAAATATATACTTAATCAATTTAAAAGTTGATGCTGCTAAAACATTTCAAATCATGACCCCTAATCACTGCCATTGGCCCAAAAGGCTTCTCCCGAGAAGATAAAAGGTACATACCACCCGACTTCTGACCCCAACTTCAAAATCACAATGATTCTAGTCATACTGTTTGTGTCGCGTTCCCAATGATGCAAGACACAATGTTCGGAACGATGCTTTGTCCTCTTGGGGTCATATATCAAGACTATTAGTGAACGTGTTACCCAAAGTCAAAGTCAATCAGCCTGTGCTCCACCCCCTCGCTCTCTCAGGACTACAGATCCCACAATTCCACTGGATAGGTCACTGCTAAGCAGTCAATAATCCTTAAATGTTATTACTGCAGAGTCAGTGTTGAAGGTATCTCTCACCGGGGCAAAGGCAAATGTCTTTCAGAAAGCATTAGCAACCGGCATTAAAATAAATACAAACTGTCACAACCTTGGGGTTGAGGAGGACTCATCAGCAAAAATGATATCGCCAGAACCACCTCACCGTATCAGCATTGGCATCTGCGGTGCCCAATTACTAGCTGGTGTCAGTCTTCTGGCCAAGGCATTTCTTGCTGGCAAAAATACGGATCCCTTGCTGGCAGTCACAAAGACTGCCCCGCTATGAGACATGCATCCTCTACCGCAGCCATCCTTGTTCCTCTTCTTGACCAACCAAATGGGGGCTCCCCTAGTAGCACTCCAGTACACCTCCCAGAAAACCAGTCTGAAGCGAGAGCCACAAACAACTGGTAATCTGTGTGAGCATGACGACCGCTCACGCTGCATCGAATGAACCAAATAATCCACCACCCACAGTGGCACCATGAAAGGAAGCACGGACAGGAAGTGGTTCAGGATTCGGCATCGATTTATTAGTTGCTGTCACCCTCAATCCCAAGCACAAGGAGAAACACGTTTCGGCCACAAAGTGGCCTTTGTCAATCTAGTTTGGCGCCAATTTGTTTTGTAGCCCCACCCACTGGACTCATTGAAAGGCTGTAAGGTAGCTCTAAGGTATGGCATGTGTGGACTTACAGGTTATTTTCCTTGGATAATTAATCAATTAATCTCTTAATCGCAATAAGCGAACTTGGAATGCCTTCCAAATCACCCAAGACACACCTCACCATCTATTTGCCTGATAAGTGAAGCCACAGAGATGCATCTAGTTATAATGAAGGCGAACATCAAACAAATCAAAATTAAGCACACTATGACAAGCTTCATCATGACAAAGCACGCAATAAAGTATAACATGCCTCATAATAATTGATTAATTATCCAAGGAAAATAACCTCTAATTCTACACATGCCACACCTTAAATCTACCTCACATAAGCGCTCATAAGACTTCACCTAAGCATATGAAGATCTATATATCCAGTGCCCATTGTGCTATTATGCAGGATCCTTCGACCCTGCTAAGGGTTCTAATTGCCATTTTTCTATTTGCTTATCTAAATAACATGTTCAAGTTGAACAATGAACTAACATCATCATGTGACTGTTTAAATCTACTCTATTCAGAATTATTATTGTTTCTTTTTCTTTCACTTTATATTTTAGGTACTTCTGACCTTTATTCAGATGTACAAATTCTGATTTTCAGCACTGGAATTGGGAAATATCAATTTCCACCATTTCTTTTAGGTCCTGAAGAAAGCCCCCTGACCCTTCTGGGCACCTAAAGGGGCTGAAACATGTCGACCACCTATCTGGATGAGTAAGTGCAGTAAACACCTAAAATGTCCAACCGCACACAACGCAGTTTGTAACCCCACCCATTCTCCAAACTGAATAAAGTTAAAGTTTAGGTAGCATGTGGCTTTTTTAAAATACTCACTTCACCTGAGCACTCACTATTACTGATCACTACAGAAATAACCAGTGGTTCCCTCCAGGTGGAGGAAGCATTAAAAGAAACCCAATGATGATGCTGTCACATACCTGATCTCGGCAGAGAATCAAGATATACCGCCCACCTACCTGTTTACGTGAATGAGGGTTTTTAAGTTATGATGGTTAGAACTCTGCGAACCCTGGTTACAAGTACAAGTGATCCATTCCCCAATGATATTGACTTACTACTAGGAAGCTGAATGGATTACAGCTCCTTCTACCTCCCCCTACCTTTGATTTAAATAGCGGTGTCTTAATACACAATTAAATCTGTGGGGGAACCATATAAGCTGAACTTTTGTGGTGTTTAGTTTTATGGGGTGTCTTATTATTGGGGTATGATTTTGCTCCCACATATATAATATATAAGATATCTGATTTTTATTAAATCATATTAAGCATAATATGTCAAGTCTCCTAGGCCATCACACTGGACATCCAAAGTATTATCTTCCGAAATAGCGTCTCCTAAAATGGTCTGTCCCAAAGCGGTGTCTTCCAAAGTAGTGTCCTACTTTACAGAAGGTAATCCAAAGTATTTCTCACATTGTAAATGTTATGCAATGTTAATGACACATTAGAACGGTGATGCACAATCCTATATCCCTCAGTACACCTTGCATGGTTATAATTTGTGCCCATTGAGCAATGGGCACAGGATACAATTCGTAGCGATTCCCTGTGCATAGTTATAAAGCCCATTGGAGTTATTATATTGTCCTTAAGATCAATTTGTTGCATATCTTAAAACATATCACACTGGAAACGCATTTTATATGATCAGTATACAGGCACGCTTTTTCACATGGACTTATCTAGAAACCTTGTAGGATGAAATGCTCAACAAGTTTTCATGGCATGAACATATGGTTAACTTGGACATAGTGCATATTGACAAATTTAAAATAGGGCTGAGGATTTGCATGTTTTTAAAGGAAATTTATAATAAGATAGCATGGAAAAAATAGGATACGCCATTTCTACAATTAGCTGTGCATGGAAACTGCCATGCTATATTTATATGTGCATTGTTAACAAAATAGATATGTTGTACCTCGTTTTTTACATGTTCGAAATACGTGCTACTTAACCTAAACACGTATGCATTCTTCTAAGAAACAATTACTCATCGCTAACAAATGTATAATTGCCCCTTGTAATTCACAAATGCTTCACACAATGCACTTTCTGAACCTTATTATAGAGATATGGAAAATACGAATGTAAATGAATGTACAAATAAAACCCGAACGTCCCGTGCAATAATCATAAGTAAGGCACAGCACAACACACAATTCATGCTTGTGATTCAACCACTATTAATACATTTACTTAATCGTTTATATTTCATCATTCATATTGAACAGCTTTATGATCTGCTGTATTTGAAAGCAAAATTATTAATGCATTTTAGTACTTCTGTATCCTTAAATCGTATTACACATATAAATAGGCAGGTGATAGAAGTAGAGAAAGCTAGCTAGATAGGTAGAACAATAGATAGATAGAAAGATGCTTAACGGCTAGGGCGCTCGACCTCGGACCTGGAGAACTGGGTTCGAGTCTCGGTAACGACGCCAAAACCTCCTGTGATTCTGGGAAAATCACTTAATCTCCCCGTGCCTAAAAATGAATGTGTGTCCTCATGTAACGTAACAGGTGCTATGTAAAGCACTCTGATACCCGATTCAGTTCGGGTCTAGTTCGCGCTATATAAAACTCCGCCAAAAAAAAAAGATAGATAGATAGATAGATAGATAGATAGATAGATAGATAGATAGATAGATAGATAGATAGATAGATAGAGGGCCCCTTCAGTCCTGGGGACTGCCACCTCCCCAGGGCTTATTTCATTAATGAGGGGGGCCTCGCAGCCCCCCAGACCACCACCTCCCCGGTGCTTTGTATTTGTAGTGAGAGGGGCCATCCAACCCCTCTCCTGGAGCCCTCAATGGCCCTGAGGACTGCCATCCCACAGGGCTGACTCCTGCAATGTCCTGGGATGTCGACCCCCGGACAATGCTATTTGCTATGGCAGGGTGGGAGCATGGCTCCTGCCCTGTCATAGCAAACCCTGCTTTGCTTTTTAGAAGCGAGAGCAGGAAACCTCTCACTTCCAAAAAGCAAAGTAGATTGCTTTTGGGCAAGGGGAGCTGCATGTCAGCAGTTCCCCTTGCCCAAAAGCAATTCCGGCTCCCACAGGAGATGGGGAGCGGCTGGGACCATGGGGGCATTGGGGTTCCCCCCACGGTCCCCAACTTGGCGGCTGGCCCTCTCTCTTTATTTGTTTTTAAAACAAACAGAACAAGAAATGGGTGAGCCTCATGGGATGGGGTCCCCCAGCCATAATATAAGTATTAAGAATAGGGGGCATTTTTTTCTCGAGTACTTAGAGTCAAAACTCATCGCGTCCAGTGCGGCCCCCCAGTGTAAACATGTTGGGTTTGCGACTCCAAGCAAAACTAAAAAAAAAGAATATGTATGTTTTGTAACTACATGTAAGTGCGGATGCACAGCTTTAGGTTGTTAAGGAAAACTCTGATTCCTTGATCTATGAAATGCACTCCATCACTTCTGTTGATGTCGTTCATATCAAAATGTAGATTGTCGTTGTAGATGGACCCCATTCTATGATCTCTGAGGTATGCTGAAACAGCTTTATTAACAATCTTTCAAGCTTTCTCAAACTGTGGACAGAATTGATTTGACCAGTTCCATTTCTGTCTTTGGCATATGTTAGAGTATACAAAGACAATTTGAGGCAAAAGCAAAATCTACTGTGCAAAGGTGTCCTTCATTACCCTTTCCAGACCTACCCTAGTCAATGTGCCTAGATCATTGCCACCACAGTGCACAATCTTGAGGTCAGGGGGATGGAGAAGAAAAAAGGTTTTAACCAGAAGCAACAATTGGTGCCACTTTAATCTTCCCTGTGCAATCCATTTAATATACACTTTTTTCAAAGCTAGGTCTTTGTTAATACCTCTGCGTTCAGCATAGCTTTGCACCTGAAAACATAGCTGTGTCCAACAATCCATACTGTAAGCATCTTGAAGGGATGAGTGGAAGTAATGGAGAGATGTCTGTAGCTGGGGTAGTCAGTTGGTAGAATGAGAGGTATCTAAAATAGTGGACAATATGTTGGTTTTGAAAAGTAGAGAATTGATTGGCTGCTTAAGAACATTGTACATTAAAAAATAGGGTGCATGTTACTTTCTTTAAAAAGCATATTTCTGATTGGTTATTAAAACATGTTTAAAAGGTACTGTAGATAGGATAAGGTGATATTTTGCAACTGTCAACCACACCTGCTGTTTGTATTTGTAAGCTTCTGTGCTGAACTTGAAGATAGGGTGAACTTGTGACCTGTTAGTTCACTTCAGTGTTCCATGAACTGTTGCTATTTAAACTGGCATTAGGCAGAAAAGGGGGAAAGGTTAAATGTTATCTGTGGTTTTATAATGTGAATTTGTAATTCATATATAACTGATATATTATTTATGTAAGATTTCCCAAATCAGTACTATCTTTAGAAGTAGTGTGTTCTTAAAGAATAGTGGTATTTTTATTTGTAATATATGTTTAACTCCTGTATGGATTCGCACTTTCATCGTGTTGGTGCACAGTGGATTTGCGACTTAAAAAAGTTCCAGAACCAGTTTGGGCACTTTTAGAAGTCAGTTGTTAAGGGTTAATATGTCTTACCAATAGAAATGTGTTTTACAATTTGAAATTATGCAGGAAGCAGTATGATTTGTTACTTACATTTATTTGTGAGGTGAAAAAGAGGGAACGTTTGCCGTTACTGATTTTACCTTTTTTAGAGCAGGGCATTACATTGATTGTGTGCATAAGAAAATATTTTATGAGTTTCTGATATTTCATATTCTACAAATCAATTTGGAAAGTATGGTATACATTTGTGAGGTGTATTATGTATTACCTTTATTTTTAAAGTTAAAAATGTATTCAAGAACTGTGATGTTTGAAATGCATTATAAATTTGTAGAGATGTGTATTGTAGTTTGTTTTATTGTATTTAAATGCTGTTTGAAAAAGATTTTGTATAGTGATATATGTATATTGGAAGATGGATTAGTGATTATGGTGGTTTGGTTTAGTGTGTGGATATGTACAATTGTAGTATACCACATAATTTTAGGTGTTGCTTTCAAATTGGATGGGCAGTCTGGACTTATGTCTGAAGTATGTCTCTACTTGTTTATGTATTTTTATACGCCTTATAAATTTGAAGTAGTATGATGTATAACAAAGATGTGTTGTTGTTTTTTATGTGGTCGGTTCTCGATTGTGAGTGGAAGTAGATTGATGCAGCACAAAAGTGTGGTCTAAAAGTTGTTGAGATAAGGTATTAGTGATTAGAGCACTTTTTATAAGTATCTAGAGAGGTTTTGTTGAAGTATGCCACATACTTTTTGGTGTATGCTTCAAATTCAAACTTTGTTCTGTCAATTTTTGACGTGTGCATAGTATTGTGGTACAAACATATGCATGCATGTTTTCAGGAATATGCTGAGACTTATACCACAGACATGTGAAGGGTTCCTTTTTTGTATTTGCCTAGTTGTAACATTATAAGTAGTTGTAGAAAGGTAAAGCAGCAGCTCAAAAGTGAGGTTTGAAATATGTTTGTTGAGATATAATTAATTAGAGTAATTTGTATGAGTTTGTGGAAAGGTATATGTCAATTTTACCGCATAGTTTTCACTGTCTATTTGAAATTTGAAGTATAGTTTGTGAAGTTTTAAGCTCAGGTACTACTTATGCACTTATGGAATCACCCAGGCACTACCCTAGTGCTACTCCAATCATCTATGCACTACTCTTGTTCTCATGCAATTAGCCATACACTTCCTTTGAACTTCTTAAATCACCCAGCCTCTACCCCTGTAGTTGTTCGATCACTCAGGTAGTATGTATGCACTTACAAAATTACCCAGGGACTACTTTTGCACTCCTTTAATCACTCAGACACTACAATTGTACTACCGTAGTCACCAAGGCAGTATCAATGCACCTATAAAATCACCTAGACACTTCCTATGTACTGCTGAAATTCCCCAGACATTACCTGTGCAGTCATGCAATCATGAGGCATTATGAGTATTCCTCTAATCTCCCATACATTAGTTCTACAGTCATGCAATCATGAATGCATTAGCTATACACTGGTTTATTCACCTAGGCACTACCCTTGCACTCCTCTAATCACCAAGGTACTGCCCTTGTTCCCATACAATCACCCAGGCACTACCCTTGCATTCCTTCAATCATCAAACCAGTTTCTACTTGTATATGTATTTTCATATGGCTTATGCATTTGAAGGTGCAACATGTATAAGAAATAGGTGTTGTTGCTTTATATGTGGTAGGCTCAAGACTGTTAGCAGTAGTAGAGTGATGATGATGCAGCATCATAAAAGTTTGGTTGAAAAAGAAGTAGAGATATGGTATTAGTCAGTAATGTACTTTTTATAAGTCTCTAGAGAGGTACAGTTGAAATATACCAGATAATGTTTTCTGTGTGCTTCAAAAATAAAGTTTTTGCGGTGATTTTTTTAGGTGAACACAGTGTTGTGTTACAGACATATGCATGCAAGCCTTCAGGATGTTGCACTTTTTCATTCACTAAAGTACTAAAGCAGTAGTACTTTAATCACTCATGCAATACCCATGCACTTCTAAAATCACCCAGGCACATCCTATGTACTTTTGAAATCCCCCAGACATTATCTGTGCAGTCATGCAAACACCAGGCATTATGGATGTATTCCTATAATCCCCTAGACATGACTTGTGCAATCATGTAATAAAAAATGCATTAGGTATACACTGGCTTAATCACCTAGGCAGTACCCTTGCACTCCTCCAATCACCCTGTAATCTTCTATTCACTCCTCCGAATTTGAATTTAATTTGAATTTAAAAACATTTATTGAGCGCGCTTATACCCAGCGGTTTCATGGCGCTTTGAGGACTACGACCAGCGGCAGCAACAGAAAAAACAGGCTAGGCGGCAAAAGCTCTGGAAAAAAGGAAGGTTTTCAGGTTCTTCCGGAACTCCAAATAGGAGGTTGAAGATCTGAGCATCATAGGGAGGGAGTTCCAGAAGACAGGTGCAAGGGCCGCGAATTTCACCCCGCCTGCTTTCTTTTCTTAAAGCGGGGTGTGGTCAGGAGTGCCATGTGGGTAGAGCGGAGTTCTCTGCCCGGCAGGTAAGGTTTGATCGCTGAGCATATGAACTCAGGGGCGGTGCCCATCCTGGCCTGGAAGGTAAGGCAGCCTAATTTAATAAAGCCTGCTCCCTCACAGGCAGCCAGTGCAATGATTTCAGCAATCGGGTGACTCAATGGAATTTGGGCAGCCCATGGATCAGGCGGGCAGCCTGATTTTGCACTAGCTGCAAGCGGTGTATGGCATAGGCCGGTGCGCCGTTACAGATTATGTTCCCATAATCAAGGCGCGAGAGCACCATTGCCATCACAATTATTTTCAGTGCCGGAAGGGAGAAGAAGCGGGATATCTTCCTAATTGTCCGGAGGGAGAAGAAGCAAGAAGAAACCACCGAACTGACCTGGGGGTTTACAGAGAGTTGGGAGTTAAGAAAAATCCCGAGGGTTTTAACTTTAGGGACCGGGAGGGGGGGGGCACCGAGTGAAAGGGGCCAAAACGAGGGGGACCAGGGACTGCAACCACCTCCTGTCAAGACCAGCTCTGTCTTGTCAGGGTTGAGTTTGAGGTGGTTGCAGTTCATCCAATCTTGGATGAATAACATAACAGTTTGGAAATTCTGGACAGAAGAAGGGGAGTGAGAGAGGTTAAAAATAAGCTGGAGGTCATCGGCGTAATTAAACACCGTGACCTTGAGCTGCTGCAACATAAAAATAAGGGGATAGATGTATAAATTAAATAAAAGAGGGGATAAAGAGGAGCCCTGAGGGACGCCGCACTCCACCTTTCGTGAAGAGGCAGCAAAACCGGCGAGATGGACAGCCTGTGCCCTATCACACAGGAAGGATTTGAGCCAGGAGAGGGCAGAGCCCTCTATGCCCGCCGCCCTGACACGAGTGAGAAGGATGGAATGATCCACCGTGTCAAAAGCGGCGGACAGGTCCAAAAGGACAAGGGCTTGCAGGAGGTTGGTGTCAATACCCTCGCGGAGTCCATCCATCACTGAGATCACTACCTTCTCCGTGGAGTGCAGAGGTCGAAAGCCCGCCTGGCAGGAGGAGAGGCAATGATTTGCCTCCACATAAGTGCTCAGGGAACTCGTAACGTGGGTTTCTAGGACCGTTCCCAAGTAGGGCAAAAGGGAAATGGGACGGTAATTAGATGGGGACGAGGGGTCAGCGCCAGCTTTTTTTTAAATCGGGATGATGACTGCTGATTTGTGAGAGGTGGGGACAACACCATTGCTTAGTGAGTCATTAAGGAACGTAAGGGGAGGGGTGGGGCAGGCCGAAAAGATCTCTCTTAAGACATGGGCGGGAACAAAATCCAAGGGGGAACCCGACTTCACCCGCCGAAGCAAAGGGAGGAGTGAGTCCTTGGTTAGCAAGGGGATGCTAGCCAGTTTGGAGGTAGAAGGGGGAGGGGACGGAGTAGCAAATGTTGACTAAGGAGGTGGTATATTCATTTTAATCCGTACGACCTTCTCAATGAAAAATTCGTTTAGCGAGTCGCAAAGATGTTGAGAGGGAGGGATTGTTGCCGTAGCTCTGTTGGATGCTGCCAATTCATGGACGGCAGCAAAGATCTCTTTGGATTGGGACTCAGCCGCTAAAATCCTGCCTGAGTAGTATTCTGTCTTAGCCTCAAGGATGCCTTTTTTATAAGTCTGTAAGACAGAATGGTATGCGGAATTTAGTAAAGGACAGTAGGCTCTCCTCCAAGCTCGCTCAGCTCTCCGTGCAGCTAGTTTTTTTGCCTTAAGGTCAGAGTTAAACCACCTATTGGCTGCATGGGCCCGCTTGACCGTAATCCGCCTCAGGGGAGCGAATTCGTCGCCCGATTGAATCAGCCAATTATTGATGGATTCCAGTTGAACTGGGGCATAAAATTTTACTTATAAAATCACCTAGGCAGTACTTTTACACTTATAAAATTACTCAGTCACTTCGTATGTACTCTTCTAATCCCTCAAATGTTAGTCCTAAACTGATGCAATCAACCAGGCATTGTCTTTATACTGCTTAACCCCCAGGCATTACTGTTGCACTCATGCAATCACTCAAGCATTGCAATAGTACTTCTCCATTCACCAAGGCACTATCCATTTGCTTATAAAATCATCTAGGCACTTCCTATGTACTTCTGAAATCACCCAGATCATATCTGTTTATTCATACAATCACCTAGACATTACTTATGTAGTCTTTCAATCAACAAGGCATTACTTCTGCAATCATGCATTAATGAATGCATTCACAACACAGTGGTTTAATCAACTAGGCAGTAGCCTTGCACTGCTGCTGTAGTGTAGTTCCTATATTCCCAATAGGCTCTGCGCATTGGAATAATATAAACAGCAGTGTAGACGTAGGACTGAGGTCATCTAGGTCTCTACAGACTATATTAGACTTAATTAGTTTTGCCAGCTAGCTCAGAGGTCACTAGAAACTTTCTCGAATGTTCAGGAAAGAGTTAACTCTCCTGATTTAGACAAAAAGGGATTAGCTTCTGACAATCGCATAAACATGACAACTTTGCTCCCTCAGAATGAAGAGTATATCTCTAGAGTTGTGTGAAAACAATAGACAACTATTTCACTCAGTCAATCGTGCATGCTTAATTTCACCAGGAGTGCTGAGAAATAGAGAGACGGGCGTTTTCAATAAAAGTTGTTATTTATTGAGCAGTCTTCTTTCTCATGCAAGAGAAATGAATTGCCACAATTGCAATACTTATCATGAAGTAAAGTGCGTACAGTAAAAGTAGTATTATGAAATAATACTGTAAAAGCATTGATATGGTTTCTAAGCCATATGATACTTTAAAACGGATAAAATATATACATACATAAAAACATTGACTAACGTTCTCAACTGGTGCTTCGAAGATACGCCTAACCCGGTGTACCTGACCTAAGCCTAATACGTGGGAAGGAGTAAGTAAGTTGCAGTTTAAGTTAAGTTGTTTTTTTCCAAGAATCTGAATCAAGAAATCTCTTAAGGGTTTAGTCAGCTCCGTACCTTGATTCTAGAATGTTGGAGGTCTTGTATCTCTCTCTCAGGACTCGATCTCCCAGCAACCCGCAAGGGTGACAGGAAACACTGTAGCAGTAATTTCTCCCCTGGAGAAAAAGACAGCGTCTTTCTCAGTGCGTCAAAAGGGAGGGGCGGCTTCCTTCGGCTCTCGCATCAGCTGGGCTTCGGGTAAGTAGATAGCCGCTCTGCTCCAAACCACCGTGTGTTTTCTTAAGGCAACGTTGGTATATTTATACCTGAAAGGTGGCGGGTTTGACGTAAGGTTGGACATAAGACGTCACTAAGAACTAACAGTTCTTTCTGGACTCCAGGAGTTCTTGTGCAAATCAAAACAAAAGCAGGGGGGAATTCCTGGGCTGCTGGAGGCTTGGTTTGTTTAAAGAACACGTTGTGCTTTCTGGGAGTCTATGGGAGTAGCCTTGCCGTATTTGGACTGCATGGGCTATTACTAAATATGGATATGATTCTTATGCCTTTATAAGGATACTATTTATTATAACCACATAAGGGCATAAATCGGGAATATCGAATTAGGGTCCTAGATAGAATCACAACACCCACTCCACGAATTAATGTCCATCATTACTAAAAACTAAGCAATATTAAACATATAACGATGCATGTGTGTTTAACAACCCACGCCAAAATACAAAATTCGCATTTGAAATGGTATATGGTAAATACACGAAAATGAGTATTGGTACTGTACGTTTTTCAAGCAGTGGTATCATTCAGTTAAATGCATATATCTATTAGCTGAATGAATCGCGAAAATTACACATGAAATGGCTCTGAATATAGAAAAGAAGGTCGAGACCATTTCATCACATATTTATACAATACTGTACATGTGCTAGAGGCTGAGGTAAAATATTGTCTCTAGTATCTATGAAAATAGAAGCTCTGTTCTCTAAGAATAGTTCTACTTTAAACAGATTACTGTGTGCCATAAAAGTTAAATATTTTGAAAGTGGAAAAAATAATTTCGCTCTCAGGGGAAAAAATAGTTCCAAATGTTTTTCAGTAGTTCTGTTTATCAAAACTGAAGGCCGAATTCAGAGTTCAGGGAACTCTGTGTGCTCGTTGTTTTGAAAAGTTATTCTTTTTTTTCAGGGGAGAACATCATATCAGACAGGCTTGCAAAAAATTGGTTTACAACATCAGGTGATAGTTCGACCAAGTTCGAAAATGCTGAAATTGTGCATATGTGAGAATGATTGCTATCATCGATCTCGGGATCAGCAATGCTCACAGAAGGTTGTACCTGTTTGGTGCTGCTTTCCTCTCGTACTCCACCGCCACCTAATCGTAATGGTGAAGTCTCAATGAATGCCGTCATCAGAATAGGTAGCCGCTGGGGACAACACGTTGCATGAGTCATTTCCGGACCTAGCAAAGTATCGATATCCATTGGTACTGCTAATGGTAGTGTAAGACAGATGTCTAACACGCATTCTTCTCCGCATAGCAGACATCGAAGCACAGGTAAGATGCAATCTTGCCAGATTGGTCTGAATGAAAGAAACCAGGTTGCACTAAGATCTCTTAGCCGGGCCAATCCGAGCACTTTAGTGATGCGGTCTCGGTAGCGTATTGCTAGGATCGTTTCTTACATTGTAGCTGGAGTTTTGTCTGTGGCTTGGCTTGCCATATCGGAGCAGAAGGATCAAAAATAAAATTTCTGCTACGAGTCCCAAAAGAAGAGGCAGGCCGCTGAAAAAGGAATGGACAAAATTCGGGAAAATGCCCAGAACTGTTTCAAAAGGTGCTAACAGTCCCGAAAAAATTGTCTTAAATACATGTGCGATGCAACTGGTATCAGACATGTTTAAAATTTGACCTAACATTCCTACAAAATGCACGGGGCAATTTGTTGATAATAGGGAATGTATCTCTGCTGCTGTCCTTGCAACTTGCAGATCATACGTCTCATTGGACGAGGTTAAAAGCACAGTTATCTGTAAAAGAATAGACTTCATTCTGCTTCAAGTATCATTTCGAATAGAAGAGATATTCAAAGAAGGCCATATTGCCGCCTCCATGTCTGGACTGCTGTTTGGATACAATACTTGAATACAGCAACTGACCATGGAACTAACGCTCACGAGATAGGCTTTTCCTGGCTCCATGCCACAACAGCTGTGGTCACTTATTAAAACATAACTGCCGTTTGAAAGTTGTCTGAAAAATGACTCTATTCGTGTTGCAGGAGTGCCGTGCAGGTGACATGAAAGGTTATTTGAAGACCCTTCGCAGGCTCCATGCAAGTTAATACCTTGACACACGAGTGTACCGCTTAGTGTTTTTTTACCATTGTTACCTCTAAGAAATACCTCTTTTTTCCATTCACTATAACATTTGTGTGTATAAGGTAAATTCCATGTTGACTTGATGTATCCTTTACCCAGCCTTTCATACAGGCCTGCTGGTATATATTTTTGGCAATACTTAAACTGGAAAGTTGTTATTGGGATTGTAATCGTTCCATGTATTATCCATTCAATGACAGGTCTCTCTGACATTGTCAATGGTAATCTCTTAAGTTTTTCAATTCTCAGAATGGTATAGTCTGCTCCTTTTTGTGCCAAACTGATTTGTTTATCAGTAAGGTTAAAGATAGAAAATAATGACGTTATGTTGATTGGACGCCATGGCACGTAGCCTGAACGCAAGTTTTGTAACGTCCAGCCTAGCTGTACAGTAGAACGTAATTGGGACTGACCATGTTGTAACATTAGTAAGTCCTGCTCTATTATATCAATAGCAGATGATACAATGCTGTCCAGTGAATATATTCTGGAGGACAGAGTTGTTAACCCATTGTCCACTACAGAAAGTGATTTTTCCAAATTTATACGATCAATTTCTCGTATTTTTTCAGCTGTTTCAATTTGTGTTACTTTCCAAGCTTCGTTGTAAGCAGCGTATATACCGGCGTATATGAAACATTTTTGACGCTGTTTTCGAGTTCCCAGTATGAAATCTCGCAAGTCAGCACCGTCTTTAAGTAAAGTCAAGTGTTGCTTAATTTCAGCCAGTGTGGATTTCTGTAGCCATTCGAGGCAGAGTTTCCCTACACTGTATGTTGTAACAATCCCTGGATGTTGTCTCTGGGAGTATCTAGAGTCTGGCCTGGTTTGTTTAAACCCCTGTGTTTTGTTCAGGAATCTATCTTGACAGTTATTTGTGTCTGTGGGCCAGATCAACCATTTTTTCCAACCAGGATTTGTTCTGTTTTGGTGTAAAATATGGGATACGTCTATCTCCTCATCTGTAGTGCTATTACTGGTAAATGGTCAAAATATCGAATCCAAAATATAGACAAACCAAAATATTGAGTCCAAAATATAGAATGGACAAACTATCGAATGGACAGAATATAGACATCAAAAATATCGTTTTGAAGGTAAGTAATGTAATATTGATTTTAAAAATATAGACAGTCAAAATATCGAAGTACATAATACAGTTTATTAAAAATATCGAATTTTTAATATATTTTAAGTAATTAATTTTATGTTATTTAATTATTGTGTAATTTAATTCTGTAGCGGGTTGTGGGTTTATAGGAGAATAGTGTGGGAAGTAATTTAATTATAATTAATTAAATATGTTAATTAATTAATTGGTATTTATTTAGAATTAATTGTTAATTAATTTTTAATTGGTAATTAATTAATTCCTAATTGATAAATATTTTTTATTAATTGATTAATTGATAATTATGTGAATTAAATTAATTTATTTTCTGTAGCGGGTTGTGGGATTATAGGGGAATAGGGTGGGAAGTAATTTAATTATAATTATTAAATATGTTAATTAATTAATTGGTATTTATTTTGAATACATTGTTAATTAATTTTTAATTGGTAATTAATTAATTCTTAATTGATAATTAATTTGTATTAATTGATTAATTGATGATTATGTGAATTATATTAATTTATTTTCACTAGAGTGGGAATAGTAAAATTTACCCCTATGCTATCCAACGCTTTCCCTACTGTTGCACTCTCTGGAGTAGGAATAGTAATTTTTACCCCTACGCTATCCAATGCTTTCTCTACTGTTGCACGCTCTGAGGTGGGAATAGTAATTTTTACCCCTACGCTATCCAACGCTTTCCCTACTGTTGCACTCTCTGGAGTGAGAATAGTAATTTTTACCCCTACGCTATCCAACGCTTTCCCTACTGTTGCACTCTCTGGAGTGGGAATAGTAATTTTTACCCCTACGCTATCCAACGCTTTCCCTACTGTTGCACTCTCTGGAGTGGGAATAGTAATTTTTACCCCTAAGCTATCCAACGTTTTCCCTACTGTTGCACTCTCTGGAGTAGGAATAGTAATTTTTACCCCTACGCTATCCAACGCTTTCCCTACTGTTGCACTCTCTGAAGTGGGAATAGTAATTTTTACCCCTACACTATCTAACGCTTTCCCTACTGTTGCACTCTCTGGAGTGGGAATAGTAATTTTTACTCCTACGCTATCCAACGCTTTCCCCACTGTTGCACTGTGTGGAGTAGGAATAGTAATTTTAACCCCTATGCTAAGCAATGTTTTCCCTACTGTTGCACTCTCTGGAGTGAGAATAGTATTTTTTACCCCTGCGATATCCAATGCTTTCCCTACTGTTGCACTCTCTGGAGTGGGAATAGTAATTTTTACCCCTACGCTATCCAACGCTTTCCTTACTGTTGCACTCTCTGGAGTGGGAATAGTAATTTTTACCCCTACGCTATCCAACGCTTTCCCTACTGTTGCACTCTCTGGAGTGGGAATAGTAATTTTTACCCCTGCGCTATCCAACGCTTTCCCCACTGTTGCACTCTCTGGAGTGGGAATAGTAATTTTTACCCCTACGCTATCCAACGCTATCCCTACTGTTGCACTCTCTGGAGTGGGAATAGTAATTTTTACTCCTATGCTATCCAACGCTTTCCCTACTGTTGCACTCTCTGGAGTGGGAATAGTAATTTTTACCCCTACGCTATCCAACGGTTCCCTTCTGTTGCACTCTCTGGAGTGGGAATAGTAATTTTTACCCCTACGCTATCCAATGCTTTCCCTACTGTTGCACTCTTTGGAGTGGGAATAGTAATGTTTACCCCTACGCTATCCAACGCTTTCCCTACTGTTGCACTTCCAGGAGTGGGAATAGTAATTTTTACACCTCCGCTATCCTACGGTAATAATATTGTGTATTTTTTATTAATATTATGTTAATATATATATGTTTTAACAGATATGATTGTATTTTTTTTATATAAGGTAAATTAGTTATTTAATAATGTTAAGGTAATTTAAGTATTTTTAAGTATATTTTAGCTATTTATTTTTAATTTTTTTTAAATTTTACATTAATTTTAAGAAATTTGATATTTTTATAATGTATATATATATAAACGATATTGTGGGGTCGATATTTTGGTACTTACCTGTTTGGAGATAGGAATTCGATATTTTGTCTGTCGATATTTTGGAATATATATTTTGGGTAGTCTATATTTTGTCCCTCGATATTTAGTCAGTGATCCGCTAATACAATCAGGTATGGGTTTTGGAATAGACGGTTTGTTTAAGTCCTTTATCTTGGCTAAACCAAGACAGGTTGTTTGTTGAATGGTGTCATTCCGGAATATTTTCTGTTCTGGGATCATGTAGGCTCTGAATAATGCTTCTAGACCTTGTACCTGCTAGTCTTTTGTACCCCGGATGGTTTTTGTTTCAATGATGTTTTTCCAAAATTCAAAACCGAATGTAGTCATTTTATCATAACATTTTTCAGAATAAATCAATTTAGTATTTGTCAACATTGTTTTCATTCCTGTCTTTTTTAACATTTTGAAATAAAACGTTTCTGCATCACCGTTGTTAGTCCCTGAGAAGTATGTGAATTTCTCATAAAATGTTTTTGAGCTGCCTTTTGGCGGTGTTGGACAAAGTTCCCATTGATTATAAGTTAAAACATTTCTAGGTTGAGCAGATTTATGCAAATAGTGATGACCATAATGATTATAACAGTACATTTCATCATAATTCGATGAACCCTGCAAGTAATCATGTTCTGTGAATTTAGCTGACATTACTAAATCTGACATCATATTATTAATATTTTCAAAGTCCCAATCATCAGAGAAAGTACTTGGTGTCACAAAGTCACTTAAGGAAACCTTAAATTGATGTGGATATTTCAAGAGCTCAATCGGGCCATTGATTTCATACTCCGTTTTGTCCCATGCTACCCCATTGGATATTGGATTGGCTGTGATGTTCACTGATGATAGTTCTCTTTTCTCGATGTGAGAGGATCTGTGAGGCTTTAGGACCAAGTTAAAGTTCTGACTTGCTGTGTCCATTGTACTATATTTTCCTTCAATAAATCTACCCAAACATAAAACCCTGATGAGCCAAAGCACGAGGAAAAGTACACCTAACACAATCCAAAATTCAATCCATGGTGAAATCAGATACGTTTCTTTTAGTTGATGAAAGAGTTCAGTTACTTTGTCTTTGAAGGTTTTTGCTGCTAGCGTTTCTTCATGCTCGCTTGGATCATCAGTAAAGTCATCGAAATTGATGAAGTAACCAGATGCAGTTCTGTCAATTGTTGGAATTGCTTCCGGATTTTCATTAGTCTTTGCATTTTTCTTTGTTTCATTAGCGTAGTCTGAGGCTACATCGTTGTAGACAGGTGTTTCTTGACGAACTGTTGCCATTTGGGTTTCAAGAGGCACAAGTTCCATGGCTTTGTTGCATAGTCCTTTTTTATTCACTGCAGGTTTATCAAATGTGATTAGTTGTTCAGTTTGAACCTCTTGGATTGTAGCAAGATTTGGTTTTCTGCTATTTCTTAGGAGTCCACTGGGCCTACTACTTATTATTGGCCACATGATTGTGGTTTTACCAGGTCGATGGATATAACTCTGTTCTCCTTTTTACCAGCAAGGGGCGGTAGTACTACTGATCTTGTTCCGCTGACAGCTAAGACAGGTACTGCTTTTCTGTAAGAAGGCCCAAATTCCTTCTTCACCGCGATCTTCTCTCTGACTAGATCCCCAATCTTTGGAATCCAGATAGGTCTTGCTGGAACAGGTGGTTTCTCTTCTGTGGCTGTTGGCTTTAACTTTGTATTACTCAGACTTCTTCTTGTTTCATTTAAGTCCTGTAAAACAGCCAAACGATCTTTGATATCAAAGGCTTTTTCTTCTACCACTGAAGTCTGACAATCTAAGTCCTGGATGTGCATTCTAGTACTGAACAATAGTTCATATGGAGTGATACCTTTTAGAGAATTTCTTGGCAGATTGTTAAGACTACGTTGGACACTTGTTAAATGTTTGACCCACCCATCACCCAAACCTAATACCCTCGCCGTTATAGATTGCTTTATGTCACGGTTTTTTCTTACCACTACCGCATTTCCCTCAGGATGGAAGGGAGAAGAGTACCGCAATGCTATGCCCATGCTGGTCATGGCATCTTTGTAAGCTCGAGAGCTAAACGCAGTACCCTGGTCAGAATGTAGCATGCCAATTGCGTATGTGCCGATAAAGACTCGCAAATCTTTTATAACAGTTCTGGCATCAGCCGAGCGCTGGGGCCACATTTTAAGTGAATCTAGTCTTCATATTTATGGGAACGCATTTCTCCGGCTGGATTTCTGCGTATAGATAGCCTGATGCTTTCTAACAAAGGTGTCTTGGCAGTAGTCTGGTCCGGTTCACAACTGCGATCTCTGTTGCAGTCTGGACAATCCTTTGCAAATTTGTAGTTTTGCAGGCTCATCCCCGGCCACCAGTATTCTGATTGTAATTCTTTTAGAGATTTCACGATCTCTTGGTGCCTTAGACCCAATCCCATGTGTGCGTCTTCAATCAAGAAGACTCTCCGGTTCGTGTTTGGAATGACTCTATCCCCCACTCCAGGGATTTGAGCAAAAGGAACGGAGTTTGCATCAATTATGTATGTATTATTGAGTGGATAGCCGAGAGGTAATGCTGTATAGTCACCTTTTAATGAGGCTTTTACTGCCAGCATGGTTTCCCCGTCTATGTGTTTTTTAGAACGCTTTTTTGTGGCTACGGAAGCTGGTTGAACCGCTACCGCTGTGGCTCTGTGAGCAACGTGAACGCCAACACGTTGATGACTCAGTGTATGTATCACGGGAGTCTTTTGTAGCTCTTTCTGTAAAAGAACTACTTGTTCCCAGAGCTTCTTATGCTTTATTGGTGCACCTGTGTCATCTTTGTAACCGTTTTGAATCCAGGTCTGCATGTCAATATTGTAAGACTTGACGCAGTAATGCGAATCGCACACTATTAGTGTGGGGAATTCGCGATCGGCATTTTCAAGCGCAATCTTTAAAGATCTTATTTCAGCTCTCTGAGCTGTACAGTTTCTGAGTGATTCAGTTTTGGTGATTAACGGTCTGAATTTACCTAAGCGCCAGCGACCTTTAACAATCGCGCACGCTGCGTTGTAGGATTTTTCCTCTACATCGTAGTGTTGTGCAAATCTGTCCCTGTAGATTACACATGTGTACTGTTCGAGAGGCAGAATTTCGATTGGCAGAGGATATTCTTCTTCATATTCTAGATTTTCTAGTTTTTTCATTTTCGGGTCAAAATAGTGCTTCACGTCTTCTGCAGCAAGAGAATTTTCCCATTGTATCCATTTTGGATCTAATGCCACTGCATTTAGATTGCGTGGGCTTGTTAATGCCTCAAGGGCTGATTCTGCTGTTAAAACAGATATCCTCCTGCCTTGGGCTTGAGTTCTTTCTTTTGCTACAGCAGTCTGAACCGCTATTAGAAATTTTTTAGTAGAACTGAATTTTATTTCAGCTTGTGTGTACAAGTGTGATTTGTAAGCTATTGGTACCGTTTCTCCCCCATTAGAGGTCAGGTACATGAATCCGCATCTTCCTGGGATGACTCGGATTACAAGGTTGCGTATGTTTTCGCGTGTTTGCAGTTTTGTTTTAGTTAACATGTCTGTTTGTAATGATCTTAAAATCTCTGTGTGTTTCTGAGTCCAATTAATTGGTTTGAAATCAGGTTTTATTAATTCATAGAGAGGTTTAACCCTCTCTGCATAATTTAGAATGTATGTTCTTCCGAAATTCAGGAATCCTAGTATTGATTGTAAGTTCTTCAGCGTTTTTGGAGCTTTCGAGCACCGCACATTTCTCTAAGAAATTGTCTGCTAGGCTTGTGACTTCACTTGATAATTCATATCCTAAAAACAGGACAGTTAGATGGGCAATTCGTGACTTTTTAAAGTTGAATTTGTACCCTTCGGCTGCGAACCCAAGTATTATGGTGTTTACTCTTTTCAAGTGTGTCTCCAGGTCGTCGTCTGTAAGATAGATGTCATCGACATATGATAATACCTCATCATCATACATTTGTAGGAACTCTGTTACTCTTGCTGAGAATAATCCTGGGCTATTCTTAAACCCCTATGGGAGTCGACAGAATTGTTTTTGCGACCCCATTATTGAGAAAGCGGTCAAATACCTGCTTTCAGGTGCAATGTTTTGACAAAAGAATCCATTTGAGATATCTAATGTTGTTTTATATTTTTTGAGCACAATGTTGTTCGTTAGTGCTGAACTGTGTGAGTTTTGTACTGCAAATGTTTTGCAGCAGGTATTTAGGTGTCTGTAGTCCAAAACTAGATGATATGAATCGTCTGGCTTGGAGACAGGAAACAAATGATTGTTCATTTGTGAGGTGCATGTTTCAATCACCCCCTGGTATTCAAGTTGATCTAAGATCTCCCTGACTTGTTTTTTAGCTTCTTGCTTAACAGGATACTGCCTTTGTGCAGTCGGTTGATTTTTTAACTGTATTTTGTGAGGAGGAGAATCCTCATCCCATCCTACATGATTTTTATATAATGCAGGAGCTTGGGTCACTGCCCATTTTCTAGCAAATGTGTATTTTTTATGAATTGGAATGTAATTTGAGAAGGCAGGCATAATCATTTCTTCGCCATGAGGGCACTCCCTGACAAACTCTGGTGGCCAGTCTTTCTCAGCTAACAGGATGTCATAGCCTTTCGAAAGGTTATCCCAAAAGAGACCCCTTACTTTCCTAGTCTTGTCCCCCTCTATACATAATGATATTTCATAATTTATGGGGTTTGCTAACTCTGGTGTCTGCAGTTTCCACTTGAATGTATTCATTCGTGTCCACTGTCTCCAGAAGATTCATCAAGATCTTGCGAGCTATTGTTACTTCTGCTGCGCTGTCTAGCATTGTCTGGGCCCACTCTCCGTTTTTCAGTTGTGTCCTCAGAATCCTAGGCATGTTTTATTTTAAGCCTAGCTACCTTCTTTTTTGGAAATTGTAATTTTTTACTTTGATGAGCAGGTTCCTTGTCTTTGGACTTGACGTGCTCTTCTTTGTGTTCTGACCGTCCTCTTCTTTACGATTTCTGTGAGGAAGTCTGAAAAGATCGAGAGGGACGTGTATCAATATCTTGATATCTGTCAGGTTTCCTTCATTTATCCCTATCTCTAAGGTTGTATCTTTTCTCAGAGGGCTCCCTCTGGGAGACTTACCACCTCATTCTGGAGATCTATCTCTCCGTTGAGGAGACCTTCCTCTGGACTGGAATCGTTTTTCCCTGGGAGTGGATGGTTTATTTCCCTCCCAACTCTTTTTTGGAGTGTTGAGATTATTCTTAATAAATGTTTTTTCAGAATTTTCAAGTAGTTGGGGTTTTACTGGTTTCCCACCCAAACTATCTCTACCTAGTTCTTCTTAGGATTTTTCTATGATTCTGGCAAGTTCAAAAGGTTGTTCTGCTATGTCTGTTTCTTTCAATTTCTGGTGGATCGCCACAGATGCTGCTTCTCCTTTTATGTTGGCTAATAATATAGCGAGACCTGCTTGAAGTCTTTCAGTAATTTCATACCCAGAGTTAAAGCAGGTTCTGGACCGTATTCATTTTGAATCTGTCTTAGTACGTCTGGTATATCCGCCATAGACGGAACACCATGTGTTTTTATGTATATCGAAGCAAAGACTGTGCCCCAAGTGTCACAGTCCTCCACATGTGGTGCGATCCCCATTGGAAGACAGATAGTCAGAATTCTGTGTTTCTCATGAGGTGTAGTATCCGGAAATACCGCCTCTATTTGAGTGATTTTCTGGGCTAACCATAATGGAATCTGTTCCCGTTTTGCGGGAACCTTTGCCAATGGCTGATTGTATATTCTGTGGTGTGATTTTATTTGTGTTCCCATGGTGAGAGGTGGTCTGTGGAATTTTTATTGCTGGTTGGACTGTTGAAGTCCGCATGATATATTGGACCAATTGTCTATGTATTTTAATGAGTTGTTTTAGTTGAGCTAAAAGTTCTCGGTCTGAAATTTTTTCAATGTCTGGATGTGGTGTGTAGCTGGCTAGAACCGGCCATGTGGCTCCTGGTCTACCTAGTGTACCTAGCATGGTGATGTGAATTTGATGTTTTAGGGCGCCATTAAACCAGAGCAGGTGCTCTTGGTATGTTAGTGGGATTTCAATGTCCTCGAAAGGAGCATATTCATCCGGAGGTTCCTCTATTTTGTAATAGTGGAAATCTTGTGTCACAGCGTGTGCTGCTGGAAAATGTATCCATGAATAGAATACCTCTGTCTGCCGATATTCATGGGCCTCTACCACGAATATGACAGTACCACCTCTCGGTGATAGTCCATTTTCTATAAGTTTTAGAGTTATAGTTCTTCTTACGTTTACCGGAATGAGTATAACATTCGGGTCATCATTTTGGAGACTTGTGTCATCCGCTAGGAGTTGAGCTGCTATTGTAGCTCTCTCTCTTTCGTCTTCACTTTCTCCAATTTTACTGACAGAAAGTTTTGTTGCAGATCAAGTTTCAAGGGAAACAAAGATTAGGTGCACAATATTTTGGAACACTGTATCCTTCAACGTTGATTAAACCAAAAACTAATACATAGGAATCTCTTCCTACTAAGTTCCGGCGGATATTAACCTTTTACCCACTCCAGACGTCTTTTGGAGTATTTACGGGGAAAAGGGTCTGTGTGAAAAAGCACGACTGATTATCGCCTTGCCCCACGCGCCATGTAGTGTAGTTCCTATATTCCCAATAGGCTCTGCGCATTGGAATAATATAAACAGCAGTGTAGATGTAGGAATGAGGTCATCTAGGTCTCTACTGACTATATTAGACTTAATTAGTTTTGCCAGCTAGCTCAGAGGTCACTAGAAACTTTCTCGAATGTTCAGGAAAGAGTCAACTCTCCTGATTTAGACAAGAAGGGATTAGCTTCTGACAACCGCATAAACATAACAACTTTGCTCCCTCAGAATAAAGAGTATATCTTTAGAGTCGTGTGAAAACAATAGACAAATATTTCACTCAGTCAATCGTGCATTCTTAATTTCACCAGGAGTGCAGAGAAATAGAGAGACGGGCGTTTTCAATAAAAGTTGTTATTTATTGAGCAGTCTTCTTTCTCATGCAAGAGAAATGAATTGCTACAATTGCAATACTTATCATGAAGTAAAGTGCGTACAGTGAAACTAGTATTATGAAATAATACTGTAAAAGCATTGATATGGTTTCTTAGCCATATGATACTTTAAAACGGATAAAATATATACATACATAAAAACATTGACTAACATACTCAACTGGTGCTTCTAAGATACGCCTACCCCGGTGTACCGGACCTAAGCCTAATACGTGGGAAGAAGTAAGTAAGTTGCAGTTTAAGTTAAGTTGGTTTTTGCCAAGAATCTGAATCAAGAAATCTCTTAAGGGTTTAGGCAGCTCCGTACCTTGATTCTAGAATGTAGGAGGTCTTGTATCTCTCTCTCAGGACTCGATCTCCCAGCAACCCGCAAGGGTGACTGGAAACACTGGAGCTGGAATTTCTCGGCTGGAGAAAAAGACAGCGTCTTTCTCAGTGCGTCAAAAGGGAGGGGCGGCTTCCTTCGGCTCTCGCATCAGCTGGGCTTCGGGTAAGTAGATAGCCGCTCTGCTCCAAACCACCGTGTGTTTGCTTAAGGCAACGTTGGTATATTTATACCTGAAAGGTGCCGGGTTTGACGTAAGGTTGGACATAAGACGTCACTAAGAACTAACAGTTCTTTCTGGACTCCAGGAGTTCTTGTGCAAATCAAAACAAAAGCAGGGGGAATTCCCGGGCTGCTGGAGGCTTGGTTTGTTTAAAGAACACGTTGTGCTTTCTAGGAGTCTACGGGAGTAGCCTTGCCGTATTTGGACTGCATGGGCTATTACTAAATATGGATATGATTCTTATGCCTTTATAAGGATACTATTTATTATAACCACATAAGAGCATAAATCGGGAATATCGAATTAGGGTCCTAGATAGAATCACAACACTGCAACCATCCTGTGAGTATCTATGTACTCCGCCAAATACTTAGCCAGTGTCCATGCACTTATTCGATCACCATAGGCACTACCCTAGTAGTTTACAATCATCTAGGCAGTACCCTTTTTCTTATGGAATGACACAGGCACTACCCTTGAAGCTGTTCAGTCACCCAGCCACTACTTCTAAAAGTCCTTTGATCACCGATATACTACATGTGCACTTAAATAATTACTCAGACACTATTTTTGCGCTCCTTGAAACCCTTAGACACTACAGTAGTACTAATCGAATCACGAAGGCAGGATCCATGCACTTCTAAAATCACCTAAGCAGTTCCTTTGTACTCTTGAAATCTCCCAGACATTATCTGTGTACTTATGGAATCACCAGCATTACAAATGTATTCTTATGATCCGCCAGACATTACTTCTGCAATCATGCAATCAAGAATGTATTATCTATACAGTGGTTTAATCACCTAGGGTAGTCCTTCGTTCTCCTTCAATCATTGTGTGGGGGTCTATGCAGTTCTGTAATCAGTTAACCAGTGCCCATGCACTTATCTAATCACTTAGGTGGTACTTTCACACTTCTCCAATCACTGACGCACTATGACAGTACTGATGCACTTATAAAATGACCCACTCACTTCCTATGTGTTCTTCTAAACATTCACATTTTAGTCCTTAATTGATCAACCAGGTATTATCTTTATACTGCTTAACCCCCCAGGCATTAGTGTTGCACTCATGCAATCACTCAAGCACTACAATTAGTACTACTCAAATCACCAAGGCACTATCCATTCGCTTATAAAATCACCTTGCACTGCTGGAACCATCTGTGAGTATCAATGTACTCCTCCAATTATTTAGCCAGTGTCTTTGCACTTATGCAATCACCTAGGCACTAGCCAAGTAGTTCTACACTCATCTAGGCTGTACCTTTTTTCGTATGGAATCACCCAGGCACTACCCTTTAAGTTGTTCAATCACCCAGCCCTTACTCCTTAAAGTCCTTTGATCCCCATATACTACATATGCATTTACATATTCACTCAGCCACTATTTTTGCACTTATAAAATCGCCTAGCAGTTCCTATGTACTCTTCAAAGCCCGCAAACATTATCTGTGTACTTTTTGAATCATCAGGCATTACATAAGTATTCTTATAATCCCCCAGATATTACTTCTGCAACTATGCAATCATGAATGTATTATGTATACAGTGGTTTAATCACCTAGGGAATACCTTTGTTCTCCTTCAATCACCGTGTGGTGATCTATGCAGTTCTGTAAACAATTAACCAGTGCCTATTCACTGATCTAAGAAGCAACGGAGTCTGGTCCTGGGTCTAAAGGGCAGCTGGACCTAATATAACTAGTAAACAAAGAGATGGCTGGCCCTTACAATGATTTTTCTCTCTAATTGGTGAGAATACAAACAATGAAAATTCTTCTGTTTGTTAGGGTTACTTTATTTAAACCCATTTTAAATTTTGAATCATTTTTATATATTTTTTCATGAGCGAGAAAAACACTTTACACACAAACATTTACAATATTTACAACTATCATACAACTGACATCTATACAAATATACAAATAAATCCACATTTATATACAAACTTCTTTTACATGAAAACAATAGCAATTGTGTATCCACAAATAATTAATCTTTGTGAAAAAACTCAAACCACAGTAGTGCCCAAAAAAGGTCAAAAACAAGCAAGGCAACAAAAAAATTGGATTATACTCTTTCCAATTAGTTTAAAGTGATTCTTAATCAACTCAAGGACTGATGAATTATGGTGCCTATTTGCCGTCTGCCGACGCGTTTCGAATCTGGAAAAAATTCACAGATTCTCCTCAGGGCTCTGTCAATGTAGTGATCTATGAAAAATAAAGGAAGTTCGTTTTAATGGCTAAAAATTATAATATAAGATCCCCTATATATACTAGAAGTCACTATTTAAATTACCTTCACAAGTGTATGGCGCGGTCCCGCCGTACGAGGAGTTCAGATGGAGGTGGGGGCCATGGGCTTTTGATTTTAGCAGAAAGTTCTGTGGTTGGAAAAAAGCGTGATGGTTACTGGACCATCCACTACAGTACAGTTAAAGTGTCTCTATAACTAAGGCTCACATGTCATACCTTTGAACGTTGTGGCAACAACGCTACCGGTGTTTGCACCCTGAAATTGTCCTGCTCGTGGAGCGATGCCGATAAATCTGTAACGCACAAATATGGATTGTGCTTACTAGTATTACGTTAAAGTTTTTAACATTTAGGTTTTAACTTCTTACGTAATGCGGGACATACCTGTGGGGGAAGCGAAGTTTTGTTCACTGGTCACATTAACATTAGTTTGAATCCCAACACTGCCGTGTTCTTTGCTGAAAGCGGGGAGCAAGCTGTGGGCTCTTCAGCGGTGTGTGGCGGTGCGTGTTTAAGTCGCGCTGGATTCAAAAGATGAGATTACGAGGAATTATTAAATCACGAGGAAATATTAAATTAGGGCGACAAGCGCGGCATTATGTTTACCATTAGCTCGAGTCTTCGTTTCTCACCTCACTCTCAGATGGGTGGACCAGGAAATGCGAACTCATTGGTTTAGAAGCTGCTATGTGAGCTCCTACTTCACAGTGAACGTACCGCTCGGCATTGTGGTTGTTGTAGTTATTTTATTGTAAGGCGCTTTTGGGTTTTAAAGGCGAGAAATCTCAGATAAAGAATTCAACCCCGTTTGGGTGCTATTGAATTTTAATATCAAGTAGGCCTCTTTCCTTAGTAATATTTGTTCAGTATTTACACCAGATTTGGATTGATTAAACAAAACGGTCCATTGGAACTCATTATCTCCATGTTTTTTGTCAATAAAATGTTGGACCAAGGGCGCAGTAAGGACTTTGTTTTTAATGCGTGACCTATGTTGTGTCATGCGTATGTTCACTTGTTGATTTGTCTTGCCTATATAAATCTTTTGACAAGGACAAATTATGGCGTAAACCACATTCTTTGTTCTACAATTGGTAAAGCCTATATGGGTCGACGTCATGTTGGTATGTTGAAGGAATTTAACCCTCAATGGTTGTGTCACATGCAATACAGTTCCCACACCTATGATGTCCCTCTATCGGTTTAAGGTGCCATTGGGACAATAAATCATTTTTGGGTTTAGTGGTTCGGATATCTGCACAAACTAATTGCTGACCAATGTTTTGACTCTTCTTTAATGCAAATATCGGCCGGGGAAATGGTATTTCCAATTCCTCTAGCAACTCCAGTGTTTCAGCACCATTTGTTTTATTTTGTGGGTCTCTGCACAAAATGTCGTGACGCAGACCAGGCTCTGAAGTTCACGTTTCATTTTTGTTTCAAAGAGACACTCTCTAGGTGTATATCGAGCTCTCTTAAAAGAATGTTTCAATAATTTTTTGGGGTAACCAGTTGAACCAATTCATCACAAACGTTTTGCCCATGCTGTTCAAACTGTCCAATCTCTGAACAGTTCCTCCGAATCCGGAGAAGTTGACCATATGGCAGGTTCGCCCTCAGGTTTTTAGGGTGCGAACTATCGTAATGAAGGATGGTATTTTTGTCCGTCGCCTTCTTGAATAACGACAAGTTTAGGCTTCCACCTGCATTCCTTATTTCCACATCAAGGAAAGTCATTTTTTCATTACTTGAGTCCAGTGAAAAATGTATATCCTGGTGTCTTGTGTTTAGCCACTGGTGAAAGTCACTCAACTCGGAGTGGCTCCCCTGCCACAGGAGCCACACGTCGTCGATGTAACGATACCAGTGGACTATATGTTGTTTGAAAGGGTTGTTTTCCTCAACAAATTTTTTCTCATATTCGGCCATATATAATACGGCCATCTCAGGAGCATAAGGGCATCCCATCGCGGTGCCCTTAATTTGCATAAAGTAGTCCTCATTGAAACGGAAATAATTCTTTTTCAGCGTGATTTCAGCCAGTCTCAGTATAAAAGATGTAGGCACTCTATGGGGTCTTTCCCTAGAGTCAAGATAGAGTTCAATCACTTCTAACGCTTCGTCCTGTGGGATCTGCGTATATAATGACGTCACATCCATATTGACCATTAATTGTGATGTTTCGTCAAATGGAACCCCCTCAACTGTCATTAAAAAATCAGTGGTGTCCCGTAAGTAAGCTTTTACTTTTGACACAAAGGGTTTTAAGAAAAAATCCACGTATTTGGACAGTGGCTCGAGACACGAATCACACCCCGAGACGATTGGTCGCCCCGGGGGTTTAGACAAATTTTTATGGATCTTTGGCAAAAAATATGCCACCGGAGTTCTGGGGAATTTTTTAATCAAAAAGTCACTTTCTTTGGGACCCAAAAAGCCACTGTCTGTGCCAGTCTGCACAATCCCTAAAATTAGAGACTGTATTTGTTGTAAAGGGTCTGTTGTCAATTTTCGATACCACTCCTGATTATTGACCTGGGAGGACCCTTCTGCTAGATATTTATCTCTTGGCCAGATAACAACGGCACCGCCCTTGTCGGCCTGCTTAATCACCAATGAGGGATCTTCCTTCAGATTTATTAGTGCTGTCTGTTGTCCCTTGGTGATGTTTGGTTTAACAAATTTCTGCTGACGTTCTAGTTTATTAATTGATGACAACAGGATTTGTTCAAATGCATATATTTGTTTGGGAATATTTTGAGTTGGTACAAAAGTAGACTTATTTCTAAGACCCGTGGTCTCCATGTTACTGATCAATGGTTGGTTGGCAAAGAAGGCTTTCAATCTGATCTTGCGACAGAATTCTATTGCTTCCAGCTTGATCTTGGTGAAATCTGTCTTTCTCGAGGGAACAAATTTGAGTCACAAATTAAGGACTGACTCTTCGTCCTTTGTCAATGTCCGGCGGATAGGTTGACTATGGTGGAGGGGCTTTTTACGATTTGTAAAAATTTCTCCTGGTTCGCATTTCCCATGGTGCTTTGAATTTTACTTTTGACTGTTGGCCTTTCTCTAAAAAAGAAGTTTGTTTTTTGTTAATACCTCCTCTTGAATCAGAACCTGATTACTCAGAAGACGAGGTCTCAGAGAAAGTTTTAAACCTGTTTCTCGATCTACCATGGAAATTTGAGCGTGCTCCTCGAGATTCCGGTTGGGAGTAAAAATCGTCTTTAAGGAAGGGGTAAGCCCTTTCTAATGTAAAGGATTTAGAGTCCCTTTCATACTGGGCTATCTTGTTATTAATAGTATTGTCTTTAAAAGACTGTATCTCTTTGTCTATTTTCTCTAACAAAGCCTTAGAATCGAGAACCACCTGGCTGTCCCTGATAGCCGTAGTAAGTTCCTCAATTTCTTGTAACTCCTTAGCACATATTCTCTGAGCTGTTTCTATCGTATGGACCATTAAGTCCCTGCTGCACTTTGTATTTATGCAGCTAAAGCCCTTTTTATAGTCCGCATCATCAGTAAAGATCACAGGGACATTCTTCACCTGAAGACCCCATGGCATGGTCCCACCCCTTAGGTGCTTCAGGAGAAAATGGCCGTGTAATTCTGTGCGAATCTGTTTCTTGCGAAGTCTAGTTAGTTTATCAGTTTCGTTTTGCTGTTGAGCCGAGGAGCTCAAGGTGACCTCAGCAAAGGGGGATGTGGCCAACAAGTTTTGAATATGGCTCTCAGAAAAAGAAAGAGTGTCCTTTTCGCCCATTACTTTGGAGGGACAAAGAAGTCTCTCCACACCGTGAGTAGAAAACTACTTACAACATGGAAGATTCTGGTGCCCTTGAAACTCTCGCGAGTATGCACTCGCTCTAAAGTTTAAGAAGCAACGGAGTCTGGTCCTGGGTCTAAAGGGCAGCTGGACCTAATATAACTAGTAAACAAAGAGATGGCTGGCCCTTACAATGATTTTTCTCTCTAATTGGTGAGAATACAAACAATGAAAATTCTTCTGTTTGTTAGGGTTACTTTATTTAAACCCATTTTAAATTTTGAATCATTTTTATATATTTTTTCATGAGCGAGAAAAACACTTTACACACAAACATTTACAATATTTACAACTATCATACAACTGACATCTATACAAATATACAAATAAATTCACATTTATATACAAACTTCTTTTACATGAAAACAATAGCTATTGTGTATCCACAAATAATTAATCTTTGTGAAAAAACTCAAACCACTGTAGTGCCCAAAAAAGGTCAAAAACAAGCAAGGCAACAAAAAAATTGGATTATACTCTTTCCAATTAGTTTAAAGTGATTCTTAATCAACTCAAGGACTGATGAATTATGGTGCCTATTTGCCGTCTGCCGACGTGTTTCGAATCTGGAAAAAATTCACAGATTCTCCTCAGGGCTCTGTCAATGTAGTGATCTATGAAAAATAAAGGAAGTTCGTTTTAATGGCTAAAAATTATAATATAAGATCCCCTATATATACTAGAAGTCACTATTTAAATTACCTTCACAAGTGTATGGCGCGGTCCCGCCGTACGAGGAGTTCAGATGGAGGTGGGGGCCATGGGCTTTTGATTTTAGCAGAAAGTTCTGTGGTTGGAAAAAAGCGTGATGGTTACTGGACCATCCACTACAGTACAGTTAAAGTGTCTCTATAACTAAGGCTCACATGTCATACCTTTGAACGTTGTGGCAACAACGCTACCGGTGTTTGCACCCTGAAATTGTCCTGCTCGTGGAGCGATGCCGATAAATCTGTAACGCACAAATATGGATTGTGCTTACTAGTATTACGTTAAAGTTTTTAACATTTAGGTTTTAACTCCTTACGTAATGCGGGATATACCTGTGTCAAAAGTAAAAGCTTACTTACGGGACACCACTGATTTTTTAATGAAAGTTGAGGGGGTTCCATTTGACGAAACATCACAATTAATGGTCACTATGGATGTGACGTCATTATATACACAGATCCCACAGGACGAAGCGTTAGAAGTGATTGAACTCTATCTTGACTCTAGGGAAAGACCCCATAGATGCCTACATCTTTTATACTGAGACTGGCTGAAATCACGCTGAAAAAGAATTATTTCCGTTTCAATGAGGACTACTTTATGCAAATTAAGGGCACCGCGATGGGATGCCCTTATGCTCCTGAGATGGCCGTATTATATATGGCCGAATATGAGAAAAAATTTGTTGAGGAAAACAACCCTTTCAAACAACATATAGTCCACTGGTATCGTTACATCGACGACGTGTGGCTCCTGTGGCAGGGGAGCCACTCCGAGTTGAGTGACTTTCACCAGTGGCTAAACACAAGACACCAGGATATACATTTTTCACTAGACTCAAGTAATGAAAAAATGACTTTCCTTGATGTGGAAATAAGGAATGCAGGTGGAAGCATAAACTCGTCGTTATTCAAGAAGGCGACGGACAAAAATACCATCCTTCATTACGATAGTTCGCACCCTAGAAACCTGAGGGCGAACCTGCCATATGGGCAACTTCTCCGGATTCGGAGGAACTGTTCAGAGATTGGACAGTTTGAACAGCATGGGCAAAACTTTTGTGATGAATTGGTTCAACGGGGTTACCCAAAAAATGTATTGAAACATTCTTTTAAGAGAGCTCGATATACACCTAGAGAGTGTCTCTTTGAAACAAAAATGAAACGTGAACTTCAGAGCCTGGTCTGCATCACGACATTTTGTGCAGAGACCCACAAAATAAAACAAATGGTGCTGAAACACTGGCATTTGCTAGAGGAATTGGAAATACCATTTCCCCGGCCGATATTTGCATTAAAGAAGAGTCAAAACATTGGTCAGCAATTAGTTCGTGCAGATATCCGAACCACTAAACCCAAAAATGATTTATTGTTCCAATGGCACCTTAAACCGATAGAGGGACATCATAGGTGTGGGAACTGTATTGCATGTGACACAACCATTGAGGGTAAAACCCTTCAACATACCAACATGACGTGGACCCATTTAGGCTTTACCAATTGTAGAACAAAGAATGTGGTTTACGCCATAATTTGTCCTTGTCAAAAGATTTATATAGGCAAGACAAATCAACAAGTGAACATACGCATGACACAACATAGGTCACGCATTAAAACCAAAGTCCTTACTGCGCCCTTGGTCCAACATTTTATTGACAAAAAACATGGAGAGAATGAGTTCCAATGGACCGTTTTGTTTAATCAATCCAAATCTGGTGTAAATACTGAACAAATATTACTAAGGAAAGAGGCCTACTTGATATTAAAATTCAATAGCACCCAAACGGGGTTGAATTCTTTATCTGAGATTTCTCGCCTTTAAAACCCAAAAGCGCCTTACAATAAAATAACTACAACAACCACAATGCCGAGCGGTACGTTCACTGTGAAGTAGGAGCTCACATGGCAGCTTCTAAACCAATGAGTTCGCATTTCCTGGTCCACCCATCTGAGAGTGAGGTGAGAAACGAAGACTCGAGCTAATGGTAAACATAATGCCGCGCTTGTCGCCCTAATTTAATATTTCCTCGTGATTTAATAATTCCTCGTAATCTCATCTTTTGAATCCAGCGCGACTTAAACACGCACCGCCACACGCCGCTGAAGAGCCCACAGCTTGCTCCCCGCTTTCAGCAAAGAACACGGCAGTGTTGGGATTCAAACTAATGTTAATGTGACCAGTGAACAAAACTTCGCTTCCCCCACAGGTATGTCCCTCATTACGTAGGAAGTTAAAACCTAAATGTTAAAAACTTTAACGTAATACTAGTAAGCACAATCCATATTTGTGCGTTACAGATTTATCGGCATCGCTCCACGAGCAGGACAATTTCAGGGTGCAAACACCGGTAGCGTTGTTGCCACAACGTTCAAAGGTATGACATGTGAGCCTTAGTTATAGAGACACTTTAACTGTACTGTAGTGGATGGTCCAGTAACCATCACGCTTTTTTCCAACCACAGAACTTTCTGCTAAAATCAAAAGCCCATGGCCCCCACCTCCATCTGAACTCCTCGTACGGCGGGACCGCGCCATACACTTGTGAAGGTAATTTAAATAGTGACTTCTAGTATATATAGGGGATCTTATATTATAATTTTTAGCCATTAAAACGAACTTCCTTTATTTTTCATAGATCACTACATTGACAGAGCCCTGAGGAGAATCTGTGAATTTTTTCCAGATTCGAAACGCGTCGGCAGACGGCAAATAGGTACCATAATTCATCAGTCCTTGAGTTGATTAAGAATCACTTTAAACTAATTGGAAAGAGTATAATCCAATTTTTTTGTTGCCTTGCTTGTTTTTGACCTTTTTTGGGCACTACAGTGGTTTGAGTTTTTTCACAAAGATTAATTATTTGTGGATACACAATTGCTATTGTTTTCATGTAAAAGAAGTTTGTATATAAATGTGGATTTATTTGTATATTTGTATAGATGTCAGTTGTATGATAGTTGTAAATATTGTAAATGTTTGTGTGTAAAGTGTTTTTCTCGCTCATGAAAAAATATATAAAAATGATTCAAAATTTAAAATGGGTTTAAATAAAGTAACCCTAACAAACAGAAGAATTTTCATTGTTTGTATTCTCACCAATTAGAGAGAAAAATCATTGTAAGGGCCAGCCATCTCTTTGTTTACTATTCACTGATCTAATCACCTAGGTAGTACTTTAAACTTCTCCAATCACTGACACACTATGACACATAAAATTACAAGACACTCTCCATTTACTTATACAATCACCTAAGTACTTCCTATCTACTTCTGAAATCACCCAGACCATATCTGTTTATTCAAGCAATCACCTAGTTATTATCTTTGTAGTCTTCTAACCCCATGGCAGTACTTCTGCAATCTTGCAATCATGAATGCATTAGCTACACAATAGTTTAATCACCTAGGCAGTAGCCTTGCACTGTTCCAAACATTCTGTGAGTATCTATGTACCTCTGCAGTCATGAAATCAATGCATTAGCTATACACTTATGTAATCACTGAGGCAGTACCCTTGCACTCCAACGATGACTCACACATTACATCTGCACTCTTACAATCACCCAAGTATTATCCATGCAGTACTTGAATCATCCAGGCACTTATGCAATCACCCAGGCATTACCCTTGTATTCCTTCAATAATCCATCTACTAGTCCTGAAGTCCTTTGATCAGCAAGCCACTACCTATGCACTTATGAAATCTCCGAGGCATTACTTTTGTACTCGGTGAATCCCTTAGACACTACAATAGCACTACTCCAATTGGGCTTGTGACCCAGCTCACATGACCGGGGAACATGGCGGCCAGCTAACGCTGGTTGGGAGGATCACCGTGCACAGGAGCGGGTCGAGCAGAGGATCGCCGTTTTCATGTAAGGTGAGCTGGCGAAGCGGTGCATCGCTTGTTAAAAGGACATTGACGCCGCGCAAAAGATTAAATTACAGCTAAACGATCTTTGAGTGGCTGCCAGGTCACTACTCATATGGACTTCGGTGTTTCCTATACTATGGTCGCGAGACGTGACTCTGCCCCCCAAGGGAGCTGTTTCTTTGAGGAGTTCCCGGCTAATACCAGCAAGGCTGCATTGCAGGGATAGAGGTGCTCAAACGAGACCTAGCGGGCTACACATATGGCAGGTACAGGGTGCAAAAAAGATTGACATAGTCCTGGTAAGGAGGGGTGTTCCAGGAGCCCTGGGAGTTAGACGCAGCACCACCGTAGTTTTTGAGTAGAGCCCCAGTCTGAGAGTGGGGTGGGGGTGGGGGTGGATGGAGAAAAATCTTACATCTTACGAGCTATCCCTAGTGATCCTGTGGAAGGAGGCAGGTTTGCACAATCTCCACTAGCAAGGAGGAGTAGATACCTCCTACGCCCCCTGACCGAAAAGAAGAGTGCAGTTGGGAAGGGGAAGCCAGCGAGCATTTCTCAGCCTGTAACTCCTGTGAAGAAGTCCCCCAAAGGATGTAAAGTCAAAAAGTCTAGAGTAAGAGAAATAAGGTCCCTTTCTAAGCCTCCCCCATCCCTCAGGTCCTACGTCAAAATTATGGAACAAGTGGCAGGTGCAGCAGGGGCTGAGGGGGATATCGGGAGCACAGGGGATGTGACTGAAGATATAGAGGTGCAGAAGAGGCAGACTGAATCTTTGAGTCTTGAAAATCGTTTTCCCCCCTCATAGAGGATGCGACAGAGTCTAGAAGACACTTTATTTAGCCCCCCTGTTTCCTCGAGCATTTCTATGCTCCCCCCTACTTATGGCACAATCTATGCAAGAAGGAGAGGTATCTGTTAATAAAATCGGCAATGCAGGACCCCGGGGGAATGATGAGATCCCTAGGGTAGATCACAGTCTACAGGAGGGGGCCTCCTTAGGGGCCCAGGTGCCAGATCTACTATTTAACTCGAGGCAAGATATACTGGTTAAGTTTGAGACTTCTGAACACAACCAGAAGGATATTCAAGGAAAATGTGCTACTCTTGAACAAAAGGTCGATGGAATTGCCCTGCGTACGGTAGCCCTGGAAGAGGAGGTGAGCATGTTGGGTGAGGCTACAGCAGTAAATTTGAAGGAGATAGCGGGACTTAAAAAAAGAAAATAAGACTCTACAAGAAGACCTGGAAAGGCCTGAGTTACATGCCGGGCAAAATAATGTCCGCATTTTGGGGGTTTCGGAAAATGCAGAAGGTTCCGATATTAAAGGATTTGTGTGCAAGTTACTGGGTGATTTGTTCCACGATAAAATGTATATAGACTGGGAAAGAGAACAACAAAGGGTACATAGGGACCCCTATAGGCTCCACCCAGGGAGGAAGGCACCAAGGACGATCTTTATAAACTTTCTTACCTTTTCTATCAAGAGTTAGTGTTGGGGCGAGCACTGAAGGTGCGGAAATTGACATTTGGAGACGTCATGTGTCATATTCGCTCTGACATGGGCAAGAGGACTGCCCAGAGGCAGAAGGCCCTAGGTGCTAAAATGAGTGCATTACGCTCTAGGGGGGCCCAAGTGCATATACAGTTTCCTGCCATGTTAAAAATAATGTGGCGAAAGAAAATGTACAATATCAGAGACCCTGAAGAGGTTTACGTCCTGTTAAAATCGATGGAAATCCCAGACTAGAGATTAGAACGCCGACATATACATATATATATATATATATATATTGAAGATGTATAAAGAGTGGAATGAGTGCAGCTAGGTAGGTATTTAGAGATAGGTATCAGTTTTCAACACAAACACACGTAACACACGTGCACGTAATGTATAGTAACAAGTTTTGTTTTGGTATTGAGGTTGTTTTAGAGATTCGCTTAGTCATCTGCACAGGGATACCTCGAAGGCAGTAGCCAAAAAGATAGGGAGGGGGTTCACCAAGGGGGGTGGGAGAGTGAGACACGGGTGGTTGGGAGCATGTGGGAGAAAAGAAATAAAAAATATTTTCCTTACTCTGTCTTATAGTTGGTGGATCCTGATAGGAGGTGGTGCTTCGTTTGTTTTTTTTTGCTTACAGAGGATGGCGCTAAATAAGATTAATTTTGTAGGGGCTGGTAGGAATCGAGTTTCTACGATTGATAGATGATTAAGAATATGGTTCACTTAATATCCTGGAATGTTATTTGGCTTAAGATCCACGCGGAAGCTAGTCCGAATAATGGAAGGTCTTAAGAAAACTGAGGCTAAGGTTACTTTACTTCAAGAATTCCATTTAATAAAGAATGAATGTAAAAGTGTACTTAAAAAATGGGCATGGGTTCAGGATATCTCTTGCTCAGATAAAAATGGTAACATGAGGGGGGTAGCAATTCTTATAAGAAGTAATTCCGGTATTATACTGGAAAGTTATCAGACAGATTCTTCTGGGAGGTGGGTGTTAGTTAAGATAAAAGCTCAAGGAATGTCTGCAATGGTTGCTTCTTATTACGGCCCACATGAGCATAACCCAGGTCCACTAATTAATTTGGAATCAGGCTTATTGACTTCTAATGCCCCCATTATACTTGGAAGGGACTTTAATATAGTCTTAAGCAAGGAGTTGGATAGAACCTGCAAAGTTAAATATGTTACCTCATAAAAAACAATGGCGGTATTTAAAACTTTAATCAATGAATTAAACTTAGTTGATATCTGGAGACTTAAGATGGGAGACAGGAGGGAGTTTGCTTTTTTTTTAGCCAAAAATATGGTCATCACTCACGTATTGATTACTTCTTATTAGATTGCGAGTTATTATCGGGGATTGACTCGATCAAGCATATACCTGCTATACTATCAGACCACTCGGCCGTTTTCTTTTCATTAAAGCTTCAAGATAAGAGGGGTATGACAAGATGGACCTTAGATAAGACAATCTTGTTAGATGAAGGAGTTCTATCTAAGTTGAAAGATCAGGTAGCAGCCTTTTTCGATGCTACTAATGGGTCAACTGCAGCTCAAATCATATAGGACACCTTTAAGGCCTTTCTAAGATCTATAGGCACCGCAACTATGCTGGGTAAACAACGTAGTATGAGGCACCAAGAGGAAATATTCCTACAAACTATAAAAAGTAAATAGCAGGAGTTACAAAGGGCCTCATTAGAGAGTCCTAGCAAGGTGCCCTCGCTCACTAAGAAACTAGAAAAGTTGCAAGCAGAATATCAAGGAGCCCTCGATAAGATGCTGTCGGATAGATGGAAGGTCAGTAAATTGCAGCACTTTGCATACGGCGAGAAGAGTGGTTCCCTCTTGGTCTGGAAAGCCAAAGTAGACAAAGCTTGCAATCAAATCAGTAGTCTTGGAGAGTCTACGGCAGGAGATATAGTTGATAATAGCACAAAAAGTGGTTTGGAAGTTCGTAGACATATGAGTCAACTGTATAAAGTGGATATTTCCCCTGGGAGAGATAAGATTGAGGTTTTTCTTTAAAGGAAAATGAACTCCCAAATTTGACCGAAGCCCAGAAGGGGACCCTAGCAGTCAAGATAACAGAGGAGGAGATTCAACAGCAGTTTAGGAAGATGGCTAGAGGCAAAGCGGCTGGGCCAGACGGCCTCCCAACTGAGATTTACCCTAATCTCCTTGACATCATAGTACCAGTGCTCAAAGAGCTTTTCAATGCAATGCTGATAGCTAGGGAAGACCTCCTCTAAGTTGGACCGAGGAAATGGTAACGCTAATTCTGAAACCTAACAAAGACCCTCTTGCAGTAGACTCATACAGACCAATATCACTGTTGAACACAGGCTACAAGGTTTTCGCAGGGATCTTGGCTGCCAGGGTAGCTAAGATTATAAAAAGTATTATACATAGTGATCAGAGAGGATTCATACCTGGGAGACAGCTCAATGAGCTAACCTTCTCATTGCTTGGAGTAATAGACTTGGCAGAAACGCATAATCTACCTGTAACCTTTGTGGCAGTGGACCTGCCAAGGCTTTTGATCAGGTTCACTGGCCATATCTTTGGGAGACTCTAAAGATATTCAGATTCTCAAATAACCTAATAAAAGCTGTTAAACATCTGTACCATCTACCCAGAGCGAGGGTGCTTGTAAATGGTGAGTTTACTGACTGGTTCAATATAATGCTTGGAACTAGGCAGGGGTGTCCCCACGTTTATTTAATTTGTATATTGAACATTTAGCAGCATGGATTAGAGGGGAAACTACCCTTGTTCCTTTCACTTATGGAACTCTTGAGATACAAATAGCATTATATGCTGATGATCTTTTACTTTACACGTTAAACCCCAATAGGGCTATTCCTACCATGATGGCAAAAGCAAAAGCGTCGGAAAGATATCCAGATATAAGGTGAATAGAAATAAGACAGAAATCATGGAATGGAACCAACCAAAGCAAACCCTGCAGGCAAAATTGCGTATGCGCTTCCTTGGTTCTATAATTACACAGAAACTAGCAGTAGGAACCACCGTGAATTGGAAAAAGATCAGTCAGGAGGTAGGGAGATTGTTGGCTAGATGGGCAAACCTCACTCTAAATTTGTACGGAAGGTTAAACCTTATTAAAATCATTATTCCACCAAAAATCACTTTTCTTTTTAATTCCTTATCATCATTGTTTTATAAAAGGGAGATTGCTAAATTACAAGGAAAGATAGGTAGTTTTATCTGGGCTTTGAAGGGATCGCACATATCTTGATCTATGGGCATGCTTTACTCTAAGAACTGTAATATGCTTTTAATTAAAGTGGATAGTTCAGCAATAAGAATTCTTTTTGCGGCAATGCTTAGTGGGTTGAGAGAGGGGCAAGACAATTTTATTTCAATTTGGGGACCCGAAGTTTTAAAAAAAGTAAGACTCAATATATTATCTGAGGCTCTGAAAGTATGGGTGTTTTTCCTGAAAAAGTTAGGTATATCTTACTACTCATCTTGGGCCCTGATATGGGAATCTCCAGGGACCCTGGAGTGTTTGAAATATGCACTTAGCCTCCCACTCTGAAACGCAGGAATCTCTCTCTGGGGAGATCTCCAGTTGGGAACTGACTTATTCGGGTTGGAGATGTTGAGTCTACTTTTAGAGGGCCAACTAACTAGATTCAAGTATTACCAGCTTTCTGCGTGGTAGGCAACTCAAGATTGGAACGAGGTGAATGATGATTCTTGGTTAGACCTAGCAATATAAACCGGTACTGTCAAGAAGGAGGTTGCTTTGTGGTACCACACCCTGGTAAATGCAGAAGACGACTTGGATAAAGACATTCAAAAACCTTGGGACAATGAAGAGATGAATTTAAACATGAGTGATATCTGGTTGTTTTTTTTTGTGATGCTAAGGGAGACAGTTAAACCGGCTTACCTGAAACGTAATCATCTCTTTACTGTCTATAGGGTATATTGGTCCCCAGCGAGATTAGAAACATTTTCAGGAACTCACTATGCATGCCCACGATGTGGAGATCCCTCAGCGGATGACTTTCATATATGCTTAACATGCCCTGAGATCACTAAGTTTTGGCTTGAGGTCTGTGAATTTTTAACGGAAGTAACAGGCATTATGGTGAGGGTAGGCTCCCTCCTTCTATTTTTTGGTATATGCCTAGATAATACTACATACGTTAGTAGGCCGGATGCAAGATTTATTTTTTATGTAATTCTCCTAGGAAGACGGGAAATCTGTAAATCATGGAAATTAAGTGTTCCACTCCCCTTTCAGGAGTGCAAAACGAGCGTTGTAAATATAAGTTTACAGGACCTAGCATGTGACCCTAGCAGTCAAGGAAAATTATGGATTAAGTTGGTGGACTGGATTCAAAACCTGGGGTCCAATGATTAAGCCAATGAACAGCTGTCGGTCCTATTTCCCTTCGGTGTTACAGGCACACCAGTGAAGGGTGGACGAGGAAACAGCTTTTTACTCTTGAGTGGAATGACTCTAACCCAGTCTGGTATACCAAAAATGGGAAGAGAGTATAGCCAACAAGTAAATTGGCAGAATGAGGACAAAAAAAAATAGTACTACTCCAATCACCTAGTATCCGTGCACTTATAAAATCACATATGCACTTTCTATGTACTCCTGAAATCCTCCACACATTACCTGTGTATTCATGCTATCACCAGGCTTAACATCTGTATTATTCTAATTCCCCAGACAATACTTTTGCAATCATGCAATCATGAATGAATTACCTATACAGTGGGTTAGGTACGCCTCCAATTACCGTGTGGGGATCTATGCACTTTTTTTTATCACTTAACAAATCACCTAGGCAGTAGCATTACAGTTCTCCAATCACTGAGGAAGTATGATAGTCACCCAGGCAGCACTTATGCAGTTATAGAAAAGTACCCAGTCACTTTCTATGTACTCTTCGATTCCCTCAGATATTACTCCTCAAGTCAGGAATCAAGCAGACATTAGCTAACTACTCATTAGCGTTACAGACATTACTCCTGCAGTCATGCAATCACCAATGCATTAGGTATATAGTAATTAAATCACTCAGGCACTACCCTTGGAATTCTCCAATGACCAACATGTTACCCTTGCACTCATACAATTAACCAAATATTACCCATTAAGTGGTTCAATCATCCAAGCACTACTTGTGCAGTCAAGCAATCACCCAGGCACTATCCTTGCATTCCTTCAATTATCCAGCAACTAACCCTGAATTCTTTTGATCACCCAGCTACTACCTATGTACTTATGAAATTTCCTAGGCACTAGTTTTGCACTCCTTGAATCAGTTAGACAGTACAATAGTACTACTCCAAGCAGTAAGGCAGTATCCATTCACTTATAAAGTCATCTAAGAACTTCCTATGTATTCCTGAAATCCTTTAGATATTTCCTGTGTAGTTATGCAATCAGCAGAAATTTCTTTTGTATTCCTCAAATCCTAAAAATATTACTTCTGTACTCATGTAATCATTATACAGTGGTTTAATTACGTAGGCAGTACCCTTGCACTCCTGCAATCATCCTGCGAGGTACTATGCGCTCTTCCAATCACTGAACTAGAACCCATGCACTTATAAAATAGCCTAGGCAATACCTTTACACTTGTCCAGTCAACTCATGCAACTACCCAGACATTGCTTATGTACTCTTTAATCCCTCAAACATTATCTCTACAGTCACAAAATCGCCAATGCATTAGCTATACACTTATTCAATCACTGAGGCAGTACCCTCACACTCCTCCAATGATTCACACATTACTTCTGCACTCATGCAATCACCCAAGTATTACCCACGCAGTCTTCCAATCATTCAAACACTACTCGTGCAGTCATGCAATCACTCTGGCACAACCCTTGCACTCCTTCAATTATTCAGCTACTACCCCTGAAGTCCTTCGATCACCCTGACACTAACTATGCACTTATGAAAACACAGAGGCACTACTTTTGCATTCCTTGAATCACTTAGACACTACAATAGTAATACTCCAATCACGAAGACAGCATCCATGCACTTATAAAATCACCTCTGCAGTACATTTACACTTCTCCAATCAATGATGCACTATGACAGTACTTTTCAATTGAACCAGGCAGTAGTGATGCACTTATAAAATTACCCAGTCATTTCCTCTTTACTCTTCTTATCCCTCACATTTAAGTCCTTAACTGATGCAATCAACCATGCATTTTCTTTATTCTGCTTAATCCTCCAGGCATTACTGTTGCACTCATGCAATCACTCAAGCACTACAATAGTACTACTCCAATCACCATGTCACTATCCATTCTCTTATAAAATCACCCGGGCACTTCCCTTGTCACCCAGACCATATCTGTTTATTCATGCAATCACCTAGGTATTATCTTTGTAGTCTACTAACCCCAAGGCATTACTTCTGCAATCATACAATCATGAATGCATTAGCTACACACTATTTTAATCACCTAGGCAGTAGCCTTGCACTGCTCCAGACATCCTGTGAGTATCTATGCACTCTTACAATCATTTAGCCAGTGACTATGCAGTTATAAAATCCCCCATGCAGTACCTTTACAATTCTGCAATCACTGAGGCACAGTCACAGTACTTCTCTGATCCCCCAAGCAGTACTGATGCACTTATAAAATTACTGAGGCACTGTTTTTTTTTTAAAATGTAGCATATGAAACAGTAAATAGTACTTCTAACATAAAGTACACCAATAAATTACAAGCTACATGCTTTACATAATGAATATAATAGACATAGAAAACTCTTAAAAATTGCACATCTCATCGAGCTAGAAAGTTTCCATTATTTCCATTCTTTCCATATTCTATTTACGTTGATCAGAGCTGACTCTTCGTGCATACATGGTTTCCGAGTTAAAAATGTTATTCATTTTAGGTATCCATTGGGAAAGAGTTGTGATTATGCTATCAAAGCGACAAATAAATTAAATTGACTGTGAGATAATGTTAGGAGGCTCTGAGCTTCAACTAGACCTAAGATAGTTATGGAAGTCTTAAAGGGAAGATCTATTGCCAATAATCTTCTTATTTCTGAAAAAAACATTTTCCAAGAAGCTGGCAATTTTAGAACAAGTGAATCCCACATGTAGCCAATCTCCTAGAACCTGGCAGCCTCTTAAGCAGCAAGGATTAACTGCAGGGTAGATGTTATTCATTTTGGCCGGAGTAATATAAATCTGCCAATTCCTAAAAAAAGCCACACTCCTTAAGTTAGCTTCTCTCACTGCTTTACAGCTCATTTTATTAAAAGAATGCCATTGCTGAAAATTGAGACGATGATCAATTGATTGAGAAATATTTTCAAATGGGCTATCACTATTTGATCGTTCTGCGTAGATTTGAGCACCTTGTACCGATTCCCAATACCCTGAATTTTCAGTATAAAATGAGCTTTAGGTAATAGCAACCCTTTTGATGTAACCAAATTGCTCAAACCCACAAAAAACGTATTTATCTGAAAGTGACTAACAAAAAGAGACGTCTTGATGTTGTTATTGAGGGATCTAATTTCCTTCCAAGTTCTAAACCTATCATTTAAAAAACAAATCCTGAAGCTTGGAGAAACTAAATTTAGCCCAGAGATCACAAGTCCGAGTGGACACATGTAGAGCGAACGGGAGGCATTCCACTAATCGCAACTGTGAATGTAACCAAGGAATAATAAATGTTTCCCAAATCCTCTGGAATTGAACAACCACTAATTTAGGAAATTTATATCGTGATCTCTTTGGAAGCTTCGGAGACATTTCAACCAAGTTGTTATAATTGAGCCAATTGATTAATGAAGCTTCGTTGTATAAACTATGCTGGGAAATGCAAGACCCCGTCTATGACTTCTAATTGCAAAGTTTCTAACTTTAATCTGGGTTTTAGACACTGCCAAATAAATTATCTCAATTCTGAATTAATTTGCTGAAAAAATGACTGAGGTACTCTAACCATCAAATTAGAAAACAATAATAAGAACAGGGGGGGTATATTCATTTTAATAAGAACTAGTCTGCCCATAATAGTCAGAGGGAGATCCTTCCATTGAGAAAGTAGGTTAAGTATGTAATTAAATGTAGGAATATAATAAAGCGAAAACAGATTTTCCAAGTGTGATGAAACAAATACTCCCAGATACCTTATAGAGTGGGGCTGAGATTTTGTGCCTGCATTGAAAGAGGTAAGATAGCCGGTGAACAGTTGAAAAGAATTGCCTCTAGTTTTGCTTGATTGAGTTTATAGCCCCCGATAACTGTGAATTCACTTGTTTTGGCCAAGGCAAGTACAAAGCCATATCATCGGCGAACAGCTTCAACTTGGCAGCCTCTGGTATAGGGGGTAGAATAGAATGATCTTGCCTTATTGCACAGGCTATCGGCTCCAAAAACAAGAAAAACAATATTGGATAGAGGGGGCAGCCTTGCCGCGTCCCCCGGCAGATGGTAATCATGCCCACTCTTTTGCCATTTATCACTATGGATGCCTGAGCACCCAAATATAGGTTACTTATCACTCGATAAAGCTCAGATGGAAGCGCCAGTTTATTTAAGATTGCAAGAAGAACGTTCCACTGAACTCTGTCAAACGCTTTCTCTGCGCCCAGCATTATAATGCCTGCCTTCGTCTTATTGGTATTGAATAATCAATAGCTTGGCACAAATATTGAGAGTTAGTTGCTAAAAGTCACCTGGGATAAACCCATTCTGGTCATGATGTACGAGAAAGTCAGAGACTGGAGATAGACGGTTCACCAGAATCTTTGAAAAAATCTTCTAGTCATTTTTTAGCAGGCTCATTGGATGATAAGAATCAACCTCCTCCTCTACTTTGCCTTTTTTAACGAAGCTAACTACCACGGCTTGCATATATGAAGCTGGCATAATTTCAAAATTCCATTGAATAGAAGCTCCGAAACAGGGCTGAGCTGAGGTAAAAGAAGATTATAAAATTCTAAAGGGATCCCATTGTAGTTTATATTTAGACTGATGCAGCTTGATTTTATTTTCCCTAGAGGGTGCTGCTAGGCATTGGGCCATCGATCTAGAAAACTGATTTTTGAGCTGCAGCTTTTCTTCCTTCTCTTGAAAGCAGTATAATTCATTACTTCCCCTCGACAAAAAGCCTTTTCAAAACCCCCTAAACTGCAAAAACTAAAGCTGTGTTTCTATTTCGTTTACAGAAATCCTCTTAGAGCGAATGTGTATTTGCCACCCAATTCTCTTGAACTAGGAGAGACCCCCGCTTGGGGGTTCCCCAGCGGTATACAGCGCCAGGACACCACGTAACGAGGTAACAGTGCGCTTTACAAGTATACATACATTACATTTTTTTTTTACTTGTCTAATGACCATCTAAACTTGGTTTGGGCTTGAGTTTGATACTAAATTTAACCAAAATTAATGCATGGTCAGAAAAAGGATTTTTAATTGTCTCTGATTTGGTACTTAAGAGAGCATGTGAGACAAGAAAACAATCGATTTGCGAGGACGAATGATTTCTCTTTGAGTGGTAAGTATACTTCCTCTCACTGTGGAATTCATCGTGCCAGCAGTCAACCAACCTCAAATCACATAGTAGATCTCTGTATAACCTGATGGATTTACGTTTTGACTTAGATTTCTGGGGTTGTGACGAGTCAATAGCTCATTAACAAATTGAAGTCTCCTCCAAGGACCAAATATCCTATTTGAGCAGTAGCAAAGTTGTGTCATGACTGAAGCGACTCTGTCAAGTCATCTATCTGACCATAAAAACTAACAAAATTGAATATTTGGTTGCAGATCTTCATTTGCAGCCAGAGCCATCTTGCATTATTGTCCTTCTTTCCCATTATAATATCCCCCTGTATATTTTTGCTGACTAAAATAGCAACCCCTCTATTAGCATTTTCAGAGGCAAAGAATTTATATTGAACAAAGGCAGGAGTTTTAACCCTAGGCGCGCCCTCCTTGTTGTGAGTCTCTTGTAAAAAAATGATATCAGTTTGGAAGATTTCAAACCAGGCCAACATAGAGCGGCGCTTCAATCTATTATTAAACCCGTTCACATTTCAGGAAATAATATTTAATGGTCTAGAAGTCATTTAAGAATAAGAGATAAAAATATAGTTTCTTGATCCTCTGCACTACCATCCGAAATTTGCTAAATTTTATATTTTTAGCCCCTGCCCTCCATGGCCCTCACTCCCTTTCCACGCCCTACCATTCGTGTACCCCCACTCCCATGGGTACCCTCCATTGTGGAGCTTCCCCCGCCTGGGACTCGCTGAGGTGACCCCGTGTGCCTAGAGCACTCCCATCAACCCCATGTGACCCCTCCAACCTCCCACATCGGGTGCTGTGACAATGCACCCAGGTGGTAAGCCAACCACTGGTGGTCTGCAAACACAACAAGGAAAAGGGAAGAAGCAAAAACACATACAAAAATCACTTAGATTAGCAACATTTCACTAGACTATGACCATAATGTTATGGTGACAACTTCCCTGGATGTTGCAGAGAGTAGAGGAGCTCCTGAGCCTCTTGAACTGATTGAAATATATGGACTTTCCCTCAGTAAAATACGTTCAGCTTTGACTGTTGAACTAGTCCTGTTGGGACCCAGCTTGTTGAAAACCATTTATCATGCCTTTAAATTCTTTTCTCCTCCTTGCCGAATGAGCAGACATGTCTGAAAACATTTTGAACAAAATATTGTCACTTGTCTGATACCCTTTATCACGGATCGCACAAGTTAGAATTTTCTCCTTTATGCTAAAATCCCCAAAATTCGCAATGATTGTTCTAGGATATTTAGCATTCAGATATTGAACTGCCGGAACTAGATGTGCACGCAAGATCGTGAGGTACATCTTCTGGTTAATTAGGTCTGGGCATACTAAGGGGTCGATTAGGATCGCGGACGGAAACGTGTACCGTCCGCCGCGGAAGGTGGCAAGATACTCCGGACCTGTCCGCGTAAAATCCGCAACAGCAATTAGGATAAAACATGCAAAAAACGCCGACCGCGGCGTACGGAGCACACCAATCCCCGTCCGCGGCGGTCGGAGTACACCTGAGTCCGCGGCAGGCGGACGAAACAGAAAGAACACCGACCGCCGCGTACGCACATGACCGCGAATACATCCACTACCCCCGCGATACCTGCGCAATGTCCGTGTCCGCAATTAGGATAACTCCGCAAGTACCCCGGTAGTCACCGCCATCCACGTCCGCAGCGGTACCAATGCACCGAGAATCCGTGCTCCACAGCGGAACGACAACACAAACAACATCCCTACTGTCAAACCAATGCCATACATTGCGACGGAAGTTATCACTAAACACACGAAAAAGAACGACCACCCACCGAAAACATCCAAACCAATCACAACACACAATGATCCACCGCCAAGCACCACACAATGCACACCTGGCAACAATCCCACCTAGCACCTGACTGCCAATAACCATTCAGACACGGCCAAGACACACACCATAAAATAACTCCCACCCACTCCACAAATCCTCTGCATCACTGCATAGCTGCTAGCAGGATACACTACTGAACTGACAGCAAAGACATATATCATTCACACAACCCACACCCAAACACACCCACCACACAAAGACCCACCACACCATTCCTACACACCACACACCTGCAACTCCCCATTCACGCAAACCCACACCCCGAGCACCACACACCATGGCACCAAAAAAAAAAAAAAATTCACTGACATCGAGTTAAAGGTTATGGTAGATGAGATAATCCGTGTCGAACCCCACTTATTCGGGGCCCTAGTGCAGCAGACCAGCATAGCCAGGAGAAACAGCATGTGGGACCGGATAGTCACCAGGGTGAATGCCTCCGGGAGCGTCCCGAGGACGAAGCAGGATATACAGAGGCGGTGGCATGATCTCAAGACCCGAGTGAAATCCATTCGAGCCAAGAACTATCTCCGGGCAAATCACACAGGCGGTGGAACCCCCCCGGAGCCCTTACCCTACACCGAGTGGGAGGACAAGGTGATCACCATCATCCACCCTGAGAGCCTTGATGGACTTGCTGAGGGAGAAGAGGCTGGTAAGTACAAACCAAGCACCACGAGCACAACTACATGGTGTGCCTCACACAACTGTGAAGACACATCTCCCAGACCCCAACCCATGCATGCAGTCCACATACTCACCAACGTCGAAATCACTCCAACAGGCCCCCATGTCCATAGGGATGGCGGTGGTGGTGGTGGGTGGTGGTGGGTGTGAGGGGACGGAACTACAACTCCCAACAGGCCCCCATGTCCATAGGGATGGCGGTGGTGGTGGTGGGTGGTGGTGGGTGTGAGGGGACGGAACTACAACTCCCAACAGGCCCCCATGTCCATAGGGATGGCGGTGGTGGTGGTGGGTGGTGGTGGGTGTGAGGGGACGGAACTACAACTCCCAACAGGCCCCCATGTCCATAGGGATGGCGGTGGTGGTGGTGGGTGGTGGTGGGTGTGAGGGGACGGAACTACAACTCCCAACAGGCCCCCATGTCCATAGGGATGGCGGTGGTGGTGGTGGGTGGTGGTGGGTGTGAGGGGACGGAACTACAACTCCCAACAGGCCCCCATGTCCATAGGGATGGCGGTGGTGGTGGTGGGTGGGGTGAGTACCAGTGCAGACAGAATCGGCAACAAAATGAAAACAACCTGTCAAGTCCACATTACTTATCCTCACATTTTCGTTTTGCAGGTCATCCTAATCTGACAGCTGGAAGCAACACCCGCCCTCCAGACTCGCCACTCACAGAAGTCTCAGGGGACGATTGGGCAGCCACCTCCGGGGCAGAGGATGATCTCGGCACAAGCAGGCAGCCAGGGCCATCTGGCTCCCAGGTCACACCTGCACCAACGACTACGGCCTCTGCCATTGTCACAACACCGGCCACTGTGACCTGCACAGCCACCACCAGCACCACCTCCACCACCACCACTACTACCACCACTTCTGCCCCTGCCACCCTGCCCAACCCACCGGCCAACGCCGTGCCAGCGCCATCCCAGCCACGCAGGGAGAGTGTGAGGCAAGGCAGAGATGCAAGGCCAGATCCGGCAGGCAGGAGCATACGCCAAAGACGACATGAGGATACCAACACACACAATCCTGTGCAACAGTCATTGGAAGCACTGGGCAGGGTGGAGGTAAGCTATCAACGTGGTCAGGCACAGGCAGACCGGGCCCACCAGGACTTTGTTGACAACACTGCTATGTTGGGGGCCATTGAGAGGCGGCTTGGCCAACTAGTGGACATTTTTACCATGACAACCAACATGCGGATGCCATGTACATCCGCCAACACCACCCTCCCCACAACCCAACAAACAACGCCACCGCCACCGCCACCTGCGGCGGATGTGGTACCTGATGCCCCAGCGCAACCAGCTGACTCCGTACCATCACAAAGACGGAGGGGCCGTCTGAGGCTGGAAGTGGGCGAGAGCAGTGTGGAAGCAGCTGGCACACGCTCCAAGAGGAACCGAAAATGACTATAACAGTACCTGAGCATGCCATTCACCCTGCCAACTATCCGGTCCCACCTGCCACAGGCCTGCTGTACTAGGCAGACACCACCCTATGTGGTGTCAGCACGGACATTTCATCTGCCATAACCTTCTACTCTCACTCCCCCACCCCTTCACTCATTTGTAAATATGCACCTACACCCATGCACAATTTGTAAATAAATGCCACTTACTCACTCAATCATGTGTTGCCTACATGTTTATTCACATGAATGCATCAGAAACAGATGTTACTAGGTACAGGTATCCAACTGGTACAGAATCATGGTGCTGCGGGAGTGACCTAGGGAAAATAGAAACCGCAAAGACACGTCAGGAAACATGATCACACTCATCAGAACACACTGCAGTGCAACATTGAACAACCCACACGCATCACAACAGTAATGGATGAGACGACACACATCATGGAGACGTGCATTGGCCAAAAATTAACACACACACACATGCATGCATCACATAGCAGAACACAGAGATGAAGCACACCACAATGCCACAACACCAGCACACATTCACAGGGCATACCCAAGCAGCACAAGAGGAGCGCACTCACAATCAAGGGAAGTAGCGATCAATGATCTGGCGCCTCTGGTCCACACCTTCCTCCTCACCACTATCCTCATCAGTTGACATGGGTGGGTCGGGAGGGCGAGGAACATGCAGTTCATCAGGGTCCAAGAGCAGTTCAATGTTATAGCGCACAGCCAGGTTGTGGAGCATGCAGCACGCTATCACGATCTTGCATACTTTGCCTGGTGAGTAAGGCAGGGCCCATCCAGTCTTATCCAGGCACCGAAACCTAGACTTGAGCAGGCCAAATGTTCGTTCTACCACTCGACGTGTCCTACCATGGGCATCATTGTATCTCATTTCTCCAGCTGTAGTGGGATTGCGTATGGGACTGAGCAGCCAAGGCCTGTTTTGGTAAGCCGAGTCGCCTGTGTTGGTGGGAGAGAGAGAGAAACATCACAACCTGCATTGTGGGGCACACCATGCGACACAGATATCACTCCTGTCACCACAGCATACTCACCAACAAGCCACGCTTGTGCCGGACGCAGATTAGCCATCAGTTGGGGGACCATGCTGCTCCGCATGATGTGGGTGTCATGTGCAGAGCCAGGGAATCTTGCACACACATGTGAGATGATGTTGTCGGCCTGGCACACCACCTGCACGTTGAGGGAATGGAAGTGTTTCCGATTCCTATACACCTGCTCACGTGCCCGTGGTGCAATGATAGCGATATGAGTGCCATCAATGGAACCCACAACGTGTGGTATACGACCCAGGGCATAGAAGTCAGCTTTGACCGCTGCCAACTCCGCCGCCTGAGGGAAATGTATATAGTCATGCTTGTACAGCATCATGGCTGTCAGTATATCCCGGAGTACCGTGCTGAACATGGCCTGTGACATTCCCCCGGCATCTCCAACTGTGTACTGGAATGTGCCTGTTGCAAAGAAATGGAGTGCCGCCATCACCTTTTGCGTGGGTGTCATGGAACCTGGATAGGTTCTTCGCGGCTGCAGGTGAGGAGACAATAGGGTCACAAGTTCCAACAATCGACGGCGATCCAGCCTGAATTTCCGGATCACCTCCTCGTCCACCATATCCTCCAGCACAGTGTATGGGTGATGGACATTTGGAGCCCTCCTGTGTGGGAGTAGATGGAATGGAAGTCAAATCACATACAACGCATGTGTGTGCAACTCAATCACATGTCAACGCCCTCTACCAACATGTAGTATCCAGTGTATGAATGTCATATGTGTGACTCCTCTGATTGTCAGGACAACATGGATTGACGTAGCAACAATGTGCATCCACTAGCAACATGATGTTTAGCAACATGTGCAATGCACAGTGTCTCACCTCAACATTACTGCCAACCAGACATGTGACATGACCCACATGTGTAGGCCCAACATCACATGCAAACATGCAAGTACATGCACACATACTAAATTAAACACCCCCCCACCCCCCCATTTCATGATGCACCAATGGCAACACCAGTAATGGTGGGCATACGGACATCACATGCATGGGGACACAATAGGCAACACACATGTACAGTACACAACAGAACCCCCACCATAGTCATCATCTGACACATACCACTCACTGACTACTGATTCACAGGTGCCCATACATACGGGATCTACTGTGTACATGTGAGGTACGACAAACTTGTGTAGGGTACTACCCGATGTGGACATGCACACGTGATGGACACTTGTGGCTCACCGATGGACATGGTATGGACACACATGGGATGGAGCATGACATGTGTAGCCACGCAATCACGCACACAACCGTGAGCAGGCAGCTGCAGACAATGGTACAAGGTGCATCATCAGCTAAGATGCAAACATTGACCACGCCATGGCGGTGCACTGCATCCGCTGTTTACGTCTGGGCATACGCGGCCCACCTTCGACATTCACATTGTCTGCACGTGCACAGACCATCACGCTCACACACCGGCAAGTGCATGTGCAAGGTTCCGGGACGGATGGTCGATTTGCAACAATGTTGTATCACTGGCGCCAACATGGCGGGGCACGTGTTCGGCGGGGGACGTGCAGGCCAACACATCCATTAGCTGATGTCAATGCACATGGCAGGTCATGCCCCTCCTTACAGTGCCATTGCATCATCCAGCCTTCACCGGCCGGCCGGCCGGCGGGCCCTGCCCTGCCCAGGACCGCCGTGCCGGCCATGGCAACCACGGCCGTTGCACGGCCCTTCCACTACCGCCGTGCCAGGCCCTGTCCAGGACCGCCCTGCCGGCCATGGCAACCACGGCCATTGCACGGCCCTTCCACTACCGCCGTGCCAGGCCCTGTCCAGGACCGCCCTGCCGGCCATGGCAACCACGGCCGTTGCACGGCCCTTCCACTACCGCCGTGCCAGGCCCTGTCCAGGACCGCCCTGCCGGCCATGGCAACCACGGCCGTTGCACGGCCCTTCCACTACCGCCGTGCCATGCCCTGTCCAGGACCGCCCTGCCGGCCATGGCAACCACCGCCGTTGCACAGACCGCCAGCGAACGCCGGTAGTGGAAGGGCCGTGCAACGGCTGTGGTTGCCATGGCCAGCACGGCGGTCCTGGGCAGGGCAGGGCCGGCCGGCCGGCCGGCTGGTGAAGGCTGGATGATGCAATGGCACTGTAAGGGGGGGCATGACCTGCCATGTGCATTGACATCAGCTAATGGATGTGTTGGCCTGCACGTCCCCCGCCGAACACGTGCCCCGCCATGTTGGCGCCAGTGATACAACATTGTTGCAAATCGACCATCCGTCCCGGAACCTTGCACATGCACTTGCCGGTGTGTGAGCGTGACGGTCTGTGCACCTGCAGACAATGTGAGGTGCGAACAAGGGCGGCGTGTGCCCAATAGAATGTACCGTATGCTGTGCAGCGCAACACCAGGGCCAGTCATTGGCCCATTTCCTTCTAGGGCTGCCCAATGGCTGTCGCCGTATGCCACTGACATGGCCACAGGGCCCTATAAATGTGTCATGTGCAATACCACACATTCCACGATCACCACCGACTGCTGCCTGTGACCATCACCTCCAACTGCTGCTGCGGAGCTGACCACCGACTGCTGCCTGTGACCATCACCTCCAACTGCTGCTGCGGAGCTGACCACCGACTGCTGCCTGTGACCATCACCTCCAACTGCTGCTGCGGAGCTGACCACCGACTGCTGCCTGTGACCATCACCTCCAACTGCTGCTGCGGAGCTGACCACCGACTGCTGCCTGTGACCATCACCTCCAACTGCTGCTGCGGAGCTGACCACCGACTGCCGCTCTAGTGCCCTACTCCGTGACCTTGCCATGTCGAGAGGCAAAGAGATCCGGTCTCGTCCCTTCACCGCCGCGGAGCTGGATGTCCTCGTGGACGGTGTGCTCCGCAACTACGGACGCCTGTACGGCGCACCCGGACAGGTGGTAAGTGCAGTGGGGGACAAGTTGGTGTGCATGATGTGTACCATGACACCTGGGCTCTGGGATCTTGGCGGTGTGATGTGGGACCAACGCATGAACCGCAATGTGCATGGCTGCTTGAGAGTAACGTGTTGCCCCAATCTGTGTGACTGGCCAACTGTCCACTAACTTGCACCCTTTTGTCTCCCATCATGGTAGGTCAAGCTGCACCTTCGCAAGAACGTGTGGAGGAGCATTGCACGTGATGTACGAGCAGTGGGGGTGTCCAATAGACGACATACACACTGCCACAAATGCTGGGACGACATTTCCAGGCTGAGCAGGAACGTAGCGGAAGTGACACTAGGGATGATTCCAAGAACGGCACGACTGGCCCGACGCTCAATGACCCCTCTCATGCACCGTATCATAGCTGTGACGCATCCTGCCCTGTCCGAGCGGTTGCGTGTGGATGACCAGCAACGTGGCGGTTAGCATACTGTCAGTGAATGTTGCTTGTGAGTGCAATGCATGTTATGTTGGCCAGACACATTAGTGACTTCCGTGAATCGTGCGTCTCGTTGCAATGCCATGTTGGTGACATTGGCGCAGTTAAAAGTCACTTTCCGGTGCGGCATATTGAGACGGCACTCGCTAAGCAGTTGAGTGTTGGTGCACATGCTGTAGTGCTCCGTCACCCCATGGCATGACTGGTGTGCAGATGTAGTTGCTCATGCCCTGTCCGCATGCTGTACATGTCGCACGGACAACGCCACTTATTTCGTGTGAGGATGACTGGTAGGGGTGGCCCGTGTGTAGGTTGGGGGATCGAAGTACATCATCAGCAATGGCAATAGGGTTTCCGTACCAGTACTGTACGTGAGTGTGGCCGTGACTTACACCTCTTTTCTGTGAATTTCAGCTTTGGCAGTGGACACTCAGCCACAGACCGAGGAGATGTTTGAAGCCAATGCATCCGGATCAGACGTCGGGCACACGCAGACTGACACAGAAGGGGGCAGCGCCGGAGAGGGGGGACAGGACCGTCCCGGAGGACTCGCATGTGGAGACAACATCGTCAACATCTTCCGACAGTGTTGGTGAGTCAGCACTGTTGTCACAGACTGGGAGTGGGCAATCAACACCTTTGGTCAGGACACAGCACACAGGGCCCACCCTGCCGCCAACTGCACCATGTACTGTTCGTGCACGCAGGAGTAGGGGGAGCAGAGTAGCGTTCGGTGCCGGAACCGCTGCCCCGGCCTCCGTGAGCCAAAATGCTCTTTGTGCTGAGGCTGTTGATCTGCTGCGACAGCTGTGTGTGGGGCAGACCAATATGGTTAATGCTTTCCAAGACCATGATAGGAAGTTGGGGCAGGTGGTAGCTTTCATGGAAGGTATGCATGGCGATCTGGCTGCTCTACACAGGACAGTGCAGTCATTGGGGAACAGTGTGTCGTCTGCCATTTTACAGTCGCAGGGACTGGGAGCAACTTCTGTTCCACCATCTACAACACTGGATGTCTCAGGGGGGAGTCAATTGTCTGACCAGGACTCGAACACAGGTCATTGCACTAGAAGCAGCGTCAGCCAGCACGTCAAGTCTCGGAGGGCTCAGACACCATCCCCTAGGTCAGCTAAATCTGTTCACAGAGACACCGTCAGAGACAGTGGAGTACAGACACGTGATCCAATAGAGGGTTTGGGTTCAATGGCAACACATGCTGCACAGGCATCCCACACACAAGGTACTCCCAAGGCAAACCTTACTCCCAGTTCCATTGACACTACCTTGGACATGGACAGTGAGAAGAGGAAGGCACCTCATGAGAGCAGGGACACTCCCAGGGGCAGGGAGACTAGGAAGGAAGGAGCCACTCCCAAGGGCAGGGAGACTAGGAAGGAAGGAGCCACTCCCAAGGGCAGGGAGACTAGGAAGGAAGGAGCCACTCCCAAGGGCAGGGAGACTAGGAAGGAAGGAGCCACTCCCAAGGGCAGGGAGACTAGGAAGGAAGGAGACACTCCCAAGGGCAGGGAGACTAGGAAGGAAGGAGCCACTCCCAAGGGCAGGGAGACTAGGAAGGAAGGAGACACTCCCAAGGGCAGGGAGACTAGGAAGGAAGGAGACACTCCCAAGGGCAGGGAGACTAGGAAGGAAGGAGCCACTCCCAAGGGCAGGGAGACTAGGAAGGAAGGAGACACTCCCAAGGGCAGGGAGACTAGGAAGGAAGGAGCCACTCCCAAGGGCAGGGAGACTAGGAAGGAAGGAGACACTCCCAAGGGCATGGACAAGGACAGTCACAAAACATACGCACCTAAGAAGAGCACGGACACTCCCAGGGGCAGGGACACACACAGGGAGAAGGTGTGTCCTGGGGATGTGTACACCAAAGACAAGTCTGCTGCCTGGGACAGGGCACCATCCAGGGAACAGGGAAGATCCACAGACATCATTCCTCCTACGGAAATTGGACATCCAAGGGCAAAGGCATCTCCCATGGACAGTGGTGCTGTCAAGGACAGGCATACATCACCCCTTGATGCACTGCGGTTGCTGTTTTCTGGGAAACGGAATACAGATGTCTCCGCAGTGGAGTCACCCCTTACCTCCACTCCCATCAGGGCCCGTCACGAGCGGATGGAGGTTGACCCTGTAGTAGCATCCCCCATGCCACATGTTGCAGAGGCCAGAAGGCAGCCACACAGCAAACGACAAGCTGGCTCAAGCACGTCCCCAGAGAGCATTCCCCCGCCAGCAGATGCACCTCCCATGGTGGGTGATATTTCTACCCAGTCAGGCCCACTTGCCAGTCCTGTCCTGTCCAGGGTGCAGTCACATGTCACCAAGAAACGGAAACACACCCCATTGACACATGCCCAACCCGATGTCGGCCAATTGCAACTATCCCCCGCTCCCAGAGCCACCCTGCCTCCTGGCCCATACAGCCCTGTGGCTCATCATTTCAGTGGTCCCAGTGGCGCCGCTGCAGTTGACTCGCATGTGTCAGGTAGTGGCACTGTGTCTGTTGTTTGCTGTCATGCATCATGTAGTGGCACTGTATCAGTTGTGCCTCATCCTGTTTCAGGTGCTGGCAGTCTGTCTGGGTCTGTGGCCCATGTGTCGGTCACTCGGGCTGTGGCTGTGTCTCACACTCCTGTTTCAGGTGCTGGTAGTCTGTCTGGGTCTGTGGCCCATGTGTCGGTCACTCGGGCTGTGGCTGTGTCTCACACTCCTGTTTCAGGTGCTGGTAGTCTGTCTGGGTCTGTGGCCCATGTGTCGGTCACTCGGGCTGTGGCTGTGTCTCACACTCCTGTTTCAGGTGCTGGCAGTCTGTCTGGGTCTGTGGCCCTTGTGTCGGTCACTCGGGCTGTGGCTGTGTCTCACACTCCTGTTTCAGGTGCTGGTAGTCTGTCTGGGTCTGTGGCCCATGTGTCGGTCACTCGGGCTGTGGCTGTGTCTCACACTCCTGTTTCAGGTGCTGGTAGTCTGTCTGGGTCTGTGGCCCATGTGTCGGTCACTCGGGCTGTGGCTGTGTCTCACACTCCTGTTTCAGGTGCTGGTAGTCTGTCTGGGTCTGTGGCCCATGTGTCGGTCACTCGGGCTGTGGCTGTGTCTCACACTCCTGTTTCAGGTGCTGGCAGTCTGTCTGGGTCTGTGGCCCATGTGTCGGTCACTCGGGCTGTGGCTGTGTCTCACACTCCTGTTTCAGGTGCTGGCAGTCTGTCTGGGTCTGTGGCCCATGTGTCGGTCACTCGGGCTGTGGCTGTGTCTCACACTCCTGTTTCAGGTGCTGGCAGTCTATCCGATGCGGGAACTTCACGCAATCCACCTGATAGTGTGATGTAAGGTGCTGTTGTCTTCACTCACATGTAATTGGACATGGTGTGTGTATTGTCCATTGTACACAGTCTTCCACTGCTGTGGACCTTGTTACGGGTTGTTGGTGATTCGTACTTGTGGTGCCTCAGATACTGCTGTATGCCCTGTGATGTAATGCCTCTGATGTACCTGCTCTGGTGTCCACACTGCCCTGTTGCTGTTCTCATGCTGCTGTATGCCCTGTGATGTACTGCCTCTGATGTACCTGCTCTGGTGTCCACACTGCCCTGTTGCTGTTCTCATGCTGATCTATGCCCTGTGATGTACTGCCTCTGATGTACCTGCTCTGGTGTCCACACTGCCCTGTTGCTGTTCTCATGCTGATCTATGCCCTGTGATGTACTGCCTCTGATGTACCTGCACTGGTGTCCACACTGCCCTGTTGCTGTTCTCATGCTGATCTATGCCCTGTGATATACTGCCTCTGATGTACCTGCTCTGGTGTCCACACTGCCCTGTTGCTGTTCTCATGCTGCTGTATGCCCTGTGATGTACTGCCTCTGATGTACCTGCTCTGGTGTCCACACTGCCCTGTTGCTGTTCTCATGCTGCTGTATGCCCTGTGATGTACTGCCTCTGATGTACCTGCTCTGGTGTCCACACTGCCCTGTTGCTGTTCTCATGCTGATCTATGCCCTGTGATGTACTGCCTCTGATGTACCTGCTCTGGTGTCCACACTGCCCTGTTGCTGTTCACATGCTGCTGTATGCCCTCTCATGTGCTGCCTATGATGGACCTGTGCCTTGCCATGGACTGTTGGTGCACTTAGCCCCTCTCACGTGCTGCCTCTGATGGACATGTTCTGTGCAATGGACTGGTGATGCACTTTGCCCCTCTCACGTGCTGCCTCTGATGGACATGTTCTGTGCAATGGACTGTTGATGCACTTTGCCCCTCTCACGTGCTGCCTCTGATGGACATGTTCTGTGCAATGGACTGTTGATGCACTTTGCCCCTCTCACGTGCTGCCTCTGATGGACATGTTCTGTGCAATGGACTGTTGATGCACTTTGCCCCTCTCACGTGCTGCCTCTGATGGACATGTTCTGTGCAATGGACTGTTGATGCACTTTGCCCCTCTCACGTGCTGCCTCTGATGGACATGTTCTGTGCAATGGACTGTTGATGCACTTAGCCCCTCTCACGTGCTGCCTCTGATGGACCTGCTCTGTACTCCACAATGCCCTGTTGATGCTCTAATACTGCATTCTGCCCTCTCGTTTACTGCCAATGATGTACCTGCTCTGTACTGCACAATGCCCTGTTGATGCTCTGATACTGCATTCTGCCCTCTCGTTTACTGCCAATGATGTACCTGCTCTGTACTGCACAATGCCCTGTTGATGCTCTGATACTGCATTCTGCCCTCTCGTTTACTGCCAATGATGTACCTGCTCTGTACTGCACAATGCCCTGTTGATGCTCTGATACTGCATTCTGCCCTCTCGTTTACTGCCAATGATGTACCTGCTCTGTACTGCACAATGCCCTGTTGATGCTCTGATACTCCATTCTGCCCTCTCGTTTACTGCCAATGATGTACCTGCTCTGTACTGCACAATGCCCTGTTGATGCTCTGATACTGCATTCTGCCCTCTCGTTTACTGCCAATGATGTACCTGCTCTGTACTGCACAATGCCCTGTTGATGCTCTGATACTGCATTCTGCCCTCTCTTTTACTGCCAATGATGTACCTGCTCTGTACTGCACAATGCCCTGTTGATGCTCTGATACTGCATTATGCCCTCTCGTTTACTGCCTATGATGTACCTGCTCTGTACTCCACAATGCCCTGTTGATGCTCTGATACTGCATTCTGCCCTCTCGTTAACTGCCAATGATGTAGCTGCTCTGGTGCCCACTTTGCCCATGCTCACGCATACACTGTGATTATACCCCTATTTTGTACAATAAAGGTAGTCTATCAAGTCTCGTGGTCTGTCGTTGTCATTCCTGCTTGCGTACTACAAATGTGTATTCGTATTTGCTTCTCATCAGTGGTTTCGGTAACATGACACTCCCCCTCCCTACATCACGTCCCTTGCTGGTATTCCCCTCCAGGCAGCCAATGGTTTGTGCCTTACCTGCGTCGTCGTCCATAGTGGGCCATGACTAGGACGTGGTGGATCGCGAAGAGCATCGGGAAGGCGTGTAGCGCTGGGTCCATGGTGGTGGTCAGCTTGCGGTGGGTATCTCTGCTATGTCACCTATGTTCGCTGTGGGGATTCCGCCGTGTTCAGACAGGTTGTTTTTCCGCTGCGGTTTTATGTGTATTTTCCGCCATCTTGATTTGGGGGACGGTCTTAGACGTCAGTACGTACGGCGGGGCCTCCGGATGTGTTCCGTCCGCCACGTGGTCGTGTGTAGTTCAGCGGCGGTGCGTGCTTTTCCGTCGCGGACGGAAATTTGACACGTTTTTCTATCCTGATATGGCGGACGGAGTATCCGGGGCAGGCGGACACGGAAAAGGCTTTTTCTGCCTACTCCAGGGCCGCGGTGGCTCTTCCGTCCGCCATCCTAATGAGCCCCATATTTGGTGATCAAATCCGTGATGACTTTATCCATTGGTTGCCCTTTTTCAAAACCTTCCGTAACTCCAGTAATGCGTAAATTACATCTTTGTGCGCAGTTTTGCACATCATCTACCTTTGACTGGAGATTTGCTAACTCAGATTGCAGTTTGTTTATCAGATCTGTTTGCAGAGGAACCAAGTCTTCGATATCAGATATGCACTGTTCCGCTTCTGTAACTCGAGATGTAAGCTGTTGACCATGAGATTGGATTGAGTTTAATTGTGACTCCATCCTTTTCTGAACTTCATATTGAGAAAGTTTCATATTTTTAAGTTCAGTTAAAATCTGAATGAGTAGAATATGGGTAGAATCCTCTGGAGCACTTGAATCAAGTGATGTTGAATCCAATCTCTGACTAATTGAACTTTGAAGCGAGATCTTGTCTGGTGTTGCCGTTGCAGTTTCCATGGCCATGAATCCCAGAGCTGGGAGCTCCCCACCTCCTGCTGCTCGAGAATAAGACTATATTTAGGTTTAGAAATGAAAAAAGCTATCTAGATTGGACTGAGCCTGAGACTGACCTTTTGCATTATGTCCCGTAATAGGCTGGCTAGAGATGTACTGTCTAACCACCGGGAGATCCTCTGTTGCTGTTGTTTGTAATAAAGACTTGTCATTATCGTTGAATTGTGGAGAAGGTTGATTAACTAAGCCAAGGAAAAGATTATGGCTTAGGCTCGTGTCTCCCAAAGAAGTTAAATTAGGCATTGTTATTTGAGGGTCTGCGCTTCCCTGAGGGGCATTCATAACTTGCTGGGTCTCAATCTTGTTTTGAAGTCCCGCACCTCCAAAACCAAACAAGCCTACTGACTTCTTAGATTGTTTATTGTTGGCCGCCAGAACCGGCTCAACTTCCTTAAGGGATGGGCATCTACTCTTGTGGCAAGTTCTCATCGCCCTTGCAGAGTTTGCCATCAAGCAAGGTTTTGCCGTAGTATCCCGAGAGATTCTTTTCATATTAATTAGCTTTCCAGGCTTGATGCTACTCCTTGCGCAAACATTTGCAAATATTTACGAGGGAGACGTAAACCACGCCCAGACCAGACAAGCCGAGCCGAACCGCTTTCGTGCCTCACCCCCCTATGAAACTAGCCTTGAAAGTCTCGAATACCTTTAAGCCGGAAAGAATATCAAAGCCAAAGTTAGAAAAGGCCAGCAGGCATACTCCCTTTGTAATGTCCCATACGTCACATGATTATCTGCAACAAAGTATCCAAACTGAGAATGTAGCAAGCAGCTGCTCAACGAGCAGGTTCTGATCTCACCTGAAATACTGAAGACAGAAAGCTGCAGCATCAAACCTCTAAGAGCACAAGTGCAGCATGTGACATCTTCTGCCTTGTATGGTCCTCTTTTAAAAACCTTTCAGGTGAGAAATATCCACAGCGCTGCTAGCAGATATCAATCCAAGCTTATTGCCTCCTAGCGCCTCCTCCTCTTCAGTCTCTCGAGGGAATCTGTGTTTCCTGCAGCATGTAGACTGCAGAAATTCTGTCCAGGCCATATAAACCTGATGCAGCAGTTAGAGAACTGAAAAAATGCTACCAGCATATCAAAGCCATTCCTGGCTAATCAGGAAGCCTGGAAAAGCCTTGCAAAGCAGAGACCGCCGCCACTGCCATCTCCTTCTCCTTCCCACAGTTGAGCAAGCCCACCAGCGATCAGTCACACCCACCTCAGTCACAGATCATGACAGGAGCTACCGTTACCACCAAGATTCAGTGAGGGTGTTGTCCAAACACACGCTACCAAAATTACTGAGACACTTTGTATGTACTCTTGTAATCAATCAGATATTAGCTTTTAAGCCATGTAATCACCTAGAAATTACCTGGGTACCCCTCAGTCCCAGAGGACATTATCCCTGCACTCATGCAATCACTAATGCATTACCTATACACTGATTTCATTACCTATGCACTACCTTTGCACTCCTTCAATCGCCTAGCCACTACCCCTGAAGTCCTTCGATCACCCAGCCAGAATCTATGCAGTTATGAAATCACCCAGGCATTATTTTTGCAGTCCTTGATTCACTCTGGCACTATAATAGTACTACTCCAATCCCCAAGGCACTATCCATTTGTTTATAAAATCAACTACTCACTTCATATGTACTTCCCAAATCAGCCTCACATTACGTGTGCATTAATGCAATCACCCAGGCATTATCTATGTAGTCTTCCATTCCCTTACACATTACATTTGTACTCACGTAATCACCAATGCATTAGCTATACAGTGCCTCAATCACTCAGGCACTACTATTGCATTACTCCAATAACTGGCAGGATCTATGCACTCCTCCAATCACTTAGCCAGTACCCAAGCACTTGTAAAATCACTCAGAAACTAACTATGTACTTATGTAATGACCCAGGCACTACCATAGTACTCCTTCAATCACCCAGTCAGTACCTTTGTTCTCATGCTATCATTAAGCTACTAACCCTACACACCTTCAATTATCCAACTACGACCTCTGTAGACCTTTGATCAGCTGGCCACTACCCATGGACTTATATATCACTGAGGCACTACCCTTGCACTCTTCCAATCACAAAAGCACTATCCCTGTAATTATTTTATTCCTCAGTAAGTAGCCATGCACTTCTAAAATCACTTAGGCACTCTTTCAACCACTCAGGCACTACTTTAGTACTCTTACAATCGCATGTATGATATAAATTAACATTCATATGCAAGTAGAGGTATACCTTTGTTACAACACAGATTTTAGTCACAACATAATGCAGGCCATAAACGTTGAGAAACTGCACTTTACATATTATTTGTGTAGCTGTACAGAACTCCTTTAGTTGGACTCTATGATTCTGTTGTATAAATTATGAGGTCTTCTAATTGTAGGTATTGTGCAGTGGCTGACATTGCTTTGAATGCAATTGAAAATATTTCTTTAATTATCGTGATAATATTTTAATATAATTATTTTATTAATATTAAACTATTTACTAAAAGTATTTAACATTGTTTTTGTTTTCAGATATTTTCCATTATTACTAATAAAGGTTGAATATGGCAAGAAAAGATCAAAAGATAAGAAAATAAAGCAACCAATACTATTTAAAGAAAAGAGAAAAGCAGAAGTTAGATGAAGTACAATATGACCAATTGAAGGGAAAGACTTCTGGTAAGAGAACCAAATAATTTGGTAAACAAGTTTTAAAGAAGGTAATGCTTTTTGAAAATGGACTACAGAAAAAAAGTAGTACAACAAATTAGAAGGAAACTAAAAAGGACAAAATAATGGAAAATCAGGTTATGGGAAAACAATGTATGTTGAAAGAAGGATGGAACAATTTCAAGACATTAGAAGGAGAATGTATAAAAGTAGAGTACTACAAAATTTGTTGAAAGATTGCAGAAAATATAAAAAAAGATCAGCATTTTTCAAGGAAAAAGAACAGATTGAAAGTGTAGTTGAAAAGGCTTTTGAATTCAAAAGAAAATTGTTTATATTAGTATTGAAGAGAATGGAAACATTAAATGCAATGATGCAGTTTTTGAAGGCGAAAAGTAAAAGAAAAAGACTGGTCAATAGAAGTAACTTTTGCAAAATATTTTATGGGGAATGGAACCACACTTCTAGTGCGGAACCTTTTTTCAATGAAAAAAGCAATTTTGAACAAAATACATTTGTTTACGCAGTTGATACCTGTGGTCGTTGCTTCAAAGTTAAAGACGGTTGCCCAATTTGAAACAAAAAGATGGTACCTAGAAATGTGGAAGAAGTAATAGCTGAAGAAGTTCAAGTGAGATGTACACAGGCTCCAGTGTTTAGGTGAAAACTGTAGCAGCATTTGTAGTGTACGAAAGGAATCTAATGATATATTCCCAAAAAATTTACGAGATTATGAAAAAAAGTGTAAAACAGAAGATTAAGATGTTGCAAGGGCTAGATCCTTGTAAAGTGAACAAATATAATAACTTGCAGGGTCATTCTCTGGCTTGTCTTTCTAGGAAAGTGTGTAAAAGTTGTTTTCATCATTTAAGAATGTTAGCGGTACATCATTCAGAAATGCTGAAGTTAGTAAGATTAAACTATGTAAAAAGTCCCGCATTATGTCTAAATGAAATTAACACAGTTATTTTGCATGGTTCAGTGTTGGATGTAAAAAATGATTCTGATGTATATGCAGTTTAGTTTTTTTGGTCCTCAAGAGGAGTGTAGAGAAAGTGAGAGTTTGATAAGTGCAGGTGTTTGAAAAAGAGATAGAAGATACTACTAGTGTGAAGTTTGAAAAACAAATAACAAAGTTTAAGATAGTTTCTGGTGAAAATCGAAACTATGGGGCTCATTAGGATGGCGGTCGTAGGCAAATCCGCGGCGCTGGCGGAAAATGTCCTTTTCCGTACTCCATCGGCAGTCCCGGCGTCCACCATATCACAATGGGCAAAGATAGCCCCTTTTTTGTCCACAGTAGATTCTCTGGATCCACTAGAAATTTCCTTCTGCAACGGTGACAGAGGGAGCCAATAGAGAAAAACCGCCGTGAGGAATGACGTAACGACTGCCAGACAAATCACGATGCCTCAAACAGCCCATCACAAAGCAGCGAAGAAACTAGCCACCCGTAGACGGCGGAAGCACTACTGTGGAGAGCGAAACTAGAATCCCGGTCACCTCCACCTGATTCTGACTGCTATGGATCCAGCTCTTCAAGCCCTTCTGCTGCTGTACCTCATCCACTACCAGCAAATAAGACGTTGCCACGGTCAACACCGCAGGTATGTAAAAACACAACTCTGCATACAACCACAACACACAACTCTTGCGCGGAAATACAGTTCCTGTCCACATCAGACACTCTGGTTGGGACAGGAACATATCCCACAGTGTACTCACACATGTCCTGCCTGCTAGAAATCCACACCTCTGCATCCGGAGCACCCATCAACCACAAAATCATTTCAATGTACCGGGCAAGTAACCACAGTGGTGAAGACGTGGGAAAACCCGCACACAATGAAGTAGGCAGGGCCGGCGTCAGGCATGGGCATTCTGGGCAGCTTCCCAGGGCTCCACCTTCACCCTACCCACAGTATGCTTCCCACACTCATTTGGGCACATGCTGTGTGCCCCTCCTGTGCCCCCCAGAACAACTTATCACCCAGGTGTGGCTAGACCTCGCACCTCACACATCAAAGGGCAAGGTAGATTGACTGGGGAGGTGGGAGTGAAGATGAACACCCTGCACAGAAGGTCAGGGTCTGGACAATCCCCCTCCTCACACCTACCTTCCACTCATGTGAATCAAACAGAGTGTCATTAGGAAATTAAGCCTCACACTGCATATGAACAACCAGTGAACTGCTCACACTGCTTGTCAAGTCCCTCAGAAAGATCCCACACTGACACTCTCCCACATACACATACCACAGGCCAGCAGCAATGTTGGACAATAAATGGGCTAGCCAAAAGTGAAGTGTACAGTGCTGGAAAACCATGGAGCAAGCCACACAGCATGTGTACATCACATGCAAGAGGAGGAACATGTCACACTACCCTTAGGCCCACAAATAAAACATGGGTGGCACAGTGAGTGAAATTGAACCACAGTGACCTCTGTTCAACAACTCATAGCTATGCACAGGCACAGACATGATAGGAAGTGTCAGAAGTCATACAGTGACCAGCCACATATCTGTGTCAACTTACTTGACATGTGTATGCCACCAGTACAACACATATGGCTCATTGTCACATTCCCTGACTGTCAAACCCAAGTAGGACCTCCACACATACCCCTCATTTACCCAACTCGCACCTGCAACACTCAACACCTGTGAGAAACACACAAAAAGGTGCAAATAAGGTGCCATGAGTTTACTGACAACCAATCAAATACCCTGGGGTGCATCTGCAAATGTCAGACTCACACTCAAGGATGTCTGAACCAATGCTGACCCAAAAACAATAGCCAAACACAAATCTCACAAATAACATCCACAGAAGTCCAACAAGCCTAGCCATGTGCAGCCAAACAGTGGAAAGGCAATGTGACCCTGGACAGAACAGGAATACAAAATACGGTCACTCAGGACCAATGCGCAGACACCATACCCCAACACAAACAAGAATTGCATCATCAAAAGCCAATCATGAACACTAACGTGGATCAAGGTAACAAATCAAATAACACAGACATACACACCACAATAATCATCACGTGAACATGCTTTCACAGTGTACTACAAGCATGCACATGCACAATCCTGACAAGTGGCAGGTCAAAAATAGGAGGACAAACCACTATTGTGCACTCAAAACAAGCTCATGAACAAGAATCCACCTTGCTGCATGTAACATATGTACAATAAATGCACACTACACATGCAATATACATCTGAATGTATCACAATGCACAAACTACTCACACACAATCTCATGCAAAGGGAACATCACACATACATTGCACCTTTCAGTAGAAAGAGCCAACCCAGGCCAAACACTGCATCCATCCACAACAAAAACACAACAGATACACATACCAATCCATCACATAGCAAACTCAGCTACACATCTGGGGGATGCACAGCAGGCAAGTACACAGCAACATACAATGACAGCAGCGTGTGCACACCAGCCAAACCAGTAGCACACATATTTGAAGTCCTCAACATGAACTCCCACAACACAAATCATCTAAGCACACAGATAACATCATAATCAGGAAGGGTAGCAGTATCTGAGCAAACACACACATACGCTTAGCCATCACCCACAGATGCACAACTCAGGGAAACCCAGTTGCAAACAACATGACTAGAGGACTGTGCTGCTCAAACATACGCACTGCACATGAGCAGTCATGAGCGCAAACTATTAGAAGAAAATAACACATAACTAATTTTGAAACTGTCCTGAGTGGCCCATTAGTCCTGTACACATATCATCCACACACAGTATAGTCTCACACTATGAAGTGGTGGGGAGGCTCACCCGCGGGTAAGCCTTGGGGTGAAAGACATGAGATTGAAGTGGTGTGTACATCAGTAGTGGACAGGTGAGGAGTGTACAGTACACAAACACATAGAGGAGTAACTCACAATGTGTAGGCATCAGAAGCACCTATACGGGATGATATGACTCCTCTTACCACATACCACATGGGAGCCAAAAACAAGTCATGTGACAGCAGTGCATGAGATAACTCACAAATAATGTCCGTGTGGCTGAGCAGGTCAGCACAGTGAGCACAAACTTAAACAAGACACATGTCTGATTAACAAAACACAGCACAGATTTTGCAGTGACACACTCTGCAGACTCACAACTGACAGCAACAACAAGTAGGTGTACCCCAGGAGTGCAAGTACACACAGACACACTGCACAGCGCTCAACCTACAACTTCTACATGTGCCCACAATCTGGAGAACATGTCTGACAATGTAAACAAACAGGCACTCATTACCCGGATCATACATGTGTGCAGTTGGCAGGTGCAGGAGCACATACACATCAACACTACTGACAATGACAGGTCAATCACACTGTATGGCTACTCAAGTGCACATATTCAAATGTACCCATGTGATTATGAAGACAAGTGAACATATTCAAATGTACCCATGTGATTATGAAGACAGGCCCACACAAGATGACTACACACCACCACTGCTGTGCACACATCAAAAAAGAGCCCACAGAAATGCCAGACCCTGGCCACCCTGCAAGTATGCCTGTGGATAGCATTCACCTCTGTTCTGGTATTGCATCCTAACATGACATGTGTAAAATTTAGCAAACCTGAGCACAGAATGATTAGGAGTAGGGTAGATCATCACAAACAACCATCATTGCACTCTCAAGCCTCAGACTCCAGAAGAACAAAAGTGATTGTTACCTCTGTAAAGCTCTGAAAAAGTAAAGCTCTGTAAAAGTAAAACAACCTTTGGCAATGTTAAAGTGGCACACAGAGCATGTCCCACATGAACCGATACCCATACATGAAACCTTTTATTTAGCAAGGACATTGACAAAGCAGACAACAGGAGTAAAAGTCTTTACATAATACCCATATAGGTATCAAAAGTACAAAACAGCAAGGCAATTGGCCAGTACAAAATCAAAGTATGCACATGTGGGCATGAGAAACTACACTTGGAATGGGCATCAAAAGTAACAAACAGCAAGGCCATTGGCCAGTACATAGTTCCAATGCGCACATTTGTGCATGAGAAACTGCACAGTGAATGGGCATCCAAAGTGACAAACAGCAAGGATAATGGTCAGTCCATAGTTCCAGTGCGCACATGTGTGCATGAGAAACTGCACAAGGAATGGGCATCCAAAGTGATGAACAGCAAGGCCATTGGCCAGTCCATAGTTCCAGTCTGCACATGTGTGCGTGAGAAACTGCACAGGGAATGGCCATTAAAAGTAACAAACAGCAAGGACATTGGCCAGTCCAAATTCAAAGTATGCACATGTGTGCATGAGAAAATACACAGGGAATGTGCATCAAAAGTAACAAACAGCAAGGCCATTGTCCAGTACAAATTCAAAGTATGCACATGTGTGCACAAGGGACTACACAGAAAATGGGCATCCAAAGTGACACACAGCAAGGCCATTGGCCAGTCCATAGTTCCAGTGCGCACATGTGTGATTGAGAAATTGCACAGGGAATGAGCATCCAAAGTGACAAACAGCAAGGCCATTGGCCAGTCCATAGTTTCAGTCCGCATATGTGTGCATGAGAAACTGCACAGGGAATGGGAATTAAAAGTAACAAACAGCAAGGCCATTGTCCAGTACAAATTCAAAGTATGCACATGTGTGCACAAGGAACTGCACAGAAAATGGGCATCCAAAGTGACACACAGCAAGGCCATTGGCAAGTCCATAGTTCCAGTCCGCACATGTGTGCATGAGAAACTGCACAGGGAATGGGCATCAAAAGTAACAAACAGCAAGGCCATTGGCCAGTACATATTTAAAGTATGCACATGTGTGCATGAGAAACTGCACAGAGAATGGGCATCCTTGTTTTTGGTGGCTACCTTGTGTTTTGCTAAACGTTATACCTTACATAGTGCGTAGAAGCCTCGAAGCAATACCGTAGCACTTCCTGGGGAGACCGTTCCGCTGGTGGTGCCGCAGACGGTCGTAGACCACAACTCCCAGCATTCCCGGCGCTCCTGTGGCCCGCAGCTCATCACCATCATCGTCAAGCGCCAGGAGGTGCTTAAAAGCACGCTGAGTCTCCCGCGGCACGGGTTCCCTTCTTTTTGGTGGCTACCTTGTGTTTTGCTAAACGTTCTACCTGGCATAGTGCGTAGAAGCCTCAAACCAATACCGTAGCACTTCCTGGGGAGACCATTCCGCTGGTGGTGCCGCAGACGGCCGTAGACCACAACTCCCAACATTCCTGGCGCTCCTGTGGCCCGCATCATCGTTAAGCGCCAGGAGGCGCTTAAAAGCACAGCAAGCATCCCGCGGCGTGCCCGGGCGCTGCCCAAGCAAAGCCCGGGCCAAGGGTGGGCGCGTACGCACCCGTCGTAGCCAGGAGGAGGCAGGGCAGGGGCACCCCCTTTCCAACAGCGCTTATACGGACTTGGTTAGTGACTTTGAATTCTGTTAAATCTTTGCTTATTCTTTATATTTTCTTTTGCAAACAAGATTGTGACAAAAGTTAATAATGAGTAAGAATAACCATAAGGGATTGGGGGGTTTGGGGGTTGTTGAAACTCTTGATGCCTTTCTCTTGAGACCTGAATCTGTACTTATCCATGAGATTGAGCTTACCCAAAGGAGATTGTCTTTAGATCCTCAAAGAGTTTCTGCTGGAGCTTCATTACCATGTTCTCAGGAGGGTTTGGGTCCATCTGCTGAATTGGCACCACAATTATCCTCTGGGTCACCTGTAACACCGACATTTGCTCCTTCCACCCCAGTTAGAGATCTCACCCCCATTAGATTATCCCCATATAAGATACTAACACATCAGCAGCGGCAAACCCAGCTTAAGAAGGGGGAGGGTGTGGTCACAGTCCCATCTAAGAAAAGGAATGTGGGTGGGTTACCCCTCACCTTGCATCAGGCCAGTAAAGTGGCAAAAACTAGAGGGGCCGCCCGTGGAAAGAAAGGCTGTGCTCAAGAGGTTGTAACACCAAAGGTCTATAGCCCAATAATTATCAGTTCTCAGGCCAGTTCTAATCAGATGCCACATGACATGGAGTACCGGCTTTTAGTCAAACTCGAAGAAAAACTACAGGCAATGCTTGAACCCCTAGCATCTAAACTTGTAGACATTGCTCAAAGATTGAGTCAAATTGAGCACCAACTATCATTGCCAAAATGTAACCCTCTTGATGGCACGCCCAGTGGCCCTATTGTTTCTAATGAAGTGCCAGTCTCTGTACCAAATCTTCCCCCGAGTGATTTGGTTATGGCCTAAATACCGTCTCACGAGCCCCCCTTCAAACAATGGGTAACATGGTAGTCTTGGATGGAATCGCCTCCCTTAGGAGGGAAGTACCCAGGATTACCAGTAGAAGGTTGCCACAAGGAGGTATGAGTAGCCATAAATGTAATGAATATCTCAATGTACCCCCCGAGTCTACACCGTATACTATTGTACTTACCAATGTACCTCATTTACAATCTGGCATTGAGGAAAACTGGGTTTCACTTAGGAACAAGGCCCTTCATCTAATAAATGCTAGAACAGGGCAACTGGGGGATTTAAAATGGCACGTAGGATTGCCTGGATAGGGAAATTAAGGAAAACAAGAAGAGGCGATTGTGTAGTGGTGAACTTTGGGTCCCCCCATATAGTAAAATAGTAAAAACAATCCTTGATAGGGCTGGATCAAGGCATTTGAGTGGGGAAGGTATTCACATCTTACCATAAATGTAGTAGGCCTATTAGATGTTTTTTTAAATGAATCACAGATGTCATAGTAACATTATAATAGCTGGGGACTTTAATTGCACTTATGAACCACTCGATTGTGAGGATATTCATTTTAGTGTGGAGGAGGATGACCAGTGGACCAGTGCAGCACTCCAATTAAAAGTATTCTGCCTGGAACATGGGTTGAGAGCAGCAAATGGTCGCACGAAATCTGATAAATCAGGGATGCCAACATATAGTAGAGGGCATCACTTTAGTCGTATAGACTATTTTATTATAAATAAGGAACTTTGGCCAAAATTGTTAAACATGGTGGTAGAAGCCCGGCCAGAAAGTGACCATAATCCTCCTTTAGTCTCTATGCGGGCTATAGAATTAAACCATGCTGAAGAGTTGCCACCCTGTCCAGATTTCGTAGAAGGACACCTGTCAAATGACACAAGACGCCTCAATTGGGCAAAGGTTGCACTCAACCCAGAAAAGCTCCTGGATATGAGCAACTAAGTAGCTAATACTATAGTTGCTCTTCAGGAAGATGCTGAACTTGGGGTATATTTTGATAGAGTTGGTCAGGCACATGGACTTCTTTTTAATCAACGTAAAAGTATTTTTATTATGAAAAACAAAAAAGGGTTCGTATCATCCAACACCAAGGCTGCAGTTTGGTATAATTCCAACTGTCGCTTGGCCTATAGATCTTTGGCAGCTGCAATAAGGAGTAAAGATTAGGTCACCATAAAAGAGAAGAGGCAGGCATATAGGGCAGCACAATCCCAGGCCAAACGGGACTGGGATGAAGCTCATTGGGCTGAACTACTCAATGCATGCTCTGGGAGAGATAAGACAAGATTTTGGCATCTGGTGAAATGGGGGATTGGGGACCCTAGAAATGTTCCCACAAATTATGTAGAACGAGATCAGTGGGTCCGCCACTTCAAAGGTCAATTCGCCAGTGACTCAGTTGTCCAAGTCACCTTTGTAATGCCATCTTCTCTCCCTTCTCTCTGTATTACTAAAATGGAAGTAGAAACTGCTCTATATTCAATTATTAATGAATGCTATCGACAAGGGAGCAGCAATTCCTAGTTCCTGGGCAGGTGCAGTAACCCTGCCTATTTTTAAAAAGGGGGATCGCTCCCTACCAGGAAATTACAGGCCTATAAGCCTGATTGACTGCATTCAAAAGGTATCGACCAGGGTGGTTTTAGGTAGAATGCAGGCATGGATGGAGGAATGCCATCTCCTCTCTGATTTAGAAGCAGGGTTTTGACAATGTATTAGTACAGTGGACCAGGTTTAAAGGTTCATTCCTATATACTGGCGCACTGTTACCCTGGGGAGAGGCTCTATCTATGCAGCCTTAGTGGACCTTAGGTCAACTTTTGACTTAGTTCCACGTTCTAAGCTGTGGCATAGTCTTTTAAAGTTGGGTATGCCATTGGACATCTTGACTTTTGTTGTTAAATTACATATGGATAATTATGCCCATTTTAGATGGGATATGGCAGGTAGAACCACTGAAATGTTCTCGGTTGAGAAGGGTGTGAGGCAGGGGTGCGTACTTGCACCCACCCTAATTTCAATATATATAAATGGGGTTTTGAAATATTTTGAAAACTGCCCCACAGATGCCCAGAGTCTAGCCGGGTCAAAGATCCCACTCCTAATGTTTGCCGTTGACACTCTCATTCTTTCCAAAATGAGACAGGGGATACAACATGCCCTCTCAAGATTTGAGGAGTTCTGTGTGAATCATGACTCATTGTCAATGTTGACAAAACAAAATTTATGGTCCTACAGAACTCTAACAAAGCCATCGGTGAAGTTAGGATGCAGGAAGGTGTTCTCGAGCAAACAGCTACTTTTTCATATCTAGGGGTACTTATAGACAAAAAACAGAGTTGGAAGTCGCAAGTAGACTGTCTTACGGTGAGACATGACCAACTTTCGGGTGTATTGCTTAAGGAGCACAGATGCTCTTATACCAAACAAATAGCTCCAGTATTGAAGATTTATAACTCCAAAATTGGTGCTTTAATCCTCTATGGTGCAGAGTTGTGGTGGCATGTAAATCTGGATTCTTTAGTGGTGGGCCAAAATTAATTTTTAAGATTGTTAATTGGCCTGCCGCAATCCACCCCACTGATCCCTCTTTATTTGGATTTGGGGTGCCCTTCCATTAGGGATGTCGCACGTTATAGATAAGTAGCATACTGGAGGAGACTTTGGGTGACTCCCAAGTTAGCCAACTATGCCCTGGCTGTGTTAGAAGTCAGTGAGTTGGATGTAAACAATACAATTGAGTGGCTTAGGAGTGTTACCAATATTCTCTGTGAGCTGGAGTTGAACTGGCTGTGGATTTCCCCTCTCGGAAGTTCGTTCCCCAGTAAAACTGAGTTTAAGGCAGCTTATTGGCACATGATACATCTCAGGCAGTTCTCAGCTTCTAGTAGTCTTACCCTGTCCAGCACCTTTCTTGAAATTAAATTTGAACCAAAATATGAACAGTACTGGTATTTAATCACATCATCACATGATAGAAACCTTTTCCACCTGTTCAGAGTGGGAACAATACCCACTAAGGCTTTTACTTCGAAGTGGTCTAATTCGGATGAAACTAACAGCAACTGCCCTTTTTGCCCGGATAGGGTAGAGTCCTTGGCCCATATCCTTTTTGCATGCCAAGCTTATAGTAACCCAAGGCGATGCTGGTTGAAACCCCTGTGTTCGCGTTTGGACACCAGGTCATATAGTGAGGCATTCAGATTACTTAAAACAGCAGTAGACGGCCCCACTGTGAATGCTACAGCTAAGTTCTTGGGATGGGTATGGGTGATTCGTTGGACTGAAGGGAGGTATAGGTAAACTTCCCCCTTTTTATTACTGTTATATGAATTTTATTGTATAGATCTGATGCTCTTTTAAAACCTGGTCGCTGTCATGTAAGTGTTTTAGAGTTTTATTAAATTATTTATTGTTTTAATGATGATTATTATATGTCCACGCCATAATCAAGTGTGTTGATATAGGGATATGAAGTACTGTCCAATTTGGCTTCTATGTTTGTGTTGTGATGACTTTTGTGATTTAAAAAAAAAATCAAAATAAAGTTTATAAACTGAAACTGACAAACAGCAAGGGCATTGGCCAGTACAAATTCAAAGTATGCACATGTGTGCATGAAGAACTGCACAGGGAATGGGCATCCAAAGTGACAAACAGCAATGCCAATGGCCAGTACATATTCAAAGTATGCACACGTGAGCATGAGATACTGCACAGAGAATGGGCATCCAAAGTGACAAACAACATGGCCACTGACCAGTACAAATTCAAAGTATGCACACGTGTGCATGAGAAACTGCACAGGGGATGAGCATCCAAAGTGACCAACAGCAAGGCTACTGGCCTGTACAAATTCAAAGTATGCACACGTATGCATGAGAAACTGCAAAGGGAAAGGGCATCCAAAGTGACAAACAGCAAGTCCATTGGCCAGTACATAATTCCAGTGCACACATGTGTGCATGAGAAACTGCACAGGGAATGGGCATCAAAGTACCAAACAGCAACAAAGTACTAAACAGCAAGGCCATTGGCCAGTCCATAGTTCCAGTGTGCACATGTGTGCATGAGAAACTGCACAGGGAATGGACATAAAAATTAACATTCAGCAAGGCCATTGGCCAGTACAAATTCAAAGTATGCACATGTGTGCATGAGGAACTACACAGGGAATGGGTAACAATGTCCTTTGCCATGGGAATCACCCCAGCTCAGGGGATACAAATGGGCAGTCCAGGCACCGCTGTGGGAGGAATGGTGTGGGGAGGGGGACTTTGCCTCAACTTTGGCTTTCAGTTGAACTGAGGGCTGCTAGAACCGGGTGGTGTGGTGGCACAGGGAGGTGGAGACATGCTGCCAGGAGACACAGTGTGTGAGGGGGAATGTTGAGGGCTGGGTCTCAACTTTTTGGGGATTCAGAAGTCCACAAGTGTCTTGGCCGGAGTGGGAAGTGAGGTGGACACAACAGCCTTACTCTCTACCAAAGGTGTATCAGGTGCAGATGTCTCTCCCTGCGTGAATTTGCTGGATCTGGTGGTACGCTTGTGGTGGCCTTGCCTTTTACTCTGCATCCCCTGATGTCCAGGTAAACCCCCCACTGTGGGAGTTGATGTTGTAGGGTGAATCTGACTTAGAGAACTCTTTGTGCTTAGTCCTTGCAGGCATCAGGTTCACAGCAGATAGGGCCACTGTTTATTTGTCTTTGGGAGCAGGTGTGGGGATGGGAGTGCCCTTTGATGAGGGTGATTTTGATGAATGTGATGTTGATGCTGGCTTATTGGCCTGATGCCCATGAGTGTCACGTGATGGGCTTTTCGCTCCTGTGTGCCTGTTTTGTTTTGTGGTCTGGTCCGTTTTGAGTGCTGCTGTTCTTTGATGCATGTGGAGGACTTGGTGCCTGAGTGCTGTGGCGTTTGGGGACTCTCGTCAGGTGGTGAAACTGGCAGGGTGGTTGCTGAAGGGACAGGAGCTGGACTGGGAGCCTGTGACTGCTGAATGGCTGCCATCACTGTGGAGGACAAACGCTGGACAGTTCGGTGTAAGCCACCCTCGTCAGAATATACCCCCTCCATGAAGGCAACTACCTGTGCCAACTTCTTGTCATGATTCTGGAAGGCATTCAGGAGAGCAGTCTGACCCACACACAGCTGGCGCAAACGGTCCACCACCTCCACACTGAGGGCAGCAGGGGAGACTAGGGCAGGGGCAGCGGTGCCTGGTAGGAAGGAGACTCTACCCTTCCTAGGGCTGGGGGCAAGGACAGCACTTGTGGCAGCATCCAGGAGGGTGGGCACTGGACAATGTGTTGTGGAAGAAGAGGCAGATTTCGAATTTCCTGTGCCCGTCAACATCGAGAAGTCACCGCTGGAGTCTAATGATGTGGAGTTTGGTGTTCCGGGCGTAATTCATCCAGGGCACTCCTGTCCCCCTCCGAGGCACTGGTCACATCAGTGTCAGTGAGCTCATGTGTAGCAGTCATGCAAGAAGCTTCCTACTGATGTTGGTCTCCTGTCCTTCCATGCCATCGGTAGATGATGCATGAGACAGAGAAACAGGTTCAGAATAGTGCCACACTGACAAACATCATATGCAAGCAAAGCACAAAACTTCAAAATGATAGCCCCATGTTGCCCTTCTCCATATGCAGACAGCATGGGCAACTTTATGCAATCATCAGAAGATGCATGGAAACATGCATAGTTGATAATAATGCCCTATGTGATGTTGACACAGCCAAATAGCTGGCCCGTGCCTCCTTTTAACCTAACACACTATTCTCTGTAAGCATACCTATGCGCCTGCAGGTAAGATAGATATACATCTAAATATGTTGTCTCTGTCACATATGGACTCACGTTAAGGGAACATCACAGATACAGACTCTCAAATGTCCTTTTGCAATGGCCACAAGCTCCAGCTATCCACCATGTTGTGCTTTGAAGCACAACTACAGGTGCACATTGGTGTCGGATGTGTAGTTTCACAAATTTTCAGTTGTGCACAGCACACATCTATAAAAGAACACTAACATGATGCTCCCTGCTGTTCACAGCCAGGTGATGTCTGTGACACTCATACTGCAGCTGATGTCACAAGGCCACATCTCATCTGTCAATGTCAAGGGTCATTGTATTAAACACATGGGAAACCACATGTTGTAAAAATGCAGAACAACTGCACTCAACAGAAACCAATGTGAAGAAGATCCTCATCTGTGATGCAGTATGTGAGTGAGCAATACACAAATACATTTCAAATGATGTGTCGGGGCAGACTCACTGTGTTCAACACAACACACCCCTCAGTGTCCTTGGCCAGTGAATAGCTACCTGTGTCATGGAGGTCCCATTTATGGCCATGGGCTTACATTCACACACTCTTCTCACAAGGTATAGGACTATCTTATGCAATCCTCAGGCCTAAGATAGCTCATTGAGAAGTAGGGTGGTGGACAACACATATGTTTTACTCAGTCCATTTACTTATGGTTTCTTGTAACATTGAGCAGTTTCTCTGCAGGCCAGGGGGACTCACACTGAGGTTAAACGTGGGCCATCATAAAATTCACATGCATGTACAATATGAGAGGGCAAACAGTGCCTACACATGTGAGAGAGGACACATAATGAAAACAATTGAAGGATGATATCTCCAAATTACATTTATCTGATGTGTCATATGTGAATTACCACCAAGAGTGTTACACTCAGGCAATTTATTGCTGTGCATAATGCACACATATCCATGGGGGAAATATAAAAACTGTAAACAGATTCTTCAGTATCCTGTGGACAAAATATATTTGTAACGTCACAAATGAGCTTGTGAAAACCTCATGGACTATGACATCACATAGCACATCTAATGCTTTTTCAGACTTCGACTGTCCAAACCAGCAGTGTTACTGTATGGCTTCAAAAACACTGCATGTCCCTCTAATCCTTCAATGGAGCAATGGATCTGTGGAAATAAGGCTGCACACCCCATTGACATGAAGTCAGCATGCTAGGCAGTGTACCACATGTTTACATTACCCAGTCTCAGACACACGTTTGTATTTTTCTTGCTGAAGAAGGGCTGTAGAAATGTCCATGTTGCCATCCTCCCCAAATACTCAACTGCAATTCTTACTGGGCCATATATGGAGCATGGTATATGAAAAATGAGGATGTATACACATTAACTTGCACTCACAGGCACATGCTACTGAGGAGCAACATCATTTGAGCACTCTGAGCACTCTCAAACTTTCACTCTGAAACACTTACCAGTACATCTGGTGTACCATATAGCCTCCCATACTGTGAAAAGACCTCGTCCTCCAGGACCTCCAACTCCTCTGTGGTGAAGGGACGGGCCATGATGTTCTCAGTTCTCACCATCACTGGGTCCAGGAGACAGGAACAGCAGCAGTTTGTGGTGAAGAATGGCAGGCAGCAGTGTCTGGATGCAATTGAAATGTATGGCTCTCTCACACACATTTATAGCCGCTTGGGGTTGTTTCATTGGTACTCAGCTGCTGCAATTGGTGTTCCTCGTCAGCATTTTTCAAATGTAACCAATAACCGGGACTGCGGTGGTGGTGCATGCCTACCACGAGTTTCAAATGTGCAATTCAATACTGCGATTGCGGTTCCCATTAGCTGCAATGCCACTGGCACAGGCGGTGTCACACCTTGGGGTGCAGGCGGTTGCTAATGCAATCTTGAATCTTTCAATTGTAACCAATGACAGGGGTAGGGGAGCACCCCTACCGCTGGTTTCAAATGTATAATTTACTACCCCGGTTGCGGTACCTATTAGCTGAAATGGCATGGGCATTGGCGGTGGCACACCGCGGGGTCAAGGTGGTTGCTCCTGTGATTTAGCATCTTTCAATTGTAACCAGTAACTGTTTTTGAGGTGGCAGAGCACCCATACCACACCTATGGACACATTATGCTCTAGCAATAGCAATGGCCAAATCTCATCATGGAATACTAGAAACTTACAATGTATTATGCCACCTGATTGCTGAATTCAATGCTAGTGTGACATTGAACTCACTAATGACTACACATGACATGGCATGATTACATGCATTGGCATCTACTTCCTCACATTTCACATATGATATTTGTGTGCATGTACACAGATTTGATGTGTAATGGACTCTCCTATTTGTGTACATGTCAATGTGTGAGATGGCTAATCAACCCACAGTAAAGATGGACTGACTACATAATGTGCCTATTTCACTGTATAGATTGCTGAATTCATTTTGATAGTTGATCAGCTTACACACACTGTGCTCATGGTGTAGAAAAGTAGTGCTCTGTGCAACTTAAGCAAGAAGTTATGGTAGGTAAAGCAGCTACGTAGAAGTCAGCAGTGTTGCTGTTTCTAACATGTGGTGTATCAACTACTCCCAGGGCTGGTGACACAAGATGTATGACTGTACCATTTCCCATTCACAATGTCAGATTCTGTTTTGGAGGTAGTCAATATGTACATACTGACCACATGTACAACTACATGAGATCAAGGTGTAGCTGCATGTGACTTGTGCATTAAGCTGTTGTTTCAGTCCAGTCATTGTTGGCGCTGTGTCAGTCAAGATGAAAGATGTCTGACACATCTCATAGGGCAATGAAATTGACATGTGTCCCCTTTAATTTTATGTAGGAGACGAATGTGCATCGTCCGCCCACAGTCCCGGGAAACACGGAGGATGTGGACATCACAAGAAAATTCTGTCTGGATCACATTACCCTTGAAGACCTATGTGCTCAGTTTGAGCCCCATCTGAGGCCTCAAACAACGTATGCAACTGCCTTGACACCAACCGTTAAGGTGATGGCGGCCCTGCATTTCTTTGCTACTGGTTTGTTTCAATACACGGTGGTCATCGCCGGTAGAATGTCTCAACCGATGTTCAGCACGATGCTACGTGATGTCCTGTTTGCAATGATGACATATAGGGACCGCTACATCCATTTTTCTAAGAGACATGAATTGGCAGCTGTGAAGGGTGATTTTTATTATCTTGGCCACATCTCTAATGTTGTGGGCTCCATTGACTGCAAATATGTTGGCCTTGTTCCACCACAGGCACTTGAGCACATATATAGGAACAGGAAGCATTTCCATTCCATTAATGTGCAAGTGGTGTGCCAAGTGGATATGATAATCTCCCATGTCTGTGCCAGATTTCCCGGAACAGCATCATACTACAACTGATGGAAAATCTGCATCCGGAGCATGCGTGGCTTATGGTGAGTACGCAGAGTCAAGTAGTGTGTTGTATGTGTGACATGCTGTTCTCAGGTCCTGTAGATGTAATTACATTTCTCAGTGTATGTCATACGTAGGTGACTCTACGTATCCCAACCGGCCTTGGTTGCGGAGCCCACTGAGGAATCCAAGGACCCCGGGGGAAGTTTGTTACAATGATGCACATGGGAGGACCCGTCGTGTGATGGAGCGTACTTTTGGGCTTCTGAAGTCTAGATTCTGTTGTCTGGACAAGAGCGGAGGTGCACTACTCTACTCTCCCTAAAAGGTGAGTCAGATCATAGTTGCATGCTGCATGTTCCACAACCTGGCCTTGCGCAAAAAGATCCCTCTGCTCTTGGACGATGATGAGCAGCAGATACCACCCTGTAATCCCAAACATGCCCAGTGACGACAATAGTGGAGAAGAAGGTGTTTACCTGCATCAACAGATCATCGGCAACTACTTCCCTTGAGTGTAAGTGACATTGCACCAAAGTGACATTGTCTGTTGTCTTTAATGGTAGTGGCAAGGCATAGATGATTTTTTTGACTGCTGCCTGTTGTTGGCTCTGTGCAAATGGCTGATGTGTGTTACACAGGGTATATTTGTCCAGGTACCACATGTATATGTTGAAGTAGTTGTTCATTCCTATGTGTGCTGGTTTGTATATGTTGATGGCTAGTGATGTGTTCTTGCTGTGATGGCATCACCTTAAAAGTAATCTCTTTCTTTTGTGTCTTTCTAGGTCCCTTCACGCTCTCAATGCCTCGCTATAATCAGAGCTTGTGGCACAATTGAATTTGAGTTGACATTGTACATACTGTGATAAACATGAACGTGACACATAGACAAAGGTATGATAAAAGTGTTGATATACTATAATTATTTGTGACAGAGAAGTGATTTTTTACGAAATTGTGGAAAGTGAATTTCTGAGTTGTCAGTGATGGTAAATGAGAACAATAGAGTAGTCACCACATTGATTTAGTCACGCAGTCCAACAGACTCCTGCCATCAACATGGCAATTTGGGTAAGGATAGTCAACAAAGTCAATGTCAAAGGGAACAGAGATGCCATCATAGCTGGCTCGGCAACTAGCGTTTGGATGGTGCATTGCCATGTGATCCTCCCCTGGTGTTTCTCGGATGGCCCCTTGTGCGTTTGGCAGGGGGGCCTCCGCTGCGGGCTCAGCATTGTCTGGGGAGTAATTTTGTTGCAGCTCGCCCCTCTCTGTGGCCGCAGCTGAGGTGGTGGGAGTATCAGCATTTGGGCCACTGGAGGGGGATTGAGCTGTCATTTGGGCCACATGTCTGTCCCTCATAACAACCATAAGCTTGCCCATGAGTTTCACAGTTTGGCCCATACGTGTGTCCGTGGACCTCAGCAGCATGCGGAGCTCATGCACTTCTTCCATAACCTGCCCATCTGTCCCTGGGTCAGCTCATATGCCCCAAGGACTCTGGCGATGGTGGCAAGGGCTTCAGTCCCAGTGTCCCCTGTATTTGTCCTGAGTTGCCCTCTCACCTGCCCTGCTGACCTGGCCCTGTGGCGTTGGCACTCAATGCACCTGCAAACTCTCACTGCCCTCCTCTGATTGTGTGGTGGAGTTGGTAACCACTGAGGCAGGGAGAGTTTTGCAGGTAGCAGTGATGGTGGTGGTGGTTGAGGCCGCACAGAACGTTGCAGCAGGGGTCAACGCTGTTGTTGTTACTGTGGTGGTGGCGGTGGTGATGGGGACAATGAGTGCCTGAGATGTGGTGCACAATGGCAAGCCAGATGGGTCAGGTTGTTGCTCTTCATCCGAGAAATGTAAGGAGTCTGCATCCGAGAATTCCTGTTCTGGGGGAGGGAGAGACAGGCTATACAGGTTGGTGATGTCTTCTGCTGCAGTTGCTCGTGGCTCTCCTGTTGAACAGAGGTCAGATGGTAATTGAAATGTACTCCATAAGATTGGTGTTAGACATTTGGATGTTACATGTGATACACCACACACTTTACATTGACTCACTTGGTATGGCAGCAAGATACTTTGGACATTTCACTCGTACAAAACCAGAGAAATTTAGCTGTCATAGTTAGTTCAGCTAACTATAACTTGCGCCCCCACAATGCACTGCTGATGATGTCACATATTACACCATTCATGACATGGTTAGTGACATCACTGATGACATCTCAAATTGCATCACTGATGACATCACTATATATATATATATATATATATTACCTACTGGCGGTCGCCAGAAAGTAGTTATAGTTAGGATCGATTTCCATAGGGAAATCGCAACATTCTATTTGGAATAACTTTGGCGCCGGTTGAGGAATCAGCCTGAATATTTCAGCAACTTTGCCTCGCGGCGCTCCGCTCCTTCCCTGAAAGTTTGGGGGGGATTCGTCAAGCAGGGGCTGAGATAAAAGGGTGGTCCAAAAACGTGTTTTCCCCATGTTAATTTCCATAGGGCGGTCTGTCGCACTTTTAGTTCGAACGGCTGAATGGATTTTCACCAAACTTGGCAAAATTGTAGGGACTGGTAGCCCGATGTGCCTTTGCTATGTCTCAAGTAAGCATGGGCGGATTTTGCGAATTGGCAATCCGCGAACTTGCGTATTTACGGATTCGCAATCCGCAAAATCCGCGAACTCTCGCGAATTTGTGGATTTTTTATTTTTTTTTGTGTTCGCAAGGATTTCTGCCAGTTCGCGAGGGTTCTGTACCAGTTCGCAATTGCGAACTTACTTGTCGGCTCGCAACGGCCACGACTATGTTGTTTCTACATCTGGTTCATCATCACAGGTTCACAGCACCCTCTGTTTCACCACTGCCACCCTCTGGTACACCCATGCCACCCTCTGGTACATCACTGCCACCCTCTGGTTGGTTTATCACTGTAGATTATGGGGGTGAAAAAAAGCAAGCACACCTGCCCTGCTTCAGTTGACATGAATTAATTTGGGGTTGATTAATGTGTCACTGAATTTAAACTTCCAGTCTGGCTGGCACCTGCTTCCTTATCTGTAATTTGCTTTCTGTTGCAGTGCACTTTTTTTTCACAGGACCTTTGTGGCCTATAGTTGCAAGTAGGCAACTGAACTCTGAAGGGGCCCCTCAGGAAGCACTACAGGGAATGGTTACTAATGATAAGATTGAACTTTTGCACCTGCTGAGTGCTTTCAGTTTTGTCTGTAATTGCTTTCTGTTGCAGTGTAATTTTTTTAACAGGACCTTTGTTGTATACTTGTAGCTATTCTCTGAGCCTGCTGTGAGGGTCAGAGCAGGGTCATAGAATAGTTGCAAGTAGGCAAATGAACTCTGGAGGGTCCCCTCAGGAAGCACTACAGGGAATGGTTACTAATGATAAGATTGAACTTTTGCACCTGCTGAGTGCTTTCAGTTTTGCAAAAATCCAAATATCCAGCAGCATCCACAAAAAGTAATCCTTCCAGGTCAAGATCCAAACAAAGTGACCAGCACATGAAGAAAGCACTGGGAGGAGCCTGGTGGACAGGAACAGGAAGTTGGAAACTGTGGGGCACTTCCTTCCTCCCACCCCCACCCCCCAAAATGGACTCCTTGCAAAGAAAAAGTGCAGGCAAATGTCAACCTGAGGAGTTATTCTGATAAAAATCATAATTTTCAAGGTTTATGCTGCCTGCTGGTGGATTTCTTGTGCGAAATTGCAAATTTGGCAATCTCGCAATTGCGAGATTGTCGCTGCCCGCCGCATCTACGTGTTCGCAAGTGTTTACTCCCGCGAAATTGTATAGTATTCTAGTTGACAAGTGCGACCAAGCAAAAAATCCGCTTCGCACGGATTTTACGAATTTTCGGCAAGTTCGCGAGAGTTCGCGGATTGCAAATTTACCGAAAATCCACAAAATCCGCGAGCGGAACGGATTTTACGCCCATGCTTAGTCTCAAGATATGTGGTCCAGAGGATTTTGAGTAATTTAGGTTAAAAAAAATGTATATATCTGTAAGCGCTCCCCGGTGCGCGTACCGGGGAGCGCTCCGGGCGCGCCACGCGACCTGCGCACGGGAAGCTGATTGGCTCTCGGGTGTCTGTAAACATTCGAAACAGTTCGCAGCGGCCGCCATGTTGTGTCTCGGTAGGATCGAGACACAAGAGGTGGTAAAAACAAAAGGGAAAATAATGAAAAGGGGGCAGGGTACACCCCCCCTGACCCTCTAGGTTTGATGTGGGGGCCATAAAAGGGTCCCTCGGGTAAAAAAACAAAAAATTGTTTTTTTTCGATTTTCGCGGGGGGAGCGCCCGGTACGCGCACCGGGGAGCGTACCGGGGAGCGAATCAAAAAAAAAAGAGATTGCCAGAGTGCTAAACATTTTAGCAATTTTTTATAAATGGGAGGTAGTTCTGAAAATAACTTTTTTTATTGTTTTTGTTGTTTTATATATTTTTTTATTTTTCTGAACATTTGTTTTTTTTTTGTATTTTTTGAACAATTTTATATTTTTTTGTTTTTTTTTGGGCGGAACAACGAAAAACAGGCATTAGAAAGGGCTCAACAGGAGCAAAAAAAAATATTACTTCTTGGGGTGTTTTGAGCACTTGTAGTTTTCAAATGCTCTATTATTTAAAATGATACTCCTCTCCCCATAAGAAATTAGTGCACCACAATAAATGCACACTAGCTACGTCTCCCTCGCCTCTGGTCCCGATAGAGTTTCCTGTGACGATGTACTGGCCACAGGAGTTGGTGGGTTATCCTGGAGGTAACGCACCTCAGCAACGCTATAATTGATTGGATGCCACCTCTGCATGTGGCGGTGCATAGTATAGTTTCCAAAACTATACTTTTTGTCTGTGCCTCGGGACAGAACTGCATTGCAAATGAGGCATGTCACGTACCGGGCATTGACCTTTTTTTGCTCTCGAGGGTAAGCAAAAAATTGCCATATAAAATGGTCTATGTGGTGGGATTGCCGGGGCTCTTCACACAAGAACTGCCTCGGCTCTAACTCCTCTTCCTCTTCTTCTTCCTCTTCCTCTGTGTTTGGAAGGAACTGTGCAGGTGGTCCTTCCTTCCTAGGTGGTTGTGGTGGTGGTGGGGGTCCACTAGCTGCAGCTACTACAGATGCCATGACTGAACAAGCAGAAACAGGTCTTCCTCTCACAAAGATGAAAGTCAGAGTGAGGAAAAAAGGTGGGGTTTTCATCATTTGGGAAAAAAAAGTGTTCTGGACCAATGAAAAGTGTTATTTTCAAGTCACATGATCCAAGCTTTCATCATTTGGAAACCAAAACTGATCTGCACCAATGAAAAGTGTTATTTTCAGATCACATGACCCGATGCGCTTACGCTACGCGCCCCCCGCGTAAGCGCGTCATGACGTTGCGCGATCGTATGCAATCACGTGATTCCGGGTGCGCTTACGCAGTGCGTCATATGACGCATCACGCGACTACGCGAAATGTCATGATGTTGTTTTCGTTCGCGGGAATAGCGCTCTCGGGACGCTCCCCGGTACGCGCCCCGGGGCGCGCCGTAACATTGCGCTTACCCGTGCGTTCACCGGTACGCGCCCCGGGAGCGCTCCGGGGCGCATACCAGGGCAAACAATAAAATTCGTTATAAAAATTATTACTTTTCATACCTATAGAGATTTGCTATTAAAAAACCTACGAAATTCACTGAAAAAACCATAGGTTTCACCCCAGTTATAGTTAGGAATTAGCATTTAAAAAACTTATTAAATTCACTGAAAAAACCATAGGTTTTACACCAGTTATAGTTAGCTGGAAATTTTACTCGCATAAAACCATTTGAATTCCCACGTTATAGTTAGTTGGACTCACTATAACTTGCGCGTGCAATGCACTGCTGATGACGTCACATATTGCATCACTCATGACATGGTCAGTGACATCACTCATGACATCACTGATGGCTCTCGGGTGTCTGTCAACATTCCAAACAGTCCGGAGCGGCCGTCATCTTGTGTCTCGGTAGGATCGAAACACAAGAGGTGGCAAAAACAAAGGGGGAAAGACCATAAGGGGGCAGGGTAGACCCCCCCTGGCCCCCTAGGTTTGATGTGGGGGCCATAAAAGGGCCCCGCGGGGCAAATAAAAATTCGATTTTTGCGGGGGGAGCGCCCGGTACGTGCACCGGGGAGCGTACCGGGGAGCGTACCAAGGGGAAAACCCAGTGAAATAGTAAAATAATAATTTAAAGTGCTTAAAGGTAGGGTAGCTTTGTATAGAGTTGTTGTGTTGTGTGGGTGATTTAAGTACCAGCATGTAGGTACCAATACAGAGTCTTAAATTCAATGTACACTGTCTCCTCTGTAGATAATTTATTGTGGTATATGGAATCTATACCATAGTCTGTCAGGAAAGCAGAAACAACATGGAGGCAGGAGATGAAAAAGAGATGTGAAATACTCATTGGAGATAATATAGTGGGAGAAAGGAAGTAACTATGAGCAAACTTACTATGTAACACAAAAAAGTTGCACAGTATACTATAAGTCTTACTTTATATTATAATCATTTTGGTACTATTTCATGAATTACATATAAAAATGAATAATGTCTCGAACAATTTTTAATTATTAAATATACATTTATTGTTGTGATTTTTCAAAATTTAAAAGAACTTCCAAGATTACATCATCTGGAATCTCCTCATTTTGATTCCATGATTCTATTTCTTCAACACAATTAAGTTACTCTTAGTCCAGAGACTGATCCATAAAGTCAAAGTCATCAATATTTTCCTCAGGATTGTTCTCCATAACAATTTCGAAAGAAATATTAATTTTGTTTTGTTCTCCTTCCATTTTCTTGCTGTAAATTGCATAAAAAATAAATATATCAGTAGAGTTAGGGCACTGTTGGGTTTAAGTTCAGACAGGTACTTCTGAGTTTTTAACAGTGAAGTTATCTTTGGGCAGTGTATGGTATCAGGCAGGAAGTAGAAATATAAAAAAGTGTAGGTGAAGAAGCCTAAGTAAATTCATAATTATACCAGAGAAGCCTAACTCAAACTATAACTATAACACAGAAGCCTATCTCAATCTATAACTATAACAGAGGGACAGTAAATAACTATCAGAAAACGTTTTTACAAATTAACTTAAAGTGCCCCTTACAAATTAACAACTTACCTTATAGAAAGGTGATGAAGATAAATGAGAAAATCCTTTAAAGATGTACCTCAGGTAGTTGTAGTCAAAATGGCCGTGTTTCCCTCTCATTTTTCATTTATATTCATGTACATAACCAATCAAATGTCAGGAAATAAAAGTAGAAAATGAAAGTAACATTTTAATTGGTTGTAAATTCTAACACTTCATATGTGTTTTTGTCATGTAATTTACCTCAGGATATTTAGACAGGGCTACAGCCCAAATGGCTCAATGGAATTCCAGCACATTTGGGAAAATGATAGGGACTGGTATGTAGTAGGGCCTATTCTATATTTGGTGAAAGTCTCTCCAGTGGTTTTTATGTAAATTAACTTTTAAATATTTTTGGGAGCGCTTACCGGTGTGCGCCCCGGTACGCGTACCAGCAGCGCTACGGGAGTCCTCCATCTTGTGTTTCGGTAGATTTGAGACACAAGATGGAGGACAAACAACGTTGGGAATGGGTAAAAGGGGGCACGGTAGACACCCCCTGATCCCCTAGGTTTTCTGAGGGGGGCTTAGGAGGCCCATATAGGCCAAAAAAAACAAACAAAAATTTTAATTTTTCGCGGGGGGAGCGCCCGGTACGCGTACCGGGGAGCGTACTTTGATGAAAAACAGTGAAAAAAGTTAGAGTAAAATAATCATTTTGAGTGATCAGAGGTAGGGTAGCCCTGAAAAGAGCTTTTTGGTTCTGTGGCTGATTTAGGTACATACAAGTAGGTTCCAATGCACAGTCTTAAATTCAGGAGGAATATTCTATTCCCCTCATCTGAGAAGTGCACACCATCTCCTCTGTAGATATCTTGCATGTTGTAACGCAAGTTATTGTTGTATATTGAACCCATTCCATAGTCTCTCATGTAAGCAGAAACAGATTTATTCACATGTTTCCGTGCTTTCTCAAATTGTGGACCATTTCTGTCTTTGGCATATATTGGAATATACCAAGGCAGTTTGAGGAAAAAGTGCCATCAATTGTTCAAAGGTGTCCTTTAAATGCATTTCCAGACCTACCCCAGTCAAAGTGCCTAAGTCATTTCCACCACAGTGCAGAATTATGAGGTGAGGGTGTGGCAGATGCAAAAAGGTTTTCACCAATGGTATCAATTGATGACATCTCAATCCTCGTTGGCCAATCCACTTGATGTCTACATTTGGTAAATCAAGGTTGTGAACATTTCTGGTAGCTGCATACCTTTGAGCCCAGTGGATGTAGCTATGTCCAATAATCCAGACAGAATACATGGTGAGAGGATGTTCTGGTGCAGTCAGATGAAGTGTTGGGCATGAAATGGCAGTTGGAACAGTAGGAGTTTGTAAAAAAAACTGTGGAGTTTCAGTGCTCTTGAATCACAAGCAATGATTGGTGGATTCAGATAGTTGAAAACTGAAAGTTAGGGTGCATGGTTCTGTTCTGTGAAAGAAGTAATTTGAATGGTTAAGAAAAAGTCATTTAAAGAAATATTGCACCGGATAAGCTGGTGTATTGAGAGGTCAAACATCCTTGCTGAGTTCATTTGCAACATTGTAGAATAAACGTTTAAACCTGATAGCTCAGTGAGGAGCGAGTTGCTTTGGTAACAGGCAGAAAGGGCTGAGGGGGGAAGGGTGTTGGTTTGAAAATAGATAGGGAAGAGTTTTAATTGGTTAACATGAGGGATATGTGTGCAGAATTAGAGGTTTTCTGTGCCATTCATGGTTGCAGTGCCTGGAGTACATACCTTTTGCTCTGCTAAAGAAATATTGGTGTGTGTGTCTGACACTGTTCTCAATCTCCCAAAGCATTTGTAAAGGTGAGTAATGATTCATTTAATATAGATAGAGACTTGTATACTATATGGAGAAGATTTGGAAGCAAATTGTGGAATTTTAATGTTGCTTTGTGTCATGTTTTTTGATAATGCTTGGTAAAAAGTTTTTACTGCATAGAGGAATTGTATTTTGTAAAATTGTGAAGTTTCAGTAGTGACATGGAATGCTTGTACATAGGACCTGCGCACTGTTTCTTAAATGTGATGTGAAAAACGATTTTGGGGAAAATGAATGGCTTTTACATTTTTGAGAAGGAATAAATAGTGTCTGCATGCTTAAAGAAATACATTTGAACCTTTCACAATGATGTCACCTGTGTTAACTCCGATTAGGAAGCAGATTGAGCTTCTTTCTTGTTGGTTTGTGTCATGTTTTTTGATAATGCTTGGTATTAACATTTGCAAGATAGAGGAATTGTATTTTGTAAAATAGTGATGTTTCAGTAGTGAAATTGAATGCTTGTACATAGGACCTGCGCACTGTTTCTTAAATGTTATTTAAAAAAAGATTTTGGGGCAAATGAATGGCTTTTACATTTTTGAGAAGGAATAAATAGGGTCTGCATGATTAAATACATATATTTGAACCTTTCACAATCATGTCACCTGTGTTACCTCAGATTAGGAAGCAGATTGTGCTTATTTCTTGGTGGTTTGTGTCATGGTTTTTGATAATGTTTGGTATCAATGTTTGCAAGAGAGAGGAATTGTACTTTGTAAAATAGTGATGTTTCAGCAGTGAAATTGAATGCTTGTACATAGGACCTGCACACTGTTTCTTAAATGTTATTTAAAAAACGATTTTGGGGCAAATGAATGGCTTTTGCATTTTTTAGATGGAATAAATAGTGTATGCATGATTAAATAAATATATTTGAACTTTTCACAATGATGTCATCTGTGTTTTCTCAGATTAGGAAACAGATTGAGATTCTTTCTTGTTGGCTTGTGTCATGTTTTTTGATAATGCTTGGTATCAACATTTGTAAGATAGAGGAAAGGAGGTGGGGCCTGTGTCTAAGAGTGCAGTGGGGGAGAGGTTTCATGAAGTCCATTCCACTGCCCTCTTAGACACAGGCCTCAACTCCTCTGCTCCCCAGGACAGGCCTGACCTCATCTGTACTCCTGGTCAGGTCTCACCTCATCTGCATCCTGTTACTATCTATTTTACCCAATAGATTGAGGCCTGTCCAGGGGGCACGGAGGAGGTGAGGCTTGTATAGGGGTCAGAGGAAGTGAGTCCTGTCCACAGCACTCTTGGACACAGGACTTACCTCCTCCGCACCCCTGGACAGGCCTCACCTCATCTGCACAATCTGCTTACTAATCGAATGCTTGTACATAGGACGAGCGCTCTGTTTCTTGAATGTTATTGGAAAAACGATTTTGGGGCAAATTAATAGCTTTTACATTTTTGAGAAGGAATAAATAGTGTCTGCAAGATTAAATAGATATATTTGAACCTTTCACAATCATGTCACCTATGTTTCCTCAAATTAGGAAGTAGATTGTGCAGATGAGGTGAGGCATGTCCAGGGGTGCAGAGGAGGTGAGGCCTGTATCCAAGAGTGCAGTGAAGAGGACTCATCTCCTCTGACACTTGGACAAGCCTCACCTCATCCGTGCCCCCTGGACAGGCCTCAATCTATTGGGTATAATAGATGGTAACAGGGTGGAGATAAGGTGAGGCCTGTCCAGGGGTGTAGATGAGGTGAGGCATGTCCAGGGGTGCAGATGAGGTGAGGCCTGTTCAGGGTTGCAGATGAGTTGAGGCTTGTCCACGGGTGCAGAGGAGATGAGGCCTGTGTTCAAGAGTGTAGTGGGAGAGAGGCCTGTCCAGGGGTGCAAAGGAGGTGAGTCCTGTGTCTAAGAGTGCAGTGGGGTAGAGGCTTCATGAAGTCCATTCAATTGCCCTCTTAGACACAGGCCTCAACACCTCTGCTCCCCAGGACAGGCCTGACCTCATCTGTACTCCCGGTCAGGTCTCACCTCATCTGCATCCTGTTACTATATATTTTACCCAATAGATTGAGGCCTGTCCAGGGGGCACGGAGGAGGTGAGGCTTGTATAGGGGTCAGAGAAGGTGAGTCCTGTCCACAACACTCTTGGACACAGGACTTACCTCCTCTGCACCCCAGGACAGGCCTCACCTCATCTGCACAATCTGCTTACTAATTGAATGCTTGTACATAGGACGAGCGCTCTGTTTCTTGAATGTTATTGGAAAAACGATTTTGGGGCAAATGAATAGCTTTTACATTTTTGAGAAGGAATAAACAGTGTCTGCAAGATTAAATAGATATATTTGAACCTTTCACAATCATGTCACCTGTGTTACCTCAGATTAGGAAGCAGATTGTGCTTTTTGCTTGTTGGTTTGTGTCATGGTTTTTGAAAATGTTTGGTATCAATCTTTGCAAGAGTGAGGAATTGTATTTTGTAAAATAGTGAGGTTTCAGTAGTGAAATGGAATGCTTGTACATAGGACCTGCGCTCTGTTTCTTAAATCTTATTTAAAAAACGATTTTGGGGCAAATGAATGGCTTTTACATTTTTGAGAAAGAATAAATAGTGTCTGCAAGATTAAATAGATATATTTGAACCTTTCACAGTCATTTCACCTGTGTTTCCTCAGATTAGGAAGTAGATTGTGCAGATGAGGTGAGGCATGTCCAGGGGTGCAGAGGAGGTGAGGCCTGTATCCAAGAGTGCAGTGGAGAGGACTCACCTCCTCTGACACTTGGACAAGCCTCACCTCCACCATGCCCCCTGGACAGGCCTCAATCTATTGGGTATAATAGATGGTAACAGGGTGCAGATGAGGTGAGGCCTGTCCAGGGGTGTAGATGAGGTGAGGCCTGTCCAGGGGTGCAGATGAGGTGAGGCCTGTTCAGGGTTGCAGATGAGTTGAGGCTTGTCGGCGGGTGCAGAGGAGATGAGGCCTGTGTTCAAGAGTGTAGTGGGATAGAGGCCTGTCCAGGGGTGCAAAGGAGGTGAGGCCTGTGCCTAAGAGTGCAGTGGGGTAGAGGCTTCATGAAGTCCATTCCACTTCCCTCTTAGACACAGGCCTCAACACCTCTGCTTCCCAGGACAGGCCTGACCTCATCTGTACTCCTGGTCAGGTCTCACCTCATTTGCATCCTGTTACCATCTATTATACCCAATAGATTGAGGCCTGTTCAGGGGGCATGGAGGAGGTGAGGCTTGTCTAAGGGTCAGAGGAGGTGAGTCCTGTCCACCGCAGTGTTGGAAACAGGACTTACGTCCTCTGTACCCCTGGACAGGTCTCACCTCAGCTGCACAATCTGCTTACTAATCTGAGGAAACACAGGTGACATGATTATGAAATGTGCTAATATATTTTTTTAATCATGCAGATACTATCTAATCGTTGTCAATAATGTAAAACCAATTCATATGCCCGAAATCTTTTTTTAAAATAACATTTACAAAACAGAGCACAGGTCATATGTATAAACATTTCATTACACTACTGAAACCTCACTCATTTAGAAAATACAATTCCTTTATGCACCAACATTTCTTTGCCAAGGATTATCAACAATGTATTAGTCTCTATTATATTCTCTTCCTGACTTACTCTATTTTTCCACCTGTCCCCTTCTAACACCCTCTCTCTGACTTATTCCTTTTTACATCCTGACTCTGTGTTACACTCTGTTACACTCTCTCTTTGACTTACTTTCACTAACACCCTGTCACTAATTTATTCCCACTCTCTCTTTTTTTACGGCAATTTGTAAGTCATACTTTCTCTTACATCCTCTTCCTGATTTACTCCGTCTTACAACCTTTCTCTTTGTAACATTCTCTCCCAGAGTTACTCACTATTACACCTTTTGTCTGTTTTACACCCTCTCTCCCTCTTTCTGACTTTTTTATTCTCTTCTTCTCTTCGTGTTACACCCTCTGTCTGACTTACTCCTTGTTACATCCTCTCTCTGATTTACTTCCTCTTACACCTTCTCTCAAACTTACTCTCTCTCTCTCCCTTTTACAGCCTCTCTCTGTTTTAGTCTCTTTTACATCCTCTCACCTTCTAACACCCTCTCTCTGTCTTACATCCTCTTACACCCTCTCTCTGTCTTCCACCCTGTTACACCCTTTTTCTGACTTACTCCCTTTCTCCCTTTCTTTGACTTACTCCCTCTCCCTATTACATCCTTTTTCTGTCTTACAACATATTATACACTCTCTCTGTCTTACTCCTTCTCTATGTTTTACTCCCTCAACCTGTTTCTTTGTCTGACTCTCTCTGTTTTTTTGTGTTAGTTCCTCTAGCTCTTTTTCTCTGTCTTACTCCTAGTTACATAGTTGCTGCAATATAAACTTAGATATGTTGTAAACTAGTGTTTATATTGTTTGCTTATTGTCATTGCTTTGTTGTTTTGTAATAGTGGTCTATAATGTGTTATTTATTTCATTAACGCAGATTGAAATCAAGATTTCAATAGTAAGGAAATATGCCCTCAAGGCAGAGGAGAAGAAAAGATGCCAAGCGGAAAAAAACAAAAACAGCAACGGAATTAAAGCACTCCTCTACAACAAATACTTAAAAAAACAGGAAAAAAGCTCCTGGTAAGACAACTAAGTCTTTCTTACGGAACATATGTAGATAAAAAAAAAATGTTGATGAGAATGTGAATATACAGAAGGAGAGAGCAAATTTGAAAAGGAAGGAGAGGCCCCCCAAAAATGTTACTACTGGAGCAGGAGAGAATAATATGTATAGGAATAGAAGGCAAAACCAATTTAGGGACATTCGTAAACGAATGTTTCGCAATAGGGTGGTTTTAAATTTGTTAAAAAATATTAAGAAAGGTAAACAGAGAGCTGCTTTTTATAAGAAAAAGAAAAGTGTAGAGAAGATTGTTGATCAGGCTTTTGAAGTTAAGAAAAAATTATTTATTTTAATAATCAATAGAATTAGGACAGTTAACAAGACAATTGTTGTTTTCAAATCAAACAGTAGATGCAAAAGAGTAATTAATCGGACTAATTTTTGTAAAGTTTTTACAGGAGAATGGATGCATAGTTCAAGTTGTGAGCCATTTTTTAATGAGGAGAGTTACTTCCATGAGAATGATTTGGTGCATGCAGTTGACACCAGTGGTCGAGCATATGAGGTGAAAGACGGTTGTCCGATTGAAAAAGAGAAACTTGTGTCTAGAGATGCAGAAGAGGTGTTAGCTGATGAAGTTTTAGGGAGACGTACTAAGGGTCCTGTGTACACTTGGAAGTGTAGTAGTATTTGTAGTGTGCGACAGGATTCAATCAATTTGCTTTGTAATTTCTTAGGGACATTTAGTAAGAAAAGTCTAAAACAGAAAATGAAGATGTTGCAAGAGTTAGATCCTTGCAGAGTGAAAGAAAACACAGGTTTGCAGGGGCATTCACTGGCTTGTCTTTCTAGAAAAGTTTGTCAGAGTGTTTTTCATCATTTTAGGATGTTAGCAGTACATCATACTAAAGTGAGGAAATTAGTGAGAAGGTTGTATTATGCAAAAAGTCCAGCACTTAAGCTAAAACAGTTAAACAGTGCTCTTTTGATTGGAACTGAATTAGATGTGAAGACCATTTGTGAAGAAATTGAGTTAAATTACTTTGGTGAAAAAGAGGACAGTGTAGAAACTGACACAGAAATTCAAGGTAATGTGGAAGACAATGTACAGATTTCAAGTACAGAAAAGTTTGACCAGGAAATTTCCAAGTTTAAGGTGAAATCAAGTGAAAGGCCAAATTTTAGTTGTGTGTGGTGTCGACGAACTCATTATAAGCACCAGACTAGATTAGTTGATTTATATGTAAAAAGCGAAAAGGTAAATAATAATGAGTGGAAGGATTTTGCAACTTATTTGTTGGTGGAGAATTCTTTTGATTTGAGTTCTGATCAGCGTATTTGTAAATATTGTTATAATAAATTAAATGAAAACAGAATGCCAGCTAGAGCTGTTCATAATAATCTTGAGTTGGTAGACATTCCTCCTGAATTGATGGATTTAAATACATATGAATCTATTTTAATTCAATGTGTGCATCCTTTTCAGGCTATTGTTCGCATGGAGCCAAAGATAGGGAAATTGCCTCCTTCAGATTTACAGAGAGGAGAAAAGGGAAGAGTTGTTTTTTTGCCTCTAGATTTCAAGAAAAATATTGATACAATTGGTGTAGAGAAAGTGGAAGAGGAACCTCTGGTTATTCTAGTTAATGGGGTTCCGACAAAGAGTAAGAAAATCTGGCAAGATTTAGTGGATGTTAGGAAAGTCAAAAAGGCAACGTTGTATTTGGTTGAAAAACAATGAGTACTACAAACATGTATGTGTTGGAGCAGAGGAAACAGTTGCAGAAGAAGACAGTGATTGTTCAGCCGGCCAAATTGAAAAAGTTGATGTGTCTAGAAGTGAAGAAATATATGAACATTATACTGTTCATCCTTTGCATTCCAAAGAAGTAATGGGGAATGCAATTGACTTGTTTCAAATGAAAGCAGCAAAAGGAAGTCCCATTAGTGTATGGGAAGAAAGTTTGGAAGCTCGTTGTTTTCCACAGTTATTTCCAACAGGTCAAGGTGGACGATATGACGATCGACCACTTCAAATTCCTGCATCTGAATACCGGACTTTAAGATTATATGCTGAAGATCCAAGGTTTCGTCAATGCATTCCTTATTTGTTTCATCTACTGTATGAAAGTGTCTTGTCTGGGCTTTCTTATGCAGTGAACCATATACTGAAAAGTGTACCACATCTGCAAAATGTTTCGGCGAGGGACTTCATGGAGAAAGTCAATCTGCAAGACAGTATTTTGGAATCTCAGCTAATCAATCTCATGGCATGTCAACGTGGAACAAACAAGTATTGCTTCCGTCGTCATGGGGAATTGAAATGTATGCTAAGAAACTTAGGAACTCCTACATGGTTCCTCACTCTTAGCAGTGCTGAGTATGCATGGGACGACTTACTTCAATTTCTACAAGAGGCAAACGCAAACATACAAAATATAGAACTCAAAACACCTGAAGAACTGTGTTCTTTGAATCCAGTGAATGTATGCAGATATTTCAATCATAGATTTGAAGCTATGATGTCTTTTATTACTAACAAACAAAATCCTCCCCTTGGAGAGGTTTTGGATTTCTTTTGGAGAAAGGAGTATCAAGCGAGAGGTGCTCCTCACATACATATGTTGTTGTGGATTAGAGATGCACCCAAATTTGGAACAGATTCGGATGGAACAGTGATGAGCTTCATTGAAGAGTATTCAACATGTGCTGTTCTGAAAACTACCGAAGAAAACAGTTTAAGGCAACAAGTTTTACGCATTCAATTCAATCGATGTGGAAAGTACTGTCGTCGAAAATTCAGAAATAAGGACAAGTTCTACACAAAATGTCGTTTCGGGTTTCCACGACCAATGATTTCTAAAGGAAGAGTAAATAATTTGATGTCTTCTCTGCGACATACTGTGACGAGGAAATCACCAAAAAATACATACAATTTAAAAAGAAACGAAGAGTCCAAATACATCAACGACTACAACCCAGTGATTTTGTCCATGTGGAATGCTAACATGGATATTCAGTTAGTTGCTGACAACTCTATTGCTGTGGCTCGATATGTGACATCTTACATCACAAAAAAAGAAAAGACTGAACTGAAGGAAATGTGGGAGGACATTTCGCATGAAAAGAGTATAATTAAAAAATTATACAGTTTCAGTCTGAAGATGTTGTCGCATCGAGAAATTGGAGCATATGAATGTTCTGATCGGTTATCATCAGCAAGTCTCTACGCCAAGTCTAGAACAATTATTTGGGCAAGTCTAGGTCTTGCTACAACACGAAACCGAGTTTTGAAATCTGTACAAGAAATTGAGTATTTGGCGGAGAAAGAACCAAACAGTACAGATATTTTAAAGACAAACATGTTGGATACATACTATCCAAATAGAAGTAGTCATCTTGATAACAGTTGTTTGTATGAAGTTCTGAAAAACTATATTTATAAGAGGAACATCAGAAAAGATATCAATAATGGAATATATGCTGTCATTGGGTGTGAAGGATGTCTAGTGAAGCAGAAAAAAGGCCATTTGATTAATCATCGAAAATTGAGTTGCGAAAATCCAGAGAAAAGAGAATTTTACTATTTAGCTCTTTTGCAACTCTTTAAGCCATGGCGTACAGAAGAGGAACTACTTGGAGATTTTCTCTGTTACGAAGATTCTATTAATGCAACCAAGGATACCATAGAATGTCCTGTTTTTCCAAATTATCTGCAAATTTTGAACAAAGAAATAGAGCAAGAAGCCACAATTGCTGTAGAGATTGCTAGAGACAATTCTCAAGGCAGTCAGAGTTCTACTTCATTGAGTCAGGATCCACTAGGAGGACAAATTATCCAAAATGAAGCTGCCACTACCATGGATGAGGTGGAAAGAGCTATGGAACAAGCTCAAGATGATGTAGTTAACTTAGAAGATTAGGTGAAACAACTAAACCTTGAGCAGAAACAGATATATGACGAAGTCACAGAACAGGTTGAACATGGATTCAGTCATGAGAAAAAATGAGTGCTCATGTACATCATTTAAGCCTGTCCGACTGTAAGTGAGTGGAGAAGCGGGAACTGGAAAAAGTTTTCTGATTAAAGCAATTGCAACTTATCTGCACAAACGGACTGAATCACCGCTGTCTTGTGTTGTTAACGCTCCTACTGGGCTGGCAGCACATAACATTAAAGGGATTACTTTACATAGTTTACTGATGCTACCAGTTGAGCATGATAATAAATTACAATACCACAAGCTATCTGGAGATGCTTGTTCTGAAGTTTCCAGAGTCCTGAAGAAAATGAAACATCTTATCATTGATGAAGTAAGCATGGTCTCAAATCTAATGCTTGCTTTTGTGCATTTGAGAATGCAAGAAATTCTTAGAACAGACTATGATGTCTTATTCGGAGGCAAACACATTATTGTTTTTGGAGATCTACTGCAGTTGACTCAAGTGAAAGGACAACCAGTGTTTAAAATGGTCATGCATGAAGATACCAGGAAGTGCCTAGGAAGCATTGGAAACGTTAATATATGGTTAAATTTCAAATATGCAGAACTGCTTCAAAATATGCGACAGGCAAAGGATGAAGATTATAAAATATTCTACAAGATGTAAGAATCGGAAAAGTAAGTGAGCATGGTAAAGAAGCTTTACATGCACGATTAATTTCAAATTTGTATCCAAAAGAAAACATTCTTCCAGAGAATATTTTTAAGAAAATTACTGAGAACAAATCTGGGATATGTTTAATGCCTACTCTGCAAGAATGTTCCATCTTCAACAAAAAAATGTTAAAGTTAGAAAATGAAGAGATTGTGAAACTGGAAGCTATAGATAAAATAGAGCATATGGGAGCAACAATTATTTTGTCTGAAAATTTGAAATCAAAATTGGATTCACTAGAGAAGAGTATATCTAAAACTGCTGGTTTTGAAAAGACTCTGAATGTGTGTTTAAATTGTCGTATCATTTTGAGAAGGAATTTAAATGTTGATAGAGGTCTGGTAAATGGAGCAATGGGTCATGTTGTTGATTTTGTGAATTAAAAAAATAGAGATGGAATTGAAATTTTTTTTTTTTCAAAACCGTATTTATTAAAAGTCCAAGCAGATCAAGTGTACAGCACCCCAAGAGCAGGGGAACACGACAAGATGCAAAGTACAGTAGAAAATACGTATGGCTCAAACTTTCGATTAACCCCAACCCGCCCCTGTATCCCCCCCTCAATCCCAACAGTACCAACTACCCACCCCTTATCCCACCCTAACCCGATGCACGTGATCACAATCAGCTGCAGAAAACAAGAGAAAACACACTAAGTGTCTTGGAGCTATCTGGGCCCCGAGGCTTCAATCATCAGACATACCATCATCCGTTACATTGGGAGGATCTAAGGTCAGGTCCCTGTAGTCCGCCCACCGCTTCCAGATCTTGTAGTGTTTCCTAGGGCAGCCCCTGGCCTCAAACACCGGCTTTTCCAGCCCCATGAGGAAGTCTAAGCCCGCCTTCCAGGCGCCAAGTGGGGGGGCACGGTCACTCTTCCAGGCCCTCGCCAGGTCTCTCTTGGCCACAACAAGGCCCAACAGCAGGAGATGGCGCTTATAGACGTTACCACCCACTTGTTCTAGGACATGAAGAAGACCCAATCGAGGTGTACGAGGTAGCTCCCACCCTAGCACCTCCGACAGGCAGTCCCATACCCCACTCCAGAACCGGACCAGGCCCACACATGACCACACAGTATGCACTAATGTGCCCCTCTCGGCCCCACAGCGCAGGCAATCTGGGGAAGCAATAAGGCCCGCCCTCCACAGTCTCTCCCTGGTGTAATAGGCCCGATGCAGGTATTTAAATTGTATGAATCTCAACCGTACTGCAATAGCCGCCCCCCGGGGGGATTCCAGCGCCTCTCTCCAGTCATCCTCATCCAGCGGTCCAACATCCATCTCCCAAGCGGCCTTCAACGACACCAGGGAAGAGGAGCAGTGAGTGACCAGCGATTGGTAGATTTTCGAGACTTTTTTATCCCCAAGGTCTCCCATGAACAGTTTAGCCTCAACGGGGCTGAAGTCTGGAAGCTGGTCTAGCTCCACCAGGCTCGGCGCCAGCGCATGGCGAAGCTGTAGGTACTTAAAAAACTGGGTCTTGGGCATCGCAAACTCACCGCTGAGCACTTCAAAGGACTTGAGGGTAGTCCCGGTAAGTACGTGGCCAAGCGACGAGATCCCTATGGAGTCCCAGCCGCCAAACCCTTGCAAAGAAGCCAGCGCCGGGAGTCGCCCGTTGTGCCACAGCGGAGTTTCGGCCGTCAGCCGTCCCCACCAACCCATTCGACGTAGTGCCTGCCTCCAAATCAGGAAGACCACTTGGGTCGCATGAGGCAGCAACTTCCGCCGCCCCGCTGAATACAAGAGGGTATGGAGCGTGGCACCTCCCATCAGAAAGTGTTCCAGGGCATACGCCGGGTCGTCGCGGCCCCCGTACCACCACTCATTCAAGACCAGCAAATGAGAGGCTTGATAGTAGGACAATACGTCCGACGTCGCGAGGCCTCCACAGTACGTGGACAAAAAGCAGGTCCGCAGTGCCACCCTAGAAGCACCCCCAGCCCACAAAAACCGGCCCAATAGGGAGTTCACACGCCGGAACCACTGCGGGTCCACTCTGTATGGATGGTTCTGCAGTTGGTAAAGTAGTCTAGGGAGGGCCACCATCTTAAAAATGGCAGATCTGCCATAGATGTTCAGAGGCATGCGCGACCACGTCTTAATGTCGGATTGAACCTTGTCCCACACCGGTTGTACGTTACGCTCCCAGGCAACAGCGGCAGACTCCGACAGGAAGACTCCGAGATACTTCAGGCCACCAACTGCCACCTGCAGATCCACTGCCCAAGGAGACACCTCGCGCCGGCCCCCCAACAACCAGAGGGTCGATTTGCGTGGGTTAAGGTATAGTCCCGAGACCTCCCCAAACACACGCATTATCTCCAAAATACGCGGGCCTGAACGATCCAAGTCTGTCAAAAAGAAAAGAACATCATCCGCATACAGCGCGATTCTGTCCGTGAGGCTCGCACTCCACACAAAGCCACGAAGCTGTGCATCAATGCGCACCCAGGCCGCCAGCGGCTCCATGGCTAGCGCAAAGAGATACGGGGACAGGGGGCACCCTTGCCGGGTCCCCCTAGCAATCGGGAATTTCTCCGAAATGGCGCCCGAGACACGCACCGAGGCCGTGACGTCGGTGTACAGCAGTCGGACGTACGAGACAAAAACTGGGCCTAAGTTGAGGCGCGGCAACAGAGCAAAGAGGTATGTCCAACTGACAGAATCAAACGCTCTGTCGATGTCTGCCAGCAAGAGCGCCGCCCTCTCCCCAGTCGCCCCCATCGCACTGACCGCCACCTGCGCCCGTCTGATGTTGTGCCTTGTCGCCCTGCCCGGCATAAATCCCGCCTGATCCGGGTGAACCAGATCCGTCACATACGGGAGGAGGCGATTTGCCAACGCCTTAGCCAATAATTTGGCCTCAAAATTAATAAGAGAAATCGGGCGATACGACTCGTGCCTGTCAGGGGGCCTACCCGGTTTCAGGAACACCACTATTTCAGCCTGGCGCCAGTCGACCGGCAAGCAACCACCCTCCCGCGCCGCTTCCAAAGCCTTCCGGTAGTGCGGTCCCAGCTGCAAATGAAATTTCTTGTAGAATTCGCTAGGGAAGCCACTCGGTCCCGGCGCCTTGCCTGTGTTAAGCTGTCCCAGCGCATCGCCCAGTTCCTCCGCCGACAGGGGAAGGTCAAGGGCTGTCCTGGCCTCGTCCGATAACGCCCGGGGGGGTAGGTCAGCTATGAATTTGTCGATCGCCTCCGGTGGGAGACAATCACGCGAAGCGTATTGTACCCTGTAGTAGTCGGCAAAACTCGCCGCAAGCGCAGCAGGGTCCGTCATAGCAATCCCCTCCCCGTCCGTAAGGCCCGGCAGAGAGATCGGCTGTAGAGTACGCTGACACAGGCGGTGAAGCATAGTGCACGATTTGTCACCCCACTGATACACCCTACTGCGCGTGGCCAGCCAGGCCTGACGAGCCTCGTCCAGCAGGATCGAAGCATAGGAACGCTGCGCCTGGAGAAGTAGCCTGAGCGCCACATCCCCTGCATTGTCACCACACTGCCCCTCCAAAGTTCTCACCGCAGCTGCAGCCGCTACAGTGGCCTCCTGACGCCCCCGACGGGCGGCAGCACACCAGGCGATGTCTACGCCCCGTAGCGTGGGTTTCATGGCCTCCCAGACCGTCACACTGTCCATGCCTTCGGTCAAATTCTCCTGCCAATATCGGGCTATCGCACCGCGCAAGTGGGTTGTATATTCCGCCCGCTGGAGATGCCACGAAGACATCCGCCAACGGAACGGCTGACGGGGTTTACATAGTGCAATCCGCACTGCGACCGGGGAATGATCTGACAATCCACGGGGCTGGATCACGGCCTGCTGCACCCTATCGAGGAAGGCCCCGGAAACAAACACACAGTCTAGTCGGGAAAAGGAGCCATGCACCGCCGACACAAACGTGTACTCACGCGCCCTGGCATGCAGATGTCGCCATGCATCTACCCAACCGAGCCCATCACTCATAGCTCTCAGACGAGTAGGGGCAGGCGCCCCCGCGGCCACTTGCAGTCTCTGCCTGTCCAGATTCACATCCATCACATCGTTCCAGTCACCCCCTATGACAGCCAGGCAGTCTGGGATGTCGGCCCATAATTCAAACAGGCGCTCCGCTAGAGACCACTGCAGGGGGGGGGGAGCATACACACTGCCGAACACTACAGGTTCCACTCCAATCATGCCTTTAACAAACACAAACCGACCCTGGGGATCAAGCCAATGGCGCTCATGAACATAAGATAAGCGTCGATGGATGAGGACAGCCGCCCCTCTCGACCCCCTGGTAAAGCCTGCATGGAACACCTGGGTATAACCAAAACGTTGTAGACTCAGCACCTTCGTCCCTAACATATGTGTTTCTTGCAGTAACATGACATCTGCCGAGTCCCTCTTACCCCAGCGCAGCACTGCCCCCCTTTTAATTTTGTCCAGCATGCCCCTGACATTCCAGCTAAGAATCCTCATGGAGCCACTAACAGGCGCCGCTCCTGGAGAATCACCCATAGTCACGGTGGGAGAGCATCTGGAAATCCCCGGACCCAGCCCAAGCACCCAGTAGTACAAAAACCATAGCAGCAAAAATCACGTGCATCCCTATCCAACCACCCTGTACCCCCCCCCCCCCGAACACCCACACAACATCCTCAACCACCAACCCCCCGCCTATCCCCCCTCCCCCACCCCTATACCTCATGAAACAGTGAAGTACCTGTCGCGGCATAGAGAGCCCCGGGCCCAAAACAGAGCGCCCAAGGTCCCCCAGGCCAATGGATCCCCCCATACTCCCCAACTAACAGTACCTCCCCTCGGGGCCCCCCTCGAACATGGGAGGAATGGGCCGCCCATGGGTCAGCACCCCGAACCCCATTACTCACATGTGGCCCACCGCTTAAGTGCAGCGGGACAGAGCAACTATAAACATCACGCCCATCCCCTGCGGGACCAGCCACGACCCAGACCACCCCACACCACACACCAGCCCATCAATCAATAGCGTCACCCCTACGGCCACCAGTCCAGGCCAGAAACGAAGGACATGCAGGAGATAGGAGAGGGCCTTACGCCCCTCAGGTCCCAGTCCCAGACTGAGCAGTATCTGACTGTGCACCATCCAGTAGGTCACCCCCGGAGCGGGAGCGTCGTCGCGATCTGGACTTCCGGCGTCTCTTGCTCCCGTTGGAAGAGTCGCCCCTCTCCGGCGATGACCCACGCGATGCTCCGGAGTTCAGGCCCGGCTGGGCATTCGGACGGATCCTGACAGTCTCATCTGTCCATCGAAAAACCGCCTCCGGGGTGTCAAAGAAGTGGGTCTTGGAATGGAACACAACACGCAGACGTGCAGGGTACAACAGCGAATACTGAATTTTCAATCCACGTAGCTTGGCCTTCGCATCCTGGAAGGATCGGCGCTGCTGCTGCACCAGCCTGGTATAGTCCGGAAAAATCATGATCCTGTGACCCTCAAACGACAAGTCCTCCTTCGCCCTTGCTTCCCTAAGGATCACATCCCGGTCATGGAAATTGAGGATCTTAGCGATGACCGGGCGCGGTCGCTCCCCCACCGGCGGTTTCTGCGCCAAGGCTCTATGGGCACGCTCCACCACAAAGCAGCGCGATAAAGCGTCCGGGGGAAGCCAGCTCTCCAACCAGTGTGCCAAGAATGAATCCATGGACCCCTTCTCACAATCCTCCGGAAAGCCCACAAAGCGCAGATTATTCCTTCGCGCCCTCCCCTCCGCATCCTCGACACGGAGCGCCAGCCCTTTTTGAATCCTGGCCATGTCCTCCACCTTCTTTTTCAGGGCCACCACATCATCCTCCACTCCAGTAATCCGGGTCTCGGTTTCGGTGATGCGGGCCACAGCATTGCGGAGATCTTGACGCAGCAGCATGACATCGGCGCCAACGGCCCCAATCTTGGCATCAAGCATGTCCCTGGACTGCGTAATGGCGGCCATCAGGGCCGCATTATCAGGGCCCGCGTTCTGGCCACCACCGGAGGCCCCGGCTCCTCCACTGGGCCCCGTGAATTTATCAATTGTCCCTTGCTTGGCGGACCCGGTGCCACCTCCTCCTCTCGTCATGGTGAGCAGCAAGGAAAATGACCACACCGCCTCAGTGGGGGGCCCCTCGTCGACAGCAATGCAACAGGTACGGCCACTCAGGGGGGCCAGGGAAACTCCGTCGGGGTGCAAATGCCGCCTCCAGTGAGCACCCCCAGCACACCAACACCGCAGCCCAGCTCCAGGCAGCAAGTCCCAGCGGGAATGTCAGGCAGGATAGTCCCGGCACTAGGGAAGGGCTTCCAGGATCGCAGACTGGACCCCACCCCGGACCTATGAGCCGGGACGCGCAGCGGAAGGCTCCAGGAATCGGGGACGTCCAGCCCCGTCGACCGCCTGGCCACTCCACACCCCACCCAAGTCACAGAGCAGCGGCCAATGCAGAGGAGGGGGGGGGCGGGGGGGGGGCACTCACAGTTCGTCACGGGCTATCCGTAGGAGACCTCCACGCACCATCCGGGCAGCAGGCTTGTCCCCCCAGGTACCACCAGCTCCGGCCAACCAAGACCGACGTGGCGTGCAAATCACGAAGACTCCATCCGCTCTGAGCCCACCTCTCGATCCAGGAGCCAGGGAAAGCACCATCCGGCGAAGGCCCACCAGACTGGCAGGCTGCAAGGACACTCCAGCGAGGCAGGATCCAGCGGGGACTCCCTCCGTTGTCTCACCGGCCCCAAGCAATCCTGGGAACAGGCCCGGGGAGTCGCGCCTCAAAGCGCACGTCACGAGGAGAATGTAAGGCCACCGGGCAGTAGGGGGCGATCCGCGACCCAGTCCCTCAGGGTCCCCCCGGACGATGGCAGCGGTCACCGTTCACAGCAGGTGCCGCACTGACCCCAAGAGCCAACCTCCGCGACCCCCGGTCGCACAGTCACGGACCGGCCCGGGGTCGCAAAACTCGAGGCCCCGGTCTCCCGGGGTCCACACAGGCCGCGGCGTCCCCACACCGTCCGGGGAACACCCCAGGGGTAGCCTCCGATGATCCAGGCACTCTCAGCGGTCCCCGCGGGCTCCGGTGCCGATGCCGCTGGGTGAGGGTGTTCCCGACCGGCACAACCGCCGGCCGACGGTCTCGGGTCGCAAAAATCGAGGCCCCGGCTCTACTCGTGGGCAGTAGGCCGCACCTCGTCACCAGCAAGTGTGGGTCGCCGGAGCAGCTGAGGAAGCGGGGCGGCACACCGGACAGCACTCGGTGTCACCCGGAACACTGCCAGCACAGGTAGGGTAGTTTGCGGGGCTCGGGGGCCAGGATATCAGTCGGATAAGGTGTGGGCCGGCGGGAGCTCCTCTAAGCTGCGACCGCCATCGACGCCCTCCAAGCCACGCCCCCGGAATTGAAATTTTAAAAATTAAATTTGATGGCATTGACGAAATAGAACAAATTTGTCGTTGTTCAGCTAGATTTTTGCTTGTGAAAGACTTATAAGTTCGCCGAAAACAGTTTCCTGTTTGTTTGGCATATGCGGTGACAATTCATAAATCTCAAGGTTTAAGTGTAGATAGTGCTTTGGTGAACATTGGAAGTTCTGTGTTTAAAGAGGGTATGTCATATGTGGCATTATCACGAGTCAGAACTTTATCAGGATTGTATTTGATTGAGTGTGATGAAACAAAGATTTGTGCTGATCTAGATTGTGTTAAAGAATACAATAGGTAAAGAAGAGAGTATGCTCCACATTTGCCTCAATATCCTCTGTTTGAAAAACGTGTGGTAGGCCGAAAAAGAAGAAATGAGAATAATTGCAGTGAGGTAGTAGCAAAAAGACAAAAAGTAGATGAAACTGTAATTGTAAGCAGAAAGAAAAAGGATTCTATTGAAGATGTTGTTGGATTTCAGTTTGAAAACAGTTCTGGTGTCAACTGCTATGCTAATGTAGTGGTTAATGTTGGTTTTTTTCTTCAAACTGTACAAGAACAGATTGTTGAAAATCGGGATCAAACAATCTGCTGTTTATTGAATTCTGTGTTTGAGAAATGTAGCAGTGATAGAGCAAAAATAGAAAGTGTTTCAGAAATTCAAAATCTTTTAGACATATGTTCTGGTCAAAAACAATTTTCACAGAATATTCAGCAAGATTGTGAGGAATTTTTAATGTATATGTTTGATGTATTGGAAGATGAAGGTGTAGATTTAAAAAATCTTTGTAGCCTTTCTTATCAATGGCAGCATGACTGCGACAACTGTAGTTTATCAAGTAGTACTACAATAGACATTGAAAGATTTATATATTTGACTTTACCAGCCTGCAAATCAGTGCCTTTTAATAATCTAGTTAAAGCAGCTGATCACAATATGGTGTGTACCCAATGTAAGCCTGCAATGCTGTCCACATTATTTATACAAAATTATGGTCAGTATATCATTTTAATGTTCCAACGATGTAGACCTGATGGAACTAAATTGACAACTTCTATTAAAAATGTTGTGGCTTCTCAGTTATCAATTTCAGGAAGAACCTTTGCAACTGTAGCTATTATTTATCATGATGGTCCTTCAACAAGATCTGTGCATTATACAATTCATTTAAAATGTCGAAAAGGTTGGACTAACTGTAATGATACTCATTTGACTTTCAAACAACCTTTGCCTTTGGACTTAAAAAAATCATACCTAGTGTTTTTACAACCAAAATTTAAATAAAGGTAATTGGCCTATGAAGACGGGAGCAGTTAATAAAAGTTAGTCTGCTGTTTAAAATGATATTGTGAGTAAAAGTGATGAAGATAATATAAAAATTATAATTCTCATATAGGTACGGTAAGTGGATCGCATAGTAAGTGATATCAGTATTATAGGAAATGTTCAACATGAGAGAGCCAGATATGGAATTATGAATATTTAAATATTGTGAAAATGTTGTTTGAGCCTTTCTTTCAGAACGTCGGGAAAACGGTAATTTTAGAGTTTGTTTTAAGTAATTTGAAAATATACTGATACATCTAACACTATTTGGCCTTAAGGAAAGGTGAAGGAATGAGCAAAGAGTCATGACTGAACACAAGGAGTATATGAAAACATTGAAACATATTTCAGATGTTCTTGGAGCTTTTCTTCTAGAAAGTCGATGAAATGGAATTTTTAGAGAACAGCAGAGTACCTTCCAACGAAAAGGACTTCATGATGTACTATTTGGCCTAAAGGAAAAGTAAGTGAATCAAAGATTAGCGTACATATGTGATTTGTAAGTTTAAATGGGGTTTTTTAAACACAATCTTTTGGATTGTGTTTTATTTTTCCTGCTGTCATATGATGAATAGTTTGAACTCACTGTTTTTAGTGAAATTCAATATGTTCTGAGAACAGCAAAAATAAACTATCTAACATGTTGTACAAATTATTCTATAGTTTGTATTGTGTAATTTATATTGAATTCCCATTGTCTCACACTCACTTTCCTTTTTCCTCTCTCTTTCAGCTCTCTTTACTCACTCACACTGCCTTTCTCTCACTCTGTTTCACACCCATTCGTTTACTCCACTTCTTTCACAACCCCTCATTTCCATTTCAACTGTTTGCATCCCCTCTCTCCCTTGCACCACTTTTCAGCTTTCAGTCTCTCTGCTTTACTTCCCTATTCCGTCTTTTCCTCCTTTGCTCTTTTAGTCATTCCTCTTTACACACTCACCAATATTGTCGCACTCTGTCACTATAACTCACCCACTCTCCCTCGCTTATCTTTGTTTGCTCCTTTCTTTTGACCTCTTCTCTCTATTTTCCGTTCATTACCTCTATGTCCTCAGTCCCTCACTCTCCTTGTGTTATGTTCACTTGTGTTTATCTACCTTCTATCATTTCTCTTACAACAACTTCACTGCTCCTCTCTCATCGTTCTTCACCCCATTTCTTTTATTCCGGTTCCATTACTACCCCTCATTTCCTATCTTTCAGTGTCCTTCTCTTTACTTTCATCACCAAATCACTTTCTCTCAGTACCACTGCTTTAGTCCTCTTCTCCTCTCTTTCCCTCTTTTGCTCCCTTACTCATTTTCCTTTCCTCACTCATTGTACTCCACTTCACTCAGTCCTTCCCTTAGTCTCTCTGTCTACTAACTTTCTCACTCCTTTTCCCTCAATCCTTCTATATTATCCTCTCTCCCTTCATCCATTCACTCTATGACTCTCCTTCAAATACTCTCAGTTATCTTCCATTCCTCATTCTTCTAAATGCATCCTCAATCAGACTCCTTTCCCTCTCAGTCATTCTCTTTTTACTTACTCCTGTTTCCTGATTTAGTTTTGTTAACTCACATTCTTTTAGTATCTTTCTTACCTTCAGTTCATTTCTCTCTTCTTCTCTTCCTCTCTGTCAGTGAATCTATATGCCTTACTCTTAGTAATTTGCTCTCCTTCTATTTCTTTTACCCTCTTTTTGTCCTTCTACATTACTTTATTTCCCTTTCTGTGTCTTTCACTCGTACTTTATTTCTTAATACACTGGTATGATTTTTAACCTCTTCACTTGTATCTTTTATTTTAAAATATATATTTTACTAATTATAACTTATTTTTCTTCTCTCTTTCACAGATGCAAAGTGTAGTAAAAAAATGTAATTCAAGTTACATTAATTATATGGTAAGTGTGACTAAAAAAATTTAGTTTGTCATCACCCTTTGCTTCAACCTCAGTATTATTTTCTCACCCTACCTCACTCCTGTTTCCTTACTCTGCTTCCCTCACTTATTCTTATCCTCCATGTTTACTCCTCTTCCCCTTACTATCCTACCACATTCAACTTCTTTTAGTCCCCCTTGCTTTACTTCCCTTATGTTCTGTTCCCTTCCTTCGCTCTCTCACTCATTCCCTTACTCATTTACTTCACTCCTCTCACTCCTTCTCTCAGTCCGTCTGTCCTCACAGTTCCTCACTTCCGTTCCCTCACTGTGTCTCTCTTACCGTCGCTGTCTCTGTCCCCTCACTCTGTCACTACTCTTTTGTCATGCTCACTCCCTACAACTCACCCACACTCCCTCACTTACCTTTCTTTGCTGCTTCACTCAGACCCTTTCAGTCACTCCTTCTTTACTCTCTCTGTCCTTTCTCTCTGTCACTCCCTATGTCTTACCCTTATTCAATTTTATCCACCCTCTTTCACCCCTCTTTATTTACACTCACTGCTCTTTTCTCACCCTCCCTCATCGTTGTTCCTTTACTCCGGTTCCGTCACTACCCCTCATTCCCCATCCTTTACTGTACTTCCTTTTACTTTCAACACCCACTCACATTCTCCCAGTACCTCTGCTTTAGTCTTCTTCCTCTCTCTTCCCTTCTTTCGCTCCCTTATTCATTTTCCTTTACTCACTTACACCCTATTACACCTTCTCTCTGTCTTACTATCTAATAAACAGTCCCTCTGTGTTGCTCCCTCTACCTCTCTTTCTCTTAACATCACTCTCACTGTGTCCTTCCCTCATGCTTACTCCTTTATTTTATTATTATTTTTTTTTTGGTACGCGCCCCGGTAGGCGTACCGGTGCGTGTACCGGTACGCGTACCCTGGACAAAAAAGAATGACAGAGGTTTTTTAAAAATGTAGCATTTTTTTATAAATTAGAGGTAGCTCTAAAAAGAACTGTTTTTTAATTCTTTTTCTTGTTTTATTTTTTTATTGTTTTTTTGAACTTTTTTTACTTTTTTTGGCTTTTATGAAGAATTTTATATTTTTTTTGTATTTTTTATGGGGACAAACAAAAAACAGGGAATTGTAAACGGCTCAACTGGAGCAAAAAAAAACAGGAAAAATGTAAGGCTTCTTTGGGCACTTGTGGTTGTCACCAGCAAGGTTGATGAGATTAATACTTTGCTCACCATAAGTAATCGTTTTTCCACAAACTATACAAACAATTTTGTATCTACCAAACTTGGTTTGTATGTTTGGGACCATCTCCCTTGCCTCTGGACCCGATGGAGTGGGTTCTTGGCTTGTTGAGGGTCTGGAAGACGATTGTGGAAGGTTTCTGCACAGTTCTCTCACCTCTGCTGCAGAATAGTTATTGGGGTGCAATCGTTGCATGTGGCGAATCATTGTGTGATTCCCAGATGATTATTTTTTGGCAGGGTTCCCCCTGGATAGTACAGCGCCAAACTTGGTTTGTATGTTTGGGACCGTCTCCCTTGCCTCTGGACCCGATGGAGTGGGTTCTTGGCTTGTTGAGGGTCTGGAAGACGATTGTGGAAGGTTTCTGCACAGTTCTCTCACCTCTGCTGCAGAATAGTTATTGGGGTGCAATCATTGCATGTGGCGAATCATTGTGTGATTCCCAAATGATTATTTTTTGGCAGGGTTCCCCCTGGATAGTACAGCGCCACAGATTCTATCAATAGAAGTAGGTCTTCCTCACTCAAAGAACAAAGTGAGAATGAGGAAAAAAGGTGGGGGGTTTCATCATGTGGAAAACAAAACTGTTCTGAACCAATGAAAAGTGTTATTTTCAGGTCACATGACCCGGGCTTTCATCATTTGGAAACCAAAACTGTTCTGAACCAATGAAAAGTGTTATTTTCAGGTCACATGACCCGACGCGTTTACGCTACGCGCCCCGGGGCACCCGGCGGCGCTTACGTTGCGCGATCGTATGCGCTCGGGCGCTTCCGGGTGCGCTTATGACGTGCGTCACGTTATAGTTAGTTGGACTCACTATAACTTGCGCGTGCAATACACTGCTGATGACGTCACATATTACATCACTCATGACATGGTCAGTGACATCACTTATGACTGAACTATAACGTGGGAATTTCATTGGTTTTATGCGAGTAAAATTTCCAGCTAACTATAACTGGTGTGAAACCTATGGTTTTTTCAGTGAATTTAATAGGTTTTTTAAATGCTAATTCCTAACTATAACTGGTGTGAAACCTATGGTTTTTTTCAGTGAATTTCATAGGTTTTTTAATAGCAAATCTCTATAGGTATGAAATGTAATATTTTTTATAATGAATTTTATATTGTATAATTATGTAATACTATTTTTTTTATTTTTTATTTTTTTTTGTTTTTGCCCTGGAGCGCTCCCGGGGCGCGTACCGATGCGCTCACCGGTGAGCGCATTGTTACGGCGCGCGCCGGGGCACATACTGGTGAGCGTCCCATTAGTGATATTGCCGCGAACGAAAACAACATCGTGACGTTTCGCGTAGCCGCGTGATGCGTCTTATGACGCACGGCGTAAGCGCACCCTGAAGCGCCCTAGCGCATACGATCGTGCAACGTAAGCACCACCGGGCACGCACTGGGGCGCGTAGCGTAAGCGCGTCGGGTCATGTGATCTGAAAATAACACTTTTCATTGGTTCAGATCAGGTTTGGTTTCCAAATGATGAAAGCCTGGATCATGTGACTTGAAAATAACACTTTTCATTGGTTCAGAACAGTTTTATTTTCCAAATGATGAAAGCCCCCACCTTTTTTCCTCATTCTCACTTTGTTATTTGAGTAAGGAAGACCTGCTTTTTCCTTACAGAGATGGCTACAGTCATATCAGCAGCTGGAGCATCTGCCCCACCACCACCACCACCACCATCAAAAGGGCCACCAGAAGATTACATTGGTGGTCAAGAAGAAGAGGAGGAGGAGGATGAAGAGGAGGGAGAGAGAAGGCAGTTCCTGCCTGAAGATAATCCCCCATACAAACCAAAAGAGCACTTCGTATGGGAGTTCCTTTGGGAATCATACTATGATTCGGCACATGATGCGTTTGCACCCTAACAACTATTCTGCAGCAGAGGTAAGGGACCTCTGCAGAAACCTACCCCAATCATCATCCAGACCCTCAACATCCAAAGAGCCCACTCCATCGGGTCCAGAGGCAAGGGAGACGGTCACAAATATACAAACAAAGTTTGGGGGATACAAACTTGTTTGTATATATTGCAACAAAACAATTAGTTATGGTGAACAAAGCATTACACTAATCAATGTTGCTATGGATAACCACAAATACCCGAGGAAACCATAATTTTTCTTGATTTTTTTTGTGCTCCAGTTGAGCCGTTTTTTATTCCCTGTTTTTTGTTTCTCCCCATAAAAAATACAAAAAAATATAAAACTGTTCAGAAAAGCCAAAAAAAGTAAAAAATGTTAAAAACAACAATAAAAAAATATAAAACAACAAAAAGAATAAAAAAACAGTTCTTTTTAGAACTACCTCTAATTTATTAAAAAAAAACATTTTTTAAAAACTCTGTCATTCTTTTTTCTCCAGGGTACGCGTAACGGTACGCTCCCCGGTACGCGTACCGGGGAGCGTACCAAAAAAAAAAGAATGAAAGAGTGAGCATGAGGGAAAGGGACAGAGAGAGTGATGTTAAGAGAAAGAGAGCTAGAGGGAGCAACACAAAGGGACTGTGTATTAGATAGTAAAACAGTGAGGGAGGATTAGAAAAGAGCAGTGACTCTAAGTAAAAAGGGGTGAAAGAGGGTGGATAAAAGTGAATAAGGGTAAGACATGGGGAGTGACAGAGAGAAAGGAGAGAGAGAGAGTAAAGAAAGGAGTGTCTGAAAGGGAGTGAGTGAAGCAGCAAACAAACGTAAGTGAGGGAGTGTGGGTGAGTTGTAGGGAGTGAGCATGACGAAAGAGTATTGACAGAATGAGAGGAGAGAGAAAGCGACGATAAGAGAGACAGAGTGACGGAACGGAAGTGAGGAACTGTGAGGACAGATGGACTGAGAGGAGTGACAGGAGTGAAGTAAATGATTAAGGGAAAAGGAATGAGTGAGGGAGCAAAGGAAGGGAACAGAGGGTAAGGGAAGAAAAGCAGGGGGACTGAAAGAAGTTGAATGTGGGAGGGGAGTTAGGGAAAGGGGAGTAAACATGGAGGATAAGAATAAGTGAGGGAAGCAGAGTAAGGAAACAGGAGTGAGGTAGGGTGAGAGAATAATAGTGAGGTTAAAGGAAAGAGTGATGACAAACTACATTTTTTTATTCACACTTACCATATAATTAATGTAACTTTAATTACATTTTTTTACTACACTTTGTATCTGTGAAAGAGAGTAGGAAAAATAAGTTATAATTAGTAAAATATATATTTTAAAATAAAAGATACAAATGAAGAGGTTAAAAATCATAACAGTGTATTAAGAAATAAAGTACGAGTGAAAGACACAGAAAGGGAAATAAAGTGATGTAAAAGGACAACAAGAGGGTAAAAGAAATAGAAGGAGAGCAAATTACTAAGAGTAAGGCATATAGTTTCACTAACAGAGAGGAAGATAAGAACAGAGAAATGAACTGAAGGTAAGAAATATACTAAAAGAATGTGAGTTAGCAAAACTAAATCAGGAAACAAGAGTAAATAAAAAGACAATGACTAAAAGAGAAAAAAGTCTAATTAAGGATGCATTTAGAAGAAGAGGAATGGAAGATAACTGAGAGTAAGTGAAGCAGTGGGATAGAATGAAGGGATGAAGGGAGAGAGGATAATATAGAAGGATTGAGAGAAAAGGAGTGAGGAATTTATTACACAGAGAGACTAAGGGAAGGACTGAGTGAAGTGGAGTACAATGAGTGAAGAAAGGAAAATGAGTAAGGGAGCAAAAGAAAGAAAGAGAGGAGAAGAGGACTAAAGCAGTGGTACTGAGAGAAAGTGATTCGGTGATGAAAGTAAAGAGAAGAACATTGAAAGATAGGAAATGAGGGGTAGTAATGGAACCGACTAAAAAAAATGGGGTGAAGAACGATGAGAGAGGAGCAGTGAAGTTGTTCTAAGAGAAATGATAGAAGGTGGATAAACACAAGTAAACATAACACAAGGAGAGTGAGGGACTGAGGACATAGAGGTAGTGAACGGAAAATAGAGAGAAGAGGTAAAATAAAGGAGCAAACAAAGATAAGCGAGGGAGAGTGGGTGAGTTATAGTGACAGAGTGTGACAATACTGTTGAGTGAGTAAAGAGGAATTACTAAAAGAGCAAAAGAAGAAAAGACGGAAAAGGGAAGTAAACAGAGAGACTGAAAGCTGAAAAGTGGTGCAAGGGAGAGAGGGGATGCAGACAGTTGAAATGGAAATGAGGGGTTGTAAAAGAAGTTGAGTAAACAAATGGGTGTGAAACAGAATGAGAGAAAGGCAGTGTGAGTGAGTAAAGAGAGCTGAAAGAGAGAGAAAAAAGGAAAATGAGTGTGAGACAATGGGAATACAATATAAATTACACAATACAAACTATAGAATAATTTGTACAACATGTTACATAGTTTATTTTTGCTGTTCTCAGAACATATTGAATTTCACTAAAAACAGTGAGTTCAAACTATTCATCATATAACAGCGGGAAAAAAAACACAATCAAAAAGATTGTGTTTAAAAAAACATATAAACTTACAAATCACATATGTACACTAATCTTTGATTCACTTACTTTTCCTTTAGGCCAAATAGTACATCATGAAGGTCCTTTTCGTTGTAAGGTACTCTGATGTTCTCTAAAAATTCCATTTCATCAAATCTCTAGAAGAAAAGCTCCAAGAACATCTGAAATATGTTTCAATGTTTTCATATACTCCTTGTGTTCAGTCAAGACTCTTTGCTCATTCCTTCACCTTTCCTTAAGGCCAAATAGTGTCAGATGTAGCTGTATATTTTCAAATTACTTAAAACAAACTCTAAAATTACCGTTTTCCCGACGTTTTGAAAGAAAGGATCAAACAACATTTTCACAATATTTAAATATTCATAATTCCATATCTGTCTCTCTCATGTTGAACATTTCCTATAATACTGATATCACTTAGTATGCGATCCACTTACCATACCTATATGAAAGCTATAATTTGAATATTATCTTCATCACTTTTACTCACAATATAATTTTAAACAGCAGACTAACTTTTATTAACTGCTCCCGTGTTCATAAGCCAATTACCTTTACTTAAATTTTGGTTGTAAAAACACTAGGTATGAATTTTTTAAGTCAAAAGGCAAACGTTGTTTGAAAGTCAAATGAGTATCATTACAGTTAGTCCAACCTTTTCGACATTTTAAATAGCATGTGTAATGGCCTGATGTTGTTGAAGGACCATCATGATAAATAATAGCTACAGTTGCAAAAGTTCTTCCTGAAATTGATAACTGAGAAACCACGAAATTTTTTATAGAAGTTGTCAATTTAGTTCCATCAGGTATACATCATTGGAACATTAAAATGACATACTGACCATAATTTTGTATAAATAATGTGGACAGCATTGCAGACTTACATTGGGTACACACCATATTGTGATCTGCTGCTTTAACTAGATTATTAAAAGGCACTGATTTGCAGGCTGGTAAAGTCAAATATATAAATCTTTTGGTGTCTATTGTAGTACTACTTGATAAAGTACAGTTGTCACAGTCATGCTGCCATTGATAAGAAAGGCTAAAAAGATTTTTTATATCTACACCTTCATCTTCCAATACATCAAACATATACATTAAACATTCCTGACAATCCTGCTGAATATTCTGTGAAAATTGATTTTGACCAGAACATATGTCTAGAAGATTTCGAATTTCTGAAACACTTTCTATTTTTCCTCTATCAATGCTACATTTCTCAAACACAGAATTCAATAAACAGCAGAATGTTTGATCCCGATTTTCAACAATCTGTTCTTGTAAATTTTGAAGAAAAAAAACAACATTAACCACTACATTAGCATAGCAGTTGACACCAGAACTGTTTTCAAACTGAAATCCAACAACATCTTCAATAGAATCCTTTTTCTTTCTGCTTACAATTACAGTTTCATCTACTTTTTGTCTTTTTGCTACTACCTCACTGCAATTATTCTCATTTCTTCTTTTTCGGCCTACCACACATTTTTCAAACAGAGGATATTGAGGCAAATGTGGAGCATACTCTCTTCTTTACCTATTGTATTCTTTAACACAATCTAGATCAGCACAAATCTTTGTTTCATCACACTCAATCAAATACAATCCTGATAAAGTTCTGACTCGTGATAATGCCACATATGACATACCCTCTTTAAACACAGAACTTCCAATGTTCACCAAAGCACTATCTACACTTAAACCTTGAGATTTATGAATTGTCACCGCATATGCCAAACAAACAGGAAACGGTTTTCGGCGAACATATAAGTCTTTCACAAGCAAAAATGTAGCTGAACAACGACAAATTTGTTCTATTTCGTCAATGCCATCAAATTTAATTTTAAAAATTTCAATTCCATCTCTATTTTTGTAATTCACAAAATCAACAACATGACCCATTGCTCCATTTACCAGACCTCTTTCAACATTTAAATTCCTTCTCAAAATGATACGACAATTTAAACACACATTCAGAGTCTTTTCAAAACCAGAAGTTTTAGATATACTCTTCTCTAATGAATCCAATTTTGATTTCAAATTTTCAGACAAAATAATTGTTGCTCCCATATGCTCTATTTTATCTATAGCTTCCAGTTTCACAATCTCTTCATTTTCTAACTTTAACATTTTGTGGTTGAAGATGGAACATTCTTGCAGAGTTGGCATCAAACATATCCCAGATTTGTTCTCAGTAATTTTGTTAAAAATATTCTCTGGAAGAATGTTTTCATTAGGATACAAATTTCAAATTAATCGTGCATGTAATGCTTCTTTCCCATGCTCACTTACTTTTCCGATTCTTACATCTTGTAGAATATTTTTATAATCTTCATCCTTTGCCTGTCGCATATTTTGAAGCAGTTCTGCATATTTGAAATTTAACCATATATTAACGTTTCCAATGCTTCCTAGGCACTTCCTGGTATCTTCATGCGTGAGCATTTTAAACACTGGTTGTCCTTTCACTGGAGTCAACTGCAGTAGATTTCCAAAAACAATAATGTGTTTTCCTCCGAATAAGACATCATCGTCTGTTCTAAGAAATTCTTGCATTCTCAAATGCACAAAAGCAAGCATTAGATTTGAGACCATGCTTACCTCATCAATGATAAGAAGTTTCATTTTCTTCAGGACTCTGGAAACTTCAGAACAAGCATCTCCAGATAGCTTGTGGTATTGTAATTTGTTATCATGCTCAACTGGTAGCATCAGTAAACGATGTAAAGTAACCCCTTTAATGTTATGTGCTGCCAGCCCAGTTGGAGCGGTAACAACACAAGACAGTGGTGATTCAGTCCTTTTCTGCAGATAAGTTGCAATTGCTTTAATCAGAAAACATTTTCCAGTTCCCGCTTCTCCACTCACGTACAGTCGCACAGGCTTAAATGATGTACATGAGCACTCTTTTTTCTCATGACTGAATCCATGTTCAACCTGTTCTGTGACTTCGTCATATATCTGTTTCTGCTCAAGGTTTAGTTCTTTCACCAAATCTTCTAAGTTAACTACATCATCTTGAGCTTGTTCCATGGCTCTTTCCACCACATCCATGGCAGTGGCAGCTTCATTTTGGATAATTGGTCCTCCTAGTGGATCTTGACTCAATGAAGCAGAACTCTGACTGTCTTGAGAACTGTCTCTAGCAATCTCTACAGCAATTGTGGCTTTTTGCTCTATTTCTTCGTTCAACATTTGCAGATAATTTGGAAAATCAGGACATTCTATGGTATCCTTGGTTGCATTAAAAGAATCTTCATAACAGAGAAAATCTCCAAGTAGTTCCTCTTCTGTACGCCATGGCTTAAAGAGTTGCAAAAGAGCTAAATAGTAAAATTCCCTTTTCTCTGGATTTTCGCAACTCAATTTTCGATGATTAATCAAATGGCCTTTTCTCTGCTTCACTAGACATCCTTCACACCCAATGATAGCATATATTCCATTATTGATATCTTCTCTGATGGTCCTCTTATAAATATAGTTTTGCAGAACTTCATACAGACAACTGTTCTCAAGATGACTACTTCTATTTGGATAGTATGTATCCAACATGTTTGTCTTCAAAATATCTTTACTATTTGGTTCTTTCTCCGCCAAATACTCAATTTCTTGTACAGATTTCAAAACTAGGTTTCGTGTTGCAGCAAGACCTAGACTCACCCAAATAATTGTTCTGGACTTGGCGTAGAGACTTGCTGATGATAACCGATCAGAACATTCATATGCTCCAATTTCTCGATGCGACAACATCTTCAAACTGAAACTGTATAATTTTTTACTTATACTCTTTTCATGTGAAATGTCCTCCCACATTTCCTTCAGTTCTGTCTTTTCTTTTTTTGTGATGTAAGACGTCACATATCGAGCCACATAAATAGAGTTGTCAGCAACGAACTGAATATCCATGTTAGCATTCCACATGGACAAAATCACTGGGTTGTAGTCGTTGATGTACTTGGACTCTTCGTTTCTTTTTAAATTGTATGTATTTTTTGGTGATTTCCTCGTAACAGTATGTCGCAGAGAAGACATCAAATTATTTACTCTTCCTTTAGAAATCACTGGTCGTGGAAATGCGAAACGACATTTTGTGTAGAACTTGTCCTTGTTTCTGAATTTTCGACGACAGTACTTTCCACAACGATGTGATTGAAAGCTTAAAACTTGTTGCCTTAAACTGTTTTCTTCGGTAGTTTTCGGAACAGCACATGTTGAATACTCTTCAATGAAACTCATCACGGTGTCATCCGAATCTGTTCCAAATTTGGGTGCATATTTAATCCATAACAACATATGTATGTGAGGAGCACCTCTCGCTTGATACTCCTTTCTCCAAAAGAAATCCAAAACCTCTCCAAGGGGAGGATTTTTTTTGTTGGTAATGAAAGACATCATAGCTTCAAATCTATGATTGAAATATCTGCATACATTCACTGGATCCAAAGAACACAGTTCTCCAGGTGTTTTGAATTCTACATTTTGAATGTTTGCAGTTGCCTCTCGTAGAAATTGAAGTAAGTCGTCCCATGCATACTCAGCACAGCTAAGAGTGAGGAACCATGTAGGAGTTCCTAAGTTTCTTAGCATACATTTCAATTCTCCATGACGACGGTACCAATACTCGTTTGTACCACGCTGACATGCCATGAGATTGATTAGATGAGATTCCAAAATATTGTCCTGCAGATTGACTTTCTCCATAAAGTCCCTCGCCGAAACATTTTGCAGATGTGCTCCACTTTTCAGTATATGGTTTACTGCATAAGAAAGCCCAGACAAGTCACTTTCATACAGTAGATGAAACAAATATGGGATGCATTGACGAAACCTTGGATCTTCAGCATATAATCTTAAAGTCCGGTATTCAGATGCTGGAATTTGAAGTGGTCGATCGTCATATCGTCCACCTCGACCTGTTGGAAATAGCTGTGGAAAACAACGAGCTTCCAAACTTTCTACCCATACACTAATGGGACTTCCTTTTGCTGCTTTCATTTGAAACAAGTCAATTGCATTCCCCATTACTTCTTTGGAATGCAAAGGATGAACAGTATAATGTTCATATATTTCTTCACTTCTAGACACATCAACTTTTTCAATTTGGCCGGCTGAACAATCACTGTCTTCTTCTGCAGCTGTTTCGTCTGCTCCAACACATACATCTTTGTAGTACTCATTGTTTTTGACCAAATACAACGTTGCCTTTTTGACTTTCCTAACATCCACTAAATCTTGCCAGATTTTCTTACTCTTTGTCGGAACCCCATTAACTAAAACAACCAGAGGTTCCTCTTCCACTTTCTCTACACCAATTGTATCAATATTTTTCTTGAAATCTAGAGGCAAATAAACAACTCTTCCCTTTAATCCTCTCTGTAAATCTGTAGGAGGCAATTTCCCTATCTTAGGCTCCATGCGAACAATAGCCTGAAAAGGATGGACACATTGAATCAGAATAGATTCATATGTATTTAAATCCATCAATTCAGGAGGAATGTCTACCAACTCAAGATTATTGTGAACAGCTCTAGCAGGCATTCTGTTTTCATTTAATTTATTATGACAATATTTACAAATACGCTTATCAGAACTCAAATCAAAAGAATTCTCCACTAACAAAAAAGTTGCAAAATTCTTCCATTCAGTATTATTTTCCATTTCACTTTCTGCATATAAATCAACTAACCTAGTCTGAATCTTATAATGAGTTCGTCGACAACACACACAAGTAAAATTAGGCCTTTCACTTGATTTCACATTAAACTTGGTGATTTCCTGGTCAAACTTTTCTGTACTTGAAATGTGTACATTGTCTTCCACATTACCTTCTATTACTGTGTCAATTTCTACACTGTCCTCTTTTTCACCAAAGTAACAAATCTCAATATCCTCACAAATCTTCTTCACATCTAATTCAGTTCCATGCAAAAGAGCACTGTTTAACTGTTTAAGCTTAAGTGCTGGACATTTTGCATAATACAACATTCTCACTAATTTCCTCATTTTGTTATGATGCACTGCTAACATCCTAAAATGATGAAAAACACTGTGACATACTTTTCTAGAAAGACAAGCCAGTGAATGCCCTTGCAAACCTGTGTTTTCTCTCACTCTGCAAGGATCTAAGTCTTGCAACATCTTCATTTTCTGTTTTAGACTTTTCTTACTATATGTACGTAAGAAATTAAGAAGCAAATCGATTGATTCCTGTCGCACACTACAAATACTACTACACTTCCAAGTGTACACTGGACCCTTAGTACGTCTTCCTAAAACTTCATCAGTTAACACCTCTTCTGCATTTCTAGACACAAGTTTCTCTTTTTCAATCGGACAACCGTCTTTCACCTCATATGCTCGACCACTTGTGTCAATTGCATGCACCAAATCATTCTCCTGGAAGTAACTCTCCTCATTAAAAAATGGCTCACAACTTGAACTATGCATCCATTCTCCAGAAAAAACTTTACAAAAATTAGTCCAATTAGTTACTCTTTTGCATCTACTCTTTGATTTGAAAACATCAATTGTCTTGTTAAGTGTCCTAATTCTATTGATTACTAAAATAAATAATTTTTTCTTAAGTTCAAAAGCCTGATCAACAATCTTCTCTACACTTTTCTTTTTCTTATAAAAAGCAGCTCTCTGTTTACCTTTTTTAATTTTTTTTACCAAATTTAAAACCACCCTATTGCGAAACATTCATTTACGAATGTCCCTAAATTGGTTTCGCCTTCTATTCCTATACATATTATTCTCTCCTGCTCCAGTAGTAACATTTTTGGGGGGCCTCTCCTTCCTTTTCAAATTTGCTCTCTCCTTCTGTATATTCTGATCCTCATCAACATTTTTTTTTTATCTACATATGTTCCGAAAGAAAGACTTAGTTGTCTTACCAGGAGCTTTTTTTCCTGTTTTTTGAAGTATTTGTTGTAGACGACTGCTTTAATTCCGTTGCTGTTTTTGATTTTTTCCGCTTGGCATCTTTCCTTCTCCTCTGCCTTGACGGCATATTTCCTTACTATTGAAATCTTGTTTTCAATCTGTGGTAAACAAAAAAAAATAAAACACATTATACACCACTATTACCAAACAACAAAGCAATGACAATAACCAAATGATATAAACACTAGTTTACAACATATCTAAGTTTATACCACAGCAACTATGTAACTAGGAGTAAAATTGAGAAAAACAGTTAGAGGGAGTAAAACAAAGAGACAGAGAGAGTCAGACAAAGAAACAAGTAGAGGGAGTAAAACATAGAGAAGGAGTAAGACAGAGAGAGTGTATAATATGTTGTATGACAGAGAAAGGATGTAATAGGGAGAGGGAGTAAGTCAAAGAAAGGGAGAAAGGGAGTAAGTCAAAAAAAGGATGTAACAGGGTGGAAGATTGGGAAAGGGTGTAAGAGGATGTAAGACAGAGAGAGGGTATTAGAACGGGAGAGGATGTAAAAGAGACTAAAACACAGAGAGGTTGTAAAAGGGAGAGAGAGATAGTAACTTTGAGAGAGGGTGTAAGAGGAAGTAAATCAGAGAGAGGATGTAACAATAAGTAAATCAGACAGAGGGTGTAACACAAAGATAGGAAGAGAATAAAAAAGTCATAAAGAGGGAGAGAGGGTGTAAAACAGACAAAAGGTGTAATAGGGAGTAAGTCTGGGAGAGAATGTTACAAAGAGAAAGGTTGTAAGACGGAGTAAATCAGGAAGAGGATGTAAGAGAAAGTATGACTTACAAATTGCTGTAAAAAAGAGAGAGAGGGAATAAATTAGAGACAAGGTGTAAGAGAAAGTAAGTCAAAGAGAGAGTGTAAGAGAGTGTAACACAGAGTCAGGATGTAAAATGAATAAGTCAGAGAGAGGGTGTTAAAAGGGGACACGTGGAAAAATAGAATAAGTCAGGAAGACAATATAATAGAGACTAATACATTGTTGATAATGCTTGGTAAAGAAATGTTGGTGCCTAAAGGAATTGTTTTTCGTAAATGAGTGAGATTTCAGTAGTGTAATGCGTATACATATGACCTGTGCTCTAATTTGTAAATGTTATTTAAAAAAAGATTTCGGGCACATGAATTGGTTTTACATTATGGACAAGGATTAGATAGTATCTGCATGATTAAAAAATATATTAGCACATTTCACAATCATGTCACCTGTGTTTCCTCAGATTAGTAAGCATATTGTGCAGATGAGGTGAGGCCTGTCCAAGGGTGCAGAGGAGATAAGCCCTGTGTCCAACAGTGCTGTGGACAGGACTTCTCTCCTCTGCACGCCTGGTCAAGCCTCACCTCATCTGCACAATATGCTTACAAATCGAATGCTTGTACATAGGACGAGCGCTCTGTTTCTTGAATGTTATTGGAAAAACGATTTTGGGGCAAATGAATAGCTTTTACATTTTTGAGAAGGAATAAATAGTGTCCGCAAGATTAAATAGATATATTTGAACCTTTCACAATTGTGTCACCTGTGTTTTCTCAGATTAGTAAGTGCATTGTGCACATGAGGTGAGGCCTGTCCAGGGGTGCAGAGGAGGTAAGGCCTGTGTTGAAGAGTGCATTGGACAGGACTCACCTCCTCTGACCCTTGAACAATCCTCACCTCCTCCGTGCACCCTGGACAGGCCTCAATGTATTGGGTATAATTGATGGTAACAGGATGCAGATAAGGTGAGGCCTAAGCAGGAGTGCAGATGAGGTTAGGCCTGTCCAGGGGAGCAGGGGTGTTGAGGCCTGTGTCTAAGAGGGCAGTGGAATGCACTTCATGAAGCCTCTCCCCCACTGCACTCTTAGACACAGGCCTCACCTCCTTTGCACCCCTGGACAGGCTTCTCTCCCACTACACTCTTGAACACAGGCCTCACCTCCTCTGCACCCCTGGACAATCCTCACCTCATCTGCAACCCTGAACAAACCTCACCTCATCTGCACCCCTAGACAGGCCTCAGCTCATCTACACCCCTGGACACGCCTCACCTCATCTGCACCCTGTTACCATCAATTATACCCAATACGTTGAGGCCTGTCCAAGGGGCACAGAGGAGATGAGTCTTGTCCAAGAGTCAGAGGACGTGAGTCCTCTACAATGCACTCATGGACACAAGCCTCATCTCCTTTGCACCCCTGCACATGCCTCACCTCATTTGCACAATCTAATTCCTAATCTGAGAAAACACAGATGACATGATTATGAAAGGTTCAAATATATCTATTTAATCTTGCAGACACTATTTATTCCTTCTCAAAAATGTGAAAGCCATTCATCTGCCCCAAAATCGTTTTTTGAATAACATTTTAGAAAAAGAGCGCAGGTCCTATGTACAAGCATTCAATTTCACTACTGAAACCTCACTATTTAACAAAATACAAATCCTCTATCTTGCAAATGTTGATACCAAGCATTATCAAAAAACATAACACAAACCAACAGCAAAGAAGCTCAACATGCTTCCTAATCTGAGGTAACACAGGTGACATGATTGTGAATGGTTCAAATATATTTATTTAATCATGAAGACACTATTTATTCCCTCTCAAAAATGTAAAAGTCATTCATTTGCCCCAAAATCGTTTTTTAAATACCATTTTAGAAACAAAGTGCAGGTCATATGTACAAGCATTCCAGGTCACTACTGAAACTTCACTATTTCACAAAATACATTTCCTCTCTCTTGCAAACATTCCTAGCAAGCATTATCAAAAAACATGACACAAAACAACAGCAAAGAAGCTCAATGTGCTTCCTAATCTGAGGTAACACAGGTGACATGATTGTGAATGGTTCAAATATATTTATTTAATCATGAAGACACTATTTATTCCCTCTCAAAAATGTAAAAGCCATTCATTTGCCCCAAAATCGTTTTTTAAATAACATTTAAGAAACAGTGCGCAGATCCTACGTACAAGCATTCATTTTCACTAGTGAAACCTCACTATTTCACAAAATACAAATCCTCTATCTTGCAAATGTTGATACCAAGCATTATCAAAAAACATGAGACAAACCAACAGCAAAGAAGCTCAACGTGCTTCATAATCTGAGGTAACACAGGTGACATGATTGTGAATGGTTCAAATATATTTATTTAATTATGCAGACACTATTTATTCCTTCGCAAAAATGTAAAAGTAATTCATTTGCCCCAAAATCGTTTTTTAAATAACGTTTTAGAAACAAAGCGCAGGTCATATGTACAAGCATTCCAGGTCACTACAAAAACTTCACATTTTTACAAAATACAATTCCTCTTTCCAGCAACAAATTTTTATCAAGCATGTTCAAAAAACATGAAGAAAGTCACATTAAAAAAACACATTTTGCTTCCAAATCTTCTCCATAGAGTATACAAGTCTCTATATTAAATGAATAATTACTCACCTTTACAAATGCTTTGGTTGATTGAGAACAGTGTCAGACATACACACCAATATTTCTTTAGCAGAGCAAAAGGTATGTACTCCAGGCACTGCAACCATGAATGGCACAGAAAACCTCTAATTCTACACACATATCCCTCATGTTAACCAATTAAAACTCTTCCCTCTCTATTTTCAAACCAACACCCTTCCCCCTCAGCCCTTTCTACCAGTTACCATAGCAACTCCCTCCTCACTAAACTCTCAGGTTTTAAAGTTTATTCTACAATGTTGCAAATGAACTCATCAAGGATGTTTGACCTCTCAATACACCAGCTTATCCAGTGCTATGTTTCTTTAAATGACTTTTATTTAACCATTCAAATTACTTCTTTCACAGAACAGAAGCATGCACCCTAACTTTCAGTTTTCAACTATCTGAATCCACCAATCATTGCTTGTGATTTAAGACCACTGAAACTCCACAGTTTTTTTTTGCAAACTCCTACTGTTCCTTTTTTTTTTTCCTTTTTTTTTTTTCACCTGGTCCGGAACAGAAAGTTTCACAATAGTTTCACATCATTCTGTGTTTTGATTTAGATGACCTTATTTTTTACAAGAGTTTTGTTTAAGTACAGAAAATGTTATTGGTAAACTCAGATATGTCTCGTAAATATACAGAAATTCACAGAAATTCATAAAACCAGTAACAAAAACTATAAATACAACAACATAATCAATTTGTCAGTCGGAGTTAGTCTTAGCGTTATTCCATTCAATCTAAGTCTCCCCAAATTTTCTCAAACTTCTTAAGCGACCTAGTACCTCTTAATTCCGCTAGAGTACCCTCCATTGTTTTAATTTCAATAGCTAGATACCACCAATCCATGACATTAGGTATATTAGGGCTAATCCATGCCCTAGCTAATATTAGTTTAGCACATGAGATTAATATTGATGCTAACACCGATCGTGGTTGATTGGTCAGATGTAAACCAAATAAAGCCATAGGCACCGTTATCGGAGAGCTAAGGATATTTTTAACAGCCATTATATTTCCCACTTCTTCCCAATATTTCTCGAGCTTTGGACAGGAAAACAACATACGCTCCAAGTCAGCCGCATATTTAGCACATTTCGGGCATTTGGTTTTGTCTCCTATAGCGTTGTTTGTAAGCCATTTCGAGAATTTTTCTGGCGTATAATAAAGCATGTAGGTGGTTCTGTATTGTTGTAGTCTTAAGCTAGATGACCGTACAGAATTATGAATATTGGTGTAAGATTGTATTATATGTTTCCCTGTAAAATTAGTTCCCAATTTAGAGTTCCATTTTTGAGCTAGTAGATCGCTGTCGTCAGGTCTAAGGCCTGTAAGAAATTTATACGTCAAACTGATAATTGCTTTCTCTTTTCTAGAATTTAAGTAATCCCAGATACCACCGCTTGACACACTATTGATTTTATTTTTACGCACTAGAAAATCATATATTTGTAAATATTTAAACCTGTGTATTTCAGAGAGATCATATAAAAGTTTCAAAGTGGGAAAGTCTAGCATGCCTTGGGAATTGTACAAATCACCCAAAACCTTTATGCCTTTCAGCTGCCATCTACGGAATTCTCCGTCACTAAAAAAACTCGGTAGACCGGGGTTGTTCCATAATATCATCTGAGAATGATATATAGTGGTTTTACAGTATTCGAGAATATCCTTCCATACTCTTATTATATCACGTGCGGTCTTAAACTTGACTCGTTTGTGGTAATTTGGGTCTGTTCTGTGTAACAAGAATTGGTTAGAATCTCCTTTTAGCATTAAGTGATGGTAAAATAATGTGTCCTCCGTATTTAATAATGACCGTATGCGTCTTACATATGAAGCCCAGAAGTATAGTTTCAAGTCAGGGAAATTTAAACCGCCAGACTCTATTTGATTTTTCAGTACCTTTATTGATCTTCTAGCCTTCTTATATCCCCAGATAAAATTACCAAAGATCCCATCTAATTGTTTAAAAAAGATCTATTCAAGATCAGAGGGATTGATCTAAACAAATATAAATATTTGGGTATTATTTTCATTTTAATCAGATTCATTCTGCCAATTAAATTTAGTGGAAGTCGATGCCATTTTTTCAGAGTGGAGATAGTATTTTTTGTTAGGTCGTTATAATTAATAGCGTTAAGTTCTTTAATATTTGAAGTGATTTTAACTCCGAGATAGGTAGCAACCTTGCAAATTTCTGGTACCGGTGCAGGGGGGGCAAAGTTAGCTATTATTTGAGTTTTATGTGTGTTCAATTTATACCCTGAAACTGTTCCAAATTTAAGTGCTTCAAGATTAATAGCACTTAGAGACTTAGTTATTTCGGACGTATAAATAGCAATGTCGTCTGCGTATGCAGTAATTTTTAGGCTATGACGGCCAGACTTGAATGAGGTTATTCCTGGTTGAATATCCAAGGCCTTTAGGAACGGTTCTAGTGAGAGGGCGAATAGCAGAGGTGATAGAGGGCACCCTTGACGGGTGCCCCTCAAGATTGAAAAACATAACGAGGTAAGCCCTCCATAGCTACTGTATGCCGTTGGATTGTCGTAAAGTGCTCGAATCCCATTCAGAAACCCCCCTTTGAGGCCCAAAGAACCAAGTGTGCGCCATAAATAATCCCATCCCACCCGGTCAAATGCCTTTTCGGCGTCAAGCATTATCATAGCAAGGGGGGTGGCTTCTATCTCAGCTATATCAAATGCTGTTATTGATGTATTGACTTGGGCTGATGTGTCTCTCCCTGCTATGAACCCGTGCTGTTGAGTATTTACAATTCTGGGCATTATTGGTACAAGTTTTTTGGCCAGGCATTTTGCAAAGATTTTTGCGTCTGAGTTAATCAGGGATATGGGTCTATACGAACCCATCTCCTCTTTGGGTTTGCCTTTTTTGTGGAAAAATATTATTTTAGCTTTATTCCAAGATCTAGGGGCCAGCCCTGTCCTGCTAATGTGTGTTATAACTTCTAAAAGAGAAGGTATTAGTTCATCTGAGCATTGTTTATATATTTCTAGTGGAATAGTATCTTCCCCTGCTGCTTTCCCTATAGGCAATGATAGTATAGCCTCTTCTAATTCCTTTCGCGTTATGCCTATGGCCAAAGCATCTACTTCAGACTCAGTTAACTGTTTCATTGGGTTTTCTCTTAAGTAATCCTCGATTACAGAGCTGCTGGGCATATTTTCAGGGGTGTACAAAGTTTCGTAATATTTAGCGAACTGTTGGATTATATCCTTTGGTTGACTATATTTCCTGTTGTCAAGTCCCGTTATTTGAGTAATCGTGGAGTCTACTCTATCTTCGGCCACTTTAAAGGCCAGAACTTTGCCTATTTTATCTCCACCCTCATAATTCAAAAATGTATATTTATGTATCTGTGCACTATTTTTTTTTAACGTTTCTCTTTGGTCTTACATTTTAGCTGGGTAAGATTTGCGCAGATTTCCAGGGTAGGTAGGTTATTTCTTAAAGCTAGTGCTAGCTGAATCTCTCCAGCAGCAATATCAGAAGTCAAAGCTGCATCGGTTTTTCGTTTTTCAGAGGCCTGACTCCTACTGTTCCAACTGCCATTTCATTCCCACACTTCATCTGACTGCACCAGAACCTCCTCTCACCATGTATTCTGTCTGGATTATTGGACATAGCTACATCCACTGGGCTCAAAGGTATGCAGCTACCAGAAATTTTCACAACCTTGATATACCAAATGTGGACATCAAATGGATTGGCCAGAGAGGATTGAGATGTCATCAATTGATACCATTGGTGAAAACCTTTTTGCATCTGCCACACCCTCACCTCATAATTCTGCACTGTGGTGGAAATGACTTAGGCACTTTGACTGGGGTAGGTCTGGAAATGCTTTTGAGCAATTGATTGCACTTTTTCCTCAAACTGCCTTGGTATTTTCCAATATATGCCAAAGACAGAAATGGAAGTGGTCCAACCAATTTTGTCCACAATTTGAGAAAGCACGGAAACATGTGAATAAATCTGTTTCTGCTTACATGAGAGACTATGGAATGGGTTCAATATACAACAATAACTTGCGTTACAACATGCAAGATATCTACAGAGGAGATGGTGTGCACTTCTCAGATGAGGGGAATAGAATATTCCTCCTGAATTTAGGACTGTGCATTGGAACCTACTTGTAGGTACCTAAATCAGCCACAGAACCCAAAAGCTCTTTTCAGGGCTACCCTACCTCTGATCACTCAAAATGATTATTTCACTCTAACTTTTTTCATTGTTTTCCACCAAAGTACGCTCCCCGGTACACTCCCCGGTACGCGTACTGGGCGCTTTCCCCGCGAATTAAAAAAAAAATTGTTTCTTTTGGCCTATATGGGCCTCCTAAGCCCTCCTCAGAAAACCTAGGGGGTCAGGGGGGTCTACCGTGTCCCCTGTTACCCATTCCCAACGTTGTTTGTCCTCCATCTTGTGTCTCAAATCTACCAAAACACAAGATGGAGGACTCCCGTAGCGCTGCCGGTACGCGTACCGGGGCACGCACCCGTAAGCGCTCCCAAAATTTTTTAAAAGTTAATTTACATAAAAACCACTGGAGAGACTTTCACCAAATATAGAATAGGCCCTACTACATACCAGTCCCTACCATTTTCCCAAATTTGGTGGAATTCCATTGAGACGTTTGAGCTGTAGCCCTGTCTAAATATCCTGAGGTAAATTACATGACAAAAACACATATGAAGTGTTAGGATTTACAACCAATTAAAATGTTACTTTCATTTTCTACTTTTTTTTCCTGACATTTGATTGGTTATGTACATGAATATATATGAAAAATGAGAGGGAAACACAGCCATTTTGACTACAACTACCTGAGGTACATCTTGAAAGAATTTTCTCCATTTATCTTCATCACCTTTTAATAAGGTAAGTTGTTAATTTGTAATTGGCACTTTAAGTTAATTTGTAAAAACGTTTTCTGATAGTTATTTTCTGTCCTTCTGTTATAGTTATAGATTGAGATAGGCTTCTCTGTTATAGTTATGGATTGAGTTAGGCTTCTCTGGTATAATTATGAATTTACTTAGGCTTCTTCACATACACTTTTTCATATTGCTACTTCCTACCTCATACCATACACTGCCCAAAGATAACTTCACTGTTAAAAACTCAGAAGTACCTCTCTGAACTCAAACCCAACAGTGCCCTAACTCTACTGATATAGTTATTTTTTATGCAATTTACAGCAAGAAAATGGAAGATACTGATGAGCAGATTCATTTCGAAATAACTGATGAAGAAATTCTTCAAGAAGATTTATTTGACTTCCTAGATGACTCTCTTGACCAAGAATTCATAGACTGTGTAGATAATATGGAATCATGCAGTACAAATTTGGAGGAGATTTCGGATAATGAAATGTTGCAAGTGTTATTAAACTATGAAAATGCAGAATAATAAATTAATATTTCATAATTTAAATTTGTTTGAGACATTATTCATTTTTATATGTAATTCATGAAGTAGTACCAAAATGATTATAATGTAAAGTGACACTTACAGTATACTGTGCATACTATACAACTTTTTTGTGTTACATAGTAAGTTTGCTCATAGTTACTTCCTTTCTCCTACTATATTTTCTCCAATGTGCACTTCACATCTCTTTTTGATCTACAGCCTTCTTTCTCTCACTGTCTGTCTCTAATGCACCATATCACCACCAATTTTGTGTAGATTCAGAAGAGAGTAAAATGTAATACTTGAAAATATCATAAGGGAGCAGGGTAGACTACCCATGATCCCATAGGCTTTCTCAAGGAGTGCTTAAAGTAACTGTTTCTGCTTTCCTGACACACTATGATATGGATTCCATATACCACAATTACTTCTGTAACAACATGCAAGATATCTACAGAGGAGACAGTGTACATTGAATTCAAGACTCTGTATTGGTACCTACATGCTGGTACTTAAATCACCCACACAACACAACAACTCTATTCAAAGCTACCCTACCTCTAAGCACGTTAAATTATTATTTTACTGTTTCACTGGGTTTTCCCCTTGGTACGCTCCCTGGTACGCTCCCCGGTGCGCGTACCGGGCGCTCCCCCTGCGAAAATCGTTTTTTTGGGTTTTTTTGCCCCGCGGGGCCCTTTTATGGCCACCACATCAAACCTAGGGGGTCAGGGGGGGGTCTACCCTGCCCCCTTATGGTCATTTCCCCTTTTGTTTTTGCCACTTCTTGTGTCTCGATCCTACCGAGACACAAGATGGCGGCCGCTCCGGACTGTTTGGAATGTTGACAGACACCCGAGAGCCAATCAGCTTTCCGCGCGCGAACTCGCGTTATGCACCGGGTGCGCTTCCCGGTGCGCGTACCGGGGCGCGCTTATAGATATATATATTTTTTTTAACCTAAATTATTCAGAATCCTCTGGAGCACATATCTTGAGACATAGCAAAGGCACATCGGGCGACCAGTCCCTACAATTTTGCCACGTTTCGTAGGAATCCATTCAGCCGTTCGGGCTAAAAGTGAGTCCAACAACCGCCCTATGGAAATTAACATGGGGAAAACACATTTTGGGACCCACCAAATATCTCGGCCCCCGCTTAACGAATCCCCCCCAAACTTTCAGGGAAGGAGCGGGCCATCTTCTTTGAGAAATTCGCGAAGATTCGTCCACCGGCGCCAAAGTTATTCCCAATAGAATGTTGCGGATTTCCTATGGAAAATAATCCTAACTATAACTACCTACTGGCGACCGCCTATAGGTAATATATATATATATACATATATATATATATTTTCACAGAAAAAACATAGGTTTCAGGGGTGTTATAGTTTGCTGGCCATTTCACTCACACCAAACCATAGAAATTCCTCCGTTATAGTTAGTTCTGCTAACTATAACTCGTACGCCCGCAATGCACTGCTGATGATTTCACATATTGCATCATTCATGACAGGGTCAGTGACATCACTTATGACATCACTGATGACAGCTGATGAAATGGCTAGCTAACGATAACAACCCTGAAACCTATTTTTTTTTCTGTGAATAAATATATATATATTTCTGTGAATTTCTAAGGTTTTTTAAATGCTAATCTCTAACTATAACATCTCTGAAACCTATGGTTTTTCAGTGAATTTCAAAGCTTTATAAATGCTAATTTCTAACTATTACGTCTCTGAAACCTATGATTTTTCTTTCAGTGAATTTCAAAGGTTTTTTAAATGCATATTTTTAAGTGTGATAGTACTTATACCTACTATTTTGTACTGATTTTCTAGTTTTTTAACTGTTTATTTATAAATATGTTATTCATTAAATATTATTATATATTTTTCTAAAAATTGCAAAAAAAAGTAAAAAATTCAAACTGAAATATTGATACTTTTTTTGTTTTCATTTTTTATTTTAATACATTTATATTATTTTCTTTTTAACATTAAACATTTCCAATTTTTTTTCAGAGTCACGCACTCAAAGCGTTCACATCACGGTGGGTGCGTGGATTCTAGCCGCCATTTTAGAAAAGTCGTAAAGGATCTGCCTACGGTGTATGACTGCTGCTTGTTTTTCATTTACATCATATACATTTCATATTACTTGATGTGCGCGATAGGTATGCGACCAGTCCGCGACTCCTGCTCCCACGCATTCACGACACATGCGCATTACGGTTACGAGATGGTTGCGCGGTGGAGGGTCCGGCATGACGTCATATACGTGCTGGGGTGCACTGGGTGCGCGACTCCCGCAAAAAAAAAATATGTTCCAAAATGATATGTTTGTGTCTTTAATATACATATTAGGGCAAGAGATTATCTAAGATATTCTTAAAAATAATATATTTGTACTTATAATAAAATTATATTATTTTTAAATATTTGTTCGCGAAGTCGGGTGCATGCATTGTGAGCGCGGAGAACCAGGTCAGCAGAGCTGCTGTAGAGCCAGAGAAACCAGGTCAGCATAGCTGTTGTAGAGCCAGAGAACCAGGTCAGCAGAGCTGCTCTAGAGCCTAAGAACCAGGTCAGCAGAGCTGCTCCAGAACCATAGACCCAGGTCATCAGAGCTGCTCTAGAGCCAGAGACCCAGGTCAGCAGAGCTGCTCTAGAGGCCGAAAACCAGGTCATCAGAGCTGCTGTAGAGCCAGAGAAACATGGTCAGCAGAGCTGTCTCAGAGGGAGAGAACAAGGTCAGCCGAACTGCTTTGGAGCCAGAGAATCAGGTCAGCAGAGCTGCTCTAGAGCCAGAGAACCAGGTCAGCAGAGCTGTTTTAGAGCCATAGAACCAGGCCAACAGTGCTGCTCTAGAGACAGAGAACCAGGTCAGCAGAGCGGTCTCAGAGGGAGAGAACCAGGTTAGCAGAGCTGCTTTAGAGCGAGAGAACCAGGTCAGCAGCGCTGCTCTAGAGCCAGAAAACTAGGTCATCAGACTTGCTTTGGAGCCATAGAACCAGGTCAGCAGAGCTGCTTTAGAGCCAGAGAACCAGGTCAGCAGAGCTGCTCCAGAGGCAGAGAACCAGGTCAGCAGAGCTGCTTTAGAGGAAGAGAACCAGGTCAGCAGAGCTGCTCTAGAACCGGAGAAACCAGGTCAGTAGAGCTGCTTTAGAGGGAGAGAACCAGTTCAGCAGAGCTGCTTTAGAGCCAGAGAGTCAGATATGGCTGTGAGTTGGGTCTAATTCACGTAGTTGATAGTCGACCTCCTTACACCAGTTAAACGTTGATGTTAATTTGATACTGGTAAGTCGGCTTATCGTCTGCTTTTTAGATCGCATTACAGATTTGGCTTGTTGTTTAAAATATGGGGAAGTGGTCTTTTCATGTTTTTTTTGCACCGGAACGCCTACTTTGCATATCATTAGCATTAGTTGTGGCTCTCATTTGTAGTGATTTTGATGGCGGAAGGTATAGATGGAAGAGTGGTGAGATTTGCAGTTTTCTCCAGGTTGAGATGGGGATGATAATTAAAAAACACAGAACAAAAAGAAAAGATATGTTTAATGAACATTATAATTAGAAATTAGCATTTGAAAAAACCTTTGAAATTCACTAAAAAAAAACATAGGTATTAGGAACGTTATATTTAGAAGTTAGCATTTAAATAACCTTGAAAAAAACATAGGTTTTACAAACGTTATAGTTAGGAATTAGCATTTAAAAAACCTTAGCAATTCACAGAAAAAACCATAGTTTTCAGGGACGTTATATTTAGTTGGACATTTCACTCGTTCAAAAAGATAAAAATTCCGCTGTTATAGTTAGTTGAGCTAACTATAACACGCGCCCCTGCAATGCACTGCTGATGATATCACATATTACATCATTCACGACATGGTCAGTGACATCACTCATGACATCATTGATGACACCATCCAGTGAATGTGTGTCTTTTAAAAAAATAAATATGTGTTATATATGTTATATATGTATATGTAAAAGTTGATGGAAGAATAAATGTTTAAATAAGTGGTTACATGGATGTTTTTAAAACAAAAAATTGATTGGTTAACTCGCTTATTAAGTGTATCTTAGTGAATACATATATTAGTGAGTAATGTTTAAATATTTAAATATATGTATTAGTGTTTCACTTTGTGTATAAGTGGCTGCATGGGTTGGTGAGTAGCTACATGTGTAGGTCTATGGGTTATTAGATGTTTTTCACTGATGACATCTCAAATGACGTCACTGATGACATCACTGATGACACCATCCACGTGCCAATCTGATGCACCTCATCAGACCTTGACATAACACTTGATACACCCAATCCAAAATATAGACCACATTTTTCGAAACCATGAACACACCAATACCAGTTAGCACATATCCACTGAATAATTCCTAGGTATACCACACATCAATTCATTCACCCATTCAGTCATTCGTACATACAGTCAGCCATCAATACAGCATTATCATATCCAGTCACATATCTATACAGACACTCAGACACCGTCTCTCATTCATATAGTTATTTACACACCAAGTCAGTAATGGAAATAATTAATCAAACTTTTATTTACTCACCTGTACAGTTATACACATACCACCTCACTTATTTAAACATATACTAACACATACTTACACTCCAATTCAGTAAGTAATACAAGCACACACTGATCCATACAGGCACTCTCACAATCACTCACTCTCACATAGTCATTTATACAGTCCAACACTCATATATACTGCCTTTCACATATGCAGTTACTCACACATGTACCACTGAGGTATCCATTCACTCACTAAGACACTCATACACACACTCACCCAGACATACAGTCCTTTACAGATACAGTCTTGAACACATATACCCAGTGAATTATCCCCTCACACATCTATGCACAAAGTCACACCCCTCACCCACCCACACAGACACTCAGGCACCCATACAGATACTCAGACAAGCAATCAATAGCCCATATAGATCTTCATTTAGCTGCTAACCAAACCATGCAACCACTTACACACCTTCTGACAACCTAAACTGTGTGAATGTCTGTATCAATCGCTAACACATGCATTAAGCAAGACACAATTAATCATTCCCTTTTACAGTCAGTCACACACCTACTTAATCATCCATCCTGACTCTTATACACCCATTCATTCGTCAATACACTTTGGCATATATATATAAAACATATTTACATTTTATAGAAACACACATTCACTGGATGATGTCATCAGTGATGTCATCAGTGTTGTCATTTGAGATGTCATCAGTGATGTGCATTGCAGGGGCGCGAGTTATAGTTAGCTCAACTAACTATAACAGTGGAATTTCTATCGTTTTGCATGAGTGAAATGTCCAACTAACTATAACATCTCTGAAACCTATATTTTTTTCCTGCGAATATATAGATATATAGATATATACAGTATAACTTTTTGTTTGCCCTTGAGCCAGTTAATGGAAACACTTTTAGGGCAATAAAAGACATAGTAAGGCCATACAGGAGGGCAGCGGGTGACTGATGATAGATGCTTGCTGTGACGGGGATCTCATTAAAACCCTTGGTTTTGGCAGCTACAAAGTGAAATCAAATTGAATGTCTTTTACTTGGGTAATAAGACGTGACAGCAGGTGCTGGGGATACCATTCAGTTTCACTTCATGCATTAAAATAGACCCACCTCTGTGAACATATATGAACCTAATACCGTTTTTTCTATTATTCCCCCTGACATGTAATTGTTGGAGAGGCCACTAACACAGTTTTAAGCTCTTCAGAATTCTATGTTACTGAAAATAAATAGCTAATCAACAGGATACGAGGAATAATTCAAATCTCTTCTCGAACTGCGCTGACTAATCGAATAAATAGTGGATGCATCAAGCACATTTCAAACTTCCAAACTGCATCAACAGCATTTTGTTTGAAAGGTAGATTTTCCAGAAACGATGTGTGTGTTTACAAAAGAGACAAGGTCTGTGAATATGAGTGTGTGCTGTTTGACTCTCCAAAAGACTGTGTACTCACAAAAGCGTGCTAGCACTGTTGGTGTGCTCTACACCTTTTCGGAAGACTCACAACTTGGAGCAGCTTTATGGGCTTGAGAAGTGGCCAATCAGAAAAGTCAGAAATGTGCTCCTGTGTGGTTAGTCTTACATTCTTAATAATCATTTGACTTTTAATGGATTCACAATGAACTCCGGATTACTTAAGGGAGTTGACACTAGACTTGTATGTTTTTGTAATGCCCCATTGTATGAAATGTTTGCATGCGGAATTCAACAAGTTTCAAAATTGTAGCTGCATAAATCTGGCACAAACATATTTGTTATTTTAGTTCCCACCGGGGAAATGTTCCTGATCCGGTGCAGATCCATCTTTCCATGTACTCCTTTATATATCGATTCATAGATGGCAATTCACCAAAATGCTAGTGGTAGCAGAAGTGATATCACATGCCATTTTTACTCAAATACATTACACTTATACGCACATTCAAAGAATCTTTCTCACATAAACATGCTCTTAATCGCCAGCACACACACAACATACATTTAAGAGAATGTTTTACTTACTTGAGCTGTCATAGAGGGCTATATTCCAGTTGATTGTACTTGATTCCTTATTACACTAATAGCGAATAATACAATATTATTCGCTATTGTTGTAATACAAATTGATAGAAAACAAGGACAGTGGATCAGCAACCAAAGTGCTTATGATGAACTGTCCCTGTTTTCTGGCACTGATTTTGCCACCTCTGATGCCAGGAGTCACAAAGGCCAAAGAGTTGCAAGGGTCAAGCCAGAAGTCACATCTGTCACCCCTGGCAACCCCTAAATGACATCCATAATGTGTTCCTTCCCTAGTCTTATGGGGGAAATGTACTTACCCCTGATTTTGTTTGCACCACACTTTCAGGTCTTTCCAGGTTGAAAATTGCCCGCAAGATGTGGGTGGAGAACAAAATAAAAACAAAATAGGTTTATGAGCATTCTTCTCATTAATTGTAGAGACAACTAACCAAGCCTAGGCAGAGTTCGTGGAGTCCTGACAAACTCTGCAAAGTGCCAAAAAACCTTGCTGTGCTATACGGAGCTCTGCGAGCATCAGAGTGCATTAGATAAATGACTGTCGCAGTGATTTTCAGTGCCAGGTGCTTGTCTGCACTGTGCAATCATCGCAAACGGCACCATCCACAGTGCAAGCGGTCATTTGTTCCTTTCTGCGGCTTGAGTAGATTTTTACTCGAGAGGCAGTTTTCTCAACGCAAATGTATGGTTTCTCAGCGTGAGCGGTCACGAACATATGCATCCACTCACAATGAGAAATCTGACTGCCCGCTTTGAGAAAGCTATCTGGGAGGTTGATTTTCCACACTCACACTTGCCAATTTGATGTTGACGATCGCAAATGAGGAAAAACCTCCTCGCTCAGCAACTTGACATTGACAAACGTGAGCGAGGAAAAAAATACCACAACGCAAAGCAGAGTTTTTCGGAACTCCAAAAACTCCTCGTAACGCGGAATACACTGAAACTCAGTGAGTGGAGTGGAGTTCACTGCTTAGACTTACTACTAACCCAGACTGCAAAAACAAACCCTTCACCTACGGATACACAACATCCTCCCTGCTGTTGTAATTATCTCATTCATGAGAGCATCTTGCAATAGTAAAGTTCGGGTACATTATGTCTGCTTAGTATCTTTTTTATGCCCATAGTTCAAATTAGGTCTGAAAAGCCTTTACGTTCTATCTCCAATGTTTTTATTCTGGTATGCTGCCTCAGTTTTCAATTGGGTTAACTTATTACTAAATAAAAATGTCTGGCTATTATATTACGATACACATACCCGAATCACCGATAAGGAAGAGTCTGTTTCAGATGTTTAGAAAATATTAGATATAAATATCACATAAGCCCCCCCCTACCAAATAAACACTAATATAATTTGCTCCTCATGTAAAGAGCTCTTACATCCACATCATGCTGTATAAAACTGCTCAAATGCCTATCCATCTAATTTGCAACCAGTCAAAAGCAAACTAATAACCACTGTGGTCAAAAAAAGTGTTATGGCTGAAAACAATACAAAGTAATTTGAAATGTAATGTAGCCAGCCAATACCAGTAGAAACTTCACATACTGTGTTACAATGACCCTTCTTGTCATGCAAGCTCATTGTTAAAAAAATTCCTCATCCCAGGAACCATGGTGTACATTCAGAGCTGTGGATTTCCATAAGAGAAATCTGGAATAACGTAAAGGCTAATCAGTTGCCGAGTGAAGGTTGACATTGAATGGGTAATTTACACGAACATGAAGGTTTCTTCTTCAGCTTTTATGCACTGTTCTCCATCTCCTCTTTTCTCTTCTGTGTCTTTACATGATGCACACTACTCATAGAAGACCCAGTCTCCTTGTCCTCATGCACAAATATACACTTGGATGCTGCCTTGCTAGTCATCATATTTGTCTATCATAGACACTCCTATGTCATGAGAATGAGGTCTAGTGTCAACATGAATGGGTTGCACTGGTTGTTCAAGTTGTGTCAGGAGGTTATCGGTAAGCCCATAATCATTGCAATCCTCCCACTGGCAACAAGCAGCACCAGGAATTCAGCAAAATTTGGTGGGTGCCAATGGCTTGAAATTCTTAAAGTGACTGACTGTCGCTATGTATTGAACAAAATGTGTCAAATGATAGTACAATATTACAAAGATGAAACCAATCAGACTCTGCAAGTTTGAAAAAAAGGTCCTGGTAGGATTTTGACAACATATTGAATAAAATATTATTGTGAAACAACCATTTCATGTCAAGAATATCGGGATGTCAACAAACAGAATAAAGAAGGTAACAATAATTTGTTAAGTGTTGTTATTAATATTGTTGTATAAATATTGATTTAGAACATATATAATGTATGTGATATCGTTTGTAATTGTTATTTTATATGTACTTTATTGCAGTATGTTTGATTCTATATGTGAATTAATTTAAAAAATGTGTGATTTTGGTGAGATAATGTATTAATTATGAAATTGTTAAAATTTGCAGTTTTAACATATTCAAAAAAAATTGATGTAAAATATCATATATTTTTAGCTTTGAGTTATTGGATTTTTATGGGTGGGTAGATTTTTAAAAAGTGTATATTTTTCTAAAGATAAGCAGATTAATTGTGTTAATACTGTAAATGTATGTTGTTGCATTAAGCATTTCTTTAAACAATAATGTATAATTAATTTAAATATGTAATAATCATCTTAACTTTAAACCATAATTATTTTAATTGAAATATTATGGTATTTACAATCAAAACCAAACTAAAAACAATACAAATTAAATATGATGAAGTAAAATAATTGTAACTTTTGTTTAAATAGTAAATCTTAATGATATGATTTTTGTGAAAACAAATCTTGAATAAGTTAAAAAGTATATTGGTATTATAAAAATATTTGTAACTAGTAAATGTTACCCCTTTACTATCAAACAGCTTCAACAAATTGGTTTAGGTTGGAGTGTGAATAATTATTGTCACCCTTTTAGTGTCCAACACCTTCCCCCAATTGAGTTAGATTGGAGTGCGATTATAAAAGATTTCACAACTTTAGTGTCCAACACCTAACCCAAATTGGTAAAGTTAGGATTGGGAATAGTAAATGTCACCCCTTTATGGTCCAGGACCTTCCACAGGATGTATGACGTTACAACGCACACTTTTACAACGCATACCTTTACAACACATTTTTTACACCGCAACATCCATTACAACGCACACCATTACAACGCATACCATTACAACAAATTCTTAAAAAATACCTTTACAACGCATTCCACTACAACGCATACTACATTTACAACGCATACCATTACAACCCATTACATTACATTGCATACAAGGTAAGTGTTGGATAGTGTAGGGGTTAAAATTACTATTATAACTCCAGGGGGTGTAACAGTAGGGAAAGTTTTGGATAGTGAAGGGGTTAAAATTACTATTCTAACTCCAGGGGGTGCAACAGTAGGGTAAGAGTTGGATGGTAAGTTTTGCGTTGTAATGGTATGCGTTGTAATGACTGCGTTGTCACGGTATGCGTTGTAGTGGTGTGCGTTGTAGTGTCATGCGTTGTAATGACTGCGTTGTAAATGTATGCGTTTTAATGGATGTTGCGTTGTAAAAGTTTTGTTGTAATGGTAGTGCGTTGTAAAAGTTGCGTTGTAAACGTTGTATACCCCTTCCACAAAGTGGTTTAGATTGTAGTATGAATAGTAAGTGGCAACCTTTTCGTATCCAACCCCACCGCCAAATTGGTATCGATTGGAATGGAAATAGTAAATGTCAATGCTTTAGTGTCCAACACCTTCTCCTATTTTGTATAGATGAAGAAGTAATAGTGCATGTCACCCTTTTATTGTCCATCACCATCCACAAATTGGTTTAGATTGCTGTGGGAATAGTAAATGACACTATTTTAGTGCCCAACACCTTCGTCAAATTGGTTTAAATTGGAGTGGCAATAGTAAATGTCACCCGTTTAGTGTCCATTACCTTCTCCAAATTGGTATAGGTTGATGTGGGAATAGTAAATGTCACTACTTTACTGTCCAACACCTTCAACAAATTGGATTAGATTAGAGTGGGAATAATAACTGTCACCCTTTTAGTGTCCAACACCTTACCCCAGTCAGGTTAGATTGGTAATAGTAAGTGACACCCCTTTAGTGCACAACAACTTCTCCAAATTGGTATATATTGGAGAAGTAATAGTACATGTCACCCCTTTACTGTCCAACACCTTCCACAAATTGGTTTAGATTGGATTAGGGATAGTAAAAGCATCTATTTTAGTGTCAAACATGTTCCCCAAGTTGGTTTAGATTGGAGTGGGAACTGTAAATGTAGCCCCTTTAGGGCCCAATACCTTTGCTGAATTGGTGTGACAATAGTAAATATCACCCCTTCACTTTCTAACACCTTAAACAAATTGGATTAGATTGGAGTGGAAAGAATAAATGTCACCCTTTTAGAGTCCAGACCTTACCAGTTTGGTTTATATTGGAGTGGGGATAGTAAATGGAACCCCGTTAGTGTCCGGCACCATCCGCCAATTGAGTTAGACTGGAGTGGGAATAGTGAATCTAATCCCTTTCATGTAAAACACTTTCTTTGAAATGGTTTAGTTAAAGTGCGATTATTTATCTTTATTTATTTTTATTTTAGAGTGACATCCATTGTTTAAATTGTATTTATCTAGGAGAAATATCTTGTGTTATTTAATTAGTATTGTTTGTGTTTAGAAATATAATAAAAAATAGTTAGGTGTTTGTTAGTAATAAATAATATTATTAATGAATATTTTTCTAGATGAACGATGTACACATTTTTCTTTTTTTAGTTATGTTTCCAACGTTATTTAATGTATATTTTTACATTTTTAAATACATATTGCCCCTTGAAAATAAAACATTTACATATAGACAAATAAATAAAAAAGAATTTAATACATTGCTATTATTACATAAAAATATAAATTATGTTTCAATATTATTGTAGTGTTTATACTGTTCACATTTCCCATCATTTTTAACATTTATATAAATAGATTTCCCATCATTTTAGCGTACCATTTATATCTTGTGCTAATATGTAATTTATACTTTACAATTGCTAACATTTTAAATACATTTATTGACCATTTTTAAATTATTTCTCATTCATTCTTTACTATTGGGAGAAAGTCTGTTTTTTAATTTCTTTTAGTGACCATTTTTTTCTACTGCTATCTTCTATATTGTAGTCTATCTGTGTCCTTTTTAGTCTATATTCCGGCATCCAAGTTGTAGTAAGGAGCTGCTGTTTGTCGGAACTAGTCCCTTTTTTGTTTTTTTAAGGTTTAGAGGGTAGGAGGTGTAGGGAGAAGGTCTAGGGGTTAGTTATAGTATGGTTTGTGGATGTTTTGTACATTTAGGGGGTGATTAGGATGGCGGGCGGACTTTATCCGCCCGCCATCCTATCGGATAACGGGACCGCCCGCCATAAGGGCGGGGGTCCCGTGGGGGGAATTAGAATGCGCCTGCCACAGTGACGGTCACATCCTGTATTTTTAACATTGTGGCAGGCGGTGCTGATTGCACCTCCCGCCGCAATGTCAAAAATACATGTTGTGCATTTCGAAGCACAACGTGACAGGCACTGTGCGGTGCCTGCCACTTTGTAGTTTGAACTGCAGGGTGGTACCATAGGTACAACCCCATGTGCACCCCCCACCCCCCGGAGTCTTTGGGGGCCCGCAACAGGCCCCCAAAGTAGACTCTGCATGCCTTTCCGTAGCAGCATTGCCGCCACAGAAAGGCATTGGAAAATGCCCATGGTAATATGGCTGGCAGTGTCTGATAGACACCGCCACCTTATAAACCCTTTTCCGCCCCGGTCGCCGGCGAATGGCCTCAGCCTTCTGGCGCGAACCCCCCAGCCATACTAATATGGTGGGGGGTCATTCCAGCAAGGATGGCGGGCGGATCACAATCCGCCCGCCATCCTAATGGGCCCCTTAGTGTCTCATTACGATGTAGGTCATAAGGCCTCAGACTGACCGATTCTGTCTGAAGCTTCGCAACAGAATCGGTCGGTTTAAGGTCTGACTGCTCGATTGAGATGTTTGTGGTATGAATTTACGCCAGCTGGTCATACCAACTTGGTTCTGATCGGCACTCGAAGGGGTCCTTTCGGTCAGAACTGCACCATAACCCCCTATAGACAGCGTTTTCGCCGTAGGGATTATGATGTCAGATTCCAACAGCCTTTCTGTGCTGGTCTTTCCAACACAGAAATGGTGTCTTAAAGTGACTTTGGGGCCCCTAGCAGTACCCCTTTGCCCCTGCAGCCTACGGTTAGTAGCCAAAAGGGGACCTAAAGTATCCCCCATAACACCCCGCACTGTAAGGCAGGAACCAGGCGGTGCCTGTGACAGGGTGCAGGATATCTCATAGGAGTTTGTGTTGGCGCCAATTTACAGCCTTAAACCAAACTCCCATAGGGAACATTGGGAATTCAACCAAACAGTGTTCAGTCGCATCCTAATCCGACGACCACTTGTCAGTCAATCCCGAGTCCGAGATGATCTTGGTTGAGGCTTTCCGCCCGAAATCGTAATGAGCCCCTTTGTTGTATTAATAGTAGTGCCTTTCACAAGTGTGTAGTTTTAAGTTTGTGTACACTGTTTTAGTAATGTATCATTTGTCATGATACATTGTGTGTGATGTTACATCTTTTATGATGATTAAGTGTAATGCATATGTATTTTAGGTAGTTTAATGTCTTTTGTGGGTGGGTTTTTATCTTTACTTTACAGGTTTTTGTCTACAAACATGTCCTATGTGCATTGGGAGTTACTGTGTTTTCAAACAATTCACTTCTGGTTTATAATAAACCAATGTTTTTAACTTTGGTTTCTTTTTTTTCAAGTTTCCAGGACATTTCTATTTTTAAAACATTTCAGGTTTATTTGGTTCCTAGATACTTCGAATTACATCAGTCCATGCTGATCTCCCAGACCAGGTCTTACCTGGATAGAAGACAAGCATCCTGGGATCGGTTTCGGGGTATCACTCCTCATCAGCCAGGCTAGCTTGAATCCAGTGACAAATTGAGTAAGACACCCATGTCTGGGTATACCCTGGCCATTAGGGCAAACAAGCTAGTGTGGCTGATGAGGGGTGATACCCCCCAACCGGTCCCAGGATGCTTGTTTATGGTCCAGGGAGGACCTGTCCTGGCAGTTCGGGCTTGACTGTTCCCATGGGGAGGAGGATCAAGACTGATTTTGATATGGCTGGGTCCGAATTGGGGTGGCATAATGAGCAAAGTAATGATGGATTACACCCAGATCTCTCGACAGAAAGTGAGTGGTTGAAAAGTTTCACCACTCCATCCATCATCTTGTTGTTTTTGCGATCCTTCCACTGTGTTACTTGTTTTGGCTTCCTGTACCAAGGTCCTGCCATAGACATTCCACCATGTTATTTGGAATCTGGGTTGTTTTTGTGTTTGGAGCAAAATAGTCTGTTAACCCAAGTGTCTGTAAAACCATCTACTACTGCTCTTAGGTTGTCTTCATTTTGTTGGAGCAAGGGCTATTTTTGTTATCTCAAAGTCAAATTGACTGCTTGTAGCATATGCTATCTTCACTTAGTACAGATTCTTGGAGGTGTCTTTATATGCTTGGATTGAAATGGTAGTAACATCCTTGTATGGCTGTGTGGGGTTAAATTTAATAGAATAGTTTGAATCATGACTTGTTAGTAGTCTATGATTATTTTTTGTGGCTATTAATTATTTGCTTTAGTTTAATGTGGTTTAGGGGGTCGTAGTAAGTGCTGTTTTATTCATTTGGTAGGAAGGCACATATGAATGGGATATTTGTATATTGATATTTACCATGCATGTTGTATATCTAATGGTTTAGAAACATTGTGAAGGTCCCATTCAGCATCCAGGTTTGATAATGGCTTAGTTTTAGTATGTTATTTGCTGTAGAGACTTTTAGCATTTGTTTATCATTGTTGTCTTATAAAAGGAAATGTTCCTCAATATATGTCATTGTTAAATATGCAGGTATTTCTATGCCGTGGTATATTTATTGGTTAAGGTTGTTTATAGATGTTTATAGTTGATTTCATAGGTTATTTTGTGGAAACTGGCAGAGATCGCTGTTAGCATGAGCTGAAGCCATTTTGTTTGTGGCAGCCATTTTAGTTAGCAATGTGCTCGCCATTTGCTTCTCCCATCCTCACTGTTGCCTGTCCTTGTATTTTGTCTGAGTCATCAGTATAGTTAACTCCTTCAGTACTGAGCCAGAGCACTGTGCATGCTTAGAAAGACTTGTAGCAGTTAGAATGCGTCTGTTACAAACTTAACTGTCAGGCTATTTTAACTGATGTCAGCAGTTGCATAACTCCTCCCACTTTGTTGACTAAGCGATGCTCGTGTACACTTATATGTAAATTACTATTTGTGTGTACACTTGTACTGCCTCTTTTTGAGCTTCCATGCTTACTCTGCAACTATCACAGTATATAAGCACCATGGTTTCTTTACTCCATGTGCTGCCTCATACATTGCCTGAGGGTTGTGTATCGCCGTAGTTCCATTCATGAGGTATTAATAAACTATTTGTTTTATATTACAGGTTCTGTGCCACTTTCTATTTTGTCAGTCTAAAGGACCAGTGAGAAAAGAAGGGCGAACCCCTGCACCGGTGGGCTCGGTAAGGCCACCCCACAAGTTTAGTTTAGTTTTAGTTGCCTTTTTTTAAATAAGCTATGTCTTTGTATGGTTACGATTATTTTAGGTTGTATTATATTTGTTTATTATATAATGTTTGAAAAATGGTTTTGAATATACCTCACTCTCTCTCTATGTATATATATTTCTCTCTCTCTCTTTCTCTATCTCTCTCTCTCTATCTCTAGCTATACAATAATTAATATTTCGATTGTAGATTAAATGTTTGTAGTTAATGCAAATTATTTTGGTTATATTGTTATGAATCTATATATTTTATTGAGGTGAATTGTTGAACTGTAAATATTTTAGTGTTGAAATATATTAATTTGTAACTTGAACATGTGTGTAAAATGTTTCATGTTTAATTTAAATAATTGTTTTACATAAAAAAGGATTTTTTTTATTTATTGATGATAATACAATTATTTTGGCAATATGCTTTTAGTCAATAAAGTGTAAATCAAGGTTTTTGACACATTAAATGCTTATTTGAAGGTGATAACATTTCAATTTTCAATATTTGTGTTTTCGATATCAGCAAAATCAATATTTATAGCGATGATGTTTGTGTTCACAATATTTGTGTTTTTATCAGTTAAGTATAGGAAGGGGATATTTTTTTAAAAGATATTTATTTTCTGATATTTTTGTATTTTAATATTATATGCATTTCTATTATGTCAGTGTTCCATTTGGACGGCATCTTTCGATATTCAGAAACATTGCAGTGATAATCCAATTGGTACATCAGAATATATGTGAGCTAAAGAAGCACACTGATTGGCTAAAAATTTTAACAAGTTACCTTTGTATTCTTTATCTTCCATCTACCCCAATGTAGCTCCTTGCCTTCGGAGTTCCTGCTATCTTCGTATACTGACTATGGGCCTCATTACAATGCCGTTCGGACGAGTAACCGACCGGCATCGCATCAGAAACTGGACCACCCAACAAGGAATCGGCGGTCCCGTTACCATGATTTTGATGCTACTGCCTTCACAGAAGTCACAAAGTGTATTTCTCCTATTGAGGCTTGTGCTGAGGGCCACAGCCTGTTGAAGGTGGAGCGGATTCTCACAGCAGACATTGGTCGGATTACCTGTATCCTGATATGGCGGTCAGACAGATGCCTCAGACGTGGGGCGGATCGCCACTATCGAGCTGTCTGATGACCTTCTGCCTGACATCGAAATGAGGCCCTATTTGGATACTTAAAATTCCACAAACTGCAAACCCAAGATTCTAAGAAAAAATGATGACCAGTGGTGTTCCTTTAGAATATCACTAATATAGACACGTTCCTGTTGAACTGTGAACTTTTCTTCAGATGCTTTTGTCTTTTTATGTTTTTAACTCCATGTACCTTGTGCATGAATAACCTTGCTTTGGTTTTTACACAACATTGACAGTGCTCACTCCCTGGATCTCTAAAATCCTCCGTTTTCAAGCATTTTAGGCACTCAAACTCAGAAATCATCATATGTTGATACATGAAAATTCAAGCCTTAAAAATGGTCGAACTCGTTCTATTTTTCTAGAGTTTGTGAAATAACAATAGGTTGGGACTGTCTTACAGTGTTCTATCGAGATGCATGCTTTCATGAACATGGCCAGCGGCCTCCCATAAGACGTTTGTCAGAATCACATGTAGAACAAAAAACATGTCTGATTTGTGCAGAGTCCAATTAAGAAACACCAATGTTAAGGCTTAGACTGGAAACATCTTGCGATGTCTCACCAGCTTCATTTTTTCCTAACCATTAATAATAAAAATACATATGCATATATACATAGAGGGGTTTTCAATCAGCCCTCTTAATCCACTGGTCTTTTCAAATGTCATTTACATTTCGATTTTACCCACCAAAGCATTCAGTAGTGGGGAATGGTTCAGCATGCTTCAGTCATTGGCTCCCTTCACTTCGAGTGTTAGCATTTTGCCTCCTTTGCATACCTGCCTAAACGTAGTTTACTACAGTCCTAAAGCTGGTGGACAAATCTTTTATTTCTGGTTTACTTTTAGACTTTTAATGCATATTCCATTCTGCAATAAATACATATTCATTGCAGATTTGCAAAGGTCATGCCCATTGGTTTTTACCAATGCTTGTTTTTAGTAAAGCGGAGTATGATGGTAAAATCACCCAAATTAGCCAGGAGTGACCTATGGGATCTGATTCACAAATCCATTTAGGTAGCTGAGGAATAGTACATTGAGTGGACACCCACAACATACATGTAATGGCAATTCACAAAGACCAATTTGGAAATGTACAATCAGTAGAAGCCTAAACTCTAGATATTGATTAATCTGTTGTCTGCTCACACAAAAAATACCACTGAGGTTTAAATGTAGATGTGAACCAGGGGAGAGAGACAAAATGTGGCATATTTACTTCAAATGCGAAAAGCAAGGAGAAAATCAAGATGGACCACAGAAATGAACAGGGAAAATCCACCAGCAGGTCCAAAAATTGTACATCAGATCCAATGCACAAATGTTACACCCTCAGACTAAACAAGACAATAAGCCTCTAATAAATCAACCCAACACACCACTGAAAAAGATCCATGCAACACTTATGGCCTTATTATAAGTACAGTGGTCCTAGGACCACCGTACTCATGGTGTCTATCAGGCCACCACTGGGAGCCCACCCACAGTTTTACGAGTATGGGTGTTGGACTGCCACAGGACTACCACAGCACTGCGGAGCATATTCCGAGTTGATTTGCCACTGCCCTTTTCCATGGCGGTGATCCCACCATGAGAAAGGTGGCAAAGATGCAACTATGGGCCCCAACAGGGCCCCTGCCGCTTCTGGGCCATGGCGTGCATACAGGGGGCACATGATATTGACTCTAGAATTGCACCCCAGTCCTGCATGGTTAGGCATGCAAAACATGCTGCATGCTATGTTGTGCAGGAATGTGCTGCAGCTGCTGTTATGGTGGGAGTCTGGTGTTAAGACTTTCCTATGATCCTAGCACAGCCATCACCGTGAGACTGCCGCAGCACCGCCTGCTCGACCTACGTTAAACTCATAATCTGGGAGCAGGGCACATCATGGGCTTGGTGGTCCTCCTGCAAGTGTAACTGTGCCAGTGCTGCAGGAGGACAGCCAAACTCGTAATAAGGCCCTAAGACACTTTCCATACATTACAGTGAAAGCTCAGAGAAATCAATGGTGGGTGAGACTAGCACTACCAGGATTTAATTAAAATAAAATCAAACAAATGGTTAATTGAAGAAAAGGGCACACAGACATATAGGGGACACCTTTATAACACCCTTAAATGTGGTTTAAAAAAATAAATAGGCATTGACAAAGCAAACAGCTCTGGCCATTGCTTTCCATTGCACCACAAAAACGTTTGCCAGAATGAATGTTCACAATAAAAAATTTTAGATATAAAAAGATATGACCATTGTCTGTGAATTTCAAAGAACATCGTGGCTCTACAGAGCAGGTAGGTATAGAAACCTTTATAATTTAGTGCACATTACAGGAAGTATGTAAGCTTAAATCATAGTTTAAACACACAATGATAACTATATAAATACAAAATATATATTAAGATAAACATGAAAGCATTGGAGAGTTACATTACTAACACATCTGCTCTGGCACTAATACATACATCTTCACAGATGGATATGCATGTTTATTTATGTACTTATTTATGCTTTCATTCATTCAATAATGCAGTTTTTAAAGCATGAACATAGCCCTAGGGCAATGAGTGTTTCACAGAAAAAAGAAAGGTTTACATCAGAATATTATACTAGAATCAGCAAACATAATGTGAATTACACACATGTAATTGAAATGCAATACAAAGAAGGGAAACAGGATGGGGTGTGTGCAAGAAGACATGGAAAAAAATACAAAACATTAATTAAGGCAAATCCTTCAGGGATCTGTGATTAAGCATGTATGGTGGGAGGATCTGTGATTACGTATATCTAGTGGAGTAAACATCAGAGATGAAAACAGTAGAAGAGGAACATAGTTACTGAATTTAAATGCATTACAGGTATCTTAGAATTTAACAAATGGGAAGAATAGTAGTATTGAAAGGGGGAAAAACAATAAAAGCTGGAAAACAGAGGAGGCATGAGAGGGAAAGCATGGACTGGAAGACATGCTGAAAGAAAGAAGACAATGAGCGAGTCATGAATTTAGCTGCGAGCCCACAAACAGTGCCTCCTGAAAGGAAGAGATTTTGGATAGCCAGATATGTGTAGGTAGTGAGAATTTGAAATTTCTTGTTGCACTCCCAGTGTAGAGTCTTGCCCTTTTGCATTCCTTTTTGAGGGCTCTTATTATTACAAGTAGAGTTTTCACACTACATAATGATCTAAAGTCGGCATTTGTCTTAGCTGCTAGGTATTGCGGGCTAGTGGTGTATTACCATGTGGGTAATGCATTCCTTCTTGTATGAAGCTCCAGCTTCTAAGGTTAGCCAATGCAGTTAGTAACATTGTTGTGATATGGTCAAAATTTAGTTTCAGAGAGAAAATGGGTCACAGTAAGAACAGTCTTCAAGGCAGCAAAATGGATTTTCACAAATCCAGCTAAAAAAGAGGCATTCTGAAAGAACATCAGCGAAAGAATATTATGAGGCATAAATATTATGTTTTAAATATAGCGATGTAAAACATAATGTGTGTCAAAATGAACTTTTACTAGTTTTTAATGTCATCTCTAAAAGTGTAATTGTGCATTATATTCTTGTAATGTATATATTTTTTAAGGGTCTTATTAGAATGTGGCAATCCAACCGCCTGAATGCCACTTCCGCGTCTTCTACAATGCCGCTGCACTGGTGGTCGACCACCCGCAGTATTACTAATTGTGCAGTCTGGAACTCCGGCCACAGCACTCTTTTCATCAGAACCACGGCAGCCTGCAATGTTGGTGTGTATCCATGGACTCCATCAGGAACTCAGTCTACCAGCCAAGTATATTACAACTACACAGTCGTACTGATAGTCTGTCAGTGGTGGATACCAAACTGCCATTACCGAACTGCGGTAGACCATTGTGATACACGCCCAAAAAATCACAACGACGATAACCACTGGATTGGTTTAAAACCTACACACCTCATATGCTTTGGCCAAGTGGATATACCTGCAAATCACATTATAAAACACACCCCATCCCTGACCAGCGTCCTCTGCTTCCCAACTGCAGCCCACAAGACACGCACCACCATATTGTGCAATTTGAAATAAGGCACCCCTTTTTTCATCTTCCCATTTAGCACTCTCCACTGCCTATAATTTTTGTTTTGCTACTGTTTGCCTTTGATATAGTGACTCATTTATTTTTCCATCATGCCTGGCAAATAAAACCATGCTTTACCGACCTTGAGTTGACAGTCTTGTTGGAAAAATGATTAGAGTAGAGCCACTCAGTTTTTGTTCCCAAGTCCAGCATACTCCACTCAGAAGGAAAACTGAAATGTGGAACAGGATAGTCAACAGAGTGAATACTGTTGGTATCACCCTACACACACACCAACATTAGGAAGAGGTGGAATGACATCAGGTTGAGGGTACGTATCTGGTGCAACAACCACCACCTGGAGGCTTGGAGGACTGGCTGTGACCCTCCCAGTGCACCATCGCTATTCTGTCCTAGGGAAGAGAAGGTCTTGGCCATTCAGCATTCTGAGGGCTTGACAGGAATAGTTGGGGGAGTCGACTCTGGTAAGTTACACTTCAATACCTGGCACAAGATCACAGTGTCCTGTACGCTCTCAACTTTGCTTTTGGTATTGTGTTTGCTATCTACTTTCCTAACATGCAATACTCAAAGTATCTGAGATGTTGGTTTATCTGTGTCAATGTGTATTGCTTGATATAAGAGCACATGTATCAAACTTCATGACATGCCACATGTTGTCTGTAGAATAGATTACTATAAAATTATCAGTCCAGGACCCATTGTGTATCTGAATATTTAAAAGTATGGTCCATCCAAATGCTTGTTGCAAACAAGTATGGTACACTAAGTCAAGTGTTGATAAAGTGAGATTGAAGTAAATACAACTAGCATGAGCCCCTTTGACTGCAACTCTCACCAAGATGCTAGACTCATTTTGCCCCTTCTCATTTGTCTGCCATGTTACACCTGATCTTCACTCATCATCCATTGACTCTGTACTCCTCACATGATGAACAATGCTAAATATAAAACCACGCTGTGTGTTTGCCTGTATTATACACAACTAGGCTTTGGAACTAACTGATACACAGGTTATGACTACACTCTGTTTGTAGTAGAGTTTTGGAGATGTCATGTCTATCCCTAAATCCAAAATGGCACATATCTGCACATCAAATGAGCTGCCGAAATCTACTACATCTACTGAACGTCTTCAAATGTCTAGTAATCAACTTTATCTCAATCTAAATAGATGAAAATACTAATTTCAATCTATTTTGTTCCACTCTAGATACATATTTACTTTGATATAAACAACGTGGATGTAGATACCTCACTTACACCAAAAATAATGTTATCTATTTCTCAACAGGTTGATCAGCCACAGCATCTGCACAGAGGCTGGAAACCGAACAGAGTTCCTCTTTACCCCAGGATGGAGTGCTCTGTGATGACAACGCTCCTGAAGAAGTGGATGTGGATGATGGTCCTGGCCCATCTTGTCAGCCTGGGCATATGGCAACAGTGTGGCTAAATGTGCCCACAACAACACTTCCCACCAAAGTTGCAAAAACCTAGCCAACTACTGCACCCCCATACCTAGCACAGTCAGTACCATCCTGTACCCATCAGTCCTTGATTCTGAGCAGGCTATCACCACCCCAGTCACTAAGGAACTAGAACCCAGTGTGAAGGTGCAGTCTGTGCCAAGGGCACATTCCCGTGGGTGTAGGCATAGTGGAAGGGTAACTGTGGAACCGCAGAGTGAGCCCACTGGGGCAAAGAACAGCCAGGCTGCCATCACCCAAGCCCTAAAACTCCCAAAGTGTCATGGGCTAGGTACAGACCAAAATCCAGGAAATGAAGGAACTGCAGAGGGACACATATCAGGAGGTGGTTGGCATACACACCAAGGTGGTGAGCATACACATTGAGGTGACAGGCTTCAACATCAACATGGCCTCCCTGGGTGGGTCACTGGGTAACATTAACAACACCCTTTGAAGGGCTTTTCCACCTTCATCTACCCCTTCCTTCATCTACCCCTTCATGTGGCCCAACAACATCAGTCGGTCAACCCCTTCATGTGGTCAAACAACATCAGGCTGCCAACATCTGCCACAAACATCTTTCCCCAGATATTTGCAGACCAATGTATTTCTAGTATGTGGCATTAACATCCTACTCATAAAATCACTTCAAGAGTTGCAATACTAGTCAAAGTCATCACATCTCACACTCAGGAGAAATAGTTTGGAATTAATCTTGACGCAAGTCAGCTTCTTCCTCTTCACTACTATCATCACTTAGCATTTCAGGTTCCTCACCTGGTGGCTCTTCATTTCCTGCATCCTCTGTAATGTAAGGTATGTTCCGTCGCAGGGCAATATTGTGAAGTATGCAGCAGGCCATGGTGATCTTAAAGACCTTCCCGGGTGAATAGAGGAGGGCTCCAGACACCTGAATCTGGCTGCCAGGAGCTCATAAGCCCACTTCACTGGCTGATGTGTTCTTCCTTGGGCCTCATTGAAGCAGAGTTTGCCTGGCGTAGTAGGATTTCTATGCTGTGCCAAAAATCATGGCCGGTTTGGATACGCTAAGTTTTCTAGATGGAAGACAGACAGAGGTGCACAATCAAATACACACTTTCAGATCATACTACCTGACATGACCCACACAAAGTTAGGACAGATACCACTTACCTACAAGCCAGGCACTCTCCGGTAGTAGTTGTGACATCAGTTGGGATATGGTGCTGTTTAACAGTTTGAAGGAATCATGGTCAGATACTGGGAACCAGGCACAGACTTTTGAGATGTACAAATTTACCAAGCAGACAACTTACATATTGTTAGAATGATAGTGATTCCTGTTACATTACACTTGTTCCTTGGTATGTGGTGGCACTAAGGCAATATGTGTGCCATCAATGGATCTAACACATGTGGGATGTGACCAAAAGCTTTGAAATCTGCATTCACAGTGGCTTAATTCTGATGTCTGTGGAACTCGATGTTCAAAACTGCCTCAAAAGTGCTGTTAGCGAGCCGATCGAGATGGCGGCGTAGTGCGAGAGCTCTAAGACCGAAGCGGCTCTTATTGCATTTATCCGTCTACTAATCCGGCTTTATTGCACCTCCTGAAGCTGATCTGGAGTGTAGAGGCTGAGGGGCACTGTCCGATGCTATCCCGGACGAAATCGTGTGAGGACTACCGGAGGAAGGCCGTGGAGATGAGGTGGGCCCTGCCACACACCTAGACGCCGTCCTAGCGCTGAGCTGCGAGCTTACCGGAAGTGCCCTGTAGACGGGAGGATTTGCTGGAAGGTGCCGCAGACCAACAGTGGACCGCATCGGCGGTCAACCTGAGTGGAAGTGGAGGTGGGCCTGTTAAGCAGTATTGAACATTCAGCGGAGCTGCCACCCACGAGAAGTCAGACAATAAATTCGGAGCCCCAGTGCCGGAGCGCCTGCAACGTTCGGCGCGCTCCGGGACCCGAGAGGGATTGCGGCCCCCTGCACTGACGGGGCGCGGAGGCGGTGCCTGCTCTCACCTCTCCCTGGAAACGGGCATATTTACCCGAATGGGGCTGTGATACCAGTTGGGTGCGGAGAAAGACCTGGGCGTCGTTTGCTGAGACCGACGCTGCCGCACACATCCCTGTGGTAAAGGCGACAGTGATACCCCACGCGCGGGAGGCGTGTGATAGAACTTGGTGGGGACCCCATTGCCCCGCTGCACAGCTGAGCCTGCGTAGGGACCCCTGGACTCCGGGAGTGTCCACAGCTGGGTCTTGAGGTGAGCGGTGCGGCTGAAAAGGAGATACCGCCTGAAAAAGACCGGGAGCACTGGCTGGCGACAGGAAGCGTGAGGACGTGTGGGCCTAGCAGGGGAGTGGTAGTGGAGCCATTAGGCTACTGCTCCTTGCTTACATACGCCATTTTATAGCTACATCTGGTGGCGGAGAAGGAAGCCCTGGAAGGAGACGCCATTTTGATACCGCTGCGCTGCAACCCGACACAGCGGTCACATAGACATACTGTTGAGTGGAAGCGCAGGTTCAATAGCAAGACAACAGCCAGACATAATGGCAGGGAGAGGTCCCAGGAATACCGCGGCACAATCAAAACTGGAGAAGTACGCCTTCGATAAAGCCGCCACACAACATCCGGAGGGACGCCCGTCCACGGGCAAGAGCCCAGAGGGGGATGGCACCAAAAAAGTAACATTGGAGGATCTAATGAAAATGCTCACCAGTGTCCAGGCGACAGTGGGATCTCTATCTACAGACGTTGGCCTACTGAGGGCGGATCTCCACAAGATGACTGAGCATGTGGCGCAGGTAGAAGTGGTCACAAAATCTTTAGTGGAGGACACCTCGGAACTACAGCTGGCTGCAGAGCGCATGGAGGCGGTCACCAGGAAGCTACAGGAGGGGCTGGACGATCAGGAAGGGCGCTCGCGGAGGAACAAAGTCCGTATCCTAGGCATTCCAGAGTCAGAAGGCAAGCAATCGATGGATCTGTATGTGGAAGACTTAATTAAGATAAAATTGCAACCAAAGGGCCTCTCCCATTTCTTCTCTGTCGAAAGAGCGCATAGAGTCCCCGGGGGAGTGCCGAAACCAGGGGCACCACCGCGGCCAGTGCTGGCGAAGCTCTTTAATTTTTGTGATAGGGATGCCATACTTCAGACAGCCAGGAACTCTGCACCTCTTAAGATACAGAATTCCACCATCGCCTTCTTCCCGGACTATACAGCTGAAGTGGTCCGGCGACGGAAGACTTTTACAGACATCAAAAAGGCCTTACGGGCTAAAGAGCTGCCCTACTCCATACTTTTCCCGGCGAGATTGAGAATAGTGGATAATCACAAAGCGTGGTCCTTCGACACCCCGGAAGCGGCAAGAGAATGGCTGGATGGTTGGAGGCGTGTGGAGGCTCCTCGGCGAAATGGCAGGGGTAAACGCGACCAAAAGACAGCTAACCAGACGAATCACCAGGCATCACATGGACATAGCCAGGACCTATTTGCGGAATCAGGTCTGGAGGAAGGTGAACATCCGGAGGAATGAACGCCAGAAGGCACGGCCAATGGTCACAAACTCTTCAGCAAACTGACTATGAGACCCTTGGACTCCACTCTGTGTGAGGCGAAAGAGGACACATGGGGCTGCTAACGGAGTCGCAGAGCTATCTACCCCCTGTAAGCAAGTACAATGGGTTGGGTTGGGTCTACGCGCTCTGCTAAGTTGGGGATGCGGGTGGTTTTAGGCCCGTGTAGCAGGGAGGGGGGGGAGGGATTGTTTGAATGTTTTAGTTACTGTATTGTGCGGCACAACACGACATGTCTGAGACAACACGAAGGCGACGGGTTATTTGGCGAAAAGTGGACTGCGGGATCCGTCCCCTATTGACTTGCGCGAGGTCACACTCACTGGTAAATGGCAGCATAAGTGACAGATACACCTGGGGATCGTATATCACAACCCTCAGACGCATCGATCTTAACAGTCCTAACATGGAATGTCAGGGGGTTGGGCGATAGGGTGAAGCGGGGCCTAGTGATACAATACCTGAAACGCTGTAACCCGGCGATAGTCCTATTGCAGGAAACTCATCTTGTGGGCTCGGCCTCAAAAGCGATGGATAGATGGGGATATAAATTCATTGTGCATGCAGACTTCTCCTCCGGCTCTAGAGGGACGGGGATACTTGTACGGAAGAACTTTCCGATGGTCTGTCAGCAGACGAGGCTGGATGATCAGGGCCGCTTTGCGGCAGTGACGGTACAGTGGGAGGGCCAACTTTTCAACTTTGTGTCTGTGTATGTCCCCCCTGGCCTGCATGCCACAGCGCAAACTGCCCTTGCGACCTTTCTGCTGTCCTTACCGACGGCGATGCTAGTAATAGGGGGCGACTTTAATGATGTTCTAGATCACGAGATTGATAGACACCCACATACTGCGACGGTGCGGGGAGGCAGGCGACTCGCCGGACTCTTGGACGCCCTGGGTCTAACGGACTGCTGGCGACACAAACATCCTTATGAAAAACAATACACTCATTACTCAGCGACACATAACTGCCTCTCACGGATAGATTACATTTTAATGTCTGGAGATGGGCTACACGGCGTTGAGGAGGTGGACATCCATCCTAGAGGAATCTCAGATCACTCTCCGCTGCGGCTCACATACACAAACCGCCGTTCCCGTAGAGGCCGTACTTTCCCTATCCATGCGGGCTATCTGCAAAATGCCCCTCTGAGGAAAACCCTTTCAAATACTACTAAGCACTACTTTCAGGAGAACTCGGGCTCAGTAGACTCCCATAGTACCCTATGGGAGGCATACAAAACAGTCCTGCGTGGGCAGGCGATTGCCTCCATTGTCGCTCATAAACGAACACAGCGTCAAGAACTCAGCGCCCTCGAGGAGGCTCTTAATATAGCGATCTGTGAACAAGAGACTCACCCGCCCTCGGGAGCCGCTCAGGCAGTTCGATTGCGGCGCACTGAATGAATGGCATATCAAAAAGAAATGGTTTAGACCACTATTCAGGCATCCCGTCACAGGATTTATGAGTTGGGTGACAAGGCTGGAAAGATGCTGGCATGTCTCGACAAAAAAGAAAAAGCGGGCAGAGTCATTGCACAGCTGACATTACCTGAGGGACATTCGACCTCGGATCCCGGGGCCATAGTCGAACTGCTGGCTGACCACTTTGAAACAATATACGCCCCCCCAGGCGACGTATTCGACAGAGGAGGCCTATGATTACATTAAAGATTTGACGATTTCCTGCCTCCCACCTGAGGCAGCACTTTTGCTTGAGGCGGACATCACCGTGGAAGAAATACGGGAGGCGACCGACACACTAGCGTCTGGCAAGGCTCTGGGACCCAACAGACTCCCAGTAGAACTGTATAAACAAACAGCTCAGGTAACAGCCCCTTACCTCCTCAAAATGTTTGTAGACAGCCTAGAAGTAGGAGAACTCCCTAAAGATCAACGCCTTGCCACAATCATCCTGATCCACAAACTTGGTAAGGCAGCGGAGGCGTGCACTTCTTACCGCCCCATCTCCTTACTAAATGCGGAACCAAAGATCCTTGCCAAATTATTGTCACGGCGACTGGCCCCCCATCTTGTCACTCTGGTCCACCCGGATCAGTCTGGCTTTACGCCAAATCGTAATACCTCACATAATCTGCGCCGTCTACAGGCGGTGCTGGCTCGCCGGGAGCACATACGGGAACCGGTTGTGCTTCTCTCTCTTGATGCCACTATGGCGTTTGACACCGTGGAATGGCCTTATCTATTCGCGGTGCTTCGTCACATGGGCTTCGTCCCCAAGTTCTGCGCCTGGGTCCGCCTACTTTATACCAAGCCCCCAGCCCAGATAGCAGCGAATGGTCACCTCTCCAGAGATTTCCCACTCGGTCGTGGGATGAGGCAGGGCTGCCCGTTGTCCCCCTTACTGTTCACGCTGGTCCTTGAGCCGTTGGCGATTTGGATTAGGTGGGAGCCCTCTATCAAGGGTATCCGGTGGTCGCCGTCATGAGAGGATCGGATATCTCTATACGCGGACGATATCCTTCTCTATCTCACCTCCCCTAAAAAATCAATCCTAGAACTACTTAATGTCTGCGAGAAATTTGGGAGAGTTTCAGGTTATAGAATTAACTGGACTAAATCAGTCCTATTCGTTCTTGCCGGCTGCCTACCCCCACTCCCAGCGAGCTGTCCGTTACGTTATACCAACGCCGCTTTTAAGTACCTGGGAGTCTACGCCTCTTCCAACCCGGACGAATTCCACGCCCTAAATCTGAAACCCCCATTGGACCGTTCAATCGGGATGTGAAGGTGTGGCGTTCCCTCCCTCTCACCCTCCTGGGCAAGGCTGCATTGTTCAAAATGATGACACTTCCCTGTTTCCTGTATCTCCTCGAGAACACACCGTTCCCGGTCCCCTCCTCCTACTTTAGGGCAATCGCAGCTGCGGTTTCTACTTTGCTGTGGGACGGGAAGCCGGCACGAATTGCGCAATGCAAACTGGTGAAAGACTGGTATGACGGGGGTATAGCACTCCCTAATATTGAATTATACTACTGGGCTGCCCATCTCAAGCAAATCAATTACTGGCTACATGCCCCGCAGACAGAACCCGCCTATCTGGCGGACAGACAGGGTCTTGAGTCCAGGGGACTGTTAAGAACCCTCTATAGTCGTAGCGTCCCGTCTGATCTACTGGGTACGACTCGTCACACGGTTCAACTCTGGTATAGGGCACATAGACACCTTCAGTGCGCTAACGTTATTACACAAATGACACCCCTGTGGGATTCACACAGATTAGGTTTCATGGGTAACAGCAAGGGGTTCCAGGTGTGGGATGACATAGGTATTTCGGTTGTAGGTGACCTCTGGAGAAAACGCAGCATAGTGGACTTCGCTTTCCTACAAACCAAATACGATCTGGCACAGTCCGAGCACTACAAGTACATGCAAATACGACATGCACTTCAGTCAGTCGTCCCCACGGGGACGAATCTACAGGAATCCACCCCTCTTGAGGACAGGCTGCTAACAGAACATATGCCCCACAAAGCAACATCCTTCACATATCAGAAACTGGTTAACAACCTCCCTGACATGCTATCCAAATTGCGTTTGAGTTGGGTAGACGACATTGGTGACCTTGATGATTCAGAATGGCAGGAGGCCCTCTCCTCGCCACGAGAGACAGCGATTCCTTCCAGACTTAAACTGGTTCAGTTGAAGGTACTACACCGCACATATTACACCAGAACGGTCCTTTACAAGATAGGGAGCGCCTCTCACGAGTATTGTCTCTGTGGATGCGGGGAGAGTGGTACATTCTACCATACCATCTGGGATTGTGGTCGGGTGTCCTTGTACTGGGCAGCAGCAATGCGAACCATTTCCCAAACCACAACTGTCTCCCTGATGCCCGAACCGCGTGGCTGTCTTTTAAATATTTGGGGTGCAGAGGACTTAACCCATCATCAGCAGGACTGGGCCATGTTGGGAATGATGGTGGCAAAACGCAATATTGCTAGACTGTGGGGCTCTAGGGTGCTGCCCTCATTGGGAGACTGGTGCAGAGACATGGATGATGCAATGATGGCCGAGAAGGCAGTATTTGTCCATCGGGGATGCCCTAGAAAATGGGGGCAAATCTGGGGGGCATGAAATAAGTTCAGAGGGGACATATGTGAGCCGCCGCGGGTGGACTCGGATGAATACCTTTCAGACTAAGTGTTGGGCCTGACGTCTATATGTCGGCTGTTGTATTTTCCTCTGTGTTGAAACCTGCCCTACTGCTTGACGGGAGCTATAATGTTAGGGACGGGTCCATAACTGCACCGCCAACACTAACAATACTGTGATTATGAACATATGCTTTGTCGCCTTCGGGAATTGAAGTATTTACTGTGATTTTGATTCAAAGAAAAGTTCTGTTACATAGAAAAATAAAAATCATAGACCTAAGACATATTATATACTTGAAATGTTTGCATTATGTACAACGTGTTTCCATTCGCTGCCGGACCCCAGGGTTTCCGGCTAAACGGCTGTGTTACCTGACAACGATATTTCGACTATGTTGCTATTGCGGCCGGCCCAAGAGGTTGTAGGCCATAAGCTGTGTTACAATGGGAATGTACAATAAAGGTCTTTAAAAAAAAAAAGCACCTCTTGGAGTACCTGACTGAACATAGGTTGTGATACTCCACCTGAAATAGCAATAGTGAATTGAAATGAGCCTGTGGCCAAAAAATACAATGCAGACAGGATTTTTGCAAGTGGAGGGATTGATGTAGGATAAGTGATGTGAGGTATGAGGTCAGGCTCCAACTAATGACATAAGTCCAGTACTGTTTGATGATTCAAACTAAACCTCTGGATAACATTTCACTCTTCAATGGTCTGAAGGTCTGGAAATCAGCAGTACACTGGAGTGTGGCATCGCTTCCCTCTGCTACCTATGAGAGCGGTAAAACAAAAATGTATTTTAGTTGCAGTGTACAACTGTGAAGAGTAAGGCAAAAGTCATGTGTCTGAATATTAGTGCTTCATGAAGCAGTACACATTTCACATCATCATTGACAAAGCTTGAAGTCTTGAATCTTGACCCCAAGGTGGTCTTCACAGGTCTGTAACAGAACCGTACACATCACCAATTCAAAAATTGTACATTGCCACTATAGTGAGAGTAGCGTAACATTTCATGGGAAATACCGCCAACCGCGGCGTACAGTGCATTGCACATATTTTGCCTATGTGCACAGTAATGCTCCACAGTAATGAAGTTTTTGTTCTAAACATGACATGGAAACATAGCATTTTAAATGTACACATTTTACCTCATTTGTAGTGGTGTTGGCACACTTAACTGTCAACAATACAGTTTTCCCAACCGCTTACATGGCGGATGCCTGACCTCTCTGATAGGGCATGTCGAACATATGCCGCCGGTGGAAGTCGACTGCGCGGTGGGCGGTCGCATGAATGCTGGACACAGCCATGGGTTAATATTGGGGATAGTGAAGGTTGCGATCAAATGACTGTGTGCGCCGACGCTGATCACTGCGTATTTGTACGTGGCTGTTGGAAAAATAATTCCCTTGTCTCCTGACACTGCTACTATCAACGCCTCCTCCATTTTAGCTGCTGTTTGACACCTCTGGAAGCAATCATGGCATGCACTGCCAGGGAGATGTCCCTTCACTCCAGAAAAGCTGGATACCCTAGTAAATTAGGCTCTTCCCCTGTATGCTCATCTCTATGGCTCACCAGAGGAACAGGTAATTATGTCAAATACATATTTGTTTCCATTTAACTGCTTCCTTCAATTCCCATAGGCTACAATATGTCTCTGAGTGTCAGTGTAAGCACTATATTGGTTCCATACATTGTGTGGCACCTACATAGGACACAAGAGTGATGGATTGTGGTGCACTGTAATTTGTGGAGAGAAGGCCTTCATTGGAATGTGTGAAAGGGGTGATTTCTACTTGTGTAACATGTATATATCTATGCAGGGATCAAGTTCAAATAGCGAAAATGACTTCTCAAATGACATTGTGATATATGTGCTTAGTTATGTATAGGCTTCCCACAATGAGCCATGTCTGAATACTGTTAGAAGCATTTGAGGATAATGTTAGCTAAGTGTACCATCCCACAGATCACACAGCCCACATCAGACTCTGTAATTCTGTTGTCTCAAATACCCCTTCAGAGTTCCAAACAACCATATTTTCAGATATGAGATCGGCAGATGCTTCACTTTTATATATTGAATTTGTGGAAATGTGATGTTTGTGTGGGATAAGTTGCATCAGCCTGCAGAGACCAAGGCCTGACATTGATATGTGTGCAGTCTGGGCCATGGCCCAGCCTGGGCCAGATTTACTGTGGCAGGCGAACTGATGCACAGAGTGATGTCCTTGTAGACCTGCTGATCCATGGATGTTCCCAGAAAGAGTTATCTGTACCACTTCTTTACATTGACTGACAGTGTCAATGTGTGTCTGTCACCAATGACTGTCCCCTTACTCACAGAGGTCTGTTGACACGTTTCCAATAGTGTTGCTTCCACTGAACAGGCCTGTAGCACATCTGAGACATGAACAGTGTAGACATTGGGTTACCTTTGTTTAGATTTGGAAATGTGAATCACCTGCTTAGCTACAATATTCCTTATCACATAAAACATCAAAGTATGTTGATTGTCATCTCTGTTACCATGCCACACATGGCAAAACGTCTGTCCAGTGATGACAGTAAAAACCACTCAAACAAATTTAGAATTACTGGGATATTCTAATATGAACCCATCCCTTTTACTTCGTACTCAACTTCTAAACTCCCAGGGCCCCATAGAGGAGGACCAGGGAGTACGGAAGCCCTGCTAGGGCACTCAAACTCACTTTCTGTCTGCCTTTGTATGGCGGTCGGACCACCATGAAAAGGCAGAGGGAGAGGGATATCCTAATCACTACGGCAGTGCCTACTCAGGCACTGCCCCCATTGCAGGGATGAAGAATCCGATCGACGTCCCGACGGGTTCTTTGATCCTATCGGAGGCGGTAGTCCTACACCCCTGACCTTTGCCATCAGACTGGCTGCATTGTAATGCAGCAGTCAAACTGATACCCTAGAGAGCAGGCAGACCGCCACCCGACCTGTAGGTGGCGATCCACCTGCCATTTTAACGAGGGCCTAAGTTTGGAGTGGGAATAGTAAATTGGACATTCAAAATTATAATAACATCTCTAAGCAGCTACGTTTTTAGTGGGAACAGTAAATGTGATAAACATGACACTTTAGAATTTGTTTCTATCTCTTAATTTGTACCTTGAAGTCATAGCGTTTTTGTTTTCTACAGAATGGGGGTATTAATTCGCACAGGAAACAATGGCGCACACCAGGTAATGGTGAGTAAACAAGCAATACAATATTATTCCAGTTCAGAACGCGTTTCCGGGAGAGTGTTTGATAGGCGAGCGTACTCGCGTACTCGCTTAAGCCTATTTGCACAGCGTACTTCGGCCTCCATTTGTTTTTTCCACCTCCATACTACTGCAACATTGTACTCTGGCACGTTTGAAAATAACATGATCCTTTGACTCTAAGAATTATGGAATTTTATTTGGATGTGATACATTGGATCCCCTCATGACCAGCCAGGTCGAAAGGACAACCAGTGTTTAGGTCTGAGATACCATACACTTGAAGTGGCAGCCCTGAAGAAGTCAAGGGTTATTACCCTAATGACAAAACACATGCTGGCTGGACCCCGTGTTTTTTTTCTAATAAAGACAAAGAGAACATTTCAAGAGAAATCACTTGTATCCATTGTTGCATTTTTAATAATTTCAAACTTTTTCGCTTAACTCAACAGCGTGTGCATAGGAATTGCATTTTTTTGGTTTCTTTTTTTACTATCTCTTTTACTACATATAATTGTGCAATAGTTTTGTTGTATATATTTTCTGAACATCTCTTTTAAAATATATGCCATTTCTCCACATTATTTTTCAATAATTACAACTTAATTAATACGAAAAATTAATGTGGGTTCTTTAAAATAATGTAAAGCACAGATATAAAGGTACATACATTTTAATTTGTAGTGTACAATTTTTAAAAATGTTTTACATTTTTAACGAAGAAATCATTATTTATATCATTCACATTTTTTAAACATTATTGCATCTTAAAAAGGGCCTAAAAAAGGTATTATCTTTCTGCAAGTGTATACTTATATACAACTAATTTTTTCCAATTTTTTGTGATGGAGACGCAAATGTGCGACAAAATTGAAAAGAATAACAAGCGCAGTTTCCTTTGCTTGTTGCTAGTTGATCCCCCGTGTCGGCCAGGTCCCGGTGGCTTACTAATATTAATAATATGGGGAATTGGGTGCATGAGGCTCCCAGCCCATGGTCAAATCTTGGGAATGGGGACTGCCACCTCCCAGGGGAAGCCCGTTTTTATTTTATATGGAGGAGGGCACACTGTCCCCCTCCTGAGACCCTTAAGGGCGCCAGGGGGCACCACCATGTTGGGGCTTTATAAATAACCCCCTACCAAAGCACAAATATGACTCAAGGACAACTACCTCCTCAGGGCTTCGATACTTAATTGGATGAAGGCCTTGTGGACTCCCCTCCTTCACCCTGTAAGGCCTCAGGGACCAGCACCTACCCAGGTCTAGAAGTAGAGAATAAAAGGGAGAGGGGTCATGCGACCCACCTCGTAGGCCAAGTTCGACCTCGGGGACCACCACATCCCCGCGGCTGTCCCTAGAAGAACAATGAGTGGGGTCGCACAGTACCCATTCTGGAGCCATTAATCGACCTGGTGACCGCTACCCCCAAAGACTGGCTCCTATATCCCAGGAAAGGCCAAGCAAGAGTAAACAGTAAGTCCAGTCCCTGGAGGACGGCGGGATCAGGAAAACTGCTCCTGCTCACTGATAGAGGAGTTGTCATCTGTTTCCAGCCCTCTGTCAAACAGACAGGAAAACAAATGAAAGATTTGCTCCCACTTGCAAGGAGTAGCATTTTTGGCTGCCTCCTATGTGTGGGAGCAGTGCCAGCTCCTGCTGGTGATGGGGAGCCACTAGGGACTGCAGTGGAATTGAGGATCTCTCCATAATCTTCAACGATGGGGACTGGGTGGGCTCCAGGGCACGAAGCGTGAAAAGGCTGGGCCCGTAAAATCGGCTTGTGGAGGGGTCCGCATGGACCCCCTCCCCTATTAACTTTTGGCCGGGACTCCTGGAATGCAGTCCCTGGGGCTGAAATCGGCCTGGGGAGGAGGGCTACACCACCCACCATTCCTTGTAAACTAACAAAACATGGTTCTCTCTTTTAATAACCCTGAGTATGTAAATGCCCAAATCATCTGTAAGCTCCACCCATTTGGCCAAGCCCCATTTTCCTTAGTAGTATGCAAGGGTCTTCCCACTTTTTTCCATGTTGATGGGGAGGTTAACAAAAGGCCCCTAAGTTCATTATTCGCAGATTATGGTGCCCCGTTCTTAATGCAGAGAAATGTGAGGACATCTCCACCAAACAAACAAGCACCTACATCATATAGTTAAGAGGAAGTACCTCTGTTTGGTGGATATTCACCTCTTTGAAGTCTTATCGTCTTCTCTTGACAAGGATTCATGTTATCACAGATTTGTGGATGAAGACGCAGCAGGAACAATCCCATTGCCATTATGACATGCACACAAGGTCACAGTAGACCTCAACTCACGGTCCTTAACGCAGCTATAGTGTAGAATATGCATTAGACATTTACCCAACAGGTAGCACTAACTAACTAACCAGTAGTACTCCAGTTAGGTAGCCATTTTCGGCAAAACAGTGGACTCTTCATGGAAAAAAAGAGATTCCACTGATGGCTCTGAAGCTCATTTTACAGAAATGAAACCTCAACAAGAACTTACAAATAACAACATAGCAGGTATCTCAGTTGAAGCTCCACTTCTGAAAAGCAAAAATGATCCTAACTTCTTGTGCTTCACAAAGGCAAAGCAAGAGATTTTTTTCTCATGTTCCAAGTTGAAAACTGTAAGAAATCCTTAGGGGAGGTGAATTAATTGTTAATCTATTGGAGCACAAAGTGATCTGAAGTGACTGAGATTTCCTTCTTTTTATCTCCTGGTGAAAGCAAATTCCATGGTTCTCCATTTTAATTACCCTAAGTATGAAAATCCCCAAATTCCATAGCACCACTAACACACACACTCACAGACACACACAGGCACTCACACAGGCACTCACAGACCCACACAGGCACTCACACACCTACTAACAGATCATTACAGGCACTCACAGACCCATTCACAGATCCACACAGCCTCCAGTGACCCACTCACAGACCCACACAGACACTCACATACAGACACAGGCATTCACAGATGCACAGAGGCACTCACATGCCCACTCACACAGCCACTGACAGACCCACACAAGCACTCACACACCAATCACACTGACCCACACTGGCACTCATACAACCTTTCACACATCCACTAAGACACTCATCATATCCACGCACAGTGCAATACATCCACTCAACCACTGTGTCACTAACTCATACAGCTACTCACACACCCACTCACAGACTTATAAATACAGTCACTCATCCACTCACATACCCATACAGTCACTGACAGACCCATACAGCCACTCACACACCCACTCCAACAGCCACTTGAACACTCACTGTAGGAATCTTGCTCTATATGTAGCATACCATAATGAAGTCCACTGAATCCCCAAATGCTATACTAAGGTAAAGCAGCTACTTCTAATGTTCTTTTCTGTGGTATTGTGGGTGAGCATTTAGGCTTATCAGAGGATAGTGTTAAGCATTCGTTGTACTCACAGAGGTAATAAATGAGATACACACTCAAGAATAAATTCAAGACCAATTTATAAAAATAATATCAACTTTTATGCAATTTTTAAGACCAAACACACAGTTCGGAGTTATGATTTTTGAAATTTCGGAAATATATAGCTTTTGTGCGCAATTACGTACCATTGGAAAAAATAGGGGGAAAAGGAGAGAAATGCATAAAAAAACAGGCAATGCTGTCGCAAATTTCAACTTCTTGCTTTAGGTTGATGTTGGGACCAGGTCCAAACTTCCAACAGGAGAAGTTTAGGAGTGTTCTGGATCAGCCAGGAGCAGACTCCTGAGGGTCTTGGAAGCTGATGAGCAAAGATGAAGAGGACCACTTTAAGTACGCTGAACGGGAGGACTTATTGGTAAGTTTGAAGGGGCTCATTTGAGGGAGGTGGTTGCAAGGGTTTGGGGACCATGGGAAAGCAGCTGGTTGGTTGATGTTGGGGCTGATGGGGCCGGATGCAGAGTGAACAGGTCAGCCAGGCATTGTGCATCTTGAGGTCATCCCAATCAGGAGCAGGCAACTTGGAGAGTTGATCTTGGAATAACTGGGCAACTTAGGAACTGGGTCTCAGGTGTTTTGACATCCCTTGATGGGTGCCTGCTTCTGGTGCCTTGCAAGTATGCTGAGGACTCTTCTTCTTGGTATCTTCCACTGGGGGTCTGGTACCCCGGGTATTGGTACACTGCAGCTTTGGTAGGTCCCGGTGTCTCCAAAGTTGGGTAAAACCAGATCTGAGCCTACACAGTTGTTTTACCTTTTCTTACTTTGGTGCTTCATCTAGGTCATTAGGGAACAGCAAGGCAACAAACCATACTTCATGGGATCGGTGCCTGCCGGGTGCAGGGGAGTGATACCTTCACTCCAAGAGAGCTTCACAGCCATTTCTTGAAGGCTGGTGGTGCTCTGGGGTTCTTGGAACTTTTTCAGGTTCAGGAAAACACAGCAGACAGCGATTGGTGAGACCTTGAAGCACCTTTTTCTTCTGCAGCAGGGCTTCATTTCTCATGCAGCATTTCTTCTCTTGTCCATTGAACATGATGTTCATGTCTTGGGATGCCACCTAAATACTCCTATAGTACCCAGTCAAGTGAAGGAATGCCCTGACTTGGGCCTGGGTGGTTGGAGCTTCCCCATTTAGAATGGTCTGGATTTTGGTCTGTAGGGGCTGAATGTGGTCTCCACCCACAAGCAGGCTCAAGTATACAACCCTATCTGGTAGTTGCATGCCTTGACAGTGAGGCCTGCACTCTGCAGAGCCTTCAGGACATTTTGGAGGTGGATAAGGTAATCCAGCCAAGTGGCGCTAAAGACAGCAATATCATCAAGATAAGCTGCACTATAGGATTTTAATCCTGCAAGGACTGTATTCACCGATCTCTGAAAGGTGGCAGGGGCAGTCTCAGAACCAAAGGGCTTCCCAGTGAACTGGAAATGCCCATTTAGAATGGACAATGCTGATTTTTCTTTTGTTCCAGGGGTCAGGCCTATCTACGGGTGCCCTGATATGAGATGCACATCATTCAGATATGTGGCTGCCCCAACCAGTCAATCAGTTCATCAGCTCTCGGAGTCCACACAAAACCTCATTTCTTTCTTTCCATCATAGGAATGATGCTTGACGGCTAACACAACTGGGCTAGTGCAAGGGCTCTCTGAGGGTTCAATGACACCCAACTTCAGCATCTTGCTTACCTCAGCTTTGATGCTTTCTTTGACATGATCAGACGGCAAGAATATTTTGCTTTTGACAAGTAGGCTGTCACCAGCGTCCACATCATGTGTTCAATAGTCAATCTGACCAGGAGTCAAAGAAAAGAGCTCAGCAAACTGATTTAGGACTTGCTTACAATCAGTCTGTTGTTGGGCAGTGAGGGAGCCTGAAAAGACCACTCCTTCAAGTGACCCATTTTTAGGGTTGTGAGAAAGAAGAACAGGGAGTTGCTTGCATTCTGCCTCCTGTTCCTCAACTGAAACCATAAGCATGGTCACATCAGCCCTATCATCATAGGGTTTAAGGCTATTAACATGGATCACTCTCTTGGAGATCCAACTGGTGCCAAGGTCAACTAAATAGGTGCCCTCCCCTTTTATCTAGAGGATAGAGTAGAGTCCAGTACATTTGCCATGGAGGGCTTTGTGTGCCACAGGATCCCAAATCCACACCTTCTGCCCTGGCAGCCTTTTGATCATACCAGAGCTTCTGGAGCTCCTGGCTGGCCTCAACGAGTGTGTTTGCTTTTTTCATATATTCAGCCATACTTGAATGAAGGCCAAGTACATAATCCACAATGCTGTGCTTCGGTTCTTGGAGGGGTCTCTCCCATCCTTCCTCGACAAGACAGTGTGGACCTTTTACAGGGTGTCCAAACAAAAGTTCAAAGGGGGAAAACCCTACTCCCTTTTGTGGCAACTCTCTTTGAGCAAAAAGCAGGCAGGGTAGTAAAACATTTCGCCTCCTTCTGAGTTTTTTAGGGAGTCCACCAATCATGCATTTTAGGGTCTTGTTAAATCTTTCAACAAGCCCAGTTGTCTGTGGATTGTATGGTGTAGTGAACCAATAAGCCATCCTACACTCGGTCTATATGTTTTTTAAGTATGCAGACATAAGGTTTGTACCTCTGTCTGATACTACCTCCTTAGGAAAGCCAACCCTAGTACAAATCCCAAGGAGAGCCCTGCCACCCCAGGTGCAGTAATGGTCCTTAGGGGACTTGCCCTAGTGTACCTAGTGGCATACTCCACTACAAGCAAAATAAATGTATTCCCTGATGCTGTTGGTGGGTCAAGGGGACCAAAAATGTCAATCTCTTTCAGAGGGTACACAAACCACTGGAAGCGAAATTAAGCGAGCCTTCACATGGTCACCTGTCTTGCCACTGGCCTGCCAGTTGGCACAGGAGTTGGAAAACGCCTTCATCTTCTGGGACATTCCTGGCCAGTAGAAGTGGCTGACTGATTTACACCAGGTTTTTGTCTGGCCAAAATGCCCTGCTAGGGGAATGTCTTCGGCCAATGTGAGCAGGAATTCTCTAAACTGTTGAGGCACTACCACTCTACTAGTGGTACCAGGTTTAGGGTCTCTGGCCTCTGTATATAGAAGTCCCTCCTCCCAGTAGGTTCTTTGGGAACCACTGACACTTCCCTGTTCCTGATCAGCAGCTTGCTGCCTCAGGCTTTCAAGAGTACAGCAGGTTATCTGCCCCTGTCCTCCTACCCCACGCCCAAGAGCTGTGCCGTGTAAGGTCCAAGCTCCTGAGGCTCAGTTCCCTCTGGGGCTGACAAGTCTTCTCCCTGAGGATAGGGGACTTGGTCTGGTGTCTGTTTTGAAGCTGGCCTCCCAGACTTCCTGCCCTTTCTCTTCGAAGGTTGGTCCATAATGTCAGGCTCCAACACTTCTTTTTCACCCTGGGTTTTGCTTTGTGCTCTGTTTTTTTCACACGCATATACATGTATTCCCAGCATTGTTGCATGGGGTTTCCTCTCTAACTCAGCCCTTGCTGGGTACCCCAAATAATTTCTAAGCAGACGCTGTACAGGGAGAGCAGGAGACACCACAACCCTTTTGAGGCAACTAATCCCTTCCCAATGTAAGGTTACCAAGGCCATTGGATGTTCCTTAGCTAGATTGTCAGCTTTGAGGACTGTATAGGTCTGTCCAAGGAGATATTGGCCTGGGGACACCAGAGTCTCAGCCACCATAGTTATTCTGGCACCAATGTCCCTCAGGGCTTCCACCCTAATCCAATATATATTTGGCTCACGTCTGTATCTCACTAGGTTACTGGGCCAGACAACCAGGGTAGCTACATCCATCCCTCTTTGAGACTAGAGTTGACTTAGTATGATCAGGACTCACATGTGATCCCACCTGGAGAAGCACAATTGCAATTACTGCAGGTGAGCTAGAGGCATTTTATTTGTTTTTATGACCAGGGTGTGCAAGTGCCTTACATTCATAACAGCAAACCTTTTTGGGATCCCAGTTCTTACCCATTACCCACCCTTGGGATATGAAGAGTTTCCGGGTCTACCCTTCGCAACAGGTTTTTGGAGGCCTGAATAAACCTCGCTTTTCTTTTTTTTCTTTTTGGTTACCATCTTTCCCTTGGGGGCTCTTTTGGGTCTCTTTCTGTTGGTCACCCCCAACAGTGATAGTGTTGGTCACACATGTTTTGACCCAGTCTTCTGCCACATTCCCCTACTGTAGAGGAGAACATAGACCAAGGTCAACCAGATGCTTCTCATTGTAACAATTACTTCAAAGATGCTCCGTCATAATTAAATTGTAGAGCCCTTCATAGGCATTCACATTGTTACCGATTAAGCAACCCCCTAATCTTTTTACTAAAATGACAACAAATTCCACTTAGGACTGACTCTGTTTTCTTTTAGTGTCCCTGAATCTTATTCTATACTCCTCAGTAGTGAGTCCAAAGCCCTCAATCAGGGTACCCTTCATGAGGTCATAGGACTCTGCATCTTTCTCATTCAATGTAAGGAGTCTATCCCTGATTTTTCCTGTGAATAGTTCTCACAAGAGAGAAATTCGGTTTAGTTTTTCAGCTGCTTTTCTTGCTACATAGGCTCTCTCAAATGCAGTGAACAATTTGGTGATGTCATCACCTTCTGAATATTTAGGAACAATCCCTTTGGGGAGTTTCGAGCCAAAAGAACCTTCACTCTCCCTAATTATTTGAAACCTGCCACCAGAGATAGGTACTAGACCCATCTCTTTTCTTTGCCTTTCTATTTCCAGGTGCTGAGCCTCTAAGTTCATTCTCTTGGTCAATTTTTCTAGCAAGAGGTCCTCAACTGAGGTGAACTTCAAAACACAATGAACAAAAATCCATTTTTAAAAGCATATCTCAGTGAAAATGTGGCTAAAGGACAAGTACATATCGGACAGGATTAGATCTGTAGCTTTGTCAGGAGCATAAATGTACCATCTTCATATAGCAAGGATTTATTTGTAGAGTTGCATGAGAAATACAGTTATGTGCCTCGATTGAAGTATAAGAGCAGATAGCGGTTGTAGAGAGGGAAAATAGGACAGTCCTGCAGAGTAACCCAATTAATTCCAACTAGACAGATTGAAGAGCCTATAGAATTGACCTTTGAAATGGCAAGGTGTAAAACTAGCAGATTTCACCAGTAAAATCCTGGCCTTTGCCAGCTCTGGCTAAGATCTGGACGAGGTAGCTCTGCTCTATCTGATATCTGTATAAGAGATAATACCAGTGTCTCTTCCGGTAAACCTTTGTAGTACATATAATGTGCGCCAAGACCCTAGGTGATTCCTGGATGGTCAACAAGGAATAAACCCAGCCTGAGATTCATGTCTTAGAGATGGAATAACTTTGCCCAGCAGCAATGCCAATACTTTGGCCACACATTTTTAATGAGCATTTCAAAAACCATATGGATCTGTAACTGGGGCATTCTAGAGGGTCCTGGCACTGCCTCGGGATGGAGGATATCTGTTCCATGCCGAATTTCGAACCTTACCAGCCTATAGTATCAGATTCCTTTTAGGATGCATGTAGCAAAGCTACGAATATTGTGCTTTCTGTGTTATAAAATTCTCCAGAAACCCTATTTTGACCCCAGCTGAGATTTTTCCTCTTCTATTATTTCACATTCCGACAGGACTGTACACTTAGAGAACAACACTGGGAAGGTCAAAGACTGAATAAAGTGGTTTTCAGCAGTCTGCAAGTCACAGTAGTCATTACACAAAGTCTCATAATGCAGGGCAAAGGATGCATCTATCTTTAGGTGATATACAGTTATGGGTTAGAGAAAAGCCAGTGACCCAAGTTGGTGAAATTGTGCTGCCAAGTGAATCCCAGCCTGCTTGTAATGTCTGTGTTTTGATTTAATTAGTAGAGATTCTTCAGCCTATAAGAAGAGGGAATTCAGGTAAAGTGTAGCAGGTGGTAACTGGTGTCTAAAAGTGGTTGAAGGGTATGCATTGTGCCATATTGTATTGTTAGTGTCTTGATCACGTGCTCCAGATCAGCCTGCTCTTTCGTGACTTTGTATTTGTTATTTACCAAGTCATGCACCAAGAGGCTAATTCATGATGCTACCCCTACCCCCCACAATGTTTGTGCCAAGGACATGAAATCTATGTTTTCTGCATTATCCGTCCAAAGGTGAGATCTGAGACTTTCTTTATGCCTGTGTGTTCCATAACTTATGGCATGCATGAATAGTCAAAGGAAATATGGGGCCTAGTAGGTCAAGCGAATAGATGAACATTGCTACTTCCAAGATATTACACTGCACCACATTTCACAACAGAAGACCCTAAAGTCGAACATTATTGATGCGGTAGGAGGTACAAGGCGAACACACATATATGTGTAGTCTTTATCGACTGGGTTGAGAAGACTCTAAATGTCAATGAGGTCATGTCATTCATGACATAAGACATGCATCGCTCTGTTTAAGCCATTGCTTTGCAGTCACCGTTTCCATAGTGTTCCCTCTCTGCGAACATATAAATTAGACCCTAAATGAGCAAACTCAAGACCCCTGAAATGAATCTTTGGTTGTTTGTGTACAAAGCATAAACAATGCGCACGACTAAGACTCAGCCCATTGTTTTAAGCTTCACAAAGGCATTGCATACCTGGGCGGGTCCATTCTTTAAGGTTCTTATGTGTGGGAGTATTTTCAGTGTAATAAGTAGGGCCAGACCAGACTTTTAGGAACTTCAACTGAATGAAATTTCACGACATTGTTAATCTTCCATATGACTTCTACACATCACTGTGCTCATACAATCACTCCTCAATTTTTCTGGTCTCAATTTCTGACAAATGTGTCTCCTGAATGAACACTGTGTCTGAGTATTTGGTATTGATGTGATGTAGGATTGTCTTCTGTTTCACGTAGTGTGAAATGCTCTTGACATTCAAGGGCACAATCATCAATTGGAGTCTAGGTTGGGGCTTGCTCACTGGAGCATTCACAAAATGGTGAAGTATATACAATTAGTTCCCCCTAGTATTGGTTTATGATAGCTATCACAGTACTGGTAACTCCCAATGAAGTGCACAGCACAAGGCACAGGTAATCTATAAACTCCTCATGCAGGGAATGAGGGGCATATTATCAAGACAGGCGATACAATTATCGCAGTTTTGGCGGCAGTTAACTGCCCCTAAAACGGCGATAATGGGCTTGATAATATGCTCTATGGAATTCCAATTGAAGCCCATGTTAAATGTGAAGGACATCTAACATGGGCTTCAATCCCATTGAGCATATTATCAAGCCCATTATCGCTGTTTTAGCGGCAGTTTTCTGCTGCTAAAACTGCGATAATTTTATCGCCTGTGTTGATGGTACCTAAGTTTGTTGAGCCAGTTTATGCCAAAGTAAGGAAAATGTGAGGGGATGGCACAGCAGTGAGAATGTTAATATGAGATGGGCAGTTGGAAAAAACACCTCTTGTCTTAGAGACAATGACAGTCACAGAGGGAAAGCAGGGAGGGTAATAACCAGTGTCTCAGGGAGGTGATTCAAAGTGTCAACTAGCAGATGCCTTCAAGCAAGAAGCCAACTCTGTTCATGGAAGTGGGGGCCCACCCGGCAAGACGGAATTTGCAATGCACTAAATGATCTAAAAGGGATACATTGCTGCCCTCGTCTGACTCTGTGATATTGTGAGAATGTAGGAAAGTTATATGGGGTAATCAAGCACAGGCGAATGTCCTTCAACATTGTTTAGTTGTCATAGCATCTCCAAGATCCATTACAGAGAGCAAAGTGAGCAAGGGGGACAGTCTCACCCACTAAGAGGACCATGACACATGCCATCCTAGTACATGGATAGAGAGAATCTATGCTAAGATCTCAAGCCTAGGGAGATCATTGCAACTGTCTAAACACTTCTGCTGTTACTGGATCAGAAGTTAAACTTGTATAATGAATTAACATGCATATCTGTAACAAGATCATCAGTTGAATCATGCATAACATACTAATTGTGACTCAACAACACAACCACTGTCCTTCTCAGTCGAACATACAGATGCCAATGAAAGAAAAATGCAAATAGGAGATCAAGGAGGTTATCATACAATATTTCAGTTGCAAGGACATTATTTCAACTGTGATATACTTGTGTGTCTTTGTCTCTGTGCACCAATTTCTCAGTTTTGTACACACCTGCCATAGTGGATTGGGATCTGTGAAGCATAAGGGTGGTAGACATCTCTCTGCACATCCTGGAGTGGTGAGGGCCATCATTAAATGTCCGGCTTTGTGGCTGTGAATGAGTTGCCTCCGTCACATGCTTGGATAACGATCCCAAAGAGTTCAGAACATTCTCTGGTTCTTCCGGTGAACAGTATTCCATAGTCTTGCGTTCAAGGATGATGATCAATGCTGGGCCCAAAAGTCTGTATTCAATGTGTAATCTTTTTCAGCCTATGAAGGAAGATCAGAAACTTCCTCCTGGATCCTAGGTGGATTGGTGGAGGGCTGACTTCAGCGCAGTGTCGGATTTATGGTGGTGCAACCAGTACTGCCACATGGCACACCAAGCTTGGGTGGGGGGAGGTGCTGTATTTTAAATATCTAATTGAGTTAAATGTACCTGCTGCAGAGTTCCTTATGTGCTCAACAATTTTCAGTCAATAAGAAAGTCAAAATAACTCTAGTGATCTGCTGTGGAGATCCTAGTTTTGTCTAGTCACAGTTTTTGTTAGAGGGCTAATGTGGAATGAATAGCACTGTTAGAAGGTATTAGTGAGGGAATCCTTGAAGAAGGAGGTCATTTGGGGCAGCAACAAAGACTGTTGTACCAGGTGCCACCAGTGCTAAAGCTGGCCCTGCTTCAGAGGCGGTGCAAAATGGTACCAGTGATGTGGAAGAGACACATTCCTGACTTGGGGCTCCCTGCCCCTGCATTTTGGGAGAACATTCTAGAGTTCCACTTGGGTTAGAGGGTTGAGGCAGTGTTACATCAGGGTTTTCCTGGGTACATGTAAGGTATCTTCAGGACAGGTGCAGGTGATAGGTGAATCCTCAGTGGCTGGGACAATGACCTGCAGTTTTAATCCTTTTGACTAGGAACTGGTCATAAGGGAGACTGCATGATTATGGAAAATGGGAATAAGCATTGATGTGGGTTTGATCAAAAGCATCAAATGCCACATGTGAGTGTTGAACAGGAGAAGAGACAATAACTAATCTAGTCGACCATAAAGTAGGACCACTTGGATGAATGAACAAACAGTCACCGTCCTAAACATCTGATTATGTTGCTCAAGGAATTTTTTGATCCAAAACAACTCGGTTTCTGCTATTTCACCATATTTCGTATCACAAAAGTGTTGTGGTTGGTACCAGAGGCTACCAAGAAGTCAAGGAGGGTTATTCAGGTAGGATTAGTACTCCTGGTCCACCTCCTCTAAAGCTGTTTTAGTATCCTCGCAAACATTTACAATTGATGTTTAGATACCCATTGTTCTTCTCTCTAATTTTGCTTAGGAAAAGAGGGTTGGAATTGTTCCTTTGCCTATTACCTTCTCTGGTCTGCAGTGGATTTTGTGATTTGTATTTGTTTAAAACCGGAAGGGAGAGACCCTTTGTCAATAGAGGTTGATTGTGATATCTTAAAAAGTAGTTTAGAGTATTTTTGAGGCCTCTCACTGGGTTGTGCTCAGGAAGATGTTAGACTGTTTGGATTTTCTGTCTCATCATCCCCAGTTTTGTATAAGAAAAGGATTAATGGACTGAAGAGCAATGTTTAGGACGGCCCGTTTTGATATTTTCCAGGACACCCCTCTCTTTACCTTTTAACTCATACTACATCTCCATATCCTGCTTGTGAGTTTTTGTTGCTCTATGTCATGCAGCATTGAAGGTGTTCTTGTATTAGACTGCATTAATCATACTATATTGATCGCACTCTATGCAGGAATCCCGACCAAACACCTACAACGGCTGCAGCGCATCTAGAACGCCTCCGCCCACCTGATCCTCAACATCCCTCGACGCATCCGCATCAACCCCCACCTAAAAATGTAAATTGATACTTGTATAGCGCACTACTCACCCGCAAGGGTCTCAAGGCGCTTGTACGAATACCGCTGTGGAACCCATCCTGGCTTTCCCTGTGAGGTGTCCACTCCTGGGCACCCCCAAGGTGGAGGCCAGGCATCCTTAGCGTTGTGGGGGCCGTTGTGGAGATTAAGCAAGCTATTGCCCAGAGTTGCAGAGGGGGACTCCATGATTGGAATAGGCACCGAGGCGAGAATTATCAGGTCCGTGGAATTTTGAGCCCAAGACCCGCCGAGGCGGGGAATTGAACCCTGGTCCCGGGCTAGACCTCTGCATCAGGGTCTGCCGCTCTAACCATTGAGCCACACTTCTGCACACATATACACCTAAGAGACCTACACTGGCTCCCAGTTAACAAGAGGATCATCTTCAAGCGCCTCACCCACGCACACAAAGCACTTCACAACACCGGACCAGCCTACCTGAACAACAGACTCAACTTCTACACCCCCGCCGGCCAACTCCGCTCCGCCAGCCTCGCCCTCGCCGCCATCCCGCGCATCCAACAAACAAACTCCGGCGGCAGATCCTTCTCCTTCTTAACCGCCAAGACGTGGAACACCCTCCCAACCCAACTGCGGCAGACCCAGGACCTGCTCACCTTCAGGAAGCTCCTCAAGACCTGGCACTTCGAACAGTAGCAGCACCCCCCCCCAGCGCCTCGAGACCCTCGTGGGTAAGTAGTGCGCTTTACAAATTTACTGATTGATTGATTGATTGACTGACAAATCATGTGGTCCATAATTATCAATAATATTAGAAGAAAGGTTAAATAATATATGTGTTTCAGATTTGTGTATGTGCAATGGCATGGCCAGTCTGGATTATTTGCAAATGTCCCATTATTATAACTGTCATTGAACACATCTTGTGTGATCCTAAGCATATGTGTCACATATGATAGTATATCCATATGCTAATCAAAGTATCAGGATCACAAATGGAAACATAACATCTAAATTCCATGTATGTCAAGCACTGAACATTTGGTATCAAATCTTGTATTAATATGTACTCTAGTAACACATGTGATACCTAAAAATCAAAGTGCAGCAAATTCCTAGACATTCCAACATTCAAGGTCCACACATACACACAGATAATAAGCCACATTGACGAACTTCAGTAATGTAATAGATGAGTAAGTTAATACCTTAAGTTGGCTACATTTCCTGGATCTCAGTTGGTCAATGTAATACTGACACAGTAAATAAATAAGCTCTGAAACATGTCCTACATAATAAATAACCTAGGAGAAATATAACAAATGTAAGGTATCAAGGTATTTGAGGTATCAAGGTATATGAGTGGAGATATATGTTGAACCTACATCTGTAAATAAATGGTTAAAAGTACCTAGGACATATTAGTTAAAAGTTAAATAATGTGTATTGGTTTTCCTGCATACATAACACACATAGCTAGTTATGCCTAAGTAACAATGTACCAAAACATTGAATGTTGGCTTTTTCCACTTTTCAGGTGACCAAGGATATGGTTTGCTGCCATGGATTATGTCCCCCATATCAAAACCCCCAGACAGATGGGCAGACAAAATATAAATCGGCCCTGAACACAACCAGAAATGTTGTTGAGCCCATGCTTGGAATCCTAAAGCTCTGTTTCCGTTGCCTGGACAAATCATATGGAAGACTTCTGTACTCATCACCTATGGTTTGTAAGATAATTTTAGTGAGTGCAATATTGCAAACCATCTGTCTGAAGACATTTAGTCTTTCAATATTACACATCTGTCCAAAACCAAATGTGCCATGGTGTCAGGGAGCCGACCTCTGGCAGCCCCTGTTCCCCCGCTTAGGCAGCACTCATCCACGCTGCTGTGAGAGCCAGCAAGGTCTCTCTGCAGGCAGGTGCTTCGGTCTGTGGCAGCCGTCCGCTGTCCCGAACATGGGCAAGGGGAGCAGGCAGCTGACCACAGCTGTAAGAGCACTATGGCACTCCCCCATCATCTTGGAGCATGTGGGGGTTGGAAGATAGGGCCCTGCCTCCCTAGTTGACACATTCCCGATGGATGGGGTCCCGGAGCGTTTCCAAACTGGCCAACAGATGAAATATCCTTGTGACGACCCCCGGGCCCTGGCCCACCCTAAGTATAGTTACGGGATGGGGCAGAAAAGGACAAAGGTTGCCAAACTTAAAAATTTGATATCTTGGACTCTGTTGGGCCAATTTGAGGAGCATGAGCTCATTTTACTACTGGTGGTGAGCTCTAGCTACCACCGACAGTGGCATCAAGCTACTTAACTCCAAAGCAGTGCAGTTCTAAAGAAGCTGGTTCTCCTGGCTCTCGGTGCGCAAAAGTTCAGGGTTTTCCCCCAACTGGTTCTCAGGGGGTAAAATGGGGGCAGCCTCACTGGGTCTTGACGAGACCCACTAGTCCTGGGGTCAACTGGGAGGAGTCCCTAGTCCAGTGGTTCCCAAACTTTTTTGACCCGTGGCTCCCTTGACCTAATTGGCAGTTGGCCGTGGCTCCCCACAATTTTTTTACCCGCACACCGGGGTGCCACGGCGCACCCTTTGGGAACCACTGGTCTACATGAAGAATCAAGCCTAGACGTGATGAAGGATTCAGAGAGTAGCCATCACTGTCATAAAACTTTATTTGCAATCACAAAGATCTTATAAAGTACATCTCAATGCATACATAGAGTAGTAAAAAGCACTCGCACTAAAAGTAACCAGGCTAGAGAAAGGCTCAAGGAGCTCTGTGGCGTTACAAGAAGTTTACGTGAGGTGGGCTATGATCATGGGTATCCGCAGAAATGTTTTCGGAGGGGGGCACATTTTTAACTTCTTCACCATCCCCCTTGCACCCTTCTCCCCTCTGCCTTGCACCCTTCTCCCCCTTCCCCTTGGACCCTACTTCACCTCAGCCTTGCACCCTTTTCTACCTTGCACCGTTCTCCCCTTTGCCTAGCACCCTTCTCCCCTCTGCCTTGCACCCTTCTCCCCTCTGCCTTGCACCCTTTCTCCCCTCACACTCTCCAACATGCAGCAGTCACGAGTGACGACCCCTCAACGAGGAGTGAGGCAAAGACAGAAGCTGGCAGAGTGCGGCTGCATCAGGGCATAAGGCGCCCACCCAACGCCCTCCAACAGGCCGCTCACCCTGCACGCACCCAATGCTCTCCACCAGGCCCCTGAACCTGCACCCACCCAACGTTCTCCACCAGGCCCCTGACCCCGCACCCACCCACCCAACGCTCTCTACCAGACCCCTGACCCTGCACCCACCCTACGCTCTCCACCAGGCTCCTAACCCTGCACCCACCCACCCAACACTCTCCACCAGGACCCTGACCCTGCACCCACCCACCCAACATTCTCCACCAGGCCCCTGACCCCACACCCACCCACCCAACGCTCTCCACCAGACCCCTGACCCTGCACCCGACCCGAAGAGCACCAGTCACATTACACAAGGATACATTCATGTATTCTGTTTTTGTAGGCTCTGGGAGATTAAGTGATTTGCCCAGAATGACACCGGATTCTGAGCTGACGTCGAGGGTCGAACCCAGTTCCCCAGCTCCAAAATTGGCAGCTCGCAGTTCCAGTACATTTTGAGGATAATTATATATTTTTTTCAGACCCACATGCTGCACAGCGGCGCGGCGCCCCTGGCTTCCCTTCATGGCGCACCAGGGTACTGCGGCGCACACTTTGGGAACCACAGATGTATGACATAGATATTAAGAGTGTACTCCCTGGACAGGTCCTGAGCATGGGTAGAGGAGGGGAGAAGATGGAGCTTGAGGTCAGAGCTACCCACTTTGGAACTGAGGAATTAGGTTTGATTCTGGTTTTGGCTCAACATCCTGTGATCCTGGGCAAATCACTTAATCTCTCCGTATCTAAAAAAGGAACATGTCCTTATGAAATGTCATTGGTGCTCATGTAAAGTACTCCAATATGTTTGGTTTGGGTTTGCTCTATATAAAAATTGAGGGGGAAAAAAATGAAAAAATTAGTTTAATTTACTCTTTCAATGCTATTTGCATCTAAATAACCAAAGGTGCTCATGACTCCACAAGGAGCATGACCCCCTCCTGTGCTGCAACACCTTCCTTTCTGCCACTGACCAGCATCTCTTTCACAGCTCATCAGCAGCTGAAAGAGTTGATTGCCTGCCCCCCCCCCCCACACCCACACCCACCCCGCCGGCCGCCGTGATGCTCTGCTTCAGAAAGGCAGACTAGGGCAGAGCAACCTATTCATCACGGAGGCGAAAGTGACGGAGGAAGGCCTACTGTTTCTTACAGATATATCTTTACAGAAGGTGAGTAACTTGTGCTTTGTAGCTTATTGAGCTGTACTGCAGACATGCACCAAAGCTATTCGTATGGTACACGGTGAACTGAAACATCGCAAAGTAGAAGCACTTGAGGGCAGCAGAGAGTACTTCAAATGTTGTATTGACATCTGATGCAACTTCCTATCGACCACCGAAAAAGTCCAGACGAGTCCAGCATATTATGCTGCCAAATATCAAATGTCCCATGCAAATAATCTTGTCGGAGCTGCTGGGCGGAAAATATCCATATTTCATATTGGTTATAATTTCTGAGAAATATCCTGTTCGAAGGTCACACCTAAATATGACCTTATGCCCCATATCAAATTGAAAACAGTAAAGCATCTTTTGAAAATAAAACCGTAAACAAGCACTTGGCAAACTGTGCTCGTCCGATGAAATAAATGTTTAACTTCCTCCCTATATTGCAACCATACATTATACAGCTGTTTTCAAACGGGAAAAATATGTTTTTTAGCAAGCCAGAAGCAATCCCTTACTACTCAATACAAGCCCGTGAGGATCTGGAAGTACACAGGTGACATCCACTTGTGACACGCATGTTTAAGATGGGTGAAAAAGAATATCTCCAACATTTTCTATTGCTATGCTAGTTTCACCATTCGCTTAAGAGGGCAACTAACTGTTTGTGGAACCATTTAAGAGGCAGACTTGCCCCTATTCATCACGGAGGCAAAAGTGACACATTCTTAGTGTGACACTTCCTTTCCCAGATCGTGCGCGGCGCCCCTGGCTCCTGATAACGGCGCACCAGGGCGCCGCGGCGCACAGTTTGGGAACCACAGCCCTAGTCTCTTAAGGGCATCAGGGGTTCTTCCTTCTAGTGTTCTATGGTGGTACAAGGGTCCAGCAGTCAAGCACAGAAAAATCAACAGGCAGGTGAAGATCTCCCCCTTATGCAAGAGTTTTTAAAGGGGAGAGGAAGGTTCCAGAAGTCAGGTACTCCTGGTTAATCTTAGTTTGCCATGTCACATCTCCACCCCTCAATAAATCAATCAATCAATCAGGCACGCTACTCCTCTGTGAGGGTCTCAAGGCACTGGGGGGGGAGGCAGCTCTAGATCAGTTGAAGAGCCAGGTCTTGAGATCAATCCTGAATGTGTGCAAGGTCGATGAGTGTCTGATGTTTACCGGGAGCTTGTTCCAGGTCTTGGCTGCGATGTAGGAGACGGCTCTTTCTCCAATTTTGTTTCTGCGGATGCGGGGGACCTCTGGCTGGGCAAGGTTGGTGGAGCGAAAGTTTCTCTTGGGTGCGTTGAAGGAGACTCTCTTGTTGAGGTATTTGGGTCCGATTTTGTTGAGGGCATTGTAGGCGTGGGTGAGGAGTTTAAAAGTGTCTCTCTTCTCGATAGGAAGCCAGTGGAGGACGCGTAGGTGTTGGGTCATGTGCTTGCACTGCGGAATTCCGAAGACGAGTCTGGCTGCGGCGTTCTGGATGGTGTGGAGTCTGTGTAGAAGAGTTCTGTTGATTCCGGCGTAGAGGGCGTTGCCATAGTCAAGTCTGTTGATTATAAGTGCGTGGGTGATGGTCCTTCTGCAGTCAGGAGTATCCATTTGAAGGTCTTACGGAGGATGCAAAGGCAGTTGAAACTGGTGGAGGCGACGGCGTTGATCTGGTGGTTCATGGAGAGGGAGGAGTCGACAATTATGCAGAGGTTCAGGGCGTGGTTGGTGGGGGAGGGTGGGCTCCCGAGGGCAATGGCCACCAGGTGTTGTCCCAGGCGGTGGAGCAGGGTCCGAAGATGAGGGACTCATTCTTCTCTGAGATGAGCTTCAGACAGCTGTCCTTCATCCAGGCTGCCACATTCTTCATTCCTTCCTGGAAATAGATTCTGGTGTATTCAGGACTCTTTGTGAGTGAGAGGATGAGCTGTGTGTCGTCGGCGTAGGATACGGTGCTGAGCCCATGCTGTCTGACGATGGCGGAGAGGGGGCCATGTAGATGTTGAAGAGCATAGGGCTGAGAGATGATCCCTGGGGTACACCCCAGTTGATATCAGTGGGTTCAGAGCGGAAGAGAGGGAGTCTGAGCCTCTGGGTTCAGCCAGAGAGGAAGGATTGGATCCAGTCGAGAGCGGAGCTGCTGGGGAGAGCGCTGGCCTTGGACAAAGAGGTCAAGGAGTCACTCCTGTCCCAAATATCCTGCATGGCATGCTGGGACAGTCACTGCTCATATCTGCTCCTGAGGTCTTAGCTCCCCCCCTCACTGCCATCACTGCCAGGGTCTTGCACACTAAAGGCCTTATGTATGAGACATGATGCATCGCTGCATGAAAGCAGCGATGCTTCACTTCTCAGTGCACCCTCCTTGCAACATGATGAATGCGTCATATTTACTGAATGCAGCATAATGTCACAAGGAGTTACAGATAAGTCAGTATTTCTGACGTATCTGTTGGTGCAAAAGTGATGCATTGCTGGGGTGTGTCGGAATACAGATGCAACTCCAGCAATGTGTCCTTTCTCATGGGCCGTGTGAAAGGACCTGTGTCAGTCTTACGCCTGCTGTGAGGCAGGCGTAAGATATGGACGCAATGGCGTCCCAGAAGTGGCGCACTGAAGTCTCATGAATTTCAATGCACCACTTCTACTAGGCTTTTTGCGGGGGAACACTCACCCTGCATACATTATACCTGGTGCAGGTATAATGTGGCACAGGGGTTTACAAAGTGATGTATCTGCTTAGGTGCATCACTTTGTAAATAGGGCACAACATGGCGCAATTTTTATGCTGATGGTGCATCACAAAAAAAGAAGCACCCGTGGCATATAAGTGACGCAATACCTCATCAATAAGACCCTAAATGACCCCTCCTAGGTTAGCTTTAATTGTCTGGACTTCCTCCTTTGTTCAGTGGGCTTGGGCAGGCCCTCCCCTGGTTCAGACTGACAGCTGAGTGATTGATATAGATCATTCCACTCCACACTTCTCCTACTCCGGACCTGGGTGAAGTATTGTTAATTGCAACCTTTGCATGGGAAGGCATTTGTTCCTGCCACTGGAGAGAAATGTAACTAACTGGGCACAGCAGGGTGATAAAAGGTCTTGGCTCTGAGCCTGATCTGAGCCAGAGAAATATGACCATTCTGGATGACCCATAAAGTATACAGATATAATTTTGGTAATTTCTTTATTGATTTTCCTACATGGGTAACACCCCAATTAAAGATGTCAATGGTCTCTCTAGGCCATTGTTGTACCCTCTGTTTTTGAATCTATATTTCATTTGGGTGATATTGGCTTTGAATTTTTCACTTGTGCTGCAATCACGTCTGATTTGTATAATTTCTCCAAAGAGTATATTTTTAAACACAGATGTTGGATGTGCACATGTTGCATGCAGTGTACTATTTCATTCAGTGGGCTTCCTAAACATAGTTCTTTGTATGGTATTCATCTCTACATAAATTTAAATTTCTGTATTCTTGTACTTAAGTGCCAGTCTAACATTGTGGGGATTGTCATTAAGAAAGGAGTAAAATTCCAACAGTTGATCTACTGAACCCTTCCATAGGATCATGATGTCGTCCATATACCTCCACCAGAAGACAATAGAGTCCATCCAGGGGGAGGCATATTGGCTCCAGGCATGCTCACGCTCCCACCATCCAATGAATAGGCCCGCGTAAAAGTGAGCACACCTGAAGCCCATGGCCATGCCTTGCAATTAATAGTACCGATTGTCACCTTGTAAAAAGATATTTTTTGACAATATAATGTCAATCATTTCAATTATCATCTCATTGTGTTCTAGATGGCCTGCAGTGTGTGTACGAAGAAAGGACTGCACCGCTGTGAGCCCAAAATGCTTCTGTATACAGGTGTATAGACCTGTGATGTCCATTTTTCCAAACATGAGGTCCTGAGACCAAGACACTCCTTCAAATTTGTGTAGTATATCAGTACTGTCCTGTAGATTCACCAAAAATGGTTGTAGGAACATGTCCGCATATTGTGACATCCGTTCTGTAGAAATTCCTGCCCCTTGTGAATTTATGCAAGATTAGATGCACGGTTAACGTGGATCCTTTACGGATAGATATTCCTCTTCAGTGATGAGACCATTTTCACTCCAGTTAATTAGTCTACTGTTTATATGGGTGACAGGATTTTTCATCGGATTATGTGTGATAAATTCATAGCAACTGGTGTCAGCAAGCTGCCTATTGATCTCTCCAATATAATCACTCATATTCATGATAACAACGTTTCCATCCTTGTCTGCCTCCCTAATCGCAATCGTATCATCTCTACTGAGATCATTTAAAGCGACCCCCTCCATACGATTAAGGTTATTGTTGAATTTAATTCTTCATGTTTTGTTTTCCATCAGGGCATATATATCTTTAGTGACCCATTCCCTAATTTTAACCATATTTTTGTTCCAGCTACTAGGTGTAAACTACAAACAGGGTTTGAGTCTACTAAGTAATTACTAATTCTCTGTGATATTGAGATCATCCCATAGTGTATTAATATCAATACAATCGTCACCCGGAAGGGACATTATGTCATGTAGATAAGATATATTATTTGCATCGATAGTTGAACATGATGAACATTAGACAACAATGTCACAGGGTTTGTATTGAAGAAATCCTATTATTTGAGTAAGCGTGTAAACTTATACAAATCAATAATAATTTAACCAGATCCCCAGTTTGGGTGGGACAAAATCCCAGGCCTTTCTGCAATACATTACACTTTGGTGCCCATAAGGGACGTCTAGACATATTGACAATGTCGAGTTCATTCAGTTGTGGGTCTCGATGTTTGGTGCCTTTAATTCTTTTTCGAGCGTATTGTCACCCCAAGTGGTGTGTCTTTCTTTTTCTTTTTTCCATCTCACCTTCTGGTCATGGCTCTCTTTTTGTTATTTTGTTTCCTAGATGTAATCATTCCATCACCACCACAAAAGTAGAAGGACCTTGTGGGGTGGCAGTATACGGATTCCCCTTCCGTGAAGTGCTACTCTCAATTGAGGTTAAAGAGCTACTGCTGATTGAGATGTGTTAGATTTGGGGTTCTCTAGTTGGCACAGGTAGGTACTTGTGACAAATAGGGAACCTTTCCTCTAGTCAGGGTAAGGGGGTACACTCCTAAAATAACCCCTGCTCACCCCTTTGGTAGCTTGGTATGAGCAGACAGGCTTATTTCAGAGGCAGTGTATAAAGAATTTGTGACCACATACAGTAATCAAGTGACAACACTACAGATGGACACCACACAGGTTTTATATTAAACATGAGTCAGGGCACGTAAGGCAGGTGTCCTGCACAATTCACCCACCAGTTCAGGGGTTCTATCCTGCAACTGGGCTTCCAGGTCAGGGGGGACACCCTGAACCCGGCCGTCCAACCTAGGGTCTAAACCCTCAGGCTGCACCAGGGTCAGAGGCGAGGACTCCCTCCCTCTGCACCCCCTTCCAGAGCACTGCACCCTCCCAACTAGAGTAGTACCCCTAGAAGCTACCTCGGTCAGAACACTGATTTCAGTTGCCCCTTCCTCCAGGTCAGACAACACCTGAACCTGGCTTCCCAACCCCGGGACCAAACCCTGCGGTTGAACACTTGCCTGGCAACCCAGGACTTCCTTGGGAGCACATATGCTCCCCCCGAGGGTGACACATAACTCATGTGTCGTGTGACAGTCTGCCTGGTGCAGATCTCCCAACCCCTGTCCATCTGACAGTGCGGGAAGATCCCCCAGGACAGAAGTGGTGTCACCATGGTCATTCACTGGTGACATAGCCCTTCTGGCTGGCTCCTGACCCACTGGTTCTTCCACTGGGGACTCTTTCCCTCTCTCACCCCTCAGTCTGGACTTCTGCACCCTCCACTTAGGAGCGGCACTGCCAGACACCAGAACTAATGGAGGCCTGCTTACAGACACTCCCAGTTTATCAGACACTAGGGGATCCCCCTCAACGGGCAGCCCATCAGGACAGCCTAGGCTCCCCACCTGGTGTTCCCTCAAAGAACCATCCAGGCTCTGAGACTGAATTTCGGGCACCTGAGGACACGCAGCACCACACTCACTCCTTCTCCACTGAGACAGGATGTGAGCCCCTACACCCCTCCCTCTACAATGGGACCTAGCTGGACTACTCTGCACCATTTCCACCACTCTGGGTTGGAAGATACCTGAGCCACTCCCCACAGGGTCACTCCCTAATGCCTCTCCAGACCCTCTGGAATCCACCAAAAGGCCTGCCTCCAATGTGAGCTCCCAGGGGTCAGAGAACTCACTCTTCAATAGGTGTTGGCATTGCTCTGGAAAACAGGGATTTACAATATGCTCTCCCACAATTGGATCACACAGCCCCCCACAGGGGTTGACCAAACTTCTTCACCTCACCATCCAGTGCCTGGCACACGTACTCCACACCACTCTTCTGAGATTGGCAAGACAGCATCTGGCTGTCTCTGTCATTCAACCCACACTCTTCTGGGCGGTCTTCACACTCACATACCAGTACTTCAACCTTGGTGGAACCCCTCTCCCTGCTCTTCTTGTCTAGAGTCAGTAGAGTGTCCCTCCCACCACTAGGACCATGAACCCCTGCGCCAGTTACCCCATTCTCCTCAGGGACACTGCGCACTACTGGAGCCACCTCATGTCCTTGAACCTCCTGGTGTATGTTAACCCTCTCCAAGTCAGGCGCCACATCTCTGGGTGTGTGCACTACTCCCTCATCATTAGAATATTCAATTTTGCTGCCACCATCTGAGCTGGACTCCACCTCCAACTTAGCAAAGCTCAATCTCCGAGCTACACACATTTCTTGTTGCTGGGTTGAGATACTCATGGCCTCAAGCCTCTCAAGCTCTAAATTAAGCTACCTCATTCTCAACTCATGCTCCATATGCATTTTCTTTTCCTCTCGGTCCAATTTCCTTTTCTCTAACTCCAGTTGTACACTCCACTCAAGTTTGGCCAGCTCCATTTCATGCATCCTACATCTCTCTCTGTCCTCCCAATCAAAATCAACAGATGCTATGGGGGCACCACTTTTCGAAATTTAAATACCTCCCGATACAAAGCTGGGCGGTGGGGAAAGACAATCTAATAGGGGTATATAATGAGTTTGAGGAGAAGCTGGCTGAAGAGGCCCCGATAAAGAAAGAAGTGGTAGCTGGTACTGGGCAATTATTGAAATGGAGAACGGACCATTTACATTGCCGGATCGCCTGTGGGGAGAGTGCTTGCCAAGGATCGCTACAGAAGACTACTGGCAAGTAACTATGTTGATTCTTTATAAGGTGGTAAAACCTGTGAATTTAAGAAGGAACCACTTGTTCACTCTCCACAGGGCGTATTGGTCTCCAAAGAAGCTGGCTAAATTCAAAAACGGTGGGTTGGTGAGATGTCCTAAATGTACCAGCCCAAATGAGGACGATATGCACATGTTTGTTACATGCCCGGCGATAAAAGGTTTCTGGGGAGATGTGAGTATATGCTTGTCTACGGTACTGGCCCAGGATTTTGAGGTAAGCCCTGAACTTGTCATCACTGACAGGCTAGATATTCAAATCAGGGGCGTGGACGATAAAGCTAAGTTGGTGTTTTATGCTATTCTGTTGGCCCGAAGGGAAATATGTAAGCTATGGGTCTCTGCTGATTCCCCGACAAGCTTAGCTTGGATTAGGGCTATGAGGGCGGTGGCAAAGTTGGATATGAGTGGCCGGCATGAGAAGAGATACAAACTCTGGACCCCCTTTTTAAATCATTATGGGTGAAGGGTATGGGTGAAAATTTAAGGCAAGGGTGTTAGTAAGTCCCATGATTAAGTTTCTCTGAAATCTCTGTGGAAATGTTGCTCTACGAAGGCTAGGTAAGGGAGTGTACTCCCTCCCAAAAGGGTAAAAGAATTTCCTATTATATGAGATGAAAACACCCTGAGGCGCAACCGTAAGAGAGAAGGGTGAAGAGAGGCAAATGAGGCCATAATTAAAAAAAAAAAAAAATAATCAACAGATGCTATGGATGCTGCTTTACTCATGGTGGTTAAACTTGGCAGTTCTTGGCAAAAATAGAAAATCCCCAAAAATTATGTGGTTGTGTTTTGGTCTGCACTCAATAGTAGTGTTCACCAATCACTGTACATGAGTCACAAATTCAACCACAGAATCCTCACAGCTGACTACCAATGTTAGATTTGGGGGTCTCTAGTTGGCACAGGTAGGTACTTGTGACAAATAGGGACCCTTTGCTTCTAGTCAGGGTAAGGGGGTACACTCCTAAAATAACCCCTTCTCACCCCATTGGTAGCTTGGCAGGAGCAGACAGGCTTTTCTCAGAAGCAGTGTGTAAAGCATTTGTGACCACATACAGTAATTAAGTGACAACACTACAGATGAACACCACACAGGTTTTATATAAAAAATAAGTATTTTTATATAGATTTAACCCAAGACCATAAAGGACAAAAATCCACAATACTGTGCTTAAAAAGGTAGTTTTAGCTTAGTTCTGTTCAGTTCTTAAAATGCGACATTTTAAGTCAATGTACCACCCGATGCGTTACGCTTCCACAACAAATGTTTCGCAGTGATGGAAATGCGTCAAAGTTGCGGTGCAAAGAAATAAAGACAGGAAGATCTTCCAGATGCGGCACGCTTCTCCGATGATGCGAGAAGTCTCGATTCGATGCGTCAGCTGCAGCGCCGACTCCCTTGCTCTGCGATGCGACAACAACAGCTTTGGCTGCGTCACTCTCATTTGACCTTGCGAGACGCTTTCGCACAATGCGACAACTACAGCGGCGACATCCAAGTAGCGACGACAGCAGCCCCGACAGCGGCACGCTTCTCCGTGGATGTGAGGTGCTTTTTTTGATGCGGTGCAATATGACAGCTACAGCGGTGACATCCAAAATGCGACTGCAGCAGCAGCGACAGCAACGCCCTTCTTCCTCTTGAGTCGCACTTCAACCTCCTTGCGACACTCAGTCCCTCAGAAGGACCAAAACAGAAGCAGGCACTTCCAAAGGAACTCTGGGGAGCTGTGGGTTGAAGTATGTTGTCCCTGAGACTTCAGCAGGAGGCAATCTCTGTCCCAAGCCCTTGGAGATCCTTACACGTTGATGAAAGTACACAAAGTCCCCTTCTCCTCTCTTTGGCAGTCAAGCAACCACTGCAGGCCGATCCCCTAAGCAGCACTTCAGCTTAGGGATAGTCCCTCCTCAGTTTCTTCAGGTTCCTCTCCTCAGCAGAGGTTTCTTCTTGTTTGTCCAAAAGTGATCTAATTTCTTGGGATCAATGTCCCAATATGTATACCCCAGCATCCTATGTCATCTGAGTGCAGAGGGGCCTTTGCCCAGTCCAAACCAGTTCTGAAGCACTCTGTTGACATGACTCCTTCTTTCCTTTCACAGTGCAGGGCAGAAGCATCTGACGCCCCACAGGAGGTTGAGCCAGCATTGTGGAGGGAAAGCACAGCCCTGGAGCAGTTTGTTGACATGATTACTTCTCTTCTTTCACAGTGTAGGGCAGAGACGTCAGACACACCACAGGAGGTGGAGCAAGCATTGTGGAGGGAAGGCACAGCCCTATTCAGGTCCCAGGTGTAACTCCTCCCTCCCATCTCGATGCAGATCTCTACAAACATACACCAGATCCTGAGCTACAAGGAGTTCAAGTAAGTTCGAATTACCAAGTCCCAATATTTTAGGTGCTCTTCATTTTATTCTTCATAGAAAAGTTTTTCTTTCATTCAACTGATAGAGTCCAATCTTCATATAATAACAAGAAACACAACCGCCGCCAACACGTGTTTCGTCTAGGTCGTTAAGACCACTAGACTTCGTCAGGGCAAAGTTTATCTATTTAGAGCTTCCAATAGGTAAGCGTAGGCGTATTGTTCAGACTGTAGATTTTAATCTCCAAATAGAAAGCGTCTTGCTCAAGGAATTTATCATAAGGGAAGGACAATCAGTCCTAAAGTCGTTTGCAAAAATCCACCCAATCCATAAGGTGCTCGTAATATCTCCTCCGAGTACGGGGTCCTGTTCAGGAAACAGTGTGTTCCTTCGTGTATCACCTGATACACGAAGGAACACACTGTTTCCTGAACAGGACCCCGTACTCGGAGGAGATATTACGAGCACCTTATGGATTGGGTGGATTTTTGCAAACGACTTTAGGACTGATTGTCCTTCCCTTATGATAAATTCCTTGAGCAAGACGCTTTCTATTTGGAGATTAAAATCTACAGTCTGAACAATACGCCTACGCTTACCTATTGGAAGCTCTAAATAGATAAACTTTGCCCTGACGAAGTCTAGTGGTCTTAACGACCTAGACGAAACACGTGTTGGCGGCGGTTGTGTTTCTTGTTATTATATGAAGATTGGACTCTATCAGTTGAATGAAAGAAAAACTTTTTTATGAAGAATAAAATGAAGAGCACCTAAAATATTGGGACTTGTTAATTCGAACTTACTTGAACTCCTTGTAGCTCAGGATCTGGTGTATGTTTGTATTGATTAACTGTGGCCCCTCGGTGTCGCAGGTTTTGATTCTGGTGGGGTGACCAAAATCTGATCCTTTGAGCTTGCCAAATATTGTGACTGCACTTTTATTTCTCCTCCCAGCGCATATTATCCCCTTTCACCCCTTTTTGTTGCTGTCGATGCAGATCTCTCTATTCACCACTGGGCTGACTCGTTCTGTCTCCTGGAATCCCCCAGCCCTGCCACTCAAACTCCAGACAAGGAATACACAACCTAGCAGAGGCAGGTTTGGATAGTTAGACAAGAAAATACCTACTTTCTAAAAGTGGTATTTTCAAACACAGAATGTTAAAATCAACTTCACTAAAATATGTATTTTATCATTCTGAGTTTAGGCATACTAAACTCGAATTTCTACAGTGTTCCCTGAGTCTTTTAGGATTATAAGAAGTAATAATCTAACTGCCCATTGTGGTCTATGGATTACAGGTAGCCTTGCAATAGTGAAAAACAAAAATGGCTGTAATTCACCAATAGAACATGCCACACACACCAGGGCATGTTTTACCTTATACTTATAATGCACCCTGCCCCTGGGCATACCATAGGGGTATCTGATATGAAGAAAAGGGAAAGTTTAAGGACTGGCAAGTGGGTGCACTTGTCCAGTCAGCATGGCATATTAGACTGCACACAGGCTCTGCAGTGGCAGACCTGAGACACATTTTTACAGGCTGCTTCTGTGGGTGGCACATCCAGTGCTGCAGGCCCACCAGCAGCATTTGGTTAACAAGCCCTGGGCACTCCTGGTACACTGTACCAGGGTCTGACAAGTAAACCATACCAGCCAATCATGGAATCAATAATTCATACATCAATGTATAATAGGGAGAGCATATGCACTGATCAGCAGTGGTAAAGTGCCCAGAGTCATAAAACCAACAAAAACAAGTCAGACAAAATACAGGAGGAAGGCAAAAAGTTCAGGGATGAGGGTCAAAAAGGGCCAAGTCCAACAAGATGGAAACATTTGTCTCCTCTCTGCTTCTTTTTTCTTCGCCAGTTGGTTTCAAAATATATTTCCGGGTGAAGGTATATATTCTTTCTTCTCTGTAATCAGTATTGTCACGTTTGATCTTCATTGGTTTCTTATCTCATAAATATATTTGATGACCTTCAATTACTTTACCAAATATTTCATAATTCTTTGTGACTACTTCTTTTTAGTCAGAGGTTTCAATTTGTCCCCATTCAGACACAGTGCCAGTTCAAGAAGCTCACCCACACCTACAAGGCACTACACTTCCAGGAACCCACCCAGCTCACACACAATCTAAACTTCCACCAACCAATCATGAACCTCCGCTCTACATCACTTGCACTCAACCACACCTTTTTTTTTTTTTTTTTTTAGTCCTCATTCGCCAAAGATATTCTCGAAGTTCATTCAACCGTTGCCATCCACTCATAGTAATTGTACCCAGAAGAGCTTACAAACTTCAAAGATCTTATTGGAAGCACTTTTTGTAGATACCCAACTGACATAATAATCAATTCAGTTCATCTAACTGACCACCATGGAACTGATCTTAGGGTACGTCAATCCACAAAAAGGCATAATCATTGGACCTTGTTCTTAAAATTTATCCAGCCAGGAAATGCACGGAATCCAAAAATGTTTTTTACTCTTCCAATTTATACTATCTAATTTCAGGGTATATGATGGTGCGGTATCTTTTATCCACCATTTACAGATTTCTCTTCGAGCTAAAATAATTAAATAGAACAACAACTTGTTAACATCTCGAGAGAGTGATTCAAAGTTCAAAGAAATACCAAAAAAGATAAGTAAAGTACTGACCTGTATGTTTAGCTTCAACATACTTCCCATACCTTCAGATACCACACACCAATAATTATGCAAGATCGGACATGTTAAAAACATATGAATATCATCTGCCTTTTCCATCTTACATTTTGGGCAACAGGGAATACTGTTCTTCAAAAATTTAGCAAGCTTAGCAGCAGACCAATAGACTCTGTGAAGAGAAAAGAAGTGATTGCGTTTTAAATTGGCAGGAGAAACTGTAGTATGTAGAATGTCAAAAGATACTTGCCATAGCTTCTCCAACTAGACGTCTGAAACCTGTTCTCCCCACAGATGAGCTGGCAAGGTGAAGATGCCGTATTCTGCTTCTAAAATGGCCCAGTAAAGAATTGCTGTCTTTATCTTCCTGTTCTTCCCTTGAAGCAAATCTTCTAAGATGCTGGTTGTTCCTACTTGCGGTCCTACAGCCTGACTGCCGCTCCTTATTTGAAAGTATTTGAACTTAGATAAGCTATTATTAGTCGCATTAGAAATCTCTTCCCAAGATATAAGCGACCCTTCAGGCATCAGCTGAGACCAATACTTAATATCCGTGTCTACCAAAGGCTTTGCAAGACTGTCTTTAGTCCACTCCGGAGAACCATGAGAATCCCATATAGGAGACTTGGCTGTATAGTATGTGAGTTTCAGGGCCTTCCTTACCCTAGCCCAGGTAAGAGCCATGTCTCTCAGCATCTTCAATCGCACTTTTTTAAAGAAGCGTGGGTCCCCATATTTATATAGGAAACCTGTTTTTTTAGAAATATATTTCCGGGCGAAGGTATATATTCTTCCTTCTCTGTAATCAGTATTATCACGTTTGATCTTCATTGGTTTCTTATCTCATAAATATATTCGATGACCTTCAATTACTTTATCAAATATTTCATAATTCTTTGTGACTACTTCTTTTTAGTCATAGGTTTCAATTTGTCCCCATTCAGACACAGTGCCAGTTCAAGAAGCTCACCCACACCTACAAGGCACTACACTTCCAGGAACCCACCTAGCTCACACACCCTCTAAACTTCCACCAACCAATCGTGAACCTCCGCTCTACATCACTTGCACTGACCCACACCCTTCATATCCATTTGCGCAAGACAAGAGATAGGCTGTTCTCCTACATGGCAGACTACACCTGAATCAGCAACCCCAGCAAATCATAACAGCCGTGTCAAATATAGATTTGTGCTAGAAACTGTGAAACTGGCTCTTCGAGTAAGCCTACTTGCAGAGCATGCACCTACTCAGTACAAGCAGCCCCTCTACAAAGCCACAATAACCACATTTACATTATATCACACAATTGACTGCCAAGCCCTAACACAATTACACTTGCATCATGGCACAAGGGGCCTGCATTTGCACTGGCATATCTGCCAAGTTTCTAAGGTCCATGGCATGATGTGCTGCTCCAGTCCCGGTTTTTTACTTTGAATTCTGAGACTTTTAGTCATGTTCTGAAATGGAATAAATAACACTACAAATCCCACTATTCAAACAAAATACATTGACTGGGGCATAACATCACACATGGGCCTGGGAAACTTGTCAGGACTTGACTGGGCTGGAAAAAATAGTTACGACACAAGGAAAGAACAGTTAGCTGAAAAGATAAGTTAACACGTGGGGCATTCCTGTCTTTTCTCTTTCCCTTTCATGCAGCGCAGCACAGCACAGCAAAGTGTGTTGCTTTGTTGCGCTGCATGACAGTTTGATAAAATGTGGTCCCTTTTTTTCACTCACCCCTGTAGTTCTTGCTTCAGCAATGTTATACCTTCCACTCCAGCTACCAACTCTGTTGTGAATGAGGGATGCTACTTGCTCCTCAATGGTTCCAACTCCTCCTGGACATCAGGTCCTCCTCCAGTCCTCATGGCTGCATTAAGGTTCCTGGCTAGTTTTTCTTTTGTCCTGCATTTTTAGTTGTGTCACCTCTTCTAACACTCCAGTACTGTCCTTTTTGTTTGTACAACAGTTTATCTTGTCCACTGTGGATTGCCAAATGGCATCCTTCCTTGCTATTGGCAATTTTGAGGTGAAAAGTAAGAGGTGCACTTTCCTTGTCACCTCACTGATTGGTACCTAGTTCATGATTGAATTTGCATTTCCTCTTCCTTTTCCCCTGGGATGATAGCTGATCTTCAGGGTTGGCGTTGTTACCCTGGTTACTTGAGGCTCCTTCCATGCTTCTCGGTATTGAGGATTATTGGTTGTGTAGATTGCATTGCTTTTTCTAACATTCCTGCAATGCAAAGCACTCCTACAAGATGCAATGCTTATCTGCGGCACATAAAGGTGCTTTAAGACATGCGAATCAACTTACTGTCACGTAGGTAGTACTTGCGTTGCGGCACTTTGCGCCTGAACCATTGCGTCAACAATTGTGATGCATCTCAGGACCTTGCACCATGGTGCACCGTCACATAAATATGGCTCATCCATGGTGCCGGGAAATGCTGCAAAACAGTGCAGAAATGTTTGACACGAACCTGCACAGCGCAGTGTTGGGTCAGTCATGATACAAAATGCCCCATGTTGCCTATTCTTGACACTAGCCAAGAGAAAACAAGCGAAGGACATGTCTACAATTGGATTGTACCAACTCTGTCTCCACCGAATGTGTGGTCTGTTTGGAGACTATCCCACAGGCAAAGGAAAAGGACTGACTTTACGTTCTTCAGGCACCCACATGCTAATTAATTGCCCCAAAGGATATGGCAAAGAGATGGTGTTCCCCCAGGAATGTAGGATTCCAAAGCTCTTGCGCTTCTTGTGTATTTGGTGACACCGCGTTGTTCTCGAAAACACTCCTTTTTATGCCCTTTATGCCCTGAGATTTACTGTGTTTTACAGTTTGTAAAATCTCCCCTTGGCAGAAAGAGGGGAGGTTGCGTCCACTCTCCTGCGCCGACCATGTTCTCGCCCTGCCATTTGCGCTTGGCTTGTAGGCCTGAATTGCTCTCAGCTCATTCATTTTATGATTTCGTACAACGATCCTTTTCTCCAACATAATGAAGGCATGTACCATGAATCATCCATTCCTACCAATTAATTATCTCTTTTATGAACAGACCTTCCAAGCCAAGAATCTTCCTGTGCAACCTAGCTTCTCCTTCATTCTGAAAGGTCATCTGTAATTATAAACGTGCTTCCAGCCCACTGTGTCAGTAAATTAATTAGAATTGTAAGATGTTGTTACAGTGAAATGTACTTTTTCTTAGATTCCCTTGGGTGCTTTTGTCTGCTCTCTGCCTCACCTTCTCCCGTTGCCTCCCCCTCCTGTAAAGACTCTAAGGCTTCATTTTATTTATTCTCTCACTTTTAGCAAGTTATCAAGTTGATAGGCTGTAAATGGAGCAGTAGGTTGACAAGACGTGTCATTGCTTATGAGTGGCACATTTAATTTATGAAATAAAATCACAAACTAATACTGAGTGCTGGAAAAATCCCTGAGCCCTTTTCGCAAGTAAACAACGTCCTTTCTGTCTCAGTATAGTGAAAGGTTCCACATGATTACATTGACTGAACCTACAGTAAAAGTTTGTTTGTCAACAGGAGTGAGGTCGAATTGCCAGCGTTATCAATTGCGAATGAATTATTATTATTAATGAAACATTGAATAAACTATTAATGGTATACACAGATGCTTGTTGTTCTAGGTGAAGTGAAATATAGTGGAATCTTCCACACCATAGGGGCAACCTTAGCTGTTTGCATGGTCAAGTTTTGCAGCTTCCTGATGCTGCCATTCTGCCGCTTTGGCATTCCTATGTAGCTGCGTACTCAGGTGCTGTTTTGAGTGCCGAATTGTCTGCTATGACCAGGGCCACTGTAATTAATCGATTTTGCGGCTGTGGCAATTTCTGGATGTGCCACATTTTCCACATGATCCATCAACTGCTGCATAGGCTGCAGATTTTAGCATGAAAATGATTTGTTTCTAGCTCAAATGCTGCCACATAATTTAGTCCTCCCTTGCTGAATAACTTCAGTGGACCTGGCCATGACCCAACCATATCCTGTTGATCAAATTAATGTAGCAGACTCCTGCAGTGTGAGGCATATTTGAAAATGCTTTCCAAAACTGTTTTGTTTTCCACTCCGGCTGTAGGTTCAGCTAAGCAAACAAAAGGCTCAAGGGTCGATGCATTAAGCTTTTTTTCTAGGATATGTTTCAAGCGTATGCTTTCTAAAAAGCGTACTATGTGTATGCATACATTATATTTAACACACAAATGTGTAATATACATACATAAGCATTGAAAACATGTGGCTAAGAATACAAGTTAGATGTACATTACATAAAAATTTATTTCTACTTAAGTCATAAAAGTGCCGGAGGAAAAGCGTAGACACAGCAAAAAATAGGTCACCATGTGTTTTCCAGGCTTATCATAGGGTATATTTAATAATATTTGTAATTAAGTGGATCATTGTTTGCGGTGAGTAGTTGCCCACTTCAAGGAACAACTGCAATATTTTGTTAGGGGAACCCCAAAGCCACTGAATTACCCTCAGCTACTCCTGGTAGCTATGGCACAGAGCAGACAGGCTTAATTTGAGGTAATGTGTAAATCATTTATGCAGAAACAAAACAGTAATAAAGTCAATACAACAAACAATAAAAAGCCAAACTGAATCATAAATGTGAAGTAAAATTTAAGAAACAAACTTACTTTCCCTAAAAATGTAATAACATTCTAACAAAGCACAAGGGGGAAGAGCCAGCCCAGATATACTGGAATACTGCAGATCCTTCCAGTTTAAGAACATCAGGAGACTACTGACCATGTGGAGAAACTGGCCTACATACTTGAAAGCACTTGTAGGCCATGAAGGAGACCACTATCTATACAAAATTTGGACATCCCAAATTCTTCAAAAAGATCAAACTAAAGACTATAAAAGCAGCAGCAATATCTTGGTATGAAATAAGGAGAATTCTAAAAATACCAAATCACAGCAAACATGCGCCAATCTGGGAATCTCCAGGCACCCCGGAATGCCTCAAAGATGCGCTAGCGACCCCCCTAAGAAAACACAACATAAACTACTGGGGACAACTTATAGAGAACAATCAGATTGTGCAATGGTAAAGCCTTTATGAAGAAACACAAGGGTCAATATCCAGATATAAATTCTACCAACTAAGCAGCTGGATAAAAACCATAAAAGAAAAACTACAAGGTGATGAGGTCATTGAGCAAAAACTCCTGAACCCAGCCCCGTTTAAAAAGGAAGTTTCATACTGGTATTGGGCCCTTATAAGAGCAGGTGAAGTAGAATACAAAAACCCGCAAGATATCTGGGAAAAGGACATGCCCGGGCTAGACCTTCCAAAACTCTGGCTAACTTCAAATGCAATTATGGGTCGTGTAGTAAAAGCCGCACCTTGAAGAAAAATCACCTCTTCACGATCCATAGATCATACTGGACTCCAATAAGACTATCTAAAATGGCCAGTAATGAACCAAAAAATGGCTCAAATGCGGTGAAGAAAGAGCAGACGACCTACACATGTTCCGGGGCTGCACAATGCTAAAAGACTACTGGGACCAGATTGGTAAGACTCTCTCTGACGTGGGTAACCAACATATAGAGGTAAGCACGGAAATGGTTGTTTTTGGGATTCATTGCAGCACAACACCCTTGTTACTGTCTAAAGACCAAGAAAACATTCTATATATACTGATCCTGCTAGCTAGAAGGGAGATTTGCATTAACTGGGTTAAGCAATCACCACCAAAACACACAGACTGGTTAAACTCTATCCTTAAGGTGTATAATATAGAGAAGCAAAGGAAGAGCACCAAAAAAAATAGATTCTGGAGCATGTGGGACAGATATAACCAGATAAACACCAGGGGTCCAATGATTAAGGCAAAGGACACAACGATCTCAAGTTGGCTCTTGATTCGAGTAGTCATAATGACTAGCTCCCCCACTCCCGCAAATCGTGTGCCTTCTGTTGGACAAAAGAGGGCCCCAAAAGGACAAGGTTAAAAAGTATTCCATCCAGGGCGAACCCAGTCCACCCTTTTCAAAGCACTGAATGGATGCCGGGGCCTTCGACTCCTCCATACCATAAGGAAATATGCCTGATGAGGACTATAATTTTTTATTTTTTTTAAAACATTCTAACTTCACAAAAGAATCGGAATTTTAATACATATGAAGGGTTATTTTTGAATGACTATTCTAGCCATTTCCTGTCAAACGTTTCAGAATATAATTTATATTCTGCACTTTGCAATTTCCTAAAAATCAACTACAGCCCTGCCAACAGGGTCCTGTCAATGGAAGAATATGCAAACTTTAATTACACATATGGTTCACTTTTACAAAAAAAGACATCTTCACTTGTGGGTGACAAGGTATAGAGATGACTCTTTAATATTTAAAAGCAGAGTTTTCCACCTGTCAAAAGGGGTTATTTTGAAAGATTTGACAGCAGGTTTTAGGCTGCTGCAGTCAGGTTACATATTGTAGACCCAAGGTCATGTTACACAGACCAGCTCAGTGGATGGCACCACAGGGGAGGCAGTCCACAAGTGGTATTTAGTTTTCACACCCTGGGTGTATTTTGATTCATAGGTAAGTTCTTATGTAAGTCAAGGGTAGGCCTGGCAAAAAGAGAATCCAGCAAAATGTACAAATCTGAGGTGACAATGCAGGAAAGACGGATTTACTACAGTATTTTTTTTTACTTTTACAATATCCAAAATGAAATATGCCAAAACCTTTAAGACATCACATATAAATATATTTACACTAAGGTTTTAAGAAAATAAGTGAGTGAGGAAGTTGAAGAAAGTATTACTGCACATATTGCAATAATGAGATTTATGATAAATATCGGCAAGTTAAACCAGCTGAAATTCATTGGAAAAAAATGACCCACCTATACAGGAAAATGTGGATTTTGGCACTGTAGGCTCCAAAATGTAAGTGTTATTCAGCAAAAAATGGTCATTTGGTAGTATTTCTTGCACCTGATAAATTCCAACTTCGTGAAGTTGAATTTTATCAGGTACAATAAATATTACACCAGTTATGGGGTTACTCATTATGAGGACCTTTGGCTATGTTTTTCCGAATGTGAGTTCAAAGGTGTACTGAGAACATTATGTGTGTAATACGAAAAACATGACTGTAAAGGTAAACTTTAAATTTTACAGTTTTCAAAGCCTGCATGATTACAAAAATAGATGTACTTCTCCAGTTTGCATGAATACAATAAACATATGCTGCAGAAGCCTGTTAATAACAGCATCTCCTACAAAATGCTACTGTCCACAGGGATATCATTTAAGGGTCGCCAGGGATCTCATATTTTTCACTATTAGTATTGGAAATATGCAGTTCAAATAGCTGACATATGACACTATCTGGCAGCTGAGATATGTAATACATGCTTTTAAATTATGCTGTGTGCATGCTTGACGGAGACAGTATGCTTAAGTGAGTGTGTGTGTTAGTGTGAGTGTGTGTTTATATGTAAGAATGTGTGTGTGAGTGGAGTGAAATTGAAGGTCAAAGGGTGAGTGATGTCACATCCGCTACCCCTGCCATTTGGGGGAAGTGATGTGCATGCTGTACACTGGACAAAAAGCAAAATATCCACCTGCATAGCAGCTCTTCTGTATAGTAGATTTGGACATCTGAATCTTCTCCTTGGCAAATTCTCCCCCCAGTTATTAGGTCTGCATTGATAGTGCTGCTCAATGCAGACCTTATGTAATCAACTTGAAAAAAGCTTTCTAAAGCAATTATGAGAGAGGGGAGCAGGCACTGCCCGCTTGTAGCTCCTCTATTTTGTCAGAGATAAGGTGTATGTTTCGGCTAAAGTATAGTTCTTGTATTGCACTTTTTGAGTTTGGGAAAGTCTAAGCTCAAATCACTATGTCTATGATGGCTTTGGTGAAAAGCCAATGGTAAAGGCTATAGATAGGCCTGATTCATTTAATGGGAAAGGTAATTCCAAATTACATAGGACTGATATGTTTATTAGGAAAAATTAGGAAAAAATAGTAGTCCAGGGGCCGTATCATATATATATGTTACATGTTGCATGTTTGTGCCTTTTTAAAGGTGCACCCGGCTCAAACAAGGAAAATACTCCATAGTAGGATGAATTCGCTGGCTCAGGGCAGGTTTTACAGTGCAGGCAGGAACCCACCTGTAATTTTAAGGGGGATTAGAGGACTCTTGCAGGTGGGTGTGGTGAGGGACTGCATCCGCCTGCAACAGGATGACTGCGGGTTCATGGGACCCACTTGACCTCCTTCAGATGGCTGTCTTCAGGGGGCGCACTGACAGTGTGACATCTTTTAGGTAATGTACTGTCAGTGTGTGCCCTGACAGCTTCTTTTCCTCTAAGCCCAAATTTGTAATAGAACGTGGACACAGAGGCAAAGGGATTCCCTAATTTGCATGAGGCCCCACCCTCATGCAAATGAGGGAATGTCCTCTGATGATATCGGTAGCACTGTATGTGCACTAGAGCTATCAGTATTGCAGAAGAGGATGCAGTAGCATCTGCATCCCCTTTTGTAAAACCAAAGAGCCCCGAGGGTGAGCAAAGTGAGCGCAAATACCCATGGCACACGCAGGGCATGAAATGATTATTTTGAAATGCATTTGTTAATAACAAAATACTTTTTAGGTTGTATTATTACTACATCTTGTAAAGACATGTAGACAGATATTTTTCAAAAGGAAACTCACTGTTTACTGTATAGGTTTGGTGTGGGTTACACACACCCCTACCCCAACAAACTCTGGGGGTAGAAATTTACACTGTGAAAATCTGAGTTATCCCTTTTTGACAGGAGGTGTATATTGTTTTTAGAGTGAAATTTTACACACACATATATGTATATATATATTCACTGAAAAAAAACAGAGGTTTCAAGCCAGTTATAGTTAGAAATTAGCATTTAAAAAACCTTAGAAATTAACTGAAAAAAATCATAGGTTTCAGGGGTGTTATAGTTAGCTGGGCATTTCACTCGTGCAAAACCATAGAAATTCCACTGTTATAGTTAGTTCTGTTAACTATAACTCGCGCCCCTGCAATGCACTGCTGATGATGTCACATAGTACTTCATTCATGGCATGGTCAGTGACATCACTTATGACATCTCAAATGACATCACTGATGACATCACTGATGACATCATCCAGTAACTGTGTGTTTCTGTTAAGTTTAAATATGTTTTATATATATGCCAAGGTGTATTGAAGAATCAGTGGGTGTATAAGTGTCTGGATGAAGGATTTACGAGGTGTGTGACTGATTGTATAAGTCACTGATTAAACGTGTCTTACTGAATGCATGCATTAGTGACTAAACTGTGTGAATGTCTGTATCAGTGTGTCTGTTGTTGTGTAAGCTACTACATGGGTTAGTCAGTACCTACATGACAGTTTATATGGATTACTGATTGTTTGCCTGAGTATTTGTAGCAGTGCCTGAGTGTGTGTGTGGGTGGGTTGGAGGTATGTGACTCTGTGCATAGATGTGTGACTAGTTGATTCACTGGGTGTATGGGTTCAAGAGTGCATGTGGAAACAGCTCTATGACTGGGTGAGTGTGTGTATGGGTGTGTTCGTGAGTGAATGGAGATCTCAGTGGTACATGTAAGTAGCTACATATGTAAAAGGCAGTTGATGTGAGTGATGGTGTATATAAATAACTATTTGTCACAGTGAGTGATTACGAGAGTGGCTGTATGAATGAATGTGAACTTTTATCACTGATTATATAAGAGAGTAAGTATGCACTACTATCTGTATGAATTCGTGAGGTAGTGCGTGTATAACTGTATATGTGAGTAAATGGGAGTGTGATTGATTCTTTGCATGACTAACTAGGTCTGTGAGTAACTCCATGGATGAGTGGCGGTATGTGACTGTCTGAATAGGTGTATGACTGCATATGAAAGGGTTGTATTGATGAGTGACTGCATGTATGAGTGGTTGTATGGGTGAATGAGTGGATGTGTGTGTAGACCTAGGAATCAGTGAGTGGGTATGTAGTAACTGGTATTGATGTGTCTATGGTTTCAAAAATGGTAGTCTGTATTTTAGAATGGGTGTTTCAAAGGTAATTTTAGGATGAGAGGAGGTGCATCAGATTATCACGTGGATGATGTCATCAGTGATGTCATCAGTGATGTCACTGACCATGCCATGAATGATGTAATATGTGACATCATGAGCAGTTCATTACAGGGGCGCGAGTTATAGTTAGCTGAACTAACTATAACAGTGGAATTTCTATGGTTTTGTACGAGTGAAATGTACAGCTAACTATAACACCCCTGAAACCTATGTTTTTTTAGTGAATTTCTAAGGTTTTTTAAATGCTAATTTCTAACTATAAGAGGCCTGAAACGTATGGTTTTTTCAGTGAATTTCAAAGGTTTTAAAGTGCTAATTTCTAACTACAATATCCCTATAACCTATAATGTTTTTAAGTGATTTTAAAAACACGTCTATACTTTTTATAGTGAAAACAAACTTAACAGTAATCTTTTATAACTTATAATTATGGCTCCTGGTTTTATGGTATTTATTTTTGGGGCATTTCCGTCTGTTTTTATCTATATTTTTTTAATAATAGCATCTGTATTTACCAATATATATTTTGGGTTTTATGAAAAAATGAATCTGAAATGAGTATATTTCCACATTTATTTGTCTGAAAAATATGCACTCATGGCTGAAGGACTGACCGTTTTCAGTCATATAAACACTCTTAGATGACAAACTATACACAACCTTGATATAAAAATGTGCATGTTTTCTTATACAAGCATATATTTTGCTTTTTAAGGCTCTTTACTAAAATATTTTATTGTTTTAACCCTTTTAATTTTAGAAGACAGACCTATTGGCCTGGTACTCATCAATGGCAGCATTTAGAATCGCTCCAAAAATAACCTAATTTCCGTTTTTATCCACATTTTAAAATAAATACAGAGAGGAAAATAAATACTTTTCTGTCTGTATTTATCTGTAAAAATCAGTAAAAACGGAAAACAAGGAGACCTACTTATAATTTAACAATGTTTTCAACTTAATTAGCAGTAATTATAATATAAGTGTAGTAAAAGTATGACGCAGCACCTATACTACCTGACTTCGAACAACACCGTTCAAAGGTCGATTCCCGACTGCAGCAGCATCTTAGCCCACCACTATCTCACTGTGGGTAACACCTTGCTTAATCTTCCCAACGCCCGAGCGCCGCACACCTTTCCAGGGGTAGCGTTACGCTTTACAAATGCTGGCATTTATGTAATTTAACAGCATAGTGATGACAAATATTAGCACGTTTTTTTTTTTCTTCTATTGTGAACAGTATTTTTTTTATGTCTTCTATTTAGATGTTTTTAATCATGAGAATGCAAATGACACAGTTTGCCGGGTAACAGTTTTTAAACTCTCCAACGTATGTACATATTAAGCACCTTATACATGTTACGATGGAAATCGAAACCTTTACAGCTTCACAGTTTGTAACTTTTCCCAACACGTGCACAAGTTAAACAGTTAAAACGTGAGCATGTGTAAACTATAAAACGTGACATCTAAATAGGCGGAGCCGCATCCTCCTTCCATAGACTACTTAATAACCAAAAACTATATAAACCACACCCGTTGTGCGATTAGTTTTGTTTTTGCGAGTTATTTCTCCGTGCCCATTCTGTGATGCAGGTTCCATTTTCTAGAGTCGGATTCTTGTTTTGCATCAACAAAACATATTCCGGAGTTGTAAGTTGGTTGCTTATGGCACAGTAGTTATTTATAATACGTAGCTATTTGTTAATATTTAAACATTGATATGTAGAAAAAAGTGTCTTCGCATATTTTTGTCCTTTTTTTCTGTAACGTCATCAGCTTGTTTTCAGAAGCAGACAGATTACAGCAAACATTGCTCCTTTTCTGGCTCCTCTGAGCTCATATACTGTGACTTTGTATATTATAATATTGACACTGTACTTGACCTCAGAGGTGTTGGTGACCCGTCGGCGCAAACCCTAAACATTTACAATTAATGTCACCACCTTACAGTTGTGAGTCTGTTTTCCCTGGGGATCATATACTGTCAATATGTATATTATAATATTAACATTCCTTGTGATCTAAAAGTTCATGACCCATTGGCGCAAAGAGTAAAGATATGTAAGCAACGTCACTAGCTTCTGGTTTTTAGTCTGTTCCCCCCTTTTGATCATATACTATGAATACATATATCATAATTTTCACATTATAATGATCTCAGAGGAGTTTAAGACCTGTCGCCATGAAGATCAAACTTTTCGATGTATCCGGAGAAAAGAAGCTTAGAAAATAATTACCGCTCAAGAGTATTTCATTATGGATCTTCTGTTCTATAGATACATTTATTTTCCTTTTTTTCTGTAACAATGGTGTCATTTGTTATATTGTAATAAGATTGTCCTATTGTTACAGAAGAGGAATTGGAGATTTGTCAGCGCCATCTGTAATACAGCTTACAAAACATTATAACGTACTTGATCAGATATTTTTTCAGTGAGCATTTTTACGAAATTGCAGAATAAAAAAATAGCTTTTATACAAACTTTGTTACTTTAAATCTTCGATAAACCCTACATTTCTGAATGTTATTTTCTCATTTCTGTTCTCCTCAGTTGCGGTTCCTATTCACTTTCTCCCTATAGAATATATAGGACCAGTACTGTATACTATAATAATATTATCCTATATATTCTTAAATGAGTATGTGATTTGTTAGCGGAACAGTGTGCGACCTCTAAGCACTATGACAGAACGTTCCCGAATTCTACAAATACAAATTTGAAAAATGATAATGCATACATTTCTATCTAATATGAAGTAATTTGTGTTTAACTATTTTTTACTTGTTCTTCTGACCTCAGGTAATGTGTAGTGTGGGAGTGTTGTTGTAGCTTCTTTTCTACTTTACATTATCAAGAATATGGGGCAGCACTTTCACAAACTATAGCAGAAGAAAGGAGGGTGTCGCCACGCTTAACTGATATTTTAAGAAATTCCATTTTTATGTGTCACCCCATTGATATATACAGCGTCAGTTTCCGAAGAAAGTTTATTTGTAATTGCTAAATAAAAACTGATTCAAACATAGACTGAAATTTTTCACGCGCAACCACACCTCCCCGTCAGAAAAGTAAACACCACATTATAAGTAAATAGTGCTCCTGGGAAGTATCCCACCCCCAAACTTGATAAAAAGAAGCCTGCAAGACACTGTTATTTTTCCACTGTGATTTGTACACCCCACGGCAATTATATAAATGGCCCTTAAAATATATAAAAAACTATTTTCACCTTCACAATCTCTGTCCACCACCATGTGACCTTTGTTTTCCCATACTCCTTTGGAAGTGAACCGTTTCCACCCAATAAGGAGCAAACATGTGCTCAGAACACTTTAGCCAATAAAGTGTCCATGTTGTTCTGCAGAGGAGGAGGGAATGGCTACCAACACTTCTACTTTTAATGCTTCACATCCAATGAACATTAAGCTTCGGAAGGTCCCACTTGGAACACGTTACCCATTGAAATGTCCATAATACTCCGCGGAGAGGGAAGGAATCGCTGACAACACTTCTAATACTCCACGGAGAGGGAAGGAATCGCTGACAACACTTCTACTTTCAATGGTTTGCAGCCAATCAACATTAAGCTTGGGAAAGTCCTCCTTGGAACACGTCAGCCAATCAGATGTCCCTCCTACTCCGCGGAGCGGAAGTGAATGGCGGGCCAACACTTCTTCTTTCAATAGTTCGTAGCCAATCAGCATTAAGCTCTGGAAGCGCATCCTTAGAACACATCAGCCAATCAGATGTCCCTCCTACTACGCGGAGAGCAAGTGAATGGCTGGCAACACTTCTACTTTTAATAGTTCTCAACCAACCAACATGAAACACTGGAAGCTCCTCCTTAGAACACGTCAGCCAATCAGATGTCCCTCCTACTCCGCGGATGAGAAGGGAATACCTAGCAACACTTCTACTTTCAATAGTTCTCAACCAATCAACGTTAAGCTCAGGAAGGTCCTCATTAGAACATGTGAGCCAATTAGATGTCCTTGCTTTTCTGCGGAGGAGAAGTGAATGGCAGGAAACACTTTCGATGGTTCGCACCCAATGAACATTAAGCTTGTTGTTGGAACACCTCAGCCAATTAAACGTTAATTGTGTTCCGCGCACACATACAGAAGACGCCCTCCCACATATTAATACATTTCCTGTAACAAAGTGACCCTATCCATAACAAAAGTGAACACTGCATAATACATAAACAATATTCCCCAATATATTAAAGAAAGGCCGCGATACGGCGCATTGTTGTTTTCCCAATATAATTTCCACAGCCTACTGTACCCCCCTCCCAACATAACTGAAGCCCTGGGACTGTGGGGGCCCCAGAGAGCCCCCGCTATTATTTCTTTAACAAATACCACTGAGACCTAGCCCACCCAGGAGCCACATTAAAATAAAATGCAGGAACCCGCAACCACTGCCCCAATTGCGCCGATTTTTAAAAACAAATTGTTATTCTTTTTTTGGCACTAGGGGTCCTTCTGGGAGCCCCTGAGCAGGCCCAGGGAGTCAGGGTGTTTCTACCCTGCCCCCTACTCTTGTTTTATACCTTTGTTTCTCAGTTTTCTGGTGACTCGCTTCCACTGAGCCACAAGATGGCTGCCAACTCTTCCTGGCAGATGGCAGCCAATCACAGTGAAGTTCGCGCACGCGACTTGTGCTCCGCCCAGATATCAAAACTTTTATTTTTCTAATCTCTCAGCAACTACTGAACTGATTTACACCGTTTTTGAGAAGGTCGCTTTTTGATCAAAGCACTACCGTTCTGCTAAATTTGGAGTAATTCCGTTCAGTAGTTTCGGATGTAGCCTTGCACAAAGTTTCCTTTGGGAAATTGATTTTTTCACTCTTATTTTTTGAATTTCTCAAAAACTACTGAATGGATTTACACCATTTAAAAAAAACGTTACTTTTGTAACCAACCTCTACCTTTCTGCCAAATCTGGGGTGATTCCTTTCAGCAGTTCAAGCTGTTGCTCGTTGCAAAATTTCCTATGGAAATTAAGATAGAGAAAACGTGTTTTGGGACCCTCCATTTTTCTCAGCCCCCGCTTGAAAAATCACCCTAAAACTTTCAGGATAGGAACTGACCTGGATAAACCTTTTTTTGGGAGAATTTCGCAAAGATTCATAAAATGACGCCAAAGTTATTAGAAAATCAAAAAATGCTTTTCCTATGGAAACTAGGTTGTAACTATAACTACCTACTGGCGACTGCCAGAAGGCAATAGGACACATACACACTGTAATATGCAAAAGTATACATTTACAGCACTGGACTCCTTTGTCCTGCAGTGATTACTGACACGACATATATTGAAATAGATCAATTCCACTGTGAGCAAATATATATTGAAAAGCATTATATGTACCAGACATAAGTTATATAACCGTGACATTTGTTACATACTGAAATGCAATCAGTGAAATACATAGTTATTTAATGTGCTCATAGCAGCTGTGGTAAATATGGCTTCCGACTAAATGTACCAAATTGCATCTATCATATCTTTCAGATGGACACAAGCCTTATGATGACCGGGAGATTTCCAGTTTCTCAGACTCTAACTCCGAAGGTATTTGTCAGTAATACACTTCTAGATGATTACACATCACTTATGGGCACTGAGTTCCAGATTTATTAAAATGCGACGCAATGCAACACACCAAAATATTTGCTGTGCTGTAATGTGTGATAGGGATAGAACAGGAATGCACCATGTCTTCAAACATCTGGGTCATCCTGCCCTCTTGCTGCACTGTCGCAATGAGTGCAGCCTCGCGCCAATCATGGCACCCTTGCACTATGGTGTAAAAGTGTTTGCATTACAGGCAGGATTCTTTTTGTGCAGGAATGGACATATTCTTGCACAAAAACAATCCTTAATGGCTTTTCCCTCCTACTACATGTAATTGAAGTATAAAGCACACATAAAAAGAGGAAATAACGTGGAGAAATACAAAATGTCTCATTGTTACCCCTATGTTGAAAAGGTGTACAATGTTGATGAAACTCCAGATGTTGTACCCTTGGTTTGTATAGGATTGCATCAAATTCCATGGGAGGATGCATGAAAATGCCCTTGTTCCACCCACTGAATGACTCCCCATAGCATAGTAAGGCAAGGCAGCCATTTTCTCTACATTGCGTTACTCTGGATTCACCAAGCCACACAAGGTGGCTTTGTGTGGATTGCTAAATCTAAATGAAGCCCTTGTGGTGGCTTATATTGCCTTGCTTGAGACAAGTGCAACAGAAGGACTTATTAAATAGGGCCCAGATTATTAATGTGTGCAGGAGAGCTGTTTTTATTACAGCATGTGGCCTGTAGCATTATTATAAATTGCTCATGTATATTATGTCACAGAATCTTCTCAAAAGGCCATGCCAATATACTAAAGTTGTGATGGTTATGACCACAGATACCACCAACATCAGCACCATATCAGCGTGCCTCAAACATTTATTTTTAAACCCCATACCCACGTATTTTCTCACAGTGACCTTCGGTCCAATATTGGGCATTGTGTCCATACTGACCTTGGTTGGTCAGCTGCATTCACCTGTACACTGTCAAATGCTGCATGGGTAGCTAAAGCACACAGTCATTGTATATCAGCACAGCACTCTGTGGATGTTGTATATGCCTCATTGTCACTAAAACCAAAACGCCGCTTACTAGCCACTTAATGATCTTCGTAATGGGTGGGTGTATGAGCAATCCCATGCTTACAGCAGTAAAACATTTCTAAAATGTCCATTAAAACGAAACATTTCTTACCACTCATCAATGAAGATTAATGGTCATTAACCCATGGTTGGATCATTTTCATAGCGCTTTGCTACATCAAACATATAATGATTGTCGTCCTGACTGTATGCTCCTACAAGCAATAATTTGCATGGGAGAAAAAAAACATATATGTACCCTTCAGTGTTATTGCATCACTATGCAGTTGTGCCTATATTTATAAAACCTTTGCGCTGTCCTTGCATCATTCCATGTGACGCATGGACAACGCAAAGTCTTCAGTAACATTTACAAACACACACAGCCTAATGTCTGTGGCCTTTCCTGACTTTATAACAATATATCACACAGAACTTCAGCTTCCACTTTGTGGCATTACATTTTAGGCCAGGACACAATCATCGTCATTCACAAACACACATTTGTTTTAGCCACTTTTTTCTTAAAGCTTCTATAGGTGTTAATGCCTAAACATTGTGGTCCACATTTAGCAAGGGCTTGCATTGGCCTTGCGTCACGCAAAACAACTATGCACGTAAGTCAGCTACACTATGATATGCAGAGCCACCTTGCGTGGCTGACCGTGGCGTGGTAAATCTGCACTAAAACAAGGTAGCGCAGGTCACTACCTTGTATTACTCTGAACTGGGAAGGGATTACATGGGTGGAGTGTGCGTGGGTTTCAGAGTTACTAAGGCTATTAAACCTGGTAATGGGTCAAAATGCTATGCCACCCCAGGCGAGACGTAATAAAGAGCTATATGTTTCATTCTCCTCATAACTTCCTCTTTCTATGCATGCTACATTTGGTAGCACACTTAGAAAGAGGAGTATGCCTAAGAATATTTCATTTATGAAGGAAGGTGCTTCCACACAAAAACAAATCTTCTCTGTAACGCTGATACTAAGCATGGGCTGAAAATTCGTTCCACTGGCGGAATTTGCGAATCTCGCGAAATCGCGGTAAATTCCGCGAATCAGCGGGGACGAATTTTCAGCCAAGCACTTAAAGGGTTACAGCAGCAGGTGCAAAAGTTGAAGCTAATTTTTTGTAACCTTTTACAAAAGGGTTACAAAGAAATTAACTTCAACTTGGGTACCTGCTGCTGTAAGCCTGTAAGTGCTTCCTGGCACCGCGTTGCCTACTTTGCAACTATTCTCTGACCCTGCTCTGACCCTTGAAGCAGGGTCAGAGAATAGTTACAAGTAGGCAATGAGGCGCCTGTCACGAAAATTAAACCTCAACAGGAAGCACTGACAGATATAAAAACATGCAATTGCAATGCAATAGGTCTCGCATTAGGAAAGTTTGAGCTATTGGTCTTGTAAATGACAATTTTATTTATTTATGTGTTGGTTTTGAATATAGCTAAATTAATAGCTTTGTCATTTACAATTCCAATAGTTATACCTTTCGCAAATGTGACACCTATAGCATTTGTAATGCAACATGTTTTGTATTTACGTGACTTAGCTGTATTGATATTACAAATTACAATGGCTTTTAATTTTTTTAAATAATTAATGCTTAAATAAAAGTGATTTTAATTTATAACGGCAATAGCTTAAACTTTTGTAAATAACTTTTGTGAAGATTATGTTCAGTGTATTTTATTGTGACGAAAATCCAAGAACAGAAGTGAAATATTAACATCTTTTTGTGACATTTGTAATAAAGTTTGAAACATTGAGAGAACATAATTGAACCAGTTGTTGTTGAATGGTTGCGCAGATTGATGCTGGGTTGGCGCTGAGTGGTGCTGTGGTGCTGCTGAGTGGAGCTGTGGTGATGCTGAGTGATACTGGGATGGTGCTGAGTGATGCTGGGGTGGTGCTGAGTGGTGCTGTGGTGGTGCTGAGTGATGCTGTAGTGGTGCTGAGTGATGCTGTGGTGGTGCTGAGTGGTGCTGTGGTGGTGCTGAGTGATAATGTGGTGGTGCTGAGTGATGCTGTGGTGGCTCTGAGTGGTGCTGTTGTGGTGCTGATTGGTGCTGTGGTGGTGCTGAGTGATGCTGTGGTGGTGCTGAGTGGTGCTGTGGTGGTGCTAAGTGATAATGTGGTGGCGCTGAGTGATAATGTGGTGGCGCTGAGTGATGCTGTGGTGGCGCGGAGTGATGCTGTGGTGGCGCTGAGTGGTGCTGTGGTGGTGCTGAGTGATAATGTGGTGGTGCTGAGTGATAATGTGGTGGTGCTGAGTGATGCTGGGGTAGCGCTGAGTTATGATGTGGTGATGCAGAGGGCAGAAAGGCACAAAAAGCAGTCTAACAAAGGGCAGAAGGGCAGAAAAACAAGGGAAAAACGAGTCTAACAGAGGGCAGAAGGGCACAAAAAACCAGTCTAACAGAGGACAGAAGGGCAGAAAAACAAGGGAAAAACGAGTCTAACAGAGGGCAGAAGGGCACAAAAAACGAGTCTAACGGGGCAGAAAGGCACAAAAATGAGTCTAACAGAGGGCAGAAGGGCACAAAAAATTAGTCTAACAGAGGGCAGAAGGGCACAAAAACAAGGGAATAACAGAGGGCAGAAGGGCACAAAAAACGAGTCTAACAGAGGGCAAAAGGGCAGAAAAACAAGGGAAAAATGAGTCCAACAGAGGGCAGAAGGGCACAAAAAACGAGTCTAACAGGGGGCAGAAGGGCAGAAAAACAAGGGAAAAACGAGTCTAACAGAGGGCAGAAGGGCAGAAAAACAAGGGAAAAACGAGTCTAACCGAGGGCAGAAGGGCACATCAAACGAGTCTAACAGGGGGCAGAATGAATCCCGCCCTGCGTGTTTGTCCACGAAGATGCCACCTTTTTGTGCAATACCTCTACTCAACTGGAGCACTTTCTACTGTCTAATCAGTAAGTGCTCCCTCGTTGGCTAAATGTATAGGGGCAGATTTACAATAACTGGCGCATCCCCAGGGATGCGCCAATTATTGTGCGCCGCAGCTCCGCCACCCATGGTGCGCCGTATTTACAATGCGGCGCACCATGTGGCAAAAACGGCACAGATGCGTCACGCATCTGTGCTGTAAAAGCAGCGCATTGCAGGAGCTGCGTCGCGCTTGCGACGCAGCTCCAGCAATGCTCTGGGGGGCCCTATCTCCCCAATGCTGCATCAAGCCTTGCGCCTGCTTCAAGCAGGCATAGGGTTTTGACGCAGCATTGGCCTAAACGTGACTGAGTGAATTCTTGTAGATTTCACTCAGCCACTTTTAGGAGGCGTTCCTGCGCAGGAACGCCCTCCCCTGTGCCAGAATGCCTCCTGATGGTGCAGGGCTTTACAACGTGACGCATCTCTCAGATGCGTCACGTTGTTAATACCCAGCACCATGGCGCATCTTTTGTGCTGCCGCTGCGTCACAAAAGGTCTCGGTAGAGGGTGGCAGTGGTGAACCAGAGGGTGGCAGTGATGAACCAAAGGGTGGCAGTGATGAACCAGAGGTTGGCAGGGGTGAACCAGAGGGTGACAGTGCTGAACCAGAGGGTGGCAGTGCTGAACCAGAGGATGGCAGGGGTGAACCAGAGGGTGGCAGGGGTGAACCAGAGGGTGGCAGGGGTGAACCAGAGGGTGGCATGGGTGAACCAGAGGGTGGCAGTGGTGAACCAGAGAGTGGCAGTGGTGAACCAGAGAGTGGCAGTGGTGAACCAGAGGGTGGCAGTGCTGAACCAGAGGGTGACAGTGGTTAACCAGAGGGTGGCAGTGGTGAACCAGAGGTGCTGTGATGAACCAGAGGGTGGCAGTCGTGAACCAGAGGGTGGCAGTGGTGAACCAGAGGGTGGCAGGGGTGAACCAGAGGGTGGCAGTGATGAACCAGATGGTGGCAGTGATGAACCAGAGTGTGGCAGTGGTGAACCAGTGGCATGGGTGAACCAGAGGGTGGCAGTGGTGAACAAGAGGTGCTGTGATGAACCAGAGGGTGGCAGTCGTGAAACAGAGGGTGGCAGTGGTGAACCAGATGGTGGCAGGGGTGAACCAGTTGGTGGCAGTGGTGAACCAGAGGGTGGCATGGGTGAACCAGAGGGTGGCAGTGGTGAACCAGAGAGTGGCAGTGATGAACCAGAGGGTGGCAGTGCTGAATTAGAGGGTGACAGTGGTTAACCAGAGGGCGGCAGTGGTGAACCAGAGGTGCTGTGATGAACCAGAGGGTGGCAGTCATGAACCAGAGGGTAGCAGTGGTGAACCAGAGGGTGACAGTGCTGTACCAGAGGGTGGCAGGGGTGAACCAGAGGTGCTGTGATGAGCCAGAGGGTGGCAGTCGTGAACCAGAGGGTGGCAGTGGTGAACCAGAGGGTGACAGTGCTGTACCTAAGGGTGGCAGGGGTGAACCAGAGGGTGCTGTGATGAACCAGAGGGTGGCAGTGGTGAACCAGAGGGTGGAAGGGGTGAACCAGAGGGTGGCAGTGGTGAACCAGAGGGTGGCAGTGGTTAACCAGAGGGTGGCAGTGGTGAACCAGACGTGCTGTGATGAACCAGAGGGTGGCAGTCGTGAACCAGAGGGTGGCAGTGGTGAACCAGAGGGTGACAGTGCTGAACCAGACGGTGGCAGGGGTGAACCAGAGAGTGGAAGTGGTGAACCTGAGGGTGGCAGTGGTGAACCAGAGGGTGGCAGGGGTGAACCAGAGGGTGGCAGGGGTGAACCAGAGGGTGGCAGTGGTGAACCAGAGGGTGGCAGTGATGAACCAGAGGGTGGCAGTGGTGAACCAGAGGGTGCTGTGCCCATAGACGACCACATGGGTAACTTCGCTATGCAAGAGGCCCGCGAACACGCAAAAAGCCCCGCGAACACGCAAAAATCCCCGTGAACACGCAAAAAAACAAAACTCCGCAAATTCGCACGAATTCGCGGATTTTGCGGATTGTGAATTCGATTTCGTGTGACTTCGCAGAACGTGAATTCGCAAATTTCACCCATACTTAGCTGACACCCTTGCACCATGGCACAAGGGTATCTGTGTTGTGTTTTTTTTTTAAATATAATTTTTACTAGCTTTTCAAATATGTACAACAACATGGAGTTAATGCTCTGTGTCACAGCTTATTAGTAGAGAAATGTGATATATCATCTCCCCCCACTCCCCTGGCTCAAATCCTCACATAGAAAAAAAAAGAAAATTCCATACTACATTGCATTAGAGGCAGTTACAGTGAGCCAATGAACTATATTCATGCTGGGTCTAGAGGAAATTAAACAAAGCCAGTCTTTCCCCCGAGAAGACCCCTCAACATCTATATCAAGTTTTCACCGCCCCTCTAAGATATTGGGTTAACTCATCTGGGGGGCGTCAATAATTCTGCATGCATTGCCGCCCAACCCCTCATGTCATCCTCCAGCTTTTCATTCCTATGCATCTGTTTCATGTGGTCCCCCTCAGCGTTTATTCATTCAGCCATGTCTCTTAACCAATCTTCAATTGTCTGATGCCTAGGAGACAACCGCCCCTTCACAATCCGGCGTTTAGCCATTAGCAGTCCCAGGATAAGAAACTTCCTGCTTTTTTTTCCCTACGGAATGGGATATGCCCCAACTGGCACTGGCTTATCTCCCTGGGAATCTTTCACCCTGTGGCCGTGTTGAGCTTGAGTATTACAGACTGCCAGAATTCATCTATATTAGGCTATCTCCCGAATATGTGCTAAAAATTGGCAGCTTGTCCCCCACACCCTTGGCAGCCCACTGACTGCTCCGGCTTCATAGCCTACAGCCTACTGAGAGCTAATTATCCCTGATGGATCATGTTGTACAGAAGCAGTTTGAACCGCACGTTGGTGGAAGTAGTCTTTACAACCTTGTGGATTGTCTCCCAGAGAAATAAACTGGTTGTTGGGGTACAAATCCCCCAGCTACTCCCACCATTTATGAAGGGACGTGGACTGTTCAATACTTTTAAATGGGTGTAATGCCCAGATCCTCATTACCAGTGCAAATTGAGCCCTCTTCAGCACTGTCTTGATTGTTCGCCCCCATGCTTCGTAGACCATTCAGACAGTATAGGGCAAACACGCTAGTGCCCCCGAACCCATCATCAGAAACTCAGGCAATAAATACTCGCCACACGTGCCCCACAGCAGTCTACGTGTTGGAGCTGCATGGCCAGATGATAATACTCTAAGCTTAGGACTTCCAGTCTATCCCTCCGGCATGCATGCTTCAATGTCACTAGGCTGATTTTCTTCCTCCCAGTGTCCCAGAGTAACTCCACAATCAGTTTATCCAGATCTGTGAAGATTTGCCTACGCATCTCTAATGGAGTTTCCTGGAAGAGGTATAAGCACCTGTGAAGTATTACCATCTTTACCAGGGAGATCTTATCCATCAATGATAGTCGAAGGGTGTTCCAGAATTTTATATTGCATTTTAAGCTATACACTATCCTACCCATGTTTTCCTCCTCAAAGTCCTATGTTCCTGGCGTGATTCAGATCCCCCAAATAACTGGCCATCTTAGGCTCCTAAAGGAGAGCAAGAGATGGCAGGTCCTGTTCAGTCTGTACTGCCAATATACTGAAGGGAAACAGTTTGGACTTGGTACAGCTGACGTGCAGCCCAGTGTGTTCACCACATTCTGCCAAAATCCCCACCATGATGGGGACAGAGTACATAGGACTCCGAAGGTATATCAATGCATCATCTGCATAGAGGGAGAATATGTGGGTGGCACCGCCAATATGGTTACCCCATCCATGTAGAAGCGTCCTAAGGCAGCAAGCTAGTGGCTTACTGGCCACCGCAAAAAGCGGTGGCGATAGGGTTACCCCTGTCGGGTACCCCAACTCAGTGCAAAACTCTTCGATACAGTCCTACCCACTTGCACCCTGGCTGATGGCTCTCTATGCAGCAATTGCACCCATTTCATATAGTTTCCCCTGATGCCTACTTTATGTAACACCTCCCACAAAAATGTCCACTATAGAGAATCAAAAGGTTGTTCAATGTCCAGCAATGCAAGCGTATACTGATCATCTTGCAGGGTGGGGCAATGCAGCACCAATGCCAGACGTCTTAGATTGCACAGAATGTTCCTATTAAGGATGAACCCACACTGATCCTCCTCTATTAACTGAGGCAAGTAAACCAACAATCTCATGCCCAAACCTTACTGAGGATTTTCAAGTTGACATTTAGCATAAATAAAGGGTGGTAAGAGGCCACAGCTGATCCGTCCCTATAAGGCGGGGTAGCATCACTAGTATTGCCTCCCTCATAGACTCTGGAAGAGACCCCATCTCGTAAACCTCATTGTAGACTTCCAACAGACACTCAGCCAGGTCTCCCTGTCTAGTGCGATAAAACTCGGCCGCTAAGCCATCACTGCCCGGGGCCTTAGCTGTCTTCTACACTTTCATTGCCGCCGTTATCTCATCTTTAGTTAGAGGGACATCCAGATTGTCCATTTCCTAATCAGATTGTAGCTAATTATGACATTGCTGCTTGAGGACTCATGAGTTTCAGTGCCTTGTAAACCTCTTGAAGGTGTTCAGTGAACACCTCCACTATGTCTTGTTGCGAGAATACCAATCTACCCTGCCGATTCAGGAGCCCCACTATTGGTGTGCTTCTATTTTCACCACGAATAAGCATGGCGAGCATCCTGGTCACCTTGTCCCCCTCCCTATGTAGCCTTTTCCTCTAATTTGAGGTACAAACTTGTCAAGCCTGTCCCAAGTGTTTAGCAATTCCTTCTTGCAATCCTGCCATGCATGCAGACTGAGGGGCCTCTCGACCAACTCCTTTTCCAGGGCACCTAAGCGTTCCTTAAGACCATCTAACATTCTAGTAAGTTGCTGTTTGACCCTGCATGTTATTTTCAGACTTTCCCCCCTTAATTGAATCTTCATTGAATCTGAATCCATGCCCCTTGCAGAGGCACTTCCCCAATTTTCAGTAAAGTAACCATCTAGCACCCTGGATACCTCATGCGCAAACACCTGGTCTGTTAATGCCTCAACACTCATTCTCATAGCGGCACTGCCAGAATCTGCACATGCATTGACCAGCAGGGGTGAATGATCTGAGATATAATGCGCTAGGTAAGTAACATTTTCCACCCACTTTAGGACCACATCTGACAGCAGGCAGTAGTCAATATGGCTATATGTTCGTGTGGCGGGCCTATAGCAAGAGTATAGCTTGCTCTGAGGGTGGCATATGCTCCAAATGATGTGAATCCCAAGATCTCTCTATATCATTTCCCGCAGTGCACTAGTCATTGCAGGCTTAGTAGCTGCCTTTGGCTGGTGATGATCAATCGCTCTATTCAGGACACAATTTAAGTCACCATCCATGATCACAGCCTACCGCAAGTGTTCTAGCATCATGTGCAAAATGATAGCAAGAAATATAGCATCATCTATGGTTGGGGCGTACACATTCACCAAACATACTTCTCTTGCATCCAGCATTCCTGCAACCATTACATAGCGGCCCTCCGGTTCTGTTGCCACCTCTTTCCCTACAAAGAGAACCCTCTGGGCCACCAATATCAAAGCCCCCTAGCATATCTAGAGTACACAGTTGCAAAGACCTGCCCCCACCATCTATGCTGCAGGGAGGACAAGCAGCTACCCCAGCTATGGGTCTCCTGCAGAAAGGCCACAGAAACCCCATATGGGCACAAGTAAGAGTGCACTCTCTGCCTCTTACGAAAGTTACCCGGTCCTCTGACGTTCCAGGTCATACATTTACAATCAGAGGCCATCTATAGTTTGGTGTCCTACAGCATGGTCTCATATATAACTCTCTGCCAACCCTTCCTACTCTCAAGCCATGAAATTCAGTGAAATCATGGAGCCTTAGCCAAACTTTTCCCAATGAACAAATTCAAGGCCCAAACTCTGGGCAACTCCCTGCTCCCTCAGGCAGTGAGTCCAAACTAGAAGGTTTCCCACAACATGGCCACCATCTAGGGCTCGCCACCCGCCCGAGAAGGCAACAGCCTCCTCAAGTGTATGCGCATTTTGCAAAGGGCCTGACTTCCCGCTGAACCGGTGAGGCCGAGGCACTCAGTCCGCTCGCAAGACCATGGACCACGTTGAGCGCCTCGCCGACTGCTAATTCGAAGAAGCAAGCAGATCATAAATTCAAAGGTATGGAAGTTTCAGTTGCCCCATCAACAAACCCCCCTCTCCCCCAGCATATAATGACACTCATCATATCCCTACACCATTCAATACAGCAACAGTAGAGGGAAATGGGCATAAGTAGTAGCAAAGCACATAAAGCAGGAGAATAGTGCTATAGCCCCATATACATTTCAACATCCTCCTTAATCTCTGTCGGAGGCCCCCCTCCTGTATTTCCTGGCATTTCTGTGGGACGGGATGGACTCATGAGTATCCAGAATACAGTTAGAGTCTGCCAGCGTACCCTCTGACAGACAAGGATTCTATCGGTCCAATAAGCACTCAAGTCCATCAGTGAGTCCGCTGAGTGCCGCCGCACCAGGGGACCCACCCTGAAATTCCAGTCCATTTCCTCACACGATCCTGGATATTCTGATGAGGTCTGCCCCCAAAAGTATCCAGCCAGTCACTGGCCTCTGCAGGGCTCATGAAGAGATATGCTTTCGCATTGTGTTGGATTCTAATTTTCGCTGGAAACATGAGGCTATATCACATGTTGCTGTCCCTCAGGCATTTTTTCGTTGTCCATATATCCTTAGGTCTTCCACCTTGTGTGTATAGCCCAGGAAAATCATGATGACTTTGTACTTAAATGTGCCCTAGCGTGTCCCTATAGTTAAACAGTTGTGCTATGATGGGAAACATCCTTTACAACGCAACTTTTACCATGCAGTGCCTTACCGACGCAACTTTTACAATGCAAACCATTACAACGCATTGCGCTGGGGGGCGCTCTGGGATAGGGAATAAGTTTAATTTACTGTCCAACACCTTCCCTAGTGTCCACGGGGACTGGAGTTGGAATAGTAAATTAAACTATTCACTATCCAGCACCCCAAAGCGCTATGCGTTGTAAAGGTTTGCGTTGTAAAAACCGCGTTGTAAAGGCATGCGATGTAAAAGCATGCATTGTAATGTCATACATCCGCTATTATTGACCGACGGAGTGCCCTGGGCCGGGGCAGGGGGGGGGAGCATCTCCATGTGACCCCGCTCAATTGTGAAAATGTTTAGAGTCTTTTGAGCCATAGAGTGTTCACAATCCAATCTTCCAAGAAGAGCTCCGTAGATTGACCCTCCACTTTCTCAGGAAAGGTCACAAGGTGGATATTATTTCTCCTGGTGCGTCCTTCAGCATCCTCCACTTGCTATTCCAGGCATAGGGACTGTGCCTGTAGTTCCGTGTCTATATTAGCATGGGTAAGTTCCCTAATACCTTTAATTTTGGCCAGTATCTCTGACATTGGGAGCTCCCTGCTCCCCGTTGAGGCCTGCAGTGTTGAGTCCGCACCCTATCGGTACACTCACAGGGCCGCCTAGCACCAGGTCAGGAAACAGCCCCCCCAGCCACGGCCCACTTCATCTCCCGGGCCTTCCTCACCAACCCGACAGCCAGCAATGCAACAGGAATTGCAGTCCTTCTGGAACTCCTGGTGTATGGCTTGTTGCAGGCACATGCAATGGCCTCTGGCAATCACCTGGGCCCGGCAGTGCGTCTGCCCCAGCCACCAAAAGACACCGAGTCCCATCCCCTCCAGATCTCCTCTACCCTCAGGGCACCGGTGCTTTGAGCAGCTGAAACCAATTTTGGCCTCCTCCCTGGGGGGCCGCAAGCCTCTTAGTGGTTCCACCACATCGCAGCTTTGTCCCCGGGATGGTGGCCCTCACCCGTCGACTGCCTCCATTGTCGTTTTCTGCTGCAAATTCACACAGGGCACAGCCTTCCTAGCGAATGGGGGTCAACCAGGGAAACTCGCGCCCCTATGCCATTGTAATAGCTGCAGATGGTGCAGGATTATGAAGGAGTACAAAGTTGGTCGACGGGAGCTCTGTGGAAACACGTCTAGGCAGCCATCGTACCTGGCCCCGCTCCACTAGGGTGTTTGTATTGTGTTCGTGCTGCGCTGCACTTAGTGTACCACTGCAGGCATAGATTAGGTATATGCACATATAGCTCTTTACAAAATGGCATTTTAATACATTGTTCTTTTCACTTATAGTCAACCCCTGAAAAAGGGCCACACATTGGCCTGAAATGCATTGGGTACAAGAAGTTCTGTGACTAAGGATGTATTTTGTATGTGACACGGGCTCAGAAAAGGCCTAGATGGGCATATCTGCAGTATAAGAAGCTGTTCAAATGCTACTGCAGGGGGCGTGGTCTGGACACGCAGGAAGATGGCCGCCTGAGGGAAGAGCTCTGCCGAGGGACGGACCCCTAACGAGCTTCCCTCCCTTACCTGGCAGCCGGGATCCTGCTCTTCGTGCTCCTATGTCAGTGGAGACTGTGTGGAGCGCAGCGACGGTCTTTTTTGTGGGACAGCGCTGGATTCCTTTGCTTTCTGGCGAGATGACGACGTGACTGACTGCTCCGGTGCGCGTATCGAGATTTGCGCGTTGATGACGCTGCGCCTCTTCTCAGGGTAAGCCACACCTCTTGCAACTTCAGGGCCGGGCTTTCTCATGCCTTAGGCCGCACCCCCTCAGACGATGAGGCCGCGCTCCTTTGGCAGTGAATATGCTGTGACTAACATTGTGTGTATTCTTAACACACGGCGCCCTCTTCCACTGCTTTTATAAGAGGATTTCTTCGAAGTTCTGTGGTGGAGCACTCTGAGGATTAATTTTACACAGTGACTTTCATATTTTGGAGGCCATTTGAAATATTTCACACAGGAATTTCTGCTCTGCCTCATTTTGTTTTTTGTTTTTTGAATCTCTTCAAATGAGCTTTACACACTTCATTATGCTGCCCCTAAATGACAGTCGGTGACAATTAATTAACCTCTTTATTGGATTTTGTCACTTTATTTTTGTTGTTTTACGTGGCTCTGCTCTCTCATATTCTACCTTCAGATTTAGAGATGCACTTTCTCACTGTGTACGGACCAATTTATCATCATAGCATTACTGGTCTGTTGTCGCTCTCATTTACTGCATCCACATGCTTTATTTCTGAGGTAGTTTTGGCGCGCAAGATTTGTTACTCCAGTGTTGCACTGGTTTAGTGGAACAATACTTGTTGTTTTATGGCAATGCTGTAGTGTTTTCCATTTTCAAGCATTAATTGCATGCTGTTTGTATTGGTCCTTTACTTGCTACACATGTTTCACTACCTCTTTGATATTTGATGAGTCATTGGTTTCATCATTGCCTCTTATTCCAATATTTCATCAATTCGCTATTGTAGACCGCCACTACAACGGTGCACTGAAATGTCTAATAACAGAAATGGTGGTCGTGGACCTAAGCAGACACTTTTCACTGAAGTGGTAAAACAACCCTCTACTTCGACAATTAAAGGTAATGGCTCTGCGTCGCCTCCTTCATCGCAAGCTGCATCGCCTCAGAGCGACAAGTCCTTGTCTGATACTATGCAATGCATTTTGCAAGAACTTTCTGGGGTTAACCGTCGACTGGAGGGTCTGGATGTTACCATGACGTCATTGGCTGCAGAGACTAAGTCTATTAAGGCAGAACTCACTACTTTTCATACAAGGATTGACGTCATTGACTCTAAAATAATGGATATGGAAAGTCCACTGGATTCTGTTCAGGGTTCGGATCAAGATCTACTCTTTCTACACAGTAAGATCATCGATTTGGAAGATCGCAGTCGTAGAGACAATATCAGTTTTTTCGGATTTCCAGAAAATATTGAAAAGCAAGACATGAAGACCTTTCTATGTGACGCCCTTCCCATCTTGACTGGTATTTCTTTTGCTCCTCCTCTTGAGATCCAACGTGCTCATAGACTAGGTCCACCACGTTCTGGTGTCTCTGCAAGACCCAGACCAATTATTGCCTGTTTTCTTCGGCATGAGCAGACCAGACCGATCTTATCAATGGCTTGTTCACGTGGCTCCTTTCTGTTTCAAGGTCATACCATCCACATGGCTGCAGACTTCTCTAAAGAAACAAATGAACGGCGGAAGGCGTTTCTTTCCCTACAGCCCAAGCTACGTCAAATGGACATCAAGTATGGATTATTTGAGCCTGCACGCTTTCGTATTACCAGGAATGGAGAGTCTAAAGACTTTTATGATCCTGCCCTTCTGCAGCAGTTTCTGGATGATATCAAGTCCGATGATATGGACACTCAATCTTCTTCCTATGCTCAATCTTCTCCAACCAAGACCTCATCTACAAATCTGCCAACGTCTCATTTGAACACCTCTACTGACTCTAGGCAACGTGGTAGGGATCCCACCCGTCTGCCTCGCTCTCAGGATGATAGAGACTCAGCTCTACATTCCGTCTCCTCCCTCACTTACACACAGCAAAGAGACAAGTCTAGATCGCCTCTCAAGAAGCCTTCTGATGCTGACTGAATCCCTTTTTATGCTCTAATGTTTTTCTTTTTCTTATTCTATAAGTTTGTAGCAATCTTTGTTGTTGGTAATGCTCTTGCTGCTTGTTTTGCCAGTTGAGAATTCAATGCACTGTATAATATGGTCACTTCTACTTCACGTTTTCTATAGTGCTTTTTGCCTTACTGTTATTTTATATTTTCTAATTGTGCACTATTTTCAGTTTTGAAACTTATAATCCATTTTCAGGTTCTGCTTATTATATACTACATGGTTATTGCCTCTTCCATGAGGGGTTGTTCTTCCTCTACATTCCCCTTCCTATGGTGCTGTTATTGTTGTTAAGTTTGTTACTATATATTTCATTCATTAGCTCTTCCGTTCCTGCATGATGTCTATTTTGTTTCATTGTTTCATGTGTTTAGATCGAGTTTTGTCATTTTCCCGTTTCTCCTCTCCTGCCTAACTTCATATTCTTCCTCCTCTTTCACACTTCCTTCTCTCTATTTTTCACATCTCTTCTGTTATGTATCATGTTTTCTATTTTTATTTTTCACTTGCTTTGCTTTCTTTTCTTCTTATTCTATCATTCTTGTCTCGTTTTGTTCTTTTGTCGCGTTTTTGTGATATGGTCACTTTTGTTTTCTGTTTCATATTGTGGTTTATGTCTTCTTGTTCTTTTATATTTTTAAATTGGGCACTTTCAGCCTCCTAAGAGTATCTATCCATTTGCAGTTCTCCCTCATAGATATTACCTCTCTTATGGCGGTTCTTTTTCCTGTTCATTCCTCTCCCTATGGTGATGTTGTTGTTAAGCTTGACATTATATACTTACTTCATTAGATATTCCGCTCTTGTACGGTATATATTTATTTTGTTGTTTCATATATATTTTCCAGTAGGTTCTGATATGTTCTTACATTTCACCTCCCACGCACTTTCATATGTGCTTCCTCTCCCTTCTTTTTCTACTTTCTATTTCTTTCTCCCCCCCCCTTTTATGGTACTATTGGATCTATCTCGTCCTCTATTTTATCTTTCATATTTCTTTAACTGTATGTTTCACACCTCTTCGATTATGTATCATGTTTCTCTTTTATTTCATCTTCTTTGCTTTCATTTCTTCTACTCATGCTCTTCTCTTATCGTATGGTTCTCATATCACGTTTTTAATGCTTTTTCTATTTTCCTAACTATATTTCGTGACAATTTCTTCTGGTTTTTAACAATTTTGATGATGTAACTTTATTCCATTGAGTTTCACACATTCCATGTTATAATTTGTCCCCTAGATCCCCATTCTTCTTTACTCGGAGGGGGTCCGGCCTCCCTTGGCGCTGCTCTAAGTGCGCCCAGACCCATAGTTAACAGTCTAGGTTGCTTTTCTCTTTTCTTTATCTTTTTCTCTTATCTCTATCTCTAATACTTCTTTCCTTCTGTTTCTACTTACTTTGTCTATTCCAGATTTTCACTCTGCTTTTCTAACCTACTTTTCTTTTTATTTTTCCTTTCCTCTTTCCTTTTTCTTCTTTTTTTTTCTTTCCCAATCAGTTTTTCCAACTTTTATACACATTTTGTCTTCTGTTTCCCAGAGTAACATCTCTCTTCTTTTCTCACTTCATTACTTACTTGTTGAATCCTATTATTATGTCTTCTACTCATCCGTTATCCGTAATTTCCTGGAATGTTCATGGCCTCACCCATTATATAAAACGCAAGAAAGTTATTTCCTATTTGCACTCTAAACATGTAGACGTTGCTTTATTGCAGGAAACTCATTTGGACGATGTTGAATCTAGTAAACTCAGCAGAGACTGGGTTGGTAAAGTCATTCATAGTAGCATTTCTAAGCCTGATCCCACCAACCCTAACCCTGTTCGTAAATGTGGGGTAGCCATCCTTTTTCGGAAGTCACTTCCTTTCACAATTTCCAAGACATGGTCTGATCCGGAAGGTCGGTATGTATTTGTTAAGCTGAAACTTGGAAACTCTTTCATTTGTCTTGGTTCTGTATACGCTCCGCTAGGCCGCAAAAAACAATTTTTCCTTCGACTAAATCGTCTTCTTACAGAAATAAATGCTTCTCAATTTCTCATTGGAGGTGATTGGAATTTGGCTCCAGACCCTGCCCTTGACAGAACAGGTTGCATTTATACCGTCAATGCCTCGGATAGAGCCATTTTACGTGACATTCTTACTGACACTGGCCTTGTTGATCATTGGAGACTCAGTCACCCACAAGATAAAGAATACACGTTCTTTTCCTCTGCTTACGGTACATTTTCACATCTCGACTACTTTCTTCTTTCGCAACACTCAGTCCGGTTGGTTACAGAATCCAAAATTTTAGAAGCAGCCATATTTGATCACTCTCCTGTTTTCTTATCTCTTGATTTGGGTCTTTCGAGTCCAGGGCGCAAGCTGTGGCGTTTAAACATAAACAAATATAAAACACCAACAGGTAAACTTCTTTTATAGTCACACTTGCGTGATTACCTTATAAATAATGAGGATTCAATTTCCTCTAAAAGAATGGTCTGGGCAGCTGCTAAGGCAACCATCAGAGGTCAACTTATGCGGGACGCTGCTCTTTATAACAAGGAAAACGCTGCCAAACAAGTCGATCTGGAGAAAGACATTCGCCGGCTTTCTCAACTGTATATTTTGAAACAAAAACCGTAAGTTATTGGAGCAGGCGCGCATGTCTCTTAATAGTCTTTTTACCTCTAAGGCTGAATATGCCTTACAAAAGATGAAAGGTCATCACTACGAGCAAGGGGAAAAGGCTGGTCGGCTATTAGCGGCGCAGCTGCGTCAGAGAGAGGCCGTTATGGCAATTCCAGCTATCAAATCAAGGGGTGGTGATATACTTACTCGGCCACAAGAAATCGTTGAAGAATTTGCCTCATTTTACAGATCTCTCTACTCCCCAAGCACTCATGTAGATACACTAGCGATGTCTAAATTTTTAGATGCGGTACATCTTCCACGACTCTCAGATGATGGCAGAGCCCTACTTGAGGGTATTATTACGAAGGAAGAAATTTCCTCAGCTATAACTGCCTTGCCGTACCATAAAGCTCGGGGTGATGATGGTTTTCCTCCTGATTTTTTTAAGTGGACTGGTCAGAGTATGATTGATACTCTACGTGCCGCATTTGGGGAAGCCACAGAGGACTCTTCTCTTGGTTCTATTTCCAACAAGGCCATCATAGCGGTTTTGCAAAAACCTGGTAAGGATCCTTTGTTGTGCGGTAGTTACCGTCCCATATCTCTCTTAAATTCTGATGTTAAGATTCTTGCTAGCATTCTCGCATCACGTCTTCGTAAGGTTTTACCTTCTCTAAACCATAATTCAATTATTTTTTATACTTTTTTTCTTTTTATTTTACCCCCTTTTTTGGTACAAGGCATGGCATATCCATTACATATTTACAACAATTTAAAATAAACAACTTATTGCATAGTTATCTCTACTCTTTAACAATTCTACTGTAGTTTTACTTAACCAGTCATCATATTTCAAATAAAAAAAACAGAAAAACAAGCAGGAAAAAAAAAAAAAAGACAAAAGGATAAGAAAAGACTGCAATGACCTAGGACAAGACAAACAAAAAAAAGGATATAAATCATACTTGATATTTATACATAAACCACTAAATCATCAGTTGCATTCATGGATTGAGCCCAGCTTCTCCTTCCCTCCATTTCGTTACCGGGCCCCATATTTTCAACCCTAACATTTTCCCCCTTTTCCCTCTCCTAGCGTATATCGCTTTTTCTAGGTTATATGCTGATAAGAGTCTGCCTAACCAGTCGTGGTACGTTGGAGGTGTTTTGTCCAGCCATGCAGATGCAATTGCTAACCGCAATATTGCCATGGCCACGAAAAGGAAGTAGCCATATTCCAATTGTAGCTCTGCATCCACTACTCCGAAGATGATTATTTGCGGTGTTAATTCTACTTCAATTCCTAGAGATCTTTTTAAGAATACCTCAATTTCTTCCCGTATTGATTGTAAATGGGTACAGGATGCAAACAGATGGACAATATCCGCTTGTTCTATATTACACCTGGGACAAGTGATATCCGTACTGCCCCCCCACTGCGCTATCCTTGCCGGAGTATAATACAATGAGTATAGGGTTTTAAAATGTTGCGCTTGAAGTGAAGCTGAGCAAAGAATTTCCTGCCCCCACGTTAGAGACACAGATGAAAGGTCTCTTTAGCTATACCCAACTTATGTGTCCATTTCTGTTCCTGCTTCTCCAAGTCATCTACTTTATTCTTCGCTAATTCTGCATAAAGTATTTTAATTGTACCCCCTAATCCTCCCTGAATCACCTCCAGGATTGAATTTGTATTAAACCCCCTCGGGCCTCCTTTCTTTGCCACCATGAAACTCCTAACTTGCAGAAACTTACAAAAATGTCTTTGATCTAGATCATATTTTACTCGAATTTCAGAAAATTGCAACATTCCCTGTATCCCGATTATATCTCCAAGCTTGTTTATTCCATGTCTACTCCATTCTGCAAACACCGTATCAGAAAAAATATTGCGAGGGAGTGTCTCGTTATCCATCAGCCTAGTGTACCTATTGTATTTCCCTAATCCAAACTTTTTAGTAAAAGCCTTCCAGATATTATAGGCTGCCATCACGGTCTTAAATTTAGTCCTTTTATAATAAGAAGAATCAGTTTTTTTCAAGAACACATTCTCTGCCTCAGTGCCCAAAACCAGCGCATAAATGGCAACAGTACCCAGAGGGTCTTGCCCTTCAGTTTCTGCACCTCCAATTAGACCAGCCATATATTGCAATGCAGCAGCCCAATAATATAATTTTAGGTCTCGTAAAGCCCACCCTCCTCTCTCCCTAGGTAATACCATGAATCTCATTGCCCTTCGTGTCTTGCCTTGCGCCCATATAAATCTATTAATCGTATATTCCAAAATCTTAAACCATTTTACTTCAAATAACAATGGGATTGCCCTAAAAATATACAAAAATTTCGGCAAAAAAATCATTTTAATTATGTTTACCCGCCCCCCTATCGACAAATGTAAATTATGCAATCTATCTAAATCCCTTTTAGTTTTACTAATTATAGGGGCTATATTCAGTTCCACCAATTTATCTAAATCTGCCGTAATTGTAACCCCTAGATATGTACCTGCTAACACTACCCATGGGTCCTTACAACCCGCATTGTTGTTCTGGATAATTTGTGTTTTAGAAGTATTTAGGGCATACCCTGATACCTGGCCAAACTGTGAAGCCTCCACCTCCACTTCCCTTATAGCTTCTATTGGATCTGATGTAACTATCGCCACTTCGTCTGCATACACCAGTATTTTACAGTCCCCCCTTTGGGTCTTAATTGGGGGGATACTATTGTTGGCCTCAATCCTACGTATGAACGGGTCCATATACAGGGCAAACAACAGTGGCGAGCATGGACATCCCTGCCGTGTCCCACGCCTAATTTGGAGTGGAAGAGTATATCCTGAATTCACACGCACCCGAGCTGTCGGTAATGTGTATAATACTTTTATTGCTCCAATAAACCCTGCTCCAAGCCCAGCTCTTTTTAAAATAGCCCACAGATAATCCCAGGAGACCCGATCGAATGCCTTCTCAGCACCCAACAGGATTGCCGCCATCGGGTCCCCTGGGACCTCCGTGGCGTCGAACAGTGTGATAACTTTTCTTGTATGGTGGGTGGTGCCTCTCCAGGGTATAAACCCATGTTGATTGATACTGACCAAACTCTCAATCTTTTTAGCAAACCTTAAGGCCAGCATTTTAGAAAAAATCTTTGTATCCGCGTTCATCAGAGTTATTGGTCTATATGACCCTGGTTCATCAGCTGGCTAATCTTTCTTTAAAATAACTACGATGTTTGCCCCAGCCCAAGATGCCCCTATCTGAGCCTGCTGAATTGTAATCAGAAAATCCTGCCTCAGTATTCCCCAGAACGTTTTGAAGAACTCTGCAGGAAGTTGGTCGGGTCCCCCAGCCTTGCCCGACGGGATACTTAGCATGGCTAATTCAACCTCCTCCATATCACAAGGTATATCTAATCTCTCTCTGTCCTCTTCCGAAAGTGTCTCGCCATGTATATCTTGTAGGTACTCACTTATTTTATTTAGATCTGTAGGGTGTCCCTTATCATGCAGTATATTATAAAACTGCCTAAAAACCTCCCTTATCCCCTCCGTGTCTTTAAGGATATTTCCTGCAACGTCCTTGATCTCCCTGATCTCTCCTATGGCAGCCTTCTGCCTTGCCCGGATTGCCAAAGTGCGCCCTACCGACTCACTACACTCGTAGCATCTTTCTCTATTTATAAGATATATCTTGGCTGCCTTCTCTGCAATACTCTCATTTGCTTCCATTCTTGCTTTAGCTACTTTAATAAGTATTTGGTCCAGCGGTTCGCATGCCGATACAGCTCTAGAGAGCTCTCCCTCTGCCTCTTCTACTGCCGTTGTTAATTTTACCATTTTTATTCTCTCCTGTTTTTGCTTAAAGAGACTAAAGCTTAGAGTTTCCCCCCCGACAGCGGCTGTAAAAGCATCCCAAACCACCCCTGACTTAGTACTCCCTCTATTTATCTCAAAAAATGATTTGATCCACTGTGTCATATATTGAATATAATTGTCATCTTTCAGTAAGCCCCTTTCAAACGTCCAGACTTTCTCAATTTTTTGTTTTACTGCTATGGTTAGTGTTAGAATCAGCGGGTTGTGATCGGAGGGAATCCTAGGCAATCTTTGGATCTTTGTCCCGGGTAGCAAAGAATTTGATATAAAAAAATAATCCAACCTTCCACACAACCTGTGTGGAGCCGAGTAGTAAGTAAATCCTAAGTCATCCGGTTTTAAGGACCCCCAAGCGTCAATAAGCGCATTATTATTTATGAGGCTAGTCAGTGCTCGAAAAAACCTTTGCTTTCTCCCATGGTATAAGTTTCCTCCATTCGTCCAGAGCCCACCAGCCCCATTTATATTAAAATCCCCGGCCAGAATGACCCGAGGGGACCATGCAGCTAATTCAAGATCTAAAAACTCCAAAACCTCCGGATCATCTTCTGTGGAGCCATACACAGACACTAAAGTAACCCATTCCTCACAGATCATACATTCTACCAGGACCCATCTCCCCCATTGATCCTCCAGTTTCCTTTTTATTATAATGCCTTTGCGCCTCGCTAAAATAGCTACGCCTCTATTTCTAGTCCCTTGCTTTGAATAAGCAAGGAGATTGAATCCTAGCTGTTCTAATAGCCCTGCCTTTGTCCCCTCAATATGAGTTTCCTGCAGAAACACAAAGTCAGGCCTCATAGAATACAATAATGTCGCCACCCTCTGCCTCTTCTGCCTATCATTTAATCCACACACGTTCCACGTGGCTACTCTAGTTTCTATTTAATATTCTGTGTTTGTTGTCCATATAGATATCCGTGCACCAAATTCATTGTACCCTGATTCTCCTTTGTACTAGCATCATTCACCAGTCTTTGTGTCCATGCCCAACCCATGTCAAATTTCTTTCGTATCAAAATCATATACTTTGCCAACTGTTGTACCATTTTACCATGCCCTGTACCGTTCCCCCCCAACCCTCCCCCCCTACTTCCCTCCCCCTTACCCCCCCATTACAGGCAATTAGGTCAATCCTGACCTAAGTGTGACAGCTCCCAACCCAGAGCGCCCTCCCCTCCTCCTTCCCCCTTGTGATAGCCTGTTAATTTATGGATATTCTCCTGTGTAAAACCAATAAACCTATTAACTCTCAGCTTGCTTGGTTGTTACCAGATGTACTCCTAAGTGTATTCAACAATTTTAGTATCGCTCTAACAGTCACATTTTGACAATATCATAATATCTCATGTCTTATCACCAATATATCACCAATATATGTCCCTTTCATTTTCTATTCTCTTTTGATACCCCTTGTCTTACAGCAACTACCATAGTGTTTTGACTTCTCTTCCCCTTTAGCTCATCCAAGTACTCTTGATCCTTGATCTATGACATCAAGAATCGAACATGTCCTTTTAACACTACTTTCAACCTGCATGGAAAAAGCAGAAATGCCTCACAGCCCTCATTTTGAAATGGATTAATTAACTGCCGCATTCGCCACCTTCGCTAAAATGTGGTACACCGTTGAAATATGCCTTGCCTCTGGTTTACCTTTTTCCCTTATTTCTTGTCTCAACAAGAAATTTCTTACGTAGACCAGTATAGCTCTTGGCTTATCAGATGATGACTGCCCCTTCTTTTGTACAAATGGAAACCGGTGGGCGCGCTGCACTTCCAGTTCCCAATTCCAGATCTTAGACTCTGGGAAGGCCTCCCTCAATAAATTAATCCCAAATGTCCGGACGTCCTGCCCTTCCAATCCTTCTGAAATACCGAGAAGTCTAATATTATTTCGCCGCTGGCGATTCTCGAAATCCTCGAGTTTCCATTGCACATCAGTAGTCGTCTCCTCTCGTTCCTGTCTGAACTTCTGCCATGTGTTAACCTCATCTTCCAACTGCCCCATCCTCTCCTCTACCTCCGTGACTCTAGAGGCCATATCTGCATATAGTTTATTAACTTTCCTTAATGACCCCTGTAGCTTTTTGTTTGCTTTCTTCGCCCTCCGACTTTCTGCTCTGGCCTCTAATTGCATCTGCTTTAGAGTGCTATACAGCATATCCATAGTAGTGGTTGGGGTAGGGGTATGCGACTGAGAATTCAGGTGTAGCTGTTGATGATTACTTGTCCCTCCCTCAAGGTAAATCTCAGAGGTGGCAGAGTAGTCCCAGTCTAGCTTTTTTGGAACCTGCGAGGGGCTCTTAATTCTCTTTAAGCTATTTCGAGCTCTACTATTAGTTATCCTAGTTTTGCGATACACATTTACCCTGTGTGCTGTATTCTCCTCCACACCCTCATCTGTGGTGTCTTCCTCCGATACCTCTGATCAACTTTCTTCTGGGGTTGATGTTATATCTGACTCGTCATCCCCAGTTTCAGCATCATTTACTGAAAAAAAGCAGTCATCACTGGGAGAGCCAGACAATGCGGAAACGGCTTTAGGAGCTTGGGCTACAGAAATTTGCAGGGAGGGCGTAGCTTCCTCCCCCGCAATTGTCTTTGCAGTTAACCCACTATAGGTTTTAGGCCGCACAGATTACTGGTTCGTTATTCCGACCCTTTTAGGCCGTTCCTCATTTTGAGTACTCACTCCAACTACCTTAGCACCATCTGTTCCAGAACCTCTCGCAACCTCAGACCCTTCTCCAAATCATTGATCATTGCTAATGCCACTCTCAGTCCCAGCTCGCCCCTCAATGTCAATGTCAATGTCAATGCCAACATCATCATTACCCGCAGCTAATTGTTTAGCAAGGCTACCCGGATCGGTACCACCATTCCCCCGTACATCGTGGGTCTGCTCCTTCGTGTGCCTGGGCTGCTCGTTCTGCCCCGGCCCTGACTCTGGGAACGCTGGCTCACCAGAGGCCCCAATCACTCCATCAGGAGGCACCCGATGTACGCCTACCTCCTCCACCGGAGCCGCCAGGTCGTCTGTGCTTCCTCCTCCAACCACAGTTGCATCCGAATGCTTCTCTGGGCCCGTCTCTGTAACCTACGGCCTCGCAGAAACCAGCTGATCCTCGCTCTGCGTCTCCGGCCCCAGCTCCTGCTCCTTTTTACCATAATGCAAAGATTTGGATTAGGCGATCAATTTATAGCTAAAGTACGACTGCTTTATGACAGCCCACCAGCTCACTGCGGTGGTTTCCTTTCTACTCCATTTCCGATTCGGCGAGGTACTCGTCAAGGTTGTCCACTTTCTCCTCTTCTTTTCCTTTTGGCAATGAAACCTCTGGCTGCTGCAATCCGTCAATCGGCTGCAGTGGTGGGCGTTCCTCTTCCAATTGGCCATTCAAAAATGTATTTATATGCGGATGATATTCTTCCCACACTTACTGATCTTCCCCGCTCTCTTCCTGCTCTCCTCCGCATCATCAATGATTTTTCTTCCTTCTCGGGCTATAAGATAAACTGGGATAAGAGTGAAGCATTACCCATGGCCATTGGTACTACAAAAGCTGCAATCTCTGGTTTTCCATTTCATTGGCAATCATCTTGGCTTAAATATTTAGGGATATGGATTAACAGAGGATTGGATAATATTGTCATGGACAATTTAACTCCTTTAAACACGCAAATGCAAAGAGACTTTGATAAATGGAAGGCCCTAGGTTTATCCCTTTGGGGATGGGTTCAGGCGGTTAAGCTGGTTACCCTACCACGATTTCTTTATGTTCTAGGTATGCTCCCTCTACACATTCCCTTATCTACTCTTAGGTCCATTGACTCGAAAATTAAACTCTTTATCTGGGCTACGGCTAAACCGCGTCTTACCTTGGCCAAATTCAAATCCCACCAATTGCAGGGGGGTTTGGGTCTTCCTTCTATCGAACATTACTCACTTGCCCTTCATCTTTCACAACTTTCCTTCTTTCTCCCTAAGTCTAAAGACATCCCTCTATGGGTTCCACTTGAACGCCACTTATTGGCCCCTGGTCTTGGTTTGTCCCTTTTATATGGCAAGGGTTCCAGTCCTTCCGATCCTAAAAATCCTATATTATCAGCAATGTATAAATCTTGGCAAAGAAGTCATCGTATACTTAAATCTAACTCGTGGCTTCATGTCAAAGCTCCTCTATGGTTCAACTCGGCTATTCGTGTTCATGGTCGTACTCTATCCTGGCCTCAGTGTCAGGAGGCTGGTGTTCATTCTCTAGAGCAACTGTTTCATGGTGACAATTTTAAATCGTTTTCCTAACTTATTGAGGAATTCCACTTACCACCCGCACAATCATGTAAATATACTCAACTTCAACAAGCTATCACAAAACATTTAGGTTCTCCACCTGAGCTGTTATCTGTCTCTCCTATTTTGTCTTATCTGCATTTGTGGGAAAATCTTAAAGGTGTAACCTCTGGTCTTTATAAGACTTTCTGCATCCTCTATTTTCGCAGCCCCTCTCAAAAGCTCTTCAACTGAAATGGCAATCACGCTTATCAGTTACATATTCGAATACTCAATAGGATCAAATTCTGGAAGGATTGCATAAGGGTGTCCGAGAGGCTCACCTCAAATTCTGCATTTTTAAAATCATCCATGAATGGCACTGGTTTCCAGTCAAATTGCATCATGCTAAGTTGCTCTCACATTCTCTGTGTTGGAGATGCTCTGCTTCCGGTTGTGATATTACGCACATTATTTGTGAATGTCCCCGTACTAGATCATTTTGGCTTTTTATAAGAAAGACTTTGGCTAATACCATGTCACTACCTCTGCCCTTTACTTCTGCAAATATTATTTTACATGATTTTCGTGGCCTTCCGAAGCTTTCTAAACCACAGACTCGTCTTCTCCATACTGCTTTAGCTACGGCCAAAATTTGTATATTACGTCATTGGAAGTCTTCATTGTCTCCTTCACAGGAAGAGTGGCTGGTGGCAATGGTACAAACAGCTTCTCACGAACGTATAATCTATAATTTGCAGGATCAGGCTTCCATCTTTCTCCAAACTTGGTCCCCATTCCTGGAAACCACAGTGGATAATGACTCTGTCTCCACTCCTTCCTCTCCTACAACTGCTATCCCTTCTTAATTCTATTCTTTTCATGGTCCCCCTTTTCTGTTCCTGTGTTCTTCACCTCTTCTCATCTTTCTTGATATCATCTTCCTTCCTATTTGTTTTTGTTACTCTGGGGTTCTTCTATCTTTTCTTTTCTTCTTTCTTTCTTTCTTTTTCTTTTTCGTTCTCTCTCTTTTTACTTTCTTTCTTATATATCTTTTTTCTTTTCTATTCTCTCTCTTCTTCTCTTCTATTACATTTCTTTTCGTATCTTCCATTTATCATTGCCTTATGGATTATGGAATATTTGCTATTTTTTGGTCCCTCACCTTTGCCATATCTTATTTATATTTTCTCATTTGTACTATGTTTCATTTATTAATATCTTCTGATGTTCTCTCCTTGCATTTGTATATGCATTTGTATTTTCATCTAAAACTTTTTAATAAAAAATTTCAACACAAATGCTACTGCATCCAACGCATGATTGTCTACAAGAAATAAAATCTACTCATTAAATTCAATTAGAATACTCTGGAATGATTATTTTTGCAAATTTGGACATTTTGGTCAACAAAAATGGTGAACGGTTTAACAGGCTGAGCATCGGATTGGAGTGGATACTTCTCTCCTTGTTTCTGATGTTATAGATTAGGGTTGTGCCATGTCTTACTCGATATGGTGCATTTCAGCACCCTCCTTTTATTGCAAAGCTACACAGCAATTTGTCTTGCTGTTATGCAATGCATAACTTTCTTAAAATCTCGACCTGTACTTTTACCAGTCTCAGGCCTCATTTGTAAAAATATCTGTAATACTTATTTTGTCCGCTTTCTAAGCGTCAGTTTTTTTGTAATTCAAACGGAAAGAGGAACTTTCCTGCAAGGGTTGAATGTGTGCAGGAACATATCACTTCCTGGACAAAAACGATCTTGTCCTGTAATGCAGACAAGCTTGCACTATGAAGCAAGGGTGGAGGAATTGGTGTAAGGCTGCACACAGTGAACATGTGCAAGGAGAGAGTAAGAAATCTTCATATCTATTTAAATAGTGAGCATTTTTTGGTATATTGCATTAACACAATGCACACAAGCATCTTGACTTCCTGACCTGCATTGATCACATTATTTTATTGGTATATTGGATTTTAATTGTGCCGTGTTGTTAAAGATCGAATTTAAAAACGCACTTACAAGAGCCCCTATTGACCTGGCCTGCCACTTACCGGTTACGTTGTCATTTCGCTAGCGCACATAACTCAGTAGTGGTGTCCAGCCGATTTAGGGCTGAGGCACACGGACCTGAAATCAGCGGCGGCCATCTTAGCTGGGTGGGAGCATTCCCTACAGCGCTCTAGTTGCCAGTTGCTCAGCATATAAAAGACTTGGCCATGTCTCCGCGCAGCGGACGAGCTCAGCGGAGGCGCCGGTGCAGCGCCGGAGTCACGCCAGAGTCCAGCCTATCTGCGCCCGTACGCGCCTGCACGCCGCCTTGCGCCAGTAGTCATGGTGACACTAGGAGGGGCGTGCCTATCTACTCAAGGCAAGAGTTATTAACTCTAAAATGTACGGGTGGTGAGTGTGTCAAACTCAATCTCTCACGTAGTAGTGGCCTCCACACATGCCCATGTGGCTTCTCCCTGCCGATTCCCCCCCTACCGCCGTCCCTCACTAAAGTCAATCCCCAAAAAATGAGGGTCGGCCAGCTCAATGTTAGATCGATGTTGAAACATCACTCGGAAATCCATGAGCTACTTTCCAACCACGCCTTAGATATCTTATTCCTGACAGAAACCTGGCTTCAGAACAACATGGACTCAGTCATCAATCTTGCCACCCCTATGGGGTACACTACGTACACTCTGAACAGGCACTCCAGGGGAGGTGGGATAGCGATGATGGTCAAATCTCACTTTAGTTGCCATCTAACGAGACTAGAAATTAAAGATTGCGAATGTGCACGCTACAACATTAAAATTAACCCTCAACTTAACCTCGTGGGTCTCTTGATTTATAGGCCCCCGGGAGCAGTCATGAGCTTTACAACCTCACTGCTTGAGAACATATGCGCTCTGATTACCGAAACTGCGAACTTTACCATCATGGGAGATTTAAACATTCACTTTGATCTACCACAGACACTAAGATCAATACCCTGTTAGCAGACCTTGCCGCCCTCCAGCTCTGCCAACTTGTGAGCGGTCCCACTCACAGTGGCGGACATGTCTTAGATTCCATCCTCTCTAACATGACTAACGTGAGTGTAGAACCTCCCATTCCTATGATCTGGACTGATCACTGTTTCGTGATTATGACAGTACCCTTCAGAGTTGACCCCAACATAAAACCCGCCCAGCAGGTTCTGAAAAGACCATGGAGGAAGCTTTGTCTTGAAGACTTCCACACACTCCTCACAGCCAATCCTCCCCAACTTAGCGAGGACCCTGACCGAGGCTACGACCAATTTTGCGAGTGAATCAGTAAAGCTCTGGACACCTTGATACCAGCCAAATCTAGTCCTTGGTTCAATGAAGAGCTCTCCTTGTAAAAAAAAGACTGTAAAAAAGCTGAACGAAGATGGAGAAGAGAATATGATCCGGCACTCAAGACCCTCTATGTTCAGTCACAAAAAAGTTACCACCGCAATATTTGTAGGACAGGGGCGGCGTACTATGCTACAGAGATTAATAACAGTCATAATGCCGCCAAAACCATTTTTAGAATTCTAAAAGAGCTCAGCGCCAAGAAAACGGTGGACAATCCCAACTTCTCACCTACACTCTGTGATAACATGGCTTCTTTTTTCATGGACAAAATCAAGAAAATATATAACGCCTTCCCGGCGACTCCCCGCCTTGCTCCTTCAGCTGATCCGAATAGACCCACTCTCTCTAATATTCTGGCACTTAGCCAAGAAGACTTCCTCAAACTAGGTAACAAAATTAAGTCAGGTTCTCCTGCAGACCCCCTCAAACCTGAACTATTTAGAGAGGCAGACTGGACCGTACTCGGCCCCCTTAGAGACATTATAAACCTGTCCTTCTCTACTGCCAATATATCTACCAGATGGAAGCAAGCCTGGGTCTCACCCATCATTAAAAAACCCACGCTGGACCCTACCTTGCCCGAAAACTTTAGGCCCATATCATTCCTCCCTTGGCCAGCCAAAGTAGCGGAATCCCATGTTAATACCATCTTGACCAAGCACCTGACGTCTAATGCCATTCTGGATAGGTCCCAACATGGTTTACGCGCCGGTCACAGTACCGAGACAGCCCTCTTAAGTGTGACAGAACACCTCCGGACCATACTGGATTCCGGCGGAACGGCAGCACTGATCCTGTTAGATCTCAGTGCTGCCTTCGACACGGTGTCACACGAGGTACTGTTGTTCAGGCTGGAGGAGGCAGGGATTGCAGGACTGGCCCTTAGCTGGTTCAAGGCTATTTTGTCAGGCAGATCTTTCAGAGTCTCCACCCCCCCCCATTTCTCTCCAAAGAATGCCCCATTGAGCAGGGTGTGCCCCAGGGGTCGGCCCTCAGCCCTACCCTGTTCAATGTGTACGTCCAACCTCTGGCAGAAGTAGCCAGGAGACATGGACTGTCACTGGTGTCCTACGCCGACGACACCCAGCTAGTGGTGGCATTGAAAGGTGATAGCGGTCTCGGCGCACAGAAGTTTAAACAGACTCACTGGCTGGATGACGGCGAATTACCTCCAGCTTAACGCCGGCAAAACGGAGGTCTTGCTGGTGGGCAAAGAGACAACTGCCTTGGGGAATAGCTGGTGGCCAGAGTCCCTCGGCCATCCACCTGAGCCTAAAGACTGTAAAAAATCTGGGAGTCTGGGTGGATTCTGCCCTGAACTTCACCCACCACACTAAGAAAGTGGCTGCCACCTGTTTCGGGATTTTACGAAATCTCAGGCCGATTTTAAAATTCTTCGACCACCAAACCCGCCAACTGGTGGTTCAGTCAGCCATTCTCTTGCGGCTGGACTACGCTAGCTCCCTTCTGCTAGGGGCAAACGTAGCACAGAAGTCTAGACTCCAGCGAGTCCAGAATGCTGCCACCAGAGCTTTGACTGGTCTCCCCTGTCATAAGTCAGTGACCAGTGCGCTTACGAAACTCCACTGGCTTCCCGTGGAAAAAAGGATCCACTTTAAAACTTTATGCCTAGCATTTAAGATCCTGAAAACTGCCTCCCCCCCATGCTATGTCCACTCCTTTCATCCTACGTTCCCCAACAAACTTTGCGCTCTGAGGGGCACAACCTAGTGTCGTATTGCTGTGTCATGCCTGGAATCGGGAACACTGCTGGGTTCCAGATTCCAGGATAGACAGTTGAGACCCAGGCTTGGGATTATGAACTGGACTGACTCTACTGAATAAACTCTCTTTCTACAAACTACCAAACCTTGTGGTAGCATCATTATAATGGCGACGTTTGGGTAAGGAACCTTGACACCAAAGCCTGGAGTCCCTACCTGCAACGTTAGAGCAGCGTTGTATGCGGAGGATCACGAGTCGTCTTCTGTACCTGTGGTAGAGGACGGCGCCGAGCTACGGACGAGAGCTGAAGCGCGCTGGAGAAAATCCCGCTGTTGTATGCCCTTCCGTGAGTGAGGAATTGAATTTTGATCATATTCAGCATTTCCTGTGCTTGTTGCGCGAGAGCTCGTCAGCGCGAGAGCTCATCAGTGCGTGAGGCATAGCGAACAGGTGCGCACGCGCGTGACGTCACAGCGTGATAACACGCATTTTGACGCACGGCGGCCATCTTTTGGGCTAACTTCTATTGAAAAACATTGTGAATGCGTGATATCTCGAGGGGAACTTCGTAACAGGCTATTCTTGGCGGATATAACCTGAATAACCTGGATAAACCACGACAAAACATTTTAACATGACAACGATGAAGATATGTAGAAAAGATGATTAAAAAAAAAAAAAGAGAAAATCAAATAATGTTTTTTTTTTATTATTGCTTTCAACATTCAATATATCTGCTTCAAAATTCAGTACTTTTGATTTAAATAAATGGAAGGTTTCTCTGCTCCTCCACCTTTCCTACCAAGTCCAGGTGAACCAGTTCTAGAATGGAAAAGGTGGAAAGAAGGTTTTTGTGCTTACATAGAGGCAATTGGTGGTGAAGACTACACCGACAAAAGGAAACTAGCAATTTTAAAGCACTGTTTAGGCGCTGAAGGAAGACATGTACTCAGTCATTTACCTGTTGATTCACACAATGTAACATCTACTGAACAAGTGATAGATGTTTTCGAAGAAGCCATCAAACAATTAGATAAACAGTATATAAAGAAAGTTAACGTGGTTGTGTCGCGTCATAAATTCTTGAGTAGGGGTCAATTACCAGGTGAATCCGTTGACTCATTTATAAATGACTTGAGGATTTTAGCGTCTAAATGCAATTATTCAACCTTTCATGATCAAATGTTGCGTGATCAAATGGTCCATAAAGTTGCTGATGTCAAGCTTCAAGGAAAACTTTTGGACACAGAAGATCTAACTTTAGACAAAGCGTTAGACATCGCTCATCGTTTTGAAAGCATGAATCTGGGTGTAAAGGTACTTACGGAAAAGAAATCAGCTGAGGTGAACGTTATTAGAAAATCTAATCTTGAGGAGAGAAATTCTTTTAGAAATAAGAACCAACCATTCCAAGAAAGGAGAGAGTATGCATGCTTCAAGTGTGGAAATCCAGATCACCTGGCGAATGACAGGAAATGTCCAGCAATTGGACAATTTTGCAGATATTGCAGATTGAAAGGTCATTTTAGTAAAATTTGCAAAAATAAGAACAAATTTAATGGTAAAAGTTTTGTGCAAAGGAAGAGTTCTAATGAACAAGTTAATGAAATAGATGATGATAATTTAGAAGAAGAATTTCTTTTTGCTGTATATGAAGTTAATGAGTGTGGTAAGGATTCTCCATACTGTACTGTGGATATTGGGGGGAAGAATATCAGTGTTATGGCAGACTCTGGAGCAAAACGTACTCTCATTGGTGAGGAATGGATAAAAGAGTTTCCGGGTTTAAAATGATCTCCGCCTGACATAAAACTGCTGGGGTATGGGAAAAAGCCCATTGAAATTCTTGTTTTTTTTACAACATCCCTAAGTTTTAAAGGTAAAACCATTAACTCCAAAGTTTACGTGGCAAAGGATGGTTCATGTTTATTGGGGTGGCCTCAGCAAAGGGAATTAATGATAAAATTGGATCCCAACCATCCTGATCAAGTACTTGGCTATTCAGACCTGGTCATGAATGTAGAGTTTGATCTTGGCCATGAGTGTGAAAAAAAATTTCCTTCTGTATTTTCCACATCTGCATTAGGTCTCTTAAAGAATTTTGAGCACAAAATAATTCTTAGGGACGACGCTGTACCAAAGGTTCATAAAGTGAGGAATGTGCCTTTACATTTAAGAGACGCTGTGAAGTCTGAACTCAAAAGATTGTGTGAGTTAGACGTCATTGAGGAAATAGAATCTTCAGTTTGGTTATCCCCGGTCGTTGTCGCTCACAAGCCAAACGGCAAAGTTAGACTTTGTGTAGATTTAAGAGATTTAAACGAGAATGTATGGGTGGATAGACACCCATTGCCTAACATAAATGAAATGTTTACAAAATTAAAAGGGGCATCCATTTTTTCCACGCAAGATCTGTCAAATGCTTACCATCAGATTGCATTGCACAAGGACAGTAAGCATTTGACGTCTTTCATCACGTCAGAAGGTGCTTTCAGGTACAAGAGAATGCCCTTTGGTCTAATATCGGCATCTTCTGTCTTTCAAAGGGTGATGCATAATCTTTTTAAGGATTTTAAAAATGTTTTATACTTTCAAGACGACAGTTTGATCTTTTCATCTAATCCATCTGACCATTCTGAAATACTGTATAAGGTATTATGTGTGCTGCAAGATAGTGGTCTCACTCTCACAAAAGAAAAGTGTAAATTTGGTGTGTCTTCTGTTGACTATTTGGGACATACTATTAGTAAAGAAGGCATTTCCCCAAAATTAAATGTAATCAAGGCTATTGAATCAGCTCCAGACCCTACGAATAAAGATCAGCTCAGGTCTTTCTTGGGGCTTGCCGAATATTACTCCAAGTTTATTCCCCTGTTCTCTGACAAAACTGTAAATATGAGAAATTTGATGAAGAAAAATGTTCATTTTCTTTGGGATGAAAGTTGTAAAAATGAATTCAAGTTGTTGAAACAAAACATTACATCTGCACCTGCTCTGGCAACGTTTAATACTGCTCATGGTTCATTCATCATTACTGATGCAAGCAATGTGGGAATCGGTGCAGTTTTAATGCAGCGTCAAAAGGGTCAAATGGTAACAATTGGGTTTGCTTCAAGACCTTTGAGAGATGCTGAATGCAAATATTCTACATTGGAAAAGGAAGCTCTTGCTTGCTGGTGGGGCATAGAATATTTCCGCAAGTATGTGTACAGTACTGTTTTTAAACTCTGGTCTGACCATCGTCCTCTAGTAGATTTATTTACTACCAAAGGTTGTGGGAAAGCGACATCAAGAATTGCCAGGTGGCAATACGAACTTCAGGATTTTCATTTTAAAGTTGAGTATATTCCTGGTATTAGGAATGTGTTAGCAGATTGCTTATCTAGATTACCCGTGCCTGATGACAATGTAGTTGAAGTGGACAATGATGATGATAATGTAGTGTCAATTTGTGAGATTTCCAGAGGTTGTATCCGTGAGGATACATGGAAATTAGCATGTAGTGGTGACCCTGTTTTTAATGAGATATGTAGTTTTGTGAAAACTCAGTGGCCACGCAAAGACTTGTTGTCTGATGGCATTCAACCGTTCTTTCATGTTGCTCAAGAGCTATCTGTAGTTGAGGGGTTACTGTTTAGAGGTCTACAACTGGTGGTACCTGGCGAATTGCGGTCTAAGATTTTAGAGATGGCTCATGAGGGTCACCCGGGTATGACATATATGAAAAGGAGGATCAGAAGTGAATTCTGGTGGCCAGGGATGGATAAGTGTATAGAAAGGTACGCCAGGGACTGTGTGGATTTCTGCTTAAGTGATAAGTCTCAAAAGCATGTCACGTATGAACGTCTTCCCATTTCTAGACCTTCACGGGTTTGGGAAAGTGTATCTTTAGACATTGCTGGTCCCATGTCATTCAACAAGAGCATGATGTATGCGATTATCTTAGTTGATCAATTGTCTCAATGGCCAGAGGTAAAAATGGTTTCTAGTATAACGTCTGGTGTGGTGATCAGGTTTTTAAATGAAGTATTCGAAAGAGAAAGTTTCCCTGAATCTATTACAACAGACAATGGTGTACAATTTGTCTCTCAAGAGATGAAGGAGTTTTTGGCGCGTCATGGCATAATACACAAACGTGTGTCCGTTTATTATCCCAACAGTAATGGTATTGTTGAGAGGTGGATCAGGGTGTTTAAAGAGGGTCTCCAATTAGCCTTACGTAATGGTAATGATTGTAAACAAACCATTAGTGAAATTCTATGGTGCTATAGAAATACGCCAAGAAGCATGGGTGATCTCTCACCTTTTGAGAAGATGAGGGGGAGGAGGAGTGTCTCCAACATGAGTCAACCTTGGATGAGAATACTTGATTCAAAAAAGACTATTGATAGTGATTGTTCCTCACATGCCATTCTTCACTGTTCAGTGTCAATGATTGGGTGCGTGTTAAGAAGAGCAGATTAGTCAGGTCTGGGGAGTCACGATATTCGAATCCTTTGTTGGTCAAGCGTGTTGGTCGACAAGTTGTTGAACTTTCTGATGGCAACGTGTGGAATATGTCCAAAGTGGTAAAAATTCCCAGGTGGTTGTGGCCTAAGGGAACAGCCTCAGAGTCTAGCATGCCATCCAACTCGAGGTCCTCCAACAGTGCCAGTAATTGGAGGAAGTTCTCTGGTTCAACATCTCTGCACAGTGACCCTGAAAATAAGTTCTCCTATACTCCTGACTCTAATATTGTTCAACGAACACAGAGGAAATGTCTCACTCCTGTGCGGTTTAAGGATTATCATCTTTATAGATAATCTGATTTGTTCATCGTACCATGTGATTTCTCGTTATTGATGCTTTTGTTTTCAAATTCTGTAATCAAATTATACTTTGTATATCAATTCTTGTTCTTTCATTTTCTGTTTAAAATATTTCTTTATTATTCTTTACGAAGGGGAATGTGTGGTATTGCTGTGTCATGCCTGGAATCGGGAACACTGCTGGGTTCCAGATTCCAGGATAGACAGTTGAGACCCAGGCTTGGGATTATGAACTGGACTGACTCTACTGAATAAACTATCTTCCTACAAACTACCAAACCTTGTGGTAGCATCATTACACCTAGCTGTAGTCCCTCGCATTAAATTAGCCAGGATGGGCGGCCGCTCATTCAGATTTCTTGCGGCAAAGCTCTGGAACGAACTCCCTACTCAAATACGGGGATTGAACAATTTGCTATCCTTCAGGAAAGCTATAAAAACTCATCTCTTTTGTTAGTTTGTAATATTTCCATCTTTTTCCCTCGGCATTTTTTCCCCTCTCAGTTTCATGCAGCCCGCGCCGGGACGCCCCTTGGTTGGGGCAGCCGTGCGCTATACAAGTCCATATAACATTAACATAACATTAACATTTGTAAATATGACTCTTATTGCTCTATTCTTGTACAGACAAAAACGCATGATTAAGTAGGAATGAACTACACTACATTTGGTATATCCATGTGTAGTTCACCAAAGACATAAGAATGGCAATGGATGCAGCAAATGGTAGTTTGCCATCAGTATATGGTATTTGGCACGGGTGGTCATAGACCACACACCTGCATTCTGCATTTCATATGCAATATGTGTATAGAAATATATGTTTAGATGATATTCATCACTGGTATAGCCATGTAGGTCTCCACAAAACAGTCAACCAAGGTTTTAGGTATTCTGTCTCCTGAAAGTAGATGTGGGCTGCCATTGCATCTAAGTAATATTTAAGGGTTCACGACATTGTAAACCAGGGACTGCATGTGTATACATGACAAGATGAGCAGTAATATTGAGCTCACATTTTATAGTGTGTAACCAACATATAATTTTTTATGTACTTCATGGGTGAAGTATTAATGCAGGGGACAAGAAAAAATATTTTGCACACAAAGGGCATTTTGAAAAACTATCAAAGGTGGCAAGGGGGTTCAGCAAAATGGGCAAATTGTATGATGAATAAAAGAAACAAGGCACATGGGCCCACCCACCAACAGCAAACATGACTTCAACATCCAAATGCACAGGGGCACCTCATGGAGCAAATAAGGCCACCTCCACAAGAAGACATGGACTGTCCACTACATCTCGAACTACAATGACAAACGGCAAGGCACAGAAGAAGGGACTAATCCTGATCAAATATATGAGACAACATCATAAAATCCTGGTCAAGCTCACAGCCCACGTGTCAAAACTCTAAGTAAACAATAATAATGATAGGGAACAATCATTTGCTACATGGATGCCAGTAGGCCCTCAACTACATTGACCACAGTATTCTCCACTTGAACGCTCCCTTTTTCTAACCCGTCTTTGATCTTATGCATAGGTTTTTATCATATAGTTATTATTAGTATGTTAATAGATGTGGGCTTAGTGTTAGGTAGTATTACTTTTTCTATGTATGTTTAGATATATAAGATAGTTGGAGGGGAATAACATTACATGGGGAGGAGAAAAAATATATAAGATACAAAATACAAAAAAATTGTTTAAGTTCAGTAGTTAATGTTTAGGGTGTTTAGGGTGTATATGTGTAGGCTATAGTATGTGAAAGTGTTGTGTATGCTGATGTTTGTTGGGATTGATGTTTAGGATGTGTTGTGTTAGGCATAGATTAGTAGTTTTAAGATTTAGATTAGGTAGAGTAGGATTCATAATACAATAAGTAGAGCAGTTTTAGCAAGTGTTAGCTAGAATTTTTATTGTGTGCTGTCTGTTTAATAAATATTTGACTTCTTTAATTGAGCACTTCACATGTTTGTTTTGGAAAGTACCAAATAAGCATAAAATTTGATAATAACGTGAGTTATTTAAAAAAAAAATATTTTGCAGTTTGAGCAGGTATGTACTTACTCCACATTATTTGTACATATGTCTAATTGAACAAACAAACTCTGACATTGGACACATCCAAATATTATGCAGACTTTTTGACAAGACTTCCATGATATCCAGGTTAATCGGCTGCATTGGCTGAACGTTACAGTGCAAAACATTTCATTACAATGTTAGGGAGGTAACATTATTAGATTGTAATGGCAGTGGTACACTGAGTTGGCTAGTGGCAAATCTAACATTCATTGCTGGTGTTCGTAGGTGATGTGAATGTACTGAGATTATCTATGCTAGTCCTGAAGAGATAGATTTATGTTTTGACATATTTTGTATGAACATGACAATGCTATAATGTGTGTTGACCAAAACTACATAAGTCAACAGAGATGTGAGTAAGTGCTGGGATCTGAGGCAGTGGGGTCCGACTCCTTTTTTGTAGATGTGAGTAATCCTGGAGTTATGGGTCTCTGGTGGCCGACATTGTGAATGTCATGACACAGTGTGACTTAAAATGTAGTACACTATGACAATAGTTTCAAATGACACATGCAGAACCCATTAACTGACTCTCAAATAGCAATGATACTTCAAACCACACAGCTTGGCCAATAGCTATGATTGTTTGACATGCTATAAGTAAGGGAGAACAAATACAGACTGTGATCCTCATGTGAAATTGCCCTATATATATATATTCACTGAAAAAACCATAGGTTTCAGGTCATATATAGTTAGGAATTATCATTTAAAAAACCATTGAAATTGCTCCTATATAGTTAGTTGTACTAACTATATTTCGCGCACCCGCAATCCACTGCTGATGATGTCACATATTACATCATTCATGACATGGTCAGTGACATCACTGATGACATCACTGATGACATCTCAAATGACATCACTGATGACATCTCAATTGACATCACTGATCACATCACTGATGATATCATTCATGTGATAATACGATGCACTTCTTCACACTCTAATATAACCTTTGATACACCCAGTGTTAAACACAGACTACCATTCTTGAAACCATTGACACACCAATACCAGTTACTACATACGCACACACTGATTGCTAGGTCTATACACACATCCAATCATTTACCCATAGAATCACTCATACATACAGTCACTCATCAATACAACATTATCATCTGCACTCAAACACCTATACAGACACTCACACTCTGCCACTCATCCATGGAGTTACTCACACATCTAGTCAGTCATGCAAAGAATCAATCACACTTTCATTTCCTCAACTATACAGTTATACACACAACACCTTACTTATTCAAACATATACCAACACATACTTACTTTGTTAAACAATTACTGATACAAGTACACAATGATCCATACAGCCACTCGCACAATCAGTGGCTCTTATGTATAGTCATTTATATATGCCAGCTACCCACACACACACTCAGTCTCCCATACAAATACTTGGGCAAACAAGCAATAACACATATAGCCACTCATAAAGCTACTGATCAACACATGCAGTTGCTTACACAACAACAGACATACTGATGCACACATTCGGACAGTTGAGTCACTAACCCATGCATTCAGTAAGACACATTTAATCACTCACTCATACATTCAGTCATGTACCTACTAAATCTTTCATCCAGACACTTATACATCCACTCATTCTTCAATATGTAAAACATATTTAAACTTTACTGAAACACACAGTCACTGGATGATGTCATCAGTGATGTCATCAGTGATGTCATTTGAAATGTCATCAGTGATGTCATCAGTGATGTCACTGACCATGTCATCAATGATGTAATATGTGACATCATCAGCAGTGCATTGCGGGTGCGCGAAATGTAGTTAGTACAACTAACTATATAGGAGCAATTTCAATGTTTTTTTAAATGCTAATTCCTAACTATATATGACCTGAAACCTATGGTTTTTTCAGTGAATTTGCAAGGTTTTTTAAATGCTAATTCCTAACTATATAAGGACTGAGACCTATGGTTTTTTCTGTGAATTTCCAAGGTTTTTTAAATGCTAATTCCTAACTATATAAGGCCTGAAACCTATGGTTTTTTCAGTGAATTTGAAAGGTTTTTTAAATGCTAATACCTAACTATAAAAGGCCTGAAACCTATGGTTTTTTCACTGAATTTCAAAGGTTTTTTAAATGATAATTCCTAACTATATAAGGCCTGAAACGTATGGTGTTTTCAGTGAATTTGCAAGGTTTTTAAAATGCTAATTCCTAACTAAATAAGGCCTGAAACCTAGGTTTTTTTCAGTGAATTTGCAAGGTTTTTAAAATGCTAATTCTATTAGAGGATAACGTTTAAATATGTTAATATCCTTGTGGGACCACCTGAGCAGCCCTAGGGATCCGATTTTTGGACCGGAGCAAGATGCTCTCTGATTGTGCCGTATTTCTTGCCTTCTGCCCCCCTGATTGTGCCATATTTCTTGGCTTCTGCCCCCCTGATTGTGCCATATTTCTTGCCTTCTGCGCCCTGATTGTGCCATATTTCTTGCCTTCTGTACCCTGATTGTGCCGTATTTCTTGCCTTCTGCTCCCTGATTGTGCCGTATTTGTTGCCTTCTGACCACTAATTGTGCCGTTTTTTCTTGTCTTCTGCCCCCTGATTGTGCCGTTTGTCGGTCCTTCTGTCCCCTGATTGTGCCGTTTTTCGTGCCCCTGCCCCCCTGATTGTATTATCTTTGCCAGTGTTTGTTCGCTACTGGTATTGTCTTTGCCTGTGTTTCTTTGCTGCCGTTATTGTCTTTGCCAGTGTTTATTTGCTGCCATTATTGTCTTTGCCAGTGTTTGTTTGCTGCCGTTATTGTCTTTGCCAGTGTTTGTTCGCTGCTGGTATTATCTTTGCCAGAGCTATGTGGGCTTTGTGGCTGTGAGAGCTGTGTGAGCTGTGAGAGCTGTGTGGGCTGTGAGAGCTGTGTGGGCTGTGAGAGCTGTGTGGGCTGTGAGAGTGTTAGCTGTGTGGGCTGTGATAGCTGTGAGAGCTGTGTGGGCTGTGAGAGCTGTGTGGGCTGTGAGAGCTGTGTGGGCTGTGTGGGCTGTGAGATCTGTGTGGGCTGTGAGGGCTGTTTGGGCTGTGAGGGCTGTGAGGGCTGTGAGGGCTGTGAGGCCTGTGAGAGCAGTGTGGGCTGTGAGAGCTGTGTGGGCTGTGAGAGCTGTGTAGGCTGTGAGATATGTGTGGGCTGTGAGAGCTGTATGGGCTGTGAGAGCTGTATGGGCTATGAGAGTGGTGTGGGATGTGAGCTGAGTGGGCTGTGAGGGCTGTGTGAGCTGTGAGAGCTGTGTGGGCTGTGAGAGCTGTGTGGGCTGTGTGGGCTGTGTGGGCTGTGAGAGCTGTGAGAGCTGTGTGGGCTGTGAGAGCTGTGTGGACTGTGAGAGCTGTATGGGCTGTGAGAGCTGTGAGAGCTGTGTGGGATGTGAGCTGTGTGGGCTGTGAGGGCTGTGTGAGCTGTGAGAGCTGTGTGGGCTCTGAGAGCTGTGAGAGCTGTGTGGGCTGTGAGAGCTGTGTGGGCTGTGTGGGCTGTGAGAGCTTTGTGGGCTCTGAGAGCTGTGTGGGCTGTGAGAGCTATGTGGGCTGTGATAGCTGTGTGGGCTGTGAGGGCTGTGAGGGCTGTGTGGGCTGTGAGGGCTGTGAGAGCTGTGAGAGCTGTGTGGGCTGTTAGAGCTGTGTGGGCTGTGAGAGCTGCGACAGCTGTGTGGGCTGTGAGAGCTGTGTGGCCTGTGAGAGCTGTGTGGGCTGTGTGGGCTGTGAGAGCTGTGTGGGCTGTGAGAGCTGTGTGGGCTGTGAGGGCTGTGAGGCCTGTGAGAGCTGTGTGGGCTGTGAGAGCTGTGTGGGCTGTGAGATCTGTGTGGGCTGTGAGAGCTGTGAGGCCTGTGAGAGCTGTGTGGGCTGTGAGATCTGTGTGGGATGGGAGGGCTGTGTGAGCTGTGAGAACTGTGTGGGCTGTGAGAGCTGTGTGGGCTGTGTGGGCTGTGAGAGCTGTGAGAGCTGTGTGGGTTGTGAGAGCTGTGCGGGCTGTTAGAGCTGTGTGGGCAGTGAGAGTGTGGGCTGTGTGGGCTGTGAGAGCTGTGAGAGCTGTGTGGGCTGTGAGAGCTGTGTGGGCTGTGAGAGCTGTGTGGGCTGTGAGAGCTGTGTGGGCTGTGAGAGCTGTGTGGGCTGTGAGAGCTGTATGGGCTGTGTGGGCTGTGAGAGCTGTGTGGGCTGTGAGAGCGGTGTGGGCTTTGAGAGCTGTGAGAGCTGTGTGGGATGTAAGCTGTGTGGGCTGTGAGGGCAGTGTGAGCTGTGAGAGCTGTGTGGGCTGTGAGAGCTGTGTCGGCTATGAGAGCTGTGAGAGCTGTGTGGGCTGTGAGAGCTGTGTGGGCTGTGAGAGCTGTGTGGGCTGTGTGGGCTGTGAGAGCTATGTGGGCTGTGAGAGCTGCGTGGTCTGTGAGGGCTGTGTGGGCTGTGAGGGCAGTGAGGCATGTGAGAGCTGTGTGGGATGTGAGAGCAGTGTGGGCTGTGAGAGCTGTGTGAGCTGTGAGAGCTGTGTGGGCTGTGAGAGCTGTGTGGGCTGTGAGAGCTGTGTAGGCTGTGAGAGCTGTGAGAGCTGTGTGGGCTGTGAGAGCTGTGTGGGCTGTGAGAGCTGTGTGGGCTGTGTGGGCTGTTAGAGCTGCTTGGGCTGTGAGAGCTGTGTGGTCTGTGAGAGCTGTGTGGGCTGTTAGGGCTGTGAGGCCTGTGAGAGCTGTGTGGGCTGTGAGAGCTGTGTGGGCTGTGAGAGCTGTGTGGCTTGTGAGAGCTTTATGGGCTGTGAGCTGGGTGGGCTGTGAGGTCTGTGTGAGCTGTGAGAGCTGTGTGGGCTGTGAGAACTGTGTGGGCTGTGTGGGCTGTGAGAGCTGTGTGGATTGTGAGAGCTGTGCGGGATGTGAGAGCTGTGTGGGCTGTGAGAGTGTGGGCTGTGTGGGCTGTGTGGGCTCTGAGAGCTGTGTGTGCTGTGAGAGCTGTGAGGGTTGTGAGAGCTGTATGGGCTGTGAGAGCTGTGAGAGCTCTGTGGGATGTGAGCTGTGTGGGCTGTGAGGGCTGTGTGTGCTGTGAGGGGTGTGCGGGCTGTGAGAGCTGTGTGGGCTGTGAGAGCTGTGTGGGCTGTGAGGGCTGTGTGGGCTGTGAGAGCTGTGTGGGCTGTGAAAGCTGTGTGGGCTGTGAGGGCTGTGTGAGCTGTGAGAGCTGTATGGGCTGTGTGGGCTGTGTGGGTTGTGTGGGGTGTGAGAGCTGTGTGGGCTGTGAGAGCTGTGTGGGCTGTGAAAGCTGTGTGGGCTGTGTGGGCAGTGAGAGCTGTGAGAGCTGTGTGGGCTGTGAGAGCTGTGTGGGCTGTGAGGGCTGTGTGAGCTGTGAGAGCTGTGTGGGCTGTGAGAGCTGTGTGGGCTGTGAGAGCTGTGAGAGCTCTGTGGGATGTGAGCTGTGTGGGCTGTGAGGGCTGTGTGAGCTGTGAGGGCTGTGTTGGCTGTGAGAGCTGTGTGGGCTGTGAGAGCTGTGTGGGCTGTGAGGGCTGTGTGGGCTGTGAGAGCTGTGTGCGCTGTGAGAGCTGTGTGGGCTGTGAGGGCTGTGTGAGCTGTGAGAGCTGTGTGGGCTGTGAGAGCTGTGAGAGCTGTGTGGGCTGTGAGAGCTGTGTGGGCTGTGTGGGCTGTGAGAGCTGTGTGGGATGTGAGCTGGGTGGGCTGTGAGGGCTGTGTGAGCTGTGAGAGCTGTGTGGGCTGTGAGAGCTGTGTGGGCTGTGAGAGCTGTGTGGGCTGTGATAGCTGTGTGGGCTGTGATGGCTGTGAGGGCTGTGTGGGCTGGGAGGGCTGTGAGAGCTGTGAGAGCTGTGTGGGCTGTGAGAGCTGTGTGGGCTGTGAGAGCTGCGACAGCTGCGTGGGCTGTGAGAGCTGTGTGGGCTGTGAGAGCTGTGTGGGGTGTGTGGGGTGTGAGAGCTGTGTGGGCTGTGAGAGCTGTGTGGGCTGTGAGGGCTGTGAGGCCTGTGAGAGCTGTGTGGGCTGTGAGAGCTGTGTGGGCTGTGAGATCTGTGTTTGGCTGTCAGAGCTGTGAGGCCTGTGAGAGCTGTGTCGGCTGTGAGATCTGTGTGGGATGGGAGGGCTGTGTGAGCTGTGAGAGCTGTGTGGGCTGTGAGAGCTGTGTGGGCTGTGTGGGCTGTGTGGGCTGTGAGAGCTGTGTGGGCTGGGAGAGCTGTGTGGGCTGTGAGGGCTGTGTGAGCTGTGAGAGCTGTATGGGCTGTGCGGGCTGTGTGGGTTGTGTGGGCTGTGAGAGCTGTGAGTGCTGTGAGTGCTGTGTGGGCTGTGAGAGCTGTGTGGGCTGTGAGAGCTGTGTGGGCTGTGTGGGCTGTGAGAGCTGTGAGAGCTGTGTGGGCTGTGAGAGCTGTGTAGGCTGTGAGGGCTGTGTGAACTGTGAGAGCTGTGTGGGCTGTGAGAGCTGTGTGGGCTGTGAGAGCTGTGAGAGCTCTGTGGGATGTGAGCTGTGTGGGCTGTGAGGGCTGTGTGAGCTGTGAGGGCTGTGTTGGCTGTGAGAGCTGTGTGGGCTGTGAGAGCTGTGTGGGCTGTGAGGGCTGTGTGGGCTGTGAGAGCTGTGTGGGCTGTGAGAGCTGTGTGGGCTGTGAGGGCTGTGTGAGCTGTGAGAGCTGTGTGGGCTGTGAGAGCTGTGAGAGCTGTGTGGGCTGTGAGAGCTGTGTGGGCTGTGTGGGCTGTGAGAGCTGTGTGGGATGTGAGCTGGGTGGGCTGTGAGGGCTGTGAGAGCTGTGAGAGCTGTGTGGGCTGTGAGAGCTGTGTGGGCTGTGAGAGCTGTGTGGGCTGTGTGGGCTGTGATAGCTGTGTGGGCTGTGAGGGCTGTGAGGGCTGTGTGGGCAGTGAGGGCTGTGAGAGCTGTGAGAGCTGTGTGGGCTGTGAGAGCTGTGTGGGCTGTGAGAGCTGCGACAGCTGCGTGGGCTGTGAGAGCTGTGTTGGCTGTGAGAGCTGTGTGGGGTGTGTGGGGTGTGAGAGCTGTGTGGGCTGTGAGAGCTGTGTGGGATGGGAAGGCTGTGTGAGCTGTGAGAGCTGTGTGGGCTGTGAGAGCTGTGTGGGCTGTGTGGGCTGTGAGAGCTGTGAGAGCTGTGTGAGTTGTGAGAGCTGTGCAGGCTGTGAGAGCTGTGTGGGCAGTGAGAGTGTGGGCTGTGTGGGCTGTGAGAGCTGTGAGAGCTGTGTGGGCTGTGAGAGCTGTGTGGGCTGTGAGAGCTGTGTGTGCTGTGAGAGCTGTGAGGGCTGTGAGGGCTGTGTGGGCTGTGAGGGCTGTGAGAGCTGTGAGAGCTGTGTGGGCTGTGAGGGCTGTGAGGCCTGTGAGAGCTGTGTGGGCTGTGAGAGCTGTGTGGGCTGTGAGATCTGTGTGGGCTGTGAGAGCTGTGAGGCCTGTGAGAGCTGTGTGGGCTGTGAGATCTGTGTGGGATGGGAAGGCTGTGTGAGCTGTGAGAGCTGTGTGGGCTGTGAGAGCTGTGTGGGCTGTGTGGGCTGTGAGAGCTGTGAGAGCTGTGTGAGTTGTGAGAGCTGTGCAGGCTGTGAGAGCTGTGTGGGCAGTGAGAGTGTGGGCTGTGTGGGCTGTGAGAGCTGTGAGAGCTGTGTGGGCTGTGAGAGCTGTGTGGGCTGTGAGAGCTGTGTGGGCTGTGAGAGCTGTGTGTGCTGTGAGAGCTGTGTGGGCTGTGAGAGCTGTATGGGCTGTGTGGGCTGTGAGAGCTGTGTGGGCTGTGAGAGCGGTGTGGGCTTTGAGAGCTGTGAGAGCTGTGTGGGATGTGAGCTGTGTGGGCTGTGAGGGCAGTGTGAGCTGTGAGAGCTGTGTGGACTGTGAGAGCTGTGTCGGCTGTGAGAGCTGTGAGAGCTGTGCGGGCTGTGAGAGCTGTGTGGGCTGTGAGAGCTTTGTGGGCTGTGTGGGCTGTGAGAGCTATGTGGGCTGTGAGAGCTGCGTGGTCTGGGAGGGCTGTGTGGGCTGTCAGGGCAGTGAGGCCTGTGAGAGCTGTGTGGGATGTGAGAGCTGTGTGGGCTGTGAGAGCTGTGTGAGCTGTGAGAGCTGTGTGGGCTGTGAGAGCTGTGTGGGCTGTGAGAGCTGTGTAGGCTGTGAGAGCTGTGAGAGCTGTGTGGGCTGTGAGAGCTGTGTGGGCTGTGTGGGCTGTTAGAGCTGCTTGGGCTGTGAGAGCTGTGTGGTCTGTGAGAGCTGTGTGGGCTGTTAGGGCTGTGAGGCATGTGAGAGCTGTGTGGGCTGTGAGAGCTGTGTGGGCTGTGAGAGCTGTGTGGCTTGTGAGAGCTTTATGGGCTGTGAGCTGGGTGGGCTGTGAGGTCTGTGTGAGCTGTGAGAGCTGTGTGGGCTGTGAGAACTGTGTGGGCTGTGAGAGCTGTGTGGGCTGTGAGAGCTGTGCGGGCTGTGAGAGCTGTGTGGGCTGTGAGAGTGTGGGCTGTGTGGGCTGTGTGGGCTGTGAGAGCTGTGTGTGCTGTGAGAGCTGTGAGGGTTGTGAGAGCTGTATGGGCTGTGAGAGCTGTGAGAGCTCTGTGGGATGTGAGCTGTGTGGGCTGTGAGGGCTGTGTGTGCTGTGAGGGGTGTGTGGGCTGTGAGAGCTGTGTGGGCTGTGAGAGCTGTGTGGGCTGTGAGGGCTGTGTGGGCTGTGAGAGCTGTGTGGGCTGGGAGAGCTGTGTGGGCTGTGAGGGCTGTGTGAGCTGTGAGAGCTGTATGGGCTGTGTGGGCTGTGTGGGTTGTGTGGGCTGTGAGAGCTGTGAGTGCTGTGAGAGCTGTGTGGGCTGTGAGAGCTGTGTGGGCTGTGAGAGCTGTGTGGGCTGTGTGGGCTGTGAGAGCTGTGAGAGCTGTGTGGGCTGTGAGAGCTGTGTGGGCTGTGAGGGCTGTGTGAGCTGTGAGAGCTGTGTGGGCTGTGAGAGCTGTTTGGGCTGTGAGAGCTGTGAGAGCTCTGTGGGATGTGAGCTGTGTGGGATGTGAGGGCTGTGTGAGCAGTGAGGGCTGGGTTGGCTGTGAGAGCTGTGTGGGCTGTGAGAGCTGTGTGGGCTGTGAGGGCTGTGTGGGCTGTGAGAGCTGTGTGGGCTGTGAGAGCTGTGTGGGCTGTGAGAGCTGTGTGAGCTGTGAGAGCTGTGTGGGCTGTGAGAGCTGTGAGAGCTGTGTGGGCTGTGAGAGCTGTGTGGGCTGTGTGGGCTGTGAGAGCTGTGTGGGTTGTGAGAGCTGTGTGGGCTGTGAGAGCAGTGTGGGCTGTGTGGGCTGTGAGGGCTGTGAGGCCTGTGAGAGCTGTGTGGACTGTGAGAGCTGTGTGGGCTGTGACAGCTGTGTGGGCTGTGAGAACTGTATGGGCTGTGAGAGCTGTGTGGGATGTGAGCTGTGTGGGCTGTGAGGGCTGTGTGAGCTGTGAGAGCTGTGTGGGCTGCGAGCTGTGTGGGCTGTGGGAGTGTGGGCTGTGTGTGCTGTAAGAGCTGTGAGAGCTGTGTGACCTGTGAGAGTGTGGGCTGTGAGGCCTGTGAGAGCTGTGTGGGCTGTGAGAGCTGCATGGGCTGCGAGAGCTGTATGGGCTGTGAGAGCTGTGTGGGATGTGAGCTGCGTGGGCTGTGAGGGCTGTGAGGGCTGTGTGGTCTGTGAGAGCTGTGTGGGCTGTGTGAGCTGTGAGGGCTGTGTGGGCTGTGAGAGCTGTGTGGGCTGTGAGAGCTGTGCGGGCTGTGAGAGCTGTGTGGGCTGTGAGAGCTGTGTGGGATGTGAGAGTGTGGGCTGTGTGGGCTGTGAGAGCTGTGTGGGGTGTGTGGGCTGTGAGAGCTGTGTGGGATGTGAGAGCTGTGTGGGCTGTGAGAGTGTGGGCTGTGTGGGCTGTGTGGGCTGTGAGAGCTCTGAGAGCTGTGCGGGCTGTGAGTGCTGTGTGGGCTGTGAGAGCTGTGAGGGCTGTGTGGGCTGTGAGAGATGTGTGGGCTGTGAGAGCTGTGTGGGCTGTGAGAGCTGTGAGAGCTGTGTGGGATGTGAGCTGTGTGGGCTGTGAGGGCTGTGTGAGCTGTGAGAGCTGTGTGGGCTGTGAGAGCTGTGCGGGCTGTGAGAGCTGTGTGGGCTGTGAGAGCTGTGAGAGCTGTGTGGGCTGTGAGAGCTGTGTGGGCTGTGCGAGCTGTGTGGGCTGTGTGGGCTGTGAGAGCTGTGTGGGTTGTGAGAGCTGTGTGGGCTGTGAGAGCTGTGTGGGCTGTGTGGGCTGTGAGGGCTGTGAGGCCTGTGAGAGCTGTGTGGACTGTGAGAGCTGTGTGGGCTGTGACAGCTGTGTGGGCTGTGAGAACTGTATGGGCTGTGAGAGCTGTGTGGGATGTGAGCTGTGTGGGCTGTGAGGGCTGTGTGAGCTGTGAGAGCTGTGCGGGCTGTGAGCTGTGTGGGCTGTGGGAGTGTGGGCTGTGTGGGCTGTGAGAGCTGTGTGACCTGTGAGAGTGTGGGCTGTGAGGCCTGTGAGAGCTGTGTGGGCTGTGAGAGCTGCATGGGCTGTGAGAGCTGTATGGGCTGTGAGAGCTGTGTGGGATGTGAGCTGTGTGGGCTGTGAGGGCTGTGAGGGCTGTGTGGTCTGTGAGAGCTGTGTGGGCTGTGCGGGCTGTGTGAGCTGTTAGGGCTGTGTGGGCTGTGAGAGCTGTGTGGGTTGTGAGAGCTGTGCGGGCTGTGAGAGCTGTGTGGGCTGTGAGAGCTGTGTGGGCTGTGAGAGTGTGGGCTGTGTGGGCTGTGAGAGCTGTGTGGGTTGTGAGAGCTGTGTGGGCTGTGAGAGCTGTGTGGGCTGTGTGGGCTGTGAGGGCTGTGAGGGCTGTGAGAGCTGTGTGGGCTCTGAGAGCTGTGCGGGCTGTGAGAGCTGTGTTGGCTGTGAGAGCTGTGTGGGCTGTGAGAGCTGTGTGGGCTGTGAGAGCTGCGTGGGCTGTGAGAGCTGTCTGGGCTGTGAGCTCTGCTTCTTTTGTATCTCGGTCTACCTAGCACAAGATGAATGCCAACACTTCCTGGTTAGAAGTGTTGACAGCCAATGAGCATGCTGCTGTCCTGTGAAATGCATTCTGATTGGCTGCCACTGTCTGTCAACACTCCAAACCAGGAAGTGTTGGCAGCCATCTTGTGCCTCGGTAGAACCATGGCACAAGAAAGCAGTGAAGCAAAGTTGCAAAACACGCAAAGGGGGCAGGGTAGAAGCACCCTAACCCCCTAGGCCTGCTCAGGGGGCCCCACAAGGCCCTCCAGGCAACAAAACAAAAAATCGCGAGGGTACGTGCACCGTACAGAGTACAGTAAGCTTACGGTAAGCTTACTGTAAGCTTACTGTACTCTGTACCCCTGCGATTTTCTGAAAAATCCTTGTGGAATCCCTGTGAAAAAAGCCTTGTGGGACCCCCTGAGCAGGCCTAGGGGGTCAGGGTGCTTCTACCCTGCCCCCTTTTTGAGTTCTACAAGTTTGTTTTTCTGCTTTCATGTGCCTCAGTCTACCGATGCACAAGATGGCTGCCAACAATTTCTGTTTTGGAATGTTCACAGACAGTAGCAGCCAATCAGCATGCAGCTCGTACTCTGGAAGGTACAGAGTACAGTAAGCTTACAGTGCACTCACGTGTGCCACATATAGATATATCATTTGAACAAATTCGATTTTCTAAACAACTACTGGAGGGATTTTCACCAAATATACAAAAGGCACTTCTGCATACCAGGCTCTACCATTTTGCCAAGTTTGGTGTAATTCCATTCAGCCGTGCGGGCTGTAGCCGTGTCTAAAGGTCCTATGGAAAATTGCATTGGACTCAATTTCACATTCAATTTTCTCAAAAACTACTGTAGGGATTTACACCAAACATACAAAAGACACTGCTGTATACCAGTCTCTACCATTTTGCCAAATCTGGTGTAATTCCGTTCAGCCGTTCAAGCTGTAGCCTTGTCAGAATGTCCCTATGGAAATTAACATGGGGAAAACACTTTTTGGGACCCCCCTTTTTTCTCGGCCCCCGCTTGACGAATCCCCCCGGAACTTTCAGGGACGGAGCGGAGCGCAGCGAGGCAAATTTAAGGAAAATTACGTGCTTATCCCTCAATCGGCGCCAAAGTTATTCCCAATAGAATGTTCGGAATTTCCTATGGTAACTAGGTCCTAACTATATATACCTACTGGCGACCGCCAGTAGGTAATATATATATATATATATATATATATATATATATATATATATATATATATATGTATATATATATATATATATATATATATATATATATATTACCTACTGGCGGTCGCCAGTAGGTATATATAGTTAGGATTTTTTCTCTATGGGTTTTTTGAAAATTCTATGTCTAATAACTTTGGCGTTTGTGGACGGAATTGGCTGAAATTTTCAGGAAAATGGCACATTTTGTTTCTGAGCAGCCCTTGAAAATTTGGGGGGGGTTCGTCCAGTGGGGGCCGAGAAAAAAGGGGGGTCCCAAAACGTGTTTTTAACATTGAGTTTTCCATAGGGCGGTTGGCCTCACTTTTAGCCCGAACGGCTGAATGGATTTGCACGAAACTTGGCAAAATTGTAGGGACTGGTAGCCCGATGTGCCTTTTGTAGGTCTCAATATATGTGCTCCAGTGGATTTTGAGAAATTAACGTTTAAAAAAAGATATATATCTGTAACAGCGGACCGGGCAGCGCTCTGGTTCGCGGACTTTTCGCGCAACGGAGCTTTGTGAAGCGAAGCTGATTGGTTCTCCGGCGTCTGTCAACATTCCAAACAGTCCGTAGCGGCCGCCATCTTGTCTCTCGGTAGGATCGAGAGACAAGAGGAGGTCAAAACAAAGGGGGAAATAACTATAAGGGGGCATAGTAGATCCTCGCTGACCCCCTAGGTTTGATGTGGAGGTTTTAAAAGGGCCCCGCGGGGCAAAAAAAAAAATAATAATAATAATTGAACGGCTGAATGGATTTGCACGAAACTTGGCAAAATATTAGGGACTGGTAGCCCGATGTGCCTTTGCTAGGTCTCAATATATGTGCTCCAGTGGATTTTGAGAAATTAACGTTCAAAAAAAGATATATATCTGTAACAGCGCTCCGCTTCGCCTAACGGAGGTTTGCGAAGCTGATTGGTCATTCTGTCACTGGGCTATAGTTGGGCTACATCTGGCTGATATTTGGGCTACATTTGTTTTTTTGTGCGTCTGGCGGCCATCTTTGGGCTACATTGGGCTACATTGGGCTTCATTGGGCTACATTCGGCTAATTAGCAAATAGCTCATCGCAAACTAGGAATGGTAAAGAATCGCTATTTATTCCTTAAAGTTCGCTATTTAGGAAATGCAAAAAACTTTGATGATATATATGGCGGTTCATCTCTAACAAGATAAGAAGCATAGGGATACATTTATGATGACTGGCGCATCACCAGGGATGTGTTAGTCATTCTGTGCCGCTGTTCCGTCACCTATGGTGTGCTGCATTTACAATGCGGCGCATCATGGGGCAAAAACAGCACAGATGCGTGATGTATCTGTGCCGTAAAGGTGGCGCATTGCTGGAGTTGTATCGCAAGTGTGATGAAGCTCCAGCAAGGGTCGGGGGTGCCCCTGTCGCAGGGTTTCTGTTCTCACACAGAACTGTGGACAGAGGATTGGAACCTCGGCGAATGCATTGCTGGAGTTGTATCGCAAGTGTGATGAAGCTCCAGCAAGGGTCGGGGGTGCCCCTGTCGCAGGGTTTCTGTTGTCACACAGAACTGTGGACAGAGGATTGGAACCTCGGCGAATTAGGGTGTCCCAAAACTCACGTTAGTAATCAAAAAATCCTTAGCAAGCTAGGTACAGTGTCACATTGGATATAACAAACTCTCAATGTTTAGACAATCCAGAATATGAACTTATAGTACCTCAGGATACGTGGAACTCATGAACAGTCGGTCGTTATAGATTTCTTAGAAACCAGAACATGGAGTTAAGAAGAACAGATGTGTATTTGAAATGTTTATTTACTAATGCCGTCTTCTCAGGCGTAGTACCTTAGATAATAAAAGTACACATATTATCAGTAGCAAAATTACCAGCATAGTTACTAGTACATAAAAAGTGAATGGTGATAGTATGTTAACATGCTGTAAATGAATAAGAGTTAGCAACACTTATAAGCAGCCGCGGGCCGTGGAGGGAGTTACGGTGAGGCAGGGAGGCGGGGAGGGGGAGAAGCAGGGTGGAGAATACAAGTACACATATTATCAGTAGCAAAATTACCAGCATAGTTACTAGTACATAAAAAGCGAATGGTGACAGTATGTTAACATGCTGTAAATGAATAAGAGTTAGCAACACTTATAAGCAGCCGCGGGCCGTGGAGGGAGTTACGGTGGGGCAGGGAGGCGGGGAGGGGGAGGGGCAAGGTAGAGAGGGCTCCACCCTGCTTCTCCCCCTCCCCGCCTCCCTGCCCCATCGTAACTCCCTCCACGGCCCGCGGCTGCTTATATCTCACCCTCCCTAATACACATATTATATTATTTGCTAAGAAGGTCTCTTTGTGTTGGTTTAGGGCGTGCCCATACTTTAGTGTCTTAGATTTGAAGGAATCACATCACCATACACCAGCTCTCTCTTCATGTGAACCGCATCAACTGTTGTGTATGTGTGTTCGGCAAAGCAATATAAAACAAGCCTCATGCCCAGAATTGGCAGAAGTTGCACTTATGTTATGAGTATGAAGTCGTGGAGATCAGACCTCATAACAATTCTGTATCGTGTTGTTCTTGAAACTTTAGCACTCGCTGTACAGATATAGTTTAACAAGTAAAGCAGATAGTAGACCAATAACATATTATTCTCATGTAAACCACGATGAACTACTAGGTGGAAAGCTAAAGCAACAACTAAGTGTCGTGTGCAGAAGTTGCAAAAAAGGAAAAATGGCGTTTAAACCGGTAATGAGCCCATGCTAACTTAACACGGTGTAAAGATATCCAGGACCTAGATGACACCTCCTCATGATCCGGAAACGAACTGAATAAGATAATAGAAGTGCCATCTCATGAGAGCAGATTGCAAGTTTATATGTGGACGGTCCGCAAGGTAAAGCATTAAAAACTAGGAAAATTTAATGCTAAAGAAAAATAAAACAGCCAAGTACTTTATCGAGTCTTAAGCCAATAGGCAAGGTAAATAATAAAAACTTGACAAATAAGTCAATGAATTGTCAATGAAATGCTAGTACTCAGCATATCAAACATGAAAAAGGTCTATGACATAACTGTGTATGCAAAATAAGCTGCAACAGCCTCCAATAGGAAGTCACCGTCTTCATCCGAAAACAGTTCAGCCATCCAATTTAAAAGCGGAAAAGAACATACGTGCTCTCCCAGCACCGGATCCTCTATCACCATCAGAGGACAGCTCGGTGGGTTTTCAAGAAAGCTCTCTTCCAAGAAAGACTGTGCTGCCGCCAGTAAATTCCAGGGACCAAGTAGTCCATGCATCAATGCCACAGCCATAATCCTTTCGCCAGGACAAACCAACTCGTGAGTAATGATAGGAGTCATCAGCTGATTAAAGTCGACGTCAGGAGAAACCGGTCCGCAGAGACACAAATCAATGGCCCAATCGAAATCACAGGTCAGGCAGTGAAATACAGGCTGGACACAGGTGAAGTAGGAGAACCGAAAAGATAATCCATATGCCGTGCTTAATATCGCCAACGGCATTGTGCCATAATATTCTAGCATGCGATTGCGGAACAGTGTCAGCAGCTGCAGGGTCGGAGGTTGCATAGGAGGGACATCCATATTTAAAAATGTAAAAAAGCACAAGAGCGTCCGCTGGTAATGCAAGTAAAAATGCCAATCCACGAACCAGAGTGCAGAAAATACAATGAAAGGAAGCAGGGATGACTCCAAAGATTTTCTCAAATGAAGTCACGAGACCACTGGTAACAACTTTAAAAAAGTGTGTCAGGGACTTTGTGGAGGATGCGTTAAAGATAGTCGGAAACATGTTGCTGAAATTGAAAGGCAAATCTTAATTGAAAAGGGTGTGCACCTCTGTACGGGTGTTCGCTATGTGAAGTACGAAAGTTTCACGGGCCGAACTCAAGGCCACCTCTCTCTGAGACAAAAGAGCTCTTATTCTTGCCATGCCGTTGAAACGTGTCCCAAGGTTGGTATTTGTGGCCAGATTGAAAACTCCCTATGTTCATGTGTGGGAGGAAATAGAACATTTCTGCAGCAAATAACCCGTTCACTTACTGTTACGATAAAAGGAATACTTTTAATTAACTCAGAACAATCTTCATTATTGAGCATCAAATAACTACCATTTTCCAACAACTTGAACGTGGGGATGATAGCAGGAACTGGCGTGCCTTGCAACATGCAAGCCATATTTGGTCGGTGTTTGTTGCATGAACCGTGTAACTGTATGTGCCTACACATTAGTGAATGATCTGGCGTCTCAGTGCATTCCTCTCCATTCAGATAAACTTCTTGATCATCTTTGAAACATCTGTATGTGTATGGAAGCGACCAGACCTCATGAAGAAAAGCACTACCTAAAGGTTCATAACGACCTATTGGTATATATTTCATACAATTTGAAAACTTATATAAAGCAAAAGGCAGCGTTATTAAACCGTGGATAAGGCATGTTGTCAAAAAACCCGCAATCCTCTGCTGATGATGTCACTGAGCATGTCATGAATGATGTAATATGTGACATCATCAGCAGTGGATTACGGGTAATAGTATCTCTAGTTTACTCCCCTATAGCTGTCTTTATTTTAACATAAGTGTGTGTTTCCCTCCCTTATACTTACTGTTTTTGGTTCGCTTCCAGTTCGCGTACCGGCGAGCGAACTAGGAAGCGAACTAAGAGAAATAGAGGTTGGCACAGTTCCAAATATTGTACCAATTTTTTAATAACGGGGAGGTAGTTCTGAAAAGAACTTTTTTTTTTATTTTTCTGAACATTTTTTTACTGTTTTTGAATTTTTCGGAACAGTTTTATATTTTTTTGGGTTTTTCTTGGAGGGGGCAATGAAAACGATTCATTGTAAAGGGCTCAACAGGAGCAACAAAACAAAAAAAAGAAGTATTTATTATTTTGGGCGTTTCGGACAAACTTGCATATGATAGTCAATAGCTCTGTTGATCAGAGTGATGCTTCTTTCTCCGTAGGAAATGAATCCATCGCAAAATACGCAGGTGTGTTTTACTTCACCAAATCTCATTTGTATATTTGGCACCATCTCCCTGCCCTCTGGTCCCGTTACTTCCGGTACAACAGATCTTCTGGCCATAATAGGGAGATTATCTAGGTCGTTCCGAAACTGTGCAGCACTGTAGTTGTTAGGATGCCACCTAGTCATATGGCGATGCATTGTGTAGTTTCCGAAACTGTATTTTTTGTCGGTCCCTCTGGACAGTCTATCTTGACATATAAGGCAAGTTACGTATCTTGCATTTACTTTTTTCTGACCTTTGGGAATTTTAAAAAATTGCCAAATGAAGTTTTCTTTCCGGTGAGACGTCCTGGGCTGCTCAGGCAAAAACTGCCTCTCTTCGTGCGCGTCCTCCTGTTCCTCTTCTTCTTCTTCTTGTTGAATTATAACTTGAGCAGGTGGTCCACTCTTCCTTGGATGTGGTGGAGGTGGTGGGGAAGCACCAGCTGAAGCTACTAAAGAAGCCATTGCTCAGTGATCACAAAGGGTCTTTCTCTCACAATGATGAAAGTCAGAGTGAGGAAAGAAGGAGGGATTTTCATCATTTGGGAAAAACAAGAGTTCTCAACCAATCAAAAGTGTTCATTTTAGATTATATGACCTAGTCTTACATCATTAGGAAACCAAAAGTGAAATGAACCAATGAAAAGTGTTATTACCAAGTCACATGACTTGCTGTGTTTACGTTAAGCGCTTTGCAGGGCCTCCCGGTTTGCTTCCAGAAACCTGCGCTTTGCGACTCGCTTCGCGTACCAGTTCGCTAACGTAGTACGTCATATGACGTATCACGCGACAACGTGAAACGTCATGCGGACGGGAGGCGTCACGATGTTGTTTTGTAACGCGGCACTTGCGGTAAAGAAACGTTTACCGGCTCGCGGTCTATTTCGCGGCATCAAGGTCAGCTAACGGGAAGCTTCCCTATTTGCGAAGCGGGAACGAAGAAAAAAAAATATTTAAAAAAAAAATTATTCATAAACATATAAAATATATTTTTGGATTTAAAGAAGAATACATTTTACAGCTACAGATATTAGCTGTTAAAAAACCAATGAAATTCACAGAAAAAACCATAGGTTATAGACCATATATAGTTAGGAATTAGCATTTACAAAACCTTGAAAATTCACTGAAAAAACCATAGGTTATAGACCATATATAGTTAGGAATTAGCATTTAAAAAACCTTATTTTACTCACACAAAACCATTGAAATTCCATATATAGTTAGTTGCACTAACTATATATCGCGCACCCGCAATCCACTGCTGATCATGTCACATATTACATCATTCATGACATGGTCAGTGACATCACTGATGACATCTCAAATGACATCACTGATGACATCACTGATGACATCTCATTTGACATCATTCTTGTGCTAATACGATAAACCTCTTCAGACTCTAATATAACCTTAGATACACTCAGTGTATACAGACACTCACACACTGCCACTCATCCATGGAGTTACTCACACACCCAGTCAGTCATGCAAAGAAACAATCTCACCTCCATTTCTTCAACTATACAGTTAAACACACCTTACTTATTGAAACATATACTAACACATATTTACTCTCTTATACAATCCCTGATACAAGTTCACAATGATCGATACAACCACTCACTCATTCAGTGGCTCTCATGCACAGTTATTTATATATGCCAACTCTCACATGTACTGTGTTTTACATATGTACTTACTATGACATGTAGCATTGAGATATCCATTCACTCATCAATACACTCATGCACACAGTCAACTGCCCATGTAGCTGTTTCCACATGCACTCTTGAACTCATACACCTAGTGAATAAACTGCTCACACATCTATGCATAGAGTCTCACACCTTCCAGCCACCCCCACACAAACTCAATCTCCCATAGAAATACTTGGGCAACCAATTAATAACACATATAGCCTCTCGTATAGCTAATGATCAACACATGCAGCAGTTTACAGAACAACAGACATAATGATGCACAAATTAAGACAGTTTAGTCACTAACCCATGCATTCAGTGAGACACATTTAATCACTCACTCATACAGTCAGTCATGCACCTACTAAATCCTTCATCCAGACACTTATACATCCACTCAAGACATATTTTAACTTTACAGAAAAATACAGTCACTGGATGTTGTCATCAGGGATGTCATCAGTGATGTCATTTGAGATGTCATCAGTGATGTCATCAGTGATGTCACTGACCATGTCATGAATGATGTAATATGTGACATGATCAGCAGTGGATTGCGGGTGCGCGATATATAGTTAGTGCAACTAACTATGTATGGAATTTCAATGGTTTTGTGTGAGTAAAATAAGGTTTTTTAAATGCTAATTCCTAACTATATATGGTCTATAACCTATGGTTTTTTCAGTGAATTTTCAAGGTTTTGTAAATGCTAATTCCTAACTATATATGGTCTATAACCTATGGTTTTTTCTGTGAATATATATATATATATATATATATATATATATGTTTCCCTTCCCCTTTGAATTATGTTGTGAATTTGTGTTGAAGATACAAGGCCACATTGACACTTCATATAAGTCAACGCCTTTTTTTCGGGTTTGCCCTTTGTTAGACCTGTGGCATCTTTTGGCGTTGTTTCCCCAGTCTTTTTTGCCTCTGCCCTCTTGTTTTCAATGTGTGTGGAACTTTGTTTTTGCTGGTGTTAGGACTCGGACACTTTACCACTACGGATCAGCGCTAACGTGCAAGTGCTCTACGTCTAAAATGTAGTGGTGGAGGACATGGCCAATATGGCGGCGGAGTAGCACTGTTACTTTGAGGCTATGCTCGCCGAGACTGACAAAAGGCACCTAATTGCTGTATCGAGACCTGCGGGACAGTGGAAAAGTGGTCTTTGGGGTGTGTGGAATACCGAGGGATAGCGCTGAACCCTCAGCGGGACCGGAGTTCCATGGTATCCAGCAGCAGTGCCCCCAGGATGACTAGGTCCTGCAGAGACGGGGCTCACGCTGAAGCCACCGTGAGGTGCCCGCAGTTCGAGGAGGGGCACCGCGTCTACACTACGGGCTGCCACAGCTGTCATCGGAGCCTCTGCAACCAAAAAGATGAGGTGGCAAAGTGGAGGGGTCCCTGACTAGCTGAAGAACAGCACTTAGAGGCGCCGCGGCTAGATAGTTCCAGAGCCCGAGAGTACAAGGAGGAGGCTGGAGGTGAGGCCTAAAGTCAGTGCAAGGCAGGGGAGGTGCCGCTCCAGATCCCGGTCCATGACGGAACAAGTAGAGACATCCGCTTGGATGTAGACTAGCTATGACTGCTGCAATATGAGACCGGGACCATTCCGCTGCCCTGCCCCCACCAAATAGCAAAGTCTGCCGCATGCGGTAGGGAGCGTTTTGTGATAATACATCGCTGACCCCAGAGCCTGGTCAGAGGGCCTGATCTCAGGCAATGGGGAGTCTAGCCTGAGTGGCAATGCACGGAAGGAGAAATCTCCACCAGACCCAAGCCAAGAGGGCACAATAGCATGGAGGGGTGCCAAAAAGGAGCAGGAGTTGTGGTGAGTTGTGCGAAGACGAGGCCTAGAAGGCCTCCGATGGCGTTGGCCCCCCTCCACGCTTAGAGGTCCAAAGGGGCATAGAAGTGGCTTACTGACCCCACAAGCCGCTGAACCAACTTTGTGTGGGGTGACAACGCGGTTCATGGGATGCGACAGCAGCCTAGGACTAATAACCCATTCCCACACTGCACCTTCCCGCCTTTGGAGCGTTATTATGAGGCAGCACAACTACGCTGTATGCTAGAGTGGTATCAACTAGAATCTGAGAAACATTGGTGTTTTATAGACAGAGGGGTGGCTGATATCCACATCTGGAAGGTTCCCTGACTTTCCAAATGACACTGTCCGCAGGGTGTTTACATCTCCCCAGTTTTGAGATCCACCATGAAGGTATGGTAAAACGTGCAGGGGAGATGTAAGCTCTTGACTGCTGTGTCGCCCTTGGCTCCTTTAATAGGGAACCCGGACTTCCTTTCGGCTCACATAGGGAACGCGTATTTGAAATGGCAGGAAGCGAACTGTAAACACTTATGCGACCTATTTGACACGCAGGGAGTTATGGACTTCTCCCAACTGGTGACAGGCTATGGGATTCCCAAGGAGGCATACTGGCCGTGCCTGGCGCCTCACCACTAGGTCACACAACCACAGGTGCGGTCACATGCAGGTCACCCCCTTACCGAATTCGAGCTTTAGTTTATCTCCCACACCTCAAACAAACGTCTCTTAACAGATATCTATAATTTTCTCAACAAGGCCAAGAACCCCCTCAAGTTCCCGGCAGAGCGCGGGTGGGAATCGGAGCTGGAATGGGAATTCTCTCCAAAGGAGGGGGCAGATATCATCCACAGGACCCAGGCTTCCTCAAGCAGTACCTCGGGTAAGGAAAAGCTACTAAAAATTGTGCATTACTGGTACTAACTATACCCGGGCACGTATAGCCTGGTGGAGACCCTGTAGCACTGACCTCTGCTGGCACGGCTCCAGACAGGTAGGCACACTGACCCACATACTATGGCAATGTCCTAATAGACAAGCCTTCTGGGACACTATCCTATCTGTTGTTGACCATATCCATCAGACGGAGCTTCCCAGATTCCCTAACTACATCTTGTTGCAACTCCCCCCCCTCCTACATACCCTCTAAATTCCCGCAGGGGGAGAGCAATTACCTTGGTGCTTGGGGAGGCTAAGCAGGTGCTACTAGCAAGGTGGGGCACAGAAGACATCCAAAAAATACTAGATTGGCTTCATAGACTTTGGGAGGTGGTGGGGATGAAAAGGATGACAGCCGGAATTAATCACACACTGTCCAAGTTTGATAAGACCTGGGGATTCACTGTGGCTTACCTGTCCACTGAGTTCATTGAGCTCACCTGCCCCCGTTACTTAAGGGTCCTGTGGTTTCCCACCACACCCTCCTGAGATGAAGCAACGCCACTCGAGGGCTAGAACTCTACTATGTCTAGCATTGGGCAATGGGTAGGCCCCTGTCCTTCGTCTCTCTCTCTCTATCCTTCGGTTTCCTCCCTCTCTCCCTTTTTTTTCTTCTCTTCTATTCCTCTCTCTTAAAATATGGGTATAAGCCATGCTATTCCCCACTGGCCAGTGGTGGTAGGTGGGTGTGGTGTTTACTGTTTGCAACTAAACTGCAGAAAATATTTAAAACCCTAAAATGTAATGGTATTTGGTTTCTCCATGAATGGCATATTTGATTTACTAATAAGTCCCTAGTATAATCCACTATGTGAGCCCATGGCCTGCAAATAAATTGCAACTCGTGGATTTGCAGCACCGATTTTGCCACCCACGAAAGTAGACCTTCAAACATGTCTCAGGCCTGCCCCTGTACCGCCTGAATGTGCATCTTCTAACTGCCATATCGTCCCGGCAAGTACACCTACTTTCCTGGACCAATCATTCCCTTTTATTACATTTAAGGCACCCCTAAGGTAGGCCGTAGGACAGAGGAACATCCCATCCACCTGCAGGTCCACCTTCCAACTGCCCCTTTTGAAAGATGCACATTCTAGTACCAATCAAGCTTCCCCATGACATACTTTAGAACAGAGGCTGCAAGTGACCTTAAAGACACAGCGCTAATATATACAGCACATTAAGCTACACCACAGTAGGATATGTGGATTTAAGTTCTACTTGTCCTTGGAGTAAAAAACTGCTAAATTAGTTTTTCTCTACAGCAAGGCCTATCTCCCCATTGGAGCTGCCTTATAACATTTTACAAGTGTGTCTTCCAATTGGGAGCTGATAGAAAACTAGAGTTTGGTGATTCTGGATTTACAATTTAAAAGCACATCTTTTAGTAAAGTTGTTTTTTAAATTGGAGAGCTGAAAATACCACTTTTAGAACGCATGCTCGGTGCCTCTGCCTCTGCCTAGAATACACATCTGGGTTGGATGTCAGTTGGGCTTTGTGAATTAACTCTAAACAGTCACACACAAAGGGTGAGGTGTGCCCTGCATATCATGATGGCCCATCACCAGACTTCTTGAGATAAAGTGGCAGGAGGAGTTGACACTTGCACCTGAATAGGGTTGTGCCTGCCCCCTCACGAAGCAGTATCCACTCCCCTGTAGTGTGTAGGAAGTGCATGGTTTTTTGCACTACAAAGATTTTTCTTTGAAATTTCCCTGCTTCAAAGGCTGAAATGGGTGTATGTACTGAACCTCTGACACCATATACTCAGAACATTTCTGAATTGAGGACATTCTGCCAGAAAGATGAGCTGTGCTGCTATCAGGAGGGACTGTCACTTTGCTGTTTGCTTTAATGTGTTAGCCTGCTGCCGCTGCTTCTGTCCTGGGAGTGAAAGGACTGGCCTTTGCTTTCTGCATTCTGCTTTCAAAGTTTCTTCAAGGGCTTGGGTTGAGCTTGCCTCCTGTTGGATGTCTCAGAGCAATCACAGAATACACCTACAGAATCTGGGCTTTTCTACTGAGAGCCCTACTCAGACAAGTGTTTCCAAATCCAGTTCCTGGGTCCTTGGAAATGAATTTGCTATGTTGAAGAAGAAGAAGCCAGCACATTGACTTCGAGTGTGACTTCAGAGCCTGATCAGCTCTTTGACACTGCGCTGCTGCCTTTACAGGAGCCTTGGTCCCCGCTTAATTCAATGACTTACAACACAGGACTCTACACCACAGCAACATACCCAAAGGTCAGCCACAGCATGAGTCTCGAGCACCGCATCACTGAAGTCCATGACGCATGACTCCAACTCAGCTCCAGCACCTGTGGGCCCATGGTGTGACATCGACACCGTGAAGTCAATGCCACATGGCTCGAACCTCAAAACTTCATCAACCCTTCACAACAGGCAGAACTGCCACCTCACCGCCAATGCCGCATCACCTCCCCTGTGCCTTGCAACGTCCTAGGCATCACCAGCTCAACGACTCCGCACCACCTCCAAGAACCAACTCCTCACTTGCTTTAGTGATGTTTCCCCTCCATTGCTCAACCCGCCATCCCAAGCACCGACATGCCAATGATCTGCACTGACAGTAAGTACCCGAAGCCGCACCGGCCTCAGTGAGGTTTCACCTCTCCAGCTTCTAGCAAAATCTTTGTTTTGTCATCATTTCCAAGGTACTGTAACGGGGGTCTATAAGACTTAGTAGCCAGCCCTCATTCCATCGCCTTCGCCCCCAAACTTTGAGAATGTTGTTATAACCCCAGTTAGAGCTATTTTCTTTCTAAGCACTATAACTCAGTTAATCTTTGTGATTTCATATTTTGATTTGTGCACGTTGGATTTTTGTGGTTTTGTTTTAATCAGATAAATATTAGCTATTTTTCTAAACTGTTGTGGAATACTTTGGTGGTGTTTTCACTGTGCTGCTCTGTGTACATACAAACGCTTTACACATTTCATCTGAGGATAAGCCTTGCCAAGCTACACAGGGGGTGAACATGCTATATTCTGAGTGTGTAACTTACTCACCCTGGCTAGAGTGAGGGTCCCTGCTTGGACAGTGTGAAAAACACTGGCAACATAAGGCCCCATTTCTAACACCCTTACTTGAGATAGTCAAGATGTGTCCTGGCTAGTACAAACTGTTTATGTTTTTGGTCCAGTGCTGGAGCACGCTGATCTCTTTTTATGTAAGCAGTACACAGGCTATTGACGGATGACTTTAAAGTCTAAACTAACAAGTGATTTGCTACTTATTTTTAATTTTGTACATTATATAATTTGCCATCTCTATTATCATTATTGTTGCTGCTGAGGTAGAAGTAACACACCTGCCATTTGTGTACAATCTTGAGTTAAGGAGCGAAATCATAGTCACCATGGTAGTGTGTAGAACCTTCTTTGAATCTGAAATAAAACAGTACTATGAATAGACACAAACTCTGTTGTCAAGCCAAAATATTTAGATTTTTTAATCAGTGCTGCTGTTCCCACATTTGTTCATGGGGAATTAATGTTTATGAAGGTTAGTTGTAGAGGAGGAAATCCAAACAAAATAAACATATTTTAACAGTGCAAAACACATTTTGAGATCTGTAACTCAAGAATACAATACAGAATATTACCATTAGCAAAAAATGATGTTTTATGACAAGAACAGATTATCAGGATCAACTACATATCCCTAATATAAGACATCAGTTGTCTGAAAAGGAGGAGGCATCATGTAAACCACTTGACAAAATAAATAACTGGGAAGAAAAAACGTACTAATGTTCAAATAGAAACTCTAGGTCTAAAACTTGGGAACTGTATATCTTCATCCTCTGATGAGTTTTAAGACTCCTATTCTTGTTGTTGGGGTGCAATTGGATACACAGGAGTGATGGTACATGGCTCTAATACACACACATCAGGGGGTAAAGATATATATGGCCCAATTTCCCAAGAACATTAGTAAATGCCAAAAAGGATGCATGATATTCCTTGGCAACTGCTTGTTGGTTCAGCAACACAGCAATGACAATGCTGTAAAGGGCACTAGTTGCCAAGATGAAGTCTATCACAGACTCCAAAAAACTGGTTAAAGACTCCCATGCCTGTTTCAAGGACTGAATGGAGGACTTGATGGCTCCTAGCTGGTGGATAACATCACTGGTGCTTGAATTCAATGGAACCAAGAATAGGTGTCTTGCTCGTACTGCCAATGACAACCCCTTATTGGGGCTGAGAAGTCTGCAGGCTCCTTCAAGAATTCATGTTAAAGTCTTCAGCCCCAACTTGATATTTTCCGCCATACGCTGCTGGACCCATACTACTGATTGAAAGTTAACTTGATGGTCATCAGAGTCCTCACTGGAGATATGGCAAACAGGTGTATAAGAAACAGTGTACTCCATAGAAGTGTGATTTAAGCATTAGGGTGTAGTGAATTGAGTACAGGTTTAGAATGTTGAGTTTGCTGTTACACTCAGAAGAGTGAAGACGTGTCATATAAAGATTTGTCTCTGGCGTAGCCATTGGCATGTACCCGGGCTGGGGAGGATGCTACCTCTGGCGCTGAGATAGAGGATAAGTAACCCGAAAATCGACAGTGCTCCCTAAGAGAGTTTGCTGTGGTCCAGCCAAACTGCTTATGTGTGCCTTTGTCAAAGTGCAGAATTAACGTTTGGCATATGTGGAGTCAAAGTGCAGCCCCAGTTCCATGTAAAGTATTTGAAGTTATTGAAAGCTTCACATCGGTGGCCCATACTCTGCTGGGAAGGCTAAAATGCTATCTAAAAACAATCTAAAGCGGTACATCATATGAAGCAATAACACTGCAAACAGAGGCTCTGCGAGGCAGTGATCAACCAGGTGTCGAAGAGCACTAAGAGATTCCTAGAAGCAGTGAAATACAAAACCAGTGATCTGCTTATCCAGAGCTGAGCAAAAAGAGTAATTGTGCACTGTGCTGGGGGAAGAACACCGGAAAAAGCCCTGAGGATTGTGCTTGCAAAGCTGTACATACCTGAAGTGGCACACCACCAAAGCTGCCGGGTGGTGCCTCAGAACAACTCCCAACATTTCCAGGAACCAACACGCTCCCATTAAGACCAAGAAAGAGGTCAAGGGTCTATGGGCTGCACAAGAAGACCCAGAGGCCACCACAGGGCATTAGAGATTGTATGGATGAAGCAGGTCCTAGCGGACAGCAGCTGGTGTCAGAAAGACCTCCGCCACCAGTGTAAGCCAATCTCATAAATGGTTACAATGCTGCTGTCTTCTTAAAACCACTACCGCAATTCGGTTCCACCAAAAAGTTGAATATTGGCGGAGAGAGACATTAGATGATTTCATTGATGTGAAACAAAAAGCAAGTTAATAATCTTGCTGGTGAAGGTGTAAGAAAAAACCATAATGAAAATGCTGCGAGGTGACAAAAATATATAGATTTAAATCAAAGCAGCCTTGAATCTCAAATTCAATCATATGCCAAATGCACATTATGAAAGGTACATCTTCAGTCAAGAACAACAGAAAACTGGTGAGACAATAAACAAATTTGTTGAGAGACTGGATACACTCGTCATACATGGTAAATTCAATCAATTTAATGATGAGGAGCAATACAACTCAGAGTGATTGACGGATGCTTGTCAGATTCGTTCAGACGAAGAATGCTGAGAGAAATTCTTAGGGCACAATTGAGAGTTTGGCGGTCCTTCACCGGGCTGTCCCACCACTGCATTGCTCTAGGAATGCCAAACGGGGCTGCCAGCCAAATTATGAGTTTTTTGTACTCTTGCGGGTAGTCCTTTAAGGTTTCCACAGCGGATTATCAAGCCCATGCCGTGCAGGAAAGGGGGAGCATGCACACATGGGGTACACCATGTGCCCCACTGCATGCATCCTATTGACCTGAGGCAACAGCGGGCTCTGTAGGGCGCCCTTTGTTTCCTCACCGCCTGCAATTATGTGGTGGGCTCACTGCCATGAAACTGCTGGTGGTGAGGAAACTCGTAGTATGCTTGGCGGCAGTGGCTCCGCCAAGCATTTTGCGGCCTCAAGACTGCCACTCCACCACAGCGCAACTGCCGGGGATGTGGTTCCCCAGCAGCTGCAGCAGTCTCACAGTGGTCCAACCACTGTAGTCGTAATATGGTGGTTGGACCACTGGTGCGGTGGTTCCTGACCACCACTGCACCTCCACTACGGGTTCTGGACCTCCAAACTCGTAATCAAGCCCATAGTCTGGAGTGAGTTCTCATGGCTGTCAGAGCTGAAGAGCATGCTGATCGACAAGCTGCTGGCATGGAGGCCAAACGTGCTCAGAATGAGTCATTCGTGAATGATAAAATTTGACCAAAACATATGTCCGAGTGGCAAAAAAAAAAAAGAAGTTGTGCTTCCTGTGTGGAATTTTGTTTCCACACAAAGGTAAGTGTCCTGCCATTGGGCAAACCTGCAAAGCTGTGGAAAGGAGAACCATTTTGTGATGGTTTGCAAAGTGTAGGAAAAAGTAAGTGTGCCACAGAGCAAAGACAAATGGGCTGCCTGAATGTTCAGAAGCAATGTTTGGTGCACACCCGTGAGGCCAAGTGACCACATCAGCTGAGACAAATCGACACCAAACAAAGTCAATCGACGTCTAAATCTTCATCAAACAGTGCTTCTGTATCAATATCACGTGAAAGTGCAGAAGATTACCGTGCCATGTTGTTGTTCACTTCAGAGAAGCATGTTGGACTGGCAGTCCATGAGGAAAACACTGGTCCAATTGTTTGTAGCAATGATGAAACAGAAGTAAACAAAAGTATAAGCACCCATTCACGTACTTCAAGGTACAGCAACCAAGCACCTGTTTACTCAGCTACAGCACAGCTGCTGATATGGGACTGATATCCATAAACTATAACATGAATGATCATCATGAAATAGTAAGGTAATTCCCTTCATTGTTTATTGGGTTGGGAAGACTCAAGACAATGAAAGTTCAATTACATATTAATGAGGACATCCATACTATTGCTCAAAGACACAGGTGGATTGCCTTTCACTTACAGAAAGCTGTTGCAAAGGAACTGAATCATTTCTCAAACACACTATTATTGAATGTTCCACTGGTGCAACTCCATGTGTTTCTCCCATGGCGGCAGAATCCAAAAAGTACAGTGAAGGAGCTGTATGCATCTGCGATGATATGCATCAAGCGAACAAGGTAATTGAAAGAGAACGACATCCAGGTCCATAGATTGCAGACACGATAACACAATTGAATGGTGCAAAGGTATGCTCTCAACTAGATATGAATAAAGAATATAATTATTTGGAACTTAAGAATTGCATATACATTACAACCATTTCTACACAGGTTGGTCTGTTCCGTTACAAGAGACAACATTTTGGTGTGTCATCAGCTGAGGAGCTATTCCAAGATGTAATTTAACGTATCATACAGCCTGTCATGAATGATATCAATTGTAGCGATGACATATTGGTTTTCGAAGCTACTCCAAAGTAACAAAACAAAGCTCTTGGACAAGTGTGTCAGTTGCTTGCTGATTGCTAGTTTAACTTTGAATGTGGACTCCCATAGGGCAAAGTTAAAATTCTTTGGCCATATCTTTTTTGATGGGGACATGTCATCCAATCCAGTTACAGTGCAAGCACTGTCAACTGGCAGTCCCCCTCAAGATGTTTCCATGTTACTTTTATTCCTTGGCATGGGCTGATGCATATGAGTCTTTGCCACAGTTAGTGCATCATTAGGAGACTTGACGAAAATAAATGTTTCTTTTCTTTGTTCACATGAATGCTAGCAAAGCTTCCAGAAAATCAAAACAAGCAATTGAGAATGCTACTGAAATTGTATACTTTGATCCAAATCTTCATTCTTAGGTTGTTGTTGATGCTAGCCCTGTCGGGTTGCGCGCCTTCATTGCACGGCACAGCATGCCCCAAATGCTTGAATACATATTGTGGAGTATGCAAGCCGACGTTTGTCCCACACTGAAACTGCTGATTCACAACCCGAGAAAGAAAATTTAACAATCGTGTAGGCTTGTGAACATTTCCACATATTCTTGTATGGGAAGCTGTTTACACTTGTGAGCGATCATCAAGCATTGTTGATTATCTTTGGCAATAAGAAAACAAATATGCCTCTGTAAGAAACAGTCCAAAATAAGGTTTTCTTGTAGTTTATTGAAGGTACAGAACAGCAAAGTTCCTGTCACAGATGAAGCAGGATACAACTGCCTTCCAAGTACAGAATGCTACATTAGCACAGTTCTGTTTGAAATAAAGAACCAATACAGAAACATAACATGTTGCATGCCTTAAAGGCATACATCTATATATACAAATGGTGTATTAAAATGAATAGGAAAAACAGAATGTAACACATCTCCCTTTTTAAAACAGAAACAAAGCAGAAAATACACAGAAAGAATGTTACACATAATCTTGTAAAGAACCAGGTCTATTTCTGATTCAGTATTAACAATATGAGAGAGAGGGAAAGGGACACCCTCAGGCCCCCAAGCTTATTTTGTAAAACAACAAGAGAGTGTCAACAGAATAGTATAAATTAGTAGCACATAATCAAAGATCGATATGACCCTATACACTACACATTGGAAGTCGTTATAGGTTTTTTTAAGGAAGCCCTCACTCACCACCCTGGGTGGTGACATGCTTCATCATCGGGCCCACCAGGAGAAGCCGAATGCCTCCCTGGTGTGCTGCAACGCCAGATTACTGCGGAGCTGGTTTTGTGACAGTAGTGTGAAACAATGTGATAATTAAAATTGTCAAAGAACTGTACCAGAAAGAATTTTTTTTATTTAATCATGGCTTGCCTTGTTCTAAAAGTCAAAGGCACATTTAGAAACCCTTCCACATCAATGGTGGAACCATTAAAGCTTTCAGCCATAATATCTGAAGGACACATTTTAGTAATGTCACATGTTTCTATTAATCTCTCATTAAAGTATTCTCTAGTGATAATCGTCCATGGTGAGCCTGAATCCACCATGAGCTCAATTTCTTTGCTATACACATAAAATAAACATTTGGGAGAGAATAAACTTCCTATGAAACCTTTTTGAATAATGGATACAACCAAACCTTTACTGGATTCTAAAATTTGACCATCCTCAGCGCCCTCATTGATAGTTGACACCTTAATGGAATCTGAAACATTGGAAGAAGGACGTGTTGGAAAGTTACGTCTATCCCTACACACATTGCTAAAATGTCCCATTCTCCCACAAATTTTACATTCCCTGTTAATAGCAGGGCAACCCTGAAATGATGCAATATGTGATCTACTACCACATCTATAACAAGAAAATACTTTGTTGAAATTCTCTTGTCTTTTGTAAGAAGTATTTGCTAAATTCCCTTTGTTTTTCCCTTGAGTAAAGCTTGAACCTTTGTAGTCCAGTTTAGGTTTTAAAACACAAACTTCTTCCTCATGTGTAGACTTATTAGTATTTGAACTTTTCTCTACCACATTCATCCATTTTTCTGACATTTCTGTAGATTTCGCTACTGCAATAGTTTCTTCCAGATTTGGATCTCCCATTCACCATAGTTTCTCTTGGATTTTTTTATTTTTGACATGGACGATAATCTGGTCTCTAAGCATTTCGTCACACATCATGCCAAAATTACAATGTAGACTTAAGGATCTTAACGCAGTGAGAAAGTCATCAAATGATTCATAATTTTTTTGTGCTCTGGTGTAAAACCTAAAACGGTTTAAAGCGATGTTGGCTGTAGGCTTAAAACGTTTTTCCAGTCTGGATAATGCTTCAATATACACATTTAAGGCATCACCTTCACCAGGTCGTGCAATGCTTTGTGGTAAAGTTCTAAAAATGTCCTGTCCTTCTGAACCAAGGCAATGAAGCAATATGCTTTTCTTTCTCTCAGCCCCCATTCTCTCCCCATCAATGGCCTTCATGTAATTAAAGAACTCTTCTTTCCATCTAGACCATGGAATTGGAGGGTCACCTTTGTTTTGCAAAAACTTAGCTGGAGGATCAAACTGCATTTTTTTTTTGTTTAAAATATGAGATAACAATTTCTAAAATGTGTGGTAGGATACTACACACAATAATAACTACCAGCAATAAAACTGAACAAATCAAATGTAATATGAGCAGTAAATGGGGAAGAGGTGTAATTTAAAAGGACGCTTGCACCAAAATGATGTAGCGTTGAAATTACCAATGTTAAAAAAACAAAAAATTAAGTGATGAATAAAAGTAAGCAGTAATAACGTTTAAAACATGAAGAAACACTTGCACTTAAATAATGCAATGTTAGAATTACCAATGTTTGTTTTAAGAAAGCGTTCAGTTCCATTGATGTGATTAAAGTTGAGCTTCGTTGAAACGATCGTGTTTTTGAAGAGTTTTCCAAGGTTGCTGGGAAACGCACCCTGAATGCACAGCGCTACCCAGAATGCACAGCGCTACCCAGAATTCAATGCTCGAAGAAATCCACCGCATCGGGGAAGAAGAATCGGTGAATGGAACACTCTCGAGCGCTCGGGAACAAAAGAATTGAAAGATGCAGGTAGGCTTGAATGGAAGACTGTAACCGTTGCTTAAACTTTAGCGCTGATTTAGAAAACGGTAAAATTGATTGCGCTGATGGCCGCAAACCTTGTCAGTTTCACGAAGTCGCCGTGAACAGCTGCGAAGTAACGGTACTGCAGGGTGATTAAACTTGTACCAGGTACACGGACGCTGCATAAAACTTCACTGCTAGTCACTCCATTCAGATTAAGAAGCAAATATTAACGCTGGGCATACTTCAAACGCTCTGCCGGTGCGCAGGAAAGCAAACTTGACACACGGAGAGTCTGAACAGCGTTGAATTGTGCCACACTCTGTGCACTAAACACGATCAAACACGATCAGTACTAAAAAACTTCCCAAAAATGCACCAATCATCCAAAATATAAAAGGAAATAATTAATAAAATCGGGATAATAGTACAGTACCTTGAGAAGTAAAGGTTTCACATAGAAACCGAATAAAAATTTTGAAGAAGTAGAAAATAGTAGATAAATTCAATGGGTTCACTGGGTACTCCGCTCCTGTGCTGAAAGTTGGCAGGAGTAAATGGTCCTCGTCGCCAAATTTTGTAAGAAGCAGTCCAAAATAAGGTTTTCTTGTAGTTTATTGAAGGTACAGCACAGCAAAGTTCCTGTCACAGATGAAGCAGGATACAACTGCCTTCCAAGTACAGAATGCTACATTAGCACAGTTCTGTTTGGAATAAAGAACCAATACAGAAACATAACATGTCGCATGCCTTAAAGGCATACATCTATATATACAAATGGTGTATTAAAATGAATAGGAAAAACAGAATGTAACATCCTCCTCATATTGAACCTTGGGGTGTGCGATTGCAAGAGTGCAACTATACCATTGTACATCATCCAGGGAAAGATCATAACCCTGCTGACAACTTCTCAGTAATGCTGCTACAATGCCCAACTTGAATAAATGGATGACCTGATCTCGTTTTTGTGATGCTGTTATTAATTTAAACAGACTTAATGCCTAAATATGTTACTTCTTTAAGCACAATTTTCATCTTTTTTTTCAAAACACATTTGATGAGCACAAATTTGATTTTCAACATACAATATGTCCGAGTTTTGACACACACAACATTCAAATTGTGCAAACAAATTATGCAAAACAATATGTGCACCATAAAATAATAACAATGAAAATGATGGATATATATCATTACATTTCAAAAGTACACCAGTTTGTTCAAACAGAATAGCCCTTCCTATAGATTCTATCAAGATGTACTAGGACTAGGCTCACAAGGAATGCCTTGTGGGAATTATGCTTTTGTTTCAAATGTGCACCGCTAGGATGCATACTTCTCAGTTTAATCCTTTGTGAGTGATAAAACCATGTCTCAATTCACGGAGGGAGCCGACGCGTTTTTAAACCCGAAATTGATGTAGCAGGTTTATCTTCAGGGCTGGACTGTGTACCTGTCGATATAGGAAAGGGGGAATCAATAAATATTGGGACTTCTTTTTCATTCTGTCATACTGCTTCTAGAGTGTAAAGGAAAATTACCTCTTAACTTTTGTGATTCGTCCTATGTCTACCCGTGTTCACTGGTTGTGTCTTGAGCTCCTAAATGATAATAGGGGGACAAGGGATTGTCTCAGAAAGCAGTGTTCGGTGTTTTGATACTGTTTCTATTTAATGTGCTTTTAGAAAACGACAATATTCTACTTACTGTTTTCAAGTTCCGTCCTGGAACTGAACGTTTATGCTTTTTACTAGTGAAAGGTGTCACACTGGTTTATGCTGTTTGTCGACAAAGATTGGCGTTATCTGTTTTAAACAAAAAATGAGATTGCAACCTGTAACTCTTGTCAAGTTTACGTGTATAAATATGCATTGGTTGGTTATTTACTGGAGTTACTTGGGCATGCCGGTTGCACGCGTATCTGTTCTTCACTTCCTTAATTTCATGATTAGTTCACCTGTGCTTTGATGTTTTGGTTGTTTGTTTTTCCTGTGTACATAAAGTAAAGGGAACGGTTTATCTCTGGACAGAGTCCGTATTCTGGGTTATGTTTTAATTGATTGCTTTTTGTCGCAAGGCTTACCTTCTTTAAGAAGCCTTTGTTCGTGCTCTGAATTCAACCGGCACCTGTCTGCTTCGGGAACCGTATGCGTGTGGCGGCGCTGCGTGGGCCCGGCGTTTAAAAAAAAACCATAAACAAGAAGTGGGGCGAGCAATCGCGTGTAACGCGATGCTCTGCATCTTCTTACAAGAATTATGGGACTTGTGGTTTCTACCAATATGTTGGCGATAAAAAAAGTAAAATTTGTGCATAAATCTCCATGATGTTTGTTGTACATAAAATTGCTCTAAGTGATGTGATGCATCTTCTGCTATTCAGTGTAGATTAATGCCGTGTTCGTGAATGTCAATGTTACCAGTGATTGTTAAACATACCAGTGGTCAGTACAGCGGGCTCATCTAATTATTTGTTGTATCTCTGACATATCATTAAGGCCCTCTGTCACACAATTGTATTTTAAAATGAGATATGCCTCTCTTTTTAACAGGATAGTATCTACATTACCTCCCCTCGGGGGAATTTTTATGCCTGAAAGCACTGTTCATTTAAATTCTTTTTCTGTATGGCTTTTATCTAAGAAATGTTGCACCATTGGGGCAGTCGCCACCTTTTGTCTGATTCTTGATCGATGTTGCGACATTCTTTGATTTACTTGTAGACTGGTCTTTCCTATATACAATTTGTCACACGGACATATAATGGCATACACTATATGTCAGCTTTTGCAATTCGCAAATTCCTTGTGAAACCATTTCTTGGATTTAAATTCGAACACTGATCCCTCTATAGTGCTAGTGCACGATGTATAGGTACCACATCTATGGTGTCATTCTACAGATTTAATGTTCCACAAGGAATGTAAATCTCTTTTGACTGATGGCCTATCCAGGTCTGCTCGGATGATTTGCTGGCCAATACTTTTGTTTTTTTTAAGAGCAAACAATGGTTTGCCTATGGCATCTCTAAATTAGAGATTAGGTGCCAATTTTTTTAAATGATTGCCTTGAATGTGTTTGTGTGTGGACCGTATGTTGAAACACAAACAAGTCTGTCTAGAGGTTTCTTAATCTTTGTGGTGAGTAATTCTTCCCTAGGTGTGTACCATGCACGCTTTGTGGCATTTTTTTACATTTTGTGAGGGTAACCTCTGTTTTTTAACTGGTTACACAAAATTTCATGTGCCAAAAAATCTTCTTTTCTGGAACAATGGCGTCTAATGCGCAATAGTTGTCCATATGGTAAATTTGCCTTTAGGCTTTGCGGGTGAAAGCTACAATAGTAAAGTATAGTATTTTTATCAGTGGTTTTTCTATACAGTGTCGTTGTCAACTTCTGGTCTTGTGTAAAAACTTCTACATCTAAGAAAGTCTGGCGTGTGCGACTGTAGGTGATGCTGAATTTTATATCTGAGTGTCGCATGTTTAACCATTCGTGGAAATGGGCGAGTGTTTCTTCTGAACCATTCCACTGACACCAGATATCGTCGATATATAACAATACCAAATAGTTATGTATTGCAGGTAAGGGTTATTACGGTATATGAAGAGCTCCTCGTACAGTGCCATGAAGAGAATCGCCATCTCTGGAGCATAAGGACACCCCATGGCGGTTCCCTTCACCTGCATGTAGAACGCATCCATAAACCGAAAGTAATTTCTTTTTAGTGCTACAATGCCCAGGCACTCATTGTGCATGGACTGCAGCTTACATAAATCTCAAAGTGAAATCAGGCATCCCATTTGCCATTTCGTTGGCACAAACTGTCACTTCCATAAGTCAAGATAGTGACTAGGCCTGGGAGGTGAACTCCGCTCCGTTAGTGGAGTTTGCTGAGTTTTACACCCTCCACTGTCTGCGGAGCACGCAGAGTTTCCCAAAACTCCGATCTGTGAAGCAGAGTTTTTTTCCTCACTTGCAGTGAGCGAGGAAAATCCAATGCTAGACCACCTCCGAGTGAGATTACTCAATGCAGGAGGTCGCGGTTGGTCGCGGATGGTTTCGACTGTTCAGGTTGAGAAACCATCCAATCGCGTTGAGGAAGCTGCTGCACAAGTAGTAAAACTACTCAAGAGGCAGAAAGAAGCTGCACCCTCTTGAGCTGCACATGGTGCAGTTCACATTGATTTTCCTTTTTTTTTAAACAATTTTTTACTTGCATTTAAGTTTTATATAACTTCATTACCCCCCCACCCCCCATCCCTGCAGAACAGGTAGCACAATCTAACTTATTGTTGATTTTAACAAATATGGAGAAAAGTATATACTTTTGTGCAGTGAACATAAAACTAGCAAACTAAGAACAAAGCATAAGAAAATAGAGAGAGAGACATTAGATATAAGACCTACGCGATTCGAACATTTCACTCCTCATGCATCCAATCTAACAAAGGTGCCCATATCATCATGCCATTATTCCGCATTCTCCTCCCTTTGTTTCTATAAATCGCTACTTCTATATTGCAAGTTGCAAACAGCCTGGTTCTCCATTCTACAAACGATGGTGCTAATGGATCTATCCAGGCTGACGCAATGCACAGTCTGAAAACAGCCATAGCTATGAAGATAAGCCCGTGCATTGAATGGGGTCGGGGTATGATGGATGTACCTAATAGAATTTCTTCCGTTGAAATGGTAATACGGCAATTTTTCGAGGATGGAAAGAAAGTCAGAGATTGTCGATATGATATTCCCTAATAAAGGACAAGTAGCAAACATGTGAGTTGAATCACATGTTAAAGGGCACCTTTTGGACCCCCTTTTTACGAACATGAGGGGTTTATTAGCTATGCCCCCTCTTGTTCTCCCCTGGTCTGACCATTCACTGATCAGGGCAAACTGGGAGGTAAAGGAAGATGATACCCTCCCATCCAGGAAATTTAGAATAGACAGGGCATGGTCAAGGCTCCCAGTAGAGGCCTGGAATGCCCGGTTGGAGGGCTCCCAGCCTGAGAAAGGTCAGGATCCAGTGACTGCAGACGCTACGATGAGGAACTGGCTGACCAACGCAGTGGACCATGTGCTTCCACTCAAGAAGATGCTTATTAGGGATAAGAGAGTGGGGTCTGCCCCATGGTACTCCCCAGAGCTTAGAACCCTGAGAAAGAACTGTAAACGGGCGGAGAGATCATGGAGGAAGAACCCAGAGACAGAGAGTAGGGAAAAATACCGTAGGGAATTAAGGACGTATAAACTTGCTATACGCGCAGCAAAGGCCTCCTTTTTTGGGGAGAGAGTGAGTCATGCTGCGTCCTCATCCAGGGAAGCCTTTCTAGTGATGAAGGAGCTTCTTAAACCACAGGATCCCATTCTTGTCCACGACAGACCACAGGAAAAATGTCTGGAATTGGCCACTTACTTCAAAGATAAAATTGACACCATTATTAGTTCTCTCCCTCCGGTGATGGGAACCCCGACTCCGTCTGAGGACTTAAGCATGTCGGAAAATTTATTGACGTCTTTTGGCCCCGTAACCTCAGGCGAAGTACTGAAGGTCCTCGGGAGCTTGAAGAGTGGCTCGCCTCGAGATCCAGTCCCAATGCGGTATTTAAAGCAGGCTGCCCCATCGATAGGAGAGCCTTTGACCGATTTGGTCAATCTCTCCTTCGCTCATGGCACGGTACCGCCAGACTGGAAGAGCGCAGTCGTTAAAGCGCTTCTGAAGAAGCCTGGCTTAGATCCACAGAACTTAGCCAATTTCAGGCCCATCTCCTTGCTACCAGGGATTAGTAAGGTTGCCGAGAAACTGGTTAACCGCCAACTGTCCAACTTTCTCGAGGAGAATGGTCGGTTGAGAGACTCCCAGACGGGATTCCGACCGGGTCATGGAACCGACACGGCTCTGCTAGCAGTTGTAGAGGAGGCCAGAAGCACTTTGGATACAGGGGGGTCAGTGGCAGTGATCCTCCTGGACCTAAGTGCGGCCTTCGATACTGTCAACCATGGAGTGTTGACACAACGCCTAGCAGAGACAGGAGTCACAGGAGCGGCCCTGGAATGGCTGGCCTCTTTTCTGGAGGGGCGTACCTTCGAGGTTTGGGAAGGCAACGCAAAATCTCCTCCCCTTCCACTTCACTGTGGGGTGCCTCAGGGCTCATCCCTGAGCCCTACGTTATTTAACGTGTATATGGCACCCCTGGAGGGTGTGGTGTCTCCGTTTGGCTTTAAGACCATAAGCTATGCGGACGACACTCAGCTAGTGGTGGGTCTGACACAGCTGGAGAAACAGCCTGAAACGCTCCATTCATGCCTAAGAGAGGTGTTTGACTGGATGACCAGGTCATCGCTCAAATTGAATGGCTCAAAAACTGAGCTGATGATCTTGGGCCACTCAAGCTTTGCCCTCTCGCCGAGCAGCTGGCCCAACTGTATGGGCACTCCGCCTGACCCAAAGAAGGAGATTAAGAGCCTGGGGGTCTGGCTGGAGCCTGATCTGTCCTTTAGGACACACGCCAAGAAGATCGCTGGCGTGTGTTATGGACTGCTCCGTTCGGCCCGTAAGGTTCTCCCCCTCTTACCTGAACTCTCCCGGAAGCTGTTAGTCCAAGGTCTAATCATCTCACGCCTGGACTACAGTAATGCACTCTTTCTCGGAGCACCGGAATCAACGTTCAAAATCCTGCAACAAGTGCAGAACGCGGCAGCCAGGCTGCTGCGGAACGTTCCGGCCAGGCAATCAGCCAGGCCCGCTCTAAAGGCACTCCATTGGCTCCCGGTCAAAGAGAGAGTGACCTTCAAAGCCCTCTGTATTGCTCACAAGAGCATGCAGGGGAAAGGACCTGCTATTCTGAAGGACATGATTCAGCCATATAAGCCCACCAGAGCCTTACGCTCCAATAATAAACACCTCCTTCAGATAAAGAGAATTAGGAGAGCCCGTTCAGGTGGCAGGAGCTTTTCTATTCATACTGCACACGCCTGGAACTCCCTCCCACTCTCACTACGCTCTGAACCAAACCTGCTCAGGTTCAGGAAACATTTGAAAACTTATCTATTTCCAGAATAATTCTAAATCTGTTCTGTTTCACATAGGCAACTCGCTCTGATTCTCTATAAGCGCTGGGATGCCTCTGGGTAACCGTGCGCGGTACAAAATTCAAAATTCAAAAAAAAAAAATAAAAATCTGCTGATGGAAGGGAGCACCTCGGACAGTGTGTCCTAGATCCGTTCCCCCATTTTGCTAATTTGTCTGGGGTATAATAAAGTGAAAAAAAAGTTTTATAAAATTGTGCTTGGAGTTTCATGGACATTAGGGTTGATATTGACATCTCTAAGGCTTCCAGGGAGGTTCGAGGAGAGATGCCAAGTCTACTTTGCCATGCCACCATATGTTTCTCCAAATCGTCTGGCATTAGTAAATTAAGCCCTTCATAAATCTCGCCAATTTTAGGGATTTTTATAGAAAGTAATTTGTCCATAGTTTGTCACGGTTGGAATTTAATGCAACCTCCCCCTTTCTTTAAAATAAAATCCCGCACTTGGAGGTATTTAAAGAAATCTCTATTAGATAGTTTGAATTCGGTTTTTAGTTCCTCAAACGATTTTATACCATTCACAGAGAAAAAGCACCCAAGTTGTTTTATCCCCAGTACGGCCCATCTATTCAAAACTAAATCTTGAAATATTTCCGGGAGATCCAAATTCTGTGTTATAGGTGTATAAAAAGAATACCGGCCTAACCCAACTAATTTTTTGACATTCCGCCATACTTTAATGGTGCTAGAAATAGTCTTGAATTTCACCTTTTTAAAGTAATCATCGTTTAAGTGCCGCCATAAACAACCTGCACAGCCGTCTCCCAGAATAAGTTCTTGTGGGGTGGGAATATTATGGACGTCTATGTCTCCTTTTAGAAGATATGCGCTGTATCTCAGCACTGTTGCCCAATAATACAGTTTAAAGTTTGGTAATGTCAATCCCCCCGATCTCTAGGTAAAGTAAGCCACCTGAGTGCTCTTCGTGGATTGTGATATCCCCATATAAATCGTGAATACAAATTATCTATATTTTTAAAAACTGTTTCGGAGAATTCAAGATTAATTGAACGAAAATAATAGAGGAACTTCGGGAAGAATAGCATTTTGACAACATTAACTCTCCCCCCAATAGTAAGCTGTAGATTATGAAAGCGCAGTAGTTCTTTCTTGGTGCGACTTATGAGAGGGTTAAGTTTATCGTCAACTATGTTTGTGATGTTAGCATCAATACTCACGCCTAGGTAGATTGCTTTATTAATTATTCTTGGGTCTTGCATCGTAATTTTGTTATTTATAAGGATCTGGGTTTTACTACTGTTTAGTTTATAGCACGAAACTTTACCAAATTCTATCCACTTAATGGCATTATTAGGGTCACCTGTGATAATAGCTATATCGTCAGCATATGCTAGGCATTTAGTTTCTACGTTACGGACTTTAATTGAGGGAATTGATTTGTTATTTTCCAAATTGTTAATAAACACATCAATATAGATAGCAAAGAGGAGGGGCGAGCAAGGGCAGCCCTGTCTTGTACCCCGCGTAATGGTGAAACTTTCAGATAAAGCCCCATTGATTAAAACGTGGGCACTGGGGTTTACATAGAGCTGTTGGACTGCTGTTAAATAGTGTCCACCAATCCCACAGTTTGATAGGGCTGCCCAAAGGAATTTCCAGGAGACCCTATCAAACGCTTTCTCCGCATCGAGCAGTATGAGGGCCATAGGGTCTCCTGTCATCCCCGTATAGTCAAAAAGGGAAATAACCCTTTGAATATGATTGGTCGTGGACCTTCCTGGAACAAAGCCATGTTGTCTTTCTGATACGATATTGTGAATTACGGGTGCCAATCAATCTGCCGGTATTTTTTAGTACATTTTAGAGTCCCCGTTAATCAGTGTGATTGGTCGATATGAGCCCAATTCTTTCACATCTTTGTTTTCTTTAGGAAATACTATAATCTTGGCAATGGACCACGACCTAGGCGGGTTCCCCCCAGAGAAGATATTTTGGAAGAGGGGAGTTATAATATTCTCAAGTTGAGGGGCAAATGTAAGATAAAAATCGGTTGGAATTCCGTCCATGCCTGCTGCTTTTCCGGTAGCCAGGCCCTTAATTGCTAAGAGTATTTCGTCATAGGTGATTAAACCATCTAAAATCTCCTGATCAGTAGTTTCCAGGTGTGGCGGGGTAAATGATTCCAAGTACATATTGGGATCACCACATTCGGTATTATCCTCGTGATAGAGGTTCTTATAGAACTTTTGAAAAGATGTTCTTATTTCAGATGGATCTGATCTTAGGCCTAAATCCGGGTCCCTGATTTCTTTAATTAGAGGAAAAGATGTCTCTTCGCGGGTTCTGACAGCTAGTTGGTGGCCCATTTTTTCCCCAAGCTCATAGATTTTACCCTTGTTGATATTAGCTTTAATAGCTGCTCTATCAATTATAATGGACAAGATTTTATTCTTAACAATAGCCACTTTGCGCTCCGCATTAGCAATTGGATTACCTTCCTGTATCGTTTTAATAAGTCCTTCTTCTGCTTTACAAAGATCTTCTTCTAGTGAGATTATTTTTATTTTTTCGGTTTTATTGTGATGAAAGGAGAATTTCATCGTTTCGCCCCGAACCCCGGCCTTCAGAGTGTCCCAGACAATGTCGATAGGGGTAGACCCGATATTATCTGGACCTTCCTGGAACAAAGCCATGTTGTCTTTCTGATACGATATTGTGAATTACGGGTGCCAATCAATCTGCCAGTATTTTTTAGTACATTTTAGAGTCCCCGTTAATCAGTGTGATTGGTCGATATGAGCCCAATTCTTTCACATCTTTGTTTTCTTTAGGAAATACTATAATCTTGGCAATGGACCACGACCTAGGCGGGTTCCCCCCAGAGAAGATATTTTGGAAGAGGGGAGTTATAATATTCTCAAGTTGAGGGGCAAATGTAAGATAAAAATCGGTTGGAATTCCGTCCATGCCTGCTGCTTTTCCGGTAGCCAGGCCCTTAATTGCTAAGAGTATTTCGTCATAGGTGATTAAACCATCTAAAATCTCCTGATCAGTAGTTTCCAGGTGTGGCGGGGTAAATGATTCCAAGTACATATTGGGATCACCACATTCGGTATTATCCTCGTGATAGAGGTTCTTATAGAACTTTTGAAAAGATGTTCTTATTTCAGATGGATCTGATCTTAGGCCTAAATCCGGGTCCCTGATTTCTTTAATTAGAGGAAAAGATGTCTCTTCGCGGGTTCTGACAGCTAGTTGGTGGCCCATTTTTTCCCCAAGCTCATAGATTTTACCCTTGTTGATATTAGCTTTAATAGCTGCTCTATCAATTATAATGGACACGATTTTATTCTTAACAATAGCCACTTTGCGCTCCGCATTAGCAATTGGATTACCTTCCTGTATCGTTTTAATAAGTCCTTCTTCTGCTTTACAAAGATCTTCTTCTAGTGAGATTATTTTTATTTTTTCGGTTTTATTGTGATGAAAGGAGAATTTCATCGTTTCGCCCCGAACCCCGGCCTTCAGAGTGTCCCAGACAATGTCGATAGGGGTAGACCCGATATTATCTGATATGAAAGCGGGGATCCAGGTTCTCATATGTAATTTATATGCTTTAATATATAGTAAAGCTCTTTCGAAAGTCCATATATTTGTGTTAGATTTTTCAGGATCCTTCATTAGGTTAAGCTTAAGCGGGTTGTGGTCTGACAACATTCTAGGCAGTTTATTGATTAGACATGTAGAGCGCAAGCTATTCGAAAGAAGCAGATAGTCTAGTCTTACATGTTTTGAGTATGGAAATGAATAATAGGTATAACCAGGGTCGCCCGGATGATCCATGGCCCAGCCATTTAGAAGGCCGTGTTGTAAACATAGATCTTTAAGAGCAAAAAAACCTTTGTTTCCTGCCTTGATATATAAACCCAGGATCTGTGGACCAATTACAGGGTAGATGGATATTAAAATCTCCACAGAGAATCAAAGGAAGGGGCCAGTGAAATAGCTCGTTAGACACCTTAATCAGTACCTCCGGATCGTCAATAATATCCGCATATATTGTACATATCGTGAATTTGCTTGCCCCATTATTGAAATGGCATTCTGTAATTGCAAATCTACCTAAAGTATCTGCTTTTGATCGGGGAAATTGTAGCCCCCCACCCTTTGCTAAAATTGCGACCCCCCTGGTACGTGTCCCCTGTGATGTAGCTGCAATAAGTCGGTATCCTAAAGATTTTAGTAGATATTGTTGCGACCCTTCAATATGTGTCTCTTGGAGACATACGATATTCGGCCCTGAAGTTCTTAGACCTTCTGCGTTTTTTTTGTCTTTTGTTAATATCATTGAGGCCGCATATGTTCATTGACAATATGCTGATCCTAGCCATTAGAGTTTTTCTTATAGACTCTGATAAATAAACCCCCTGCTTTGTTAGTTCTTTCTATATTGCTAAGGTTAATATACTCCATGTGTATCATAAGGGTAAGTGTTTTTTTTTTCCTTTGTTCTCCTTCCTCCCTTCCTTTCCCCCATCCTGTTCTGCCCCCCCCTACCGAGTTGTCCCTGCTCGCTCAGCCCCCCCCTTCCCACCCAAAGTCCCCGCACTCCAGGTGCGTTGGTACCCGGATGTGGGTGTCCATGTGATCCGCCCACGTTAGCACCCTTTCCCCGTCCTAACCCTGTGTTTCTAAAATGTGATAGTTAAGCTTTAAGTGGTTGTGTAATTAACAAATTCAACAATTATTACATTTATCAACCCCCGTGCGCTTTTTCTCCCCCAGATGTACTTATGTTAAAGTCACAGGATTCACAATACTCATTGTGCGTTATCAGTCTATATATGTACTTGAGCAAGTTTTTCCAGACTTCCTTGCCCCAACTTCTGTTATTTCTCTCAAGTAATCTTGGGCTTGAACCTCGCTAGTGAAGCTTCGCGTTTTGCCTTTATATATGATTTTCAGTCTCGCGGGGTTCTGGAGATAGACAGTAGCTCCAAGTTTTTCAAATGGCTTAAACAGTTGACGCATCCTCCATCTTCTTTCAACCGTCGGATGTGCAAAATCCGGTCTTACAAAAAATGTAAATCCTATGTGTTCCCGCTGACTAGTTGGTCTTGCGATATCATAAATGGCTTCTCTGAGGAGAAAGTTTCCAAAATTGATTAACATAGCCCTCGGATATTGCGGTGTCTTCTGAGGATATTTGGGTAGCATCAAGGGAAATCGGTGGGCCCGTTGTACCTCCTTGTCCATATCCCAAGCCTCAAGTTCAGGGAATGCAGTTTTTAGGACGCCAATCATAGATCCTCTTGCGTCATTTCCCTCAAAACCTTCCGGAATTCCCAAAAATCTCAGATTGTTCCTTCTGGATCTATTTTCCGTGTCCTCCACTTTTAGCATAAGATCCCTTATGATTCCATCGTGTTCTTTTTCTTTCTTGAGAAGTTCAGTAACATCTGTTTCCAAATAATCGGTACGGGTTTCTACCGAAGCCATTCTTTCAGAGATTTCTAAACAAGTGTTGCCAACTTTCTTAATTGCGCCTTGTAATTTTTCTATGGCCACATGGTTTCTCTGACTGTCTTTTTTCACATCAGCGTGGAAATTTTTGATAGAGCTTAAGACTTCACTCAATGATGGTTCGGGTAAAATACGTGGACTTCCCTTCGGCTTCCGAGTTCTTCTCTCTCTTTCCTGCATGTTGTGATGTTCTTCAATTGATTTGCCCGTATTTCTCTCGGATGGGCTTTTCCGTGACTGTTTTGTTATTGGTTTTTTAGCGTGATCGGTGTTAATCCCTGGATCGGTGGTCTCTTCGGCTGTATAACTTCCTTGGCGTTTTATCCTCCTTTTTGCCAGGTGTTTCTTTGATTTTACGCTATGTCCGGTTTTGTCAGATATACGAGAGTCGTAGGAACCTTGCCCATCATGCGTTTCTTCGTCAGGTAAATCTACATTGCTCTCCGAGCTCTCTGTCAGATCACTTGATTCACTAGAAACGGACATCCCAGTCTCGTAGATATCTAATTCCGATTCCATCTCAGTAGCTAAAGTATTTAGCGGTGACTGGTGGTGCTCTGGTAATAATGCATAATTTTGTATTTCTGATGTTCCGGTAGGCTCTATGTTATCCACTACCCCTGATAATGATGATTTGACCTCAGCGGGTATTTTTTTTAAATCACTCATGTTGTATTTATCATTTGTCTTACAATTGGAGTTTACATTAGTTGTTGATTTGTTTTGACTTTCTTTTGGCAATGGGCTGAACATTTCAGATATACTAGGCTGAGAAATTGATGACATTGATGATATGCCTGTGGCTTTTGCTGAAGCTTACAGATTTTTTATAGCCTGTAACCGTTGCGCTTTTTTGGCCCTTAAGGCTATGTCTGTGGTGTCTGCCGGTTCTCTACTCTTATCATCTGTGTTTTCTTTCTGTTTAATTCTGGCTTTATCCTTTTCTTTTTGTAAGTTTTTCTTAACTCGCTCTGGGCCTTCAAACGTTTCCTGCCCTGAGTTTCTTTCAGTGTTGGACTCGGTGTTGTTTTCCTTAGCTTTGGCACCTCTACTTTCCGGTCCTTGCCCCATGTATCTATTCCTGTTTTTTTTCTTGGAGAAGCTGGTACGTTCTGGGTATGGGAGTTTCCATGGTTGGCAATGGTGCTATGAGCGCTTAGGGCTTTGATTTTTTGGGTTTCCCCATTTTACTGGATGATCGAGCCTTAAGGTGCTGGACACTGATGTACCTACAATGCCGTCTACATTATCTTTCTCCATTCCAAGGGTGCGTGTTCCGGGGGATTCAACCATCGTCAACCCCATTTGCCCTTCTATTCCAGGATTTCCATAGCTCCCGTCACTACAGGCCATGCTCTGGAATTGGGAATGTACTAGGGTATTTGTGCGTTCAGTGCACCCAGCTGAATCTCCAAGCGTTGACGCTAAATCTGAATATGGCTTGAATCTCAGTTTGGGTCTTTTTTTCGCTGTCGTATTTTCTAAAGCCACTTTTTCTACAACCCCTAATGAAGCTGCTACTGTACTTGAGGTTGATTCAATATCGCCAGCCGCGGCTGCCCCGGCACCCTTTACTTCCCGAATGTATTGTAGGCGATAAAGAGTCCGGTCTGACTTTATTTTAGATTTCTTAACCTCATAGATAGTGCAGAAGATCAGGAATATTTGTGTTTCAGACCCCCTCCAAAGGTTGCTTTGCACCATGCACTCTTTGTGCGCCTTATTTTTTTTTAGCTCTTTACTTTTAGGTTCAGAGTTTGTTTTCTTCTTCTTCTTCTGCTGCTGCTTCGGGATTATTATTAGTTCTTTCCCCTGAGTTACACAGCACTGTCTCATGCAGTCTCCTTTGCTATATCTTAGTTTCTGCCTCAGACTCTGCCTCAGACTCTGCATCTGCCTCTGCCAGACAGCTCCCATGTATAGCATTCGTCACCAGCAATTGGTTTCGTAGTTTCTGCAGCAGTTACTGTTACCCAATCAGAGAGCACGCTCACTCCTAATGCGTGATAATTATGTGCCTACGTTGTGTCAGCAGAGGACGTGCTTACGGGCGGACAGGCAGACGTTGAGCGGTGAGTGGCAGCAACGAGTGATGAGCAGTGTGCAGTGTGCCCAATCCACTGGGGGGGCCTGGAGGATTGAAAATCAAGGATTAGGGTCGGTGCGGGGCGCTAGAAGCTGTGAATCGTGCACTGAAGGTGGAGGCAGAGCAGTGGTAAATCACCCCCTCCTCCCGTACGATGTATTTCACTTTGAAGTCCTCCGCTGCGAGCATTAAAGACTCGACATAAACTTGTCTGCTTCCTTGGGTCGTTTTTTGGGGGGGGTTTTCCCCCCCAGTTCAACTCGGCACAGCTTAATTCTCTTGTTGAGTCTCTTGTTGGCACGGGAATCGATGAGCGGCAGAAAGACAAGGCAGGGCGGGCAGACATGTGCTGATGGTAATACGGCAAGGAATGTCAACCAGTTTAATGTCGGCTTTTGGGATGATTTTCAGAGGAGATGAATTAAAGCCGCTCTATGCCTATGTTTTTTTTTATGGTAGTAATGCACAATATATAAAGTATAGTCGAGGACAGCAGTCAGTAGCGTTGTTAAGGATCAAGACAAAGTCGATGAGATCAGATCAGGGAAAAAAATAATAACTTACGGCCGCCTCTGCTAGCTTCAGTTAGTTAGTTAGTTTTCCGTCTTGGCCCCCGTCTTCAATATTCAATGATCAATGTTCAAATGTTACTCTCAGAGTTCGTGGCATGTGGTGCACGTCGCAGACTTCGACAGGCTGACAGGCACGCCACACACTGACTGCAAGGCGCTGTACCCCTTGACACCATGCACAGGAGCACAGGGGTCGATAAAAGCCGATGTTCAAGCAAAAGTTCAGTCAGCCACAGTGACACAATAACGTCGCTGTCCTAGACTCGAGATCCACTGCATGTAGACATGTAGACATCGGAAACCTCCACAGAAGACAGCAAAGACAGCAAAGAGAAGATATCAGGTAAGCCCATGGTTGAATAGTTGACTGGTTGAATGGTTGAATGATAAGCAAAACAGCGCTGGGTTGCGCAGTCCTATTGTTTTTCAAGACCGAGCCAAAGTTCTTACATCCAGGTTTGATCCCAGCAATACCGGAAATACCGGCAATGCCACCACTGCTCTCGCACAACACAGGGTAGGACTGACAGGCGAGGCTACTGCAGCGACCTCTCACTCGGACGCCATCTTGCCTCTTGATTTTCCATCACGGGGCAAACATGAGACGCAAAAAATCAGCACAAATGGCACAACCTAATGTACTCTAAGTAACAAATTCCGCTCAGGCCTAATAGAGACATGCTGAAACTGAAAAACATCATTACACATCAGTTTTGGTACCAGCACCCTCAACCTCTTACCAGTTACAGTGAATATCAAAAGTTTAAACTTTTCCAAGATTCATTGTTCATGACTCAGGAAAGTATTATTCTAAGAGGTTTGAGGAGAGAAATTCCGAAGAGTCAGCAACAACAGATGATTGAAGTGGCACATGAAGGACATCATGGAAGTGTTGCCATCAAAAAAGTTCTCAGAGACTGAGTCTGGTTTCCACATCTTGATGAGACAGTTTAAAGAGAATTAAAGGTCTGTCATCTATGCAACTGTCTGTCATCGAAAACCACCCAACACCCATTAGACATGTCAGAGTTGCCAATGCATACATGGGGAATAATTGATGTGGACTTCTTTGCTCCTCTTGATAACAGCCATCACCTGATGTTGATCATTGATAAATACTCTCATTTAGCATTTATCGAAGATATCTGATCTGTCACTCAAAAAAGTGTCTTTGAGAGATTAGACAGCATATTTGCGACTTTGGGTGTTCCAGCGATCTTGAAGTCTGACAGACGTACACCTTTCAACAATAGAGAATTCCGATTCTTTTTTAGCCATATTAACGTGAAGCACCAGAAGAGCACACCTCTTTGGACAAAGGCCAATGGCCTAGTTGAAAGTTTCATGAGTACTCAAAAGAAAGCTGTCCAGCGTGCTCTAATAAAAAAGCTCTACCTTAAAGCTGTCTTAAATACCACTCTTCGAGCTTATCACTCAACCCCTCACTCAACCACAGGTGGAAGCTTTGCAACCTTGATGTTCAAGAGAGCTATGATGATTAAGTTACCTCAAAGGACCAAGAGAATAGCAATTATCGAGAAGAAACATGCATGAAAGACTGAGATTGTAAGTGGAAAATGAAGGCCTATACAGACAAGTCAACCTACAACAATGTCACGTTCACTAAAATGAGATTGAGTGCTTCTTCATCAGTCTAGAAAATGAAAGTCTGATGCTCCTTTTGATGCTGAATCAGTTCATGTTGTAACCAGTGCAGGACACATGGTGACTGCCCAACGTCCTCAGAAGTCCATTATGCAGGACTCCTTGCATTTCCGACTTGTGGTTCTTTGCTCATCAGGCAATGGTGTCACTGTAGAGACTGGGTCTGACAAGACAAGTGAAGAACCTCTGACTACTGCTGTTGCTGCATCACCAACACCAGTCGTGGACATTTCTACTGCCTGTCCCCAGATTCCAATGACACGGTTGGGACATGTTACCCAAGCACCAGGAAGACTCATTGAAGAGCTCTAACAGCATACATTTGTAAAATTGTAAAGAATCAACCAATGGGATACGTATTGTCATGTGAGTTTGTAATGACGGATACCTTGTGGCTCCTGATGGACTGTATGGAACTGTGATGTAAGCATTAGAGCGTAGTGAATTTAATGCAGGTCTAGAATGTTGAGTTTGCGGTTACATGTAGAAAAATAAAGATGTGTTATACTAAGCTCCACGTGTGGCGTAGTCATTGGCAAGTACCCCGGCTGGTCAGAACGCTACACAGGAGAGGTCGATTTTTCCTCTGGAAAAGAAGTAGAGTATGTTAGCATTCTTCAGAGGTTGTATTTGATGGAAAGAATATTACATTGTTTATCGTAGCCATTTAATACATTTCCTCATACACAGGGATATTATAACCATATACACCAATATGTCAATATGGCCGTATTATAGTGTAGACCAATGTTAGCAGATTGTGCTATGGTATCATTCCCCCATTTTGTACTACAGCATCGTTGATAAGTAACTATGACAACATACCATGTTGACACAAACATATTAGTTATGCATATACATCAGTACATACTTCAACGTTCAGGCACAATAAACATTACAATATGGAAATTGTATACTATAATTTTTCTGTAATACTGGATTTCACATCACATGTGTCTTCATTGACTGTGGACATTGGTAGACAAACTGGTATATTGCTTGCAGCTTCTAGACTGCTACATACTCAATTGATAGTAGATCCCTGTACTAACCATGTTCCCCAGTTGATGGCCAAACATATCATTATTAGAGTATCATGCATATTTTATGCCTCACTTTATATAACATTGAATGGCACTCCTATATCTAAAGACAACAGTTTTAGTCAACATTATTACTAAGAAATATAATTGTATTCTTCCCATCCACACACATTTCTGAAAAAGTAATACACAAACAATCACAGATTTCCCAACATATTCTAAATTTACCATTCTTCGCACCACAACGATACATCATGATCGATGATAGCCATCAAATTGTTTTTGAGTAAATAATGCTTACTGAAGCTCCACCCACTTACCTGCACTGCGGCACTAAATTTTAAATTGATTTCCTGCAGGAGTTGTTAAATTCGATTAGAGTGAACATTTTACACAACATTGAGATTAATTTTATATTAAGATGCATGGGATTCTTCTGAAAGTATATGTTGTTGAAATAATTGCGGTGCCTGACAGTGGTCTGAGGGGCCATTGCCTGCTCTTCAAAAATATTAGTTTTCATTCTCAAAGGGGAAGAGGCCCCATAGGGATCCCTTCCCATTTGTGTATAGTGACCGCTACCTTTTAGCAGTTGGTGAAAAAAATGAATGTTTTGCGATTGTAATTTAGTTGCAAAACAGAGCAGGAATATCGACAGAGAAATATCGTGGGACATAAATATCCCTACAAAAATATCGTGGGGAAGAAATATCGACAACAAAATAATAGTTGAGAAGAATATCGACTGACAGGTAAGTAATATCGATTACAAAAATATTGTTGTAATTAATATCGTTTACAAAAATATAGTTGACAAAAATATCGATTTAATAATAATATGCATTTGAGTGTTTTTGATGAGAATTGTTTGTCATTTTATTATATGTTTTCGAATTTTACTAGTTATTAATTTATTTTAAGTTTAATTCTGTGTTTTTATTTCCGTAGCGGGTTGTGGGTTTATAGGGGAATAGGGTGGGAAGTAATTTAATTATATAGATTTAAATAATGATTTATAGTAGTTCATTTTGGGTTTTTTTATTCAATTTTTGCGTTTTTTAGTTCTGTAGCCGGTTGTGGGTTTATAGGGGAGTAGGGTGGGAAGCAATTTAATTATATAAAATGTATTGAATAATTATTGTGTTCATTGATTAATTAATACTAGTTTAATAATTAGTTGTTAATTCATTTCAATTAGTCAATTAATAATTAATTACGGTAATTATTTAATTAATTTTAGGAATGTGTTGTGGTGTTTATATGTGTAAATTATGTGTAGGGTGGTAAGTAATTATTTTTTTATTGATTCATTACAAAATATTTTTAAATTAATTACCATTAATTATTTAGTAATTATTAATTGTAATTGTGTAATTAATTTTAAGTGTGTGTTGTGGTGTTTATATGTGTAAATAGTGCGAAAGGTGGTAAGTAATTATTTATTTATTTATTAATTAATAAAACATAATACATTAATTTACATTAATTAGTTATTATTTATTACATTTAATTGTGTAATTATTGTAGGTGTGTGTTGTGGATCTTATAGTGTGTAAATAATGATTTTTTATTATCTTTGTTAATAATATTATATTTAAATTTATGTATGAATTCTGGTAATATTGGAAATTAAATTTAATAAAAATGTTGATGGTTGTGTTTTTTATTGTTTTAGGTCCAGCGCTTTCCCTACTGTTGCACTCATTGGAGTGGAAATAGTAATTTTTGCACCTACGCTATCCAGCGCTTTCCCAACTTTTGCACTCACTGGAGTGGAAATAGTACATTTTATCCTTCCCTACTATTACACTCACTGGAGTGGGAATATTGATTTTTACCCCTTCGCTATCCAATGCTTTCCCTACTGTTGCACTCACTGGAGTGGGAATAGTATATTTTACCCCTCCGCTATCCAGCGCTTTCCCTACTGTTGCACTCATTGAAGTGGGGATTGTAAATGTTACCCCCTTGCCATCCAACGTTTTAACTACTAATGTTTTTATTTTGTTATTAAATGTATGTATTATTCTTTTCTAAATAGTTTAGTGTGTTAATTAAATGTAGAATATTTTATTTTATTTAACATTATTTATATATGTGTTTATTTTATTTTTAAATAATTAAAAAAGTGTATAAATTAAATAAAGATAATAGTTAATAAAATGTATTTAAGTAAATATATTTATATGTACACTTTTGTGTTTATAATTATCAAAGTAAGTTTATTTGGTACAATTAGTAAAAATATATATTACATTTAATTTATTTTGTTAATAATATTAATATTATTCAATTCATTTTATGTAAGTTATGTTATTTTTTTAAAGTCGATCTATTTTATATCTATATTATTTACATCAATATTTTTGAGTCAATATTATTGTTCTTACCTGTTTAAGTATAGGGACTCGATATTTTTGTTATCAATATTTTTACCTCAATATTTTTTTCATCAATATTTGTTACATCGATATTTAAACATGGAACCATTTGGAAGGGATACCCTAAACACACCCCACCCAAATACTAAATCATTAAAATAAATAGCAATTTAGCAACAAATTATTGAATCTTAATTTAGCTTTTGTATATACAGAAAGCATTTTTGCAGTCAGAAACGGCCCGATCAGGCCTCATGAAAAGTGACGCATCGGTGGTGCAAGTGACTTGTAAATAAGCCCCAAGAAGTTTTTAATCATCGCACAAGCTGAACTCACTTGTTTGAAAGTGCTCTCATATGTGATAATGAATTAAAAGCATTTTGGGTGAAATAAATAATTTGCTTAGGATCACAATATTTGGTTGAGCAGGGAAGTCAGGATTGATCCCAGATTTTCTGCTTTCGCTTTGTGCAATTCAGCACCTAATTGAATATTTCTTTCTCAATATTTTCTTTCACGCTCTTTTTATATTAGGGGCCTCATTTACAAGAAAGTGCTGCAACCCAGCACCGCAAGGCCTTTGGCTGTTGCATGCTGCAGTACTTCCAAAACACAGGGATGCATAATATCTGAAAGGACATGACAAATCTCTTTGCCCTCCCCTGTGTTGGTGCATAATTAGCTGCCAATAGCCTATGCGGGCACTCTTTCACCATGGTGCAAGGATACTTGCATCACAGGTATGATTGCTGATAGGCAGGAATGTAATGTAAATGTATGTATACTTGTAAAGCGCACTATCACCTTTCAGGCATCCTGGCGCTGTATACCGCTGTGGAACCCTTCCTGGCTTTCCCTGTGAGATGCCCTCTACGGGGCACCCCCAAGGTGAAGCCAGGCATCCTAGAGCTTTCGAGGCTGTTGTGGAGATTAAGCAAGCTATTGCCCAGAGTTGCAGAGTGGGACCCATGATTAGAGTAGGCACCGAGGCGAGAATTATCGAGTCCGTGGACATTGAGCCCTAGACCCTGCCGCGTCAGGAATTGAACCCTGGTCCCGGGCCAGACCTCTGCCTCAGGGTCTGCCGCTCTAATCGGTGAGCCACACTTCTCCACATAAACTCCACTTCCGACACATAAACAATCTGAAATGGTGTTTTTGAACTTCTGTGTGTTCTGCATTAATTTCAAAAAGGAGGTGGTGATGGTCAGAGTATCTGAGTTAATAAGAACACTCCTACCCAGTCAACAGATCAGGGCTTGATCCATCACCATTTTTTGCACATATAGAACTTTTAAAACTTAATTTTGTTTTTTATTATTGTTTATGTGCAGGAAGGGCCTGCCCCCTGCACATATTCAATCACGAGGTGTTTTCCATTCTATGTGTACATAGAAAGAGGAACCAAAACTAGGAGAAATGAATACATTTCTCCTCGTGCACCTCTCTACGTGTGGGAGGTGTAGCATTCAAATGCATTCAGGTTTATGATTTCTGGAAATGTGTCAGGTTCCATGGGTGTGGCTTGGAAACATCCACAGCAACACAAATGGAACGCTCCTTTCACCCAAAGTGCTGCATGTATTTAAAAGGACAGGATAGACCACGCAGAGTGGCTTTTCCTGTCCTTGTAAATATGGTAAAAAAAAATGTGCCGGAGGTTCGTCACAAAAAGTGAAGCACTGGTGGCACAAGGGGATTGTTAATACGCCTCTCTGTTATTAATTCGTAGGCCATGAGGTTAGAGCGTTCGTGACAAGCAGAAGCCACATGAAGGTTGGGCCAAAGCCACACTAGTTCACTCAGCTCTAGTGCCAATTGAGCCTGGTTCTATTTATATCCCAAACTCATATGATGCGCCACATCATTTTGGAGAATGGATTAAGCTCAGTGTTGCTGTTTCATGTTGTCACTGCCTTCCTGTCTTTTTTTTTAATTGAGAGTTCATTTTGCAATAACACAATTACAAAAGTGCTTACAATATTCACATTTTCAGTTACAAACATGACGCATATTATCGAACACACATAATTAATCAATACAATGACCTTCTTATATGAAAACAATAACTGAAAACGATACACTAAAAGCACATATTGCACATTTCCCTTTAAAAACTACACATTTCGGCAGAATGAAAAAGGAACACTTTGTATTTGATCTTAATTATCTTCTAGCTAACTTCCTAAAGATTTTCAGTGGATCCTAAACTTTACATAGGAGTCCGACTATTGGGTATAGCGTTCCTCTGATTCTCGGACTTTGTGCAATTTAGACTGCCAGTGGTAGAATGCAGGTATGTTCTCACTACGCCAATTCTTAAGTATTAGCAATCTTGCCACTAATGCCAAAGTATATAAACCTTCCGCCTGGGCATTACTAATAAATATATTTGGGGAAACCCCAAGAATTGCGATGTAATTGTCGATAGTTTTCCTAAGACCTAACTTGTGTCTGCTGTATTTCTCAATCACTTCCCAGAATTGTTTAATCTTTCACTGCCTTTGTGTCTTTATTGGAAATGCAGTGGTGCTTCTAGTTCACAGACAGATCTCCAGCCAACAGATCACAAGATTAAATTGTATTGAGGCAGACTCATTTCATCCTTCTGAAGTCGCTAAGGACACACAAGTGGTGTCAGACGTCACTCCTGCCACAACTCTGAAGTTACAATGTCGGGCCACTTTTACACTATATAAGCAAGTTAATCTTGCTACTTGTACCACCTTGACCACGATCGCAACAGAGTTTTTTTGCAAAGCAAGAAGAGCTTTGTTTAAAGTAAACATCTACACATATTACTGAAATGTATCATTTTTAAAATATGTGCATGGATGCTGACAGATGGCTGTCTGTATGTTATTCTTTTGGGGTATACTTTAAGGTTACTTACTGTCTGACACTGCCCACTGTGAACCTGTCCTGCAGGTATTTTTGTTGTGGACCAGTCTGTTTATTATCAGAAATCACAGTATAAGAAGACTAACATGGAACATGCTACCCCGCTTCACTGACAACATTCAGGTCAGAAACTGGCAGGGGAGGTTGTGATGCATAAGCTGGGCAGCAAACAAAGTCAGGCAGGGCGAAAGGGTGTAACCCAGGCCACTACAGCCCAGGAGCCCCCCACACATTTCATGCTAAAGACAAAAAATATCTGTGAGTTATAGAATTCAAGGTCCCTCCCCCCCAGGAGATTTTGCAGGGGGTCCTATCACCTAGTGTTAAGCCGCGGGACACAGGTAGAGATTCTACCATTTAAATGAGACTGCTTATGGAAGTTTTGTAGTTTTACTAAGTACTGTGAGGTGGGTTACAATAATCAAAGCAAAAAGAGTGTGAAAAAAGAAGTTGGCCCTGTGACAGGTTCCAGCATTCAAACCTGTGAGGTAGATTGGAATTCATATGAGGATTGGAAAGTGTGCTGAAATTAAAACACTGTGCGTAGTGTTCTACATTTATATATTCGTGATGTGCACAAGAATCCAAGTGAGCATTGTGAAAAGGTGAAAGTCCCAGAGAGATAGATGTTCAACTGCGTTTTTCCCATTCTTTAAGTTCCAAAACAATCTCTGGAGCAAAGTCACATATAATGATCAACAAACGGGAGAACACGAGAACATGCATCAGTGCAATAAGAATCGACAGAGACCTACTAGAGTTCACAATCACCACTTAAGGCATGACCTTTTTTGCAGATAATTGTTTATATGTGTAATAAACATGCCAAAGAAGCAACAGGTTAAATAACCAAGGCATATATGGTGAGGAGCTCTTAAGTAAATCAATATTGTAGACATAAAACAAAAGATTAGAGAAGGGGTGGGGCTCTGCGGCAACAGACATAAAGACTTAAAGAAACACATTATAGAATGTAAAAGCCATTGGTTTTATGAGGGCATACAGCACTTCACGTCTGCAAATAAAAGCATAAATGCCCCTCATAACATCTTCATATGGGGTTTTTACATGGATATCAGCCACACTAGGCGAAATATAGTGCAAACCCTTCAGGATACATTTTAAGAGGATATCAAATCATGGAGAAATAGTAAATCTCAGACAAATACTTACCAATCTGTTAGGTACCCCTGTAATGTAGCACCCCTGTCGATCTCTGTCATGCACAGTTCTTCATCCACTATACTCTCCTTCCAGTGATACTTCTGCAGCAGGGCCCTCTTGACTATGCCACTTAATGGCTATTCTCCTTTGATCACACATGGATGGCAGTAATATCGCATATTTTGGGTTTTTATTTTTTGTTTTGAAATGGGCTGTACTGAAAAGGCAGACATACGCTGTAAGGAGGAATGGTAAGTCCATACTTGCGGGTCTTGGGTTGAGACTCTTTGCCAATAACACAGCGACCAGTGAGCATTCCCACCTTAGACATATGAATATTGCTTTCTAGTGTTCTGCTTTTTGGACAGGTGCTGCTTCTACATGGGTGATTGTTTTACTCTATCTTGTGTGTCAAAAATGTGCAGTGTAGTAGGTTTAATTGGGTGATCGTGAAGCTAATTTTTGACACGGGGGCTCTTGTATGTCCAAAGAGTATCTACCACGCTCTGTAGTTTGAATCCTACTTATTTTGTACTGCGAGGGTATTATTGGGTTATTGCTTTGGAGTTTTTCTTATAGAGTGGTGATATCCTTACATTCTACAGTTTGGTCCATGACAGTACACAGTACCTTAGAGGGGACAGGTTTCTATTGGAAGGATGATCCTATGTCTTAAGGAACAAGTGTCCTATCTTGTTTCAAGACCATGCCCTCAAATCAAAATGACTATGTTGTTGTGTTGCTGTGGAGAAGTGATATCATTCCTTTAGTAGTACCAGGGTGGTGTATACGCTGCAAGCTTGAACATTTGTATTCTTTGTTCCACAGCTTGTCAAATAATATTTGGTGCTCCTCCTTTGTATGGCAGGAGCAAGAGGGTGAACAATAAACCTTATGTCTTAGACCCTGAGCATGGCCAACATTAGCTCTCAGCTTATACCTGGTGCATCTAGTCGCTCACTATACACTGCTGTTTGTTATCAGGCATCAGGGCCGGCTCTAGGCTCATGGTGGCCCTGTGCAGGGAGCGTAGGTGGGGGCCCCGGAAGAGGGGGTCCAGACGGGGCGGAGGCCAGGAAGGTGTTTTAATAATACGTCCAGAAAAGTCGTTAGATGATTGACCGGTACCTGCGGCTGATCCTACCCTTCCGAATTCGTCTCAGGAGGAGGAGGGCATTGTGACACACCACATGAGGGACTGGGCGCATCTGTGACCTGTATGGTGCATGCTTCACTTTGCAGCTGGGACATCACATTTAACTCTGTCTGTCTCTTTATACTTTGTATGAGTGACTGAGGCCGGCCTGTAACTAGACTGCACACAGATCTCGCCAGTCGCTAGCAAGTGTATTCACCACCAAAGTTAATAAGAAAAAAAAAAAAATCAACTTCTTTTCACATCAATGTATTGTATTGTAATTGCATTTATATTGCGCTTACTACCCCTTACAAGGCGTTGAAACGATTTTTCGGTAAGTAGCACGCTACTCCGGAACTCATAAAGGATTATTGGTGAATTAGTATAGTGGAATATGAAATTAATTTGAGTGGTGGATATTAGTTATTCGGATTGAGAAGGATAGAAGAAGGAAAAAAGCTTAGCGTTTATATAGCGCTTTTTACCCCTAATGGGGTGTTGAAGCACTTTTTGGCAAGTAGCACGCTACTCTGGAACCCATAACGCATAGTGGGTAATTAGTATAGTGAAATATGAAAGTAATTTGAATGGTGGATATTATTCAGTCAATTAGATTGAGAAGGATAGCGGAGGGAAAGAGGAGGGAAAAGGTTTGCATTTATATAGCGCTTGTTACCCCTGATGGGGTGCTGAAGCGCTTTTGTTTTGGCGAGTTAGCACGCTACTCCGCAACAGCCACAGCTGTAACCCTACTGGCACCAAGATAATAAAGTGAGTAATAGGTATCTCCAACTCAAATATTAGTTTAAATGCATTTTGAAAATGCAACCATTTTTCTCCAAACATCACCTTTAGGGTTCTGAAAATTCAGACATTTCTTCCTTAAATATGGGCTTTTAAATGTTGGTATACATATAATAATTCAACCAAGCAAAAGCTATAATATTAGTAGGCTGGGAAGGAAACACAGAAGAGCTACTCACAGGGAGATAGAGAGCTACTAGCAGCTCAGGAGGCACTCGTTGGAGACACCTGTAGATGATACAAACTGCATAGCTACCGTCCTAAACCACTCAGAAAGTGCTTGGGCCTCACAATGTGTAGGAGAGCAGTATACAAATACTTAATTAAAAAACAATTTCAGGAACTGGGTGTGGTCTCGGAAGCAACCATAGTAAATGCCCACCTCACCCAATATGCTACTGAGATTTTTTTTTAAGTAGATGCCAGAGATACGTTGTTGATGCACACAACATAATAAATCTGGAACGGAGCTAACACTAATTTGGCACATTGTATGTATGAACAGGACAATAATTAAGCTCAAGCTAGGTTGATCGCCTTGGATAACTTTACAGATAATTGAAGTAAACATGCAAAACTGACAAAGCATTTGGATGGATGGCAGGATATGGCTCTCACATACACAACGTATTTTTTGTACAGGGCAAAACTGTGGCAGACCTGGTGCACATGAATTTCCCCTCCACAACAAAACTTACGAATGTTCAAAGCAGAAGCTTGGGTTGGGGCTTAAGATATACCACACTCGCTAATAAATGTAAACAGGGGTGCACTCACAGGAAGGGCACGGCGCTCGATAAATGCAGCTCCACTAAAGAAATAAATAAGTAATTCTGAACAATATTTAAGGCACATGCCATCCGGGGTGAATCCTCGCAAAGAGGGGGCGGGGCGGAGCGGCGGTGGTAAAGCACAACCACCTCTAATGAGACAACCGCACATTGCAAATACTTTCACAATGCAGGATAAGGACACCCTTTCTTGCACACATTCTACAACCTTCATTTAGGTCGTAGATGACTAGGAATAAACAAACAGTTGCAGTTGTGCATTTTTGCTGCAGCGTTGCACCTATTTGTTCCCTCTGCAGAGGATGATTCTTGTGTCTTTATACCCAGCCCGCCCCTGTCTACCAAGGGCTTACCCATGCGTGCTTTCCATCAGAGTGTTTTCTCTGGGGGCTGTAGTTAAAGTAGGCGCCGTTAGTCTCTCTACCTACCCCTATTGTAATCGGCGTGTTCGTATGCCCCCTGCCCCCCCCATCCCCCCTGTATGCTGCATGCTGTAAAGAATCCTACACAACGAGCACACAGGTGCAAATTCGAACAGGACACACAGTTATATCAATGCAAGGCGATTTTGGGCACATCAATATATTGTGAGTGGAAGATCTGGGGCATATTTGGCTCCCACCCCTGTCATGTGCTCGACACAGTAGCACTGTCCCTCCATCGGCACCCCACTCGCACCCCCCCTGCTCCTGTGCTGGGTTTCCCTCCCTGATGAACCTACAAATTAAATCCACTACTCTCAACACACTTTCTCATCAATAAACCGGGCAAAGTCAATCCAATCCGCTGGTTTCTAGCTTCGAGTCGAAAGGTACATTCAACAAAGTTTCCAGGCTACTTACAAGACAAACAACGTAAACTTCTAGGCATACATTGAAAATCTGGAGCAATTTACCAGCTTCATTTACTCTGTGACAATAAACTGTTCTTAAATTCTGAACAGCTAAAAACGGCAATGCGAGCACCCAGTAAGTTAACCGACCTTGAGTGTTATGTACGCCACCAGGCCTTTACACGACATCATGACAGGGCCTCATCGATCGCACTCCACTCGAGTCACAGGTGACAAAACCGTGCCCCATAATTAGGAGGTTGTTGTCGAAGTTTTGCACTCGCTTATCTTTCTCTTTGCCACTTTAGTGTTTCTCGTTGTCTCCGACTTACCTGAGGCCTGCAGCTTCGGTGATTGGCATGGGCGGGCTTCAGAGACCAAGGCCAGCAATTTGTTGAATTATGGTTTTGCCGTCTTTGTGCATGGGACAATCCGGCCGCCTCACGTGAAGTCACTGCGCATGACAATACTGGCCAGGCCCTGGCCCCACCACCCTGAGGCTGAAAACCACTCAGCTACATGCCGCGCAAAATTGCATCACGTACACAACCATTTAATTAATGAGGCGCTGCGGCGGGCGTTACTTTGAAAGTACATTTCAGACGAACCCTGCTGTCAGTGAATCAATGTATTGCCAAGGGGGCCCCTAGAGCTCTGAGGCCCCCCGCAATGCGGGGGCCTGTGTTACGCCCCTGTGCGCCGGTCTCTCATTCTGCGTCTAGGGGAACTCATTACGATCCTTCCGATCCTCGTCGTGGCGGCCCCTGGGGTTTGGCGGCCCTGAGCAGGTGCACACTTTGCACATGCCTAGGGCCGGCCCTGCAGGCATTGTTGAAAGATGAATAGCAATATCACCACCACTTTTGCTAATGATATTCAGTCGGACAGCATGAGTGGTAGCACTATTAAGAACGCAATGGATGTGTGTAAGCCTGCCAACTGTCTGCTCAGATTTAGATTATATTTTCACTTCTTCGAGTAATAAAATCTCTCAGTATCCTAACAATATCATAGTGTTGGATTTGAGTCCCAGGTAATGACTTGTCAGTGGCCTGTTATTCATGCAAAGTGATGCAGGGTTGATAGTAATATTCCTGTTCTGATTTCTGGGTCTTAGACATATACCAGCATGTTATTTGCATACAGTGACACCAAATTTGCTGATATAACCCTCTTGATCTAAACAATTGCCAGATATTGGTATAAAGCCCAGCCAATGTCATGATAAACACGAAAAGGGATAGTGAGGAGCCCTGGCTGGTACCTCTCTCGGTGTGTCTACTCATGAATATATGGAAGTGATTGTGTTAACATGGACTGTGGGGTCCTTGAACCTGATACAGTTGGAAAATTTCGAGCCAAATTTCAGTCAGTGAATAACCCTGTAGAGGCCGCCATGTGCCACAGTGTAGATTGCTCTCTCTTTATACAACAAGGTAATGGCAATTTTAAATCACAATCTCACATTTCCTTCATTACAAGGATGGTGTGTGTCAGGTTGCATGCCATCCTTACGTGCTGCATAATCTGCACTGATCCTTATGGATCAGTACAAGGATTTCTGCCTCTCGCCTATTTGTCAGCAGCATGCTGAACACATTTATCCCTGAAATTAATCTGAAGAGTGGAAGGTAAGTCTTTAAATTGAGATTCTTGTCTGAATTAGGGACTAGGGTAATCCTTGACTAAAACATTGATTTGAAAAGACAACATCCACATCTGCTCCATCAGCAATATTGCTCACAACTACCAATCATCTAATGCAAGCATTAGGCGAGTAAAACTCAAGCAGGAAACTGACGCTGTCAAATGACTTTCCAGTTTTAAGCACAATATGACACAAAATAATTCTTCCCTAGTTATGATGGCCTCTCGAGTCTTCCTCTAGACATTGGTCAGTTTTTGTAACTTGGCATATATAGCATCATCAGTGTCCTATGATTAGGTATCTAGCATCCTCAGGTAGTTAAACAATATCATATCTATCCCCTCTTGGGACTATATTAAATTCCCTGTGTGTCTTCACTAATGGAACTCACATGGATGGGGGGTGGATATAGTGTCACTTTTGTAATCACTCTAGGATTCTTCCTGCTTTACCCCCTTCTCTATGGAAAAGCTATCTATATGATCTATCTCAAAAATTCTACTTAAAAAGCAAAGATTTAATTTCACTTCAGTGAGAAAGTGTTGTGTGTTCTGTAGGTGAAAGTTCTTTCCAAACTAGAAGATTCTTCCCTCAAGTTGTTTTGTGTCTTTCTGTAGAACAAAGACCATGATGACCACCTTCATGATGTTCCATTCAGTGCATCTAGATGTGCTTGTCCTTATGCATCCTTCAAATATCATAATTTGGTGGCCATTAAGGACTCATACCAGCTAAAGACTCAATGAAGGATGCCTAGTTCCACCTGATGGTACGACATCAGCAAAACTGCAAATGTTTGCTCTCTTCCACAGCTATTAATTAGTAGAATCAACAAAGCATTTTTTCTAAAATAATCTTTCACAAGAGGGCACAAAGAGCATTACTAAAGCCAGGCACTACACTTAAATTTTTTTTGCAATGCTTAAGTCCTGTAGGAGCTGCGGTTGGTGGTGCAGAAAGCATGTTCTTGCTGAAGGCCAGGCCCTCCACCCCAATTCTAAACCTCGAGTATACAAAGTACGAGCCAAAGGGGTGTCTAGTGAAAGGGACACTGAACACAAATTTCTACAAATGAAATCTGTGCAAATTCTGCAAATTTTGTTAGACTTACTACCAAGCAAAAACTGACACTTGTGTCTTAGTATACAAGCAGTAAAAGAGAAATATGACGAGTATGTTCAAAATTAAGTCTGTCATCTTTGAATGTCCCTGAGTTGTGTAGATGACGTGCAGAGTGATGAAGCCTTGGGGGGTGGCGGTTTCAGCCAGACATGTTTAACATTATGTTTAGTAAAGTAAGACTGAAAACTAAATAATTCAATGTAATATGTATAAAAAATAAAATAAAAAATAAATATTCTCACAACCGCTGATATGTCAGGTTCCTCCACCTACCACATTTAGTCTGTATTGCAAATAATGCACCATTTCAGGTGATTTCAACCAGCTGGTACCACTCATAAAATAGGTAGTGTACACTGCTTAAAAGATATTTGCACAGCAATTGTTTAGGCAACAGTTGCTTTCAGTATCAACAGCAATAGTACAGAGCCTTTCCAGAGCTGCTGTCAGGAGAGAACAGGGACCCATGCCGCCCCGTCAAAATAATTAGTATGATTGGAAAGAATGACCTTTTTAGCAGGATACATAATTGCATTGTCATCACACATTATTTGACCTTCTATAGACTGTCTTCACACACCACTAATGAGTACTTTTTGTCTACTGACAGCTGAGATATTGTCAAGCATAAGAAGAACTGGATTAAAACAAGAGATAAATGAACTATTTAAAAATGAAAATAAAAGATAATTAATAGACACATGCTTCCACCTCCTAACTACAGGTTCCATCTTTTCTACATTTTCAAATTTCATATTAAGTTAGCAGGATTGTGCCTCTCAAGATGCAGGAGGATTGACCAGGAATCACCACCAAGAAATGGATTGTATGATTTATTGTATTGTTTTGGTAACTGATTATTTTGCTTTTATTTGGCTAGAAATTAGGTACATAGGAAATAGGGCCTGATATTGGAGGATCGGTTTCTCCATCACAAAAGTGATGGATATTTATTATGAAAAGCAGATTATATCCTCAGTATGCCTGGGTGGAGTTTGCAGAGTCAAGCTATACAGAACTCCGGGAAGTGTTTAAGAAACTCTGCCGTGTTATGCAGAGTTCAACAAGCAGGCAGAGCTGCTCAGGGTGCCTGTTCCTGTTACATTTCTAAGTGTTACACAGCATGAAGCCTGTAATTGCACAGGAAATTGCTCACGAATGGCACTATGCGGCTTGCATGGGCGCTGCAATTTAGTTCTCTGTTCTGTTCATGGTGCTGGCCTGATTTTCCAATCCTTATTTAATCTTTTCAACCCCCTCCATCTAATTTAGATACCCCTCATTTTTTTTAATTTACTGTCTTAGTGTGTCATTGTGTCTGTGTAATTTACATTTTATTGAATTTCTTGTATTTTTTCCTTTAATTGCTTATTTCTTCCTTCCTTTTCCTGTTTCCTTTCTCCACCACCCAGTGCCATGGCAGATCAGGGAGACTTGGGTAGCAGCAGCACCAGGCCTGCCTACATTCTGCACTGCGCCACCGCCAAGGTGTGCAGCCCTGCACAGTCTTTTGTGAGGTGGAGGTGGCAGCACTCATTCTTTCTCTTCGGCACCACCTCCCTGCCATGCTGACAGCAGGCCTGGGCACAGGTACACTCTATGGGATTGTCAGCTGTGTTGGGAGAGGGTGTGCAAGTGTGTGCGCCGCTCCACCCAGGTCCAGTGCACCCAGCAGCAGCTGATGCACTGCTGGGTGGATATATTGGACCAGGAGCAGGACCTGCTTGACATGCTAGGCATCGAGATTGCGGGGCTTTGTGAGTCATTATATGTTGTATTTTACAAGGATAAAAAAAAATCATTGCACTTCAGTGACTCAGAGTCATCGTCATAGGCTATAGCTCTGCCCCTCCATTATGAAAAGTTTTCAGTTGGCTTGACTACCTGGCTTTTCTAACATTTTCAACCAACAAAACGGTCAGTGTTATATTTTGGAAAGAATATACTGCTAACTGAACTGTAGTGATGTATTGTAATTGTATTTTTTGGATTAAAACAATTAAGGGGAGGCGTATCTAGCATCTAATGTGTAATTGTTAGATGGACAGACCATCACCAGTGCTGGCTCCAATTCCGCTGTAGGATAAGATTGGTTGGAGGGGAAAAAGCAACAGATGGAACGGGCGGTGGTAATCACATTGCTTGCACATTGACGATTACTATTATACTCATTAGCCTCAAGGGTGTCATCTTGACTTGTGAAATTGAGCTCCCTGCTTTAGCAGCTACAGCAGTGGTTGAGTTCTTATGGCCTCTTCTATCTGCAAGTCTGCAGAAGCTCACCTAATGAGTGCTAATACCGATGGCATGATTGAAATGGGAAAGAACGGAAGGTTAAAAGAAAGAATGGATGAAATGGTATATGAGTAAAAGGATGTGTAGGTGGGTGGAAAGATCATGGGTGGGCATTAGTTAATTGGATGGATGATAGGATGGTTGAAAGAAAGGGTGGATACTGAATTGATGGATATGGATTAGAAATGTTTATGAAATACTTACTAGAGAATGTAAAGCTTACATCATGGTAGGTATGGGTGAATATTGAAGAATGAAAGGATGAATGAATATTTGCTTGGATGTATAAACAAGGGAGCTTTTTTGGAGAGGGCGGTGCTGCTCACCTACTTCGCTTAATTGGTTTTATGATTATCAAAGCTTTGGTTCAAAGTGGGGGGTATTTACATTTTTGGTCTACCTGCTTGACTCACTGTATATGTTAAGTGAAGCAGAAATGTATCATTAATTTATGTAATTGTTTCCCATAACAGATTTCCACCTGTTGAAAGTCTTTCCTTTCAACTGCTGTCAGCTACAGTGACTGAATAGGCCAAAGCTTAGTCACATGATGATTATCAATGACACTGCACTATTCTAAGGCAAAAGTTCTTCCTACCTTGTACCTTATCCTGCAGTAGAGTAAGTCAAGTTTTCTTTCCTTACTGCTCAGGGAACTAATTTTGTTGGAAATATTTTGGGTGGAGGGCGAGGCTAGTGAGTAAAGTGGGACTGAGCGCCTGATTCAAAAGTCGGTGGAGGCAATACTCTGTCACAAATGTGACAGATATCCCATTCACCATATTACGAAACCTATGGGTTAGAATGTGATCCTAATATGGCGAACAGTATATCCGTCATATTTAAGACGGAGTGTTCCTCTCTGCTGACTTCTAAATCAGGCCCTAAGTGCCTGATTTTACATTTGGCATATGGCATACTCTCTGAGACAAATGTGTCAAATACAATGTATATATCTGTTCCTTTCCCTGTAGTGCAGTGCATTGTTTTCTGCACTGTCTAACTACAGCATACAGGATATCCTCTATTTATATGTGAACTGTGTGGCGTAGTATCTTATTTATTATTTATCTGCCTCTTTGGAGTCAGGGTAGAATGTGAAAGGCATTTGAGGAAGACCTTGGCCAATGGAATGAAAGTAAGATGATGGTCCAATTCAGCTGGCCAGCTGCAGACTGCAGATAGTAGCAAAGGACCGTACATGCTGGCTAGCATGCCTACATTCATTTAGCATGCCAACTTGCACTTTGTAGTGCATATTGCCTTACTCATTCAATAGAGGTCATTTATTTTTCCACAAAAAGTATGTACTGCTACTGTGTCACCTACTATACAATTTTGAACAAGTGCTGGTCCACCACCACCACCGACTAGAAAGGAGATAGCAGCCTGGCTGTGTTGACAGAGGCTTGATACAATACAGTCAGAATATCAGCATGTGGTGGCCCCAGATAAGGAAGAGGCAGAAGCAGCTGCCTCTGACCCGGGCCCCAGTTCAGCAAGTCAGCCACGGACTCCAGCATCCAGGCCATTACATTGCGTTGTCAGCTAGGGTCCCTAACTGCCACGTCCATCAGTGTGCACTCTCCCGGTCATTCCAGTATCTCATCCTGCAGCAGATTGATCATTTGGTGAGCTGCATAAAGAGCCATTTGGGTAGGGTTAAGCAGAGTCTCGACCAGACCAGAATTTAAGATGCTCTCTTCTGAGCCCTTTTTACATTTTTGCTTTGGTGAGAGGGACTGTTGGTGTGGGAAGGGATTTGAGACCAGGTGTTTTGAACTTTGTTTTCTTTGGACATTGGTTGGGGATGAGCTGATTTGCTTGGGGGAAGGGGATGCTGGTTTTGGGCAGAGGGGGTGAGTTTCTTCTTGATTAAAATAAAGGGAATGTTTATTTTTATATCATACTTTATAACTGAAGTTGTTCCTTTGTGTTTTGCTTTTACGTTGCACTGCTGCCTTTTTGTGCAACCTGTTTTCTAATCTATTTTTCAAAGTGTATGCCAGTTATGAGGGTATGCTGCCATTCCCTATATTGCCTACAGAAACATAGATAAACAATTACTTACCTGCAGTAGAAGTTAATTACGTACAAAGTAAAGTGGTTTACTTCGCCCTATATTCTTCTTACCTAAATAGTTTAAATGATGGCTGGCGGCTGCTCCCATTGTCAAACTTCCAATACCTTACTGGAAGGTTCCCCAAGGTGCCTTCTTTATGGTAGTTTTAGTGCACTAACATGGAAGGCATCACAGCACGGTCCCACTCCCACCTAGGTGATCTCAACTGTAGGACTAATCAAAAGGATCATAGGAAACTAAATTGAATGAAAATCCGAGAGGTAGTAGGTTATACATATTCATTTATATTATAGCTAATAAAGGCTGAGGACAGACTACTTCCACCACGGCACATCAAGAAATGCCACATATTAAGAAAAAACTAGCAATAGTGATCTGAACCGGTTCTGTCAGAGCTCCATTAACTAGAACCCTAGCTGTCGGGGTAGCATAAATACCCTCCAAAATTCCACAAACACATTAGGGCCAAAATTAAGAGATTTAACTACTGCTTTTAAAGACACCCAGTTGACACGATCAAACTCTTTGGCGGCATCAAGTGCCATAACTGCTAAGGGGAGCTCCTAGGTGGTGACCAAGTCTTTTGTTCCTATGAGATTGAATGTCAGTTCTTTCAATGCTCTACCACGAATAAAACCCTTTTGATCATTGTGCACAACCAAAGGAATAACCCCATTCAACTTTTTTGCTATGATTTTCACAAATAACTTATAATCACAGTTTAAAAGTGATATTGGCCTGTACGAGTCACAATTCTTTGGGGATTTACCGGGTTTCAGAATTAGAGCGATGGTGGCCTCTTTCTACAAATCCGGCAAACCCACTCCGGTAAGAAAGATTTCATTAAACACATGCATCAGGATCGGTACTAATATATCGGCCAGGGCCTTATAAACTTCATCAGGAAGACCATCAGGTCCAGGAGCCTTACCTTTCTTACCCTCCCTTAATACCTTCTGTATTTCCGCTGTATTTATGCTTTCGTTCAGAAACTTACTCTGCTGCTAATTGCTCAATCGGGTCTGGAGCCAACCAACTGACCGCTTCTTCTTGAGTAACAGCTAAATCCTCCTGGTAAACTTCCCCAAAATACTTGTGAAAGGCCAATTCAATAGCCTGCTTGTCACACAATCGAGCCCCAGATTGTTCACATCTGATCTCATTAATTGTATTTTTAACTTGATTACTGTTAATTTTCCAGGCTAATAATTTGCTAGATCCCTCCCCGTATTCAAAATGTGCCAAGCAACTTGTTTCCCATCTTTCCCTGACCTTTTCTTGGATAGTAGCTGAAAGAGTTGCCTTTAATACCTCAATTTCAGTCAACCTGGTATCCTGTTCTCCCTGGTTCCTTACACAAATCAAACTGTTCTCCAACAACCAAATTTGCTCCTCTAAGTTTAAGATCTTCTGCTGATATGATCTTCTCCTAGCTGCTGCGAGAGTGCCCAGTCTACCTCTTAGATATGCCTTATATGAGTCCCAAACTATTCCCACCGAAGAAGAGCCCAGGTTGTTATCAAAAAACGATACTGTCTTGTGTTTCAATATGTCAAGAGACTGTGCGTCCAGCAGAATGGAAAATCTAATAACCATCTAGATTGGACCCTCGCTTGACCCAGTCTTATCCGAAGTAATACAGCTGAATGGTCTGAGAGGTATGCATCTACATGTTGAATATCTAATACCAAGTCTCTTAGCCTGTAATCAATTAGGAAATAGTCAATCCTAGAGTGATGCCTGTGGAATGTAAAGCTTCTGTATAGACCTACCCTCTGCTGACAAATATCACACATGCCCAATTACCGAATCAAATGATGTACCAGTGCCGACATTTTCGGGTTAACCACTGCCCTACTATTTAACGATCTATCCAACTTATGGTCAATTACAGTATTAAAATTCCCCACCATAATATTCGGGTCAGGAAATTTCAGTAGCTCAGCTTGTAGGCTTCAAGGGGGCCTGTATCGTCTTGATTCGGGCCATTATAGCCCACCAAAGTATAGTTATGGCCATAGAGCTTTAACTTCGCCACCAGCCACCTACCTGATATAGTTGAAACACTACCTACTACAGTGATATTCGCTCCTTTTTTTATCAGGATTGCAACGCCTTTAGTAACCACTGACTGCTTGTTACGACTGCACAGGAGATCCATTTTTTAGCTTTAAAAAACTCACGACTCTCAGCCTCTGTAAGGTAGGGCTCCTGCAGAATAATATTTTTTGCCTTGCAATCCCTCAGGTATTGTAATATTATCTCTCTCGTCTATCTCTCACCCTCAAACGATTCACATTCCAAGAGAGTATTCATATCTCATTAGCTACTTTCTTGGCTATCACCTATAAATTCCATCTTGAATTGATCGTTGAGTAGAGATTAAAAAGCTGACATGGCAAATGAGGATTTTTTTTTCCCTTCATGCTCCCCACCCTGTTCCCAACAAGCCCTCCCGTCCCCCTGGAGAACCCTTCCCTGATTTACATAAATAGGAAAGCCCTATTGGTGCCCTTGCCCCAGAGCAAAGCATAAGCCTAAAAACTACAACTTAAAGAAAGAAAGAAAAGTAGAAAGGAAACCTACTCAAAGAACCATTCTTTAGAACTTATACTTAATAATCCACAAAGTTAATGAGGGGTATTCCCTTTACTAAGACTCCGGCTGAAGACTTCCAATGAACCTATCCACTTCTTCAACGAAACAGAAGGAATGCATCTTATTATTGAGAATTACCTTCAGCATAGCTGGGAATTTTAGCTGCACACGCACCAAGCTTCCTTACTGGGTCAATTCTCTTGCCTAACTCTAATTGCCTATTGGCAGTTACACTGGAAATGTCCGATCTAACTTCAAACTTTACCCCTTCTATCTCCATCCCCTTCTTAGACAAGGCTCTAAACAGGATCTTCTCCCTAAGGGTGTATGTCAAGAAGTTTACCAGAATTCTCCTAGGCTTAGTCCTGTTTGGGTTAGGTCTGTAAGGATCACTGTGTAACATCTGGATATCCTTACTGATCTCCTCCTCTGACTCCTCAAGGAGTTGCTCTTTTTTAATCAGATGTTCTATAAAAAAGATTGATGTCCTCCCCTTCCTTGCCTTCTGGAATTTTCAAAAACCTCAAGTTATTTCTCCTCTGAATATTCTCTAACCTCTCTAGCCCCTCCTGTTGTTCTCTGTCTCTCGTACGCGGACCCAAAATACTTTTAAAAAGTTAAATGGAAAGTCTTAAGAGGCATGGCTGAGACATGGTATTGAGTGAGGAAAGCTGTGAAACTGCCATATTTTAGTCATGCTGGCTGGACCCTTGAGGGAAGCGGGCATAGTAAGATGGAAACATCTCTGACATGAAGATCAGTTCATCTCCTGGGAATATTGCAAACAGAAATCTGATCAAAGAATATCAAGATTTACATATCTTCAGATTCAGTTGGTTTCAAGCTTCAAATACAAAAATTGGGGAGTATAACAAATTTGAGGAGAAATTGATTTCCGGACGGGCTCTAAATAAGGAGATCGCATGATAGTATTGGTGGATGGTGGAAATGGAAGATGGGAATTTCATTCTCCCAGTCGATCTCTGGGGAAAGGGCTTGCCGATGGCTACACTAGAAGATCAATGTCAAGTATCTATGTTATGTTTTACAAAATAATAAAACCTGCATACCTGAGAAGGATCCATCTTTTCACCATCCACAGGGCCTATTGGTCTCCCCAAAGGTTATCCAAGTTTGGGAAAGGAGGAGCTGTTGCGTGTCCAAAGTGTGGCAGTAAGAAGGAAGACGATCTTCACATGTTCTTACTCTGACAAAGATCCAGCCCTTTTGGGAGGCCGTGAGTAAAGCGCTATCTGATTCTTTGAAAATTTAAATTAAGGTAAGTGCTTTACTAGTTCTTTTGGGGCTTTTAGACTACCAAACTGTAAGCAATAAGAACAATGCAAACTTGTTATTTTATGCGTTTCTGTTGGCCCGTAGAGAGATTTGTAAACTGTGGGTGTCTCAGATTCCACCAAGGTATGAGGACTGTATATTATCTGTGAGGAGTGTGGCTAATTTAGATATGTCAGTCAAGGGATGTGGAAGGCATGAATTTTGGGCACCCGTTTTGAGTTAGTGAGAGCAACCATTTAATCTAGGAGATCAGGGGTCCTACTATTAAGCCCTTCTCCGCCTCAGCTGATAGCACCTTTTCAGGGTGGTAGGTCTCCTCCATCTGGTGATGATGTGTATTGGGTGTGTATTGGGTGTCGGATGGTGTGAATCACTACTTCAGGGCGTCTCCAAGTGAATCCACCTCTAGTAACTCATTTCAGCATATGAGATTTTGGACATTTCACTGGTAAGAAAAGCAAAATGGTGTGACAGAGGCAAACGAGGACAAAAAAAGAAAAAAAACTAGCAATAGTAAATTATTCTGCGAATTGGTGAGGATGGGATTTGAAAACCAAAGTTATGAAATCCTCGATTCATGAAACATGTACTCCAAGACAAGGTTAAACATGTTATATTACGCATAACAAAGGCCTGAATAATGATGTTGACATTGAGGAGTGACATTTGTACTTATGCGTGGTTGGGTAAGTGGGGCTGGTGTTGACTACTGATCAGGTAATAGAAGAACCTACAATGAGTTGGTGTCACATTTAGCCACATCTTCCCGATCAAGTGTGTTATCCATTTAGGGTAAATTAAGACACACACCCAAAAAATCACATAGACCTGAGGAAGAGGGTTAGGGGTTTGCTGAATGGATGGTAAAAGTGATTTGAGGAAATGTGTGACAAAGACAAACAACACAAGAACAATATTCACCAGGGCAATGAGGAGCACATCATCATCATCATTATTCTGTTGTGGATGTTAACAAAGGAATGAGTATGACACAATACAGTTAGATGCACAGCAAACAGTCCTTCTGCCCCAGTTAATAGATTTCTAAATGTTCTGTCTTCTAGGTTTGAAAAAAATCAAATTATGGAGGAGTGAATTGAACCCATCCTGTTCTGAAAATGAGATTATTAAAAGAAACATGATACTGTATTGCCAAGGTGGTTGTTGCATCTGTATTTCCTCAGGATTGTCTGTCACTCTTGGGTGCCTGTCTGAACCTGTCTGGTAGGTAAGCAGGAGTGTTAAGCTCAGCATTTGTCTTTTGTTCATTTATTCAGGAGAAGGCCTGTGGATTGTAAAACAGAAACTGTATTGTAGGGTAAAGGAGAAGGACAGAAGGAAGGAAAGCTTCATGAGGACTCAGAGGCAGAGCAAAAAACAAGATGAGTTGGATTTTCACTTTTGCCACCAGTGCAACACACACACACTAAGCATCATTTCCCAAATAAATGCACCACTCTTAATTCCACCTAGCTGAGTACTCGACTTTATAACCATGATTTCCCCTTGAAGCTGATAACTGCCTTCTTTCTTTCAACTGTTGAAGAGGTGCCCTGATTCTTTTCATCCTCCTCCTGACTCCGAGTAATTATGTCCCAGTTTAGACCCGAGCAAGATAAACGTGTAGTGCACTGTTGAAGAACAAGTAGAGAAACAGAATTGCAGTATTTTGTATAAATTTGTGTTTGTTATCCAAAGTGACTGGTCTGTTCTCTGAAGAACCCGAAAACAGAAGTGGACCACACAGGTACCTTTTCACTAATTGAGTTTGTATAGGTCAGTCACCTTCAGACAAAATGATCACCCATCAGGCACCAAATGTTGCAATGCATCAAAATCAAGTTTACTACTAATTGAAATCCCTCCCTCACAGTCTTTCACTATATAAATCATCAATCATCACTCACAATCAGTCACTCATTGTTGCAATAGTTGTAGTTACCTCTTTCAATCTAAGCACAGGTAGGTTAGGTAGAAAATACACAATTATATCTTTGATGCAGGCAGCACATTAGGATTTAGTATTGATGACTTTGTAAATCAATGATCTTCTGGGGCAGCCCTGCTAAGTGATAAAAACAAAGAAAGACATGCAAGGGCAGCAGGCATTGTCACCAATGTCATGAAGGATTTGTGGAGGCTTCTTCACTGCACCCTGGCTCAACTCCAATCTGTCCATATATGTAACTAAAAAGTGGTAGGGCAGCAGAAATTGACACAAACCTAATGTTCCAATAGCTACTTTCTTGCAAAGAAAGAAGTTCAAAGAGAAATAATTAAAACGTTCTCTGGTGGCACTGGCATATTTAGTTTGGGAAGTAGAGTTCTTCATCAAACTTAGGTGGTTTACCCAGAAGTTGGTCAGATCACACACTTGATTCTGACCAGTCATCCTCCTCATCTTCTTCCTGTGCTGTTTCAAGAACAATGTATTTGTGTGGCATGAAATGGTTGTACACTTTGATCATGGTTAATCTTTCCATGTTTTGAGGTGAGAGATTGGTCCTTCTTACTGTAACAATGGTACCAGCTGCAATGAATACTTGCTCAGCAGACACCCTGGCTACAGTACAAGCCAGATACTTTAATGCCAGCCTGCTGAGCTCTGGTTATGGGTGGATCTTCCCATACCAATAATCAATGGGTTTTGATCCACTTAGACCTCGGGGAAAATCCTCTGAATGGTCATTGGTGCTGCCACTAGGCCTGGGTGGAATTTGCTGAATTTTGCCAACGCCTGTCTCCAACGACCCTATGGGGAACTCCTAAAAATCTTAAAAGCAGAGGAGAAATGCTTCCTTTGCATACCGGAATGAACATAACCAGTGGTATCACCAAGTCCAGGGGATAGTACTCCACCTGACATGAGTAAGACATTTAAAGGGGGATTAATCTTTCTCCTTAATAAGGTCAGGCCGAAAGCCATCGACCCAGTAAGGGCACATGCAGGCTGAAACATGTTGACAAAGTGATGTCAAGGACACATTGCAGGTCCCATATTTCACATCCACGGTTTTTAATCTTACCCTTATAATGTTTTAAAATACATTGCACCACATGCAAACATTTTCTATTCTGCACAAACTAGATCCTAACCGGTTTTTAAGGGTCTCTTCCTGGTGGAGGTCAACGAGAGACCCGATGATGATGCTATCAACCAATATTGCGCCAATGGCAAAAAACATAACAAAGGCGGAAAATGGCAGTTGAGGGTCTTCTACATATGTGTGCCAGATCTCTCAAGGCCTCTTGGCTCCACTCTGTTTTGATTTAGTGCTATATATACGGAAGCTGAGTGGGGCCCCCAGAACACTTCTTCTTCCCCCTTTTGATACATAAAATTCTATTGCATGCAGCTAAACACTCTTAAAACTTTCCTCAGGGCCAAGACCTGTAGATAGCTTTTGCTTTACCCCCACAAAAGAGATCCAGTGTGCAGTGATGCATGTGTAATCATTTGAGTGACAACTGATATGAATGTCTGTCATCAGGTGGAAAGTGTGAACAACAATTTGCTGCAAAGTTTGCCCAACCAATTGCAGCACATTGTGATGTAGCGCCGGAACATCAACTCTGTCAAAATGTTTACAACTTGGAACATTCCATTTCAGGCAGATGGCTTCCACAAATTCTAAGAATCCCCCTCCTTTCACAAAAGAAAAAGGGAGGAAGTCCAGTGCTAATATTTTTGCCAGCTTCCCATTTTATAAACATGCCATTGGGTGATTGCGGTTGTATGGCTCCTCCTGCTTAAATATGCCTGTAATAGTAGCCTGTATTTTTTTCTTTTTTGGTGCCACTGACACAGGTGAATTTTGAGAAGTAGGTGGTAATAGATCCAGGGACATATTTACAATACCCTGCAGCACTTTTACACTGCCGGAGCATTGGAGGTGCAGTGTGCTGGACCATATTTACAAGGCCACCCTTCTTGCCTTTTCATGGCTGTGTAAATAGATTCCTGCATTACTCTGCATGAAAAGGGTGTTCCATGGGTGTTGCTGTGGGTGTTTCCACGCAACATCCACTCATTCCCAGATTCACAAGATTTTGTAAACATTGGAATCAATCTGATTCAACCCCTCTCCCCAGGGGTGTTAAAGTGGCGCAACAAGGATGAATACCTTTATTTCCCCTTGCTGTTTGCTCTTTCTATGTGTGCTGCATTCTGCAGCACACATAGAAGGAGGAAAACACCATCAATTATTGTTTTTGTGCAGAAAGATGTCTCTTCCTGCAAAGAAACAATCATCCCTACAAAGCAGGCAACATGGTACAAGGGTGCCTGCATTGGTGCTAGGCAGCCAATTGAGCGCCAGTTCAGAAAAAAGCACACGGATCCATTGAAGCATGAGTATGCATTGTCTTGCTGTAAATATGACGCATCCCTGCACTTTCCTAATGAGGCAGCTCAGCCCAGCAAAATGGCTTGCAGTGCCGCACTGCATAATTTTCTTGCAAATATGCTCCTCAATGTGCATTGTAGTGGGGCAGTCACTGTATGCTGTGGTGTCTTCATCTGACTCTGAGTCGCTGAGGGGTGTGATTCTGCTGGTGCACTGCTGGGGACAGGGCTGCTTTGTGTGAGGTTGTCACCCTCTTCTCCCTCATCACCTCCCACCCTGATAGGACTTGTAGCTTATGTTTCCCACCTCTCCTCACCACCGCAATCACATTCAGAATTTTTTTTAAGGTGCTCCTCTCATCAAATTGCATGATGTTTTTTCATATCGGTCATTTGGCCTCCATTTCCATTATGTGAACCAGGTTTACCTCAAAGAACACTTGTGTGGCAAATTGTGCATATTGCAATGTTCTCCTCATGATTGCTAATCATAAAAAAGTCCCAAACTTGGGAGAAGTACGTTCTGACTCAGTCACTGCCAATGCCTGAAGAAGTACTGGAGGTAGGTGGGTGTGTCGTCGATAGGGCTGGGCGGTGAACTGTGCTCAGTTTGCGGAGTTTGCAGAGTTTCCTTCCCTCCAGGCGGAAACCTCGGCTTCGCGATGTGCAGGAGAGTTATTTCCCGCTCGCAATCGCGCACAGTAAATTCGCGATCATGAATGGTAAGTTTGCGAGCATGAGCGCTCGGGTAGAATTTCAACCTGAGCGGCAGGAATACCAGAGCAAACTGCAGTTCGAACTGCACTCTGCCACTCGCGGAACTTCGCAGAGTTTTTTGGTAAATTTGTGGAGTTTTGTGTAGCAAAACTACGCAAACTACGCCCAGGCCTGGTCGTCGATGACTGTCTGCAGTGCATACTTCTACTGAGGTAGGGGTTTGTTCAGGTCTCAGATGCGGCTTTGCAACTATGGGAGCTGGTGCTACAACCTCTGCCACATCTCTCGGGCAGGTTGAATAGTGATGTTTTCCACAATGACTAGCTTGTCATTGTCATCCTCCACATCATCCCCTTCATAATTCTAAAGCTTTCAGGAACATTTATTTTCCCTTGCCTATCCTGGCATCTGCTGGACTCTGCCAGGTTCCCTCCCCAGTTCCTTTCAAAATATTGGTCGGAGATGGTCTCCTTTAGCCCTACTATCGACAGCAGGCCTTTTAGGACCTAGTGCTTACTCGCGATTGGTTCACATTGTGGTAATACTTGCTTCTTCACATCTGCTTTTTTACGCCTGTATTCTTACATTGGTCTTACTAGTGGTGGCCTTTCCAGTTATTTGTTTGTTACTCTTTTGTTAGACTCCTGTGGACTTTTTGACCCATCTGATTTTAACCCCAATGGACTCAAGGCCCACATTGGAGCTTTGTTTCTCCTGAGTAGGTGATATATGGATTACATGTACCCATAGACACTGACCTTTATTTTTTTTGTTTAATCTTGTAACTGTCACAGTAGGTGCTGGACGTCCTTTAAGCTGTTCTTACTCTTCTGGTGGTGGTGTCTTTTCTGTAGTCTGATCTTTTGCCCAACACTGGTAACGTTATTTTCAAGTATGTTAATATATCTAGACATATGTCACTGTTCAAGCTCAAACTGGGATGTTATTATTTATTGTCTTATCAGACCGTGTAGGTTTCTTATGTACTTTGTTGTTCCCGCAGATTAACAGCTTGTGAGCTTGTGATACCACATATCCGGTGGTTGCTCCAATTGTATGCAGATGGCCCTCGAAATACCTGCTACCATTTTTTCGCCCTGAAGAAGTAACTGCGTATATGTATGTCTTTTTGTTCTGAAACACGCGTAGGCGTTTCTACAGTCTAGTCTTTGTTCTTGTATTGTTGTTCATTATATGATCATATATGGTGTCCTTGTTAGGTGTTTATGATTGTTAAACATGTTCTTTAAGTTAATGTCAGAAATGTAATGTTGTGTATGTTGCCTTGTGTTTTCACCATGGGCCTCTGTTTATGTACTGTTTCCATTGTCACGAAAAATCTAACAATTGTTAATGTGTTTTTAAGTGTTTACCTTATTTAACTTTTTGATACTAATAAAATGTGAAATTATATCATGTTGTAATGTTTCATAATCTGTGGGACAACTATCTATTTAGTGTGAAGTAGTTACCCACTAGAGTATAATTATACGGAGGAAGACTCTGTTCTTTAACCTTTGTTTCTCCCAGCTCTCTTCCTCCTCATTGAGATTTCAGGGTCCCTCTTAAGTTTACGATAGGTTCCCTATCATCATCATCGGAAGTTGTCCTTGGAGAAGATTGTGGAGTAGTGCTAATGGGGGCTGGTGCACTTTACAAGTGGTTCGTAGAAAGGTTTGAGTGGAGTGTAAAGTGCATGTGACCTTCAAACAAACACCGGTGGAGGGGGTTGGAAAAAACAGAATCAAAGACTAACTCATGTAAATACATCATTCAGCGTACACTCACAAAGTGCCAGTTGTGCCAGATCATGGATGTTCTGTCCTCTGTCAGCCTCCATTTCGACACTGCAAAGCGCAAGTGTCATTTAAGGAAAAAACTATGTTTTCAGACATTCAGGGCGAGTAATGTACCTCTAGGTTTGCCAGCAGACCAATTTTGTACTAGCATGACGGGTATTGTAAATTCCCCGCTGGTAAAAACATTAGGAAAATCACTGAAATCTGTTACTTTTCCGCAGTACATACTGCAAACATTCAAAATAGTAAATCACTTTAAAACCTTCTGTATAGGTGCAGTAATGATCTCCTACTGAGTAAAGGATGAACACAGATTACTTTACATTACAAATCGGAATAAAGGCATGGTTGACATAGTAAAATCGTTAGGTGGCCCAGCTAACATCTGGCCATGAGTTTGAATCCTGTCATTTTGATTTCATCCTTTTGAGGTTAATAAAGTGTGTTCTGTTATTTTTATAACAATCCTCCATGTAAAAACGCCAAAATAATCCGGAGCTAACGCAACAGAGATGTATTTTCAGGGCAAACAATCCACAATAAATGGAAGAGGCAAGCCCGACAAGAATGCAGGGTTGATGTCAGTGGCTTATCTGGTAATGTGTGGGCACAAACGACCTAGCGGAGGTGGGCACGAAGAGGCACTAAGATCTATTTAAAAGGAACAAGAACTATTCTAAATCTACTTGACAGACTCCTTGGCAAGAGGAGGAGTGCAAACATAAGTCAAAAGGTCCCAGCAGGGCAGCAACAATGCAGCCTGTAATTAATAACATGAAGTTGAGCCCATCTCAGGCCTGCTTTGAATGTAAGTTGACATTTAACAACTATTGAATTCCAGGCCTTGCAAACTGATAAAACATTGGTAAATTGCCATTATATTTACCTACCTGACACAGACATCCAGGCCCAGGCCAGCTGTCCCAGTGGCAGCAAGCAGGCCATTGGAGACAAGGCTTCCTGAGTGTGCAGCAATGGCCCAGTCCAGAAAGAGTGTTTCAAACAAAGGAGAGAGTAAGGGAGTTCGTTCACCCAAAAGTGAACTAGAGACTTCTCCTATTCCCCTGGGAGGAAATATGGCAAAAACAAAGGAAGGAGTATCCCCTATGACTTAGAAGAACAGACGTATCTGGAGGATTGGTTCTTGGCAAAAAGAAGGAAATTCATCCTTTTGATAGAAACCCCTCACTCACCACCTAGTGGTGACATGCTTCATCATTGGGGTCCACCTTGGCGTCCTAGCGACACCAAGGTGTGCTACAACACCTGGACTACAGTGGAGCGGGTTGTGGCTGTAAGTGCAAAAAAATGTTAAAAATTGTCCTGGTTGTACTCAGAAAAAGTAATTTTATTTATAGAGCAACTGAACAATGTTTTAAAATTAATACTGGCGAGATCCTGATAGGGAGGGTTACGACCCTGGGATCTCTATATGTGTTGGATGGTCAACATGTTTCTACCATAAGGGCTATTGCCCGGTATTCGTCAGGACCAGAAAAACAGGTGGACAGGGGGTGCGTGCTCCCTAAAAAGCACTCCCAGCCTTGATCCCCTGTGTGCCTACTGGCAAAAAATTGCCAGTGGTAAATGCCGCTCAATAAAATAAGCGAGCTGGCGGGTTAAAACAAGAGACCTGTAAGGAGAGAAGAGTGGATAAAAGGTAATCAGGTATTGAGTGATAGACTTACTCTCCTGTAACGTCGTGCAGTCTCTCAGTGCAATTGATATATAGTGCCAAATAGGGTGGATGGATCTCCAGATATACGTAATGCCGAGGTGAGGTGATGCTAGTCAACATCTATGGAAAAGGGTGGGTGCCCGCAAAAAGCATATAGTGCTAGCACGACCCTGGGGGGGTGAGGGTATTAGATATAAAATACTTGTGCTACACGGAACTGGTCTGTCACGTGGTGCTTAGGCTACTAGCTGGATATTATATGCCGTGGCGGAACCTGTTTCATTGCAGTGGAAGTAAGGTGAGGTGACTTATGGCATAGACGTAACTCGGTAGTGCTATATACATTTGTCAGCAACCGACTTAAAACGTGTAAGTGAATAACATTAGGTCAACAAACAGGGACAGACATACATGTAACACTGAAGGACACACTTAAGTTCAGAATGGCTAGTAAACATGCTTACTCCAATTAGAGTACTCTGCGCTTCAACGGGCAGGGCGTAAGGTCAATGCCTGTATAATCACAATTTCTGTAAGAGATAAACAGTGCGCGAGCGGTGTAAATCTCTGCGCCGTTCAGGGCGTTTCTAAGGGTGGCGCCCTCGTGGACCCGGTATATGGATGTGTATCCGGGGCTTAGTCTTATAAATCTACTTACAGTTTTAGGCAGGTAAGATCAGAATCGACCTACTCCTCGCGTCCACTGCTCGGCTAGTGGTTCCGATGGCAGCAGGACGCGGTAAAGAGGAGTCGACCGCTTCCGGGTTTGGGCGCGGCCTGGGCGTGTCGGGGGCGGGGCTAGCAGTGCGCAGTGACGTGCTATCGGTAGCTAGGCTACCGTTAGGATGCAGCCAGCAGGATAGGTGGTGGCACATCAACTAGCAGGGGCGGTAGGCTCGCCACTGGGAGCTCCGCAGTGATGAAAAAATAGCGTGAGGGCACCCCGGGACTGGCAAAGTGGGATTATGCAGCATAGTGACTGTGGGCATATATAATTAACGCTGCTTTGAAACTGAAGACCAGTGTCCAAACGCTGGTAAATGGAGTGCCTCACTAACAAAAGGAGCCTTATTTCAAGGTTGTTGGGGGTGATATAATAAATTATACAAAGTAACCAAAATTAACCGATTGGGTCAATTTGGAAAAAAACGCCGTTGCGTCAGAGCGGATCAGTGGGGCCAGGGTGATTTATGCTAAGGAGTTCCGTGGTGCGAGGAACACAGGGCTTAGCATTCAGTGGAGCATGGCTTAGGAATATATTAGGAGTGTCAGGTGGCAGGGCTCTGTTGTTAACTCTGGGTCTTGGTGGTCCTAGAGATGGGGACTCATTTCAGGACTGAGTTCCATGGGATATTGTCGTTGAGCCCAATTTTATGGGAGGAAAGACGATAGATCCATCGCTGCTCTTTTTCAAAAAGTCGTGCTTGTGCATTGGGACCTGGTTTGATTTGCTCAATTACAGTCCATCTCATGTCGTTGGGTGTGTGATGGGCTGTGAGAAAATGATCTGTGAGCCTAGTGTTCGTTTTTTTGCACCGAATAGTGCTGCGATGTTCCGCTATTCGTTGCTTGACCTTTCTTGTCGTCATGCCCACGTAGGGCTTGTCACAGCTACATCGGATGAGGTAGATCACAAAAGTGCTGTTACAGTTAGTATGTGATCTTTGATCCCAGACTTTGCCTTCCTCAAGGTTAAGGGTTTTGGTGTTATTCGTGAGGTGGCAGACGCTGCAATCCCCACATCTGGAATGTCCGGTCACTGGGGGGAGGCCCCAAGCGTTGGTGATGCTTTGGTCGGTAGTGACCATATCCATTCTAGGTCTGGTGTTGACCAAGGTGTCTTTCAGGCTCCGGGCTTTTTTATAGGAAAAAAGAGGTTTTTCCCAATTGTGATTTCCAGTGTTCAGTATTTGCCAGTGTTTTCTGATACTTTTACTGACCTGGTTGGACACCGCATTATATGTTGTCACGCATGTAAGTGGAATCTCTTCCTCCGTTCTGGGTGTGTCCTCTAGGAGAGCTTGTCTTGGCTGATTTCTGGCCCTTTTCTGACATCTCCTTGTGATTTTCTCAGGGTACCCTCGGTTCGATAGTTTCTCCGTCAGGTCAGCTGCCTGTGTTTTGTAATCCTGTAGCTCGCTGCAATTCCTCCTGAGTCTGAGATACTGGCCATAAGGTAAATTTTCCCTCAGGGGGCGAGGATGGAAACTCTCAAATCTCAGCAGGTTGTTCTTAGCGGTGGGCTTAAAGTGGGTTTTGGTCTTGAGCTTGTTAGTGTCTCTTTCGATCTCAATATCAAGAAAGACCATTTTATCTTTGTCCACATTATGTGTGAACCTCAAGTTGGGGTCACACGTGTTAAGCCACCTGATGAAGTCCATCAATGTTTCTTGTGGTCCTTGCCAGATGGCGAAGACGTCGTCTATGTACCGCCTCCAAAATTTGATGTGGTTGTTGTAGGGGTTATTGGGGGTAATGACATATTTTTTCTCGAAGTCATATACGTAGAGTCCCGCTACGCTCGGAGCAAAGACACTGCCCATTGATGTCCCACCTATTTGGAGGTATAGCTTTCCATCATGTTCAAAAAAGTTTCTTTTGAGTGCAAGGGTTGCACATTCTACAATGAACTCTGTGGGTGTGGTATGGTCCCATGTGGAGTTGTCCAGTGTTTGTTTTAGTACTGTGATGGTGGCGTCTTGGGGAATGTTGGTGTACAGGCTCTCTATGTCTAGACTCACAAGGATGTGGTCCGGTTCAATCCTGATGTCTTCCAGCATTGTCAATAGACTTTTTGTGTCCTTCAGATAGGTTGCAGTATTTTGAACAATTGTTTTCAGGAAATAATCACAGAAGCGTGAAAGAGGTTCCAAAAGCGAGCCTATGCCTGACACGATTGGTCTGCCAGGTGGTGGGATCTTGCCTTTGTGCATCTTGGGGACAATGTAAAAATAGGGGATCTTACCCTCCGTTTTGCAGAGGTAGTCCGCTTCCTGTTTAGAAATTTGGCCTGATGCCTCTGCTGCTTCCACCACATTGGTTATTTCCACCCTTAAATCATCAGTGGGGTCGGCTGTGAGTCTCCTGTAGTTGGTGTTGTCTCCCAGGAGGCGTTGGCATTCGGTGTCATAGTCTGCCTTATTCATTATTACCAGTCCCCCACCCTTGTCGGCTGGTTTTATTATGATTGAATCGTCATTTTTCAAGTCAATTAGGGCTTTGTTCTCAGCTTGGCTGTTATTGTGGTATTGTTTGGTGACAGTTAGAGCTTCAACGTCATTAAATACCGCTTGTTCGAAGGTGTTGATCTCCACCGGGATTGTGTGTGGCGGGGGCGTGAAAGTGGACCTTAGTCTAAGGCCCGTTTCATTCTTGATTTCTTCAGATTCATTGGTGGTAGTCTTTTCGAAATATGCTTTCAGTTTAAGTTTTCGAAAGAAAGCTGCCAGCTCACAATGTAGTTTAAATTTGTCCAAGGCTGCAGTGGGCACAAAACCTAGACCTTTGTTTAGTACAGTAGTTTCTGTAGTTGTCAGTGTACGTGAAGATAGATTGGTGACTAGCTCCTCGCTGTGCTGGGGCCCGCTTTGTTGGCTCCCGATCTGCTCCTTGTTACACTGCCTGTTGTGTCTTCCTCTTCCCAGTGGACATTGTTTCCTCGTCTGTTGCGTCCCCTCCCGCGCCTGCCTCTGCTCTGAAAAGGGGGGCGGGACTGGTTTTGTTGGAATGGAAACTGTTGGAACGGTGGTTGCCATCCAAACATTGGGTATTGTTGAGGGTGTTGGTAGGGGTGCATCAGTGGTTGCTGAAATGGGTACTGCGGTGGATGGTTAAATTGTGGCCATTGGAAATTCCCTCTGTTGCCTCCTTGTTGTCTTCTCCTGGGGGTACCATTGTTGGAGCTTCCACTGTTGTGGGAACTGTTGGTGGTGTCACTTGATGCATCTGAGTCTTGGTCTGGGACTCCAGTGCTCTTAAAGTCAGGGTCCGAGTATGGGTAGATTTTTACAAAGGAAAATTTCTTTAAGTCTTTCTGAAATTTTTGGACCTTTTGCTGGGTAAGATTTTCCCTGTATTCGGCTATTTCTTTATTTAGGTCTTCTAACTTTTTTTTGTAACCAGTGATGCTGGCTTTTATTTGTGTCTCGGTGACTTGAATCTCCACCTGGATTTTCTCCGACAGGCGCATGGCCGTTTTCAGAATTAATATGATCCAGTCGTGGGTGCAGTGCCACGCGATGAGTGCCCAATCTTTTCTAAACTCAGGATCATCTAGGAAAATACGTGGAGCGTTTGTGACCAAGAGGCCCTTAGGAGCTATTTTGTTGGTAACATATTCCTTTAGTATTGTTCCATGTAGGATAGTCCTAATACGGTTCTTTTTCATTTCAGTCAGTTTTTCCCAATCGCAAGTCTGGGATATGGTGTTACTAATATTGGCGTCCGCAAAGACACTGAGATCGCTCATGATGGAGTCTATCTCATCAGTAGAGTACGTGAGTCCTGTATATTCCGCCATCCTGGCTGTGGGTGTGTGCCTCGGAGATTACAGTGAAAGACAGGTTAAAATGCTCAGTGGTGAAACCGTGGTGAGCTTGATAAAAGAACTCTCGCAGCTGTGCGCTGCCAGGAATGTTTCAAACAAAGGAGAGAGTAAGGGAGTTCGTTCACCCAAAAGTGAACTAGAGACTTCTCCTATTCCCCTGGGAGGAAATATGGCAAAAACAAAGGAAGGAGTATCCCCTATGACTTAGAAGAACAGACGTATCTGGAGGATTGGTTCTTGGCAAAAAGAAGGAAATTCATCCTTTTGATAGAAACCCCTCACTCACCACCTAGTGGTGACATGCTTCATCATTGGGGTCCACCTTGGCGTCCTAGCGACACCAAGGTGTGCTACAACACCTGGACTACAGTGGAGCGGGTTGTGGCTGTAAGTGCAAAAAAATGTTAAAAATTGTCCTGGTTGTACTCAGAAAAAGTAATTTTATTTATAGAGCAACTGAACAATGTTTTAAAATTAATACTGGCGAGATCCTGATAGGGAGGGTTACGACCCTGGGATCTCTATATGTGTTGGATGGTCAACATGTTTCTACCATAAGGGCTATTGCCCGGTATTCGTCAGGACCAGAAAAACAGGTGGACAGGGGGTGCGTGCTCCCTAAAAAGCACTCCCAGCCTTGATCCCCTGTGTGCCTACTGGCAAAAAATTGCCAGTGGTAAATGCCGCTCAATAAAATAAGCGAGCTGGCGGGTTAAAACAAGAGACCTGTAAGGAGAGAAGAGTGGATAAAAGGTAATCAGGTATTGAGTGATAGACTTACTCTCCTGTAACGTCGTGCAGTCTCTCAGTGCAATTGATATATAGTGCCAAATAGGGTGGATGGATCTCCAGATATACGTAATGCCGAGGTGAGGTGATGCTAGTCAACATCTATGGAAAAGGGTGGGTGCCCGCAAAAAGCATATAGTGCTAGCACGACCCTGGGGGGGTGAGGGTATTAGATATAAAATACTTGTGCTACACGGAACTGGTCTGTCACGTGGTGCTTAGGCTACTAGCTGGATATTATATGCCGTGGCGGAACCTGTTTCATTGCAGTGGAAGTAAGGTGAGGTGACTTATGGCATAGACGTAACTCGGTAGTGCTATATACATTTGTCAGCAACCGACTTAAAACGTGTAAGTGAATAACATTAGGTCAACAAACAGGGACAGACATACATGTAACACTGAAGGACACACTTAAGTTCAGAATGGCTAGTAAACATGCTTACTCCAATTAGAGTACTCTGCGCTTCAACGGGCAGGGCGTAAGGTCAATGCCTGTATAATCACAATTTCTGTAAGAGATAAACAGTGCGCGAGCGGTGTAAATCTCTGCGCCGTTCAGGGCGTTTCTAAGGGTGGCGCCCTCGTGGACCCGGTATATGGATGTGTATCCGGGGCTTAGTCTTATAAATCTACTTACAGTTTTAGGCAGGTAAGATCAGAATCGACCTACTCCTCGCGTCCACTGCTCGGCTAGTGGTTCCGATGGCAGCAGGACGCGGTAAAGAGGAGTCGACCGCTTCCGGGTTTGGGCGCGGCCTGGGCGTGTCGGGGGCGGGGCTAGCAGTGCGCAGTGACGTGCTATCGGTAGCTAGGCTACCGTTAGGATGCAGCCAGCAGGATAGGTGGTGGCACATCAACTAGCAGGGGCGGTAGGCTCGCCACTGGGAGCTCCGCAGTGATGAAAAAATAGCGTGAGGGCACCCCGGGACTGGCAAAGTGGGATTATGCAGCATAGTGACTGTGGGCATATATAATTAACGCTGCTTTGAAACTGAAGACCAGTGTCCAAACGCTGGTAAATGGAGTGCCTCACTAACAAAAGGAGCCTTATTTCAAGGTTGTTGGGGGTGATATAATAAATTATACAAAGTAACCAAAATTAACCGATTGGGTCAATTTGGAAAAAAACGCCGTTGCGTCAGAGCGGATCAGTGGGGCCAGGGTGATTTATGCTAAGGAGTTCCGTGGTGCGAGGAACACAGGGCTTAGCATTCAGTGGAGCATGGCTTAGGAATATATTAGGAGTGTCAGGTGGCAGGGCTCTGTTGTTAACTCTGGGTCTTGGTGGTCCTAGAGATGGGGACTCATTTCAGGACTGAGTTCCATGGGATATTGTCGTTGAGCCCAATTTTATGGGAGGAAAGACGATAGATCCATCGCTGCTCTTTTTCAAAAAGTCGTGCTTGTGCATTGGGACCTGGTTTGATTTGCTCAATTACAGTCCATCTCATGTCGTTGGGTGTGTGATGGGCTGTGAGAAAATGATCTGTGAGCCTAGTGTTCGTTTTTTTGCACCGAATAGTGCTGCGATGTTCCGCTATTCGTTGCTTGACCTTTCTTGTCGTCATGCCCACGTAGGGCATACTAAAGGAATATGTTACCAACAAAATAGCTCCTAAGGGCCTCTTGGTCACAAACGCTCCACGTATTTTCCTAGATGATCCTGAGTTTAGAAAAGATTGGGCACTCATCGCGTGGCACTGCACCCACGACTGGATCATATTAATTCTGAAAACGGCCATGCGCCTGTCGGAGAAAATCCAGGTGGAGATTCAAGTCACCGAGACACAAATAAAAGCCAGCATCACTGGTTACAAAAAAAAGTTAGAAGACCTAAATAAAGAAATAGCCGAATACAGGGAAAATCTTACCCAGCAAAAGGTCCAAAAATTTCAGAAAGACTTAAAGAAATTTTCCTTTGTAAAAATCTACCCATACTCGGACCCTGACTTTAAGAGCACTGGAGTCCCAGACCAAGACTCAGATGCATCAAGTGACACCACCAACAGTTCCCACAACAGTGGAAGCTCCAACAATGGTACCCCCAGGAGAAGACAACAAGGAGGCAACAGAGGGAATTTCCAATGGCCACAATTTAACCATCCACCGCAGTACCCATTTCAGCAACCACTGATGCACCCCTACCAACACCCTCAACAATACCCAATGTTTGGATGGCAACCACCGTTCCAACAGTTTCCATTCCAACAAAACCAGTCCCGCCCCCCTTTTCAGAGCAGAGGCAGGCGCGGGAGGGGACGCAACAGACGAGGAAACAATGTCCACTGGGAAGAGGAAGACACAACAGGCAGTGTAACAAGGAGCAGATCGGGAGCCAACAAAGCGGGCCCCAGCACAGCGAGGAGCTAGTCACCAATCTATCTTCACGTACACTGACAACTACAGAAACTACTGTACTAAACAAAGGTCTAGGTTTTGTGCCCACTGCAGCCTTGGACAAATTTAAACTACATTGTGAGCTGGCAGCTTTCTTTCGAAAACTTAAACTGAAAGCATATTTCGAAAAGACTACCACCAATGAATCTGAAGAAATCAAGAATGAAACGGGCCTTAGACTAAGGTCCACTTTCACGCCCCCGCCACACACAATCCCGGTGGAGATCAACACCTTCGAACAAGCGGTATTTAATGACGTTGAAGCTCTAACTGTCACCAAACAATACCACAATAACAGCCAAGCTGAGAACAAAGCCCTAATTGACTTGAAAAATGACGATTCAATCATAATAAAACCAGCCGACAAGGGTGGGGGACTGGTAATAATGAATAAGGCAGACTATGACACCGAATGCCAACGCCTCCTGGGAGACAACACCAACTACAGGAGACTCACAGCCGACCCCACTGATGATTTAAGGGTGGAAATAACCAATGTGGTGGAAGCAGCAGAGGCATCAGGCCAAATTTCTAAACAGGAAGCGGACTACCTCTGCAAAACGGAGGGTAAGATCCCCTATTTTTACATTGTCCCCAAGATGCACAAAGGCAAGATCCCACCACCTGGCAGACCAATCGTGTCAGGCATAGGCTCGCTTTTGGAACCTCTTTCACGCTTCTGTGATTATTTCCTGAAAACAATTGTTCAAAATACTGCAACCTATCTGAAGGACACAAAAAGTCTATTGACAATGCTGGAAGACATCAGGATTGAACCGGACCACATCCTTGTGAGTCTAGACATAGAGAGCCTGTACACCAACATTCCCCAAGACGCCACCATCACAGTACTAAAACAAACACTGGACAACTCCACATGGGACCATACCACACCCACAGAGTTCATTGTAGAATGTGCAACCCTTGCACTCAAAAGAAACTTTTTTGAACATGATGGAAAGCTATACCTCCAAATAGGTGGGACATCAATGGGCAGTGTCTTTGCTCCGAGCGTAGCGGGACTCTACGTATATGACTTCGAGAAAAAATATGTCATTACCCCCAATAACCCCTACAACAACCACATCAAATTTTGGAGGCGGTACATAGACGACGTCTTCGCCATCTGGCAAGGACCACAAGAAACATTGATGGACTTCATCAGGTGGCTTAACACGTGTGACCCCAACTTGAGGTTCACACATAATGTGGACAAAGATAAAATGGTCTTTCTTGATATTGAGATCGAAAGAGACACTAACAAGCTCAAGACCAAAACCCACTTTAAGCCCACCGCTAAGAACAACCTGCTGAGATTTGAGAGTTTCCATCCTCGCCCCCTGAGGGAAAATTTACCTTATGGCCAGTATCTCAGACTCAGGAGGAATTGCAGCGAGCTACAGGATTACAAAACACAGGCAGCTGACCTGACGGAGAAACTATCGAACCGAGGGTACCCTGAGAAAATCACAAGGAGATGTCAGAAAAGGGCCAGAAATCAGCCAAGACAAGCTCTCCTAGAGGACACACCCAGAACGGAGGAAGAGATTCCACTTACATGCGTGACAACATATAATGCGGTGTCCAACCAGGTCAGTAAAAGTATCAGAAAACACTGGCAAATACTGAACACTGGAAATCACAATTGGGAAAAACCTCTTTTTTCCTATAAAAAAGCCCGGAGCCTGAAAGACACCTTGGTCAACACCAGACCTAGAATGGATATGGTCACTACCGACCAAAGCATCACCAACGCTTGGGGCCTCCCCCCAGTGACCGGACATTCCAGATGTGGGGATTGCAGCGTCTGCCACCTCACGAATAACACCAAAACCCTTAACCTTGAGGAAGGCAAAGTCTGGGATCAAAGATCACATACTAACTGTAACAGCACTTTTGTGATCTACCTCATCCGATGTAGCTGTGACAAGCCCTACGTGGGCATGACGACAAGAAAGGTCAAGCAACGAATAGCGGAACATCGCAGCACTATTCGGTGCAAAAAAACGAACACTAGGCTCACAGATCATTTTCTCACAGCCCATCACACACCCAACGACATGAGATGGACTGTAATTGAGCAAATCAAACCAGGTCCCAATGCACAAGCACGACTTTTTGAAAAAGAGCAGCGATGGATCTATCGTCTTTCCTCCCATAAAATTGGGCTCAACGACAATATCCCATGGAACTCAGTCCTGAAATGAGTCCCCATCTCTAGGACCACCAAGACCCAGAGTTAACAACAGAGCCCTGCCACCTGACACTCCTAATATATTCCTAAGCCATGCTCCACTGAATGCTAAGCCCTGTGTTCCTCGCACCACGGAACTCCTTAGCATAAATCACCCTGGCCCCACTGATCCGCTCTGACGCAACGGCGTTTTTTTCCAAATTGACCCAATCGGTTAATTTTGGTTACTTTGTATAATTTATTATATCACCCCCAACAACCTTGAAATAAGGCTCCTTTTGTTAGTGAGGCACTCCATTTACCAGCGTTTGGACACTGGTCTTCAGTTTCAAAGCAGCGTTAATTATATATGCCCACAGTCACTATGCTGCATAATCCCACTTTGCCAGTCCCGGGGTGCCCTCACGCTATTTTTTCATCACTGCGGAGCTCCCAGTGGCGAGCCTACCGCCCCTGCTAGTTGATGTGCCACCACCTATCCTGCTGGCTGCATCCTAACGGTAGCCTAGCTACCGATAGCACGTCACTGCGCACTGCTAGCCCCGCCCCCGACACGCCCAGGCCGCGCCCAAACCCGGAAGCGGTCGACTCCTCTTTACCGCGTCCTGCTGCCATCGGAACCACTAGCCGAGCAGTGGACGCGAGGAGTAGGTCGATTCTGATCTTACCTGCCTAAAACTGTAAGTAGATTTATAAGACTAAGCCCCGGATACACATCCATATACCGGGTCCACGAGGGCGCCACCCTTAGAAACGCCCTGAACGGCGCAGAGATTTACACCGCTCGCGCACTGTTTATCTCTTACAGAAATTGTGATTATACAGGCATTGACCTTACGCCCTGCCCGTTGAAGCGCAGAGTACTCTAATTGGAGTAAGCATGTTTACTAGCCATTCTGAACTTAAGTGTGTCCTTCAGTGTTACATGTATGTCTGTCCCTGTTTGTTGACCTAATGTTATTCACTTACACGTTTTAAGTCGGTTGCTGACAAATGTATATAGCACTACCGAGTTACGTCTATGCCATAAGTCACCTCACCTTACTTCCACTGCAATGAAACAGGTTCCGCCACGGCATATAATATCCAGCTAGTAGCCTAAGCACCACGTGACAGACCAGTTCCGTGTAGCACAAGTATTTTATATCTAATACCCTCACCCCCCCAGGGTCGTGCTAGCACTATATGCTTTTTGCGGGCACCCACCCTTTTCCATAGATGTTGACTAGCATCACCTCACCTCGGCATTACGTATATCTGGAGATCCATCCACCCTATTTGGCACTATATATCAATTGCACTGAGAGACTGCACGACGTTACAGGAGAGTAAGTCTATCACTCAATACCTGATTACCTTTTATCCACTCTTCTCTCCTTACAGGTCTCTTGTTTTAACCCGCCAGCTCGCTTATTTTATTGAGCGGCATTTACCACTGGCAATTTTTTGCCAGTAGGCACACAGGGGATCAAGGCTGGGAGTGCTTTTTAGGGAGCACGCACCCCCTGTCCACCTGTTTTTCTGGTCCTGAGGAATACCGGGCAATAGCCCTTATGGTAGAAACATGTTGACCATCCAACACATATAGAGATCCCAGGGTCGTAACCCTCCCTATCAGGATCTCGCCAGTATTAATTTTAAAACATTGTTCAGTTGCTCTATAAATAAAATTACTTTTTCTGAGTACAACCAGGACAATTTTTAACATTTTTTTGCACTTACAGCCACAACCCGCTCCACTGTAGTCCAGGTGTTGTAGCACACCTTGGTGTCGCTAGGACGCCAAGGTGGACCCCAATGATGAAGCATGTCACCACTAGGTGGTGAGTGAGGGGTTTCTATCAAAAGGATGAATTTCCTTCTTTTTGCCAAGAACCAATCCTCCAGATACGTCTGTTCTTCTAAGTCATAGGGGATACTCCTTCCTTTGCCAGTCCAGAAAGACACTGGGCAGCTATGACACCTCTGTTTACTGCTACTCTGAAGCAAGAATGAAACCAGGAGGACTGGGTTAACACTACAATTATAGTTGCACTGTAAGTTCTTCTTCCCCAGCACATGTGCTACAGACACTGTGAGCTTCTCCTCCTTTTTATTTTTGGGAGTCAACACCCCCTATGCCCAATAATACCATTTGCCCATGAGTAGTACTCTTCCTCATCCTTATTGGAGATCTGAGTGCCAGTGAGAAGGTTCTTACTCAGCAGGAAGCTCAAACTCCTGCTTTGCTCCAACTTTAGGAATAGCTACTATTGCTGGCTGTGGCTGTTGTCCACTTTGCTCTGTTTCCTGTAATTATTGGGTTGTACTTTGCAAAAGGGACAAATCAAATTTAGCATCACTGCTCGTCAGCGTTGGCATGATTGCTGTGGCTACCTCACTGACAGACATGATAGTCTTGGGTTTAAGTTGGGGTGGTGCTATTGATGCAAGATTGCAGTTCCGAGGTTCCTCCCCGAAGGAGGGGTTGGCAGGCGCACAGCTCCCAAAAAAGGTTGTGGTTGGCATGCAAAAACACACGGAAGGTACAGAAGGTCTCAGAAATACAGAGGGAGAGAAAAGAAAATAGCAAATCTCTCTATTGGGACCTAATAGTGTCCTCTTTACATGCCCAGAATACACAGTTAAACTGGAAACAGCCAAGAAAACAAAAACAAGAGAAGATACACAAGGAGAGGAAAAAGATACCCATCAGCCCACTCATAAGTGGAATCTCGTCATCTGGGTATATGTTGGTAAATGGTGTCCTCTAGGGTCTGCCTTGGAAACAATCCATAGGACTGCCTAGTGATGGACCCAGAACATTTCACCAACAGATGACAGTATATGAGCGGGAGGGGTTGAGGTTGCAGTGCTCAAAGAAAAGGAAGAAGAAAAGGAAAATAATCCAAGTGATTCTAAAAATACCTACTATGATGTCATGAAATACTTTATTAGGGCTGACCATCAAAGTGGTATGGTTAAAAACAGTATGCTGATAGCATGTAAGGAATTGCTACCCACCAATGTTGTTATTCGGTCAACATGTTTCAGCCTCAAGGGCTTTCGTCAGGACCTATGGTGCTACTGCAACACTTACTTAAGTGATGTGAAAGTGGGATCTACATCTGCTTTCCAAACTGAAAAGAGTGTATCTTCTCCTGCATAGACACAATACAAAAGACAGAAACAGAGACATGGACAAATTATGTCAACAAAAAGAAGTGCACAGACTGCAAACTCTCGTTTCTATGGTCTTTATAATATGGCTATGAACACTTGAAAGACACTCACCCTTATTGTGGGGAGAGAAAACCTCACCTCACCTGGCCACTGCTCAGGAAGAAAAGGAGGCCACGCACTGGAAATAAACAGAACACTTAGAAAGTTATAACCAGTGGTAGTAGAAACACAATATACAGACAAGAAAAACTGGATTCAAAACACATAAATCAGAGACACACATGGTGACACAATGGCCAGACTGGTTTCCTCTTGCATCAGGAAAGTATACCACAAAGCCTCACTGACTGCACTGCTTGCACAAACCTGTAGACCTATAAAGTACAAAGGCCCAGGTAGCCAGCCGCAGTCACTGGGAATAGAGGCGCCTACTCCTGTGCTTTCCACCTAGTACTCAAAGACCAAAGACCAAAGCAATAATGCTATTGACTGTCCCACCACCACTGACCTCTCCGTCGTTGCCTCGGAGTGAAAACTGAGCCGAGGGGGAGGCGACGACTGATGGTCACACGCGATGTTAAATACACTGCAGTGGACCTGAAAGGAAACTCCTTTGTTTCAAAATTTGATTGGCTCATGTGTAGGCCAATGGGAATCGGCTCACAGGCAGCCAACGGTGACCTACACTAATAAGCCTGCAGTGGACCTGAAAGGAAACTCCTTTGTTTCAAAATTTGATTGGCTCATTTGTAGGCCAATGGGAATCGGCTCACAGGCAGCCAACCGTGACCTACACTGATAAGCCTGCAGTGGACCTGAAAGGAAACTCCTTTGTTTCAAAATTTGATTGGCTCATGTGTAGGCCAATGGGAATCGGCTCACAGGCAGCCAACCGTGACCTACACAGTTCAGCTGACAGAAACACACCAGAATGATGGCATTAACTAGGTGTGTTTATTTATACTGCTAGAGGGCAATGTTCAGAGGTCGCGCGCTAATTTAGCCGTTTGCCAACTTCCAGTCGGATAGTACCGGGGGCTTAAACTGATATAGACACTGGCTACATATATTCAACATATATAGAACATGAGAAGGGGAACCCTACCCAGTGAGGGTGTTAGAGCTCAATGGGGGTAACCCTTATGCCAAAGGCTGTTAGCACAAGGACTCTGTGTTCGGAAACACAATCTGCGCAATCACAGCTGCATCCAAGGAATGTCATCATTCAATCCTTCTGTGTCACTATGAAGTTTGAAAACCCACTTCTGTTCTTTCCTCAATAGGAAAAGTGAAACATCCGTGACGTGACTAGGTATGTAAGGTTGTTCTAGAACCAACCATCTCAGTTCATCTGGACTATGTCTCTTGTCAAGGAAGTGAGTGGTGAGCCGTGTTGCCTGTTTTCTGCGTCTCATGGTGCTCATATGTTCCTGCACGCGCAATTTGATTTTTCTTGCGGTCATGCCGATATACCTTAGTCCACAAGGGCAGGTAATCTGGTATATCACTTTCTCACTGTTGCAATTAGTGTGGTGTTTCAATTGCCATGGTCGCGAGGTCCCAATGTCCACTTCAAGTGTTTTGCTGGTCAGTGGGCATACTGAGCAATTCCCGCAGGGATGATGTCCTCGTACCGGGGGCAGACCCCATAGAGTTTGCGGGGGTTCACATACTTCTTGCCGAGGTCGTGTATGCACAAGAGAGTCTCTCAAGTTGTTCCCTCTTTTAAAAGAAAAGAGTGGAAGGGGAATGGTCTCACCGGAGCTATTCAGAATGCGCCACCTTTTCCTGATCATCTTTTGGATTTTAGAAGATGATGTGTTGTACGTTGTCACGCACACCAATCTGTCTAGTGGTGGTTTGACAACTGGAGGCTCAAGCAGCGCTTCGCGATGGTTATTCGCAGCGCGTTTCATTGAAGTCCGGACAAGGTTATTCGGATAGCGTCTCACTTTCAACTTCATGGAGAGATCTTTCGCTTTTCGGCGGAAGTCTGGAATGTTTGAACAATTCCTCCGGACCCTCAAGAACTGTCCAAAGGGGAGGTTCTCACGGAGGGACCGGGGGTGATGGCTATCGAATCTCAGCAGGGAGTTCCGAGCCATGGGTTTCCGATACAAGGAGCTCGCCAAATGGCCATCTTCTGGAAAGATGACAAGATCCAAGAAGGGGAGCTCTGTTCTACTATGCTCAAGGGTAAACCTCAAAAAAGCATTCTGACCATTCAGCCACTCTTGAAACAACAAGAGGGAAGGTACATCGCCACGCCAGACGACAAGAATGTTGTCGATGTACCGCTTCCACATCATCAATTGATGATGATGAGGGTTGTTGGTGCTCAACACGTGGTGGGTCTCAAACTGGTGGACATACAAATTAGCCAGGCTGGGGGCAAATTTGCTGCCCATTGATGTCCCCGAGGTTTGTAAATACAGGGAATCCTCAAAGGCAAAAAAGTTCTCGGTCATAGCAATCCGAGCTAATTCCATGACAAAGTGAGTGGGAGTTGTCAAGGTAGAAGGGAAAGCCTCTAAAAGTTCTTGTACAGTTTGTAGTGTATCCATTTGAGGAATACAAGTGTACAAAGATTCGACATCAAAACTAGCTAAAATGTCAGTATTAATGTCGAAGGTCACCTCAGGTAGAATGCGCAGGACATCTTTGGTGTCCTGAAGGTAGGTCGGCATTGTCTTAACAATGGGACTTAAAAAGATGTCAACAAAGGAGGACAGAGGTTCGAGCAAAGATCCAATGCCCGAAATGATTGGACGGCCCGGAGGGGGTCTCGCAGGCTTATGAATCTTTGGGAGGATGTAAAAGTAGGTAGTGATGGGACACTTGGTGACTAAAAAGATTGCCTCTTTTGGAGTAATCCAGCCTTCTGCGCTGGCTTCCTCTACCAGATGTTTGATCTCATTAGTTAGTCTTGGCGTGGGATTTTCAGCAAGGAGGGTGTAGGACTGTGCATTGCCTAGTTGTCTCAGGCATTCAGCTCGGTAGTCAGTAGTGTTAAGAATGACTATGGCACCCCCCTTGTCCGCTGGTTTAATCACTATCCCCGTGTCTTTCGAGAGAGTGTCCAGAGCTGATCTGTCTCTTTTTGATATATTCTGGTAGTTCCCCTCTTTGGAAAAGTCCATAGATTTGAGGTCTTGTAGTATTGCAGCCTCAAAAGTGCCAACTTTGGATGGTACTTGTTGCAACAGGGGCATGAAAGTGGATCTAACTTTAAGACCTGTGTTTGTATCTTCAGTCGGGGTATCTGTTTCTTTGTTTTTGAAGAAATAGTGCAGCCTGATGGTTCTGAAAAATCGTTCGATCTCCCCTCTTATCAAAAAGGGTTCCCCACTGTTGGTCGTTGGAGTTTCCTCTCCTTGTGTATCTTCTCTTGTTTTTGTTTTCTTGGCTGTTTCCAGTTTAACTGTGTATTCTGGGCATGTAAAGAGGACACTATTAGGTCCCAATAGAGAGATTTGCTATTTTCTTTTCTCTCCCTCTGTATTTCTGAGACCTTCTGTACCTTCCGTGTGTTTTAGTGTCTAGTTGGGGGACTAGGTACCAGTAGGTCTATAATAAAAAAAAATTCCCCTCGGACCCCCCCTTAACCGTTTATCTCTCTGTGGTTGGCATGCAACTGGTGGAAAGGTACTCCTTCTTACTGACCACTTTCTTGAGAGCAACTTTCTTTAGGGCCATCTTAAAGCTCTCAGTTGGCAGTGGCACAAGCTGCACAAGCAGAAGAGATTGGCGGACTGAAGTCACTATACAGACCTTCTGTTTGGTTTGTATTGCAGGTAATATCTCTTTATCTCTTGTGTACCTAAAAGCAAACAAGCAAGAAAACTTTTAGTGAAACGTTGCATTGATGCAGTTTGTATTATTACAGAGAAGTGTAATATTGGTGTGGTTGGTTACTTAGGTATTAGGAAATCAACCACTTTAAATCCAATAAACCACATCAACATGCAATAACATTTAATTTCAAATCAGGATAACACACATACAGATATAGCTCTTTGCTTTATGTCCATCATGGAAAAATGAAATAAGAATATTTTAAAAAAAGAAGGTTAGTGTGCGCCTATGGCAGGCAGGAAATGGCCTAATCATTAATAAAAAGAATGATGCTGATGTGTTTGCAGTGCACCGCAGCCAGTGTGTCCAGGAGGAAATGGAGTTATACCTAAAAAAACTGACTGCGCCTATGGTGGATAGATAGATGGATGAGGCAAAATGCAAACAGAATTTTTTTTATAAATAAACACATTAAAAAAAATATATATATTTTTTTTAAATAATATAAAAAATAAATAGATTACAATAAAAACAAGCTTAAAATAAAAACACACCGGCTAGATGCGGAAAATGGCTGCCAGCCACATGGTCAAACAACAACAGCGAGCAAGGATTATTGGGAATAAAGAACACATGCAAGCGTATGGCAAAACACAGTGGCTGGATGTAGAAAATGGCTGCCAGCCACATGATCAAACAACAGCTGCAAGCAAGGAGGCATGGGGAACAACAAACACATGCAAGCCTATGACAAAACACACTGGTTGAATGCAGAAAATGGCTGCCAGCCACATGGCCAACCAACAACAACGAGCAAGGAGGCATGGGAAACAAAGAACACATGAAACCTATTGCAAAACACACTGGTTAAATGCAGAAAATGGCTGCGAGCCACATGATCAACCAACGAAAATGAGCAAGGTGGAATGGGAAGCAAAGAGAACACATTCAGGCCTATGGACCCAGACTCTCGCAAAAGGGTCCCTGGTCACATGGTATGTAGAACAAAGACAAATAGTGGCCTGTGGCAAGCACACTCACAGTCTAGACAGTATAAGCATGATAACACCGAAGAACACACTACTATTAATTCAGCAATGCCAAAAAAAATCAGAGCCATAAAAATCATACAGCACACATCCTCCCAAGACATCAAATATTACCCCACATATACACTTTTTGTACCAAAAAAAGTGAAATACAAAAAACTACCACATTTCCAATTAAATCAAATGCTATTCCAGCCCTAAATTATGTTTTAAAACAACATATACCACAGAAATAGTTGTTTCATGCACCCATGACTAGTACTGGCCCGGGCCTACTGACTGAATGGCCGATTGGCAGACTAGGCCACATAGTAAAATAGTTAAAGAAACATTTGAAATTTCACAAACATGGAGAACATTTACTGAACCGTGCACATTTGTTCCTTTACATAAGACAGAAAATTGAACCCAAAAAATATATCTTGGCCCCTACTGAAACAGTAGGCCACCAACCACAATATGTTTGAAAAATCTAAGAAAATGGCAAATAAATACTGGTGACTGCCCTCTATCAAACAACAGCACTCTTTTAAAAGAGCTTTTGAACGTACTTGCGAAATTTCATATGCAAAATCCTTAAGGCCAATGGTATATATAGAAGACAAAGTGTGATTCTTCCAGCTCCAAATTCATATGAAAAGTTACCAGAAGATGGACAGAGCACTGGGAGGAGCCTGCTGGACAGGAACAGAAAGATGATGTCTCTGGGGCACATCCTTCCTGTTGGAAAAATGAATTAAAAAAGTTTCTTGCACTAAAAACAACTTGTATGGTCCATTGGAGAAGAAAATCCAGTTGAAAATCTTTGAGTAGATTCAGCTGCTTCTCAAGCTAAAAAAGCTACTTGAGGTGCGTTTGTGATCACGAGTTGCACTATATTGGCGCCATCATGGCCTGAAGCTGTGCGCATGTGGGTGAAATCACACATGCGCTTGCTTGTGGCAGGAGAAAATTGTGGTGCTCACAACAGAGCACCAAAACCAAATCTCAAACAGATCAGAAACTCTGCATTGTGCCAGACGGTGGAATCCAGGAACTACGAGCTACTCCACATACAGTGGAGTTTCCAAATTCCCAAACTCCATGGGCTGAGTGGAGTTTTACACCTGAGCCTAATCCTAAGGCACTTGAAACAAGTCTGATGGGATATACGTTATGTTTGTAATGTATTATTGTGTCCATCTAGCTTACAATAATATGCCATGTTTCCTGTGGAACCTACTTATGAAGTTGTCTTTGCAGGGCCCCCATGTCCTCTCTTTCGTCTATAACCCAGTATTCACACTGCTAGTGCAAACTGTGAGAGTTCACTATTTTATTTTTTATTTTTTCTGTCTTTGATCTTCAGATTACATATAGGGGTTGGTTCTGCATAGGACGCAGATCCCAAGTATGCTATTACCAATGGTAGTCCCCACATTCCCAGTCCCACAACATGATTGAACTTTTTCTAAACTATTAGTGAACTTGTTTAATTAGGGACGTGCAGGTATTCCTTGCTCAGTGGAAGATTGCACCACACAAAATGTATTTACCTGCTCTTGGAGAATTTTTGTTACTGATAATTACTGATATGTCCTTTGATTCTCTCCTGATTAGGAGGGAATTACTTAGGGAAAGTTAGTCAACATTTTCTTAATATATAGGTATTAAATACTCGGATTATTAGTTGAACATGAAAGACATATTTTTTCTTTTATTGAGTACGTTTTTATGATATGTCAACAGCCACATTGTTGACAGCATATGTAAAATATTTGCATAATATCGTATTTCACGACCTTATTTTTTTGACATATTTAACCAAAAAGAAAACAAAAAATTTTTCATCAAAATGAACATCACGGCTAGTCCAGGAGAAATTTATGGGCAGACCAAGTGGGGCAAAACAAACACCACTGGAAGGCTAGGGGATAATAGGCTGCTTAAAGGGATGAACAGGTGGAGGAATCCACACCTCATCCAGCACTGAACGTATGCAGGATTTGCCCTAGGTTCATTTAGCAAGGAGCATATTTTAAAGCATTTACCAAAACATGTAAGTTTCAGTGTCCAGTTCAGTCCTGATAGGGGAAGGGGTTGCCATGAAATATATTTTCATAAAATATTCATGCAAAAATAAAAAATGTATTGAATGCCTTCAGACCACATTATGACAATATTGGATTCAGCCTCTAGAGTACCAACTGATAGTAATGAAGTATAGTACATGGGAGCCAGTAATCCCCCTAGAGAAGCAGGTTGTTATGTTGTTATATTCTCTTGTACCTTTAAGAGCTCGTGATGTGCTCTACAGAATGTATGAGGTCAGAGTTGGAATGTGGACAGGACGGGGTTAGGAGTGGCAGTTATGCTGGAGTAGATCCTGGGAATGAGCTACCTCCTGGCACTCACCTGTATTAAATAGCTTATCTCAATAAAGCTATCAACTATACCTGCCTGCGCCCCATCATTACAATTGGCGACGATGGACAAACGAATGAACCCATTTATAAAAGAAGAAAATCAATTCTGGTAATTTTATCGATTTCCTGAAGAAGAGAAAACCAACTTAAAGTGTGGACACCCTCGAAGACTTCATCTCAGGTGGAAGGAATCACTGTGGACACGCCGGTGTATGGTGGAAAAAGGTAACGTTAAAAAGAAAAATTACACTTACTTGTCTTCTCTAAATTGGCCCGGTCGCATGGTTTCCGTTGGAAATCCTCCTAGCGGCATTTTTCAAAGGGGGAGCGAGATCCAGCACGGGCTGCGCTCAGCTGTAGCGCGAGAAGCGAAAGCTACCAGGAAACACCGGATGATGTCAGAATTAGAGAAAAAGTCCTAACTACGCGAGGCCACGCTGCGTGACCTTACGTGGAGGACATTTTGGATTGCAATTCCTGTTCCACCAGAACAACGCGAGTGAGGAGAAGATTTCTATGGACAAATCTAAACAGAGAGACGCACTGAAGAGAAAATTAACGGTGACTTTATTTTTTTTTCTCTTTGATATTCCCTCCTTATTGACTACATTACTCATGTGAAATCTATGGTATGTTGGGCGCAGAGGGAAATTATTTTTAAGGCAGAACAATAATTTTTTTATACAGGTGAGGGAGTCGGGCAGGAGCAAATAGACTTGCTACAATTCTTCTAGGAGTGTTATGTTGAATTATTTATTTAAAAAAAAGTAGAAGTTGTATGTGATGGACCAAGGTGATAGAAGTGAAACCAGTGGAAGTACAAGTATAGTAATGGCTCAACAGAATTTTACGATTAATGCCCCTGAACCTTTTTGGGCAACTGGTACAAAGCCGGTTATTAAATGGATCGAATGGAAGGAGTATTTTATAAACTATGTCGAAGCGATTGATGAAGAAAAAAAATGAAACCAGAGCAAAAGAAAAGGATTTTGTTACATTCATTGGGCCCGATTGGTTTAAAAACTCATTCACGCATGAGCAAGGTTGAAGACTCGAATTTGGATGTTTTTGAAATTGCATTAAGGATATGGATAAGTATTTCGCTCCCAAGGTATGCATTGGTGTAACGAGACATAAATTCTTCCAAAGGAAGCAAACGAAGCAGGAGACTGTTGATGACTGGGTGGACGACTTGAAGAAACTGGCTATTGATTGCAATTTCAGAGACTTGCATGATGAACTAATAAGGGACCAACTGGTCATGCATAACAATAATACTACATTACAGGATAGGTTATGGGTGAACGGGGATGCGCCTTTGGATGACGTTTTGGCCATTATGAGAAAAGCAGAAATGTCGGGCAGATGTTCATCAGTGGTAAAAGAAGCAGAGGAGGATAAGAGCACAAGTGCAGTTTGTAAAATACAGACCACCTACAAACCACAGAGTAAATTTCAACCAAGCTTACAGGAAAAGGGTTTGAGTCAACCTTCTAGATTTCAGAAATTTGATGTGAAAAGAGAGGAACGAAGATGCTATCGCTGTGATAGCAAGGAACACTTAGCATTCAGCAGAAATTGTCCTGCTTTAAGAAAGAAATGTTCAATATGTGGATTATTAGGCCATTTTAGCAAAATGTGTCGAAGAAGAAGCAATGTTAAATACATATGGGATGAGGAAGAAATTGAACAAGTTGAGGATGAAAGTGAATGTGTGAAAAATGTGAGGGGCAATTATGTGATTAATATTTCGGAAGAGTCGTTACAAGTAAGCATGAGCGCAAAATCCGCTCCGATCGCGGATTTTGCGGATTTTCGGTAAATCCGCGATCCGCGAACTCTCGCGAATTTACCGAAAATTCGCAATTCGCGAGCGGCGGATTCCTCGGTCAAAAGTTCAAGCCTTGCTGGTCTGTAACTAATTTACGATGGCGCCGGCAAGCTGCCAGCGCCATCCTAAAGTTACTTAATTAGCTTCAGCAGGAAGCTCTAATATATAAGATAAAGCAGGGGCTCGAGCGCCTGCTTTATTTTACCAATTAGAGCTTCCTGTTGAAGCTAATTTAGTAACTATTTTAGGATGGCGCTGGCAGCTTGCCGGCGCCATCGTAAATTAGTTACAACAGGCACAAAACGGTGGTGTCTTCTTGAATAAATATGAAGGGCAGGGTTCATTCTGGCACGACGGTCCTGGCACAAACATTAAACCTCAACAGGAAGCACTTACAGGTATCAATACAGCATGTGCCCTAGTTGAAGCTTTAATTCAGTGACTCATTCATCAGCCCAAAAACAATCCTGAGCGTTGTGGAGGCTGGGCAGGTGTGCCTTCTTCCCAAATATACCGTTGAAAATCAGCTGTGACGCTGGATACAGGCCTTTGCATCTTTGACCTTCACGAGCGCAATCCCCGTGCTGTTCTGTGACCAGGAGCTTCTGTCTCTACATCTGTTGCTCTGATCAGTCTCTGACCTTTTATACACACAAGAGGCATGTGCACTCGCATGGAAGCCCCGTCCGTTTGGCCCCGCCCACACACTCGAGGTGTGCACCGTCTTCCCGCCATTTACCCACTATGATAGGTCACTCAAGGGGCCCCTGCGCCATTCGGCGCGATTGCATAGTAACACACACCTGGTCGCTGTTGACAACTCTCGGGCACTTTAGGTAGCTGTAGTGTAGTAAAAGCACTATACATTTACCCAACGAGGTAGCACTTACTGATTATCCAGTAGAAAGTACTCCAGTTGAGTAGAGGTATGGCACAAAACGGTGGCGTCTTCTTGAATAAATATGAAGGGCAGGGTTCAATCTGGCACGATGGTCCTGGCATGGAAGCCCCGCCCCCAAATCCGCCGATCCGCAAAATCCGCGGATTTTGCGGATCCACGATCCGTGAATACGCAAATTCGTGAATCGTGGATCCGCAAAATCCGCCCATGCTTAGTTACAAGGCAAACCCTTGTGTAATATCTCCTTAGGTGGCGTAATTGTGGAAGTGTATGCGGACTCTGGGTCTCCCTACACTATTGTCAATGAAGATGTATGGAAGAAGAATTTTGTGGGAAAAATAGGAGGTCAGTTGTATGAGTCGGATATTAATCCCATTGGATTCACAGGCAAGAGAATTGAAATGCTAGGTTACAGATGGCTAACATTTTTGTTTAAGGGAAGGAACACAAGAGGGAAATTGTATGTATCTAAGGTTGGGCCGTCAGTATTGGGGTGGTTTGACCAGAAAATTTTGAACATCATCCTAGACCCCAATAGTGAGGAAAAAGTGTTGGTGGTAGATGAGCAGAGTAAATTGAGTGATGTTTTGTGCAAAGAATTCCCAAGAGTGTTTGGTGAAGTGTTGGGAAATTACAAGGTTTTGAGCACAAAATACAACTTAAGACTAGAGCGGTGCCTAAGGTTCACAAGGTGAGAACCATTCCGATGTTAATCAGAGAGGAAGTAAGAAAAGAGTTGCAGGGTCTGTTAGCGAAGGGGATCATAGAAGAAGTGGAAGCATCTGAGTGGATTAGTCCTATTGTTGTCGCACGTAAGCCTAATGGCAAGATCCGGCTGTGCATTGATTTATGCCATCTTAACCCCTTCGATGCTGGTGACGGAACCGTTCTGTCATCAGTCACGGCTGAGCTGTGCTGATGACGGAACGGTTCCGTCACGACCGCGCCCTGTTCTGGAATGTCCAGCACAGGGGCGGAATCGGCGCCGCGGTCAAGGTGTTAATAATAACATTGTTGTGGAGAAATTTCCATTACCAAAAATTAATGAAATGGTTTCCTTGCTTGATGGTGCTTCATGGTTCTCAACCATAGACCTTTCAGCTGCGTACCACCAGGTAGAGTTAGAACCGGAATCAAGAAGTCTTACGGCATTCATCACGCCGTTTGGTTGCTATAAGTTCAAACGGATGCCTTTCGGACTGGCATCAGCTGCCGCTGTCTTCCAGCGACTGATGTACAGGTTGTTAGGAGACATGGAGATGATCTCATTTTTCCAGGATGATATTTTAGTTGCTGCTAAGAACCAAGAAGATCATGATGTCAAATTAAGACAGGTTTTAAAGGTGTTGGAGAAAGCTGGGCTTACAGTTGAATTGTCAAAATGTAAATTTAGTCAGAGGAACGTATCTTATTTAGGTCACATCATTAGTGAGGAAGGGGTTAGGCCCAAACCAGAATTGATTGAGAATATCATGAATTCGGGAGCACCTTGTACCAAAGAAGAGGTGAGGGCATTCCTTGGGATGGCGGAGTATTGTCCGAAATTTGTGAGCAATTTTGCATCTAAAACATTTAACATAAGGAATTTACTGAAAAAGAATGTAAAGTTTGACTGGACAAAGAATTGCCAAGATGAATTTGTTAGGATCAAGGATGATTTACAACATGTCAATGCCTTAGCTAGTTTGACCCTAATGCTGAATGTTTGTTGACAACTGATGCCAGTGATAAGGGTCTGGGGGCTGTGTTAGCACAAGTGGATGGTCAAGGGAAAGAAAGGATAATTTTATTTGCTTCCAAAGCACTGTCACCTGCTGAGGTAAGGTACCCTATCATCGAGAGGGAGGCGTTAGCGTGTGCATGGGCGTTGGAGCACTTCAGAGCTTTTGTTTGGGGCAAACCTGTGGTCATTCGCACGGATCACCGACCATTGGTGAAAATGTTGTCATCTGAGGGAATTTCTGGAGCTTCAGCAAGAATGGCCAGGTTATCCATGCGCATGAGGGAGTACATATACAAGATGATTTATTTACCAGGCAGGGACAATCTAATTGCAGATTGTTTGTCTAGGTTGCCTTCTCCACTTGAAGAGTGTGCGGATGACCCTTGGGGCGCTTTTAATGTAGCTCTGGTGCATGATTCGGGAGCTCCTGCCATTAGCAATGAAGAATGGTTAGAGGAGCAGGAGAAGGATGTAGAACTCAAGAAGGTTCTAGAATATATCTGTAGGGGGTGGCCTAGAAAATGTTTCAGAGAAGATGGTTTAAAAGCCTTTTGGGAGGTCAGAATGGAATTATCTCTCGAAAAGAATGTACTTTTTAGGGGCGATAGAGTCATTCCCCCTGTCTCGTTGAGACAAAAGATTTTGGAGTTATGCCATGAAGGGCATTTTGGAATTGGTAGGAACAAAGTGATTGTTAAAAATATGTTTTTGTGGCCAGTGGCTGATAAGAATACAGAGAAATTCGTAAGGAATTGTAAAGTTTGTTGTTCCGCTGACAAGACTCTCAGAACTCTGAAACCAAGCATGAGTGAGGGATTGATTCCTGATCTTCCTTGGGATACCATCACTGTTGACATTATTGGACCTTTGGGTGCAATGAGTGAATTTGGTTTGGTTGCTATAGACTTATTTACTAAGTGGCCTATTGTGAGGTTTGTTGATAAGGCGGACACCTCTTCTGTTTTGAAATTTTTAGATAAGATTTTTATCATGGAAGGTCTGCCAAGTTGTAGTCTCACTGACAATGGCGTTCAGTTTCTGTCACATATGGCTGAGGAGTATTTTCGGAAATGTGGTGTTAAACATAAAACTTCTGCTTTGTACAATCCTAGTGGTAACGGCACTGTCGAGAGATTTAATAGAGTGATCAAGGGAGTGATTCAGGCTGCTGTTAACAAGGGATTGGATTGGAAAGTTCAGGTGCAGAAAGCGGTGTGGTCTTATAGAACTACGTCACAGACTGGCGTTGGTCTCTCCCCATTTGTCATGATGAGAGGAAGGTTGCCTAGAAGCAAGGTTAACCCTGGGTGGTTGGTGGAAGGGAAAGTGTCTCAGTGGTCTCCTTCTAAAGTTAAGAGGGACCTGGAGTTGCTCCACGCTAAGAGCAAGAATTTTTATGATGCTCATCATGGTACGAAAGACATACATATTGCTGAAGGAGATTGGGTGCGTGTGAGGAAGCCTGGGAAGGTACCGAAGGGGGAGAGTTGTTTTGATCCACCAAAACAGGTTAAGGAAGTGTTTAGAAATGCTGTAAGACTAAGTGATGGGAGAGTGTGGAACATGAAAAGTATTGCTATTAATCCTGAACAAAGCAATATGGAGAGTGCTGAGGTGTGGTGTGAACGGAATGGTTATGATTGGATTGAAGATCATTTCGAAAATAGTTGTTTGCAATCCCAACTTGCGGATGTGGGAAACAACAGTAAGAGTGTCTTAGTAGACTCTTCTGTTGTCAGCTCGTCCGTGGGTGAAAAAGGGGGAGGGGTTGCTGGTAGCGATGTTATTTCTGATAGCGATGTTATTTCTGATTCTGACGCTAACAGTGGCATGGGAGGTTCCGCCGCTGTGGGAAGGGAGTATGGGAAAAGAACTTGTGTTTTACCTTCATGGCTTAAGGACTATGTTACTTAATGTATTGTGGGTTATCAGTTTCATTTCCTTGTTTTTTTTTTATTTTAAATAATTTCTTTTCTATTTATTTTCTTGCTTCTTTTGATTAAGGGGGGGTGTGTTATGTTGTTATATTCTCTTGTAACTTTAAGAGCTCGTGATGTGCTCTACAGAATGTATGAGGTCAGAGTTGGAATGTGGACAGGACGGGGTTAGGAGTGGCAGTTATGCTGGAGTAGATCCTGGGAATGAGCTACCTCCTGGCACTCACCTGTATTAAATAGCTTATCTCAATAAAGCTATCAACTATACCTGCCTGCGCCCCATCATTACACAGGTCTCTACTGTCCTTATTAAAGGTGGCATGTGACATATCTAGTCACCTGTAGTAAAGTAATGACTTGCTGCTCAACTTTAATAACGTATTAAAGTTGAGCTCTGACATCACAATGCCTGCTGCTAGAGCCAGCAGCCATGAGGACAGGCAGGACACAAAGCAATTTTATAGCTACAGTTTACACAGTCTGTCTTTTCCTTCTTCGTCCCTTTTTCTAGACGAGGAGTGTTCAACTGAAATTAGTTATTTATGTCAACAAATACATTTTTTATGTCTTAACTAATGATAGGAAAGTAAAAAACTCTTTAATTGTTTCCATATATTGCAAGCTACACCATATTTTACATCTGGCTTCCATTAAATGACATTAATATCTTTTTTCAACATATCTCACTACTTTTTGGTGTGTTTAATTTTGCCCTGCATATTCTTCTTTTAGCCTTCATGTCTGATTCCTATACTGTAATTTTTTTACCGATATCTGTTGAATATAACCATTAATACCTGTTCCAGTCTGAGGCCCTTCCATGGCTCTGGTGTTTAGACGGCATTTTGTCAATATTCTGTGCGTATTTACTGTTTTTGATCACTTTACTGTCTGTTGTGCTCATTTGTTGTCCGTTTGGGAACTGATACCTCGTGCTTACCCCTATTCGTGCTGTATACTTTCAAATTCTGTTAAATGCTCTGGCTGCTGGGCAATACCTGCTTCTGCTTGGGGTGTCAAAGCTGCCTTTTTCTTGTTTTTGCTGTTCCTGTGACAGCTGTGCCTGTCCTGGGCCCTATCATTTAAAGTGAGCGCTGGGTGTGCTCAGAGTAGGCAAAGGGTCATATTGTACAAAATAGTTTCTGCAACAAGTAACCGTTTTCACTGTCTCAGCTGGGAAAATAGCGTTGCTCTAGCTCTTCATGTTATGTCATATAAGTTCTTGTTCCGATTGGTGGGCTTGTTTCTTTTAGCCAGCTCACTCTCATAGGTTTTTCACTGACTCTCTGCACAGAATTATCTCATTTCATCTGTATTTTGTCTCAGATCTCTTTTCTCTAGAATTCTGAATGACTTACACAAAGCGTCACATTTACAAAGGTAACTCACACTTTTGAGTATGTTTGCTACTTTTTAATACTCGCATATTGCATTGTGCTCCACACAGTGCTGACACTACAGTCAATGCTGAGGGGGGCCCAAATTGTGAACTGCATGTACCATGATGCAAAGGAGAAAACTTTTATGCAATATGATGTAGTGTCTGGCCACACCCTTTTCTCTGCCAAAACTGATTTTCATGGCCTCCTCTACCTTGTATCACACGTTACTAATGTTCTTTTTTGTAAAAATTGCATTCCGGCCCATTTATTACACTTCATCCGGCCTAAGCCTTAGAGTACAGCCTGAACTGGAGATTCTGGCCCGACTGTGGATGTAAAGATACTACTCGTAAATTACCTCTATGAAGACCAAACGTTGTATAGTTAGAACTTTGTCTCAAATAACCTTCGTGAATCTGGCCCAGTGACTTCTTCTTCTATTGAGGTTTTCATCTAAATCTAGCATCTTATCCCTCACTGACCAAGATCATTCCCAAGTCTTACAGTGGATGTCTCTATCTCACAGGACTCAATTGTGTGCTTTCTGAAGACATAACTGATAAAGATCAATTCAAAATGGACAGGCAATTTCAGTTGATGTTTCCTAAGTTAAATTTGCCCGGCGTAAAACGCCTCTAATACCATACGAAGTTATCCAATGAAGAGGCAGGCGCTGGAGACAGGAAGACAGGAAACAAGTTTTATTCCGACGGAGTAGAACACATCAGATCGGACAACAAGGTATCGTCTCGAGGTGCTCTCCCAGCCTCTTTGAGACCTGGTCTTTTATACACTGGTTTAAGACATGTGAACGTTCTTTATTACAACAAGGACATTGTGAAGTATGAGAACGACATCCCCGGCACCCCCCAGTTCCGGCCCCTTCCAACACATGACAACAGTAGAGGCCCTTTCCCCTCATATGATTGGGAGGGGGCTATCACGCAGCTGAGTGTTCTGCCGATTCCTTTGGAATGTGTGCGCCTGATCGAATCTCAGGGGGTGGGGAGGTCGTGATCAATAGTGGCTCCTTTCAGGAAAAGCGAGTGTATACAGTAGTGGGCAATAAACTGTATCCTCGGGCTAAAGGATGACCAGCGGTTCGTACAGGCAGTCGGGCTCAGAGGAAGGGGTCATCAAAGGAGGGGTATTCATGGACGGAAAGGAGGTGTTGGTCAGGCGCGGGGTGTGATTCCCTGAGACAGAGTCATGGGAGGGGAGGGTTCATGACTTGTGCATGTGAGTGCGGGGGCAGCCAGGGTGCGCGAGGAAGGCTTGCAAGGTTCAGGGAAGTGTGCTGACGGGCGATCGTGAACAGGGAGACCATGGTACCTAAAATGGCTGTCGTGTATGCTCATACGTGAGTCTGCAAGATGGCGTAGATGATGTTCAGTACACAAACTAAAATTCCACAGTCCTCCCTTTAACATGTCTCGCCAGCTTGTCAGTTCGGATCAATCCCCATGAGACCACGCACCTCTATCTCGTATAGGGGACTCATGTGCTCAGTTTTAAAGTTCAAAGTCTTTGGGCACATACAGTTGGAAATGAGTGCACATAAAGGTGGTAAACATTGAATACCTAAACAACACCCACACAGTATCATGATTGGTATCAATAAAAATGTGAACAATCTTCATCCCCAGTTCTTCAAAGTGTCCCAGAACCAGCCTCCAAGCGACCATCCTTCCTGCTCCTGGTGAACCTCCGAGGACAGTCTGTGGAGGTGTTTGATTGCTTTGTAGACTGAAGGTGAGTTATCTGGCACGTAGGTGCAACAGCTGGAGCCGATGATGCGGCATGCACCTCCACGGTCGGCCAGAACCACATCTAGAACAAGGCGGTTCTGAAGAGCCACCAGGCGGACTGCCTGAAGCTCAGCCGTGTTGTTAGCAAGGATGCCAGCGGTGATGTTAATGGTTGTTTCTACTGCCTGAGTCAGGTGTCGGATAGCGCGGCTATTTGCCATTGGTCCCCACAGAGGAACAAGTCCCTTTGCTGCATCCAGGAACTGTGCTCCGGTGGAGTCGGCTTGTTCAACATCTCCTGCGCGCCTTTGCCGGTGGTGGTAGGCTGAAGCCACATACGTGGGAGGAAGAATGAAGGCGATGTAGCACGTACCCCTCCAGCCTTTTGGGAGCCAAGTGTAAGTTTTGGTGCCACAAACAAAGTACATATTCGGAGAAGCAACAAAGGAGGGGGGGTCAGCTGAGACCAATGTTTTGGTGATGCGACAAGAACTGTGACCCACCAGCTGCGTTCCTTGTCCTTCGAGGCATACGAGTCCTGTGACATTGATGACAGACAGGGCCACGGTCAGGGTGGCAGCCGTTTGTTTCCGCAGGTGGGAGAAGGTGGGTCTGGCTGGATTGTGGAGCACTTGCATTTCGACCCTTTCTTTGGCAGGGATGTTCGTAAGGAAGGTTGAACCTGAAATTGCAGGACAAAAGGGAGCAGACGTCTTTCCTGTTTTGTTCAGCCAGAACCCATAGTAGAAGTGTGACACTGTTTGACCAGAAGCGGCGTTGTCCTTGTGGCTTTCCTGCATGAGGATCAACCAGGCGAGGCAGGAGCCGTGAACTGAGAAAGGAGAAGGGATGAAGGGGATGGAGTGTCCGGTAGCATGTGGGAGCAACCCACAGATCCAGCAGTTCGTGGCATTTGCAGCAAGGTTGTGCTGGTGCAACAGTTGTACGAAGGAATTGTTCCAGAACTCCTTACGCCTTTCTCGGAGCTGAGGTGAAAGGGTGATCAGGTGGTGCTCTTTCATGGTGGTTGGTTGGACAGTGGTTGGCAACATCTGGTGAGCGGGTGTGCTTTCCTCCAAGATCCAGAAGGAAGTCATGAGGAGGAGGCAAAAGAGGAAGACAATGAAGAAAGCGATTGTCTTTGATTTGTGCAAATTATCAGTCTTTGGGTTTCTGTAGCGGGTATTTCCTGTTGCTTCCGACGTCTTCCTATCTGGCGCTTCCATCATCTTCTTATCTGGCGCTTCCATCATCTTCATCTTCAAGGTGCTCGGTAGTGGGCAGAACCACAGACTTTGTTTAGCTTCTCTCCGGGTAACCCTTGGTTGCTTTGGGTCACCGTTCTGAGATTTGTAACTTAGTCAGTGGCCTACTTAGCCGAAGCTCCCTCCTTTCGACGCAGGAAATACCCTTCTCGGGAAGGCACAGTGGGATCAGAGTGTTTTGCAAGTTCAAGTGCCTCGGTATCAGGATAGCAGTTCAGTGATGGTCGGTCTTTGTTCAGGAGCTCTTCTTGGGTGCTGACGTTGTCTGTCGTGGCCAGGGTCGAGGAGACCTTCTTGCAGTGGTGTGCGTGCAGCCAGTTCTTCTTCCCCTCCACTCGAAGAGCCGTCCGAGTGGTGATCAGTACTTGCCAGGGGCCCGTCCACCGGGGTTCCAGACTCTTCGCTCGTTGAAAGTTCCGGATTAGGACGTAGTCCCCCGGTTGGATATCGTGACCGGGACCCCTGGAAGCATCGGGGATGGCCTGCTGCACCTGTTGATGAATGACAGAAAACGTTTTAGTTAATTTGTATAAATAATCTGACAGCAGGACGTCGGGGACGTCATGAATGGAGTTCGGTTTGGGGGCAGTCCAGAGGTTCATAGGCCGCCCAAACACAACTTCGTAGGGGGTCAAGTGGTGCTTAGTGGGAGTGGAGCGCATCGATAGTAATGCCAGTGGAAGGGCATCTGGCCACTTAAGTCCTGTGGTGGCCACTATTTTTGACAGTTTCAGTTTTAGTGTAGCGTTGTGTCGTTCAACTAGGCCAGCGGATTGGGGGTGGAAGACTGCATGGAACCTCTGTTTTACCCCCAACCCCTTCAGGATTAGTTGGATAACTTCAGCTATGAAGTGGGGGCCATTGTCGCTCCATAAAATTCGACAAAGGCCGTAGCGAGGGAAAAACTCTTTCAGTAGTACTTTGGCAGTAGTCATGGCAGTGTTATCACGGGTCGGATAGGCTTCCACCCATTTGCTGAAGGCACATACAATGACTAATACGTACTTCAAGCCTTGGCACCTCTCTAATTGGATGTAATCCATCTGGAGGACCTCAAAGGGGTGGTCGGGGATCCCAAACCCTCCCCGGGGTACCACAGTTCCTTTCCCGGGGTTGTGTTGTAGGCAGATAAGGCACTGCTGGACTAGGCGTTTGGCCGAGTCGGGGATCTTGTTGTTGTGCCAGACTTTGGAAATGAGTTCAATCATGGGGGCAGAGCCTATGTGTCCAGGGGAGTGTGCCATTGTCAGTATGGGGATCAAATATGCATCAGGCAGCAACCATTTGTTCGTGTCTTTTGTCCGCCAGCAGCCTTCATCGCCCCTTAGACCCACCCGTGCCCATTCAGTCAGTTCGAGAGGTGTGCTAGCCGACTGGATGTCCCTAATTGTTTCCATAGCGTCGGTCCATTTTTCTGCTTGTGACCTGGTCACATACATGCGTGTCGTTGTCCTATTCTCAGCTGTGGTTCGGGCAGTGATGTCGGCTAGTGCGTTTCCCTGTCCAACTAAATCTGTCACCTTCTTGTGTGCCTGGCATTTGATCACTGCTAATTGTTTGGGGAGAAGAACTGCTTCAATCAGGGCGGAGACTAAATCTCCGTGAAGGATGGGCGTACCGTGGGACGTCAGGAATCCCCTTTCCCTCCACAGGAGCCCAAAATGATGAACCACCCCGAAGGCGTACTGGCTGTCCGTGTAAATGTTTGCCGTGGTTCCTGCTGCTATGATACATGCTCGTGTGAGGGCAATTAGTTCTGCTGCCTGTGCGGATCGTTGTGTGATGCGAGCTGTTTCAACTACTGTTTGAGCTGTCGTCACCGCATAGGGAGCAGAAGTGGTGCCGTCTGGGAGTTTGATACAAGAGCCATCTACCCATAGTTCTCCATCAGGATCTGTAAAAGCAATGTCTCGGAGGTCAATTCTACTCCTAGTCTGTTCGTCCGTGAGGGTCACACAGTCATGTATAGGGGGCACATCGGGGTCATTTTCGGGCAAGGGTAACAGTGTAGCAGGATTCAATGTCGTGCATCTCTTCAGGGTGATGTGGGGTGCAAGTAGAGTCAATTCGTACCCTGTCAGTCGTGCACTAGTCAGGTGTTGAGTCTTGGTCTGGTTCAAAAGGGTGTCAACTGCATGGGGCACTAATACCGTGAGAGAGTTCGAAAGCACAATTCCCTCACTCTGGCGGATAGAGACAGCAGCAGCGGCTACTGCTCGAAGGCAGGCAGGTAGAGCTCTGGCGACTGGATCAAGAGTGGCAGAGAAGTAGGCACAAGGGCGTTGTTTGGCGCCGATGGGCTGAGTTAGAACAGACAATGCGCATCCCTCCCTTTCGTGAGTGAAGAGGGAGAAGGGCTTGGAGTAATCTGGTGTTCCTAGAACGGGTGCCGAGCAAAGGGCATCCCGCAACTCCTTAAAGGATGCTTGGCATTCGGGGGTCCAAGGGAGTGGGAACGGAACATCTTTGGCCAACAGGGAAAGTAGGGGTTTTATAATGAGACTGAAATTTGGTAACCATTGTCGGCAGAAAGAAGTAAGGCCCACTAATGAACGGACTTGCTTCTGTGTTTTTGGAATGGGGGTGTCTAGGATGGTTTGGATTCGGTCGGGCGTAAGTTTCCTCCCTTCTTTGGACAGGAGATGGCCTAGGTATGTCACTTGGGGCTGGCAGAACTGCAGTTTCTTTTTGGAGACTTTGTGGCCATTCTCCGCAAGAAAGTGCAAGAGTTGGATAGTGGCTGTGATTGCAAGTGGAGTGGTGTCGGCCGCCAAAAGGATATCATCGACATATTGGATCAACACTACTCCATCTGGTAGCTGGACGGCGTCCAGCTGTCTTTTGAGGGCCTGGCTGTAAATGCTGGGACTTTCAGTGTAGCCCTGGGGAGCTCTACAAAATCGGTATGAACGGTTTTTTAAAGTGAAGCCGAAGAGATAACGGCTGTCTGGATGGATGGGGATAGAGAAAAATGCATTTTTAAGATCAATAACGGTGAAGGTGATGGCAGTGGACGGGATGAGAGTCAGAATGGTGGCGATGTCTGAGACTACGGGGTACTGTGGCACCACCACTTTGTTGACTTCTCGCAGGTCGATGATGAAGCGGTTCGCTTTCTCATCTCCCTCACCTTGCTTCTTAACAATGGGTAGGATAGGGCTATTGCAGACATTACTAACCACTTCCTCTACCACTCCTGCATCTACCAAGGACTGAATAATCGCTACCAATGCCTTCTCGCCTTCGGGCGATATCCGGTACTGTGGGAGTTTCGGGAGTATTGCATCTGGTCGAACAGTTATGTGTACAGGATCGATCATCATTCGTCCTACATCCGAGTCGTTTCTGGCCCATAGGTACAGGGGTAGGGTATCGAGCAAGGATAGGTCAGCATCTGTTATGGCGTACATATGTCGTGCGGGGTAGGGTCTGGACATGCTCGGGTTGTCGTACAGGATGACTCGGACTCCATCCGGGGAACACCTAATAGTAGCTCGGAAATGTTTCAGTAAATCAATACCCATAATGGCGTCAGGGGAGTTGGAGGAGAGCAGAAACGTGGTGTCAGTGGGATTGTTTCCTAGGTCAAAGGAGATAGGTACAGACAGGGGATTAGTGGAGGGCGTTCCATCGAAACCTATCGAGGTAATGTGTGAGCCAGACAAGGGTGCCCTTGGAATCAGTCGTTTTGATAATACACTACGTGTCGCTCCAGTGTCTACCAAAAATGGAGACTTTGTACTCAGGACCTTAGCAGTGACGTAAGGACCTTGCTGGTCAACACAGAGCTCGACTGGATCCCTCCCTTGCCCCTGGCAGTCCTATGCAGAGTCGTGAGCATTGTTGCAGTCGGACTGTTGGCACTGATTCTGTCGGGGGCGGTCAAATGTGTTTGGTCTGCCAGGTCTGTCATTGGTGGTGTCGTAGGTCTGCCCTCGTCCCTGCCCTCCAGTTTTTGGGCCATTTGTCATGTCCCTTGTCTCTTTATTTTTAATCATTTCTCGAAGGGCCGGGCATTGGGACTTCCAATGTTCAAATTCTTTGCAAAATGCACACTGGTTCTCATCGAGGTCGGTTCGTGGAGCACCAGGTGTGGGGTTGCGGCCTCTAGGGGGCGAATTCCTAGGGGCATTCAACTGGTAGTTTCCCCTATACCGTTCCCTTCCTGTAGTCACTTCATGTAATTGAGCAATCATCACTCGTTCCTTTAAGTCCTTTTTCTTTTTCTCATTCGCCCTCTCGTTCTCGTTCTTTTGGTGTTCATAATACTGAGCCATCTGAAGGATAGCTGCAGGTTTGGAGGCTCCCCAACTACTCTCACTCGTCTGTAACTTTTGGGAGACCTCTTGCGATAGCCCTTTTACGTAGTTTTGCACGAATAGGTGTTGTCCGGTTGCGGTGGTCATGTCTTGGCCACTGTAGTCGGAGAAAACCGTCTCAAATCGGGAGAAGTATTCTGATACGTCCTCCTGAGGTTTCTGGCGGCAAGCCGTGACTACCGACCAGTCTACCTTCTTTTCTGGGATCAACGCCTTTAGCTTCTGCACTATTTTGTCGGGGAGTTCCAGTATGTCTTTTACAGGTTTCTTTCCGGGCTCTCGCTGCCTATCTAGTTCATCGAGTTGTTTCCAGGTGTGTCCGAACAGATCTGTGTGGTCCGCTTTCCGGATTTGCTTCCACACATCAGCCGGCAGACACAACCCGAAAAACAAATCAATGTCCGATAGACTCATTATGGTTGAGCCCAAGGCTGTGCCTAGTTCGGTATAAAATGCTGTAGGGTTCTTTCTTAAATCGGGCAGGGTTTGCCTAAAAGTTAAAATATCTTGCCGATCCCATGGTTGGTAAACCCAGTTGTACACAACCCTCCCTTTTGCATCTGCGTGGTTGATATCATTGTTTGTTCCCTGACCTCTTGGGGGAACCCAGTAGGGGGCGGCTTCTCTGATAGGCATCATAGTGTTGGCTGCTTCTAATGAGGGCTCAATCGTCTCAGGGACTGTGATCTTGACCTCTGGTTTCTGTTCCGCGAGGTGGCGGAAGACCTCAAGCGTTTGCATGAAGAGGTCCGTCACATCGCTCTCAGTCCCATCTCCAACATCGACCCTTCTATATAGAGTCGTCAGTTTTGCAGGACCCTTATTCTGGTACCTATCCTCATATGCGTTCAGGGTGTGGTAGCTGAACCGTAAAATGAAATGCCGTCTGTGACTACCGGCATGTGAATTATGCATATTCATCGTATATTCTTCGCTCTCCTTCCGTTCTACCAGGGTCTTTGCTATCTGGTCGATTCCATCCCGCTCATTTTTGCTCAACCTATTTGGCCTGGCTGTTAGCTGTTTGCCAGTCTCGAGTTCATCTGGTGTTGTTACCAATGCGGCTGGTGCGAAGGCCGTAAGAGCCGGGGCACTAGCGCTAGAGTCACCCACGCCTGCACTTTGAACTGGTGAGTGTTGTGCTAGAGGTTGGCAGGGAGCATATGGAGGAGGCATGTAGATAATTGGAGGACCGAGCAGTAACTCGTCATTTGCCCGCTGTTTGGAGGGCATCTCCGGGTAGAGTGTAGGGGCGGTCCTGACAGGGCATTGGCCTGCCAGTCCTGATTCTTGTGTTTGTTTAACTTCCTCTCTTCTTCCTATTTCTTCATCTAGTTCTTTTGCGGCCAGATGGGCTGTTTTTCGTAATTCTTTCACTATTTTTGCTTCTTCTCTTTTCCTTCGCTGTTCTGCTTCTTTGCGCCACATGCCAATACTATCGAGCATAGTGGGCGTTGCCTTATTTATTTTTACAGCTGCTTCTAGTGTTTTTATTTTATTTTCATCAAAAGAACCTATCAGTGGCCACTGACTTTCAGGATCCTTTTTTGTATATTTATGCCATAACTTACTATAAGCTATAGCGACTAGTCCTTGCTTAGTAAACATGTCCTTATTAGGGGTGCCTTCCAGTGGAGCTGGATGGTTCATCTCTAATAAGCGGTCCGGGTTGACCCAACTATTAACCAATGGGGAGAAGATAGGCATGACGGATTACAATGGGGGGCAAAAGCCTGCACTACCTATCTTTTCACTACTTGCAAAGACTGGACAGAATATTCTATTCTACGCTGTTTGCAAATAGAGAATACCTCCAGAAAGAACCAATTCCAAACAGTCAATGTTTGGACAAACAATCAATCAATGAGGAACGAAATAGGCACGACGTGTTAAAGGTTTGCGTTACCTACCCTTCACTATCTGCAAAGGGAGAGAGAATATTCCTATTCTTCCCCGTTTGCAGGCAGAGAAGATCCTTAAGAGAACCAACTTCGAACAATTCAATGCTCGATTCAATCAATCAATCAATGGGGAGAAAAATAGGCACGGCAGATTACAATGGGGGACAAAAGTCCGCGTTACCTATCCTTCACTATCTGCAAAGACTAAACAGAGTATGGCGACTCTGTGCTTGTTTGCAAATAGAGAATCTCTCAGAGACAATCAATAAGTAATACTAGTATTTTCAAACAATCAATCAATCAATTTCGCAATTTGTCGTGTGTCACGACCTTACCCGGACCGCATGGACAGTTTCTCGTCTTCCGCTTCCAGCGCCCGATCGTCCTCTACTCTCTGTTGCTATCGCGGCACTCCTGGTGGTTCCCAGTCAGGACCGTAGATCACTCGGGAGAGGTCTGCTCGGAATCAGTGAAGTTCAGATGATCGGCTGTCAGACGAGGGTCTATCGGACAGGAGCTCTCCCGATCGTTGCAGTCGTTCACTCTGTCGTCGGGACCTCTCCCACTGGATCCACGTGTCGCTGATGGGCCCCGCGTTTGGGACGCCAATTGATAAAGATCAATTCAAAATGGTCAGGCAATTTCAGTTGATGTTTCCTAAGTTAAATGTGCCCGGCGTAAAACGCCTCTAATACCATACGAAGTTATCCAATAAAGAGGCAGGCGCTGGAGACAGGAAGACAGGAAACAAGTTTTATTCCGACGGAGTAGAACACATCAGATCGGACAACAAGGTATCGTCTCGAGGTGCTCTCCCAGCCTCTTTGAGACCTGGTCTTTTATACACTGGTTTAAGACATGTGAACGTTCTTTATTACAACAAGGACATTGTGAAGTATGAGAACGACATCCCCGGCACCCCCCAGTTCCGGCCCCTTCCAACACATGACAACAGTAGAGGCCCTTTCCCCTCATATGATTGGGAGGGGGCTATCATGCAGCTGAGTGTTCTGCCGATTCCTTTGGAATGTGTGCGCCTGATCGAATCTCAGGGGGTGGGGAGGTCGTGATCAATAGTGGCTCCTTTCAGGAAAAGCGAGTGTATACAGTAGTGGGCAATAAACTGTATCCTCGGGCTAAAGGATGACCAGCGGTTCGTACAGGCAGTCGGGCTCAGAGGAAGGGGTCATCAAAGGAGGGGTATTCATGGACGGAAAGGAGGTGTTGGTCAGGCGCGGGGTGTGATTCCCTGAGACAGAGTCATGGGAGGGGAGGGTTCATGACTTGTGCATGTGAGTGCGGGGGCAGCCAGGGTGCGCGGGGAAGGCTTGCAAGGTTCAGGGAAGTGTGCTGACTGGGAGACCATGGTACCTAAAATGGCTGTCGTGTATGCTCATACGTGAGTCTGCAAGATGGTGTAGATGATGTTCAGTACACGAACTAAAATTCCACATAACCACAGAGGCAAGGTCAGTAATCATGCACATAAACTCTAATGGTAGAGTATTACATCTTCCCTTCACAATCAAGGGCCTGATTATGATGTTGGGTGGACACATCGCAGTAGTCTTGGGTCGTCAGACCAACAGTTGGTGCTCCGAACACTGCCATCACAAGCGGTTGCATACTCCCATTTCCCTGTAAACCGGACATAGCACAAGCTCCCATGGAGAAATGGGAGCTTGTATAAATCCCTGCACCACATGGCAGGCAACTCACTGTGCCTGCCACACAGTGCACTGATTTACAGGAGGGCACTAGTGCCCCACATGCCCCCAACCAGAGCCTGCAAAGACATGAGGGCCCTGCTAGGGTCCCCCAAAGTCACTTTCCAACAGGCTTTTCATGTAGGAAAACCCAACATGAAAAGCCTGTTGGAAGCCATCATCATAATCCCTACATCATAAATGCCGTAACAAAGGGGATTATGACTGGCCTCCGACTGGCCGAAGGGCACCTTGAGCTCACCATAATACAGTTAATCCGAGCAGCCGATTTCTAATCTGGCAGTCTTTATCATAATCAGGCTGTCGGCTTTGAAACCTATGATGTGAGTCGGAAAGCCTCTAACCTGTAATCAGAGGCTTTCCGACTCACATCTTAGTAGACCCCCAAGTGGGAACCAGAGACCACAAATAAGAATGACTCTGAGTCTTCAACTTGGCCTTAGGTTCCTGGAATTCTTGACTGGTGTAAATCCTCAGTTGAAGTCCAATTTTCAATTTAGCAATAATTTTCTGATCCTTCCTGGAATGTGGTGGTGTTACTTCTAGTCAGATTAAAAGGTAACATCACTGTTGAATTCTGAGGAAACCTTAACTGTCTTCATGAGACCTGGATAAATAATATTGTCAGTATGAATGACTACTAAGTAATTTGATGCAGCAGCTAGAAAATTGAAAAGAGGTCAAACAAATGTATGGAAGGGATCATTGACAAAACATCGACACCCAAAACATCCCCATACCACAATATCATGTTATAAATATAGATGTTAAAAATATGGACATTGTTTATTTATAAAGTTAAGTACAAAAATATTGATGCATAAATATACATATAAAAATATTGTTTTCTAGATATATATCTATAAAATAAAATAAAAACTAATAAATATATTAAATAATGAACTCGATTTAAAAAAAATATCGATTTAATGTACACTTGAATAAAAATAACAAATGAACTTAACCTACAAAAGTTAAACACACAGATATAATAATTATTATATATATTTACTGTAATGCAATTAAACTATTAATTTAAATTCATTTTATTATTTCAAAATATATATAAATGTAACAAATGAATATATATATATATATATATTACCTACTGGCGGTCGCCAGTAGGTATATATAGTTAGGATTTTTTCTCTATGGGTTTTTTGAAAATTCTATGTCTAATAACTTTGGCGTTTGTGGACGGAATTGGCTGAAATTTTCAGGAAAATGGCACATTTTGTTTCTGAGCAGCCCCTGAAAATTTTGGGGGGTTCGTCAAGGGGGGGCCGAGAAAAAAGGGGGGTCCCAAAACGCGTTTTTCCCATGTTAATTTCCATAGGGCGGTTGGCCTCACTTTTAGCCCGAACGGCAGAATGGATTTGCACGAAACTTGGCAAAATTGTAGGGACTGGTAGCCCGATGTGCCTTTTGTAGGTCTCAATATATGTGCTGCAGTGGATTTTGAGAAATTAACGTTTAAAAAAAGATATATATCTGTAACAGCGGACTGGGCAGCGGCCCAGGACGCGGACTTTTCGCGCAACGGAGCTTTGTGAAGCGAAGCTGATTGGTTCTCCGGCGTCTGTCAACATTCCAAATAGTCCGTAGCGGCCGCCATCTTGTCTCTCGGTAGGATCGAGAGACAAGAGGAGGCGAAAGCGAAGGGGCAAATGACCATAAGGGGGAATAGTAGATCCTCGCTGACCCCCTAGGTTTGATGTGGAGGTTTTAAAAGGGCCCCGCGGGGCAAAAAAAAAAAATAATAATAATAATCGAACGGCTGAATGGATTTGCACGAAACTTGGTAAAATATTAGGGACTGGTAGCCCGATGTGCCTTTGCTAGGTCTCAATATATGTGCTCCAGTGGATTTTGAGAAATTAACGTTCAAAAAAAGATATATATCTGTAACAGCGCTCCGCTTCGCGTACTTTTCGCGTTACGGAGCTTTGCGAAGCTGATTGGTTCTCCGGCGTCTGTCAACATTGCAAACAGTCCGTAGCGGCCGCCATCTTGTCTCTCGGTAGGATTGAGAGACAAGAGGAGGCCAAAGCGAAGGGGGAAATGACCATAAGGGGGCATAGTAGATCCTTCCTGACCTCTTAGGTTTGATGTACCATTTTGCCAAGTTTGGTGTAATTCCGTTCAGCCATTCAGGCTGTAGACGTATGTAAATGTCCTATGGAAAATTGCATGGGGAAAACACATTTGAAAGTGTTGAAATTTAGAACCAATTAAAATGTTACTTTGGTTTTGTATTTGTGTGTGATGAAAGTTAATTGGTTATGTATATATGTCAAATGAGAGGAAACCACAGCCATTTTGTGATACTACTGTCTGAGGTACATTTGTGAGGAATTTTGGGTGGTGAATTTCTGGTGTTTGATTTACACAGTACTAACACTTTTCCTACTTTTGAAAAGGTGAGTTGTTAATTTGTAAGGGGAACTATGTTGTACACTTGAAGATAATTTGAAAAATGTTTTCTGTTATTTATTTGCAGTCCTTCTGTTATACTAAATACTTGATAAAGTTAGTTTTATATTATGTATTACTAAAAACGATAAATGAAAGTGATTATTTTTTTCTGCAATTTACAGCAAGCAATTTCAAAATAAAATGGCTCACAATGAAGAGACCGTGGCAATTTCTTTTGAATTGTCCACTACATTGATTGAAATTGAGAGCACCAATAATGAAACATTGTCACAAGGAGGACATGACTTGTATGATTCCATTAGATTGATTGAAATGGACAGCACCAAGAATGAAATATTGTCACAAGGAGATGACTTGAATGATTCCACTACGTTGATTGAAATTGAGAGCAGCAATAATGAAATATTGTCACAAGGAGGAGATGACTTGTATGATTCCATTAGATTGATTGAAATGGACAGCACCAATAATGAAATATTGTCACAAGGAGGAGATGACTTGAATGATTCCACTACATTGATTGAAATTGAGAGCACCAATAATGAAATATTGTCACGAGGAGATGACTTGAATGATTCCACTACATTGATTGAAATTGACAGCACCAATAATGAAATATTGTCAGAAGGAGGAGATGACTTGAATGATTTTTTTGATCAATCTCTTGATGGCGAATTTATCGAGTGTTTGGAGACGATAGAGTTACAAGAATCATTATTGCAGACTTTTCATGAGGACATTGCTGATGAGGACATGTTACTAGTTCTTTCAAATTTAGAAAATTCTGAAGAATAAATTTATATTTAGAAATCAAAAATTGTTTGAGACATTATTCATTTTTATTTTTAATTTATGAGGTTGTAGCGAAGTGATTGTAGTATAAAATGAGACTTATAGTATAGAGTGCAACATTTTTATGTTACATGGTAAGTTTACTCATATTTACTTCCCTTCTGCCACTATATTATCTCCAATGTGTATTTGACATCTCTTCTTCATCTCCGGCCTCCTTTCTCTCACTGTGTGTCTCCGATGCATCTTATCGGTGCTATTTTGTGTAATTACAGAAGAGAGTAAAATAAAATAGTTCGGAACGTGAAAAGGGGGCAAAGTAGAGTACTCCTCACCCCCTAGGCCTTTTTAGGCGGTCCCAAAAGGATCAGTTTCTGCTTTCCTGAGAGATTATGGTATGAGTTCCATATACCACAATAACTTGCATTACAACATGCAAGATATCTATCTCCTATTACCAACTTTTGGAGATATTCGCGCTAAGCGCGAATATCTCCAAAAAGTAACACCTGCCCTGAGCAGTTCTTAGCCATGTTATCCAATGGGAGGTGGATAACATGGCTAAGAGCATTAGCTCGGTAATGTATGAATATCGCTGAGTGTTTAGTGATATTCATGCATTGCGGCCGTTTATTATCGCATTTGTGATAAACCTTGATAATAGCAAGGTTTATCTTTGATAATTTCTGACGATGCTTAGCGGTAACAAATTCGTTGGTAAGCATCGTTAGCGATAAATATCGCTTAACTTTGGTAATATGCCCCAACGTCTGTTAACGTTCGATTCGAAGGAAATGAGGAAGTGTTGAAAAACATTGTCTGCGCCATCTTGCCTTTTTTGAAATGCCACACTTTTGTCGTGCACGGCAGCCATTTTAGATGTCTTGACCAGACCCACTCTCTGCACGCTGTCGATTCGTAGCATGGCTCCTCACCCTCGCAAGCATCTTCCCCAGGCACTGGTCACCCCCGCTCTCTGTCTTATGCATGGGCAATAAACCTCCCCCATCTGCGCTGCTCTTCCCTGAGAATCACACTCTGTGCCCGCCCGACACCTCCCTTTCGCCCTATTCACTACCGCACCCTCTGACACTCCTCTTCCTCTGTGTCCGATTGTCCAGGCTATCAGCTAGCCCTGCAGATGTAGTTTATGGCCTCAGCTGTAAAGAATCACCCCTCTTCAAAGGAGTTATAGTAGATCAAGGCCCACACCCGATGAGATCCGTCACACCACACGTGTTCCTACTATCTGAAAACTATCCTGTATTGTGATTGGGGAGGGGATCGAGCCTGAAGCGGAAGATTCCAGGAATGACTCTTTGCACATCAAAGTTTTTACAATTATGTCTCACATTAAAAATATATAGCACTCCAACAAAGTAGTAGGAATATAAAACTTTAATAACATATAAATATATACAACAAAACAAAAACAGTAAAAACATTTAAACAACGAAGAGACCGTGGCAATTTCTTTTGAATTATCCAATAGATTTATTGAAATTGACAGCACCAATAATGAAATATTCTTGTCAGTAGCGGTCTGTTGTGCGAATAGTTCCAAGGCAGCAGAACGCGCTGAAATCTAGATGGCACTAAAGTGATGTCTAGCAAGTTGCCGCCCAGCACATAACGGCGTGGGGCGCCGCGGGGGTGAGTGAGTCCAGTAGGCACCACAGCTATTCTTACCGGCATTGCAGAATTACTGCTGGGGACAATGCCTGTGCTGTAGCAGGGTCACAGCAGAAACAAAAAGGATTCTGTTGAAGATGTTGTTGGTTTTCAATTTGAAAACAGTTCTGGTGTCAACTGCTATGCTAATGTAGTGGTTAATGTTTTGTTTTCTCTAGAAAATGTAAAAGAGGGGGAGGCAGTCCAAAGTTCCGTTAAAAGGGCAAAGGAATGGATCGGTGGTTTGAACTATCAGTCAAAAAGGGGAGGGGGTGCAACAATTTTTCCTACCGGGTCACACTGTGCTTTTACCGGAAGTGAGGTCTGCAGGATTCTAGTAATTCAAAGTGAGGCTGGCGCCGACGTCCCGCGAATACAGTTTCGTCACTCCACGGGTGATCATGGCAGTCATTCCCCATCGGGGGTCGGAGACTCCCGCGGCTCCTCTAGAATCTTCAAGGTCGTGGAGGACTACGGTGGTGGAGTCAACCAGTGACCGGGCCATTTCTTTATGCTGGGCCCGCTCTTGCCAGGTCGACCGCCATTTTGAGAGTTCGGTAGCTACTGGCGATCGCGGGGTCAAATGAGCGGACGGGCTCCACCCTGCCGGGCGAGACGTTGCAGCATGGCCACAGTGGAAGAACTCTTTTCCGGGCGCCTGGAGCGCTGAGGGTGCAGCTGGGAAGCCTCCACTGGGGAGGCGGGAGAGGCCTGTTCGCACCGTCTCTCCCTCCCAGTGCACCCCACGGCGTCTCGCTTGATATTTGTTATGGCCGGACCAGGCGATGAGGACAGGGGGGGGGGGTCGGAGGCATGTGCAAGACATCCCCCCCCAGGGTTGTTGCAGCAATTATACAAGAAAGAAGAAGTGTCCCGTCCGTCTTCGGGCCGGGCTTCCGGTAGATGTCGGCCGGACGCCCCTGGCTCTGGCCCCATGAACGGGTTTCTTGGTTTATCGGCTGCAGCCGGATTCCGTCGGCCTCGGCCCCCCGACCGTTGGTGGCCGGACCGGAAGAGCATGTGGCGGGACTACCTGCAACTCTCAAGGGCCACCGCGGCCGGACTGGGAGAGAGAGGGGAGGGTCGAGGAGACATTCCCCCCCCCCTGCAACTGTTCAGCGTTGTAAAGGCAATCCCCTGGCCGGGTCCCGCTGGTCTCGGCCTCTCCTCCGGCTACACCCTACGTTAGGATCTCCTGGCCGAGGCGTGGCAGCAGGACCTGCCTTATATGGGCTGCTCCCGGCTGGGCGTAGCCGGAACCCTGCTCCACCTTGGAAGTTTCCAGAGTGGGGGCGGATGTTCTACTGACTTGCATTTTCCCTAGTCTATCGATTTTTTTGGCGTGGCAGGCGGTGGGACAGCGAGGGGTGATTTGGTTTCTCTTACTGTTTTTCTGGTCTCTCACCAATGGCATATTTTAACGTTTTCTTGTTTCTAGGACATTAACAGGTTTTATCATTACGTTATGTTATCGTTTCTTTGTTCGTTGTTTAATAAAAGTTCATGTTCATCAGTGGCCTACTGATTTTCGTTTTCCTATTCTTTTCTTTCCAGGTTGTTTCATGCTAAAGTTTCTGTTAACAGGATACAGTGATCACTTCGTTATTATTGCATATGTCCTTTTCACTAGGGGTGCTCTCTGGTCGGGCCAGATGACGTATGTCTAGTAAATGGTCCGGGTGAAACAGGTGCATCAATCAGTGGGGAGTAGATAGGCATGACAGATTACAACGGGGGAGAAAGGTCCGCATTACGTACCCTTTCACTACTTGCAAAGATTTTCCTACGTTTATTTGCAAACAGGGAATACCTCCAAAAAGAACTAATTCCCAAACAGTCAATGTTCGGACAATCAATCAATCAATGAGGAATGAAATAGGTACGACGTGTTAAAGGCTTGCGTTACCTACCCTTCACTATCTGCAAAGGGAGAGAGAATATTCCTATTCTTCCTCGTTTGCAGGCAGAGAAGATCCTTAAGAGAACCAACTTCGAACAATTCAATGCTCGATTCAAACAATCAACAAGGGGTACTGTGAACACAAATGAACGCCGCTTATGTACATACGCATTGCTTTTTTCAACAGGTTGTTCCTAATGTTTCTATTTTAGCGAGGTCAAAAAGAGATCCCATTAGTGGCCTACTGATTTTGCTCGATTCCTTTTGTTTTTTTACACGGTTTTTCGCTATCTGCAAAGACTAAACAGAGTATTGCGACTCTGTGCTTGTTTGTAAATAGAGAATGAACCAAAGAGAACAATCAATCAAATGGAGAGAGAAGCAGGCACGACGGATTACAAAGGGGGCAAAGGGCTGCGTTAACTACCCTTCACTATCTGCAAAGAGAGAGTACTCCTAATAGAAATGAGGGGTGGGGGGCAGCATTCAAAGCAGATCAGTGTGCATAAACACGAAAATGTTTTTACTTACCACGTACTTGACATTCGACAGCTTATGATATTTGCTATTAAAAAACCATTGAAATTCACTGAAAAAACCATAGGTTATAGACCATATATAGTTAGGAATTAGCATTTACAAAACCTTGAAAATTCACTGAAAAAACCATAGGTTATAGACCATATATAGTTAGGAATTAGCATTTACAAAACCTTGAAAATTCACTGAAAAAACCATAGGTTAGAGACAATATATAGTTAGCTGGACATTTTATTGACATAAAACCAATGAAATTCCATATATAGTTAGTTGCACTAACTATATATCGCGCACCCGCAATCCACTGCTGATGATGTCACATATTACATCATTCATGACATGGTCAGTGACATCACTGATGACATCACTGATGACATCTCAAATGACATCACTGATATATATATACACACATACCAATAACATAAACTGTATGTTAAAAACATTTGATTATTAATTAAAACATTAAACGTTTTAAAAATATTTAAGCTTATATTTCTCACTCTAATGCAACAGTAGGTAAACAATTGGATAGAGGAGGGGCAAATATGACTATTCCCACTCCAGTGAGTGCAAAAGTAGGGAAAGTGTTGGATAGTGGAGGGATAAAATGTTCTTTTCCCACTCACGTCAGTGCAACATAGGGAAGGTGTTGGATAGCGGAGGGGTAAAATGACTATTCCCACTCCAGTCAGTGCAACAGAAGGGAAAGTGTTGGATAAAAGAGGGGTAAACATTAATATTTCCACTCCAGTCAGTGAAACAGTAGGAAAAGTGTTGGCTAGCAGAGTGGTCAAAATTACTATTCCCACTTCAGTGAGTGCAACAGTAGAGAAAGTGTTGGATACCGGAGGGGTAAAAATTACTATTCCCACTCCAATAAGTGCAACAGTAGAGAAAGTGTTGGATAGCGGTGGGATAAAAATTACTATTCCCACTCCAGTCAGAGGAACGGTGGTAAAAGTGTTGGATAGCCAAGGGGTAAAATTTACTATTCTCACTCCAGTCGGTGCAACAGTAGGGAAAGTGTTGGATAGCAGAAGGGTAAAAATTACTATTCCCACGCCCGTCAGTGCAACAGTAGTGAAAGTGTTGTATAGCGGAGAGGTAAAAATTACTGTTTCCACTCCAGTGAGTGTAAGAGTAGGGAAAGTGTTGGATAGCGGAGGGGTAAAAATGACTATTCCTACTCCAATAAGTGCACCAGTAGGGAAAGTGTTTGATAGCAGAGGGGTACAAATTACTATTCCCGCTCCAGTGAGTGTAACAATAGGGAAAGTGTTTGGACAGCAGAGGGGTAAAAAATTACTATTCCCACTCCTTTCGGTGCAACAGTAGGGAAAGTGTGGATTGAGGATGGATAAAAATACTATTCCCCAGTGCTTAATTTGTGCCAGTGGTTTCCAGTGCTTAGCACCGGCACTTATTTCTTAGTGCCAGGTCTACACGGATATGGATTTGTGCATAAAATATTTTAATTTGGAGCTGCAGCCACCAGCCGTCAACTTTCCGGGTGAGATAAGCATAACAAACAGCAATAATATTAGTGTTAGTGCTCTATCAATGACACTTGAAAAATGGATTAGCCCTCCTTGGCACTCAATCATTTTTCCTCCAGGGCCGGCCCTAGGCATGTGCAAAGTGTGCACCTGCTCAGGGCCGCCAAACCCCAGGGGCCGCCACGACGAGGATCGGAAGGATCGTAATTAGTTCCCCTAGACGCAGAATGAGAGACCGGCGCACAGGGGCGTAACACAGGCCCCCGCATTGCGGGGGGCCTCAGAGCTCTAGGGGCCCCCTTGGCAATACATTGATTCACTGACAGCAGGGTTCGTCTGAAATGTACTTTCAAAGTAACGCCCGCCGCAGCACCTCATTAATTAAATGGTTGTGTACGTGATGCAATTTTGCACGGCATGTAGCTGAGTGGTTTTCAGCCTCAGGGTGGTGGGGCCAGGGCCGGGCCAGTATTGTCATGCGCAGTGACTTCAAGTGAGGCGGCCGGATTGTCCCATGCACAAAGACGGCAAAACCATAATTCAACAAATTGCTGGCCTTGGTCTCTGAAGCCCGCCCATGCCAATCACCGAAGCTGCAGGCCTCAGGTAAGTCGGAGACAACGAGAAACACTAAAGTGGCAAAGAGAAAGATAAGCGAGTGCAAAACTTCGACAACAACCTCCTAATTATGGGGCACGGTTTTGTCACCTGTGACTCGAGTGGAGTGCGATCGATGAGGCCCTGTCATGATGTCGTGTAAAGGCCTGGTGGCGTACATAACACTCAAGGTCGGTTAACTTACTGGGTGCTCGCATTGCCGTTTTTAGCTGTTCAGAATTTAAGAACAGTTTATTGTCACAGAGTAAATGAAGCTGGTAAATTGCTCCAGATTTTCAATGTATGCCTAGAAGTTTACGTTGTTTGTCTTGTAAGTAGCCTGGAAACTTTGTTGAATGTACCTTTCGACTCGAAGCTAGAAACCAGCGGATTGGATTGACTTTGCCCGGTTCATTGATGAGAAAGTGTGTTGAGAGTAGTGGATTTAATTTGTAGGTTCATCAGGGAGGGAAACCCAGCACAGGAGCAGGGGGGGTGCGAGTGGGGTGCCGATGGAGGGACAGTGCTACTGTGTCGAGCACATGACAGGGGTGGGAGCCAAATATGCCCCAGATCTTCCACTCACAATATATTGATGTGCCCAAAATCGCCTTGCATTGATATAACTGTGTGTCCTGTTCGAATTTGCACCTGTGTGCTCGTTGTGTAGGATTCTTTACAGCATGCAGCATACAGGGGGGATGGGGGGGGCAGGGGGCATACGAACACGCCGATTACAATAGGGGTAGGTAGAGAGACTAACGGCGCCTACTTTAACTACAGCCCCCAGAGAAAACACTCTGATGGAAAGCACGCATGGGTAAGCCCTTGGTAGACAGGGGCGGGCTGGGTATAAAGACACAAGAATCATCCTCTGCAGAGGGAACAAATAGGTGCAACGCTGCAGCAAAAATGCACAACTGCAACTGTTTGTTTATTCCTAGTCATCTACGACCTAAATGAAGGTTGTAGAATGTGTGCAAGAAAGGGTGTCCTTATCCTGCATTGTGAAAGTATTTGCAATGTGCGGTTGTCTCATTAGAGGTGGTTGTGCTTTACCACCGCCGCTCCGCCCCGCCCCCTCTTTGCGAGGATTCACCCCGGATGGCATGTGCCTTAAATATTGTTCAGAATTACTTATTTATTTCTTTAGTGGAGCTGCATTTATCGAGCGCCGTGCCCTTCCTGTGAGTGCACCCCTGTTTACATTAATTAGCGAGTGTGGTATATCTTAAGCCCCAACCCAAGCTTCTGCTTTGAACATTCGTAAGTTTTGTTGTGGAGGGGAAATTCATGTGCACCAGGTCTGCCACAGTTTTGCCCTGTACAAAAAATACGTTGTGTATGTGAGAGCCATATCCTGCCATCCATCCAAATGCTTTGTCAGTTTTGCATGTTTACTTCAATTATCTGTAAAGTTATCCAAGGCGATCAACCTAGCTTGAGCTTAATTATTGTCCTGTTCATACATACAATGTGCCAAATTAGTGTTAGCTCCGTTCCAGATTTATTATGTTGTGTGCATCAACAACGTATCTCTGGCATCTACTTAAAAAAAAATCTCAGTAGCATATTGGGTGAGGTGGGCATTTACTATGGTTGCTTCCGAGACCACACCCAGTTCCTGAAATTGTTTTTTAATTAGGTATTTGTATACTGCTCTCCTACACATTGTGAGGCCCAAGCACTTTCTGAGTGGTTTAGGAAGGTAGCTATGCAGTTTGTATCATCTACAGGTGTCTCCAACGAGTGCCTCCTGAGCTGCTAGTAGCTCTCTATCTCCCTGTGAGTAGCTCTTCTGTGTTTCCTTCCCAGCCTACTAATATTATAGCTTTTGCTTGGTTGAATTATTATATGTATACCAACATTTAAAAGCCCATATTTAAGGAAGAAATGTCTGAATTTTCAGAACCCTAAAGGTGATGTTTGGAGAAAAATGGTTGCATTTTCAAAATGCATTTAAACTAATATTTGAGTTGGAGATACCTATTACTCACTTTATTATCTTGGTGCCAGTAGGGTTACAGCTGTGGCTGTTGCGGAGTAGCGTGCTAACTCGCCAAAACAAAAGCGCTTCAGCACCCCATCAGGGGTAACAAGCGCTATATAAATGCAAACCTTTTCCCTCCTCTTTCCCTCCGCTATCCTTCTCAATCTAATTGACTGAATAATATCCACCATTCAAATTACTTTCATATTTCACTATACTAATTACCCACTATGCGTTATGGGTTCCAGAGTAGCGTGCTACTTGCCAGAAAGTGCTTCAACACCCCATTAGGGGTAAAAAGCGCTATATAAACGCTAAGCATTGTTTCCTTCTTCTATCCTTCTCAATCCGAATAACTAATATCCACCACTCAAATTAATTTCATATTCCACTATACTAATTCACCAATAATCCTTTATGAGTTCCGGAGTAGCGTGCTACTTACCGAAAAATCGCTTCAACGCCTTGTAAGGGGTAGTAAGCGCAATATAAATGCAATTACAATACAATACATTGATGTGAAAAGAAGTTGATTTATTTATTTTTTTTCTTATTAACTTTGGTGGTGAATACACTTGCTGGCGACTGGCGAGATCTGTGTGCAGTCTAGTTACAGGCCGGCCTCAGTCACTCATACAAAGTATAAAGAGACAGACAGAGTTAAATGTGATGTCCCAGCTGCAAAGTGAAGCATGCACCATACAGGTCACAGATGCGCCCAGTCCCTCATGTGGTGTGTCACAATGCCCTCCTCCTCCTGAGACGAATTCGGAAGGGTAGGATCAGCCGCAGGTACCGGTCAATCATCTAACGACTTTTCTGGACGTATTATTAAAACACCTTCCTGGCCTCCGCCCCGTCTGGACCCCCTCTTCCGGGGCCCCCACCTACGCTCCCTGCACAGGGCCACCATGAGCCTAGAGCCGGCCCTGTTTCCTCTCAAGGAGCTGGACCAATGCAGATCAGACCAGTGTCCTCACTTTTCACCCGCCATACCGTACTACACAGCTGCAGCAGCACGAGTCAGTTAAGTCATCTCAAATAGCAAGCAGCGTGTGTCACGATGACTCCAGCTGCAGCAGGCCCCCCATTAAAATTGAAGTAATCATTTCATTTTAACATGCGCTAGTAGTACTGTAGTGTGAAGCAAGTATGTTGTTTTAATGGCTGCAGTGCGTGACCGGAAAAGTCCACCTCTCATTTGCTGTGCGTTGTCTTAATGTAAATGACCTGCCGTACAATCCCGGGCTTACTGAGTAATACTATCGATGCCAGTAGCACAGGCAAGAGATTATTATGGTCCTATCACCTCTGCACAGTACAGCAGCAAACACGGGGAGAGTACGCATCATTGGATGTAGGTAAACAGCATATTTTCACCAGAATGCTAATGTGAGCTTTTAGCGTTATTTCCACATCCTTAATATGCTAAGGTTTTTTTATTTTATATACTTTGTTTCCCCAAGAAGGTCATGATTTTAGTTTCCACATTTGGGGACTGATTAGGATGGCGGGTGGACACCCTAACGGAGAGGGGGACCACCTGGCATAATGTCTGATGTCCCACAGGCCAAATTACAATGCGACCGCCACTGAGGCAGTCTCATTGCATATGTTTTCCAATGCAGCATGTGCTGCTGGCTGCAGCACCCCCCACAATAAAAAAATGCCCATTTTGCATTACCCTGCACTATGTGATATGCACCACTCTGTGCCTGCCACATAGTGCTTTGAAATGCCCAAGTGCACAATGGAAGTTGCTCTGCCCAAGGGGGGGCCCACAGCGGGCCCCCAAAGTCCATCCCTGCCAGCCTTTTCATCGCAGTTGAACTACCATGTAAAGGCTGGCGGGGATGGACGTGCTAAATTGACCAGCGGTGCCTGTCCGCTGTCATTCAGGGAAATGCGGCTGCTCTGACAGGCGGTCGGAAAATGACTTCCTGTCGGAACCACAGCATTCGGTCTTTCCGATCACCACGTTTCCGTCCGCAATGGCAATCTGGCAGACAGAAAACAGCAGTCCGATGGCGGAGGGCCTGCCACTGACAGGCTGTCAGTGGCGGGCCTTTCGCCATCATAATCAGGCCCTTGGTTTGTAGTTTTGGTCACACATGTGCACCATTGCTCCAGAGCTGGTCTCTGGCTGATTGTGATAAGCAGAATCACAGCGCAGAGAGTAAGATGTATGTCAGTACTTTGGCTAGGCAGGCCTTATTCAGCCATGATCTAGTAGGGGGTTTATGGTCGAAGGTTTCGGGCCTCACAAGAGTATAAATCTATCATATCCGATCATTGGTAGAGGGGAAATGATTTGTAAATAGGACCCAAGCCCCCACTAATTGTCAATTCACTGTAATAATTTGGCTGAAATATTTTCCATATTCTGATTTTCAGGTCGCATGTTCATTTCATGTCAAAAGGGTTTTGGTTTCGCATACAAACCAAATTATATTTGTCAGAAAAATGAGTGAGTCAGGGAGCAAAATGTTTTTGCCATGAAATCATTTGTTCTTGCTACAAATTGGTGTTTTGCTCATCATTGATTTATTTTTGTGATGTCTTTATTGTTGTTGATTACAAATTATTTGGGCGTTCTTCGCCATTTTACTTTCAAGGCAGAGTTTGGATTTGTTTTTTTCACTTGGATTTGTTTTGTCACAAAATGATTCATTTTGTAACTAATCGGTTAGCATTCATCGAAAACCATTTTTCTGATGTGTTAAATAAATTTGCATCAGCAGGTGTAGGCTAGATGAAGGCCAATATCATAACAATCAATATATGACAATAATTTTGGGGGAGCTTTAGGGTGGGCACTCAGCTATGTCCCCTTCGAATTAAAAAAGCTTAGCTATATCACTCATCTCCAATATTCCATATGTATACAGCAGGTCTTGCTCACCAAATAGTAACATACAGCCAGTTAGCGCAGAAGATACAAGTATTGCCCACTTCTTAGTAGAAAGGAAAGTGTTAACTGCCTCACTAGCCTGTGGCTATGGGTCAACCAAAGATAGGCTTGGGGTTGACTAAGGTAGCTTGTCAGAGCGAGGCAAGAGGCGGGAAGGTCATGCCATCAGGATTCCAAAATGTGTTAACAGGGATTAACACAAAACTGGAATCTGCCACTTTGGTGCCATCCAACCCATGGGAGATTAGTAGCTCCTCCGTTAAGGAGTGGAAGCACGCGGCCCCATCCTTTCCTCCTTGATGTTGAATCATCTTTTCGAGTGAGAAGTCGTACAAATGCATATCAGACCAGTGTCCCCACTTTTCACCCACCATGGCGGGCTGCACAGCTGCAGCAGCGATAGTCAGTCAAATCGACTCAAGAAGCAAGCAGCGTGTTGCGTTGACTCACACTGCAACAGGCCTCTAATTAAAATCAAAAGGCAGAGTAAGAATTCATTTCATTTTAATATGAATTAGTACTGTAGTGCGAAGCAATGATGTTTAATGGTTGAGATAAGTAACCGGAAAAGTGCACTTCTCATTTGTTGCCCGTGTTTGTTTTGATGTAAATGACCTTCCTTAGAATTCCGATTGCTGGGCTACCTGGGTAATATTAATGTGTCTGCTACAAATTAATTAAGTGGGTGGGGCCAGTGGAAGAAGTGGGTGGAGCTGGCCAGCGCCAAGGAGGAACGGATGGGGCCAAACGAGTCAATTTTTCATTGGTCATAGATAGAGCACTAACACTACTATTATTGCTGTTTGTTATGCTTGAGGCAGGGATCTCACCCGAGAAGTTGACAGCAGGTGGCTGCAGCTCCGAATTTAAATATTTTATGCACAAATCCATATCCGTATAGACCTGGCCCTAAGAAATAAGTGCTGGTGCTAAGCACTGGAAACCACTGGCACAAATTAAGCACTGAGCTCATGTTGGGGGTTTCTACAACTCATCACTGACTATGAACATCTTATCATGATTTTTAAAGCCTAGTTACCGGCCACGCTATTATATGTGATTGAATATGTACACTTTGCAACTTGCCAGTACTTTAATAAAGTGATGACGAAAAATCTTATGCAGGCTATGTGGAGTGAATTACTCTTTTCCTTTTCAATCTTGTAATTTTTGAATTAGGTTTAAAAAGTTCCTATGCTTGCCCTTGCCACAGTAATTCAGTGGAGCTCTCCATAACTCCATGGGACAAAGATCTCTTTTCAATATAGTTTTAAAGCAAGATTTGTTAGAAAGGAAGAGAAAGTAAAGGATCCTCATTTAGAACTCGGTGGATGGAATACTCCATCACAAATATGACGAATATCCCATCTGCTGTATCATGATCTCTATAGGATATAATGGGATTGTAATATGGTGAATGGAAAATCCGTCACGTTTGTGACAGAGTATTTTCCGCCGCGAAGATCTAATTCCGACCCTGTGTCCCTGCATGTCAACCCTTGGACCTGTATACAAAACAATTTGTTAAAATTGTCCTTTGTTCAACTAAAAGCAGCCTTGGAAAATATAGTGTCACAAGTAAGTTTTGAACTAGATAGGAATCTTTGTCATAGCTTAACCAAATATGGAAAAATAGCAGAACTGGACAAAATCAACAGAATCCAACCCTAGTTACAAATGGTGATGGAGCTCAGGGTCTGAAGAACAATCTTGGTGATGTGTTTTAATCGTGTCCCAATATTTTCAAATATAGGTACTTCCTCGGTTGCCAAAAAAAATAGAATGAATCAGCCCCCTCAGTAGATATGGCATCCAGGATCTCAGACATTTTTTTTTTGGTAAGATTTTAAAAATACAAAAACTTCTCTGCCCTCTGTTTTAAAAACATAACGTAACCTCCTCAAGTGAAACGTTGTCTTTTACACTATCTCCTTCAAATGAACACGTGTTATAATTGTTTTAATTATCTGTTGTATTTATACAATTGCATTGAATATGTATTTATCTTATGAGGTACGTTGATGTTATATCTATCTCTATGTTCTAACTTTAGATAGACAGACAGACAGACAGACAGACGGACGAACGGACGGACGGACGGACGGACTGACGGACGGACGGACGGACGGACGGACAGACAGACAGACAGACAGACAGGCAGAGAGGTAGATAGATAGATAGATAGATAGATAGATAGATAGATAGATAGATAGATAGATAGATAGATAGATAGATAGATAGATAGATAGATAGATAGATAGATAGATAGATAGATAGATAAAAGTGCCTTTGTGTGTGTGTGGTTGATATTATTTATATTAACGCATCGATCTCAGATCAGGTCAAATTCACTTAAATAAATAAATCAGTCGGAAAAGTAGTATGATACACATCAAAACTAAATACAACGCATACAACAGTTGACAGGTACAATGTAGAGCCCTGAGTGCTGGAGCTGGCTATGAATGGTTATTTTACTTACCTCCTGGAATGCCAACCCTCCTAGTCGTCCACGCAGTTAGCCCCTGTAGGAATACAGGTTCCGGACTTCACTTGTGTCAAAGAAAAATCCTAGACCCCAGAGCACAAAGTAGAGGCAAGTAAGGCAAACAACAAACTGTATACCAGAAACACACACTTAGGCATTCACGGCTGGGAAAGACTACAGCACATCATGTAGGGGACATTCCTATTGCAACAACGGTTGTAAGCGAAAAAAGGACAGTTGTAAAGCCTGCATTTTTCCAGTTTATTTATATTTCATATAATTTTCATATCATATTTTGTATGGCTGTATTTCGTTTTGCTGCTTCATGTTTTATATATATACTTGTATGATTATTCAATGACCGTTCGCTTTTTCACCCGCGAATCATCTACAATTGGGTTAACCTGCTACGCTGCTTATGTCTGTATATGCCCAATAGTAACTCTCAGATCACTTCACTTAGCTCTGCACCAAGGCCTCTTTCAATTTCTGTTATCTTGCGCAGTTTATGGCTGACTTAACAACTTTTCTCCCTGGCATTTCCCTATAGTGCAAATACCTGAAGTAAAAATCTGTACTTTAAACATCCTGGCAGTGTTATTATTTTGCTGAACATCATTGGTTCATCTATAGGTAAATGGAATACAAGTTGCTTGCATTCAGTATACTGAATTAATACAATAAAACATACCCAGTCTCGTTGGCAGTGGGGTGAGTTTAAAGTGTCATGAAATGTAGCTCCTGTCAGAGTGCTTATCTTCAGTCCCCCATAGACCCTGACATTCTGTTTGATGATCCGTCAGACAGCCAAAGGCACATCTGTATCTGTATCAACAACTATTCTGCCTTGAGCGGAGGTTATCCTCACATCGACCCTGAATCTGCGGTGTTTGCTTCAATTTTCTTTTTCTAAGCTGAAGGCACCCCCAGTGAGTCCCTGCCCCAGCTGCCCCTGCCGCAGCTGAGGAAGTTCAAGGCCCTCCACCACCCGCAGGCTACCACCTGCACCTCATCCCTGGTGGCCAGTGGTAGGCCGTAGGTAGGTTTGTTCATCCTCCGCTTTCTTACTTATATTGTATTACCTGTATTTTGATTGTTGTGTCTGTGACTGCTGTTGTTTGTCTTTCCCGCTGCCTGTACGTGGTCCGTGCCCCTTTTTCTTCCCTTCGTTCCCCTCGCTGTCCCCGTGCTCCCTCTGCCCAGTCTTTCCTTCTGTACCCCTCGCTGCCCCAGTGTCCCTGCCCGCCGAAATACACACTTTCCTTTCATTTCATTGAGGAAAAGTTTTGAAATCTGAGGGGATTCTCAAATTTCTTACCACCCAGTATTTCCACACATCTCGCTATGGAAACAGTCCCCAAATTACGTGAGTGGGCATAGTGCCCACTACACAACAAGCCCATTAACACAATGTCACAGAAATTCAAGAAAAATGTGTAATTTTAGTCAATGTTCTAGGTTTTCAGGGCATTTTGGGCAGGAAAACTTTGGGGGATCCACACGAGGCACACCACCCTGGACTCATTGCTGTCTACTTTTCAGAAATGTCTGGGGTTGGTAAGTTTCCCACAGGTGGTGGCTGACCGAGCCCGAAAAGTGAAGCCATTCAGCATGGCAAGTGGGATATAGCTCCACTCTGCTGGCCCATATGTAAAAACAGCTCCAAAAAGAGTCAACATTTCCTCTCGCTTGCCATAGGAATGGGGATTCTTTAGTCACCAGGGGAGCAGGAACACTGTTTAGGCTTTAGGGGTGGGCATGATGTCAGTATTAGTCAGACCATGCCCCATTATTTCATAATATTCCTGGCATCCAGTAGGCTTTGTGTCCCACAGGCAAAACTGGGGAAAAACCCCTCTCTGTCACCCAAGAAGATATAAAGCTTAGTTTGCCCTACTTGGGCTTGGGATGTGACCAAATGCCAGGGTGTGTCAATTGCAGCTCTTTGCTTTGCCTAAATGTAAAATCCCTCTAGTCTGTGCAGCAGTAGGGAAAGTGTTTTTATTTCAGAGGGGCTGGATTTTACTGTTCCCACTCCAAACAGGACAACAGTGGGGAAAGTGCTAGACTTTGGAGGACTAACATTTACAATCCCCACTCCATTCTGTGCAACAGTAGGGAAAGTGTTAGGTTGCAAAGGAGTATATTTTACTGTCACTCTAAAAAGCACAACAGTAAGGAAAGTGTTGGACTTTAGAGGGATAACATTTACTATTTGAGGGATGAAATAGACTATTCCCACTAAAGTTTAAACAGGGTAACTGTAGGGAAATTCTGAAAATGCGAAGAGGTTATTATTAGTATTCTTACTGCAGTCAAAACAAGATTAGGGAAAGTACTTCACTTCAAACACATTACATATATAAGTAACACCATGAATGTAGAAATTATATGAAACTTGTAATATAAAAATTAATAACTAACACACACATATATATTAGAAAATAAAAAACATTAATAATTTTATATAATTTCACATAATTACAATAAATTAAATAATTAGTTAACAATTAATAATTGTTAATTAAATATTGCTTAATTAACTTCCCAGCCTAGACCCCTACATTTCTAACAACCCACAACAAACATATAATAAAAATAGTCAAACATTCCCCAATTTAAATGTTTAAAATTCAATAAGACCTTACAGTCCAACACATATTTATAAGATCTACTCTGATATTGGAGACCAAATTTTGGCGCCCCTTATTCTTTTCCTTCTCCCTTTGGTCTTATAAATAGATAATTCAAAATTATACATTGCTAGAAGTCTGGAACACCAGTTAGTGAAAGTAGGTGGGTCAGTGCTAATCCACTCATTGGTGATACAAGCCCGTACCACCGCCATAATAATAAATACAAGAGCAGTATTATCTCCCGATCTTAAATTAGCCGCCCTATCGGAGCCTACACCAATGATTACTAATTCTCCCTTGATTGTAGTTGGGGATCCAAATATTATACTTAGGAAATTCTCAATTTCTTGAACGAGCTCCCCCAGTTTTGGACAGGAGTAAACATATGAGATGAATCCACACCAATTACATTTGTCCTCCGCTGTTACGCCCCATCGAGCAATTTTACTAGGAGTATAATATAGATCGCAAAGGGCCATATAATGCTGACTACGTAATCTACCAGTCAACAAAACTAATATTAATCTCTTCTACACCCAGTTTGTTTTCCCATTTAGTTTTACGTAAATCCAAGTAATCCGGAAATACTTCCACTAACTGCTGATAAAATTGACCTATTCGTGTTTTCTTTGTCATTTTTTTGATCAAAGAGATTTTCACAAATTGTTATCCTATACCTGTCCCCAATCTAGCTAAAAAGCTTCGAATTCGGAGATATTTAAAAAAGTCTTGCTTGCCTAAACCATATTTCTCCTGTAATTCTAAGAATGCTAAAAGATAACCATTATCAAACAGATCCCCTAAACATTGTATTCCTTTTAGGCCCTATCTGATTGTTACTTGATCCCGAAAGATTATGGACAGTGTCCCAGAAGCAGAAAAAGGGGAATAAGCATTCAGATTTAAGATTCGTAACTTTCATTTAATTTGCTTCCAGACCATACATGCCGCCTTGAGTACCTTAAACTTTGTTTTTTTGTAATAGCTTGGTTCTATCACCTTCACTAAACAGCCATTCATCTCTTCTCCCAGCCCAAATTCGTAAATTGATGGTCTATGACAAAAGGGAATCTCAGCTTTAGTCCCAACAACTAAGGGCCCCAAATATTGGATCATAGCTGCCCAATAATACATTACAAAATGTGGGATTCCCCAGCCTTCCGATGTCTAGGTAAAACCCTTTTCTGATATGCCCTTCTCTGTCTTTGGTACCCCCACAAAAATCTAGAGCATATCTTCTCTAATTTAATAAAACACGACAAGGAGAACTCTAAAGGGATTGTTCTAAACATATATAAAAATTTCGGAAGAACCAACATTTTTAATACATTACATCTACCATGGAGGTATAGATGAAGATGATCTAACCTTTCCAAGGTTACATTCACCTTCTCCATCACAGGGAGAATATTCAGATCAGGGATCTTCTCCACCTCAGATGTTATTCTCACTCCCAAACATGTTGCTTCTGGAATAATTGACATATCTTCCGGGGGATCCTTACCTGAATATAGCACCTGAGTGTTTTCTATATTCAGTTTATGTCCAGAAAAACAGCCAAACTGAACAGCCATTGATTTAATTGCAGGAAGGGCAGTAACGATATCGCTAGAGACTACATCCATAGTCACACGTTTGTGTTCTCCAGATTCTTAGCATGCCTTGCATCTCCTGGTAGCACAGTAGTACTATTCAGGCTGTTTTAGGAAAGGTATTTGGTCACTAACTACAGCGTCACTACATTAATACCACAGGTCAACGCCTCACATAAAGGACTTTTTTCTACTGTCTATCTTTGACACGCTATCACTTTTAAGCTATAGACACTATGTTCTTGATGGTTTCGTTTGATATTGATGGCTATATGTTCATGAGTATGAGGTAATTACATTGTTATATGGTTTCCCACTCTAAGGGATTTCAAATGTTGTAATTTTGTATTTGCAGTGGCCCTGAGGAAGGGACAGGAGGTCTCGAAATGCATTGGGCCGAAGTTCATCAATCGCCGTTGATACTGCTATTATGTCAATAATGTGATTACATTATATGCATGGTGTATAGATAATAATTATGTTTGTACACTTTGAGTCATGAAGTAATGACTTACAAACTGCAGTAGATTTTACAATACGTTAATCTACATCTGATCTTCAACAAATGAAGTTCTGTTGAAAAATCATTGTCTACTTGTGTCTGTGTTACATTGCATTAAGCAGTCAAAACGTTTGTGAACATTTGTGTTCATTAAGAAAACCCACATACAGCAGTGCGCCTGGTTAATTCTAGACATCCAGTCTTGAATCACTTTTTTCAAATTAAACCTTTTGCCAGAACTAGATCTTCCCTTTCCATTCATGTAATTCACACAGCTACGAGTGCAAGGTACAGTGTGTTTAGAATGGCGTACATGTACTTTTAACTTTTACATCTCCTGGTAGTGAACATCTCTTAAATACATTTTTCACTACTGCAAGGCTTCATTCTCCCACAGGATAACATTGGGATAACATTGGGTTACCTTATTATACTTATGAAGTGATCAATTTCAATTAGGAGAAAGTAGGAACATTTACTTTGGTCTCTAAAGAATTGTGATTAAACCCCTCTTTAATAGCAAAGTCAGATTTTAAGTCACAATTCAGAAAATGTCACTTTTAGAAAGTTTGCATTGTCTTGTCCACACCATTGTCTTGTCTAAACCATTTGGTGACTGCAGCCTGTATTCTGGGTCTCATGAATAGGTGCAGCTGGAAGTCAGTCTTTGTGTATTACTCTCAGGCTAAGAGACAAAGGGGGTACAGGTGTTGGCAGGATGGGCCATCTCTAATTTGATAGGACAGTGGAGCTGTCACCTACCACACTTGCACACACAAAGACTATGGGTAGCACATTCCCAAAAGGTTTCACATTAGTCTTTTGTTCTCCCTGACAAGCTAGGACTCTAGGATCTTCCCCAACTTCAATTAATAATTGTTAAATAATTATTACTTGATTAACTTCCCAAACTAGGCCCTACATATCTAACATCCCACAATTAAATTATAATGAAAAATAATCAAATATTTGATTATCAATCAATTATGAATTAAATAACTGCAAACTATATACATCTATAAATTTAGCATCCCACAACATAAATATTAGTACAATAATCAATGTTAATTATTTTAATTGTTAATTATGCATTAACTTCCCACCCTAGATCCCTACAAACCTAGCAGCCCACAACTGAAATATAAGTTAAATAAATAAATCTACTTTAAATTGTATAATTGAAATCAATTAAATAATTAACTGTTAATAAGTAATTGTAAAATAACTTTAAAATAATTTACTTCCCACTTTGTGCCCCTAGAAATCCAACAACCTCCTGTAACACTATACATTACAATAAAAAAGTAATAAAACAATTATAAAGCAATTAAAATTACAAGCTATATTTCTTTTTAAAAACCTTTATAAAACAACAGTAACATAAATGTAATACAACAACTAAAACACATTCAAATAAATATCAAACAATATTTTTAACAACTATATTATTGAAAACGAAATTAAAAAACAGCTAAGTAGTGAACCCTCAGACCCAGCTCTTCAGTAACTTCTGGACCTCTGGAAGACTCAAAAGAAGTACTGCTGTACTGCTCTGTTGCAAGAAAGACTGCTACTCTGCTGTCCTCCTGCCTGACGAGAAGGACTGAACCTGTATCTTGATCCCAGGATCATTAGAGTGACTACAAAGGCTAGTTGGCTGGCCTCCTCATCAGAGCCTCAGGGACGGAAAAGGCTCCAGCCACCCTCAACCCGGCACCTGAACTCTTCCTTCTGCAAGTCCTGTCCTCGCAAACAGTGCCACCTCAGTCCTGGACCTTTGGAAGTGGACCTGAAGGTGCTCTGCCAGCTCAACTGTGGTCCTTGCAGAACTGAAGCATTATGATGCTGTGCCATGCAGCTCTGCAACGGAACTGCCTCTGCTCATGCATCCCTGATGTATGACCTCACAGCTCCTCAGAGCTGCTGCTGTGCAACGCATTCTCAATGCAGGACCTTCCATTGCAGCCCCGCAGGATCTCAGAACCGCATCCATGACGCGAGAGCTCCCAGCGCTCCGCAACCAGAATTTAAGGTACTTTGTTCAGCAGGTTTAACTCTGTTCATGTATCTGGCTGCACTCCATCACAGTTGGCCTGAACTTGTAACTTGGCTCTATCATATAGACACAGTTAGCGCTTTGTAGTTTTAAGCAGTATCTTTTTACCTAAATCTTCACAATTCAATATCTCCAGTTCCTCCAATTAGAACTTTGCCATTTTGTTGTCAAATAATATATTACATTGTCCTCTATTTTACTAAATTGGTGTTAGATTGTTCAAGTTTTGTACTTTCACTTTATTCCTGACTGCTTTTGTGACAAGCTACCAGAGGGCTGAGGACATGTTAATGTGGGGGTTGCTTGTGTTTCACCCTGACAAGAATTGTTGTGCCAACTTATGTAGAGTTCCCCTGCAATCAGTAACCCAATTTCAAACAGCACACAAATGATAAAGAGTGGAAATCTGTTTTTAGTGAATATTTATCATGTGTGCATCACAAAGTAAAGTGTCTTGATTTGTTTTACTCCTATTCAAATCTTTGTTTCCATCACACTTCAAAATTAAAAAACAAAATGTGATTGTTGTGTTGCACTGTATTACGCTCCTCACCTTAGCTTGTCCCTCCTAGGCTTCCGTCCCCCTCCTCACGCGCCCCCTAACCTCGCTCTGGCATTGTTATGACATCAGCTGGCATTCTAGAACGCCAGCTGATAATCTCACAGTTTACAGTTATTCTCACCCTACCCTTCTGCTTATGTGGACCCCTCCGGTCATGCTGGTGTGTTATTCATGTACTTAGGATTAAAGTAAACTTGTGTAAGAAACCTTCTTAACATTTTTGGCGACAAGCACAACAACACACCGAGGAATCCACGCAAAAGACGATAAAAAGGTGGAAATTAAGAGAGACCTGGCACCCTACATCGGAACAATATCCTTATGGCGAACGACTGAAGATGAAAGGAATGAGCAACTAGTAAGCGCTGCCAAAGGAACTGTTACCATGGGTAGGTCCAGGACTGAAGGAAGAAAAACTGAGGGAGGAGCACGTCTGCTCTTTGAACAAAAAGGCATAAAAGAAGGTACAGTCAATTTACGAATGTTCACTGTGTGAAAAGTTTTGAAGATTGGTGAGGAAGAAACATTCGGAGGAGAATGAACCATGCCGAGTGACTTTTGAGGTCATCTCCTCACAAGACTGTGGCGCATCTTGAATCTGCGTGAGGTGCTGATGTAAGCGCGCTCTCTAGCCTCCATATTTAGAGGAATACTATGAGCGGTGCAGTGTTCCACTTGACGCACGCTAACATAGCTTGCGACCATCTTAGATTATACATTGTCGGATGAGTGATCTCTTCGCGTCAGTTTCAAAATAGAAGGGAAACAGAACACCACGTAACAGGGACAGAGAATGGTTGTGTCATCCAGCGACTTAATAAAGCAAAAGGAGTACAAGTGAGAATTGTGGGGATATTTTAAGTGTATTCGAAAAAAAATAACAACTTTGAGCATATAATTTGGGGGTTGTGGACTACACCATATTGAATAACTTTATACTGTGCAACCTCATTTGACATGGCAAGTAACAACAAATACAGTTTGTCTCCCCTGCAATCATTTTTAGCTGTATCTGGTGAGCCACCATTGAAGTGGGAAGAATGGCGAGAGTATTTTGAAAATTATATTTCTACATGTGATAATGAGGATGAGCCACTTAAGCCTGAAGGAAAATATTACTGCATTGCTTGGGGGCATGAGGACTTAAGGTTTACAATAAGACCAACAAAAATACAGGTAGGCGAACAGGGTGATGTTTATAAAAATGCATTGGAAGATTTAGATAGGTATTACAAGCCTACCATCCGTGTTGCAGTAAATCAATATAAATGTTACCACCGAAAACAAGGGAAGGATGAGAGTATAGAGAATTACATTTCTATACTTAAAAATGTAGCACTTATGTGCAGGTTTGGGGATCTACATGATGAATTCATAAGAGATCAGATCTTTATGGGTGCAGCAAACACAAACATTCAGGATGCTTTGTGGGCAAAAGGAGAAAAAACCCTAAATGATGTCATTGAAATAGTGAAAAGGTCATAAATGACAGGAGGATGTGCAAAAGCTGTACTTAATTAGAGCAAAACAAAGGAGGAATAACCTAATGTAGTGGCTAAAATAAGTGGAAAAAAGATAAGGCACCAAGTTCAAAGGAAGAGTAAAAGCAAAGACAGTGTGGAGTATGAACGTAAAGGTGTGGTAAATGATTTTGCTCAAAGAAAATGTTATCACTGCGGGAGTCAGAGACATCTAGGAAATGACTGGAAATGGCCTGCGTGAAACAGCAAATGTAGTAAATACGGCATAGTGGGCAATTTTCAGAAAGTATGTCACAGAAAAATGAGCACAAGAGTCAAGTTGGTTGAGGGGAACACTGAATATGAGGAGGATTCCTCCGACGAGTCAGATTACAACTTATGTGTACTTAATGTGATTGAGGCATCTGAAACAAATGGTAAAGAGAAAGGTAAGAAAAAGAAACATATGAGTACAGTTGCAAAAGGAGGAGTTAGCATTGAAATTGTAGCAGACTCGGGCTCACCCTGTACCATTATCAACAATGATGAATGGAGAGAGAAATTCCAGAACACACTAGGACAAGTCATGGAACCTCCTGATATCGCACTTAAAACTTTTACCGGGGAACCCATAGAGCTTGTTGGTTACAGAGAACTGAAATTTGAATTTAAGGAAAGAGAAACCACAAGTAAACTGTACATCTCTGCCACAGCATCCTCCGTGTTGGGATGGAAAGACCAAGGAAAATTGGGGCTAACACTTAATCCAAACAGTTCAAAAGATGTGTTAGTGACACAACATGATAAAGGACTTGGGTCTTCCATTGCAAGTAGGCTCCCAAAAGTATTCCACTGCACCATCAGTAAGTTGAACTGGCTTCAACATAAAATGAAGTTAAAAGAAAACGCTGTTCCAAGCTTACATAAGGTGCGACACATTGCGTTTACCTTGAGAGAGAAGGTCAAAGAACAACTAGATGTTCTACTCGATGCAGGCATCATTGAACCCACGGAATAATCTGAGTGGGTAGCACCTTTAGTTGTAGCCCGCAAGCCCAATGGCAAGTTGAGATTATGCATAGACTTACTGGACCTAAACAAAAGTATTCTGGTAGACCAGTACCCTCTCCCTAAAATAAATGAAATGCTTTTCCTCACAAAAGACATGAAAGTGTTCTCAACCATTGACTTGACCGCAACTTACCACCAGGTTCCCCTACACCCAGACAGCAGGTGCCTTACCACTTTCATATCTCCATTCGGGTATTATAGATTCAAGAGAGTACCTTTTGGTCTGGCATCAGCAGCCGCTTTTTCTCAAAGACTCATGCATGACATTTTTAAAGGTGTCAAAAACGTGCTCATCTTCCAAGGTGACATTCTAGTAATGGGCAAAAACCAAACAGACCATGAACAAAGGTTAACACAAGTACTTAATACCATACAAAAATGTGGAATGACTGCAGAGTATGCTAAATGCAGGTTTGCAGAAAAGAACGTCACATATTTGGGACATGAAATCACAGCAGAGGGCATAAAACCAAAGAAGGAGTTACTTAATGCAATTAGGGATGCACCTGTACCACAGACCAGGAAGAACTAAGGGCCTTCTTAGGCCTGGTGGAGTTCTATTTGAAGTTTGTAAGGAATTTTTCAACTACGACATATGACATTAGACAATTGTTAAAATCTAAGAACAAGTTTGAATGGTCACAGTGTTGCAATAAAGCCTTTGTGGCACTCAAAAGAGAAATTTGCGAGGCACCACCCCTGCAGGGTTTTGACCCAAGCCTAAACAGTTTGGTCACTACGGATGCTAGCGGGAGGGGAATAGGTGCAGTCCTTACTCAGAAAAGTGTAACTCGCAAAGAGGTAGCCATTGTTTTTGCTTCCGGCTCACTCACCCCCACCGAGGAAAGATACTCGGTGATTGCACGCGAGGCTTTGGCTTGTGTGTGGGGCTTGGAGCACTTTCAACACATAGAAAAATCTGGTGGTCTAGTGAAGGATAAAACACTACAGAGGCTAAGAAAATCGAACAAGTCACTCGTCAGAACTAAAGACCGTGATCACTACAGTTACTGACACATGTACAACTCTGTGACAGAAGGAACCCTGAGGAGGGGAGAAAACAGTAAGGATTTCCATCAACTGCCCTTCGTGGCCAGTGTCATCATTTGGAACTCCCAGAGTGCCCCTGTCACCTCAGCTCTTCTGGCAGCAAGCCAAAAACTGGTGGACTGGGCATAAGAAGAGACCAATGTAAAAAGCAATTGACCAAATCAATCCACTAATGCAGTGCACAATAAAGAATAAGTGAAAGTGATGTTAAAAAAGTTTCAGCAGCAATCCAGATACCTTTATTGATGACTGCTGTTGAGCTTTCTAAAAAACAGTATATCGGCGTTAAACAAATCTGCCGGATGTAGTGGTCTACTAGTTTCAGCCGTATAGGGTCACAGGACCCCGGCTTTCTTCAGGATCTTTAAATAGAAGCTACTGCATTCAGTGCAATTTTGACAAAGATAGACAAAAGTGCATAAAAAGGAAAAGCTTAAGATTATCACAGTACCGCTGCTTGTGATCTTGTACAATACCTCTGCACAGGTCGGATGGTTATTCAAACCTATCCTGTGTGAGGTATCCGACTCACCTCACCTGGCTCAGACTCAGGTACAGGGAGGCACCGCCCTCTCCGTCGGTACCTCAGACAGTCTGCTGAGGCTGTCCCCATCCTCACGCGTTCCCTACCCTCGCGCTGGCATTGTTATGACATCAGCTGGCATTCTAGAATGCCAGCTGATATTCTCACCGTTTAAAGTTGAGTGTTATTCTTGCCCTACCTTTCTGCTTACCGGACCCCTCCAGTCATGCTGGTGTGCTGTTCATGTACTTAGGAATAAAGTAATTCCTTTACTTAAACATGTGTAATGAACCTTCTTAACAGTGATTTATTTATTTTTTCCTAACTGCTGAATTTGTACAGTTCATTTACAGTTAGCTTGCTGTGTGTGACAAAAAATGACACCCTACAGCCTTTTCTTTAACACTTCCTGTGTCCCAGCAAGATTGTAACAAGTTTCATTTACTTTTCCTTCCCTGACTACGAAGTGCGAGTTGTTTGTAAACACCATCCCGTATGTTAAAAATATAACCAGCAATTTGTCAGAAGACATAGCCTGATATTTGACCTCTGGCTTTTAAAAGCAGCAAATGTGACAAGATAAATTGAGAATTTAAAGACATCTTTTATTGCTTGGACTTTCGCGACTCACACAATTCAGCTTGTGACCCACTAATGGGCCGTGACCACAGTACCCGGGAAAGTGTGCACCTGGGCGGCCTCACATTCGGTCATTGCCCTCCACGCAGGGTTGTCTGGACCAGCGAGCGTGCATCACAAAGGGCTTTTCTACGGAGCAACAGCAGCACCTTTGAAATGCTAAATGTAGAATGTGAACAAATCACACGCCCTCCTTTGCCATAACCTCACATCTATAGCAGGATTCACATGCGAGAACCAGGGCCTCTTTTCTTTCAGTGGATGAAGGTAAACATGTGCCTCTCTTAGCATGCGAAGTGTAAAGATTGCCTTGGAAATCGCTGGAGCCTGAGGAGGTTAGAGGTAATAGCTGCATTATATTGTGGTATGCATGGCCTGCTGATAGCGTCCTGTAATAGGATGTTTTATTTCTGATGACTGCAGCAAGACTTTAAGCTGCACAAAGCACCAACAGCAAGTCAAGGCGACCTTTGACAGCTGAAATGCACACTTTAAGAATCCCAAAAGAATACTATATAAATTAAATGAAGTATAATATACAGTATTGCTGTTGGCTCAGTGTTTTCAAACAACAAAAAAGTTTCAATAAAATATTGTTACTAATAAGATTGATAGTGGAATCATACCTGCCAATTCACTAATTAATTTCACTGTGTGAAGAGGGGGTGGGCCTCGTGCCGATAGTAACCTTAGAGGCCCCTAACCAAGCCCGCAACTCCTCCGCCACACAAAGAAAAGAAAGCCAAAGGGTCACTGAGTCTGTCGTCAATGTTCTAGGGTGTTTCCAACCCTCATAATGGATATCAGCTGCTTATCGCTTCCCGAAACGGCCTCCATTGTGACCTGTGAAGGTGATCTAGAACCAGAACACACCCTAGTAAGCCTTGCAAGATGTTTTTAAAGAAGTTTGTAATCAATAGATGTTGAGCCTATGACAAAGGCATGAGTGGTGAGTTCCGGAAGAAAGCACTGCTTGCATGTGCCTGAACGGATATCAAGGATATTTATTTGGCAGAGTCATCACAGTACTCACCGGTGTTGCTCAAGAGATTATTGCCTATATATTCTGACACTTGCACCCAATCAGTCATTAAAGCAGAGGTGGGAAATCATTTTGTATCTCTGTGACATTCCTTTGCTTGCAGATTGAACAGATAGGCAATATCCTACCATCTTCATACCTCTGATCTATACAAACAATAGAAACTGGGCTGCTTTTACGTTGCCCTCGAGGCATTAGTAGAATCACCCTCGATACTGAAACCCAAAGAACCCATTTGTGAATGACAACTCGACAATCTGTGTTCTGGAGAGCACACAAGACTTCCAAAAGGCTCTTAATATAGCAACAGTTCTTGAATAAGGAGATACCATGTAGGAGCATTGGCACCGTTAGTGATTACCCAAACGGGTATTCTTAGAAGGCAGATGCGTGGCAGTTGAAAGTGTTAAAGCAATCTGGCTGCTGGGTGACCTGAATGGCAGCGGCAGTGGGTGGGGAGATGATGTGTTTAGGGTTGAATTATTCATTGCAATCTGGAGTGGGACTGTCTTGAATGACAAGCCTGAGGTTCAGGAATTATCTCCTGTGCTTCACTTGATAGCATCTATATAGATCAATCTTCAGTGGAGGTTGTGTCTAAGTGGTGATAGGAATCCTTAATTCCCACATGCACATAGAGCAACTTTATTTTTGTTTGGCCAATGTAAAAGACCTGTGAGGCATACTGTTTGGGTCTTTTCAGTGTTTAGGTCTTGCCTGAGACAGTACATGGGAACACAACTCGGAAAACAATGCACACAGACACAGCGCTGTTGCACACCAAGAAAAATAATTAAAAAGAACATTGGCATGACCCACAGTTTGGGAAACACTGCCCTATTCCATTGTTATTAACTAAGTGTGGGCTGGTAAGGTTATTGCTACATTGCAAGGACACTTAGAACCATCAGACATTTCAACAAAATGTTTTACCGCAGAAACAATAGAACTTATTCGATTTAGGAGAATCATTTCTAAATAAAAAAATAGGCAGGCGGAATGTGAACTTTATATTTCCAAACATGGCCCTTAGGTGTTAGAACGGGAGGGAAATTGTTTTTTTAACAATTATCCTAGATCCCAACAATCCTGAGCCAGTTATGATTATGCAAACAGAATGTGACAGAGAAAAATAAATCCTAAAGTTATACCCAGGGGTCTTCTCAGGGAAGATAGCAGGGTACCTTAGGCCCTAATTATGGTGGTGGTGGGGCAAGCGTCTGACCAGCATCGTGTCAGAATGGGAACCGATTGATGAGTTCCACCTGAAGAATTTGGAAAAGACTGCCCATGAGGCAGATGAAAACATCCATTTTCCTAATGCGACTTGTGCAGCTTGCGGAAAAGGGCAACTGCACAACCCGCATTAGGAAAATGGATGATTAAAAACATCCATTCACTGTGATCCAGTCACCATGTGGTGCATGGCATACGGGGTATTGATGTTTGGGTGGCACAACAGGTGCCCCCGCAGGCCTCTCAGCGGAAGCAGCAGATTGAGGGAGCTCTGCTACAGGCTCCAAAGTCCATTTCCGACTGCCTTTTAATGACGGTTGGACCGCCACTGAAAGCTGCCTGAATGGTGCATCATAATCCCTATGGCTGTGCCTTATCAGGCACTGCCCTATGGTAGGGAATTACTTTCCACCTGCTGCCTTGATGGGCTCCTTGAGCCTGTCCGATAGGCAGCAATCGGCCCCTCTGCCCCCTGCCTCTTTCCGCCGCATCATAATGTGGCGGTCAAACTGCATATAAAGATGTTAGTCAGATAGCAACTGACAGGCTGTTACAATTGGCCCCTATATGGTTTTCAACATAGCATTGTATTAAAAAAGGCACAGTACCATGCACCCATAAGGCAGGATTACTCCTATTAAAGGAAGAATTTCGTGGGAACTTGAAAACTGCAATCTGCAGGTTTAACTGAACCTTTAGAATCCTCTGTTGGAGTGACTTCCTTGGTGGTGGCACAGGAGGCCAATTGTAAGTTAAAGTTACGTGTGAACCTAAGGGATCTAAATAAGAATATCATTGTTACTCAATTTTCTCTCCTAAAAATGAATGGGAAGTTATCCTTGACCAAGAGTATAAGGTGGTTTAATACCATTGATCTGACCACTGCTTACCACCAAAATCCATTGCATCAGGAAAATTAAGGGTTAACATCATTTATCACCCCCATTGTTTGCTTCCAAATTGTCTGAGTACCCTTTTTACTTGCCTCGTTTGTGCTGATGTTCTAAACATTAATGCATGAACTAATTAAAGAGATGACGAAAGTGATATTTTATCAAGGTGGAATATTGGTTATGGGTGAGACAAGATCTGAATATGATAAAAAAAAGCTTGCACATGTTTTAGAGATTCTAAATGAAAATGGACTACTCTTAAAAATGAACAACAAATGTGAATGGTCTGATGAGTGTCAGAGAATATTTCAAGAATTGAAAGACAATGATTGTAACACACCACCTTCACAAGGCTTTGATAGAACCCATAGGAGTATTGTTACTACTGATGTGAGTTGGAAATTATTATGTGCATTCTTGATGCACTTTAACCTTGATGGTATCGAACATGTGATTGCTTTTGCATCACATTTACTCTCTCCCACAAAGGAGAAGTATTCAGTTACTGAGCAGGAAGAACTTGCTTGTGCATGGGGTCTTGAGCATTTTAAACTGTACATTGGGGTACTCAAGTAGCGCTGCAGTGTGATACTAGGTCCCTTACCAAAGTTGTTACCACTAAAAGATTGAATAATATGTCTAAACATTGAGCTTGTAAGTCAATGTGGTTCTTGGGCTTTGATTTCAAGGTTCAGTATCTATATGGATTAATACACCGAATTTCAGACTAGTCATCTCATATTACCCATAAAATATACAGCCGAGCATGAATTTGAGGATCGTTGTTTCCCAGATGTCTGTGATGATGAAAATGGTATTTCAGGGAAAGAATGAATGAGTGCGCAAAACTGACAGCCTGTTTTACTAGAAGTTTTGAAATGGGTTGGAGAAGGATGGTCTAGAAATTCTTAGACAGGAATTGCACAATGTTTGGGAGTTAAGACAGGAACATCCCATTATAGATGGAAAGATTTTGAGGAATGGTAAGTTGATACCCCCCTAAAGCCTTAAAGAGAAACTGGAGATTATCAAAACTAAGTCCAAGGTGAACTGCACATATTGGTAGCCTAGTATGGAGGGAACTATTGGGAAATTGGTTAGAGGATTGGTTAGAGGATGCATGTGGTATAATGAGGCAGATAAAACCCAGATTACCATGAACGCCCCTTTGTGTCCTGTCAGCAGTCCAATAAATGCCATGGGAAAAGATTTGCATAGATATCACAGGTGCAATTAGTAAAAATAATACACCACAATATCTCATTGTTACTATGGATCATTTCTTGAAGTGGTTAGAAATCAAAAAGCAGATTCAGAGGCAGTAGCAACATTTGTAGATAACGTATTATCAAGAGAAAGTTATCCCAAAATTATTATTAGTGACAATGGCCCACAATTTGCATCAGATATTTTAAAATCTTTTATAAAGAGGAATGAGATCACTCATAAAACAACGTCAGTATACCATCGCACTGGTAATGGTGCAGTAGAGCTCTTCAACCGAGTGATAAAAGGTGCTATACCACTTGAATTGGAGTAAAGAGGTTTTACGCAGGGATCTCATGAGAGGTAGGACTGCTTTTGCAAAAGATAATTTAGGCTGGATGTCTGAATCCAGGAGAGTAAATTGGTCACCCACAGAAGTTAGGAAACAATTGACTTATGGTGTACAAATGATAATAAGATGAACAGACAATAATATGACAATAGACGAAAATGCAAGCAGTAAATCATTAAAGTAGGTAATTATGTGCAAGTAAGAAAATACATATTGGTTAAGAAATGCGAGAGGAAATTCTCACCACCCTTGCAGGAGGAAAAATAGTTTGCAAGTTTATACTTGTCAGTAATTAGAAAGTGTATCATTTATGCCATATCTCCTTGTACAGAGGTAGTGTTACTATGGATAGACCTATTGTTAATATAAATTACAATTGGCTACTGCAGAATGATACTAATGCTGTGGCCAATGACCCAGTGAGTGTACAGAGAAATGAGGTTGAGGAAGATGTCACATCCCATTCACCACAATCCTCACAAGCGTCCGATGTCCCCCAGCCGTCTGACGTCACGGTGGGCATGTGCTTCGGATGGCTGGGGACCATCCAATCTGCTCACGCTTCGGATTGGGGCCGCACCCCGGCGGAATGTCCACTGCGGCAAATTGGTTAAAACCTTATTCATTACAGTCCCACACTAAGATTAACCCCTTTCACAATGGACATTGTAATGAAATAAGTGCAGAGCAGACAGGGACGTTTGGAAGATTTGGTGGATGCATAAACAAACCAAACAGACTTAAGGATTATATTTGTGAGTAACATTTTTTAATGTGTAATAGCTATCATCACTCACCATAAAACCTAGAAAAATGTGTAACTTACTATACAGAATGTTTTTGTTTAGAGTTATTTAGGTAACTTTTTCTCTCTGTAGCACCCACCATTACTCACCATTATACTTATACTATGTTGTGCATTTAAGGTATGAGAATGGTATGTGGTTTTTAAGGGATATTGTTTTAAGTTATTAACTACTAGGTGAATATTGGCTATATAAGGGTAAGTGACATGTTCCATATTTAGCACTGCATGAAGGTATCGCCTGCACTGTATAAGGTTACTATCCCTAACTTATGCCACGTTCTTTAAAACTCACAATAAACCATTCGATAGACATTGCAATAGATGAGAATAGATGAGTCGACTTCTTTTCTAAAGTCTATAATCCTCAGGTGGATAAAGATGGGGAAAGGATCCTGTGTATCCAGCAGGGAGAACGCCCCCATGAATTATTTCCTAGAGATCTTCAATTCACACACGAGGAGGTTGCTGGAGCAATAACTGAAAGTAAGGGTGGAAAGGCCCCGGGCCCAGACGGCGTGCCAATTGATTGTTTAAATCGAATCTCCCCCTCTAGTTTCCTCTACTAATACTGGTGTTGTGAGAAGGGTTTTATTAAGGCCTGGTCTGAGTCAATCATTCTACCCATTTTTATGAAAGGAGAAAGGCAAAATCCGGCCTGTTATCGCCCAATATCTTTATTAGATTCGCTGATGAAGGTAGCAGCGTGCATTGTTTTAAATCATCTACAATCATGGGTAGAGGAAACAAATATCATAACTGATGTGCAATATGGTTTTAGGCGAGGGCCGGGTACTACGGAGCAAGTGCTTAATCTTAGTATTGTAATTGGGAAGTATACCTAGACCAAAGCAGGTATATGTTATCTAGCTTTTGTGGATCTCACAGCCGCATTCGACTGTGTTATACACAGTACATTATGGGACATCTTATTGGAATTGAGGGTGGACCCTCCACTTGTCCAGTGTTTGAGACAGTTGTACAGCGGGACAGCCGCTATGGTGCGATATGGTACCAAGGGTGAATACACTGCGTCATTCAGAGTAGAAAGGGGGGGTTAGACAGGGTTGCGTCCTGGCGCCATTCTTGCTCACTCTCTATACAAATGCTTTGGAACAAGTGGTTATAAAGGCTAGGGACCCACACTATATCAACAAACACCCGATAGCCTCCCTTCTCTATGCGGCCGACACAGTGCTGATGGCCCGCACACAGCTAGGTTTACAACTAGCCCTCACCACCTACGCTACCTTCGTGGACAACCTAGGCTTAACACTGAATGCCAAGAAAGCATATGTTATGACTTGTGGGAAGGGGAGACAGAAATGTAGGAGTCTTCCCATAGGGGGAAGCAGGGTAGAATCTACTAAAACGTTTACATATTTAGGCATTTTACTTGTTTGCACTGGTTCTTGGTGCCAGGCTGTCAAAAGTAGGAGTCTCCTTTTCATGAAGTCGACAGCGGCTGTGGCTAACTTTGCAAAAAAATTAGTGAAAAGGTCACCAGCAATGCTTCTTAAGATTTATCAGGGTAAATGTGTGAGCATTGCTATCTATGGTGCGGGTCTGTGGGACGTTCAAGACTTCCAACCCATTCAGCTTGTTGAACATGCTTTTTTAAAGTTTATTGTAGCAGTACCAGGAAGTACTTCTGTGTATAATTGTCACTGTGAGCTGGGCGTCCCTTATATTGTAGACATCATTAAAGCCCAGCCGGTATTATTATGGCACCGGATTTGGACTTCTAGTAGTACAGGTCTGAATCAAGACATAATTAAAGATTCAATGAAGCTGGATCAAGCTACCCAGATCGCATGACTGGATTATATAAAAAAATTCATGTATGATCTCGGGTATCCTGATTACTATAATTTCCCTGAATCTATGAACTCTGTCTCCAGGAAGGAGTTTAAAAGAATTTATATGAGCCACCTGGAGGCAGACATATTTTCTTTGGAAGTAAACAAACCGTTAGTAGTACAGCATCAATTGATTTTAATAACATACGATATTCAGCCGTATTTATTGTGTAAGTTAAGTGGATATGACAGATATGTTTTAACTTGATTTAGATTAGGGAAGTTTCAAAGGTTGATTAGTTACCCTGAAACTAATAGCTGGTCTAGAGAGTTAAGTTGCTGTCCATGTGACGATGCTTCTACACAATCTACAATGCATATGGTCTTGTTTTGTAAATTTTATGGAAAGCAGGGAGCAAGGTGGATCTTCCCTATCTTAAGGCTGGGTGGATGGGGCAATGTCGACCAGCATTTTTATATTGATAACTTTTAGACAATTATTGTTTTACTGTAGCTTTTGCTTGTTTCCTAAAAAGTATAATAAAGGACTAGAAAGTGTACTAGTGTTTAAAGCTCGCAAAAGGTCGGGCTTTTTAACACTCTTTGATGTATTTAATTGCGCAAGACACTCGTTTTTAAAATGTTTTTTTTATATATCTTACGGCCCATGTTTATTTTTTATTGTTCGATACAGGATGAATTGTAGAAGGAACTGTATGTTTACATCTAGAGGTATTAATGTCTAAAATGTTTGTCCTTTTGTCTGTCTTGTCTGCTTTTGTGATTTTACTTGTATAAAATTAAATGATGCTTATTCTGATTCTTATTCTATTGTTACATCAGTATTACATTATTATTTGAATTATTGTGAAGTGAGATTCCAGTTGAGACAGTTGGAGAGATGAGCTGCTGGAGGGCGAGGGGGTTATACTTATGCTGTTGTGCCAGGTTTCTAGATTAACACCTTTAACCATAATTATCTCTGGTGTCTTCACTACACCGCCCCCTCACAAAATGCCCCAAACACAAAGTGGAGCTGCAGTTATTGGGCCCAGGCTCAGCCGCCACATAAGGAAACCTTCCAAACCCAGAAATGTATGAAACCTCGACAGCAAGGGGAGTACAGTTTGGTGTGACTCTTGTGGATCTCATGACATTTTCATTCCCTCCAATACCGTCCAAATATCAAACTTTGCATAAAATCACACATTTTCCTTATTCTGTTATGTAAATGTCTGGAATCTAAAAAAAGTTCTTGCATGGTTTTAGGCAAAGTTCGAGTTTTGCAGGGCATTGCTGGTAAGAAAAAATGTGGGATTCACATAAGACCCTTAACTCCTCTGTGTCTAGTTTTAAAAATATCTGGGTTTGGTAGATTTCCCTAAGCGGCAGCTGAACCAAGACTGAAAAGTGCAGTCAGTCTGCATGAGAACTGGGATGATACTGGGATTTTGACTCACCCTGCTGGCCCATATGTAAAGCAATGCCAAAAAGAATGGACATTTCCTGTCACTTGCCATAGGAATGGTTTTGCTTTAGTACCCAGGGGGGAAGAATGACTGTTGAGACTTTAAGGGTGGGAGTGCGCCTGATGTCATGTTGGAACGACCCCCCCCCCCCATTATTCTATAAAAAATATTCCTGACCTCAAGTAGTTTTTCTGCACTCTAGGTGGGGAATTGAGGGAAACCCCTCTCTGCTCTTGTGGGCAGAAAGACTGGTATTCCCCTCGTGGGATAAGGATATAACCCAAAGCCAGGGTTGGATGCCAACACAACTTTACCTTCTTGAATGTAACATTTCTGGTGTCTACTGAACTTTCTAGACCCCCAGGGAGCATATTAGGTTTAACCTTCTAATTCAGAGAAAACTCCTACCTACGCTTAGAGGGCACGAAGACTTATTTACCCTTCTAGGGAGGGGAATAGCTCAATGCCAGGGTAAGCCACACCATCCTTTTTTATTTGTTATGGTGCTGTATTGAAATGCCTGGCCACTCGGCCTCTTCCAGGCATATTGGTGCAAACCCCTTTCTGAGCCATGAGGTGGGGTCAGGAAGACTGGGTTGCCTCTTTTGGTGTGGGGCACCCCACTGCCAGTATGGGACATCTGCACTTCTTTGTTTCACCCAAAATGTAAAGTTCATGGTGTCTATTGGGCTTTCTTTCTACACTTCAAGGGCAGATTGAGCAACATCACCAATCAGGAAAACCCTCCTACCTGCCCCAAGAGGGGGAAAATGTATCTATTTCCCCTACTGAGGTAGAGGCATGGCTTGATGGCAGAGCAGACTGCCCCCATTCTTTTGTTTGTTTTGTTACCATTTTTAAATCCCTGGTGTCTAGTGGCCCTTCTGCCTCCCTTGAGCAAATTGGGGAAAAACCGCTACTCTTCCACATTAGTGATGAAAGACTGGTTACCCCTTTTGGGGTGGGTGCATAGCCCAATGCCAGGGTTGGACCCTTGTATCACTTTGCATTTCCAAAATGTTTAATCATTGGTGTCAAGTGGGCTTTCCGCACCTGTGGAGCTGGTAGATGGGGGTAATTACCCTGTGTGGCCCCAGGTGGGGCAGAAATATTGAATTGCACCCTTTTGGGGTAAGAGATGGGTCTAGGTTCCCCTTTTTAATTGGGGGGGCATATTGAAAATAATCCTCCAATCTGCCTCCCAGGTGGGGCAGAAAGTCTGTTATTCTCAATTTGGGTGGGGGCATGGCTCCATGCATGGTGAGCCACATCCACTGTTCTTTGTGTACTTGTCCCTGGTGTCTAGTGGACTTCACCCCCCCCCCCCCAAACCACCCAAGGGAGCAGAAAGGATGAAATGCCCCTTTATAAAGTGGGGGCATGGCTCTGAAAATGATGAGCACCCATCTCCTTTGTTGTGGGGTAAGAAAGACTGGTGTGCCTGTTTTGGGGTGGGGGCATGGTTTGGCACATGGTGGGCTGCCCTAAACCCTTCTCTTTTATGTACTTATTCCAGGTTTCTAGTGGCTATCTGACAGTCCTAAGGTGGCAGGTTGGAGAAGTTAACACAATCCACTCCCCAGAGTAGGCTGAAAAACTGTTGACATCTTTTGTGCGTGGTGGAATGGCCCTGCCCATTGTGGCCTGCCCCAACACTTTTGCTTTTTTCTATTAATCCCTGGTTTCTAGAGTGTTTCCTGCCCCCCACCTGTCAGATTGGGTGTAATCATCACCATCCACCAACCCCGGGGCGAGTCTGAGTTTGTTAGGGGGTGGGTGAGCACAGACTCATGCCCAGGAAGCAACTCCCCCTGCCAAAAATCCCTATTGTCAGGGGGGAATGCCAGGCAACCACATCCTACCGTGATCGTCCGACTCATTGAAGGAAAAGGGAGGTATCGCTGGAAAGCTGTGTTTCTCATCATCCAAATGACACCTCCCTTGTGGCACAATTCCCTAGGAACACAGAGAATGAGGCAATGTTCAGACCATTCCACACTCTGAGGGAAACTATTAAAGGGTTTTCTAGTTGTCAGTCTGCCAATGAGGTTATTGTGCCACCAGTGCATAGTGCGATTGTCAGGAGAGTCACATTTCCTTGGACACTTCCTCATGAGTCTCCCACTCTGACCTAGGGGGTGTACCAAGAGGGTGGGCTCAGAACCGCCACCCAACTGCTGAAGCTCCAGTGCTGGGCTAGTGGACCTGACTTCCACTTTCATAGCACCCAACTGGGAGTGCTGTGGTTAAAGAAGTAACGTCTATAGCACCCGAAGAATTAAACTGAGTTCATGTTGCCAGCTTAGGGCCTGATTCGCAAAGGCCCTCTGCACTCATGGAGGAAGCCTTGCAATCTTGGGGGAGTCTCTACACTTGGGGCGAATCTCCGCAATGAGAATCATCATTGCGGAGATTCCACCCGAGTGCGTAGACTCTCCCAAAACTGCACATCCTCCACCACGAGTACGTAGGCCCATTGTGAATTAGGTCCTCAGTGTTTAGTTCTGGCATATGTCAAGACCTTTTGATTATACTTAAATTATATAGGTAATATAGGGACTTTCAGCCAGCCCTTTTCATCCAATGGTCTGTTATGTGTGCCATTCTCATTTTTCTTAAACTACAGCGTACAACATGGATCAATGGGACAACTCACATCAGCCATAGGCTAAGTTCAATGTGAGTGATGCCATTCTTCCCTTTCATACACGCACAAATTAGTTCATTTCAATGATAGGGAATACTATGGCAATGTGTGCTTGTTTTTTTACAGAAATCCAGGGGCACCTCTGTGTGTCCAGAGGACACATTTGAATGGTCTCCGCATTCACATGCGTACTGTGCCTGTAACAGGACACGAAAAGGGTTGAATGGGATTCTGAACTGCAGTGGGCTTGTTTCTGTTTTCCTCTACCAACAAAGGCAAATTCCCCTGGTCCACACATGTAGTTGTCATTAGCTAAGTCTGACAGATAGTCCCACGTAGGTACAGAGATGAAGAAGTGTGAACTTGAGACATTAAAGTCTATGCCTTCACATCCTAGGAATAGGTGGTGACAGTGGACTGTCTCCTGGGCCTGGAAATTTCAAACCTCTAGCCTACATCCCTGTATCTACTGGGTTCTGAAGGGCCGTGTGACAAAATGTCATGTGACCAGGCCTACAGGGCAACCACCTGGCTGCTAGAGAGAGTAGGCCATGCACAGTTGCAAGACCTATGTAAAACCAGCAAAGTATCAGTGGCATTATGCATGTGTGCAAAAATACAAATATTTTTATCAGGACACCTATTGAATGGATGACAAACACAGCTCTTCAACTGAAAATAAATTATTCTAAGTGGAATTTGACAGCTGCCTTAAGTAAGAGTTCTTTAGCATTCTTTTGACAGAATAAAAGAAGTAGCTAATTTTGTGATAGTCACAGGACATTTGTGAGTAAATTGGCATTTCATGAAGAGGATTACCTTCATAACTAAAGGTACTTTTCTATAATGCATATGATCTCAATCAGTAGCAGTGACTTCCTTCTCACAACATTTTCCAACAGAATTATTATTGGATAGTTTGGAGTATGCATGTGTAATGATCTATAAGTGATATAAGCCATTTGGTAGGATGCCAATGGGTCAATATTACCTCATGTAGCCTGTGACAAGGTGAGCATATTGAAGGCATACAGTTGAAAATATTGTTAAGCATATTTTGTTAAGTGAACTGGTACCTACTGTACTCTATATATGAAATATCCTTAACTTCTGCTGCTCATTTAATGCCATCCTTTGATATGGATGATCGTACGTTGCTCAGCATTCTTGGCTGATATCAAGCTGTCTTAGTCATTTTTTTTAAATGTTAATCAGTTGCACCATGGTGTCTAAGATAAAACCAAGATTCTCTGCAGAGATGGCAATGTTTGAGAAATGTGCCCATGACTTTCAGATGTTTAACCTAGCAACCGTGACATTCTGCTTTTTGGTTAGGCAGGAGAGCTGGAACTTAGGGCCTGATTTAGAGGTTAATGAGCAGAGTACCCTGTCACCAATGCAACAGAGTACCCTCTCTTCTATATCCTTGACCCATCAGCTCAAATATGAGTCAAGGTGACTGCCCCTTTTGTGAAGGTGATGCCACATTAGCTCCACCATCAGAAAACGTACTCTGATGCCTGACAGAGTAGAGGCTGTTAGAAAAAGGCCATCGGAGAACTTGCCTTACTTAGAAACTCACTTAGAAAAAGAATAGCTTCCTGTTGCACTTGGCCCTTTCTGCAGGGTAATCCTCCCACTTTTAGTCTCCCCACTTCTGATTTCTTGGCATTTTTAGGTTGGCTTTTAGGACTCTGCACACTTTGCCACTACTAACCAATCTTAAAGTGCTTCTGCTCTGTCCTTAAAACATGGTGAAATTGGCTTACACTTAATTAGCCATTTAGTTAACTTGCAAATCTCTAGAAAAGTGGTACTGCATGTACTCAGGACCTTTAAATGTAATGGTTGTGGTGGGCCATCGGCACTGATTGTGCCACCCACTTGAGTAGCCATCTAAACATGCATCAGGCCTGCCATTGCAGTCTGTGTGTGCAGTTTTTAAATTGACAGACCCAAAACTTCCTTTTTAATATATTTAAGTCACCCTTACTGTAGGCAATACACTGCCTATAGGGTAGGGTGCAATGTATTTAAACTTTTTAGACATGTACTTTTAAGGTTTACATGTCCAGGAAGAGAAACAAAAATCTCTTAAATTCATTTTTCGCTATTGTATGGCCCACCTCCCCTATAGGAGAACATTGAGTTAACCTGTTACATTTAATAAATGATAACTTCCACTTGGGGGCAGTTGAGTGTGGTGCCTAAAGAATTGCAATTAAAAGCCCTCTTTAATGGTCAAGTCAGAGTTTTAGTCACAATTCTGAAAATGCCGCTATTAGAATATTGATAACACAAGGAGATTATGGATGCACTGCTAAACCTTTCTGACACTCACCTCCAGTCACAGATCTGGGTTGAATCCATCATCGTTCTTTAGTTCACTTCGCCATTCCAGTTCAGACACAGCTATATGCAAATCAGTCTTGACCCTGTGCCTCATACGAACAGTCCAGCCCGAACTGCCAAGCCATATCTTCCCTGGACCAGAAACAAGCATCCTGGGACAGGTTTTGGGGTAAAACCCCTCATCAGCCAGGCTAGCTTGAATCCAGTGGCAAAGTGTGCAAGGGACCCACGTCTGAGCATACCCTGCCAACGTAGGGTGAACAAAGCAAACACAAGGAGATGATGGACGGACTGCTGACCTTTTTCAGAAACTCACCCCCAGTCACAGATCTGGGTTGATCCATCTTCGTTCTTTAGCTCACTTCGCCGGCCCAGTTCAGACACAGCTATATGCAAATCAGTCTTGACTCTGCGCCTCATGGGAACAGTCCAGCCCGAACTGCCAAGCCATGTCTTTCCTGGACCAGAAACAGGCATCCAGGGTCGGTATCGGGGTAACACCTCTCATCAGTCAATCTAGGTTGAATCCAGTGGCAAAGTGAGCAAGGGACCGATGTCTGAGCATATCATGTCAACTTAGTGCGAATAAAGCAAACACAAGGAGATGATGGATGGAGTGCTGAAACTTTTCAGACACTCACCTCCAGTCACAGAAATGGGTTGAATCCATCATCATTCTTTATCTCACTTCGCCACCCCAGCTCAGACACAGCTTAATGCAACTGTTTTCCAAGTTTTGCGGCACACCAGAGGTGTCTGCTAGCAGGACTGGCCATTGTCCTTATTGCTTGGCACTTTTTTCAAAATGTATTGCATTGAGTAAAGCTATACTTTTTTGTCAACCTTTGTCGTGTTCTTACTAATGATGGTGACAAATGTATGTGTATATGATGCCCTTGGTACAGTATAGTAGTACCACTGTCAATATGACATCTGATAGATTTGCAGTTGCAGGTGTACCCAGACCTTGGGGCAGGTAATGGGTTTGTAGAATTAGAGGGTCAATGTGGACCTGATGCCTAGCTGTGATGGGCTACTATTGGGCTATACATTGCATTGACTGGACTCTGCTATGTTACGCATGGCGCCTTTGCTTTCACTACATCATCAACAACAATTTTGGTTTACTGACATGTGACATGTGAGGTGGACAGGGTGTTTCATATGTGCACTATAGTTTTTTTTTTGAAGCTCATCTGAGTAGGTGTGCTGTTGTCTTTGAGATGTATGACTTCACAGGCAAATGAGTGCATTTCCATGTGTGAATTTCCTCACCAATGCATCATTATTGGCAGGAGAACAGCAGTTCCAGCAATATATGTTAGGGCATTGCCCTTCAACATTTTCCACATGTACGTGTCAGTTGGTGAGGGCGCAGGTTTTCCAATCTCAAAACATGCAACAGGTTGTATTCACATTGAGACATTGTTGCAAGTGCTAAGTGCAGTGTGTCCTTGTGAGTTTGCCATCCTGGAATCCATTAATTTGTAGGCCACATCAGCTGGGACTAGGGAGAGGGTGTTGCTCACATTTGTGAGACAGTGGTTTGTGGATATCCCATTTTTTAGCCTTTCCTTTTTACATGTGGATTCACTGTGCTGTCTTACTCTGCACAACATATTCTTCATTGCTGCAGTATCTCATACATTCATGTCCCATGCCACTGTACCCACTCCACTATGTTCTATTCCACTCGATCCCACTCCTGTATGCCAGTCCTGTGTATGGCACCGCACTGTATGCTATTACACTCTACCTTACTCCACTGTATGACACTACAGTCTACACAACTCCATTATATGCCACTCCATGCCACTCCAATATTCACTACTCCAACATTTCCTATTGCACTATACGTTACTCCACTGTACAACACTCCTCTCTACGCTACTCCACTCTATGCTATTACACTGTATGCAAGTCAACTTGATGCCTCTTCAGTGTATGCCACTCCACAGTATGCCACTATACGTCCAGTTCTACGCCATTCCACTGTATGACACTACACTGTATGACACTCCACTATACACCACTCCAGTGCATGCCACTCTACTGTGGCACACTCCATTTTACACTATTCCATAGTACACCTCACCAGTGTTCGCCACTCCACCATATGCAATTCTACTCTACTTCATTCCAGGGTAGGCCAATCCAGTCTACAACACTTCAATTGGCAACACTGCCCTCTATGATGATCCCGTGTATGTGTAACGGCGGGACGAAAAGCAGTAGGTTACATCAGCAGTGTAGAGGTGTTTGATAAGCCACTCCCATCCATCCTGATGTTTGTTGGATATGAGGATATGACATATGTGAAGATGCATTTGAGGGTTGTGACATGAGATGCAGGCTATGTCATTAGTGAGGATGTGCCGTAAGTAAGGACTTTTGAATGCAGACTGCACGGCAAAGGCTTGTGAGCTAGCAGCAAATGTTTGATTAGTTAGTTTTGGCCTGTCCATAGTCATTGGTCTAGACATAGGGTGACAGACTCAGATCTAAGTGGGGGTCTGGTGTTTGAGATGTTGCATACAGGCTCACAGAAGATATCATTGGGGCATGAATGAGAGTGTCATGACATTTCACACTGTATTGATGTTTTAGGGGAGTGGTGTTATTTGTTGCATGCCCACCTTCTTAGATGTTTAATATATGCTATCTCTGGCTATGATACAGATACTTTCTGGTTTGTATGCTGTGTTAAACAAGTACAGTGTGGTGCAGCAAATGCTCCTCTTAGTAGCAGATGTGCTGGACGTGAGTAGTTTGAGTGGAATGTATGTAGAGGGTGGAGTTATGTGCTCCTATTAAAGTGTGTCTGATGTATTTGAGTTACTTTGTTTCATCTGTGTCATCTGTAATCATGTGATGATGTTCTTGTCCCTCCCTGTGACATCTCTTCCTCGTTGTGTCATGTCAATGCATCTTGATGTCTGATGAACAAACTTCCTTCACATATAGAGGTGACTAGGTGAGTTGTTGGCAAAGGTTGTGAGCTGCCCCATTAGTTTGGTAGCAGCTGATCTGATGAAGTGGCCATCGGGTTTGTTGAGTCTTCTGTTCTGAGAGGGTTAGTGTGGGTATGGAGTCTTCTGAGTGTGTTGACAGTTTCACCTATGGCAGAGGAGTGTGTAGCGCTGGCTGATAGCAAATGTTGTACACAGTGAATTTGTGGACACATGAGTTATGTGCCTGTAAGTGACACTTGGGTATGACGTTAAGGGATGTGCTGGTACGGAGAATAGACATACCTCTACATAATACAGTGCTTGTGACATGGCTCAGAATGCTCACTATCTATGAGTTTCCTGGAGACCAGCCAAACCTTTTGGGGGTAGCTACTTAGGTGGCGGGGCTGTCATTGGCTATGGTCTTCCATATTGTGCTGGTGTCCCGATGTGGTGACATGTTAACTGCTCATGGGTGCATGTACTGATGCGGCATGAATGCAATTTTGGACAAGTTCTGTGAATGTTAGCAGCTGTGAGAGCAGTGAGCTTCTAGCTGTGCCAAGCAGGGTCAATGGTCTTTGTGTGGGTTGTGAGTTGCATGTGGTCAATTGTCATGTTGTATGTTGTTGTTGTTTGTGGCAATGTTGTTTGCTGATGAGAGTGTGAAAGTGTAATGTGGGGCCTTTTGGAGTGACTCCTGGATAATGGAGAGTAATACATGTGCTGGCAGGATTTGTGATGTTGTTGTTACTCAAGGTGATGTCAGATATGGGGTCCCTGGTTGTAGTGGTGTCAGCACATTGCTGTGAGTGTAAGCAGTGCTGTCAGTGGCAGAACCATGGCCTGCGATAGGTATGAGGCCCGTCATGTCCAACTATGGTTGCTGTGGGATGTTATGTGATGTAAATGGGTCATGAGTTGAAGGAGGATGAAGGGTGTGATGTTTGTGTATAGGCCCTTTCCACAGACCAGTGCATGTGTGTGTTCTGTTGTAATTACAGGAGAGGGTGTGTGTGTGTGTGTGTGTGTGTGTGCGCAAGGAGTGTTTGTTATTGAGTGCACTGAGATGAGTGTTGCATATGTAAGGTGTGTTTCTTTTGTGCAGAGCAAATTAGGCAATGGAGAGTCTTGTGCATTTGCATGTAAATGTGTCCAATTTTGCTCAGGCCCCCTATCTGTGATCAATATGCTAGCAGGATTATGGCAGCTATTGCACAGGAGGAGGTGAACACTTTTGTCTCTTTGCGACCAGTAAAGTTTTGGATGCCCAACTGCCTCTAACTAGGCATCTCTGCCCACCGCTGTGCCACTGCTATTTCGTGACCATCACTGCCAGCCCGCATGGCAGGAGTCTGAACGGAAAATGGACCGCGCCTGTTGCAGAGGTGACAATGGCCTCTCGTGCCCGGCAGGAGTGTGGGACATGGCAATGGATTCCTGTGTCCAGTAAGAGGTTCACAGGTAAGTTGTCCCAGAGTGGTGACTGGATTATGTTGGGGTCAGGCAAACCTGCGGAGCGGGAATGGGCCAGCTTTGAGATGGGGGACCTGAACTTGACCGCAGGATATACATGCAGTGATAGGTATTTGACTTACCTCAGGTGGGTTCCACAACGGCATCGGATTTGGTAGTAGTGGATCAGGTAGAGCAGTCACAGGACATGTAAGGCAGGATCCATGATGTTCAAAGCTGTGGAGAGATGAGTCGAGTTGAATTTCTTCCTTCTGTGCCTTTGTTTCTGCCAACTCTGACAAGCTGGTTTAACCACCTCGGTCGGATGGCCTGATAGGCGCATCGTAATGAGATGGGCGGTTGAAGCGCACTTCCGCCCGGCTGTCTGTCTCCATTGGCACCTTCTGACACCGGCGCAGTAGGAATTTACTGTTGGATTTGGAAAGCCCGCATCAGATGGGAAAATGCCTACCTGTGGCCATTGTAAAAGGGCCGTCGGGAGTACCGCTTCTGGTGCAACCAAATCGTGTTTTTCTGACTCCGATGGGACTGCGGAGGCGCTTCCGTCCACCATCGTAATAAGGTCCATGAATGAAATTATAACCAAATGACAAATATCTAATAAGTGAATTTTTAATTATGTTTTCAAAGTAGTAAAAACAGATTCAAAATTCTAAAGCGCCAACCTTAGTTATCTGGTAACACTAGACTGGATCAAAGTGGAAATATAAGGCTGACCAAGATGGATCACTCGTCGGATACAGGGACAAGTTTTGCTTTGGTTTGAAATTTAGATGTGGACATGGGAAAAGTAATTGTCGATAAGTCGGTGACAGTGCAAGCTGCAAGATGGATCTGGCAAGGGGCTTGACAATGGTGGGTTGCTAGAAAGCAGGGTGAGGGTGCAGTTAGTGATGAATTTTCGAAAGTTTCAAAAGGGCAAAGTGTGTGTCCAGGAAGGCCTTGACATTAATGGGTTACTGCTCGCCATTGGTTTCTATGAAGGCATCTATGTTTGGAGTTAAAAACTTGTCTGGAAGTCAGATCTCCTTAAGTGGGACAAACCAGCAAGCTTAGGACGACCAGTGATTCAACATTGATTTCTGCAGTTTTGACTGAGATTCCGGTCTCCGTTGGTTCTCCAGGTGGAAACGTAGCAAAAATGTCCAGCTTTTGCAGTTCGGACAGGACGAGTTCACTCTAACACCAGCCAAGGGGCCAGCACTTGTAGGGCACTACTTGGGAGTTAGGACACACACACTCCACAACGTCCATTAGCAGGGTCCAGGGCTAGTACAGATGGAACTAATTAGTTGGGCAGTTGCCTTGGATTCACTTTTAGGGTCCTGAATTGAAGGCAAGCTGGTCAACTCTTCCTTCAGATCATTCATACAGCAGAGCAGTCCTTCTTCTTATTTTTCACAGGTCCAGTAATTTTCTGAGGAGAAGTCTGTGGGCTACACTTTATGCCCAGGGCCCGTCTGTGGATGGAGGGCAAGTCTTTGTCCACCCCCGGAAACCAGTTCCGGTCAATACCTCTACCCCCACTGGGTTTAGTGCCAGCCTGACTAGAGAGACAGAGGGGCGCGAGGCCTAGGTGTGGGCTGCCTGTGACAATGTGAGCATCATTTGATGCTCAGGAAGCAGCTGGGTACAGTCCCCAGGCTATCCTATAAAGGCAAGAGCACCCCTTACCACTGCCGGGCCCTTTGTCCACTGTCTGGGAGGAATAAATATCATACCACAGGGAGCCATCAGGGGTCAGGTGACAACAGGGCACTGGAATGGCAAATTTTGGTTTAAAGCAGGAAAATGACAACTTTCTAAAAGTGTCCTTTTCAAAATAGTAGTATAAAGTCCCACGTTTAATTTACTATTAAAATGAAAAATGCGTTATTTTCCTAGCTACTCTCAAACTGAATTTAGCACTTATTAAAGGTAATAGTCTAAACCACTGTTTACCTATGAGAGAGCTAGCTTTCCCAAACATTTACCTGCCCAGCAGTGTCACTTTCTGAGTACCAAGGTGACAAAGTGACAACGCTGTCTTTCATAAGCAGTGCTTTACACATTAAATGTTGGCCAATCCCAATCATCTCTGCTCCTCTCCTCATCCATTCTCCGATAGGGTTGACAATATAGGTTCGCAGCATCTCTGACTACGTTGTCATGCACTTCTTTCTTTTTTCAGGCTGTTTTATGCTATGCAATGTTGTTATTGATGCACACGACTATTTGTTGATCTGAAGTGACTGACTTGTTTAATGAAAAGCTTTAAACATTAAAACACAATGGGAATAATCAGATAAAGGGAAAATGATCCCCATCGTTCTTATACTAGATCCAGGTAAATAATTAATGCCCAATTAAAAGGTGCTCAATTAACAAAATAGTCATACAACGTATGTTCTTATATCTGAGCTTTGCTCTTTGAAGGATATTCAATGTATTCATATTTGCATCAACTCTGAAGGATTATGGCAAGAGGGGATGGGTGCTCAGGCGCAGCAAGAGCCAAACAATGCAGAACAGGGTACAAACATGTATTTTCTTTTCCCCTTATGGTGATACGTAGGTGAATAGCGCAAACTATCAGCCTAAACTACCCAGGTAGACACCACTACATATCAATCCACAGGGTCAGTCATGTATGCATCCAAATGCTGAACATACTATAACAGGAATATATCAACACAATCTTTAAATATCTTCCAGAGATTAAAAGCTTGAAACTTTAAATGACAACTAATAAGCACTGTCTCAAAGCAATATTACAACCTAAGGACACAAGAAAAATCAACACCCCTCACAATGCCCTTCATTGACACATGGTCGAGCAAATAATGTCTGTTGGAACTGGCCCTTCTTGCCGGGTCGTCCCCAAACTTTTTGTTTCTTCCTCCCTTATTTTTCCTGACCTGTGGCTGTTGGCAATAGGACTCTGCGCACTTTACCATTGCTGCTCAGTGCTAAAGTGCATATGCTCTCTGTGTAAATTGTTATTATGATTGGGTATACATGATTGGCATATTTGTATCACCAAGAAGTCCCTAGTAAAGTGCACTGGGTATGCCAGGGCTGGTGATGACAAATGCTACAAGTGGGCCCGCAGCACTGATTGAGCCACCCACATGAGTAGCCCTAAAATGGTGTTTCAAGCCTGCCACCACAGTGCCTGTGTGCACTCTGTGAACTGCCAAGTCCTCCTGGTCAGTGTCCCCCCTGACCAGGTCTAACCCTTCCCTTTTTGTGCACATTGGTCACCCCTATGGAAGGCCCAAGGTACCCCCCTGGGCAGGGTGCAGTGTATGTGAAAGCTAGAGCGTGTACTGGTGCAGGTGACATGCTCTGGTAGTGAATTACAGCTATTTTCGTTTTTCACTGCTGCAAGGCTATCTTGCTCCATAGGCTATCATGGGGGATGCTGGCTACAGTGGCTACCAGCATATTTTCCCATAGGAACAAGATAGGACATAAAAGTCTGAAATCCCTGAACTCAGAATTTAATATCACATCTTTTAGGAAAGGTGTTTTTTAACTCCTGTGTTTGAGAATAGCACTTTTAGAAAGTTGCTGTTCTCTTGTCTGACCTTTCTGTGTGCCTTGGCCTGTTTGTGGATTCACTGTCTGGTTTGAGGGTGACAGGGGCTGGGGATTCCCCAGGCGGCTGGCTGAGTCAGCCCTAGGCTGAATGACTGCATTTGCAACTTGAGTGGTGGGAGGAGTTAGCACCTGGGCCTGAATAGGACTGTGCCCGCCCTCCATAGTGCTGGCTCCACCCCCTGTGGTGCGTCTGATGTCTCTGCCCTGCACTGTGAAAGGAGAGAAGGAACCATGTCAACAAAGTGCTCCAGGGCTGTGCTTTCCCTCCACAATGCTGGCTCCACTTCCTGCTGGGCGGCTGACGACCCTGTCCCTCACTCTGAAAGGAAAGGAGAAGCCAGGAAAACAAAATGCTCAAGAAACACCCAGAACTGGTTCAGACCGGGCTCAGGGTCCACTTGCACAAAGAGAACAAATATTTTTAGGGGTATAAGTACAGGACCCCTGACAACAGAAAATTAGATCATCCTGGAATCAAGAAGGAACCTCTGCCAAGGAGAAAGCTGAATCTGAAGAAGGAAGATTATCCAGCTGTTGCTCTGCTGGATTGCCCTGCTGTTGCTTTGCTGCCAAGGAGAGGGGAAGGACGTTGCTTTGTGCTGTGTCCCCTTGCCTGAAGGAATCTCCAAGGGCCTGAGAAGAGCTGGCTCCCTGTTCTGAAGTCCCAGGAACAAAAGGACTTCACCCCCAGCTTCCCCTGAGCTCTACTGAGAGAGTTCTGTCCTTCCTGGAATGCTTTGACCATGTGTGATGCCTCTTGAATTTGTACCTGTGTTGGGAAGCTGGAAACTAAGCTTGAGAGACTTTGCTACAGAAAAGTTATTTTGCAAACGGCTCCCCAGGGTCTCAGGAGCAACGCATCACTTGTTTTCCACCACACCAGCTTCTGCTTTTGGAACTTTGTCGCAACTAAAGGTACTGTGAGCTAAACGTGACGTTACTGTGAACTTTTCACGTAACTGTGGATTATTTTATCGCAACCTAAAGAATTTTATCGCAACCTTAAGAACTCTTTTGAAACCATATTCTTGAACTGTGTATGTTGAATTTTTGTCATTTTGGTCTTGTGTAGTTTAGATTAAATACCTTTATTTTTCTAAACTGTTGTGGAGTCAGTTTGTGGTGTTTTCACTGTGTTACTGTGAGTGTTGGTACAAATACTTTACACATTGCCTTCTGATTAGCCTTGACTGCTCGGGCCAAGCTACCTAGAGGATGAGCAGGGGTTAGCTCAGAGGGTTTCCTCCTTGCCCTGACTAGAAGCAAGGGTCCCTATTTGAACAGTGGTACCTACCTCTGCCAACTAGAGACCCCCAGATCTAACAATGTCCATCATGTACAAGTCCTTCAGAGAAACAATGTTCAATCATCCATGGAATTTGAACCCTGAACATCTAGAAAGCACATCTGAAAACAAATTTTGAACGGCCATTGATAGTCTTTGCAAGCTAAGTGAAACTGATTAAAGAATGGAAGACTGCTGTCCTCAGAAATTACCAAAATTCAGTATGCACACTTACATTCATTGTTGTTAGCACAACATATCGAGACCACAAGCTATGCCCTAGACAGTAACAAATTCCCATCCATTATAATCGCTTAAAAGCACCAATTTCTTGGATAACATACCCCTCGATCACCGCGGAACATGAAGCTGGTGCTTGACTAAGCATATACACAATGTCACCGCAGGGGGAGGAACTCATACAACATCCAACAATACATAAGAGTTAAAATGTGCTCTATGTAGCTCAGAGGAAACAGAATTCTCCCACAATGCTTTGAAAGTTGATCATAAAAGAGCCAATTCCAAAGCTCGATTAATGGCCACTATTTGAATCAAGCAACCATTGGTGTATTTTTATAAATGTGTCTTAAGTGAAAAATTCTCTCTTCTTATAACAAAACGACTTTTTCAAGTGCATGTCATTTCTTTACACTTAGTCATGCGCAAGATCTCTGGTCGGGTCATACTGGCCTGTTTTTGATGACACGCATTATGAGTATCTCAAGAATATGAACTGTACATATGACATACCGGTTTGATGTTGTGTGTGCCCCATTCTGTTGTTTTCGATTTTCCATTGTTGCTTCCTAGCAACAAAAACGTGATATCGCAGCGATAGAAGATGATCCTTTGCAAGATGTTTTTATTAAGCTGTTACTCACACTATTCTGTGACAAATTTATTTTTGAAATGCTATCAGACGAGCTGTTCGACATTCCTCTGCGGAGGTTCAAAAAGATAAGTATCAGAGATTGCACACAATATATTGTTGTACATCAAAGACCATATTGCGCTGGCAAGGGATACTCATCTAAAATACTTGATATATTGTAGTTGTGAAGATGATTTGTAAACACATAGGAGCATATTTACAAACATTTCTTTCAATGTAGTGCAGCATCCAAACTTGCTGTGCTGCCTTGTCTGAGAGGGGGATAGCTGACAGTACTATATCAACAAAGATATAGGGCTAGATGTAGGTAATTCGTATTTACCGATTCATAAATACCGAATTTTACCGATTCGGTATTTATGAATCGGTAAATATGAAGGGGGGAGATGTAGGTATTTCTAGAAATTGAAATACCGAATCTTTAATATTCGGTATTTACCGATTCGGTAAATACCGAATCGGTATTTCCTATTGATTCCTATGGACTGTGAAGCCCATAGGAATCAATGGGAAATACCGATTCGGTAATTACCGAATCGGTAAATACCGATACCTGCCAGGGTGCAGGGGGTGTCACTTTGACACCCTCTAGCACCCCAAATACAGGCATGTGTGCCATGTGGCACATAGACATGCCCTAAGGGTGTGTCTGTCTGTCACATGGCATAGGTGTGCATGCACACATGGGCATGCACACCGGGATTCGGTATTTTACCACCCAATTGAATTGGGTGGTAAAATACCGAATCTGTAAGGCCTTTGGGACTCAGAAGAGTCCCACCTACATTTGGATTTACCGAATCGGTAAAAATACCGATTCTGTAATATAAATGCCCCTACATGCCAATTTCTAAATACCGGTCGGTAACGGCCTACCGACCGGTATTTGAGCTCCTACATCTGGCCCATAGTGTGGTTTCTCTCTACGTCAGTGCTGACCCTCTTTCAGCCTGTCTTGTACCACTTGTATACACTTGCACCATAGTACAATGGTATGTGCAATGTATCACTGCCCAATGGGTCTTGCACTGGAATGGTAGGTACCCTTAGATTAACTTTAACACTTTTTCCACCTTGAATGTGAGATGTACACTATATCAAAAATTCAATGTGGGGTGGAGGTGTGTGGCCAACGCATCCAAGATGGAGGACGTTTATTGAAACCACTCCTGCAGCCTCTTCCATCATCCTCTCCTATGCTGACACCCTGGGTACCCGGCAATCCTGAATTCGGCCTACTACCGTTCTCACTTGAGGGCACCTGCTCAGATACACCTTCCCCCATTCCTTGCCGGACAGACAACTCCATAATGACTGTGCCTAAGCCACACAGGAGTGTCCCAAGATGGCGACAGCCATCACAGGGTGATGTGCTCACTATCCCTGGAGTAGCACCTTTGGTCACAACTGCTTTATTGATGAACGGCCTGAATCCTTATCCTGACCCCACTCAGACGCTGCTGCCTGCCTAATTGCCACCAGTGATCGTAGTATTGAGGAACCAAGCTCGGACCGAGCGTTTTCACTGCCTGCGGAAACAGCACAGAGGAGCTCAGCCCTGTCCCGCAAGGCCTCCGTGCATGCTGCAATGGTACTGTATGAGCTGTAACTGGCCTGTTCTTCCTCCCAGAAGTGATGGCTCCTGTTAAATGCTTCTGCATTGATGGTCTCCTTTACATCAGTGAGGCGTGTTGCAGAGGCTGATCTGTGGGTGCAGGTAGGATTGCTAAGCCTTGCTAATCCCCTGCTGCCCTTGCAGATTCCTCCTGCAATCCCCCAAGTACATTTAGGGGTCCAGTTCAGTGCATCCCTAGAACCATCATGTGGTAGGTGAAATTTAGGATAGCTGAGGACAGCGTCTGCCACCTCCTGGCCCCTTGCGACCCATACTGCCTGTTCCCAGTGCTTCGGTCCCCTGATCTGTCTCCCTGACTTGTGACTGGGCCCAAACATATTCTGCATGCCAACATGCAAAATGGATACTGTTGCCATCTCCCATGACTGTATGGTGCTGGGCCCATTTGTGCTAAACTTCTGCCACCAAGCAATCCTTCTTTGCATTAGTGGGCGCTTTTTACCCTCTCAAACACCTGCAGATGGCTCCCTTCCTCATTGGCGGGGCCGTTTTGCTCCCTGACTGTGATCGCCCTTTCCAGCTGCTCATATTGCCCTAGAGGAGGTGAATGTGGCCTGGGTGTACTCCGTCTCTCCCCCTGGCCAGTTGCGCATTACCTGGGCTGTGAACATCCAATGTTCCTGTCTGCATGCAGCCTTCAAGTTACCCAGCCCTCTATTACCTACTAGATGTACAAATTCGGAAAGACAAGCCTCCTGTCCCACCTTTCCAGCCAAAATACTCCAGAAAAAGCTGATCGGGAGCGATCCCTCACAAACCAGCAACATTTCCCCTGATGTGCAGTGTATTTTTCAGAACATTCAGCCTTCGAAAGAAATGATTAAATCCAAAATCAGGGAGGCACTCGTACTGCAAGACCTCAAGAAAGTGGCGAGTCACGTGACAGGTGCTGATGGCTGCATCTCCACCCTTGAGAATGACTCTTCAGACATGAAAACCAAAGTTTCTGCCCTGCAAGCCAGGTTCTGGGCCCTTGAAGCTCACACAGAAAATGCCAAAAACAGATCCTGTCGAAAAAACCTCTGTTTGGTGGACTTCACTGATGCTGCTGAGACCCCCCTTGCGACAGACTTTGTTGAAGATTGGCTTAAATTGTGGATGACTGAGGGCACCCTGTCACAGTGGTTTGTGGTGGAGCAAGCCCACTGTTCCCTGACACAAAGCCCACTCAGGCTCCCCTGGGGCTCCCCCTGATTGTATGGATACTCAAGAACCGCAATTGTAATGGGGTTCTGCACAAGGCATGCACCCAGATAAACCTCACCTCTCAATCCATGAGCATACATATATTCCCTGATTATACAAAGGTGACCCACTTGCAATGAAAATCCTTTGACGCCGTGAAGCAGGAACGTAGAGCCATGTCCATCCCTACATGGTGCTCTTCCTTGCCAGATTTCGGTTGATACACGCTGTTAGATCTGGGGGTCTCTAGTTGGCAATGGTATTCACCTTTGTCCAAATAGGGACCCTGTTACAGGGGCGTCTGGAGCATGAGTAATGGAGTCAGAAGCTTTGAGAAGTGCTTTTAAAGAGGGCTTTTTTTTTAGATATGCTTTTCGTTGTCTGATGGTTATTCTTTCTCTTGCAAAGGCTGCAGGGTCCGTCTTGGTGTACTTCTGGGACGCCAGGCTGAAGTTTGTCCTGTACCAGGTGGACCGCTCCAGTCAGTCCAAACCCCAAAAGCAAGAAAGGAACACAAGGGCAGAAATTAGGAGGTTTGTCCGGGACTTCGTTAATACGAGGGACCAGGGATTGAGGGAAACCGAGTGCTCGAGTGTTATACACAGCTGACTCTACTGTGCTCAAGTGCTCGTGAGAGGGAAAGGGTGTGCGGAGACTGTACCGGAATTTTACACTATTTACAGGTGGGATTCGGCAAGGCAGACTGGTTACTCAGACCCACCCAACCCGTAACCTTGACCCGTACCTGTTTGAGCCACGCTCCTCCCGTGCGGGCATGGCGGGGCGATTCGTGGGGACGTTGGCCTCCTGGCGTGATGTTACTGCCTCGGTAATCTGGATCCTGGTCCGTCCCGTCTTCTTCCTCCGCTCTCTTCGGTCGTTCGATTCTTCCTCTTGCACACTCTCCGTCTTCTTCCTCCTGGGAAACGCCGTCCGTCCATTTCCTGGTTCCTCCTCCTTTTGTCGTACCTGCCGCGATGACGTTCACAAGGGGAGGAGTCTCGTTCTCCGGGAGTCCGAAGTTAAAGGTACCATGTCTGTTTTCCTATTCGTGTCTCCATAGGGACTCCGTGTCTTCTTGCCACTCGTTGGGGAGATAAGAATTGTCCTGCTGATGAGAGGAGACAGAAGCGGGTGAGAGGGGGACAGCTGACCACCAGTCAATTATCGTGTCTGCTTCCTCTGTTGACCGTCTGTCCCTGCTACAGACCCTTACTTCTAAGTCAGAATAAGGGGATTACACTCCTTAGTAACCCCTGCTCACCATCAATCAATCAATCATGCCATTTGTATAGCGCACTACTCACCCGGGAGGGTCTCAAGGCGCTTGGGGGGAGGGGTATGCTACTGCTCGAACAGCCAGGTCTTGAGTTGTTTCCTGAAGGCGAGATGGTCCTGGGTCAGCCGAAGGTGGATGGGGAGGGAGTTCCAAGTCTTGGCAGCCAGGTAAGAGAAGGATCTTCCTCCGGCGGTGGTTCTTCGGATGCGTGGTACGGCTGCGAGGGCGAGGCTGGTGGACCGTAGCTGGCGGGTGGGTGTGTAGAAGGTCAGGCGGTCGTTGAGGTACTTGGGGCCCAGGTCGTGGAGAGACTTGTGTGCGTGGGTGAGGAGCCAGAACGTGATCCTCTTGTCGACGGGGAGCCAGTGCAGGTTCCTCAGGTGGCTGGAGATGTGGCTGCGTCGGGGGACATCCAGGATGAGTCGGGCGGAGGCGTTCTGGATGCGCTGGAGTCTTTTCTGTAGCTTGGCTGTGGTTCCGGCGTAGAGGGCGTTTCCATAGTCCAGTCGGCTGGTGACGAGTGCCTGGTCTTCCTGGTCTTGGTCGGGATCCAGCGGAAGATCTTGCGAAGCATACGCAGGGTGTTGAAGCACGATGAGGAGATGGCGTTGACTTGTCTGGTCAGCGAGAGGGAGGGGTCCAGGATGAAGCCCAGGTTGCGTGCTTGGTCGGTTGGCTTGGGTGCGGTGGCCACCAGGAGTCGTCCCAGGCGGAGGGCGAAGATCCCAGGATGAGGACTTCTGTCTTGTCAGAGTTCAGTTTCAGGTGGCTGTCCTTCATCCACTCGGCGACGTCTTTCATCCCTTCGTGTAGGCAGGTTCTGGCGGTGTCGGGGTCTCTGGTGAGGGAGAGGATCAGCTGGGTGTCGTCCGCGTAAGAGATGATGTTGAGGTTGTGCTGGCGTGCGATGGCTGCGAGAGGTTTCATGTAGATGTTGAAGAGGGTGGGGCTGAGTGAAGATCCTTGCGGGACGCCGCAGATGACTTCGGTGGCCTCGGAGCGAACTGGGGGGAGGCGGACTCTTTGTGTTCTTCCGGCGAGGAACGAGATGATCCACTCCAGTGCCTTCTCTTGGATACCGATGTTGCTGAGGCGCTGGACTAGGGTGCGGTGGCAGACCGTGTCGAACGCAGCGGAGAGGTCCAGGAGGATGAGGGCCACTGTTTCCCCCTTGTCGAGCAGGGTCCGGATGTCGTCGGTGGCTGCGATGAGGGCGGTCTCGGTGCTGTGGTTGGCTCTGAAGCCGGACTGCGAGAGGTCGAGGGATCCGTTCGTCTTGAGGAAGGCGGTCAGCTGTCTGTTGACGATCTTCTCGATGACTTTAGCAGGAAAAGGGAGGAGCGAGATGGTCCAGAAGTTTTTGAGATCGGTGGGGTCCGCTGTAGGTTTCTTCAGGAGGGCGCTGATCTCAGCGTGCTTCCAGCTCTCCGGGAAGGTGGCGGTGTTGAAGGAGGCGTTGATGATGTTCCGGAGTTGGGGTGCGATGGTGGAGTCGGCCTTGTTGAAGACGTGGTGTGGGCAGGGGTCGGTCGGTGATCCGGAGTGGATGGTGTTCCTCGTGCGGGCTGTGTCTTCGGTCGTCACCGTGGTTCAGGTGCAAAGGGTGGCGGTGGGGGGCGTTGGTTCGACGGTTGGGTGCGTGGGTGGGGCGCCGAAGCTGTTGTGGATGTCGGCGATCTTGCGGTAGAAGAACGAGGCGAGGGAGTCGCAGAGGTCTTGTGACGGAGTGATGTCGTTGGTGCTGGGGTTGGAGAACTCCTTGACGATAGTGAAGAGCTCCTTGCTGTTGTGGGCGTTGTTGTCCAGTCGTTCCTTCAGGGATTTCTTCTTGGTGGTGCGGATGAGCTGGTGGTGCTTGCGGGTAGCGTGTTTGAGGGCGTTCATGTTGTCGGTGGTCCGGTCGAGGAGCCAGGCTTTCTCGAGGGTGCGGCAGGTCTTCTTGGAGTCCTTGAGGTCGTCGGTGAACCAGGATGCCTTCTTGCTTCTGGGTCTGCTGGGAGGGTTCTTTAGTGGCGCGAGGTCGTCGGCGCAGGCGGTCATCCACTGTGTGAAGTTGCGGGCTGCTTCGTTGGGGGTAGCTTGGCAAGAGCAAACAGGCTTATCTCAGAGGCAGTGTGTTAAGCATTTGTGAATATAGACAGTAATACAGTGAAAACATTACAGATGGACACAATACAGGTATTATAAAAATAAATATTCTTTATATAGGCTTGAAACAAGACCACAAACAACAAAAATCTACAATACTGCACTTAAGATTGCTTAAAGATGATAAAACATGGCTTAATTCAAGTTGATGATAAATGCGACAAAGTTCTCAACAAAGTACCTGGATGCGTAACGCAAAGTAAACAAAAGGCTCGCAAAAGGGGAGATGCGTCGGTTCCATGATCTGGGGAAGAGGATTCGTCGTGCCTCAATGCTTGCGCAGAGAAGGGGATACGTCGTGATCCTTACCGGTACCCAAGATGGTGCCTTGATGCGATGCAATGATCTGGTTACGATGCAAGAAGATCCCGCCCTTGATGCGGCAATGCAATGACGATGCGTAGATGCCCTGGCAGCTTTGCGACGACTCTGTACTTTGGAGCCACGACAGGCCCTGCAACACGCTTCTCTGGTGAGGCGAGGGCGACTCTCACGATGGAGTTCGGTGATGCGACAGCAGGCAGCTTTGATGAACACACGCTTCCAGGGAGATGCGGCGTAGGCTCACTTCTCCGGCGATGCAACGATTTCAGCTGCAGCGATGACACGCTTCCTCTCGATGCGTCGCGCCTCCAGCTCCCAGCGACATGCAAACGTCTGGAGTTGAGAATTCCCAGCAAGGAAATTCAGAGGGGAGCTGGAGATAAAGTCTTTTGTCCCTGAGACTTCAGTAGGTGGCAAGCACAGTTCAAGCCCTTGGAGAATATTCTGAAGATGATGAAAGTCCTTAAAACGTTCCTTCTCCTTTCCTTGGCAATGAAGCAACCACTGCAGGCCAACCCAGCAAACAGCACACTGGCAGAGGAGCAGTAAAACTCCTGCAGCTTCCTTGGTTTTTCTCCTTAGCAAAAGGTTTCTTGTCCCAGAAGTGATCTAATTTCCTGGGATAGGAGTCCCAATATTTATACCCCAAAATCCTTTGTCCTCTGAAGGCAGAGAGGCTTCTGCCTAGTCCAAACCAGTTCCTGAGCACTTTGTTTACATGACTCTCTTCTTCCTTTCACTGTGTAGGGCAGAGACATCAGCCGCCCTACAGGAGGTGGAGCCAGCACTGGGGAGGGAAGATACAGCTCTGGAGCACTCTGTTGACATGATTCCTCCTCTCCTTTCACAGTGCAGGGCAGAGACATCAGACAAGCCACATGAGGTGGAGCCAGCATTGTAGAGGGAAGGCCCATCCCTCTTCAGGTCCCAGGTGCAACTCCTCCCTCCCATCTAGATGCAGATCTCTCTATTCACCACAGGGCTGCCCCAGCCTGTCTCCTGGAATCCCCCAGCCCTGTCACTCACAAACCCAGACAAGGAATACACAACCCAGCAGAGGCAGGCCTGGACAGTTAGGCAAGAAAATACCTAATTTCTAAAAGTGGTATTTTCAAACACAGATTATTAAAACCAACTTTACTAAAATGTGTAGTTTATTATTCTGAGTTCAGGCATACTAAATTCGAATTTGTACCATGTTTCCCGAGTCAGTTAGGATTATAGGAATGTAATAATCTAACTGCCCATTCGAGCCTATGGAGAACAGGTAGCCTTCAATAGTGAAAAACAAAAATGGCTGTAATTCACTATTAGGACATGCTACACACATCAGAGCATGTCCTACCTTATGCTTGCAATGCACCTTGACCATGGGCCTACCATAGGGGTGTCTAATATGAAGCAAAGGGAAGGTTTAGGGACTGGCAAGTGGGTACACTTGGCCAAGTCGACATGGCAGTGCTAGACTGCACACAGGCCTTGCAATGGCGGCCTGAGACAAACTTTCCACGCTGCTTCTGTGGGTGGCACAACCAGTGCTGCAAGCCCACCAGCAGCATTTGATTTACAATCCCTGGGCACACATTGTGCACTGTACTAGGGGCTGACAGGTAAATCAAATAACCCAATCATGGAATAACCAATTAGTACATCAATTTAACATAGGGAGCACTCGGGGAGGAGCCGCGCCGGCGACCAAGATGGCCGCTTGAGCATCGGCTCCGCCGGCCGCCACATCCTGACCGCCTATCCGGCATATTATCCTGTACCCCGTCCCCGCTGTCTTGTGGGGGACCGTCACCTGAGTTACTAGGTAAAATTTGGGTTCGTTTGATCAACCACAAATCGGGTGATTTTTCTCTTGGGCGTGGCACCCGTCAGGGATGCCCCCTTTCGCCGTTGTTGTTTGCGCTGGCCCTGGAGCCCCTTGCAGCCTGGGTGCGCGGGGATCGCTCCATAAAGGGATTGCGCTGGACCCCAGACTGGGAAGATAAGATTTCGCTTTATGCAGATGATATTCTGTTGTATCTGACCTCCCCCTGGGCTTCCTTGATTGTGTTCATGGACGTCCTCGCCATTTTCAGCAGGTACTCCGGGTTTTTAATTAACTGGGCGAAGTCGGTATTGTTCGTACTGAGCGGGGATCCGCCCAGGGTGCCCGAGAACTGTCCCGTGCGGGTGGAGTCGACTAGCTTTCGCTATTTGGGGATCCATATCTCATTGGACCCCACAGTGTGCCATCGCCTAAATGTACTACCCCCCTTAGCAAGGCTCCGGGCAGACACGGCTCGGTGGAAGGCGTTGCCTCTTTCCATGCTGGGTCGCGCCACTCTTTTCAAAATGATGGCCCTTCCGTGCTTTTTATATGTTCTTCAGAACTCTTTCGATCCTGTGTCCCCTTCGTATTTTCGCGAGATTGAGTCTCTTCAGCGCGGCCTTCTGTGGGAGGGAAGGCCGCACATAGCTCTTTCCAAATTGATGCTGCCATGGTATGATGGTGGAATCGGCTTGCCGAACATCCGGAAATATTATTGGGCATCACAGCTGGCTCCCATTAACCACGCGATTTATGGATCCCCGACTGACCCGGGTTACGCAATGGACCGTGGTCAGTTGCCGGGGGGTGACTTTACCCGAGTTTTGTACGTGCGGCGTGGCCGCTTTTCACTGAAGGGGCCCACCTTGTGCTCCACGAGAGTGTGGCACGAGGCCAATGGTGCCCTCCGATGGGCTGGACGCCTGACTTTATCCACGCCGCTGTGGAGCTCAGAAAAGATTGGTATGCTCTGGAAGTCGAAGGGGTTTGATCGGTGGGACCTGATTGGCATTTCGCAGATTCGGGACATGTGGGGCAAGGATAGGCTTTTGACCTTTGATGAGCTACAGGCCAGGTACCGACTTTGTGAAACCGAGCGGTTTCGTTACATTCAGATTAGCCACGCACCGAATGCGGTGGTGCCCAGCGGGGGGGACACTTCCAGTGGCTTCCCCGCTGGAGGATCGCCTGCTCGAAGGCCTCTTACCTGTTAAAGCGAGCTCCCTGATATATCGTAAATTGATCAACCACTCGGACGACCCGCTGGTGCGCCTTCGCGAGCAGTGGGTCGCCGATGGTCTTGTCTTAGATGACGAGGATTGGAGGGAAGCGGTGGCATCCCCTAAGGGGGTGGTAATTCCAATGAGGCTCCGTTTGATTCAACTTCGGATCTTGCATCGCTCCTATGTGACGGGTCTGGGCCTGCAGAGGATGGGTCTGACTGAATCGCCCGCTTGCCGCAGGGGGTGTGGGCTGCCAGGGTCATTCATGCACATTATCTGGGAGTGCCAGGAGGTTCGGGAGTTCTGGCACCGCATACATGCAAAAATGAGTGAAGTGTGGGAGCAGCGAGTTGACCCCGAGGCACGTACTTGCTAAATGTGTGGGAACCCACGGACCTGTCCACTCATGGCAAGGTGTGGGTGACTCTGGCGTGTGCAATTGCCAAACGCAACATTGCGCAGCTTTGGGGGGCGGCACAGGCACACAGGGTTGGGGAATGGATGGAAGATCTTGACTGGTGTATGTTTCGTGAGAAGTCTGTGTATGTTTCTAGGGGGCGACCCCGAAAATGGGTCAAGATTTGGAGTGCATGGAATGCCTATCGTGGAGGTATCTGCCTTGGAGTCAATGATGGAACTTTGCAATTGTGGTCTCTGTATCTCGGTCACTGTTGTATGTGTTTTGTTTTCAATAAAAAGAATTAAAAAAAAAAAAACATAGGGAGCACTTGCACTGTGGCACTGAGTGGCACAGTTCCCAAAGCATATAACCAGCAAAAACATATCAAAACAGAGGAGGCAATCCATCAAAAATGGAAGGGAGACTCACGCAAATGATGCCAGGTCTAACACACGCCTTTCGTAGGTGGCAAGGGAGTGTGCCATGGAGCAACGATCCTTCCGCATTCACAATTCTTTGGGAGGCACTGGGTGGATTGCCTCCCACCCTTCTCAACCCGAAGTGGCTCCTTCCACACCTTGTCCACCCTGCAAATTGAGGTGTAGGAAGGGAGGCCGTGCTCGAGCCAAAGCAACTTCGGATCTGAACATCCTTGGTTGCAAACCCATCCAAGGGTTGATGTGTCCAGCTGGATCTCCAGTGATTCCCCCACTCTGCAAGATGCAACGGTGTGTGATTATTCATCCTCCCAGGAAGTTCCACCATGATTTCTAGCCTTCTATGCACAGGCACAAATTTGCACTGGACCCAGGATGTCTGCTTTCACTCACATGCTTTACACCTATCCTTTCTGATGGAGGAGGCTCTCTTCGTAGGCCCCTATTCTATACATAGTTTGTAGCTGTTGGGGAATGATTTTGGGTGACAGATGCTTCCCAGTGGAGGTGTGGGGAAGAGGGAAATGGTGGCCCAGTTGTGGGATGTTATTGAACAACCTCGATTGTCTTTACTTTTTGCTGTCTTTTTTTTCCCTTTTGATGTGTGCTTTGATCTCCCGGCTGCTTTCCCGTCTCCCTGAACGCCCTGTTGCTCTTCCTCCAATGTACACGGATTTGATATTCTAACCAGCTGTATGACAAATTACAGCATCCTCTCCTGGAATGGCAACTACCTACTAGACAGCATCAAGTGGACAATACTCCTTAAACTCCTACACCACCATTGCCCATCCATAGTTCTATTACAAGGGAGCCTTCTTCTGGCAGAACTACCCACTTCTGGGCGGATTCGGTTACAACCGCATTTTTCATTTGGGCTTTACTGCTCTGACCCGAGTGATGTTGGATTTACTCGATGGCTCACTGTTTATTGGGGATGACTTTAACATAGTGCTGATCCCCTCCTAGACATATCCGGCCCACAATCTCATGACTGACAGACCCGGTCCTCTAACCCTAAATGACTGACTGACTTCACTGGGTCCTTGTGAATCTTGGAGGACATGGCATCTGTGTGAGAGGGCTTACTCTCACCTGTCAGCCTCTGCTAAATTGAAGTCCCACATCAATTACATTGTTTTACGAGCCATAGATATCTTTAACATTTCTGAAATTTCTATACTCCCCCGGGCTTCTATAACCACTCTCTGCAGGCCCTCTGCTTGGGTTCACCTGCCTCCTATACTCGCTCGATGTGGCGTCTCAATAGATGGTTCTTAGTGGCTGAGGAACTGGCTGAATATTGAGAAACTGAAATCACCTCTTATTTTGACTCCAGTAATGGGTCTGAACAAAGCTCTGGCATACTCTGGGCAGCCAGCAAGCCTAGCGTTCAGGGACAGGTGAGAAGGTACCTCAAACGTCAAGAAAGAGATAGGCAGCAAGATATTGCAGACCTGGAGACCTGCATATTCGACATTGAATCACTCTTCTCAGCACCCTGGACCTGCTGCTGCACAATGCATTTCCATGCATCATCTCTGCTGCATGATGCTGTCTCAGCTCAGGACTCTGAATCTTTTCGCCGCCAGCATTAAGGTACTGTACTCAGCAGAAGTGGTTTCCTGAAGCCATCCAGCACTTCATCTCAGTCAGCCTGAACTTTAGAATGTGTCCCGGTCTGGCGCGACCAGATAGCCCCAGTTGGCACTTTGTGCTTTTTTGTACTATTATCACTAATATCTTTAAGCATGCATATTTCCCATTTTACGGATTGGATTGCTGTTGTTTTGGTCTTGGCTTATGCATTAAAACGTACTCTATTTTTGTAAATTGGTGTATTCTTTCTAGTGTTATGTTTACACTTCATTACTATTTGGAGTGCTGTATAAATACTTTACAGATTGCCTCTAAGTTAAGCCTGACTGCTCTGTGCCAAGCTACCAGAGGGGTGATCATAGGAAAATTTGGGGTTTGCTTGTAACTTCAAACTGACGATCGTGGTTGCTGCCTGAATACAGTTTCACCCACTTCAACTAGTAACTCAATTTCTTAAACCTCCCCCACACCTGGCACAATAATTACTTTTAACTCACACACAAACTGCTGCTGTGGGACTTTGTTTCTCTAAAAGATAAAGATTGGTGTGCAGCTGTCCGAAACATGGTTGTTTTTGTGCGCCTCACAAGAGCGTCATTATGGTGGCTTATGTGAACGTGAAAAGTGTGCCACAGAGCCACCCAGTAGAATAATTCCATTTATATTATTTAAATTTTTAATGAAGTGTCATGTCCATCAATGATTACAGCTTCCAAATGACATTACAATGCTGATTTAATGAAAATATGTGGCCTGTTTTCATGCAACTTTAAGCCTGGCAATTACAGAGCACACATTGGTTGGCCTGGATGCCCTATTATGGGCATACAAATCTTGGCAGTCTTTAGGTCATCAGAGATTTCTCCTGATGGGATTAAATTACACTGTCTAGTAGCTATGGCAAAGCTATAAGGAGATCAAGAAATATATAGTTGCAGACCAATTGAATTATGAGTTTCATTATATTGGTATGTTTTGATCATGTTTCAGTACATTAATCTCCTTTTTGCATTATCATTAATGTCCAAGAGCTACAGTGCCACATATCACAATCACTTCTTTTATTTTCACAAAAGTGTGGCATTTCATGCAGCACTCCACATTTCTAAACCACAATGTGTGTGAAATACTGAAGCTTCACTGCATAATACATACAAATCACATCACGCCAGTCCAAAAAATCATTTGATAATCATCAGGAATAAGGGTGCTTGCCAAATTCACCCCTCCCTGATACTTCTTTGTCTCTAAATTCAGAGAAAGAGAGAAGAGCATGGAAGGCTCTGGGTTGGCATTCGTCATTGAAGCTCTGCTATATCTTCAATGTTGTGATGAGGTGCTACCACTGGGAGCTGGAGAAAGGCCTGAAGGTGCACAGAAGAGATAGAGCCTTTGCTGAAGACTCTGCGGTGGTCTAGATGGCAGCACCAACTGTGTGTGGTCCAGGTGTGCCAGCTGTCAATGAAAAAGTGAAGACACCATTGATCCCAAGTGAAGCTTTTGCAAACTCTTCAGGAGTTTTAAGGGCTCATCCATTGTGGAATCAAGGTGAGTGCAGATATAGCACCAAGGAAAGAGTAGTGCCTTGTAAAAAAACATTATGGGCAGGATGTTCACCTCTCTGTGTTATGACAAAGGGATTATCAGCCTCTGTGATCAAACATCTAGGCCAGTGTATTCCAGCAGTAAATGTCCCTCAGAGATATCAAGGAGACCATGAGAAGGTGATTCTGAGTTGTCCAATGATGTGGAGGTTCACCTCAAATAGGGAATATGCTGATCATGTCTGCTTTGAAAGACTTGCTCTATGCCCCATATTGAAACTAGGATGGCCTGACTAGATTTGACCATGGAAAAGACCAATGGGTGTATTGCAGTAAAAGAGTGAGATTTGGGGTTTTTGAATCTGCATGTGCTAGTGACTGAAACAATGTTTTGGGGATAAGGCAAAATAACCTAGGTGTATCTACAGTTCGAGAACTGTGTTTTCACTTCAATTACTTATCTGGAATCTAAAACAGAGTATATCAAAACAAAACAATGGACCTGAATTCCCCCATGTAGGAGCTTTAAGGACTTGAAAAAGAAAGTGCTGTAATTGCTGAGAAATGAGGACTTAGATGGAAAAAGGGAGTCCTACAGTGCCCTTAGGATGATTCTCATGCCTAGTGACCAGGGACCCAACAGGCAATCCAATGACCAATGAAAGAATGTTGGCGGATTCGATTTTGATCAGTGTCAATATTATTTAAGTTATTGCACAGAACTATGATGAAGTGCTGTGTCATGGTTCACATCTTTCAGAGTTCACTCTTGTCTCTCAGATAAACAGACAAGATATACAGCTAATTAAAATTGGTATATTTCCTAAATATTGACTCAAAAATATTGCTTTAAACTAATATAATTGTCAAAATAGTGTGACTCCAAAATTATCATGGACAACAAATGTCATGTTATAACTGTTTACAATAATATGACAGTTTCAATTATTGTATTAACTGTTTACAATAATATGACAGTTTCAATTATTGTTTTTATTATGTTGTTATATTGTACAGCATTACATTTTAAGTTCAAAATTAATGTTTTTGTGAAAATTGTAACTATTTGTAAAAAGAAAATGTATAATAAAGCATAATATTTTTGCGTTGTTGGGTTTATTGGGTGATTAGGCGTGTAATGTTTTTTATAAGATTATACAAGAATGAATTTTAATTGAGTATTTTGTTAGCTATTTGATACGTTTATAGTTTTTTTTACATGTATAATTGATTTTCAATAAGTGAGGCATTTCAATTTCAGTGCTGGGATTAATTAATAATTAGATGAGTATTTCATTTAAATAAAATATATCTCTATAAATAGATCTTAATTGAAAAACGTGTTACTAATACACAGTTTCATTGTTTATTATTTTTGCCATATAAATATGTTTGCTTATATGTTTTTAGAAAATATGTTTGCTAATTTTGTACCAGTTGTGTTATACTTGAGTTTGAAAGAGTAGCTTATGGCCCACATGGAGGGCCCCTTGATCTATTTAAGAGAAACCCTAACTTGTGGGTTTCATTACTAACAAGAATTTTTAAAGCAGCCATTATTGGTCCACTGCCTGGGTCAAGCAAAGAGGTGATTGTAGTTCCTGTTTTTAAAAAGGATGATGGAAGTAACCTGGTGTGTTACAGACCGATATCATTGATTGTAGCAACAGCAAAGGTATTGGGCAGGATCCTTCTTGCACGTTTAGAAGAGTGGGCAACTATAAAAGGGGTCTTGTTGAACACACACTATGGTTTTAAAAGAGGTCTGGGCACAACTGAATAATGCCTCAATTTGTCCCTAATTGTCAGTAAGCACATGAGATCCATGAAGAGCTCTATGCATTTGGCCTTCATGGACTTATCTAGTGCTTTTGATACTATCAATCTGGACAAATTGTGGGTCATGATGGAAGACATGGGTGTCAAAAAAGCACTAGTTACCGTTCTTCATAGGCTTCATGTGAATATTGCAATTACCGTAGGGTACGGTAGCAAGGGGGAAGACACACACAATCATCTCCACGGAAGGGGTTCGTCAAGGATGTATTTTAACCCTGTTTTTTTAAAATATATACAAATGGGCTGGAGGCCTTTTTATTAAAAAGGGACCTTGATTTTCCCAAAACTGGTAATCAATTTGTCCCCTTGCTTTCATACGCAGATGACACATTGTTATTGGCAAGGACAGCCATGAGTTCGCAGAAATCTCTTAATGCTTTTACTTAATGGCATTTCTTGAATTGAAAGTTAATTTTGCTAAATCATATATTATGGTATGTGGCCTAAGACCACAAAAACAAAAACTTTCACTGTCCAAGGAAAGGAGATAGAAAAATGTTGAAACTTTTCGGACCTGGGCAATTTTGGTAATATTCACATGAAGTGGGAACCTCTCTTGACCATTAGAGCACAGCAGAGGGTCTGTGGATGTGTTATTTCGGTTTGCTTGTAAGCTGGGATAAAAACCTGTGAAAGAATAATTAACTCTTTATAGAGCTAAATGCATTCCTATCGCTACATATGGGCCAGGGTCTGAGGTATAATAGAAGCCAACAGCTCCAACTAGTAGAGAATACATTTATTAAAATATTACTGACGGTATCAAAAAGCACCCCCACATCGCTCTGTCATGTCGAACTGGACCAAGAGTTTATATAGGACCGTATTGGCTGTGCCCCATTGCATTTATGGGCTAAGATCTGGCTTTCAGAGGACTTACAGTCCCCAAGATATGTTATCAAGAATCACACTAAAATGCATAATGCTGTAAGCTTCCCTGGCTCCACTTCTTGAGGGAAAAGTTCCTAGAGATAGGTCTAGGATACTTTTTGAATACCCTAGAAGAATTCCTCCAAATGCGAAGGAAATTAACAAACAGTTGTTCCTTAACAGGATCAACATGGGCAATTATCATCACCAAGGTTATTCGGTAGTTTTTCACTTGCGTTCTGCCCTCCAAGATTTTTATCAAACTTGTTCCACAAATTCCCAGATCATATTTTACCTTACCAAGTTTCGCCTAGGCACCGTGCACTTTCTGTTAGCGTTCCCTTGTCAAATGTCAAATGTCAAATGTCAAAGGCTTTTGTATAGCGCAACAATTCACCAAAAGAGGTCTCAGGGCGCTTGAGGAGGACGGACGGATAACCTTACACCTTGCCTTTGTGATAATTCTTCTAGACAAAGCACAATGCACTTTCTATTATTTTGCACTTTATATATGTCAGTGAGAACTAGATTTCTGCTTCCATTATTGAGGAGTATTCGTCCATGCACATAGAGCAATGGTTTTAATTTTTTGTCCTCTACTGACATTTTTAACACAGTAGTAAATTTGATAAGGGGCCCTATTGTGATTAGAAAGCGATATGAGTAAAATTTGCACATGATTGCCAGGGAATGATAATGTTATTCTTGCTGTCTTTTATAAGGAGGTAAAAAAAAAAATGTGCTGATGTTTTTTGAATTGTAAAAAAATATGTACTGTGAAACTTTTATGGTTCTTTGAACCAAAATGAATTATTCTTGACTTGAGTAGTTAAAATGTAATTTGTATATTAATTATTGTCCTTTATTTATTATATGTAATTATAATCTTTGCTTTATTTGTTTATATGTTTTCTAATTATCTAATTTTTTATTTTTATTTTCAAAATATGTGGTATATTGAACGATTGGGTGGATAGTTTTTGTATAAAAATATAGATCTATTTACATTACTACCTTCGGTGCTGATGACGGCTCCCGGTCTTCATCAGTTACGGTGGGCGTGTGCTGATGACGGCCGGGAGCCATCATGACCATGCCCGTGATCGGAATGTGCTGCACAGGCGCAGCATTTCGGCCGCAGCCAGGGTGTTAATTGATGTATCTATTATTTATGTTAATCATAATTTTCTTCTTACCTTACATGTCTAGATTTTTAACATATTGAAATATATGATTGCTATACATAAAAGTTATTTATTAATATTTTATTATGAGTTGTTGAGAGAATGAGTGGGCGGTGTTTCATAAAGTTAAATATGTAACATTTCTGAATTTTAAACTAATTTCTTGGTAATGAATATAGATTTCCATTATCAGAAAACAAGTTTTGGCTCTAGGTGTCTTTTGTACAATTTAAGGAATACTGTAAATTTAAAAAAAGTTTACCTTAATAATTTGAATAGTCTTTAACAATTCTGATATATACATAGTGCTTTGAAATTCATTTTAATGTTTTTGCCAATACAACATTTTTATTTGAGATTTAGGTTTAGTAAGTTTTTAATTAAATGTTTCATTACTTTCAAATGTATACCTATATTATTTGGGTAAAGTGAATTTGACCCCTGTAATGTATTTTCTTTCCGCAATGTTTGTTCCACTTGACATTGAATACTAAATCTGAGATATCCCCTGTGTTTACATTCTATTTTATCATTTGGAAGTAATATTATAATATCATTTATTTAGAATTAGTGCCCATTGTCACCTATGGCACAAAGCACACTGCCTGGCTTCAAAATGGCCCCTAGACCCCACATACATGGCCAGGCCCTGGACCAGGCCTCAAAATGACCCCACCAACATGGCAGGCCTGAACCAGGCCACAACAACACTAAACAAATTGAAATACACTCATAAATCGCCCCAATCCAATGCCATCCATGCCCTAAATTATGTTTAAATTCAAGAGACCCCACAGAAAGACTTGGTCCATGCACCACTGAGTACCCCTGGGCATAATGGATGAAAGCAAGGCAGACTGGGTGCAGGCCTATGGCACAAAGCACACTGCCTGGCTTCAAAATGGCCTCCAGACCTGCACCCACATGGCCAGGCCCTGGACCAGGCCTCAAAATGGCCCCCACCCACAAGGCCAGACCCTGGACCAGGCCCCAACAAAACCCCAAAAATTGAAATACACACAAAAATCACCCCAATCCAATGCCATTTATGCCCTAAATGATGTTTAAATTCAAGAGACCCCACAGAAAGACTTGGTCCAGGCACCACTGAGTAACCCTGGGCATAATGGATGAAAACAAGGCAGACTGGGTGCAGGCCTACAGCACAAAGCACACTGCCTGGCTTTGAAATGGCCCCTATACCCCCACCCACATGGCCAGGCCCTGGACCAAGCCTCAAAATGGCCCCCACTCACATGGCCAGGCCTGGACCAGGCCCCAGCAACACCCAAAAAATCAAAATGCACAAAAAAATCTCTTCAATCCAATGCCATCCATGCCCTAAATGATGTTTAAATTCAAGAGACCCCACAGAAAGACTTGGTCCATGCACCACTGAGTACCCCTGGGCATAATGGATGAAAGCAAGGCAGACTGGGTGCAGGCCTATGGCACAAAGCACACTGCCTGGCTTCAAAATGGCCCCTAGACCCCCATCCACATGGCCAGGCCCTGGATCAGGCTAAAAAAGGCCCCCACGCACATGGCCAAGCCTGGACCAGGCCCCAACAACACCTAAAAAATCAAAATGCACACAGCAATCACCTCAATCCAATGCCATCCATGCCCTAAAGGATGTTTAAATTCAAGAGACACCACAGAAAGACTTGGTCCATGCACCACTGAGTACCCCTGGGCATAATGGATGAAAGCAAGGCAGACTGGGTGCAGGCCTATGGCACAAAGCACACTGCCTGGCTTCAAAATGGCCCCTAGACTGCCGCCCACATGGCCAGGCCCTGGACCAGGCATCACAATGGCCCCCACCCACATGGCAGGCCCTGAACCAGGCCCCACCAACACCCAAAAAATCGAAATACGCACAAAAATCACCTCAATCCAATGCCATCCATGTCCTAAATGATGTTTAAATTCAACAAAACTCACAGAAACAGTTGTATCATGCACCCATGACTACCCCTGGGCCTACTGGATACTGTGGCTCCCCACAATATATATTTTTTAAAGTTGTGAAAAAGTTTATAAATTGTAGTTGCAGCAACTGCAATGCCCCAAACAAACAACACCAACTTACTTGTAAAATCTCAAATCCAAAAGTGATCCACACAAAGAGTCCTCAAATACAAATATCCAGCAGCAGCCACAAAGAGTAATCCTTCCAGCTCCAGATCCAAATGAAAAGTTACCAGGACATGGACAAAGCACTGGGAGGAGCCTGCTGGACAGGAACAGAAGTTGGAAACTCTGGGGCACTTCCTTCCTCCCACCCCACCATAAATGGAGTTGGACTCCTTGCACAAAAAAGTGCAGCCATAAGCAATCTGAGGAGTTATTCTGATTCAAATCATCATTTTATGAAGGTTTATGCTGCCAGCGATAGATTTCTTGTGCAGAATTGAAATTTTTGCGACTGCAGGAAAGCGAGCTGTTCAAATATCCCGCCGGATGTCAGCTGCGCGTCGCATCTACGTATTCGCTATTGTTTACTCCTGCGATGCGTGATCGCGGACCCTTATGACGTATTCGCATTCTCAAAGTCTCGCAGTGCAAGATGGCGGGACTCCATGATGTACTCGCGGTCGAAATGTCTCGCGCAATCACACAGCCAGATCCAAAATATGCCAGCGCACGCAAACCGGGAGGAAAAGAACTCGGCAAACTCAGAATCACGGTAAGTCAACGCAGCGCGCACAAAATTGTAGTTTTGAACCGCGACAAAGCAAAAAAAATTGCTAACACGTGAATTGCGAATTGTTTGGCAATTTCGCGCGATTCACTGATTGCGAAATTGCCAAAAGTCGCAAATTCCGCGAGTGGAACGAATTTTCAGCCCATGCTTACTTGATGACTCAGTGTATGGATCACGTGAGCTGTTTGTAGTTCTTTTCGCAACTGAACTACTTGTTCCCAAAGCAACTTATGCTTGATTGTGCCACCTTTTGCATCTTTGAAACCGTTTTCAAGCCAGTTCTGCAAGTATTCATTATAAGATTGAACACAATAATATGAATCGCACACTATGAGTGTGGGAATTCGCGGTCAGTATTTTCAAGCTCCATCTTGAATGTTTGTAGTTCAGCTTGCTGAGCTTTACAATCTCTGAGAGATTGTGTTTTAGTGACCATAGGTCGGAATTTACCATTGCGCAGCGACCTTTATCGATCGCGCACGCAGCACTATAAGCTTGTTTTCCCCCAATTACGGGCTGTGCTGATCCGTCAGTATAAATTATACAGTCATACTGCTCTAGAGGCAGAATCTCAGTGGGCAGAGGACCTTCTAGTTCGTATTGTAGAAATTCTTGTGTTTTCAAATAAGGGTCGAAAACGTATTCAACGTCTGTTGCAGCAAGAGAATTAACCCATTGTATCCATCTCGGATGTAAAGCCTTTGCATTTGGAATGCTTGCTTTTGTCACTGCCTCTAAGGCAGGTACAGGAGTAACCACCATTATGCGTTTACCCTGTGCGAGGGCTCTCACTTTTGCTACTGCAGTTTGAACCGCTGTCAGAATTTTTTCTGTAGAAGTGAATTTCATTTCTGCTTGTGTGTACAAGTATGATTATAAGCAATAGGTATTTTTTCTCCCTCGTTAAAGTACATGAATCCGCATCTTCCTGAAATTATTCGGATTACTAGATTGCATACGTTTACGTGTGTTTGTAAGTGTGTTGTTGCTAACATGTCTGTTTGCACTGGACATAAAATTTCTGTGTGTTTTTTAGTCCAATGAACTGTTTTGAAATCAGGTTTGATTAATTCATAGAGAGGTTTAACTCTTTCGGCGTAATTTAGAATGTAAGTTCTTCCGAAATTTAGGAAACCTAGAATTGACTGTGCGTTTTTCAGAGTTTTTGGAGGTTGGAGCAGCGCACATTTCTCTAGAAAGTTTGCTGCCAGGCTTTTGCCTTCACTTCACAATTCATATCCTAAAAACAGGACTTTGAGGTGGGCAATTCGTGATTTTTTTAAATTTAATTTATACCCTTCAGAGGCGAAGCCAAGTATTATGGTGTTTTCCCTGTTCAAGTGCCTATCCAAGTCATCGTCTGTTAGATAGATGTCATCAACATATGATATGCTTCATCATCATATGTTTGTAGTAACTCTGTTACTCTGGCTGAAAATAACCCTGGACTATTGTTGAATCCCTGGGAGAGAGGACAGAATTGACGCTGTGTCCCCATTCTTGAGAAAGCGGTCAAATCCCTGCTTTCCGGTGCAATGTTTTGACAGAAGAAACCGTTAGAAATATCTAATGTCGTTTTATATTTTTTGCGCACAATGTTATTCATTAGTGCTGCACTGTGTGCATTTTGTACTGCAAAAGATTTGCAACAGGAGTTTAAATGTCTGTAATCCAAAACAAGATGATATGTATTGTCTGGTTTGGAGACAGGAAACAAAGGATTGTTCAAGGACGAGGTGCATGTTTCAATCACCCCTTGATATTCAGGTTGATCTAAGGTCTCCCTGACCAGTTTTTTAGCTTCTTGCTTAAGTGGGTACTGCCTTTGTGCAGTTGGTTGAATTTGTAACTGGATTTTATGTTGAGGAGAATCCTCATCCCATCCTACATGATTTTTATATCATGCAGGAGCCTGGGCTACTGCCCATTTCCTGGCATAGGTTTACTTTTTATGAATTGGAATATGATTGGAGAAGGCTGGCATAAGGATGTCTTCGCTATGTGAGCATTCCCTGACAAATTCAGGTGGCCAGTCTTGTTCAGCTAGAAGAATGTCATAACCCTTAGAGAGCTTCTCCTAAAAGAGTGCTCTTATTTTTCTAGTTATATCCCCCTCCATCCGGAGTGTTATTTCATATAACGTATGTGAGACACTAACCCTGGTATTAGTAGTTTCAGCTTGGATGTACTCATTCAAGTCCACTGTCTCCAGATGATCCTTCAAGATCTTGCGAGCTACGTTTACTTCTGCTGCGCTGTCCAACATTGTCTGAGCCCACACCCAGTTCTTGAGTTGTGTCCTCAAGATCCTCGGCATGCCCAAGTTGAAGTTAATTTCTTTGTAACTATTTTGTAAATGGTTACAAAGAAATTAACTTCAACTTGGGCACCTGCTGTAACCCTGTAAGTGCTTCCTGAGCGGCGCCTCCAGAGTTGTTGCCTACTTGCAACTATTCTCTGACCCTGCTCTGACCCTCGAAGCAGGGTCAGAGAATAGTTACAAGATGGCACAATGCTCCAGGCTGTCACAAAAATTAAACCACAACAGGAAGCACTAACAGATAAGCAAGCAGGTGCCGGACTTGAAGCTCAAATTCAGTAACACATTAAACAGCCCCCGGTTGAGCCTACGCAGGTGTGCTTTCTCCCCATAATCTACAGTGGTGAACCAGAGGGTGCTGTGATTAACCAGAAGGTGCAGTTGTGAACCAGAGGGTGCTTTGATGAACCAGAGGGTGGCAGTGGTGAACCAGAGGGTGGCAGTGGTGAACCAGAGGGTGGCAGTGATGAACCAGAGGGTGACAGTGATGAACCAGAGGGTGTCAGTGGTGATCCAGAGGGCGGCAGTGATGAACCAGAGGGTGGTAGTGGTGAACCAGAGGGTGGCAGTGGTGAACCAGAGGGTGGCAGTGATGAACCAGAGGGTGGCAGTGGTGAACCAGAGGGTGGCAGTGATGAACCAGATGGTGGCAGGGGTGAACCAGAGGGTGGCAGTGGTGAACCAGAGGATGGCAGTGGTGAACCAGAGGGTGGCAATGATGAACCAGAGGGTGGCAGTGATGAACCAGAGGGTGGCAGGGGTGAACCAGAGGGTGGCAGTGGTGAACCAGAGGGTGGCAGTGATGAACCAGAGGGTGGCAGTGAGGAACCAGAGGGTGACAGTGGTGAACAAGAGGGTGCTGTATTGACGCAGATGGTGGCAGGGGTGAACCAGAGGGTGGCAGTGGTGAACCAGAGGGTGGCAGTGGTGAACCAGAGGGTGCTGTGATGAAACAGAGGGTGACAGTGGTGAACCAGAGGGTGGCAGTGGTGAATCAGTGGGTGGCAGTGTGGAACCAGAGGGTGGCAGTGATGAACCAGAGGGTGGCAGTGGTGAACCAGAGGGTGCTGTGATGAACCAGAGAGTGACGGTGATGAACCAGAGGGTTGGCAGTGGTGAACCAGAGGGTGGCAGTGATGAACCAGAGGGTGACAGTGATGATCCAGAGGGTGGCAGTGGTGAACCAGAGGGTGCCAGTGATGAACTAGAGGGTGGCAGTGGTGAATCAGAGGGTGGCAGTGGTGAACCAGAGGTTGCTGTGATGAACCAGAGGGTGGCAGTGGTGAACCAGAGGGAGCTGTGATGAACCAGAGGGTGGCAGTGATGAACCAGAGGGTGGCAGTGGTGAGCCAGAGGGTGCTGTGATGAACCAGCGGATGGCAGTGATCAACCAGAGGGTGGCAGTCATGAACCAGAGGGTGGCAGTGATGAACCAGAGGGTGGCAGTGATGAACCAGAGGGTGGTACTGGTGAACCAGAGGGTGCTGCGATGAACCAGAGGGTGGCAGTGATGAACCAGAGGGTGACAGTGATGATCCAGAGGGTGGCAGTGGCAAACCAGAGGGTGGCAGTGATGAACCAGAGGGTGGCAGTGATGATCCAGAGGGTGGGAGTGGCGAACCAGAGTTTGGCAGTAATGAACCAGAGGGTGGCAGTGATGAACCAGAGGGTGGCAGTGGTGAACCAGAGGGTGACAGTGATGAACCAGAGGGTGACAGTGGTGAACCAGAGGGTGGCAGTGATGAACCAGAGGGTGACAGTGATGAACCAGAGGGTGGCAGTGGTGAACCAGAGGGTGGCAGTGATGAACCAGAGGGTGGCAGTGGGGAACCAGAGGGTGGCAGTGGGGAACCAGAGGGTGGCAGAGATGAACCAGAGGGTGACAGTGATGAACCATAGGGTGGCAGTGATAAACCAGAGGGTGGCAGTGGTGAACCAGAGGGTGCTGTGATGAACCAGAGGGTGGCAGTGATGACCAGAGGGTGACAGTGATGAACCAGAGGGTGGCAGTGGTGAACCAGAGGGTGATGTGATGAACCAGAGGGTGGCAGTGATGAACCAGAGGGTGACAGTGATGAACCAGAGGGTGACAGTGGTGAACCAGAGGGTGGCAGTGGTGAACCAGAGGGTGGCAGTGATGAACCAGAGGGTGACAGTGGTGAACCAGAGGGTGGCAGTGATGAACCAGAGGGTGGCAGTGATGAACCAGAGGGTGGCGCTGCTAAACTGCCCGGGAGCCCTGTGGGTGTGAGCCCCTGCGCTGCTGAGCTGCCCAGGGGTTGTGAGCCCTCGCGCTACTGAACTGCCCCAGGGCCCAGTGGGTGTGAGCCCCCGTGCGGCTGAACTGCCCCGGAGCCTTCTCAGTGTGAAAATCATTTGTGCTCAATTGCCTGGGAGCCCTCTAGGTGTGAGCACACATTGTACTAAGTGTCCCCCTGCCACCAGTACATATATACCCGTACCGCACAGCACCAATATGCTCTTGCACCATGAAGTCTGGTGGCTGGATGCTCCTGATCCGTGTAGGTGGTACCACCGTCTGGTGCAGTCAAAATGTAAAGTCATAACTTGCTACACAGCACCAATAAACACGTGTCACCCCTGGCACCGGTATGCGCATGTACCAGGCGTGGAGCACCCACATGCCACTGCACCCTACTGCCCAGCGCCAGCATATGCCTGTACGGGGCAGTTTAGTATGAGATGGGACATTGTCCAGCAGCAGCAGCTGCATGCGCCTGAACCCACTGAGCAGGATCAGAATGACTTTGTACCAAAACGCGCAGCAGAGCTATCTTGGACATCTGAAGGATTCTGGGGTCCTGTGCCAAACGTATTTTTGCATCCATGAGCTTCCCGAGCGCCATCCCCGTGTAGCTCCTGTGACCAGGAGGCTGCTTTCTCCTCATCTGCCGCTCTGCTCGGTCTCTGACCCTTTATAAACAAGATGCATGTGAACTTGCATAGAAACCCCGCCCGTTTGGCCCCATCCACCACACACTAGCTGTATGAAATGTCTTCCCGCCCGTCCCCACTATAATGGCCAGCTCACTCAAGGGACCTCGGCGCCTTTTGGCGCGATGGCAAAGTTACAGGCCCACGTGGTCTCATATTTGTGCAAATGGCACAAAAATCCACGAGTTTGTGGGAAAATTCATGAACTCGCTGACTTTTTTTGCAATTTCGCACGCATTCGCGGACCGTGAATTCGCAAATTTCGCCCATACCTATTACAGACACACGTGGTGACTGGACAACTCTTCTGGGCCTTTACGCAGCTGTAGTGTAGGAAAAGCACTATACATTTACCCAACGAGGTAGCACTTACTGCTTTCTCCTCATCTGCTGCTCTGATCGGTGTCTGACCCTTTATAAACAAGAGGCATGTGAACTCGCACAGAAGCCCGGCCCCACACACACTAGGCTATGCAACCTCTTCTCGCCCTTTGCCCCACTGTGATGGACAGCTCACTGGAGGGACCTCGGCGCCTATGGGCACGGTGGCAAAGTTACAGACACACGTGATGACTGGACAACTCTTCTGGGCCATTACGCAGCTGTAGTGTAGGAAAAGCACGATACATTTACCCAACGAGGTAGCACTTACTGATTAGCCAGTAGAAAGTACTCCATTAGAGTATAGTGCAATTGCAAAAAAATCTGCCATTTCGCGGGGAAATCCGCAAATTCGCGGATTTTTTTGCGAATTCGCAAACTGCGAATTTGCAAAATTTGCCCATACTTAAACAATATCCGTGTTGTGGGCCTACCTCAGAAGATCAATGGCCCAAGCATGGATCTGTCTCTAGAACAATGGTTGACGCATACAGTCCTGGGAGGTAAAAGGTCCACGTTCTTCTCAGTTGAGCAGGGTCATTGAGTGCCAGCATGACCACCATCGCTAGAGGCACCTCCGTGTCTGGTGGTAGCTCGCCTATTAAACTACAGGGACGGAAACAAAATTCTTCAGATTGCTTGTTCCAAGGGTCCAAGGCAAGTGGAAAATCAGACGTTTGCGATCTTCCCAGACCATACAGCTGATGTCCAGAAAAGTAGGGCCTCCTACTACTAAGTGAAACTCAAACTCCGACAAGTGGAGATCACATATTTGCTACTTTTTTGACTAAGCTTCACATTGTGGATGGTAACAAAGTGCTTCATTTTCAATCTGCCCATAAGACGTTGCACTGGCTGTAATCCAAAGGCGAACTTCGCTCATCTGTCTGACAGGACACAGAGGAGGTTTAGCATCTGGCTCAGAATTGACACTGCTCCAGTTGTAAATACCGCTCCCGCCCCTCTCTGGACCAGGCCACACAGGAGCAGGCGCAGGTGGTGACTGCATTTACCCAGGCGTGGTCACCCATCACAGGGGGTGGAGCTGGAACCACAGACACTACGGACTTTCTGTTCCTGAACGGTTTGCTGATGAAAGACTTACTAGAAATGCTGCGGTCGGACCTGCGGTTACTCCGATTACAGCTGATAACTTTTTCTGACTCTCTTGTGCCCATATCCTTTTTTCTGTTTTCTCTGAGAGTCCACTGGTCTGGTTGTTCTGTTTTTTCAGAAGGGGATCTGACTTGCTGGAGGGCGGCAGGGTGGGAAGGCTCACATTTGTTCTGCCACTACAGGATTTGTTGAGTGATTTCTTGACAATATCGATCAATGTGACCATGTATTTCCCCCTAAGGACTGCAGGATATTTTCATGGTTTGGTTCACTCAAGCTGTGGGGTTTTGGCCTGTTGCTGTACTGTTGTACAATGGCCTGGGAAGGGGAGTTTGAGACAATGTTCGTGGATCAGAAACACGTGTGCGTGTGATGTTGGATGCCAGTCACTTGACTGGCTGTTATCTCAGGGTATATGCACATTTCTAATATTATTTTGTCATGATGGTACTAAAATATAAGCTCCTCGTGTGGAATGTGAGAGGTATGGGTTCTTATGCTAAGCGTCACAGGGTGCATGCTTACCTGAATTGGTGTGGGAGACACTTTGCTTGTCTCCTGGAAACGCATTTTACATTAATGGAACTTTCTAGACTGTGTAAACAATGGAGGTGTGGGGTCTATGGTACTACATATTCCAGTTACGCAAGAGGTGTACTGAACTTGGTGGTCCCGAATGTACCCTTTATGACGTCTCACACTAAAATTGATCCTGAGGGCCTCTATGTCATGGTGGGAATGACGCTTGATGAATTACCTTTAATACTTGTAGCAGTTTACCCCAACAGTGGGGCAATGTACTTTTTATCCAACCCTCACACCTGTCTTGCTTCCGGATCCAGCGTCATGCATACTTTGGTGCAGGGATTACAATGGGATGCCTGACCTGGCGATGGACAGATCTACTCCTCTCTTTCCAGGGGTACACCCTTGCTCCATCTTGCAACACCTAAAAACGTGGGCTCACAATTTAGACGTAGGGGACATTTGGCGTTCATTACACCCCACTGACAGAGAGTATTCCCATTACTCAATGGTGCACAAAGTACATTTCAGACTAGATATGATCTTCCCTCCGCTAGTGATGACTACACTGTTCACATGGGTTGAGTATTTGGGCAAGACCCTGTCAGACGACCATCCCTTGTTGGTTTCCCTGAAGTGGGAGAGATCCAGACCGAGTATTCCCACTTGATGCTTACACAGTGTTGCATTGACTGATATATTGTTCCGCTCTCAGATTGGTGAGGCCATTAATGCTTACTTCCAAGACAAAGAAGGGACAGCATTGAATGCTTTGGTTGGATTGAATGGATTCAAAGTTGTATTACATGGCTTATGTATGAAAGCGGCAAATGGGGAGCACAGGGAGCAGAATGGTGAAGTAACTGTGATGAAGGGGCATTTGGGAGAGTTGGAGCGAACCTGTCTGATGAAATGTGACCAATTCCCAGCCGTCTTGGCCGTGCAAAAGGAATAACGGCAATTGGCCAGTTGGGTGTCCAAGTTTGATTTTGAGGTATACACACAGCAACAACATGAACACTGAGATAAGGCAAGTCGCCTACTGGCCTGGCTGCTAGGATTGGAATCCCCAAGACATCCGATCACCGCAATTTAACAGAAGCCAGTGCAGTTATTAAACACACAGAAGGATATTACTGGGTCCTGTACTAGGAGCCCACTCCAATAAGTCCAATTTTGCTTGCTACATATTTGCAGCATGCCTGTACTTGTTCAATTGACCTCCTCCAGCTTCAGGAATTGGATAGTTTGATCACATTGGAAGAGGTGGAGGAGGCGTTAACCCAAACAGCCCAAAGGAAGGGTCCAGGTACTGAAAATTTGCTGATCACATTTTATGTCCATTACAGCGCCTCCTTCAGTTATATGAATGTGAGTTGACGAGTGGGACCCTCCTGACTTTCATGAGGGAATCAGTAACCATAGTCCATTCCAAACTAGGGTGTGATCCTCTAAATGAAACATTGTATGGATCTCTGTCTCTCCTAAATCTAAACTACAAGGTCCTGGTTAACCATTTCCTTGCAATAGTCCCCTCTTTAAGTGCATTCTGTCCAAATTACTTTATTCCCAAGTGCAACACCTTCATTAACGTGCAGTGGTTATTCCATGTTAAGGACTGACAAGACGCACTGGAATGGAAGGCTGGGTTGCCTCACTTGACATAGAAAATGCATTTGGCACCTTTTGTTGGCCTTACCTGGTGGTGGTTCTGGCACACATTGGGTTTGGCTCTCAATTTTTGCAGTGAGTTACGCTACTGTACACCAATCTGACTGCCAGGTTCTGCATGGGAGACGTAATATCTGCTTCTTTCCTGGTGACTAGATGTAAACACCAGGGTGGGCCTCCTCCCACTCCTGCTGTATGCTTGAGCGGTGGAGCCCTTGACATTTATGTTTTGAGAGCAGGCACCACAAGGGGGCCTTGTGGTGCTTGGACACCTTCAAATACTGTCCCTATAGCAGATCACTTGTTGATTTATTTGAGAGGTGACCCTGCAGTACTACCAGAGGTCATGGATCTGCTGGCTGCATTTGAAGTCATGTCGTGTCTCTGTGTTGATTGGGATGAATCCTGTTTGTTTCCACTGGTGCCTATCCTGAGGACCACTGCAATACAATGCCGTCTATGGAACTGAATGGACGGTTTGACTTGATTAAATATTTTGGCATTCAGGTGTATCATGACCCACAGGATTTGCTAGAAGGCAATCAAGGGAAGGCGTTGACTGTGATTCTCTGCTCCCTTCCTTTTTGGATCGGGCCACCATTATCCCCAATGGACAGTGTAGTAATTGCCAAAATGTTGGTCCTGCCACACCTTCTCTATTTCTTTGCAGACCTACCATTGATTATCCATAAGGCCTTCTTCCAAGATCTAAAAAGGGTTTCGATGGAATTGATGTGGGGCGATGTCCAGCGATGGTTTGCTCTACATGAACTATTTTCCCCTTTGGAAGAAGGTGGCCTTGTGATACTGGAATAGGAATCATACTTTGCTGTACCATAACTGCAGTGGCCGATGCAGTGGATTGCAGGAGATCTGCCTCCAGAATGCATTGACATTTTAGATGAGTTGGTGGGAAAACCATTGCTGCATTGGCTCTTCAGCACTACACTCCCTTGGGAACGGATAGTGTGCTGTCATTTATGGCACTATAATTCTGGAAATGATATGCTGGGGATGGGAAGCACCGTACACCTTATGCGCCCAGTATCCCGATTTGGGCCATACCAGAGTGTCCAGGGTTGAGGACCATGCATCGGGTCCAGGATTGGGAAACAGCAGGAATTATGTCTTGGACGGATGTGGTGACCAAGGAAGCTCTCTGTGCCTTCGATGTTTTGGCATTAGATCATGGACTATGTCCAGATCAGTTCTTACTGTATTCTGTCCTGCTGGATGTGTGATGTAAGCCTTGGGTTCTGAACAGGAGCAACCTTCCACTAGAGTACCTCTTGAAGTGACTTTAATGAGGGGGAACACCACGAGGGCCGTCACTCACCTATACTCCATGTTATGGAGAGGACCAACTGCGGAACATGCACTAGTACGGGATTGGTGGACATTGGTGCTTGGGACTGATACCAGAGACAATCAATGGGACCAATGCTTAACATTAGTCTAAGGGATGACATGAAACACAAGGTTTTGACTCATACAATTTCAATTACTGCACTGTCCATATCCTACTCCACATAGGATTAGCAAGATGTTCCCAAGTGCTTCTAACGCATGTCAGAAGTTGCAGATCCGCTAATGCTGACTTCCTTCCCATTGGTGTGGTCCTGTATCCTAATTGGTCCCTTTTGGGAACAGGTGGAATCAGCAATGACAAATAACGTATTTCTGCTAGCGTCACCTATATACTTGCTTGATGCTGGGTGTATCACCATGAAAAACAAAGGTCTGTTAAGATTCCAGAATTTAGTGCGTATCTTAGCAAAATTATGTGATACTGTGGCTTGGAAGTCTACTGCTGCACCCCACTGAAACGATGGCAGGCAGACATGTCCCGCTGGGTGCCTGCCAAGCTGATTTTATACATGCAATTGCTCGCAAGGGGAGAAGGACGGGATCCATTTAAATGCTGGGATACTTACTTGGAATGACTTGAGGCTGGTATGAATGATCTTTCCCCTTGAGAGCCTAGCCTTTCTTCTGAGGGTTAATGTGCAGGCAGGTCTTCACCTCTTGGCAGTTTCCGCCATGCCCCTCAGCCCGGTTGGTATGCTGGATGGCCAGGTGTTGGATACGTTTCTAAGATGTCTTTAAGGGCATGATGAGGGAGCTTTAGGCAACTGTTGTGTGGCATTATACTGAGTACTCATATATCTGCTGGAGGTGGGGAACCCTTGGATGGGGCACTGATCGTACATACACACACACGGGTTGGAGGATGTTTGATTGTTATGGTTGTTTGATAAAGCTTGAATACAAGTGTGAATGAGCTTGCGGCATCTGTTGCATTGTACATGGATACGGCACATGGTAACAAACATTGTGCTTTAAACCCTCCGTTGGCAAGTGGTTTGTCTTTACTGGTTCGAGCATTTTGACCTTTCTGATAGTGAGGTTTTGCTGATTTAGGGGGCAAATTTCTAATGTATCCAATCCAGTAGCAGATAGAATGGCCATGTGCACTGCGCTTTCTACGACTCATTTCCTCTACAACAGTTTCAGGTGTGTGCATACCATATGTGTTCTTTTTGTTGATTGTATCAACCACGTACAAAAGCTAAGAAAAATATTTACAATAAAAACCCGTTCAATTCAACCTGGAAGAATAAATGTTTTGCCAGGCCCAAACCTTTCTTTTTAACGCATATAAGTCAAACCTAGGGTAGGCCCTAAACAGTACATAGTGTAAATTGTCATATATTTAAAAAGTTGGACATTAACTTTTTCCTGGTATTGAAATGTTCTCGAATTTATTGTTCACTACTACAAAGCATACCTTACCCATAGGATAATTTTGGGTTAACTTACTGCAAATAATAGGTGATCCTTTCCCATTGGAAGCAGGTAGGAATGTGTCTATCGAATTGTAATTTAAAGACCTCTTTAATGGTAAAGTCATATTTTAAGTCGCAATGCTGAAAATGCCACTTTTAGATAGTTGACATTTTCTTGTTCCAACCATTTAGTGCCTGCAGCTGGTTTCCTGGGTAATATGACACATTGTAACGGGATTCATGTTTTTCTCCCAGACAGTGAGGCAATGGAGCATAGATGTTGGCAGAATAGGCCACCTCAGACTTGAGGAGGAGGAGCTGCCACCTACCACACTTACACATCACAAAGTCTGTAACTGGGCATACTCACAAAGGGTTTGACACTAGTCTAGGTGACCCAGGTCAAGCTAGGGCCAGGGAGGGAGGCAGGAAATTCCAAACACCTCTGGAACTGGAGGTGGAAACCTCCAGAACCTGCTTCTATTTTAAATTGGTCAACAAATATAATTATTGGATCCTCAGACCCAACACTTCAGTATACCTCTGGACCTGTGGTTGACTCGGAAGGACTGCTGTGCTGCTCTGCTGCAAGAATTACTGCTACTCTGCTGCCTTGCTACTCTGCTGATGTGCTGCCCTATTGCCCTGCTGTCTGAGTGAAAGGACTGGACCTTGAACCCTGGACCACCAGTGTGACTCCAAGGGCTATTTGGCTGACCTTGTGATCAAAGCCTCTGGGACAGAAAAGGACCCAATCACTTTGAAACCACCACCTGGACTCAGTCTGCTGTGAGTTTTGCTCCCCAAGTGATTCCACCTCAGTCCTGGGCCGTTGGAAGTTGGCAGAAATGTACCCTGTCAGCTCAGCTGTGATCCTATGAGAGAACTGATGCACAGATGCAGTGTGATGCATCTCTTCGCAGCTCAACTTCGGAACAGCCACTGCAAGACGCATCCCGATGCAGGACTTCGCATCACATACCAAGTCTCCTCTGAATCGGCGCTGGCAACCCATCCTCGTCTGACAATTTAGAGAAGCAATCTTCTGGGGATGTATCTCCGTACTTGGCACAAGCTCTGAAGTTGGCTTGCCTTCGAGGTTCCTAGATCATTAGAACTTACTCTCTGGAAAGACCCAGTGGTCATAAAATAAGGAGCAACTCGTATTCTGAAAGGGGCATGTAGGGCCTTGGAGTGGCTTCAGTCTGCAATCATGTCAAGCATCACTTCAGATGAGAAGCAGTATTTGGTAATGACTTCTTCAGTGGACATGCCAAAGACTCTATTCCTTTGCCTGTAAACCTCATCTCTCATCCTCAAATAATTGTTCCTCAAAATACAGGGCAATGCTATAAAGACATTTTCCAGTCTAATGAACCCAAACATTTGTTTGGTGTTGAGTTAATTTCTTAAGTGGTTAGCCTGCATGTGATCGGTTGGTGTAATAATGAGTTTCACCTAGAAATGGGTAGTGGATTCCTGAGTCATCACCACGTGCCCCCTTGCATTAATAGTTATGTTCCATGTGTTGTGAGCCTTGGTGTACTTTAAAAAATTCAAAATAGTTCATTTAAATAAAGAGTTATATGTTTTAAAGTGTCAGTGAATGGCCACTACTACATCTACTGGAGCTGGGGAACCCTTGGATGGTGCCCTGATCGTACATACACACACACGGGTTGGGGGGATGTTTGGTTGTTATGGTTGTTTGATAAAGCTTGAATACAAGTGTGAATGAGCTTGCGGTATCTGTTGCACTGTACATGGATACGGCACATGGCAACAAACATTGTGATTTAAACCCTCTGCTGGCAAGTGGTTTGTCTTTACTGGTTCGAGCATTTTGACATTTCTGATAGTGAGGTTTTGCTGATTTAGGGGGACATTTCTAATGTATCTAACCCAGTAGCAGATAGAATGGCCACGTGCACTGTGCTTTCTACGACTCATTTCCTCTACAACAGTTTCATGCTTACTTTACTGCAAGGCTTGGTAGGAGTACGTTTGAATGTGATTCATCCCAATTAGAATGTAAGTAGAATTAGTAATGCATTTTATTATATCAATTGCCTTACTCTTTAATTGGTGTGCTTTTCTATCATCATGCCCCTCCCCAAACCACTTATAAGAATTTGCTATTCCCGTAACATTTAGAAATCCTGATTTCACCATTTTGCCACCACACATTTACTACAGAAAAACATGCGTCTATGTGTGCTGAGTCCTGTACACACGTTTTTATTTATTTGATGCGAATTTATATAGCGCAAACTTTACCCGAAGGTGTCAGAGCACTTTACAAACAGACCAGTTACATTACATTAGGACTTTAGAGTACATGAGTTACATAAACGATGCAAACAGAAAAACTCTAAATTCACAAAAGCATTTATAGTAAGTACATAAGAAGACTACTACAGATACTAGTGGTTAGAGTTACATATATGCAAGTTGAAAATTAACTCAAGGAAAAGATAAACAGATAAACTCTAAATTCACATAAGAATGATAGTAAGTGGATACGTCCACCACATATACTAGTGGTTGGAGTTACGTATATACAAGTTGCAAATTCAGTCCAGATTACATTTGGGGGTGGGGCGACCAGCATGGACGGTCAGTCTCCCCCCTGCGGCCTACCTGATCACCGCCGGGTCGCTTTAGATCACCCAGTCTTCAGTTGCATCTTGATGCCCAAAGTGCGGACCAGGGATGGTAGGAGAAGGCACCCTCGATGTCCGGCGGTTGACTCCAGAGGTGCCGTGCGAAGGGGCCCTCATCATGGGCGCCCGCAGGAGGGGTAGGGGGGGTCACTTGCCCCCCCCCTGGATCGCCAGTGCGTCCAGTGTGGGCCCAGTCAGGGCCGGCCCTAATCCATCATGCTTTTGAAATGGTGCCATTGTTCCAGGTGGCAGCCCCTCCATTGGCCGAGAAGGGTGCAAGGCAGAGGGCGAGAAGAGTGCAAGGCAGAGAGGAGAAGGATGCAAGTCAGAGGGCGAGAAGGGTGCAAGGCAGAGGGGAGAAGGATGCAAGGTGGAGGGGAGAAGGGTGCAAGGTAGAGAAGGGTGGAAGTCGGAGGGGGAGAAGGGTGCAACGGGGAGGGGGAGAAGGGCGCAAGGCAGAGCGGGAGAGGGTGCAAGGCGAAGGGGGAAAAGGGTGTAACTGGGAGGGGGAGAGGGCGCAAGGCGGAGCGGGAGAAGGGTCAAAGCGGAGGGGGAGAAGGGTGCAAGGCAGAGGGGAGAAGGGTGCAAGGCAGAGGGGTGAAAAAGGCACAAGGCAGAGAGGATAAAGGCACAAGGCAGAGGGAAGAATGGTGCAAGGTAGAAAAGGGTGCAAGGCGGAGAAGGAGAAGGGTACAAGTGGGAGGGGGAGTAGGGTGCAAGGTGGAGGTGGAGAAGGGTGCAAGGGGAGGGGGAGAAGGGTGCAAGGGGGGCAAGAAGGGTGCAAGGCAGAGGGCAGAAGGGGGGGAGGGGGAGAAGGGGGCAAGGCAGAGAAGGGTCTAAGGCAAAGGGGATATGGGTTCAAGGTGGAGAAGGGTGCAAGGCGGAGGGGGAGAAGGGTGCAGGGTGGAGGGGGAGAAGGGTGCAAGGCGGAGGGGGAGAAGGGTGCAAGGCGGAGGGGGAGAAGGGTGCCAGGCAGAGGGTGAGAAGGGTGCAAGGCAGAGGGGGAGAAGGGTGCAAGGCGGGGGGAGAAGGGTGCAAGGCAGAGGGGAGAAGGGAGCAAGGAAGACGGGGGAAGGATGCAAGGCAGAGGGGGAGAAGGGTGCAAGGCGGAGGGGGAGAAGGGTGCAAGGCAGAGGTGGAGAAGGGTGCGAGGCGGGGGGGAGAAGGGTGCAAGGTAGAGAAGGGTGTAAGTCGGAGGGGGAGAAGGGTGCAACGGGGAGGGGGAGAAGGGCGCAAGGCAGAGCGGGAGAAGGGTGCAAGGCGAAGGGGGAAAAGGGTGTAACTGGGAGGGGGAGAGGGCGCAAGGCGGAGCGGGAGAAGGGTGCAAGCGGAGGGGGAGAAGGGTGCAAGGCAGAGGGGAGATGGGTGCAAGGCAGAGGGGAGAAAGGCACAAGGCAGAGGGGATAAAGGCACAAGGCAGAGGGAAGAATGGTGCAAGGTAGAAAAGGGTACAAGGCGGAGAAGGAGAAGGGTACAAGTGGGAGGGGGAGAAGGGTGCAAGGTGGAGGTGGAGAAGGGTGCAAGGGGAGGGGGAGAAGGGTGCAAGGGGGGCAAGAAGGGTGCAAGGCAGAGGGCAGAAGGGGGAGGAGGAGAAGGGGGCAAGGCAGAGAAGGGTCTAAGGCAAAGGGGATATGGGTTCAAGGTGGAGAAGGGTGCAAGGCGGAGGGGGAGAAGGGTGCAAGGCGGAGGGGGATAAGGGTGCCAGGCAGAGGGTGAGAAGGGTGCAAGGCAGAGGGGGAGAAGGGTGCAAGGCGGGGGGAGAAGGGTGCAAGGCAGAGGGGAGAAGGGAGCAAGGAAGACGGGGGAAGGATGCAAGGCAGAGGGGGAGAAGGGTGCAAGGCGGAGGGGGAGAAGGGTGCAAGGCAGAGGTGGAGAACGGTGCGAGGCAGAGGGGGAGAAGGGTGCGAGGGGAGAAGGGTGCAAGGCGGAGGGGAGAAGGGTGCAAGGCAGAGGGGGAGAAGGGTGCAAGACGGAGTGGGAGAAGGGCGCAGGGCGGAGGGGGAGAAGGGTGCAATGCGGATGGGGAGAAGGGTGCAAGGCAGAGGGGGAGAAGGGTGCAAGGCAGAGGGGCATAAGGGTGCAAGGCGGAGAAGGGTGCAAGGTAGAAGGGGAGAAAAGTGCAAGGCGGAGGGGGAGAAGTGTACAAGGCAGAGGGGGAGAAGGGTGCAAGGCGGAGCGGGAGAAGGGTGCAAAGCGGAGGGGGAGAAGAGTGTAAGGCAGACAGGAGAATGGTGCACGGTAGAGGGGAGAAGAGTGCAAGGCAGAGGGGAGAAGGGTGCATGGCAGAGGGGAGAAGGGTGCAAGGCAGAGGGGAGAATGGTGCAAGGTAGAAAAGGGTGCAAGGCAGAGGTGAAGTAGGGTACAAGGGGGAGGGGGAGAAGGGTGCAAGGGTGAGGGGTGAAAGGTGCAAGAGGAAGGGCAAGAAGGGTGCAAGACAGAGGGGAGAAGGGTGCAAGGGGGATAGTGATGAAGTTAAAAATGTGCCCCCCCCGGAAACATTTCTGCGGATGCCCATGGGCCTCGTTCTCTCTTTGGGTAGGTTGCCCCCATCGTGATGTAGAGATTGCCCCACAACTACGGGGTAGGGGAAATCTCAGCCGCGGTGTGTTCAGTGTGGCTCTCTCCTCGTGGGACAGGGCCTCTTTGCCACAATCCACTCAACCGCTGCCGGGCCGCTCTGGGGCACCTGGGTGTCCACTGTGGCCCAATGCCACCGCAGTAAGTCGAGGATATTTAGCAGAGATATTTGTACAGAAAAGATAGGATGTTTGAAAATTGCTTTTTGTAGTCAGTAAATAGAACTACTGAAGTGCTACTTCACATACTACAAAATGCAGTTTTTAAACGAGCCTTACTTGGTGACTTGTATGCCTCTAAGTTTATAGTGCACACAGACATGCACCATTGCGCAACAATACAAAAGACATTGGTCTTTATCTGGAATTGGTGCAACATTTTTGTTATTTACCGTGGACATTCAAAGGATACCCAATTTATTTTAAATAATACGCTTTGAAAACATTTTTATTCAGCATATCATTGAAATGGGTATCTGTAACTTTGTAATTTAAAATATAAAAAATATCTTCCGGCATTTTCCAAAACGTTTTTAATTTCACTGGCATGCTCTATAGCAGAGTACGTTATATTCTTTGAAACAAAAAAATGTAAGTCTTTTTTTCTTTTTCTTTACACGTCCCCTGCTCCACATAGAACGTTTGATTTCCAGGGCCGTGAATGGGCAAGACACAAAAAAGAGGTCACCGTATAACACGACAATGTTTTTTTCTGACTAGCTGATGGGCTCTTCAAAGATTTTTAATGAAGGAGCAGGCGTGCAGGATTCTACTTTCTTTTAAAAACACACACGGTAAATGAAAAGCCTCCGAGGTATTCTAATATACTTGGAGGTGATGGCTGCTATGCAAATCGACGGCTGCATAGCGTGTCCTTCATTGATATTCCGGCAGGATGCACGGCTCGACAGAAATTCAGCATCACGTACGTTCCTAACTTATGTTCACCCCGGATCCAGCATCTGATGGATTCCTTTGATAATCTTTATTCATTCAGGCAATAAAATCTTGCTGTTGCTGGCTAATGAAGATCTGCTTTGGAAATATGTACTGAAAAAAAGCCCCAGCCGTTTACCTTGTGTAATCATAGCATCCAATTATCAAGCCTATTTGGGGATATAGTAGCATCTAATGCCAATTTGTCCAGGAAGCAAATGCATTTGATTTCATTTTCTGTTTACCACTCGTGCTGCCTGTAGGCACGACTTTTGGATTAAAATGTTTCCCTGTAATCAGTCTCCTGAGAACAAGGGGAGATTATTTGAGCGATTCTTAATGATCTACCGTGAAAATAAGACGCCTTTTCTGAGTAGCACATGCTATTGTAAATCTGCACTACGGTAGAATTGCCTTCAAGGACATATTGTCACACGTATTGTGTAGGGTGTGGTGCATTTCGAGAGACCAACAAAAGAAATGGAAAGATGATGGAGGGTGTGACAAAACAGGCTTTTTGTAGGTGTCGCCCCAATTTGTGCCCCCATCTGGTCTACTAATGCTGTTTTTTGACTCTGGAAGTGCTCTGGAGTCTGCAAACTAAGCCCCAGTGCAAGTGCTCTTCCCTAAAAAAAGATATATGTGAATTGACAACACCATTTGGCTAGGACATTAACCCCCTGATAAGTGGAATCAGGGGTACCCAGGGCATGGGAGTTCACCAGGGCCTGAAGCAGTCACGCAATTGCACACTGCATTAGCAGTTCAAACTCAATTTTGCCTGTACCATGCTTGGCAAGGTCACAGAACTATTTTTAAAATATGTTACCCTTAAAGTAGGGCTCTTGAGCCCACGAGGCTGGGTGGATTATATTAAAGATGTGGACATATAAGTGCAAGCAGTATTGAATTGCACCTATTTCTTTTCCCTTATAAAATCCATTACTCTCCTTATACTCATCTGATTGTGTTTGTTTTGGTGTCTAAAATGTATGTAAAAAACTGTTTTAATTTGTATAAATTACACATGTTCCTCTAGTAAAGCCTGACTGCTAGGGATGTATTCATAGGAATCCAAAGGGACTAGTTGTGGGCATTGTGAGAGTATTGCATAGTGATGCCTAACTAGACCCAATACATAATATTCCACTTTCCTACAGACGTTTTTTCAAACATTGTGACTTTCCAGCTGTTTTTTATTGTTGTTTTTATTTGATGTTGGAAATGGTCCTTTTTGCAGGGTTATCCCCAATCTTTTTGCTTCCTCCTTTATTTTTTCTGACCTGTGTTGTTGGCAATAGGACTCTGGGCACTTTACCACTGCTGATGAGTGCTAAAGTACATATGCTCTCTGTATAAATTGTTATTGTGATTGGTTATCCATGATTGGCATATTTGTTTTACCAGTAACACCCTAGTAAAGTGCACTGAGTGTGCCAGGGCTGGTGATTTAAATGCTACTAGTGGGCCTGCAGCACTGTTTGTGCCATCCACATGAGTAGCCCTAAAATGGTGTCTCAGGCCTGCCACCGCAGTGCCTGTGTGCAGTTACTAACTGCCATGCTGACCTGACCAGTGTACACCATGGCCAGGCCTAACCCTTCCCTTTCTGTGCACATCGGACACCCCTATGGAAGGCCCAAGGTCCCCCACTGGGCAGGGTGCAGTGTATGTGAAAGGTAGAGCATGTATTAGTGTAAGTGACATGCTCTGGTAGTGAATTACAGCCATTTTCGTTTTACACTATTGTAAGGCTTTCTTGCCCCTAGGCTATAATAGGGAATGCTGGGTATAATGTTTACCTGCATATCTTCCCATAGGAGCAAGATAGAAAATAAAAGTCTGGTATCACTGAACTCAGAATTTAAGAACACATCTTTTAGGAAGAATGGTTTCTAAATCCTGTGTTTGAAAACAGCACTTTTAGAAAGTGGCTGTTTTCTTGTCTGACCTTTCTGTGTGCCTTGACCTGTTTGTGAATTGACTGTCTGGTTTATGAGTGACAGGGGCAGGGGTGGCTCCTTGAGTGGTGGGAGGGGATAGCACCTGGGCCTGAATAGGGCTGTGCCTGCCTTCCACAATGCTGGCTCCACCTCCTGCTGGGTGGCTGACGTCCCTGCCCCTTGCTCTCAAAGGAAAGAAGAAGTCAAGTAAACAAAGTGCTCCAGGACTGACCAGAACTGGTTCTGACTAAGCCAAGGCCTCAGCTGGACAAGAAGAAAAGAAGAAGATCTGCAATTTTCACGCATCATTCGCTTTTGGAGTGCATCGTCGACAGTGCGAGAAAATTCCGGTCGCCACGAAGATCGTCGCAGCGCCTGTTGCCACTGCAAAAACCGACGCATCGTTCGCTTGCGGAGTGCATCGCCCCGGTGCAGGAAGATTCCTGTCGCTGCAAGTATCATCGCTGAACCTGTTGTCGCTGGGTGAGATCACCCGCACTGCTTGCTTGCGGACTGCATCACGTCGCTGCGAACATCGTTGCAGAGGCATCGCATTGAGGGGCAGTGAGAGGAGAAGATCGACGCTGTGCTGCGCATCGCCGCCACACCTGAGATCGTCACCGTCCCGAAGATCGTCACATCATGCCTGTGAGGGACGCTTCCTACCGAACCTGTGCACCAGAATCCACACAAGGTATCGCATCCCTCCCCATACATACCGGATTCTTCACAAAACGCCCGCTGTGTCCAGCAGGGCTGTCGCATCACCTCCCCAGGGTCTCAGGAGTGACGCATCACTTGTTTTTCAACTATGCAGCTTCCATTTGGAACTTTTGTCGCATCTACAGGTTCTTTGGGCTAAACGTGGAACAACTGTGGAATATTTTGACGCAAACCCTAGAACTCTTTTAAAATCATATTCTTGAACTGTATATGTTGGATTTTTGTGTAGTTTAGAGAAAGATACTTTATTTTTCTAAACTGGTGTGGAGTCCATTTGTGGTGTTTTTTCTGTGTTACTGTGAGTATTGGTACAAGTACTTTATACATTGCCTTTGATATGCCTGTCTGCTCGTGACAAGCTACTAAGGGGGTGAGCAGGGGTTATCTAATGAGTGTATCCCCCTTACCCTGACTAGAAGCAAGGGTACCTATTTGGACATTGGTACCTACCTCTGCTAACTAGAGACCCCCAGATCTAACATTCCCATAGCAGCTTATTTTCATTAGGACCTACTTGAAGTCCTCGGGGGAGTAGCGGTTGCACACCTGGTCGCCCCAGCCTTTCCTGTGCCCTGGCTGACACCCTGCATGTGAAGACTCAGAAAGTCAGAAACATAGGCCTATCTGCAAAGGAAGTGATACCTCCCAGCCTGAAAGGATGGCTTGTGAAGTGGCGTATCAAGGTGATGAGCTTCAAAGCTTACGCTGCCTATAATATGTATTCAGTCTTACTCCTAAAGGAGGAAGCATCCCCCCTGCCCTTAGGCCCCTTTGGACCAAGACTGGGGGGAACATTAGGTAGTCGGGAAGTGTACACCCTTAGATGGCTAGCCATAACCCTAGGGTTGGTACCTGGTCTGTAGAGCTAAGCAAGGTTTCTGCTTTTTGTTAGAAATAGGAACATAGTGGGTTCTGGGTAGCAAAGGTGGTAAACATCCTTGGATGTGGTCATCCAAGTGGGGGATTAGCAGCTGGGGCTAGTAGCCCATTAGCTACTTACAGACCCCCAAACAAACCTAAATCTAGGATTTAAGGAGCACCAGAACCTCATCTTAGATTTGACTTGCAAGAAAGTACACAGAAGACACCCAAGTCTCCTACTTCATGGTCCATCACAAAACAAAGGGGTGATACACTGCACCTGTGGCAACTCCCCACAACTACATGAATGTGACTCAACCTGGACGAAAGTCTGGTTCCCCCAGACAGTGGGAGCCCTTTGAAAGACAAAAGCAACAATAGAACTCCCTTTGACTAGTGGCACTAGCGCCCTGCAGTCAAGAGTTAAAACACGTTTCCTGAACCAAAAAATTACTGACCATTGGGCCAGCCCAAAAGTAAATGGTCCAGTGTATTGTGGAAAATGTATTTCTGACCTCTAGCAAGTTTCAGGTGACTACTATTTTCCTCCGGAACTCAAATGTCGAAATATCTTCATGCTGACCTTACCCCTGCCAAGGCTTGTTGGTGGCCAATCCGGCTACAACTATCTTTGTTCGACGCTGCAACGCGAGAAATTCTGCAGTTCATTAAACCAACCACCTCAGTGGCCCAGTTGTCAACTTTTTGCTTCCATTTCCTCACCAGCACCATCTAAACCATAAATCCAGTTACCCCATGGCTTCAGCTTCAGGGACAGCCAGAGCAACTCTGCACCTGGACCCTATGATCCAGGTAAAATTCAACTGACTGTCATGGCCTGGTCCTAGTGCTTTTTCCCCTTAACTGAAATGTTAAAGTCTTGCAGTATTGAATAGCACTTATTTATTTTCCCTTATAAAACCCATTATTCTCCTTATACTCGTCTGATTGTGTTTGTTTTGGTGTCTAAAATGTATGTTAAAATCTGTTTTAATTTGTATATATTACACATGTTCCTCTAGTAAAGCCTGACTGCTAGGGATTTATTCATAGGAATCCAAAGGGACTAGTTTGGGGCATTGTAAGAGTATTGCATAGTGATGTCTAACTACACCCAATATGTCATATTCCACTTTCCTACAGACGTTTTTTCCAAAATTGTGACTTTCCAGCTGTTTTTTATTGTTGCTTTTATTCGATGTTTCTGAAACACCTGTGGATACCCTCTTGCTATAGGATTTTTTTTCTGTCTAAAATGAAGGTATCTTATGGCCTGTAAAGGCTGGAACAGCCTTTCCCTTCAACCCCTTAGCTGCTGATTATTTTTCCAGTGTGGAATCCCTTTTCAATGTTAGGAGCACTTTGCTCTTACATCTTCATATTTTTTTACACAAAAAGTATTCATGCCTAATTTGTGCATTACTTAAACCACATGTTGGTGATTTTATATTTACAGAGGGTTTCTGTATTTCCCTGGGGAAGTGAAATATTAGCTTTATTTATTTTTAATGGGAAAACACTGCTGTACTGAATAATATTTTTTTCTAAAGTTGGCATCATCAAAAAGTTTGCTGTGTTAAGGACATCATCTTACCATCTTTTAGGATGAGGAAGAGGCTTTAAAGCAATTTTTAAAGTACCGTTTTTGCAGTTCTCTTAGTAGTCAGTTTTTCCTATTTTCTTTGGTGCATTGGAAACAGAGGTGCAACCCATGAGTGATCACAGAAAGCTATTGATTTTATAAAAGAAGACACAATTTTGGATTTGGCAACGGGTTGTTTGTTAAGCACTCTCGTGGGTTTTTCAAAGAAACAAATCAATCAATCAAGCAGCCAATATTTGTAAAGCGGAGCTAATCACCCGTGAGGGTATCTATGCACTGGGTTTGGTGGGCTCACTCAAAAAGCCACATCTTGAGTCTCTTCCTGATTCCGCCAGTGAGGGGATGGATGGAGGTGGAGGGAAAGGCCATTCCAGGACTTAGTGGTGAGGTAGGAGAATGAATGGCCTCTGCTGTGGCTTCAGGAGATGCACCGTGTCTCTGCAAAGGTGAGCGAGGCAGAGCAAAGGTCTCTGTATGATTGGTGGAAGTTCAGGCAGTGTTAGATGTATGTTGTTCCTAGGTCTTGGAGGGCTTTGTGGGCATATGTAAAAATCTTGAATTGGCATCTTTTCTGGACGGTGAACAGTCACAATATCGATTTTTAATGTCGAATTGGCAAAATATTGAGTTTTAAATATCGAGTGGACATAATATTGAGTCACAAAAATATAATGGTGTAGAATATCGAGATTCAGATAAGAAATATTGATTTTCATAATATCAAAGTTAGTTATTTCGACAGTCATAATATAGTTGTTAAAAAATATCGATTTTTATAGTGTTTAAAGTGTTAGTGAATGTGTCAAAAGTATGTATTATTTTTGTAATGTATGTTTGCATTTTTTTTAAAGTCATGAATTTTATGTCATTTAATTTTTGCGTAATTTAATTACATAGCGGTTGTGGGTTTATCAAGGAATAGTGTTGAAGAAATGTTCCTTATAGTAAATTAAATATAAATTTTTAGGCATTATGAATTGTTTTTAATTGAATTTTGAGTTTTAGTTCTGTAGCGGGTTGTGGGTTTTTAGGGGAATAGGGGAGGGAATGAATTTATTGTAATTAGGTAATTATTTATTTGTATTTATTGGTATTGATAAAGAACTTATTTTTAATTAATTATTAATTGGTAATTAGTTTTTATTCATGTATTAATTGATAGGTATATTAATTGTATTAATTTAATATTCAGGGCTGGTTGTGGGTTTATAGGGGAGTAGGGTGGGAAATAATGTATTTGTAATTAAGTAATTATTTATTTTTATTCATTGGTATTGATAATTAATTTATTGATAATTCATTATTAATTGGTAATTAATTTGTATTCATTAGTAATTCATTTTTATTAACTGATTAATCAATAATTATATTAATAGTTTTAATTTATTTAATTTATTTGGGTTGTGGATTTATAGTGGAATAGGGTGGGAAGTAATTTAATTGTAATTAAGTAATTACTGAAATAATTTTTGAGTATTGATAATTAATTTACTGTTAATTAATTATTAATTGGTGATTTGTTTTCATTACTTATTAATGTTTTGCATTGAAAATTACTTTGTTGTTAATTAATTATTAATAGGTAAACAATGTTTAATAATTCATATGTATTGGTATTTATAATTAATTACGTAATTATTAAGTAATTGGTAATTCATTTTGTAATACATTTTTATTGGTATTGATAAGTAATTTATATATCTTTAATTATTGAATCATTACTTTTCCTACTGTTGCACTCACTGGAGGGGGAATAGTAATTTTTATACCTACGTTATCCAACACTTTCCCTACTGTTGCACTCACTGGAGTGGGAATAGTATTTTTACCCTTACGCTATCCAACACTTTCCCTACTGTTGTACTCTCTGGAGTGGGAAAAGTCATTTTTACCCTCCCGCTATCCAACATTTTCTCTACTGTTACATTTGGTGGAGTGGGAATAGTAAATTATTCCTACCCGCTATCCAACACTCTCCCTACTGTTGCGCTCTCTGGAGTGGGAATAGTAATTTTTACCCCTCCGCTATCCAACACTTTCTCTACTGTTGCACTTATTAGAGTGCAAAATGTATTTTGTACCCCTCCGCTAACCAACACTTTCTGTACTGTTGCACTCCCTGGAGAGGGAATTGTATTTTCTACCGCTCCGCTATCCAACACTTTCCCTATTGTTGCACTCATGGAGAGGGAATAGTAATTTGTACCCCTCCGCTATCCAACACTTTCCCTACTGTTGCACTGACTGGAGCGGGAATAGGTAATGTTATCCCTCTGCTATCCAACACTTTCCCTACTGTTGCACTCTCTGGAGTGGGAATAGTAATGTTCACCCCTATGTTATCCAACACTTTCCCTACTGTTGCACTCTTTGGAGTGGGAATAGTAATTTTTACCCCTACGCTATCCAACACTTTCACTACTATTGCACTCACTGGAGTAGGAATAGTATTTTTTACCTACCCTCTATCCAACGCTTTCCCTACTGTTGCACTCACTGAAGTGGGAATAGCCGTTTTTACCCTCCCACTATCCAACGCTTTCCTTACTGTTGCACTCACTTGAGTGGGAATAGTACATTTTACCCTCCCACTATAGAAACACTAACAATATTGATTTTTTAAAAATATTATTAAGTTAACATATATATGTATTAAAAAATAAAAATGCATGTTTATTTTTTTATTTACATTAATTATTTAATAATGTTAAGGTTATTTAAGTATTTTTAAGTGTGTTTTACTTAATTATATCAATTATTTCATCATTCTACATTACTTTTAAGACATTTAAAAAATTGGATATTTTAACAAACTATACTATTTGCAACAATATTTTGGATTCAATATTTTTGTACTTTTCTGTTTGTAGATAGCAAGTCGATATTCTGTCATTGTATATTTTTTCATTGATATTTTGGCAGGCAATATTTTGCTCCTTGAGATTCTGTCAGCGGTCCTTCTGGACAGGGTGGTAGTGGCGGTTCCTAATGTGTGGGCTGAGGTGGGTCCATTTGGGAAGGTTGAGGATGAGTAGGGCTGGAGAATTTTATTTCATCTGGAGTATCCTTAGGAGTTCAGTGGTGGTTCTTCCGTAAAATGTGTGTTGCCGTATTCCAGCCGGCTGGTAATTTGGGCTTGTGTGATGGATTTTCCTGTGCTGATGGGGAGCCATTTGAAAATTTTTGGGAACCTGCAACGTGTATGGAAGCAGGCGGAGTAGTTTGTGTTGATCTGTCATTTCATGGTGATTTTGCTGTTCAGGATGATGCGGAAGTTGTGGACATGGTCTGATGGTTTGAAGAGTGGGTTAGAGTTAGGTGGACCACCAAGTGTCCAAGGGGAGGTGTTGTTGCCAAAGATCATCACACTGGCCTTCATCCAGTCTGAGACATTGTTTATGCAGTTGTGGAAGTTGATCTTAGTGGTGGTGGGGTCTGCTGAGAGTGGAGGATGTGCTGGGTGTCCTTGGCCTAGGATATGATGTTGAGATCATGGGTTCTGAGGATGTCAGTTAGAGGTGACATGAAGGTGCTGAAAAGTGTGTTGCTGAGTGATGAACCTTAAGGAATGCCGCAGATGGTGCTCTTGGGTCCTGAGGGAAAGGGATGTAGGTAGATTCTCTCAGTTTGTCCCGTAAGGGACAATATGATACATCTGAGGCCATCTTCCTGGATCCTGATGTGGTGCAGTCTCTTGATGTGTGTGTGGTCGGATACAGTGAGGATCGTTGAAATTTAAAATAATGTAAGAAATAGAAAAGAAATAGGTGACAATCTTTTTACCTGTAATTTTTGCCCTAAAGGCTGATTTACAAAAGTAATATACCATTATGTCATTTAGACTCTCTGATCGCTGGGATACATAATGTTTGTTGGTTGTCAAAAACACACATATCGAGATCTAACAACTGGTCTGTACTTTATGGTGATATTTCATTGTGTACGGACCATGCAGCAATTCATATGGTAGCATTAAAAATTCAGTATGAAGCGGGTGTGGCTTAGCCGAGCAGAAAGATGGCCGCTCTCTAAGAGTGCCGTACGTGCCAGGCTCAAAATCTGGCATTTATCTGGGCAATAGGGAGCGATCCCTCTTCAAATCTCATTGCTCCCATTATTAGTTGAGTAGGTGATCCCTTTTTTGCCAAAGTGAAGGACATTGGCGTGGTGTAGATGCTGAATTCTCGCTAGTGCTGGGCGCTCTGGGAGTCTGATTGGAAGTGTGCTTCTGAGCAGCGATGGAGATCACGGATCGACCAACTGTACCTCCTACACACACCTGAGCCTGGCTCGTTGTGCTCTGGCTGGGTGCTGCAGGTGGAGGAGGTGAACGGGTTCAACAATGAAAGGCCCTGGCAGCAACTGTCGGTGCAGAGCTTGGTGATCAGCTGAACGTCCTGCATTACTAAGAGCGGTGGTGCGGTCTTGAGGCAACGCCGAGGGCGAAGCTGTCCATTTCGTCAAACATGGCGGAGGCACTGGTGCCACAGTGACCCTTATGCTCACCAAACTGCAGCTGGGAGTTGAGGAGACCCTACCTATCATACACGGGCCTTGTGGTGGTCTGCGGCAACATTGCCGGAGCAGCAGCCACAGAGCTTGAGGATCCTGCGCGGGTGGCGCCCACGCCAAATGAAGGTTGGTGCCACATCTTTAACCCGCTAAACTTCATGCCCCACCCACACACCTGCCTCTAGAAGCAGACACAGCTCCCTGCTGCCACAACACAAAAATTTCCACCACAACATGCTCACCTGCGGCCTCCTGAGTGTAAACCACAAGCAACTAGCTAACGGATCGCCTAAATATAACAGGCTATAACCCCAACGTGCTCACAGCAGACCATTTCTTCCTGAGATACAGAAACAAATTAACCCTAATGCAGCCTAATGCGGCCATCGGTCTCTCCGCTCCTACTTGACAAGACATCTGTGGACACCAAGAATCAGAGCGACAGAGCAGTAATCCGTAGAGACTAACACCACTGACACAGCTCACAAAAGCTTCAACTACATTACTTGATATTGAACTTTCCTTGGTGCTCCAGAGAGACTAAATCACTCAAGTTCTCTATGGCAAACAGACCACTGCTCGCAGTAAAATACAACTGCTGCACCATATATCCTTGTGTATCCCCTTCCATTTCATGCTGCAGACGGCAATGGGGAAAGCTGATGCTTAACAAAGAAAAATATTGTTTGATAGTTGACAGAACACCCGCACCACTGACACGGAAAAGGATCATGACAGGGAATCATCTGCGAGTAATTCCCCTGATCAACCACGGGAAGATTTAAGCAGTATTGTACAGGATGTTAAATCCAGCCTCAAGGGGATCGACAACAAGCTTGACAAAGTCTCTTCCCAACTTGAACAAGTCAGACACTGAGTAGACACTCATGAAACCCAATTAGATCAACTAGAGAATAGAACATCAGATGCACACTACTTCCAGGTGGAGTCAAAAGAACACCTACTACACATGGAGAAAGTCTTGGATGTCACAAAAACAGAGAACAAAGATGTTGAAGCACACTCAAAGAGAAACAACATTTGCGTTCTTGGTATTCCCGAGATGACTGCCATTACAAAAATGGAAACGTTCATTGAAGATCATCTGTGGGAACTATTTGGCCAGGACTTATCGCCTATGTTCATAGTCGAAAGAGCACACCGTACTTTGGTCAATAGACCTGCAGTTGGAGCTACGTCTAGACCCATCATAGCTCGCCTGCTAAACTACAAGGACAGAGTTTTAACCTGCCAAGCACCTGCTCCAGAAATCTGGCACAACATTTGCACTCTTTTACCCAGCAAAATTGAAAGTCACGCATGAAGGAGTGCCACACTACTTCACCGATGCAAAGTCAGTGCTGAAATGTACAAAACATATTGGTCAATCGCAACACAAGAATCCACCTCAACAAACTGCAGCGTCTCCCTTGATGACAATGATTGATGAACATAACTGAACATTCTATACATGTTGGTTAATGTCCCTGCTAATATGATCAACAGCAAAGTATCAAGTAAGTCGAAGGTTCCCTAGGCTCGAACTCACTAGAATCCAGGCTATCCCTGAAACCATTGAGAGATGAATTCCATTTAGCCGCGTTCTGTTTACTTGGCCACCAGTCCATCTGGTTGGGTTGTATGCCGGCAACTCCATGACCCCCGGGAAATCTCCCTGAGTACACTAGTAATGTTTTCCGTTTCTTTGGTTGGGGTGGGTGGTGGGTGGGTAAATGTACTCGACCTATTTGGGGGTTTATGTGGGCGGGGGATAGTGAGGAAGTTAAAATGATATTCCTAATTTCTGCAGAGGCAAACAAACAGCAATTCCTGACATGAACGAGAGATTCACAATGCAGTACACATCATTAGCGCGTACTACACTGATTGGGGCACACTTTCTATAGCTTTGTCACTCTGGATACTCTTGTAGTTCCTTCGGTGACATTTAGAGTCATTTATAGTCTCCTTTCAGTACATTGTTGACTAACTGGATGGCACAATACAATTTCTTAACCTGGAATGTTCGTGGGCTCAACAATTATAGAAAGGTGCAGCTTTTACACGCCTGCCTAGAAAGACAACAGATAGACGTGTGTTTCCTACAGGAGACTCACTTACAAGTCGCTGTCTCAAATAAACTGAAATATAAGAGCTCGGGTGGGTACCACTCTTCTACTTACTCAAACTATGGGAGAGGTGTGGTTATAATGATCCATAATGGAGTTCATTGGACACTGACACAATTCCAGATTTAATAAATTAAAAGGTTCTTTCGGTGGCATGCAAATATTCTTACTCACAATCTATGGACCAAATGTTGATGACCCAGATTTTTCCTATGATGTTTGGGGAAGAGTTGTAGCTATGGGGTGTGATACTGTCATCTAGGGGGGAGATTTTAATGCAATCTTACGTGACAAACTGGACAGATTGAGCTCACCATGCGTTCTACACCCCGTTCGAATCACAGGCTCAATTCGATTATTTTCGACTGTAATCTGGTTGACATTTGGAGGCGCTTTAATTCACACAACCAGGAGGGTATGTATGTCTCATTACAATTTAACTCCTGGTCTAGGCTGGATCATTGGTTGGTTTCAGGAGACGTAGCAAAGTGGACAGTGGATGCGCAGCATTTACCAAGAACTCTATCCGATCAGTCCCACTGTGCCTTCAGAGTGGCCTTCCCTACATCCATCAAACACAAGTTCACTTGGAGGCTTCCTCCCCACACCTTCTTTGATTCACTATCCCAAGCAGAAATTAAAAGCGACACTGTTGAATATTTCTCTTTAAACCTAGGGTCTGTATCCTCTTGTGAGGGATGGGTGGACAATAAATCTGGAAGGCCGTATGTGCTTCTAACCCGTTGGCTGCTTCCGCGATTTCGCGGCAGTGCAGCCGTTTTAAAAAACGGGCGGGGCCGCGTCGGCCACTGGCTGACGGCAGCACCAGCGAGGTAGCGCTGCCGTCGGCCAATGGCGACGGCAGCATGGAAGGGGTTAATGTTGGCGTTTATTTTGGAAGTCAATACAATAAAAATATAAATCTTGGGCAAGGCATAAGAAAATTATTGTTTCAGTTCTGTCATCTGTTCCGGATTCGCCAGGGCTTCTTCACTCCTTCTTCTTGTTATTTTCTTAGGTCTCAAGTTCGGTCTCCAAGGGTGCGTCATCCCCGGATTACCAGGAGAGAACACAAGGAAAATTGAGGTACGTATTAGGATCTGTCCATTTGGTGAAGTAATAAAATTGACTGTCACCACACCTGGGTGTACATAGCACTTAAAATCCCTTTTCTTTGGATAATTATCTTTTATAGCTTCTAATCCTCTGATGGGGGGGTGAGGAAAAGAGGGGAGGTGTAGTGCATAAAGGAGAGAAAGAACACAAATACACACATATGTAAACTGATTATAGGGACTCTCTTTCAGTCTTCCTGATTCCTTTTTATAGCTCTCTTTATGCTACCCTTTTATCTGATACTCTTCGTTTATATGTTTGTTTGTTTCTTTGCTTTCCTATCTAAATTCTGACTATTTCTTCTCTGCACCAATTCTTAATCTTTTTATTACATCAGACGGCTATTTTTAGTCCCCCTCTTTCTACTCTTCTCCCAACGTTTCCATTCTCCACCCCGTACTCCCCCCTAAAGGTACCGTCTCCCCCTGTCCATGTACCGGGTAAGCCGCAACTCTTCCCTGAGTTGCGGCGGGGACTTCAGATTTCCCGGGGCGACCACCACTCTTCGCTCCACCCTTCTGGAGCCTTGTTGTACTCTAGCACTGTTCTCCCATTTTCAGCTGCCGAAACTGAACATCCGTCTTCTACCTCTACTTCTTTATTGCCTTGAGTTCTGACTCATCCTTACTTTCTGAAGTCTTCCAGATTCCGCCTTCCTCCGCCTTCTGCCCCAGTTCCAAGCATCTGTGCCTCCAGGTCCGTGCTCGTTGGTGACTGGTCTTCTATGCTCCTGGCTCCGCCTTCTGGGGGTGGCTCATCCGCACACCTCTCCATCCATTATCTGGAAACATTTAAGGTTGCCATAATGGGGAAATGTATAGCTCGCCAAGCAGGAGTACTGAAAGCTATTTGCAGCACACTAGAGGAATTAGAAACTGAACTCAGGACCCTGGATCTCCAATACTTTGATAATAATGATGCGTCACTCTTAGCACAAATCCGTGAGAAAATTTCTGAATTCAATGAAGAAGACAACAGAGAATTAAAAAAAATTGGAAAATACGCCACTGCCAGATGTTATGGTGAATGAGATCGTTCTGAGAAAATGCTTGCAAATCTACTCAAACCCTCTTGTTGGTCTCCCTATATTACAGAACTTCTAGATGACGATGATACATTCATCTGAGGAATCAGAGAGATACATGATCACCTCACTGAATTCTATTCCTCACTATACACTTCCACAATGCCAATGATAGATTCTGAACTCACTGCTTACTTGAACTTATTGGACCTATTATGGCTCCAGGTGATTAACAGTCTCCCCATGGACAAAGCACTAACTCTAGACGGTCTAACAACTGCCTTCTATAAGACTTATGCTACACTATGAGCACCCCATCGCAATGAAATGTATTCAGAATCCCTACACAATGGTACGCTCCCCCCAATGACTAGGGAAGCCATCATCTCTACACTACTCAAACCAGGCAAACCCTTAAACAAGTGCGATTCATACAAACCTCTTTCCCTCATAAATATTGATAACAAAATGTACAAAAAAAATCCCTTGCTAACAGGCTGCAACCCTTATTACTACTGATTGCTAGACCAGATCAATACGGGTTCATACCTGGGTGTTCCAAATCCCACAATGTAAGAACCCTCTTCTCCATCTTGCATCAATTAGACCCACAGACACCTGCCCCAGTGGCGTTCCTTGTTGCCACCAAAGCCTTTGATTTACTTGAATGGCCATATCTTTTCACTGTCCTTGCCAGGCTAGGCCTCAGTCCTTTGTTCATCAGTCAGATTAGACTACTATATCCTAAGCCAATTGCCAGGCTACGTGCAAATGGTTTGATCTCAGCCCCATTTGACATTACGTGTGGCTGCAGGCTTTGGTGCTCTTTGTCACCCCTCCTGTTAGCCATCGCCATGGAACCCCCTCGCCGCAAAGATTCGACAACACCATAAAACATGTGGACTTGATTTCCCCGCGAGAGATGTAATTATATCGTTATATGCTGACAATATCACATTGTATCCTAGATAGCCACTAGACAATTTAAACCCTGTCCTTCATGAACTCACCAAATGTGGCGTCCTTTCTGAAGTTCTCATTAATTGGGCCAAATCAACTCTGCTCCCACTCACCACTGATCTGGCCACCTTCTAGTCAAATTTTCCTATTCAATGGGCGACAGGTCCAGGTTACTGTTTGGGGATATGGTTAAGCACTGAAACTCAAGATCTCTGGAACATGAACTTCGGTCGCACACTTGCATGGCTGGAGGAGAAACTGGTCATCTGGTTAAAACCCCCCATTTCATTAGCTGGCCCCCATATCATTAGCTGCACCCTAGTGCTGCTTCACCGGCTGGAACACTAATCCGATCAAAAAGTATGTAATTGGTCTCTAAAACAATGGGAAAAGCATAAAAACGGATGTTGGAATATGCCTGCTGGAAGAAAATGAACTTGGTTCGTGAGCACATGAGCAGAGTCTGGCAAAAAACCGTGCAATCTGTGCGCGACTCGATATACTCCAGCTGAGACAAGATGGCGGCGTGCGCCGTAACATATCCCGAATCAGCGCTGTAATACCCTGCTGATGTTCGGAGAGATGGAGAAAGCTACTAAACTGTTGGCGTTCTCCAGCGACTCCGGAGAATGTTGAGAGAGAAAAGCTAACCGCACAACAGATAAGTGCCAAAGCAATGCGCTTAGCAGCGATAGGCTGAACACTGCTATAACTGCCTGATTTGTACGTGACTAATACACAGGTAAGTGTGCGGGCAACCTGAGTGCCTGGGTTGCACTGGGAATTGCCGGTGGAGGAGGGGGACAACAGCTGGGGGGGGCCGCAAACACTACATAGACGAGAAGCAGGCGTGGACTGCACTGGACGTCCAGAAAACCCTGCCCTGATAGACAAAGAGGGTAGAAGACGTACTGCATACAGTGGAAATCACCTGAGAGGTTCAGAAGACGCTTCACGGCACCCCCGGGCCCCACCTCCGTTATTACTGGACCAGGGACTGGAGAGGCTCCTGGAAACATCGTAGAGAGTAAGAATTTGGAGATGGGGGCCACAAATAGACTTAAACTGGAATCCCTGTCTATTGTTGACTATTGCTGAGTGGTGGGGAAGGAGACCCTGAGGCGCCCCACCTGACTCCAAAATGGTGGCTGTCCCTCCCCTTTTCAGGTATGGCGTGGGGGCACCCCAGATGCACCCTGAGGGGGGACAGCAGTAATAGCAGGGCCCCAAGAAGGGTCCTAGCAATCCTTGAAAAGGACCTGGATGTGGGGACCCACAGGGGTTTGTAATCCCTGCCTGACCTTAAGATGGCCACCAGGGGAGACTTTTCACTACAAGGAGCTCTGAACCTGGAGTCTGTCCGTTCCTCACCTCTACTCTCACCATCTTTGTCCCAGTGGCCAGCTGGAGAACGTTGCGGAAGGCTTTCCTCAGTAACACCAGGACAGATGTCTCTCCTGACCTTACTTCCCTCCTCCCCCACCTCCCCACCCTCTACCCCTCTCGAGTCTTGACTTTGGATCACCTCCTGTTCCTCTCTCTATTCTGGTGGAACCTAAAACGCATACATGGCCGATTCTCGGTGGAGCTGCACAGACAGCTATAGGGGAGATTGGCTCCGGCACAACGCCATGGCCGTCACATACCCAGCCGGACTTCTGACATTTGTCTTGTTTCTTCCCCTCCGCTGATTTTGCTCTTTAATTGTTTTCCCGTTGAGAACTAGCTGTTTAGCTGATGCCCGGTGGAGCTACCTGATAGAAGAGATGGACTGTGGACTTCCCCCTCGGTCATCACCTACCCACTCGGGCTTTGGGCAGACCCTGCTTTGTCTCTCCATTCTATCTAACTCCTACCCCTTTACCTCACCCCCTTATCCTTCTAAACTCCATTTATTTCATCTTCTACACTCTTGAAATGTTTTTCTAGTAACTGATGTAACATGTAACTGAATTAGACTCATCTCTGAACCTGCGGGAGTGCTGCTTCCTCCTATCTGCCCGGGTGCACAGCGCCTTTCTTGCCACTTCGCCGCCACGCCTCGCGGCCCCCGCTCCGCGGGAGCCGCTCGAAGGCGAGAGACTTTGCTGGGGATTTTGACCCGGACCAGGACGTGCTGGGAGCACCAACGCCAGGTTAGGAACTGCTCCACAGGACTACAAGCACCGAGGCGGGACTGCGAGGACCAGCGTGCCCAGCGGCGCTGATCGGCCGCAGCTGGTCCTCTTCCCGCCCCCTCCACCGTAAAACCATCGCGGTGCAAGTGCTGCCTGGGACTCATCTCTGACCCTGCGGGAGTGCTGCTTCCTCCTATCTGCCCGGGTGCACAGCGCCTTTCTTGCCACTTCGCCGCCACGCCTCGCGGACCCCGCTCCGCGGGTGCCGCTCAAAGGCGAGAGACTTTGCTGGGGATTTTGACCCGGACCAGGACGTGCTGGGAGCACCAACGCCAGGTTAGGAACTGCTCCACAGGACTACAAGCACCGAGGCGGGACTGCGAGGACCAGCGTGCCCAGCGGCGCTGATCGGCCGCAGCTGGTCCTCTTCCCGCCCCCTCCACCTATCCTTTTGCTTGATAAGCAGTCACAGAAACGCGCACGCGGGACGCGCGCGGGGCAACGGCCGGGGCGAAGACCGGGCAAAGAGCGGGCCGTTTGAGGCCGTTCGAGGACTAAGAGGGCTGGGCTGGGCCACCCCCCCCTGTTGGTACATTATACAGTTTTATTGTTGTTTGCATCGTTATTTATTCACTTGTATTCTGTAAAATGTGCTCACGGGGTAGTCGGAGTAAAACCCTCATGGCTGCTAGCAACCCCAATAGAACCCTGGATGATTTCCTTGTCAAAACTAATCTGGCTATTGACGAGGAAATTAGTAAAATGCAGCACAAGGTTTCCTTAGAACTTGATGCTGCAAGAAGGCTGTCAGAACATATAGCCAGCACAAAAAAATCATCCTTGGGGAATATTGCATCTGCCCGCACCCCCGATCGTACCATAGCTCCCCGGCCCTTAATAATAACGGCAGCTATCCACCCCGCACCGCTTACAACGCCCATAAATTCCCTCCCTATCCCCACCCCAACTTTAGTGCAACAAAGCAAAGTCCCTGTCCCGTTATCCAATGGTATAGGCTCCATTCCTTTTCCCAAAACTAACTCAATCGCAAGATCGTGTAGTGCCAAGAAAGCAGCAATCTACAAAAAGAAATGTTTAGCGAGGTCTATTTATGCTCGGAAAAAAGCTAGAATTGCAAGATCCCAGTTTTTTAACAGTAGACGTACCATGGGCTCTCTTGGGGCTAAAGATGAAAGTTTAAAAACGACTCCTAGCGTTCTGGGGGGGGGAATTTGCTCCCTGTTCATCTAGCCTGGTGGAAAATAACATTCTTATCACCTCCCCAGGGAAGAATATCGTGGCTAATTTTGAGAGTCGGGTGAGCAGTCCCGCGAATGAAAGGGAGGGGGATGAAGAATTCCTTAAGATAGTTTGGGGTACGCTTAAGCAACTACTATCCCCTTTGGAATTAAGACTCTCCCGCATAGAGAACAATCTGCTGGAAATGGACAGGACCATAGTCACCCTGGCTAGTTTGAGTTTAAAAAACATGGAAGACAAGCTCCCATGTGTAACTGACCCCATTTCCCAACCTAAGGCACCTGCCCCCATACCACCTCCTCCGCATGTATCTGTAAGCATTCCTGCGACCCTGTCAGCACCAAAACCTACACCCAAGCCCCGTACTATTACTGCCAATCCTATAGTACCTTCTCCTAGTCTAGATGTACCATCATCTCTCCCCTCGCAAAAACCTGCCAATAGACAGAATTTTGTCCCAAGAGTAGCAGCCCACCAATACTCAAGGCCCGAACGCATGAAACACCCATTACGACAGGCTACCCGTCCTAACTTTCGTGGAGGGTTTATTGATCTTCCCCCCGAAGCTGGGTCCTATGTCATTATTTTAGCTGGTGTTCCTGAACTGGACTCATATTCTCAGGAGAATGATCTTTCCTTAAAAAATAAGGTCATTCATTGGCTTAATTCTAATAAACAGCTTCCCGGTCAGCATAGAAGTAGTGTTTTAATGGTACGGAGAGTGCCCTGGATAGGCCCCACGCATAAGTCTATAGCAGGTGACTGTGTTGTGGTATCTTTTGCCGACCCCCACACAGCCCAGCATCTTTGCGCATGGCCATCCTACGGAGCTAACTCTTCTATAGTTGTGAGACCACTTACTTTTTTCTACCCTCCTAGACACCAACCTACGCAGGAGGGCTTATGGTTAAATGTTCAGCACTCCAGACGGCCAACTCATATGGCTGATGGATACACTCAGCACAACTGGTGGCAGGGGGCACCGACATCGAATATGTTTGGTTGTCTGGAGGATGTCGACTGACATGGGGGGTCTGTTGACAGGCTGCCAGTAAGGAATTTCCCTCACATCAGGGAAATAGTTCCATTTACCACCTCTATAAAATCCAGTTTTGACTTAACTCCGTCTAGAAATCTGACGAACTTTCCTTACCCCAGGGAGACAGCCCCACCTACTACCTCAACATCGCCTTGTATTGGCCTCACCGCGCCTGGAAATCTGTGCCCAACTCCAGACCCTAGCGTTGATCTGGCTATGTCTGGGTTGGAAGCCCAGGGCCTGGCTTCTACTCGTCGAGCTAATAGCATGGATCACCCACTGAGAGTGGCATCCTGGAACATCGCAGGGCTACGGGGACGCCTGGATAATGTCGATTGGACCAACTTTATCGACCAATACGACATCATTATCTTCCAGGAAACATGGTCAATAGTCCCCTTATATAGGGTGGGCTATCTTAATTTTTCCAAACCCGCCACTCAGAGTCTTAAGGGTAGGGCCTCAGGTGGCTTAACCATCTGGATTAAAAACAATCTGGGGTTTTATGGCAAGGAAATTCTGGTAGAGAGTGTGGATCTTCTGTGCATCACTTTGAGTAAAGCCAATGCCATTGATCTTTTTTTGGCCAATGTCTATGCCCGTGGCTGCCAGGGTGGGAGAAAGCAAATCGTGTTGAACGACCTTGACCGGGTACTGAAGAACCTTATAGCTGACCAGATTGTTATGGTAGCGGGCGATATGAACACCTCCTTTGAGCCCATACATACCTTGGCTGAGGACGTGGGTGCAGAGGAGGATACAGCATGGAACATTCCCCCGTTAACTATACCTAGGGGAGTCAGGGGTACTGAGGCAGCCCTACATTGGCTGGGCCTTTGTTTGGAAAGGGGCCTCCGGGCTGTCAACGGGCGCACGCGCTCAGATAGACTAGGGTCAAATACCTTTGACAATGGTTTAAGCTCCAGTCGTATCGATTACATATTGATCAATATTGAATGTTGGTCTATTGTGCGAGATATGGTGGTAGAGCCCCGTCCAGAGAGCGACCACAACCCTCTTTCCCTCGAGATCCTGGTCCCTGGCTTGGGTGCCCAAGCCTGTGGAACCAACTGCTTGACGTCAGACGTAGTTTTATGCGACAATAGACGTCGTGTAAAATGGTCCAGGGTGTTAGACGACCTAGCGCTTATCGCCAAGATAGAGGAGAAGGTATGGAGCGTGAGGAGTAGGATGCCACCATTATCCCCCTCAGGTGTTGCTGACCCAACTATCACCAACCTCCATGAGGAGTGTTTCTTGAGTCTCAAGAACCTCCTTACTAAGCCCTCTAAACCTGCCTCCACTAAAATGTACAAAAAATGGTACAACAAGAGTTGTAGAGCAGCCCACAACAGATTAGTAGCTGCCGTTAAGGCCAGGAATATTGCAGATATTAGGGTTGCCAGGCAGTGTTATAAACATACCCTCTGGGTGGCAAAGCGGGATTGGGATGACTCTTACTGGCTCGCCCTTCTTAGAGCCTGTGAGTCTTCCAATCCAACTGAATTTTGGCTGATTGTGAGGAGGGGAAGGGCTTCAGTTGCCCAAACACCCGATAATCACGTGTCTGCACAATCTTGGGTTGAATTTTTCTCGTCACAATTCAATGATCCAAGTATGGCCCTGGATCAAAAAATAGCTATCTTTTCACCGAGTTCTCTACAATCAATCGGAGATAGGCTCACCTTTCTGGAAACTGATACCATTCAAGCTCTTGAGTCAGTCCAGTCGGGAAAAGCTCCTGGCCTAGATGTAATCCCCGCAGACCTTTTTAAGCTCAATCCTGACTTATGGGTTCCATATATCACGCTATTGGCAAACAACATAGCTGCAGGCGCAGAGATTCCGAATTCCTGGAAAGGTGCGGAAATCCTGCCAGTATATAAAAAGGGTGATCGCTCCATCCCAAATAATTATCGGCCAATTAGTCTGATCGATGCGATTCAGAAAATTGTGTCTAGGATGATTTTAGTAAGAATTCAGGAATGGATCGACACTAATAACATACTTTCTCCCATGCAGGCAGGGTTTAGGTTTGGCATTAGTACTATTGACCAGGTTCTTCGGTTCTCACTACTTTTTTGGAAAGTGGTTTTGTTGGGCGGCGGGGTAATATACGCCGCATTTGTCGACCTTAAGTCGGCTTTTGATTTAGTCCCAAGGAAGAAGCTATGGGAAGTTCTTAGATCAATGGGTCTTCCCTTAGAGCTTTTGAGCCTTGTCCAGCGCCTACACGAGGACAATTTCGCCCAGGTAAGATGGGGTAGCCAGGGGCAGGTGACCGAATGTTTCCCTGTACAACGTGGGGTGCGTCAAGGCTGTGTCCTGGCCCCCACTTTGTTCCTCTTGTTTATTAATCAGGTGGTCCATTATTTTAACAACACACAGTCCGATGCACCAATGTTGGGTGGCCGCAAATATCCTATGCTTATTTTTGCAGACGATACCCTCCTCCTTTCGAAAACAAGAGGTGGGCTCCAGGTCGCCTTGAATAGATTTTCTGAGTTTTGTAAAGCAAACGACCTACAAATAAATGTTGAAAAGACCAAATTTATGGTTTTTTGTAAGAAAACCCCTCCGATCTGTTCTGTGTCTCTAAACGGGGTCCAACTCGAGCAGGTCAAGGTCATGACATATCTTGGTGTGACTCTTGATCATCATCTCGACTGGAACTCCCAATTGGAGACGTCCAAATTGAAGTTTAATAGGTTGGCTGGTTGTTTGGTCCACGAGCAAAAGAACTCCTTTACAAAACGTATTACCCCCGCCCTTAAGATCTATGAGGCTAAGGTCCTTTCTGCAACCCTATATGGAGCCGAAGTCTGGGGTCACAAAGATCTTTCATGCTTGGCTGTGGCACAAAATAGGTTCCTACGGAACCTGGTAGGACTACCGCAGTCTGCACCTATAAAACCCTTGTTACTCGACCTAGGTTGCAGACCAATCAATGATTTGGCCCAGTATCGCATAGTGTCACTTTGGCGTCGCCTTTGGTCCACTCCCGAGCTTAGTCACTTTGCCAGGGAACTAGACGAGGTGAAATCACTCTGGGGGGCACAAAAATTACACTGGTTTAGGGAAGTTAGAAACACCCTACATATGATGGGCCTTCCAGAGCTTTGGTCAAACCCAGGGGGGTCTACTTTCCCATCTAAATCTGAGTTTAAGGCGCTCTTCTGGGCATGGAAAAAATCCATCTTGGTAACCCAATCCCTGGACACCAATTTAACAGGAATATTCTTACTGCACAAGGTCACTCCTTTATTAGAACAGTATTGGGATCTGATACCCAGGGTGTTAGATCGTAAGCTCTATCATCAGTTCCGTACTGGCACCCTGCCTGTCAATTCTTTTACTGCTAAATGGGATGCGAAGACAGGAAGCAAATGTCACTGGTGTTTTGACCAGGAAGAAAGTATTGGTCATCTTTTCTTTGGTTGTCCTGTTTATCGTGAACCTAGAAACAAGTGGCTAAAACCCATATGTGCATCCCTGAAGTGTAGTGGGTATCGTGATGCGCTCAGGAAATTGCAAGCTGTAAGATCGGAAATTGTGGTGGTTTGTGTTGCCAAATTCCTGGGATGGTCCTGGCTGATTAGAATCAAGAGACTGAATGTACTTTTGCGCTAATCGTCCCATTTAGATGTATTTTATGTATAATGTTGTGTATTGTGCTTTTTAGTCCATGGGATTTTTAGTGTATTTTATATTGTACATGGTTGTATATTGTCTTTTATGAATTTTTATTATTCGAAATAAAGACTAATTGACTTGACTTGAATTAGTTTTATAATTTCTGTGGAACCTTATGTACAACGCTCTGATACTTCCGGGTCAAGCCAGTGCTATATAAAACGTTTTCAATAAATAAAATAAAATACATAAATAGTTATGCCCAAACTTTTATATTTATTTACTAACCTGCCATTGCAACTTCGATCTTTGATGATCTCACTGGTATGGGCCGGAAAACAAGCTTGTATAGCATGGGAAGTGCTTATGCTCCCTCTGACTCAAGGTGGGCTAGGTGCACCTGACCCAGCACTTTATGCTTTCTGCGCTCAGGCGCAGTTCCTACATTACTGGATATTCCCCACCCCCTTTCAGCCTCATGTTGCAGTTGAAGCTGACAGCGTAGCTCTGCCACCCTTATCCGTGGCTCTATATCAACCCTACAAACGACAGCACACCACCCTGAGCACAACAGACACATTACAATCGCTTGGTATAATCTCCTCATTTGTGCAGGACACTCGGTATTATATGCGCCATCTATTACACTTGCACATAACCCACAGCTGCCAATACTGACAGACAAAGGAAATTTGGGTTGTGCGCACAATATGGGATGGGTCACATTTGCTGATCTGTACCTAACAACAACTTTGTATTACCCCCTACATCTGCACCTGGTGATACTCCTAAATTCTCCAATCTATTACTATATTACTCCATCAGATGAAAAATGCCACAAACTACACAATACGTTCCCCTCTCCCCAACCATCTCTTCCGGCCCTAGAATCACTACTCACAAATTCATCTCCTAATAGGCTCATCACTTGGCTGAACAGTGGCATGCAACGTTCATCCCTTGTCACACACCCAAAAGCCTTGTCGAGCTGGAATGATGAACTAGATGATCTCATATCGGAGGATCAATGGCAATTTTGCTGCGGGCAATTAGAGATGCTATCTGCCAATTAGAAATTACGCCTTATACATTTTAAATACCTACATCGCATCTACAGAACCCTTATACAGCTCAAACGCATGGGTATTCGACCTGAGGCGAATTGCTGGAGATGCACATGGCCTGGAGTTGTCCTGGCGTAGAACACTTCTGGAAGGAGGTACTGGATTGGATCAATGAGACCCTTGAGACTAACTTAACTCCCTCCCCTAAAATGTTTTTATTGGGATACTTCAAAGAGGCCCCAATGGGACATCGTAGGCTACTTGCTATGCGTCTACTACTGGCTAGGCTCAGAATTGCGATGCATTGGGGTAAGCGCAAACCTTCCAACACCAAAGCCTGGGTCCTAGATACTACATTTTGACAGTAGCAATTCAACATATATTGGGAACTATTTCCACAAGCATCTAGGCCCAAAGACATCTGGGGACCGTTTCTGGCCTGGTCAGGAGTTTGGATGCTGCCCATGACCCTGTGTCTGCCACTGAAGCACACAAAACAACAACCACTGATCATCTTACTATTCCATAATTTATCCTCTGTCATTACAATGTGTTATTTTCCAAGTGCCCCCTGCTTCTAAATACTAATAATAAGTACAATGTTGAATCTCATTTAACACTATGATCAACTGTGCTGCTTCTGCTTTGGTTATGTTTTCACTTGCTATGTTACAAATGTTATCTTATCTCTGTAATAGTTGGCAATGTATACTTGAATACTGATTCTCTTAACCGTTCTAAATGCCAAAAAACAAATAAATAAAAATAAAAAAATCAGTATGAAGGAAACCTATGCAAGGAATAGTGGTTATTTGTACAACAATGAATTTAGGGCATTTTGCGAAATATGTTCTTTTTTGCACACAAGCTTGTATTTAGAAAACCCAAATTGAAAAAAAATCAATTGCTAATATCCAATGATCTACTACTCCACAATACACCTGAAAAAACGGTATATGACTTGTTTGGCTGGCTTATTGCCTCCAACAGGAAAGACGTCAATCCTGAACGTGGAGAGATCAATATTTTTGCAAATTGACCCATTCTGGTTGTGTGCATAGCAGTGGTGTTTAGTCTCTCACCTAGAGAAATCTACCAAAACCTGAAATTTCTAAATATTAGTCACCCGGGGTTCCTGGGTGGTGTGACTTGCATGCATCCCAATATTTCATACTTAAAATGCCCAGCAAATTACACATTTTGGCTCATTTTAAGCACTTTGTTTAAATATCTGTGAAGGAAAACTTCTAGAAACTGTGGATACCACTGAAATACAACCACTCAGTGTTCTCACATTTCATCTTATAAAAAATGATACCCTGCTTATGTAGGTGGACCTTTGTCCTGCAACAGAAAAGACCCAAACACAATGTGGAAACATCAGGTTTTTGCATTGTCAATTGACTCTTTTTGGCAATGTGGGTAGCTATAGTATTTTGATCCCGCCTCGGCTACCATTGAGGGAACTGTACTAAAGGCAAGCATTTATAAAAACAAGACAACCAGAGGGGCCTAGAGTGCGGTGATATGTCTGAATCCGGCTATGTTTCCTTACACAAAATGTTAAAGTTGTTAAAACCCCAATCAGCTTCCCAGGGCGTAGAAAGAATGTAAGGGGTTTGGAGGCAGGGAGGTATGGCCCAAATGACAGGGTAGGGCTGGTCACCACCGTTTTTTTTTTTTATCTACCCCTTGAGAATAGAGGGCTTTTTACACCCCCTGGAGGGCAGATTTGGGTAACCCCCAGTTTGTCAAAATGGGGGTAGAAAGACTGTAGGGGGCAGCTAGGCAGATGGGTACAGCCTGATGCCTGAGTGGACCTGACCCACTCCATTTCTTTTTTATATAAATGAAAATCCCAGGTATCAAATTGACATTCTGCAGCCTGGGGAACAGAAACATGGGTGAGACAATTAGGTGTGTGGATTTAGGCTGATACCAGAATAGGCTACATGACCCAATTATTTTTTACCAATATTAAAAGCCATTGACTAGTGTGCTTTCTGCCTCCCTTCCAACATTGAGGGCAGATTGGGGATAATTCCCCCAATCTGTGCCTCGTGGAAGAAAAATGTTTCAACACATTAGGGGTTGGGGTACAACCCAATACCAGGATGGCCATCTATACCCCATTCTTTTTAATTATTAGAAACATTCTTCATGTCTAATGGTAGTTATGGCACTCCGGAGAGTGCATATTATGGTAAAACTCCCAATATACCCCATAGGGGAGTGGAAAGACACTTGAGTCCATTAGGGGGCAGAGCATAGCCTGTGGTAGGGAGACCTACGATGGAACAAGGCATGCCATTACCAAGCATGCCTTTACAATGCTTCCATTACATTGCATATGCCTTTACCATGCATGTCATTATTACTCAAAACTGTACCATGTATATGCCTTTTCCACACATGCATTTACAACAAAAATGTAAGTATTTTGATGTTAAGTATAAAGGCTTTGTATATACATATATTTCAATATATATGAACAACCAAAGGGTAATAGGGACCTTATATTTAGGCTCAAATTTCACGCATACAAAACTAGTAAAATTCAGCAGTTATTGTTAGCCGGGCTAACGATAATCTACGACCCTGCAACGCACTGCTTCTGACCTCACATGTTTCATCACCCATGATGACATTACTGATTACAGTAACTTAAAGATACCTACTAAGCTACGACAATGTTAAATTACTATACTTTGTGCCCTACTAATGAGTGATACTACTTCTAACATATATTATGTGAGTGGCTATGTGGCTGTGTGTATCCATGTGTGAGTGGGTGTCTGAGTGGCTCCATTGGAGTATGAGTGGTTGTGTGAGTATGTGTATAAGTAATTGAGTGTGTGTGTGTGTGTGTTGTTCGGAAAACATCACTTACAACGAAACTTTTACAACGCACTACCATTACAACGCGGTCATTACAACGCAAACCATTACTACGCATTGCGCTGGGGGGCGCTCGAGGATAGGGAATACGTTTAATTTACTATCCAACACCTTCCCTAGTGTCCACGGGGACTGGAGTTGGAATAGTAAATTAAACTATTCACTATCCAGCACCCAAAAGCGCTATGCGTTGTAATGGTATGCGATGTAAAAACCGCGTTGTAAAGGCAGGCGTTGTAATAGCCTGCGTTGTAACGTCATACATCCGTGTTGTTCCATTGGTCAGCAAGTGTGTGTGAGTGGTTGTATGGGTGAGTGTGTGGTTATGTGAGGGACTGTATGGGTGTATGTGTGGGTGTGTGAGTGGCTGTATGGGTGACTGTCTGGCTGTGTGAGTGGCTGTTTGAGTGAGTGACTAGGTGTGTAAGTAGTGAATGGGTGAGTGAGAGGCTGTTTAAGAGAGTGTTTGGTTAAGTGGGCTGGCGTGTGAATGATTGTATTGATGTGTGAATGGGTGAATGGGTGTGAAGGTGGCTGTGTGAGTGCTTGTATGGGTGAGTGAGTGACTGCATTTAGGGCAGCCTTTAATACTGGTGGTGCCCTGTGTGACAATCTTTGTTGGCGCCTCCCCAATGTCCGCCTCTCCCATGGATTCCCTCACTAGCATCCTTTAACAGTGCCCCTCAAGTCTCCATAACCACTGTCTCTTAGATTAATTTAGTTTTATAGCACCACTCATATCAGTGTAAGGTGTCAGAGCACTTTACATCACACACACATTGCACAGAGACAATCATATGAGTGTAAATCAGTGTATAGGAAATGTTACATCAGGCAGGACTACAAGGTTTAGGAGTCTCATGTCATCGATACTGGTAAGCAATATAGTTTAAAAGTCCTTATTCTGGAAAAGCACAGATTTAGGGTTTAAAACGTAAAACTACTGTCAGGGGTTCTTTCTTCAATCATAAGAATAGTTTTCTACCCAAATAAAACTTTTTGGCACGATTAGGATAGTGAAAGACTGGGAAAAAACATGTAGCTCTAACAAATACAGATTGCATGCAGCTCTTTGATGACAGTTAATAGCTCAATGTTCAATATAAGGATTTGGATTTATAAACTACAAGTAACAAAAGGATTGCTCGTGCAGAAGCAGTAACTCACTGACCTATTTACATTATGTGCAGTTTGTGATCTGCATGGTACACGTTGTTAGCAGCAGGCATTTTAACCCTGTGTGCTACCTTTCAATGAGTCAAAAGTTCCACCAGACAAACCTCCTGTCTCTTTCCAAGAAGAAGATTAATCACCGGAGTTATCTTGACAATTTCATTAATGCCAGGAACGCAGCAGCAGGAACGCGGCAGCAGGTGTTTTAAAAATGATAATGTATTCGCAAAAAATGATGCCCAGACCCCAAGTCAGCACCCCGTGCTGTGACACCGATTGCACCGCCCTAGAGTCGGCCCTATCTATGTTGAGAGACTGTATGATTGAGGGAGTGGATTGTCAGTGGCTGTACGGATGAAAAAGTGGGTGTGTGAGTAACTTTATGGGTGAAAGTGTGGGGGTGTGAATGGCTCTATGGATGAGTGAGTGAGTGTGTGAGGGGGTAGTATGGGTCTGTGAATGTGTATGTGAGTGATTGTGTAGGTGTGTGACTGGGTGCATGTGAGGCTGAATGCCGGTATGAGTTGGTGTAGGAGTGGTTCTGTGGAGGATATCATCAGTGATGTCATTTGATATATCATCAGTTATGTCATGAGTGATGTCACTGGTCATGTCATGAGTGATGTAATATGTGAGATCATAAGCAGTGCATTGCAGGGGCATAAATGATAGTTAGCTTAGGTAACAATAACTGATGAAGTTCCTTGGTTTTGCATAAGTGAAATCTGAGCCTAACTATAATGTCCCTGTAACCTTCAGCCCCATCCACCAGGGTCCGACCTTTTACAAATAGGGGAGGGGTGCTGCACGGCCCCTTCTTCGGGTCAAATTACGCCCCGGGGAACCCATCCCCTGGGGACCTTCCCATTTACAGTGAGCGCTTCCTGGGCACCCACCCATCATTGGAACCACGGGGGAGCCAGAAGGCTGCCACGGTCCCTGCTGGCTCCGTACATCTTGCGGGAGCCAGCGTTACTTTTGGATGGAGGGAGCTGCTAGCATGCCGGTCCCTCTGTCCAAAAACAATTCTGGTCAGCTTCATGCAAGAGAGAGCATTTCACATGCTCTAGATCGCACAAAGCAGACCAGAGTTTGCTATGACTTGGCTGAAGCAGTCCCGGCCAACTGCTGTAGCAAACTGCAATCTCCCAGAGGTTGGCACACTGGGACTTGCTGGCTGGCGGCTGGTACATGTAGTTTGGCACATTTTCAGGTATTATCATTAAAAGTGACAAGGTGCATAAAATGCACATTAAATTGAAAAGTGCAATAGTGTTAGTTGAAAGTGCATTGTGCAAGGACAGGCAGTGTGATAAAACCATATAATTAAAACATGGAGTAAATTTCATGCGATTTTCTTATGCTTTTGAAGTTCCAAATGTTTTTTTATATATAAATGTCGTAAAACTTTATTGTCCATTTGTCAGAGTCACACCCTCAAGTGGGTGACTCCCTTTAATCAGCTTTCTAAAAATGTCCATTAATTTTTTTCTCAATTCCAGTTCTGAATTTTCCAACCAGGTATGCTTAAAATCTTATTTCTTTGATACTTTAATTCTTTAATTTCAGAAAAATCATACCCTCTAGTGGGTTAATGCATCCCCAATGTCCTCATAGTTATCATTGTTTCTTCACATTTCTTCTGGTACTGCAATATTTATGTTTTTTATGGCATTATTTCGATCCAATTTTGTTTGTCTTATTTTTGGGCAACCCTTCACATTTGCTTATTTGTACATTATCTTAACATTCCTGTTTAGCTTTTTTTTGCATGACTTTTCTTTTTCTTCAGCGTACTGTGGTATTCCTGAATTCCACCATATTTTGTCCTTTATTAGCCACTGAGGTTTTACAGGTGCATATAGAGTTCCTCATCCTGATTTAAACCTTTCTTAACAATAAAATGTATTTGGATTCCCTTTGTCTCAGTTTTTCACCAGATCTCCACATCTTTCCGAAGCTTTCTCCTGCTATATTGCATAGTATTGTCATTTTTCCCAGTTGCTATTATGCATCTCCTCCATATGCTTGGCAACTGCATTGCTGCGATCCCTGTTGGTGATTGCTCTGATGTGCTAAATTATTCTTTTTTTTTAGTTCACATATTGTGCTTCCCACATATTTTAATGTGCAGGGCCATTCAAGTACATACACTAAAAAGGTCCTTTTGCAAATAATGTGCTGTTTAATCTTCCATTCCGTACCATTGGCTAGAAATGTTTCATTTGTATGTACTCCGATCTTACATGCTTTGCAATTTTTGCACGGCCAAACCCCTTTTGATCTCAACCATGCTTTTGCGAGACTCATCATGAAGTGACTCTGCTTAAGCTTGTCTTTTTAATTTTGCTGTCCTTCTGAAGGTGATGTTTTGGTGATTCCCCATTATTTTGGCAACTGTTGGATATGACCATAACGTCCCCAATGTTTCTCCAGAATCTGAGGTAACTTCCCACTATTTACTACAGAGTACATTGTTATTAGTCTGATCACACTCTTCTGTTTCTCCATCTTTTTCTGTTTTTCCTCCAACGACCCATGTATTATTTGTGCTCTGTCTTTTTCCTTAATTTGCTGGAGACTCCCCATAATGGCTTTCTTTGGCTATTTTCTTTTAAAAAATCGATGTGTGCTTCCCCACTATATTTCACAAATTCTTCATCCAGAGATCGATTTCTCCCGATTCAAAGGAATTCGCCATATGGTATACTCTTTTTCAATTTCTGTTTGTGGAAGCTATCCGCATGCTACATTGCATTTGAAGCTGTCTCTTTTCTATGTAACCTTGTTTGCAAAGTGTTGTGATGGATGAAGATTTCAGTGTCTAAAAAACTGATTTTCTCTGAACTGATTTCATATGTTAATCTCAAGTTATCCAAATTACTATTCAACACTTTAAAGTAATCATCAAAATCTTTTGTGGTGCCATCCCAAATTTAAAACAAATCATCTATGAAGCACAATCACATTACAGTCTTGTCCAACCACATTACAGTATTGTCCATAAATACATCATGTTTCACAGACCAAGCATATTTCTGCTCCCACCACCCTATTACCAGATTAGCGTAATTTGGCGAAAAGGTAAAACCCATGGCAATCCCACAGAGTTGCTGGTAAGTACCTTTGTTAAACAATATTTTGGGGTATTTAGGCACATTGAAATCATGTCTAATCACATCCCATTGTGTTGCCAGAACTCAATATTCCTTTTTCCCACAAAGTACCGACAAGCTGCCATTCCAGTTTCAATCTTGATACTCATATATAGGGAAATTACACCCATTGTAAACAGTTTATATGGTTCAAACAGAGATCCTTTCCCTGAAACTATTGGTCTTCTTTTTGTGGATCTTAGGAAGAAAATATATAGTTGCCATTACATGGTGTGTTGTTATTAGATATTTTCATTCCTCATCATCCAAAACCCTTGATCTACCCAACCATCTAGTTTATGGGTTAGACTTTCCTGTATTTGATTTGTTGGATTAAGCTGTAGCTTTCTGTAGCATTTACGATCTGAGAATTGCCTCTCTGCTGCCGTGATGTAATCCAATTTATTTAATACCACAATATTTCCCTCTTAATCTGCTGTCTTTATTTCAATTGTTGTATCCTATTGCAATCTCTTATGCACCATTCTTTCATTTTTTGATAGATTTGACTTTCCTTTTGCATTTTCCATTGTGTGGAGAACATGGGTTATCATATCATGAAACTGGTCCACTTTATTTCCAGTGGGTAGATTAGTGTAGAAGAATGAGTATGGCTTTTTTCCACTTTCTCCTCCTCCCAAAGATGGAAAATCTTTCACTAATTCCTTAGGATCCTACTCGGTTGAATCTTCCTCAAAAGATAGTATATTGAGTAAAGTGGGTTTATCTTCTGCTAAGAGATCAATAGTTGCCTGTGTGGCTAGTGATGTTTTACTTCCTTTGGGTTTTCAGTAAATATTTTAGCCAACATGATCTTCCTAATATATTTCTATAAATCGATCCTCATTTGAGTTAAATCAATGTGGCTGGTTGGGCAGAAGCTTAAGCCTTTTTTTTAGTAATTCCACCTCTTCCTTCGTTATCTTCCTACTTGAGATGTTAATGACATTTACCTCTACTTCTGTTTTGGTATTGTGCTGCCCCTGGTTTGACCCTTTTTTTCCACGTCCTCATCAAACTCTCCTTGTCTGCCTCTGTATCCACGTCCTCATCCTCTTATGGTGGACTTTCTTATGTCCCACTGTTGTTGTTGTAGGACTAAGCACAGGTCGCTTAAAAAAAAAAGATTACTCACAGCTTTTTTGGCCGTTGTTCCTGGGGCAGTATTTTCAGCTTCACTTAGACCCATGCCTGTTAGGGATTGATAACTGGAGTACTCCCTAGTTGTTGCATCCATTTTATCTTTTTTGTGTGAGTTATCAAATCTCTTATTGAAGGTGAGGATTCTTCCTTCCTCATAATCGACTTTATCCCTTTGGAATTTAAATGTTTTCACTGTTTTACCAGTTCTTCATGTCTTTCGATTTTAGTCATTATTTCTTCTTTTAATTTTTTTAAATCTGTTGAAAATTCTATACTTTCCACATTTTCTTCCAATTCCTTTAACTGCCTTTGGATGTCAGTTAATGCTTTCTCAATATGCTTGTTAAGTATTAATACTAGCCCCTTAGATGCTTCTAAGATGTGTTCGCCCTATTCTTGCAGCAGTTCACGGCTGGTGTTCTGATGGCTTATCATTAGTAAAATAAGCAGGCCTCTTGGTATTCTTTTCACCACTATATATTTTCTTAGAGTCATTAGTACCCACCATTTATTTATTTTTCTTTTTGAAAGATGTTCCCATTGTCTTAGTAGGCTTTTTGTATCAGTTACCTTTTTTGTTTGACCACTGGTTTCCATTTTTTACCATAATTATCATTTTCAAATAGGGAGGTCATCTCAGCATTTCTTTTTGCTTCCCTTTTTTCCATTGTGCTGTTCGTTCTAATTATACTTTATATTTGTTAATGTATGCACTTCCTGTGTCAAAAATTATTATTATTTTTTTAATGATCCAGGTCTGAGGAGAGACCTAAATTCGTTGGGTGTTTGTTTGTGCTGCAATGAATCTTGTAAACTAACTTCCTGGGAGTGCGCACATACTTAGTGCTATCGCACAAATTGGAAATATATATACATATAAATCTATATATCTGTATATATATTTCCAATTTGTGCGATAGCACTAAGAATGTGCGCACTCCCAGGAATTTAGTTTATATTTATATATCTATATATCTATATATATATCAAAGAAATCTCCACTCCACTGCAGGAATAAAAGCACACACACGAGGACTAATAAGGCAAAGGCTTCTTTATTGAATTAAGCCTCCTCCGACCAAGCACAGAGAGAAGTGTTTCCCTGTCACAGCAGGCTTTCTCAATCTAAAAGGCGCCATTTTGATGGTAACCTTTATACCGTAATTATGAACTTAAAAAAGTTACTTGGTTAGTTAACATCCGAATAAATTCAATTTAAAATTTTAAAATCCGGTGAACAATTACATAAAAACAAACATTTCATGTCACTTCTGTACATAGTGGCTATTACCTTCATAAATGATGAAAGCAAATTGTAATGCCTCAACAATTATAACTGTGCGCTTTGCGCTACTCAAACCACTCAAGTACAGCAAATACAGAGTTAAAGAACACCAGCATAATACAACAAACCAGACAATTTCATGTTGCTATTCAATAGCCAAAATTCGAGGCCATATATTAAACATTAACATTACGCTTGTCATATAGATACATTTCATAATGACTTTGCATCGCGCTGTAAAGAATGACATCCTGACATTGAATGACTAATATTTACCCCGAGTAAGACCCCACTGACCTAGAAGTGAGATCAAGTTGTTCTTCAAAATGTATAACAGGCTTTCTAGAATATAGAGCACAGACGGAGTTGCATGCTTCCTTTATACCTGCATCATTATCAAATGCCGTTTCTTACGTTCACTCATTACAAAAAAACAACCAAACACCTGAATAGATGTTGGCAGCCAAAGTCTTTTAGCATGTGCTTTGTCAGTTCGTAAGGAAGTGTGATATAATGTCAATCATCTTGTTACAAGACTGCCATTCCCAGAATGCATTGTTAATGTTGCGTACGGAACACAGCCACATTTTAAACAGGGGAACAGGGGCGGTGGGTGACATTTCAAAGTGGTGGGGCGCAAAGTGATTTGCATACAGCACCGTAGTGAGTGAGCGCAGCGAGCGAGCCCGAACCCCAAAAGGGGAGTTTGGGGGATTACCCCCCCCAAGAAAATTTTGAAACAGAAGAAGAAAAATCGTGCATTTTCAAGCAAATTTGAGAAAGCAGGAAGGTTAATAAAGCAATTGTGAAAGTGCAGTTATTACATTATTAGATGGCATAACATAGGTAGCTGCTTATTCAGTATAACCACAGAGCTTCATACATTTCGTCCTATTACGCTCAGGTGCTGAATTCAGACTATAAGACTTTCATGAAAATCTCAGCTCTAAGAGTAGAAGAAGTTGCACAGCAGTTGGGAAACAGCCTTCACAAAGCAGTAGGAAAATGAGAGGCAATTACTTGAAAGCAAACTTAAAGCAATGCATCAAGTAGTAACTTAAAGCAATGCATCCAGCAAAACCATACAAAAGTAAACTAAAGCAAGTGTGAACCTGTGAACCTTCACTTTGAAAGCAGGGTGCTAGTTAACAGGCCAGTCACATACATTTAAACTGAAGAAGAGTACACTTCAGCATGCAGGCACCAACATAAAAGCACCAAGCAAGTCAAACAGTTTAATGAAAGAAAAATGTAAGCAATACATTCAGCAAACTAGACAGTGACTCAAAAAGTAAACTGAAGCAAGTGCACACTGAAAGGAATGTGCAGTCATAAGTCAGTCATTCACATAAAAGCAACTTACCAAGACACCCAATCAATTACATGGGAAAACTTAAGCCAATGCACCCAGAAAACCAGACCAGCACACCAAAGCATCCCACCCCTGATTGGATGGCAGCTGTGCTCTTAGGGTCACCCCTCAGTTTTTTGGCAGGGTTGAGCACCCCCCAGTTTTATGCCCTCTGCGTCTGAAGGCGAGACAGGCAAAAGGGGTCATAATGGGACATCTGGCACAGCCACTTTGTAATCGAGGTCCCGCTGAGTTACAGGCTGATCTTAAATCTTTAAACCACCACAAGGGTCCCCAGCTAGTTAAAAGGGGAAAAATCGTGCATGTTCAAGCAAATTTGAGAAAGCAGGAAGGTTAATAAAGCAATTGTGAAAGTGCAGTTATTACATTAATAGATGGCATAACATAGGTAGCTGCTTATTCAGTATAACCACACAGCTTCATACATTCTGTCCTATTACAGACTCCATTATTGGCATGAAAAGTACCCTCCAGCTTATCAGCTTCAGCAAGGTTTCCAACAGCATAGCACCCCTTTGCTACACACAGATTACAGGTTCAGCCACATGATGAAAATAGCAACTCATTCAGTGTGATAATTAAGGGAGCAGAGCGCATGGAAAACCTATTTAGTGATGGGCCGAACAAAACACAACGAACAAATTAACTTCTTTCATCTCCTTTATTTCAAACCATTTACAGGGCGCAGGTGTTTTAAACCTTGTGAAAACAACAAGCTAATTTGGTGAAAGCATACTTAGAAATCTGTATTTATGTATTGTAATTGTAGACTGGACCAAAAAACGAGTGAAGGGGCTCCACCAAAGCACCTGTCCCTTAATTATTTACATATAAATTTCATGCGGTCTGACAAGTCTGCCAAAGCTGCATCAGACGAGCTGGGGCGTTTACTCCTGGCCTGGGACCTGGGGCGTTTACTCCTGGCCTGAGTAATGCTGCAGAGCTGCAAACTAAGGCGCTACCAGGTAACCAAGACTCAAGTGCCACCACAGCATCAATCTGTGCAACCATTCAACAACAACTGGTTCAAATATGTTCTCTCAATGTTTCAAGCTATATTACAAATGTCACCAAAAGATGTTAATATTTCACTTCTGTTCTTGGATTTGTGTCACAATAAAATACACTGAACATAACCTTCACAAAAGTTATTTACAAAAGTTTAAGCTATTGCCATTATAAATTACAATAACTTTTATTAACGTATTAATTCTAAAAAAATTAAAAGCCATTGCTATTTGTAATATCAATACATCTAAGTCACGTAAATACAACACATATTGCATTACAAATGCTATAGGTGTCACATTTGCGAAAGTTACAACTATTGGCATTGTAAATGACAAAGCTATTAATTTCGCTATTTTCAAAACCAACACATAAATAAAAAATTTGTCATTTACAATACCAATAGCTCAAACTTTCCTAATGCGAGACCTATTGCATTGCAAATGCTTGTTTATCTATATACTCCGTCAGGCATCTGACCTCTAATGGGGAGGCCTCTGGGAGAGGCGTATCACGTGGAATGACCGCCACCAGTGCATGTTTAATCTGTATATGGTGAAACAGTTCAGTGGGCGCCATTTTGTAATGTTCTTGTAAATGGGCAAAAGTGATGATTTTTACCCCCTCTCCTGAGGTCACCTAGTCGCGAGATGCAGCTTTAATTGAGATTGATACTGTGGGCCTCAAAGTAGTGATCAGTTGGTAGAATATAGCATAGGTTGTCAGTCACCGAGCAAGAACTCACAATTGCACCAAAGTGCTAAGGACAGGGAGGTGTTGCCACACCTAAACCTCCGAATTCCTTCTGTAGGCAGTAAGTGGCCAATGTGAAGTGAGTCATTGTCAGGGTTACCAACCCCTGGGGCATGTCTTTGGACAGTGTAGGAGCCTAGAGTTGTGGAAGGATTTTCCTTTACCACAGGATGGTCCAGGCACTTACCTGTCTGAGCTGTTCACCCTCTCGGGAGGACAGAGGCCTTAGGAGCAGACGTTCCTGCATATCGAAACCCAAGTTCAGAATCTCACAAGCTCAGACAGTCACAGTACAGACCAAGCCATCAGTGTGACGGCTAAAACCGTCCAGAACTCCCCAGAATCGGTTTGAAAGACCCCCCTCCCTTCCCCAGGAACCCCGGAACCCACCTCTGCGAGTTGTGTCTAGGGCTAGGCGGCACCAGTCCTTCTCCTGCTGGCATGACCCCCCAACCATGCATGCCTGGCACATGTATGTTGTAAGCACCATGCCTCGATGCCAGGCAGTGCCGTGACACACATCAGTACTGTTAAGAGGGGGGGGGTGAAACGAGTCTGGTTTGGGGCTCCGCAGACAGTGGTCTGAAACCCTTCAATCCCAGCTTCAGCGCGCAGGGGTGGATGGAGGAGAGGAGGGGCCAAAAGGAGGAGTGTGGGGAAGGATGGATGGAAAAGAGTAGAGGAGGGGCAGAAAAGGCTAGATGGAGGATAGGAGGGACATAAGGGAAGGACGAAGCGAAGGATGGATGGAAAAGAGTGCAGAGAAGAACTGAAGAAAATGAGGGGTGCAGGGAAGGAAGAATGAAGAGGAGGGGTGCCGAAAAGGGTGGGTGGATGGATGGATGGTTGCATGCAGAGCAAATGGATGGATAAATAAAAGTATGATGGAAGGATGGGGGGACATTGCTGCTGTTTGGGGGACTAACTACAGCATACCTGCAGTTTCTCAGGGGCCACAGAACTTCTCCGCTCTCCCCCGCCGCCGAGCGCTGCCGGCCGCCGAGTAGGGAAGAGCGTCACCTTGCCTCGCCAAAACTACACCTCCCAGCATCCCTGCAAGACCGGGACCGGGACGCCGCCTCCTGACACTTGCAGCTTCCGGCCGGAGGTGCATAAACACCAGGAGCACCTCCAGTGGAGCGGGGGACATTGCTGCTGTTTGGGGGCACTGACTACAGCGTACCAGCAGTTTCTCAGGGGCCACAGAACTTCTCCGCTCTCCCCCGCCGCCGAGCGCTGCCGGCCGCCGAGTAGGGAAGAGCGTCACCTTGCCTCGCCAAAACTACACCTCCCAGCATCCCTGCAAGACCGGGACCGGGACGCCGCCTCCTGACACTTGCAGCTTCCGGCCGGAGGTGCATAAACACCAGGAGCACCTCCAGTGGAGCGGGGGACATTGCTGCTGTTTGGGGGCACTGACTACAGCGTACCTGCAGTTTCTCAGGGGCCACAGAACTTCTCCGCTCTCCCCCGCCGCCGAGCGCTGCCGGCCGCCGAGTAGGGAAGAGCGTCACCTTGCCTCGCCAAAACTACACCTCCCAGCATCCCTGCAAGACCGGGACCGGGACGCCACCTCCTGACACTTGCAGCTTCCGGCAGGAGGTGCATAAACACCAGGAGCACCTCCGGTGGAGCGGGGGACATTGCTGCTGTTTGGGGGCACTAACTACAGCGTACCTGCAGTTTCTCAGGGGCCACAGAACTTCTCCGCTCTCCCCCGCCGCCGAGCGCTGCCGGCCGCCGAGTAGGGAAGAGCGGCACCTTGCCTCGCCAAAACTACACCTCCCAGCATCCCTGCAAGACCGGGACCGGGACGCCGCCTCCTGGCACTTGCAGCTTCCGGTCGGAGGTGCATAAACACCAGGAGCACCTCCGGTGGAGCGGGGGACATTGCTGCTGTTTGGGGGCACTAACTACAGCGTACCTGCAGTTTCTCAGGGGCCACAGAACTTCTACGCTCTCCCCCGCCGCCGAGCGCTGCCGGCCGCCGAGTAGGGAAGAGCGTCACCTTGCCTCGCCAAAACTACACCTCCCAGCATCCTTGCAAGACCGGGACCGGGACGCCGCCTCCTGACACTTGCAGCTTTCGGCCGGAGGTGCATAAACACCAGGAGCACTTCCCGCGTCGCGGGACGCGCGCGGGCGACGCCGGGCGGAGCCCGGGCAGAGGGCGGGCCGTCTGTGGCCGTCCGAGGCCAGAAGAGGTCGGCCGGGCCACCCCCCTTGAGCGGACTAATGGGTAAGCGGAAGCATCTGGGTCCTGAGGGTCAGGGGGTTAAAAACGCTAAAGTTCCCCGTAAGGCAGATACAATTATTTCATATCTCACATCAGCGGTAGGAGATATTAATCAGAAAATAGCCAATGCTGAAAAGGAACTGGAACTGGGCAAAGAGAATAACCCCACTGTTACTGAACCGTCACAACCTACGGTTGCAATTTCTATTTGCCCCTCAGATGAGACACTATCCGCCAGTAACCTAGAGACTAATGACTCCCCAGAGCGGTATATAGAGCACCAGGGGCTGGGTCAAAGTATGTCCTCAAATAAATAAAAAATGAAACCAAAGATCAATGGGGGGAAAGGTATTTCTGCTTCCCCTCATCAGGACTTTGTAAATGACATTTGCCTAGCCATGGGGGATAAATTGGAAGAATTGATTAATGCTCGCCTTGAACCAATATTGGAAGAAATAGGCAAAGACATTGTTGATTGCCTGAATACATGTTTGGCTGGGCTGCTAAAGAGGTGCGAGAAAATCGACTCATTCATCAATGATTTTCGTACGAAAGAGCAAATACTTATTAATGCTAATAAGTCTAATGAAACCCATAGCTTGGAACTAATGGAATGCACAACCACCAAAGCTAGTCCACTAAACATGCACCAGCCACAAACAGACGCCCCTCCAACCCAACTACCGACCCTACCCTCAAATGTGTCTAAACACGGTACTAGTAACCCACTGCGACCACAACATACTCCCATTCCAGTCACACAACAAAACATCTCAGTAGGCTCTGATATCATCCATAATTCACCTAATCGTAGCTCTGCTAGCACTGCTAGGCTGCATTTACCACCCCAGGCAGCACCCTATGTGGCAGTAAAAATTGGGGTTCCACCTTTGCCACAAAATGAGAAAGAATCCACCAGGGATCTGCTAGATAAATCTAGAGAATGGTGTAAACAATATTCCAGTGGTGAACTTGATATAACCGGGCATATTATCATGGCCAGAAGGGTAGGGTGGGTAGGACACGGGGACAAGAACATTGAGGGAGACTGTATAGTCATCAATTTCTCTGAGATAGGAGTGGCTGAAAGATTATTTTGGGATGGGTCGATGATTACAAACAATGCAATAAGACCACTCCCTCTAGGGCATTTCTACCCCCCACGGGGGAGCAAAAAGGCTCTTTCATCCACACAAAAGATAGCTGGGACCAAAATTGCACCCACCCTAGGTCCATGTCACTTTGTCATGCCTCATAAGGATGGGGCCTTAGCCCCTGCACCTCATCGTGTTTCACTAATCACGACATTGACTCCGCATCTGAACAGTATACAGAAAGAGGGTGTCCCTTTATTTAACCGTTTCTTACCACTTTCACTCTCTGATAATAGAAATTGACTACAGAAGACAAAAGACACTAATTTGATCCCTTCACTGACACATAGGAAGACTTGTAGGATCCTTAGTTGGAATATTGCAGGCATAAGATCTAAGGCTGAAGACGAGAATTGGCTGAGTTTTATTTCATCTTTTGATATCATAACTCTCCAGGAAACCTGGCATATAGCCAACATCTTCCAGTTAGATGGATTTGCTCATTTTAACCTTTCTGCCATTCCAAGTGTATCGGGCAGAGCAAAGGGCGGTCTATCTATATTACTTTCACTTAATCTGAGAGGGAAAGCCAAACAGCTACAGACTAGCTCCCCCCATTTTCTGGTAGTAGAATTGACAATGTCAAATTCAATCACTATTTTATTGATTAATTTTTATAACTCCCCTGAATTTGTCAGTACTAATCATCTTTTGGCAACACTCGAGGAATTTTTGGAAAGCTATAAATTACTTAAAAGTGGATTTGAGATTATTTTAATGGGTGACTTCAATACTCATCCTTGTCGTCTAAACTGTACTTTGGAAGATAAGGGTGACCCACCTCTCTCGCTCCTTACACATTTTGAGCATACAAAACATGGGGAGGCTCTGGAGAATTTCCTGGCCACCTTTAATCTTTATGAATCCAGTTGCTGCCCATTAGGTCCTAGACAAATAACGTATAAAGGGAATGATACAGGTTCAGGTATAGATTATATTTTCATCTCATCTTTTATTTGGACTTTTATTCTTAGTTATAGAGTAGTTGACTCTATTTTTAGTGATCATAATCCTGTGGTGTTAGAGGTCACACAGGATGGATTATTAGATTTTAAAGATTCTAACGAATCGGGTACACGTTCAGCGACTGATCTGATAATTAAAGACCAGGGTAGAAGGTTAAAATGGTCCAATGTGACACTGATTACCCTCTTAAAAGAGTTTCCAGCAAAGGTAGAAGTGGAGGTAGGCATTTGCTTAGACCCCCTCTCCCCAAATGTTACCATTGTACAGGCTTTTAATCGAGTATGTCAGCAAGTAAATAATGACTTAACCGTGAAAACTAAAACCAGGGGACATAAAGGCAAAAGGTGGTTTGATACCAATTGTTCTAGGGCCCATTCTGCACTCTTAAAGGCTCTAAAAGAGTCACCAAGAAATAAACCAAAAATAATACAACTCAGAAAGGTGTACAAACAGACTGTTTATAGTAGGAAGTAGAACATCAAAGAACAGGCATGGAATGATCTTCAATCACCAGAGGTCCTCCGGGACAGTTCTAAATTTTGGGAAGTGATTAATCACCCTGTGAAGGGACGCCCCTTACCTCCCAGGCTCAGCGCTACCGCAGGAACGCCCATACGGGCGGCATCACTAACCCACAGCCAAAACCGGCTACACCTCTCTCTGTCTCCCTGCAGGCGCCGACAGCACCACCGGAACCCAGCGGACCGGAAGCGGCCTGGATTGACCCCGGAAGTGCGACGGCTACTCACGGACCGGAAGTGACCCCACCTGACCCCGGAAGTCGTTCCTCAGGACCCCGGTCTGATGATAGAAAAGCCAGCGACGCCGAGGAGACAGGGTTCCCAGCGGTGGACTCGTGGCAGGAGTTGGCGAGACGCGGAGGACCGACAGCGGAGACTGTAGGAGAGAGGACGAGGCGAGCGAAGGAGGAAGAGGAAGACGTTTGGTGCGAGGATTGGTGGCATCCTCAGGAGGTGGCTGGAAAGCGGCCGTAACTCGGATGAGAGTTACGGCGGGGCACGTGAGTAAACTGTTACCATTCTCCGTGTTTCCCCCTCCCCATGTATATAGTATAAATAGTGTAAATCTTTGCATCCTGCACAGAAGTCACGCGCACACCACTGTGTATTATAATCCCCCTCCACTGTACAGTACCTTCCACCCAACCCCCCCCCCTTTGCACCCTGTCCCTACATCCCGTCTTATCTTTCCCTTCTTCCCCTACCCTACTGCCCTCCCTCACGGTCTATTTCCATCCTCACAACCCCGGTGCTGGTGTCAGTCGACCGAGTTCCGTGACTATTGGAACTAACTGCCCTGTGTCTCTTTCCTTTATCTCCGAGGGACACCCCAACGCCCGCAACCCGGAAGGAGAACACCAGCCCTACAGTGGAAGACCTGCCTGTGTTCTCACCTGCGGACCCTCCTCGCTAGGAACCCCATCCCGACCCCAAGGACTGTGCCTCATCACCGTGCCCAAGAGCTTGACTTTGTTTGTATTCAATAAAACTCGTGCTAACCATAGCACAATACATCCGGCCTCCACGCCTGTTATTCCGGCCCGCACACCCCCACACCCCACAAGTGGTGTCAGAAGTGGGATCGCCAGGAAGCATGGAGGCCGCCGTCAAACAGCTGGCAGAAGGCCAGGAACTTCTCGGCAAGCTGATGGAGCGGTTCCTCAAAACCGCTGAAGATGACCGGGGACAGCTGCACGACGTCCTGAAGGGGCATGGCACGGCCCAGGACCAAGCACTAGAGAAGTTAACGACCGTCATGGGACAGCAAAGACCCATGACTTCTCTTCCCTCTGTAGTCCTACAAAAATATGTGGCTGGCGAGGATCCCGACTTTTTCTTCACCAATTTTGAACGCCTCGCACAGGCCGCTGCCTGGCCCACAGATCGTTGGGGTCATTATCACGGTCCCCTGCTGACTGGTGAATTGCAAGCAGCATATCAGCAAGCAAACGTACAGGGACAAACCCCCTATGCTGACATCAAGAAGTGCATATTGGAACGCCTGGGGATAGATGATGAAACGTACAGGGTTAGGCTCCGTCAGGCCAAGGAGGGACCCCAAGAAAATCCCCGGGCATTGTCATACCGTATACAAGACTTGGCCGACCGATGGCTAAAACCAGAGACCTCCAGGAAGGCCGAAATAATGGCCAAAATATACCTTGAACAATACCTGGCTTCCCTGCATCCCGCCACGCAGAAGTGGGTCCGCCAACACGCCCGGTTGACTCTCGACAGCGCTGTCGAAATAGCCAGTGCCTACAATCGAGCCCAGGAATCCCAGCGGGTGAAGGAAGAACACCCCACCCATCTGCCCCGTGGCAACCCTCTCCGACCAACAAGACCCCCTCCGGTGGTCCGGAAACCAGAGCCAGCCCCATTGATGCCCTATCCTGTCATACCGAGACCACCACATCCGGGACCACAATGTTATCATTGTGGTGGATACGGGCACTTAGCCCGTATATGCCCCCAGAAGGAGGAACCCATGGAGATAGGACTGACCAGGAATTATGTGTGTCTCACCACAGAAACATCCCCTCCACCCTTCCGATGTCCAGTACAAATCGAAGGTCACAGAATGTTGGCACTTGCAGACACAGGGTGTCGCCATAGTGTTCTGCGTCCACAAGAACTACCTCATGCAGTGGGACCCGTGACAGGGTCGGTGGCCATCAAGTGCGTCCACGGTGACACGAAAAGTTACCCAACGGCACAAGTACGTGTGCAACACCCAACCGACACAGGAACCCTGCTGACAGTCGGGTTGGTGCCCAACTTACCCGAACAGGCTATTTTGGGGAGCGACTACAGCGATCTACCCCATCTCCTACAAGACACCACAGAGTCCCTGAAGAAATGGTGGGTGGAGGCCCCATTCTCCCATGACACCCCTGCTTCAAGGGAGAATCCCAAACCTTGGAAGACCAAAGCCCAAAGAAAAAAAGAGAAGAGGGGATTCGCCCTGGCCTGCCCCGCACAGGTAGACACTCATCCGTGGGAAACCGACCGCGAATTCCGTGCAACACAGCAAGAGGATCCCGTACTGCAGGATGCCTGGGGTCGTGCACTCCCCAATGAAGACCCTTTACAAGTAGGTCCTCACTTCTTCATAAGGAATGGACTTTTGTATCGGAAGGGGGGGACCCAGGCTCCCACTCAATTGGTTATCCCGGGGCTGTTTCAAGAGAAGGTGCTGTTTCTGGCCCACAGCCATCTGCTGGGAGGACATTTCAGTGACGTAAAGACGGGAGAGGCGATTTTGGAGAAGTTCTACTGGCCAGGCGTGTATGCCCAGATCAAACGTTATTGTCGGGAATGCCCCGTGTGCCAAAAGACCAGCCGGTACCGGCCACCGAGAGCACCCCTCCAACCCCTCCCTCTGATCGATATCCCCTTCACTAGGGTCGGTATGGACCTTATAGGCCCCCTGTTACCCTCCAAAAGCGGCTGTAGATATGCCTTAGTGATAGTGGACTACGCCACGCGATTCCCGGAAGCGGTGCCTCTCCGTCAACCAACCACCCAGAACATCGCTAAAGTTCTCCTTTCCATTTTTTCTAGGGTGGGCTTTCCACGGGAGATCTTGACCGACCAAGGCACACCCTTTGTCTCCTCCCTCATGCGCCAAGTCTGTTCTAATCTGGGGATTAAACAAATAAGGACTTCCGCCTACCACCCCCAGACAGACGGCTTGGTGGAACGCTATAACGCCACGCTAAAGACCACCTTGAAAAAACTTTTGGGCCTCGAGAGCAGAAGGTGGGAGGAGATGCTTCCTTTGGCCCTCTTTGCCATTCGGTGCAAAGCACAAAGCAGCACGGGTTATTCGCCCTACGAACTGCTGTATGGTCGGGCCCCCCGGACTCTTTTGGACATGGCTCGTGAGGCCTGGGAAGCCGAGCCAGACCGAACCCGTCCTCTCCCCGAATACGTCAACAATCTGAAAACGCATTTAGGTGAAATCAGAGAGATTGTGAGACAGAACCTGCTGGCCGCCCAGACGTCGCAGAAGCAACAATACGACAAGGGAACCAAACCCCGGTCTTTCGTTCCCGGGGACCTAGTACTGTTGCTCCTTCCTTCCTCGGACCATAAGTTGCTGGGACAATGGCAGGGTCCATTCACGGTCACAAGACAAGTGACTCCGGTCACGTACGAAATCCAAACAGATGCCAACCGGGGGTCCGCCCAAATATACCATGTCAACCTCCTAAAGAAATGGGAGGGGCCCCGTCCCGTTTTGTCTGGTGTTAGCCCCCTCCCGTTCGAATGCTGCTTTGATGCAGAGCTATCGGAGTGCAAGAAACAAGACCTGTGCCAGACCTTGTCACCAGTACGAACAGTGTTTTCATCCTTACCAGGACACACCACGGTAGTAGAGCATGCCATTCATACGGAACCCGGGAGAGTTGTCAGACAACGACCATACCGCGTCCCGGAAGCCCGTAGGGCTATCATAAAAGAGGAAACCAATCAGATGTTGAGAATGGGCATCATAGAACCCTCCTGCAGCAGCTGGAATTCGCCCATCGTCTTGGTCCCAAAACCCGATGGCTCCACCAGATTTTGTATTGATTTCAGGGAGGTGAACAAGATCTCAGCCTTCGACTCATACCCCCTTCCACGTGTAGACGAGATGGTCGAACGCATTGGCAGGGCCAAATATATAAGTACCCTTGACCTCTGCAAGGGATACTGGCAGATCCCCTTGAGAGCAGAAGACAAGCATAAGACCGCCTTTTCCACCCCAGAGGGCTTGTTTCAGTTTAAAGTCATGCCCTTCGGCCTTCACGGTGCCCCAGCGACATTTCAAAGGGCCATGAATCAGGTCCTACAACCCCACTCCCACTACTCAGGCGCTTACCTAGATGACATAGTCATCTATAGCGATACCTGGGAACAACACCTGTCCCATGTGCGGTCAATTGTCACCTCCCTAGGGGCCGCAGGCTTCACCATCAACCCCTCCAAGACTACATTAGCGGCCCAGAGTGTGAAGTATCTAGGGTACCTGCTGGGTGAGGGGCATATCCGTCCACAGGACAGCAAGGTCAAGATCATCCAAGCCATTCCTTTTCCCCAAACCCGTAAAGATCTCCGTGCCTTCCTGGGGTTGTTGGGATATTACAGGAGGTTTATACCCAACTTCTCCCATACAGCTGCCCCCCTGACAGATCTCCTGAAGAAAACAACGAAAACAGAAGAGATCCTCAAACACCCAACCCCCTTGTTGTTACATGGCTTTCACCTCCTCAAACATTCCCTAATAACCGAGCCAGTACTGATGAGTCCGGACTATAACCAGCCCTTCATACTGCAAACCGACGCTTCTGACCAGGGTTTAGGGGCGGTGCTGTCCCAAATAGACGCAGAGGGTGCTGAAAAACCCGTCCTATACCTCAGTAGGAAACTGTTTCCCCGAGAGATCAACTATTCAGTGGTTGAAAAGGAGGCACTCGCCATTAAATGGGCGATAGAAAGCCTCCGATATTACCTGGAGGGGCGGGAATTCATACTGTACACAGATCACGCCCCTCTGGAATGGATGGCACGTAACCGGGGTAACAATGATCGGGTACTCAGGTGGTTTCTCTCTCTCCAACCCTTTCGCTTTCGAACACTACACCGAAAAGGGCAAGAGCAGGGCAATGCAGACTACCTCTCCCGGTATCCCCCTTCCCCAACCCCTACAAGAAACAATCCCAGGGAAAGGGGATGTGAAGGGACGCCCCTTACCTCCCAGGCTCAGCGCTACCGCAGGAACGCCCATACGGGCGGCATCACTAACCCACAGCCAAAACCGGCTACACCTCTCTCTGTCTCCCTGCAGGCGCCGACAGCACCACCGGAACCCAGCGGACCGGAAGCGGCCTGGATTGACCCCGGAAGTGCGACGGCTACTCACGGACCAGAAGTGACCCCACCTGACCCCGGAAGTCGTTCCTCAGGACCCCGGTCTGATGATAGAAAAGCCAGCGACGCCGAGGAGACAGGGTTCCCAGCGGTGGACTCGTGGCAGGAGTTGGCGAGACGCGGAGGACCGACAGCGGAGACTGTAGGAGAGAGGACGAGGCGAGCGAAGGAGGAAGAGGAAGACGTTTGGTGCGAGGATTGGTGGCATCCTCAGGAGGTGGCTGGAAAGCGGCCGTAACTCGGATGAGAGTTACGACGGGGCACGTGAGTAAACTGTTACCATTCTCCGTGTTTCCCCCTCCCCATGTATATAGTATAAATAGTGTAAATCTTTGCATCCTGCACAGAAGTCACGCGCACACCACTGTGTATTATAATCACCCTCCACTGTACAGTACCTTCCACCCAACCCCCCCCCCCTTTGCACCCTGTCCCTACATCCCGTCTTATCTTTCCCTTCTTCCCCTACCCTACCGCCCTCCCTCACGGTCTATTTCCATCCTCACAACCCCGGTGCTGGTGTCAGTCGACCGAGTTCCGTGACTATTGGAACTAACTGCCCTGTGTCTCTTTCCTTTATCTCCGAGGGACACCCCAACGCCCGCAACCCGGAAGGAGAACACCAGCCCTACAGTGGAAGACCTGCCTGTGTTCTCACCTGCGGACCCTCCTCGCTAGGAACCCCATCCCGACCCCAAGGACTGTGCCTCATCACCGTGCCCAAGAGCTTGACTTTGTTTGTATTCAATAAAACTCGTGCTAACCATAGCACAATACATCCGGCCTCCACGCCTGTTATTCCGGCCCGCACACCCCCACACCCCACACACCCCTATTTCTCAAGGGTAGAGAATCACGTCGGGGAGTGTGTTAAACCTGACGACCAGTGGCTATCCCATTTTGGTAATATCTACAGCCAGCCCACATTTGACCAAATTCAGGATGTCCCTACCCAATCTAGTACTGAGTTAATTGAATCGTTTAATCCTGAGGAAGTTGAAAAAGCTATAAACGACACAACCAAGAACAAGGCGCCGGGTCCTGATGGCGTCCCTGCGGACTTATACAAGGCAGCGCCCAAATTTTGGGCCAAGATCTTGACAAACTTGTTTAACTCTACTAGGGGTGGTACGCTCCCAAGATCTTGGACAAGTTCCATTATTATTCCGATCTTCAAAAAAGGTTTAAAGAGTGACCCTGCCTGCTACAGACCTATCTCCCTTATTGACTCTGCCGTCAAGATCTTGGGCAGAGTCATTTTTGAGAGGTTAACATCTTGGCTAGAGGGCAGGGGAATCTTATCAAATGCCCAATATGGCTTTAGGCCCAAAAGAAGCACACTGGATCAGTGCCTTAATCTGCATCTGATCATTAGTAAATATACTATAGTGAAAAAAGGGGCCCTGTATATGGCACTCATGGATCTCTCCTCAGCCTTTGACCTAGTCAACAGGTCAAGGCTGTGAGGAGTCCTTCTGGAAATGGGCATAGAAAGATCATTGGTGGGCTTTTTAGCCGATCTCCACCTAGGATTGGAGGCTTCGGTCAGAGTAACTAAAGACGGTAGATGTACTGAACCTTTTAACTCCCAGAGAGGAGTAAGGCAAGGTTGCATCCTTGCCCCTCTCCTCTTCACTTTGTATATAAACGCGCTTGAGCCGGCTCTTACCACCCTGGGGTCTGACGTCCCACGTGCAGGAGAGAATAACATCCCGGTCCTCCTGTATGCGGACGATGCAGTCCTCCTGGCACGAACAGGTATGGCCCTTAATAAACTACTGGCTTCCCTTGGGGACTTTATCACCTCGCTAGATCTAAAAATAAATACCCAAAAATCACATGTTATGATTATGGGACTTAAAGACAGGAAAAATAAAACCATAACTTTCACCTGCACAGGAAAGGAAGTTCAAAGGGTTCCTTCCTTTACATACCTGGGTGTGTTATTCGATGATAAAGGCAATTGGGGGGCCCAACATAAGTCCAAATCAACCGCAGTTACTAGATCTGCTGGAGCTATATTGAATTTTGCTAAAAAAATGGGGTCACGCCCAATGAACGCAATATAATGCTAAGTGTTTGGCAATTGCCATCTATGGGGCCTCAATATGGGGATACACAAACCCAGCCCCCATCCAAAGGGCGGAAAATAGGTTCTTTAGATCTTTACTTTCCGTCCCCCAGTCTACCCCTACTTTTACAATTCACTCAGAGCTGGGTACTGGGTATGTTACAGACATCATAAAATCTGCCCCCATTATTTCTTGGCTTAAAACTTGGCTTAATGAGGAAATTTCATTAAATCACAATATCCTCAAAGACTGCCTGAGCATGGATGGAGCCTTAAAGATTCCATGGCTGATGTATGTAAAAACAATGTTAACCCAGGTGGGACGTATTAATCTCTTTAACTGCCCAGATGGCATTCAAAAGGAGGATATCAAGATGATAAAGACATCATTGATAAACCTCTTTACAGCAGAGCGGGAGGAAATAGAGCTTAAAAAAACAATGGTTAGAAGAAATTTTGTGCTTAAGACTGTCCCAGGCCCAGAACCCTACCTGGTATATGTTAATAAATCATTTCATCGCTTTCTTTTAATTAGATTTCGTTTAAACCTGATACACTTTTTGTTGGGCACCTACTATAGATGGGATACACCTGATAACACTAAGCCATGTGATTGTGATCAGTTTTCATCTCAGGACACTTTACATTTTATTATGTTCTGTGACCATTATGCTCAAATCAGGAGGAAATATCTTGTTCCAATGCTCCGAGAGGCTGGCTTCCTACAGGTTAGGCCAGGGCTCTTATTTCTGCAACTTTTGCATAATGCATGAATCACTTTCCATGTTGCAAACTTTTTAGTAGCAGGTGTCCGTATTAACAAAATGCGTAGTAAAGGAAACAAAGGATTAACTATAAACGAAATCTCTTAATGTATTTTTAATAGACGTTTTGATCTTTTAAACCTTTTTTTATGAAATTCTTTCTACATTGTACTGTGATACAGAACTTGTACATACTATTTTAAAACTTTTATGTAAACTGATGATTTGATGTACGATACATTGTGTAGATATACTATGTAGTTACTTTTTGTCTTGTGTATATCATGAACTGTATCCTGTTTCTTTTTATGATTGTCAAAAATCGAATAAAAGTGATTGACTGACTGACTGACTGAATGAAAGATGATGCATGCAGGGTGGGATGTGTGGATATCTCGCAGAAGGATGGATAGATGGTCAAAATAAAGGAGTGGTGGACGAAGGAGTCTACAAGCAATGAGAAAAAAAGTACTGATAAAAAGGATGGACGTAAAAAAACAAAAGAAGAATGGAAGCATAAATGGATAAAAACGGTACAGCAAAGAATGGAAAGAAGGAAGGAAATCAAGAAAGAAGGAAGGATAAGAGGCAGAAAACACCCAAAAAGATACCACAAATGCTAAACTGCTGGTCTTGCCTGCCTCACCTGATCACTCAGTATCACGTGGGATACAGTTCATTATGGGGGTGCCAGGGCAGCCGTGCTGTCTGAAGCACGGCTGCACCGGGAGGCAGCGCTGTCTGAAGCATGGCTGCGCCGGTGCAGCCATGCTGTCTGAAGCACGGCTGCGCCGGGAAGCAGCGCTGTCTGAAGCATGGCTGCGCCGGGAAGCAGCTCTGTCTGAAGCATGGCTGCAGTGGTGAGCAGCGATAAAAGGAACGATGTTACCAGTTTACCATTCTCCTGGAGCAGTGACCCCTCCTCTGAAGAACACATCTCCGAAAGGACGATGGACAGAAACAAGTCAGGGGAAGGCTGGACACTGAAGGCAGATGTAAAGGCAGCAGGGGTAGAAATAAAGTCGTAAGACTTTGGGAGAAGTAAGGAAGTAAAACATTCCACAGAGGCAGATACGAGTGTGGCAGGTAAGTACCTCAGGGGTGGAGACCCGTCCCAGGATGTGAAAAGGTGCCAGTGAGGGTGTGTCACAGTGTCCGGGGACAAAGGTCACCGAGATAACACCTGTCAGTAAGAGGCCTCGAGGCGGCAGGGTGGTTCTTCCTGAAGGGAGGGCGAGGGCAGCAAGAAACCACCCACCACCAGGCAGCGGGGAGTGGGTCAATCACTGTAGAAACATGGGGGGTGGAGGGGAACTGCGGGAGAGGAAGCAAAGATCAGGTGGAGGGGGCGTGCAAGCATTCCAAGAGAGGGGGGGGCGTCTAGACCCTGCCTGCAGGCCCTTACCTCCTGCAACATCTGTATGTCATTTGAATGTTCATACACCATTGTCCATACCCGCGTCACCTCAGATGGGTGGCATCTTGGCCCATGCTGTTACAATTTGTACAATGTAAGCCTTCTTACCTTGTCTGCAGGGGCACATGGCGGCCGGTTACTGGTTATCAAAGTACTGCTGCAGCACCAAACTTTCCATATCTCGCTTGTATTGACGCGCAGGAGTGAGTCACCACGCTACACTCACAGCAGCCAGCGCACGCATCCCGGCGATAATGGCCAATCACTGCATGGCTTCACATGAAGTCACACAGTGATTGGCCATAACAGTGCGGCTGAGGCAGTGTGTGTCACCCCCACGCGCAGCATCCAATGATCGATGCTGCGCAGTGGACCAGCCAATCATGGCGCTGCATGCAGCACCAGGATTGGCTAGGGGGGCATATATGCTGCTCGCCCAGTCGCCCCATGTAAACCCCGGGGGCTGCGGCCGGGTAATGGTCACGCTATGTAAGGGAATGTACAACTGTGCGCATGCGCGGGCAAGTTTTACACCAACTTGCACTTGCGCACTACGGTCTGGACTGGTCTGCTGCAGCCTGAGGGTGTGACTGAGTGACTGTCACTCAAGCTGCAGCAGGCTGAGGCCACCCCCCCTGCACACTCCGAAATCGCCGGGTGTGTCCCGGCGGTCAGGCGAATGGATTGCAATTTAAATTATTAGGGGAATGGGATTGCTCATTGCTGCTAAATTGCTAAAGCACGATGCACGCCGACGGTGGGTCCATGTGGCTGGAGGGGCTACGCCCCTACGCCCCAATGGACGCACCGCGGCTGCAGGGGAAAGCAGTTCAAAGCTGATACTATTTTCAAACTGACTTTCATGACCACATGGTGCGGCGTAATGGTGTGCATTAACCTTCTCTTTTGGCAGCACGAGCCCGACAATGCCGATTTGAAGCCCGCGTTTCTTGGGGCTGTATAAATGTGACCCTAGGAGTGTGCAGTCAGCATGAATCCTCTCGTTGTGGCAACTGTTCATGCGACCAAAAATTAAAGCAAGGTGGGGGAGGCCAATTATATAAAAATGAATTAGCCCTAAAGTCCTCACCGCATGACACGGTGCCCTATCACCATGAATTACGCCGGTATTCCTAGAACTGCATTTCTACACAATACAGGATTCGACCCTGCGCTGAATGCCAAGTGGCTTCCTCGCAGCAGAGATACTGCCTCCCGTACCGCTGTCATCCACAACTTTACAGGCCAGCAAACATCATGGGCGCCAACAGTTTAGTATTACCATACTAGCTTGCTCCAGAATGCGGCTGGATCTGGTGGCCCAAATGACTAGTGTTGCGTGGAACAGCGTCAACCGCAAACGCTGTAAGTATCAAATAAATCTCCACTCCACTGCAGGAAAAAGAGCACGCAAGGCTTCTTTATTGAATTAAGCCTCCTCCGACCAAGCCCAGAGAGACGCGTTTCACCTGTCACAGCAGTCTTTCTCAATCTAAAAGGCGCCATTTTGATTGTAACATTTATACCGTAATTATAAACATAAAAAAGTTACTAAATGTAATTAAATTTTACATTTTAAAATCCAGTGAACAATTACATAAAAACAAACATTTCATATCACTTCTGTACATAGTGGCTATTATCATCATAAATGATGAAAGTAAATCGTAATGCCTCAACAATTGTAAATGTGCGCTTTGCGCTACTCACACCACTCAAGTACAGCAAATACAGAGTAAAAGAACACCAGCATAATACAACAAACCAAACAATTTCATGTTGCTATTCAATAGCCAAAATTCGAGGTCATATATTAAACATTACGCTTGTCACACACATATATATATATATATATATATATATATATATATATATATATATATATATATTACCTACTGGCGGTCGCCAGTAGGTATATATAGTTAGGATTTTTTCTCTATGGGATTTTTGAAAATTCTATGTCTAATAACTTTGGCGTTTGTGGACGGAATTGGCAGAAATTTTGAGGAAAATGGAACATTTTGTTTCTGAGCAGCCCCTGGAAATTTGGGGGGGGGGGTTCGTCAAGGGGGGGCCGAGAAAAAAGGGGGGTCCCAAAACGCGTTTTTCTTAACGTAGCTTCACTAAGTGCGCTTAGGGCTAGAGTGGCATTTTCTCCGCATATTTCCCAATTGGGCTCAGAGTAGTTTTCCCTAAAGTCTTCAGGGGCCAGTTTATTCCAAGGCCTTCTAACATTGGCCATAGGCCTATGGATAGCTTTGACTTTATAGTTAGAACGGGTGTAAAACATAATGACCGAGTGGTCTGTCCAATCAACTTGATTGGGACTAAGACAGTTGATAGCTGTTGAATTACATAGCACCAGGTCAAGAGTATGGCCTGCAGAATGGGTTGGCCCCTGATTCATTTTATTAAGTCCAAGTGTGGCCAAGTCTGTTAACACAGTCTGTGCCTCAGTGCACGTGGTGATCTCACTGTGGATATTAAAATCACCCACCAGAAGGAACTCAGAGTTAGCTTGTATGTGAGCTGCCAAAATTTCCATTAATTTAATGGAAAAAGTCCCACACGGGCCGGGAGGTCGATACACAAGTGCACCCCTCCTGGTTTCCCTAGAAGTGGGGTTGATCGTAAAAATCACAAGTTCCATTTCCGGGGTACACACAGTTTCAATGACAACAACCTCCATCTCTTGTTTAAACACAATAGCCAGCCCACCTCCCGTTTTAATCGGGCGATCCAACCTTACTATTTTGTACCCTATCGGTACCCCCAACGTTATGGCTGGGACTGTATGAGGCTTCAACCAAGTCTCCGTTAAGAAACACAGATGGGGTTTCTCCGTTGTAATGAGGTCCCAAACCTGTGTAGCATGAGAGACAAGGGAGCGGACATTACACAGAATGTTTTTACACGTAAGGGGCGGATCTTTAGGTACATTGGTGAGCTGAAATGCAGGATTGGGGCTTCGACCTGAACTGGCAGGCTTTAGATGACAGGGAGTTATTACCGCAGTGCTGGTAAATTGCAAGTGACACCCCGAACAAGAGAAAGGTCCCCCCACGCTGGAACGAGTCCAGTAGGGGCACAGTGTGGAGACGTACCTGCCTATTTCCATAAGAGTCTGGCGTGAATAAACCTGAATAGTGCCATGGCCCTTCTCTGCAGGGAGGGTATGCGATGCCATGGCCCCTTGCCCCGTCCTGTCGCGGAAAAGGCACTTCTGCGTACCAGTCCCTACAATTTTGCAAAGTTTGGTCTAATTCCGTTCAGCGGTTCGGGCTGTAGCCTTGTCTATTCGTCCTAAGGAAATTAACATGGGGGAAACATGTTTTGGGACCCCCCTTTTTTCTCGGCCCCCACTTCACGAATCCCCCCGAACCTTTCAGGGAAGGAGCAGAGCGGAGCTGGCCTTAATTTTGGAAAGTTACAGGCAGATCCCTCAATCAGATCCCTCAATCTGCACCAAAGTTATTCCCAATAGAATGTTGGGGATTTCCTATGGAAAACAATCCTAACTATAACTACCTACTGGCGACCGCCAGTAGGTAATTACCTACTGGCGGTCGCCAGTAGTTACCTACTGGCGGTCGCCAGTAGGTAGTTATAGTTAGGATTGTTTTCCAGTAGGTATATATAGGTATATATAGTTAGGATTTTTTCTCTATGGGATTTTTGAAAATTCTATGTCTAATAACTTTGGCGTTTGTGGACGGAATTGGCAGAAATTTTCAGGAAAATGGAACATTTTGTTTCTGAGCAGCCCCTGGAAATTTGGGGGGGGTTCGTCAAGGGGGGGCCGAGAAAAAAGGGGGGTCCCAAAACGCGTTTTTCCAATGTTAATTTCCATAGGGCGGTTGGCCTCACTTTTAGCCCGAACGGCGGAATGGATTTGCACGAAACTTGGCAAAATTGTAGGGACTGGTAGCCCGATGTGCCTTTGCTAGGTCTCAATATATGTGCTCCAGTGGATTTTGAGAAATTAACGTTCAAAAAAAGATATATATCTGTAACAGCGGACCGGATGGTTCTCCGGCGTCTGTAAACATTCCAAACAGTCCGTAGCGGCCGCCATCTTGTCTCTCGGTAGGATCGAGAGACAAGAGGAGGCCAAAGCGAAGGGGCAAATGACCATAAGGGGGCATAGTAGATCCTCCCTGACCCCCTAGGTTTGATGTGGAGGTTTTAAAAGGGCCCCGCGGGGCAAAAAAAAATAAAATAATAATAATCGAACGGCTGAATGGATTTGCACGAAACTTGGCAAAATTGTAGGTACTGGTAGCCCGATGTGCCTTTGCTATGTCTCAATATATGTGCTCCAGTGGATTTTGAGAAATTAACGTTCAAAAAAAGATATATATCTGTGACAGCGGACCGGGCAGCGCTCCGCTTCGCGTACTTTTCGCGTTACGGAGCTTTGTGAAGCGAAGCTGATTGGTTCTCCGGCGTCTGTAAACATTCCAAACAGTCCGTAGCGGCCGCCATCTTGTCTCTCGGTAGGATCGAGAGACAAGAGGAGGCCAAAGCGAAGGGGCAAATGACCATAAGGGGGCATAGTAGATCCTCCCTGACCCCCTAGGTTTGATGTGGAGGTTTTAAAAGGGCCCCGCAGGGCAAAAAAAATAAAAAATTAATAATAATCGAACGGCTGAATGGATTTGCACGAAACTTGGCAAAATCGTAGGTACTGATAGCCCGATGTGCCTTTGCTATGTCTCAATATATGTGCTCCAGTGGATTTTGAGAAATTAACGTTCAAAAAAGATATATATCTGTGACAGCGGACCGGGCAGCGCTCCGCTTCGCGTACTTTTCGCGTTACGGAGCTTTGTGAAGCGAAGCTGATTGGTTCTCCGGCGTCTGTAAACATTCCAAACAGTCCGTAGCGGCCGCCATCTTGTCTCTCGGTAGGATCGAGAGACAAGAGGAGGCCAAAGCGAAGGGGCAAATGACCATAAGGGGGCATAGTAGATCCTCCCTGACCCCCTAGGTTTGATGTACCATTTTGCCAAGTTTGGTGTAATTCCGTTCAGCCATTCAGGCTGTAGACGTATCTAAATGTCCTATGGAAAATTGCATGGGGAAAACACATTTGAAAGTGTTGAAATTTAGAACCAATTAAAATGTTACTTTGGTTTTCTACTTGTGTGTGATGAAAGTTAATTGGTTATGTATATATCTAAAATGAGAGGAAACCACAGCCATTTTGTGATACTACTGTCTGAGGTACATTTGTGAGGAATTTTTGGTGCTCAATTTCTGGTGTTTGATTTACACAGTACTAACGCTTCTCCTACTTTCAAAAAGGTGAGTTGTTAATTTGTAAGGGGAACTATGTTGTACACTTTAAGATAATTTGAAAAATGTTTTCTGTTATTTATTTACAGTCCTTCTGTTATACTAAATACTTGATAAAGTTAGTTTTATATTATGTATTACTAAAAACGATAAATGAAAGTGATTATTTTTTTCTGCAATTTACAGCAAGAAATTTCAAAATAAAATGGATCACAATGAAGAGACCGTGGCAATTTCTTTTGAATTATCCACTACATTTATTGAAATTGACAGCACCAATAATGAAATATTCTCACAAGGAGGAGATGACTTGAATGATTTTTTTTATCAATCTCTTGACAGCGAATTAATCAAATGTTTGGAGACCATAGAGTTACAAGAATCATCATTGCAGACTTTTCATGAGGAGATTCCTGATGAGATGATTGAAGAGGAAATTCCTGATGAGGACATGTTACTAGTTCTTTCAAATTATGAAAATTCAGAAGAATAAATTTATATTTAGAAATCAAAAATTGTTTGAGACATTATTCATTTTTATTTTTAATTTATGAGGTTGTAGCGAAGTGATTGTAGTATAAAATGAGACTTATAGTATAGAGTGCAACATTTTTATGTTACATAGTAAGTTTACTCATATTTACTTCCCTTCTCCCACTATATTATCTCCAATGTGTATTTGACATCTCTTCTTGATCTCCGGCCTCCTTTCTCTCACTGTCTGTCTCTGATGCATCCTATCGCTGCCATTTTGTGTAATTACAGAAGAGAGTAAAATAAAATAGTTCAGAACGTGAAAAGGGGGCAAAGTAGAGTACCCCTCACCCCCTAGGCCTTCTCAGGCGGTCCCAAAAGGATCAGTGCCTGCTTTCCTGAGAGATTATGGTATGAGTTCCATATACCACAATAACTTGCATTACAACATGCAAGATATCTACAGAGGACACGGTGTACATTTCTCAGATGAGGGGAACAGAGTCTTTCTCTTGAATTTTAGACTCTGCATCGGTACCTACTTGTAGGTACTTAAATCACCCACATAACACAACAGCTCTTTTTAGAGCTACCCTACCTCTAAGCACTCCAAATTCTTATTTTACACTATTTTCTTTCACTGTTTTTCCCTGTGCTACGCTCAGGGTACGCGTACCTGGAAGCGTACATGGGAACGCACCCAGCGCTTACCCCGCGAAAATTTTTAAAAAAATAAATAGTTTTTTTGCCCTTCAGGGTCCTTCTAGGCCCCCCTCAGAAAATCTAGGGGGTCAGGGGGGTCTACCCTGCCCCCTTTTAATCATTTCCCCCCATTTATTTTCACCTCTTGTGTCTCGATTCTACCGAGACACAAGATAGCGGACTCTCCGGACTGTTTAGAATGTTGACAGACACCCAAGAGCCAATCAGCTTTCCCCTCGCGCACTTCCGTGGCGAGCAGGGTGCGCTCCCCGGTACGCGTACCGGTAAGCGCTAGAAGCGCGCATATAGATATATATGTGTTTTTGAAGTTAATTTAAAAAAAAAAACACTGGAGCAATTTTCACCAAATATAGTTTATTTTATTTTATTTGCACGTTTGTATGGCGCTGTGAATCGACTCCCGGAGGAGTATCTCCGCGCCTTTGGCAGCAATTTAAGAACAGCAACTAGTCGCAATTTAGAAACAGAGCCCTAGGCTAACTAATAGTTAAAAAGGAACGTTTTGAGCTTCTTCCTAAAAGGGAAATGTTCCCTGCATACTCTAATTTCCTTCGGGAGTTGGTTCCACAGTTTAGGACCAGCTACAGATAGGGCCCTTCCCCCCTTTCTGGCCTTCATGGCCCTGGGAACACATAGCAGTTCCTGATCACCTGATCTCAGAGATCTGGACGGAACATAAGGGATGAATTTTTCAGTGAGGTAGCCAGGACCCCTCCCAATAAGGCATTTGTGGATGACACAGCAGATCTTAAACATCACCCTCTGCCTTACTGGGAGCCAGTGCAGTTTGGCCAACAATGGTTTTGAGGGAGTCCGGGGCGGGACATTTAGAACAAGTCGTGCAGCAGTGTTTTGCACAACCTGCAATCTGTCCAAAATACCCTCATTGGCAGCCAGCATCAAACCATTGCAGTAGTCCAGCCTACTTAACACTAGTGACTGGACCAGCGTTCTCCTGGTGGAATCCGGTAGCAGAGGGAAAACTCTCCTGAGAAGACCAATGACATGAAAATATGAACCCACCACTTGATTAGTTTGTTGTGTTAGGGTGAGCTCATGGTCCAGTTTCACTCCCAGATCTTTTACCACCGTCTTGGGCTCAGGGACGGGGCCAAGATCTTGAGGCCACCAGTCCGGAGTCCATAAACGTCTGGCCTCTCCAAAGAGCATAACCTCTGTCTTGGAGACGTTGCACTGCAAGAAGTTGGCTGCCATCCAGCGTGCCACCTCCTTCATCCCCCGGGCGAAGGAGTCACGCACCTCAGGAGTCATGATTTTAAAAGGGAAGAGGAGTTGGGTATCATCCGCGTATGATACTGGAATGAACCCGTGGGATCTCATGATGTTAGCTAGGGGCGCCACGTAGATATTAAATAACGTAGGGCTCAGACATGAGCCCTGTGGCACCCCCTTAGAGATCGCCACCACCTCTGATTGGTATGGTCCCAAGATGACTCTCTGGGTGCGTTTACTGAGAAAGCTCCTTAGCCAGGCCAGAGCCTTGCCTTCCAGACCGATGTCGACTAGTCTGGAGGTCATGATGGCATGTGACACAGTGTCAAACGCCGCTGACAAGTCCAGAAGCACCAGGACAACGGAGTAGCCCTTGTCCTGTAGCATCTGAAGATTGTCAGCGACGGACAGCAAGGCGGTCTCGGTACTGTGCCTGGGCCTAAAACCCGACTGGGAGGGGTCGAGTCCACCCGTATGTTAAATAAATTTTGACAAAAACTGATTTACATGTCTCTCGGCAAGCTTCCCTATAAAAGGGAGAAGAGAGATCGGTCTCAGATTTGTCAGATCCGACCAGGGAATTGAATTGTTTTTACGTAGAGGTCTCACATGAGCCTGTTTCCAGGCTAAAGGGACCTCCCCCGTAAACAAAGATAGATTGACTACATGACGCATTCCAGCCCCCAGAACATCCAGCAGAAGTGGCATAATACGTGCTGGGATGATGTCTGTCGGGCATCCACTTTTTGTTTGCGTAACAAGAACAGTCAGCTCTTCAGTGGAGATGGGTGGGAAAGCGGCAAGCTTATTCACCTCATTATCTTTAGTCATAGTATGCGACAGGGCTCGACAGTCAATTGCAACTGGATTGTTAGAGATGGAGTTTGACGCAAGTATTTTGTTATATATGGCGTCGATTTTCCTGACAAAGAACTGTGAAATATTATCACAAAGTTCTTGGGATTCGGTCCCCTCAGTGTCACAGGCAGTGGGCTTGGTGAACGTCTGTAGAATGTTATACAGGGTTTTTGCGTTAGCACCAGCATCTGATAGTTGAACTGCTATGTGTTGTTTCCTCGCAGCACGGATTGCTTTATGGTAATTTTTAGACGACCTCATAAAGTTCTCCTTATCATCTGCCTTGTGTGTGCCTCTCCATTTTTTCTCCAACTTTCTCATGGTCTGTTTTAGTTGTCTGAGATCCCCGGTGAACCAGACTTCTTGTTTTGGGGCCGGTCGGGGTTTATATGTTCTCAGTGGGACCACATGATTTATAGTTCTTTACGTAGCTTCACTAAGTGCGCTTAGGGCTAGAGTGGCATTTTCTCCGCATATTTCCCAATTGGGCTCAGAGTAGTTTTCCCTAAAGTCTTCAGGGGCCAGTTTATTCCAAGGCCTTCTAACATTGGCCATAGGCCTATGGATAGCTTTGACTTTATAGTTAGAACGGGTGTAAAACATAATGAGCGAGTGGTCTGTCCAATCAACTTGATTGGGACTAAGACAGTTGATAGCTGTTGAATTACATAGCACCAGGTCAAGAGTATGGCCTGCAGAATGGGTTGGCCCCTGATTCATTTTATTAAGTCCAAGTGTGGCCAAGTCTGTTAACACAGTCTGTGCCTCAGTGCACGTGGTGATCTCACTGTGGATATTAAAATCACCCACCAGAAGGAACTCAGAGTTAGCTTGTATGTGAGCTGCCAAAATTTCCATTAATTTAATGGAAAAAGTCCCACACGGGCCGGGAGGTCGATACACAAGTGCACCCCTCCTGGTTTCCCTAGAAGTGGGGTTGATCGTAAAAATCACAAGTTCCATTTCCGGGGTACACACAGTTTCAATGACAACAACCTCCATCTCTTGTTTAAACACAATAGCCAGCCCACCTCCCGTTTTAATCGGGCGATCCAACCTTACTATTTTGTACCCTATCGGTACCCCCAACGTTATGGCTGGGACTGTATGAGGCTTCAACCAAGTCTCCGTTAAGAAACGCAGATGGGGTTTCTCCGTTGTAATGAGGTCCCAAACCTGTGTAGCATGAGAGACAAGGGAGCGGACATTACACAGAATGTTTTTACACGTAAGGGGCGGATCTTTAGGTACATTGGTGAGCTGAAATGCAGGATTGGGGCTTCGACCTGAACTGGCAGGCTTTAGATGACAGGGAGTTATTACCGCAGTGCTGGTAAATTGCAAGTGACACCCCGAACAAGAGAAAGGTCCCCCCACGCTGGAACGAGTCCAGTAGGGGCACAGTGTGGAGACGTACCTGCCTATTTCCATAAGAGTCTGGCGTGAATAAACCTGAATAGTGCCATGGCCCTTCTCTGCAGGGAGGGTATGCGATGCCATGGCCCCTTGCCCCGTCCTGTCGCGGAAAAGGCACTTCTGCGTACCAGTCCCTACAATTTTGCAAAGTTTGGTCTAATTCCGTTCAGCGGTTCGGGCTGTAGCCTTGTCTATTCGTCCTAAGGAAATTAACATGGGGGAAACATGTTTTGGGACCCCCCTTTTTTCTCGGCCCCCACTTCACGAATCCCCCCGAACCTTTCAGGGAAGGAGCAGAGCGGAGCTGGCCTTAATTTTGGAAAGTTACAGGCAGATCCCTCAATCTGCACCAAAGTTATTCCCAATAGAATGTTGCGGATTTCCTATGGAAAACAATCCTAACTATAACTACCTACTGGCGACCGCCAGTAGGTAATTACCTACTGGCGGTCGCCAGTAGTTACCTACTGGCGGTCGCCAGTAGGTATATATAGTTAGGATTTTTTCTCTATGGGATTTTTGAAAATTCTATGTCTAATAACTTTGGCGTTTGTGGACGGAATTGGCAGAAATTTTCAGGAAAATGGAACATTTTGTTTCTGAGCAGCCCCTGGAAATTTGGGGGGGGTTCGTCAAGGGGGGGCCGAGAAAAAAGGGGGGTCCCAAAACGCGTTTTTCCAATGTTAATTTCCATAGGGCGGTTGGCCTCACTTTTAGCCCGAACGGCGGAATGGATTTGCACGAAACTTGGCAAAATTGTAGGGACTGGTAGCCCGATGTGCCTTTGCTAGGTCTCAATATATGTGCTCCAGTGGATTTTGAGAAATTAACGTTCAAAAAAAGATATATATCTGTAACAGCGGACCGGATGGTTCTCCGGCGTCTGTAAACATTCCAAACAGTCCGTAGCGGCCGCCATCTTGTCTCTCGGTAGGATCGAGAGACAAGAGGAGGCCAAAGCGAAGGGGCAAATGACCATAAGGGGGCATAGTAGATCCTCCCTGACCCCCTAGGTTTGATGTGGAGGTTTTAAAAGGGCCCCGCGGGGCAAAAAAAAATAAAATAATAATAATCGAACGGCTGAATGGATTTGCACGAAACTTGGCAAAATTGTAGGTACTGGTAGCCCGATGTGCCTTTGCTATGTCTCAATATATGTGCTCCAGTGGATTTTGAGAAATTAACGTTCAAAAAAAGATATATATCTGTGACAGCGGACCGGGCAGCGCTCCGCTTCGCGTACTTTTCGCGTTACGGAGCTTTGTGAAGCGAAGCTGATTGGTTCTCCGGCGTCTGTAAACATTCCAAACAGTCCGTAGCGGCCGCCATCTTGTCTCTCGGTAGGATCGAGAGACAAGAGGAGGCCAAAGCGAAGGGGCAAATGACCATAAGGGGGCATAGTAGATCCTCCCTGACCCCCTAGGTTTGATGTGGAGGTTTTAAAAGGGCCCCGCGGGCCTGGGGAGCGTACTACAAGGAAACAAGAATGATTGACTTTTAACTTATTGTATGTTTATAGACTTTTTTTTTTCTTTTTTTTCTGCTGAGTGACGTCTCGGCCTATCTCCACGGGATGCAGTCCCTACCATCTCGGCGTTTAAGCCCAGGGGGACCGGTAGTGTGGTAGAGATAACGTCTGTTAACGTTCGATTCGAAGGAAATCAGGAAGTGTTGATAAACATTGTCTGCGCCATCTTGCCTTTTTTCAAATGCCACACTTTTGTCGTGCACGGCAGCCATTTTAGATGCCTTGACCAGACCCACTCTCTGCACGCTGTCGATCCTTAGCATGGCTCCCCACCCTCGCAAGCATCTCCCCCAGGCACTGGTCACCCCCGCTCTCTGTCTTACGCATGGGCAATAAACCTCCCCCCATCTGCGCTGCTCTTCCCTGAGAATCACACCCTGTGCCTGTCCGACACCTCCCTTTCGCCCTATTCACTACCGCACCCTCTGACACTCCTCTTCCTCTGTGTCCGATTGTCCAGGCCGGTCCCAGGCTATCAGCTAGCCCTGCAGATGTAGTTTATGGCCCCAGCTGTAAAGAATCACCCCTCTTCAAAGGAGTTATAGTAGATCAAGGCCCACACCCGATGAGATCCGTCACACCACACGCGTTCCTACTATCTGAAAACCATTCTGTATTGTGATTGGGGAGGGGACCGAGCCTGAAGCGGAAGATTCCAGGGATGCCTCTTTGTACATCAAAGTTTTTACAATTATGTGTCACATTAAAAATATATAGCACTCCAACAAAGTAGTAGGATTATAAAACTTTAATAACTTATAAATATATACAACAAAACAAAAACAGTAAAAACATTTAAACATTTTTAGGGAAAAAGAAGGAAGTAGCGGTCGGTTGTGCGAATAGTCCCAACGCAGCACAACGTCCAGATTTCTGGACGGCACCCAGGTGATGTTGCCTGGGTGCCGCACTGATTTCGGTATCCGGCGTGGGGCGTCGCGGGGGGTGGGTCATCAGTAGCGGTCTGTTGTGCGAATAGTTCCAAGGCAGCAGAACGATGGCACCAAGGTGATGTCCAGTAAGTTGCCGCCCTCCGAATAACGGCGTGGGGCGCCCCGGGGGGGGGGTGAGGCGGCGTGAACGGGCCTCCCCAGGTGGAGGCTCGTCTGCTGTAGTGGGGCGCCCCTTTACCGTTTCAGTTGCCATTCCGTCCGCTTTTGGTCCACTGTGTCAAAATCCGCCATTCAGCTGAGTTGCGCCCACTCTTGCGGTGCAGCGATAGGCGGCTGCCACAGGACTCTCAAAATGGCGGCAGGCTCTTTCCTTTTTGGGCCTGGTCCACTGAAATGGCCCTGGGACACCTTGGAAATCGGACGCTAGTCTGCTAGGTCTTGGACCCCATTCTCGAAAGCGTTCCCTCAGCCTTGAGGATTGTACAAAAGTCTTGGGGGCCCCCGACTCCTGCAGGCTTCCGGTGGGGAGCGGCTGCCATGATTGCTCGTGGAATGACCACGACGGAGCCACGAGATGGTGGTGCTTTCATGCTGACGCCAGCTTCAGTCTGAAACTTCCAGAAACAAGGTGGGGCTTTCATCGTTTGGGAAAAAAAAAAGTTTTCATCCAATGAAAAGTGTTATGTTTAGGTCATATGATCAAGCCTTCCATCATTAGGAAACCAAAAGTAAAATGAACCAATGAAAAGTTTTATAAACAAGTCACATGACCTGTTATGCGGCATAGGGTATAAAAAGCGTAGAAAATCCGTTGGCACGTGAGGCAGCGTCAGGAGCGGACCGATGTGCGAATAGGCCGAAGGCAGCACAACGCGCCAAGATCCGGATGGCACCGAGGTGGTGTCTAGCAAGTTGCCGCACTGGTGTGGCCATCGTACAATGCTGAAAGTGGGCGTGGGGCGCCCCGTTGGCCTGTGAGGTGGCGTCAGTAGCGGACCGATGTGCGAATGGGGCCAAAGGCAGCGCAACGCGCCAAGATCCGGATGGCACCGAGGTGGTGTCATAGTTGAGAGTTCTGAGCAGCGGTTGTAACACTGTCTGAAGCTTATTTGCAGCTGCTGCAGCTTCACTACGCGCCAAGATCCGGATGGCACCGAGGTGGTGTCTAGCAAGTTGCCGCACTGGTGTGGCCATCCTATAATGCTGAAAGTCGTCGTGGGGCGCCTCGTTGGCCTGTGAGTTCGCGTCAGTAGCGGACTGATGTGCGAATAGGCCGAAGGCAGCACAATGCGCCAAGATCCGGATGGCACCGAGGTGGTGTCTAGCAAGTTGCCGCACTGGTGTGGCCATCCTACAATGCTGAAAGTGGGCGTGGGGCGCCCCGTTGGCCTGTGAGGTGGCGTCAGTATCGGACCGATGTGCGAATGGGGCCAAAGGCAGCGCAACGCGCCAAGATCCGGATGGCACCGAGGTGGTGTCTAGCAAGCTATGCAGCTGAGTTGCGTGCGCACTTGCGGCGAATAGGTCGAAGGCAGCACAACAATATTTTCCGAATAGAAGACACCACAAGGCGCTGAGATTCGGTTGGCACCGAGGTGGTGTCTAGCAAGTTGCCGCATTGGTGTGGCCATCCTACAATCCTGCTCCGAATAACGGCGTGGGGTGCCCGAAGGGGGGGCGGGGGGAGGCGGCGTGAACGGGCCTTCCCAGGTGGAGGCTCGTCTGCTGTAGTGGGGTGCCCCTTTACCGTTTCAGTTGCCATTCAGCTAAGTTTCGGCCGCTCTTGATGCTACAGCGACAGGCGGCTGCAACAGGACTCTCAAAATGGCGGCCTGTCCTTTGGATTTGGGCCTGGTCCACTAAAATGGCCCTGGGACACCTTAGAACTCGGACGCTCGAATTTTTTTTCCTTTCCTCTACATGCAAAAAAGGTAAATTCCCGGTACATTACACGCTTCATCTGCCACGATGTACTCTCCAGAGGAACCGAAAAAATATATAGTTATGGTAACTATACCATGCATCGTCATATGGAGAGGTGGCACCGATTAATTATAGTTCTGCATAAAAGAGAGATTTGGAGGAGAACCCCCGACCTGCCAGTACATTCATCAAAGAACTGGCACTGACAGCATCAGAGGCAAGGGAAACGGTCCCAAATATTTAGAAGAACTTTGGAAAGATTAAAATGACATGTTTAGATTGTGGCAAATTAATTTCATGTGGACAGATGAGTGTTACTCTAATAAATACAGCATATGAACATCATCATAGTCGATGGTTGGTAGAGACATTTTGACTATATCCTGGACCTGCCCGTCCTCGCCCAAAATGGCGCCAGAATAAATGGGAGTCGTAACTCCTTGTTGTGTACTGGTTGCAGAACATTGAAATCACGAGATACGTATGCAGTTTTGAAGCACATGGCGGGCGGGGACGAGAATTGATTGAATATTTCGACATTCCTATTGATATTAAGTTCTGATGTGTTATTGATTACTGTACTATTGAAAGTTCGAATTAACGTCACCCATGGTACTTGCCCGCAAATGTATATCTAGATAATTTTATTGTAACTGGCCCTGTCGTATTTTAATTATAAAATGTACGTCCACCGATTCCGCAACTGTTAGACACCTTAGTTCTTGCAACCTAATGGCCCGCCCGTTACGTTCCTCTACAGTGTAAATGTCTACTCATCATATACAATTACAGTTTGCTCCGTGGCCGGCCCACGTGGTTATAGGCCCGTATTTGTATACTGACATTTTCACAATAAAGGTTTTTAAAAGAAAACATGGTAGTAGTATTTACATTGGTAAAGTTTTTAATAATAGTCACTGTTTTAGAATCAGTAAAAGGCAAGTGAAATAAAGCATTCGAATTACATGAAGGGTAAAAGGTATAATACGCAGGAACGCAGTAAAGATAAATGGTCAAGGGTTGTTGTGTTTTCTACTCCTGCAACATAAAGTGATCGATAAGAATCTGATATTCTGGCGTATCGGCGACTAAGACAGTAGGCCGACCCTCTTTTGCTCAACGGCTCCGTCATGGGACGAAGAAACGCCCTTTTTCTCGAAAAAGGAATATATTTTACTTGCAGGACAGTTGTAAATTTTCCGGGAAAGTACATTAGCCTGGAACATTATAACATATGTTTAAGAAAAAATAATGTTCGAAAGTAATAAAAAGCGTAATTTTTAGGTCATATGACCAAGCCTTTCATCATTAGAATAAGAAAAGTAAAATGAACCAATGAAAAGTTTTATTAACAAGTTACATGATCTGTTATGCTTACGTTATGCGCTGCGCGCCGCGCCCCGGATCACATCCGGATGCGCTAACGCGGCGCGTCATATGACGCATTACGCGACAACGCAGGTCCAGAATATAGTCAAAATGTCTCCACCAACCAGCGGTCGGAACACAACCCCTTTCAGCAGGCTAAATAGTTCTGTTAAATGACAACAGAAGGGACAGGCAACAAGAACCATCAGTCAAAGAGGGGAGGGCAAGTTCTTCTCTACCGGGTCACGTTGGGGCGCTACCGGAACTGATCGAATTGGTAGTCTACAGAGTTTCTGGATGTTTCAGACTGAAGCTGGCGTTAGCATGAGAGCACCACCATTTCGTAGCTCCGTCGTGGCCATTCCAAGAGCAATCATGCTAGCCGCTCCCCACCAGAAGCCTGCGGGAGTCGGGGGCCCCCAAGACTTTTGTAGAATCTTCAAGGCTGAGGGGACGCTTTCGAGAATGGAGCCCAAGCTCTAGCAGACAAGCGTCCGAGTTCCAAGGTGTCGCAGGGCCATTTTAGTGGACCACGCCCAAATCTGAAGAGCCGGCTGCCATTTTGAGAGTCCTGTGGCAGCCGCCTATCGCTGCACCGCAAGAGCGGGAGCAACTCAACTACATGGTGAGCGAGACGTTGTAGTCGAAAGAGCGGGCGGTAAACAGCTGAATAGCGGAAGAGGCACAGTGTAGCAAAAGCGGGCGGAATGGCAACTGAAATGGTAAAGGGGCGCCCCACTACAGCGTGTCTTTAGGTGAAACGGATTGTGGGACAAGGTCAAGAATGGAAGAGTTACCAAAAGGCAAAAAGTTCTGCTTGATCCCGGGAGCCGGCCACCTATGTCGGGGGCGATCTCAGGCCACACCAGGAGAACACGACTTGGGGAGGGGGCCGGAGCCAAGCGCCCCCTCCGAGTCCGCGCCATCACACTGTCCCTCGGGGGCCTCCGTTAAGCGGTTCAGGGTGGCACCGCATCACATTGTTTACAAATGCAGTAACGTACTCAAACAGCCCCCACTTACTTTTAGAATAGTGAAGATGAAGCAAGTGCAAATAGGCTTCAGACAGTGTTACAAGCACTCTTCAAAACTTTGAATCATCAGAGTGCATGAGTTTCATGCTCGATCGATTGAGCTAGCCGGATCGGGCAACAAAAAGTTTAAAATAGTTATATAAATAGTTGTTTAATAAAATGTTTTACCCTGTTACTTTGCTGGTGTGTTGTATATATTTGCATATAGTTTATCGTTATTTTGGGCGGGGTGGGTGGCGGAGCCGAGCTGTCTTGCAGCCATCATGGTGTGGAGTTCAGTTCATCTCACTAGTTTCATATTTGTCATGAGGGGTTGTTCCTAATGTTTCTATTTTAGCGAGGTCAAAAAGAGATCCCATTAGTGGCCTACTGATTTTGCTCGATTCCTTTTGTTTTTTTACACGATTTTTCGCTATCTGCAAAGACTAAACAGAGTATTGCGACTCTGTGCTTGTTTGTAAATAGAGAATGAACCAAAGAGAACCAATTCTAAAACAGTAAATGCTTGGATAACAATCAATCAAATGGAGAGAGAAGCAGGCACGACGGATTACAACGGGGGCAAAGGCCTGCGTTAACTACCCTTCACTATCTGCAAAGAGAGAGTACTCCTAATAGAAATGAGGGGGGGGGGCAGCATTCAAAGCAGATCAGTGTGTATAAACACGAAAATGTTTTTTCTTACCACGTACTTGACATTCGACAGCTTATGATATTTGCTATTAAAAAACCATTGAAATTCACTGAAAAAACCATAGGTTATAGACCATATATAGTTAGGAATTAGCATTTACAAAACCTTGAAAATTCACTGAAAAAACCATAGGTTATAGACCATATATAGTTAGGAATTAGCATTTGAAAAACCTTTTTTTACTCACACAAAACCATTGAAATTCCATATATAGTTAGTAGTACTAACTATATATCGCGCACCCGCAATCCACTGCTGATCATGTCACATATTACATCATTCATGACATGGTCAGTGACATCACTGATGACATCACTGATGACATCTCAAATGACATCACTGATGACATCACTGATGACATCTCAAATGACATCACTGATGACATCACTGATGACATCTCAAATGACATCACTGATGACATCACTGATGACATCTCATTTGACATTACTGATCACATCACTGATGACATAATTCATGTGATAATACGATGAACCTCTTCAGACTCTAATATAACCTTAGATACACTCAGTGTAAACAGACACTCACAGACTGTCACTCATCCATGGAGTTACTTACACACCTAGTCAGTCATGCAAAGAATCAATCACACCTCCATTTCCTCAACTATACAGTTATACACACCTTACTTATTCAAACATATACTAACACATATTTACTCTCTTTTACAATCCCTGATACAAGTTCACAATCATCCATACAGCCACTCACACATTCACTGGCTCTTATGCACAGTTATTTATATATGCCAACTCTCACATGTACTGTGTTTTACATATGTACTTACTTTGACATGTAGCACTGAGATATCCATTCACTCACCAATGCACAGAGTCATACACCTCCCAGCCACCCACACACACACTCAGTCTCCCATACAAATACTTGAGCAACCAATCAATAACCCATATACTTACTCATATAGCTACTGATCAACACATGCAGCAGTTTACAGAACAACAAACATAATGATGCACAAATTAACACAGTTCAGTCACTAACCCATGCACTCAGTGAGACACATTTAACCACTCACTCATACAGTCAGTCATGCACCTACTAAATCCTTCATCCAGACACTTCTACATCCACTCATTCTTCAATATGTAAGACATATTTTAACTTTACAGAAATACACAGTCACTGGATGTTGTCATCAGTGATGTCATTTGAGATGTCATCAGTGATGTCATCAGTGATGTCATTTGAGATGTCATCAGTGATGTCATCAGTGATGTCACTGACCATGTCATGAATGATGTAATATGTGACATGATCAGCAGTGGATTGCGGGTGCGCGATATATAGTTAGTACTACTAACTATATATGGAATGTCAATGGTTTTGTGTGAGTAAAAAAAGGTTTTTTAAATGCTAATTCCTAACTATATATGGTCTATAACCTATGGTTTTTTCAGTGAATATATATATATATATATATATATATATATATATATATATATATATATATATATATATATATATATATATATATATATATATATATATGTATATGTATATATATTACCTACTGGCGGTCGCCTGTAGGTAGTTATAGTTAGGACCTAGTTACCATTGAAAAATTCACAACATTCTATTCCCAATAACTTTGACGCCAATTGAAGAATCTTTGTGAAATTTTCAAAAGTAATTCTTTGTTGATGTCAGCTCCTATTTTGAAAGTGTGGGGGCGATTCGTCAAGGGGGGCCAAGAAAAAAGGGGGGTCCCAAAACGTGTTTTTTCCATGTTAATTTCCTTAGGAAACTTTAGACAAGGCTACAGGTCGAACGGGTGAACGGAATTACCCCAAATTTGGCAGGGAGAAGGGTATTGGTCTAGAAAGCACGCTTTTGTTTATTTGGTGTAAATCCGTTAAGTAGTTTTTGAGAAATATCAAAATTTAAAGATGTTGATATTTGGGAATTCTGCCATTTGATTGGCTGAGAGGTTATGAGCACGAGCTTGCTGCTTATTGGCTGCGAGCGGTGCGAGTGGTTGCAACTAGGAAGTGTTGGCCGCCATTTTGTGTTTCAGTTGAAGCGAGTAAGGGGAAAAAAGGGCACAAAAAGTGCGAAATAGGAGGGTAGGAGCACTGTAACCTCTGTGGGGTGTTTAGGGTGTGCTATAGAGAGGGTGCGAAGCGAAGTATTCACACTACCGGTGTGAAAGTGGTGGGTTACGGAAATTATGTGAGGTATTGCCTAGAGTCTGTTGCTGGTAAGGTGAGGTGGTGTGGGACTCGGGGCTTAAAGCGTGAGCCCAGACGGTGTGTCTTATGCTTTGGCACTGTGCTATACTTGTGGAAGTAGTGTCATCATGTGTTTATAACTACTAAGACGAACTACTGACCCGTACTGGTGTGAAAGTCCTGGGTACGGAAAATATGTGATGTATTGTCTAGAGTCTCATGGAACTAGGAAGTGTTGGCCACCATTTTGTGATTCAGTTGAAGCGAATAAGGAGAAAAATGGCAAAAAAGTAGGAAAGAAGAGGGTAGAAACACTGTAATTTCTGTGGGGTGTTTAGGGTGTGCTATACAGTGGGTGTGAAGTGAACTACTCATACCTACCGGTCTAAAAATGCTAGGCTACGAAAATTAAGTGAGGTATTGCCTAGAGTCTGATGCTGCTAAGGTGAGCTGTTGTGGGATTCAGGGATTAAAGAGTGAGCCCAAATTGTGTGTCTTATGCTGTGAAGTCATGTGCCATGGCCGCTGCACTACAGCTGTGGAAGTAGTGTCAGCATGTGTTTATAACTACTAGGACGAACTACTGTCCCGCACTGGTCTGAAAGTCCTGGGGTACAGAAAATATGTGAGGTAGTGTGTAGAGTCTCATGCAGCTAAGCTGAGCTGCTGCCGGACTCGGGGAATAAAGCGTGAGCCCAAAGTTTGAGTCATATGCTGTGAGGGCATGTGCTCTGGCCGCTGTGCCAAATCTGTCCAAGTCATGCATGTAGTTATAACTACTAGGAGGAACATTTGTTTCGAACATTGTAACTTGTATATGGTGCTTAGGGGGTGTTATATAGGGAGCGCAATGGTAAATTTATGTGTATGAAATGAATTTGGTATTTGGAAAGTGGAAAGCACTGACTCCTATGGGTCTGGTGGCGCTGGGGGCGTACGCAGAGGTACTGCTGGAATTGGGATAAAGCTGATGAACTACTGAAAGCTAAAAAGACACAGCAGCAGACCAAGGTCAAGCATATAAATTCCATCAGTTTCAAATAATTTGCATAGGTGCAACTACTCCCGACACCCGCTGATAAGAGATGTCTTGTATAAGAAATGTCCTCAAGAAAGTAAGGTGCACTCTAATAGGAGTCAATTGGACAGAAAGTATTTTTTCAAAGGTTCTTCTCTTTATTCATGTAGATTTTGTCTCATAAAACTGGCACAGCCAATGCGTTTCGTTCCCCTAGTGCCACGGGAACTTCATCAGGGCTGTAACAATCATCATATACACAACATAAATATAATTATATAAGACATATACATACATAATACAAACTGAACACAAATATTACATTGCAAATATACCCAACAATACATAAATAAAGACTAAGCATGGGCGAATTTTGCGAACTCGCGGTCGGCGAATTTGCGAACTCGCGATCCGCAAAATTTGCGAATTCGTGCGAATTTACGAATTTGCAGTTTTTGCCAGTTCGCGAGGGTTTTGTACAAGTTCGGGAACGCGAACTTACTTGTGTGGGCGCAACGGTCGCGACCATGTTGTTTCTACGTGTCCAGCCTGTTAGCGACCCTGTGGTTCATCGCGGCCACCCTCAGGTTCATCACTGCCACCCTCTGGTTCTCCAATGCCACCCTCTGGATCATCACTGTCCCCCTCTGGTTTATCACAGCACCCTCTGGTTCATCACTGCCACCCTCTGGTTGATCACTGCCATCCTCTGGTTCATCCCTGCCACCCTTTGGTTCATCACTGCCACCCTCTTGTTTGCCACTGCCACCCTCTGGATCATCACTGTCCCCCTCTGGTTCATCACAGCACCCTCTGGTTCATCCCTGACACCCTCTGGTTCATCACTGCCACCCTCTGGTTTGCCATTGCCACCCTCTGGATCATCACTGTCCCCCTCTGGTTCAAGGCTGCCACCCTCTGGTTCATCACTGCCATCCTCTGGTTCATCCCTGCCACCCTCTGGTTCATCCCTGCCACCCTCTGGTTCATTACTGCCACCCTCTCGTTTGCCACTGCCACCCTCTGGATCATCACTGTCCCACTCTCTCATTTGCCACTGCCACCCTCTGGATCATCACTGTCCCCCTCTGGTTTATCACAGCACCCTCTGGTTCATCACTGCCACCCTCTGGTTGATCACTGCCATCCTCTGGTTCATCCCTGCCACCCTCTGGGTCATCACTGCCACCCTCTCGTTTGCCACTGCCACCCTCTGGATCATCACTGTCCCCCTCTGGTTCAAGGCTGCCACCCTCTGGTTCATCACTGCCATTCTCTTGTTCACCACTGTAGATTATGGGGAAAGCAAAGCACACCTTCCCAGCCTCAACTGAGATGATTTAATTTGGGGTTGGTTAATGTGTCACTGAATTTGTGCTTCAAGTCTGGCACCTGCTTCCTTAGCTGTAAGACCTTCCTGTTGCAGTTATTTTTTTTACAGGAGCAATGTGCCATACTTGTAACTATTCTCTGACCCTGCTTTGAGGGTCAGAGCAGGGTCAGAGAATAGTTGAAAGTAGGCAACTGAACTCTAAAGGGGGCCCCTCAGGAAGCACTACAGGGAATGGTTACAAATTAGTTTGAACTTTTGCACCGGCTAAGTGCTTTCAGTTTTCCAAAATTTGTTTTTCTTCCATTTCGCATGATTTGCGGGACGTGAAATCGAACTTGCAATCCGCAAATTCATAAGAATTTGCTGATTTCTCTTTTTTTTTGCATGTTCGGGCGGTTGTTCTTTTTTTTTTGCGTGTTCGGGCGTTTTTTTGCTTCTTCGCGGGCCGCTTGCAGCGCACCGACTCCGGGGTTGCCCATGAGGTCATGTACGGGCGCGGCCATCTTGTTTGCGTGACGTGTTTCCGTTTCCGGCCGCTCGTTGCGAGTTCGCGTCGTATGCGGCGCGCGATTACGTATTCGTGAGCGTTTTTGCGTGCTCGCGTGGGAAATATCGAGCAAACTTACCCACGCGGTCCTCTATGGGCACGGCCATCTTGTTTTTCATTCACTGCTATGGTTTTGGGCATGTTACCTCTCTATCCACCTTACATCTTTGCAATCCTATGTTTTTCTGAACTTTTTTTGTTTTTTTTTGCTTATTATCTCTCTCTTCAATTTCCTACATCTATATTTTGTGTTTTTTGTAACTTTTTGTTACTTTATTACCTACATTATTTCTATTGCTCTCTCTCTTATTTTTTTTTCACACCTATTCTTCTTTCCTTCTTCTTGTGCCCAGGACCTTGGCTAAGGGAGGCAACAAGGGCAAGGGGAGGGCCCAGCCCCACGTACCCGGCTCCCTTGCGGGTGTTGGAGGGGGGAGGAAGTGCAGCCCAGGGAGATCTTTTCTGCGGTGGAGGTGGCCGCCTTGCTGGTTTTTGTCCAGGTTCACCTCCCTAAGACCGTGGCAGCAGGTGGGCGGATTGCTTCCGGTTACGGCCTCCAAGAGCGTCACCAGCTGTGGGACACGGTGTACCGGCGCATGCATAAGGAGTCTGGGGTCCGGCGCACCTACCACCAAGTGACGCACCGGTGGAGTGACCGGGAGCATGACCTCGTCGACCTTCTTGGTGTGGAGATCCCTGGGCTTGGTAAGTAGCTATTTAATAACTACTTTTTTTCCTTCTGCTCTGTTATATTGCTAATCAATTTTTTTCCTGAAGAGTACGAATGCTGCTGATTAGATTACATTGCAGGTAAATTAATGTGTAAATAACTTCTGTTATTGCAGGTGCTCGCCTGGTTATTGGCGTTGATACTATGCTTACTTGTTTGCAACTTTTTAGTCATTTGAGAGAATTACTACGTAATGCTAGAGACTGTAGACTCAAGTCTAGTCCTTCTTTGTACTCCTGATGCTGCCACTTTGAAGAGATAGTGGTGGATTGATACGTTGAGTATACTATTTATTACTTGTTCTAGGACATTTGTTAGTGGTCTGCAATCATGATGACGGACTGTGTCTGTCACACGAAGTCTCGTGCTGCTGAGTGATGGTAGTCGTAGTAGAACCTTTTTGTTGTTGATGTAGTTAGTGAATTACATAGCTTTCCTATTAGACGGTCTGCGAATCCTGCAATACTGTACTACTATCCTCTTAGTTGACCAGATCAGATGCAATTGATGTTAATTTGTTTCCCCGACATAATTTTAGATTGAGTACAAAGAAATCAAATATTTCCCAAAAAACAGTTATCCATGTTGTGTTTCTTTATTTCATGATCACCAGCAGAAACTCCCAGGGGCAAGGCGACGGCGACAGAGACTCCGGTGGCAGGAGTTGGACAGGAGCAGTCCCTTCCAGGCTCTTCTGCTGGCCCCAGTAAGTTGTGTTATTGTTATCTTAATACTTATACTTCCCTAACTTTTACAGCCCCTATTTATTATAAACTGGTTCCTAATAATTCTATGTTTTACAAAATAGTCTTGGATCTTCTTCTAATGTAGACTACTTTCTACATTCTTATCCTGCCTCTACCATCACTCTCTGTGCTACTACTATTTACAATTATGAGTCGGTCTGTGTAGGTAGCTAAGCTTTCCCATTCGGCAAACGGTGTGAAACAAAACTCTGATACAGCAATAGCTCTAGGCACTGAGTGTAGTCCTCTGGGTTGCCCTTGCTGTCTATTCCAGTCTTATTAATGTAAGTGCTTTGACAATTTGCAACAACAAAATGTAATTTTTACACCAACTAAACGGTAGCAGTGTCCTTTTTGATTTGAGAGGAGCACATCCCATACCGCTAGTGTTTCAGGGACTATTCTGCACACAAAGAAGTATGGACAAGATGATAGGTGCAGTTCGTCTTTCGACATACCTCAGTCCGAACAGAAGTTGAACCCCCAATCCCCTGACAGACTATCTAGAATGTCTGACCAATGATTTTTATGACCCAGAAGAACAGAAGAAGAGAGACTACCTCCGAGTCCCGGCCTATCTGAGTCACTGAAACATGACTGCCAAGTGCAGTAGTTCAAACCTTTCCGCTCACTCACTCGTAAACAAAAACCACAAAGTGTGTGTTAGTTTTAAAGTTTTATTTTCAATTAAGAAATGAAAACACAGTACTGCTGGTGATGACTTACTAGTAGTTGGAGAATTGTCTGGCAGAAGGGCAATGTAATCTTCTTTCTGTAATGAGAAAAATGGTGCCCGTTAAGAAAGCATTTATCAGTTGTCATAAGAACAAGTGTAGCATTTAATGGAATAAGCATATAAAAGGTTAACACCCTCCCCAAAACCTTTATTTTTTTTCAATCCCAGTTATAAAAAAAAATGTGTTATGTGACATTTTCTTCCGTTACGAGACAAAATAGGGGGTTGTGTATGGCATCTGAAAATATGACATGTTTTTCCTAGACGTCACAACATCTGACGCGGCACAGATGACAACCAGTGCCGGGGCCAGCAGTGCGGAGGGGTCCACTCAGGATGGGGCGGCGCCAACAGGAGGAGCTGGGGGGGAAGACTCAGCGGCGGCGGACGGTGGTAAGTTATTATACTCCTTACTTATTGAAATATTTTTGAGTAGCCTCGCAAAGGAGTGTATGATGTACTGTACAGTGGTACACAGTACACTAGTATAAGTACACCGTACTGTCAAGAACATTTACTAATTTAGAACTACTTTTTGGACTATCACGTAGAAGACAGTCAACCTTGACTGTTAATAGCATTAGCTGCGGTACTTCTCTGGTAACCAATGCCCCCCTCTATTTCACTTCAACTCAGCTGGCCAATTTTTATTGTGATTTGTGAAGCCAAGTCATATCAGATGAAGTTGAGGGATGTGAAGAACAAAAAGTTAAAGAAGGGTGAAACGAAGGACGAGCGAGTCTTAATATTTATGACTGTAAAGAATGGTTTAGTTAAATGCAATTCAACATAAGAAGACAGCGCTTTCCAAAATATAATGAAAAGGGTGTTAGTTGGTTTTTAAAAAAAATACATTTTGGTACATTTGAGACATCAAGAAGAATCATAGACGTACTTTTGAAGCCTGGATGTTATCTTCTTTATCCTCCTCGTCGATAGTAGAGGTGTATGATGTAGTAGAGTAGATGCTGAGTGGAAGAAGTATGGCCAGTGGCAGTGCCACCCCTATAGAAAAGTAAGACATTCAGATCCCCACTTGCATGTACTGCTTAAAGTACTGCAAGTCTGCATCATCATGGCCTGTGTCTGTATTTCTTGGGTGAAAGCAGAGTGAGCTGCCATTATGGGGGCGAGCACAAGTTCACGTACCAGTGATTTCTTTTGCAACCCAAGAGAAAAAAAGTTAAAAAAGGCCTTTTTTGAGTACTCTCTGACTATGTAAGTAGTAGTGAGTCCACCCATAGTGCTGCTAGTGGAATTCCTGAAACTCCCAGTAATGTCACAGGCTTACAAAGATGGCGGAAAGATACATGCCAAAATGTTATACTGTTACAACAGGTATCTGTGCACACGTCGCCTTTTACAGAGTAAATGCTGTAGGTAATCAAACACAACCAATAGACAAACAATGTGGAAGTAGTCTTGATTGAAGTGTTTCTTCAATTCAGATTTTATCCACCACGCCCAGCCAACACGTGTTTCGTCAGGGCTAGTAGCCTGCGACTTCATCAGGGCTCCCGCGGGCAGCGGTTCCAAAGCTATTGCCACAATGGCTAGGTGCTCTCAACCGCTTCCAATTCCGACCCGGCTACCGGGTAGTGTCGAGGTTCTCGCTGATTTGTTTCAGCCATCTCAGCTTTACAGCGTCTCCGCGTGTAAACTGTAAATGACTTCCGCATTTACACACGGAGACGCTGGAAAGCAGTACGTCTTCTTAACCTGCCGCTCACACGGATACTCCTATGGTGTGTCGCATCTTTGGTATTAACCTTTACACGGACGGCTGAGACGAATCAGCTAGAACCTCGACAGTACCTGGTAGCCGGGTCGGAATTAGAACCGGCTGAGAGCACCTAGCCATTGTGGCAATAGCTTTGGAACCGCTGCCCGCGGGAGCCCTGATGAAGTCGCGGGCTACTAGCCCTGACGAAACACGTGTTGGCTGGGCGTGGTGGATAAAATCTGAATTGAAGAAAAACTTCTATCAAGACTACTTCCACATTTTTGTCTGGTTGTGTTGTTTGATTACCAACAGCATTTACTCTGTAAAAGGCGACGTGTGCACAGATACCTGCTGTATCAATTATGTTTGGATCTTGGTCCTAATTGGAGGTTTAGGTTCTTCCTCCTATCTGGGGCACCCTCAAAATAGTGGTTAGAAATTATAAATAACGTCACATACGGGAGGCGCCAGTTGTGGATCGACAATCAAAAAAAACGTGGTCAGTTATCTTAAAAATGTTATAGTGTGTTTGCTACTTGCTGGTGTTACTTATGCTGGTGTTACTGAGTGTCAACTTTCTGTTGATTTATTTTGACTTTATGTTAAAGACTATTGGCTACAGTATTTTTCTTTCTTTTTTCATAGATGCTACTCCCAAAAAGCTCACCCGTAAGGAGATGGCTGTCCGTGGACCCGCAAGCTGGAGGCTATTTGTGTCGAGTATCGATGGTTGTGGGCTCGGGAGCATGAGGAGGAAACTACAACAACAACCTCCACATCCTCCTCCACTGCCCCCGGGTCCACCAGCCACAAGCCTCCAGCCAATCGGAGCCGCACAGCAGCAAAAACACCAGCTGCCCCCCCCAGAGCCTGGATGGTACGCCATCGCCGCCTCTGAAAGCGAGTGGACTACCTGGAGCGCCAGGTCCAGGACCTCCGCAAAGAGCTGCCGGACGTGCAGCACCAGCTCTCTAAAGTTAAACGCCACCGGAGGAAGTGACTATCCCTTGTCCCTTTTTTAAAGACTGTTGGGGGGGTGGGAATTGGGTTTTTGGGAAAGGGTACTTTTTGATTTTTGGACATTGGTTTGCTTAGGGAGGGGGGTGAGTTGGGGTCATTCTATTTTTGTGACGACAACAACATCCATAATTTATATTTCTCAATAATTATATTTTTCATTCAAAAACACAGTATACGCGCTCATATTATTTTGTGTGGGGGTTGGCAGTGGTTACTGGACGTTTGGTTTTTCAAACTTACCAGCATGAATGAAACATCTTGTCCTAAATTTACCAAAATGCAAGTAACCGAGTTAGTCAATTCAGTAGCCCTACTACTGTACTTTACTAGTAGTACTGTTAGTCTCTGCTCTCCTCCAAACTTAGTCCTAGCCCATTATTCTATATGCTTATCTTACCTGTGATTTGCGAATCACGGTTGGTGAATAAGGTTGGTTGTTGACTTGAATCCTCGACGGATGCAATATCATTGTTGTGCTGGTAGCAGTAGTGGTACACACTGGCAGTCACCATATGAAAAAAAGAGGAAATTAAACATTGAGTGGCCTGAGCGTAGCATTAGAAACAGTACAATAGATAGTACGGTACAGAACAGTGCCCTAAATTGTAGCCTATGTGAAAAATAACCATCAAATATGATATCACCAGGGAGGTAGCGACAACACAAGGCGCAACATACAATTTAAAGGTACAAATTTGTGCTTTATTATTAAATATATATACTCAGAATAAAAACATTTGGGTCCAAATATATAACCAAATTATACACTTGACCTATTCTAATTAAAAAACAACACTACTTGACATACAAAATAAAAGTAACAATGACACAATTAATAAATTCATAAAACAGTGGCAAATAATAATCTTCGACGCGCGTTTCGGCGTTTGAACAAGAACGCCTTCTTCAGGAGCCACAATTAAAATCTGAAAAACATATATAAGGAGGATTAAAATCACCATAGGGGGAGAAGCACTAGCCTCTCTACATAGTTTTAATACATAAACATATGACCATTAGGGGAGAAGCGTTAGCCTCTCTGCATAGTTTTAATACATAAACATATGACAATATTGTGAACCGCCTTGCATATCACAAGATTCCCTGCTTAGTAGCCAAATTGTAGCGCTACATAAGTTACAACTATACATTATAATATTTGAGCAGTGGTGTAGTTGTATCCTAACCAGGTCCTGCGTGGTGCTCAGACCTGGACTAATTACTATTACCTTCTCCACGTGTGCGAAAATTCAGAGGAATCTTATTTCAGAGCGAGTTTTTCGTGACACTATTTTTTACAACAAACAGGTAATTACAAAAAGGACAGTCTAATTTATCATTCCTTTAGGTATCTATTCCTCGAGATTATACTGGCGGAAAGCACCACTGCATATTATTGATGCCTCCCAATGTTTACTTCATCTGAACCACTAACTGTTAATCCAGATTAATCCAGAATATTTTCTTATATTACACTTGATTCTAACTACATCTTCCTTACCAGGAAATCACGAGTATTACTTGTTTCCAAATGATGGCTGGAACACAGGAGGACACTCTGTTCCTAATCGTGGGGATAGTTGATGGACCCCAGTCAGTATTTTACCAATTCAGCTAAAATACTAAACAACAAAGTGGATAAGTATTTTCTACCTTTCTGGTATTAAATAGGATTTATTTTTGCACATGAAAGATTTTAGTAAATTGTAGCCTAAGCAGTTCCAACGTAAGGTAAGCATTAAGCATTAGATTGTTCACGTCGTGTAGGAGGAGCATGTTCTTATTATCAATCCAGGATGGCGCACATGAACTTCTGGTTTATTTGACCATATCCTCACCAGCAAGTGTGTGGAATTTATTGTTGTTGTCAGTCACACATCAATGAAATACCACACAGCCCAGGGGGAAGAGGGTTAGGGTTTGAAAATTGGATGGGAATGGGGGTTTTTTGGGGGGAAAGTTTGGTAGAGAGGGAAAAAACACAATATGGTCAGTAAAACAACAAATGAAGATAAACAAATCTTTGGATTTGAAGATATCGATAAACCTTTAAAGGAACATAAAGAAAGTGCACTACTGCATGCGAGAAGTTGTTTGTTGGTAAATGGATGGTTAGCTTACTGAAAAGTAGTACTACTACTTACTGCAACTTACTAGTAACTACGAAGGAACAAGTTAGCAAACTTGGCAGTACAGGGCTGCAGTCATTACGCAATTTCACTTGCCTCTCTGCCCTCAGACAATAAACACTTAGAACATTCAATTAGTGTTAAACATAGCAAAGACGTATCAAATAGCTGGAGGGATGAATTTGAAGCAGAGATCAAACAAACGCAGAGAGTCACACTCGTAGAAAGAAGTAAGTTCAAGTTCACAAGAATATCATTGAAAAGATAAGGAGAATTTTGGATACTGTTACTGTTTTTTGTAGTGGTCCCGTTGAATTTGTGAAGTCGATGCATCCAGCCATTCCTCTTACTCGCGGTACTCCTTCATTCCATCGGATGCTCCGTCGATCAATCTTGGTGACCAGACAAACAGTCCAGTGTCCACTGCCTGCCTGATGCGGATTTGCGGATCGCTAATTGTACGCCTGAGTAGTACATCGATGGCACAGGGTAATAGCCTGCCTGTAATTGATGATGGAAAAATACAACAGTAAAGTGTTAAAGACACCTCGGAGAAAAAAATATGTAAGGCACGCTGTGTAGTGCAAAAATTATACTGTCACTTTCAGAGATGACAATCCCCAAAATCTAGAACACCCCACATTACCCTCCCAAAAACGTGCAGAATACTGCTGCTACCTAACAGAGGCCTAATTTCAAATCGTGTCAAAACGCACTCAGAAAATATGGCCAAAACCCCCCTTTCCCACCATGGATTATTTTCAAATGATTAGACATTACAACAAGTTTTCCAAGACCCCACCCAGTTGTAAAATAACCCCCGCCCAAACACATGCAATACAATACTGCTAACCCTAACGAGCCCTAAGTTAAGAATAGTGACAAACGCTTTCTTTCACTAGGCAAAATCCACCCTTTCCCACCATGGATTTTCTTCAAACCACTAGTTGCAACCAAGATTACACATTCCCACGAGTGCTGTAAGACCCCAGAACCCAATTGCAAAAATTTGAACACCCCCAAACACATGGAATACTGCTGCTAGTGCTAACCCTAACGAACCCTAAGTTACAAAAAATGCCACCATGGGTTTTCTTCAAACAACTTGCAACCAAGATTACACATTCCCACGAGTGCTGTAAGACTCCAGAACCCAGTTGCAAAAATCTAGAACACTCCAAAACACATGGAATACTGCTGCTAGTGCTAACCCTAACAAACCCTAAGAACGCCCCCAAAGAGCACCTCGAAGACAAGCAAGTCAGCAAAAACGCAAAAATGTTTTCGCCTCCGATTTTGTCCAAACCAGTTTTATCCGGTATTAGAGCTTCCCAGCAATGGCCCCAGAGCCGTCAACCCAGACGAAAACAAGTAGAAGACCCCCAAACAGCCAAAAAGCAAAAGTACAAAAATGGGGACTTTGTCATTTTTTGGGAAATTTCCAAAATCACTCCACGTGCGCTCTGCAGCTTGGCCCTAACTCCCCTCTGCCTCCATGGATTTTCTTCAAACCTCTTGCTATCAAAACTATCCATACCCAGCAGTGCTCCCAGACCCCGAAACCCACCCACAAACACGAGGAAGCCCCCCAAACCGGCCCCCGAAAACGCTACATTGAGCGAAATGTCAGAAAAAGCAAACACTTTTTCCTCATGGATTTTGTCTAAACCAGTTTAATCCAGTATTAGGGCTTCCCAGCAATGGCCCCAGAGCCGTCAACCCAGGCAAAAACAAGTAGAAGACCCCCAAACAGCCTAAAAGCAAAAGTACAAAAATCGGGACTTTGTCATTTTTTGGGAAATTTCCAAAATCGCTCTGCAGCTAGGCCCTACCTCCCCTCTGCCTCCATGGATTTTCTTCAAACCTCTTGCTATCAAAACTATCCATACCGAGGAGGAGCTACGCTAGCAACCAAGATGGCCGCATAAGCTCCCGGCTCCGCCGACCTCCGCCAGTTGCTCACAAATCCTGATGATTATCCTGATTTCTCACCAGACTCCCGTGCAGCTGAAGTGTTCCTGACTCTGACGGTTCAATCCCGGACTTTCTAGCTGCTTGAATAACGAAGATACTCCATTCTCGTCCGAACCCAGAGTTGAAGCTGGGGACTCGATTTCTAACCCAGCCGGGTTGGAGTTGAATAACATCGGCCGCGGGACGTTGGTGGCGTCCGGTCTCCCGAAGTGGAGTGTTTCATGTCCGTTTTGGATGGTGGATCGGAGGCAGTTTTATCTTGCAGCTGTGGCGGCGTGACGCATCGTTTGCTGTGGTCGGGGATCTGCTGCCCGGAGGCCCCGTTGAGCTCCCGGGACGATGGGCTTGGTTCCTCGCTGGCGGCGACGGTGTTGAGACCGCGCTTTTGAGAGTGACCACAGTTGTCATCGGCCTTGCCTGTGCCTGGTGCCCGGGAGTAGTCGACCTCCGCGGTTCAGGGACCTGCTCGGTCGCTTTGTGAGGGGCGATGGAGCGGGTGGAATGTGTACCGTCGCTGCATACTGTAATGGCCGCCATTGGGGAGCTCCATTCACAAGTCACCGCCATCGTCCAGAGGATGGTCGTAACGGTTGATATCGTCTGCCGGAGATCGGACTCCAACCCTTTGCTGGCTCCGGACCAAGCTGCTTTACCCGTGGAGCAAGCTCCGACTGTTACAGAGAGCCCCGCGCTGAAGTCAGACTTTGTATTCTTCTTCGACTCCCGAATGGCAGCATGCAAGCACGGGACTATCCAAAGTGCATCCTGCCCTACGCCGATACCGCTCAAGATGGATATGGACAATCTTATATTTCGGAGTGAGTTCTCCGGTGACTGTCGGATTGATACCTCACCCTTTTTCTCCCGGATGGTTCAAACACGCTCTGGCGACCTATTTCTGGTGGGCAGTGAAATCCGTTTGACTTTTGGACTTCGTGTACCGCTATCCTGGTCTCCATCCTTCCGTACTGACTTTGAACTTTTTCTATATTTTGATTCTCCTATTGAGATGGCGGTTCGAGCGGACAGGGCTCGCTTGAAGAATCGTAGCGGCCAGGGTTGACTTTTATTTTTACTGGATGGGTTTGAAAAATGACTTCCTTTGACACGGGATTGTATATCATAATGGCGCGGGAGTGGGGTGGTTCTTACAAGCTTCCCCCCGTTGGATTTTACTCGTTGCATTCTATTATTCTGGAGATGTGTGGGGAGGGTTGCTGCTGGCGGGGGGTAAGGGAGACAGGGGGCCTGTTTGATATTTCCTCTTCCACTCTCTTTTTTTTTCCCTTCTTTTAGGTCTAGTTCCGGGGCGACAGGCACACTGCCAGTGGGGATGGGCCGTAGCCATTTCAGGGGTGCAGGGTGGGGGAATGGGGAGGGGTTTGTTATTTTACCTTTGTTTAGTTCTATGGCCTCTTTTTCTCTTTCCTTTCTTCTTTCACAAGAGATGGGTCGCTTATCCTGTATCGATTTTCTTACTTAGTCGGGTGTCTAATTTGGTCTTCACTATCCTGAATCATGGGTGGGCGAACCTTGCAGGCTGTTGTCTTGTTAGATTGCTGATTGTTTCTCCTCTCAATGTATTTATCGTTGCTACAGCTACATACTTCTGTGAATTGATTTCTATGCATTGGTATACTCGCTCACCTGTCGTTATATTGTATTCTGTGTATGACACCCGATTTATGTAAATTCTCTTGTCTTCTTCAATAAAAACCCTTCAAAAAAAAAAAACTATCCATACCCAGCAGTGCTCCCAGACCCTAAAACCCACCCACAAACACCAGGAAGCCCCCAAACCGGCCCCCGAAAATGCTACTTTGAGCGAAATGTCAGAAAAAGCAAACACTTTTTCCTCATGGATTTTGTCCAAACCAGGTTTATCCGGTATTAGGGCTTCCCAGCAATGGCCCCAGAGCCGTCAACCCAGGCGAAAACAAGTAGAAGACCACCAAACAGCCAAAAAGCAAAAGTACAAAAATAGGGACTTTGTCATTTTTTGGGAAATTTCCAAAATAACTCCGCGCGCGCTCAGCAGCTAGGCCCTAACTCCCCATTGCCTCCATGGATTTTCTTCAAACCTCTTGCTATCAAAACTATCCATACCCAGCAGTGCTCCCAGACCCCGAAACCCACCCACCAACACCAGGAAGCCCCCCAAACCGGCCCCCGAAAACGCTACATTGAGCGAAATGTCAGAAAAAGCAAACACTTTTTCCTCATGGATTTTGTCCAAACCAGTTTTATCCGGTATTAGGGCTTCCCAGCAAAGGCCCCCGAGCCTTCAACCCAGGCGAAAACAAGTAGAAGACCCCCAAACAGCCAAAAAGCAAAAGTACAAAAATGGGGACTTTGTCATTTTTTGGGAAATTTCCAAAATAACTCCGCGCGCGCTCAGCAGCTAGGCCCTAACTCCCCATTGCCTCCATGGATTTTCTTCAAACCTCTTGCTATCAAAACTATCCATACCCAGCAGTGCTCCCAGACCCCGAAACCCACCCACCAACACCAGGAAGCCCCCCAAACCGGCCCCCGAAAATGCTACATTGAGCGAAATGTCAGAAAAAGCAAACACTTTTTCCTCATGGATTTTGTCCAAACCAGTTTTTTCCGGTATTAGGGCTTCCCAGCAAAGGCCCCCGAGCCGTCAACCCAGGCAAAAACAAGTAGAAGACCCCCAAACAGCCAAAAAGCAAAAGTACAAAAATGGGGACTTTGTCATTTTTTGGGAAATTTCCAAAATCACTCCGCGCGCGCTCTGCAACTAGGCCCTAACTCCCCTCTGCCTCCATGGATTTTCTTCAAACCTCTTGCTATCAAAACTATCCATACCCAGCAGTGCTCCCAGACCCCGAAGCCCACCCACAAACACCAGGAAGCCCCCCAAACCGGCCCCCGAAAACGCTACATTGAGCGAAATGTCAGAAAAAGCAAACACTTTTTCCTCATGGATTTTGTCCAAACTAGTTTTGTCCGGTATTAGGGCTTCCCAGCAATGGCCCCAGAGCCGTCAACCCAGGTGAAAACATGTAGAAGACCCCCAAATAGCCAAAAAGCAAAAGTACAAAAATGGGGACTGTCATTTGTTGGGAAATTTCCAAAATCACTCCCGCGAGCTCTGCAGCTAGGCCCTAACTCCCCTCTGCCTCCATGGATTTTCTTCAAACCTCTTGCTATCAAAACTATCCATACCCAGCAGTGCTCCCAGACCCCGAAACCCACCCACAAACACCAGGAAGCCCCCCAAACCGGCCCCAAAAATGCTACATTGAGCGAAATATCAGAAAAAGCAAACACTTTTTCCTCATGGATATTGTCCAAACCAGTTTTATCCGGTATTAGGGCTTCCCAGCAATGGCCCCAGAGCCGTCAATCCAGGCGAAAACAAGTAGAAGACCCCCAAACAGCCAAAAAGCAAAAGTACAAAAATGGGGACTTTGTCATTTTTTGGGAAATTTCCAAAATCACTCCGCACGCGCTCTGCAGCTTGGCCCTAACTCCCCTCTGCCTCCATGGATTTTCTTCAAACCTCTTGCTTTCAAAACTATCCATACCCAGCAGTGCTCCCAGACCCCGAAACCCACCCACAAACACAAGGAAGCCCCCAAAACCGGCCCCCGAAAACGCTACATTGAGAGAAATATCAGAAAAGCAAACACTTTTTCCTCATGGATTTTGTCCAAACCAGTTTTATCCGGTATTAGGGCTTCCCAGTAATGGCCCCAGAGCCGTTAATCCAGGCAAAAACAAGTAGAAGACCCCCAAACAGCCAAAAAGCAAAAGAACAAAAATGGGGACTTTGTCATTTTTTGAGAAATTTCCAAAATCACTCCGCGTGCGCTCTGCAGCTAGGCCCTAACTCCCCTCTGCCTCCATGGATTTTCTTCAAACCTCTTGCTATCAAAACTATCCATACCCAGCAGTGCTCCCAGACCCCGAAACCCACCCACAAACACCAGGAAGCCCCGCAAACAGGCCCCCAAAAACGCTGTAGTGAGCGAAATGTCAGAAAATGCAAAAACGCTTTTCCTCATGGATTTTCTCCAAAACACTTTTATCCGGTATTACACCTTCCCAGCAATGCCCCAAGACCCGCCAACCCACCCGCAAAAAAGCACAACACCGCCAAACAGGCAAAAAGCAAAAATGGAAAATCTCATACTTAGAATATTTTTCGGCCTTCTTTCAATTCTGTTCAAACGCGCTGTGCAAGGGTCATAAGTCTACTTTTCCACCATGGATGTCCTGGAAAACAAATACAATCAAAATTAGACTGTGCCAGCGTTGCTACCAGACCCCAAAACCCACCCACAAACACCAGGAACCCCCCCAAACAGGCCACCGAAAACATGATAGTGAGCAAAAAGGCAAAAACTTTTTGGGCTCAGATTTTCTCCAAACTACTTTTATCCGGTATTAGACCTTCCCAGCAATGGCCCCAGAGCCGTAAACTCACCCGCAAAGAAGTAGAACACCCCCACAAGTGCAGAGTCTTTCATCATTGGGCGTAATCCAGCCATCTGCTTTGAGGGAAATAGGAGTCTGGAGGAGGAGGATAGAGGAGCATGTTCTTGTGAACTTGTGAACCTGAGGAATGCAGACTGCGGCACCTTCAAATCAATAAGCAAATAATTGAAGACAGTTCTGCTGATGGGCTTCTTTTTGTGATTGATTAGGTGATTACATTTTTTATTTATATTGACTTTGCAAAACAAAGAAAGACATACACACAGGAATAAAAGTGAATAAGGACGAAAAAGAAAGTTATTGATTCATTGGCTCATTTTCAGGGCTCGGTGTCAGGGAAGCAGAGTTCGTCCTCATACTCTGCGAATTCAGGCGGGAGTAGGTCACCTAACAGAGAAGAAATTCCCTCATCTAAGTTGGTGTCCTCCTCGTCTTCCTTCGGCGTGTATTCTCGTACTTTGTAATCAGGTGGTATGAGGTGCTGATTCATCTTGATCATTGTTAACCTCTCCACATTTTTTGGCGAGAGGCGGGTCCTTTTGCAAGTTACAATGCCACCAGCAGCACTGAAAACACGTTCAGAAGACACGGTTGCGAGTGGGCAAGACGAGTAATTTATAGCCAGGTTGGTGATCTCTGGCCACAATTCTCTTTTCCCATGCCAATACGCCAATGGGTCATCATGAATATAGACCTCTGTTGGGTCATTCAGATAGTCCTGCACCATCGACTCAAGGTTCTGCAGGGTTCCTCCACTTTGCTTACTTTTTGCTGGGACCTTTTCAGAAGCAAAACCAAGCTCAGTTAGCCAATTGTCTTCTTCACACAATGTTACTGTTGTGTCTGGTGCAGATGATCCGGTTGCTGGTGTCTTTAACGGCTGAGAGGTCACTTCTGCCACAGCCACAGGTGCAGGAGTGGATTCTTTGGGCTCCGGATGGCCTTATGATGCTGATGTACTGCCTTTTCCTTCAATTTCCTGCCGTTCTCTTTCAAACCTCATGGCTGACAGACCTAGCCAACGTTTGTACTTTGAAACTTCTTCGTCACCAAAAGCAAACAATGCTCTGGCTGCCAGTGCCTTTTTGTAGCGTGGATACAGAATAGTAGCACAAATGTAATACTGTTCTGTGTTGATATTTTGAAGATGTTCACCGCAAAGTAGGCGCTGTAATAATTTCTCAGACAAATCAAAAGCTTCTGGCTTTTCTTCATCTTTTTGAAACTTAGAAGACACCTCCTTCAGTTGGTGCTCTAGCATGCGCAACAATGGGATAGCTTTTCCCAAACTACAGTCCTCCCTGCTGACTGCACGCGTGAAGACCTCAAAAGGACGAAGCATGTCTGTCAGGCTTTTAACTAGCTCCCATTGCTCCGCATGTAACCTCAGGTCCTTCACAGCTGTACCCAGTGTAAGGAAATACTGACCGAGTACCATAAACTGCTCATACAGACGCTCAAGCATGTAGAAGGTTGAGTTCCAACGTGTTGCCAACTCCTGGATGAGTGCTTTCACTGCCCGTCGACGTTCATGTAGCAGGCCCCTCAGATGCTTCCGGGCCTTAAAAGAATGGCTGAAATGTGTGCACATTCTTCGGCAGGTGGTCAGTACCCAGCACACTGGACTTTCTTCACTCAAGAATTTTGTAACGACCAGGTTTATACAGTGCGCCAAACACGGCACTCTGAAATAGTGACCCTTATCCATGGCCTTAACTACATTGGCGCCATTATCCGTGGAAACATAACCAATCATGCATTTTTTGGGGGACAGCCATTTCAAGACCTTTGTGTTAAACTCCTGCAAAATGTTTTGTGCTGTATGACTTGTCTCCATGCCAAACATTGCTATTGTTGCATGTTTCCGAGCAGTTTTAAAAACTTTGTCCTTGTCAACACCTGCCCTTAGCTTTGCTGTAACTCCTGAAAAAGAGACCCAGTGTCCAGTGATGCACATGTAATCAGTGCCTGCGCCACTGGTCCACATGTCTGTTGTCAGATGTATAGTGTTAACAGCACTCTTCTTCAAAGCTGCCCCAATCGCCTCCAGCACATCTGCATGTAGTGCTAGAACCGCAACTCTGGCAAAATAGTACCGGCTAGGAACCTTCCATTTAGGGCAGAGCGTTGCCACTAATTCAAGAAAACCAACCCCTTCCACAAAAGAACAAGCATTTACAATGCAATGGTCTCGGCATTATTAAAGGTAGAGCTATTGGCATTGCTCATGACATCATTTTTTTTTTAAATCATAAATAAATGGCATTGTCATTTACATTGCCACTAGCTTAATCGTTTGCATATGAGAGACCTGTTGCATTAGCACCCACACACAGGGGGCAGGAGAGCAAGCACAACGAACGAGGGGGCAGGGTAGCAAGCACTGCGAAGGGTTAGGGGAGCAGGCACAGCGAGGGGACAGTGGCAGGAGAGCAAGCCCAAGCAACGAGGGGCAGGAAAGCAAGCACAAGCAACCAGTCGGCAGGGCAGGAGAGCAAGCACAAGCAACCAGGGGGCAGGGGCAGGAGAGGAAGCACAAGCAACCAGGGGGCAGGGGCAGGAGAGCAAGCACAAGCAACCAGGGGGTCTCCACTGTTCCCAGGAGGCACAGGGTCAAAACTGATTTGCATGTAGCTGTGTCTGAACTGGGATGGCAAAGTGAGCTAAAGAATAACGACAGATTCAACCCAGATCTGCGACTTGGGGGTGAGCGTCTAAATAGTTTTAGCGCTCAGTCCCTCATCTCCTTGTGTTTGTGTAATTCCAATGATGGCACAGATATCAAATTCGTTTTCTACCATATCGTCGCTTCCAAACGTAAAAAAACTCATACAATAAAATATCTAATCAATCAGCGTTCAAACGAACCCCATTGGACCATTCAAACTGACACCAGCCAGCAGGTCCAAGTGAAAACGGTCACTCTAAAACTTCACCAAAGAAACATCTTCCCCAAAGTTCAGACACACAATACATCTTATGTCTTTCAAGAAACCAGTAAAACACAAAAGTTAAATATTTACCCTTAAGAGTCAGCAACCACCTTTGATTTCCACATCAATCAATCAATCAATCATACCATTTGTATAGCGCACTACTCACCCGGGAGGGTCTCAAGGCGCTTGGGGGAAGAGGTATGCTACTGCTCGAACAGCCAGGTCTTGAGTTGTTTCCTGAAGGCGAGATGGTCCTGGGTCAGCCGAAGGTGGATGGGGAGGGAGTTCCATGTCTTGGCAGCCAGGTAAGAGAAGGATCTTCCTCCGGCGGTGGCTCTTCGGATGCGTGGTACGGCTGCGAGGGCGAGGCTGGTGGACCGTAGCTGGCGGGTGGGCGTGTAGAAGGTCAGGCGGTCGTTGAGGTACTTGGGGCCCAGGTCGTGGAGAGACTTGTGTGCGTGGGTGAGGAGCGGGAACGTGATCCTCTTGTCGACGGGGAGCCAGTGCAGGTTCCTCAGGTGGCTGGAGATGTGGCTGCGTCGGGGGACATCCAGGATGAGTTGGGCGGAGGCGTTCTGGATGCGCTGGAGTCTTTTCTGTAGCTTGGCTGTGGTTCCGGCGTAGAGGGCGTTTCCGTAGTCCAGTCGGCTGGTGACGAGTGCCTGGGTGACAGTCTTCCTGGTCTCGGTCGGGATCCAGCGGAAGATCTTGCGAAGCATACGTAGGGTGTTGAAGCACGATGAGGAGACGGCGTTGACTTGTCTGGTCATCGAGAGAGAGGAGTCCAGGATGAAGCCCAGGTTGCGTGCGTGGTTGGTTGGCTTGGGTGCGGTGCCCAGGGCTGGGGGCCACCAGGAGTCGTCCCAGGCGGAGGGCGAAGATCCCAGGATGAGGACTTCCATCTTGTCCGAGTTCAGTTTCAGGCGGCTGTCCTTCATCCACTCGGCGACGTCTTTTATCCCTTCGTGTAGGCAGGTTCTGGCGGCGTCAGGGTCTCTGGTGAGGGAGAGGATCAGCTGGGTGTCGTCGGCGTAAGAGATGATGTTGAGGTTGTGCTGGCGTGCGATGGCTGCAAGAGGTCTCATGTAGACGTTGAAGAGGGTGGGGCTGAGTGAAGATCCTTGCGGGACGCCGCAGATGACTTCGGTGGCCTCGGAGCGAAACGGGGGGAGGCGGACTCTTTGTGTTCTTTCGGCGAGGAACGAGATGATCCACTCCAGTGCCTTCTCTTGGATACCGATGTTGCTGAGGCGCTGGACTAGGGTGCGGTGGCAGACAGTGTCGAACGCAGCAGAGAGGTCCAGGAGGATGAGGGCCACTGTTTCCCCCTTGTCGAGCAGGGTCCAGATGTCATCGGTGGCTGCGATGAGGGCGGTCTCGGTGCTGTGGTTGGCTCTGAAGCCGGACTGCGAGGGGTCGAGGGATCCGTTCGTCTCGAGGAAGGCGGTCAGCTGTCTGTTGACGATCTTCTCGATGACTTTAGCAGGAAAAGGGGAGGAGCGAGATGGGGCGGAAGTTTTTGAGGTCGGTGGGGTCCGCTGTAGGTTTCTTCAGGAGGGCACTGAGCTCGGCGTGCTTCCAGCTCTCCGGGAAGGTGGCGGTGTTGAAGGAGGTGTTGATGATGTTCCGGAGTTGGGGTGCGATGGTGGAGTCGGCCTTGTTGAAGACGTGGTGTGGGCAGGGGTCGGTCGGTGATCCGGAGTGGATGGTGTTCATTGTGCGGGTTGTGTCTTCGGTGGGCACCGTGGTCCAGGTGCGAAGGGTGGCGGTGGGGGGCGTGGGTTCGACGGTTGGGTGCGTGGGTGGTGCGCCAAAGCTGTTGTGGATGTCGGCGATCTTGCGGTGGAAGAACGAGGCGAGGGAGTCGCAGAGGTCTTGTGACGGAGTGATGTCGTTGGTGCCGGTGCTGGGGTTGGAGAACTCCTTGACGATGGTGAAGAGTTCCTTGCTGTCGTGGGCGTTGTTGTCCAGTCGTTCCTTCAGGGATTTCTTCTTGGTGGTGCGGATGAGCTGGCGGTGCTTGCGGGTAGCGTGTTTGAGGGCGGTCATGTTGTCGGTGGTCCGGTCGAGGAGCCAGGCTTTCTCGAGGGTGCGGCAGGTCTTCTTGGAGTCCTTGAGTTCGTCGGTGAACCAGGATGCCTTCTTGCTTCTGGGTCTGCTGGGAGGGTTCTTTAGTGGCGCGAGGTCGTCGGCGCAGGCGGTCAGCCACTGTGTGAAGTTGCGGGCTGCTTCGTTGGGGTCTGTTGTGTTGGCGGGTGGGCTCTGGCTGAGGGAGGTGGTGAGCTGGTCCGCGGTGATCTTGCTCCAATTCCTGTGAGGTACCTGTTGCGAGTGGTGGTGGGTCGTGGTTCTTTTGAAGCTGAAGTGGACGCAGCTGTGGTCGGTCCAGTGGAGTCCGGTGGCGTGGCTGAAGGTGATGTACTTGCTGGAAGAGAAGACGGGATCAAGCGTGTGGCTGGCGTAGTGGGTGGGGGTGTTGACCAGTTGCTTGAGTCCGAGGTTGGCGAGGTTTTCCAGCAGGGCGGTGGTGTTGCGGTCCTTGTTATTCTCCAGGTGGAAGTTGAGGTCCCCTAGGAGGATGTAGTCAGCGGAGGGGAGGGCGTGTGGGCTGGTGAAATCTGTGATGTCTTCGCTGAATTGTGTGCGTGGTCCCGGGGGTCTGTAGACGAGGGTGCCTCTGAGGGTCATCTTTGGGTCGGTGTGAATCTGGAAGTGGAGATGTTCGACTGCGGAGAAGGAGTCGTTGGCGTCGGTCGTGATGCGGATGGTGTTCTTGTGGACGATGGCGATGCCTCCTCCGGTCTGGTTGATGCGGTCCCTCCTGATTATCTTGTACCCGTCCGGGATGGCGATGGCGATGTCATCTGTGCAAATCTTATCTTTATGTGATGAATAGCGACCAATAAACATACTCTGATCTCGGTAGCTATATTAAAATCAAACAATGAGAACTTCATATATTTAAATCCATGAATCTCATTTACTTAGCTTTGATCCAATCCTAAATAAATGTATATATATATATATATATATATATATATATATATATATATATATATATATATATATATATATATATATATACATATATATATATATAAATATATATATATATACACACACACACACACATATATACATACATCGCAGACCCCCAATCACTGACCTTTCACAGCATGCAACCACCTACCTACTGCAGTTCAATCATCAAATATATATGGAGACTTCCAGCTGGGACATTTTTATAGCCCAGCCATCAAGAGTTTACATATTGAAATTCAATGCCTCAATCCCACATGGATTATACAAAACCATTCATCCTGGTCTCCAAGTGTTTGGGTTCTAACTGAATAAGAAAACTCTGGCCTACAAATGTTCAATCCTTTTTGGACAACAAAAACGTTATACTGGCTGATGGCTATAAGAATTTCACTGGGTCAAGTCAGCACTTCACTAGGTCTTACCAACATCGAATAAATACTAGTAATGCAGACAGTTCTTCCGATCACAATAGCACAAAAAGAATAGGGGCAAAGTCAATTTTCAAATGATTGCATTGGAATCACTTTAAGAACACCCAGGGAAAGATGCTCAAGGTCCACACAAACGGTAGCTTGTGTTTACATAAACACTTCTAAAAATGTTTTCATAACAGGTCACAATCTATAAAACAATGATCAACAAACAGCGCACAGACTTCTGGGTGAGAAAGCTATTTTGATCCACCTCTTGAAACACTTAAATTAGCTAATCCTTAGAGTGGGCTGAAGATGGGCTTTAATAAAAACGTGTACATGCCCAATTAATGTGTAGTGAGGTTCAGTGGGAAAAATATATTAATAATCTGACAACAAGTAAAGATGTGCCAGCTAATCACATTTAACACTCCTAAAAACAAATAAAACATTAATGTCTCCAATTACGTAATTTCTTTATTTAACATTTGCACAACTTAAGCAAATCTTAAAATACACACATGTAACATTCATCAATCTAGTCACGCTGCTCAAATTAATATAAAACCAGAGATCTCTTAAAGCAGGTCTCAGTCACAGCACCGCACCAAATACTCTACTACCTCTATTTAACCAATCACCCACTGCTCTCCACCTCTAAGCCTCCTAAGAGCCCATTGTCAACATCGTCCAGGCCCCACAGTCTTCTGGATGGCGAGAGAATGCAGGGGGATTCACTAACTCTATACAAAGCACTACATAAAGTCATTTCTAGTCTATCTACCCAGCACACCCTATTGCCCTGCTGGTCCGACCGCTCTGCTCCCCCAAAGGAGTCCCTAAAAAAACTCTATTGGGAATGGGTTTCTGACAAGCTCATCAGCAATCAGCGTCACTGCAAGGCAACTGCAGCTTATTTGGAAATCAAAGACGTTGTTGCCTTCGAGCCCTATTTGGACATTATTACCCTTGCCATGGACCGGGCTCTTTATATTAAATTTCGACTAGGGTCTTTACCCCTTGCTGATCTTCGTTCTTCGTTCTAGGTGGAATATGTCTCAGCGGGCATCATGCTATTGTGCCTCTTGTATCGATAAACCTGAAACTGTGGCACACTTTCTTTTTAAATGCCCGGACTATGTGCGCCCCAGATCACGTTGGCTTAAACCACTTTGCAGAGAATTGGGCACTCGACAGTACTTGGTGGCCCTCCGGATTTTACTAACTGACACAGCCCCTTCCATTGTCTGTGCTGTGTCTAAATTTTTTTAATGGGCCTGGTTGATCCGACTAAAAAGACTTTCTATATCAATTTAATCCATTTTTAACTAACTTATTGATTAATTGTTGTTTTTATTTTCTTTCTTTAAATGTAAAGTCTTTCTCACAATGTGCTGTTTTTATATTTTTTTTGTAATGCTTTTATGATATATGCATATCGAAATAAAGCAATCAACCAACCTATTGCCAGACAGCATATGCTAAACTTAAGTCACTTCACATACTCCTGAGAACTTCAGTTTTCCAGTCTCTGGTTGAATCTTCTGGCTCCCAACACTGACACTCAGCAATGAAGTCAGTCAGTCATTCCCAACCCCACTTGCCGTTAAGCTACCATTGCACGCATTCAGTCTTCCTTCTCCCACGCCCCCCACCAAGAGTACTGCTTCTCCAAACCTCCAAATATTAACGCCCCCCAAAAGACACAAGGGTCCACAAATGCTGCAGGTAAGGACTTTAAAAGCCTTATGACAGCCAGGAAAGTAATTGAGTACTTGAAAAGCCACCAACATAACCAGGCAAGCTAATATAAACATCACCTCCACCCAAAATATATTTCATCTTTTTAGAAACTGCAGAATTAAACGTTCAGGTACACAAAGCGTTGCAACCACCATACTTTACCTAATTCGGATCTTTAGATTACAAAGGATTGAATTTAAGAGAATGTTAGGCGCCTTACAAATGTGTCTAGTGGTGCTCCACAGACCGCAGCATCACTACGTTTTAATTTCCAGGCATTAATAGTCCCATTTACGCTTGCATTGTAAAGAATCTCTTTAGATCTATAAATGAAGAAATAATACCAACACTAGTCCTTTTACAGTTTCGCTGTGTTTTATTTCAACCATGACTCCTATATACAATGAAAAGACATTCTACCTCCACTTATACAATGCAACAGACCATCACAAGATCTCACACACAAGTGCTCCTACTCTTGCCTGCCTAACATGTTACCCCACTAAATACTTTAGGCCCCTCACACACACTATTTCAGAAAAAAAGAGAATTTTTCAGTCCCGACTACCTAGGACATTCATTTGCCATCTTGAGGACCATCAGAAGGATTTCTCTGATGCCTATAAGGTGATTGCTTCCTGTCAGTTCTAAAGTACATTTGCTGATCATGGGCGGTAGGCGACCTCTGGAATAGGCTAGACGAATATCTGGCAGCAGTTAGCGAACCTAATTGTGTACTGCAATGTTCTGTATTCGTAAAATGAAGCCCTTTGCCAATCGCTAACAGTGACATGATTCAGAGTTTTACTTTAAAAAGCATGCGTTAAGAAAATGGTTGCCAGATGGTGAGAATGCCTTGTTTCCAAATCATGGATTAAATTAAACAAAACAGAAATTTCAGGGAATGGTGGCTTACACCTAATAATTCGTAGGAACACAATTAGAAAAGTGTTCCCCAGTGGAAAGGTCACCTGTTAGCCCTTAGTAAAAACATTTGTACTCACAAAAACATGTCAACAGCTTCGATCTTCTACCCACAGATTTGTCTTGGTAAAGACTGTCGACACGGGGGAGGGGCGGGAGTCTACGATTCACAGAGCACATACTTCTGGGTTCATTCATAAACCACCACCTCTCCACTAGACCAACTGAAAAGAAGCTTGACCGGATACTGAGTTTGGCTGGATAATATGCGATTGATGTGCCGTACTACATGGGAATGCCAGGAATGATTTAAAGAGCTACAATCCCTCGAGAGACTAATATTAGTACACATTCTCGAGAAATTGAAACTAGATGAATAATAAAATAAAAAGAGATGCAGTGCCTTTCTGGCATAATCCACAATTGAAGTCGAAGAACGTGAATCAATATGTAGGACATATTAAGTACTAGAAGGGGTGGGGGCAAAAGAGACACAAACCCACTGTTTTTTATAATACAAGCATCAACAGGTGTAAGACGAGGATTGGGAGAAGCTTTTAAGTTTATTATATACGCAAACTGTTGCAAGGTATATAGCAGTCAGAAGGCTGATTGATAATAAGTAAATGGCTATTTATTAGCATATAATTTCCTAAGCAGAGAATGCGTGGCTCTCCCTTGGCCAGTCAATCAGCAATTGCCAAGGTACAGAACCCAGGACACTTAACTGGAATGTGGAACGCACTAGGCAAAGTGCTCCACACTCCATAATAAACATAAATAATTATAACACAAACCAATAAAAAAGTAACTTAAAAAAACAGGAATGGATTATTTTATTATAAAAACGTATTTTGATATTAGCTTTGGATGGAGAGCAGCGCTAAGTCTCAGTAAATTTCACCGAAATGTAATATGGTAATAAATGTTTCATCTTTGGAAGAGGTTAGTCGATTGCCCTCTCAGGCACTAAACTATAACAAACTGGATGATATGAAACAAACAGTCTCCTTGTGTCTCGGTCAACCAATCTTACAATATGCGAGCACTTGGAAACAGGCTTAACAGATCTAACACTAAAAGTATATTCCTAATATACGCATCCTACGTGGTTTTCATTCACACGTTCAAAGCTGTTCAATGGCAGGAAGCTGCATACGACTGTTCTCTATCTACAGCTGACCGGGCTACTACAGCTGCACTGTGCAGGGCCCCTCGTGTGCAGCAGGTCCTTCCTCTCGGCCGCAGGAGGTGCACTCCTCTACAGCTTAACACCGGAATGAAGGAGTGAGAGTTGGACACTGGCAGTCACGTCAGGTGTTTCGTTGGAAAGCTCTAATCTTCCACTTCTCGTGTGAACGGCCAAAGGCAGGACACCTCCGTTCTGTAGCAATTCAGCGTGGTTAAAAAAGATAAACTACACAGGAAAACAAAACTTTGGCCACCTTAACAACTACTGACTGAATGTATCCGATTGTTCGCCCGGTAGTGGGACAGGATGCTCGTATTGACAAAGCGCCTTGAAAGGTTCAAAGTGAAAATGCTTATGTGTACTTCTATCCATACAGCGGGCCAGCTTACTCATAGAACTACTACCAGCGTCCTTTCATCGTGTTTGTTCAGCAGCATCCTTCTCCCCTGGTCCTTCTACACTACCCTCTCCATTCTCTTAAACTGTTGTACCCTACCCTCATACATGCACTCACAACCACGCATACCCTTTCAAATGTCTCTCCTCGTGCCTTGGCACACTGACTTCTATCTCCATTCTCCTCCCAAGAGCCCAGGGGTCTGGTTTGCATCTGTCCCTCTGTCTCTTCCTGGCTCATGTACCGCACCCGCTATACATGCCCTACTGACTTTTCCTTGTCGCCCAGTCTGTCCCTGCCCGACCCAACCATCACCCGTGACTCTCACTCGAAGACGAAGAAGAGGCCGCTTGTGCTGAGGATGAGCCTGAGTGTGAGCCCGAACACCCCGCTGTGCCGGGCCAGCATCAGCCGTCCCCCGCAGTAGAAACGGTTGCGTCCCGGGAACACCTCCCATTTCCGACGGAGAGGAGGAGGAGGGCTGGGAGGCGTAGGGGCCCCCAGGGTGACCCCCGAAATTTGCCAGTACTCGCAGTCCTTCATTCCGGGCCCGAAGCCCGGCCTCGTTCCTTCCGCCCTCGGCTACTCTGAAGGGCTGCCGAGGGCAGCGTCACCCAGCGGAGCGGCCTGGAACCGCGGCCTGGCACCACTGCGCACGCAACAAGTCGAGCAGGCAAAAATGCACAGCCATAGAAAGAGGGCTCGTCCGCATGGGTATGAATGCATGAGTTCTATAGTCAGACTTTAAAACAAGAAATGCTGAAACACAAAAAGCGAAAGAAAGTAAAGAAACAAGCACAACGAGAGGGGGGGCGGGCGGGCAGCACAACCTTCTTCCAGCTGCGGTCGGGAGAAATGGCAAAACAAAAGCGCCGGCAAAAAAAATAAATAAATAAACACCTCCGAATGACGACGAAAAAAGGGCGGGACTTAAAAAAAGAGCCAGAAACGCCCACGAATCGCATCAAGGCGGGTAAAATAGTAATTGACACACATCTCTTCCAATGGCTAGCCTCTATTTACAAAGCTAGCCAATGGAAGAGAGAGGTGAAATAAAACCCCATTGTTGAAATCATTAAATCTTCGGCTCCGCCCTCCACAGCTTTGCTGTGGGACGGTAGCCTCGACCTAAAAAGGGAGAAGGTCCAGCGCTAGCATTTTAGCCAGCTTAGTGTTATACAGACGCACCATTGGGTGGTTGCGTTCAAATGGCGCATCTGAAAACAACATGCTTCTAATGGTGGGCTGGACCATTTTTTTACGGGCAGATGATGACGCCTTCGACCCAGTTACGCTCGGTGATGAAGTTTTTCGCATTGGTGTCTCACTCTTTCCCACACTCTTAGTGTGGCGCACAGGGGTTGTGCTGCTGACAGGGGTACTGGGTGTAGGTGAAGAAATGTTTGACGCTTCTTCCTCCTCGTCATCATCAGATGAAACATCAACGGATACAGTTTGTTGACTTCCAATTCGGGCTTCCTTGATCTCCTTTAGGTGCGCAAGCCATTGGGCAAGGTGCTGTCTCTTAAGATGACCTCTCTGGCCTCCGGTACCATAGTTGGTACCAAGCTTACCACGAGTAACTGCAAACTTACAAATGCTACAAATGGCTATGTTTTCCCTTTTTGGGCAAACACTAAAGAAGTCCCAAACTGCGGACTTGAAATTTCTGTGGGGGGCGGAGGAGGCGATACTGCTGGTCATGCTGCTAATGGCAGATGAAGTGGAGGATGTGTGTTGCCGAACTTTACTACGTTGTGCACTTGCACCACCACTAATTGAGGTGGGGGTGGATGGAGGTCCCTTCTGGCGAGATCAAAATATAGAAGCGATAGGTGATGGTGTACTAGTTAACTCCAATGATGGTGTTCCTCCCATTGCCTCCTCGTCAACAACATGACGCTCAGCACCTTTTCGGGCTAGGGTCAAAATGTCTGTTTGCTGCATGCCCGCTGAGGCTGAAGTGATGTGTATGATGACTACGTCGTTGTCGTGAGAGTCTTCATCAGCAGGAGTATACGCCACTTCCTCTTCAGCATCATCATCACACTCCATAACTCTGAGACTTTCGGGGACCTTCCTTTTACGCTTAGCTACCTTTGTCAGATCATGGTGTGCCTCACTCTCAGGTGGTTCCCAATTTTCATCCATATCATCAGAAAGAAGGGGGCTTGAAGAAGAAGTAGACACCATCCTTGATCTTTTCCTTGTTGGGTATCTGGAAGACAATGAATCATCAGGAGGAGTGGCTTCCTCATGTGATACCTCGGCTTGAATGTCGATTTCCTGATGTGCCCCTACTTCGGGAGGAACAACTATTGTGGGCACTTGTGCCGCTCCATGCACCTCTGCTTGCGCATCTCCTTGCGCTGCCTCTCCTTCCACATGTACTTGGGCTTGTACTACTTGCACAGGTGGTTGTTGTTGCGGCTGTGTTTGTTGAACACTCGTCAGATGAGTTACAACAACCTGTGTTGATTGAGGGACATTGCTGCTACTTTCTTGCGATGAGCCAACATCACTGGTCGATGGTGATTGAACAACTATACTGGCGGCCTCTAAAGCACTCAAGGGCTTGGACCTAAGTTGGCGTCGTGGTGGTGGCACTGAGCCCAATGGAGCGGGGGTGCTGCTCCGGGCAGCTTGGTCCCCAGCAGACCCAGCTGCTGCTGCAGGCGCACTTTTTTTTTCCCAAAAAATGTGGCGGTCGGCACACCAGTCTCCTTGGTATGTGGCGCCACTTGCTTCTTCTGCTCCTTACTGCCAACTTTCTTGCTAGAGGAGCAACGGGGAACTTTTTTTGGGGCCATCTTCTTCAGAGGTCAGAACAGCAGGCCGCAGATGCATGAGTTGCAGAGTTGTCTTGTCTGTGGCCACACGTGACGTCGCGTGACGTTATGCTGCACACACACCGCTGCAGGACTTCTTCCTGGCACTGGTGGTTCTCTTGTGCACCTAAAAGGAATGGAAGACAGAGGAACATCAGTTATACACCCCAAAAAGTCGAAAAACACATAAAAAGCAGCACGATCCCATGCCATCCATGCCCTCAATGATGTTTAAATTCAGGAAGACACCCCACAGAAAGACTAGGCCCGTGCACCACTCACTACCCCTGGGCACAATGGATGAGAGCTAGGCAAAATGGGTGCAGGCCTCAGAACACTGCCTGTCTTCAAAATGGCCCCTTGCACCCCAAGCACATGGCCAGGGCCTGCCTGTACCAGCCCTCAAAATGGCCACCACCCACATGGCCAGTCCCCATCAACAGTACACCCGAAAAAAACGAAAAACACACAAAAATCACCACAATCCAATGCCATCCATGCCCTCCATGATGTTTACATTAAAGAGACTCCACAGACAGACTCAGTCCATGCACCACTCACTACCCCTGGGCAAAAGGCCCCAACAGCAGCCCAAACAAATCGAAAAAAACCCACAAAATTCAGCACAATCCCAGGCCATCCATGCCCTCAATGATGTTTAAGTTCAAGAGGACACCACACAGAAAGACTAGGCCCATGCACCACTCACTACCCTTGGGCATAATGGATGAAAGCTAGGCAAAATGGGTGCAGGCCTCAGAACACTGCCTGTCTTCAAAATGGCCCCTTGCACCCCAAACACATGGCTAGGGCCTGCCTGTACCAGCACTCAAAATGGCCACCACCCACATGGCCAGTCCCCATCAACAGTACACCCCAAAAAAACCGAAAAACACACAAAAATCACCACAATCCAATGCCATCCATGATGTTTACATTAAAGAGACCCCACAGACAGACTCAGTCCATGCACCACTCACTACCCCTGGGCAAAAGGCCCCAACAGCAGCCCAAAAAAATCGAAAAAACCCACAAAATTCAGCACAATCCCAGGCCATCCATGCCCTCAATGATGTTTAAATTCAAGAAGACACCCCACAGAAAGACTAGGCCCATGCACCACTCACTACCCCTGGGCATAATGGATGAAAGCTAGGCAAAATGGGTGCAGGCCTCAGAACACTGCCTGTCTTCAAAATGGCCCCTTGCACCCCAAACACATGGCCAGGGCCTGCCTGTACCAGCACTCAAAATGGCCACCACCCACATGGCCAGTCCCCATCAACAGTACACCCCAAAAAAAACGAAAAACACACAAAAATCACCACAATCCAATGCCATCCATGATGTTTACATTAAAGAGACCCCACAGACAGACTCAGTCCATGCACCACTCACTACCCCTGGGCAAAAGGCCCAAACAGCAGCCCAAAAAAATCGAAAAAACCCACAAAATTCAGCACAATCCCAGGCCATCCATGCCCTCAATGATGTTTAAATTCAACAAAACAGTTGTATCATGCACCCATAACTAACCCTGGTCCTACTGGATACTGTGGCTACCCACAATATATTTTATTTAATGTTCTGAAAAAGTTCCAAAATTGTAGTTGCAGCAACTGTAATGCCCCAAACAAACTTACTTGTGAAAGTTGATTTCTAATCCAAAAGTGATCCAAAGAAAGTCAAAAAGGCCTCAAATCCAAATATCCAGCAGCATCCACAAAAAGTAATCCTTCCAGGTCAAGGTCCAAATGAAAGTGACCAGCACATGAAGAAAGCACTGGGAGGAGCCTGCTGGACAGGAACAGGAAGTTGGAGACTGTGGGGCACTTCCTTCCTCCTACCCCCCCCCCAAATGGACTCCTTGCAAAAAAAAGTGCAGGCAAATGTCAACCTTAGGAGTTATCCTGATAAAAATCATCATTTTCAGAAGGTTTATGCTGCTTGCTGGTGGATTTCTTGTGCAGAATTGCAAATTTTGCAATTTCGCGAGTGCGAGATTGTTGCTGCCCGCCGCATCTACGTGTTCGCAATTGTTTACTCCCGCGATGCGTGATCGCGAGCCTTTATGACGTACTCGCGTTGACAAAATCTCGCTGTGCAAGGTGGCGGGCGCGATAACGTAATCACGGTCGACAAACTCCCGCGGGATCATGGAGCAAGATCCAAAATGGCGCAGCACACGCAAACATGGAGAAAAACAACTTTTCAAACGCTGAATGACGGTAAGTGAACGCCGCGCGCCTCAATATTGAATTTGTCAAGCGCGACCAAGCAAAAAAAAATCCGCTGCGTGCGAATTTACTAATTTTCGGCAAATTCGCGAGAGTTCGCGGATCGCGAATTTACCGAAAATCCGCAAATTCCGCGAGCGGAACTGATTTTACACCCATGCTTAATAAAGACCCAAAAAAACCACACACAAAATACATTTGAATTACAAATAAGTTATCAGATCAAGAAAAGACAATTTAAAATTACTACAAATCTCAATAAAACCATATTTCTTGTTTTCACTACAATGCATAAGGTCCAATGTTTATGCCCTTAGAATTATAGTATTCCACAGACAATATCAAGCATATATGAATAATAAAGATGAACTATTGACCCGTATTGTGAACTTTTAACCTGCACGTGCCGTTAAATGTTCGATAAAATGTTGTAAAAGTATATCTTTAGGTTACCAAAAAAATGTAAAAACTTTTAACCTGCAGGTGTCGGAGAACGTTCCAGAAAGTGTGGTGATTAAATAGGTTGTAACATAAACACAAAGAGAGCGAAGAGGGTCCTAGGGGATGTTTAACGACCAAGCAATACTACTACCCCTACTATGACAGTTATACCAACAAAAAAGTAGCAGAGGGTCAATCAAAAAGAAACTACAAACTAAGTATCTGTGTAGGAGGAGGAAGAAGTAGTGAACTCATCAACTGAACCTATGAAATCTCACCTAGGGTATTCATTCATTGGGGAAAAAAAGTTCCCATCAGTTATCGACCTAGACCGCCCTTCATCATCTGGGATCCTTCATTCCAGTGAAGGCAAGAGTGTATACCCACAGCGGATTGGCAGATGTATAAGCCTAATCTAGCCTGTGGGTCCCAGTGATTAATATAATGTGTAGGGGTTATTTGTTTCAACTGAATAGCAGTGCAAAAAATAGGGAAGAAAATAATAAGTGATAAGACGTGTGTCTATGAATAAAATTGGATAGTGGAGGGGTGAGAAACTTTAATATGCACCTCTTCACTCCCAAATTTAAAAAGGAGTGCGAAAATAGTAGTGTAAACAAATAACTACTATTAAGTATGTAAGGTCAACATGTTTCTGCAGACAAACGGAGCCAAGGGGTATCCTGCTGCTTCATCAGGACCATTAGCGCTACTGCTATATATAATATAAAAAGATATCACCTGGTATAAACAGACTTAAGACAAACTTAAGACAAAATCCTAACTTAAGACTGTCTTAAGTTTGTCTTAAAACAAACTTAAGACAAATCCTAACTTCTGACCAAAAGTAGTAAGTTTAGGATTTTGTCTTAAGTTAGTTTTGTGAATCGGGCCCCCAGTGTCTTACACCACAATTGAAGCCTCCACCGTGTGTGCGAGCACAGAAGACTCACGCTGCCCCTGAGCCCATGTCAAAAAAGGTTCCCATATGTTACGGGGCTGCGAGGTCAGGGGTATAAGTTCCCAAAACGTACTCAGTTGTGTGTGGCCGTACGTTACATCAGTTGTCCAACCCTTGATTGAGGGCACCTTCTTCCTTCCCCAGTGAATTGCATCCTGCCTTTTGGCAAAAAGTAGGAGAAGTGCATGTAATTTATGCTGCTTAGGCGGCGTGTCTTTAACATACCCTAGGAGGCCCAGGGCTGGGGATGGAACATCAGCTCTTCCAATGACTTGGTCACTGCTACAAAATGTTTGGATCAGAATTCAGCTATCTGTGGGCAATCCCATGCCACATGTAAAAATGAAGCCGGAGTGTATCTGCAGCGCCAGCAACTCTCGTCTTCCCTGAGTCTCATACGACACAGACCCACCGGCGTCCTATAGTATCTATGCAAATATCTAAAGTGGATCAAACATAGCCTGTAGTTTGGGGAGAGTTCAGTGAGTTGCCCGCAACAGAAATCCCACTGGGCCTCAGTCAGTGGAGTGGGGAGCTCGCTGTTCCAGCACTGGAGGGACTTAGGTTTCACCAATGGGTTTGTGCTTTGCATTTGAGTATATATGCGTGTTATAAGTTTACAGGGAGAAGAAGATTTCAACACATTCTCCAGCGCAAGCAACGATGGAGGAGCCACAGGGAAGCCGTCCCAGAGGGCGCGGCATGCTGTACGCTGTTTGTGATATAAGAAGAGCTCAGCAAAGGGTACTGTCTGACCTACACCCGCCTCAGGAGGGGGCCTTAATATGTCTCCAAGATACAAGTCTGCAAATGTGTGTAAGTTCATGCCATGAGCCAGAGTCTTACTGACCCCATCTCGAATACAAGGCAGCATGGGATTTTGTGACACTGGGACAATAGAAGCGTACAACAACGGGATGCCAGCTCTTCTCCGCAGCTCTCCCCATGCCCACCACAGAGTCCTGGCTGTATCTTTGTCTCTGCGGGGGCACCGTGAAGCCTTGCAAAGCGCTACCTTAATAGGAACATGGGCGACCACATCAATCTCGACCACCACATGGGGTTGATAGGGTGTCGATGGACCCAATAGTGTAGGAATTGAGCCTGAGTGCACAGTGCGTATAGATGCATATCTGGAGCTCCAAAGCTACCCTGTTGTAATGGTAGAGGAAACTCTGGCTTGACCACCCGCCCAGACCAGGGAAATCAGCTGCGACCTGAGGGTGTTAAAGAAATGTTGCCAAAGAGGGATTGGAATATTAACAAATAGATATAAAAATTTTGGTAGATAACCATTTTAGCTAATGCTATCTTCCCGGCCAGTGACAGTGGCATTTTGGACCAGATTTTAACCTTCTCCTCCAACCAAGTGACAGCCTTCCCAAAATTCAGATTCCATACCTTCTGTGTGTCCCTACTTAACCACACACCCAAATATTTAACTGCCTCGGATTCCCATCTCAAAGAGAACTCAGATGTCTCCTGGGGCGTACCATCTGTCAGGGGAAACAACACCGACTGGGCCAATTAACTGAGATACCAGCAAGGCCCCCAAAGCGAATAAACTCTCTAAGGACGGGTCTAAGATTTCCTCATGGTTAATGATTATATAAAGTCACATCATCCACATAAAGCGAAATGAGTAGGCTTCTGGTGCTAAAGCCAGTGCCCCGAGCCGTGTGGTGTTGTCTGATGCGGGCAGCCAGGGGTTCCATCGCAATGTCAAAAATCAAGGGAGAAAGCAGACATCCCTGCCTAGTACCACGTGATATTGGGAATGGATCTGAGAGTAGGCCGTTCACCCTAATCTGGGCGGCCGGTAAAGTGTATAACAGCCAGATGCGGTTGATGAAAAGCGGGCTGAACCCCATGCGACTCAGTATGGCAAACAAATAAGGCTACTCAAGTGTATCAAACGCCTTTGTGGCATCTAGAAATATAGCGGCAGCATGCACCTCTGGGTGAAGGTAATGCAGCGCTGAGAAAATGGTTCTCACATTATGAGCAATCAGCCTCCCAGGGATGAACCCCAATTGGTCAGGGCGCGCAACCATGGGAAGCAGAGGTTGCAGTTTATTTGCAATCAGCTTCGCGAGGATTTTAACATCCACGATTATCAGCGATAGTGGCCTATAGGAATCTATCTCCGTTTCTGGCTTCCCGGGTTTCAGTAGGGTGATAATTATTGCTTCTCACATGGACTGAGTTAGGACATCCACCTCCAGAGCCTCCTCATAAACCGTCAATAGCCTAGGTGCCAACTCCTCCATGTATGTCTTAAAGAACGAAGTGGTCATGACATTTGGTCCCGGGGCTTTATCTAGCGGCAGGCTTTTTATAACCTGAGCAAAGTCCTCCACTGTAATGGTGCGATCCATATATGTTCTATGGGTATGATTAAACCAGACTAATGCAATGTTATCCAAAGATTCTTGCATCCCCTCGGGCGTGTTTGTTGGGTAGCAGTAAAGAGGTGAGAATAAAACGCAGAGAAGGCATCCAAGATTTCCACCGGCCCTGTGGTAGCACCGTCTTGTGTGGTATGAAGTTTGTGAATGAACACGGCGGACCTAGAGGGGCGAATCATACCAGCCAAAGTACGGCCCAGTCTGTCACCCTCGCCATACCTTCGCGCCTCTGCGTATTTACCTAGGAACTTGACCACGCATTGGGCCTCCTCAACAAAATCCAACAATTAGGCTTTCAGGAGGGCGGCAGTTTCAGGCACGTTGGTGGAATAAAACTGTTTTTCAAGATCTTTTATCTGGGCTTCTAATGAAGCAATTGTGCCTCTAATGGCCTTCAGTACTCCCGCCTGTCTGGCAATGCACTGAGCCCTTATAACATCCTTAAACGCCTTCCACAGTGAGGCCTCAGTGTCTACCGAACCTGCATTAAGGGTGAAATAATCATTAATGTCCGAGCGTATTTCTTTTTTGAGCAGGGCATGTGGCGGAAGGCGCCAAGTGAAAGTATGGGGGTGCACCCGGGATTTGCAACATCAACAGGCAGGGGGCATGGTCTGATAAGGAGCGTGCCAGATGTAAGACCTCTGAGGTCCAGGCAGCTATATCTCATGAAACCAACCAGAAATCCAACCGAGACCAGGCACTACGGTGGCTAGAAATACACATACCCTCCCTAATTAAGGGATGTCGCCTCCGCCATATATCAATTAAATCACCGTCAGATATTATAGGGAGTAGTGCATCACTAGCAGCCGGATGTAGGTGATGAGCTGCGCCGTACCTGTCCATTTCGTCATCTAAAATAGCATTAAAATCCCCACTGCACCATATCGTATTGCAACCAGTCGCTTTGACCTTAGTCCAAATATCCTGAAAGAACTATGGGGAGTCCACATTGGGGCCGTATACTGCTACTCTAACTAGTGAAACGCCACCCTGAATTCCATGTATAAGAAGAAATCTCCCTTTGGGATCTACGTAGATATTTCCCTCTCGCCAGCCCACTCCCCACCTAATCAACACCGCCACCCCACAGGTGTAGCTGAAATAAATAGAGGAGTACACATTACCCCACCTGTTGTGTTGAAGCCTCTGTGACGGTGTGACATTTAAATGTGCTTCCTGCAATAGACGTACATTTATATTGCGTCTGGATAGATAGGCATGTGCTAACCTAGCCTTCCAATTGTCATTCAGCCCTCTAATGTTCCATGTGAGAAAATGTATTGTATTAGTGTGAAGTCATGCATAATAAGCTCACAAATGGGATACGAGCAGTGACAACGTGACGTCCCCCAATGACAGATCCAACGACCTGACCCAAAATGTGCAAACATACTGGCTGTGAACAATAGAACTTCCGTACCCACCACACACCTCCCACTCCAACCCTCCAATCAGCTTGCAGAATATCCACCCCAAACTGTAAAGGCAAAGAACCACAAAGCAATAAAGGGATATTTCCCATGAGGGCATGGAAACACCGGCAAACTTCCCTGTTTGCACAGGGTGACTGGGAGTACTGCAGAAAAGCTGTCAGCCAATATCTCCAATAGCGAGCCCTACCAGAAACCTCAGGGTATGGAATCTCAGGATACACTACATCAAAAAAAAAAACGATGTTTGCCTCCAGCTAGCACCACGACGGCACATTTTTACAATGAACAGTCATTAGGAAATCCAGGTCAGTCATTATCACTAAGATGGTCCACTGGGGATCTCTCTACTGCATGGGTGTCTTTTATTTTTTGCCCACCGACATGCTTGGCGAACGTCAAGGCGGATTTCGCAACTGTGAAATAATGGGCAGTGCCATCAAATGAAACCTTTATCTTGGCGGGATAGAGCAGGGAACAAGGGATCTGTGCCTGCATGAGAAAACGCTTGGCGGGAAGGAATTCCCGATGGGCCACTTGAACAGCTGGAGTGAAGTCAGGATAAAAAAAAATGGTGTTGCCTTTATGCAAAATTTGGCCTTTTTCCCTGGCCAAGTGCAAAATGAGATCCCTGTACTGATAGTTCAACAACTTTGCCAGGATTGGTCTGGGTGTCACGCTAACAGGAGGTTTCGGCCCAAGAGATCTATGTGCCCTCTGTTTCACGAAGACTGATGACAGATGAGGATCAAAGAGTTAATGCAGTTGGTCCGTCACAAAAGTATCCGTCTTAGATAAGGCGGTAGTTGCCATGATTCCTGTTATGCGAAGGTTATTTCTCCTTGACCTCACCTCCAAATCATGATTTTTAGCCCTGAGTATTCCCAGCAGTTTATCCATATGCAACATTTGCTCTTTTGTGTCCACCTGGAATTCATTGAACTCCGTTTGCCGATTTTCCAAGACATCTAGTCGGGTCTCATGTGTCGCCACTTGTGTCTTGACAGTGTCTAGTTGTGTAGTCAGAGTATCCAACTTTGTGTCTATATTAAGCAGGTTGGAGCGCATCTCCAGCATAAGTGTCTGCTGATCTTCCCAATGATCATCCGCCAGCGGCTCATGTTGACTATCCCCCTGCGCATCTGAGTCAGGCTCTGTATGTCGCTTGGCACGTTTATTCTCAAAAGTCAATTTCGGCCGCTTGGCATCCTGCTTGACGCTTTTTCCTGAACAGATCTGTTTGGATTTCGATATGTCTTGTAGCCCCCACAGTTTTGTGTGCTAACTGAGCAGTTAATGCATACACTGTCCCCTATCATTAATCCCTGTTCAATTTAATATTCAATGTAATATTCTATTCCCTCCTTGTGCTCACTCACCATGTATTGTCTGTTTTTAACTTTGTTCCCCAGGTTACCTATATATGAAATACATGCAGTATGGTGAATGCTGACCCTCGCCCTGACGAAATTGCCCAAAAGCATTTAAGGCAATGAAACATGTTGGCCCTGTAAGGAGCTAGAAGGCAACAGAGTGTCCTTTAAAGTGATCAACCACACGGCATTGAATAAAGAGGTAAAGCCAGTGGAGGTTTAGCTCGTTTTTAATTCCAAATAACGTGGTCTGAAGTCATAAGGTCCACCTTATTTTGAGCCAGTTCTTATATGCACTAGGGAGACACCTCTTAGTAATTGCAGCACCATCATCTTTACCAGTGATGTACCTTTTCTCTCACTATAACTGCACATTTTCTTTCTTTTCTTGTTTTTTATATGGTAGTGCTAATGATGAGAACCTGAGCTCACTGGTGAGAACCTGCCAGTGGACTGCAATGGTGTTACTTCCGTGAGGCACTCCATATCCCTTCACACATTGTTTCTGACATTTTTTCTGTTGTTTTCTTTTGTATATTGCACTACACAATTGGGTGCACAAGGAGGGAACAGAATTAAGCATGAGCACAAAATCCGTTCCGCTCGCTGATTTTGCGGATTTTCGGTAAATTCGCGATCCGCGAACTCCCGCGAATTTACCAAAAATCCGCAAATCCGCGAGCGGCGGATCCGAGGGGCAAAAGTTCAAGCCTTCAAGCTTGAAGTTGTTGTAACTCTTTTAGGATGGCGCCGGCAAGCTGCCAGCGCCATCCTAAAATAGTTACTAAGTTAGCTTCAACAGGAAGCACTAATAGATAAAATAAAGTTGGTGCTCGAGCACCTGCTTTATTTTATCTATTAGTGCTTCCAGTTGAAGCTAACTTAGTAACTATTTCAGGATGGAGCTGGCAGCTTGCCGGCGCCATCCTAAAAGAGTTACAGGATGATGGACAGCTCACTCAAGGGACCCCTGCGCACATCGGTGATATGAAGGGCAGGGTTCATTCTGGCACGATGGTCCTGTCACAAAAATTAAACCTCAACAGGAAGCACTTACAGATATCAATAAAGCATGTGCCCTAGTTGAAGCTCAAATTCAGTGACGCATTCATCAGCCCAAAAACAATCGTGAGCGTTGTCGAGGCTGGGCATGTGTGCTTTCTTCCCAAATCTACCGTCGAAAATCAGCTGTGATGCTGGATAGAGGCCTTTGCATCCTTGACTTTCACGAGCGCAATCCCCTGGCTGTTCCTGTGACCAGGAGCTTCTTTCTCTTCATCTGCTGCTCTGATCGGTCTCTGACTTTTTATACACACCAGAGGCATGTGTGCTCGCATGGAAGCCCCGCTCGTTTGGCCCCGCCCACACACTTGCGGTGTGAACCGTCTTCCCGCCATTTACCCACTATGATGGACAGTTGAAGCTCAAATTCAGTGATGCATAAATCAGCCCAAAAACAATCGTGAGCAAGGTCGAGGCTGGGCAGGTGTGCTTTCTTCCCAAATCTACCGTCGAAAATCAGCTGTGATGCTGGATAGAGGCCTTTGCATCCTTGACTTTCACGAGCGCAATCCGCAAATCTGCAAATCCGCGGATTTTGCGGATGAACAATACGCAAATCTGCAAAATTCGCGGATCGTGGATCCGTGAAATCCGCCCATGCTTAAACAGAATATTAAATTCAATATTAAATTGAACAGGGATTCATGATAGGGGACAGTATATGTATTATCTGCCTAGTTAGCACACAAAACTGTGGGGGCTACAAGACTTATCGAAATCCAAACAGATTTGTTCAGGATAAAGCGTCAGGCAATATGGCTGTGTTGAGTCATTGAGTGGGGGTTTTACCTGACTGCTTTAGAACCCCTATATCTCCATATTGAAGATAGTGACATCCTGCTTGCCCATTTTGACAGCGGCTAGGGAGTCATGCAAAGTGCGGGGGTGTCCACTCTGTGGTTAGACCAGCACAGCGACACACAACCTGACACAGAGTGATGAGTCCAACCTAGGACACCGGCGCCTCCCAAGCCACCAACCTATCGCCACACCTCACACCACTCCACAGCCGGCCAGGGTCCTCCAAGGCCAGGGTATTACAAGTTCCCCTAATAGACCTGATCCAAGCCAAACTCTACACAGCCAGCAGAGGGGCAGCGATGAGGGCAGGGATCAAACCTCCTAAGTGTGCAACTGTCTGGGAGCGCCGCTTCTAGGCATCTACAGAGCTCAGCAAAATCAAGTTAGCCAAACAGTAGCCTTGCCAGCTAGCATGTCCCCAGCTCCTCCATCCGCTCGGCTGTTAGCAGGAGTGATCTTCCATATGGGCAGTGGGTACTCAGGGCCGATGACAAAATGGCGAACTCACCGCGTTGGGATCTTGCCGCCTCTCCAAGCGTCCCACACTGGTGCACTCACCCACAGCGAGTTTGCAGTGCCCGTGTAGTCAGCAGAGGTAGCAAGCGCGTCCCATCAGTCCCAACTCCATCCGAGCTCAGGCAACAAGCATTGTGGCTCCAAAAAGGCAGATGTTCCCAATAGTAGGGACAGTGCTCAGGGCTGTTGACAAAATTGGGGACTCACCGTGTTTGGATCTTCCCACCTCTCCAAGCGCCCCGCACTAGTGCATTCATCCACAGCAGTTCTGCAGCGCCCATGTACACAGCAGCAGGAGCCAGCGCGTCTCAAATGTCCCAGCTGTCCCAGCTGCATCCGATCTCCGGCTTCAAGTATCACGGACCCAATATGGTGGCTGCGGCCTCCGGGACAGCGCGTCTCGGGTCCCTACAGCACCTGGGCACCTCTCAGCTACCCGCAACCCAGTAGGCTTCGGCTACACCTTAAAGCCGCTGGGGCGATGCAGACAGGGCACCACAGCTTCACCTCATGATTATAGCCCGAGGTCCAGTAGCAGCTGCGGGCTCGATTTCCAGGGCAGCCCTGCTGCAGCAGGAGGTTAGGATCATCAGACCTCCGGCGGTCCAGCAGCCGGCCGCACAACTCAGTCCTGGAGCACGCTTGAGCCGCCAGAGCACCAGCACCAGGGTCCTCAGAAGCTCCACCACCCGAGGAGCGTTAACGAGCATCTCAGCAGCTCTCCATTTCCAGGATTATTAAAGGATTATGTCCCGGCCGGCGGAGCTCAGTCACAGAGCGGCCATTCCGCAGCGTGGCAGACCACGCCCCCGATTTCGTAATGTTAAGCATAGGCATGGGTGGGGGTGGGGGAGGTGTGTATGGTGCTGATTTTAAGACGAACATTTGTAATGGGGTCATGTGTAGTTAGTAAAGGTAATGTAGTTTCACTGGGCCCATTTATTAACCATGCTATTGGATGGTTTATGTTTTTCCTGCCAATTTGCATGTTTGAATACTTTTTGTTGATAAGTGTTCCGGCACACACCTGTTAAAATTAAGCCTGTGTATGGGTATAGTGGCGCTACTAGGAATGGTGGGAGTTTTTGTTTGACTTCGTACAGTTAAGGAAGTGCAGGTGTGGGTGTGGGGGAGGTGGTTGTTGATTGAAACACAGAATTTAGTAAAGTGCAGATGTCGAGCTACTGAAGGTAATGTAGTACCACTGGGAGCACTTATAAAGTGCCCTATGGCATGGTATATGTTTTACCCATAAATTTGCATGTTTTAATACGCTTTGCTCATGAGCGGCTGGCAGAGAGTTGTTGAAATTAAGTTCCTGTATTGCTATACTGTATCTACTAGGTTTGGTGTGGCTCTTTCTTTGATTCTGTAAGGTTAAGGAAGGATGGGGAAGAGGGTGGTGCAGTGGCAGTGTGCCCATTTATGAATCGCTTTATGGTATGGTATATGTTTTTTCTGGCAAATTCCCATGTTTTAATACCTTTGATGATGAGTGTTCCAGCAGACAGGTACACAAATTACACAACATTTCTGTGGATAAGAAATCTTCATGCTGATAGACACTCTTGTACTGTGGTAGAAGGCTGATAGTGTTGATGGACAATTATGAAACGTGGTGCCATTGTAGATTTCAATGGAAGCTTAAACTGTTTCTTTGTTACTATGATGTAGTTAGGTTTCTGAGTGGGAGAAAAAAAGTGGGGGTGCTCTAAAGAGGGGGCAAAGCTCTTAAAGGGGTGTGGGCTATGCAAGTTGAACTGTGGTCTAAATCCAGATAAGTATCATTATGTGCTATAGAAAATCCCCTCAAATTATCCTAAGTTTGAAAAAATACATTCTTTAAAGGATTTTCCTTCCTTCTACAACGTGGGTAACCTAGCGTGATGTCTCCAGTTCTCAGGAGTGAGCAAAATAAGCATGCGTACATCGATGTGCATGGTCTCACAGCAGTATAATAAAGAAATTGACTATCTTTGAGAGGGCAGAAAATAAAGCCCTATAGAGAGCTGTTTGGAGGCTCCCTGAAAATAAGTGCTGGTCCTCAGACCCGGCCCAATTAAAGTGCAGTATCCATCCTAAGTACTGCCCCATTCAACCATCATTTAATTGATGCATATATTCCTACTTATATACATACATACATCTCTTCCTGTGCTTATCTTAAGCATTTATGAGCGCACTCGCCTATGGTAAGCACTGCGCCATTCATGCAGCCATACGCCTACGTATGCATAGATACATATGTCCCAGAGCCAATCCTAACCCTCTATCAGCCCACCCGTCTATCGTACGTACTGGTCCCTGCATTCATTCATCCTTCTATCCATCCATATATTGATACATGCATCTATGTATCTATGCATTGATGCATCTGGCCATGCATCTGATGGAGCAAGGATTCGCACGTAACGTGACTTGCTTGTATTAAGTCCTCTCAACATAATGTTAATACACTAATCAACATGCGAGAAGCTTGCACTGCTCCTTTTGCTAAGCTGTTAGTTCTGCTTAATTCTAATGCTATAGTTAAATATAAAATAATGTCCATAGAGTAGAGAAAAGTTGTATACAGTGCATTCATTTATTCTGTGTTCTAAAACTGTTTCTTTTTATTTTTTCATGTAATGATAATCTTGGGCCTGGGAGGCGTTATTACTCCATCTTGAAAATCATACTGCGCATGTCAAACTCCAGAAGGAACTGAAGTCATTTGTCATTGAAACCAAGCCAAAGACAGTCACAGCCAAGATGCGCCTGGGAATCTGACCCTTAACCCTGCCGGAGGAAACTGAACTGTACCCATTATATTACATTGTATTTAATGATAAGTTATCCATTGTTGGGTGGAATAAAGATGCATGAGAAATAAAAATTGATGGGCGGGAACGTAAATTTAAATATCCTATCAGAAAAGTTTCATTTTAGTATGATGTGATGACCTCTGTTCATTCTTTTGTCCAATCGAAATTGGGGATCCTTACATTTGCAACATTGGGGGGTGGTACATTGACCTGAAAAATAGCATAACTAGAGCAGGCTTAGATAGAGAATTTGTCTGACTTGTCCAAATAGCTGACCTGTCACTGACCCAACGCGATCGAGAACAGAGGTGTGGGCGAAGCACTCTGTCAGAAGACTCGCTGACCCAATCGGGGTCCTGGGAAGCTGAGGTGCTGGCAAAGCACATTGTCGGTGAAATCAATAACCCAATCAGGGTTCTGGCTGTTAGCTGCAGAGAGGGAGTAGCGCAGGCGTTGCAACTGAACTGCGGGTGCCGGTCTTAACCTTTGGTGGTCCTGTCCTGATCCAAATTGGATTTACCTATCCTGATTCTGGTCTGCACCTGCTGGCCTACTGGCAACTGCAACTTTTGGGGTTTCTGTCCTTTGTCCAGCCCGTGGCCAGGGTTGGTCTTCACACCATTCTAGGTAAATATAAATTTGTGCGGGTTCGTCATTGTATTGTTTCCTTTTCTTTATCTTCCTACCGATAAAGCTTTGATTACATATGTACCCTTCCCTTTTGTTAAATGCTCAGGAATTATTTTTGATTACATATCATGGTTCCTCTTCTTAGCCTTCCTATTGCTAAATGTTTGAAAACTGTTTAATACATCTTTTGTATAGTTATATTCTGATTCTGATTTTCATCATTGAGAGTCTTTTGGTGTTTAATCTTTGGATCATGATCATTTAAGAAATTTAGATAAAGAATTTAGGCCTAGATGTAGGTAAATCTCATTTACCGATTCATAAATACCGAATTTTACCGATTCGGTATTCATGAATCTGTAGATGAGATGTAGGTAAATATTCGGTAATTTTTACCGAATCGGTATTTGTCATTGATTCCTATGGGCCTTGAAGCCCATAGGATTCAATTGCAAATACCGAATCGGTAATTACCGATTCGGTAAAAATACCGAATTGCCAAGGGGGACAGGGTGTCACTTTGACACCCTGTTGCACCCTGTTTCGGGCTTGTGTGCCATGTGACACACATACATGACCTTAGGGCATGTCTGTGTGCCGCAGGCACAGGTGTACATGCACAGATGTGCATGTACACAGGAATTCGTTATTTACCATGGAATAGTATTCCATGGTAAATAACGATTCGGTAAGGGCCCGTGGCACTGATTACAGTGCCACCTACATATTGATTTACAGAATAGGTAAATTTACCGATTCTGTATTTTACCGACTCTTAAAATTTACCGAATCGGTAAATTTACAGATTCTGTAAATCTAAGGCCCCCTACATTTCAAAACCCAAATACTGGTTGGTAACAGCCAAAATCGGCCGTTACCGACCAGTAAAGGCCTTCCTACATCTGGCCCCTGAACCTTTCGCGAGTCTGTGGTTATTAAAAGAGTGCAAATGTTATTTTTCTTAAGCCTATTATTCTAACTCCTTTGATCCCTTAGGACTTTAGGTACCGATAACAAGGATTGGTAAGTCAATGGTATAGGTCCTAAATGAAGTTTATAAATCACTGATTAGATTACAAGTGCACAGGTTACCTTGATTAAACTTACAGTATATTTAATGGGCCCAGGTGAGTATGGTAAAATTATGGTCGGGTGACCTGCGCGCTCTATCACATCCATTCACCTTTTATTCAAACATACGTTCTTATTTCCGTGCATCGTCCGCCCCTGATCCTAAATACGACATATTATACTCATCCACCCACCCTCTTAAGGTGTTGAAAAGGCTTGCAAAAAGCATTGACAGGCAGATTGTTTTACAAAGAATAACAAAGCTTTGAGTTGCTCTTTGTGGAGCATACTTCACCACCCTTTTCTGGTGGTGTTTTAAACAAAGGTACATCTAGCGAAAGAAATGTAAAGGAGCTTTTAAGAGTATGATGTTAATTTAGAAACATAACGTTTTGTCGAGTTGTATATAGGTACTATGTTTTAAAGTGGCCGTGACTAATAGATACTGAATACCTGTACTTCTTACATTTGAGAAAGTATACCAGAGAGCTATTTTGGGGTGGTGAGAACCTTAAGTTCTATATTTCCATGTGAAGCACAGCATAGGAATATAAAAGTAATTGGAAAGCTTTTATGTTCATATTAAAGAGGGGGTGTGAGACCTAAGTGAGGCAGGCAAAGTGTGTGTTTTTGTAGCACTAAAACAAGACCGTGTGTAAGGTGAGAGCAGGCGCGTGCTGGAGTTGCCTGCTTGTGGTCGTTTGCAGAGGCGCAACCAGAACGAAATTTCGGGGAGCCTAAATCTTTCAGCAATAGGCAGAGAGGGGATGTAGGGGCTGTATACAGGGGTAAAAAAGAACAGAGTCTCCTTTACAAAAACATTTTCTTTTGAAGACCTGTGAAGTACTCATGTGCGGATCTGTGTGTGCTCCCGGGGAGCTGTCTCAGAGAGTTCGGGGCAATGGGCGTTGTGCGTCTGGTAGTCTGTCTGCTAATCACCCCTTGATGATGTTGCTCCTGCGTTGCAAAAAGAGAAGGGAAATCCTGAGTGAAAATGGCTCTCTTTAAAAGGATTTCCCTTTTCCTACAATGCGAGTCACTTGGCATGATGTCTGCACTTCTAAGTAGTGAGCAATGTGCATGCTCTCACAGTCTCACTGCAGTGCGGTAAAGAAAAAAAAATGGATGATGTTTGCGAGGCCCGAAAATAGACCCCCATAAAGACCTGTTTCGAGGCCCCCAAAAATAAAGTGCAGGTGCTAAGACCCCACAGACACTTAAGGCCCAGGGTGCAATGTTATGTTTGCGAAGTTGTAGATAAAATTGTAAGGCTAATATTGGAATTTTTTGTGTGTGCTGTTTGGTTGATAATGTCATCCTAAGTACATAGATTACAATTTAAAGAAATATTATTTATAAAGTTGTCTGTGGTGGATGGCAGAGAAAGTGCTGTGGGGTGGTGGGGTGTGGCAGAAAGGTAAAAAGTATGAGGTAGTGCAGTTATATATAATTTGTAAAGGTGTGTGCAAATAATTAAATAAATACTTACTGTATGTTCTATGGCACTACTTGTTATCCTAGTGGTCCTCTGTCGTGTTCCATCACGTTGCAGCACTGGATCTGGAAGTCGTCTTAGTGGAAGTTTTGTAATTGTATGTTATTATTTTAGCATAGTGAACAAATGTGAAAAATAATTTAATCTATTTTATGTTTTTCAGAAAATTATTTCGTTTGGATTAAAATTTGGAAATGCCTAGAAGAAGTGAAAGAAAAAGAAAAGAGAAGAAAAATATCTATTTGAGTACAAGAAAAAATCTTCAAGTTGAAAAAAATGCGGGTAGTGCAGAAACCGCTTGTTCTACTAAAATTAGAAGACAACTTTTGAAAAAAATATTACGAACATTTAATGAAAAAAAACACACAAAGCAAAATGAAGAATTTTTCAAATAAGGTGAAGCAGAGTTCAATTTCAAATACGAGGAAAAGGAAACATGGTAAAAAATAGTATCTGCTACTCGGAGACAAAAGCAATTTCAAGAAATTCGTCAGAGACTTTTTTGATCAAGAGTGATTCAGAATAAAATGAAAATATGCTACAAATAAAAAAGAAAAATCTTGCATTTCAAAGAGAAGCAGCGTATTAAAAGTATAGTGGATACTGCTTTCAATTTAAAATAGAAGTTATTCATTTTGATTTTAACCCCTTCTCTGCAGGGGCAATTCCCCCGCTGTGCTGGGGGGCGGGGGGGCACGCACAGCGCCCCAGTGCTGATGACGAGCTCAGCTCGTCATCAGCCACAGTGCTCGTGTGCTGATGATGAGCTGAGCTCGTAACGGCCACGCCCATTCCTTAGAACACTCAGCACAGCAGGGGAATTATCCCCGCATGTGAGCGTTCTAACGGCCATGACGAGCTCCTCTCGTCATCAGCACACGAGCACCCTGGCTGATGATGAGCTGAGCTCGTCATCAGCATGGGAGGGGTTAAAGAGAATGAAACTATTGGATAAAATAGTCAAAGTATTGAAAGACAAAAGTAGAAAAAAGAGACTTGTGAACAGAACCAACTTTTGTAAAATCTTTATTGGACATTGGAGACTTCTACTACTGAGCCTTTTTTTAATGAGGAAAGTTACTTCTAGGAAAATAGTTTATCATTTGCAGTTTATACTGGAGGTTGTTACTACGAAGTTCAGGATGGTTGTCTTCTTCCAAAGGAGTCAATGGTTGGTTAAAGTGTAGAAGAGTTAATAGCTGAAGAAGTGCAAGAGAAGCGTCCTGAAGCTCCTGTTTATAAGTGGAGTTGAAGTAGTATTTGTAGTATTCTACAGGAATCCATTGATATATTGCAAAATTTGCTACAAGAATATACTCAGAAAAGTTTAAAACAGTAGATTAAGTTTTTACAAGGACTAGATCCATATAATGTAAGAAAATATACTGAGAAGTATGGGCATTCTCTGGCTTGTCTTTCAAGAAAAGTTTGTAAAAGTGTTTTTCATCATTTGAGGATGTTAGCAGTACACCATTCAGAAATGCGGATGTTTGTAAAGAAACTGTACACTGTAAAAAGTCCTGCACTAAGTTTAAGTGAACTGAATAAAGGTATTTTATATGGTTCTTTATCAGATGTTCAAAAAAAGTGTGAAGATATTGAAATGCGATATTTTGGTTCAGAAGAGCAGTTCATAGAAAGTGAAAGTTTGACAATTACAGATGTTAGAGGAGATGAGAAAGTGATTAGCACTGATCAGTTTGAAGAAGATATTGGAAAGTTTAATGTAGTGTGCTCTGAAATACCAAACTATGTTTGTGTTCGTTGTCGAAGTACTCATTATAAAAGTCAAACTAGGAATGTTGATTTGTATTTGAAAAGTGAAAAGGAGAACAATGGTAAGTGGGAAAAATGTGCAACTTACTTGTTTGTTGAAGGTCAATTTGACTTAGGTAGTGATCAACGTATATGTAAATATTGTTACAACAAATTAGAAGAGAACAAAATGCCTACTAGAGCAGTACATACTTTGGAAGTAGTTGCTATTGTGGAGAAGCTGGCCAAATTGAATACATATGAATCGGTTCTAATTCAATCTGTTCATCCTTTTTAAACTATAATTCAGATGGAACCTAAAACAGGTAAACTGCCACCAACAGACTTGCAAAGAGGGCTGAAAGGAAGAGTGGTGTACTTACCGTTGAATTATAAGAACAACATTGAAACTATTGCTGGAGAGATAGAGGAAAATGAAGCACTAGTTATTGTAGTAAATGGTGTACCAACAAAGAGTCTGAAAATATGGCAAGAATTTGTGGATGTTAATAAAGTTGAAAAGGCTACCTTATATCTTATAGAGAACAATATTTATTACAAAAATGTAAATGTGGATGAACAGGTAATACGTTCAGAAGATAAATCTGAAATGTCAAGTGGTTAAATAGAGAAAGTGGACAAGTCAAGGACTGAAGAGATTCATGAACATTACACAATATGTCCGTTGCATTCAAAATAAGTGATAGGAAGTAGCATTGAGTTATTTCAAATGAAAAAAGCACAGGGAACTCCAATGAGCTCAGAAGGATGGAAAACTCCCCCCCACCCAAGAGCCATGTGGCAGCTATTTCATTGCTCTCCTCAACCTTACAGGTATGTAGCCTTCTCATGCTCTCTTGCATCACCCCTGAGCAGGATGGAATACTCCCCCACCTAGAATCATGTAGCAGCCATTTCATGGCTCTCCTCTACCTTACAGGTATGTAGCCTTCTCATGCTCTCTTGTCTTACCCCTGAGCAGGATGGGACACTCCCTCCTCCCAGAACCATGTGGCAGCAATTTCCCTCTCCTGTGCTACCTAACAGGTAGGCAGTCAGTGCATGCACCCATGTCAGCCAACTCTGTATAGATCCAAATGTTACATCCAGTGTGCATACAGCTAAGTGCATGTAACTGTCATGTAAATTACACTTTGACTCATCAAGTCACATGTGAAATAAATTCAGGGCCCAATCATGCACAGCACAGAATGCAATGTGTAAGTGCCATGGTTTCAAAGCATGAAGGTTCATATGAACACAACACATGCACGGTCAATCTGTCAAACAAACAAAACCACATGATATGAAAGAACATATAAATAATGACATTGTCAAGTTTTGGCATAGCTGAAACAGAAAAGTTAACTAAATCCACGCATAGACCAAAGTTGAAGGGGCACCAAGTTGGTAGATGATGACAAGTCCTTGTAAACACAATATCTGTATGTGTCACATGGTTGTTATTTACATGTTACACTAATGTGATTTACCAATGTTGTGGAGTGCACTTAACTGACAATCTAACCTCTGTTCAACAGGAGATCCCCAAGCAATAGCTGGGGAAAACACCATCAACCAGCAGAGCCATTCTCTCCTCCCAGGAACGTGAATTCTCTGATGCTGATTCTCTACGCTTCTCGGATGAGGAGCAACAACTTGGCCCCTCAGGAGTGCCAGGGACACTCTGTCTCAGGGCCCCATTGTCCCCACCACCAGCACCTTAATCAACAAACCAGCAACAATGACTACGCTGACCCCTGCTACAACGACCTGTGCTGCAGCCACCTCCACCGTCACCAGTGCTGCCTGCAACACTGTTCCTGGCTCAGTGATTTCCAACAACACCACACAAGCCAAGGATGCCGGAGATAGTGTGCTGGTGCGTCAACAGCCAAAGCCACAGGTCTGTGTCAGCAGGGAAGGTGGGAGGGCAACTGGGGGACAATCACATGAGGACACTGTGACAGAAGCCCTGGCCACCGTTACAAGAGTCCTTGGTGCATATCAACAGAACGAGAGACAGATGGGCCCGGTTGTAGAAGAACTGCAGAGGTCCATAAACACATGAATGGGACAACTTGTGGATCTCATGGGCCAACTTATAGGTGTTCATGCTGCTCAAATGACTGCTCAACCCACTCTAGTGGCCAGCCTGCTAAAACACACAACACCTTGGCTGTGGCCACAAGGATGTGTGAGTTGCAAGACAATGGCTCCTCAGATAAGGTTGAGCCTGCGGCAGAGGCTCTCCTGCCAAACGCAAGAGGGGCCATCCAAGATAAACAACAGGTGGATCACGTGGTAAAGCACCAACCAAAGCCAAGTCGCTGAGCAAAGCATGATGCCACATGTGTTGCACTGAACATTGAATTTGTTGATTATCCTATCCCACATTGACATGTTGATGGCAGGAGTTTGTTTGACTGTGTAATTCCATTAATGTGGGGACTACTCGATTTGTCTCCTTTACCATCACTGACAACTGACACACTCACCATGCACAAATTACCTTACATCCATTTTAATTTTAAACCAATCTAATATAACATAAACACTATTTACACATCTATGCCTTTGTTTCAGTTCCATGTGCAATGTCAACTCTGATGCCAATGTACCACAAGCTCTGATTGTGACGAGACATTGATGGAGAAAAGGAACTTAGAAAGACACAATAAGATGACAATTAGTTGTCAGGTGATGCCATCACAGCAAAAACACACCACTAGTCAACACCGTACAAGACTTATCACACATAACAATGAGAAATAACATCAACATAGACATGAGGTAAGTGGAAAACAATGCACTGTGCCATCCACATCAGCCATTAGCATTGAGCTAACAACAGCCAGCATCCAAACACATCATCTAAGCTTTGTCACTAACAGCAAAACTAACAGGCAATGTCATTGTTGTTCAATGTTACTTAAACTCAAGGGAAGTTGTTGGTGACGAGCTGTTGACGCAGGTCAACACCTTCCTCTTCTCCACTATCATCGTCACTGGGCATGTGTGGATTTCCAGTGGGGGCATCTGCTGCTCATCATCGTCCAGGATCAGGGGCATCTCTTTGCAAAACGCCAGGTTGTGGAGCATGCAGCATGCAACTATGAGCTGACACACCTTTTGGGGAAAGTAGAGTAGTAGCTCTTGTCCTGACACCGAAATCTAGCCTTCAGAAATCCAAAAGCATGCTCCATTACACAATCTCCCTCTCATGTGCATCATTGAAGTTGACTTCCCCTGGGGTCCTTGGCTTCCTCAGTGGGCTCAGCAACCAAGGCCGGTTGGGATACGTAGGGTCACCTAGTTGTGAGATTCACAGACCAAGTTTGTAATACAAAGAGTTGAGGAGACCAGCATGTCACACATACAGCACACTTCTTGACTCAGCGTACTCACCTACAAGCCAGGCCCGCTCCGGATGCAGATTTTCCCTCAATTGTGGGATGATGCTGTTACGCAGTATGTAAGAGTCATGTGCATAACCCGGAAATTTTGCACATACATGAGAGATAATCATATCCGCTTGGCTTACCACTTGCACATTAATGGAATGGTAATGCTTCCTGTTATGGTAGATGTGCTCATGTGCCTGTGGTGGAACTAGGCCAACATGTGTGCAGTCAATGGCTCCAACAACATTAGGTATGTGATCAAGGTCATAAAATTCACCCTTCACATCTGCCAATTCATGTCTCCTTGGCAAGTGGATGTAGTGGTCCTCGTAGGTCAACAATGCGGACAGGACATCACACAGCACCATGCTGAACATAGGTTGAGAGAGACATCCCACTGTTGATGGCCACCGTGTACTGAAATGAACCAGTGGCAAAGAAATGCAGTGTGGCCATCACCTTTACAGTTGGTGTCAAAGCTGTGGGATATAATCTGTGAGGCCTCAAATGGGACTCCATCTGAGCACATAGCTCTTGAAGGGTAAGGCGATTTGGACGGAATTTCCTTATGATGTCCTCATCCTCCATGTTCCCCAGCATTGGGAAAGGCCAATGCACATGTGGTTGCCTCCTACGTATTCTGAAAAAGGACACATGTACATTTAATTTACAGATGAGATGTGGCAAGCATCTTACATAATGACTAACACAGCCCCAACATTGACAGGAACGTGAAATCAGCTTAATACACAAGTCACATGCACAGACACCTTGATCTCATGTAGTCATTTATGTGGGCAGGGTGTACATACTAACTACTTTCAAATCAGAATCAGACTATGTGAATGTATATGTAATTTCACTGGCAGTAATGCAATTAGGGCGCACCTCATTCGACAATATAATCAGATTTAGGTCATGGATTTGCGGCTGTTGTTGCAGAGAGGATGTTCACGCATGCGGCATATCAGAGCCCGTCACTCCTGCCCGACAACTGGATATATTGTAATATATTTTGTAAAAATACATGCACATGACCCGACAAGCAAGTTCGAGGCCGCTATTTGTTGTATCAAGGAAACGGGAAACTAAGGAGTAAATCATACAAATATTTCTTAGAACTTTAAGGGATTTTTAATTCAGAGGAACAAATTTAACTTGAGAACTCTCACCCAAGTTCCCCACATTTTACGGTGGCCAGTTGTTGCGGTTGGTAACATAATCTCCTCGTCACCTTGATTTGTATTTCCGAAACCAAAAGACAAGTAGAATATGGGCTGGATTTACAAACCAGAATAAATAGGAGCAACAAGAAATATGTGGACAAAGTTACCTGCTAAAAGAATTTCGAAATCTTGGTGACCAGCGAGAAAAATATCGATACAGACACCTAATCGTGTATCACAATAATTCTGAAGCCTTGAGGAAGTCACACGACATGACGAAACACGTGTCGGCTGTTGCTTCTTGTGGATCAAGAAGAGGAGGATATATAAACATCAACTGTCCTGTATATTTTGTTTACCACCCTCTCTTGACCAGTTTTACGTTAATGAAATCTGTATCATCTTTGGTTGGACTTATAAACTACTCTGATTGTGCTCACTAATGTGTGTTAATAAAATCTATCTTTACATAAGAACCAAAACTGTTACTTGTGGACAATTGTTTAGGTTCTACACACAAAGCAAGAATTATTCTTTAATACATAAGCAATCTAAATTGTTACATTTGAGTGCTGGGATATTGGCTTTTGTAATGTGAATGTATATGGTACGCTCCTACATCTTGTCTCACCAGCCCTGGATGTAGCTGACACAGCACATGAGGCCAACAGCAACAATGCTGAGTTGTACGTGGCTGCTGTCCCTGCACAACCTTCTTGCTTTAGTCTCACTAAGCACAACATTTTTACAAAATGACGACAGTGAGTTTAAGCTGTACAACTATCGAGATAAATACAACACTGTATACAGTGATATAAGCAGATTATTTGGTCAGTCCATCATGACTGTGGTATGAGTTGCCATTTCACACATTGGCATATTCACAAAAATGAACCGGTGGTCCCCAAACGATGGACCATAGACACTAAAAACCTCGACCTTATGGAAATGGAGGCTCGCTGCAAATCTGACCTCCCCCCGCACATTACCTCGGTCAGCGACCTAAATGAGCATTACTCGTCAACTATATCAATCATTCTGGCCGGCCTTGCCCCCCAAAAACTAAAAAGAACACAAGTCAAAGACAGGAACCCCTGGTTCACTGGTTCCCTCAACATGGAGAGGAGGATCCTACGACAATGCAAAAATATATGGAGACAACACCCCTCAGCGACGCATCTTAAACTTCTCCGCCAGGCGAGAAACTCCTACAACAAGCACATCCTCAATTCCAAAAAAGAATATTTCAGATCTGAACTGAGAAACGCCAATAATAGAACCCGTAAACTCTTTGAACTGGTCAAACACCAATCCAACAAACTGGCTAAAACACCGAAAGAATCCCCTATATCTCTAATTTCATCAGAGGAATTCTCCTCCTTCTTCGCTGATCAATCCACGGCTTTAGGAATTGAACTCAGTAGCGCCTCCTATTCACATCCCCTTCCGGACCCGCCCCCTTTCCCCGCTCCACCCCCTCTGGTCTCTCCGAAAAACCAAGCCTGTTGGTCCTCTGACTTCGAATATTATGATGAGGACTCCATCTCCAAAATCATCTCTACCCTAAAACCTAAGAATCACTTTAATCACCCGCTTCCTTCCAACTGCCTCACTGCTGTCTTTCAATCCATTGCTCCTTGCTGGACTCCAATAATAAATGCCTCTCTACAACAGGGATCGATCCCGGACTCCTTGAAAGCCGGCCAAGTCCTCCCTATTAAAAAAAAATCATCCCTGGATCCATCCTCCCCTGACAATTTTAGACCCATCTCCAATATCCCACTACTAGCCAAAATACTTGAGAAATGTGGACAGCAACAACTAAGTCAGCACATCAATGACTTCTACCTACTTGATGACTGCCAATCTTGGTTCAGACCGGGGCACAGCACTGAAACCACTATGCTCCACATTGTGGATGATGCCCTTCAAGCTCTAGACCAAGGCAAGACCTTCCTTTTAATCCTCCTAGATCTTTTCTCCGCATTTGACACGGTCAACCACGATAAACTTCTCGAATGCCTTAATCTCAGGATGGGTCTGGATGGTGCGGTCTTAGAATGGTTCAGGTCCTTCCTCCATAATCGTTCTCAGTGATTCCTCATCAACGGCAACCTATCAGCTCCCACCCTGGTCACGGTTGGAGTCCCCCAAGGATCAACCCAGTCCCCCACCCTCTTTAATCTTTACCTTGAGCCTCTCACCGAAGTTCTTCGTACCGCCAACATCTCATACTACATGTATGCGAACGATACCCAAATATACATCAAGATCTCTTCGCTTGAGGAGACCCTCTCCCGGAACGAGACCCTGAAATTGACCGTCCAATGGCAAGCCACTAACTAACTAAAACTCAAAGCAAAAAAAAACAAATTTCCGTAATCTCCCCCCCTAAAGCCAACCCCAAGATTCAGTTGTGGATCAAGGTCATTACAGCCCTAAACTACCCGCCGACCATTGTGGACTCTGCCAAATCCCTGGGCATACTCCTAGACTGTAACTTGAACATGTGGGACCACATCAACTCAATGGCTAAAGCAGCTAGATTCCACTTACGCTACCTTTGGGAACTAAAACCTTTCATTGAGTCTCCAGACCTAAAAATGGCAGTTCAAGCTCTAGTCATCTCCAGACTGGAATATGGTTTCTCCACCCTCACTGGTCTACCCAAGATCTCCTTAGCACCCTTAAAGGCTTGCCTTAACGCAGCCGCCAGACTACTCACCGGCACTAAGACATTCAACCACATCTCTCCACATATGAAAGCAATAAACTGGCTCCCCCTAGAGGCCAGAATTCAGCTGAAACTGGCATGCATCACACACAAGGCTCTTTACTCAAACTCCCCTGCTTATCTGGCACAAAAACTAGTGGTATCTGAAGGAAGCAGAAACTCCCGGTCCGCCAGTAACCTCGTACTCCAACCCGCCTTTTTTCAGGAAAAAGGAACCTATAATAGGGCATTCACCGGGGCAGCACCTAGAATATGGAACTCTCTCCCACCTGCCATCCGAAGAATCCCTTCTCTAGCACGCTTCAAGAAGGAGGCCAAAACCTTCCTCATGGGTAAATTCCTTGCCTAATGCCCGCCATGCCTGACCACAAATCTGATGTTTTTAAGACTATCGTTTTTCCCAGATCACCAACCCTCCCTGCAGAGAATCTATGGGGCCTTTAATTTATTTTTTGAATATAATTATTATTTTATTATTATTTTTTTTTTTTTTTTTCCCAGTTCACACATTGTATATATTATACAATTAACCAAGTAAATTTACATTTATGTTTTACACTATCAGATTTGATGATATTATACAGTTTTTATCCTCTTTTTAAGTTACGATAAGCTATACATAATCAAAACAAAATACAATACACAATTTCAAAACAAATTCATGAACCACATAGCACCTATAATTCATATTATATTTCATATAAATTAATTAGCCTATATTGCCATAGTCTCCTTCCACTTCGCTATTGGCTCCCAAATTTTTAAACCTAGCCTTCTTCCCCTTTTCCCTTCCGTGCATAAATTGCCTTCTAAAGATTATACATCGCTAATAAGTTTGCCAGCCACGTTTTCATGACCGGGGGAGTCCTATCCAACCATGCTCTCGCTATTGTCAACCTCAGCACTGCGGTCGCTATAAACATAAATTCCTTATTTGTAGACTCACCCCCCAGGCCGATTCCCAGCAGGATCTGTATAGGTGTCAATTGCACTCGTAGCCTTAGTGTATTGCAAAGGAAATCCTCTATACCTTTAATCAGGGTGTGTAGCTGTAGGCAAATAGCAAGCATATGCACAATATCTGCCTCAACTGAGTTGCATCGAGGGCAAGTGATACCGGTAGATCCTCCCCACTTAGCTATTCTCCCTGGGGTATAATACAGTGAGAACAGGGTATTATAGTGCTGGGACTGCAGGGGGCCTGAGCACAATATTGTACAACCAAATTTCAGAGATTCCTGGAAACTGCCAGGCCCCCCCCCCAATTTTACAACCCACTTGTTACTAACTTTGTTTATATCATCCGTTTTCCCTTCTGCAAGGCTTGCATAGAAAGATCTGATTGTACAATCCCCTCCTAATTTTATCTTCTCCAATATTTCATTCCTGCCAAACCCGATAATGCCGCCCTGCTTTTTACTGAGAAAGCTCCTTACTTGTAAGAATTTTAAAAAATCACTTCTTCCAATACCATACTTAAGGGTAAGGTCTGCAAATTGAGCTATTCCGTCAGCGTCCATTAAGTCCCCAATCTGTATTATCCCTTTTTCTGCCCACTCGGCCATTGTTAAATCGGCGAACACTGCCTCAGGGAAAGACTTATTCTTATATAGCCGGACATACCTGTTATATCTTCCTATACCAGCCTTTTTTAAAAAAGCATTCCAAATCTTGCCTGCTGCCACTACAGTCTTGAATCTTGTCCTTTTATAGTATCCAAACTCCACTCTATTTAAAAAACTATTTTCTGCCTCGACTCCTAATACTACTGCATAAACTTCCGTGGACATAGTCGTAATTCTTTGCTCGAGTCCCCCTCCCCCAATTAATCCCTGCATATACTGTAATGCTGCAGCCATTTGATAAAGCCTAAAGTCCGGAGCCCCCCAGCCCCTCTTTCTCTTGGGAGGGACATTAATCTGTAAGCCCGCTGAGTCTTCCCATGGGCCCAAATAAACCTGTTCAGTACACTCTCTATTAAATTAAACCATTTTGCTTCAAAAACTAGTGGAATGGATCTGAAGAAATAAAGAAATTTGGGGAGAATCATCATTTTTATCACATTTGTGCAGCCCATGAGAGAAAGATGAAGATTATTCATCCTCTCGAGTTCTCCCTTTACCCTTGAAATTAATGGAGTCAAATTGATCTCAACCACCTCGTCCAGGTCCACTGATAATAGAACCCCCAGGTATACTGCAGTTCTCACCACCCTGCTGTCTTCACAGGTAGTGAATTAGAATCTAAAACCATATTCCCCTGTGAATCCCTGATTTCTTTAATTTCAGCTGCAGCTGTTCTCTGCCTAGTTCTAATTGCCAGAACCTGCCCTACTTTCTCGCTAAACTCCTACGTTCTTTCCTTCTTAGTTATGTAGTTGTCTGCTGCTTGCCTGGCCAGTCCTTCTATAGCTTCGGCTTTCAATGCTATTATTTTAAATAAGTGTTCTTCTAGGGGTAGGTTTCGTGATATAACAGAGCTCAGATTTTCTTCCTCTCTTAATAATCTTTGTCGTATCTCCTCTCTCTTTTCCCTTTCCCTTTTTTGTCTTGATAGAACAAAACTCATTGTTTCCCCCCTTATACCGGCCATGAAGGTGTCCCATACCACCCCCGGTGCTGCTGTCCCTCTATTAAAATCCCCAAAATATTGTATCCATGATGTCATATGTTCCCTATATGCACAATCTTTTAGCAAAGCTCTTTCAAAAGACCATTGCATACCTATTCTTTGAGCTTGACCAACGTTAATTGTGAGGATGAGCGGGCTGTGGTCTGATATAACCCGAGGGTGCTTCTCTATCTAGGACCCAGAGAGCAAGGGGTTAGAGATTAAAAAATAATCGAGTCTTACCATGACCTTGTGTGGGGCGGAGAAAAAAGTGCTCCCATCCAAGTATGGATGTAGTTTTACCCATGGGTCCACTAAAGCATTATGCGTCGCCATGGCAGCTAACGCCTTATACACTTTCTTCTTCCTTCCCCAATATATCCCACCTGTCTGTGCAAATGAACTCTCGGGATCGTGTATATTAAAATCCCCACAACAAATTATAGGCTCAGGCCATTGAGCTAACTCTGTATCGAGGAATTGAAAAACATCTGGATCATCTTCGGTAGAACCATAAAGTGTAGCAAGTGTGAATTTCTGTCCCCTAAAGTTAATTTCCAGAATCGCCCACCTACCCCATTGGTCTTCCTTCTTCTTTCCTATAATCACATCCCTACTCCTACCCAATACTGATACCCCTATAGTTCTAGTCCCCTGTTTTGTACTTGCTAGTGCAGTAAATCCTAATTGCTCCAGAAGATACTTCTTACTCCCTTCTATGTGGGTCTCTTGAAGACATATCAAATCCAAACGCAAAGTTTTCAAATACGCCGCCACTTTCATTCTCTTATTTACCTCGTTAAGGCCACATACATTAATTGAGGCTATCCTGCACGTCATATCAGTATCATTGGAGATCTTGTAGGATGAAGAAAATTAGAAGTATAAACTTTAGAGTCATCAAACCTTCTTACATGTATACCGTATACTCTAAACAGTGTAACAACGTGCTGATATATACAAACAAAATTAAACATTTGTGCTGTTTTTCCTCCCCCCTCCCCTGTGCCCCTCCAATCCCCCCTCCCCCCGTGCCCCCCCCGCCCCCACCCTCCCTCCCCCTTACAGGCAAATAGGTCAAAAGGCCTATGTGTGCCCGCTTTGAATTGCACCAGTGGCAACCCTCTCCCGCTACTACTTACTAAGTACTGTGCTACCCATTACTCTTATAACTGTATTCAGTTGTCTATGTTACTTTTCAACAGCTAGGCCATTCCCTATTAATCAGCTTTTCTGCTTTCTCATTTCTTCCAAGAATAGCTCAGCTTTAATATCTGAAGAGAACATCCAGGCTTTCCCCCTTACAACTACCTTGAGCCTAGCAGGGAATAGGAGGTATGCTTCCAAGCCCAGAGCCTGAAAAGGCACAATCATCTGCCTGAGCTTCCATCTCCTCTCTATAGTTACATGACAAAAGTCAGGCCTGGCAAAGAAGGTAGTACTTTCAAATGACCTCCTGTTGTCAGGCCTTGCTTTGCTGATTATTTCTTCTCTGAGCAAAAATTCCCAACATTCACTAGAATCGCCCTTGGGTGGTTTCCCTGGCCATCGCTCCCTGCACCCCCTGCACTACGGGCTTTCTTTATCGCAAAGGGGAATCTGTGTGCTCTCTGCATCTCTCTTTCCCACTGCCACTGAGACTCCGGAAAGGCCCCCTTTAGCAAGTTAATCACAAATTGTCTAACGTCCTGCCCTTCTACACCTTCCGCCACACCCAACAGTCTAACATTGTGCCTCCTCTGCCTGTTTTCAAAATCCTCCATCTTCCAACGCATATCCTCCGCCATCTTCTCTTGCTCCGATTTAAAAGTTTGCCAGTTCCCAACATCATCCTCAAGCCTGCCAGTACGCTCTTCAACCTCTGTTACTCTGTCCGCAATTTCGTCATATAGCTTATTAACTTTCCTCAGAGTGTTCTGGATCTTTTTTGAAGCCTGTCTTGCTCTGCGGCTTTCTGCCCTCGCTTCCCCTTTCATCTGCTTGAGCGTGGTAAATAAGATATCAAAGGAATCACATTGGGGGAAAGGAGGCCCTGCTGTGGCACCCCCACTGCTAGCATTAGTATCATCCTGATATATCTGCGAGATTGCAGAGTAATCCCACATTAATCGCTTCTCAGGGTGCTATGGGGATCCAGGCATCTGTCTCCTTAGCTTCATGTGTTTTTTCCTCATTGCTGATTCTTTTCCTGATGTGCTCCAGTTACCTCCTCACCTTCCTCCTCCTCCGAAGTTGTATCAGACAATACCGATTCCGAGTCCTCATTTACTGAATAGAACTCTCCTTCTATAGAGGCGCTATCTCCTTTCCCCACTGCCTGTTTACTTGTAGCTGCCTCCGCTATACCTTTGTTTGCTAGGCTGTCTCTGCTGCCCCAGGTGCCGCCCGAATGTCTCGAGGCATTCATCTCTTCCTTTACTAGCATTAAAGCCCCCAGCATGTCAGCCGTCGAGCTCCCCGTGCCTATGGTAAGAGACCTCCTATTCCCTTCTTTACTTTCATCTCCTAACGCGTTCGGTGACTCTCCCCTGCTGTCTGTTTCACCTGTAGCTTGAGGCTCTGCCTTTCGCTTTCGGCCCGGTTTCGGCGTTTGATCCCAGCGTTGCTTGGCAACCAGCGTCTCCGTGTGTTCTGCATCTGTAGCGTCCTCGAGGACGTTTCCTGAAGCTGCCGAGGCGTCTGCTTCGTGAGGAGGACCGGCTTTCTCGGGGATCTTTGCTGTGAAAGCCTCTATAAGGGTAGGTTGCCGAAATCCTAGCTCCTGACCCTTGTAATTGTCTTCTCCTTTCCCGGGTTTAGCCGTGGCCGGGTTGTGAGCCTCCACTGTGGGCCCATCGCTTTTTTGAAAGGATCAAGCTGAACGGCTATTTAGACCCAAAAGGGTGCAGCTACAGTGCGCAGAGAGCAAGCCGTTCAGCTTGATCCTTTCATGTTCAGTTTTTTGGCGCAGCATGGGCATTGCGTCCTCCTCTGCAGCACGCTTAGAGAACAGGATAAATTAGCAATCTATTTTCTAATTTTGATTAAACTGGAGTGCCTCTGCCATCACTAATTCCCATCGCTTTTTTTGCCAATCGCTCCCGGTTTTCCCCTTGTCTCCCCTTTCTTTCCTTTCTCCGTGGGTGGGGGCGGAAATGTTTTCCTGATCGCACCAGTGTTTCTCCCGGCAGGGGTGTCCACTTTTGCAGGAGCAGCTGCCCCTGCTTTCGTTGCTGACAGGTCCGACAGTTTTTTGCCTTTATCATTCCCTCTCTCCAGATTCCCAGAGCGAGCGGGTATTTTAGGCACCATCATCTGACTGTCTCGCAAGCTTGCAGCCTTTCCTTTGATCCACGACCAGGCCAATCCGATCCAAAGAATTCGCTTTTTGATATAATTAAGTTTGTGCGATCCACCAAGCCACCACCGTCCTGTCTCCATCAGGGGTATTCATTGGGTTGCACAGGATTCTATTTGTCCATCATAATGTATTGTGTGGGAGAGGGGTTAAGTGCCACCTCTCAGCACAACTCTGTGGCGGCCATCTTGCCCCGTGTAACCCGCCGAAATTATGTTTCAATTAACCACAGAAACTGTTGTTTCATTCACTCATGTTTTTTTTAAATATAATTATGATTGCAATCTTATCTTGGTATCCCCAATATCCCCTAGGTTCCCCACACCCCTGTCCCTCCCCATCCCTTTGTACAGTTTCTGTATACTTCTGCTCATTGACTTTGTTTGTACACTGTGATATTTCCTGTAAAGCGCTCTGATACCCTCACGGGTCAAGTTTGCGCTCTATAAAACACTAAAATAAATAAATAAATGATACTGAATTACACCTCAAATCTGTATACATGCACACAAAGATCAAATTTGACACGTAAGTAAGGACATACCAATGCATGTAATCATGTGTACTGACATGACTTGTGTGGGCATCATTGATTTAAATTCCACACTCTCATTTCACTTCACAACCAGGTGCAACAATATAGCGTAAATGTATAGTGCTCAGTGATGCAATTTGCCAAGTGACAATGCTATAGCAAAATGTGTCCATAGGTGCGGTAGGCGTGTTCTGCCACTGCGGTCACGGGCATTGGACACAATTGAAAGAAGCTGAATTGCGGTAGACACTTCCTTGCCCCCACGGTGTGACACCGCCTATGAGAATGTCATTGCAGCCAATGGATGACGCTGCATAAACTTTGAAAGACCCTCTGGCAACAATTGTTTAAAGGATCCCTAATTTTGCGAGAGCCCACCTCGCCAACGCTGTTCCCCGCTGTTCCCCGTGGACCCTGGTGCCTGCAGGTCTCAGTCTCCCTCCCGCCGCCGCAACCGACATCCAGAAGCGGCAGCCGAGCGGAGGGGGACACGAGACTACGTTTCCCGCCCTGTCTTGCGGCGGTTGACGACGCAGCCATTGCGCCAGGCGGCGCATAAAGACCGCGCCACCCCCGCGTCGCGGGAGCGCGCGGGAGTGCCCGGGGCTAAGCCCGGGCAAAGGGTGGGCCCTCTGTGGCCCTCAGGGGACAGAAGGAGATGGGACGGGCCACCCCCCTAACATCGCCAGCATCCTGGGATAAAGAACAAGGTGAATCTGTGTTCTCTGATTTCCTTTATGAAGTTATAATAGCAGTATAAGTGTCTATTTCTAGTTATCGGTATTATTCTGACTTTCCGGATATTTTTCACACAATGACAAAAGTAAGAAAGACTCCTGTGGCTACAAGATCATCTACCAGGAATAAGACCTTGCCAACAACACCCTTACCGACACTTACAGCCATTGATTTAATGCTACAAAAGACTATTGGTGTAGTTGCTGACGCTATCCACAATACGGAGAGGCGTCTTTCACTGACTCCGAATTTGTGTTTTCCTAACCTCTCAATGCATACCACTGCGAACAATAATACTGCGGATTCCTCTATTAACTTAGATGAGTCTCTTTTGATGCAATCATTTACAGGGTTGCCTAGCGGACAAAAAAGCAGTAGGAAAACTGTACAATTGAATTCACCTAAACCAGTAAATAGCCTTGAAGGTAGCCCCACGCCTATTATTAATTCGGGGGATAATATATGTTCACCCCAATCTGGAGTCATCTCACTAAACTTATCAAGGGGTGTTCATGCCGAAAGTTCACCCATTGTAAATGTAACAGCAGTAGACAAGACACTATCCCCCATTAAGATAAAGCGTCGACATAGGAAACATTTAAAAACTAAATCTATAGTGAGAAAGATTTATAGACCATTAGGCCTCCATAAGCCCTCGGCAAAGGATGTTTGGCTAAACTTTAGGCTGGCTAAACCACTTGCTGGAACTTCAAATTCCTCCACTACATCCACTGTCCAGAGTGTAATAATACAAAATGATACACAACCAGAACACCCAAAAACTCACACAGAGCAGATAAGTCAGACTGACACTGAAAGAGTTAGTTCCTTAGACAAAACATACCCAATTGAATTGGAACACTTAATTATGTCTCTCCTGCAACCTTTGAGTGATAAAATCTCTAGTATAGAGCACACCTTAGAGAAGCTTGAAAAATCGCAAAGAAAGGACACCACAAGTATATTAAAGATTCTTACTGTACCAGCATCCAAGGACAGTTCTTCATCATCTAAAAGTAATTTTAAGCCATTGAAGACCACGAAGACACAAGTTAAGGATAATACTCAAAGCGACAGTTCTAATCTGACATCCTCTCTTCCGGTAATTGTTGCAGCTCAAAATATCCCAATATCACCTACACAAACAAATATTGACACAACTGTAGCACTGACCTTGCCCACCTCCTCTGAGAATTTTATATCTGGCAACGAAGAGAGTGAATGGGCCGCGGAAGGTTCACCTTCTGACTTACTTGATGGCCAGGCCGAGCCTCAAAGGCCAATTATCACTAAAAGTATAACATTGAATACATGTCCAGCACGAACACCTAAAACGCTACACCCGGAAAAAGCTACTCACATTCATCTCCCCCCTGAATCTCATCGGTACACCATAGTCATGATTGGTGTACCGCAACTTGAAGTGGGTAAGACAGAGAGTTATGGGGACTTGAAAAATAAAGTAAGTCATTGGCTAACGGCTCATAGACCAATCCCTCCCCATATCAGAGGTACAATAACAAATGTTAGAAGGGTCGATTGGGTGGGCAATAGATTTAAATCCACAGAGGGTGACTGTGTTGTAGTTAAATTTAAGGATGGTCGTGTGGCAAGGTATATAACCGGCTGGAAGGATAGTTCGATCAGCAGCCTGATCCGCACTATGGATCTAAGTTATTTTTACCCACCAAACGACCATTCCTTAAATACAGCGCATTCATATTTCACTGCAGAGCAGGAAAGAACCCCAGATAATCTTAATGTACATTATAATGGATAAATTTCAAGAAATTATGGTCACTATACTACTGGAGAACAAAGGCAGTTTAGGAGGGACATACCTTGGGAGTCTAGACAGGCTAACCATCAAGGGATTTATCAAGAGAACTGGGAGGAACCTCTTGGGCTGTACCATCAACAAGACCACCCCCAATTAACATACCCAAGTACCTACTATAATGTACCCATCAAGAATAGGTTTGACGCCTTTTACGATCAAAGCGGCCTGGAGGGGGTCGATTGACTCCAAGCTGGCCCAGTCACACCAATGAATGCTGATCTCATACAAAGCCATCATGTTCAAAGGAACATTAGGGTCACACACAAACAAGTTACAACAGTTCCCTCTTTGACGCTCAAACCAGAAAATATCAGCCAGACAGGGACAATTAGAGATAATTCAAAGAACAACAGTATATTGCCCGATTTGTCTGAGGCCCACAACCCTCTTCTAACTCACATAGAATTAAACACCTCTAGTATTGAAACTATGGGGGCTACACATGCAGAACAATCCAACTCGACGCCAGACCTAACTCTTAGAGAAGCTGCTCTAGAAATAGCGCCAGGTGACTGTAACGCGAGTTTAGTCACCTGGAACATAGCAGGTTTGGCTGACAAAATAGGTGATTCTGCCTGGTTAGCATTTATTAAGAAATACACTATTATATGCCTCCAAGAGACATGGTTGGAAGATAAAAATGCCTTCATTGAGGGCTACCAAAGCTTTGTTATACCAGCAGCTCCCTCCACCAGGGGAAGAGCAAAGGGGGGCCTGGCTATTTTCATTAATCTGGGACTTTGTTGTAAAATAAGTACTTGCTATAACGCTAATCGGAACACTCAAATGCTTGAATTGAAGAGAGGTAAACATGTACTGACCCTGATTAATTTCTATAATGCTATCAATAGCAATGGTGAATGTAACATCTTGACCTTAAATGAGATAATGAGAAAGGGGGCAGGCACATTGCCATGGAAGGTGTTGATTGTAGGTGATTTTAACGTACATCCATGCGGTAACCCAGGTGTCACCTCCATGGGATCCCTGGGGTGTAACAGCTTGGAAGGATTTCATTTTGTCCACTCTAGGCGTGGAGTTAATCTAAATGATATGGTGAATGAAAACAATCTAACTGTAGCCATGTCTATGGTTCCCGAGACTAAGGTTTTTGATGTCCCCACATTTAAAGGTTTAGGTCAGGGGTCCTTTATAGACCACATATTATTATCAGCCGACCTTGTAAACTGGGTTTCGAAATTTGCCATTCACACGAGCATTTACAGTGATCACAACCCGATAACTATTAGTTTGGGTGGGATTTTATTTGAGCAGCGAATGACCCGCGAAGATCGGGGAACATTACGCTGCATAAATGGCAAACGCAGATTGAAGTGGTCAATGGTAAATCAAGTAGATTTGTACACTGAAATAAACAAGTTATGTGGAGAGGAACTAGATGCATGTACGTCATCAAAATCATCTCCTGAGAGAATCTTGGTAGATTTTGAGGCCTTAGTGTCAATAGTAGGCTCTATGTTGACAGCACCGGTGAGGGGTCAATTTAGAAATACTCCTAAATGGTTTGACCACAATTGCTCTAAGGCAAGTAGAGACCTGAAAAAGGCGTTAAAAACTAAACCTAGAGATCATGGTCAAATTAAAAATAAGCGCCTGATTTACAAGATTTCACTAGCTACTCGGAAAAAAGAAATTAAGGCTAGTACCATGGAGTCTCTCCTTGACCAATCAGTGTTGGGGAACAGTAATAAATTCTGGCAAATTAGCAACAAACCTTTGTTTGAAAATTCTAGTGACACATCTCTTGGCACTAACATCTCAGCGGAGGATTGGGTCACTCACTTTAGTACAATTTTCAAGAGTAATGAGCAACGGGCAGAAAATGCCTTTTTAACTTCAACGAGAATTTTCTGTGCTTTTCAATAAGTGAGGTTGAAAGGGGTATCCAAGGACTAACTAGTAACAAGGCTCCAGGCCCGGATGGCTTGCCCCCGGACATTTTTAAATCTAGTATCCCCTTTTGGGCCCCAGTTCTTACTGCCGTAATAAATGCAGCTGTGATCTCGGGGTGCCCAGGGTCGTGGGGGTTATCGACCATAGTCCCCGTATTTAAAAAGGGCGATCGCAGCAGCCCGTTATGCTACAGGCCAATTTCTTTAATTAATTCTGTAGCTAAAGTGGTAGGTGGCATAATCTTGAATAGGTTAACCACATGGGCAACTGACAAAAATGTCTTATCCCCTATTCAATATGGCTTCAGACCTGGCCATTCGACAATTACACAATGTCTGAACCTATATTTGATTTTAAGTAAATATACCCTGGCCAAGCAAGGTACTGTCTATATGGCCTTTATGGACTTATCGTCCGCCTTTGATTGTGTGGACAGAGAAAAACTATGGGTTACCCTGTTAAAGATGGGTGTAGAAAAGAATGTAATTAATCTTTTGGCTGACCTGCACACCGACACAAGAGCCAATGTTCGTTACACCCAAGATTTGAAAGTAACGGAGGAATTTAGAATAAATCGGGGTGTTCGACAGGGGTGTATCCTGGCCCCATTCCTCTTCAACCTGTACATAAACGAGTTGGAGGAGTATTTGTTAAAAACAGGAGCCGACTACCCCTTTGTAGGCCGCAAGGGGGTCCCTGTGCTGCTTTATGCAAACAATGCTGTCCTTATTTCTAGGACAGCAAATGGTCTCCAGAAACTTTTAAATTCTTTTTTTGACTTTATGGAGTCAAGAGGCCTAAGCAATAATAATTCTAAGTCCTTTGTTTTGAAAACAGGCCAGGATTCTCGAAAATCGAACCTATTCTGTATAAATGGGGAAAAAATTCCTACCACTAAAACTTTTTCTTACCTCGGGGTCCTCCTTGATCACAAGCTATCTTGGGGCCCTGCCGTCTGCAAAAAGAAGGGTGAGGTAACACGTGTTAATGCGGCCATACTTGGATTTGCGAAAAAAATTGGCAATAGCCCGGTGGCCGCTTTACTTAAACTATATCAGGCAAAAAGTGTTGCCGTCGCTTGTTATGGAAGTGAGCTTTGGGGTTATTGTAAGATGAAGGACCTGGAGGTCACAGAAAATAACTTCCTGAAGAAAATATTGAGGCTTCCTAGGGGAACTGGAAATTTTTCTGTACATGAGGAGTTGGGTGTACCCTACTTAAGTGACAAAATAGCAAAGAATCCTGTATTGTGCTGGCTGGATTGCTGGCTCAATAATGATATACCCCTCACTCATGAAATATTAAAAGAAGCCTTAACATTGGATGGAAGACTTAAAGTTCCGTGGCTGAAGTACATTAATGATTGCCTGACCGCAATTGGCCGGCCAGATTTGTTTTTAACCCCAAACCTTATCACCAAATCCGATGTTATCTTTGTAAAAAATGCCATGATGACAACCAGGTATACTGCCACGGAGGAGGTTGAGCTGCAGAAGGACAGCGTTAGGAAACACATTCTACTCAAAACCTGTCTACAAACTGAACCATACCTATCATGGCCTATGACCGGCTATGAACGTTATCTGTTAACAAGGTTCCGTTTTGACCTGTTCCATCTCCTACTGGCGGTACCAAGTGGGGCCCATCGGGGTGAGGTGTTGCCAGCTTGCGGCTGCGACGGAAAGTCTCCGCAAGACCTGGCACACTTTTTATTTTTTTGTCCTTATTACATAACACCCCGGAGACTATATTTAAAGCCTTGCCTAAAAAAACTGAATTTTGCACAGATAAAACCAGCACTTTATTATCTTCAACTATTGAAATGTGACTGCACTTTATTTGTTTGTAATTTCCTGAAATCAGCAATCTCCTTCAGGAAAAGTATGGAGGGATAATTATGCTGCTAATGTTTTAGGTATTTTTAATCTTTTATTGTATAGTAATTATTTATATATATTTTTAAACTGTTTATGCAGCTCGTTGCTTCTGTCTTTTACATTGTCTAAAGAAATTTGTGTCTTATAAATGAAATATCCGGACTGTTTTTAACTGTCTGTTTATGAACTGTGCTTTTATGATTGTAATGTTTACAATCGAATAAAGATATTTGAATTGAAAAAAGAAAAAAAAAAAACAATGGGAACCACCATTGCGGTACTTCAGCACATTTTTAAACTCACAGTAGGCGTGCTCGCCACTGCAGTCACGGGCATTAGACACAATTGAAATATGCATGATTGGGGTAGAGACCACCTGGCCCCTGCGGTGTGACACCTCCTATGCGAATGTCATTGCAGCCAATGGGAACCGTCATCGCTGTAGTGCAATACATTTTTTTAATTTGTGGTAGGCATGCACGGCCACTGCGGCCTCGGGCATTGGACAAAATTGAAAGATGCCAGATTGCGGCAGAGACCACCTGGCCCCTAAGGAATGACACTGCCTATGCAAATGTCATTGCAGCCACTGGGAACCACCATCGCGGTAGTGCAATACATTTTTGAAACTCACGTTAGGCGTGCACCGCCAATGAGGTCACAGGCATTGGAGGCAATTGAAAGATGCAAACCTGGCTGACCAATTACATCAACAAAGCACCACTAAAACATACCTAGGGGCCTATAAATGTCCTTGAGGGAGCCACAACTGTCACTTGCATTTAGACACTGCTGCCTGCCGTTCATCATCACCAACTGCTGCTGTACCTCTACTCTGGGCCCAGTCATGGCTCGAACAGAGAACATCAGGGCCAATCCCTTCACCACAGAGGAGCTGGAGGTCTTGGCGGACGAGGTCCTCACCCCGTATATGTGACTATATGGTGCTCCTGATTTTGGTAAGTGCATGAGTAAAAGTTTGAGAGTGTTCTGAATGCTCACATGTTGTTACTGTACACCAGTAAGTGCCTGTGAGTGCAAGCCATATTTATGCATTAATATTTTGCCAACAGCATGGTCCATACATGAGGTAAGATTTATTGCACTTGAGTATGTGGGGAGAATGGCAACATAGAAACTGGTGCAGCTCTTTTGAAGCCAAAAAACACACATGTTGTTCTGAGACTGGGTAATGTAAATGTGTGAGACACTGCCTAGCATGCTGACTTCACATCAATGGGCGTATAGCCTTATTTCCACAGATCCCTGATTGCATGCAATGATGTAAAGGACATACTGTGGTTTAGCGATTATACAGTTACACTGCTGATTTGAGACACTCAAACTCTGTACACATTCCCTGTGCCATGTAATGTGATAGTTTATTAAGTGTTCATATGCTCATTTGTGACATTTCTAATGCAGATTGGCCAGAGGGTAGTGAATAATGTGTGTACTGCTTTCATATTCACACTATGGAGATGTGGATAGCCAGCACAAGAGTACAGGGCCTGGATCTATCACTATTTGTGCTAAATCACCCCGGACACATCTTCCAAATATACAATGGACATGTCATCCTTCTTTTGATTCCATAATGTGTACATTCTTTCATGTCTATGCACTGTTCCACCATTATGATTGTTCATGCATGGGATTTCTGTGATGGACCACGTGTTTCCGCAGTGATAAGCCCTCAGGCCTGCCCAGTTAATGCACAATGTTTGAAGGCCCCATCACTAAAATGACTTTGATAAACATATGTTTTGGCCACCATCCTATTTTTCAAGGAGATATCGTAGGCCTGAGGAGTACACAAGACAGGCCTACACCTTGTGACAAGTGGGTGTGAATGTGAATGTAAGATCAGTTACTTAATTGTGACCTCCATGACACATGTAGATATGCAATGGTGAAGGACATTAAGGGGTGTGTAGACTAGTACACAGTGAGTCTGAACACTACCCATCCTTCACAGTGTATCGTATGGCATGCTCACTTGCATAGTGCATCACAGATGAGGCACATTTTCAAATTGCTTTCTGTGCTGGCACTCTGCATGTGTATGAGTTGGGCATGTGGTGTGTCCGTATTCAAAAGAAGAGAGGGGGACCAGGAGCGTATTAATGGTCCAGTGCCCGTGCTCCAAAATAACCATGAAGTCAACACAAATGGGGGGTACTGTTCCTGATAGGTAATGTTGGAGAGATAGGGAAAGAGGTGCTAGGTCCTTTTGGACCGACCAAGGCGTGAAACATGTCGATCTAATCAGTTACCTGGGTGCAATAAGCCTGCATTAGTACCCCTGAACCTACGGGCTCTTTTACTCTACCAAGGGTACATTCTCATTAAAGGTTTTTTAGGTATTCCCTTAGGTAGTTTTAATACTCACTACATGCATGACAGCACTTCATTTTTAGGACTCCACCACATACCCACATGCACCTGACAGCAGTTGTGTAAAAGATCTTCGCCAAAGCGACCTTTTGGGGGACCCGTAGGACATTGCACCGCCGGCCCGACGAGGAGCAACCACCCGATGACGAAGCATGACATCCTTCGGGGTGTGTGAGGGCAACATGAGACAAGATTTGTCTTTCCCAACACTTCCACTCACTCTTCTCACTGTGTCCCCGACCTAGGACCTCTTTCCCTATCTCTCCAACATTACCTATCAGGAACAGTGCCCCCATTTGTGTTGACCATGTGGTGTGGCCATCATCATATATGTTTACATTGCAATAATATGGCTTGATCAAAGTGTACTATGTGACATGGTGTATGGGCTCTGCTGTCCATTGATGTATCTGTGAGTTATGTGCTTACAGTCTCCAGTACTGTCACACAGTGGTACACAACACAGTGTTACACATATTCCTCTTCTTGTCTCCCATGTGAACAGCTCAAGGTCCATCAATGTAAGGCTATATGGAGGGCCATTGCCTTCAAGGTGCACTCCCTGGGTCCTTCAAACCTATGCCATACACACTGCCACAAGAGGTGGGTTGACATCTACTGGCTCAGCAAAGACGTCACAGAATTTACGCAGGGGCTGGTCCCTCGAAGTGGTAGGTTGGCGCGTGAGCATGACACCACTAATGGCCAGCATACTGCCAGTAACACAGCCAGAGCTGGATGGACATTTAAGGGCCCACCATTAGCAAGCGGGGGGTGAGTATAATACTAAGTGTGACTTTGCACACGAGTGACTGCCTGGCTCCCAGCCCAGAGCCAGTGCTTAGCTCTGTGATGTCTCTGGTGTGATGCAATGGTTTCTAAGTGTCCTCAGTGTTGAGTACAGAGAGTCTTCATGTGTCCAATATTTAGTTGGTCATGTGGTAATTCCACGAACGTTGTCATAGGAAGTCAGCTTGACATATTTTCATCTCACATTTTGTGAATGTTGTCTGCAATGATACCTTTCTACACATGCAAAAACGTTGTGTGAAGTGTATAACCCAGCACACTTTTCAGGCTTGTGTGTCTACCACAATAGTGTGCTCATGGAATGAATGGTAAGTGCCTACTTCAATGCACAAATGTGGATATTAGGGACCAGTGAGTTGGTAGAAGTCACACCTGTCCCATGGGTTATGTTTTTCACAATGATTGAGATGACTGCATCATTGCAAATAAAATAAGCCAAATATCTGCAGCAGGGCATCACAAGATGTGATTTCCTGGCACGGTAACAGCAAGTGCACACCGGTGTTGAAGGGGTAGATGGTGATGATTGCAGTGATGCATTGGCTGATTAGCATTTGCCATTTGGCAACATGACTGGGAATATTAGACTCTGGAATTTAAATGCAATGTTGTAGAACCTGGCTATTGTGAGATTGTTTGGGCACCAGAGCTTAACATGGTAGGATGTGATTATTGGGTAAGCCAAATTGTGATGTGACTGAGGTGTTGTACTGTAATTTGATAGTTGAACAGAAGCAAATGTTACTCAGAGTGTCAGTCCTCCATATGTGTGCATTGTGGAGGGGGGTTCATGTGCATCAGTGCACAGTGAAGTTGTGGCTACCGCTTTTGACCAGAGATTGTTTTTTGGCACATAAATGTGTCATCAATGTCATCAGTCAGCACAATGTAGGGATGTCATTTGCCAGATCCTAGGTATTGCCATACATTAGCTGGCTCAATGCAGGCCACTCACAACTTCATCTACAGAAGGCACTATCATGCCTTAGATCAATGAAGGCCTGTCGGGCACTTGTAAAGATGTTGGCATGTGACATGTCTCAGCACATGAAGGCCTTGCAATAAAGTCTAATTCACATGTCAATGTGCATTGTCTTTGTGACTACATTTTTTTTTTAATTTCTTTTTGTCCTCATACGCCAGTAAAGATATTTTCGGTATTGATTATACAGAGAATCTTTATGGAAGCTCTTTTTGCAGACACCCAATATGAGTCTTACGGTGCCACCACGTCAACAGTCAGCTCAGTCTTCCCCTTTACCAGACCCTTGGGCTGATCTTAGGGTGGTTCATTCCGCAAAAAAGCATAATCATTGGACATAGTTGGTTCATAACCCATCGAGCCAATTAATACAAGGAGTCCAAAAATGCTTCTTACTCTTCCATACCACTTTGTCTAAAATAAGAGTGTGCCTGATTGCCCTGACCCAATCTAAATGTGTTGGTGCATTAGTACTCACCCACAATTTACATATTTCCCTACGGGCTAAAATAATTAAATACAGAAATAACTTATTACTGTCTTGAGGAACTTGCTCGTAATTGGAGGGAATTCCCAAAAATACTTGTTGTGTACTAACCTGTATTTCATACCCAAAAAGGGCTTTCATACCTTCTTGTACCTCAAACCAAAATTGTGATAGTGCGGGACAGGTCATAAACATATGGAGGTCATCTGCTTTTTCCAGATAGCACTTTGGACAGCAGGGAATAGGTCCCTTTGAAAATTTGGCAATCCTAGCCGGAGACCAGTATACCCTATGAAGAGAAAACAAGTGGTTCCGCTTTAAATTGGCAGGTGAGACCGTAAGGTGTAGTAAATCAAAGGATACTTGCCATAAGTTCTGCAAGTCGACATCCAAGATTCGGTTCCTCCAAAGTTGTTCTGGAAGGCTGAACTCTCAATCCTCTCCCTCGAGTATTGTCCAGTGAAGAATTGATGTTTTAAGCGGACTTGTTTTCTTCATTAAAAGTTCATCCAAGATAGATTTAGCACCTTTATCCTCTGTGACAGCCTGGTCCCAGCTTTTTATTTGTAGGTACTTAAATTTAGATAGATTTTTATCTGTGAGAACCGAAATGTCTTCCCAACTCAAAAGGTTTCCTTCAGGCATTAGCTGGCCCCATGATCTGATATTTGCGCTCCGGAGAGCTAAGGATAATAGATATTTAGTCCATTCTGTAGAGCCAGGGGAGTCCCAGATTGGCGCTAAAGCAGCGTAGTATAGGATATTCAGCTTTTTCCTTACTCTGGCCCACACATATGCCATATCTCTAAGAACCTTTAAGCGCATATCTCCAAACTTAAACATAAATGCATGAGACCCTCCCTGAATCTCAGATAGCATATTTTGAAACATAAAGTCTGTTTCTGTCCCCCCTAAAGTATCAAATAGGCTAATTCCGGCTTTCAGTAATAGGGTCCAGGCATATACTCTCAGGTCAGGTGCACACAGCCCACCTTTGCCTTTTTTCCTTCGAAGCTTTTTCCAGGAGATTCTTATGCCTTTGGAGGCCCAGATAAACGAGTTCCATTTAGCTTGTATCTTAGTTAATCTAGCTTCTTTAAAAGCAAGTGGAATGTTCTGAAATATATATATTATTTTGGGTAGCAACATCATTTTTACTATATTGATCCTACCGATTAGAGTCAGAGGCAAGAGTGACCAATTTTTTAGAGATTCCGCCATTTCTTTGTCGATTTTTTCAAGGTTTTTTTCTGCAAGTTGATTTATGTCCTGTGTCATTTGAATTCTCAGATATCTCATTTGATTTTTCAGAATTGGAATGTGATTAACCTGAGGTATATTCCAACACATACATTCTGATTTAGCTTGATTAATCAGATATCCAGAAACTTGACCAAATTGCCCTGCGGCTTTATAAATGAGTGGAATTGATTTGATAGGGTCAGTGGTGTATAGCATGAGATCATCCGCATAAAGGGCGACTTTCTTCACCCAGTTTATATATTTAAAGGGTAAGATATCTTGGTCTTGCCTAATCTTTTCTGCAAATGATTCCATATATAAATCAAATAATAAAGGTGATAACGGACACCCTTGTCTTGTCCCTCTTTGGATTTTTATAGGGGAAGATAAACTGCCATTTATTAGTAATCTAGCGATCGGAGCTTGGTAAAATATTGATATTGCCCCACAAACGTTTTTTCCCAAATTAACCTTTGCTAATACTTTGGCTAGGAATTCCCAATTGACGCGGTCAAAAGCCTTTGCGGCATCCAATGTAATAACCGCTAATGGGATTTTGTATTGAGAGACAACGTCTATTGCTCCTAACCAATGCTTGTGTGAGCTCTTGTATAGAGCGTCCCCTAATAAAGCCCTTCTGATCTAAGTGTAGAAGTTTAGCTGCCGAGCCGTACAATCTTTTCGCTAGTATGTTTGTCATAAGCTTGTAATCAGTGTTGAGGAGAGAGATAGGCCTATATGAATCACACTGAAATGCTCTCTTCATTGGTTTTAAAATAAGAACCACTATGGCTTCGTTCCAAGAAACAGGGATGTTACCTCCTTCCTCAAATATAAAAGAGAATAGTCTTTTCAGAATGGGTGTGATTACCGGAGCTAGTACTTTATAAATCTCAGATGGTAACCCGTCAGGGCCCGGAGCCTTACTTTTTTTGGAAGAATCTATCGCCGATACTATTTCAGTGGAGCTAATCTCTCTATTAAGATTACGCGAAGACTGATCATCTAGAGCTTGAACCTGATATTGGTCAAGCCATGCATATATTGATTGTTGTTGTGGGTGTAAATCTTCTCTATATACTTCATTAAAATGATGGAAAAAGGCCTGCTCAATATCTGGCCTGTTATCAGAAATCACATCCGTATTTGTGATCTGTACTTCCTTTATGGAATTCTTTTCATTATCTTTTTTGTTTTTCAGGCTAAGAGCTTTCCACTGGCCTCTCCATATTCAAAATGTGCTAGTGAGCTAGCCTGCCAACGCTTCCTCAGCCTTCCATCTAATAACTGCTCTAGTTCTAATTTACAGGTTAAGAGGTCTTTTTTATTGTTATTCTCTTCGTCTGGGGAGCTGGGGATTAGCACAGCTTGTTCTAGGGCCTTTATTCTTGCTTCGATCTGTGTGATTTGCGCCCTATATGCTTGATGTTTTGCAGTCTGATACGCTAGTAGTCGCCCTCTCAGAAAGGCTTTATACGTGTCCCAGACAATTGGAAGTGTGGCTGTATCTAGATTAAGAGTGAAAAACTCATTTGATTCCTCGATCAATTTATTTGTTACCTCTTCATCCAAAAGGATGCTTCTATCTATAGTCCATCTTTTGACCAACTGAGGTCCTGACAATTTTAAAGTTAGTGACCCCTGAATGATCGCAAATGTGGGCAGCGAGATGTTTTATATCCTCCACTTGTTGGACTAAGTGTTCTGTAATTAGAAAAAAATCTATCTCCATTTATGGCGCAGTTTCTTATTATTGAATGTGAATTCTCTTTTTGTACCATTTTTTTGTCGCCAAATATCTTTCCAGCCATACTGAGCAATCGCATTAGATAATGTCGCCCTGGTTTTAGGATTATGTGAGAACCTAGCGACAGATGTTTTATCCAGCTTTGGATCAATTACAAGATTAAAGTCCCCTGCAAGAATGATTGGATCCTCAAAATCTTAAAGCTCAACTAAAAGATCTTTCGGGGGGGGGTCATCTAAATTGGGACCACAATGTCCTACAATCGTAAATGTATATGAATGTTGTTTTATCTTTGCTATAGCCCATCTCCCCTTTTTATCAGATCTGGACTGGATCAAATTTATCTCTGAATTAGATTTAATCAATATAGCAACCCCTTTAGTGGAGGTCTGTTGTGTAGAAGTTATCACCTGTTGAATCTATTTTTTTTCATGAAAATATCTCTTAATTCTTGTTCAGTAGAATGGGTTTCTTGTAAAATAAATATATTTTCAGATGCGTCTTTTAAGTACAGAAGGATTCGCTCTCTTCTATGTTTGACTCGTAACCCGTTCACATTCCATGATAGGATCTTGATATATGATGCTGATGCTACCCTACCTTGCGCTATTTGCCCTGACAAAAGTATAAGCAGATAAGATTAAAATCTGGCAGTTTGGACGTGACTACATTGTTACATGGAGCTTATTAGCACTTAATTACCCAAAAAGATGTGTCCTTGTGACATATGCTGCTGTGTGAGTGTCAAAGACATCAACTGGCAGCGAACAGCATGAGGCTTCATGTTAGTGTGCATTTAGAGATGTGTGCTGTGCACATCAAATAAATTGTTACATCTACACAGCTGACACCAATATACAACTGTAGTTGCGCTTCAGAGCCCAACATAGCGGATTTCAGGAGGTAATATCACTTTCAAATGGATATATTTTACTTTGTATTTGTGGTGTTCCGTGAAATATACCTCAAATGTGACTGCGATAACATGTTTGGATGTGTAGCTATCTTACCTACAGCCACGTATGTGTGGCTACAGACGATTATATGTGATATTTAAATGTAGGTACATGCATAGTTATTTGGCTGTGTCAACGCAACAGGGAACATGACTATCAACTAAGCAAGTTTCCATGCATCAGCTGATGATTGCATAATTTTGGCATATGCTGAAAACACATGGAGTAGTAAAACTTTAGACTTTCAGTCAAAGGATTTGAGTTTATATTGCATATAATGTTTGTGAGTATGGCACTATACTGAACCTATGTCTCTGTCTCTTGCAGCATCTACCGAGGGCAGGAAAGGACAGTGGTCCAACACTGTTGGGGAATCTACTGGCATGACTCCTGCACAGGAGTTCAGTGACGCTGAGGGGACCAGCACCTCGGAGGGGGACAGGAGTGCCCTTGAGGATTCCCGCCTGGAAACCCTAAACTCCACATCCTCCCAGTCCAGTGGTGACTCCTCGGTGTTGGCAGGCACAGGACGTTCAAGATCTGCATCTTCTTCCGCCCCACCTCGTCCTGTGTACTCCCTCCTGAATGCTCCCCCAAGTGCTATCTGTGCCTGCAGCCCTAAGAAGGGTAGTGTCTCCTTTTCCAGGCACCCCTGCCCTAGTCTCCACTGCTGCCCTCAGTGTGGAGGCCATAGACATTTTGCGGCAGCTGTGTGAGGGTCGGACTGCTCTCCTTAATGCCCTCCAGGATCATGGCAACAATTTGTCACAGGTTGTTGCATTCATGGAGGGCATTCATTCAGACGTGAGTGGCCTATACCAAACTGTCCAGTCTTTGTCCTCCACAGTAACTGCAGTCATTCAGCAGTTCCAAGCTCCCAGTCCAGCTCCTGTCCCTTCTGCAACCACCCTGCCAGTGCCCCCACCTGACCAGGGTTACACATACACACCAGAGCCCTCAGTCACCCAGCCATCCACATGCAGCACACAACAACTGGACTACAAGCGAACCAAACACCATACACCATCACCACAGCACACAAAGAGCACACATGACAGCAAGACAAAAAGCTCACCACAGGATACTCAGGGACATAAGGCAAAAAAGCATGCATCCACATTACATTCCTCTGAATCATCACCATCCAAGGGCACTCCCATCCCCACACCTGATCCCAAAGACACATAAATACTTGCCCTGTCTGCAGTGAACCTGGTGCCTGCCACAACTAAGCCCAAACACATTGAGAAGGCAGTTTCACCCAAAACGTTGACACCCACTCACATCCCTGAGAAGCATGGACAAGAGAGCAAAGTGGGGAGTGTACCTCCACAACAGGGGATTCGGGGGAAAAGGCAAGCCCACCCGCAGTGTCTCACCAGGTCCAGCAAATCCCCAAAGGAAGAGCAACCACCACCTGCTACACCTTTGGGGAAGAGGGAGGCTGTTGTGCCCACTTCACTTCTCACTTCTGGCAAGACACTTGTGGAATATCGGATCTCAAAACAATTGAGACCCAGGCCTCAACATTCACCATCGGTCACTGAGCCTCCACACAGCATGTCTCCACCTCCCCATGCCACCACTCCACCCAGTCCAAGCAGCCCTCAGGCTCCCACATCCACAGATCCCTCTACCTCAGCCAGTTCTCTCCCTCCCAGGTCCAGTCATTCAACTGGACCAGACAATCAGCCCCCTCCCAGTTCAACATCAACTCAAAGTTGAAGCCAAGTCCCCCTTCCCACCCCATTTCTCCCTGAGCGGTGCCTGGACTGCCCATTCGAGGCCCCTATCCTGTTGTGATTCCCATGGTGGTGTTACATATTTGTTGTGCAAGTTTTCATGCACACATGTGTTGACTTAAAATTTGGACCGGCCAATTGCCGTGATGTTTTGCACTTTTAATGCCTATACAGAGTTTATGTGATAAAGACTGTTACCCATGTTCTGAGCTTTGTTGCTGCCCTTGCTAATGATGCAGTGCAATGTATGTGTATATGTTCATCTATTACATGCTCTGTATGCCACATTCTCATTGGCATCAGCTTGATTTTCTTTTGCAGAAGTTGCCAGAGGTTCCAGACACTTTTGGGCTTCTTCACTCAGAGGCTTGAGGGTGCAATGATGCTTGTCTGTGATGTCTACTCTTGTCCTAATCTTTCTATTGTCGGATCTCTGGTTTTGTACACATGTCATATTTGGATGTTGTACCACATCAGCAGAGAATTCTATTCACATTATAACTTGCGGGGTGGACAGGGTCCGTCATAGGAATAAATCTTGATGTGTTCACAGCAGTGGCTTCATTGTCACACGGGTACATTAGAAAATGTGTGAACTTGAATAGTCATACAGTGTGATTGTCCTGTCATTAGCTGAAGTGTTGATGTGTATGTGCCCTTGAACATGACACCTATACACATGTATGATCCAGCTGATGAGTGCCTGTTTGTTTACATGACCAGACACCTGCTGTAGATGGTGGGCAAATGTAGGAGTTATTTGTTGAGCAATGTGCAGTGTCTCAGTATGACCTTGCAGTCCTGTGGTACACCTACGTGTTGGCGAAGTCATTTGTGAGTATGCAGAGTGGGTAACTGCAATGTCTGAGTTGTGGTTTTATGATCAGCCATTGCCCTTGCTTACGTTTGTGATCACTGTGCTGACTGGCTCAGGCAAACTAACATTATAAGTGACTTTTCACATACATTGATGTCATTTTACACTTTATTGTGACCACTATGTGGTATGTAAGAGTCATACCAGCCCCAAGAGGAGCCTTTGATGCCTACACATTGTGAGTTACTCCTCTATGTGTTTTTGATCTGTACACTCCTCACCTGTACCAATGTATACACCACTTCAGTCTAACATATTCCACCCCATGCCTCGCCAGTGTTGACCCTCCACACCACTTCATAGTGTGACACTATACTGTGGGATGATGAACTGTGTCCAGGACCAATGTGCCCCCCATGACTGTTTCACAATTTGTTATGTGCTATTGCTATTTCTTTCTACTTGACTGCAGTCATGGTTGCTCAGGTACAGTGCAGATGATTTTCCAAAACAATCCTCTAGTCATTTTCCATGCATCTGTGTTTTTCAGCAGTATGTGATAGCTAAAGTGTATATCTGTTTACTGAGGTACTGCTACCCATCCTGAATATGATGTGATCTGTGTGCTGTGATGATTTGTGATGTTGAATTTTATGGTGGAGCACTCAGATATGTGTGATACTGGTTTTGGTGGTGTTCACACACTGCTTACTGTACATGTACTGCTGTCAGTGGATGTTGCAGTGTCCTTGTCAGGTGTGAGTCCCCCTGGTGTCCAGCTGAGTTTTCTATGTAATGTTTTTGTGTGTGCATATGTTATGTATTTGTTGTTGAGGGATTCAGTATTTGGCCTGTGTTGGCTCTTTCTACTTACAGGTCCATGTGAGTGTAATGGTTTTAGCATGACATTGTATGTGAAGAGTTTGTGTATTGGAATACATTCAGATGTGTGTTGAATTTGTGCTATGAATTTCTTGTGTAAATGTCACATGCAACAATGTGAAGTCTTGTTCATTAGCTTGTTTTGAGTGCACAATTGTGCTATGGCCTCCTATATTTGTGCAGTCAGTTGTCAGGATTGTGCATGTGCATGCTTGTGCTACACATTGACACCATGCTCACTTTGTAACTGGAGGAGTGTCTATGTCTGTGTTTGCAGATTTGTTTGGTTGCACACAGTTTGTGATTATGATTGACATTGTCCGTGTATTTTTTGATTAGTTTGGATGATGGTGTCTGTGCAGTTGGCCAGAGTAGAAATATTATCCACTCCGGTGCTCTCTAGAATCACATTGCCTATCCACTGTTTGCCTGCACATGGCTGAGCTTGTCGGACTTCTTTTGATGTGGTTTGTGATACATGTGTTTGGCAATTGGTTTGGGATCTGCATTGGTTCAGACATCCCTGAGTGGGATTCTGACATTTCTAGATACACACCAGGGTGTGGCATCGGTTATCAGGAAACTCACAGGACCTTATTTACAACTTTATCTGTGCTTCTCATAGGTATTGAGTAGTGGAGGTGGGAGATGTGTAGATGAGGGGTATGTGTGAAGGTCATACTTGGGTTTGACAGTCAGGGAGTGTCACTGTGAGCCATGACTGATGTGCTGTGGCATACACATATCAAGATACTTGACACATATGAGGGGCTGGTAACTGTATGGCTTTTGCAAGTTCATATCATCCTGGGCCAATGCATTGCTTGCATTGCTGTATCACAGGAATGTTGCTCCGATGTTACTTTCGTTCAATTGCTATCACTGTGCCACCCATGTATGATTTGTTGGCCTAAGTGTAGTGTGATATGTGGTACCTCTTGCATATCATGTACAAATGGTAACATTAAATTCTCCAAGCTTTTCCGGCACTGTGTTCTCCACTTTAGGCTTGTTTAGTTATTATGATACAGTGCTGTGTGTAGGTGTTCTGTGAGTTGGCAGTGTAGTCAGTGTTGTTGATACTCACATGGTGTCATTTATTGCAGCAGTACACTTGTGTGTGCTTACTTTGAGTTCGCTGTTTGAGTCAGTAATTTCTTACTGTTTTGCATGGTATGGGCTGTCATTGTTTGGTATACTCTGCCATTGTATGTGATGGGGCTGTGGTGATCTGTGATTATGTGGTAGTGGTGTCTAATATGATATGTCATCTACCTTGGCTTACTGACTCATTCCAACACCTTGTTGGACTACTGTGGAATACACATACACAACCTGCTTGCTCTGCCCTCCTCTGTTCCACATTGTATTTGGACTGACCCTTATTTGTGTGCAATGATGACTATTGTCATTTTGCAGAGACTCTTGCCTCAACCCATACTCATGTTACTATACAATTGGTGGGGATCCTAATAAGATGTCACTATAGACATTGTCCCTACAGATGACTTCTTGCTGCAGATATGTTGTGCTGATTGGTGCTTCTTTTATGATAAATGTGGTGTGGATGTTGTGATGATGGCCTTGCTTGTCTGGGACAATGTCCTGGACTCCTACCACATTGTGGGCAGGTGTTACTGTGGCTTAACCGCTGCAGTGACATGACCGGCATGACTGGGCTGGTTGCAATCATTTCTATGGGGATGGGTGACCCCGATGCAGAGCTGACAATTTGTGACTTGCAAGACATGTGTACCTAGTCTATGGTATATGTTACTATCTCTACCTTTGTTGCTGTACAGGGATTGTATGCAGAGATGTGTTATTGACTTACCTGATATGTTTACTGGGACGGCTTCTTATCTGCTGGTAGTGGATCAGGTACAGCAGTGGAAGGGCTTGTAGAGCAGGATACATGGCGGCCAGGAACATATGGAGGTGTCTCGGACTTGAGTTTCTATCACCGCAGTTGTGCTTCCGCCATCTCCGAATGGCTGGCTTCTCCGCTGTATACTGATGGCCTGGTTGACCCATCGTGATTTCTCCGGCGGTCAGAACATCATTTCACACAATGGTCTTTCTCTATTGGCTCCCTCCGGCACCATTGCGGGACCAAAATTCTGGCGAATTCAGAAACTCTGCGACAGGCGGGAAATAGGCTATCTTTGGCCATTGTAATATGGCAGTCGCGAGGACTGTAGCAGGAGTAACTAAATGGACGTTTTCCGCAACCACCATCGTAATCAGCCCCTAGGTTTGGAAACACACAAACTGGGTTTAAATCCACACCTGGAAAAACAATAGCTGGAAGGGGAATGAGTTGCAAGCAGGACCACAATACAGCCCCCCCTCCCCTCCCCAGCACCATGGGGGGAAAGAGAAAATGCACCTCTCAAAACTGACAAAATCTCCTCTTCCAAGATAGTTTTTATGTCCAGTGCCAAACAATCTTGACCTGCACTCCACCCCTGCAGATACATACAAACTGCTCAGAGTTGGTGCCAAATACCAATGTCAACCTCTCAGCAATAGGGAAAAAACTGCCTTAAAAGACCTAGTAATTCGGAGTCCACAGCCTACTCCCATGCTGATGAATGTAACTCATCAGGTTCTCTTTATCTCATGACCCTGGAATAGGAGTCTTGCTATAGTGGTAGTGTGTGTTGTGTGCTGTTAAATGCCAAATCTGTTAGGTGTGAATTAGAAATGTTTGCAAATCTCATGCCCTCCTTTACTGAAGTAATGGCAAATTTCCCATGGTGGGAAAGCAGCGATCCAGCCTCTGAGGGGAATCCAAGCCTCTACATTTGTAGCTTCTTCCTCTAACCACAACATAGTAGTATGGTCAGAGCATTGTGAATCTTTATGGAACAGGTTTGACACATATCATGGACAGGCACTCACTCCAACATCATGCAGAAAAGCAATAAGGGGAGTTTCAAGTAGTCCTGCTCAGGCTTACATCTTTTAAAGAAGTGTGGGCATTAGGCCCCCATCAGGGTGGCATAGGTTTATAGGTCTAAGGGGCATAAGTGCTGAGGCCACTAGTTCTCATATTAAAAACTGGTTTCAGCATGGATGACTGTTTTATTCTGTGAGCTCCGGTTACCACTTGATGGATATTGTTTGAGTATTGCCACCAGAAGCCGTTTGTATTTAAGATCCCCATTTGAACCCTTACCTAACTATGAACCAGGACTTGCACAAAAAATGTGAAAGTGAATATCTTACTTCAACTCCAAATGCGTCTTGTTCCAGAGCACCATAGCACACTTTTGAGGCCAGGTTTGTGTTGACATCCACTTCTATGTCTTTTCCATTCATTCTTTAAAATGGTCCTTTGGCATTCTCTTTCAGTCTCATAATCTAAACCCGGATTCACATCTCTTTAGTTTCCATCACTCGAGTTTTCGTCACTAAAGGGACCGTATTTGAAAGAAGATTGCACCAATGGAACATCATTTTCTCGAGAGTCCGGTGGCGCAATGCCCTGCATTGTATTTACAAAGCAGCAATACGCCACTTTGCGTGGCTTAATGCTGCTTTGTAAATATGGAACCTTTTCATGCAGCTATCTGCATGAAAGGTGCAATGGGTGTTTCTGTGTGTGTTCCTCCACTACACTCATTGTATTTTGATGCTGCTCCAGATTTACAGGAATCTGTATATCTGAGGCAGTGCCAAAAATGAATGCCATGTAAAAGCAGGCGTTAGGTATGTGCAACGAGGAGAAATACTTTTATTTCTCCTAGTTTTTGCTTTTTCAATGTGTTTTGCATTCTGCAACACACATAGAGAGCAAAAACGCCATTATTATTGCTTTTTTGTGGGAAGTTGTCTCTTTATACACACAAACAATCAATAAATAATTACGTTTGTTACTTCTATGTGTGCTGCAGAATGCAGCACACATAGAGGAAGCAAATCACCATTATTGATTGTTTATGTGCAGGAAGGGACACCTTCCTGTACATTAACAATCATCCCTGCAATGCTAGCTCCCTTGCACTATGGAGCAAGGGTGTCTGTGTTGATGTTAGGCAGCTGATTTTAACACCAACACTAGGGAAAACACAGACAACCACTTTATTCTTGTAAATACGGTGCATCCCTGTGTTTAGGAAAAGATGCAGCATGGTGGGAGCTGCACTATTTGCCCAAACGCCACGCTGCACCATTTCCTTGTAAATATGCCCCTAGGTGCCTTTCTAGTGCTGTATGTGGTCTGATAGTTCAGCAGTGCAGAAGGAAGGTTCTTTCTATAGGAGGAAAAGGTAAGCTCAGTGGATGGCCTTTTTTCTCTTCCTATAGTAAAAACCAACCTTCCTACAGGAGCATCTCATGTCTACCATGGTTAATTTCCCTTGCATTAAGGCACAGCAGAAGTTGGTATTTCCATACGACCTGGTGAGAACTGTCAGAAAGAAAATTCTGATCTTAAGTAGTCAGCAGTGGCTTGATGGCATCCATTTTCACCATGTGTAACGTTGTTTTTTAGGTGACACAGGTCTGCCATTGTAGCTATTGCCGGTCTGAGGCTGACTGAGCTGTATGGAATGTCAGGCCTTTAACCCTTTCCGTGCGTCGGACGGCCCCCGGCCGTCTAACGTCACGTGGGCGTGTGCGGAGGATGACTGGGGGCCGTCCTGACCACGCCCAGTCATTAATTACCCGCACCACGGCAGAATTCCAGCCGCGGTCAAAAGGTTAAGTTACTCTACATTATCTATCTCTGTGATTTTTAAGGTGTTACAGGTGGACTTTCTTGTTTAATTCTGTTACAGGCTATGACATGAGTGTGCTCACTTCCCGGCGAGTATTCAACTTTAGTAGAAGGCTGCCATGATGCTGCAACTTTAACATATTTTCGTTTGTCAGTGGCATAAATATGAAGACATAGGCTCCAAACAATTTTCCCTCTAATTTTATTCCTTCGTGTGCGGCAACCAATGATCTCTGTGCACCAGAGCCAAAGCTGCATGCACGAAAGACATGCATCAAATAACTTTGCAAGCGAGTGCCATGCTCCAACTATCAAATGAAAATAAGAACTTTGATTCACATTGCCATCTCTGTGTCCATAAAAAGACAAAAAACTTTACATGGAATTGACAACTGCTCTGTCACCTCTAGTGGTCTCTACACTCAAACAGTGGAATATTTAGGGCCATGCAGTGTAAAAACCTAGGAAGAAAGATTCTAACCACAATACTTCCCTAATTTCAGTAAATGTCACATTGGCAGAGACTTTGACAGAAGTCAAAACTTGGGTACACTCTCCTTGCAAAAATACGCAGCTTCCAGGTAGATGTTGAGTTTGTCCCACCATGGACTCAACTCCTGTTTATGGTTATGGTATCTGCCTACAGCAATAATATCAACAGAAATGTGTATGTGGGGGGCGTGGCTTGCGCGCCAGCTGCAGAGGACGGACTTCCCGTGAGCTCCGCTGTGGACGAAAACGCGGATGCCGTGAGGTCCTTTCCTGCTGTTTTTCGAACGGCTTTTCTGAACGGCAGTGGCGTCGGATGGTGTACTGACCATGGGGAAACTACTATGCGGTCTCTTCCAGCGGCGGAACGGCAGTTATTCGACCCGGTGATCTGAGCTTCTCCTCAACTCGGGCGGCCGCCATTTTGTTTCCTGCTTGCCGCGAATGTCTCCCTGCACCTGTTTTAACGCTGCGCTTCTTCCTGCCTAATGCTGGTGACTTTCACGAATCGTTGTGGCATGGCTTTCAATGTTTTCAGCCGTGTTTAACCCTTTTTGGGTGCCCAATGCTTTTTTCCTCTGATTTTTGCTGTCAATACGCTTTCTATGAAGAGATATGGCCGCCATTTTAGGATTCATACATGTGCAGTACTATACTTCTTTTTGAAAGTCCCTCATGTACCTGCTTTTGAGACATCGTACCTGAACCTCCTTGTTCTTATTTTTTGATTGAGCTTACGTCCTTTGCCTCCTGTGTCTCCCAGCTCCCTGCTTTTATATTGGACATGTTTTTGCTTTTTTGTGTGGAGAAACCATGGCCGCCATTTTAGGAGCTACAAGGTTTAGTCTTCATTGTTCCTCAACTTCTTCCTTCGGTGACAGCCTCTTTAAAGTGACTTTGCCTTTACGAACTGCCATCTTATACTTGTGCTGGCTTCCATTGATGCTCTCTTTTTGCGCTGTGGTTCTTATTACACAGTATTGCTGGTTTTCTCTTGCTACTTTCAATCCAGTGAGGGTATCAGCACTCAGGAGTAGTGCGTTTTTGGCTGCTCCTTTTTGTTGCTTCTTTTTAAGCCACGCTCTGTATGCCCCTCTTACTGCCTAAGCATCTTTAGGCCGGTTCATTGGATCCTGCTGTCCTCTGTTGGTACCTACCTGCATACGGCGATTTGACAGACGTCCATCGTTATGGCAAATAATTCCACCTCTACTAAAATGTCACAAACTGGAACCAAGCCTAAGAGGCCTAAGAATGACCCACCTTCTCCTATTGCTTCTTCTTCTAATCCTGTTTTGGACTCTATTCTTGAAGAGGTGCGTGGTCTCCAACCTTTTATGTCCGCTACTAATGCAAAACTTCAACAAATTAAAGAGCGCTGGGCTGTTATGGAGGGCAAAGTTTTGAATCTAGAACAGCGTGTGAGTGATATTCAAGATGTCTCAATTAAAATTCCATTTTTGGAACAGGAGATCCTCAAACTCAAACTCCACACTGAGGATTTGGAAAATCGTAACCGTAGGAACAACCTACGCGTTTATGGTGTTTCGGAAAATTTGGAGGGTCCTGACATGGTGTCCTTTATTCGTAAATTTCTTCAGGAACTTTTGGATCTTCAACCAGCTACGCACCCTCTTAATATCCAGAGGGCCCATCGTCTTGGTCGTATTAATTCCAACTCCTCCAAACCACGTGGCATCATTCTGCTGTTTCTCGAATTCACAGAATTAATGTCTGTCTTGAAAGCCGCCAGGATCAATCGTCGTCTCCAGTGGTCTGGTCATAACATTTTTATCTCACAGGACCTTTCCTCGGCTACGAACGCACGACACAAAGAGTTCTTGAATTTTCGACCTTTAATGCGACAACTGAACATTCAATATGGAATCCTGCATCCCTGTTTCTGCAAGATCACGCATAATGGCCGTACCAGATCCTATGATGATCCGCAAAAACTTCACGAATATCTTCTGAGTGTCTCGCCTTCCAATATGGACACTGCTCCTTAGTGTTTTCTCTTCTTCCCTTTGTTCACTGTTGTTCTTCTATTCTTCCTGACCTCTTTTGCTTCTTCTCCTTTATTCTTGATCTACTCCTTGAGGTTTTGTCCTCACATCCTTGTGTGTTTCCTTTTTGTATATGTCCTGCTTTTTGGTAGCTCATGGGCTGAGTTCTCTCTTTGGCGCATCTTCGCCTCAGATGTTTTGGTTACTTTCTCCTTTTCCGTTCAGGCCTTTGTGCCTTGATCTGTTTACTTCTTATCTTTCTGTCCTCCTCTACTTTTTCTCTTTCTTTCTTTTTTTATCTCTTTCTTTTTGGTTTCTTTGCTTTTCTTCCCATTTTCAATGCTCTGCTATTCCTGAGCGATCTCTACTTCTCCTTTTGTTTTTCATTTTGTTATTTTCTATATCCATGGTTTTCTTTGGTCTTGGTATTGTGAACGTTTTGGGAGCTCCCTTTTTCGATTACTTATGCATTTTTTGTCTCCCCTTTTGTAGTGATCTCCTTGCCATGTGTCTCCTCCATCTGTCACCCATCCTCCCCTCTTACCACCATGTGTAATTTTGTCTCGTGGAACGTGCGAGGTCTTGGTCATCCTGTCAAGCGTCAAAAGGTACTGTCTCATTTATCTAAATTTCATTCACAGGTTGTTTTTCTTCAGGAAACGCATTGTGCTGATGTTGAATCGCTTAAGCTTAAAAGACAATGGGTGGGCCAGGTTGTGTTTTCGCCTGCTATTCAAAAAAAAGGAGGGGTTGCTATACTGTTTCATAAGGCTTTAAATGTTCAAATTGTTTCTTCTAGTAATGATGCTGAAGGACGTTGGGCAATGGCTAAGGTTGTCATTCAAAACAAGACAATGGTATTGCTTAATATATATGGTCCTGTCCGCCCTGATCCACAGTTTTGGAAAGATATAAAAGTTCTAATTTCGTCCATAGATTGCCCTGATTTTATTGTTGCTGGTGATTTTAATCAACGGTTAGATCCTTTCTCAGATAGATTATCCTCCAGTAATTTTCACCCTGATAAATCCCATAAGAGTTTTCAATCTGCCATTGCTTCTCGTCCTTTATATGATTCTTGGAAAATGTGCAACCCAGATTTGCTTGAATATACTTTTTTTTCTAATGTTCAACACACCCGCTCAAGTTTTGATTATCTTATGGTTAGTAAGTCTCTTTTGCCCTCCATTCAAAAGTCTGTCATTGGCTCTATTTTTATCTCTGATCATGCTCCTGTGTATACTACCCTGGATCTCTCCCTTATTTCCTCTAAATTCAGTCGTTGGAAATTTAATTATTTTCTTTTATCTGATGCCATTTTTATGAAAGAGAGTGTGAAATTTTTCAATGAGTTTTTTCCTTTAATAATCCTCTGGACACTTCCATTCCCATCACTTGGGATGCTTTTAAGGCCTCCTTTAGAGCCTTTACTATATCCTATGTTGCCAAAAGGAAGAAGCTAAATAGACAAAAATATGAAGACCAGCTTAAAGTGATCAAAAGTCTTGAACATTCTTATTTTTTCTCTAAGTCCTCCTCGGCTCTTCAGGAGCTAATCCTAGCCAAAACTGACCTTAACAAAATTATCACCAATGAAGCTTGTCACACCCTTCTTAAAATTAAATCTAAATTTCATGGCGGCCAGAATAAAGCAGGGAAAATGTTGGCAAATTATTTGAAAATTAAATCCGAACGCAAAACGATTGGTCCGATCTTTAATGACTCTTCAAATAAACTAGTCACTTCTGATGAAGACATTGCCGAGGTATTTCATAAATATTACCAGGCCTTATACTCAGATGATACACATCCTTCTGAAGCGAACTTGTCCACATTTTTGAGGGCCTCCCAGCTCCCCCATCCCTTCCCATGGATTTTGCTCTGTTGGAACGAGAAATCACTCTACAGGAAATTACTACAGCCATTAACCGTCTTAAAAAATCGAAAGCCCCCGGCCCTGATGGTTTACCTGTTGAGTTTGTTATGTTATGTTATGTTAAAAGATTTTATATAGCGCAGCTAACACCTGAAGGTTTCTTGGCGCTGGTACTGAGGAAACAAAGAAAGAAGTAAGGAAGTGGACAACAGGATTATTTGTAGGCATCAGTAAACAACAAAGTTTTAAGGAGGGATCTAAATCTGGTGTATGGAAGGGGCAGCCTTAGAGGGGGAGGGAGGGCATTCCAGAAGGTAGGGGCTAAAAAAGAAAACCTAAGACCACCGTGTTTCTTCCTCTTGAATCTGGGGACTGATAACAGAGCCAGTTGGGATGAACGAAGGTTGCGTGAGGGAAGGTAGGGGTAAAGGAGGGAGGAAATAAAGGACGGGCCTCCACCTGCAAGGGATTTTAAAATTATGCAGCCCAGTTTAAATTTGCAGCGAGCGTTAACCGGGAGCCAGTGGAGGCTTTTCAAGAGAGGGCTAACATGTTGGTACTTAGTTTGACGAAAAATCATAAAAGCAGCCTGATTTTGAATCTGTTGAAGCCTCTTGGCTTGATAGTCAGGGATGCCTACATAAAGCGCATTGGCATAATCAAGTCTTGATATGACTAGCGCTAACAGTGCCAGGGTAAGGGCCTCTGTGGTAAGAAGATGGGAGATCTTTCGTATCTTCCTGAGCTGGAAGTGACTAGAGGACACTACCGCACTGATCTGATTTTTCATAGACAAGTCAGCACTGATAATCACCCCCAGACTTCTAGCCGAGTTAGTCGGGCAGGGGGGACTGCCCAAGTTAGTCGGCCAGAAGGATGGTTGCCAGGGGTTGGAGGGACCCCCGACAAGAACCAGCTCGGTCTTGTCGGGGTTGAGCTTCAGATGGTTAGAGCTCATCCACTCACTAATGAAGCTGAGGGTGGTTTGAAAAGTAGAAATAGAGTCCTCTTTTCTTATTCCTCTTTTCACTCTTTTTTTGCACCTAAACTCCTTCAATTATTTAATTCATTTATCTCGGATGCCAAGGCCTCTGGGTCCTTTTTGGACGCTCTCATTGTCATTATTCCTAAACCTGATAAAGACCACTCGCAATGTAAAATCTATCGCCCCATTTCATTAATTAATTATGATTGCAAAATTTTTGCTAAATCCTTGCCTCTCGTTTAGATTCTATTATTCCTTCTTTAATTAAAACAGATCAAGTGGGTTTTGTGAAGGGTAGACTTGCTGCTGATAATGCTCGTTTGTTTTCCAATGTCATTGCGCAGGCTAAACATGTAAAAGTCCCATTGGCGGCCCTTTCCCTTGACGCTGAAAAAGCTTTTGATCGTATTAATTGGCAATTCATGTTCCGTACTCTTAAATGGTTTGGTTTTGGTCCCTCTTTCATTTCCTTGGTTCAACTGCTTTATTCTTCCCCTCGTGCCAGTATTTTTGTTAACAACCAATTTTCCAGATTTTTTTCATTGAACAGAGGCACGAGACAAGGCTGTCCCCTTTCCCCTTTGTTATTTATTTTATGTCTCGAGCCTTTTTTAGAGCGTATTCTTTCCAACTCTAATATTACTGGCCTTATGCTCTCCTCTACAGAAACGAAACTGTCTGCATATGCAGATGATGTCCTGATATAAATGTCCAATCCGGAATCCTCCCTTCCACATTTTTTTAATGAGGTTAGTTTGTACTCCTCCATATCAGGTTATAAGCTTAACTTATCCAAAACGGAAGTTCTACCCCTTAATCCACTCTGCTTCCAGTACATGTTTAATAATACTGATTTTAAATGGTGTCCCTCCAAAATTAAATACCTTGGTATATGGTTTTCTTCCTCACTAAAAGACACCCTTAAACTAACCTTTGATTCATTAATTAACAAAATTCAATCCCTTCTTCAAATTTGGTCCCCCTTATTTCTTTCCTGGTGGGGTAGATTAGATACTATTAAAATGATGATTACCCCACATGTTCTATATACTGTTTCCATGCTCCCTTTTAAAATTCCTAAATCCTATTTTACACGAATCAACTCTCTTTGTATAAAATTTTTGTGGAATAACAAACATCCACGCATTGCACTGCACAAGTTAATTCGACCTAAACAAGAAGGTGGTGTTCGTTTTCCTGATTTTAAGTCATACCATTCTGCCTTTTTGATCAAACAGTCCTTTTCCTTGGCATATGATTTTGTTGACATCCCGGTGCCTAAGTGGGTTCTCCTAGAACGTTCCCTTCTCAAAGATTTCTCATTTCAGCATATTGTTTTCATGTCAAATTGCACTTTTCTATCCAAATGTCCCATTTTAAAATATTCCCAATTTCTACAAAAAAATGTTTTTTTCTTCTACTCTATCCCCTCTCAATGTTTCCTAGACTCTGTGGTGTGGTACAACAAATTCATTAGATACAAAGGTAAATCATTTTACTTTAAACATTGGAAAGAAAAGGGTATCCTATTTGTACATCAGTTTTTTGTTGATTCATCCCTTATTCCCTTCCCAACATTGCAAAATGTATTTCACTTGCCATCATCATTTATTACTGAGTATACCATTATAACATCTTCCATCCAATCTCACCTGTCTTCCCTCTCCCCATCTCTTTCTGTTTCTTCCTTCACCCCCACCACTCCACTGTACCCTTTATTTTCTACTCAACTACCTAAAGCTGCACTTGTATATTCAATTTTGTTATCTAATGTTTCAGAACGTTCTAAATCAAATGTAGAGATTGTTTGGGAGACTGACCTTGATGTCTCCTTCTCTATTGCATTGTGGGATCGTTTATGGTCCAAACTTTTTAAAGTATCTGTTGCTGCACGTATTACGCAATCTTTATTCTTTATATATCATAGAGTGGTTATTACCCCGGTTAGCATCCATAAGTTCTCTCCAGTTTCCTCACCTTTATGTTGGTCATGTTCCAAGGAACCTGGTACTCTTAAACATCAACTATATGACTGTTCCCCTGTTTTATCATTTTGGACTGAAATATGGACTATCTGCATGCCAATGTTTTCTTTTTCCTCCCCGTTATCTCTACTGAATGTGTTTTTAGGTTCCTTATCTGATGATATTGTAATTGTATCCTCTTCTGCTAAGTTATTTGACTTGTTTCTTGCTCTTGCATTTAAAGTTATTTTATCGTGTTGGAAGGATAACTCTAAGCTTTCTGTCCACACTTGGTGGAACTTTATCTGTGATGAACACAGAATCTCTATTGCATCCTCCCCCTCTGTCCCTTTAAAAATTAAATCTGATCTACTCTGGCTTCCCTTCACCTCATACCTTTCTTCCAATCCCCCACCCTTATTACGTGCAATTAATCCCACGTAGTACTTCTTCCTCCTCTTTTTCTTTTCTCTTTTTCCTTTTTTACTCTCCTCTTTCTTTCTTTCCTTTCTCTTCCCCTTTCCTTATCTTCTCTTTCTTTATTCTTTTTCCCTTCTCCTTTAGCACTTTTTATGATTATTTATGTCATTTAATTGCTATTTACCATTGTACGTTTTACTAATTATTCATGACTTGTTTTTCTTTTTGTATTACTTATTAAATGCTCAATAAAAATGTCTTAAACAAAAAAAAAAAGAAAGAAATGTGTATATGAAAGTGTCATATTGGGACTTCTAAATCCACCTTGTCAAAATCATTATAAGGATAATCACGCAACCATCTACAACCCCAAGCACAATAAAACCTGGTTGCTACTGAACATGTGATGCGTCAGGTGTAGGCTATAAGATTTAAAGGAACATTAATGCAGACTGAGATCCTATATGTCTTTTATATTCACTTTCCTGCATACTCGCTACTAAAAGTTAACTGCAACATGATTGGAGCACACCTTCAAACCTCACGCACAACACTAAACACATTACACATAGGCTACGCTATAAACTAACACCCATTATACACTGCTCCCAAGTTATTCAAACATTGAGAAAGTGCTTTAGGGACCCCGTGATGGTTATTACAGACTTTACAAATACCACAATACTATATAATACTTATAGTACTTAAGCCCTACTGTGTTAAAGGCACAACCTTTGCTATTCTGGAGGCATTAGTGTGGCCATAGAATTCTTTGAAATTAAGAGAGAGCACTTGAAATTAAGGTGTATTTCTGATTACTTTGGTGCGGGTAAGTAATTCAACATTTATGACTGCATAGCATAAGTAGACACATCTTCAGACAATAAATGTGGGTGAAATCTTTGACTGGGAGACAGTGGATGGCTTCACATGCTGTTGCGACATGGTCCAAGTTCATCAGCCATTGAATTATGTTCCTTTTGCTTTATGTCCCAAATGAAGACATAAGTGAACAAAAAATACGTCTGGTATTTAGTTAGAATGAAATAGTGTCTTAGGCCGTCATACGCAAATAAAATTATACAAATAAGATTCGGAGAGTGACCACTGACTGGGCCCAAACCCCTGGAATGTTCCACGTGAATATATTTTCAAATATATTGTGGGGCCATAATTTTGTGGAATAATATTGAGCCCTAAAATATTGACAAGGTGAGTATATTTACTTAACTCTACATGTGTGTACCTTGTATTCAGATGTGGAGTTTAGAATAGTAAGTCTATAGCTACCAATGTGCACTTATCGTGATCAATACGTTACCTGTGATATTATGGATTGCACTCTGCAGCAGAGAGCATGAGTATAGGCATTTCTCAGAGCTTTCTTCCCCTCACTGAAGAAACCCCTTCCCTGCGGACTTCTGAATTTTCTAACCCTGGGCTAAACCACATGTTTAGGTAGTCAGACTACCCTCGGTGAACCATGGTAGGTAGATGTAAAATAGCTGCGAGAATGAGATACCCATCTTATTGCTGACCTGCACAATGTGAATTCAGTATCAGCAAATAATGTGATTCTGTTAGTGCTGGAAACTAGGAGGAATCCTGGTCTGGCAGCTATTTCCGGGCTTGGTCTGGATGTCAAAGGGAAACATGCAGAATTTGTTCTGATAATATTTTTCTGACACCATGACACATTCAGCACTGCCCGCAAGTTGTCAGGTGGCTTTCTGATTTCTAGATTTCATCGAGGCCCAAAACTAAGGCCTGATTTAAAGGACCATCAGCCCTCCTTTTGCCCATCTATCATCCTAGCTTGGTGCCAAATACCTAGATGCCACTAAAATAGAAGGAGACAAAGGCGAACAACTTGTTACCACTTTACAAGTGCTTAAGAGAAATTATTGGAGGCAGTTTTTTTTTAACTTTGTTCAACTTACTGTGTAAGAGATAGGCTTCCACTGTAAGAATGGAGGCCTAATTAGTCTGTATGAGTATTTATACAAACATTTATTTAAATGCCTCTTACTAACTTTTTTAATAATTATTTTATGGTTCTATTCATTACAGTGTAGAGGGTCACAGTACTTTACATCACACACAGAGGCACAATAAATCATATAAGAGTGTAAACAATGTACAAGAAATGTTACATAAAAGAATGAGGGTTATTGGTGTAGGAATGACATGATATCCATACTTGTAAACATTATTTGTTAAGAATGGATTGTTAGAGGATATAAAATTTAACAATGATTGTCGTTGTCTGTACTTACACAACTATTAATCCACAACTGAACCCTTTTTTCAACCTTAGAATAACAGGTTGAGAAAAATTCAATGGATCTAAACCCATGTGCTACATTTTGCATGCAGTTCCTTGATGCCGATAAATATATCACTGTGCTATATTAGAAGGCTTGCAAATTATGAACAGGATATAACAAAATGATGTCTGCATCAAGAACAGTAGCCCACTTACCTCTCTAAATAAAATACCAATGTGTGATCTGTATATAATACGACGTGTATGTACATTAACCCTCTATGCTACTTTATGAGTCAAAACTGTGACTAGAAAAAACACAAAACTCTCCCACAACTGTGTTAAGCACCAGATATATCTTCCCACCATTACAATCCCTTTCAAATTACTGGGCACACAATGATGTCTGCAGCTGGTGTCTTAACCCTGTCACATACTTTAAATGCATCCTCTTTGTGACAAGTTATGTGAGCTAGAAGAAATTTACTGTCACATGTGTCCTTGCTGCCAATTTCTTTGCTGCATTTTTTTTAAATATGTGTATAAGTCGACTTTCAGACTCTGTTTTCAAAGCTCTGCCCCTTATGACTCCACCCACTTTCCTCTTTTGCACCTTAACCCCTAATGTATAGGTTCATATAGCACATTCCTTCCTGTTCTAGCACTGGATTCTATGCAAATATTTGATTTCACTGAATCTCCTTTTCTCCGTTATGACATAAGAAAGCACTGTCAAATACATGAGTTCAGTATATGCACTGTGCAAAATCCTCTTGTGTGTTTATTTAATAGACTAAAATATTGCTCAACGTATAAAATAATCTAGGCTACTTACTGGATGCACAAGACTGCCTCTTGATTTGTTGTCAGAGTGAGAGCCCTAAATGTGTCTCAGCTCGTTTTTAAAAACTATCACGTTAATAAACATCTTTCAGTTCCGTCATTTAATCTGATGTACTAAACTGAAACTTTCAAGAAATACACTTTCTTTAATTTTGAAAAGGGTTTCTCACATTTCTACCCTGTGTTTGTTGCATTTTTAACATTTACCTTTAGCATTTTCAAACTCGACTCTTACATTGAACCGAGACCATAAACTTGTCTTTGCTATACTGCTTAATTTTTTGGCTCATGCACTTCTAATTGTTATTTAAAGCTCAGCAGCATTTCTTTTGTCTCAGAAGACTGGCCGTCCACCCCTGCACATTCGCACCTTCAGCCTAATGGCACAGTTTGCTCCTGTCACAGTGCAGGACATTTCTGCCCCCCTTCACAGCTGGGATCCTGAATCTTTGTTGAGGTGCCATCCAAACAAATGAGTTAGTGCCTTTCACACGTGCGCCTTTCTAATGGACGTGCAGTTAGATACCAAATGCCCATGAATGGGTCCTGCAGAGTCATGCGTGCACCAGAAAAGACTCTGGGCACTTCAAGTAAGGAGGGTGTGCGCGCGCTGGAGGGAACATAGGCTCCAACATTTCTTCATAGAGTAAGGGTTCATTGGGAAGAAGATGTGAGTGAGGATGCAATGCTCAGGTTATTCACCGGTAATCTTCGTTAATGTTATGCTCCCGTCTTCTACTCAGCCCATCCACAGAAGACCTGGAACCCAGGCGAGCTAGTTTTGTTCCTGAGGCGAACTGAAGGTCAAAGCTCCCTTACTAGCCGCCCTTCTCCCCCCTTGCGAAAGGGAGAATCCTATTTTGAGGCTGTGAATTTGAAAAATTGAGTGTTTCCACAGTGATTTATGTGGTGAGAAAATTAAACGAACCGGAGGAGATGGGGGGCGCAGGTCACCCGAGCATACCTTTCTGCACTGTAAAAACGAGGGCTTCTGGTTGTTTATCGGTTGTTGTGCACGTGCTCTTAATGTAGCTCAATTACAAGGGGCCTCAGCCGTCAAGTACTGACAGGAGCTTGTTGTATTTGAAGAACATTTTTCCTAATGCATCTGGACTATTAGAAGACACTTTCCCGCCCCAGCTATGCTGCTATATTGGTACTTTAATAGCCCATAAAAGCATTTAACCTGTAGAGTGTTTATTGTTCTGTCTGCCTTAGCTGTTATTTTCCTGCCTTTTTACCCAGTGCTCAGGCTCTTAACACACCATGGGGGTGTGCAGCGGCTGCTCAACGAGTACCTGCATAGCCACGAGAGGCGGCAAAAACACTAGAATGTAGTGGAATTTATATTTGATAAAGGGGGAATGTAGATGTTGTATACACGGAAGGGTGACATACAGTAAACTAAAGAGTGTCAGAAGAGTTATTTTTGTACCTGTAATTATATTAACATTGATTATAGATGTTGTGCAGAGCACAGACTAAATTGTTGCATGGCATCTAAATAATAGGTGCTATACATCATAGCATTTACATTCAGCAGGCAGGTCTTTAACCTAATGCTCCCATATCAGAACTTGGCTCTGTATCGTTTTAGGATTAATTCTAAGTGGGTTGCAGCCTTGGAAGAAATATTTATTAATCCACAGCTGCAAACCAGAATTTGTCTCTAATTTATCAAGAACAATTTTATTTGTATTATATTGCAGATTCCTGCCCTTGCAACTAATTTGGGTTCTCTACAATACTATTGGAACTACAATGCATATGAAAGATTTCCCCAGGGATTGTAGTGAAACATTTCCATTGAACAGAAATGATTTGTGGAGTAATGGACTCCAGTTAAAACTTTAGTACGCTTAAATATGTACCCAAGTTCCATCTATGGTACAATTGCATTTCCAGATATTAAAGTTCTGAAACATTTTTCACTGGCTTTATTTCATTTCCTTGGTGGTAAATTAAGGCAGTGCTTGCATCAAACAGATTTTACCACCTTTTACCATACCAGGATTCTGGAGGTGCTAATGTGTGACAAGAACATTTGTGCATATTTGTTTAGTGGACTTTTCCTGTGATGATTAGGTGTTCTGCTGCTTTTTGCAGAGCTGTTTATATGTCTTGCATTATTGTAATGTGATTTTGTTGTGCTGCATGGCAGTTGCTTGTTCGATTATGCATTGTCTGCTTTGCTATGACATGTTTAACTCAGTTGGTATGTTGATTTCTGCGTGCTATGATGGTATTGACTGTTGTTTACAGTAAATATGTCAAAAATCATGCTACATTTTCACCCAAATGTAGCATATGCCTTGAAGGTTCCAGTGACAAGCAACCATGCACCGCTTTCTAAGGTAGTAAAATAGAGCTGCTCTGTCACTTCTGCTACCTCTGCTATTTAAGACACCAGTCAGTACACAACTTTGGTTTTTTAGCTTAGAGATCCTCGAGCGCTCTTTATGTGAGTTGGGCACATTTTGCTTATTAGGTGCCTTCCCATAGTGTATCTTTCTTTTATGCCATTAGTACCTCCATATTCCCACTGACTGTTCCTACACAATCCAATGGTAATCGGTTTATCCTTCTCAGAAAAGGGTCATCCACATTGGGATTAGAACATCTTACCTGCAAGTTATCCACAAGCATCTTTAAGAATGGTCTTAACATGCCATGCTACCTGGTCTGAAGGCCTGCATTAATACTAATATTGTAACCGAAACGTGATGTGTGGCAAGGCTCATGAAGTCATGATTGTTGCCATTTTTGAAGTATAAAAAGTTTAGCAAGTTTGCAGGTTTCCTTTTGCCTTCACCTAGGCAAAGTCATTTTTCTACACTTGCCATTTTAGCAAATGCATTCACCTACTGTTAGCAATCAGCCGAGACAAACATTTGCCATATTGTTTTACAGAGCTTTTCTCTGCACAATGGAATTTTGGAAGGGGAAAAATGGAAGAACACTAGCTCTCTTTTCTCTGAAGTATGACTTCTACACAAACAATTTTAAAGGTGGAATAATGGTGCATTGAGAATCAATGGTGTGAAATGTCATGATTCTAACGTGTCGTGAAGTGAAATGTTTTCCAAACTATACATGTAATAAATTTGCTAAATTTCTCATAGAATGGACCCTGCATCAGAAAATATGCACTAGAAATATAGGAACTAATCCGATAACTAATAGATCAAAAAGAAGTATTACTTCCTTGGGACCAAAAATTCACTAAAGACAACAAAACACCCCAAACAATTTAGACCTCTTTTTGATAAACAAAAGATGTAATACCCAGTATTTCTACGAGTCAGTCATTTGGAAAAAGAGCAAGCAGATTTCTTAACCCTGAGGTCAGTTGTGGTTGCAAACCGTGGCCCACAAAAAGCCTCAGAGAATCCAGGATTGCTGAAAAATCCTTGCACAATAGCATCATTAACTCTTGCAGAGCAATGCCAGTGGAAAACGATTTCCTAAAAACTTTAAATCAATGCAATCTAATGGTTGAAAGGGATGGCACTGAATAGCTTTTAGTCAAAAAGAAACAAAACAAAGCAATGCTCTCCTGCTGCGATCCCTCCTGACATCCCTTTTCCAGCATATTATGAATTATTAATGATCGCGCACTACATACGCACAGTCGACATTGATACCCAGATACAGACTGTAAGAAACTCCATCTTTTCAGGTTTAAAAAAGACTTCCTCCTTGTTTAATCCCTAGATCTGGACGTTCAATGTGCTTTTTATCTCGTCCACTGAATGCTGTGATTAAAAAGACATGCCTTTCACTTTCAAAACAACCCCAGCTGTGGTACGACTGTGATGATAACAGTGTAGAAAATGACTACTAAATTTGCTGTCAGAATGCATGAAGTCAATCCAGTTAGAAACATTCTCTGCTATTGGACGAGGAAGCAGAATAGGTGATGATGATGAGAGTGATTAACTACTCTGAAGGGCGTCCCCGCACATAAAACTGTGAACTACCACCACCATACAGTATATACATTATTTTTCGACAGATAATTGTACGAAAGTGTTTTAAACTATCTCAAACAAGGCTGGCTTTTGAGGCTAAGGATTACTAAAAGGCTTTACCAGGATTGAGGACAGTGAAAGATATGTGATGTAGAAAACCACAGGATCTGAAAAAACGCGCCTGTATTCATTTACAGCATGATGACAAATTCACAGACACTGGAAATCTAACTCTTGGTGATTGAAAGCAGGTAAAATTCAGCTAGGTGTATCGTAATGTGATTGCCACATGGGGAAAACTAATAATAACTCTTCAGCAGCATTCAGGGGCGTATCTTCTATTGGTGCAGCAGGTGCAGTGGCAGCCGGGTCCGTGCAGGTAACATCGTTGGAGCCGGGTAAGGGGGGATTTCGAGGGACTAAGCAGAGGGAAATGTAATTATTTATTTATTTTTCCCTCTGCATCTTTCCACGAAATCCCCCCTTACCATGCCCCATCGCCCTACCGCTGTTATCTGCACGGACCCAGCTGTGAAGTGGCACCAGGCCTGGAGATCTGTGGAAATCACCAACCCCTTATTTATGCTGTATTTTGCAATTTCAAACAGTGGCTGGGGACATTTCCTTCCTTGCACTAAGGATCATGACACACTGACTACAGCAATGGCAGCATTCTGAATATGCTGCCATTTAACTGGAAAAAAAACTAAATTGTTGGATAGTCGCGGTGATATTATCCACTGGACAATGGTTTTCCAACATTAAAGCGTTAAAATGTGCCAAGTTTTAAATGGAAAAAACATACAAACATCAATGTGTTTTTATGTCAAGCAACTGAAAGGACCAGATCAACCATGATGCCGAAGTTAAGAAACTGATGGCACAGTGTTATATCTGGCCATGCATGCTTCCCTGCCTTGCTGCTCAGCCAGTGTGTATGTGCTGTAGAATGTTAGTATGAGTGATGAGTGTTGGATGCCTGGTTGAGTGTCAGTTGAGAATATGGGCTGAGCAGCAAGGAGGCTGCTCCTGTTGGGGTTCCTTTCTTCGTTCTTACATCCTACTTGAATAAACTACTTGAAGATACCACTCGGACCGGACATTCTTTCAATTACAACACTGGCCACGATCTGGAAAAGAACTCACATGTGTTTCCTCAAGGACTATTGAAGTTTAAAGCAACTCCAAGCTACGAGTTTTTAACTACAAATTACGGAGTAATGTGCCAGTCCCTGATATAAGTTGCTCTTCTACGAGTTCCCGTTCTGGTGTTCCCTGCTTTGATGCATACTTCTTTTGCTATTTGCCCTCCTGATGCCTACCTTTCCGGCCTCTCTTCTGGATTCCTGCACGGAGCTGACTCCACTGAGGTTTTTGCCAGGACACCTGGTGTACAGGGCAAGATCGAAGGTTTCTGCCAAGATATATGGTGTTTGGGGGCAAAGATTGAAACCCAGCTGTTTCTGCTAACAACATCTGCTGTTCGCTGTGCGTTGTGTCAACCAAGGGATTTGGTTCAGCATTTTTGATGTATTTTGCCTGCCTGCCGCAACTAGTTTGGGAGTGTTCCACCAGTTTGTGTCGAGAAGAGTATCATATGTAATACAATGTTTGAGCTGCTAGTTTTGCGAACTGAAGCCTTAAATCCACTGCTACTTTTCCTAATGTGCTTCGCTCCAGCGGCCCTATTTTGACTAAATAATATACTTATACAACAAAGCCATTGGCACATGTTCAAGTTCAGAAATTTGTATAGCGCACTACTCACCCAGAGGGTCTCAAGGCGCTTGAGGGAGGGGGGGTGCTTTACTTATCGAATATCCAAGTTTTTAGTTGCTTTCTGAAGGAGAGGTGGTTTTGTGTAAGGCGGAGGTGGGTGGGGAGAGAATTCCAGGTTTTGGCCGCTAAGTAGGAGAAGGATCTACCCCCCATGGTGCATTTATGGATGCGCGGAATATCGGCGAGGGCTTGGTTGGACGATCGTAGGTGGCGGGTGGGGGTATAGAAGGACAGTCGAGTGTTGAGGCATTCGGGTCCTAAGTCGTAGAGGGCTTTGTGTGCGTGGGTGAGGAGACGGAACGTTATTCTTTTGTTGACGGGGAGCCAGTGGAGGTCTTTCAGGTGATCGGAAATGTGAGCTGGACGGGGGATGTCCAGTATGAGTCTGGCTGAGGCGTTTTGGATGCATTGGAGTTTTTTCTGTAGTTTGGCTGTGGTTCCGGCGTAAAGGGTATTTCCGTAATCCAGGCGGCTTGTGACCAGTGCGTGGGTGACCGTCTTTCTTGTTTCGGTGGGGATCCAGCGGAAGATATTTTGAGCATGCGTAGGATGTTGAAACATGATGATGAGACGGCGTTGACTTGTCTGGTCATCGAGAGGGAGGAGTCCAGGATGAAGCCCAGGTTACGTGCGTGATCCATAGGTATGGGTGCGGTTCCCAGGGCCGGTGGCCACCATGAGTCGTCCCAGGCAGAGGGGGATGAGCCTAGAATGAGGATTTCCGTTTTGTCCGAGTTTAGTTTTAAACGGCTGTTCTTCATCCACTCGGCTACTTCTTTCATTCCTTCGTGTAAGTTGGTTTTGGCGGTGTTTGGGTCTTTGGTGAGTGAGAGGATCAGCTGGGTGTCGTCTGCGTAGGAGATGATGTTGAGGTTGTGTTGGCGTGTGATGGATGCGAGGGGACTCATGTATACGTTGAAAAGGGTGGGACTGAGTGATGATCCTTGTGGTACGCCGCAGATTACTTCGGTGGCCTCTGATTTGAAAGGGGGAGGCGGATTTTTTGTGTTCTTCCGGCGAGGAACGAGATGATCCAGTCTAATGCTTTTCCTTGTATTCCGACGTTGTTGAGGCGTTGTATGAGGGTGCTATGACAGACTGTGTCGAAGGCTGCGGAGAGGTCAAGTAGGATGAGGGCAGCTGTTTCTCCGTTGTCCAGTAGAGTTCGAATGTCGTCTGTTGCTGCGATGAGGGCGGATTCAGTGCTGTGTTTGGCTCGGAAGCCGGACTGTGAGGGGTCGAGGGATTTGTTGGATTCAAGGAAGGCGGCGAGCTGATTATTGACGGCTTTCTCGATGACTTTGGCAGGAAATGGGAGGAGCGAGATGGGACGGTAGTTCTTAAGTTCAGTGGGGTCTGCTGTGGGTTTCTTCAGAAGGGCGCTGAGTTCGGCATGTTTCCAGCTTTCCGGGAAGGTGGCGGAGTTGAAGGAGCAGTTGATGACGTCGCGGAGATGGGGTGCGATAATGGAGTCTGCTTTGTTGAAAATGTGGTGGGTGCATGGGTCCGTTGGCGATCCTGAATGGATGAAGTTCATCAGGCGGATGGTGTCTTCAGTGGTGATTGGGTTCCAGGCGCTAAGGTTGTTAGAGTGCGGTTTTGGTTCGGAGGTGGGTGGAGTGGGCTGGTCTTCGAACTGGTTTTCAAAGCTGTTATGTATGTCGACGATTTTGTTGTGGAAGAATGAGGATAGAGAGTCGCAGAGGTGTTTGGAGGGAGTGATGTCGTTGGTGCCGGCGGTGGGGTTGGTGAATTCTTTGACGATGTTGAATAGTTCCTTGCTGTTTTGGGTGTTGCTATCAAGTCGATCTTTGAATGCTGATTTCTTGGTGGATCGGATCAGTTGGTGGTGTTTGCGGGTGGCGTTCTTGAAGGTGGCAAGGTTGTCCGTGGTTGGGTTTTTTCTCCAGGCTTTCTCGAGGGTACGACAGAACTTCTTGGATTTCTTAAGGTCATCATTGAACCAGGGGGCTTTTTTGCTACCTTGCTTGATTTGATGGTTTTTCAAGGGTGCTAGTTCGTCGGCGCTGTGGGTGATCCATTGTGTGAGGTTGGTGGCAGCTTGGTTTGGGTCCAATGATATGGCAGGAGGGTTTTGGTGAAGCGAAGTGAAGAGCTGGTCGGTGGAAATTTTGTTCGAGTTTCTTCGGGGAATAGGTTGTGGGGGGTTGTGGGTCGTGGTTTTTTTGTAGTTGAAGTGAACGCAGCTGTGGTCCGTCCAACGGAAAGCTGTGGTGTGATCGAAGGAGATGTGCTTGCTGGAGGTTAAGATTGGGTCGAGCGTGTGTCCGGCATAGTGGGTGGGGGTATTGACGAGTTGTTCGAGTCCGAGGTTGTCCAGGTTGTCCAGAAGGGTGGTGGTGTTGCTGTCGTTGTTCTTTTTCAGGTGGAAGTTAAGGTCTCCCAGTACAATGTAGTTCTCGGAGGGGAGGGCATGTGGGCTGATGAAGTCAGCGATGTCTTCGCTGAATTGTGTGTGGGCTCCTGGTGGTCTGTACATGAGGGTGCCTCTGAGTGTGGCCTTGGGGTTGGTGTAGGTCTGGAAGTGAATGTGTTCGGCGGTAGCGAGGTTATCGTCGGAACTGGTCGTGATGCGGATGGTGTTCTTATGGACAATGGCGATTCCTCCTCCTGTTTGGTTGGTGCGGTCCTTTCGGATGATTTTGTAGCCGTCCGGAATGGCTATGGCGATGTCGGGAGCTGACGAGGCGTTCATCCAGGTTCTGTAAGGAAGGCGACGTCCGGTGATGTGGTGTCGAGTAGGTTCCAAAGTTCAATGGCGTGTCTGTGTACCGAGCAGGTGTTGAGCAGGATGCACTTTAGGTGGTTAGTGTCGGAGCTCTGTTTGGAGATTGTGGTTTTGGCGTGGGTCCTGGTGCAGTTGAACTTGCAGGAGTGGCATTGGAAGGGTCCATGGGTGTGTCCTGGGGCTGCTTGGAAGCATTTTGGTGGGCGGCCGGGGTTAAGGGCTGAGAGGGTTGCGGAGTCATATGTTATGCGGGCGGAATGGTTTTTGCGGGTGCCAGGGGGTCTGGCGCTGGGCGCGGTCCAGGCGCGGACGGGCGTAGACGGGCTTACCTTTGGCGCACCTTCGGCGCGCATAGGGCGCGACCGCTGCGCGTGAACGCTGCGCGCAAAAGCATCTGTCATAAGTGGGTAGTGGAGGGGGAGGGGCGAGGGAGGAGCAGCTGGGAGGCGGGAGCGGGGTGGAGAGCCGGGCAGGGAGGGGCAACAACAAACAACAAAATGGCAGCAAGCCAAAAGCGAAAGAGGATTGGGGCACAACTTTAATGAACGCGATCAAATTGGCAATGGCACCGGCACAATCAGGAACAAGTGATTTAATGAGGCAAAGGCAGCACAGTACAATACAATGATCGTGAAAGCGCTCTTTCGCAGTGTAGCGCTATGATACAAATATTATGAGCAATCAAGCACTACTTATTATGGGAGCAATGCGAGCTAGCAAATATCAATCTGGCAGTCTGGCGCTACGATACCAAGCAGCTGGCAAATATCAATCTGGCAGTCTGGCGTTACGATACCAAGCAGCAAGTAGAGCAGCAGGGAGCAGCGTGAGGAGCGATTGCTTCTGATGAGATCAGGACGGTCACAGCGCTACAACGGGAGAGCGGAGCTTAAAGTATCAGTGGGAGGGAGGAGCAGCTGGGAGGCGGGAGCGGGGTGGAGAGCCGGGCAGGGAGGCGCAACAACAAACAACAAAATGGCAGCAAGCCAAAACCGAAAGAGGATTGGGGCACAACCTTAATGAACGCGATCAAATTGGCAATGGCACCGGCACGATCAGGAACAAGTGATTTAATGAGGCAAAAGCAGCACAGTACAATCCAATGATCGTGAAAGCGCTCTTTCGCAGTGTAGCGCTATGATACAAATATTATGAGCAATCAGGCACTACTAATTATGGGAGCAATGCGAGCTAGCAAATATCAATCTGGCAGTCTGGCGCTACGATACCAAGCAGCTAGCAAATATCAATCTGGCAGTTTGGCGTCACGATACCAAGCAGCAAGTAGAGCAGCAGGGAGCAGCGTGAGGAGCGACCGCTTCTGATCAGATCAGGACGGTCACAGCGCTACAACGGGAGAGCGGAGCTTAAAGTATCAGTGGGAGGGAGGAGCAGCTGGGAGGCGGGAGCGGGGTGGAGAGCCGGGCAGGGAGGCGCAACAACAAACAACAAAATGGCAGCAAGCCAAAACCGAAAGAGGATTGGGGCACAACCTTAATGAACGCGATCAAATTGGCAATGGCACCGGCACAATCAGGAACAAGTGATTTAATGAGGCAAAGGCAGCACAGTACAATACAATGATCGTGAAAGCGCTCTTTCGCAGTGTAGCGCTATGATACAAATATTATGAGCAATCAGGCACTAATAATTATGGGAGCAATGCGAGCTAGCAAATATCAATCTGGCAGTCTGGCGCTACGATACCAAGCAGCTAGCAAATATCAATCTGGCAGTCTGGCGTTACGATACCAAGCAGCAAGTAGAGCAGCAGGGAGCAGCGTGAGCAACATGCATACTTTTATTTGCTTGAGAGAAAAGATTTATGGTGTTTGGAACATTGGCTATGAGTACTTCATTATTTTTTTTCCAAATTTTGCCTTGCCTCCCTGTATGCGCCTTTCCTTTGCAGTTGAACCGCCTCTGCCATATTTTCAAATATGACACGAGCGCATACAGAGATACAGAGCCGCGCGCTCTTACCTTCATACTTCCATGCTGCAATGTCTCATTTGTTTGTGTTGAAATTTTTTATTAAAAAGTTTTTTAGATGAAAATACAAAAATACGTACACATGTAAATAGATGATAAAAGAAGATATTGATAGATGAATCATAATACAAGTGTGAAAATTAGAGAATTATACATAGGATATAATGGATGTGAAGAAGCAAAAATAGCAAATATTCTATAAGCTATAAAGGAAAAAACAAAAATAACAGAAAAGAAAAAAGCGAAAGAATGAAAGGAAAAGAAAAGAAAAGAAAAGAAGAAAGAACAAAGAATCCCAGAGTAACAAGAGAAAAGAGAAAAGGAGATGAGACCGAGACATATGAAAAGGATAAAGGAGCAGAGAAAATCAAAAAGAGAGTACACAAACGCAAAATGAAAATAATTAAGGAGGGATAGCAGACGTTGGAGAGGAAGGAATAGAGACAGAGTCACTATCCACCGTGGCTTCTAGGAATGGGGACCATGTTTGAAGAAAAACAGAAGCCTGATCTTGTAAGTCATAAATGACACGTTCATAAGAGGCTGTTTGTACCATAGCCACCAACTACTCTTCCTGAGAAGGAGATAAGGAGGACTTCCAATGACGAAATATACAGATTTTGGCTGTAGCCAAAGCAGTATGAAGAAGACGAGTCTGTGGTTTAGACAATGTCGGAAGACCGCGAAAATCATGAAAAATAATATTTGCAGAAGTAAAGGGTAAAGGTAATGACATAGTAGATGCCAAAGTTTTCCTTATAAAAAGCCAAAATGATCTAGTACGAGGGCATTCACAAATAATGTGTGTAATATCACAGCCAGAAGCAGAACATCTCCAGCACAAAGAGTGTGTTATCAATTTAGCATGATGTAGTTTAGATGGAGACCAGTGCCATTCATGGATGATTTTGAAAATGCAAAATTTGAGACGAGCCTCTCGAACACCTTTATGTAAACCTTCCAGAATTTGATCCCATTGAGGAATGGAATAAGTAACTGATAAGCGAGATTGCCATTTTAATTGAAGAGCTTTCGAGAGGGGTTGTGAAAAAAGAGGATGCAGGAAAGTTTTATAAAGGCCAGAAGTCACACCTTTAAAGTTTCCCCACAAATGTAAATAAGACAAAATAGGAGACGCGGCTAACAAGTCAGGTGGAGAACCTAAATGTTTTGTGATGGCATGTTGATGTTGGGTATATTGACGGGATTGTGTGGATGGTAAATGGAATTCTTCACTGATTTGAGAGAAAGATTTAAAGTTGTTGTCATGGAACAGTTGTTCCAAAGAGTGAACACCAGCCTCCTGCCACAGAGGCGATGATAGCATGCAACCATGAACACGGATAGCCGAGTTGGACCATAAAGGAGCTTTCACATGGAGCCGCGGATTAGATTTAAGTAAACGATGACTTCTTTGCCAAGATTTATACATAGCAGATAAGATAGGATTTTTAGGGTCGGAAGAACTGGAACCCTTACCATATAAAAGGGACAAGCCAAGATTAGTAGCTAATAAGTTACGTTCAAGTGGGACCCATTGAGGTATGTCTTTAGAGAGTTGTGAAAGATGCAGGGCGAGTGAGTAATGTTCAATAGAGGGAAGACCCGTGCCGCCGTGTAATTAGTGAGATTTTAATTTGGCCAAGGTAAGACGCGGTTTAGCCGTACCCCAGATAAAAAAAAAATTTTTGGAGTCAATGGACCGAAGAATAGCCAGGGGAATGTTGAGAGGGAGCATACCTAGAACATAAAGAAATCGCGGTAGGGTGACCATCTTAACCGCCTGAACCCGCCCCCAAAGAGATAATCCGAGGACTTTCCATTTATCGAAATCTCTTTGCATTTGTGTAATCAACGGTGTTAGATTGTCTATAACCATATTATCCAATCCTCTGTTAATCAATACTCCTAAATATTTACGGTGGGAAGATTGCCAGTGAAATGGAAAACCAGAAATTGCAGCTTTTGTAGTACCAATGGACATGGGCAAGGCTTCACTCTTATCCCAGTTAATCTTATAACCGGAAAAAGAAGAGAAATTATTTATGATGTGAAGGAGAGCAGGGAGAGAGCGGGGAAGATCTGTAAGTGTGAGAAGAATATCATCCGCATATAAATACATTTTTTAATGACCAATTGGAAGGGGAACTCCAACCACTGCGGGTGATTGACATATTGCAGCAGCCAAAGGTTCCATTGCCAGAAGGAAAAGAAGAGGGGAAAGAGGACAACCTTGACGAGTACCCCGTCTGTTTGGAAATGGAGTAGAAAGGAAACCGCCGCAGTTAACTTGAGCTGAAGGACTATCATATAACAGACGCACTTTAGCTATAAATTGGTCGCCTAAACCAAATCGTTGCATTATGGTAAAAAGATACTCCCACTCAATACGGTCGAATGCTTTTTCGGCATCCAAAGAAAGGAGTAGGGCATCGTTAGCTAGATGTTTAGCTGACCATAAAGCATGAGAGAGAGTACGTAAATGATTTCGAGATGAACGACCAGGAACAAAGCCTACCTGTGAATTGTGGATTAAAGAAGGTAAAACCTTACAAAGACGTGATGCGAGGATACTTGCAAGAATCTTAACATCCGAGTTTAAGAGAGATATGGGGCGGTAACTACCACACAGCAGAGGATCTTTACCAGGTTTTGGTAAAACAGCTATGATGGCCGTGTTGGAAATAGAACCAAGAGAAGATTCCTCCGTGGCTTGTGCAAATGCGGCATGGAGAGTATCAACCATACTCTGAACAGTCCACTTGAAAAATTCAGGGGGGAAACCATCATCACCTGGTGCTTTATGGTACGGCAAGGCAGCAATAGCTGAGGAAATTTCCTCCTTCGTAATAGCTCCGTCAAGTAGAGCTCTACCATCATCAGAGAGTCGTGGAAGATGTACCGTATCCAAAAAATTGGACATCTCTGACGTGTCTATGTGAGTACTTGGTGAATAGAGAGATCTGTAAAATGTAGCAAATTCATCAACGATTTCTTGCGGACGAGTAAGCATATCGCCAGAACTTGATTTAATAGCGGGAATTGCCATAGCAGCCTCCCTCTGACGCAGTTGCGCAGCCAGTAGCCTGCCAGCTTTTTCACCCTGCTCATAGTGACGCCCTTTCATCTTTTGTAAGGCATATTTGGCCTTAGAAGTAAAAAGACTATTAAGAGACATGCGTGCCTGCTCTAACAATTTATGATTTTGAAGGGTTGGTTTTGCAACATATAATTGGGAAAGTCGGCAAATGTCCTTTTCCAAATCAGCCTGTTTGGCAACGTTTTGCTTGTTATATAAAGCAGCGTCCCGCATAAGTTGGCCTCTGATAGTTGCCTTAGCAGCTGCCCATACCGTTCTTTTAGAGGGAATTGAGGGCCCGATGTAGGTCGGTCGGTAACGGACGTAAATCGGTATTTTCGGCCGTTACCGATCGGAATTGAGCCATCGGGATGTAGCAGCCCGAAATCCGACAAAATCGGTGATATTACCGAATCGGTAAAGTCACCGAATCGGTAGAATTCCGAATCGGAAAAAATAAGGAATCCGAAAATTCTCCGAATCGGTAGAATACCGAATCGGAAAAAATACAGAATCGGTGATTTCACAGAATCGTTAACGTACCGATTCGGTATAATTACCGATTCAGTGATAATCCGAATCGTTGTGAAAAACTGAAGATTGAGATGTAGGTAAGCACTGAAATACCGATTTTGCTTCAAAATCGGTATTTCAGATTCGGTAATTACCATGGATTGGAATCAGGTGGTAACCAGGTGCAACCTATAAAAATGGACCCAAAATGCAGTTCTACTTGCAACATGGCAGCTTTCTATGTCATAGCAAGACGGCTACGGCTACAGCAGGAAGGAGAGAGGGAATGGCTGAGACAGGAGCAGGTGTATAGACAGCGGATCACCCTGTTCATGCTCACAGATGCAGAGATCCTACAGAGGTACAGGCTGGACTCAGAGACCATCACAGACCTCATTAGGGACCTCCAACCCCTGTTGCAGCACCCCACCCCAAGGGCACACGCAATCCCTGTGCATGTGCAGGTGCTATGCTGCCTACACCTGCTGGCGTCTGGCAGCTATCAAAGTGTAGTTGCTGTGGCAGGAGGGGTGACCCAGAGCAGCCTGTCAAGGTTCTTCCACAAGTTCCTTGACGCCATGATCCAGAGGATGGACCAGTACATTTCCTTCCCTGCAACCCATGCAGAACTGGTACAGACTAAAGCAGACTTCTACCAGATGGCAAGATTCCCCCACATCATTGGCTGCATAGACGGCACACACATTCCGATTTGCCCCCCTGCTGACACGGAATACGTATACCGCAATCGGAAGTCACGGCACACCATAAATGTGCAGGTGATTTGCAATGCCAAGTGTGTCATCACTGACCTGGTTGCGAAGTTTCCGGGGAGTACCCACGACTCGATTTTTCGATTCACAAAACTTTATTCGATACATAAAATGAATCATAAAAGTATTGAACATACTATTCATCATACCTCATAGGGTTGAAAGTTCTAATTTAAAATGCAAAATTTTTCCAAAAATTTCAAAGACATAATAATGACCATAAAAGAATATACAAGACATGATTTTCACCAGAAAAGTTCTATACATGTAGTACTACCCATAGGTCTTCCTAATCTTTTGTGAAATTCTGATAAAATTTAACATGGAACAGCAGATTTCTGCAGAGGATAATGATGACAGATATTCGTACCCTTCCTCATAAGTGCAAGGTTGCCTCCCCTTCAAGATTGGTTTAATAAACCGGAGTCTTGGCTCTTTATATAAGGAGCAAAAAAGGACCAGATGTAGGGTGCTTTGTCTATCCCTGTTATTACAAGGACAAGGGGGCAGCCTCTCACACCAACCCCCTTGTTTCGGGAATGCAAGCAAAAAATGCAGAATCTCCAGCCTAAACCTTGTTAGTAGGAATCGCCATTGCACATTAAGGGTAAATGTTAGATAAAACTGAGGTTGGGGTTTACAGGCATAGGCAATAGCATTGTCAGTAACATTAACTATGGACGGTGGGTTCAGTGATTTCCAATACTTAGCTTTTATGTCCACCTTATAATTTCCCTCGATTTTTTCCGGATTGTCAAAATAGGAGCCAAGTCCAATCTTATTCAACATATTACAAACATAAGACAACCAGGGAATCTGTTTTGAGTTTTCTAAAGCCATGCAATCAGTAATAATGTCTTTAGTAAGTTGCAGGTCTTCAGATTGCCAAATTTTACCCCATAACAGTAGGGGGGACAAGCGAATTGTATCAGAAACACTGACCATACCAATTTCTTTGTGGCAGAAGGTATTTGAGGAGCTTTTAGGAACTGATAGGACCCTTTTTATAAAGTTATTTTCCACCACCTGTATCACGGATGGCATTTCGGTCCCCCACACCCCTGCCCCATAAGTGGCTACTGATAAACATTTAGAAGTGTAAAGGGTTCTGAGGTGCATAATATGCTTTTGCCCCAGTTTGCTACAGAAGCGAAAAATACCCTCTATCGCCCTTGTCATGTTCTGGGCTCGAACCTTCATGACCGGCGTCCACTTTGCTATCAAACAAGTTTCCTACTTTTCCAATTATGCGATTGTTTACCACGAACTTCCTAATAGTTGACCCTTTTGGGCCACAAGACATTACAAAACATTTCTCAAAGTTCACCTTTAAGTCAAGATCAGGCATGAATGTATTAAAAGCATCTAGACACACTTGCATGCTATTTCCTGTCAATGTCATTAGGACAGTATCGTCTGCATAAGAAAGCATGGGAATGCTTTTACCATTGATTTTTGGGAAGTCACAACCCTGGTTTAGTAGGTACTGTTCTAATCCATTTCTGTAAACCAAGAAGAGAAAAGGCGCCAGGATGCATCCTTGACGCACGCCTTCAGTTGAAGGTATTGGTTTCGTTAATTCCCCTCCGGAACCAAATCTAATGGACACAGTTGTTACTGCATGTAACCTGCGTAGCAATGTGACTAAAGGTTCCTCAAAGCCCATATCATCCATAATCCGCCACAACTTATGCCTGCAAACAGTGTCAAAAGCACTCGTCAAGTCCATGAACGCAAGATGTATGGGGGAATTTTTTGCCTTCATGTACTTGCCTAAGATTAGTGCCAAATTAAGGCACTGCTCGTTTGTCCCCTTTCCACGTCTAAAACCATACTGAGAGTCAACTATGAGACCTATAGAATCTGCCCAGCTTTCTAATCTCGCCAAAATTACCCTACCCAGAATTTTACATGAGGCATCTATTAAGGAGATCGGGCGGTAGCAACGTGGATCAGACCTATTACCCTTTTTAAAAATCGGCACTAAAGTTGCCTCCTTCCATGTGCCAGGGATACGCCCAACCATAACAGCCTTGAAAACATTCAATAAAATGGGTGCCCACAGACTGACATTGGACTTAAAAAGATCCAGGGGGACAGTATCTGGGCCTGGGGCTTTTAGCGATGCTCCTTTCCCTAGGGCTTCCTCAATCTCAATCAGTGTAAATGAAGAGCTGAGGGTCAAAGCCGAGGGAAGTGCCACCAGATCCCCTGACCCTTCAGTACTTGCCATTATTGAGATGGAATTGGGGTTAAAAATCTTAGTAAAATGTTGAACCCATTGATCAGCGGTAACCTGCATAACTATAGATTCTTTATTGTTGCTCTTAAAGAGGGGACGATTTATGACCTCCCACGACTCCTATATCTTCCAGAGTAGCGGAATTTATGCACGGCTGATGGCAGGGGAATTTGGTGAAGGATACCTCCTAGGTAAGACACAGTGTCAGACCCCCATAACCTAAATAGCAGTGTGAAGTACATGTATACATGTGAGTAATGTCACCCCTTTTCCTTCTAGGCGACAGTGCATATGCCCTCCGCTCTTTCATTCTCACCCCCTACCTGAACCCCTCAACACCCAGCCAAAGGAGGTATAACCGTGCCCACAAAAGCACGAGGAATGTAGTGGAAAGGACCTTTGGCATCTGGAAGAGCAGGTTCAGATGCCTGCACAAGAGCGGAGGTGCAAGGCAATATACCCCCATCACCTGCTGCAAGATAATTGCTGTCTGTGCAATGTTGCACAACCTTGCAGTCAGGAAAGGCACTGAGGTTGAGTTGTCCGACTACGAGGACCCTGATGATGACAATGCTGTGCCACTACCACAACCTGCTGGAGTGTCTGCACCAAGTGACGGCAGATACAGGCGTGAGGAGATTACAGACAACTATTTCTGAGTGAGTAAAGATGCACAGACAGGTCAATGTATGTTTTCAAAAAATGTTTTTAATAATGTTGCAACAACGTTACTGCACTGATGTGCAACAAAAGAAAAGGTAAACAAGATGTGGTTAAATGTAAATTGTCCGGGTTGCCTCACCCGCCCTGGCAGTCTTATTTCTCGCTGCGCTTAGCAGCCCCTCTAGGATGTGGCTCACCCCCTTCTGTATGACCAGCAGCCTCAGCTGAGCGCCTGCTGCTCCGGCGCGGCTCAGACACTGCGCTGGCTGGGCTGCTGCGGCTGCTGCTGTCCCCAGCCTCGCCCAGGCCCAGGGCGGGATTAAGAACTGTGTTCGATATAAATAGTGTCTCCATGGCGGTGGTAATGCGGGCCATGCCCCTAGTCACCTCTGACATGTTCTGGGTGAGGCTGGCCTCCATGTTTGCCCCACGTTGGCATAGCTGGGCGGTTGCAGCAGCAAGGCGGTTGATAGACCTATTCTGCACGCGGGCATCCCTGCGGCGACAGTGCTCGTGTTCATCCATTTTATTGCAGAGCTGGGTGATGGCAGTGGTCATTCGCCCAAGACCTGTTGCAATGTCCTTGTTGCTATCAACAAATGTTTTGAATCCCTGTGCCATCTCCCCCATCTGCAGGTTGTGCAGCCGCAACTGGCGATGGCAGGCCAAGATTGATTTTGCCTGCATTCTCTGGATTCTGACCATACTGCCCTCCAGCCCTAGGAACACGCTGCCCTCCTGTGCTGGAAGTGGACTGCTGGATGCACGTGGCCTCCGGGGATTTCTGCTGCCCTGCTGTGTGTGCTGGGGTGACCCAGGTGTTACAGGGTTTTGTGCTGGAGCCTGACCCGCTGCTCCCTCCATGAGGTTTAATGGAGCAACAATTATCCTCCTGGCAGGAGATGTGGCAGGTGCAGGGTGGCTCTGTGGTGGTGAGTTCTCCGGGGAGAACTGCAATGTGGGCGTCTGAGACAGAGACAGTCGGGGGGAGTGTGGAAATGTGAGGGAATGTCCAGTGTCTTCCTCATTGCCCAGGGCACTGCTGTTGTCCTCCTCCTGTGTATGTACACTGGTGCTTGGCACTGCCACCGCACTGGCTGATGGTGCTGGAGCTGGTGCTTGAGTAGCTGCTGCTCCCCCGCCTGATGGTGCCCCTAGGTATAAAGAAGCATTTGTCAACTGAGTGCTAATGTATTACAGTCACTACTATTAAAGCATTGCACATCTCATTACAAATACTTTGATGCAGTATTACAGTTCTTTTCATTATGCTTCTGCAGTGGCATTTTTGGGTACTTTTGCTGACTACATTTAGCATGATGCATTGCTCATGTCTGTTGCTAGCAGTACTGGGCTGGGGTTTGGCTGTGCATTGGGTCTACAGGGGAGGTGTCTGGTATGGTGTGTCAAGTTGCGCATGCTTCTTACCTGTAGCTCGGGATGAGCTATCCAGGTCCCCAATTCCCACAACACTCGCGCTCTCAATGGTAGTCGCCACAAGTTCCTCCAGGTCAGTGAGGGGTGGCGCCCGGTTCTTGCCTCCACCAGTTAGTCTAGCCTGCTTGTGCAGCTTGCCCAGTTTCCTCTTTGTGAGGCTGCGGATGTCGTAGAACCTCTTTTTGAGGTCGTCCTGGCTCCTGTGGGTGACACCAACAGCGTTTACTCTTTCCCCAATTTCAATCCACAGCTTCCTCTTAGTGCTCTCTGGAACAGTGAGGGACAGCCTTCCATACAGCTGCCTGTGTACCCTCACCACCTCCTCCACCAACACTTGCAGCTCCATGGTGCTGAATTTGCTCTTCCGCTTGCGCTCTGCCTTCTGGCTCTCAGAGCTGCTTGCCATGTTTCACAGGGATCTGGATACTGCTACCACTGCTGCTCACTGTGGATGCTCAGCTCAGGCTGCCTCTCCAGAAAGTTCTGATGAGTTGCACCTGCCTGGGTTGCCACACCCTGTGGGGGAGGGTGCTTCCACCTCATTGGCTGATGTCTTTAGTTTCAGTTTCCTTGCTCGACGAATCGGCATTTACCGATTCGGTAAATGCTGATTCGGATAATAGCGAATCGGCTACTACCGAATCGGATAATACCGATTCGGTATTTATAATGCGTTCCTATTGGGCTTTTGGCCCATGGGGTGTATTGCTATTACCGATTCGATATGTATTGATTCGGTAGTGGCCGATTCGGTCTATACCGAATCGGTACTTGCCGAATCGGTACGTATCGACTCACGATACCGATTGCTACCGATTCGGTAATTTTCCGTTTTTTTTTTCCTACATATCATTTTCCGATTTTGAAATACCGATTCGGTACGATTCGGTATTTTAAAATCGGTAAATGCGTTTTACCTACATCGGGCCCTGAGTCCTCATTATTCAAAAGGTAGTCCTGTAGGTGTGACTGTAGGAGAAGTTTGCCTGTTGGTGTTTTATATTTATTGATGTTTAAACATCAGGACTTGCGCCCCGGACTGTAAAGATCCAAATCAAGAGACAGGAAAACAGGGGAGTGATCAGAAATGGCTGCTTCTAGAATTTTCGATTCTGTAACGAGCCGGACTGTATGTTGCGAAAGAAGAAAGTAGTTGAGACGGGAGAATGTACCGTGAGTATAAGAAAAGAATGTGTATTCTTTATCTTGAGGGTGACTGAGTCTCGAGTGATCAACAAGACCAGTATCAGTAGGACTGTCACGCAAAATGGCCCTATCGGATGCATTGACGGTATCAAGGCAACCTGTTCTGTCAAGGGCAGGATCTGGAGCCAAGTTCCAATCACCTCCAATGAGAAAATGGGCAGCATTTATTTCTGTGAGAAGGCGATTGAGTCGGAGGAAAAATTGCTTTTTGGAACCTAATGGAGCATAGACAGAACCAAGAAAAATGAAAGAATTTCCAAGTTTCAGCTTAACAAATACATACCGACCATCCGGATCAGTCCATGTCTTGATAATCGTAAAAGGAAGTGACTTTCGAAAAAGGATGGCTACCCCACATTTACGAACAGGGTTGGGATTAGTGGGATCTGGTTTAGAAACACTGCTATGAATAACTTTACCAACCCAATCCCTGTTAAGTTTACTAGATTCAATATCGTCCAAATGAGTTTCCTGTAGTAAGGCAACGTCTACATGTTTAGAATGCAAATAAGAAAGAACTTTCTTTCGTTTAATATAATGGTTGAGTCCAAAAAAGAGAGAGTTTTCCCAAACAAACCCAGAAAGGACCGGGAAATGGCACAATCAAAAAAAGAAATTCCTTTCTGTGTGTTTAGACTCTTATGTTCAAATTAATTACAGAAAACCATTTGTTTAGACAAATTTCAAACTAAACATAACCCTATATAATTATTCTGATCACAACATGAATGTGTATGTATCTTTGTAATTTTTATTAAAAGAAATCTAGGTCTAAAATAGAATGCATATTTGTTCACAATTCATTAAAATCAATTACATATATTATTCACAGTGACAAAGTTATATTCAATTCTCATACAGTTTACATCAGTACATATTTCACAATACACATCATTCTAAAAAAGAATTTTTTTTGTACATATAAAAAAGTCCGTATGTCGACGCGTTTCGGTGCTTCGTTTTTATAGAACACCTTCCTCAGGACTGTATGATTTAAAAACATCAAATCTTCTTTCTAAAAAATATACATACAATTAATATTATCATCATTGCAGAATTTTTTCCAATCTAACGGGCTATTTAGGTGAATGGTCATAAACAGATCTTACTTCTTGTTAATTATAATCTTTCGGGTACCAGATGAGTATCCCTGGGGTCACAATAGACGAAGAACCTCAAATTCAATTCTCTATTCCATCAGAGAATCTGTATAGAAAATAATATGCAGTTTTAATCATAAATTTTATTCTCTTATTTAGAATGTAAAACTATTGATCCAATTATACACTTACTAGATGCATAGTGTGCCGTGCTTTACTTTAGACTACACTGGTCTTGAAACTCTCAGGATTTATCAGTTCTCGCCTTTGATGGCAGGGGGGTATTTTTCCTCCTCTGTCGTATCCCAAGTTAATTCCTCTTTTGGCTTTAAGTGGATCCTGTATGCCTAGATCATGAAATACATAATGTCAGCAAGGCTATACCTCCTACTTCTGGTTACAATTAAGGTTTATTCATTCCTTATTCTTCTTCTGCTATTGCCCCTCTTTACATATCTTGTGCTTGGGACAGGCTCGTATATCCTCCTTTTTATAATTAATTTACAAAGGTCTCACGAAAATTATAGGTGAACAGGATTAACACCCACTTGTCTTTATCAATAGACTAGGTAATTTGTCCATATTTTAGCTCGCTCAGCCGCTCATATTTTGTTAGGCAGTCAGAGTTACACGATAACTTGTGTTGCGTATATCTTAACTCCGCTTTACCAAAGATACCCGAAAATCGAGTATTCCCGCCATGTTCCCATGGACAATTACCGGGGGCTAGTATTCAATCACATTATTTTAAAGGGTAGACGCTTTCTTGTATTACACGTCTACGCTGATTTTTATGTATAAATAAATTACACAAAAATATCCAGTCCCACTCATTCTTTAAATAAAATTATTTTTACACTAAAAATTTAGAGCAGAACTAAGGTAGGTGGTCCTTGATTTCGAGTGTATACTCGTACTAGTAAGCAGACCTCCCGCCTCTCTAACAGCGCATGTTGTCTAGCGCATTTCCCTTACCTTTAGTGAATGAGGCAGCGGTTCTCCTTCCCGGTCTCCCTGGTTTCCCGAGCAAGATGAAATGCTGCTCAACCACATACTTTTTATACCCCTCAAACCTTCAATTAATTAAGTTAGTGGGCAACAGGTGTAATGAATCGTAGACTCGTTAACTCTTTAAATCCGCCATCATTGAAGTTGTTAGTTGTAGTTAATCCACATCTACTAAATCGAAGACGGGCTACGGCATCTATATTAAACAAATATTCATGTTATTTTCAGGACCACAGAACAATATTCTTCCTTTCTATGGTCGGTGTGATCAATGTCTCAGTAATTTGACATGTAATTACACTAGTCATACACAAATCAGGCGTTTTCCTCCAGATTGGGTATGTAGCTTATCGTTTCTTCCTAAAGAAACCACCGCCATATTTGTAGTTTTTGCTAGCAGTAGTTCTAGTTTTATGCTTATAAGCCGCGTTTCATTCACGAAACAGTTAAATCGTAATGAAAGACGGACTTTCTCTGTGAAATAAAGCCTATTTAGGTCATTATATCCATTATCTTCAAACATTAACATATAATTACACTAGCATGGAAAGATTATTACATGTTCCGATAAACGAGAGCTACGGCACGCCGTTTTATGGCCGTCCGCCATATTTGTAGTTCTTGTCATAACAGTAGTTCATCTGTATTTAGTGAGACACGCATACATTACAATGCCCCTTTATCATAGTACAAGTATTCCAAAGGTTTAAAAAAGCATTTAAATAAACAAACAAACAGTAGTCTAACCAGATATTATTCATGGATATACCGTAACAAGATCCACTGTGATTCAAAACATTTAGCTCTATTTTTACCCCCCTTTCTACATCATGGATATTTACACATGATTTTTAACTAACCAAATGTTTATCATTGCATATAATACATTTTTATATCTAATGTAGAGAAACAACAGTATCATTTTCACTTTAGTGGGTACATTATTATCACTACAGTTATATGATTACACTGATCCTTTCCACTTTTCAATACTATCTGCACAGTTTTGTTTATCTCTATTCATGACTGTTTTTCCGAATCATACATCATCATTTTATACATTTATGCAGAGTAGCCCATCATTTACAAGTATTATGTGTTGTTATCATCTCTTTCATATTTATTTGTCTAATTCTTTCACTAAAAGTATTCATACAGCTGTTTTCATCTAATAATCCGTTTCCACTCTTCTCTGCTGTTGAGGCCATGTGTGTATGTTCTGAATTTAGACATAAATAATTGCTCTCTCTGTTTACGTCTTTTCTCAGAGTCACCCCCTCTTGAGGATGTCTTTATTTTTTCTAAAATGAACCATCTGAGTTCCTCCACTTTATGATTTTCAGCCATCCAATGTTCTACTAACGGAGCGTTCTTTTTATGGTTCTTTAAAGATGATCTATGCTCTGTTAGGCATAGCAGCATCTCTCGGCCTGTTTCACCAACGTAGCCCTTTTGACAAGGGCATACTAGCAAATATATAACATTAGATGTTCTGCAGTTCACATGCTCATTCATCCAATGTGAAATGCCGTTCAGGTCAACTTTATCCGTCTTAATGATAGATTTACAATGAGTACATGTACCACATGGTAAATTGCCACGGATGGGTCTACCTTGATCAATACTCAGTTGGGACCCTATTTTAGGTTCTCTGTAAGACTGAACTAAACAGTTCCGGATAGTTTTATTCCGCCTGTATGAAAAGATTGGTTTTGGTAATGGTATTTGGCCTATTTTATTCAGAATCGACCAATTTTTATTGATGAGATTTTTAAGTTTAAAGCTCATACCATTGTAGACAGATACCATCACAATTCCTGGTTCTTGTTGTTGTGCCTTAGTTTTCGATTCAAATAAAATTTCCCTGTTCTGATATTTTGCTCTTTTATAACTTTCTCTGATTAATCTTTTTGGGTAACCCCTCTGGAGCAATTTATCTTTCAAATTTTGGCATGTTTCTCAAATTCTTTTTATCAGTACAATTACGTCGGATGCTAACACATTGACTATAAGGAATACCATCCTTCTGACATTTAGGGTGATAGCTTGTGTGATGGAGAAGCGTGTTTCTGTCAGATGGTTTCACAAATAACTCCACACACAATTTTTGTTTCACTACCTTGATCTTAATATCCAAGAAGTCAACTGCCACTTGACTCTTGTTTGCTGTAAATTTTAAGTTCAAGTCCCCGCAATTAAGCCATTCAAGAAATGCATTTAGATAATTTTCGCTTCCTTCCCAGATAAAAAACACGTCGTCTATAAATCTAGACAAGTGTTTGATGTTCTCATAGAAAGGGCTAACTTCATTATAGATATGTTGCTCTTCAAATTTTCCTACATATAGGCAAGCTAAGCTGGGAGCACATGTGGCTCCCATGCTCGTGCCCTTGATTTGGCAAAAAAAATCTTTATTAAATAAGAAAATGTTATTCATCAGAACAATTTCAATGCATTTAAGAATGAAAGCATTCTGGTCTGAGAGGTCTCCCTCCTCATTGCGTAAAATGTTACTCATCATGGTAATAGTGTCCTGCTGTGATATATTTGTGTACAAGGACTCAATGTCCAAGCACACTAACCATTGGGTTTCCTCATTAAACTCAATACCTTCCACTTTCGAAATCATGTCCGTGGTGTCTTTAATATAAGATGGTAATTTTTCTACCAACGGACAAATAAAATGATCAGCATATTTGCTTAGCGGCTCTGTAATCGAGTCTATTCCAGAGACAATTGGCCGCATCGGAGGATCCATCATATTTTTGTGGACTTTGGGCAGCCCATACAGGGCAGGTATTTTTGGATGATCATTAACAAGAAACCTAAATTCATCCTCACATATAATAGAGTCTTCCTTGGCTAAAGTAACCACCTCTCTCACTTTCTTTTTAAGTCTGTTCCATTCTCCTATGTTGGAATTCCAGTAATGTAATTTGTGATCAAGCAGGGACTGAATCTTAGTATTGTAATCTTTAGTATTAAGAATCACTACACTTCCTCCCTTGTCCCCCGGTTTTATAGTTATTTCCTCACAGTTAGAGAGATTTTTTAGGGCATCCCTTTCTTTTTTTGAAAAATTATTTTGAGTCCACACTTTCTCCTCTAGTAATTTTTCCAATCCTATAGATACCACTTTTTCAAAGGTATCAACTTCTTGACTGACCAATGAAATATTGGGAGTCCAGGTAGATGGGGGTTTAAGACCTGATTTATTGTTTAAAGGCCTATTTTCGAAGAATTTTTTTATTCTAATTTTGCGGAAAAGATCACGTACATCCTTCTCTATGGAGTACCTACAACCCGAGGTACTTGGAGCAAAGCCTAACCCTCTTTCTCAGACTGCTACCTCTTCCCTAGTAAGTATTTTGTCTGATAAGTTTATTATGGGTGCTTTCTGGGTATTTCTCTCTATTCCCAGTCCTTCTGACTGCGAGTTCTCATGTAGGGTCTTCTCATTATCCCTTCCTTTTGGCGGTAGCCCTGACGGCCCCTCCCCCGTGTCCGGAAGCCACGAGTCTGTTTCCTTTGTTGACCTAAAAAAACTTGATAATCATGGAAGTCTTCCGAAGTCCCTTCTCTAGACTCATTTTGTTTCGTATTATCTAGTGCCCTCTCAGGTTCTGAGTCGCTAGTATTGTATGAGGTGTCTGAAAATGTTACATTCTTTTTAAAAAATCTACTCCTATTGTATTTATATGGACGGTTGTTATATTCGCTGGGCGCTGGTTGATCATAGTAATCTTTCTGTAGATATGGGTATTCCAGGTCAGCTTTAAAGTTGGCTATATCCTTTCTCAACTTATTTGTTTTTTTGTTCCTCATATATTCTTGGTAGCCATTAATGTCTTCCTTTATCTCCGCTAGTTTCTTTATGGCGTCATCAAGAGCTGTCGATTCATTCAGCTCTTTCTCTAGCGTTTCTATCTCATCTCGTTCGATTACTATGATTTCTTGTGCAGTCTCAATTATAAGCAACATCCAGTCGCGACTCCATCGGTTCGCGATTATTGTCCAATTTTCTTTGAATCTCTCATTCTTAACGAATAGCCCTGGTTCATTACTGATTTGTAGGCCTTTGGGGATAATCCCCTTTTTACAATACTGGATAATAAATTCAGAATGTAATTCTGTGCGAATCATTTTCTTCTTTAGATTCCACAGATTATTCCACCTATCGTCATCCCCTTTTGATAGGGTCACTGTGTTTATGGTTTTAGAAGAGCCACCTATGATCTTTTTGAATTGGTCTTCTGAGAACCCAAAGATACGTAATGTATCCATATTGTTAATTACAACTCTCCAGCTACAAGAGCTGTGAAGTAACTCCAAAAAAGAGAGAGTTTTCCCAAACAAACCCAGCAAGGACCGGGAAATGGCACAATCAAAAACAGAAATTCCTTTCTGTGTGTTTAGACTCTTATGTTCAAATTAATTACAGAAAACCATTTGTTTAGACCAATTTCAAACTAAACATAACCCTATATAAACATTATGATCACAACATGAATGTGTATGTATCTTTGTAATTTTTATTAAAAGAAATTTAGGTTTAAAATAGATGCATATTTGTTCACAATACAGTAAAATCAATTACATGTATTATTCACAGTGACAAAGTTATATTCAATTCTCATACAGTTTACATCAGTACATATTTCACAATACACATCATTCTAAAAAAGAAATTTTTTTGTACATGTAAAAAAGTCCGTATGTCAACGCGTTTCGGTGCTTCGTTTTTATAGAACACCCTCCTTAGGACTGTATGATTTAAAAACATCAAATCTTCTTTCTAAAAAAGATACATACAATTAATATTATCATCATTGCAGAATTTTTTCCAATCTAACGGGCTATTTAGGTGAATGGTCATAAACAGATCTTACTTCTTGTTAATTATAATCTTTCGGGTACCAGATGAGTATCCCTGGGGTCACAATAGATGAAGAACCTCAAATTCAATTCTCTATTCCATCAGAGAATCTGTATAGAAAATAATATGCAGTTTTAATCATAAATTTTATTCTCTTATTTAGAATGTAAAACTATTGATCCAATTATACACTTACTAGATGCATAGTGTGCTGTGCTTTACTTTAGACTACACTGGTCTTGAAACTCTCAGGATTCATCAGTTCTCGCCTTTGATGGCAGGGGGGGTATTTTTCTTCCTCTGTCGTATCCCAAGTTAATCCCTCTTTTGGCTTTAAGTAGATCCTGTATGCGTAGATCATGAAATACATAATGTCAGCAAGGCTATACCTCCTACTTCTGGTTACAATTAAGGTTTATTTATTCCTTATTCTTCTTCTGCTATTGCCCCTCTTTACATATCTTGTGCTTGGGACAGGCTCGTATATCCTCCTTTTTATAATTAATTCACAAAGGTCTCACGAAAATTATAGGTGAACAGGATTAACACCCACTTGTCTTTATCAATAGACTAGTTAATTTGTCCATATTTTAGCTCGCTCAGCCGCTCATATTTTGTTAGGCAGTCAGAGTTACACGATAACTTGCGGTGCGTATATCTTAACTCCGCTTTACCAAAGATACCCGAAGGTCAAGTATTCCCGCCATGTTCCCATGGACAATTACCGGGGGCTAGTATTCAATCACATTATTTTAAAGGGTAGACGCTTTCTTGTATTACACGTCTACGCTGATTTTTATGTATAAATAAATTACACAAAAATATTCAGTCCTACTCATTCTTTAAATAAAATTATTTTTACACTAAAAATTTAGAGCAGAACTAAGGTAGGTGGTCCTTGATTTCGAGTGTATACTCGTACTAGTAAGTAGTCCTCCCACCTCCCTAACGGCGCATGTTGTCTAGCGCATTTCCCTTACCTTTAGTGAATGAGGCAGCGGTTCTCCTTCCCGGTCTCCCTGGTTTCCCGAGCAAGATGAAATTCTGCTCAACCACATACTTTTTATACCCCTCATACCTTCAATTAATTAAGTTAGTGGGCAACGGGTGTAATGAATCGTTGACTGGTTAACTCTTTAAATCCGCCATCATTGTAGTTTTTAGTTGTAGTTAAACCACATCTACTAAATCGAAGACGGGCTACGGCATCTATATTAAACAAATATTCATGTTATTTTCAGGACCACAGAACAATATTCTTCCTTTCTATGGTCGGTGTGATCAATGTCTCAGTAATTTGACATGTAATTACACTAGTCATACACAAATCAGGGGTTTTCCTCCAGATTGGGTATGTAACTTATCGTTTCTTCCTACAGAAACCACCGCCATATTTGTAGTTTTTGCTAGCAGTAGTTCTAGTTTTATGCTTATAAGCCGCGTTTCATTCACAAAACAGTTAAATCGTAATGAAAGACGGACTCGAACGTCCCTTTTGGAGAGACCTTAGTAATCATTTCTACACCACACGAAAATATCACTCTTTCTCTGTGAAATAAAGCCTATTTAGGTCATTATATCCATTATCTTCAAAGATTAACATATAATTACACTAGCATGGAAAGATTATTACATGTTCCGATAAACGAGAGCTACGGCACGCCGTTTTATGGGCGTCCGCCATATTTGTAGTTCTTGTCATAACAGTAGTTCATCTGTATTTAGTGAGACAGGAATACATTACCATGCCCCTTTATCATAGTACAAGTATTCCAAAGGTTTAAAAAGCATTTAAATAAACAAACAAACAGTAGTCTAACCAGATATTAATCATGGATATACCGTAACAAGATCCACTGTGATTCAAAACATTTAGCTCCATTTTTACCCTCCTTTCTACATCATGGATATTTACACATGATTTTTAACTAACAAAATGTTTATCATTGCATATAATACATTTTTATATCTAATGTAGAGAAACAACTGTATCATTTTCACTTTAGTGGGTACATTATTATCACTACAGTTATATGATTACACTGATCCTTTCTTTATTTATTCCACTTTTCAATACTATCTGCACAGTGTTGTTTATCTCTATTCATGACTGTTTTTCCGAATAAATACATCATCATTTTATACATTTATGCAGAGTAGCCCATCATTTACAAGTATTATGTGTTGTTATCACCTCTTTCATATTTATTTGTCTAATGTATTCCTATAGGTTCTGTATCGATCCCCCTATTCCTGACCCTATTCTGGTTAACAAGTTAACTAGCAGCCATCACATGATGCAGAAACCGTTATCTGATTACGCCAGACCACGGCACAGGAGCGCGTTATCTGATTAGGTCATAACGCTTGCCATCTAATAAGGCAAAGCAATATTCCTCCAGCTCCTGATAAGGCATACGGAGTTCTCAAAACAAATCAAACCTATGACAACCTGGGAAAAACCCTGCGGCCATTGTTTTGATTTCACCGAGAACTTCAGCAAAAGAATGTGCTAACGACCAGTTCGTATGACATCCTTATTGACGTATCTATGTCCATCCTTACGTCAATCTCGGCACCTTACAGGTATAAATATTACCGGTATTGCCTTAAGCAAACACACGCGGTGGTGACGAGATCGGAGCAGCCAGACTTGCCGAAGCCCAGAGCAGAGCAGACCCCGCTGGCGCAGCCTCGCCTTCCTGACGCGCTGTGAACGATACGCTGCCTTTCTCCTGCCGAGAAATCCAGCTCCGGCGCTTCCAAGCAGCCCTTGCAGGCAGCCTGGAATATCGAGACCTCAGACGAGAGATACCATCCCTCAACCATCCTAGATTCCAGGTACGGAACTGAATAACCCCTTGCAGAGAATTCTTGAGTCAGTCACTTGGCAAAAACAAACTTAACTTAAACTGCTACTTTCTATCCCCGCCCACGTATTAGGCTTAGGTCAGGTACACTGGGGTAGGCGTTGTTAGAAGCACCAGTTGAGTACGATTAGTCAAATGTTTATATGTATGTATCTATTTTATCCATTTTAAACCACCATATGGCTTAGAAACCATATAAATGTTTTTACAGTATTATTTTATACTTCTGCTTTTATTGTATGCACTTTACTTAACCATAAGTATTGCGATAATATCGATTCATTTCTCTTGTATGAGAAAAGAGACTGATCAATAAATAACATCTTTTATTGAACACGCCCGTCTCTTCCTTTTCTCTACAAACTGGTGAAACTAAAAATGCACGTACTGACTGAGTAAAATAAGTTGTCTTTTGTTTTCACACGACTCTGGAGATACACTCTTGATTAGGGGAGAGCAAAGTTGTCATGTTCTATGGTTGTCAGAAACTAAATCCCTTCTTGTCTATCCAGGGAGGTTCAACTCCTCCTTGCCTATTCGAGAAAGTTTCTAGTGAACTCTGAGGTAGCTGGCAAACCCAAAACTTTAAGTCCAATATCGACAATAGAAGACCTAGTTAACGTCTGGTCTAGGCCTATACTATTGGAGGTATTATTCCAATGCGCAGAGCCTATTGGGATAATAGGAACTACACTACATGGCGCCCAACGTGTTTGGATAGGCGATAAAACTAACGCAAGACTTTAGAGTAACTCAGTCGTGCTTTTTCACTCAGATCCCTTTTTCCCCATAATACTCCAAAGACGTCTGGAGTGGGTGAGAGGTAAAATCCGCCAAACCTCGCAGGAGGGAACTCCTATGTATGGTTCTTGGTTCAATCAACGTTGAAGGATACACTGTTCCAAAATATTGTGCATCTAATCTTTGTTTCCATAAGGAACCTGATCTGCAAACAAGCAGAATAACCTTCCTGACAGTAAAATGCCAGAAAGTGATGATGAAAGAGAGAGAGTTAGATTAGCAGCTGAACTAATAGAAGCTGATAATACTATGCAAGAAGCAGACCCGGATATAAAACTCATCCCGGTCAACATAAGAAGATCTATAACGTTAAAACTTATAGACAATGGACTGACACCAAGAGGTGGTACAGTCATATTCGTAATTGAGGCACACGAATATCGGCAGACAGAGGTATTCTATTCATGGATAAACTTTCCAGCAGCAAATGCTGTAACAAAGGAGTTCCACTATTATAAAATAGAGGAACCACCGGATACCTACACTCCTTTCAAGGAAGTGGAAGTACTCAAATTCCAAGAGCACCTGCTCTTGTTTAATGGCGCCCTAAAACATAATAATCACATCACCAGGCTCGGTCCACTAGGTAGACCAGGAGCAACATGGCCGGTCCTAGCCGGATACACACCACATCCAGACATCGAAAGGATGTCTGCAGCAGATGTTTTAGTACAACATCTAATTAAAATATATAGACAACTAGACCAATATGTAATGCGGACTTCAACCATCCAACCTGTAGTTAAAATTCCACAGCTGACCCCACATCAGGGGAACACAAATAAAATTACAACACAGAACATACAGTCCTGCCTAGGTAAAGTACCAGCTAAACGGGAACAAATACCATTCTGGTTAGCACAAAAAATCACCTAAATAGAGGCGGTGTTTCCAGACACCACCCCTGTGGATAAACACAGGATTCTGACTATCTGTCTTCCAATGGGAATCGCACCACACGTGGAGGACTGTGACACTTGGGGTACAGTCTTTGCTTCCATTTACACAAAAACACATGGTGTACCATCCATGTCGGTAATACCAGATGTGCTAAAACAAATTCAAGACGAATACGGTCCAGAACCCGCTTTAACTCTCGGTATGAAATTACTAAAAGACTTCAAGCAGGTCTCGGCAATATTACTAGCCAACATAAAAGGAGAAGCAGCGAATGTGGCGATCCGCCAGAGGTTAAAAGAGACAGATATAGCTGACCAACCAGCTGAAATTGCCAAAATTATAGGAAAATCCTATGAAGAACTAGGTAGAGATAGTTTGGGTGGAATACCAGTAAAGCCCCAACTAATTGAAAGTCCTGAAAAAATATTTATTAAAAATAATCTAAACAGTCAAAAGAAGAACTGGGATGGAAACAAACAATCCAATCCAAAAGAAAAGAGATTCCAGTCCAGAGGAAGGTCTCCTCGGCGGAGAGAAAGATCTCCGGACCAAGGACCCAAGTCTCCCCAAAGGGAGCCCTCTGTGAAAAAATACAACCTTAGAAATAGGGATAACATAAAGAAACCGGATAGATATCAAGATTTTGATACACGTCCCTCTCAATCTTTTCAGACTTCCTCGCAGAAATCGGAAAGAAGAGGACGATCGGAACCCAGGGAAGGGCACGTCAAGTCCAAAGACAAGGAACCTGCTCATCCAAATAAAAAATTACAGTGTCCCAAGAAGAAGGTAGCCAGCATTAAAGTATTCAACAATGCCGAGAATACTGAGGACACAGCTGAAAAACGGAGAGTGGGCTCAGACAATGCTAGACAGCGCAGCAGAAGTGAGCATAGCACGCAAAGTCCTTATGAATCATCTGGAGACAGTGGACACGAATGAATACATTCAAGTGGAAACTGCAGACACCAGAGTTAGCAAACCTCACAAAATATATGAAATAACTTTACGTATAGAAGGGGATAAGACTAGAAAAATAAGGGGCCTTTTTTGGGATAATCTCTCCAAGGGCTATGACATCCTTCTAGCTGAAAAAGATTGGCCACCAGAGTTCGTCAGGGAGTGCCCACATGGCGAAGAAATAATTATGCCTGCCTTCTCAAATCATATTCCAATTCATAAAAAATATACACTTGCAAGAAAGTGGGCAGTAGCTCAAGCTCCTGCTTTATATAAAAATCATGTAGGATGGGATGAGGACTCGCCTCCTCACAAAATCCAGTTAAAATCACAACCTACTGCACAAAGGCAGTATCCAATCAAGCAAGAAGCAAAAAAACAGGTAAAAGAAATTCTAGATCAACTAGAATACCAGGGGGTGATTGAAACTTGCACCTCACAAATGAACAACCCTTTGTTTCCTGTCTCCAAACCAGACAATTCATATTGTCTAGTTTTGGATTACAGACACCTTAACTCATGTTGCAAAACTTTTGCAGTGCAAAACTCGCATAGTGCTGCACTAATGAATAACATAGTGCGCAAAAAATACAAAACAACATTAGACATCTCTAATGGATTCTTTTGTCAAAATATAGCACCAGAGAGCAGATATTTGTCCGCGTTCTCAATAAATGGCGCTCAAAAACAATTCTGTCGGTTACCCCAGGGGTACAAGAACAGCCCAGGATTATTCTCAGCGAGAGTAAAAGAGGTACTACAAACATATGATGACGAAGCATTATCGTATGTCGACGACATATACCTAACAGACGATGACTTGGATACTCACTTGAAGAGAGTGAACACCATAATACTTGGGTTCGCGGCAGAGGGTTACAAATTCAACTTTAAAAAATCTAGAATTGCCCATCTAGCAGTCCTGTTCTTAGGATATGAATTATCAAGTGAAGGCAAAAGCCTGGCTGACAATTTCCTAGAGAAATGTGCCGTACTCCAAGCACCTAGAACACTAAAAAACTTACAGTCAATTCTAGGCTTCCTAAATTTCGGAAGAACATACATTGCAAATTACGCAGAAAGGGTCAAACCCCTTTATGATCTAATAAAACCAGATTTTAAAAGAACCAATTGGACTCAAATACACACAGAAATTCTGAGATCCTTACAAACAGACATGTTAATTAAAACAAAATTAGAAACACGTGATAACACACGCAATCTTGTGATTCGAGTCATCCCAGGAAGATGCGGATTCACATACCTGACCTCTAATGAGGGAGAAAAGGTACCAATTGCATTCAAATCACACTTGTACACAGAAGCTGAAAAGAAGTTCAGCATTAAAGAAAACATTGTTCATGCAGTTCAAACCGCAATAGCTAGAGAAAAAGATAAAGCTGACGGTAGACGTATCACAGTCAGAACAGCAGAATCAGCCTTTGAGGCATTAACAACACCGTGTAATTTACCAACAACAGCATTGAATCCGGAATGGATACAATGGGTGAATTCAATTACAACGGACAGAGTAAAATACTACTTTGATCCAGAATTAAAAGAATTAAAAAATCTAGAATATGAAAGAACATTCCCTCTGCCAATCGACATTCTGCCATTACGACAGTACGCGTGTGTAATCTATACAGACGGACATGCTCAACCCTCCGTTTGGGGAGAACAAGCATACAACCCCACATGTGAGATTACAAAAGAGGTGTGGCGCGGAGGTAAACTAAGACCTCTATTAACAAAAACACACTCAGTAGAAACTAATTCAGAACAACAGACTGAAATAATAGCATTGAAAATGGCGCTAGATAATGCAGATCGCGAATTCCCGACACTCATAGTATCCGATTCGTATTACTGCGTCAAATCATATAACAGCGATTTACAGAAATGGATTCAAAACGGTTACAAAGATGACACAGGTGCAACAATAAAGCAAAAACTGCTTTGGGAACAAATAGTTCTGTTACAAAAAGAACTACCAAAGACTCACGTGACACACTCACTGAGTCATCAGCATGATGGCGTTCACGTTGCAGGGAATTCATTGGCTGAGACAGCCACAACGGTAGCAACTAAATCGGCTTCCGTAGCTAGAAAAAAGCGTACAGTGAAATACATTGACGGTGAAACAGTGCTGGCGGTGAAAACGTCATCAAAAGGCGACTGCTCAGCGCTACCGATCAACTATCCACTCAATTATACATACATAATCGATGCAAACTCCGTCCCTTTTGCTCGAATCCCTGGAGTGGGGGATGGAGTAATTCCAAACATGGACAGGAGAACTTTGTTAATTGTAGACGCACATATAGGTGAGGGTCTTAGTCATCTCAAACTAAAAGATTCTCTGGAAGAACTACAATCAGTGTACTGGTGGCCAGGCATGAGCCTGCAGCATCACACTTTTGTAAAAAAATGCCCGGACTGCAACAGAGATCGCAGCGGCGAGAGAAACAGTGTAATACCATGGCGTTTCACTCAAGAAGGGCTAAGCAATAATCAATAAGACCAGTGTAAATAATGCGTTCTAATAACAAACAAAGACTAGTTTCCACTTATAATGTAGACCCCAGCACTCGGCTGACGTCGGGACTGTTATACAAAGATTTGCGAGTCTAAATGGCATATACGCTAGAAGCATGCTACGTTTGACCAATGTTTTCACTTTAGCCCTCAAGCCTGTGGGGAAACATGGCCAAATGAGCATAGCACAGCGGGATTCTTCTCACTTCCTTCCTGAGGGATACCGGATGGTGTAAAGAAAAAACCAAGGCATAAAGCTATCTATAACGGAAAGGATATTAGGTTCGGGAGCTGGGTGGGTCAAACATCTAATAAGTGTCCAACGTAGTCTAAACAACCTGCCAAGAAATTCTCTGAAGGGATTCAGTCCCTACGAATTATTGTTTGGAACTAGGATGTTGGTCTTAGATCTTGACAGTCAGACTTCAGTGGTGAAGGAAAAAAGCTTTGATATCAAAGATCGTTTGGCTATTTTGCAGGACTTAAACGTAACAAGAAAAGACCTGAGCAACATAAAGTTGAAACAGCAGCCAACAACCACTGAAGAACCACCACCTGTCCCAGCAAGACCTGTCTGGATTCCAAAAGTCGGGGATCTAGTCAGAGAAAAGATCGCGGTAAAGAAGGAATTTGGGCCTTCTTACAGAAAAGCAGTTCCTGTCTTGTCTATCAACGGGACAAGATCAGTTGTACTACCGCCGCTTGCTGGTAAAAAGGAGAACCGAGTTGTATCCATCGACCTGGTAAAACCACAATCATGTGGCCGATAACAAACAGTAGGCCAAGTGGACTCCCGATAAGTAGCAGAACGCCAAGGTTTGCTACCAATACAGAGGTCCTAACTAAGAGGCTAATCACATTCGAAACGCCTACAGAACAACAACAAGGACTATGCAACAATGCATTGGAACTCACACCTCTAAAAACCCAAATAAAAACATTTATTAGAGACACACCAACCTACAATGAAGTAACAAATGAATATGCAAGAAACAGTAATCCTGAAGCAATTGGAACAATTGACAGAACGGCATCCGGCTACTTCATAAACTTCGATGATTCCTCTGAAGACCTCAGTGAATCAAAGACACAGCCATCAACAAAAACCTTTAAAGATAAAGCTAAAGAACTTTTGAAACAACTGAAAGAAACCTATCTGATTTCTCCATGGATTGAATTTTGGGTGGCCTTTGGTGCATTTATCCTCATACTTTGGCTCATCATGGTACTAACTTTGGGACGCTTCGTTGAGGGAAAATATGCTAAAATGGACACAGCAAGCCAGAAAATCAACTTGATCCTCAAGCCACACACGTCTTCACACGTCAAGAAAAGAGAACTTTCTTCAGTCAATTTCACAGCCAATCCTATACCGGGTGGGGTAGCATGGGACAATACTGACTATGAAATTTATGGTCCGGTCGAAATCCTCAAATATCCACACCAAATCAAGATCTCGTTGAGTGACTTTGTAAAACCAAGCTCATTTGCTGATGATTTGGATTTTGAAAGTATAAATGATATGATGTCTGACCCAGTGATGTCTGCTAAATTTACCAAACATGATTATTTGCAGGGTTCGTCTAATTATGATAGTATGTACTGTTACAACCACTATGGTAACCATTTTCTACATAAATCTGCACAACCTAGAAATGTTTTAAATTATAATCAATGGGAACATTGTGCAACCCCTCCAAAAGGAAGCTCAAGAACCTTTTATGACAAATATTCATACTTTTCAGGGTTCAACACAAGTATTGCTGAAACATTTTATTTCAAATTGTCAAATAAGATAGGAACAAAAACCATGCTTACAAACACGAAATTGATATATTCGGACTCATTTTTTGCACAAATGAATACATTTGGTTTTGATTATTGGGACAAAAATGTTGAAGTAAAAAGTGTTTGGGGTACAAAAGAATGGCAAGTACAAGGTATAGAATCATTGTTTAGAGCCTGCATGATCCCAGAACAAATTATATTTTTGAATGACACTGTTCAACAAACTACCTGTCTTGGCCTAGCCAAAATCAAAGACTTAAATAAACCGTCTATTCCAAAGCCAACTATGAACAGCAATAGCTCTACAGATGAAGAGATAGACGTAAACTATGTATTAAACCAAAACAGAACACATCCTGATTGGAAACAATGGTTAATCTGGCCCACAGATACTAATAACTGTCAAGACAGATTCTTGAACAAAACACAGGGGTTCACATTGACCAGGCCAGATCCTAGATATTCCCAAAGACAACACCCAGGGATAATAACCACCTACAGTGGGGGCAAACTCTGCCTTCAATGGCTACAAACTTCCACACTGACAGAAATTAAGCAACACCTAACTTTACTTACTGATGGTGCTGACTTGCGTGATTTCATTATGGGACCACGCAAACAGCATCAAAAACGCTTCATAGCAGCCTCTATATATGCAGCTTACAACGAGGCCTGGAAGATAACTCAAATTGAGACAGCAGAAAATATACAGGAAATTGACCGTATTAATTTGGAAAAATCACTTTCTGTAGTGGACAATGGGTTAATGACTCTGTCCTCCAGAATTTTTTCTTTGGACAGCATTGTGTCTTCAGCAATCAACATAATATCGCAAGACTTACTGTTGTTACAACACGGTCAGTCTCAATTACGTTCTATTGTACAGCTTGGCTGGACGTTACAAAACCTGCGTTCAGGCTATGTGCCTTGGCGTTTCATCAACACAACGTCACTATTCAATATCTTTAACCTTACTGATAAACAAATCAGTATGGCACAAAAGGGTGCTGATTATACAATCCTGAGCATTGAGAAACTCGAGAGATTACCATTGACAATGTCAGAACGACCTGTCATTGAATGGATAATACATGGGATAATTAATATTCCGATATCTACTTTCAGGTTTCAATACTGCCAAAAATATATACAGGCTGGCATGTACGAAAAATTGGGAAAAGGGTACATTAAGACAACATGGAACTTGCCCTATTCACATGCATGTGTCAGTAATAAAGGACAGAAAGTGTTTCTTAGTGGCAATAATTGTGCGATGTCACTAAGCGGTACACTTTTGTGTAATGGAATTAGTTTGCATGGAGCCTGTGAAGGGAACTCAAATAACCTTTCATGTCACCAGCTAGGCGCACCTGCAACAGAGATAGAACCATTCTTTAAAAGACTCTATAACGGGAGTTACATTCTAATTGTGGATCGCAGATGTTGTAGTTTACGGCCCGGGATTCCTTATCTCATAACTACGACTGCGAAGGTCATGTGCTGTGGATGCTTATTGTTCCCCAGCTCCTTTCCAGACAGGGAGGCAAGGGCATGGCCTAACTTGAAAATTACTTCTATTCGAATAGATACTTTAAGCAGAATGAAAACAGTGCTTCTTCAGACGCCGACCAGACTCACGTCATCAAAGGAAATGTATGATCTCCTGGTCGCAAGGACAACTGCAGAGATTCACTCATTGTTATCAACTAATTCCCCCATACATTTCGCAGAAATCCTGAATGAAATCTTAAATATTTCTGATACCAGTGGAGTCTCAAAAGTATTTAAGACAGTATTTTCAATGGCATTAACACCATTCAAAGCCATACTGGGTATTTTTCCAGACTTCGTCCATTCGATTTTTGGCGGACTTCCCCTCATTTTGGGACTAATTGCAGGAATCCTATTCTTGGTCCTTATATTTCGTTATGGCAAACCATGTCACAGACAAAACACCTGTGACAAGGGAAGAAACAATCCGAGCCATTGTATACCGGGACCGGATATCAAAAATCCTGGGACTATCCCGGCTTAGAGACCTGAACATGACTTGGTTTCTTTCATTTCGACCAATTTGGCATCGATGTGTTTTACCTGTATTAAGGTGCTTGCTGTGCAGAGAAGAATGCGTGTTGGACACCTGTCTGACGCTACAATCGGATGCGCCTATGGATGCAGAAACATTGTTGGGTCCGATAACGGCTCATGCATTGTGCTGCCCTCAACGGCTGCCAATCCTGATGACGGCATTCGTGGAAACTTCACCACTACGATTAAGGGGTAGTGAAGTTCAAGATGAAAGCAGCATCGATCAGGTACGACCTTCTGTCAGCAATACTAATCAAAAGGTCAATGGAGACAATCATGCACACGAATGCATGGTTACACCTTTTTCCGAGTTAGTGGAACTTTCACAGGAAGCTGTTGACAGCTTTTTCGACAGTCTCAATGATATTATGTTCTCACCAGAGCAGAAATAACGACTTTTGAGCAAGCTAGCACACGGCGTTCCCAACACCCTGAATTTGGCCTTCAACTTTAATAATAAAGTAGCATGAACAATTTTCCCTCCAGTTCACGGACAGCAATTTTTTCAGCAGCCCCAAAATATTTTTACGATTTTTCGGGACACTTATCTTCTACTTAAAGTAAGAACTATTCTTAGAGAACTAAATTTCTACTTTTAGAAAATTTATAGACATTAGCTGCCCGCTGGTATGTTCATAATTATTTTATTCTGTGATGGAATGGTCTCGAAACTTTTTCTTCTGTATTAAGAGCCATTTCATGTGTAATTCTCATATTCAAATAGTAATAATGTATACATATGCGTGATTACTTTAGCATTATTCTACAGCTTGAGTGCATATAGTATATATGACTGTTTTTCCGTATATTACATAATTTCGAAATGCATTATATGTATTTTGGGGTGGTAAGGTATACACGATACTCTACAGTATGTTTTACTATGCCTAGATTCGTAAATATGGCCATAGTTAGCGTGGAGTGGGTGTGATGTATTCCTATAGGTTCTGTATCGATCCCCCTATTCCTGACCCTATTCTGGTTAACAAGTTAACTAGCAGCCATCACATGATGCAGAAACCGTTATCTGATTACGCCTGACCACGGCACAGGAGCGCGTTATCTGATTAGGTCATAACGCTTGCCATCTAATTAGGCAAAGCAATATTCCTCCAGCCCCTGATAAGGCATACGGAGTTCTCAAAACAAATCAAACCTATGACAACCTGGGAAAAACCCTGCGGCCATTGTTTTGATTTCACCGAGAACTTCAGCAAAAGAATATGCTTACGACCAGTTCGTATGACATCCTTATTGACGTATCTATGCCATCCTTACGTCAATCTCGGCACCTTACAGGTATAAATATTACCGGTATTGCCTTAAGCAAACACACGCGGTGGTGACGAGATCGGAGCAGCCAGACTTGCCGAAGCCCAGAGCAGAGCAGACCCCGCTGGCGCAGCCCCGCCTTCCTGACGCGCTGAGAACGAGACGCTGCCTTTCTCCTGCCGAGAAATCCAGCTCCGGCGCTTCCGAGCAGCCCTTGCAGGCAGCCTGGAATATCGAGACCTCAGACGAGAGATACCATCCCTCAACCATCCTAGATTCCAGGTACGGAACTGAATAACCCCTTGCAGAGAATTCTTGAGTCAGTCACTTGGCAAAAACAAACTTAACTTAAACTGCTACTTTCTATCCCCGCCCACGTATTAGGCTTAGGTCAGGTACACTGGGGTAGGCGTAGTTAGAAGCACCAGTTGAGTACGATTAGTCAAATGTTTATATGTATGTATCTATTTTATCCATTTTAAACCACCATATGGCTTAGAAACCATATAAATGTTTTTACAGTATTATTTTATACTTCTGCTTTTATTGTATGCACTTTACTTAACCATAAGTATTGCGATAATATCGATTCATTTCTCTTGTATGAGAAAAGAGACTGATCAATAAATAACATCTTTTATTGAACACGCCCGTCTCTTCCTTTTCTCTACAAACTGGTGAAACTAAGAATGCACGTACTGACTGAGTAAAATAAGTTGTCTTTTGTTTTCACACGACTCTAGAGATACACTCTTGATTAGGGGAGAGCAAAGTTGTCATGTTCTATGGTTGTCAGAAACTAAATCCCTTCTTGTCTATCCAGGGACGTTCAACTCCTCCTTGCCTATTCAAGAAAGTTTCTAGTGAACTCTGAGCTAGCTGGCAAACCCAAAACTTTAAGTCTAATATCGACAATAGAAGACCTAGTTAACGTCTGGTCTAGGCCTATACTATTGGAGGTATTATTCCAATGCGCAGAGCCTATTGGGATAATAGGAACTACACTACACTACGGCACGCCGTTTTATGGGCGTCCGCCATATTTGTAGTTCTTGTCATAACAGTAGTTCATCTGTATTTAGTGAGACAGGAATACATTACCATGCCCCTTTATCATAGTACAAGTATTCCAAAGGTTTAAAAAGCATTTAAATAAACAAACAAACAGTAGTCTAACCAGATATTAATCATGGATATACCGTAACAAGATCCACTGTGATTCAAAACATTTAGCTCCATTTTTACCCTCCTTTCTACATCATGGATATTTACACATGATTTTTAACTAACAAAATGTTTATCATTGCATATAATACATTTTTATATCTAATGTAGAGAAACAACTGTATCATTTTCACTTTAGTGGGTACATTATTATCACTACAGTTATATGATTACACTGATCCTTTCTTTATTTATTCCACTTTTCAATACTATCTGCACAGTGTTGTTTATCTCTATTCATGACTGTTTTTCCGAGTCAATACATCATCATTTTATACATTTATGCAGAGTAGCCCATCATTTACAAGTATTATGTGTTGTTATCACCTCTTTCATATTTATTTGTCTAATTCTTTCACTAAAAGTATTCATACAGCTGTTTTCATCTAATAATCCTTTCCCACTCTTCTCTGCTGTTGAGGCCATGTGTGTATGTTCTGAATTTAGACATAAAAAATTGCTCTCTCTGTTTACGTCTTTTCTCAGAGTCACCCCCTCTTGAGGATGTCTTTATTTTTTCTAAAATGAACCATCTGAGTTCCTCCACTTTATGATTTACAGCCATCCAATGTTCTACTAACGGAGCGTTCTTTTTATGGTTCTTTAAAGCCGATCTATGCTCTGTTAGGCGTAGCCGCATCTCTCAGCCTGTTTCACCAACGTAGCCCTTTTGACAAGGGCATACTAGCAAATATATAACATTAGATGTTCTGCAGTTCACATGCTCATTCATCCAATGTGAAATGCCGTTCAGGTCAACTTTATCCGTCTTAATGATAGATTTACAATGAGTACATGTACCACATGGTAAATTGCCACGGATGGGTACCTTGATCAATACTCAGTTGGGACCCTATTTTAGGTTCTCTGTAAGACTGAACTAAACAGTTCTGGATAGTTTTATTCCGCCTGTATGAAAAGATTGGTTTTGGTAATGGTATTTTGCCTATTTTATTCAGAATCGACCAATTTTTATTTATGAGATTTTTAAGTTTAAAGCTCATACCATTGTAGTTAGATACCATCACAATTTCTGGTTCTTGTTGTGCCTTAGTTTTCGGTTCAAATAAAATTTCCGTGTTCTGATATTTTGCTCTTTTATAACTTTCTCTGATTAATCTTTTTGGATAACCCCTCTGGAGCAATTTATCTTTCAAATTTTGGGCATGTTTCTCAAATGTTTTTTTATCAGTACAATTACGTCGGATCCTAATAAATTGACTATAAGGAATCCCATCCTTCTGACATTTAGGGTGATAGCTTGTGTGATGGAGAAGCGTGTTTCTGTCAGATGGTTTCACAAATAACTCCACACACAATTTTCGTTCCCTTACCTTGATCTTAATATCCAAGAAGTCAACTGCCACTTGACTCTTGTTTGCTGTAAATTTTAAATTCAAGTCCCCACAATTAAGCCATTCAAGAAATGCATTTAGATGCATTGTGGCCTAGTAAATACGGCCTGTTTTCATGCATGGGTGTTGCTTGGGGTGTTTCCATGCAACACCAATGGATTCTGCCACATTCCTAGATTTGCAACATTTGGTAAACCCGGGAATGCGTCAGAATCCCATGCCTCCACAGGGGAGGCATAAGGAGGTGCAACGAGGAGAAATACTTTTATTTCTCCTAGTTTTTTCCTTTCTTTTCATGCTGCATTCTGCAGCACACATAGAAAGACAAAACCCCCTCTTGAGGTGTCCTTTCCTGCACAAAAAAACATCCAGCAAGTCATGCTGTAATATGCTTCCTACCACGCTTCAGGGAGCACAAGTAAAATTAAGATCTGCATATCATCAAGTAAAATGTAGGCCAACGTCCAGTCCTTTAAATGCATTCATAACTCCATATGTCCTTTTTTCAGTAAAAGAGGATGTTGTTTGACTTAGCCTCAGCTGCATCCTTATTCCAGAGAGCTATGATTCAAACATTCAAAGCATGGAATGATTTGTGTATTAAAATAATAATAATAAGTAAACTTATAAAGCACATGGTTACACTCACTGATGTGTCCCCGCGCTGCAGCCAGTTGCCTTGTCTGAAGCAGTAAACCTAAGAAAACTAAGCGGAAAACCGATATGTGGAAGAGCCAGGTCTTTAGTTTTTTTCCGTAAGAGCCTCTCTGATGGTTCTGTCCGGGGAACGAGAGGGAGGGCATTCCAGTGTTTAGCGCTAGGTAGCAGAAGGATCGGCCACCCATTCTCACTCTTTTGATTACAGGGACCTAAACCTGTCGTGTCCCCAAGGACCACAGGATGACATATTTGTCTAATTCAAGGATAAAATACAACATAAATTACATATGCACAGAGTTTGTGAGTAATTACAATAATATTTGTTACCTCTTAAATTATTAGTCTTAATCTAGTGAAATTGAAATTTGTCTTTAAAAAACTTGACTACATAGGGCAGTGGTAATCTTTTGACTTCTGGGAGCCCCCATTAATCATTACTGGAACCTGGGAACCCCCACCCCCAAATCATTATTGGAATCTGGAGACCCCCCCACTGAGTCATGACTGCTGGCCGAGGGCCCTAGTCTAAGCAATGTTGATGATTTGAACAGCAAAAAAACTACACAAAAGCACAGAAAGAAACATTCAAACAAATACACAAACTATGACACACTTTATTTAATTAGCAAATGCACACAAATACTAACATAATAATAATTTCAAGGTTGGAGATTTTCCAAATTGCTCTGCTTCCACAAATCAATCTGAGGATACTTATTAAATTTTTAGTCTCCAATTTCAGATTCTTTCACATTTACAATACATTAAAATAATTTACATTGTAAATTAAGCTTCGTTGTTTATATACACTTTATTAATCTGTTGGGTACCACTGGGTTAGGGCATTCTATTGCTGACTGTGGCATTGAACTAAAAAGTTCCGAAGAGCTATTATTATTCACTGGATTGAGCGATTGTTAGACTTTTAGTTTTTTGGCTTCCTTTTTTTCACCTGTTTTTGTTGGTTTTAGGACTCTGGGCACTTGACCAGTGCTGATCAGTGCTAAAGTGCATATGCTGTCTGTGTAAATTGTTATTATTGATAGGTATGTCCATGATTGGCTAATTTGATTTACTACTAAGTCCCTAGTACAGTGCACTGTGTGTGCCCAGGGCCTGTATGTCAAATGCTGCTGTTGGGCCTGCACCGCTGATTGCACCACCCACACAAATAGCCTTTCAAAGGGGTCTCAGACCTGCCACTGCAGTGTCGGCGCGCATTCTCTTCTGCAATGTTGACCTGGTAAGTACACCCATTTGCCAGACCCTAACCATCCCTTTTATTAAATGTGAATCACCCCTAAGGTAGACCCAAGGTGCCACTGTGGGCAGAGTGCAGTGTATGTGAAAGGTAGGACATGTACTGGTGCATGTGACATGTTCTGATAGTGAACCAGATAGGACGGAACTGGTTTTGACTGAGCACAGTGCCTCTCTGCCCAGAGAACTAGGGAAAATGCTGTATAAATATTGGGGTCAAGACCCCAGATCTTTAGATTACTTCTTGACTCAAGAAGAACCTCTGTCAAGGAGAAGAGCTGGGAAAACTGAAGGAGAAGTACTGCCACTTTGCTCTATGTTGGTTGGGGTTGGTATGCACTGGCTTTTTCTGCCAAAGAGAGGACCAAGACTTTGATGTGTGATGTGTTACCTGCTTGAAGAAGATCTCCAAGGGCTTGGTGTAGAGCTTGCCTCCTGTTCTGAAGTCTCAGGGACACAAAGGTTTCATTTCCTCTTTCTCCCGCATCCTGAACTGCTGTTTCAGCTGCCACAGTCGAAAATTGCAACACCGATGCCGGCGAGCAATTCTGTGACCTGCAACGAAGCCGTGGGCACGGCTCGTGAAGAGCACGATGCACCGCCCCAACTTGCACTGCAGCCCGACACCTGACGATGCTGCATCGTATCGACTCAGAAGCTGTCACCGAGACCTCTGCCTGTACCAGAGCCTACGGCACCACTCGTAACACTCCAGACACACCGCCTCAACTCACACTGCATCACCAGCTTCATCAACGCTGGTGCTTCATCATCGCGGAGCCGATACTGGATGTGGGTGACTTCCTGAATCCATCGACACCTCACCATATTAAGGAACCGACACCTCACCGCCACCGCTACATCACCTGCCCGGCATCAGTGAGGAACCGACGCATCACCCCCCAGCTACTGTAAGGAATTGACGCCTCTTCTCCCCTGCATTGCAGTAAGGAACCAAGGCTTCACCTCCCCTGGGATTGTAAGGAACTGACACATCAGCTCCCCTGTGCTCCCAAGGAAACACCACCTCCCCTATGCTGTGCACCCTCTTTGCTTTTATCGTTTACAAAAGTAAGGTTATTTGGGAGTCTGTATGACACCACACCCAACGCCGCACACCTCACGGTTGGCGCCATACTTTGGTTTTTCATCAGTCATGATGTCGTCTTAGCTCCAGGGGGAGTTATTTGTTGCTACAAGCTTTATTTGTGTGAATAACCCATTTTTGAGGATATCTTGGTATATGTATTGTGGTTTTTTGTCGTTTTGGTCTTGTTTGGTTTAGATATCGATTTCTTATTTTTCTAAACTGGTGCGGTGTCCATTTGCTTTTTTTAAGCAGAAAATTACTTGTATACAACATAGAGGGAAGCAGTCCAATTCTATTATATTCAAACTGAATTTCAACTCTCCGTAGTATTTTAAATCACCTTCAAAATCTTCATTTCACTCATCCATACAAATCAAATAGCTATTTATGTTTTTGAAATATTGTATTTTAGTCTGCATTTTTCTTATTTTAGTCATATAATCTTCACACGATGTTTGAATCAGAACAACCAACGTATTTCATCTGCCATTTGGACTTCATTACCGGAAAACCATAGGATTTTTTGGGGGAAGATTATCATAAGCATATATCTTCGTTGTAAATCTTTTAGTATCCAAAATCCTGCATCATTTTTTATATCTGGCTGTATTAAACATGCTGTTCAAACCATCTGCATGTTTGAACAGCAGGCTCCGTGCTGCCCTGCTCCTTATGATATTTGTAAGAAATTGGGTTTGTTAATTATCCCAATGAACTCCAATTTAGTCCTAGGTAGCTACATGACCTTTCAGCTACATTTGTCCTATCTTTCTCTGCATAACGGTTCTAGCACTGACCTTTTACCCAGTTACGTGCTGAATAAATGTTGATCAGTTTACTTGAAACTATCCTCATTACTATGTATGTGCACATGACGTACATAACAGGATTAACACTCTCTTTATAAAAGTTATGGTCATCTTCACCCTAGGGCAAAAGAACTACTATGCAAAATTGCAGGTAATGATTTAGGTTAATTTACATATTCAAATTCAAAACATACATATAGATTGTGTAAGGAACCCTAATGCTATCTTTGTGGAATAAAAGAACCATAGCACCACTAGCTAGGTAGAGAAGAAGCTTCCACGCTGACACTAGATGTTGAGGTTCCTGCACGATAGAGCTCCAGCATGCAGTGGTCTGACATTCCTTGCAGGATGTCAACCTCGAGACCAAGACAGTGTCCTTCATTTTCTCCCATCAGGCAATGAGGTTGGCTATTTCCTTGAGGATTCATGGCTTTACACCCACATACATGCTTGGTACACTTAGGTACACTTAGGTAAGGTGTGCATGGTAGGAGTACTCTTGATTACCGTCATGTATATATATGAGAATGACATTGGTTCAATAAATGCTTATTGAAAATGTCCCCAACGTTTATTTCTGTGTATCTCTCGGAGGTTAAGTGAACACGCTTGACTGAGCGAGACGTACTGTACTGTTTCCATGATCCCTGAAGGATCAAGGGTTGTCATGTTCGATAGTTGCCAGAATCTAATCACTCCTTAATAATGCGAGGGGGATTATGGTGGCACTGTGAGGTAGCTGATCTAAAGGCTAACATATCCGTTTGGGGTGCTCACAATCAGTCTAAACACCAATCCCTTATTTTATGTTATCTAAACGCCAGATCCTATGGATGTTTAGGAACTACACAACAGGGTTATTGGTTGGGGGGGTAAAAGCCCTACTCAGGCAATGACTGCAATCCTTGTCATGTTGAACCACATGTCAGTAAATTAATCCGTACTCAGCCCTCTGGTAAATTGGCAAAAAGTAGTCAGGCTTAACTTAAAAGCAAAGTCTGAAGTGTATATGCAACACACAAACAGTGATAAAATGAAAACACAACACAAGACAAATCCCAAACCAATTTATATAAAGTACATTTTTATACATAAAATGATACCAGAATGACAAAATGCCAATCAATATGATCAGAGAAATTCAAGTTTAAAGCTTTAAGTAGATATAGCACCATAAAGCATGAAGTAGCCCTCGTTGTCACCTGGTGACACCTGGGGACGGTCACAAGATAAAGCCAACCGCGATAGAGCATGAGCCAGATACAGGGACCAGGTTGGTCCAGTCATCACTGGTCCAGGCCAGCGCTCTCCGGGACAACCTCGCCAACTTCGGACTCAACCAACGCATCACCACACCCACACACAGAGTGGGACACACAGTCGACCCCATCTTCGCTGCAGGCAACAGCGTCCACTTTAGCTACACAATGCAGCTGCCATGGACCGAGCACCACTGCGCCCATTTCACCGTCAACAAACCCAAGGCACCAAAATCACCCCCCCTCACCACGAAGGAACCAGAGCAAGGTTACCATCGAGCGACTGAACTCCTCCCTCACCTTAGTCAACCCCACCTGGACACCTGATGCAAACACCGCAGCCAACTGCGCAGACCAGCTCGCCCGCTACGCAAGCCCGGCAAACAGCGCCCAAGAAAAGCCGCCTAGTTCACCACCGATCTCCAAGAAACCAGGCGCTCCTGCACACCTGCAAAACTGGAGAAACACCAAGGCTACTGATAACTACTCCACCTACAAGTACGCCATGACACACTACCACAACCAAATCAGAACAACCAAAACAACAAACAACAAAATTCTCGCCAACTCCAAGAACTCTTCAGTGTCATTTGGGACTTCACCAACCCATGCAGCCACAGACATCACCCCTTCCCAAGACCTCTGCAACAAGTTTGGAACCTAATTCCACCTCAAGATCAGGACACTTTACGACAACTTTTATCAACCACACTAATGACTCCACAGCTGCCCCCCCGCCCCCCAGAGACACCAGCCAGCCCACCATCTCCAGCTGGACACCAAACATGACCACGGACACCGCCACCGCCATGAAATGCAGCATCCACTCGGGGGCCCCCACCGACCCCTGCCCCTGGAACTTCTACCACAGGGCCGCAACACCATCGTACCTGATCTGCAATGTACCATCAACACCACCTTCACAGCAGGAACCTTCCCAGACAACTGGAAGCCAACAGAAGTGAGACCCCTGCTCAAGAAGCCCACGGCCAACCTCTACCGGCCCATCTCGCTTCTCCCCTTTTCAGCCAAGTTGGCAGAGAAAGCAGTCAACAGGGAACTGACACGATGCATCAAAGAGAACACCGTCCTCGACCCATCCCAATCCGAATTCCGAAGCAACCACAGCACCGAGAATGCCCTACTCGCCAGTGCAGATGACATCCGTGCCCTTCTGGACCAGGGCCACTCCACAGTAACCCTGGGCAAAGTACTATGCAATCTTCGTGAAAATCGCCATGCCGCCCCTATCCCGGACGCGTGAAGAAACGACGAATGTCCTTTAATAAATACGCTGGGCCGATGGACCTAGCCGTACATTGACAAAGTTTGGCCTCCCTGACACCGTCTTTACAAGTGCGGAACTCCTCGAAAATTGACCCCCAGAAGGGCTACGGGACTGGAATCCTTTCTGCTGAGAAGATATTCTCCCTCTGTGAGGTTCCAAAAGATTAAAATGACTGCCTCCCTTGGAAATTAGAATGGGGCCATACCTGTAGAAAAAAGATATTCTTTATTGTTGTGTCTCCCCCACCCATCCAGACTCCCGCCCTGAAGAAGGTGCAGCCCTGAGTTGGGTGACACACCGAAACGTGCGTTGGCGTTTGTCACCATCTGGGGACCATCTGAGCGATTCGGGATATTGCTCCAACTGTCCCCTATTGACCCCAGATCATAACATCTCAGTGGAGTGATATATGAAATTGTTGAATGTGAATGATTTGGTTTGTATGCATGTTAGTATGATAGTGTTGTGTGGTGTGAGGGCTATAATGAGAATATAAACGATGCAGCATTATTATTTATTGATTGTAATTTTTGTGTATCTAATATTTATGATTTTCATGAAATCAACTTTGACTGTGTTTTTGAAATTGATTAATATGACCATATAAAATAAAAACCAATTTTTTTTTATATCTTTATAAACTTGTGTCCGGGAATTTCTTATGTGGTATAAGGTCAGTATAAACATAATTGGACCCTTGTTTCGGCCATTCTTGAATTGTATGGGCAGGTAACCCCTTTCTACTGTGACAAAGTACTATGCTACACTCACATAGTTTGTGAAGTTTGCGCTACTTCGCACAATGCAAATTGCACATAGCACAGTGCAAACACGCGTAGCGGTCATTTTTCGCTTGTTCCCGGTCCTCAACATCAAGTTGGTGACCACGAGCGAGCAAAATGACATCCCAGTGAGACTTTTTCCTCGTTCGCGATCAGCAACATTAAGTTGCCAATCGTGAGCATGAAAAAAAAGACCTCCCGGCGAGATTCTCACCGCAGGGAGGTCAGGTTTCTCATTGCGAGTGGTCGCGTATGCTCGCTTCCGCTCGCGCTGAGAAACTACAAGTCTGCATTGAGAAAGCTGCAGCTCGAGTAGAAATCTACTCAAGCGGCAGAAAACGACCGCTTGCACTGTGCAAAACGTGGTTTGCACTGATTGCACAGTGCGAACAAGCATCCAGCACTGTGCAATCAGTGCGTACAGCATTTTGCACAGTGCACTGCGCAGTTTGCGTAGCTATGCGTAACTCACGTAGTACGAAGTGCACTTCACGTAGCTACGCATAGCGGTACTATGCGAACTACGCCCAGGGTTACTCCACTGCCCTCATCCGCCTCGATCTATCTGCAGCCTTCGACACCGTCTCTCACCGCACACTAACCGACAGACTACGCAATGCCGTTATACAAGGAACTGCCCTTGAATGGATTCGATCATTCCTCACCGAAAGAAGCCAAGGAATCAGACTACATACTTCCTCTCCGCCCCCACAGAAATCACCTGCGGAGTCCCACAGAGTTCTTCACTGAGTTCGACCTTCTTCAACATCTACATGGCCACCCTCGCAACCATCGTCTGGCAACAAGGCCTCAACATCATATCCTACGCTGACGACACCCAGATCATCTTCTCCCTCACCAAGGACCCCACCACCGCGAAACTCAACTTCCAGCGAGGAATGCAAGACGTCGCAGTCTGGATGACTCCAAAAACGTCGGCATCATACTCGATTCATCACTCACCACGAACCGACAGGTCAACGCCGTCACCTCCAGCTGCTTCAACACCCTCCGCATCCTTCGAAAGACCTTCAAATGGATCCCCCCTGAGTCAAGGAAGACAGTCACCCAAGCAATCATCACCAGCAAACTGGACTAAGGAAATGCTCTGTATGCCAGCAAAAACTCCGCAAACTCCAGGCAATACAGAACACCGCAGCCAGACACAACTAACTATAATGGCCACATTTCTTTGGTTTTATATGAGTGAAATTTCTAGCTAACTATAACGTCTCTGAAACCTGTGATTTATTCTGTGAATTTCAAAGGTTTTTTAAATGCTCATTACTAACTATACCGTCCCTGAAACCTATGGTTTTTCAGTGAATTTCTAAGGTTTTTTAAATGCTAATTTCTAATTATAACGTAGTAGTTGTGTTTGCTGAGTGGTGCAGAAATGGGGCGTGTCCTTCAAAGACCTCTTAGCAATACCACTGTGTGGGACTTAGTAGAGGTAACAGGAGGGGTAGTTGGCCCAATCAATCAAACATTTGTAAAGCGCACTAATCACCCATGAGGGTCTCAAGGTGCTGGGGGGGCGCTGCTACTGTTCGAAAAGCCAGGTCTTGACAAGTCTCCTGAAGGTCACCGTGTCCTGGGTCTGCCGCAGGTAGATGGGTAGGGTGTTCCATGTCTTGGCAGCGAGGTAAGAGAATGATCTGCCGCCGCCGGCCGTTCTGCGGATGCATGGAGCGGTGGTGAGGGCGAGGTCAGCTGAGTGAACCTGGCGGTCCGGGGTATGGAAGGTGAGTCGTTCGTTGAGGTATGCTGGTCCAGTGTTGTAGAGTGCCTTGTGAGCATGGGTAAGGAGCTTGTAGGTGATCCTTTTGATGACGGGGAGTCACTGCAGGTCTCTCAGGTGGGCTGTGATGTTGCTGCGGCGGATGATGTCGAGGTCGATGATGTCGAGGATGAGGCATGCAGAGGCGTTTTGTATGTGTTGTAGTCGTTTCTGGAGTTTGGCCATGGTTCCCACTTAGAGGGTGTTGCCGTAGTCCAGTCTGCTGCTGATGAGGGCCTGGGTGACTGTCCTTCTGGTTCCGGTGCAGATCTTGCGGAGCATGCAGAGGATTTTGAAGCAGGAGGAGGAGACGGCATTGACTTGCTGGGTCATTGATAGGGATGAGTCTAGGATGAACCCCAGGTTGCGTGCGTGGTCGCTGGGTGTTGGTGCAGCTTCCAATGTGGCCGGCCACCAGGAGTTGTCCCAGACGGAGGGGGTGGAGCCAAGGATGAGGACCTCCGTCTTGTCCGAGTTCAGTTACAGGCAGCAGTTCTTCATCAATTTGGTGATGGCTTTCATTCCTTCTTTGAGGTTGGTTTTGGCAGTGGTGGGGGCCTTGGTGAGAGAGAGGATCAGCTGGGTGTCATCGGCATATGAGATGATGTTGAGGTTGTGCGAACGGGCTATGTTTTTGAGCGGTGCCATGTAGACGTTGAAAAGTGTTGGGCTGAGGGATGATCCTTGGGGTACGCTGCAGATGATCTTGGTGGCTTAAGATCGGAATGGAGGGAGGCAGACGCTCTGGGTTCTGCCGGTGAGGAAGGCGGTGGTCCAGTACAGGGCTTTGTTGTGGATCCCTGCATTGTGGAGGCGTGTGCATTGGGTGTGGTGGCAAACGGTGGCAAAGGCAGCCGAAAGTTTCTGGAGGATGAGGGCCGCGGTTTCTCCGTTGTCCAGCAGGGTCCTGATGTCATCAGTGGCGGCGATGAGGGCAATTTCGGTGTTGTGGTTGCTGCGGAATCTGGACGGGATGGGTCCAGGGTGTTATTCTCCTCGAGAAAACTGGTCAGTTGTCTGTTGACAATCTTCTCTATGACTTTCGCCGGGAACGGGAGTAGGGAGATGGGCCTGAAGTTCTTGAGGTCCTTAGGGTTCGTCTTTGGGTTTCTTGAGTAAGGCAATGATCTCGGCTTGCTTCCAGCTCTCCGGGAAAGGTGGCGGTCTCAAAGGAGTTGTTAAGGATCTTCCGGAAATGGGGTGCGATGGTGGAATTTGCTTTGTTGAAGATGTGGTGCGGGCAGGGGTCGGATAGGGAGCGGGAGTGGATGGTATTCATGATTTTGATGGTGTCGTCATCATTTGTCGTGTATTTCTATAGGTTCTGAATCAGTCCCCCTATTCCTGACCCTATTCTGGTTAAACTAACTATCAAGTTAACTAACAATCAGCCCATGAGGCAAGAACAGCCCCCATGATGCAGATACCGTTATCTGACGCAGTCACACTACGGCACAGGAACGTGTTATCTGATTAGGTCATAACGCTTGAGATCTAATTAGACAAGCGACATTCCTCCAGCCCCTGATAAGGCATACGACGTTCTCATAACAAATCAAACCTATGACAACCTGGAAAATCCGTGCGGCCATTGTTTTGATTTCACAGAGAACTTTAGTAAAGAATGTGCTAACGAGCAAGTCGTATGACATCTTTATTGACGTATCTATGTCCATCCTTACGTCAATCTCGGCACCTTTAAGGTATAAATATTGCCGATCTTGCCCTATGCAAACACACGCGTGGTGACAAGACGGAGCAGCCATACTTGCCGAAGCCGAGAGCAGAAGCAGACCCCGCTGGCGCAGCCCCGCCTTCCTGACGCGCTGAGAGACGCGCTGCTATCTCAAGCCGAGAGACCCAGCACCGGCGCTTTCGGGCAGCCCTCGCAGGCAGCCTGGAATATCGAGAGCAGAGAAAGAGATACCATTCCTCATTCATCCTAAATTCCAGGTACAGAACTGAATAACCCCTCACAGAGAATTCTTTAGTTATTCACTTGGCAAAAACAAACTTAACTTAAACTGTAACTTTCTATTCCCGCCCACGCATTAGACTTAGGTCAGGTACACGGGGTAGGCGTATTTAGAAACACCAGTTGAGTACGTTTAGTCAAATGTATATGTGTATGTAAATATATTTTAATCATTTTAAACATCATATGGCTCAGAAACCATATCAATGTTTTTACAGTATTATTTTATACTATTGCTTTTAATGTATGCACTTTACTTAACTATAAGTATTGCAATAATATCGATCCATTTCTCATGTATGAGAAAAGAGACTGATCAATAAATAACACCTTTTTATTGAACACGCCCGTCTCTTCCTTTTCTCTACATTCTGATGAGACTAAGAATGCACGTACTGACTGAGTAAAATAATTGCCTTGTGCTCACACGACTCTCGAGATTGACTCTTGATTAGGGGAGAGCAAAGTTGTCATGTTCTATGGTTGTCAGAAACTAAATCCCTTCTTGTCTAATCAGGGGAGTTAATTCCTTCCTTGAACATTCGAGAAAGTTTCTAGCGAACTCTGAGCTTAGCTGGCAAACCCAAAAATTAAGTCTAGTATCGACAGTAGTAGACCTAGTTAACGTCTGGCCTAGGCCTTTACTGCTGTAGGTACTATTCCAATGCGCAGAGCCTATTGGGAAAATAGGAGCTACACTACATGGCGCCCAACGCGTTTGGAAAGGGCGATAAAACTAACGTAAGACATTTAGAGTAACTCAGTCGTGCTTTCTCACTCAGACCCCTTTTCCCAAATACTCCAAAGACGTCTGGAGTGGGTGAAAGGTTATATCCTCCAAAACCTCGCAGGAGGGAACTCCTATGTATGGTTCTTGGTCAAGTCAACGTTGAAGGATAAACAGTTCCAAAATATTGTGCATCTAATCTTTGTTCCATAAAGAAACCTGATCTGCAAATAGACATAATACCATCCTGTCTGTAAAATGGGAGACAGTGATGAAGAAAGAGAGGCAGTTAGATTAGCAACTGAACTCGCAGATGCTGATGCTACCATGCAAGCAGCAGACCCGAATATAACACTCATTCCGGTCATTAAAAGGAGATCTATAACCTTAAAACTTATAGAAAATGGACTGACACCTAGAGGTGGCACAGTCATATTCGTAATTGAGGCACACGAATATCGGCAGACAGAGGTATACTATTCATGGATACATTTTCCGGCAGCAAATGCTGTAACAAAGTACTTCCACTATTACAAAGTAGAGGAACCTCCTGAAACATACACTCCTTTCGAGGAGGTGGAAGTACCACTCAAATTCCAAGAGCATTTGCTCTTATTTGATGGCGCCCTAAAACATAACAATCACATTACCAGGCTCGGTCCTTTAGGTAGACCAGGAGCAACGTGGCCGGTCTTAGCCGGATACACACCACACCCAGACATCGAAGGAATGTCTACAGGAGAGCTGTTAATACAGCTAAAACAACTACTAAAAATTCATAGACAATTAGTTCAGTATGTAATGCGGACTTCAACAATTCAGCCAGCGATTAAACTTCCACAGCTGACCCCTCACCAGGGGAACACAAATAAAATTACACCACAGAACATCCAATCCTGCCTAGGTAAAGTTCCAGCTAAACGGGAACAGATACCATTCTGGTTGGCACAGAAAATTACCCAAATAGAGGCGGTGTTTCCTGACACCACCCCATTAGAAAAACACAGGATTCTGACTATATGTCTCCCAATGGGAATCGCACCACACATTGAGGACTGTGACACTTGGGGTACAGTCTTTGCTTCCATCTACACAAAAACGCACGGTGTTCCATCCATTTCGGTAATACCAGATGTGCTAAAACAAATTCAAGATGAATACGGTCCAGAACCTGCTTTAACTCTTGGTATGAAATTACTGAAAGACTTCAAGCAGGTCTCGGCTATATTACTAGCCAACATAAAAGGTGAAGCAGCAAACGTGGCGATCCGCCAGAGGTTAAAAGAGACAGATATAGCAGACCAACCAGCTGAAATTGCCAGAATCATAGAAAAATCCTATGAGGAACTAGGTAGAGATAGTCTAGGTGGAATACCAGTAAAACCGCAACTGACTACAAGTCCAGAAAAAATATTTTTTTATAATAATAATTCACCAAAAAAGAACTGGGATGGAAACAAACAATCCAATCCTAAAGAAAAGAAATTCCAGTCCCGAGGAAGGTCTCCTAGGCGAAGAGAGAAATCTCCAAACCAAAGACAAAGGTCACCGCAGAGTGACCCCTCTGGGAATAGATATAACCTTAGAAATAGGGATAATATTAAAAAACCTGATAGATATCAAGACATTGATACACGTCCCTCTCAATCTTTTCAGAATTCCTCGCAGAAATCGGAAAGAAGAGGACGATCAGAAGAGCACGCCAAGTCCAAAGACAAGGAACCTGCTCAACAAAAAAAGAAATTACAATTTCCAAAAAAGAAGGTAGCCAGTATCAAGGTAGTTAACAATGCCGAGAATACTGAGGACACAACTGAAAAACGGAGAGTGGGCTCAGACAATGCTAGACAGCGCAGCAGAGGTGAGCATAGCTCGCAAAGTCCTTATGAATCATCTGGAGACAGTGGACACGAATGAATACCTTCAAGTGGAAACTGCAGACACCAGAGTTAGCAAGCCCCACAAGATATACGAGATAACATTACGTATAGAGGGAGATAAGACTAGGAAAATAAGGGGACTATTTTGGGATAACCTCTCAAAGGGTTATGACATCCTTCTAGCTGAAAAAGACTGGCCACCAGAGTTCGTCAGGGAGTGCCCTCATGGCGAAGAAGTAATTATGCCTGCCTTCTCGAATCAAATACAGATTCATAAAAAATACACACTTGCTAGAAAGTGGGCAGTGGCCTTAGCACCTGCTTTATATAAAAATCATGTAGGATGGGATGAGGATTCTCCTCCTCACAAAATCCAGTTAAAATCACAACCTACTGCACAAAGGCAGTACCCAATTAAGCAAGAAGCTAAAAAACAGGTAAATGAAATACTAGATCAGCTAGGATACCAGGGGGTGATTGAAACTTGCACCTCACAAATGAACAATCCTTTGTTTCCGGTCTCCAAACCAGACAATTCATATCGTCTAGTTTTGGATTACCGACACCTTAACACATGTTGCAAAACCTTTGCAGTGCAAAACTCACACAGTGCTGCACTAATGAATAACATAGTGCGCAAAAAATGCAAAACAACCTTGGACATCTCCAATGGATTCTTTTGTCAAAACATAGCATCAGAGAGCAGATATTTAACTGCATTCTCAGTAAATGGCACTCAAAAACAATTCTGTCGGTTAGCCCAGGGGTACAAGAACAGCCCGGGGGTATTCTCAGCGAGAGTAACAGAATTACTACAACTATATGATGATGAAGCATTATCTTATGTCGATGACATTTACTTAACAGATGATGACTTGGATACTCACTTGAAAAGAGTGAACACCATAATACTTGGGTTCGCAGCAGAGGGTTACAAATTCAACTTTAAAAAATCCAGAATTGCCCATCTGACAGTCCTGTTCTTAGGATATGAGTTATCAAGTGAAGGTAAAAGCCTGGCAGACAATTTCCTAGAGAAATGTGCCGTAATCCAAGCTCCTAAAACACTAAAAAACCTACAGTCAATTCTAGGCTTCCTAAATTTCGGAAGAACATACATTGCAAATTACGCAGAAAGGGTCAAACCCCTTTATGATCTAATTAAACCAGACTTTAAAAGATCCAATTGGACTCAAACACACACAGAAATTTTGAGATCCTTACAAACAGACATGCTAATTAAAACAAAATTAGAAACACGTGATAACACACGCAACCTTGTGATCCGAGTCATCCCAGGGAGATGCAGATTCACATACCTGACCTCTAATGAGGGAGAAAAGGTACCAATTGCATTCAAATCACACTTGTATACAGAAGCTGAACAGAAATTCAGTAATACAGAAAAAATAATTCGTGCAGTTCAAACCGCAATAGCTAGAGAAAAAGACATAGCTGACGGTAGACATATCACAGTCAGAACAGCAGAATCAGCCTTTGAGGCACTAACAACACCTTGTAATTTACCAACAACAACATTGAATCCGGAATGGATACAATGGGTAAATTCAATCACAACGGACAAAGTATACTACTACTTTGATCCAGAACTAGAAGAATTAAAAAATCTAAAATATGAAAAGACGTATCCTCTGCCAATCGACATTCTTCCTCTACGACATTACGCCTGTGTAATCTATACAGACGGACATGCTCAACCCTCCGTTTGGGGAGAACAAGCATACAACCCCACATGTGAGATTACAAAAGAAGTGTGGCGGGGAGGTAAACTAAGACCTCTATTAACAAAATCACACTCAGTAGAAACTAATTCAGAACTACAAACTGAAATAATAGCATTAAAAATGGCGCTGGATAATGCGGATCGCGAATTCCCGACACTTATAGTGTCAGATTCATATTACTGCGTCAAAGCATATAACAAGGATTTGCAGACATGGATTCAGAACGGTTACAAAGATGACACAGATGCACCAATAAAGCAGAAACTGCTCTGGGAACAAGTAGCTCTTTTGAAAAAAGAACTACCAAAGACTCACGTGACTCCCTCACTGAGTCATCAGCGTGATGGCGTTCACGTTGTAGGGAATTCATTGGCTGAAACAGCCGCAGCGGCAGCCACTAAACCGGCTCCCGTAGATCGAAAAAAGCGTACATTAAAATACATTGACGGTGAAACATTGCTGGCGGTGAAAACGTCATCAAAAGGCGACTGCTCAGCACTACCGATCAACTATCCACTCAATTATACATACATAATCGATGCAAACTCCGTCCCTTTTGCTCGAATCCCTGGAGTGGGGGATAGAGTGATTCCAAACATGGACAGGAGAAACTTGTTAATCGCAGACGCACACATGGGCGAGGGTCTCAGACACCTTAAATTAAAAGATTCTCTGGAAGAATTACAATCACGGTACTGGTGGCCAGGCATGAGCCTGCACTACACCATGTTTGTAAAAAACTGCCCAAACTGCAATAGAGATCGCAGTGGGGAGAGAAGCAGTTTAATACCTCGTCGTATCAAGGCAGATAATATTACCAGCAAAAAGAATGGCTTGCGATTAACATATACAGGCTAGTTTCCACTTATAATGTAGATCACCAGCACTCGGCTGACGTCCGGACTATTATACAAGATTTGCGAGTCTAATTGGCATATACGCTAAGAGCATGTTACGTTTGACCATTGTTTTCACTCAGGCAATCCAGCCTGGGGGGGAAACATGGCCAAATGAGCACAGCCCAGCGGGAATCTTCTCACTTCCTTCCTGAGGGTACGGCATGGTGTAAAGAAAAAACCAAGGCAGAAAGCAATCTATAATAGAAAGGATATTAGGTTCGGGAGCTGGGTGGGTCAAACATCTAATAAGTGTCCAACGTAGTCTAAATAACTTGCCAAGAAATTCTCTGAAGGGATTCAGTCCGTACGAATTATTATTCGGAACTAGGATGTTGATCTCTGACCTTGATAGTCAGACTTCAGTGGTAATAGAAAAAACCTTTGATGTCAAAGACCGTTTGGCTATTTTGCAGGACTTAAACAAAACAAGAAAAGACCTGAGCAACATACAGTTGAAACAACAGCCAACGACCACTGAAGAATCACCACCTGTCCCAGCAAGACCTGTCTGGATTCCAAAAGTCGGGGATCTAGTCAGGGAGAAGATCGCGGTAAAGAAGGAATTTGGGCCTTCTTACAGAAAAGCAGTTCCTGTCTTGTCTGTCAACGGGACAAGATCAGTTGTACTACCGCCACTTGCTGGTAAAAAGGAGAACCGAGTTGTATCCATCGACCTGGTAAAACCACAACATGTGGCCGATAACAAACAGTAGGCCAAGTGGACTCCCAATAAGTAGCAGAACACCAAGGTTTGCTACCAGCACAGAGGTCCTAACAAAAAGGCTCATCACATTCGAAACGCCTAAAGAAGAACAAGAAGGACTATGCAACAATGCAATAGAACTCAGACCTCTGAAAACCCAAATAAAGACATTTAGCAGAGACACACCAATCTATACTGAAGTACCAAGTGAAAATGCAAAAAACAGAAATCCTGAACCAATTGGAACAATTGACAGAACTGCATCCGGTTACTTCATCAACTTCGATGATTCCTCTGACGGCTTCAGTGAATCAAAGACACAGTCATCATCAAAATCCTTTAAAGACAAAGCTAAGGAACTTTTGAAACAACTGAAAGAAACATATCAGGTTTCTCCATGGATTGGATTTTGGGTGGGTTTTGGTGCATTTATCCTCATACTTTGGCTCATCATGGTATTTACTTTGGGACGCTTCATTGAGGGAAAATATGCTAAAATGGACACAGCAAGTCAGAACATCAACTTGGTCCTCAAACCACACACATCTTCACACGTCGAGAAAAGAGAACTTTCTTCAGCCAACTTCACAGCCAATCCTATACCTGGTGGGGTAGCCTGGGACAACACTGACTATGAAATTTATGGTCCGGTCGAGATCCTGAAATATCCACACCAAATCAAGATCTCCTTGAGTGACTTTGCAAAACCAAACTCATTTGCTGATGATTGGGACTTCGAAAGTATTAACAACATGATGTCTGACTTAGTAATGTCTGCTAAATTTACAAAACATGATTATTTGCAAGGTTCTACAAATTATGATAGTATGTATTGCTATAACCATTATGGTAACCATTTTTTACATAAATCTGCACAACCTAGAAATGTTTTAAGTTATAATCAATGGGAACATTGTGCTACACCTCCAAAAGGAAGCTCTAGAACCGTATATGACAAATATTCATATTTTTCAGGTTTTAACATAAGTAATGCTGAAACATTTTATTTTAAGTTGTCAAACAAGACAGGGATGAAAACCATGATAACCAACACAAAATTGATATATTCAGATTCATTCTTTGAAAAAATGAATACATTTGGATTTGATTATTGGGACAAAAATGTTGATCTGAAAAGTGTTTGGGGTACAAAAGAATGGCAAGTACAGGGTATAGAAGCTTTGTTTAGAGCCTGCATGATCCCAGAACAAATGATATTTTTAAATGACACTGTTCAACAAACCACCTGTCTTGGCTTAGCCAAAATCAAAGATTTAATTAAACCGTCTATTCCAAAGCCAACAATGTTTAGCAATAGCTCTGATACAGATGAAGAAATAGACGTAAACCATATACTAAACCAAAACAGAACACATCCTGATTGGAAACAATGGTTGATCTGGCCCACAGATACAAATTACTGTCAAGATAGATTCCTGAATAAAACACAGGGTTTCAAAATGACCAGGCCAGACCCTAGATATCCCCAAAGACATCACCCAGGGATAATAACAACCTACAGTGTGGGCAAATTATGCCTTCAATGGCTACAAACTTCCACACTGCCTGAAATTAAGCAACACCTAACTTTACTTACTGATGGTGCTGACTTGTGTGATTTCATACTGGGACCACGCAAACAGCGTCAAAAGTGTTTCATAGCAGCCTCTGTATATGCAGCATACAATGAGGCCTGGAAGGTTACTCAAATTGAGACAGCAGAAAGAATACGGGAAATTGACCGTATCAATTTGGAAAAATCACTTTCTGTAGTGGACAATGGGTTAATGACTCTGTCCTCCAGAATTTTTTCATTGGACAGCATTGTGTCTTCAGCAATCGATATATTATCGCAAGACTTACTGTTATTACAACATGGTCAGTCACAATTGCGTTCTATTGTACAGCTTGGCTGGACGTTACAAAATCTGCGTTCAGGCTATGTGCCTTGGCGTTTAATCAACACAACGTCACTATTCCAAATCTTTAACCTTACTGATAGACAAATCGGTATGGCGCAAAAGGGTGCTGATTATACAATCTTGAGCATTGAAAAACTAGAAAGATTACCAATGACAATGTCAGAACGACCTGTCAGTGAATGGATAATCCACGGAATCATAAATATTCCAATCTCAACCTTCAGGTTTCAATACTGCCAAAAATATATACAGGCTGGCATGTACGAGAAATTGGGAAAGGGGTACCTTAAAACAACTTGGAACCTGCCCTATTCACATGCATGTGTCAGTAATAAAGGACAGAAAGTGTTTCTTAGTGGCTACAATTGTGCTATGTCACTAAGCGGCACGCTTCTGTGTAACGGAATTAGTTTGCATGGAGCCTGTGAAGGGAATTCATACAACCTTTCATGTCACCAGCAAGGCGCACCTGCAACTGAAATAGAACCATTCTTTCAAAGACTCTATAATGGGAGTTACATTCTTATTGTAGACCGCAGATGTTGTAGTCTTATGCCCGGGACTCCTTATCTAGTAACTACAACGGCGAAGGTCAAGTGCTGTGGACGTTCTTTATTCCCCAGCTCCTTTCCAGACAGGGAGGCAAGGGCATGGCCCAGTTTGAAAATTACTTCTATTCGAATAGATACTTTAAGCAGAATGAAAACAGTGCTTCTTCAGACGCCTACAAGGCTCACGTCATCAAAAGAAACGTATGATCTACAAGTCGCAAGGACGACTGCAGAGATACATACATTATTATCAACTAATTCCCCCGTACATTTCGCAGAAATCCTAAGCGAAATCTTAAATATTTCTGATACCAATGGGATCTCAGGGGTATTTAAGACAGTATTTTCGATGGCATTAACACCATTCAAAGCCATACTGGGTATTTTTCCAGATTTCGTCCATTCGATTTTTGGCGGACTTCCCCTGATCCTGGGACTAATTGCAGGAATCCTATTCTTAGTCCTTATTTTTCGTTATGGCAACCCATGTCACAGATCAAACTCTCGCGACAATGGAAGATCCGATCCTAGCCATTGGATACCGGGACCGGATATCAAAAATCCTGGGACTCTCCCGGCTTAGAGACCTAAACATGACTTGGTTTCTATCATTTCGACCAATGTGGCAAAGGTGTGTTTTACCTGTACTAAGGTGTCTGCTATGCGGAGAAGAATGCGTGTTAGACACCTGTCTGACGCTACAATCGGATGCGCCAGTGGATGCAGATACACTGTTGGTTCCTACCAAGGTTCACGCTTTGTGCTGCCCTCAAAGGCTGCCAATCCTGATGACGGCATTCCTGGAATCTTCACCACTGCGATTGAAGAGTAGTGAAGTTCAAGATGAAAGCAGCATCGAACAGGTACGACCTTCTGTCAGCAATGCGATACAGAATGTCAATGCAGACAATCATGCGCACGAATGCATGGTTACACCTATTTCCGACTTAGTGGAACTTTCCCATGAAGCTGTTGACAGTTTTTTCGAAAGCCTGAATGATATGATGTTCTCTCCAGAACAGAAATAGAGACTTTTGAGCGAGCTCGCACACGGCGTTCCCTGAATTCGGCCTTCAACTTTAAAAATAAAGTCACATGAACAATTCTTCCCACCAGTTCACGGACAACAATTTTTTAGCAGCCCCAAATTATTTTTCACAAATTTTTCGGGACACTTATCTTCTGCTTAAAGTAAGAAACTATTCCTAGATAACTAAGATTTCTATTTTTAGATACTCTATAAACTTTAGTTGCCCACTGGGATGTTCACAAATATTTTATTATGTGATGAGATGGTCTCGAACTTCCTTTCTGTATAGCCATATTAAGAGCCATTTCATGTGTATTTCTCATATACCAATAAGCAATAATGCATAAACATGCGTTTTTTCTTTTGCATTTAATTCATAGCTTAAGTGCATACAATATATATGACTGCAATTTTTCAGTATATTTGAAAATTTCGAAATGCATTTATGTATTTTGGGGTGGTAAGGTATACACTATACTCTATAGTATGTTGTACTATGTTATACTATGCATAGATTAGTAGATATGACCATAGTTAGCGTGGAGTGGGTGTCGTGTATTTCTATAGGTTCTGAATCAGTCCCCCTATTCCTGACCCTATTCTGGTTAAACTAACTATCAAGTTAACTAACAATCAGCCCATGAGGCAAGAACAGCCCCCATGATGCAGATACCGTTATCTGACGCAGTCACACTACGGCACAGGAACGTGTTATCTGATTAGGTCATAACGCTTGAGATCTAATTAGACAAGCGACATTCCTCCAGCCCCTGATAAGGCATACGACGTTCTCATAACAAATCAAACCTATGACAACCTGGAAAATCCGTGCGGCCATTGTTTTGATTTCACAGAGAACTTTAGTAAAGAATGTGCTAACGAGCAAGTCGTATGACATCTTTATTGACGTATCTATGTCCATCCTTACGTCAATCTCGGCACCTTTAAGGTATAAATATTGCCGATCTTGCCCTATGCAAACACACGCGTGGTGACAAGACGGAGCAGCCATACTTGCCGAAGCCGAGAGCAGAAGCAGACCCCGCTGGCGCAGCCCCGCCTTCCTGACGCGCTGAGAGACGCGCTGCTATCTCAAGCCGAGAGACCCAGCACCGGCGCTTTCGGGCAGCCCTCGCAGGCAGCCTGGAATATCGAGAGCAGAGAAAGAGATACCATTCCTCATTCATCCTAACTTCCAGGTACAGAACTGAATAACCCCTCACAGAGAATTCTTTAGTTATTCACTTGGCAAAAACAAACTTAACTTAAACTGTAACTTTCTATTCCCGCCCACGCATTAGACTTAGGTCAGGTACACGGGGTAGGCGTATTTAGAAACACCAGTTGAGTACGTTTAGTCAAATGTATATGTGTATGTAAATATATTTTAATCATTTTAAACATCATATGGCTCAGAAACCATATCAATGTTTTTACAGTATTATTTTATACTATTGCTTTTAATGTATGCACTTTACTTAACTATAAGTATTGCAATAATATCGATACATTTCTCATGTATGAGAAAAGAGACTGATCAATAAATAACACCTTTTTATTGAACACGCCCGTCTCTTCCTTTTCTCTACATTCTGATGAGACTAAGAATGCACGTACTGACTGAGTAAAATAATTGCCTTGTGCTCACACGACTCTCGAGATTGACTCTTGATTAGGGGAGAGCAAAGTTGTCATGTTCTATGGTTGTCAGAAACTAAATCCCTTCTTGTCTAATCAGGGGAGTTAATTCCTTCCTTGAACATTCGAGAAAGTTTCTAGCGAACTCTGAGCTTAGCTGGCAAACCCAAAAATTAAGTCTAGTATCGACAGTAGTAGACCTAGTTAACGTCTGGCCTAGGCCTTTACTGCTGTAGGTACTATTCCAATGCGCAGAGCCTATTGGGAAAATAGGAGCTACACTACACATTGATGTGGGTCCAGGAGCGCAGGAGGTCGGTGTGGCTGGGGGGCGGTGAGTCTGAGGTGTCGGTGGCTGTTGGTAAGGCCTGTTTGTTAAAGCTGTCGTGGATATCTTCAATCTTGCAGTGAAAGAAGGTGGCTAGGGAGTCACAGAGGTCTTGCGACGGTAGGATGTCGTTGGAGTTCGAGCTGGGGTTGGAGAGTTCCTTAACAATGTTGAAGAGCTCTTTGCTGTTGTGTGCGTTGTTGTCAATTTGTTCCTTGAAGGAGGTCCTTTTGGCGGTTCGGATGAGTTGGTGGTGTCTGCAGATGGCGTTCTTGTGGGCTGCATTGCTGTCTGGTGTCTGTTCGTGATGCCACTTCTTCTTTAAGTCTTCGGCAGGTCTGCTTGGATGCTTGAAGTTCAGCGGTGAACCAGATGGCTTTTCTGTCGGTGTGTCTGTTTGAGGGCTTTTTGATCAGGGCGAGAGCGTTGGCGCAGTCGTCGATCCATTGCCTGAGGTTGCGAGCAGCAGTATCAGTGTCGGCGGTGTCAGTTGGTGGGTTTCGTGCGAGGGTGGCGATTAGCTGGTCTTTGTTCCAACTGTGGCGGGGGGTCCGTTGTGGGTGGTGGTACGTGGTGGGTTTCTCGAAAGTGAAGTTTGGTGGTGTGGCTGAAGGTGATGTGGTTGCTGGTGGAGAAGATGGGGTCGGGTATGTCTGGCGGAGTGGGTGGGAGACGTGACGAGCTGTTTAAGTCCGAGGTTGGCAAGGTTGTCGAGCAGGGTGGTGGAGTTGCTGTCGTTGGTGTTCTTGAGGTGGAAGTTCAGGTCTCCGAGGAGGATGTTGTCCATAGATGCAAGGGCATGCGTGCTGACGAAGTCGGCAATGGAGTCGCTGAACTGTGGCCGGCATCCAGGGGGGTCTGTAGATGAGGGTTCCTCTGAGGGTGGTGTTGGATTGATGTGGATCTGGAAGTGCAGGTTTTCGTCAGAGCTGAGGGTGTCATTGGTGCTGGTTGAAATTTTGAGGGTGTTCCTGTGGACGATGGGAATATCTCCTCCTGCTCCTTTGTTGCGGTCCCATCCGGGATGGCTATGGCGATGTCGGGTGCCGAGGAGGGGTTCATCCAGGTCTCCGTAAGGAAGGCGATGTCCGGGGAGAATGAGTCGAGTAGGTTCCAGAGTTCGATGGCGTACTTGTGGGCGGAGGGGGTATTGAGTAGTATGTATCTGAGGTGGTTGTGTCCTACCCCGGAGGGCGAGGTGGTGACTTGGAGGCTGGTGAAGCTGCAGCTCCGGCGAGAGAAGGGTCCGTGGGTGTGCTTTGGTTTGGCCCAGGACGCGGGCGGATGGTCGGTTGCGTGGAGTTCCTGGAGGAGGCTGGCGTCATAGCGGCGGCGGGCATTGTGGCGTTCGTGGGGGCCAGGGGGTCTGGAGCTGGGCGCAGTCCAGGCACGGACGGGCACGGACAGGCTTGCCTTTGGTACGCTTTGAGCCAGCCAGCGGCACGGCCCCCATAAGTAGGGGAGGTGGGAGGGAGGAGCTGCTGGGAGGCAGGAGCGGGATGAATGGGTAAGCGAGGGGGGCGGAGCCGCAGGGGATGCAGCAGCAGGAATGGGAAAGGAAGACTAGAATGCTGGAGGGCTACAGAGAGAAAAACGGGCAGGAAAGAGAACAGACTACAAAAAAGGAATACAGCAGTAGAAACAGAATACAAAGAAGGAGTACAGCAGTTGAAAACAGAATACAAAAAAGGAATTACAATAGCAGAAAACGGAATACCATAAAATGGAATACAACAGCAGACAAATAAAACAGGCCAAAAAAGGAATAGAGCGAGCAGACAGATACTTACAGCTCACCACTGGGCCACCAGGGATGAGGTGCAGGCGGGAGCCTGTGGGTGTAGGAGGGCCTCGAACTCGCAGCAGCAGCGAGAACAGGGAGCAGGGACACGGACACAGACAGGTGGAGCTGTGCGGCGTGGGGAGCGACCTGCCTGGATCAGGGTCAAGGGACGCTCTCTTCACCGCGCAGCGGCCGCCATAAGAAGGGGAGGTGGGAGGGAGGAGCAACTGGGAGGTGGGTGGGATGAATGGGTGAGCGAGGGGGCAGGGCCACAGGAGACGCAGCAGCGGGAAGGGGAAAGGAAGGCTGAAATGCTGGAGGGCTACAGAGAGAAAAACAGGCAGTAAAAAGAACAGAATACAAAAAAGGAATACAGCAGTAGAAACAGAATACAAAGAAGGAGTACAGCAGTGGAAAACAGCATTGGTAAGTTCTCAAAGCAGGCCACACCCCCTTTGCCCACCAGTCTGCAAACGTGCTCCCCAATGTGATCTTGGATGGGGATTAAATTCCACTTTGCTTGTGGGGATCCTAAGGGGCCAACTAGCCTACCTGTTACCTCCAGTAAGCCCCAGATAGTGGGATTGCTGAGAGTGGACCCAGGTCATGCCCCCTCTGTCCGCCACTCTACAAACGCTCCTCCTGGCATACTCTTGGTAGGGGGATGAAGTTCCCTTGCTTCCTAAGAGTCCCTAGGGGCCAACAAGCCCTCTTGTTACTTCTAGTAAGCCCCACACAGCTGGATTTCTGAGAGTGGTCTAAAACCACGCCCCCTTTCTACACTACTCTGCAAATGCACCTCCTAGGGCACTGCTCCTCTGGGAATGAAGTCCACTTCAGTACTGAGGTCCTCAGGACACAAGAGGACCTCATCGCCCCACCAGCAGTTCGCCAAGAGACGCGTTTGCAGACTGGTGTAAAAAGGGGCATGGCCTCCTACCACCACTCAGCAATCGCATTGTGTGGGGCTTACTGGAGGTACCTGGTGACTTAGTTGGCCCCCAAGGACCCTCATCAGTGAAGGGGACTTCATACCCCATCCCAGAGCGTGTCAGGAGGCGGGCTTGCAGAGTTGCTGGTTTCATTTTTTTTACCTTCTTTTAGGAAGGTGGTCTGTGTGGCCCCCTTCCCTTAATATATAGTAATTTACACCCCTGAAGAAGTTCATTGAAATGAAGTTCTTTGGCTGCATGGGTTTAAAATTGGAACTAAATAAAGAAGATTGATGTACCATATCAAGACGGTTTCCTTTCTTACATTGAACACAATGCATTTGATTGATGTTGTACTTTAAATTGAGTGCTACCTGATTGGTTTTTCCCTTTTTATCTGCCTGAGCAGTACCTTAAGCAGCTGGTACTGTTCAGTGTTTCTTACATATACAATTGGGGACAGATATGGATGTGCTGTATCTTTTTGACTAGCTGCTTTGTAAATATTTAGCATATTCAAGGGGCAATATGTGCATTCCTATCAATTCATCCTCCATACTTTGACATGTTGAAAATATCTAAATGTAATGACACAAAGGAAGAGCTGGCACAGGGTGTTGTCTCTTTCCACTCACCATCCACTACAACTAGTGACAATAGAAATTCCAGTTGGTTCCTTGAAGATTAATTTGTGATATTAGAACATTTGAAGAAATGGAAATTGGCATGCTGATGGGCTAGTATCATGTTACAACATTATCCAGACAACATAAATCATCTCCAGGGGCCCAAGGATACTGATTTTTCTTACTTCTGAAGACTTAGAAGACGAGATAATGAAGGATCGAGAGACAATTTGGGAGAATGCGTCATTTACTTTGATGCACATTGTGAATAAACATGTCCACTTAAAGGTCAACAAATTGGAAACTAGTAATTCAAAAATTAGGGAAAGAGATTGAGCAAATGGACCTTAAGGGTGAAACAGAAAAGAATTATGCAATATTATAAAAGGTGATACATGAGCATCAATTGTATTTTTGAGACAAAAACTAGAAAACATTAAAAGAGAAGATTGGGATCATGTGTATGGACATGTTTATACTTTTGCACAAATATATGATGTGACACAAAATTACATTTATAATGAAATTATTAACTTTTGTTCAGCAAGTAGCATTCCAATGTTCTTACTTGAAAGTAACACACCAGGCGACACATACCCGACTACCACAGTAGCTTAAGGTTTGTCGTCTGCTTTTTTGAATGAAATGAAATAGTTATGCATGGACAACAGACAACCAAATGTAATAGCAAAACCAGACTGAGGAAGATAGTGGAACAGGGAAAAAGGTGAAAGTACCAGCAATACAAATCCAATGAAAAAGAATTAAACATCACTTTAGGACCATCCCTTTGCTATGGACATGGAACTACATTTGAAGAGTTTCTAACCTTGAATATGCCAACCAATACCATACTGTACAATGTTGAATGAAAGAAGCTTGAAATTAATACATTATTTGACAGAATAGTGGATGATGTGGAAATGATTGAACATAGCAGAGCTTAGATGTTGTCCCTCTAAAGCTGGTGATCTGTAGATATTCATGTTTGATTTATATACATTTTTTGATCATTATAATTAAAGGAATGCTTTAACCAAAGGGCACAAAAACCTGTGTTACTTTTCTCTAAACCACTGTCTCCAGTGTACACTGTTTCTGATGTTCAGGATTTGCAACTGTGATTCTACCTAGAGAACGATGCATGTATTAGTACTGAAACATTGTTAGACATGTATATCTCTTATGGGGAGATGATTCAGGTCAGACTCAATTGTAGTGAGCAGTAAAAATGTAATACGAGTCTACAGGACACTAAAAGAAATTATTTTAAAAGAGACTACAAGCCAACAATCTTAGAAAAAACAGAGAAAAGGATTCTAAAATATATGAGATAGGATACTCTGATTAAGAAGCAGCAAGATAGGAATAAGAAGATTAATCAATTGACATTTGTTACCAAAAATACTATGTTTAATGACAAGTTCTGTAGCATTTCTAAAAGGCATTACAATTACCTTTGGAAGTACCTGGTATTAAGGATGATATCTCGAATACAATTAAAAATCCCTTTTAGGGAGGGGTCGTGATCAAGTCACAGCTCAATATCGCTGCCTAACTCGGCATCTCCAAGCCAGCTGGAGATAGTTGACTGTCTCTGATGACCTGAAAACCCTTCAAGACACCCAGATGGGGTAAACCTGTGACTGAACAGGCAAGGAAACATAGCCAAAGCTGCTTTATATTCTGGAACCTCAAAGCAGTTCCTGTTGTTACAGCAATGATTCTTAATTTCACCTGATACCATGATCGGAAAAACAATAAACGCAACATGAACCGTTCTCCAGACCAAAAGAGATGAGTGTGTCTTAAACCCTGCATACTGGTGAGAGTGCCATTTTATTATGTTTTATGCACATTTTGAGTAAAAAAAGGTAGAATTAAATGAGCTTTGTTGTGCTCTATGTTCGGGCTTCCTTAGGGCTGATTTTGGCTATGCTTTCCTACAAAAATGGAACCTTTCATTTTAACCATTTCTGTTGGTTCAGCAAATCTCTCTCTTTTTTTAAAATGCAGATTTATATAGCGCAAACTCGACCCGGAAGTATTCTAGTACTTTACATGAGCACCGGTTACGGTACACAAGGACACATTCAGGCATGGGAAGATTAAGTGATTTGCCCAGAATCACAGGATGTGGACATGACCCCGAGGCTCGAAACTTGGTTTCCAGCATCAAAGTCAGCAATCTAGCTGTCAGACGCCACCCTCTCCTGTTACCACTCTTCCGGGCAAACTGGTCATTTCCTTAACTCCTAAAAACAGATGAAGGACAGCATTTGTTAGAATAGCCTAACCTACTCAATATCAACTTGTTTGGGCTACTGCAATTTCATTTGGGCTACAAAATCCTATAAAATGTACTGCCATTTGTATAACTGCATTAACACTTTAATGGTGGTTCAGTCACATTGACCCTAACACGTTTCATGAATAAATTTTATAGCCCGTTGCGATTTGAAATGTTAATTGTCTACAAAATATTCTTCTTTTGACTAACCAGGCTATCTTTGTTAACACTAATCTGAGATCACATAAAAAATAAAGGGTGGGATATTTGCTTGAAGTATTCATCCTAAATCGCAACATGGCTGAAAAGAACAAAAAGCAGGTATGAAAAAGACTAAGGCGGATCCACCAATCCCTGGCTCTCCTGTCAAGACCAAAATAGAATTGTCAAGCACCATGGGTATTATTCTTAAAAACTGGAGATCTTACATGATCTTGCCAGATCCACTAACACCAACATGGACACCATACAAACAGACATTACTATGATAAAAAATTGAGGTATGCAAATCATTAACAGGATTGCAGCAGCTAAGGATAGATTCAGCAACCACGAAGATAGTGAATCAATGCATGTGAAAAAAATCTCTAATCTTATAAACAGCTCTCTTCCATTTTGGAAAGAGATTTCAGATTTAGGGGATCATAACAAAAGAGGCAATCTACATATTGTCTCTCCCCAAATTCAGTCCGCTGGAAGCGAAAGTCTTTATGTGGGATTTGAAGGAAAAGAACAATTCCCGGATCTACCAATCCCTGGTTACTCATTGCTCCCCCATGCTCCAGAGGCGTCGGGGGGACTGGGAGGTGGATGTGGGCACACTGGAGGAGGAGGACTGGATGGAGGCCTTGGCGGCTCCGCGGGGAGCAGCCATAGCAATGCGACTCCGCCTCGTCCAATTCAAATGTCTACACAGGGTCTACTTTACTCGGCGTGCTTGTGGCGGGCGGAGCTGATTGCTTCCCGAGAGTGTCTTCAATGCAGCCGGGAGGAGGGCACGTTAATGCATACGGTTTGGCGGTGCCCTTACCTGGATTGCTTTTGAAGGGGGGTATTTGCCTGCCTTTCGGATGTCCTGGGGAGGGAGCTTCCCCATACCCCGTGGCTGGCCCTGCTACATGTTATGGAGGGGATAGGGGGTAATGTTTACAAATGACACCTCATGCAATTGGGTTTCACACTGGCAAAGTGGGACATCGCCAAGGCATGGAAGGCGCCGCAGACCCCCTCGATGGCTGCATGGAAGAATGGATTAGATTTCTGTATGGGGCTAGAACAACCTAATTTTGTAGCCAGGGGATGCCCATGCAAACAATACAGGATCTGGAAATGGTGAGCGGATTATCGAGGCCTGCGAATGGACCCGCTAGCTGTAGCAGAGGCTCATCCATTGGAGTGATTTCTTTCTTTATAATTGGCCAGCGAAGATGCTGTGCAGGGGGGAGCCGTGGGGGTATTTTAGTATTCTAAGATTCTTTTGGTTTATGTATAGGCTGTGGCTAGGACTGTGCGGACTTGTGTTACCAAAGGGGGTGGGGCTGGGGCGGGAGGGAGTTTGGGGGGTTTCTACATTATTTTGTATTGTTCAAAGTTTTCTGAATGTATTTTGATCTTATTCCCACAAAATCGATTGCCTTTATGTCTATATGGTCTGATTTTGCAGATGTCTCTGGTGTACAGAGCCCTGCGCAACTTGACGTATAAACTATGTTTTAAAACAAAACACACAATTGGAAGTGTTACTTCAATGTTCTATAATTTTTCATCTGGTTATGCAATTCTTGAATCCATTAGCTAAGATTAACTCCATATTATTTTTCAATAAGGAACTAGACACCTCTTGCCTATGATACATAACCCATGAAAGATACAGTATTTGTTTTGTATCTATCTTCCCTAAAAATATTATAATCACTTGTTTGTCTACCCCAAATAATGTAATAATCATTTCTCATTTGAATAACTAGAACTGCCATATTCAATATTGCTATATTTACTGCCAGTTTGGATGTCAGTTTTACTGATCAGTGTCAAGCTGTTATAGAAATTGGTTGCCCTACACTGGAGGAGGAGCTTGTCCTCTGCCCCATGCTACCAGTTTTTTTTATTGAGAGAGGAAGGTAGGAGAGGGTATGAGGTTTGAGACTTTGATACTTTATCCTATTATCTTTTGTCAATATTTTTGTGGGATTTTGCCTTATCATTTTTGGAACCTCTTTGCTTGCTGATGATATTTGTCTCTTGTTCTTAGTATATCCTTTTCTTCTTTTCTTCTTATTGTTTATTTTCTCTTGGGGACTTTTATTCTTCCATATGTTGAAGTTGTGGTTTTCCTTACATATTGACTGCTTTCTCTTGTAATGTGATTACTGTTTATTAGCTAGAGAATCACAATTTCCATTAAGATTTTCATATAGATGTATCCTTCATATTATGTTCAATACACTTGGATATCGTTCAAACTAAAAATATTTCATTTTTTTTTCACTTAACACAAAAGGTGTCACCCAGCCCGTCAAAAGACACCACATTTCTGATTACCTTTTTAAAATTAAAAGGGGATAATATTTTACTTCAAGAGACTAAAATCGAAGAAAAAAAGCTCCTTCCTTCATAAACAAGAGATAGGTGTTGTAGCCTTTTTTTCCACCAATGGGTACAACATAATGATTCCTAACCCTTGTTGCTAAGAAACCTAACATTACTATACTATCTAAGAAGTATGACAAAGAAGGCAGGTAGGTAATCTCTGAAATGTATAAGAAAGGGAAATCCTTTTACGTGCCAAATGTAGACCAACAAGATTTTTGGCAAGAGCTTTCTTCAAACATGTCCTTCATCTCTGATGACACACTGACTCTACTTGGAGCAGGCATTAACCTCCCAATTGACTGTACAGTTGATGGATCCTCGAAATTTACTTACAGATCCCCTAAAGCCCACAAATTCCTCGAGGTTCTTATGTCTGAAGAAGCATAACTTAAAGGATGCATGGGGACTACAACACCCTGAAAAGTTACATTTCACATATGTTTCTTCAGCACAGCTCTTCTATTCAAAAATAGATTACTTAATGATTTCTAGTAGTCACACACAACCCATCTATACTACTGGCATACAACCTTTCCAGTCACCCTTATGTCACTCTTTCATTCCCATTGAAAGCTCTGTTTACTAAATGTAATCTATAGAGACTAAGGGCCAGATGTAGGTAATCCAGAAATACTGAGATTTTAATAGCAAATTTTACCGATTCGTTATTAAGGACTCGGTATTTCCGATGTACGTAATGAATCGTTAAAAATTACCGATTCGTTATTAATCGCTAAAAAATAGCGATTTGGAATGGATCGGTAAAAAATAAATACCGAATCGTTAATACCGAATCCCCAATACCGATTCGGTAAATACCGAATCGGTAATTAAAAAATTGCCCTCCCCAGGCCAATCCTGTGCAACCCAATTACCTCCTAAACAGGAAGTGGCCACACCCAAGCAGCTGCACTGAACCTGGAGATGACTCTGAGGCAGGTAGCAGAGCGGAGAAGCCAGGAGCAACACAGCTTTATTTTGCAACAAAAAGAAAGCAAAATGGCAAACCAGGAGAGGGAGAAGGAGGGAGGTGAAAGGAAAAGAAAACAGAAATTGAGCGAGAGGGAGCTGGAGGTCCTCCCTGAAGATGTAACCAAGGACCATGATAAGTTGTTTGAGAAGCAGTCCCTGCACGTGCCAGAGTCTCAAAAAAGACATATCTGGCTTGCAATACAGGAGAAAATCAACACCATCGGAGTCACCCAGCGGTCCATTGAGGAACTGAAGAAAAGATGGTACGATTTGAGGAAGACTGCTAAGGGGAGGATGGCAGAGAGGCAGAAGCAGGCCAACAAAACTGGTGGAGGGAGGAACACAGCACCTGCACCAACTGCTCTGGATCTCCTGGTTGAGTCCACCCTCCAGCCGGAGAGTGTGAGTGGGGTTGGCGATGCAGACAGCTCAGCCAGAGCTGCCAACAAACAAGCTAAGATGCATTCACAGCATGCTGTGCACCCCCTCCGTACCCCCAATCCCCATAGAGGCATAGGGACTCCCACTCCTGTCCATATTTTACTCATAGCCTGCAATGCATTAAGAGAGATGTAGTCAGAAGAAACACGTCAGAACAGTCAGTCCACCAAACCCAAAGGCATGTGACACCAATTAGCAATTAGCAAGCAGAGGACAGTCAGTGTGATTGGCAGGCATTACATTTATTACAAAGCAAATGCTGCCAGATAAGTGAGCATTTGTACATTCTGTCTTCACAGGTTAGCCATCTCGCAGGGCAGCAGAGGGGAGCAGGGGAAAAGCACCCAAGCCAGAGAGGAGGCAAGAGGAGGAGGACCAGTCACCTGCAGGGCACACCACCCCACCACCACCACCGCCACCATCACCACCACCACCACCATCACCACTACCATCACCATCACCACTGCCACCATCAACGCCACCACCACCGACAGGCAGGATGGATGTAGTGGCTACCCTCCAGCAGATGGAGGTGTCCGAGAAGGACAGCACAGGGGGACAATAGTCGACAGTGGCTGAGGATGCCAACAGGGCAGGATCACAGTCCCCCAAAGAGCGTGCCCACAATCCTTCCAGATGGCGCAGGGCAAGGGCAGCCAGTCCTCACTTCCAGGGCAGAGATGACCGTGTGTTTGCTGGGCTGGAAGGTAACATGCTGAAGGTCCAGCGCCTGCAAGGGAGAGCAATAAGGTCAGTGCAGCGGGAGATGGCACACATGAATGCCCACATGCACCGCATAGACAAGGGCATCAGTGCCATGAACACCACCATGGCTGAGGGCATGAGTGACGTGGCAATGGCTGTGAGGCAGCTGTGCAGCAAGTTAGATGAGGACCGTCTGTCAAGGCGCAAGGAGAGGCAGAAACTTGATAATTACACCAAGGCGGTGAACCGCCTGCCCACTGCAACCTCTCTCATGTGCAGACGCTCAGTGGCCATGCAGGAGGAGATGGCACACTGCAGTCGTGATGTGGCTAGGGGGCTGGTCACAGTGACCACTGCACTTGAAGTGCTCCAAACAGACAAGGTGGCCACTACAGCTGATGGGGGGGAACGTGAATAGGCTACTAGCCGTAGTAGCATCACGCCCCCTCCCACAGAGTCCAGGAGGTGCAGCGAATGCCATAGCACCGGCTCTGGACAGACTGGCAGTGCAGACAGTGGGGCAAAGGAACATGGCAGTGCAGCGTGTGGGTGCAAGAAGTAGAGCCAGCCATGATATGGTTATACTACAATAGGTGACGGAACCCATGTTTGTATGGATGCTGCTTTTGATCTTGGTGGTGTGCTATGATAATTAAACACCATCACTCAAATACAGTAACTGGCTATGTCTCCTTACTTACTCAGAAATAGTTGCGTGTTATCTCAGCCCGTCTGAGTCTCCCATCTGGTGCTGCTGCCACACCTGCTGCGCTGTGCTCTGGCTGTCGACAGTCCTCACCTCGTCCTCAGAGTCAGTTAGTTCCACTGCTGTTCCTTTCTTTGTGGCAAGGTTATGCAGCATTGCACATGTTGCTATTATTTTGCTGCAGATGATGGGGCGGTACTGATGTGCACCTCCACTTTTGTGGAGGCAACGGAACCTGCTTTTTAGTAGTCCAAAGGTGCGCTCAACAACGTTGCGTGTGCTTTTATGTTCCACATTGTATCTCCTCTCACTTGGGGTGGATGGGTTGAGGCATAGAGTTAGGATGAATGAACGCACGGAATATGCACTATCACCTGAATGGGAAAGAAAGTGCCATTAATTTGAGTCACCAATACATTCATCTAAGGTATACATCAGGGTGTGTCACATTGATTTACCTAGCAGCTATCCTTCTCCAAAATCACCAGCAGCCAGACGTGTGTAGATCCCACTGTTCCGGAATATGTAGGAGTCATGGGTACTCCCTGGAAATTTGGCCACAATGTCAGTAATGATGTAGTCTGCATCACATATCACCTGCACGTTGATGAAATGCGTGGAATTGCCGTTTCAGTATATGTATTCTGTAGCTGCAGGTGGGCATATTGGTAAGTGGGTCTCATCGATGCACCCTATTACATGTGGGAACTGTGCCTTTTGGAAGAAATCCAGCTTTGTCTTCTGCAGTTCCGCCTGTGTGCTGGGGAAGCGTATGTAGTGATGCATTCTCTGCATAATGGCATCCAAAAAGGAGTTGAAGAAATGGGACAAGCAGCTGTGTGACACACCACCTTCAGCAGCTATCACTCCCTGGTAACTTCCTGATGCAAGTAGGTGCAGGCTACAGTGCACCTGCACATGTGTTGGTATGGCATGCGCCCTTGGTGTCTGATGCTCCAGGAATGGGTGCAGGTCCTGTATCAGGTCTAGGGTGGTTTGTGGATGTAGCCTGTACCTCTCATGTATTTCTGCCTCAGTCAATTAGAACAGTGTGACACGCAGTCTGTACACACGCTCTTCCTATCTCCAAACCCTCAGTCCTGCTGCTCGCAAACGTAGCCACCTTGCTATGACGTAGAGGGCAGCTATTTTGTTCACACTGTTGCATTTTGGGGCTGTTTTTATGCAGTGCACCTGATTACCACCTGCTCTGGGTCAGTAGTAATTACCGATTCTTAAATACCAATTTTTGACAAATTCGGTTTTACCGATTTTATGTACATAGCATTGGCGATTTGTTACAGATTTCTTATTTATCAATTCGGTATTTTGGTGCTTCGGTGTCTGCCGATCCGTTAATAAGGAATCGGTAACTGGTTTCCCATTTTTTTACTGATTCGTTATTACCGATGGCATTCGTAATACCTACATCGCACATGTCTAAATACCCGTCGGTAACGCTGAAATTTACCGAATTCCGGCTTTACCGACTGGTATTAAGCCACCTACCACTGGCCCTAAATGATGAGGTTATGAATGACAATGAACACAAAGACAAAATATGTTCTGGCATGCGACACATTCTTGACACCAACCCAGTTTCTGAGACCTCTTTACTCATTAGATGGGAATCTCTAAAAGCTAAAGCTGTTACTATGTGGTCTTTTACAAATGAGCAAACCAATGACCTATTAAATAAATTAGAAAAAGAAATTAAACATCTTGAAATTCAACACATATAATCCATCAACGATAGCTAAATCCTAGCTAATTTAAATAACAAAAAATATGAATACAACAGAATGCTGAGTAAAAGAGCACATGCCTGGATCCAAAACAAAAACATATTCGAAAGTGGCCTCATATTTGAAATTGATGCAAAATAAATCTTAAATTACTAGTATTAAAAACTCAGATGGTGTAGTGTAGTTCCTATATTCCCAATAGGCTCTGCACATTGGAATAACATAAACAATAGTTTAGACGTAGTACTAGGGTCGACTAGGTCTCTACTGAATATGTTAGACTTAATTATGAATGCCAGCTAGCTCAGAGGTCACTATAACTTTCGCGAGTGAACAGGAAGGAGTTAACTTTCCTGAATAGACAAGAAGGGATTAGTTTCTGACAACCGCATAAACATGACAACTTAGCTCCGTCCAGAATAAGGAGTATATCTCCAGAGTCGCGGAAACAATAGGTAACTATTTCACTCAGTCAATCGTGCATACTTAGTTTCACCAGAAGCGCAGAGAAATAGAGAGACGGGCGTTTTCAATAAAAGTGGTTCTTTATTGAACAGTCTTCTTTCTCATGCAAGAGACGTGAGTAGCCACAATTGCAATACTTGTTATAAAGTAAAGTGCGTACAGTAAAAGGAGTATTATGAAATAATACTGTAAAAGCATGGTACAGTTTCTAAGCCATACCGTGTTTAAAATAGGTAAAATATATACATATATAAAACCATGGCTAAACGTACTCAACTGGTGCTTCTAAGATATGCCTACACCGGTGTACCTAACCTAAGCCTAGTACGTGGGAAGGAGTAAATGAGCTGCAGTTTAAGTTAAGATAGTTTTGCCAAGAATCTGAATCAAGAATTCTCTAAGGATCTAATCAGCTCTGTACCTTGGTTAGAGAATGAAGGAGGTCTTGTATCTCGTTCTCAGGACTCGATCTTCCAGTAACCCGCAAGGGTAACTGGAAACACTGGAGCTGGATTTCTCGGCAGGAGAAAAGACAGCGTCTCTCTCAGTGCGTCAATGGGAGGGTCGGCTTCCTTCGGCACTTGCCACAGTAGGGCGTCGGGCAAGTAGATAGCTGATCTGCTCCAAAACCACCGTGTGTTTGCTAGGGCAGCTGTTGGTATATTTATACCTGGAAGGTGCCGAGTTTGACGTAAGGTTTGGACATAAGACGTCACTAACGGGCACATGCATCATTGTCAATTGCATTCGCAAACGGTGCGAATCGCAATTTTCGGCCGTTTGAGAATGCAATTGACAAAATTGGGATGCATCATGTTTTTCGCAAATTTAGAAATCGCAATCATGTTGCGATTTCTAAAATTGAGATTACATTTAAGAAATCGTAATTTGCGATTTCTTAAATGCAAAGCATGAACCTTTTAAATTTGCGAATTCGCAAATAGGGAGAGGTAAATTACCATGAAGTCGACCTTCATGGTAATTTGCGAAAACTTTTAAAAATGCTCAAAAGTGCATTTTACACACACACATGCCCTTGGGGCATGTGTGTGTGAAAATGCACTTAAAGTTATATTTCAGGGGTGTGGGGGGGGTCCTTTGGACCCCCTTGCACGCTTGAAATTGCATTCTCAATTTGCGATTCGCAAATTGCTAATCGCAAATTGAAAATGACTTCCCATTGATTCCAAACAATGGGAAGGGATTCCTTAATTGCGATACGCAAATTGTGAATCGCAATTAAGGAATTTTAAGAAATCGCAAACAAAATTGCGATTTCTTGATGCACAGCCTTTTGCGATTTCTTAATTGCGATTCCTTAATTTGAGCAATTAAGAAATCACAAACGGCAATGCATGTGGCCGTAAGAACTTACAGTTCTTTCAGGACTCCAGGAGTTCTTGGACAAATCAAAACAAAAGCAGGAGGGATTTCCCGGGCTGCTGGAGGCTTGGTTTGTTTAAAGAACGCGTTGTACTTTCTAGGAGTCTATGGGAGTAGCCTTGCCGTATTTGGACTGCATTGGCTATGACTAAATATGTATATGATTCTCATGCCTTTATAAGGATATGATATGTTATAACCACATAAGGGCATAAATCGGGAATATCTAAATAGGGTCCAAGATAAGTTCACAACAATGGTAAAGTGCAGGTGAACTCTGATCAGATAGTTGACATTTTTCAAAAATTCTATACAGATCTATATGATGACAATCAGCAAAATAACCCTGAGATGTGAGAAGAATATCTAGATATCTTAGGTTTCCTTACTATCCCGGAAGAAGAAAGAGTTGCACTAGCCTCTGCTTTCATAAAAGAAGTCAGAGCAGTTATAAAATAATTAAACTCTACCAAGTTCCCTGTCCTTGATGGATACACAGTTTCTTTTTATAAACCTTTCTGGCTGGAATTAGAATCCCCATTTCTGGATTTATATCAAACATTTTCTATAGAAAGAGAAATAACTAGTACACTGGGAAAGACCGCTCTCTCCCGAAAAATTATAGACCAACGTTGCTGTTCAACATAGATTGTACCATGTATGCTAAAGGCCCTGCTTTTTGCTTAGATAAACTAATCCCCAAACTGGTTCATCCCACCCAAGTAGCTTTTGTTAAAAACAAATTGTCAAGCAATAACACAAGACTTTTTTGTCAAGTCATTGAGAAAGTTTCTCTTTTATCGTCCCCTATGGTCACAATAGCTCTGGATGCGACAAGGTCTTTGTGAAAGTGTTGTGGCCATTCCGAAAAACGGTACTTACTAAATTTAACTTGAGAGCAAACATTATCAGAATGGTCATAGCCTTATACTCCCACCCTAAAGCCAGAGTTAGACTAAATGGTACAATATCATACTATTTGGACTTAAAACAGGGTATGTGATAAGGATGATACTTCAGGACGGGCGACAATGGCGCCCGTTGCTGTTGCACTGCTATAATAAGGATGCTCACCTCTTGAAATAAACCAAATTCACTTCTTTTGACCAGGTAATCCAGAGTAACTCTGAATTACCTGGTCAAAAGAAGTGAATTTGGTTTATGGTCTTGAAGTATCATTGGTATGCTGTGTGGGACGTTCACAGCGCTGTGATGCACACATGTATTTGGCAATTCAAGCAAAAATGTAACTAATCATGAAGAGAAGGTGTGCAGTCGCTACTCTACATTTGTATTTGATAAGGGTGCCCACTTTCCCCGACACTAGTAATTGCACCTTTATTACATGCTACGAGGAACAATAAAAACATTACAGGGGTCACATTAAGAAACATACCAATAAAGCCGCCTCTTAGACTGATATCTTAGGGCCTGATTTAGATCTTGGTGGATCTGGTCCCTCTGTCATTTTTATGACAGTTTCACTATCCACCTACTTGGCGGTGTGCCCACTTTATTTAGATGTTGGCAGACCAATTGATGATACTCTGTCCAAGTGACGCTATCGCCGCCGCCAGAATTTTCCTCCTGCGTCGATGGCATCTTAGGCAAAGCAGCTGTCAGAGGGAGCCCAGATAAGATTACCTTCTGGCCAATCAGGATGTGCCTTTATGTTGAGGAAACCGTGACCTGAACACCTACAACCTTGAGTTGGCTGATTCAAAGGAAATGAGGTGGAAACATACCTTTTTTCTATTTTCAACTTCAGTTTCCATCTTGTACCCCCTAAAGTAAGCTTCTTTTTCACTTGTTTTACTATAGAATGTGCATTAACATTTACTTTTTACACTTATCTTACAAATGATGGACGGAATGCTGAATAAATCAAACATTTTTCCACAGTCAAGAGATCTGGGTTAAATCCATTGTTCTTTTTCTCAATACACCACCCTAGTTTGGACCCAGCCATATGCAAATCAGTCTTGACCCTGCTCCTCATGTGAACAGTCCAGCCCGAATTGCCAAGCCGGTCCTTCCCTGAACCGGAATGGTACTACTCAGTCCTCAAGTGTGCTTGCATTCTAAATTGCGCGCAAACAGCACCACATAGTCTACATGGGTGCTGCCATCTTGTTTTTCTGCTCTATGTTATGGTGCTGGGCCTACATTATAATCTGTCCTTAATCTTTGTAATCCTCCTCCTGCATTACTTTTCTAACCATACTGTTTATTTTTAGTAATAGTGTATGTTTTTGTGTTTGTGTATTTTACATGTTGTGTACATTTAGTCTTGTTTTTGTGACTTTTTAATTTAGTTTATGTTTCTTTCTTTCTTTCTTTCTTTCTTTCTTTCGTTCTTTTCTTTCCCTACTTCTTATTTTTTCCCATGGAAGGGTGGCAACTTCTGTGCGGGCGGCGCCACCGCCCAGGTGTGCAGCCCCAGTGATCTTTGGAGAGGTGGCAGCACTAGTTTTTTTGTAGAGAGCCAACTCCCCTCTATGCTGGCTGCAAGCTGCAGGCCCGGTAGTGGGTACACCCTTCTGGAGTGTCAGCGGTGCTGGGGGATAGTGTGCCAGTCGGTACCACACAGTCATGTTCGGCACACCATCCAGCAGCTGCAGCACCATTGGGCGGACATTCTGGACCACGAACAGTACCCCCTCAACCTGCTAGGCATCGAGATTCTGGGGCTTGGTGAGTATTCATTAATTGTTGCCTAGGCTTCTTGCTGTTGTGGGCCTGTCCATGAGACTGGTGGCCATTTTGAAGCCAGGCAGTGTGCTTTTTGCCGTACGCCTGCATTGTCTGTCTTCAGTTTCTTGTTGTTGTGGGCCTGGCCATGAGGCTGGAGTCAATTTTGAAGCCAGGCAGTATGCTTTTTGCCATAGGCCTGCATTGTCTGTCTTCAATTTCTTGTTGTTGTAGGCCTGGCCATGAGGCTGGAGGCCATTTTGAAGCCAGGCAGTGTGCTTTTTGCCATAGGCCTGCATTGTCTGTCTTCAGTTTCTTGTTGTTGTGGGCCTGGCCATGTGGCTGATGGCCATTTTGAAACCGGTAGTGTGCTTTTATCCATAGGCCTGCAAGCTTGTGGCCTAGTCTGCCAACAGGCCTTTTATCCAGCAGGCTCCGAGGTAGTCATGGGTACAGGAAACAAATGTCTTTGTGTGTGAGCTGTTGACTTTAAACACCATTTAGGGCATGGATGGCATTGGATTGAATTGCAAAATGTATATTTTTGGTGTATTTCAGTTTTTAGGTGTGTGTTAAATAAGTGCCTTTGTTGTGTGTGGTGTGTTGTGTACCTTGCAGACCTTGGTTAGCCCTGTGGAGTTTTGTTTTTGCATTTTATTGCATTACAGGAAAAGCAGTGTGGTTTATCATGTAGCATTTGCTTGGCTATTGTAGGCCTGTTTTAAGTACATTGTTTTCCAGGACTACTGCTTGTTGCTTGTGATTTGTGAGTGTCCATGTGGATTTTGACCATTTCTGGTGGGAGTTATAAGTGTGCTGCTTTTGCTATGTGGGCCTGCATGTGTTTCCTTTGTGGCCTAGGCTTCTTGTTGTTTTGGGCCTGGCCATGAGCTGGCGGCCATTTTGAAGTCAGGCAGTGTGCTTTTTGCCATAGGCCTGCATTGTCTGTCTTCAGTTTCTTGTTGTAGGCATGGCCATGAGGCTGGAGGCCATTTTGAAGCCCAGTAGTGTGCTTTTATCCATAGGCCTGCAAGCTTGTAGCCTAGTCTGCCAACAGGCCTTTCATCCAGTAGGCTCAGAGTTAATCGGGGTACATCAAACAACTGTTTCTGTGTGTTCTGTTGAATTTAAACATCATTTAGGGCATGGATGGCATTGGATTGAATTGCAAAATGTGTATTTTTAGGCGTATTTCAGTTTTTTGGTGTGTGTTAAATAAATGCCTTTGTTGTGTGTGGTGTGTTGTGTATCTTGCTGACCTTGTTTAACCCTGTTGATTTTCGTTTTTTTGCATGTTATTGCATTACAGGCAAAGCAGTGTGGTTTAGCATACAGTCTTTGCTTGGCTATTATAGGCCTGGTTTCAGTACATAGTGTTCCAGGCCTCCTGCTTGTTGCTTGTGATTTGTGAGTGTCCATGTGCCTGGTGGCCATTTTTGGTAGGAGATATAAGTGTGCTGCTTTTGCCATATAGGCCTGCATGGTTATTCTCTTGGCTTACTGCTTCCATCCATCCCCTTTACCAGCTTCAGCTCCCTGAATGATATGATGAGCAAATAATTTAATGCCAAACAGGGTCCACTTCCATTACATTTGGATTTTTGTTGTTGTTCCTCTTCTTTCCTATCCTTCCTGAGAGTGTACATACACAGTATACAATGAAAGCACTTGTTGACAAAGTCTCACAAATGGCTACAGTAAGGTGTACATTTTATTTGTTTGTTTGTTCTAATAGTAATTGAACCACAACAACAAATGCAACATTTCACTGATGTTCTTCTCTTGGCTTCTTTGCTTTTAGGTGCACAAAAAGACAGAGGAGGAGGTGTCATCACCCGTTGTACTGCCAGACAGAAGTCCTGCTACGCACCACGTCACGTCCACGTGTGACCACAGTCATCTTTGCAACTTGTGCACCTGTGTCCTGCTGACATCTGAAGAAGATGGCCCCAAAGAAAGGTACCAGGTCCTCCAGTACCAAGAAAGCTTCCAGTGAGAAGACGAAGGAACAGAAGAAGGAAGTGGCACTTGCCAAGACTGGTGTGTCGCACAAGTTGTTTTTTAAGAGAAAAAAAACGTACGCCTGCAGCAGCGGTGTCCGGTGAGGACCAAGCTGGGAGCAGTACCTCCTCATCAGCGGGCCCAACCCACCAACCTAGGCCCAAGCCCATGAGTGTGGCAGAGGTAGCCAGTCTACTAACGAGCAGTGATGTTGAAATGTCATTATCGCAAAGTAGTACCCAATCAACGCACTGGCAGGCGCAAACTAAGCAGATAAGTGGGCAACAACAGCTGCAACCACAGCTGCAACCACAGCTGCAACCACAGCCACAACATCAGCCGCAACAACAGCCCCAACCACAGCCGCAACCACAGCCGCAACCACAGCCCTAACCACAGCTCACAATAGCAGTTATTCCACCTCAAGTAGGGGCAGTTCAGAAAATCAAGCATTTTGTAGACAAAGAGGAGCAAGCCACTGTTTCACAAGATCCATTGTCTTCCAATCCCCAGCAAGGAAAAGGAGGGTTAGTCCATCAACTTCTTCTTTAATCCCCGCTTCTGATGATCTATTTTATTTATTTATTTATTTAAAGAGTTTTACATAGCGCTGGCTAGACCCGAAGGTATCAGAGCGCTTTACATAAGGTTCGGCATGGTGGCAAAATTACATCAGTTACAAGTTACCAATGATATCAGTAAAAACATTTAAGGAGCATAGAAGAAAAGGAAAATGGAGTGAGAAGGGTAAGGGGGTAGAGGAGAGAGGGGTAGGGTATAGGTATAATAGAGAGACAAAGGGAAAGTCTGCCCAAGATCCGGCTGGGGAGGTGACGGCTGAGGGGGAATCCGCAGCCTTTCTCCTCTACAGCTATCAGGTAGCTCCACCGGGCATCAGTCAAATTGCTTGGTCTCAACAGAAAAACATTAAAGGGATAGAAGGCAAGAAGAAGGGAGCGTAGAGGGGGAAGGGGGTAAGGTGAAGGGGTAGGAGTTAGATACGATAGAGAGACAGAGTAACATCTGCCCAAATTCTGGCTGGGTAGGTGATGGCTGAGGTAGATGGATCGTCAAAAGTTACAGGATGGCTGCCTATCACGTTACAAGGTGAATGGGTTCCCAGTGATAACATTCCTAAACCTCCAATAATGTGAGATTCCCTAAACACTGTGGAGTCTCTCAGAAGGTTACCTGATACTCCAGGGCAGAAATGCAGGATCTCTCCCCAACAAGGGGAGAAGGAGTACTTTGGCAAGGGGTACATTTAATGGAGGCCATTTAAGGCCTTTTCCAATAATATGTGGGTCCCAAGCACTGTGGACTCTCTCAGAGGGGAATCTGAGACTCCGGGGCAAGAATGCTGGATCCCTCACCAACAAGTGGAGAGGGAGCGCTTTGGCAAAGGGCACATTGAAGGAGGCCATAAGGCACCTACATCCCTAGAGCAGCTAACCTAGAGGGGGAAATAGATCAAAATCCGTTCACCCTCAAGGTCTAAAATGAAGGGGATAACAGAAAAAGAGGGTGGGCAGAGAAGGAAAACGTGGACACCGTGGGAAAAATGAATGCGGAGGGAAAAGGAAGATGTGGCCTGGGGAGAGAGAGTCAGCTGCCATAGTGAGGACAAGCCAGTATAAGCAGGCTCAACAGGGAACAGTCATCGGAGCTGGCAAAAAACCCGGAGTAGTCAGTGTGTGAGCAAGGGTAATGTTATGTTATGTTATGTTATGTTATGTGGTTTTTATTAGGCGCACAGATGATCCAGCTAAGGAGCGTCCTGGCGCCCGACAAGGCAGCTACACAACACAACTAAATAAAAACAGCACAAGCAAAATGACTAAGGGAATAAAAATGTTTTCACGGCGCGACGAAAAGAAAGCAAATCGCTCATGGCGCGAATTGCCGGGGGTAAGGAGTTCCACAAAGCAGCGGCCCGCACTCGAAATGAGCGTCCACCGGCCCTGGCTCGCTTAAAGCGCGGTACCACGGCCAATTCGAGGTCTGCCGATCTTAAGGGTCGTGCTGGGATGTAGTTGGCCATGAGGGTCGTAAGGATCGTTGCCGAGGACCCCTTCAAGATCTTATAGGCGACGCAGAGGACCTTAAACTGAATCCGCTGCGCCACCGGGAGCCAATGCAGCGCTCGTATGGTGCTGGAGGTAGGACAGAATCTTGGAATGGTAAGAGACACAATTAAACAGAGGTAGGACAGAATCTTGGAATGGTAAGAGACACAATTAAACAGAGAAAGTAAAGGAAAGAAGTAGTGCAGTACAATACGAACCATACTATTAAGACATGCAAATAATCGGGGGGCATAACATGAGAGAATGGGGGGAGCAGAGGTATCAATAACAATTTTAATACAATGTGAATATCCGTGGGGCGGAGAGAAGAACAATATTAGTTCAGGAGGGGGTCAGTGGGGCCGGCAGTATCGACCAAGTTGAAAGATGGCGGCCGAGACCGGAGTGACCATTGGAGATGGACTCAAAATGGTGGGGGGCGATGTAGCTCAAAAGTCCAGAGGAATAGTTTCTTCTTACCTTTGGATAAAACCTCCATGTTGTTCCAAGCGTTAGACGGGAGGCAAGCCAGGAGGGATGGCAGTGGGAAACCCATTGGTGGCAAAGTCGGGAGGCAGTAGGGAGGGCTGGGGGGAAAAAAGAGTCTTGTACACAGTCTGATTCATCGGCGGCCAACCTGAGGCCATCAGCAGTGTGGCAATGGAGTTCTCGGTGCAGCGCAGTTGAGGAAGTCAGGCAGTGGTGATGGGTGTGGAGCAGAGCCCAAGGGGAGGGAGAGAAAGAAGGTCGAGCAGAGCGGAGCCACATCTCAAGCCCTGGGGCACCGGTGTTTCGGTAAAACCGGAGTTAGCTCCAACAGTTCCACAAGTGTTAAGATGGTTGAGGTTGGAGGCGGACACAAACACCGGCAGCCCTGCCACAATAACACGAGCGCCCGCCCTTCAGACACTCTTCACTATCACCTGTGTCCCCATGGGGGCCCTTTATAAACTTCTCACTATCACCTGAGCCCCCCGTACCTGATCAGTGTCTCTATCTCGGCCGGGATGTTCCTCAGCCGGTTGCCTCCGAGGCTCAAGGAGCGCAGCCCCCACAGCTGGAGCAAGGAGCCCGGGATGCAGGTGAAGCGTTTGCCGCTCAGGTTGAGCACTTCCAGGCGCTGCAGGCGGCCCAGCTCTTTGGGCAGCGAGCCTTCGTGCAGACGGTTGTTCTTGGCCAGCAGGGTACGGAGGTGCGGCAGGTCCAGCAGCTCAGGGCCCAGCAGGGACAGTGCGTTCCCGCTCACGTCCAGCTGCCGCCGGTCCCGCAGTCCACCTACCACTGGTGACACCACCGGGAGCCGGTTATAGGGCAGCAGCAGCCGCTGCAGCGCCCCCGCCTCTCCAAGGGGCCCAGGGGATAGTGTCTGCAGGCCAAGGTGAGAAAGTCCAGTACCGGCTCCTCCGAGGACTCGGGCCCCCGTCTTCCGCCTCCTCAGCGACACCCGTAGGGAGCTGCGCCTTATTCCTCTATGCCTCTGTTGGGGTTATTATCCGCTCCCACTGCCTCCATACTGCCCCGCTCCACAGCCCACGCCCACGGCAGAACGGCGGCCCTGGGATGCGGCTCGCCAAAGCAGGGCAAAGATGAAGCCCACCTGTGGCCTTTTGAATGCGTTCCAGAGCCCGCGTCGCACTCCGCAGCGAGTTCTCGTAAATGGGTCTACCGTGCTCCGGCGGGGATGTCCGTATCAAGCAGCAGGCACCGGGCATGTCAGTTCCAGCCGATCTTAGGACAAGGCCTCCGCTGCCATCTTGTTGTGGAGCTTGTCGTCGTCACGCATTCCGCATCTGCCAGTGTCTCCGCCACTAGTTAACACAGGCCTCTTATCTCTATAATATTCCTTTGCCCCTGATTTTAGCTGCACAGCGATGTGATCGGGTCTTGCGGATGAGCTCCCGTTCTGCTGACATTTGCCGGATAATGAGTCAGACCGGCAGAGCAATACTCTTGTGCGGCGATCTTGGGCCTTGGGAGTGGCCTTGCCACTCCCAAGCCACCAGCTCAGTCTGAGAGTAATGCACGCCACAAGACAAGGCTAGTGAAAAGGAAGGTTCCAGAAAGCCTTAGAGTTATGGAGGTAGATGTAGAATAGGGTGGTGATGATGACAAGCCAGTCATCATGAACATCACTCCTGCCCCAGAGGACACGGAGACCAACATTATCAGACTATCCAAAATCGCTGCGAGGGATGTAGCACGGATATCACCAACATAGGTAACACCAACACAACCTCCAGCTTCCATATTTGCTTTTGCAAAGGCCCGGCAGGGACCTACATCCAGCCCAGCCACCACCTCAGTAGGTAGGAGTAGTGTAACTGCAGAGAGTCAAATTCCAGGCACACCCTCAAGTTCATCTGGTATTGAAAGTGGCACCTCCAGCAGAGCCAGAAGGTTCTCCTCCCCACTTTGGGACTTCTTTTCGGTTAACAGTAAGGAGGAGAACATTGCTATATGCTCAAGTTGTCGACAGGCTTTTAGGCATCGTAAGCTTGGTACAAACTATGGTCCCGGAGTCCAAACAAGTCATCTCAAAAACACCACTGTAACAAGTGGGAGGCTCACCTACTTCGCTTCGAAAAAAGAAAAACTGAACCCATTGCTGTTGTTGGGGATGAAGAAGTAGGGGAAGATATGATGTGCAGGAAATGGTTGGACAAGCTTTGCCGCAGAGTGCTGTTCACAATATCCACCTGACAACAGACATGTGGACCAGTTGCCAAGCCACTTTTTACATGTGCATGACTGCACACTGGGTCTCTTTTGTGGGGGTGAGAGAAAAGCTATCTGAAGTAGATGCGGTTGACACAGCTGAGATTTTTAATGCTACTCGGAAACATGCAACTGTAGCCATGTTCGCCATGGAGAAATATCATGCTGCTGCAAACATTTTGGAAGAGTTTATCAGCAAGATCTTTGAATGGCTGCACCCAAGAGGGCTTAACATTGGTTTTGTTGCCACAGAAAATGGCAGTAATGTACTTAAGGCCATGGAGGTTGGTGCCTATTTCAGGGTCCAGTGTTTGGCGCACTGCATTAACATTACAGTTAAAGACTTTCTGAAAAAAGAACCCAAAGTCAGCAACTTACTGACCACCTGCCTTAGAATATGCACTAATGTCAGGCATTCTTTAAAGCCCTGAAGCAGCTGAGGATCATTCAACGTGACTATGGAATGCCAGTCAAAGTACTCATCCAGGAGGTGGCAACACGTTGGAACTCAACGTATTACATGCTTGACCGTCTGTTTGAGCAGTACAGACCAATCAATGAATGTGTCATGCGAAGGGCGGATGCTACTGTAAAAGGCATGACCCTTCAGATGGACCAATGGGGCCTAGCTAAATGCCTGACAGAGATGCTTCTTCCTGTCGAGATCTTCACACGTGAAGTCAGCAAGAAGAACTGTACTATGGGTCAAGCTATCCCATTGTTGCACATGCTGGAACAACAGCTGAAGGATGTGTCTGAAGTGTACATAGGTGTGGAGGAACTAAATTTGATTTGTTTTGTGAATTTACATGGACCTCTTGGTGGTGAGTAGATGTAAAGCAGGATTCTACCAAGAATGATGTTCTAGCAGGAGGTGAACAGACAGGTTTTCACCTCTTTCCTGAATGCAAGCAGGGATGGGCTATTTTTGATCAAAATAGGGGGAAGATTCCCGGCCTTGGCTGCCTGTAGCAGGAAACGTCTCCCCCCCCCCCACGCATGACTTGCTTGAATTTCGGAACCTGAATCAGTTTTGCTTGGCTAGATCTCAGGCTTCCGGATGGCTCATACTGTTTCAAGTGTGTTTTTAAAAACTGGGATCCCATCCCATGGAGGGCTTTATAGGCCAAAACAATTGACTTAAATGTTATTATTTTTCTCAAAGTGTAGCACCCCTGAACATTGAGCAAATGGTCCAGGCCTATCTGGATGACCCAACAGAGGTCTACATTGATCAAAACCTATTGTGGTATTGGTAAAGCAAAAGGGGCCAATGGCCAGTGCTCAGCAGGCTGATGATAAACTATCTGGCTTGCCCTGTCGCAAGTGTCACTTCTGAACATGTTTTCAGTGCTGCTGGTTCCATTGTAACAATGAAAAGGACCAGTCTTTTGTCCAAAAACGTGGAGAGGTTAACCATGATCAATATGAATCAGCAATTTATACCAATGAATTACGCAATACATGACTAAACGCAGGAAGATGAGGACAGCGGCTCAGGTGATGGAAGTAGAGTGTTAGATGATGATTGCCTACTTCTGGTTGAACCCCCAGAGTTTGAGGACGAGCTATACTTCCCTGACAATTAGACTTCCACTTCTTACTGTCTTCCTCCCTTATTTACTTCTATTTGTGTGTCTGTCTTTCTGGTTGGAAACTTCGGATCACAACAAATCCATCACCACTGTCTTCTAGTCTTTTATTGCCATATATGAGTTTCAGCTTTCTGCATTTCAGTCCACTCTTCCGAGTCCTGCTCCTCCATTCTCCTGAATCACCCTAAATCTATTGCCCTCAAGCCAGATGATTAGCAAAATAGAAGAAAAAAGAAAATCCTGCCTCATTGAGTCTCCCCAAAAGAAGTGGAACATGATGATGACTACTATAGCTATCCTCCTTTCCGAGCTGAGAGTGACGGTCCGTTAACTAAAGATGAGAAGGAACAGGTAATGAATGATGCCATGCGTTGGACGCTGACTGGGTGATTTGTGTTGTTGTTGTTTGTTGTGCATGAAGTTACATTATTTTGTACTATTATCTAAATCTACACACTAAAAGTAACTCAAGGCAATGTTTGTTTCTCTTCATGTTTTTTATTAACAAATTTGTACTTCTACTGTGGGCTGATCCATTGAATTTTGAATATGGAAAATGGGACTCAATCTGTACACGGCACACTGAGTTGGATAACACCATGATGATGGCCAAGGTGACATAATATCTTCGCAGTCACTCAGTAGGATCCAAGAAGATTGATGGAATAAGTCAGGCCATTTCATGAGTAGCATAAAAACTAAACAAGTCAACAACAACCACTGCAGACCTGCAGTCTGTGTAGTGGTGGAGTTGAGTGTGGTGGTATGACTGACAGCAGTGCATTGATTTAGTCACTTAATTTGTAAAATGCTATATTGCTTATATGTGCTTTGTCTGCCTATGAGAAAAAATGTACGGTAAATGGAGAATGGGTCACGGGTGCCATGGGTCTGCTCTGTCCTGTTGTTGTTGGAGGTTAATGCTGGAAACAGACTAGAGTAGACATGATGTATCCATGCCGCCTCTGAAAGTGGTCTTGTTGCACTCCACCGTAATTTATGCATTTTTTTCCTACTTGATTTTTCAATATCCCTTTTGTTTTTCCATCTACAATTACAGGCCAGCCCTTACCCTGTGCTATACTGGGAAAAACAACTCACACTTACCTTACCAATGATTCTACATGTGCCAGGCAGGCAGTGGCGTCACCCAAGATTGATGGCTGGAGCGTCCATGGAAGGGAGGACCAAGAGGAATGCTGAGCTGCAACTCCCCATTTTGACCAGGATAACATACAGTAACAATATCATCTTTCATCATCTTTTAAATAATTTGATTCATTTTTTGTCTTCAATCATTATTACTGTGTGTTGTTATTATTATATTTGCTCTCTGCTTATAATTAAAATTCATCCCTAGAGCTATTTTTGAATTTCCTTTGCTATCTTTCAAAGTAAGCCCGGTACTACAGAACATAAACTGTATGTAATTCGGGTCTCTCTGAGGGCAGACATGCAAGGCAAATTGCATAATATACTGCTGCCCTGTAGGGGGGGGTGGCGGACGCACTTCCCTAGTGCTCTGGTCGGCTGCCCACAAAGTTGATGCCTACCATCGCACAGACGGCCATGCAACGGCCGATACACTTGCTACTCCTGTGAAGGACCCCCGCGGACGCCTCTGGTGCCACCTGCGTTCGCAGAGCCGCTGCTACGAACTCAGGGTGCCGCGCGACGGCCGGCGCCAAAGCTCACCTAAGATGGCGGCCCCAAGCTCCTGATGCCCGGGAGTCCGGAAAGGTGAAACCCGATGCCCGGGGACGCTGTGCTGTGGTCCCTATGAGCCCCGGAGACACATCGATGTACTGCCGGCCTAGCGACGGTGAACACGTTGCAGTGGGGCCATACCTCCGGCAGTGAGGAGCCGTCCGTGACCCCCGACCCACCCGGGCGCCCTGGCGGCGTGCCGGCGGCTGCGGACCGACCGCGGGAAAGCATCATCTGTGACGGATCTCGGGGTACGTCTCTGGTGCTCCTGGCGCCGCCGGACCGCTGCTGTGGGCCCGAGGCGGTGTGCGACAATTGCCGCCCAGGCCCACCTAAAATGGCGGCGCCCAGTCCTTGATATCGGGGAGCCCGACGAATTGGATCCTGGTGCCCGCTGACACAAACCGACGATCCCGATGACTCCCGGAGACATCCCAGCCATTGTGTTCACGATGCCACCCCTGCCGCAGTGAGTACGTTGGTACGGGGGCGCACACACTTCATACGGCGGCGGGCCCTGCCTGATCCTGACCCATCCGGGCGGCCCTGTGCACTGCGGCCGGCGGTGGTGGTCCCCGCGACCCTGCGAAGAGAAGGGCACAGCGATCGCCCCCCAGGCAGACAGGGGGGGGGGCGTCACGTCCACCGGACCCCCCGAGTGAATCACCCCCTTCCCCTCCTGAGGCCTACTGGTGAGGGACTCGGGGACACCATACAGCGAAGGATGACAGTGAGGGGACCCTGGGACGGAGCTACGCAGCGCACTGCGGCCCGGTGTGCCCCCGTCACCCACCTGGACGCAACATGGCCGGGGGCGATTGAGACCGGAGGTGACCGGTGAAGGGCCCGAGTGACCGCTCTCAGTGAGTGGACCCCCGTGGGCACGCAGAGCTGAGACTGACCACATAGCCCATCATCCCTGCAGCAGTTGTAGGGGCCCAGTTAGAGGCCTGCAGCGAGACCACTACGATGCCCTGTGAGGAGGGGATCCCAGCTTCCCCGCTTCGACGGCAACAACAGCGCTGCTTTGTGGCAGAGTGACGACACGGGCTGAAGGGCCGTTTCGGCTCGCAACAGCAAGAGAACCCCGGGCGCATCGGCGAAACCCCTACGCAGCGGGGGCCTCCTCCAGGAACACACCACCTTGGACTACCACCCATTCGGAGAGGGGTGAGGAGAGCCATCGGTCCGTGGACAGCGGCGTGAGGGCCCCCACGGCGCACGGAACACGGGACGAGCGGTCTCATCTGAGAGGCGAAGGCAGGACGCGCCGTCCCTGGGGGAGCCCCGAGTTCCCCGGGGGAGACTGCGTCGCCGAACCAGTGGGCCACCAGCGACAGCGATGGGGAGACCACAGCGGACGGTGACCACGACGCCGGCACTCGTCCAGATGCGATCGCCCTCCCGGGGCCTCTCGAAGATGCCGCAGGCCGGAGGACCGCCACAGGGCGAGGATATGTCGACCAAACTAGATAAAGTACAAGCGGCCATAGAGCACTCACGGCTGTCCATGGAGAATACATTTGGCGGACTCGCCTCGGATATTAACCTCCTGCGAGATGACCACATAAAACTGGCAGAGAGAGTGGGCCAAGAAGAAAAAACGCTACACGACCTGAAACCACAGGTCCAACTCCACCAAGAGGCCATCAAAGAACTCCAGAACAAAGTCAAATTCTTGGAACACAAGACAGACGATTTGGAGGGTCGCTCTCGCCGGAGCAACATCCGTGTCCTCAACCTGCCGGAAGGAGTGGAGGGGTCTGACCCTCTACAATATATAGAAACCTGGATAAAAACATTCACTCAGATCCAGGACCTCTCACCCTTCTTCTCAGTGGAGAGAGCGCATAGGGTTCCGGCCCGACGCCCGTCTGCGCGCTCCCCTCCTAGGCCATTCCTGCTTAAACTGCTACACTACCAAGACCGGGATGCGATCTTACGAGCGGCCAGGCAAGCGAGAACACTCAGTGTGGAAGACAAGCACGTGATGCTGTTCCCAGACTATTCTCAAGCAGTGCAACGCCAGCGAGCCACATTCCAGGCGGTAAAACAAACCCTGAGACAGCACAAGATACAATACGCGTTCCTCATCCCGGCTCGCCTTAAAATTATAATTGGGGACTCTACGCACTTCTTTACGGACCCGGCGGAGGCACAGCGCTGGCTGGAACACCACGACAAGGACCTACCGGAAATAAGAGCCATGCCATTGCGTCCCCTGTCTAACACACGGAGACTACGCTCCAAGAAGATGGCCCTCACGCAGCTGAACCGCCCATCGGTTCCCAACACCAGAAAGTCCCCGGACCTAGAACAAATAATAGCAGACAGGCGGAAGGCCCAGCATGCGGCGGCGGAGACCCGGCGTATGGTGGATGGATCGGAGGAGGACCAGGGCCCACACATCTTCACGTCCGAAGACGAAGAATGTAGTGACACTCCCACCTCGAGGGGGGGTTCGGTCTCCCGTCCACTGGTAACCCCGCAAACGGCGGACACGCTCTATTGAACCGCAACGAACAGAGAATATGGTAAGACCAGGACACTCCGACCGGGTGGAAGCAGAAGGAAATCCTGATCCACCAACGAAGGTAATGGCAGTTGCGAATTCACTTACAGATACACCGCGCAAAGGGCGGCCAGACCTTGAGCCTTTGGCAGTGACACCAACCCACCCCCCACACAAAACGAACTAGAGACAGTACGAGATGTACAGTTTGGACTCATTGTGCCAAGCAATAGGCCCCTTTAGTTGGGACGGTTTCCCAAATATTGTTCTAAAGTTCCCCCCCCCCCCTATTTCCACCTGTTCCTTATACCTCTGCGGGAAAGGGCTATTGGTCTGCGTTTGGACATTTGGGGAAGGATTGTGCGGGAGGAGATGGCCATAACTATGGGCCCAGGGGTAGAAGAGTGTTGCCCTATAAGACTAGTAGATGGACATGACGAGAATCCCTAACACGGACATTACATTCATCACACTAAATGTGAGGGGCCTACATATGGCGAGTAAGCGCTATGCAGTATATGCTTACCTGAAAAGACAACAAGCACATATCGCCTTTTTGCAAGAGACCCACTTGACGACAACAGAGGTTGGGCGACTACAGAGGAAGTGGCGGGGCATTATCTGCGCTACAGGATACTCCGCATTTGCCAGAGGGACACTGATATTGGTCAGGCCAGGTACCCCATTTAAAGAACAGACCAGGGTGGTGGATAAGGAAGGGCGATATGTGTTGCTGGAGGGATTACTGGATGGGCAATCAATTCTAATAGGCAGTATCTACGCCCCTAATACTGAACAGAATGTATTCTGGAACCGCCTCACGGGAGCGCTAGCGCATCGCACCCACGTCCCGTGGATATTAGGCGGAGATTATAACTGCGTCCTGGACATGACTTTGGACCGCTCCCACCCCCCACCAGCACACTCACCACTTTACAAGCAGACAGAACTTTTTAATATATGGGTGAAACACTGGGCATTGATCGACACATGGAGGGCACTACACCCCACCTCAAAGTTGTACTCATTTCATTCCATTCCTCACGACCTCCGAGTACGCCTGGATAGATTTCTTTGCTCGGCGCAGTTGCACTCTAAGGTACGACATACAGACTATCTGGGACGGGTACTCTCGGACCACGATGCCCACTCATTGACTCTTAGATGGAGACCGCCACACCCTCCAGGACCCACATGGAAACTCCCCCGGGAGTGTCTTACAGACCAGGTATTTACACATGATCACCGGGAACACCCACAGGAGCACTTTGCACTCAATGCAGGGATGGCAACCTCCAGGCTTATAGAATGGGATACACATAAAGTAGCGGTGAGGGGTCATTGTATACAGCAGGTAGTGGGGGTGCGCAGGCTCCTAGAGCGTACACTGCCGGACTCGGAATGCACTTTAGCAACCCTATTGAAGGCGGATGACCGCGGTGAGGCCACTCCGGAACGCGTAGCCGAAGCCAAAACCAGGTATGCGGAAACAATGAGAGATCTCCGTAAATACAATTTTAGGGTCTACGCCGCCAAGGTACACCGAGAGGGCGATAGGGGAGGTACACTTTTGGCCTGGCTCACTCGGCAGGACCCCGATCTGAAACCCGTCACAGAAATTAGAGATCAGTCTGGACGGCTCCACACCTCCCAAACTGCAATCCTACGAGTCTTCTACACATATTACTCCTGCATATATAAGGCCCCGCGACAGGGAGACACCCAAGCGATGGACGGATTTTTCCGCACTCTGAGCATCCCCCACATCTCATCAGAAGATAAGAAAGACCTAGAAAGAAAGATAGGCCTACCCGAGGTGAAAAAGGCGATAGGAGCATTAGCTAGAAACAAAGCCCCTGGGATGGGTGGCTTCCCCCTCGAGTATAACAGTACCTTCTTGACTCACCTGAGCCCCCGAATGGTCACCATGTTTAATGCCACGCTCGAGGTGGGGGTGTTGCCGCGATCCCTTAGGGAATCGATAATAGTAACATTCCTCAAACCACACAGGGACTCCACACTCCCATCATCCTATAGACCGATCACGTTATTTAATACGGACTGCAAAATCTTAGGCAAAATACTAGTGGAGAGGTATACCCAAGTCCTACCTCCGTTAGTCCACCCCGATCAAAGTGGGTTAGTTCCCAACCGCAACACGTCCCACAACCTACGTAGACTATTTCATGTCCAGGACATGACACGGGAGCGGTTCCCCAATGCAGCATGCCTCATATTAGACCTCGAGAAGGCATTCGATACTCTCTTATGGCCGTATTTATTTGAGGTCCTTCGAAAGTATCATATTGGCCCGAGCCTACTAGCATACACGAGGCTCCTTTACACGAGCCTCACATCCGGAGGTAGGATGGGCAGATACATCTCGTCAGAGTTCGCGGTGGAGAGAGGAACGAGACAGGGGCGCCCGCTGTCACCCCTCCTCTTCGCCCTAGCGGTTGAACCCCTCGCAATACGCCTGTGACGAGAAGGTGAGGAGTGGGGAATCCCCCTGGCAGACACGAGGCACTGCGTGTCCTTGTACACGGACAACCTCTTAATATATGTCCGGGACGCTACTAGTGACCTGATCAGTATCTAGAGAACACTAGAGGACTTCGCGGACGTCTCGGGCCTCAAGGTCAACTGGGAGAAATCCTCGTTATACCCGCTGAGCCACCATATGGCCCCATTCGAGGCCCGAATAGGCCCCCAATTACTGGTGTGGGATGCAGAGGCCCCCCGTTATCTGGGAGTGCGGTTGTATCACACCCCAGAGGATCTATACGAAGGGAACCATCGTAAAACCCTAGCTGGGCTACGATCAGCGGTGGGCTTCTGGAAGACGCTTCCGTTGGCGCCTATAGGCCGGGTGGCCCTGGCAAAAATGATCATGGTCCCCAGACTACTGTATCATTTTGTAAACCTTCCGGTAGTCCCGCCACAATCGTTCTTTAAGGAATTGGACAGTCTCCTCACGGAGCTGGTGTGGAGTGGGGGACGGCGAATGGCGTTTCAACACTTTACCTGCCCTCCATGGAGGGTGGATTGGGAGCGCCGGCCTTCGAGGTGTACTTCTTGGCGGCCCAGCTCCAATGGTTGTCATATTGGACAGCGGGGTGACACATGGGAGAAACCATCACGGCAGACGGCCCCATACCACAACCAGCAATCCACCTAATTTTGCTCCCAGGTACCAAACCTATGCGTACCCGACCCCTACAATTCTCCATAGCTCGTACCTGTATGATGCGTATTCACCGCATGTCCAGAGTACGGCCACCGTACTCACCCTTGCTGCCACTGTTGGGCTTCCCACGAGGAGCCACATACTACACGCACGGAACACTACGGGTCTGGACTGAGTTGTCAGTCACAGAGGTGTAATCACTCTTTGAAGAGGGACAATTGAAAACATATGACCAGATGATGGAGCAATATGATCTCCCCCCCCGGGCAATTCTTACTCCACAGGCAATTAATAGAGAGTAGTCGTAGATACTGGGATCATACCGCGGGGGAACCCACGACACACCCAGTGATACACACGATCCTACACATGGGAGTGGGGCGCCACCTGGTTACTTGGCTATACAGGGCAATACGTACACTAATTCTTCCATCCCTTCAGCCCCTACGTCAGAAGTGGGAGACGGACATAGGCAGGGTGGTCCACGACAAAGAATGGAGCATGGCCCTGGAATACCCCAAGAAGGTCTCTAGGAATGCAAGGTTCCGCAACATACAGTTTAATTTCCTCCATAGAGCCTATCTCACACCGCACCGACTGCATCACTTCTTTCCGGATACACGCTTTGCCTGCCCCCGCTGTCAAACCCCGACAACAGACTTTAAACACATGTTCTGGGACTGCCCCACACTCCAGGGGTTCTGGAATACGGTCCATCGAACCCTTGTGGAGGTGACTGCCATCACGACCATGTCTACATGGTAGGCATGCTCACTCGGAATCTTCCGCAGGCGGAAGACCGAGAAAGTGCAGTATCGTTTCCTATCACTGGCCATCCTCCTGGCAAAGAGAGGAATAGCCATGCATTGGAGGGCCCCCGCTGGACCCCCGGCAGTAGCCTGGATAGGCGCCGTACGTAAATGGGGTAAAGCGGAGGAGGAGATACTCCGGGAGGAGGAAGAGAATGGGCACCGCAAACACCCTATAGCCCTAGATTGGGCCCAGTTACTACATGACTTCACTCAGGCGACGAACCCACCAGAGACACAGACGACCTCACAGTCCCAGACCCGAACAGTCACTCCGATCCCTACACCACACTGACACGGTCACACAACTTCCCAGGCGCCACATGGCCCCACTCCCCGCGATCCCTGCTATTCAGCACAAGCCACCGACTACCCGCAAGCTACAATGCTGTGCTTCCTAAGTAAGATTCGGCCCCATCCCCAGTACAACAGACCATCTCCCGCTCCCCCCCCCCAGCCCCCCACCCACCCCACCAGGTTAACCCCAAAGGTTGAAACAGTTGGAAGTTTAGACTGGAGGGGGTGTCACCCCTACCGAAAGTTTATTGGCAGAACCGGTAGACAAGAGCGTCATGACGACACATGCAGACAGGTTTCAAGCTGGCCTCGTCGGCACTATCTGGGAAGACTGGGTAAAGATCAATGGATTTAACCCAGATCAGTTGACTGGGGGTGAGTGTTTGTATTGTCAACGCTCCGTCCATCATCACCTTTGGTTTTTAAAAGATCAATGAGCCACAGGGTCATTACTACGCTAAGCATAGTAGGTCGATCACCACGGACAGTGCTGCTCGCCTTGGGGGTACGCCACTGACACTACAGGGGACTATGTGGTGAATATTAACGGACCGTACAACTTGAATGGGCTGATTAACACATGTACACTGTATGAGGAAGGCTATTTGGCATGTATTGATACTGTGTACTTACGAATATGTACCACTGTACTGCATTATCGCTGACATACTAACTGTAAAATGTCAACTAAAACCCAATAAACAAATTCAAACAAAAAAATACTGCTTCCCTATACTGTCTAATTGTCTAGTAGTAGTTAGTAAGTACTACTTATTATTAACCATCAAGTTATCATCATCATGCATGCATTCCCTTTTTCTCCCCTAACAGATTTATGGATATGGTCGTCTGCCAAGATTGTGTTTTGTTTTTGTCCATGTGTACTGTTTTTCTTGGTCAAACCTTTCTCCAAACCCCCCTGCCCATCCATTCATCAAACCCTAACCCTCTTCCCCCGGGCTGTGTGACTTATTGAGGTGTGCCTTAATTAAATGTACACCAATAATTTATCACATGCTTGCTGGGGCGGATGAGGCAAAAGCAACACTAATTCTATTTAAAGGCAGGGCGAGGATCTTTTTCTGCTTGCCCACCCATAAGCAGTATATTTGCAAAGTAATTTTTTTACCAAAAGAACCCAATCCATCAGCATTAATTGCCGGCATCGATTGGATTTGTTGACATCCTCCTACACAGCACTAATAGTTATGCTTGTGTCGAGTGTACTATAGGCCTAGTCGAGTGACTCAACACAACTAGAGTTTGTAACTCGTTGTACTAAGCTATCCCCGCCACCATTATGTTTTATTTTTTTGGGACATATTATTGTTTGGGAGTATGGTATGTACTGTACTTCGTGATACTACTCCTCCCACAATCTCTCTCAGGCGACTGACTGTCTCATTTTCATTTTTTGCAAATGCTACTGCCAGTGTCTACTACTACTACCACCACAACCATGGCATGTTGGGAAACAAAACCATCACCACCATGCAGCCATTGCTGGGCCTAAGTTAAACATCAATCACAGGTAAGAGAAAAGGTTTGGGGGAGGCATAATTATTCATGGAAATTTTTTTATTAATTCAATTTCACACACCCCTTGATTCCAATTGCAGAATGCATAGACTAGGAGGAAGACTAACAGTACTAGTAGTACAAGTCACTCAGTGAGGGGTACCGCATCTATATGTTTGAGTCTTACAAAGTCAGCCAATGATTTCAATCAAACACTGGCTGTGGCCCTGCAGCAGCAAGGAAAAAGTGTGACGTAAAACAGTAACCCCACCCACAAAACATTAACAACATCGTATGTAAAGTATAAATATATAATGTAATCCCCTAACAAAAATAAACTATGTAAAAAATCCCACAACAGCACCTGACCCACCCCTCTCCCTAGCCCCAACCAATGTCCGAAACTAAAAAGTCCAACAAATTAAATGTCCAATTGTCCATGTCTGTCCATAAATAAAAATAAAGTGGGTGGGAAACGCCCAATTCCAACCCACCAAAAGAAGAAATAAAAAAGGGGCAATCAATAGGGTCTGTTCATCAGTGGGCTCGCCTCTCCAGGACATGCATACGCTCCACTAGGCGGGCCACGCGGTGCTTCAATGTGCTGCAATTCCATCCACGGGGGGCAGCAGTGCTACTAAATTTTATGCGATGGCGGGCAGCTGCCAGACAGTGGCGCTGTGACACTGGAGGGGGCTGGCTGGGGCCCGAGGCATTGTAGGAGGCTGCTGTCACCTCCTCCTGCTCCTCCACCAGAACTACCAGCTGCCGGTATTCAGTTTGTATGGCCTCCAGCTTCCAGCGCCGGGCCATGGCTGCCAACTTCTTCCTGTCTGGTTTCCCTTTGGAAGGAGTAGCAATTTATTCTTTCTCACTAGCAAGCTTAAAAATAAAGTTAATACATACATATACAACCTACATCACTAGAACAAATCAGGTAGTATAGTAGATACTAGTAGTGTTATATGGTCCCTAGGGTTATTCTAGTCTTTGCTAAGTTAGCCTGAGCCATGCAACCATTTTAGCTTTGTTTCTTTTATTTTTGCGCATGTTACCTTGCAGCTTGTGTAAGACGCCTTTGAGCCCACATGATCTCATACTGCTACTGTCTGAGTGCTGCTTACAAGCTTGAAAAACAATCCACTTTGTTATGGAGTTCTGGTGTTAGTCCATACTGCTTATCCACAAAAATGCTACACTTTTTGGCACAACTGAGAAATGCTTGCAATATACTAACGTGTACCATTGTTCTCATAACAGATAGAAAATTCCCTTCTACGAACCAGAGCTTTGCAGAGCTTATGATGTAACCACTACTAGTTTCTTCTAAGGTGAGGGGTCCCCAGAATTTGCTCAGAAATCTTCATAAATAATGTTATATAAACTATATTTCTACCAAGGGGAGGGTGGTTCTTCCATCACGGTTCAGTTATCATGATTTCGCCTTTTGTCTTTTATGGACTTGTAGTTGTAGGTGTAACTAAGTGTAACAATGTTTATTGTTTTAATATTACGCATTTTGCTGTTGGTGCTGCATTATAGAACAATGTACAGAGCTTGTCAGTTGAAAATAAACATTTTGAACTTACGGTGGTGTTTGGTGTGGACTTACACAAGTCAGTGAGCGAAAGGGTGTGCATTGCTTCCGTGACGGAGAGGTCAGAAGTGTTATGTTCTGGGTTGTCTATTAATGGGGTATCTTGGGGGTTCGGTGAGGAAGGTCCAACCTCCTATCACCAACATCTTATTTTCTTGTGCAAAGTTCTGTATGTGCAGAATCCCTACAACAGTAGTAGCATGTCCTATCCTATCAAACATAGTAAAATCTGATTGGGCATTTTGTTGGTGGGAATTGTTGAAAAGCCTCAAGATTAAGAAGACTAAAAGTAGTAGAAGAGGACAACCCAAAGGACTGGACTCAATGGCTAGAGCTATTGGTGTATCTGAATTTTATTTAAAACCTTTTAAATAAAGAGTGGCCAACTGGGCAAGCTTAGCTACAGACAGAGTAATGATAGTAGTACAGAGAGTCATAGCAGAGACAGTTAGAGGCAGGGATAACAAGAATTTATAAACAGATAGTCTAGTTGGAAAAAGAATTTGTAAAAAATAGAAATAGGAAACCAAAATAATAGTTCGGAAAAAATAAGGTGCAGTAAAAAATAGGGAAATATAATTATTAATATTAACCACTGGAGGACTTACTGGGGCCAGCAGCAGAGCCCTCGGTAGAGGAGTGGCCCTATGACTGTTCCTGGGAGGCATGTTGTTGTTGTCCCGCTGACCCCGACCCTGTCTTCTTGGCCCTGGGTGCTGATCATGTAAGATTTGATAAAGAAAGAGACAAACAATAATGATTGGTGTGAAACATATAAAATATTTTAAAATATGCTCAAAAATACTTTTTGGGGAACAACAATTGCAATAAAATTGACCTGTCTAATCTGATTGACAAGTACTATTGCGAGATTCACGGACCGTCTAGTAAGCCTAAGTACCACCTGACCTAGCCCACCTATTCCAGATGGCCCAAGTCTTCACTAAGTCTGCATTTCCATTTATTTTAGTCCTCAAAAATGCATAGATGGAGGACACATGCATACATTTTTGCATACACCAAATTGTTGGTTAGCTACTGCTGATGTTCTGCTAGTGATGATAAGCCTAATAACACTCACTAAACAAACTACAAAAGGTTCTACTAAGGACTGGGGTAAGCAGCACTCAGCAGCACGTGACGTGACAGAGGATGTGTCACGCAGACCACTTAAAAATTACAAACTAATACTAATTAGTAACTAAACCTCTCAATCCACCACTATCTCTTTTTAGTGGCAGGAGGACAAAGGAAAGACTAGAGTCTCTCTAGCATTACCTTACTTAAGTTCTCTAAAGTAAACCCTTACATAATCATGCCAAGCGAGCGCAAAGTTGCAAACAAGTAAGATTAGTAGCGCTGAGCACCTGTGTCATAACAATCACAGAAGATTTTTAAACGTAATTTACCTGCAATGTAAGCAGCAGCATTCTTGCTGGTCGGAAAAAAAATATATTCGCAATATATAACACAGAGCAGAAGAACACAAAGCAGTAATATTAAATAGCTACTCACCAAGCCCCAGGACCTCCACTCCTAGCAGGTCCTGCTTTCGGTCCATAATATCGGACCACCGGTGCATCAGCTGGTTATTGGTGCGCCGGACACCAGAGCAGTGAAACACTGCCCGACGCACCTTGCCCAACTGCTGCTGATGCTCCCGGTGCCCGTACCCGGACCCAGGCCTGCCACCTGCTGTCAGGATTAAAGGGAGGTGGCGCTGGACAAAAAATCAAACAAGTGGGGCCAACTCCCCCTCACAAAATAAGGCCAATGCCTGCACCTATTTTTGGCGCTGCGTTCCACAAGGAAGGCGGTGGCGGCTCGGGATGGAGCTAAGTGCCTTGCCCTTTGCCATAGTTCTGGTTAGGTCGGGGGGGGCAGAAAAGAAAAGGTGGGAATTAAAAAAGTAGGTAAAAAAAATTAAAAAGCAAATAATCAAAAAAGAGTGAAAAAGTAGTGAAAAACACACAAGAAGTAGAAAAGAACTGAAAATATAGAATCAGGAAAATAGAGAGATAGATAATAAATGAAGAAGATTAAAAAAAAAGTTTCCAGAAACAAAGGATTAAAAAGATAGAGGGAGGATAGAAAAGTAGGGCCAGAACCGTAGCAACAGAGTGAAAAATAAGATGGCCGGGCCCATTAGCGACCGCATGGGCAATTTAGCGATATATTTCCGTGCGAGCACGCAAAAACACATCGTAAATGGGCGGGACAAGCAACTCCGCGTCTTCGCGGAGTTTCTGCGTTCTCAACGAGATTTTTTACAATTTCCCGGAGATTTGCATAACGCGATTACACAAATTCCACCCAACCCTAATCTTAATTTTACAGCCACTGGATTGATTATTTTTTGGATAGGAAATGGCCCAATAAAGTGAGGAAAGAAGTCATACTTTTTTTGTGGATAACCAAACTTTGTCGCCTATTGTATAGAGTGGTTGGGGAATATGATGTAAATCTGCCAAACGTTTTTGGTTTTCTTTGGCTTTTGCCAACTGAAATTGTGCGTGTTGTTGTACAGATGTTAATTTGTTCACATACTCACATATGGATAGGCTGGATATATTGGAAGGAGTCTTTCCAGGAATAGTTTTAGGATGAAATCCTTGTGCACAGAAAAAATGGAGACATACCAATAGAGGAATGTTCAGCGTTGTTATAAGTGAACTCCAAAGCCCAGAAAATATCTACCCATTCTTGATCATAGTCAGTTAACATACAGCGTAAATATTGCTCTAGTTTGGTTGGTGCGTTCCGTTAAACCATCTGTTTGAGGATAGTAACTTGATGATGTGCGTATTTCTATGTGTATTGACTTACTCAAGTTTTGTCAAAAATGAGAAATGAGGGCCTCGATCGGCAATAACAATGGAGGGAATTCCATGTAACGGAATGATGTTTCGAATGATGTTTTGAGTGAATAATTGTGCTAACTCTGTTGCAGAAGGGAGTGTTTTTTTGAGGTATGAAATGAGCCATTTGTGTAAAATGATCAACCACAGTTAAAATGGAATTATAACCAGTTTTAGTGATTGGATGCTCAACAATAAAGTCAAGGGATATCGTGTGCCAAGATTGTGGAGGTATCGGTAATGGTAGTAACAGGTCCCTGGGAGCTTGATGTCAGGCTTTCTTTTGGATACACACGGCACCTTTCCACATAGTTTTGGATGTCATGAAACATGGAAGGCCACCAAAAATGATGTTTTATTAATTGGTAGGTTTTTGTAAGGCCAGGATCTGCGGATAATAGGGAATCATGATTTAACTTAATAACAGTGCTCTGGAATGTTGTTGGGACAAACAGTTGTTCACTCATCCACAAGAGTTCATCTTTCCACATAAGCAAGAGGTACTGATCTTGACACTCTTGCAATGACTTTGTCTTTAGTTCTGATCGTATTTCTTGTACTAGTTCCTTGTTGTAAATGCTGGCTTGAAAGCAATGTGATGGGAGAATTGACTTTGAGTTTTGCTGTTGATCACTTGTTCCTTCTATGCCTATGCTTAACAAAGCATTAGCCTAGTTATTTTCTTTCCAAGGTTTGATAATTAATAATGAAATATAATCATTATAAAACAATGTCCAACTAAGTTGTCGAGCAGACAAAGCCTTTACAGATCATACACTTTGGAGATCACGATGATCCGAATAAATAGTAATTGGAGCCTAGCTCCTAGCAAGTAGTGATGCTATTCTTCAAACACAGCTTTGATGGCTAACATTTCTCTATCTGCTATGGTATAATTGATTTCAGCAGGTAACAATTTCCTGGAATAATAGTCTATTCGAAGCATTTGTCCAGTTTGTGAAGCATCTGTTTCAACGATAAATGGCCAAGAAGGGTCAGGATGCATGAGTATGGGTGCTGAAGTAAATTGTGCTTTTAATTCCTGAAACGCTTTTTCAGCTTGATCATTCCATTCAAATTTGACTCCTTTGTGGAGTAATCTGGTGATAGGGGTAACTATTTTAGAGAAATCACAAATAAATCACCTACAAAATGTGCGAATCCTAAAAAACCTTGAATTTGTTTAGTTGTGGATGAACTAGGCCAATTGAGAACAGCTATCTTTTTTGGGTCCATTTCAATCCCCACTGGGCTAATTACATATCCTAAAAATTCAACTTTAGATACATGAAACAAACTTTTCTCTAACTTGTCGTATTAAGAACGTTTCAATAACAGTTGAAGAATGGCTCACACTTGTTGAACATGTTCAGATGGAGTTTTTTAATAAAAGAGTATATCTTCTATCAACTGAAGTTTTACGTGATAGCAGTAAATTTTGGGCAACTATTAACCATCCTTTTTTTTCGGGGCAAGAAAACACTACCTTGGATTGTGTCATTCCAGATGATCATTGGCTCTCACATTTTAGGGAGATTTATGGTAATGAGGCCCTTGCTTCTCTGGAAGATGACAATATTATCAAACAGTCTTTGTCTTCCATAACTTTTAAAGTGGCTGAAGTAGAAAGAGCAATTCTGGAAATGTAAAAAAACAAAGCCCCAGGCCCGGACGGGGTTCCGGCGGACCTATATGGACATTTTCCTAAATTCTGGGGTAAGATTCTAACTAATGTTTATAATGCCTCAAGTTCAAATGGGTTTCCTGCATCATTGGCTACATCCGTTATAATCCCGGTCTTTAAAAAGGGGCAGAGAGGGGACCGTTCATGCCACAGACCAATCTCTTTGATAGACTGAGTAGTAAAAATCCTGGGTAGAGTCATCTTGCATAAACTCAGGGATTGGTTAGATAGCAGAGGGCTCCTCTCTAACCTTCAATATGGCTTCAGGGAGAAGAGAAGCACCCTAGATCAGTGCCTGAATCTACAGCTCCTGATAAGTAAATATACAGTGGCCAAAGAAAGGTCTCTTTATATGGGTTTTATGGACCTTTCCTCGGCTTTCGACCTGGTTAATCGGGCGAAAATTTGGTCAATTATGTTGGCTATAGGCATTGACCCACCTTTGGTTAATTTTTTAGCTGTTTTACATCAGGGTCTTTTAGCGTCGGTCAGGGTTACACGGGATGGTAGATGCACCAGTCACTTTAGCTCTAAGAGGAGCGTCAGGCAAGGTTGTATCCTGGCCCCCCTCCTTTTTACTTTGTATATCAATGCCCTGGAGTAGTTCCTAGGGGGGCCACCTTGGATGTACCGCATATAGGAGATTCAGTAATCCCGGTTCTCCTATATGCGGACGATGCAGTTTTACTGGCCCGTACTGGCCTTGGTCTCCAGAGGCTATTGGACTCCTTTGGGGATTTCATGGGGTCCTTGGACTTGAAAGTAAACATTAAGAAGTCACATGTCATGGTGGTTGGTAAACACTGTAGGAAATCGAAGTTAAAATCCTTTTTTTGTAATGGTGCCGAGGTAACTAAGGTGCCAGTTTTAACATATCTAGGGGTCCTCTTCGATGAAAGAGGTACCTGGGGACCTCACCAGAAGCTCAAAAGTAATGCTGTAGCCAGGTCTACCTCAGCACTATGGGTTTTGTTAAGTGTCTGGGGGCAAGACCAATGGAGGCCTTTTTGATAATTTATAATTCTAAATGTTTGACTATAGCCACGTATGGTGCCTCTTTATGGGGTTACACATCGCAGGAGAAGATCCAAGTTGCGGAAAACAAGTTTTTAAGATCTCTTCTTGCAGTACCCCAGTCTACTCCAACCTTTTCATTACATACGGAATTAGGGTTAGGATATCTTACGGATCAGTTGAAAGTTGCCCCACTGATCAGCTGAGTAAAGACTTGGTTAAATCCAGAAATCACATTGAACCATCTGATCCTAAGTGATTGTGTATCTATGGATAAAGCTAACAGGGTCCCCTGGCTTGTGTATGTAAGATCAATGTTCACAAAATTAGGGCGCCCCGAGATCTACACTTCACCGGTCTGTATTAAAAGGGATGATGTAAGCTGGACAAAGACTAGTTTTTTAAATATGCTAACATTGGAACGTGAGGAGCAGAAGCTAGAGAAAACATGTGTAAAAGTCAATTATGTGTTATTAACTACTCCCTCACTTGAGTCGTATTTGAAAACAGTAACTAGACCTTTTCATGGCCAGCTTTTGATTAGATTTCGATTTAATTTAATTAATTTAACCCTTGGCGTTTTTCCTACTTGGGGCAAACCGGAAAATTCGAACCCATGCCACTGTGATAACTTTTCTACACAAGACACTTTGCACTTTGTTATGTTTTGTGAGTACTACTCTGACATGCAGAATTTTTTTTTAGTACTTATTCTAAGAGAGGCAGGTTTTTTACAAGTCAGGCCCGCTCTTACTTATTTGCAGATGCTAGGTAGCACTCGCGACATTTTCTGTGTTGCTAGTTTTCTGGTGGCTGTTGTACGGAACAAATCTAAAAGATTAGCCACCCACAACAACCCTGTCTGACTTTATCTGTATTTTAATATGTAATCATGGGTTTTCATTGTATATTGTATATTGATTGTTATTATTGATTGTATATATATGAAATGTTTGTATCTTGCCTTTTATGATTTTAAGTAATCAAATAAAGTGTTTTGACTGACTGACTGACTGACTGAGTACATCATCAATATATACTACACAACAAATGTCTGGAAAGTTCCTTAACACTTCATTTATGAAGAATTAAAATGCGGCAGGAGTGTTGCAGAGTCCGAAGGGCATGACTTGTTATTCAAACAGACCGAATTTCGTTCAAAATGGGGTCTTCCATTCATCGCCCTCACGGACTCGTACCAGATGGTAAGCTCCTTGCAAAATCTAGTTTGGTGTATATGGTAGAATCTTTTATCTGATCAAACAATGTAGGTATTAAAGGAAGAGGATAGCGATTTTTTATGGTAACATTGTTCAATGCATGGTAATTGATACACATGTGAAGCTTTCCCCCTTGATTTGGTATGAAGTAAACGGCAAGGACACAGGGCACTTCCAATGTCTGATGAAACCATTTGCAAGGTATTCATCCAGATAGGTTTGTAAATACTTATTCTCTTTTTCAGTAAGGGCGTATATACTATTGCATGGTAAGGTGGCCCCTGGGAACTAAATCAATCCTGCAATCATAATCTCTATGAGCTGGTAATGTGTTTGGTTTTTGTTTATCGAATACATCCAATAGGTCGAAATCTTCTTTGGGTACACCCTCAAGGACTAATACAATCTTTTCTCAGATTCTTTTGGGAAATCATAACCTTGTACTATATGTTCAGTCACGTTGTTTTGCAGACAGGAATTACAACAATGATCAGAACTGATCAGCACTGTCTTTTTTATCCAAATATTATGAGGATTTTGTTGGACAAGCCATGGTATTCCTAATATAGGGAGCTGAATTGTGGGGCATCTATTACATCAAACCGAATGTGTTCACTATTATCATTAGTACAAATCATAACAAAGTCCTCTGTATGGTGTTGTATTAAACCGGAAGTTAATTCCTTACCCTCCACTGCCCTCACAATTTCTGGTCTAGTTTTGGGTAAGGTCTTTAATCCTAATTAGAACATTGGAATGTTGGAAGCTCCTTTGAAAACAATGGAGTGCCCAGGGCTTATAATGGCTGGTATAAGCCTGAGCTCCAACATTCCAATGTGTCTTTGTTCACAGCTCTGGCTGTGAACAAAGGCTTAAGGGAGCCTGAAGGGATTCCAATCCCCTCATGCTCCCATAAGGCTTTGTTCTTTTTTGTTGGAACATTCTTCCCTCTAGTGACAGAATGTTCTTATAGCCTTATAGCCCTTCGTAGATGGGCTATACCGCTATTAAAGTCCCTCTCCCTTGTTAAAGGCCCTTTGTTAAAGGCCCTCGCCTATGGCTCGGGGCCTTTAATGCTGGACAGGGCCTTTAATAGTCGTATAGCCCTCTACGGCAGGCTATAAGGCTATATTCTCATAAAAATTGTGTATCTATGAAATTACCTGTAGCACCAGAATCTATTAATGCGTCTACTGACCACACTTTAGAACTACTACTCTGTGATTGTAGAGTCACTTGAATACTGAGATGAAGAGAAGCTACTTCAGGGGCAGTGGAGACAAAAATAGAGGATAAACCAGGCAAACTGACCTTGTCTTCTGTCAAGTTTATTAGTTTTACAATTGTTGAACAACAACCTCATCTATAGCTCTGGACTTACTTTTATATGGGCGGTTAGGACATTCTTTTACAAAATGTCCTGTTTTACCACAATATAAACACTGATTAAGCCTTCTACGCTTATCTTTTTCTTCTTTGGTAAGTGGGCCTCTAATAGTCCCAATTTGCATTAGTTCCGCTAAATCTGTCTTAACACTGGTATCTACTTTATTAGCCCCTTTTTCCTTAAATACGACTTTATGTTCTGTCCTGCACCTTTCATCTTTGCGTTCCGATAGGCGATGATTTACATTCACAACTAGATCAATAAAATCACTACAATTATCTGCCGGGTCTAGAATTTGGGTCACCATATTTTTTAACTCCTCTCGTAATTCTCTATAAAAGAGAGATACTCTTTTTTCTTTTGGCTATTCTGCTTCAATTACTTATCTATTAAACGTGGAGATATAATGAAGTAAGTCAGATGATCCTTGTTTTAAATTTTGCAACTCATTATCTGCTGATTGTACAAAGACATGTTTAGCCAACCATTTGCTCATGGTTTCTTTGAAGAGTCTAAAATCATATAAGATCGGATCGTATTTTGCTATTAAAGGCACCGACCATAATGCTGCATCTCCCCTAAATATGATAAATTGAAGGTGATTTTGGAAGAGTCATCTGAAAAAGCTGTTGACTTTGCTATGAAATGCAGATGACATTAATTTAAGAAAATAGTGAATTTATTTCTATCCCCATGGAACAGTTCAGGAGGTCCTAACTGGACGGGAATCGGAGTTACAACTTGTATTTGTGTAGGAGGAGCCATAGTAGTAGTCTCAGCGGTGTTAGTCTTGTGCTGGAATCTAGGTGGCTTAAGAATTGGCTTTTGCTCTGAAGGTAAACTCCAAGTAGGACGGGTTTGCAAATTAGTTTGTAACAGGGAAAGGTCTCAGCGTAGGGCAGCATTCTCTGACCTGATGTCAGCTAGAACTGTCTTGAAGGGAGATTTGCTGGGATTGATCCCTAATGCCTGGGTAAAACTTTTGTCTTGAGCTTAGCTTTCTGTCAGAAAGACCATGCGTTGTTACGTTAAGTCAACAATGTAGTGTTTCACAGAGACGTTATGGACCAACTTCCCAGTGCCCTGCCTTATAACCTGTGGAATCAGTAATTCACTAGGAACACATAGTAGAGTTCAGGGAGGAGGGCCGGATACAGGACACTGGAAGAATGCTTGTTGTCGACCTGCAATAATGTTTTGTTTTTGTTTCTTCAAACACTATTTAACTGCTGGTCCCTTCCTTTTTGCAAGTACATGCCCTTCTTTAAATACATGCTCCTACCTGCGATCTAAGGATGTGGTACGTAGTGTCCTTGTAGTTTGATAATGGCTTTTTCTGGAGTTTCTGCAGTGGTATGTTATGGTATGTTATGTTATGGCATAGTTCACTTCACTAGGCTCATCGATTTGGTAATACTTTAAATGAAGATACCAACATATTTGTACTAGTAACATACAATGGTTCCTTACATTATTATAATTAAACAACATCTACGATTATACTTACTGTATTTATTTCCACTACTGCAGAAGTCCTTGTAATAGAATGCAAATACAAAAACGTCCACCACTATAATTGGAGAAAAATACTAAGATATATAACCATTGTCTTTGGTTTTTAGAAATAAACGTTTTTGCAATCCTTTTCAAAACCTAGTATTAGTCTTAAAAAGAAGGTTCCAAAAATGTAGTTGGGTTTTCTAGAACTTAAGTTTTAAATGCTCTTTCTTGTGATGGGCGTCATGAAACCATATATTACACTTAGCTCTTTTCTTTCTTGTCTTTTCACAGGTTTTGATGTTCAATGGGTGATGCGCTGTTCCAGAGATCAGGAGACGGAGTAATGAACACTGCATTAATTTCAGGTAAGCGGCCCTGGATACAGAATCACCAGGGTGGACTGTGGTAAATAAATAAATAATACCCTATTTTTGACTAGGCATATATCATAACAGATAGCTCAATAAATAAGAGTCAAGATTCGAGGTAGTAGGAGTTTCTGCAGGTTTATTACAGCATAAGGACAGGATCAGGACAACCTGCATAGGAACAGAATGGCAGGGCTAGAGTGGCCCGGCAGCTGCCGGGGCTGGGTCTGAGATGAGCGCGCTAACTTTTCATAACAAAACACGAGCATATATACATAGCGCGAACACATAGCATTACATTGCAGTAGGCGTAGCAGTGGGTGGAGCAGAAGGTGTGACGCGTAGCAGTCGCGAAAGATAACAGTAAAAGTAGGTGTAACTGGGCGTATACATAGACATGTGGTGCAGACGTAACAGAATATGTCATGAATGGGGCGGAAACATTGGAGGGGGCTACCTAAAGAGCCGGGACCTCTAACCTGATGGTGCGCGCAAACTGGCAATGACGTGTTACGAGGAGAAACTGGGGGCTATGAACTCTGTGCTAGGAGCAGAGACTAAAGTCTGGAGGGTCGGAGCGACATGTACCTAAACCCTATCTAGTATCTGATGTTTAGGGAACATGTTGATATAAACTAGAAGTCATGAGGGGAAAAGCTAACTTGACTCTAAGACTGGACCATGCATTATTCTACATGTAGTACGTGATGAAGAGTATTAAATGACCATTAAATGCAGTATTTCTCTAACGTGGAGACGAGAAGGCTAGACAATGACGGAAACTATTGATGCAGTTCAGTAGCTTAGGAATGCAGAGAAGGAGGACTGAACTGATAACTGGAACTATAACATACTTTTGGCAGACTCAGAGGCAGAGCCAAGCTGCACCGGGCACTGCGAGGCAGGAAGTAAGTGAAAGGTCGAGGATACAGGTGGGGGCTGTATCGCTCCTTAGCGAGGCTTCAGGAGACAGGAGCTGAATCTGATGTCCAGGCCCTTTTGAGGCCTAGAAACGGGGACTTTATAATGGAATAACGTGCACACTGAGAAACGTGGCAACATTACTTTACATAGGCCTGATATTCGTAGTATTCACGAGGACTGGAAAATGGCATACTAGAGGTGGACACAACTGTAATTGCGTCATTAATCGGACATGGGGAATAACATATGCATATTGGTCATGCACACATAACATATGATGGGTGAGGCGTAGGGACACAGAACATGGCAAAATTTACTTTTCCACATTCCCTCCTTGTCACTACGTTTCCATCAGGAAACATCAATATTCATGATACCATCTATCATTTCATACAGTACCATTTGCTCGTCTCGAATTGTCTTGGAACGGGATTTAGAACGGGGCTTGGGACTAGGAATACAAGAGGTAGCACAAATGCCGCAAATCGCAGGGCCACATTGTATACAGAGGCAGCAGCTAAATATGATTGCTACTGCAATACTCAGAAAGGACAGGATTTTCCATCCCCATGCGGAAATTATATTCCAGAACCAACCGGACCATGTCCAGGTGCCTGGATCTTGATGTAACAGATGGGCAATTTTATGGAGTCTGGTTATAGCTGAATAAACAGACGGCGCGTTATTTGGAATGAAAATGCAGCAACTAGATCCGAGAACTCTACAGGCCCCGCCCCTATCGGCCAGTATGACGTCAAGGACGAGACGATTCTGTAAAACGACAATTCTCATAAAGGATTGCTCTTCGGTTAAGTTACCTAGAGCGGAGGCAGTCTCATCTACTACTGCTTCAAGGGTTCTTGTTAACCTACGGATTAGCTTACTGTTTACAACTGTACCTAAATAAGGGAACACACCTTTATCTATATCAATGAATTGCTCTGCGGCAGTTTCAGTATAATCGACAATCGGGAGATTTCTCTTGTGTCTAGTGTGTACTAGATGTGTGTTTCTATGATAGTCAGGTGGGGCTAGAAAAACAGGTGGCAGTAGGAAAGCAATGTAACAGGTTCCCTCCCAATCGAGGGGCAGATGAACATATGCAGTTTGACCACAAATAAAATAAGAATGACGTGAAGCTTTAAAATTAGATTTCCCACTGTCACTATACTTGATAATACTAGTACAATCACTATGTCCTACGTGTACGGAACCTTTATTTCGGACACATAATTCGCCTTTGACTGGTAGTACTGAAATAGCAGGTGAGTCTGGAGTAGTATCAGACTGGACATTCAGGACCATGAAATTCGACGAATAATTACCTAAATTATAAACTTCATTTTCTAGATCTAAACCTGTTCTGTGGGGGAAACCTTGCTTGTCTGGGAAACATGTACTGTTAAGAAAAGACATATCTGTTGAGGATGACGTTAACGTGGACCATGCTCCACACGAACCATTATGTGAAAATGGATAAGGAAAGAGTGGCAGAACTCCCTTCGGGGTCTGAAAAGGGGGGAGTCGACCACACACCCAACAATTAGTGGCATTGCTGGTCTGGTGTGAATAATGTAACATACGGATAAATGAATTGTTACGCATAGCGAGGCGGTAAGCATATTCGTGAGGAGGCAGATCACTAAACGTGTGCTCTACTGTAGCATTAGCAGACTTATTTACATGAGGAATTGGAAAATACAGGAAAAATGCGTAACTAGTGCAGGAAATCATTATGCTGATGAATAATATGAAACTTAGAAAAACGATACATTGAATTGAGTTTTGACTAACTCTCTCACTATGGGGGTCTTTTTTATACATGTCAGAAACAGTCTAACCGTTTCACCTAGGGGAGGACTTATACAATCAAACTGACTGACTTAATTTACTAGACCTTAACTTTTGCTTATACTCCTGCTGCGGAGTTTTCTCTAACAGGGAAGGGGTTGTAACAATGTCTTTTGCGGGACAGTCCTTAAGAGCAATATTTCGGCAGTCCTTAAAATCCTGGGAATCCTTGGAAATGTTTTTAGAAACGGGTTTTAATCCATTGAAAAGTTTTACATGAGAAAGATGTATCCATCCTTTTCGGCCTTCCAACTTCACGGCTGTACGGGTGGTGAGGAGGACCTGACGGGGCTCCTTCCAACGAGGTTCCAGCGGACTTGATCTGTCAAAGTTTCGGATCATCACCAGCGAACCTGGAACGATTTCATGCGGTGCCACCTCGGTATTGTCTGGAAATGCGGCGGCAACCTGTGAACGACATGAGTTGAGGGCAGACATCAAGGAAGCTAGGTAATCTGTCAACATATTACATGAAACATCGGTAATACTTCGGGGTCTAGGAGTACCCCACATATTAGGGGGACGGCCGAATACGACCTCATACGGGGACAGACCTGATCTAGAATGTGCGACCATACGCATATAAAATAAAGCGACTGGCAGAGCTACTAGCCAGTCCACACCCTTATCTTTACAGACTTTGGCGATTCGAATTTTCAGGGTCTGATTATGTCTCTCGACTAGACCGGCTGCTTCAGGATGGCGTACACAATGGAACTTCCACTGGTACCCTAACAACAGGGAAACGTGCTTCATGAGTTCAGATGAGAATGGCTGACCGTTATCAGAATATACGACTCTAGGGAGTCCATACCTAGGGAAAAATTCACGAACCAACTGCTTGGCAGTGGTCGCGGCTGTGTAATCTGGGACTGGATATGCTTCTGTCCACCTGGACAAAGCGCATACAACTACAAGGACATACTTGAAACCTCGACATCGCTCCATCTGAATATAATCCATCTGGAGGACTTCAAAAGGGTGGTCAGGAGGCTGGAAACCACCTTGTTCCACCGGGACACTTTTACCTGGATTAAACTGACAACATATCATACAGGTACGGACTTTCTGCTTAGCTGCAGCTCGTAAATGCTTGTTGAACCAAATGTTCTGGATACTGTCTAACATAGCTTTTTCTCCTAAATGTGCTGGACTATGTGCGGTATTAATAATGACTTGAACCATAGAGTCGGGGAGAAACCATGTGGCTCTACCCTTCGTTAACCATCCTTGATCTGTCTGGACCCCTCCTTGTTCGGACCATTTCTTGATTTCTTCGGGAGTAGCATGTAACTGGATATCTATGACATCCTGTGTAGGGTCCTTAACTGTCATACATGTAGCCGGATCTGGAGTATGTGTCTGTGTCGGATTAGCTTGAATGTCTGGAGTCTGAGCTGTAAGCTTGGCTGTGCGATCTGCTAGATCGTTACCTTGGGAAATAATGTCAGTGACTTTCGTATGTGCTTTGCACTTCATAATAGCAATGGATGTCGGTAAATGTATGGCATCTAACAGAGCTTGAATAAGGAGACCATGCTGAATCTTGGTTCCATGAGAAGTCATAAAACCTCTCTCCTGCCAGAGCACTCCGAAGTCGTGTACAACTCCAAATGCGTAACGTGAATCTGTGTAAACATTGACTTTCAGGTTCTTGGCGTGTATACAGGCTTGTGTCAGAGCAACTAGCTCTGCTGCTTGAGCGGACAGGGTGTCAATACGGTGTGTTTCAATAACTTCAGTGTCAGTAGTCACTGCATATGCGGCGACTAGTTCTCCTGTACTAGTTCTCATACATGAACCATCCACATAAAGTGTCAGGTCAGGATCTGGTAACGGAATGTCTGTCAGGTCTTGTCTTGGCTTTGTCGTAATGTTAACTACTTCCACGCAATCGTGTGGGTCAGGATTTGAATTAACTGATGGTAACAGTGTAGCAGGATTCAGGACGTTGCAGCGTCTAATTTCTATGTGTGGCTGAAACAGTGTCAATTCATAACCTGTTAAACGTGCAATTGTCAAGTGCTGAGTTTGTGTTCGGTTTAAAAGAACTTCCACGGAATGTGGGACTTGTACTGTCAGGGAGTGTCCTAAAACTATGGAATCACTTTGTCTGATAGCTAGTGCTGTGGCTGCAACTGACTTGAGGCATGCAGGCAACGCCTGGGCGACTGGATCTAGTGTGCTCGAAAAATAAGCACAGGGCTTGTATTGACCTGCTTGATCTTGTGTGAGAACAGATAATGCTGTACCTTCACGTTCTGTGACGAAAAGTGTAAAAGGCTTACTGTAGTTCGGTGTAGCTAGAACTGGAGCTTGGCATAAAGCTGTCTTTAACTCATTGAAACTAAGTGTATGTTCAGATGTCCAAGGGAGGACAGTCGATACGGCTGCCTCCTGTGTCGTTAACTGTATCAGTGGCTTGGCTAAAAATGCATACTGGGGAATCCATTGTCTACAATAAGAAGTAAGGCCGATAAAGGCACGCACCTCCTTCTGGGTTCTGGGCTGGGGAAGACTCGCTATCAACTGGATACGGTCTGGTGTCAACTGCCTACCCCTCTTGGACAGTAAGTGTCCTAAGTATACCACTTGCTGGACACAGAATTGAAGCTTCGAAGGTGACACCTTGTGCCCCATCTCGGCTAGGAAATACAGAACCGTGAGTGACGCTCGCTCGCAGTCACGTTCAGAACGGGCTGTGATCAGTAGATCATCGACATACTGGAGTAGGGCAGTGTCAGTTGGCATGTGAATGTTGTCTAGTTGTCTCTTAAGTGCTTGACTGTAAATACTAGGGCTTTCTGTGAAACCTTGAGGAGCGCGTGTGAACATATAGCTCCTTCCATTTAAACAAAATCCAAAAAGAAACTGGCTGTCTGGATGAATGGGAACACTAAAAAATGCATTCTTGAGGTCTATGACAGTGAAGAACATGGCTTCGGGATCAATAGCAGTCAATAGGGAAGAGATATCTGGGACAACTGGGTACTGTGGAATAATACATTTGTTAAGCTCTCGTAAATCAATCACTAATCGATATACTGGGGGTGCATTCGGATCAGTACGTTTCATGACTGGAATGATCGGAGAGTTACATACATTGGAGTCAGTTTCTACAACTACTCCTTGTGCGATGAGCTCGTCTATAATTTTGGATAAGGCTGCTACAGCCTCAGGTGGCAATACCCCTTTCCTGTACTGACATCAGCAGGTTTCTCTTCAAAATCGAACAGAAGTGGGTGTATCGCCTTAACAGTGACAAGGAGGGACTCAACGAGCCCATTCCCTGGATGTCCTTGTGAGGCCTGAACTTGTATTCTGGAATAGTGATCGTATGGGTTTTCGCCATTTTTTCTGTACCGCTAAAAATCTAACCCCATTTGCCTAACAATCATTCTTGGTGGGGGGTTATGACTAACTAATTGGCTTTGGTCCGTATTCATGACTGGCGCACAGCCCGACCTGTCTTGTAGTCTAATTTACGCACTTTTTGCATTCTTTGCGCGTGGGACTACATATCCCAGCATGCCTGTGATCACGTGATCCTATCACGTGATCGCCTCCTCGCTTGCACAATGAGGAAGTGCATATCTATCCATTTGGATGACACATCGGTGCCCCCCCAAGCAGTACAGTAGACTGCCAGGAGACACCGACGGACAGGTAAGGGAGCGCTAGCCTGTCTTGTGCGCGTTGGGCGTCTACTTGTGAACGCGCAGAAAGATACTGATCAAGCGATCGTCAGGTCTGGCGCATTGCAACTCTGGCTGCCTGATTGAGATCGCGCTGAATATCTATACCACGAGCGTGGTGTTTAGAGATTACCAAACGGTATTTTAACTTTGAGCAGTGTATTTACAAGCTGACACGCTCGAATTTCTGAGCCATTGATACCTCAGTTAATTCCATTTATACTTGGTCTATCTGACGAGTGGGGTTGAGTGCAAGTGGGATGGTCCGCATTTTGACAGTGTGGACCTTGTGGGACGCTGATGGCCATATTGTGAACTCATGTATCTGTTTATTTTCGCGCTCTAAGGAAATTACTTATGAATTCTTTATAGAGCGGTGCTCCTCATACCTGCGCTGTAGCCAGGTGGGGTGAAGCCTCTCAACCATCAAATTTGGGTGAGTTTTGCCAGCTGGCAATATGTGTTTTATACATGTGAAATGTGCATTCATCACAGTATTTATTCATAGGAATGTGACTTTTTCATGTTCTTTTTCTTTATTTTGTTTGTCTTATCGTGTGGATTGAATACCGTGTGATGCAACAGTATACGGTTGAGTATATACCTGAAGGTCAGGTTTTATTTTCTTTAATTCTATCAGCAGTGTTTTTACCATTCGGTCCTGAAGAATGCATTTTGAAACTGGGTTCAGTATAATGCAGAAACATGTTGACCAATACTGAGCGCGGTGATTTTTTGAAACCCGCACTCACACTTGCTTTTTAATTCTTAGGGATTGGGGGACACTAATAAATGTTGTTTGTCCACCTAATCACCTAATTTTATATTTTCCTTCACTTATCACCGCTTTATCACTACAACACTGCCTTTACAGTTGCCACGTTTTATGTATTCTTGTGTACCATTTAAACATCCCTTACCTCACATACTTCGGTCACGGTAACATCTGACCGGCCGTTTTGTCTCCTGGGTGAGGAGAATCCAAATGATGAGAAAAAGGGCGGTACAGTGTGGCTTCTGATGGAAATCATTTCTCCAGATGCTCTTGAGCCTCAACGTGGCCCGCGTCTCACTCACACGGATTAAGTCTTCAATGGTGTCTTTTGTGTAGCATTGGTGTTTTTGATCCACTCTGGTTTGACCATATTTTTGTGACCCCCAGGTGTACTTTGTTGTGTTGATACTGTAATTCGGGGCATGCACCTGGTTGGTCGGTAAACTCGCCCTCAGACCCCAATTTCATTGTTTGTTGTGTGCGGCAATCTATACTGCCTGATTCGTGGTAACACTACACCTGGTTTGAGAGTCACACGATGGGGTGTGATTTGCATGTAACCTACATCAGTTGGACCTTGCGCCCATAAATGCTGCGGAACATTAGACAGTCTTGAATCAAAATCTCGTAATACATAGTGACCCTTAAAGTCACGTAGGAACAGACGTATTCCCTCTGGGGAACAGCATATAACTGCACCTAATTCTTTCAGTGTCTTAATGCCTAATAGATTTTCTGGACATGACTTAGTAAGTAACAGGTCAGTAGTACGGGACAATGGACCTACTTCTAGAGTGACTGGCTTTGAAATCTCGTTTACGATAGGCTTTCCGGAAAATCCAAGGGAAACATTTCTTGAGCCTGAGAGCGGAGCCCCTGGAACTTCGGCATGACTAATTGTGGTCCTACTTGCCCCTGTATCAATCAGAAACTTTCTGTCTTTCCCTAATACTTGACTGTGAACATAGGGACCTTCTTGATCTACAGGTATCTCGATGAGAGGCAAGCCTACCTCCCTCTCTAGGCTGTTTCATGAATATGGCTGGTACTCTGGATACTCAGACTGCGCATACTGGTACATCTGTGATGTGACATGCTGTGTTGCAGCGATAGGCTGCGGTACTGTAACTGTCTGTGGTGCATTCTGTGACTGAGGAGTCTGTGAAACTTGTTCTTGTCTAGGCGGACGTGGTCTTTCTTTAGTCTTACCAGTAGCTATGTTGTGTTTCAGAACTGCACACTCGTTTATAAAATGACCTGGCTGTTTACAGTAATTGCAGTTCCCTTTAACGGGAGCTGCAGGATGACTGGCTTGATTCGGACCCCTCTTCTGACTGTCTTGAGGAACAGATTGTGCAACTAGCACTTTCATTTTCGTGTCTTTCATACGTTTTCTTTCGTGTTCTTGCTCTTCTCTGATTCTATTTTGGTGGTACTGAAGCATCTGGAGCATCTGGGACGGAGTATTTGCTTGCCAGGTGCTTTCGACTTTCAAAACTCGGTTTTTAATTTGTGGACTTGAATTCTCGACTAATTTAGTAACGAAAAGGTGAGGGTATGACTCACTACTTGTCTTGAGACCACTGTTAATACTGAAACATTTTTCAAACCTAGAATAAAAATCACTAATATCTTCATCTTGTTTCTGTTTACAGGCTGAGATTGCATCCCAGTCTTCTTTTCTCGTTGTCAATAATCTAGGTAAAACTTGTATTAATAATTCTGGTAACTCTTTACATTTATCTCCAAGACCGGTACCTGGTACTCGTGCCTTGTCTTCAGCTTCTAGAGCTGTCCAATCGATCTTTTTCTCTCCCACCTCCCATTCTTTTTCCTTTAGCTTTTCATACACCCCTGCGGGTAACAGGACCTTTAACATTTTAATGATATCTGGGTAAGTGTATTCTCCCATACGGAGCATGTCTTTTAATTCTCGATGGAACCCTGCTGGATCTTTGTCATGACAGGGAATTAATTTCTTCATCTCAAGGAGTTCCATCTTTGTGATTGGAGTGTATACAAACACTCGTTGCATTTCGCCACCCGTTCCTTTGACTGGGTGGACTTCTCGTAACGGATTCTGTCTGTCTATGTAGAATGATTTACTTTCTGGGGGTGAGACATGAACAAAATGCGGATTCAGAAACGTTCTATATTTGTGACGTTGTTCTAGAATGACACTAATTAAATCGGTACCTAGACCTCTCCATTTGTACTGGAGTAACTCGTTCAGGATATCATGTAACGGGCCTGGATCAGAATGTTGACCCTCATACAGAGTAATGAGGTGCTGGATCATATACATACCCACCAGTCGCTGCTCGGCTGGGGGCAATTTCAGAAACATTTGTGCCACTATTTCGTCTGGAAAAGTGGTAGAATCAGTAATCCATCGGACTGCTGATCGGGCTAGTTCTTGTTCATGCATAGTACTTAATTCACTGTAACCGATTCGTGATTTCAGAATGTGATCGGTAGCTTGAAATACTTGTTCTAGAGAACCTTGTTCTGGTGCTGAATGATGGAAAATAGACTTGTGTTCTAGACGTAAATGGCGATCTGGAAATCTGGGTTTTCCTACGTACGCTATTCTGGCGGGATTCTCGTCGTCTTCCTCTTCAGGATCGGAGATACTTTCTTTCTCGCTTACTTGTGCTGCTTTACGCTGTTCGTGTATCTTTATTATTTCTTTACGGATTTTCTTGTACATACTTTCCATGGCACCGACGGTCTTGTGCTTACCCTCGGCTATATTATCACTCCACCTTGTCAGGATTCTCATTTCGGCAGAATCTTTAGACGGGTAATCTTGTTCTCTTATTAGACAATTAATCAGAAACTTTAATATCATGAGCTGGATCTCGGCTTTCCTTTGAGACATGGCTTCGTGAATACTTTCTGGATCATCCCCTGTACGGATGAAACGATATATTCTGTCTAGATCTTCTTTCATATTCGGTAAGGTGACTAGATACTCGGCCACCTTTCTTACGCGGAACGAATATAAAACCATATTATCCTCGCCTGGGACTGGATCATAGACACATTCGGCAAGGGATTTTCTTATTTCTGCTACAGTCTGATGTCTAGGCGTACGCTGTGACGCTTGTGCATGTAATTCGGCTAACGTTAAACGCTTGTGTGGCGGCGGGGTTTGAGGAGGACCTCCTCCTGCGGCCCCTAAACTAGAATCATCGACGGACATTCTTCGTGGCGGAGCGGGAAGTTGAAATGCTGGCTGGACCGGGGGTACCGTAGCAGGTACTCCGGTGTCTGGAAGAGCGGGAAGTGCCTGATTTACAGGGACTGGCGGAGCGCGAACAGGATTTGCATATTCTGGGACTGTGTCGTCCAAATAGGACGAAATAAAAATATCAGCTGCGGTCTGTTTGTGACGTAGCTTGGTCGGAACTAATGGTGGCGGGAAATTACTGGATGCCTCTGGGGTCGCTTTTGGCAAGCCCTCGGCAAGAAGAGGATACATACCCTTAATAAGGGCATGCCTCTGTCTGTCTGACTGTTCGGCTTTGACTTGTTCACCTATCTCGATTAATTCTCTTTCTTGGGCTCGTTCTTGGGATTCTCTACTTAACTCTGACTTTCTGACTTCCTTTTCGGTTCTTCTATGCGCTTCTTTACGCCATAACTCGATGGCATCTTTCTGTGACTGTCTGGCTTTCTTTTTCCATAATACTTCTTCTACTCGCATGATACATTCGGCATCCCATGTACCCGATACGGGCCATCTATACTTTTCTTCTAACTGTTTGGTATACTCTACCCATAAATCTAGATACAATATGGCGCTTATGCCATGTTTCTGATACATAAAATGACCTGGACTGTCCCTCGGCGGGACAGGAACTGCTGCTTCCAGCAGACCCTTTCTAGTTTTTAACTGACGTAACTTGGAAAATATAGGCATGACTGAACTGTAATCTGGACCAAATACAATACACAATAAACACGAAATCACGTCACACTCATACCACAACATTAAAATACATGAAGAACATTATAAATAACAGTTCGGACAGAATATTACCTGGAATACTGAGAGCAGAAATACAAGAATTTTCTCGAGAACGGAACAGACTAGAATTACTGGATGCACTGCTGTAACAGTACGGAACATACCGGTCCCATAAAGGAACGCATCAAGACCCGTATCCACCTAGGTGAACACTTCGTTTGTGAGTCTGGGTACCACCAACCCACGGACCAGGAGTCAATTTAGATTGGTCCTGTCTAGATACTACCCCAGCAATGGTACTCACCGGGCAGCACGGAACGGAAAGCCTCGGACTGGACTGGACTGATGGCGACGAACTTCGGACTTCGGACTTCAGTTACGGGTGGGCCTCCGGATACCTCGGACCTTGAACTCTCGGCTTGGGCTCTGGTCGGGACTCGCCGCGTTCCTCCACCGTCTCGTTTGGATGCTGGACCGCCTCCTCCGTCTCCTCCGTGGGCCTGAGGGATACTTGAAGCAGAAATATCTGCACGTGGCCGGTATGGTTCCGTCACGGCTGCAGAGGGTCAGGGGGTCGGCGTGGCTTCACCGACGCGTGGGGAAAGGTCAAGTCCCTATTCGGGCGCCATTATGTGGTAAATAAATAAATAATACCCTATTTTTGACTAGGCATATATCATAACAGATAGCTCAATAAATAAGAGTCAAGATTCGAGGTAGTAGGAGTTTCTGCAGGTTTATTACAGCATAAGGACAGGATCAGGACAACCTGCATAGGAACAGAATGGCAGGGCTAGAGTGGCCCGGCAGCTGCCGGGGCTGGGTCTGAGATGAGCGCGCTAACTTTTCATAACAAAACACGAGCATATATACATAGCGCGAACACATAGCATTACATTGCAGTAGGCGTAGCAGTGGGTGGAGCAGAAGGTGTGACGCGTAGCAGTCGCGAAAGATAACAGTAAAAGTAGGTGTAACTGGGCGTATACATAGACATGTGGTGCAGACGTAACAGAATATGTCATGAATGGGGCGGAAACATTGGAGGGGGCTACCTAAAGAGCCGGGACCTCTAACCTGATGGTGCGCGCAAACTGGCAATGACGTGTTACGAGGAGAAACTGGGGGCTATGAACTCTGTGCTAGGAGCAGAGACTAAAGTCTGGAGGGTCGGAGCGACATGTACCTAAACCCTATCTAGTATCTGATGTTTAGGGAACATGTTGATATAAACTAGAAGTCATGAGGGGAAAAGCTAACTTGACTCTAAGACTGGACCATGCATTATTCTACATGTAGTACGTGATGAAGAGTATTAAATGACCATTAAATGCAGTATTTCTCTAACGTGGAGACGAGAAGGCTAGACAATGACGGAAACTATTGATGCAGTTCAGTAGCTTAGGAATGCAGAGAAGGAGGACTGAACTGATAACTGGAACTATAACATACTTTTGGCAGACTCAGAGGCAGAGCCAAGCTGCACCGGGCACTGCGAGGCAGGAAGTAAGTGAAAGGTCGAGGATACAGGTGGGGGCTGTATCGCTCCTTAGCGAGGCTTCAGGAGACAGGAGCTGAATCTGATGTCCAGGCCCTTTTGAGGCCTAGAAACGGGGACTTTATAATGGAATAACGTGCACACTGAGAAACGTGGCAACATTACTTTACATAGGCCTGATATTCGTAGTATTCACGAGGACTGGAAAATGGCATACTAGAGGTGGACACAACTGTAATTGCGTCATTAATCGGACATGGGGAATAACATATGCATATTGGTCATGCACACATAACATATGATGGGTGAGGCGTAGGGACACAGAACATGGCAAAATTTACTTTTCCACAGGACAGACCAGAAGGCTAAGCACCTTCCAGAATTGGGTGTGGCTTTAAATAGTCTTGCCACACCCATGATGGCCACCACGCCGAAGTATACGTAGCGTTACGTGGCATTACAAGGGCCATTCCTGTTCCATTAGCGAGCAATACTGACCGCGAGGCGTACGGCTCAAGTTCAGTAAGCTATTCTTACTTCTTTCTGCAGAATTGCTCTTTGGGCATAAAACTCATATAATGAATCATGAATGTACAATAATCGCAGCACCACAGTATACAAAATACATTTTTAGAGAACCATAAACATGTTTTACACTACATCAATGTACATTATTCACAATATGCCACATTTAGGTAGTGCTGGTTGAACATGATAGGGGGGGGGGGGTTTACTGGGGATGAACTGGTCACTGGGGTTATTACTGACCCCTTTGATGGACCCTCTTTCTGGCATTAGGTTAGACTATTCCCCTATGCTTTAGAGAGGTTTTGTTGGATTCTGACGGATTCATTTCATTATGGTCTTGTGGAAAATTATGACAGTATAAACTACCTGTTGGCAAGTTTATGTGGATACCAACACAGTGGATCAAACAAAAACGTTTCTACTATTACATACATTTCCAAAAGATTTATGAATGTCCTAAAAGTGACCGAGATTTCACCAGAAGTGATTGAGATTTCACCAGCTGCACAGAAACCTCTTACAGAGGATAGGATGCAAAGAAAAATGCAAACTATCCAAGGAGTGAGTTTGTAACAAGTTCTTATTCTCATCTTTAAAATAATGCAGAACTAGTCAAAGAAGAGGCTGAATTTTTGAGCAACGGATGGAAAATTGGAATCTGTGCTAGGGAAATGAAGGTGAACAATAAGACAATTCATCACCAACAGTTTTTTGCATGTTACGTTAACCTTCTTTTAAGTGAGTTTGAATGGAGCCATGTGGAATTCTAAAAGGGACTTGGGCACAGTTTCATCCATTAAGTAATTAGTAATGACTAGGCTCTCATGACTTTTTGAGATATATTACATTTGATCATTCTAGTCAGGAAATCCTTGTTGGTGTTTTGTGGAAAATAAAGTATGGCAACAGATAAACCTGCTGTCAGACAATATGTAATGGGTGAAGGGATTAGTAAAACAAGCTCATTTTCAGTGTATATTTTTGTTGCAGGTTAATGACCCATGCAAAAGGAATTTTTAATTTTAATGGAGTTTCTTCAGCACTTCTATTTTTGTTGTATTTTTTTATTGAAGTAAAAGTGTACAATAGGGTTGCAATGAAATAAAGGAATTGGTTGACAGCATTGAATGAAATGGGGAAGGGGAGAAGGACAGGTGGGGAGGGGGAGGGAGCAGTTAGAATGAAAAGGGGAGGATGCAGCTCATGAGCAGAGACAGCGCATTCAACCTTTCGCCCTATCATTGTGTGTGGGTGAGAAGGATGGGTTTGAGTTAAAGGACAGGAAGTTTGGGCACTCTAGCGGATACGATTATCAGTTGGATTGATATTTTCAAATTACACGGTGCCGACAGGTCAGGGGCAACAAACCCAAACATGAAACAACCCCTGTGAAAGTGGAGGACAAGTCCCACACCATACAAAATAAGTCCAAGCACACGTATCAAAAATGTCTGGTTCTAATGTCAGAACCCAATGAGTAGGATAAGATTCATGCAGAAAACCTAATGAAGGTCAAAATCCAGAGTTGCATAGAGAATATATTTATAATTCAATCTAGATCAGTAAAAGTGAAAACCAGCTGACACTTGTTTCATCACATCGTGTGGAGGATGTGACTCTTCAGGGCTCAGAAATATCCAGCTTAGGAATTAGCATATAGTATGTCGAAGGAAGATATACAGTTCCAAAACATCAGAAATGGGCATACATTGTAAGATCTCAAATCAAGAAAGCACAAGGTCCATAGTACCAAGTATAAATAAAAGAACACAAGTCCATGGGTGGCTCCTTCTTCAGGGAGCTTTATAATAAATGGTTCATGATGTGAGGCCTTTAAGGAGCGCAAAGTTCAAGTCATGGCATAGTAACCAGCATAGCCCTATCATTGTGTGCTGGATCCCGGGCAATGGCCGCCGTGTTTTGGGTCATAGAAATTCCCCCCATTGCATTCAGGTTTCAGGCCCTTGGGCTGTGATACCTCTGAAGGAGGGGGGATGAAGGAGTGGGTGTCCGAGGGTCTATGCACGGGGCCAGAGGGGAGAAGGGCAGTCCAAGGAGGGAACAATAATGAATCCGCAGTCTGTGTGACCTGGGACCGTGTCTCATGTCTTTTGGCAAAGACATGAGACACGGTCCTGCCGGGATAGGAATTAAGACATGATTGGGAACTACAAATTCAGGGTATTTCGCCAAGAGAACGCAGACAAGGTTTCACTCGGCGTTTACACACACAGCCCCTGGAATCACTGGGGCCACACTTGGCAACGTGGAGACATCAATCACATCTTCCACAAATGAAATAGGGATTCAGAGACAGCTCAACCACATATGTTTTCTGTTTTTTGGCCACGGCGGCATCCCTCATTAGTTGGCCACGTATGGTTGCCTTCGTGGCTGCCCAGAGCACCTTTTGGGAGTCTACGGGGTGCTTGTTGTCCGCCATGAATGCAGAGACATGGGCCCAAAGTTGGGGGTTAGTGGCAATGTTTCGTCTGTGCGCACCAGCCATGGCAATGTGCGCCAAGAACCCAACCGGGTGTGTGGGTGCAGCGACAGGGGTTCTGACACTGGAGTTCCTGCTTGATTGTGCAGATAAATGACCTAGGTACTGGAACGGAGGAGGCCTGTTTGATGGGGCAGGCAGGGCCGGACTGGAAATCCAAAGTAGCGCTGGCAATTTTGCCGCACTGGATCCCACCCACCTGAGGTGGGGTAGAGGGGGGGGCAAGTGTCAAGCACTACTGCTTAAACCCGGTCCCCAGCACTGGTGTTTTTGTTACTGAGGGCCCATATTGCAGCATTTCTGCAAAACTGCCCCCAGTAACACAACTGGCCCCCACTGCTCCAAAACTGACCCCAAGCCTTCCTGGCAAATGCCTGATGCCTGCTAAGGCCAGTCCAGCCAGGGGGCTGGCCGTCGTATTGGTGACTGGCGTACAATGGTTGTGTCATGTTTGAAATGAGAAAGTGCAGTGCAGAGCATCTGCAACCTTGACAAAGCTACACTAATATATATATTATGAAAACTGGGCAATCGGCCTCATTCCACAGTGCCAGTGAACCTCCTCTTTTCTAAAAAACTACACAGTGGCAACTCAGAGACATCTTAAGGACTTTGAGCACCCTCAGCCAAACGTATTTTGGGGGCCTCTGTGCGGATCAGCTTTGAATTTATGATCCAGTTTCAGCTTTCTCAAATCCTTTTCGAAAAATCACAAACAGTGCACAGACTGGTTCAAATTCCAAATGTGTTTATAGTTATTATTCAGGGATAGTGATGTATTTTTCCAATATTGTAACACAGTAGAAACCCACTAATACTACTGCAAATAATCACTGTGACATCCTGCCATTTCTCATAGCAGAGATGCTGTTTGGATCTAAAATAAACATTTTGTATGGATGTTGCATGAAACAAAAACCCATTTGTCATAAAATGTCTGTAATACAATCTCACACATTACCCAGATTAAAAAAAATGAAAGGAGATTGCTATATGCAATAATCTGTTTAAGAAGTATTCAAGGTCATCAGGGTAAGACTCTGCAGAACAGAGCTGGCTCTACCAAGGCAGGGATTACTCCACTATTTGAAACTGATAATCATGAGTTCACTTATCCGCTCTGAAGATGGTTTCTTGGATACGCAGGGATGGGGTAATGCACATAGGGGTCCACCCTGTGTGAATTCAGAGTCAGTAATATATTTTAGTGATTCTGAAAGCATGTGTGGTGCTTTTAGGCTTGCTCAGGACTTTAAGTGGGATGAAAAAACTGTGGGGGGGGTGTCTCAAAGGGGCGTGCCTGATGTAATTAAGGGTGTGGTGTAAAACACGTAAGCTAAAAATCTGTGCTTAGCATAGTGTGCTGCCCGACCGTGATAGTGCTGCCTCTGTCATTGCAGCCAGATATCCACAATCCACATTAAGATAAGACATGCATCAAGCCAAAAAGAACAACGTGTAAAGCAAACATCGTGCTTTTGGACTTGCTGCATTTCTTCTCTTAAAGGAGCGCGGCTGCAGGCTGATTGGGGGTCATTGTGAAAATATTTATGTTAATTGCAGTGCATGACGGTGCTGCAATTAACAGGAATATTTTCACAATGGTGGACAAACAACCCCCAGCTGCGCTCCTTTAAGTAGGAAAAGCAGCAGCATAAGACACCGCAAGCCGGAAATTATAATTTTTCATGCTGCTGCTGTTCTAAAAGCGGCTGCGCAAATGCCCTCCTGAGATGTGCTGTGGATGCACGCTCCACACGCAGCACTGCATGCTCGGGGGATCAGATGTGCGTGCGCGGGCACGCACGTTACTGGGAACACTGGTTAGTGGTATCTTTGCACATTCAGGGCCATTGGTTTGTGGCCCAGGGAGGTCAGGCCCACATCTAAAGACAGTACGACTGGGGAGTTGCCGGACAAGGCAGCCTCCAGTATATGGGATTCCCCAATGACTGCTACTGCCAAGTGGGATATGAGGAAGTAGAATAACTGTCAAAATATCGACCTACAAAATATCGACCTACAGGAATATCAATGCAGATAGATCGAAGTCAAGAATATCGACATCCTATCTACAACATGGTAGGTACAAAAATATCGAGAAAAGAAATATGGATGTTAAAAATATCGATGCTAAAAATATTGGGTTTTTTAATGTAAAAATATAAATGTAAAATAAAGTAAATAACACGAATAAATAAAATAAACATAATTACAAATATCTAATAATGTTTAAAATTAATAAATAATACATATATATTAATAATACATTAATTACACATATATATAAATTATATAATATATACATACTTAATAAGTTGTAATCGTTATTTTAATAATTTATAAATTAATGAAAAATATTATTAATTACAAATACATTTACAAACATAAAACAAAATCATAAATAAAAAGTAAAGAATTACGTTTAATAAATGAAAAAAATTAAATATACCTTTAATATTTTTAAAATTAATTATATACTACATTATCTAAATTTATACAAAAAAATAACTAAATAAATAAAAATACTATTCAAAATCCATAAATAAAAAAAATACAGTAATAAAAATGTTGGATAGCATAGAACTTAAAATTACCATTCCCACTCCAGAGAACGCAACAGTAGAGAAACCGTTGTATAGCGTAGAGGTAAAAATTACTATTCCAACTCCAGAGAGTGCAACAGTAGGGAAAACATTGGATAGCGTAGGGTTAAAAATTACTATTCCAACTCCAGAGAGGGCAACAGTAGGGAAAGCGTTAAATAGCATAGGGGTAAAAATTACTATTCCAACTCCAGAGAGTGCAACAGTAGGGAAAGCGTTGGATAGCGTAGTGGTAAAAATGACTATTCCCACTCCAGAGAGTGCAACAGTAGGGAAAACGTTGGATAGCGTAGCGGTAAAAATTACTATTCCAACTCCAGAGAGTGCAACAGTGGGGAAAGCGTTGGATAGCGAAGGGGTAAAAATTACTATTCCAACTCCAGAGAGTGCAACAGTAGGGAAAGCGTTGGATATGGTAGGGGTAAAAATTACTATTCCAACTGCAGAGAGTGCAACAGTAGGGAAAGCATTGGGTAGCGTAGCGGTAAAAATTACTATTCCAACTCCAGAGAGTGCAACAGTGGGGAAAGCGTTGGATAGCGAAGGGGTAAAAATTACTATTCCAACTCCAGAGAGTGCAACAGTAGGGAAAGCGTTGGATAGGGTAGGGGTAAAAATTACTATTCCAACTGCAGAGAGTGCAACAGTAGGGAAAGCATTGGATAGCGTAGAGGTTAAATATAAATTACTTATAAATAATTGTTGTAAATAAAATATTTAACATTTATTTTTAAATAACTACATCATTCGCAAATACCCATTTATAATTACTAAAAAAATATTTAAAATTGAATAATTAATTAACACTAAATTAACATTAAATACCAATAAATATGAATTAATAAATATAAATTACCAAATAATAAATATTGAACACTAAAATATTTTTCAAAACAAAAAACATATTGATAATTAAAAATTGATTCACAAATAAAAAATGGTAAAAAATACATTTATTTTTAAATAAAAAACATTTTTTATGAAAAATTAATTACCATTTAATAAAATAAATTTCCCAAAAATAAAAAGTAATTAACAATTAAAAATATCAATTACCAGGTGTAAAACATTAATTACCTATTAAAATAATGAATTGCCTATTACAAATTGTAATTACCAACCTTAAGTACCAATTAAAAAAATTAATTAGCAATTAAAATAATTATTTACCAATTAATAACTAATTAGAAATAAAAAAATTATCTATACCCATAAAAAATAAATAATTACTTAATTACAATTAAATTACTTCCCACCCAATTCCCCTATAAACTCACAACCTGCTACAGAACTTAAACGGAAAAAATTAATTAAAATTAAATTACAATTACAAAAAATGTATAATCAATTTACTATAATTAAATTACTTCCCACCCTATTCCCCTATAAACCCACAACCCGCTCCAATACTAAAACATAAAATTAAATTAAAAATAACATTTTTAGTATACAAAAAATAGTACACATATAATTTAAAACAAATAAAATACTTTAAAAAAAACATATAACACATACATATAAAATACATAATAGAATACATAACAACATACATAACAACAAACAAATATCGATATTAGTAACATCGAAATTAGTAACATTGATATAATTGATATTCTATATTACTAACTTCGATATTACTTACATCGATATTAAAAAATATCGATATTACTTACCTTAGGGTCGATATTCTGTCCAACGATATTCTTGACCTCGATATTCTTTAATTCGATATTTTAAACTCGATATTAATCTAAGTCGATAATTAGGAATCGATATTTTGACTGTGCACCGAGGAAGTAGCCTGGCCTGGATTGAGTGTCATGTACAGAGGACAGGATGGTGTAGTCCTTGTCCGTTGGGTGGCAGAGACACCAGTGATCAACAAGGTCATGGTCAGAGGTTACATCCCCCAGTAAGCCCCTGTCTGCATTGTTTCTCTTGTTTAGGGGACCTGTCCTATCTAGAACTGCATCACGTGCAAGTTTCCAGTCCCCACCGATGATGTACTGAGATGTGCTGATCTCCACAAGGAGGCAGTTCAGCAGGAGGAAGAAAGGGCGTTTGGCCCCCATTGGTACGTACAACTAACCCACAAACAGGGACCTATACTCCACCCTCAGCTCGGAAATCGCACACCTGCCACCTAGATCAGACCATGTCTTTATGACTGTGAAAGGCAATGGCTTAAGGAGGAGTATCGATATTGAGCTGTGCCCGGTAGGCGAGGTGCCTGGTAGGTGCAGTTGAGCAATTGTGTCTCGGGCCACACCTCCTTGTCAGGGGGAGTGCCTGTCAATATCTGAATCCGACGAGGTGACCTGGTGAGGATTGTCCCAGCAGCGATGATGTGTGGCATGTCTCCTCCTCGCAGCGTAGGCCTGGCTTGCCTCAGACTGCAGGGGACCGTGAAAAGAGGTCTGGAGGCTCCATGATACCACCCGTCAGTGCTGCAGTGCTGGTGGTGGGTGTCAAATTTGGCAGGTGAGGCAGGGGGGCAAGTTGGGTGAGCCCCTGCATTGCAGAAGACACTGCAATTATCGTCCAGGGCCCATCCTCATTTGGAGCTCCTGCTTCAAACAGCCACCTCTATTCATGGCCAGACCACACCCCTCAGTCCATAGGAATGTTATGTGATTAGGAGAGTCATAGGACCATTTTTTACCCACACATGCCTCCCATAAAAAGCATTGACTGTCTGGCTGAAAAGAATTAATGCAGAAAAACACCAGGTCAAAAACACCAGAGTGATTTACTTTTTTTCTTTTAAAGGCCTCTCATTAATGAGTAAGGCATTATGCACCATGGAGTACAAGTTGTTGTGCTAAATTAATGGAGGCATGCTAGCCAGCGCGTCAGGCACTTGGCTACTCTCTGCAGTCTGCATCTGCAGCAGCTGTAATGGACAATATCTTACTTAAAATCCAATGGCCCTGTTCTTCTTCTCCAAATCCCTTTCAAATTCCACCCTGACTGTACACAGCCAACACTGCAGTCATATGCTGCACATAGGTCATGGTGGCGAAATGCAATTTTCAGGGAGGTCGGTGATGAATGATGATGAGTCGGACACATTTCTACATCGAATAACAAATACAGTGCGTCAAGGAAAGTAGACCAAAAATTAAAATGCCCCCAAATTTGAGCCAAGGTTTGATAGATTTTATAAAACCAAGTAATAAAAGTAAGTGAGCATGTCCCTCTCCAGAAGTTGTTTCTACTTCCAAGCAATTACTTGTTCATCCTTTCATTCTTCTGTATTCACCCATCTCATGCAGTCTTTCACCAGAATTTCTAATCCATATATCCATCCATATATCCATCCATATATTTATCCATTTAGTATCCACCCTTTCAACCATCCTTTCACCCATCTATCCTATAAGCAAGAAATATGACTTGCCTGTCACTGCCAGCACTGATTCTTCTCCTCCACCCACCTCTGTAGCAGAACTGGCCCCCACTCTGATGGTGTATGCGGCTAGAAAAAACTATTGCACATTTTATTAGATGCCAGAACGGCCTCACTGTATTTTTTCTTATTACAAAATACAACCGCAATATATCACTACCGGTTGGTTAGCAGTATCTTCTTTCAAAAATATCACTTTGGGCATTTGGTTGGTTGACAATGTTAGAAAAGCAAGGTAGACAAGCAACCCAAAATGTAATGAAGGGGTAGAGCTTTAGTCTATGATGATGACCCTGAGTCATTGAAACGCAAAGAATGGGTGGAACAATGGTCAATGAAGGACATATGGTTTGGTTGGCAAATGCAATGGACTCTCATACTTTCCAGCCATGCTGCACTATGATGAAAACTGATGGTATACTGTATAACTGAATTCCAGCAAATATTGGTGGGTCCATGACCATGGCCACCCTCGTGTTAACTGTTAGAGCATGATCAAGAAAAAGAAACCCCCCTCAACAAACATGCATGGTAAATATTATGTATGATACTAACTTACTTAAGCCTAAAATCTTCACACAAGACAGTAGAGTACCAACAATCTGATCTAATTCTTACTGTACCACACAATATATAGGGTAGAGGGAAAGAGTACTTACAAAGAAGAAGAAAACTATAGACTAGTACAGATAGGAGAAAGTCAGCTACAAAAACAATGATATTTGGAAAAAAGGTTAAGACAGGAATAACAAGAATTAACCACAAACTGGAAAGGGGAGTTGGAAAAATAAGGAGATAGAGAAAAAAAATGAAACAACGCAAAATGTAAAACTGTTGTTGCTAGCTGTTCGAAGAGGCCTTGCGCAGCAGACCCCCAGGTTACCCTGCTCTGCCATGCTGCTAGGTAGGGTAAAGAAAAGGAACAGGAAAAATAAGAAAGGAAGAAAGAAAGAAATGAGGAAGTAATTTAAAATAAATGAAAATACAAAAACTCCTGACATTTTTTTACAAAATTTGAAATACACAGACACAAAAACAAAAACTAATGCAATAAATAAATATGAGAGGTAGATTAATTGGGAGTGCAGAAGATGAAAAAAATTAAGAGGAATTGAAAAAGAGAATAAGAAAACAAGATGACCTCACTCATGGAAACTGTGTGGTACTGTTCATGTGTGATTTTGAAAGTGTGGACATACTCCATATCGTTTGACGTAAAATGCAATGCAAACGGATTCACCAGGAAACACCACCCACCCCCAGAGGCCCACATATTGCTGTGGAGGTTTTTACCACTTCCCAGGGTTCTGCACAGTGCAACTCCGCAAACTCCACCGAGGCCTTGTTCTTTCTTGATGTGGAAAATGAATTTGGTGGCTTGCTGAGAGAGTTGCCTGGTTCAGGCTTCTCTCAGGAGCTTACAGCAGCATTGGTGTTTTTCTGAAGGTATTTGCTAATTGGGATTATTTTATCTTTAATTTTCTGGCTGCATTGTTAGTTCACCGGTTTGTAGTGTGTTGGATGCTACAGGACCATTGTGAGGGCTGAATGTCCCAGATTTGATTTTGTTTTGGGGCTGCATTTTGGAACTGTGCCTCCTTTGGTGGTGGCAATGCTATTCCTACGCATAATTGAATACCACATAGACGTTTCCAACTATTTGGGAAGGGGATAGAGGTTACTGAAATTCTCTTGCCACAGCAACTCTTCACTTTCATATTTGATGTATGTTTGATGATCATGGACCAAGAGGCATGGACGATGTTAGACCTGTCATCCTTAGGGCCCCATTAGGATAGCGGGCGGAAAACCACCCCGCCCGCCATGGAGGCGGAAAACAACCGCCCACCATGGAGGCGGTGCAACCGGCAGACAAATTAGGATCGACCGCCACTAGAGACCGACCGCGGCGGTAGCGGTGATAATGAAACCGCCCGACGTGTGCGGTGATGACAAAGCGGTCGGAAAAGCAGCGGAAAATACAAAACCGCCCACAGGGAAAGCGGAGACACCGCACAGGAAATTACGATATCCCCGAGGGTGGCGCGGGCGGAACCGCAGGCACCGACCGCCGCAGTCGAAGGCAGGATTGCATGGGATAAATGGCGGAGAAGCACCAGCAAAGTCACCGCAGCGGACGAACATGAAATACATGGCGGTCGATGTCAAAGCACCGCAGTGATGCCAAATACTGCATAAACAAAGTAGCCCTGCCTCCAATAGATACAACACACACACACAGACACAGAAATGGCAAAAAAAATATACAATACTACATAACCACACCCACAACACACCTGACAACCACAATCCAATTGGACACACCCACACAGCTGAGTACAAAGCCACCCCCTCCACTCACCACAATCCTTTGCATCTTTCCAGAACAGAAGGCCACACACCACATCTGAGAGGAGAGGCAAAATCGCACACCACACCCACCCACCCACCACCACCATCAACACCACCATCACACCATCACAATCAAACCCCCAGCACATAACACACCCCATCACCACACCCCTGCACCCACACACCCCTGCACCCACAAACACCTCAACCCCCCCACACCATGACATCACAAAAAATGCCAAAATTCACAGAGAGTGAGTTGACAGTCATGGTCAATGAGATTGTGAGAGTAGAACCACAACTATTTGGGAACCTAGTCCAACAGACACCATTAGCCACCAGGACCCAAATGTGGGAAAGGATTGTCCAAAGGGTGAATGCAGTTGGGGCCACCCCAAGATCCAAGAAGGAGATCATGAAGCGGTGGCATGATCTCAAGAGGGTTGTCAAGGAGAAGAGGAGCAAGAACTGGAATCTGGCAAACGTGACTGGCAGTGGCCCTCCCATCCCACTGAAGACATTCACACCATGGGAGGAGAAGGTGCTTGCTATCCTGCTACCTGAGAGTTTCACAGGAGTAGCCGGGGGAGCGGAGGCTGGTAAGTACAGACAACCACATTGACTTTTACCTCCTTGCAATACCCAACCACCAATACACTGTCCATCCCTAACCAACATGTAGCCAGCCATTCTGCAGAGGAGGCCTGTATGGGGCCGGAATGTCAGTACAACAACTCCCACCATAGCCCCTGTCCCACAGCCCAGCAGCATGGAGACCTCCCCCACCAGGAGCAAGTGTCAGCCATTGCACTGTTTAACAAACAAACTTACAGGTTGGTAGCCATCTTCACTTGGAGCCTGTTTGTGGGTGTGAGGGAGGGAGGGAGGCCTGTCTCACTACTCCCAGCATGCCCCCCTGTCCCACAGCCCAGCAGCATGGCGGGCAGCCCCACCCAGGAGCAAGTGTCAGCCATTGCACTGTTTAACAAACAAACTTACAGGTTGGTAGCCATCTTCACTTGGAGCCTGTTTGTGGGTGTGAGGGAGGGAGGGAGGCCTGTCTCACTACTCCCAGCATCCCCCCCTGTCCCACAGCCCAGCAGCATGGAGGCCTGCCCCACCCAGGAGAAAGTGTCAGCCATTGCACTGTTTAACAAACAAACTTACAGGTTGCTAGCCATCTTCACTTGGAGCCTGTTTGTGGGTGTGAGGGAGGGAGGGAGGCCTGTCTCACTACTCCCAGCATGCCCCCCTGTCCCACAGCCCAGCAGCATGGAGGGCAGCCCCACCCAGGAGCAAGTGTCAGCCATTGCACTGTTTAACAAACAAACTTACAGGTTGGTAGCCATCTTCACTTGGAGCCTGTTTGTGGGTGTGAGGGAGGGAGGGAGGCCTGTCTCACTACTCCCAGCATGCCCCCCTGTCCCACAGCCCAGCAGCATGGAGGCCTGCCCCACCCAGGAGAAAGTGTCAGCCATTGTACCCTGCACACTCACCTTACAGGTATGTAACTACCGTATATCTTCATGAAGTGTGTGTGTGTATTAATCAAATTACTATTGTACAAAATGCATAGACAATCAACCTTTAGGACTCCATGATGTAACTCTCCACTATGTAATGTAACACGGTGTTGCCATGATTTGTACAACTGATGACAGCAAAATGCACTAGTGTACAGACAGATGATGATACGCAGATGACACAAACACTGACCACTCCCCATCTACTCCACAGGTGATGAACTCACTGCTGGGGACAACACCAACGACCAGCAGAGCCAGTCTCCACCTCCGGCACATGGACTCACAGATTCAGACTCCCAGGACAGTTTGGATGATGAGCTCCAGGCCGGCCCATCCGGTGTTCCACAGACCCAGAGGTCCCAGGCCCCCATCCTCCCCACCACCACCTCTGCTGCAACGACAACGCAGCAGACCCCTGCTGTCACGGCCTCTGCCTCCACCGCAACCACAACCGCAGCTACTGCCACCAACACCACCACTACCACCAGTACCACCTGCAGCACCCTCCCTGTCCCTAGGGATGACCAGCCCACACCAACAACTGTGGAGGGCAGGGAGCCAGTGCGTGGCGCACCAGTGGCGAGGGAAGAGGTCCGTGGCAGCAGAGCAGGTGGGAGGGCCAGGGTCAACACCAGACCTCGGGAGGAGTGGACACCATCCCTGGACCACTTCACCAGAGTTGTGGAGGCCTACCAAGAGGTCCAGTGACAAAGTGGCCGGTCGGATGAACTATTAAGGGAGCTCATCCTGCTGATGAGGTCCATCGATAACCGGCTGGGACAGATGGTGGACCTCATGGGCCAGCAAGTGGCGTTGCAGAGGGACAGGCCTGTGTCCCAACCATCACCGCCGTCCCCTCCTGTTGTGCAGCAGGATGACAGTCCACCATCCTCCCCTGCGCCAACAGAGAGGGGCGAGTCCTCTGACGCCGCTGGCCATTCAGCAGGCCCCCCACCGCAAAAAAGATCTAGGGGGCGTCCGAAGAAGAGCCTGGGAGTCTCTGGAAGCCAAGCACCTGCCACACGCCAGTCACTGAGCCAGCCGTGAAGACAACCCTCTCCCCAACTGCATTGACTTTTTGGACTGTCTTTCCCCACATTGCCTTGGCAATGGCACTTGTCTGTTGGACTGGGTCACCACATCCATGTGGTGTCTACTCTTGCATCTCTGCGACCATGACTGTCAACTCACTGCTCATTCCCCACCTTCCTGTAAATATTCCCGCACAATTCACATGTCCACCCCGTAAATAAAATACCTTACAATCCAGATTTTGTGTATTGAATTCTTTAGTGCAGTATTTACAATGATGATAATGTCCATGATATGTAAACATGATGTACAGTATGCAGGGCAGGAACACTCTGGAGCACCTAGGGAGACACAACAGAAGTACAGTCACTGGTCTCATCGTGGCAACACATACAGATCACTGCTCCACAAATATCCAAATTATCACAGGTACAATACACATTGTCTAGCTGATATGCACAAATACCGTCCAGAATACATCTCCGTACGTAACGTCCATTCCAACAATACCATACATAGGTGACAGAACAAGTGGCTATTGGGAACATCTGCGCATATCCATTCACAACATAAGCTACCACACTAGACTATGTAGACGTTGTAACTCATCACACACCTTCAAGTGAAGTAGCGCTGGATTAGCTGCTGCCGTTGGTCAACTCCTTCCTCCTCTCCACTGTCCTCATCACTGGATTCAGGTCCCTGAGCAGGTTGTGCCCTTGGTTCCTCACCGTCGTCCAGGAGCAGGGGGACCCCCTTGTGGATGGCCAGGTTGTGTAGCATACAGCATGCCACAACGATCTTGCACACCTTCCCAGGCAAGTATGCGAGTGCGCCTCCAGTCCTGTCAAGGCACCGGAACCTTGACTTCAGCAGTCCAAAAGTCCGTTCAATTACCCGTCGTGTCCTGCCATGGGCCTCATTGTAGCGGATGTCTGCTGGTGTCTGGGGATTCCGGAGTGGGCTCAACAGCCATGGCCTACTGGGATATGCAGAGTCCCCTGTGAATAAAAAACACCCATAGTAATGTTGTACGGCCACAGTAAAGCCAGTGACACATAGCACGTGATAGCAGTAGTGTAACTCACCCACAATCCAGGCACGTTCGGGATGCAGATTCTCCATCATCCGTGGCACCATGCTGTTCCTCATAATGAAAAAGTCATGTGCCGAACCGGGATACTTAGCACACACATGTGAAATTGTCATATCTGCAAGGCACACCACCTGCACATTCATGGAGTGGTAGTGTTTGTGGTTCCGATAAATGTGCTCCGTCGCCTGCGGTGCCACCAGAGCCACATGTGTGCAATCTATCGCACCGACTACATGTGGGATGTGCCCAAGTGGATAGAAGTCCCCCTTAATGGCAGCCAATTCACGTCCCCGGGGGAAATGGATGTAGCGATTCCGATATATCATCATGGCCTCAAGTACATCCCTCAGCACCATGCTGAACATGGGCTGCGACATTCCCCCAGCGTTAGCCATGGTCTCCTGGAAGGAACCAGTCGTAAAGAAGTGTAGTGCTGCCATTACCTTGTAGGTGGGTGTGAATGCCGTAGGATAGTGACGGCGAGGCTGCAGGTGGGGCTCCAATAGATCACACACGATCTTCAATGTCGGTCTGTCCAGCCTGAATTTCCTGATGATTGCCTCATTCTCCATGTCCTCAAGCACAATCAACTGACGTAGGAGATTTGGCCTCCTCCTAGTTTAGGATTAAAAAGAATAGGTCAATGACAAGCATCATGAGATGGCCATAGCACAAAGCATCAATGATGTAATGGGAAAACAACAAGGGCCAGAGAGATGCATGGCACATCTGGTTACATGGCTGGCCAAAAGCTACACACAGAGGGCAGGCCTCTCCAGTGACAATACCCAAGTTACAGCAACACATCGGGTAATGTGAAAGTGGATATAAGGATTGAACTTGTGACATGCGCAGACATGGAGCTACTAGAGCCACAAATCTAATGTGACTTAACATGTCTGTCATACCCATCTGCCGTACCTGCCACACCTCAATGCATCATGTACATTCTGCAACCATTCATTAACACAATGATCACAATAGCAGGGACACTTCTGGTTGTGTGCATGATCAGTTGTGAATGCACAAGTCATGTACGATACAATGCAGTGCCACCAGCCCGGTCAAGGTCTGCACTGACCAACAACACATTAAACCTCACGACATCTATGTAGAGCACCTGACGTCTGTCAATCATCATCACCCATCAAAACCCTTACTAAAATGGCACAAACACATGCTAAAGTGGCTCACACTGAACGTGCGTCCTCCTGTGGATGCAATGGCTCTGTGGCATCATGTGTACAATGATGTGCCCTACACCATGTAGCTGCATGGTACTTATACATTGTCCAGGATTGACATACACAGCAATGTGTACGAAAATGCCATAACCTACCGCCGGTCCCCAGCGGTGTGACCCCAGCACCACCATCTACCCAGCCAAGGTAGCCATTGGCTCATGGACTTGTGTACATGCCGCTGGCTATGCTCCGCCGCATGAGTCGCGGTAACTACCGCCGGTCCCCGGCGGTGTGAACCCAGCACCACCATCTACCCAGCCAAGGTAGCCATTGGTACATGGACTTGTGTACATGCCGCTGGCTATGCTCCGCCGCATGAGTCGCGGTAACTACCGCCGGTCCCCGGCGGTGTGACCCCAGCACCACCATCTACCCAGCCAAGGTAGCCATTGGCACATGGACTTGTGTACATGCCTCTGGCTATGCTCCGCCGCATGAGTCGCGGTAACTACCGCCGGTCCCCGGCGGTGTGACCCCAGCACCACCATCTACCCAGCCAAGGTAGCCATTGGCACATGGACTTGTGTACATGCCGCTGGCTATGCTCCTCCGCATGAGTCGCGGTAACTACCGCCGATCCCCGGCAGTGTGACCCCAGCACCACCATCTACCCAGCCAAGGTAGCCATTGGCACATGGACTTGTGTACATGCCGCTGGCTATGCTCCGCCGCATGAGTCGCGGTAACTACCGCCGGTCCCCGGCGGTGTGACCCCAGCACCACCATCTACCCAGCCAAGGTAGCCATTGGCACATGGACTTGTGTACATGCCGCTGGCTATGCTCCGCCGCATGAGTCGCGGTAACTACTGCCGGTCCCTGGCGGTGCGTCACCGCCGTGGAGCATTGCATACAGCCAATGGCATGGGTGTTCTCTGTGGCATGATGCAGATTTGAAAAATGCAGAAGCGGTGCTCTGCCGCTGCGGAGGCGGTCATTGGATGCTTTTGAATGATGCACCATTGCAGTAGCGCACCCCGGACACCCGCGGTGTGTCACCGCCGTGGAGCATTGCATACAGCCAATGGCATGGGTGTTCTCTGTGGCATGATGCAGATTTGAAAAATGCGGAAGCGGTGCTCCGCCGCCGCGGAGGTGGTCATTGGATGCTTTTGAATAAGGCAGACCCAGACAACCAATTGTAGCACCTTATTAGCTTCCTTACGACCCCAGGGACCTATAAATCTGTGGGAGTGAGCCACACATTCCCACTGCTCACAGAGCCTGCTGTCTGGGACCCTCTCCTGCTGCTGCCTGGGACCCTCTCCTGCTGCTGCCTGGGACCCTCTCCTGCTGCTCACAGAGCCTGCTGCCTGGGACCCTCTCCTGCTGCTCACAGAGCCTGCTGCCTGGGACCCTCTCCTGCTGGTCACAGAGCCTGCTGCCTGGGACCCTCTCCTGCTGCTGCCTGGGACCCTCTCCTGCTGCTCACAGAGCCTGCTGCCTAGGACCCTCTCCTGCTGCTCACAGAGCCTGCTGCCTGGGACCCTCTCCTGCTGCTCACAGAGCCTGCTGCCTGGGACCCTCTCCTGCTGCTGCCTGGGACCCTCTCCTGCTGCTCACAGAGCCTGCTGCCTGGGACCCTCTCCTGCTGCTCACAGAGCCTGCTGCCTGGGACCCTCTCCTGCTGCTCACAGAGCCTGCTGCCTGGGACCCTCTCCTGCTGCTGCCTGGGACCCTCTCCTGCTGCTCACAGAGCCTGCTGCCTGGGACCCTCTCCTGCTGCTCACAGAGCCTGCTGCCTGGGACCCTCTCCTGCTGCTCACAGAGCCTGCTGCCTGGGACCCTCTCCTGCTGCTGCCTGGGACCCTCTCCTGCTGCTCACAGAGCCTGCTGCCTGGGACACCTCAGAACTCACTTCCGCCACAGGTCTGCCATATCCACAGGGATGTCAAGAACAGATAAGATCCGTGCCAGTCCATTCACTAGTGAGGAGCTGGATGTCCTTGTGAACGAGGTGCTGGCACAGTACCCACGCCTGTTTGGTGGCCCCAATGTCGTGGTAAGTCACCATGTAGGGAGCAGTAGGGCAGGGTGGTGTCAGACGTGTATTCATGATGCTGCACTATGTTTTTTGGGATGTGGGGTGCAGACAAACACTGACAGACAAGATGTTTCCAGGTGGTGGGAGTGTGTGTTTTGCATTGTGACTCTGTCCTAGGCCTATACTTGTATGTGTGAGTGGGATTTGCTACTTTTTGGGGCAGACATGACCAACGGTCGTTTGCCTTGTTGCTGGTTGGACAGTGTCCGCTTGTGATGTAATTTCAGGGTGCCCCGGTAGTCATAGTCAGTGTGCCACACAGAGTAGGTTCAGTGGCTGCACAGCCACAGTTTGTCCATCAGCCAACTTACATGCTACAGTTGCTGCACACTGATTAGTGGATAATGCCCCATCAATGCCCTGTACAATTTCAGATTTACACAGTGCTGTCGATGCATTTGTGTTGAAGCATCATTATTTAGTGTGATTATCATGGAGACTACGAAGCTCAATGTGTGCATGCATTCACTAATGTTTATGCCATGCAGAGTGGCCTTGTGAGGGTACCCCCAGTTCTGGAGGGAGGTCGGTCACTGTGAGTCCCGATTCAGTGTCTGGCTGCTGTACTGATAGATGCTGACATATGACAATGTGTAAATGTTAATTTGGCATTCTTTACTCTCATACCTGCAGCTCAAAGTACACCAACGTAAGGCTGTCTGGAGGGCCATAGCAGCAAAGGTGGGAGCCCTGGGGGTATCAAACAGACGACACACACACTGTCACAAGAGATGGGACGACATCAGCCGGCTGGCTAAGCAAGTGGCAGAGATGAACTTGGGGATGGTACCATGCACAGGGCGTGTGGCACGGAGCACCATGACTCCGCTGATGGGACGCATACTGGCTGTGACCAATCCAGACCTGGATGCACGTCTGAAGGGCCTTCAGCAGCAAGACAGAGATGGTGAGTATCCGGGGAGGGAGAGTTTGTCTGGGAGTGGATGCATGTGTACAGTGCCTGTGCCTGCGTTGACACATGTGATGTGCGTGTGCTGCCAGGCTGTGATATGTGATGTGAGTGGCGACTGTGATGTGTGGCTGTATGAGGCATTGGGCCACCATGGTCTTACTCTGCAGCTCCTGCCTGCAGTTTTCACTCCTTGACAGCTATTTTGTTGTCCACACGGTCACTCTTCTTTGTGATGGTGGGTGGAGTCCCTATTATGCCGTACAGCTGTGTCCACTTAATGAGTGTGACACCATGTCTGTCTACTTTGCATGCACCTTCATGGTAGTGGCCCACACATCTGACAACAATGTGAACCCAGATTGGCACATGGTGATTGTAATGGCCTATTTGACAATGTGGCATGTGTAGACAATACAGGTGTGTGTATTCCCCTCTGGATCCCTTTTGGGTCTGTAAGTGGTGATGTTAGTTGTGGCTACATCATGTCCATGGGGCAGGTCCATGTGGGCTGGTGGAACAACATCCATGGGCAGGGTGTAGTGCTGTGTGTCATCGACATTGGTCCACTCCTGCCTGTTTGTCCGCATGACAGGCACAGTTGTGGTCTATATGGTGTGTAGCTGCACATTGATTTGAGGGTGTGGTGGTTACCATGTAGCTCTAGGCCTCTCATGTGCTGCATTGCTCTGATATCATGTGACCAGACAATGACACTTATACAACCATGTTTTTGTCACTAATGCAGATTCGCAATACACCACGGCGGAACATGATCCTGAAAGTGGTGGCGAGACCAGCACGACAGCGGCAGCAGAGCAGAGTGAGACGGAGCAAAGTGACACTGACCACACCAGCGCTGATGAGGGTGACAGGAGTATGCATGAGGAATCTGTGGCTGAGACACAGAGTACCACTTCATCTGAGGGCATGGGGGAGGCGTCCCTGTTAGCAGCCACAGGAGATGGGGAGTCTGCTGCTGCATCTGACTACCAACGGCCACTGCCCACCCTCCCATCCACTTCCTCTGGGGCTGGCCGTATCCATGTCACAAAGAGGGGACGTGTGACATTCACACATGGCACCGCTGCACCTGCACCTGTCCCCCCTGCTGCCCTCAGTGCAGAGTGGGTAGAGCTCCTGCGGCAACTTTGCGTGGGCCAGACCGCCCTGCTCAATGCCTTCAGTGCACACGATAACAAATTAGGCCAGGTTCTGGCATTCATGGAGGGCATACACTCTGACGTGGGTGGCCTACATCGTACACTCCTGTCATTGTCAGGTACAGTGACGTCAGCCCTCCAACAAGCACATGCCCCCTTTGCAGCTCAGGTGCCTGTGACGTCCACCCAGTCAGTGGCCACATCAGATGACAGTGAGCACTTGGGACATACATCGGGTAAACGTTACAACACTAGGAGCACAGGTCAGACGCAAAGCAAACAGTCCCGTCCACAGACTCCATGCCCAAAGAAGAGCAGGGACCCCACAATATGCACAGACAAGGAGAAGTCACAGAAGAGCAAGGCCAGAAGAGCATTGTGTCAGACACCAGGCTCACATGCTGCAGAGCCATCACCAGAAATTGACTCTGCTATGCCCACAGAGGATGTGTGGGATGTCATGGCTACACCTGGGGAGAACACAGGGACACAACCACCTACCACATCAACCCCAGAACAAAGTACATCGAGGCAGGTGGAGGGAAGCCCTGTTGTGACCAGCCCAGTCATTGTGGCAGAGGAGACCCCTGTCGTGACCAGCCCAGTCATTGTGGCAAAGGAGGGCAGTGTAGTGGCCATCCCTGGCAAGAAGGGACAGGAGGGCACTGTGGACACCACCCCTGGGGTAAGTGGGAAGGTGGTCACTGTGGGGGGTAAAACTTCCAGAGAGGGTAAGGTGGTCCGGAGGCGTAGCCAGCCCAAGCGTACTGCAGGATCAAGCACTTCTCCAGAGGGAGTGGCAGTGTCTGCCCCTGATGTGGGACAGTTGGGAGGTGTGCCGGTGGTGTCAAAGCCACTTCCCATCAACCCCATGACAGGGAAGCAAATTCATATTCAAAAGAAGTGGAAGGGCACCCCTCCAACCTCTCCCACCCACACTGTGTCAAGGGCGTGCATGATTCCACCTCCACGTGCCACGGTGCCACCTGGTCCGCACAGCCCTCCACCTTGCAGGCCCTCTGTAATAGCCACATCACATGTCCCTCTGTCACACCAGTCAAGTGGCCCTGCAGTCCCTGACACACAGCCAGGTCCCACTCCACATGACAACCAGGAGTGAGTTGTCAACACCCTCAGACGCCTGTGCCACACATAGGTGTGCTACACTAGACCATTGTTAGCGATGTGGGTGTGTTCCTGGGCCTGTTGCTCTGATGTGCTGTACCCTACCAAAGACTCTGGGCCTGTTGCTCTGATGTGCTGTACCCTGCCAAGGACTCTGGGCCTGTTGCTCTGATGTGCTCTCCCCTGCCCTGCCAAGGACTCTGGGCCTGTTGCTCTGATGTGCTCTCCCCTGCCCTGCCAAAGACTCTGGGCATGTTGCTCTGATGTGCTGTACCCTGCCAAAGACTCTGGGCCTGTTGCTCTGATGTGCTGTACCCTGCCAAAGACTCTGGGCCTGTTGCTCTGATGTGCTGTACCCTGCCAAAGACTCTGGGCCTGTTGCTCTGATGTGCTGTACCCTGCCAAAGACTCTGGGCCTGTTGCTCTGATGTGCTGTACCCTGCCAAAGACTCTGGGCCTGTTGCTCTGATGTGCTGTACCCTGCCAAGGACTCTGGGCCTGTTGCTCTGATGTGCTCTCCCCTGCCCTGCCAAAGACTCTAGGCCTGTTGCTCTGATGTGCTCTCCCCTGCCCTGCCAAGGACTCTGGGCCTGTTGCTCTGATGTGCTCTCCCCTGCCCTGCCAAAGACTCTGGGCCTGTTGCTCTGATGTGCTGTACCCTGCCAAAGACTCTGGGCCTGTTGCTCTGATGTGCTGTACCCTGCCAAAGACTCTGGGCCTGTTGCTCTGATGTGCTGTACCCTGCCAAAGACTCTGGGCCTGTTGCTCTGATGTGCTGTACCCTGCCAAAGACTCTGGGCCTGTTGCTCTGATGTGCTGTACCCTGCCAAAGACTCTGGGCCTGTTGCTCTGATGTGCTGTACCCTGCCAAAGACTCTGGGCCTGTTGCTCTGATGTGCTCTCCCCTGCCCTGCCAAGGACTCTGGGCCTGTTGCTCTGATGTGCTCTCCCCTGCCCTGCCAAAGACTCTGGGCCTGTTGCTCTGATGTGCTGTACCCTGCCAAAGACTCTGGGCCTGTTGCTCTGATGTGCTCTCCCCTGCCCTGCCAAGGACTCTGGGTATGTTGCTCTGATGTGCTGTACCCTGCCAAAGACTCTGGGCCTGTTGCTCTGATGTGCTGTACCCTGCCAAAGACTCTGGGCCTGTTGCTCTGATGTGCTGTACCCTCCCAAAGACTCTGGGCCTGTTGCTCTGATGTGCTCTCCCCTGCCCTGCCAAGGACTCTGGGCCTGTTGCTCTGATGTGCTCTCCCCTGCCCTGCCAAAGACTCTGGGCCTGTTGCTCTGATGTGCTCTCCCCTGCCCTGCCAAGGACTCTGGGCCTGTTGCTCTGATGTGCTCTCCCCTGCCCTGCCAAAGACTCTGGGCCTGTTGCTCTGATGTGCTGTACCCTGCCAAAGACTCTGGGCCTGTTGCTCCGATGTGCTGTACCCTGCCAAAGACTCTGGGCCTGTTGCTCTGATGTGCTGTACCCTGCCAAAGACTCTGGGCCTGTTGCTCTGATGTGCTCTCCCCTGCCCTGCCAATGACTCTGGGCCTGTTGCTCTGATGTGCTGTACCCTGCCAAAGACTCTGGGCCTGTTGCTCTGATGTGCTGTACCCTGCCAAAGACTCTGGGCCTGTTGCTCTGATGAGCTCTCCCCTGCCCTGCCAAGGACTCTGGGCCTGTTGCTCTGATGTGCTGTACCCTGCCCTGCCAAAGACTCTGGGCCTGTTGCTCTGATGTGCTGTACCCTGTCAAGGACTCTGGGCCTGTTGCTCTGATGTGCTGTACCCTGCCAAAGACTCTGGGCCTGTTGCTCTGATGTGCTGTACCCTGCCAAAGACTCTGGGCCTGTTGCTCTGATGTGCTCTCCCCTGCCCTGCCAAGGACTTTGCACTTCCCGATTGTGTTTGACCAGTGCATAGTCTATGCCATTTGTACATGATTTTGAGACTTGCTGGTGTCTACTAATGTTGTGTAGCTACATCTGTGCAATATGTGAATAAATACAGTAAATTATGGTGTGTTTTCTCTGTCTCCTTACTGATTAAAGTCCTTTTCTTGTTTGCATATGCTTGACTGAGTACCATGGTCTATTTTGTACATCACCATTGCAAGGCTCTATGTGGCCATATGATTTTTAGACAGGGGGACAGGGTCTTCAGTCCATTGTGGCCCTGCTGATGTTGTACTCTGTGATGGTTATTTTGCAGGCCATGCAGTTTTCGTGTTGGTGAATTGCTATTGCTGCATACACTGTTCACAGGTCACCTTGGGGGACACTGGCAGCACAGGGTGTGCAGCTGTGCTGTGGTGTGGTGGATGTCTATGATGTGATGAGGTGTGTGTTTTCCTTTCTGTGTGCCCAGGCGTGTATGTGTATGGTCGTCTTGTGTTGGCCCTTAGTCCTGGTGGCATGGCTTACATGGCATGTGTGGTGTTGGGTGTGGCAGAGGTGTGCAGTGTGAATGGTGTTAGTTTGTAGTGTATGTATGTGTGCCCCTCTATGGTGTGAGACACACATGTGTCAGCCAGGAGTTGTATGCCTGTTGTTTGTTTTGTCTTGCCCTGTGAGGATGATTGTATGCAATTGTGTGGCCTGTGGGGAGTGCACTGGTGTTGTGTGTTCGTTGTCAGCCAATCCTGCAGTGCCTGTGTCCCTGGTTGTGTGTCGCAGTGTGTGTGTATTGTGCTTGTTGTTACAGTGCTTGTAGATGTGCATGGGGGTGCACGGGATATGCACCTGGCCTGTGACTAGTTCGGGTGGTGTGCAGTGTTGGTCGGGGTGGTGTGTCGCTGTGATGTTTGGGACCTGCCCATGCCTTGGTGTTGCCCTGCCTTTTGCATAGTGCGCATGTGTTGACCGCGGCGGTGACGTGTCCGTGACCGTGACGTTGCTACAGGTTGGCTGACGTTGTGTGTTCCGGATGCCGTGGGGTGCCTTGTTGTGAGGTGGGTGATGTGTGGGTGCCCATGTGGATGTGGTGTGCCCCCCAGCAGCATGCCAGTGTTTACTTTGGGCCCTGTGTCGGCATGTGAGATGTTTGGTGCATATGTGTAGTGGCGTACCTGCGACGGCGTCCGCGGCGGCCCATCTGGCGATAGTGTTGCAGCAGGTACATGACCGGATGCATGTGGAGGGCTGGGTCCATGGGGTTCATGTCGGGTCTCGGCGTTCGTGCTCCGCTGTCGACTTTCCGCCTGCTAGAGCTGTGCGGTGTATCCGCTGCGGTGCGTCTGCTTGTTTGGGCCATCCTAATTTGTCGAGCGGGGCGGACGTCATCGGCCGCGGCGGAGGGTCTCCATTGGCTGCAGCCGCCGCGGTGGCGGGCGCACCTTGATGGCGGTGCGCGGCGCTCCGCGGAGGACGGGAAATGACCTGTGTTTACCTATCCTAATGTGGCGGACGTGAATTCCACTGCTCGCGGGCGAAAAAAGCTGTTTTTCCGCCCCGCCACCGCCGCGGTGGTGCCACCGCCCGACATCCTAATGGACCCCTTAGTGTGGACTTTCCCCAGACTTTTTGCATTTTACTGCCTGTTTTTGCAGATTCTTTTTTGGCTCCTAGGACTCTGAGAACTTTACCGCTGCTAACCAGCGCTAAAGTGCAAGTGCTTCTCCGCTAAACATGATGATATTGGTGTTTACCTGGTTGGCATATTTGATTTACTTCTAAGTCCCTTGTAAAGTGGTTTATCATATACCCAGGGCCTGTAAGTCACATGCTACTAGTGGGCCTAAAGCAATGTCTTGGGCCTGCCATTTTGGTGCCTGTGTGTGCCACCATGATACTACTTACCAAGCCTTAAACTCTCCTTTCATTACACATATGTCACCTTAAGGTAGGACCTAAGTAACCCTAAGGACAGGGTGCCATGTTGGGAAAAGATAGGATATGTGTGTATTCTGATAGCCGAACTGCGCAGGATGGAAGGGAATAGGCAGTGTCTTGTCCTCACACAAATAACTGACTACCCCCCACAGATAGCCTGCCAGACAGGACAGGGTTGAAAAGGATACCTGTGCACTTCAGAGAGCTGATTTGAAGTCATTCCCTCATTAAAGGTACTTTTAGGAACAAGTAGTGGGTCTCGGACCCCCTAAAACCGGAGACTACCGGATTTGTAACTGAAACTTGGCCAGAGGAACTGCTGTGCTGCTTAAAGGACTCAACTGGACTGCTTATCTGGAAGGCCTGCTTTTCTATTTGTTGCCCTGCTGCTCTATGACTCTGCTGAAGGAGAGCTAGACTCTGCCTTCAACCGAAGTGATCTAACAAGGCATGTTGGCTTACCTCCTGTTGCCTGAGACTCAGGGATATCAACGTTTCTACTCCTGCTCCTGTGCTTGACTCACTGGTAGTGGTTGCAAAACGGACTTCAAAGCATCTCCTGTCTGCATGTAGCAGGACCAGTGGATCGACCAGATTTCGGGAGTAAAATCAGTGCATCAAATTGGAACCAGCAAATTGCTTCCAGAGATTGATGCATTGGGCAGCATAATGCCGCAGCTGCAGCTTTGTGAGATTGACGCATCCCCTTAACTGAATGGTAAAATCCGGCGAATATCTCAACATCGGCACCTGTCTTCGGAACGAACGCATGGCCGTCGCTCCGTGGAGAACAACAACCCATTTTGCTGGTTGCAACCAGGAAAGTACTTTGTTCACCGGGGCCTGTGTGGTTCGTGTAGACTTTTGACACTCCATCACGGTTGGCCTGAAATGTGACTTTGCCTCGGTCCAGCACGACCAAAAGTGAGCTTTTTATCACTACTTGCTTGTGAGCGCTTTACATGTGTGCCTTTAAAACTCAATAGCTCAACTTCTATAGATTTGATTTTTGTTGCTTTGGTCTTGTTTTGCTCAGAATATAATATACCTATGTGAACTTTTTGTCATGTATTCATTGTGTTACTGTGTGTGTGTGTTGTGCAAATACTTTACACATTGCCTCTTTTGATAATCCTGACTGCTCTGTGCCAAGCTACCAGAGGGTGAGCACAGGTTATCTTTTAGTGTGTATCTAACTTACCCTGACTAGATTGGTGGTTCCTGCCTGGCCTGGGTGCATACTTCAGCCAACCAGGTATCTCATTTCAAACTGATGCGATGTAATGGGGCACTTTAGTCCACTTAATAAAGGCATTCATCTGGCTGTAAAGAGCTGTGTTTGCCGGGTGGTGCGGGTGCCTTCTCTGTGGCACTGCTTTTGCTACTTGGAATAAATGAATGTAAGTTGGCAAAGAGCTGATGGGACTAGCACAGCATATCGGAGGGCACAAGCCCAGCACAACATGTCTTATGTCTCAGGTGTCTCGCTTCGTAATTTTAAAGGGCGTCCACTGGAGTTCCACTGGCTTGGACTTTGCCCTACGTAGGTTGCTTGTTGTAACTTATTGGGGAGTGTTGCATTGTTGCTGTATGAGAACAGTTCCTGACAGACCTGCCAAGCCAGAGCAAATAGATGCTGCTAGAATGTAGCCGGGACTAGGAGGAATTATCTTGAGTCCTTGGGTCCTGGAGCCTAAGAGCAAGGTATGGCACACTTTCTACACAATTTTGCTTGCCCCCCCAGAAGTCCTCCTTGGTCTTCCTTGGTGACTGGCTCCTGTACTGCAAAGAAGCCTTGCGCACACAGTTGCAACAGGAAAAAAAGAGGCTAAAACAATGACCCAAACTTAGTAAATCGAGATGAGGGGAATAGCACGAGGGGTGGCATAGTGGGACGTAGCTTAGCAGGGGTGAGGGGGTGAGGGTGCTCGACACAGAACAATCCACATAGGACCCTAGGCTGGCCACCTCCGCACCAGGTGGTGCCTAGCCCTGTGATGCAGTGACTAGCTCACCGATACTCGCTAAACCCTGGTGTTCACTGGGTGAATGGCCACATGTCACCTGATTCACCTAAACCTCCCCACCTTTAGTGTACCATGTCCCCCTTCCCCCTTTGTTTCCTGCTCCACTTGCCTTCATCAGCCCTCCACCTTTCTGGGCATGGTGCAACGACAGTGTAATGTAGTCCTGCCCCACAGGTCACTTCCCCCGGCTTCCTGCCCCCAGGAGGCAAGAGCATCGAGATTGCCGAGGCCATGGATGTCATGCCGATCCATTGCGGATGTCGATGAACTGATGTGACATGGTGGCGACTGTCGGCCAGTGGGCCATGGATGCCGGTGGGCCATGGATGCCAGTGAACCGACATGGCAAGTTGGCGAGCTGGCTTAATCAGGCGTGCTCTGGCTCAGTTGATCAGCCTGCAGCTGTCAATATGAGGAGTACTAGGGCGCTTTTGAAAGAGTATTATGAAGAACTTTTTTACACCAGCGCACTCTCAACATTCACACTGTTATGTATAGCTTGGGCACATGGACCCCGAGACCCAGAATACGAGGGCTGATTATGACATGGCTACATTGGAAATTATGCTACTGATTATCCGCTGTATCCTTTATTTCTGCGTATTTATTGGGTATTCATGTTGTTATTTCCCCTGGGAATTGGATTGCCTTTTGAATTGTTTCAATAGGACTGATGGTGCAGGGTCCCACAGCTTAGTAAGAATAAGTAGTTGATGCTAAATATCCCACAATTTGTATGTAGGTAGGTTTTCTAAATGCTCCTTTAAAAAAAAAAAGAACAACAAAGCTATCCTTGACTGTAGGCACTTATATTGTCAACATTTTGGTGCCTCAATATTTTAGCATCAATATTGTGTTAACTCGTTATCCCTGACTCGCTTAACCAGACTACAATTGATGGAAAAGGCATCTTTTCAGTTGCTTAATAAAGAACAAAGCTTCTTTTTTCCCTTTATGTATGTATTTTGTTATTTTTTATATTATACTTGCTGTTAATGCGAGATACTTTAGTAAACGGTTTACATATTCAAGAAATATCTATCAACGACGAATAAAGTTATATTTACATTGATGCCGCTTTATATGTAAATGTACTCTGCCTCTCTGAAAAACAGCGCTCCAAAAATATTGAAATGTGCAGGCTTACTACTTCAGGCCTTCCACTAAATGTAATGAGATGTTGGAGAATAGTATATGGTCTAAAAACAAATGGCTTTTATCCAAATGTGCAGTGTAAAAAGCCAATCCGGAGCATAAGAAAAGAAACAGTTCTCTTATCCTAATCCTGATTTTCTAACAAAAGCTTTCTAGAATGTTTCTTTGTTTGATTATGTCAGCTGGGGTTTTGAGATGTATTGTGACATTATGTACCGCATGTTCCCCTCAAAATGAAGCGGTTTAAAGGAAAGAAAAACATTAAAGGCATTGAAAAACAACTGGAAATACAAGCCATGCTCCCAATCATCACATCCGTTTAATAAAGCGAGTGCACTATTTCCCTTAAAAAAAAGGCCGCAGCTGTCCTCATTTTTCCTATGTGCATGTCTCTGACAAAGAGTTAATATATAGCTTTGAATGTAAGTGCTTTTCTCTTGCAAGCCGATATGTTGTTCTTTGTTACTTTGTAGAAAAATAGAGAGAAAGAAAACTGGTCCGAGAGATCAATGAGTGAATCTTCTGAGAATATGACTTTCATTTTTTTCTCAAAAGATAGATCAAGCACTGGATCTGTCCATACTGTTTTCTGTAAAAGATTATGTTGTACTGATTTTTTTTTTATCTGCAGAAAACTTCGTGCTTCCTATTAGTGGGAGCAATTGATTTTTTGTGCTTTGATTTTCCCTACACCTGCAGAGTGCAGGCAGACGAAAACTAAAGGGGTGACAATTAAATGAGTGATGCTAATAGACTCTTACGGACATAAATTACCTATTCATCACTGATTTGAATTTGAAAATAGTATTTCCATAACATCTGATTGTATGCCATAATACTCAGTGATCAAATATTGACCTGCAACAATTTTAAGTGCAGAATGTCGGCTACCACTATAATCTCACGGTTAGTATACATAGTGAAGTGTAGATTTTCTATTCTTAACACCACGTCATTGTACCTTGTCTATATAGGTATTGCCAAATTACATAGATGAAGAGTTAAACATAGTAAATCCATATTTACCTATGTGTACTCAGTTAGGAGCTATAGGCTTAGTTGATGTTGTAAACTCAATACTGTTGTAAATGGATTTCCTATACTTGATATTATTGTAGAACAACCTCACTAGTCTGATCTGCATAATTTGCATTAGTACTAGGGTGTGACAAAGATGCACTCTTTGCACTCAGTATTAGATATTCTACGTAAATACCCTCTCTAGTGAACCCCAGGTCTCTGGTCCCTGGGCTTAAAATTCTTCTCCTGGGGTACATACATTAGCTTATTCCTATAGCTGATTTCCCTAAATAGCCAATTTGAACCTCCAAAGTCCAAGATTTAGAAAATAGGAATTTGAATTTCATTCTGAAAATTAGATTTGTTTGTGTTGATATAAGTTGTTGCAGGCAATGCAATCTATATTGAAGATTGGCAGAATGTTAGTGGTGTATGCAGTTGAAAAATCAGATTAGGATAGTGTCATGTGTTTCCTGCATGGCCCATTGTAGTTTTCCATATGTTAGCGTAACTGTGCACATTGTAGGCTTCATTTTCCATTACACACTTTACTATCTAAACATTTGCTTTAGGGCTACATTGTACTTTCACATGGAACCTGCATATGTTTTTGCAGTCTTTTCTTTTCCTGGGATTTAGGTTGAGCACCACAGAAAAGGTCAAAGAAGAGTGTACCTTGCTATTCCTTCTGGCCAGGCACTAGCACCTAGGCATAACAGAAGAATGCAGCTGTTTTTTATGTGCACACATGTCCCAGCATTTAGATGAGTAAAGGAGCCACAAACAGACACATGGAACAAGAGTTCGGGGACAGGAGCATTGCATCTGCTGCGATGTAGATCAGTCATCTGTGCGTGGGGAGAAACAGGGTCTGCTGATATTCCCAGAGATATTTCATATAATCATTTAGCTTAAGTCAAAGGGGTTAAGGGTTAGTTTAGTCTGTTTTATAAAATGACAGCACTTTTCATGGTATACAGATTATTGACCATACTAACAGTATTTTTACTATTTATTTGTTTTACAATTGTGGCACATATGCTGTATTTCAGAGCACAATAGTTTGAGTAAATATTCTAAACTTAGTGTCTCTTGTTATCTTATTGTGGACAAGTATGAGTGAGAGAGTGAAAGGGGAGTCATGTTACTGCGACCCCTGAGAGGGTGGAGGGTGTTGTGTTCTGGGGTGCCAATTCATTTGTTTCTCTGGTAGGATTAGGAAGTAAGTGAGGCACTAGAGCTAGTCGGACTCAGGCTCATGGATACTGAAGTGGTATAGTGAATCAGTCCCTACATACTGATGTTCTATGGTTCCAAGCGTAGTTCTTTTCCATAGTAGAATTCATGCAGCAATCTGAGGAAAGGTCGTGGTGGAAGTTATATTGCAACATACTGAAGTTGAGTGAACACTTGTGGTTAAATCTTCAGGTATATTCAAAGTTGGGAAACAGCGTTTACAACGCTGGTAATACCAAGTGGGTAGGTTACAACGCAGACGTTACATCGTCCCCGTTATTACCACTCATGGCATTACTTCGCAAGTCGTTTCTACGACTTGCGCTTAGTGGTGTGCAACACCAAGGAATGTGTTGGATTTTAAATCCAACACATTCCCTGCTGTTGCGCTAACTGGAGGAGGAATAGTAATTTATATTATTCATAAGTCCAGCGCGCAATGTAGTGCAAGTCGAAGAAACGACTTGCGATGTAAAGCCACGCGTGGTAACAATGCGGACGATGTAACATCCGCGTTGTAAATTACTGCGGGGTAAAGGATGGCGTAGTAACATCATACATTCTTTCAAGTTATTTGCTAATTTACAGTGAAGGATAAATATTTTGATGATTTGTGCAGATGTGATCACAAAACTCAATAGCGTTCTCAATTAATTTACAATTTGTTGTCACATTGGTGATGGTGCATTATGGTATCTAATGAACTGAAGTATCAGCAAAATAAAATGTAGTTACCACAACATTTAAGGTTATGTTGGGAATTGTACTTTGATAAATGTCTTCGAGCAGTACTATTAGCCACATTCTATGGACCATCTGAACTTTTCTGGTAACATGAAGACTCGGAAGGAAAGTATAATGGGAACATTCATTTGAGGAGAGGCAGTACAGTCACATCTCAATTCAAGGAGGATAAAAAAGACCAGAAAAGGGTATAATGAATATTTGGGAGTAAAGATGACTAAATCATGCTTTAGTCAACAAGGGATCCTCTAAATACATTGACATGACCCCGGGAGAAACCTTGCTCTGAGGGACTACCTTATATGAGCTCCGGCAGAACACTTATTAAAATTGAGAAATACAATGTGTTTTTACAGATAACATAAATCTATTGTTTTTACAAATTTTTGGCCTGATTTAGAAGTTGATGAGAGGGTACTCCATTGCAAAGGCAACAGAGTACCCTCTCTACTGAAGTAAAGTTACACCTGCCTCATTTAGAGTAGGGCAGAGCTTCTTATGTAGATTGCGGAACCAACTTCATCCCCACTGCTTACTTACACCTCTGACAGCACGACTGAGTAAGGGCTTTAGAGATTTAGGTCAGGTTAGAGTGTGCACACGTATGACCCATTTTTGCTTTCACATACCACCCTACAGAACATACTGGTATGTGAAAGAAAAAAGCTTTAAATGACCCCTACTGAAAAAATACCCATGATGAGGGGTTATTGTTTTTTTTTTCAAAACAAAATCATGCATTTGGGATTTTGTTTTTGAAAATAAAAAAATTTGAAAGTTGGATGTACAGCTTCGACATGTTGATGGAGCAGTCCGTCAAACTTTCAAAGCATTTACAAAAAGCGCTGGTGTTACCTGGAAATGCAGGAGATGCCAACTCAGCTGGTGAACTACTCTGCATTTGTCAGGCAGAGTACCCTTGCAATGGCGGGAGACAAGTATTACACCATTGCAACATTATATTCTCAGTATGCCAAAGTTTAAATCAGGTCCTTTGTCATTTATTCATTAAACAATCAGGGAAAAAAAACAGCAGAACTAGCCAACTTATCAAAATAGTTTGAAAGTTCACCTTTGCGATAGTACTTTCAGCCACAGAACACTTCAAAGCAGGAGTTGTGGTGGGCTATTTTGTGTGCCAGCTCTTATTGCCTTCTGGAGACTAAACAAATATAGATTGTTTTATGTTTGTTATATAATTTTGTCTTCATCCAATACAGATCGAGATGCATAAGTATAAATATTCTCATAGTGGAATTATATGTTACTGCACAGGGTAGATCATGCCTTATTTTGTTTGCTGTGAAAAAAATGCCAACCTGGGAAAATATCCAAGATAGCTACAACAATTTAAATCCCACCATATTCCCAAGAAGTCCAATTTTGAGTGACTGCACTCGATCAACCAACACACTTCCAATGGATCAAAGATGGAGAAAGGGATTTGGGAGTATTAAATTCTCACACAGATAGGGGAATTGACAGACCATAAGCTCAGCTAAATGCATTTTAGGAAATGCCTGACAACAGTGATGTTACAACTCACCTACAATGTGCACACAGTTATGAGTAGTGATGAAAGACTATATAGTTGGTGCCCACCTAACATCATCTTTTCCCTGCATCATAACGAATATCAGTTATGGTACGAGAATAACGTTGTCAGACTATCGTACGGCTGTAATATTGTGCCCTGAATATTGTCTACAAAAATATCACCAATTTGGAGTTAATAATGCAAAATCAACAACTAATGAGATGCTATTTTAATAAGACAATGTCTAGGGCACACTATTTTAATTAGACAATATTTCTTTAAACAACATGATGTAGCGATCACCCATCAGGTATTAACCCGACAGGCTCATCCACGCCGCTTTTGTGTTAACTCACCCGGATGGCGGCTGAGAAAAAGGTGTAGAGTCTACAACTCCCAGCAGGCAGTGGGGCGCGATAGAAACAGGTCAGGGACAGCCCCATACTTAAGCACCTACTCCTCATACGGAAGGTACAGATACGCAAAACTCACCGCTGCCTGATGGCATAATCGCCTCGGCAAGCTACCAAAACCCTTTCACTGTCTGATGGCATAATCGCCGCGGCAGGCACCCAAAACTCAACACTATCAGAAGGTACTTGATAGACAAAGACGAGACTCTCTGAGGAAACATGCTGACAATTCTGCAAACTCAATTGACCGCTACCCGCGGCCCATCACTGAGCTGACCATGTGATACAACCTCAACTGTGACAAAGCTCGTGAGAGGAGTCTCCTTTGTTTCACTGTCGTATCGCGCTACAGGAGTAGCCTGCTTCTACACTTGTTCCAGTCACTTTGCCATCGTGAGGAGGGTCAGGCGTGAGGCCGCAGTGGAGGTGAGAGGCGCGGCCCCGGGACTGCGAGGAACAGCCTCCAACAACTACAGCTGTGTCCTCTTCCCGGGGGAGCCGCGCCCCCTCCCAGTGCCCGCCCCCATCTGAGCGCTCTTCACTCCTCGCGGCCCCCGCTTCGCGGGAGCCGCTCGTGAGAGGAGTCTCCTTTGTTTCACTGTCGTATCGCGCTACAGGAGTAGCCTGCTTCTACACTTGTTCCAGTCACTTTGCCATCGTGAGGAGGGTCAGGCGTGAGGCCGCAGTGGAGGTGAGAGGCGCGGCCCCGGGACTGCGAGGAACAGCCTCCAACAACTACAGCTGTGTCCTCTTCCCGGGGGAGCCGCGCCCCCTCCCAGTGCCCGCCCCATCTGAGCGCTCTTCACTCCTCGCGGCCCCCGCTTCGCGGGTGCCGCTCGTGAGAGGAGTCTCCTTTGTTTCACTGTCGTATCGCGCTACAGGAGTAGCCTGCTTCTACACTTGTTCCAGTCACTTTGCCATCGTGAGGAGGGTCAGGCGTGAGGCCGCAGTGGAGGTGAGAGGCGCGGCCCCGGGACTGCGAGGAACAGCCTCCAACAACTACAGCTGTGTCCTCTTCCCGGGGGAGCCGCGCCCCCTCCCAGTGCCACGCCCCCTTGGAAGCCCTTTCTATATCAGCAGGGCCTGGACCGCGTACCGCGGGACGCGCGAGGGACGCAGCCCGGGGCTAAGCCCGGGCAAAGGGCGGGCCCTCTGTGGCCCTCCGGGGACCGAGGGAGCCGGGCCGGGGCCATATCCCCTGGCAAGTCTGTTCCCCACCAGCGCAAGTACTTTGATATTTGAGACGGAAATTGCTCAGGAAATATTAACCACGCATGTCCATCTAAGTTCCTAATTATACCCCATAATGCCCTCTAAATTGGTAACCATGGACAATTTCTTAATTAAAAAGGTTGCCCAAATTAATAGTAATAGAAGGGCGTCTCTGGGGTTGGACCTCTCTTCTACAACTACTCTGGAGCAACCACTTATTTCCATAGAGACTCCCCTGTTAGAGGAACCCCCTGTCCCTGTACGCAAGACAATTACTGCAGTTGCCCTGATACATGCGGGCCAGAATGATGAGGATTCCATTGGCCCAGCCTTCTTAGGGACAGGTATAGGCTCTTCTGGATTACATGAGCTTGCAGTAAAGGAATCACCACGTAGATTTATAAAAAAAACGCTCGAGTGAGGCGTAGGGGGAAGCAAGGGAAAAATAGTTCTAAACATCCAGAAGGAGGGGGGGTTGAGTCTGTATCTTCATCAGTTGTTATAGGAAATAGATTAGGTGCATTTGGTGAGACAGGAGATACTACTGTGCCTAAACGACTTGGTGTTTCTTGTCTCCTGATTGATTTTTCAGACACAGGGGTTGCTGCCAATGGCGAAAGTGTTGCCAATGAACCTAACATGACTAACAACCAGCCATTGTCCAGTACACCTACTAGTGTATCTGTACTGGACCTACTCATTGGGAATGATAGTATTAGGCTGTCAGGTTCCCCGAAACTCCCTATTGAGTCACCTCCCATGTCCCCTACATCCACCCTCATCAGGTCAAGTAATGAAAATAGGGAGGGGAAGTCATTGGGAAGTCAAGTACATAAAACACGGGAAGAAGTTGAGATTGTTTCCCTATCAGAAACTGGCGAAACCCCCGGTTGTGAGGAAGCTATGATGGCCAAAATTGCAGATCTTATTAGGGGAGTGATGCAACCTCTCCTTGACAGGACCTCTACGATGTGTGCACATCTAGACCTAATTGAAAAGAAGGTTGAACAGAATTCCCTCCTCCTATCAGATCTGGTAAAGGGGATAGGAAACCCTAAGGAAAATCCGCTACCAAAATCGAAGCCACCTGTGAAACCTTTAGTAATAGGTCCCCCCTCACTGCAAGTAATAACGACACCAGCACAAATAATATCAAAGCCTAAGCAAAAACCAGTGAAAGAGAGAGTAAGCTCAGCCAGCCCGGCGATTACATTAATCACCCCGACCCCACCGATAGCTACACCACAATCGGTGGCTCCTGTAACTAAGGAACAACCGTCTAAGGCAGGGGGAGGTCAAATTAAAGATGCTAGTAAGGACATGGTAACGACTAAGCCGAATATAGCTAACAATAATCCCACTGTCCCTCAAAAAACTAAAACTAAAACCAACCATAATATAGACCTAACCCCTGACTCAGCCCCTTATGTTATTGTATTGGCAGGGGTACCGGAACTGCCTGCAGGTAAATGGGAAGATCAGGGAGCGTTACGGAACAAGGTGGTGTTCTGGCTCCGTGATAATAGACCGTTACCTGCCTCAATAAACGGTGAAATTCTAAGCCTAAGGTGTGCTAACTGGGTAGGAGTGAGGCCAAAGGACACAATTGGTGATGTAATAATCATCAATTTTAAGGATCATAGGGCCGTGAGGCATATCGGGGACTGGTTTGATGTTAGTAGTAGTGATTCAATTTCTACACATCTCCTTTCCTACTTTTATCCCTATGCACCCCCGAAAAGCACTAACAACTGGGGCAGGGATAGGCAACTTATTAGGAAGCCTGTTCAACAACGTCGGAGGTTCGGAAATGCAAGATTATGGGACATGGCTGAGTTGGAGGGAGTACCGCCACCGTTGGGTAATCATGGTTATGTAAATGGTCAAGGTTCCTCCCTTTACACCCAGAGACCGGAGGACTATTATCCCAGAAATGGGTATCCATCCTACCAACACCCCCCTCTCAGTGACCATTACCCATTACATCTGGAACCCAACCTTTACCAACGTAGATTAGGGAACCACAGAGAATTATTACCAAACATGTATAATTTACCGATCCAAAATCGATACCAGATTTTTTCTGGTTTGGATGGGGTAGATTGACTACAAGCCCAGTTCCCTATAGAATTTCTGGATGGGAATAAGCCCCTGTCTCCAGCTTCCGAAATGTGCACTAAGGATGGAGTTTCTTTCTTTAATATCATTCCTAATGGTATAGATGCCCCTAGCGAACCATTACAAGAACCTTCCATATTAAATAAGACTTGCGCCTCCGATGGGCTGACACCTTGTGACAGTGTTCGTCTGGATCAGGTGCATTCCCTCGTAGGTGTTAATAATAATGGGAGTAGGGGAAAGATAGGCATTGGTCCAGGGCAGGTGAAGAGTACTTTTTGTGAATTGCTCTTTTGGAACGTAGCTGGGCTGAAGCAAAAAAATATTAATCCAGCCTGGGAGTCTGTAATAGGAGGTAAGGATATAGTGGCCCTACAAGAAACATGGACCCAGGACCCAATCCATATAAATGGCTATAGAACCTTTTTTACCCCCGCAGTTGGAGGCCATTTCGGTAGGGCAAAAGGCGGTTTGACTACTTATGTTTCTAACCACCTTAAAATAAAACAGGTCCAATGTCACTTAAACTCCAAATACTTCCAGTTAATAATTCTTAGAGACCTTAAAAGAGCAAAGGTGATTATTATTAATTTTTACAATAATGTCCCGAGGGATGAAATCATGGTCGCGATTAAGCTACTTAAGGAGGAAGTTCAATTAGAGGTAGACAAAAATGATAAAGAACTAGTAGTTTTATGGGGGGGGGATTTTAACTGTTCGCTTTGTACCAAAGGGATGCAGGGCCTATGCGGCCTAATGACCGAGAGAGATGTGAATCTGACCCACTTCGATCACACTTTAATGGGGGATTTGTTGAACGAAATATTGTTTATGTTTGACTTAGGGTTTGCCAATGAATTAGCATTAAAACCCACACCCTTTGTCCCGACCTTTGTAGGTAGAGGTCTGTCCATCATTGACTTTATCATCGCCTCCAGTAACCTTGGCCATAGAGTCGCGACGGTTACTAACATTCCATTGCCCATAAGTGATCATCTTCCCCAATGCCTTAAGATTGTAGATCTCTTCCAGGACCCATCTACGGCCGCGCCACTTGTTGAGGCAGCGGTTGATGTGGCTCTTGGGAGACATAATGGCTATTCACTTAACTGGAGTAAAGTAATCCCCTCGACTTTTTTCAAGGAACTCTGGGAGGCGTGCTCTACTAGTTTCTCGATCTGTCTGGGGCATAACTCAAGTGGTGATCAAATAATTGACCACTTTGGCATAATAGCTGCAAACATAAAAAGCAGTTTAAGGGTGGAGTCGAAGCGTAGAGGTAAGGGTCCTAGGAGCTGGTTTGATAATGCATGCACCAGGGCTCTGAAAAATCTAAAACATGCAGTGCATAGAAGCCCCAGGGATATTGGCGAAATTAGATCATGTAGGTTGGCATACAATCAGGCCCTTACAGCAAGGAAATCTGCATTAAATAAGGAGGCCATTGACTCACTCTGTGAGGCTTCAAAGTCAAAAAACCCCGCTGCATTTTGGAAAGTAATCAACACCCCTTTTCCCTACGAAACCCATAAGGCGCGATTGGAGATCGCTATTACTGAAGACAATTGGGTGGACCATTTCTCCAATCTTTACAATGCACAGGTTGATACTCATAGTAGCGATTCTCAGACCAGCTGGGACTTGGAACCAGGTCCAAATCTGGTTGTTTCACTTGACGAGGTACTGCTCGCTCTAGGAGCGACTAAAGGAGGAAAGGCAGCAGGACCTGACGGGATCCCCGCGGATATATTCAAAGAAAACCCTGAAATCTGGGGCCCATTGTTGGTACAACTTTTTAATGCGGCCTTATCAAGGGGCCCAAAGGAGTCTTGGTTCACTTCAGTCATTGTTCCCATTTATAAGAAGGGCGATAGAAACAGCTGCGCCTGTTATAGGCCAATCTCCCTTCTTGATTCCTCAATCAAAATCTTGGGTCGAATAGTGCTGGCAAGACTCCAAAGCTGGGCGGAGGAAAACGAAATTATGAGCGACCTCCAATTTGGTTTCCAAAAAGGGATTGGCACAACCGAACAAGGCTTAAACTTGATGTTACTGCAACACAAATATATAAGGATTAAGTCGGAACGCTTGTATTTTACTTTTGTAGACCTCTCATCAGCGTTCGACTGTGTGTCGCACACCAAACTGTGGGCAGTTATGAAAACTTTGGGAGTGGACACAACCATCATCTCTTTCTTGAGGGAATTGTACAGTGGAGCCACAGCTTCTGTTCGCTACGGCAGGGGGGGTGAATGCTGCAGACAATTTAGTGTGGGTCGTGGAGTGCGCCAAGGATGCGTTTTAGCACCTTTCCTTTTCCTGCTTTACATTAACGGGCTTGAGCACCACCTGTTGCATGAGTGCGGGGATATGCCCAGAGTGGGGAGGAGGGCAATCCCTGCACTAATGTATGCGGATGATGCCGTGCTTATGGCACGCACTCCCCGGGCTCTGCAAAAACTAGTAGTAAGCTTCGAGAATTTTATGCTTAATCTAGACCTGCTAGTTAATTGTAGCAAAACTTTCACAATGAACTGTGGTCCCAAATCAGGTAAACCGATGAAACGGATGATTTTAAACAACGTTCCACTAGACAATACCCCAACTTTTTCGTATTTAGGCATTTTATTCCATGAGTCAGGTTCTTGGACAAGTGCCATCAAGGCGAGAACCCTTTTATTTATGAAAACTATCATGGCTTTAAAGAATTTTGTAAGAAAACTGGGCAGGAAGCCGATAAAAGAAATGATAACCATTTACAAAGCAACATGTGTGTCGGTGGCTATGTACGGCTCAGGCTTGTGGGGGTACTCAAATGTTGATCCAATTCAGGTTGTGGAAAACAAATTTTTGAGGGAAGTCCTTGCTGTTCCACAGTGTGTTGCCACCTTTAACTGTCACGCTGAACTTGCCCTGTCTCACATAACTGACATTATTAAAATTCAACCCATCCTGTTGTGGCACAGGGTATGGACTACAAACGAATGTGTTATGAACCGGGCTCTATTACAGGACACCCTCGATTTGGATCACGTGGAGAGATCACAATGGTTGGGCTACGTTAAGAGCTTTTTGACTGAGATTGGGTGCTATTCTTATTATTCGGATCCATCTACAATGGATAGCATCTCAAGGGGCTCACTGAAGGCCCTCTGCTTGGTTCACCTCGAAGCTAAGAGGAGGAGAGTTGAATCTCTAAAACATTCAGTACAGTCACATCTCCTGACCTTATGTGAGGTTAAGTCTGTACAGCCATATCTATCCCTGCCTATGACAAACTATGATCGTTTTCTTTTAACTCGATTCAGATTTTGTATATTTTTTAGATTGGTGTCACTTCCAAAAATGAACTCATGGATACGTACTTTGCCCCTCTGCCCGTGCGATGTCACCTCACAACAATCGGATATCCATATCCTTTTCTTTTGCAGACTCTATAGTGCCTTACGCAGAGAAATCATAATCCCCTTTTTAAAAGAAATGAATTTTACCAGATGTCGCCCAGCCTTTTTAGAGCTCCAGAGAATGGATACGGTTTTATCTGTATCTGTGGTTTTAAAATTTTTAAAGAGTGTTATTAAATTACGGAAACATATGATAACAGAAATCTGATAAATGCCTAGTTCTTTTTCCGTTTTAAGAATCTGTCTTTTTGGTCCTCGCTATTGAACTTACTCTAAGAGCTGTAATTATTGTAATTTGTTTTTGATGTTTGTTTCTTTCTTGGTTACTTGTTTTTAACCGAATAAAGATCATTGAATCTGAATCTGAATCTGACAAAGCGTCACACATCAATAAGACAACCTAAACAGCGACTAAAAAATTCGAAATGAATGTGGAGTAATGAGGCTACTGCCTCGGTATCGAAAAACTCACCACTGTCAGAAGGAATCTGACAGACGAAAACAAGACAGAGCAGGAAGGTACCTGGCAACCCGTGTTCAAAGGATGAAGATGGCGGAAGGTGCTCCCCGCCGGAATTTAGCTTAAAGCACTTGCAGCGTTTCCAGCCCGTTCCTTGCCGCGAGAAGCGCCGAAGGAACCGACCCCCGATTCAGGACTCAGGCCGTACAGTCAGGAAAGGCGCAGGTATTTCATAAGGAGCGCAGGAGCGCTTCCCTCCGTTGTTTGTCCTGTGTGTTCTTTTCCTGGCAGCAGACTTCTCAAGAACTCCGGAGCGTTTCTTTGCAGAGCGGCGCATTTGCAAACTTTATTTCCGATTCGTGAATCAGGAAGACGCGCTGGAGAGCTTTCTTCCATTGTTTATTGATTTGCAAATTAGTAGAGCGCTGAGAGCAATCAGCCCCTCTCCAAGCTTTTCCCGGTTGTTTAGCACACCGGACAAGTCACCGCTATTAGTTACCGGAGGGATTTTGTGTACACCATTTTGAAGTGGACAAACAGGCAGAACATAAGCACTGATTAATAGCGTGCTTAGTACTGCTATCCAGAGATATTGTTTTCTGTTTCACAGTATTTATTTCTTCCCACGCAGCATGATTTGAAGTACTGGGGTATTCCTTTTGCAGCAGTTTTGTGGTGTCCAGAGATCAGTGCTACAAGTTGGGGTTGTTATATATTGATGTGCTTACAACAGTAGGACAAATAAGCACTGCCTTGGATACTATAAACTCTTGTTGGCCCCTAGTATTATTTTCACACTGTAATCATTTTCTTTGCATAGTATATTATGCCATCTGGTCTGTTCATAGGAATTTGGCTGCAGGCTTTCTGGTGAGTGAGTGCAGAAACTTTACATATTTTAGAAGAAGCCTGTCTAGTAGAAGTGTCTCTTTATACATGTTGTGTTCTTTCTTGTCCTACATAGGTGCAGTCCAGAATGGCGCATTCCGGGTTCATAGACCAGACCAGGGAAGGAAAAGAGCACCTGCATGTCAGAACCCTGATTTTTGGGCTCTCTGAAGTTCCTCAGAAGCAGACAACTAGGCCCACCTTGCAGCACCACTTATTCCCCAATTAGCAAGTAAGCCTTGACCAGATAAGGTGGGTTTCAACAATAGCAATGATTAGGAACCAAAATCATCACATCACAAAAGAGGCAAGAATGGCTGTCATTATAGTAAGAAGCTTTTATAATCAGTTCGGCAAATTGGCACAGATTCAGTTAGGCAAGTTGGCACAGATACAGAACAATAACAGAAGTATCAGCTCTAGTCTCACATGAGGAATAAAAGTTCAATATACCATTAACATTATTATCCGACTCACATGAACAGTTTCTTGAAAGAATAATCACAGTTAACTCAAAGCATCAAAGTATAAGTTTAACTTCTGAAAGTCTTTGGGTTCAATACAATACTTTAGCCACTCTGTTGAATTCACAGCACTGACTGAAACAATCTTAATGAAGTTTGAATGAGAACCAAGTTCCTTGACACCTTTGTTTCGTCACCAAATGAAACGGAAGATTTAGGCAAAGTCTGAACCAAAAGAACTAGTTAAACAACGTCGTTCAACAAGCCAAAGCAAATAATGTCGCCAAAGAAAACGCCCCTCGCGCGTTGTCTGACGAGCACCCTTGAAGAAATTACCAGCCGGCAACTCAGGACTTGGCACCAAGAACAGAAAAGGATAAATCCTACCTGCGTTTTCAGCAAGCGGATATTCGTGGTAGATTACTACCATTCAAGGAGTCTGGAAACTGGAACAGCGGAGAAATCCTCAGCGCGGGAGCGAAGACAGGAAACAGGAGACCTCCAAACTCGGAACCGGGAAGAATAATCCGCACGGAGACCAGGGCGCGGCTCCTTTTATAGTTCAGATCGGAGGTACAGGGGCTGCAGAGGGAAAAAAGACCTCGGCAGCAAATTCGAAAGAACTTCAAAAGCCCTGGGGCCAACAAGCAGTGGAAAAGCGGTAGCTGCCAAACGAATGCAACAAGCATTGGCAAAAGGAAACGTTCCAAAAGGGCATTGCACAGGGCACAGATACAATTCAAAGAAGCAGCGGTACAGCACAAAAGCATTGGCACAGCACAAATAAACACTTTATGACACTGAGCAGGGGAGACAAAGGACAGTGCAATAGGGATCCTGACAGTGCCCCCCAACAAAAAAGGTGACACCTCCCCCTGAGGCTCAAAATCGGGAGACCGTGTGTTTGACATGAAACAATCGCAATAAACGAGGAGCATGAATGTTCACCTCGGATACCCAGGAATCCTCCTCAGGTCCGTAGCCCTTCCAGGAAAGCAAATACCACAATTTCCCTCTGACACGTTTACAATCCTTAATACAACGTACTTCAAACTCATCCTGGCCTTTCACACACAAGGCCGGAGGACGAGCCCTCTTCTTGACAGTGGCCTTTTTCAACAGCGACACGTGAAAAACAGGATAAATCCTCATGCCCTTGGGAAGGAGAAGTTTGTAAGTCACAGGGTTTACACACTTAATCACTTTGTATGGGCCGATGAACTTCGGGTGGAATTTATAACGGCTCCTGAACTGAAAGTTCTTTGTAGAAAGCCAGACCATGTCCCCAATGCGGAGATCTGGACCCTTCTGCCTTTTTCTGTCGGCAAACTTTTTGTAAGAGGCTTTAGCTTTAAACACATTAGCCCGCAAGACCTTAGTAACTCGTTCCATTTCACGGAAATGGGAATCCAAGGACGGTATATTGGTTTCCGGATGAGCTAGGAGTAAAGGTGAGAAATGGGGGTGTCGGCCATAGACAGCAAAAAATGGCGACAAACCAGTAGAGACATTTTGTAGATTATTGTACGCAAATTCAGCTTCCCATAACAGAGCTAACCAGGAACCCTGCTTTTTGAACAAAAAACACCTCAAATACTGTTTCAGGACTTGGTTAACTCGTTCAGTCTGCCCATCTGATTCAGGATGGAAGCTAGTAGAAGTGTTAGTTTTGATGTGGAGAGCTGAACACCAGGCTTTCCAGAACTGTGAAATGAATTGTGATCCGCGGTCTGAAGTTATGGACCTGGGGAGACCGTGCAAACGCACCACGTGTTCCAGCAACAATTGAACTAGTTGAGAAGAGGTTGGAAGTTTCGAGCAAGCAATAAAGTGGGCCATCTTAGATAAACGGTCCACAACTACGAGAATGGTAGTCATCCCCTTTTCTTCTGGTAAATCAGTTATGAAGTCCATTGCAATGTCCTCCCAGACCTGTGTCGGGGTGGGAAGTGGAAGCAGAAGACCTTTTTTACGACCATGTTCCCCTTTAGCTTGAGCACAAACATCGCAGGCTTGTATGAACGAAACTACATCCTTGCTCCATGTCGGCCACCAAAAGTTCCTTTGTAGAAGTTCCTTGGTTTTGGTGATCCCAGGGTGACCAGCCAATTGACTTTCGTGACACCACTGTAATACCTGTGTTTGTAACTTTTTAGTTGGAACAAATAAAAGATTGGAGTAAAAGGGTAAGTTCTGATGAATAGTTCTTTTAGGCCCTTCTTGAACCCATGATAACAGTGTTGGAATTGGCATAGCTTGTCTTATGTGCTGAAAGAAGACCTCGGACATTGTAGCGCCTATTACTTGACCTTCTGAAAGCATGTTTGTGGGTTTGGGATCTTGAGGAACTTCATCAGACTTGTGATCGTATCGAGATAAAGAATCTGCTTTATTATTTTTTGTGCCTGATCTGAAAGTGATGATAAAATCAAACTCTGCAAAGAATAATGTCCAGCGAAGCTGCCTGGGAGTTAAGGCCTTGGCACATCTCAGGAATTGGAGGTTCCGATGGTCTGTGTAAACAGTCACTGTATGTTTAGCCCCTAACAGGTAGTGGCGCCAATCCTTGAAAGCATAACGAATGGCCAAGAGTTCTTTCTCTGCGATGGTATAGTTGGTTTCTGCAGGTAAAAATTTTCTAGACAAAAAGGCTATAGGATGCAATTCATTGGTGGTTTGGTCTCTTTGAGATAAAATGGCCCCAATTGCAAAGTCAGAAGCATCGGCTTCTACAATGAAAGGCATCTCAGGATCTGGATGTCGTAGAACAGGAGCTTGAGTAAAGGCTCTTTTCAGAGTTTGAAAAGAAGAGTCTGTGTCGGTGGTCCAAATGAATTTAACCTTTTTCCTTAGAAGTTGGGTTAAGGGTGTGGCCAGGGTAGAAAAATTCTTGATAAAACGTCGGTAAAAGTTAGCAAAGCCTAAGAAGCGTTGGATATCTTTCACCGAAGTTGGAATTGGCCAATCTAGGATTGCCTGTATTTTCCTTGGAGCCATAGTAATCCCTGATGGAGAGAGGATAAATCCAAGAAACTCAACCTTGGTAGTATGGAACTCACACTTAGACAATTTACAGAATAACCCATGGGTTCTTAAGGTGTTCAGAATAGTTTTGACGTGTCGTATGTGTTCTTCAGGTGAAGCTGAAAAAATTAGAAGGTCGTCAATGTAAGCTATGACAAACCTATCTAAGAAGTCTCGTAGGACATCGTTAATAAAAAATTGAAAGGCAGCTGGAGCATTGCATAAGCCAAAAGGCATTACACAATACTCAAACAAACCAAAGCGAGTTCGGAAAGCTGTTTTCCACTCGTCACCTGGTCTGATACGTACCAAATGGTAGGCACCTCGCAAGTCGAGTTTCGTAAAAATTGTGGCTGAGCGCACTTGATCAAGGAGCACCGGGATCAAAGGTAGAGGGTATCTATTCTTGATAGTGATGTTAATGAGAGCTCTATAGTCAATGCAGGTGCGCAGTTCTCCATTGCTTTTAGGCACGAAGAAAAGAGGAGAGGCTGCTGGAGACTTGGAGGGTCTAATGAAACCATTTTTCAAAAATGTATCAAGGTATTCACGAAGATGAGTGTTCTCCAGCTCGGTCAAGGCATAAATTCTGCTACAGGGTATTTTGGCACCTGGTACTAGATCAATGGCACAATCATAGTCTCTATGTGGTGGAAGAGTTTCGGCCTTTTGCTCACAAAAAACATCTGTGAACTCTTCGTATACGGATGGCAAGTCAATGTCTTGTTCAGCAGCTGTGGAGATATATAGGGCAGAGGCTGAATGCAGGAGGGTACTAGGAGAGTCCTTTGAGTCTTTTTCAGAACAGGCATTACATTCTTGTTTGCACCAGGGGGAATTGAAATCAACAGAACGATCTACCCAGTTGATAACTGGATTGTGCAGCGTTAACCAAGGGATGCCCAAGATAACGCCAAATTGGGGTGCATCGATTACATCGAAAGATATGGTCTCTTGGTGTCTTCCGGAACCTACATTGCAAACCATAATAATGGGAGTGGTACAGTGGGTGATCATTCCAGAAGTCAGCTGAGTTCCATCGACTGCATAAACAACTTCGGGTTTTTCTTTCGTGATCAAAGGTATGTGTGTCTTTTCGATAAACTTGGAGTCAATAAAATTTCCGGTGGCACCAGAGTCAATCATCACTGCCACCATAATTTGTTTCAAATTGGGCAAGCTAAAAAAAACATTCAAAGTCAAATGAGGCACTGTTAACTGTAAGGTATTTGCAACAGACTGTTCAGGAGGGGATAGCCAACTCGAAAAAGTCTCCTGATCCAAATTCGAGTTCTCTAGTTTTCCGACTTATTTTCCTTTTTGTCTCGAGACCAAGAGTTCTTAGGTTTTAGTGAACATTCTCTAACGAAGTGCCCCTTTTTACCACAATAGAGGCACAGTCCATTTTTTCGTCGAGACTCTTTTTCTTCGGATGTTAAGGGTTTCCTTAGGCTTCCGATTTCCATGGGCTCAGTGGCTTCTGGATTATTTGGGTGCGACCTTTCCTTGGCTCTAGAAAAGATTCGGACATCTGCTCTTCTTTTGTCACCTTTGCGATCAGCTACTCGATGGTCCAAGCGAAGACTAAGAGCTATAAGTTCTGCACAAGTTCGAGGCTGAGGATCAATTGGTGCTATAAGATCTTTCAATTCGTCTTTAAGCCCTTGATAATAAAGAGCCGCCCTTTTTGCCTCTGGCCAATCAGTCTCTGCTATTAGGCGGTTGAATTGGGTAAGATAGTGTATTAATTCCTTATTTCCTTGTCTTAGCTCCAACAGTTCTCTATCAGCGGACCCTGTTATAGTACGTCTATCAAAGATTCTTTCAAATTCACGTTTAAACTGTACCCAATTGGATAACAGGGGATCATCTGCTTGCACCAAAGGAACTGCCCACATAGCTGCGTCACCACTCAGAAAGGAGATCAAAAAGGCAATTCGAGATTGAGCGTTTGGAAATGAAGCTGGTTTGACCATGAAATGTAACTGAATCTGGGTTAAAAAGGTCTGAAATGTGTTAGGCTCCCCAGCAAACCTCTCAGGCTGGGCCAAGGGAACAGTTGTAGGAACAGTTACTGACACAGAGGGTGATGAGCCAGCTACATTTGCTTGGGGATGACCTAAAGACGGTACTGAGTCTATGCGTGACTGTAAGCGAGTTACCTTATGGGTTAAAGCTGCAGTTTCATTCCTACTAGCTTGTAGTTCCGTCTGCAAGTTCCCTATCATTGCACACAGATCATTCATGGTGGCTTCCATTTGGCTGCTGCTCGGGAGGAACAGATTCGTGGGCGGATTATTCTGTCAGAACCCTGATTTTTGGGCTCTCTGAAGTTCCTCAGAAGCAGACAACTAGGCCCACCTTGCAGCACCACTTATTCCCCAATTAGCAAGTAAGCCTTGACCAGATAAGGTGGGTTTCAACAATAGCAATGATTAGGAACCAAAATCATCACATCACAAAAGAGGCAAGAATGGCTGTCATTATAGTAAGAAGCTTTTATAATCAGTTCGGCAAATTGGCACAGATTCAGTTAGGCAAGTTGGCACAGATACAGAACAATAACAGAAGTATCAGCTCTAGTCTCACATGAGGAATAAAAGTTCAATATACCATTAACATTATTATCCGACTCACATGAACAGTTTCTTGAAAGAATAATCACAGTTAACTCAAAGCATCAAAGTATAAGTTTAACTTCTGAAAGTCTTTGGGTTCAATACAATACTTTAGCCACTCTGTTGAATTCACAGCACTGACTGAAACAATCTTAATGAAGTTTGAATGAGAACCAAGTTCCTTGACACCTTTGTTTCGTCACCAAATGAAACGGAAGATTTAGGCAAAGTCTGAACCAAAAGAACTAGTTAAACAACGTCGTTCAACAAGCCAAAGCAAATAATGTCGCCAGAGAAAACGCCCCTCGCGCGTTGTCTGACGAGCACCCTTGAAGAAATTACCAGCCGGCAACTCAGGACTTGGCACCAAGAACAGAAAAGGATAAATCCTACCTGCGTTTTCAGCAAGCGGATATTCGTGGTAGATTACTACCATTCAAGGAGTCTGGAAACTGGAACAGCGGAGAAATCCTCAGCGCGGGAGCGAAGACAGGAAACAGGAGACCTCCAAACTCGGAACCGGGAAGAATAATCCGCACGGAGACCAGGGCGCGGCTCCTTTTATAGTTCAGATCGGAGGTACAGGGGCTGCAGAGGGAAAAAAGACCTCGGCAGCAAATTCGAAAGAACTTCAAAAGCCCTGGGGCCAACAAGCAGTGGAAAAGCGGTAGCTGCCAAACGAATGCAACAAGCATTGGCAAAAGGAAACGTTCCAAAAGGGCATTGCACAGGGCACAGATACAATTCAAAGAAGCAGCGGTACAGCACAAAAGCATTGGCACAGCACAAATAAACACTTTATGACACTGAGCAGGGGAGACAAAGGACAGTGCAATAGGGATCCTGACACTGCAGTCCTGTTTATTATTTTCTCCCTTTCCCTTTTCCCCTGGGCACGACCTCATGCGGTAGGTTTTCTCTTCCTCTGTTGGGGGTTGTGTTCTAGGGAACTGGGGGAAATATCTGCTACCATCGTCCCTGTTGGCCCCAAGGAAAAAGTTAGTGGCGTTGATATTATCTTGTGTTACTGACGATCCTGACACATTATAGGTGCGCACCGTGAATATGGAATCCAGAACATTAAAGCGTGTAAATATCGAGGTCAAAATAAACTATCCAAAATATCAAGAGGTAAGTAAGTATAGATTTTCCACAAATATGTCCCTAGGCGATATATTTATAACTTCAAGCTACATAGATGTGGAGTAAGGAATAGTCAATCTATACTTCACTATATGCACTTACCTTTCTTTATTTTTTCCCCAGGTTTTTATTTCCAAAATGTTCTTGTATGTTGATATTCTTGGGCTCGATATTCTGTAGTACAATTAATGTTCTAAAAAACAATCTTTAAAGTTAAAAAATCAATGTACCCTTTGGAGAAACCCTAGGTAATCTGGAAACCACAATTGATGCAACCGCATTCAAACTGTACACAGATATTACTCCTCTCAGTATGTTTAAGGCACTTATGTACAAATTTAATCAAGTTTAAAAGTCACAAATAAAGATACAAAAAATAAACAATATTCTAAACAATTAAAAACACAGTAAATCCTAATGGGAATTCATTTACATTAAAAAAGGAGAAGTTATCAAGATATCTGTATTAGTCATACAATTTGTACTGCAAAGGGTACATGGATTTTTGAACTTTAAAACAATTGGGTGCTCCATCCCTTTGGAGATAAGAGCCCTCTCCTTGGTTTTAAGGCTAAAAAACAATCTTACATAACTCAGACACTTCTACAGGGCTCTGAAATAGGAGAAATAAACATATCTGTTGTAATATAGCATCTCTAGTGAATTATAAAGTCTGCTGACCACCCACAGGAGTAAGGGTTGACAGCAATGTGTGCTTCCGATTATTCCTAGGAAGATCTGTCTACCTTCAAAATGTCAGATTTCAGTGCACAAATATAGTAGGTTCCCATGTTCTAAAATAAAGTTTGTTACCTTATTGCACCGCAATCTTCCCCATCAGGCTTCGTCTTTGGAAACTGGGCATTTGCGGGAGCCTGCGCATGCACATTCCTGGCCAGGACTGCGCATGCGCAGGCTCCCGCGCATGCGCAGTTTCAAAAGATGAAGCCATGATGGGAAAGATTGCGGCGCAATAAGGTAAGTTTGATTTAAAGTTATATTTAGCCTTTTAATTTAATTTAATAAGGCGGGCGGGTGTGAGGCAGGCGGGCAGATAGCGGGAGGCGGGCGGGCGGCCAACTTCCGTTCCTCCCGCGAATGGGCAGAAATTTGACCTGTTTTTCTTCTTTGCGGAAGGTGGAAAGTGCAAATTTCTGCCCATTCCGTGGGCGGAACGGAAATGTCCGCCCACCCTTATTCTCAAACACAAGGCATGAGCAATCAGCAAGGAAAGACTCCAGCCATTTATGTAAGAAGCCCGTCACTCCAATCTCTCTAAGTCTTACCAGCAGGAGCTGCTGATTGACCGTGTCGAAGGCTGCGCTGAGATCAAGCAAAATGATCGCAGCGGAGCTTTCAGAGTCAAGAATTTTCTTAGCCTCCTCAACAACTGATAACAGGGCGGTTTTGGTACTCTGTTGGGGCCTAAAGCCCGTTTGAGAGGGATGAAGGCAGTGATTTTCTTCCAGTAAAATCAGAAAGCACAGAATTGACATGCCTTTCGCAAATTTTGGAAGGAAGTAGCGATATTGGTCGATAGTTAGAAAGGACTCTGGGGCCCAGAGAATGCTTCTTTAAGAGGACTTTCACCCTAGCCTGTTTCCAATGGGAGGGGACGATCCCAGAGGAGAAAGGGCTGTTGATAAGATCTAAAAAGACAGGGGCGACTGAATCCAACACCTGATAGAGCATGCGGGGAGGTGCTGCATCACTAGGGGAGCTAGATTTTAGACGCTCCAATTGTGATTTTAGGGTCTCCAAATCCATGCATGGGATGGAGTCAATGACATGGTGTGGAAAAGGGGAAAGATCTCTAATCTCTAATCACATATAAGGTAAATCCTGGAATAGTGTCCGTTATCCTGAAAAATGAAAGGTAAAAACAATAAACATTAGAACACAGCAGGGCCTAAAATGCAGGAATTAGGCTATACATCAATCATGGCTATTGGGCATACTATGCCCATCCTGGGAATGTAGGCAAATAAAGCCTATATCGCAACATCAGGGCATGGACACCAAGCGGTTAGGCAGTGCAAAACACAGCATAATTACTCCCAGCCTCTCCACATTACCATACATTACAAGGAACAACACCGAGAGGAGCACATGCACTCCTATTATTTGATACCTGTTGTGTGTGTGCCCTTCCTGTAAGCTTCTGGCCCACCTGCCTGCCTACAACAGGAAATGTGTTAATTACCGCTCCCGATCTGGACCTCTTATGCTCCACCTATTTCCAAATGAGGAGATGGGGCTTTCTTCGAGGTTTACCCCATTCCTGCCAAATCTACTACTGTGCTCCCACGTATGCGCACAAAAGACAGATGCTGGGGCACACACATGGAAGAGGGGAAAGCTCCCTAGGTTCCTCTCCCATGAAGTTTCAGACTTCCGCAGCTCTCACGCATGCAGCTCAGCTGTAGCCACTTTACCACCCCAATCAGGAGCATGGCAAGCACACAGGCGGCCTCTGCCTGAAAGGGCGATGCAGGTTTCAGGCTTCAGTGCCCTTCTCAGAAGCAGGCAGTGTTCCTGCATTTAGTGGTGCTGCGGCTCATGCTGAAAGACAGCGGGTGGGACCTGGGGGTGCTCGTCGGAGCTCCTCCTGATACAGCGCCTCAATACTGGATGCGGGCTCTTCCGCGCCTGCTGGTCACAGATGCTTCTCTCACCTGCCACTCCTCACAAAAGGACACCGCTGTACTCACGGCAAGTTCACCTCAGGCTCCCTTGTGCTTTCTGTCAGTGTGTCCCTGGAGATGAGGGGTCAGACACCCTTGAAGTGTTTTTTTGTGGACCGGGCCTCTCATGTAGAAGGGAAGAGTGGAAGGTGAAATGCAGGTTTCCCTCACAGCAAATTCTCTGTTTGGAAAGGATGCCGAAGGCGGAATTGACTTGCCGCCCTCCTTCCTTACTCACATAGCAGCTGATAATCAAATATGCTCCTACAGATTGGAGAGCGGATTCTTGCAGAACGATCTCTGCTAGATGGGGGTGAGTTTCGGACAATAAATAAAGTGTTTGCCTCGCACTGATCATATGGAAGCAACAGAGTTCTCCACACATGCTGATTGCTTACACAAGGTAAAATGAAGCACTCACTACGCGCTGTGAAAATGAAACAGGGCAAGCTGCAGACCCTAGAAGATCACTGGGACACACACTCAGTAGGAAGCAGGCAGCAGGCCAGCAAAAGAAGTTGGTAAACAAAATTTCAACCCTTCTAGTAGCTCAGCAGGCCACAGGCAAGTCAGTCCAATGGCGGTTCTTCTTGTAGCACAGCAATCCTCTGTTGCAGGATGTAGAGCCAGCAGCATCTGGTTACAATTCCCATGCAGTGTCTAGAAATAAGGGGTCACAACCCCTGTACTTAGACTCCACAAGTCTTTGTTCTGGGCAATTTTCAAATAACTTTCAAAAGTGCACAACACCCCCATGCAGTCCCAAGCCCTGGCCCCAAACAGACTCCAGGGGGGCTGTTGGACTTGGCGCTTTTTGCAGGGTCATCCCTATACTTTTTGACTTTCTCCTAGTCTTTTTTCTGACATGGTGTGGGTCATTTTAGGACTCTGGGCACTTAAGCGCTGCTGTCCAGTGTAAAGTGCATGTGCTCTCTGTGTTAAATATGGTAAGGATTGGTCTACACCTGTTTGTCATATTTAATTTACCTGTCAGCCCCTGCTAAAGTGGTATCTCATATACCCTGGGCTGTAAATTAAATACTTCTGGTGGACTTGCAGCGCTGATTGCGCCACCCACCAAAGTATCCTTCCAACCCTATCTCAGGCCTCTGCCATTGCAGGGCCTGTACGGGCAGTGTTACTGCCGCTGTGACGTGTCCCCTAAAGTGTGTGCCATTGTCGGTGACTCTCCTTTTTCTACATGTCCGTCACCCCTAAGGTAGGCCCTGGCTAGTCCTATGGGCAGGGTGCATTGTAAGTGAAAGGTGTGACATGTCCTGGTAGTGACAAACAGCCATTTTGGTTTCTCACTACTGTGAGGCTAACCTCCCATAGGACTGCATTGGGGATTCCCTGATAAGTGTTTCAGTGGAAATTCCTGATATGAGAGGAGCAGCGTGGTCAAGTTTGGTATGGTTGGAATAGTAATAATAAATGCTGCACAATGGTGTGCACAGATTTATTATCACTATTTTAGAAATGCCACTTCTAGAATTTGGCTGTTCTGTGTGCTATGTGTCTGCCTGCCTGATGTGCATTGCATGTCTGGATTTGGAGTGACAGGTGCTGGTGAGGTGTGTGTAGCTCCAGGGAGGACAGGGTGAGTCAGCACTAGGCTGAATAGGGCATCTGGATTTGGAGTAGTGGGTGGAATAGTCCCCTAACCCTGAATTGGTCTGTGCCTGCCTATGTGAATGTTGGCTCCGCCCCTGTGGTGTAGCTGATGACGAGCCCCCACCTGGCAAAGGAGAGTGTGAGCACTGTACACAAAGTGCTTCAACACCCCCCAGAACCAGTTGGAACTGGTTCACCCAAGCCCTGTGCAAGCGCAGACAAAGGGAAATGGAGTATAAGTACGGGGGCTGTGACCCCATGATAAGTGTGTGTGCTTGTGCTTACTGGGACAGGAGGGGACACCCTGCCAGGAGAAACCGCCGTGGGACCAAGCTGATGACTCTTGATGGCCTACCCGGCTGCATCCTGCTAGGGTGTCCCCAGCACGAAGACTTTTTCTTTATCATTCCTGCTTTGCCTGTACCCAGTGCTGATCTTGGAAGACTCTGGGGCTCTGCGCAGGAGAAGCTCTTTCTCAACAAGGGAGAATCTGCCAGCGCTGCCCACTTCCAGTTCAGTTTACAGGTGAGAGACGGGCGGAGCACTGCTCACCTTTCCTGATTCCATAACCCTGCAGAGGAGAGTGTGTAGCCAGCTCTCCTTGTGGAGAAGACGCAGGGTGGAGGGCTGAGATTAGCCCTGGAGATGAGGTGTGGATTCCCTAGCTGAGACGGCGACGGCGGAAGCCTACTCCGCATTTTGCCAAATGGAGCAGGAGCTCAACCCGCTTCATGCATATTTAAAAAGCGGGTGCCCAAACTGCATGTGAGGTTTGTCTTAAAGCGGGAGCCCACCCTACACTTTGTGCCTCCCCAAAGAAATCGCGTTGATTCACCGCCGCAACGCAGGCCAGAAGACAGGCTACTTGCCGGGTGGGGGGCGTGGCCGACAGGAGAATTCAGGCGGGAGCCTACCCGCTCTGAAAGTGGTGAGAGAGCCCAGAGGAGTCTGGAAGCCTGGGCACGCCTGAAGCGGGCCTCCCATGAGCTGGGGAGGGCCCTGCAGCAAAGACGAAGAAGAACCAAGGGCGGGTCTGGCTAAGGCCCATTGCGGTACCTGAGGACCTGTTTGGAGACCGGTGCGGGCCAGGAAGAGAGGAGACGCCCCTTGGGTGCACCCAAGAACAAGAGCCCAGTGAGTGCCAGGGGCTGACTGGGGAGACTGGAGGAGCGTCCAAAGCAGCCCAGTGAGTGGGGCTGCCATACCTGCATCTTTGGTGCCAATCAAGGGCACTAGAAGGAGGCCCTGGTGAGTGGGGCTTCCCCTTTGCACATTGTCAGTGCCTCCCCCCTGCCAGAGAAGGCACTAGAAGAGCCCCAGTGAGTGGGGCTCCCCGAGGCATATTGTCGGCGCCTGGAGACGTGTTGGAGCTCATGAGGCACTAGTAGTGGCAGAGTCTGTTCTTTCTCACAGCTGCACCGCAGTAGCGGCAAGCTGTAATGGTTGGGCAAATAATTGTAGGAGTCCCAGAGACGAGTTCCCAAGTGGCATGGTGGTGCCAGTGCCATTTTTCTTTGGGGGGCCAGTTGTGTTGCAGAGTCCCAGAGTAGGGTTCTCATGGCACATTGGAGCCAGTGTCCATTGTGCCAATCCCAGCTGCCCTGTGAGAGCAGAGGCAGCTACAACCAGGGGGTCATTCTTTATTGATATAGAGGAAAGCGTGAATTTCTCCCCCCACACACCCAGCGCGTTGTGCGCAGTGAGTTTGCTGCATTAGCAGCCGAGGGCTAGTGGAAGGTCCTACAGTAGAGCCCTGACTTTCTGGACAAAGGGCATTTGAGCCCAAGGGGAAGGCCAGTTGGCCTGGGCTCATCTTTATGGGGGTGATAGGGTGCAAGGCCCTAATGTGATTTTTATCCCTGGTACCTAGGGGTAATGTATGTATGCTGATGCCTAATTTCATGCTATGATGTTTTAGGATGGTGCTTATTGCTAAAGAGGTTTGGGTCTAATGTGTTTTATGCCTAATGTGATAATGCTGAGATCATTATTGTACCAGTAGTTACTGGTTGTGTTTTATATTTACTACCTGCATTCTGATGGTTCTGACCATGGCCAGATTGGCCTGGTCCTGTATATAATCCCCTGTGAATATTGCCTAGTGCCAGTTGGCACAGTGTATATTGTATAATTATGATACTAATGTGTTTTGGCTAATACAAAGGCTATTTTTTATATAACCTTGTGTGGCGTCTCTTTTGTGATGGGCCTAGTGGGTCGCTGCTGTGTGTGTGTGTGTGTTGCGCAAACGCTTTACACATTGCCTCTGGGATAAGCCTGACTGCTCGTGCCAAGCCACCAAGGGGGTGAGCGGGAGTTATCTTGAGCGTGTAAATCCCTTGCCCTGACTAGAGTGGTGGTTTCAGAGACAGCATTGTGAAAGTCAGGTACTGACCTATTCAGGTTCAGGTACATCTCCTCTCACTACTCTAAATGCAGCCAAGGTCTATTCAACCCAGCACTGTGTCACCCAGGAAAGGCACAACACGCCTCAACCTTCCTTGTAACTGTCTAGAGTGAATGCACATCCCTTTCTCCTGTCAGTCTAAACCAGATGATGAATACACAACCAGGCATGGCACAAAGAGTCATAAGCACACAGATATGCCCACTTCTAAAAGTGGCAATTTTAAAATAGTAATAACACATTCGCTTTCACCAATAAGCAGGATTTATTACTAATATTCCAAACATGGCACGCTACCCCTTACATATGAGAAATTACCACTGAAACATATATCAGGGAATAACCAACGCAAACCTATGAGAGGAGCAGCCTCTCAGCATCGAGAATCCAATTAGGCTGTTTGTCTCTACCAGGACATGCCACGCCGTAAAGGCACATGTCCTATATTTTACCTACACAGCACCCTGTCCATAAGGCCAGCTAGGCCCAACCTTAGGGATGACCTATATGTAGTAAAAGGCAGTTTCAGATGTGACTAACACTTTAAGTGCCATGTCACTGCGGCAGTAAACTGTGGGTGCAGGCTCTGCAGTGGCAGGGACCTGAGACAGGTTTGAAAGGCTACTTTGGTGGATGGCACAAGCAGAGCTGCAGGCCCACTAGTATCATTTAATATACAGTACCTGGGGACATGACATGCCATTGTACAAGGGATGTACAGGTAAATGTAATATGCCAGACAGGTGTAGACCAATCTTACTAAGTTTACAAGAAAGAACACATGCACTTTAGCACTGATTAGGAGTGGTAACGTGCCCAGAGTCATAAAACCAACAAAAACAGGCCAGACAAAATACAGGAGGAAGTCAAAAGGTTTGGGGACAACCCTGAAAAAAGAGCCAGTTCCAACACATGTGCAAATGTCTTCAAGAATTGTGCCCCATGTGTTTAGGCAGCCACCTGAATAATATATCTGCCTACCCCTCCTCCATAGTGAAGAGAATTACACTTTATTCCATTTACTTTTACTATACCCACGTCAATAAAATAATGGTCCTCTGGTTAGAATTATTGTCACATAAAAATATATTGGTAATTATTCTCGCAGTTGAACAATGGGGCTCGACAAGAGTATACTGTATGTCAAACAAAATAAAACTGCAAAACAACTTGTTGAAACATGCCTTCACTTTGTCCTAATCCCTACTTTTAACTAAGCACCTCCAGTATCATTGTCCAGTAAACTCTTTACATTGTGTAGTCGATTCACAAACCTTTGTTATGAATAGTTGTGATTTCTGTCTTTGACACATTTACACCTGAATATTTAGATTTAGTAGACCGCAATCACACGGGTGTTCTAGACCAAGCGCTAATAATACTGTGAACAACCTTCTTTTTTATCATGACTTTGGTTGCTGTACCATTATAAAAATGAATGATAAATGAACAGTATATTGATGGATTTGATTTATATTGTACTGTGTTTTTAAGGACAAAATATTCCGAAATAAACTATTTCAACAACAACACCCAAATACCCATGACTGGTTCACAAAACAGTTCCTGTGGATAGATGTGTCTTGCTCGTACATTTTCAGGACTAGAACATTTCACTTCACAGAAAAATTTGATTTAAGGAGCTTTACTCCGAGTGGTTAATTTGTAAAGGAATGCGTGACAGTGGCCAAAGTTTGAGAAGGTGGCTGCCAGCAATATTGAATGTTGGAGTGTGGAACACCAAGCCTGCAGTCTTGAATCTAACTAATGCCTATTTAATTCATCACCAGACACTCTCTGTCCTTAATCTCACTCTTGAAAGTTCGTTGTTTTCCGGGTTTCCCTTTCTTATTTTTCTTCCTTGTGTGTTTTTATCTATTTTGTTCATTCAAGGTCTGATGGGAGAAAAATACTTGCCGCCCCAAAAAATGTGTACCAGTGAGCCCAACTGCAAACATCGGTTCAAATTAAGGCTGTTTACTCCAAATAAATTCAGTCGGTGGTAGTAGTTAAGTGAATGGATGTATTCAGGTGGTTTAACTTTAAAGTTGATAAACTAAAATTCGTAACGAACACATCCAGTAAAGGGTTTCATCCAAAGAACAATTATATCAAATAATTTGCCCAAGGCCACAAGGTGACAACAAAGATAACTGCAATGTACAAGAATCTCGACTCTAAAGACAAACAACAATATCTTTCTCTCTCTGTCGATTTTCATCTTCTCTGCGAGAACCTTAGCAATTAGGCTGCCGAGATCTAATCGCTGTATTTGTCTGGCTCGGAATCTGTGTAATAATACAAGATATGTGACCCTGGCTCAATTTCAAGCCAGAAATCAAGCAGTGCAGGTTAATTTCTGTCAAGAATATGGTGCCGAAACATCTGTCACGGCGGGAACTCATTTCCAATTGTCCTGCTTGGAATCATAGGCATGTGCCTGGAAGGAATAATATCCGCTTCCCCTGCCAGGAATTCATCAAAAAATGTTTATCCTGGCAACAACCACACACAATGTGTACTGCCAGAGATGCAGCCCAATATGTTTTTGCAGGCAGGAGACATCTGATTTATTTTTTATTTTTCAGGAACGTAAGTTTTCTTTGTGTCCCGGCAGAAATCCCTAGATGCATCTTGGCTCAGCAGGGAACTTTCGAAGCTAATTTGTATTTTTTTGCTCATTTTGAAGCCGGTATCTTCATAATTAAGACATTTTTGTAAAGATACGGGAACCATCCTTTTGCAGCCACATGCCTGAGTGGGCGATGCAGGCTCCCGAAGTTATAGTTATACATTTAATGTTGAAGGATAACAAAATACATCTTACCCCACAGGTGAAATTGTTATGGCTCAGGGGGAATGGAGGTGTTGTAGCCACATGTTTGCAGGCTTGAGCATACTGGCAAGTATCAACCTTAAATGCACCCTCATGTCTTCGATTATCTCACACTACAAGGGAACGAATAAACAGATGTAGTGCGAATGGATGTAGAAAACAACCTGCTGTAAAGGGATTGTGTATTCCCCGTGTATACGGGAAAACGAAATTACAATTACTTGTAATGTTGTATCCCTGAGCGGATTCCTTAAGCCGGTCAGCACTAATTGAATACATCTCCTGCATGAGGAGAGGCGCGAGCGAACACTTCTGAAATCAGTATCGCCCCAGCATCGTCCATTTTCTAGCCGCTATCCCCTGATGCCGAAGACATGCATGGCGCAATACAAATGTTATTAGTATGAGCAGGCTGGAAAACATATATATTAAAGCCTAAAGAAAAGAATCAGGGATACATCATCTAGGGCCAGATGTAGGTAACACATTTTTACAGACTCCTAAATACCGATTTTTACCGAATCGGTATTTCAGAAAAGTGAAACGAGATGTAGGTCAAAATCCGGTAAAAAATACCGATTCGGTAAAAATCGGTAACCCCTTCACGGTATTCACCGAATCGGTATTTTCCGATACGGCAAATACCGACTCGGTAAATACCGACTCGGTAAATACCGACTCGGGGATACAAAATATCAGGCAGCTGAAGTATCAACCAATCACGTGTCTCCATCCCGCCCCTCAGCCAACCAACAGAGCAATAGACCAATCCTGTGCATCGACCCCACCCCACAACCAGGAAGTGGCCACACCCATGCAGGTGCAGTGTAACTGATCACACAGGAGAGCAGACACACAGAGACAGGCAGTTGTGAAGCAGATCCCTGCAGGAGAAACAAATGGAGCCCCAAGACTCTCAGAGGGAAGGAGCAGAGAGGAAGAGGAAGATGAAGTTTAGCACTGGAGAACTGCAGGTGCTGGTGGAGGAGGTAGTCAAGCACTACCCAAGAATTTTTGGAAAGCAGTCCCTGCAGGTACCAGAGGCTGTCAAGAGGAGCACCTGGCTGGGGATCCAGACTGAAATCAACGCCAAAGGAGTGACCAACATGGAAGTGGACGACCTAAAAAAGCGATGGTATGATCTAAGGATCATCACTAAGAAGAAACTGGCTGCAAGAAGCAAGGAGTCCAATTTAACAGGTGGAGGGAAGAACAAGGCACCTCCACTCACAGACCTGGAAGAGCTAGTGGAGTCCACACTGGAGCCAGACTGCGTCCTGGGGATTGGTGATGCAGACAGCTCAGCCCGAGCTGCAGCTAAGAAAGGTAAGGGACATGTCCATCATCCCACACCCCCTGCCTGTGTACCTCCCCCAATGTGGCTTTGTATTTAGGAAATCCAGTTCTGACTTTAGTACTCACCTGCAATGCATTATGGGAGTGGTAGTCATAAGAATACCCATATGAGCAGTCAACATGGAATGTAGTCAGGCATGCCACACAATACAATCAGACACATGGGAGGAGCAGAAAATAGTGATGTGAAAATGTAATTTAATATTGATGTACACGGTGAAAGCACCACTAAGATACTGTCCATGTCTGTCCACAGGAGAGACATCACGCAAGTCACAGCAGATGAGGGAGAAGACACATCCCCAAAGGGATAGCAGTGAGCTAGAAGGCAGGGATGCTGGGCCCAGCAGTGCAAGACCTACAGCACCATGCACACAAGCAGCAGACATACCAGAGGCAGACGACACCATGCAACTGGAAGCATCTCCTGTGCTCATTGGCTCACCACTACCTGCGTCAGAATAATCACACACACCAGCAGACTCCGAGGTGTCTGAAATCCTCAGGCCTGTGAGGCATTAGGGTCCCCCGCATAGGATCCTACAAACATCCTCGGATGAGGAAGGGGAATGTGAGGAGTCAATGCAGTCTATGGCAGGGAATGCACCAGGTCACACATCCACTCCTGTCAGGCCATCTGAAGGAACAAGACGTCGTAGGGTCCGGTAGTCAGGCGGCAGTGGCCGTGATGAGAGTGTGTTCCAAGGCCTCGAGACCACAATGGTGAAGGTTCAGCGCCTGCAGGCAAAAGGGATAAGTGCAGTACACAGGCAGATGCGAATTCTGAACAGCAACTTCACAGACATGAACAAGGGAATATCATCTATGGCAGACAGCATGAAGGACATGGCAGAAGGAGTCAGGGACATGTCTCAGAGTGTGATGACACTCTGTGAGGAACTTCGTGAGGACCGTGCACAAAGGCGCAGGGAGACCCGTCATACGCAGCAGCAGACAGGCGGCATGCGGCAACTTGCTAATGCAACTTCACTGATGTGTCGCCGGTCAGTTGCAATGCAGGAGGGGCTGGTGCACTGCTGTACTGACCTCACACGGGGGATGGAGAGAGTAACTACAGCGATGGAAGTGTTGCTGACAAACCAGTCAGCCGCCACAGGAGCAGAAGGTCTTGGGGACACAGATACCACTAGTAGCAGGGGCAACACCCCTGTCCCTGAAGTCAGGAGGAGTAGCAGACGCCAGAGTGCCGGCGCTGGCACAGCAGACTTAGAACCCCGCCAAGCTCATGCATCACGCGGGGCTGTTCATGGGCGCAAGCAGTGAGTCTAGCATGTTCATTTGGACATGTGAGGGTGAGGTAACCCTTGTACACACAGTAGTGCCGGCACACTAGTATGTGAAATTTGTGGCTCATGTCTTTTCTACGTAGTGCTAAATAAACTACGTGCATTGACGTACAACACATGCTTTGTCTCGATACTTACTCAGAAGTAGTTGTGTGTGATTTCTGTCCGTCTCTGTCTTCCATCTGTGGGTGTTGGTACTCCGACTGTGTTGGCTGCTGGTAGTGCCTGCTCATCGTCATGGTCTACATACTCCTCCAATTCCACCTCTGTGCCCCTCTTAGTTGCGAGGTTGTGCAACATTGCACAGGTTGCAATTATCTTACAGCACGTTTCAGGTGTGTACTGCCGTGCCCCCCCACTTTTGTGGAGGCAGCGGAACCGGCTCTTCAGGAGGCCAAAGGTGCGCTCAATGATGTTCCGGGTGGATTTATGTGCCACATTGTAACGTCTCTGGCTGGGGGTTGTGGGGTTGAGGTAGGGAGTCAGGACGAAGAAACGGAGTGCATATGCACTATCCCCAAAAGTGAAAGACAAAATATACCTTACTCAGATGCACACATTGACATACATCTGCTTCATCTATCAAGGGAGTGTCACCCATTTCTTTACCTAGCAGGTATCCTTCCCCGAATTCACCCGCTGTCAGGCGGGTATAGATCCCACTGTTTTGGAAGATATATGAATCGTGGGTACTTCCTGGGTATCTGGCCACTATATCGGTGATGATGAACTTGGCATCACAGATTGCTTGTACATTAATTGTGTGTGTTGACTTCCTGTTCCTGTATATGTGCTCTGTGGCAGCTGGGGAGCAAATGGGGATGTGGGTCCCATAAATGCAGCCATTCACGTGTGGGAAGTTTGCCATGAGGTAAAAGTCAGTCTTGGTCCTGAGCAAGTCCGCATCAGAGTCTGGGAAGTGAAAGTAGTGATCCAGTCTTTGCATCATGGCATCCAGGAAATTTCGGAAAAAACGCGACAGGCAGCTCTGGGACACCCCACCTACCGCTGTCACTATAATGTGGTAGCTCCCAGATGCTAGGAGGTGTATGCTACAGAGCACCTGGACATGGGGTGGGATGGCATGGGCCCTTGGTCTTGGGTGGTCCAGGAGTGGATGCAGTTCCCTGATCAGGTCCATGATGGTTTCAGGGTGCAGTCTGTATCTCTGCAGTATCTCTGGCTCTGTCAATTGGAGGAGTGTAATCCTTTGCCTATATATCTGTTCCTCCCTTCTCCATTCCCTCTCACCTGCTGCCTGTAGCCTTAGCTGTCTTGCTATGACGTAAAAAGCCGCCATTCTGCTTCCAGTGTTGCATTTTGGGGCCCTTTTTTATAGGCTGCACCTGATTACCACCTGCTTGCAATCCATGTTAAATACCGACTCGTAATTACCGAATTTCGGAGCAAAACGGTAATTTAAGGCTCACGTACATCTCGATGGCGTGGTATTTTGCATTTCGGAATTTCCGATTCGGTAATTTTACCGATTCGGAACTTTTACCGACTCGGCATTTGTTCCGAATCGGTAATTTTACCGATTCGGAAATATTGACGTTTCGGTATCTTTACTGAGCCGGTAATCTACCGATTCGGTATTTTTTCCGGTTTTAGGCGACCTACGTCTCATTTTCCAAATACCGGTCGGTAACGGCCGAAAACACCGATTTTCGGCCGTTACCGACCGGTATTAGGCTACCTACATCGGGCCCTTAGAAGGCTGGATGGTGTGCTTAGGGAGCATTAGGGAAAGACTCAGAAACAGAGAACCTAGAAGGGGCAGGCTGAATTATTTACTGAGCACAATTTGTGGAAAGGGTCAAGGATACAAATCCAAGAAGGGACAGGATAGAGGGTACACTGAGCGAAGCTGAGGGGAAAGGCTCAGCAAGACAAAACCTAGAAGGAGCAGACTGAAGGGTGTGCTGAGCGAAGTTTACAGAAAAGATTCATAGACACGAAGTCTCGAAGGGACAGGCTGGAGTGTGTGCTTAGGGAAATGTTAGGGAAAGACTCAGGAACACTGAATCTAAAAACGGCACGCTGAAGGGTATACCAAGGGAAGTCTTAGGAACAGACTAAGGGATAACAGGCCTGGAATCAAGCTATCAATCAATCATTATTTGTTAAGCGGGACTACTCATGCGTGAGGATGTGAAGGTGCTAGGGGGATCTGCAGGTACGACTGGGTGCTGAGGTACAGTTGAAGAGCCAGGTCTTAGGATCCTTCCTGAATTGAATTAGCGACTTGGATAGCATGAGGTTTCAGGTTTCGGTGACGAGGTAGAAAAAGCATCTTGCTACTCTCCTGGTCTTGTGGATCTGAGGGATGGTGGCAATGGCCAGTTGGGCAGAGCGGAGGTGTCTGATAGTTCCATGGAATGATATGCGGTGGTTAAGGTATGCAGTTTCAGCATAATGGAGGGCTTTGTAGGTGTGTGAGAGAAGCTTGAAGGTGACTCTTGTTGACTGGGAGCCAGTGGAGTTCTCGTAGGTGTTTGAAGATGTAGCTGCGGTGGGAGATGTCGAGGACAAGTCTGGCTGCTGCATTTTGAATGTTCTGTAGTTTCCTGAGGAGTTTCTGAATGACGCCTGTGTACAGTGCGTTGCTGTAGTCGAGTATGCTGCTGATGAGTACATGGGCGACCGTCTTTATGGCCTCAGTAGGGATCCATCTGAAGGTATTTCGAAGGAGGTAAAGAGTGTTGAAACATGATGAGTCAACGGCATTGCTCTGGCGGTTCATAGAGACCCATGGGGTTCCAAATGTGTCTGGCCACCAAGAGACGTCCCAAGTGGAGGAGTTGGACTGTCTGAAGGGGCAACTGGGAGAAGGGGTGTTGCTGAAAGACGGCTGAAGCAAAATCTCATAGATGCAAAACGTAGATGAAGCAAGCTTGAGGATATGTTGAAAGAGGGCTTGGGAAATCTCAAACTACAAACACTAGAAGCAGCAGGTGGGAGGTTGTGCTAAGAGAAGCACAATCAGAAGATTTGGGTATATAATATAAGAATGGACAAGCTAAATCATGTGCAGAAAAATGCCATGGAAATGATTCCAAATAGCAATGGCTTTAAGAGACAGGCCGAAGAGTACATTAGGAAAGGCCTCAATTATACACTAGCTAGAATAGGCACACTAAAGGATATGCCATTACAGGGTTATGAAAAAGATTCACAGACACAAAAGTTTGACAAACTGATAGTAGGGTAAAGTGAAAGAAACCTAAAGAAAAGACTAAGGACTTCAAAGGCCAGAAGGGACAGGCTGGTGGGCATACCCAGGGAAGACAAAGGGAAAGACTCAGGGATGAGAGGTGAAAATTAGCCGGTGTTGGCAGGGCAGAAATAAGCTGAAGAAAAGACTCAGTGATACAAAAACTAGAAGAATTAGATTGAACGAGCTGTATGGAAAATACTCTATTCAAATGTTATAAGGGACTTGCTGGAGGTTGTAGTGTTGGAATCCTAAAGAAAAAAACATGGGAATACAAAGGCTGGTAGGGATAGGTGTCTGAAGAATGTTCTGAGGGAAGTACAGGAAAATACTCAGAATATTAAATCAAGGAGTATAAAATCTAGAAGGGGTGGGGTTTAGGGTTTGCTGAGAGATGTCCAATAAAGTCTCAAGGATGGAAATTAAGTGAGTGAAGTTTAGGACTAAGGTTTTAAGGCTCTTAGGTAAACAAAGGCTGGGGGGACACTGTTGTAATAGATACACATACAGTACGCCTGCAGATGCAACATTAAAGATAAGACATTTTGACATGATTTCTGTCTTATATGTATTACAAGCACCAACTAATTGGAAGTACAAAACATCAGTGTGACCACAGGAGGTATAATGAAAATAAAGCGGATAGCAGACTTAGGAGTGGCCATCCTCCTGAATTTGGTATCAACTGTGATCATGAGACAGACTACACATATTGTATTAGACAGAAGAGGAAGACTGTATGCCTTTAAAAAAGGAACAAAACTTAACATTGTTGGAAAGATAGTTACATATGATCCTCTGCAAGAGGAATAGGGCATTCCACTTTGCCAAAAACAATCAGGATACGCTAATTAAATTATAGAATAATGCTCCAATTTGTTCTTATTTAGTAGACTATTACATGTGCATAAAGTTACTACAGGGTATTAAAATTTGAATACCCTACCTGCAAATATGGTATGATGTTAGTAGCCGTCAAAAGGAGGTTTTATCTATAAATCCACCATGTCCTAGGCATTGGATAGACCAAGGGTTTGACACAGCCCTAAATCATGCACAATAGAAAGCCCACGAATTGGCTGAACTAGAGGAGAAATACAAAAGCCTGCACAGGATAAATTATAGAAAACAGTTTAGGAATGTATTGACTTCAACTTGGCTAAAAATTGATAACTACACCAGCATATTTCTAATTATAGCAGATAAAAACACTGCTATACCTGACATAAAATCAGAATATTATTAGATTATGCCTGGCAATATCATCAACACAGGCGTAGGAGGAGAAGACTTCCCTGCCACAACTAAAAGCCACTCCCAATCCGCAGTAGGTTATACTAGAGAGTCGAAAGGCGCTGCATGCGGTGGCGATGATGTGCAATCGCACTTGAGCCAGGATCTGAACGCTCCCCCCGTGATGTGTGCTTCACTGCGACATGGTCATCCTGTGCGAAGTCTGTGCTGCCTATGGTGTGACTCCTCAGACGGCAGATAACCTAATTTAATGTCTCTCCTTCTTCCATTGTTACAACCAACTCCGAAGAGTCACTGTTTTTTTGCGGTTCCTGGTCTCCACCTTCCTGTTGCTGAAGTTCCGGTCTACAGAGGTCAACATTTAGAGGAGATCAGATCCCATTGTCACCCAGAGGGAATGGAGCAGCTGTTCAGGTGAGAGATGTTTGTCTGGGGTGGTGGTGGTGATCTTCTTGATGCTCCAAGCTGCAATGGCAGGAGGTCCTTGGCGTTGTTGACCTTGCCAAAGATGAATTGTGGGAGTTCTATTATCCAAGAACCACATTTGCGAGGCCTTAGTGGCACTCTTGCAATGCTGTGATGTCAGGTGTTTGACTTTCCTGTTGCGCACTGTGCCATAGCATGTTTACAAGGCCATTTACTTCACGTGGCTTTTCACGGACTTATAAATATGTGCCCCTCTCACGCATTTCACAGTGTGAACAAGGCATTCAATGGGTGTTGCTGTGGGAGTACCCACGCCAAACCAATGGAACCTGAAGCATTCCCAGGTTTACGAGTAATCATAAACCTTCGGAATTTGTCAGAATCTAATACCACCCCAAGGGCAAAGTTTAGGTGGCTATGAGAATAATTGTTTTCATTTCTCCTCTTTTTTCATTTTTTCAATGTATGCAGCATTCTGCAGCACACAGAGAAAGAGGAAATACCCTGTATTGATTGGTTTTGTGCAGGTAGGTGTCCCTTCCAGCACAACATCAATCCACTCCGCAACACAGTCACCCTTGCACCATGGCGCAGTGGTGCCTCCATTGGCGCTTGGCAGTCATTGTGCGTCAACGTAGGGGAACAATACAGGGGACTTATTCATGATCCCCTTCCAACACTTTAACGCCGCTGGTGCGCCATTTTCTTGATGTGCTTGCAGCGTGAATTATGCACCACGTTGCGCCGTATGTACAAAGTGATGCATCTAGGCATATGCGTAACCTTGTAAAGCCCTGTTCCACTTTATACCTGCGTCAGGTATGAAGTGTGCAGGGTGGGCGTTCGTTAAATGTGATGTAGTCATAATGCAGTACCCTCATGATTGCAATGTTGAGTTCCTTTGCCTATCATCCAATCCCAGCCAATACTAAAATCTGACCAGAGATCCCTTGACTCAACCGCAAACAAAAAATGTGGAAATCATTGAAAGGGCAAATCAGGAAGGAATGCAGAGTAAGAGTTCTCATTACACACCCTCAGTCATCAGCACTGTACACAGTAATTAAGGGGAGTACAAATCACACTCACCGACTTAGCATACCAAAAAATGTGATACAGTCTATTCCAACACAATTAAAAAATGCTTTAAGGCCTATTCACAAACAGCATTTTTAATAGGTTTTGTAGTAATACAATAGTACTTCAAACATAATATAAACATACTATAAATGTGCTACAACATGCTATACTCAAACGTACGTGTAGAGGTTAAGACTTCACCTCTCCTATCAATTGCTGAGCAGAGATCTCAGCCCTGACGTAGGATGCTCTGCACACGTAAGTATACATTTCAGTTGCAAATGCGCAAGGGACAGTTGGGAGCAAAAAATATGAGGTATATCTACACCTAAAGGGAAGAAGGAGGTATTCTGTGAGTATTAGAGAGGGGTTTACAGAGGGGTATGCACCCACCCCCAAAAGAGTAAGGCCATCGCTATGCAGAAACCACCCTTTTAATGTTACTTACCCCGAAAGGCTCCTCTAAATGGTGGTAAATTACCCCAGCTCAGAAAAAACTTCACAGTTGGGGTGGGGATTTTATTATGGTAAAGTGTAGGGAAAAATGTCCTGTTCCTTAACATAGGGAAATCTAAACTTTGGTGATCTTCGTATGGTAAAGAATAGGCAAACAATAATACGTTTATGAAACTTGAAAACATGTGTAAAAGTATTTTGTTGTTAAATATTAATGTAAAATAATTTTGTATATTTATCTAAATATAGAATGCAAGAAAAAATGCCACAGCATGATACACAATTTTGATTTGAAAACTACATTACTTAAATATCTTAATTTAAATTAAAATGTGTTTTCTGAATTTTAAATTAAATAATAAATTCCCACTTAAAAAAATACAGTTTTTATTATATACTACTAAATATTAATAGGGATGTATAGATATACTTACGGATAGTTTAGCTATATCGTATTAAATGTAATCATATGTTAATTTGTTATTACAAAAAAGCTGAGATATTTTATAATTAAATGATAAATATTTTTATTTTAATATAGTTGTGTCCATGTAATTACATTTATTTATAGTTTACATATTGTAATTAATTAAATAAAATGTAACATTGTTTCCTATGAAGTTTTATTTTAAGTCCTTTGATTTCTATGGGAGGGTATTGCACCATTAGTGGTTGGTCATGTGTGGTGTTAGACTTAGTACTGTTTCATTTTTGGTAGTAGTAACTTATTCTCATAGGTTAAGCTCCACTCTCTTTCTCAGTAGGTGGTGGCATGTATGTCTACAATGATGAATAACTTTATACAACGTAATAATGTTATAAAAAAATGGTAAAAGTCCATTGGATGTGCAAATTACTCGCAGGTGTAAATTCCCTTTGTGAATCTACCCACTTGTGTGTAGGTGGTAATGAAAAATGTTCAGACCTATTGAGATAGTACAGTAAATAAAATTCTATGACTGGGTTATACCCTGGATTTCGTGCTCCTTTTGCAAACCAGAGGATTTTTCATTATCATGTAAATGTAATTCAGGTTCCTAGTGACCACAATACAATAACATTATAACAACTCATCTAAGCGGTCTTTACAAGTTTAGCATAAATTCCAAAAATGACAATGTTTGTTGCACTCCTATATCAATCATATACTCATACACGATTTTCTACATATCAGACTAATGGCAATAGAAGTAAATGAAATGTGTTTTTAAAACACAGCATGCATGAAAGTTAAATGTTATAATACATGCTCGGATTCTAACTTTCTCTATTCAAAGTCCTTTTCTCCTTCGCCACATTCTGATGTAACCTATCATCTTTCTCAGATTTCATGCATTGAACAACCCTTTTGTTAATGTACCACTTCAATGTCCAAAATACAATAATAAAGAGTAACCCTTTACACCAAAGGGAACTGGGCAAACGACAGCCATAAATTAAAATTGTTCCCTCTGTGTGGTTTTTCCTAACTTATGCTATCTCTCGCACACAAAAGTATAAAGAGTGGAACCAAAAAAAGCAAACAACATTTTTTTGCAAGCAAATATAAAATACAGTGATTAGCTTAGACAATGTGAATTATCTTATTATGACTCCAATTTATTAAAACAATATATCACAAACGCATTTGTAAAAGTAAAAGAATCCCAATACGAGACAGATTGGCGAACCTTAAAGTTCTAAGGACCTGTGGGAAATTGATTAATCCCATGTGGAGAAAAGAGGTGGATATCTTCATAACTCCGGTCTGTTTATTCGAAAAGTGCATACCCGATTTTTACTGAGGAAGGATCCCAAAAAATAAATATTGGTAATGCACTCCTGGCACGAGCAACAGTAGGGGCACAACGGCTCTGGATGTCCCATTAACAATAAGTATGAGGATGTCTCCCCTCTTAAAACCAAGGCATGTGGATTGATATTGATAAATATCCACATACTCCCCATCTATAAAGAACAAAGGATGACTATATTTTATAATATGAGATCATTGTTTATAATATTGTCCTGAGGAAGGTGGTGCATAATAGCAAGATCCATCGAAACGCGTCAACACATTTCTGGTTTTGGAGTGAATACTTTTTACAAATATTGTTTATATTGTGATATTCTGATTTTAATTATAATCATGCAATTTGACATCTGAATGCATGAAAATTCTTAAAAGAACTGTAATTTGGAAAACAAATGTATTTGATAAGATTCATTACATAACGAATCTACGTTTTTAGTAAATAAATGTATTGTGATATATTGTTTTAATAAATTGGAGTCATAAGATAATTCACATTGTCTAAGCTAATCACTGTTTTATTTATTTGCTAGCAAAACATTTTGTTTGCTTTTGTGGTTCTACTCTCTATACTTTTTGATATACCATAAGAAAGGGAATGTTGTGATCCTTATGAAGATGATTTTCGAGAGTGGTTGTGATTGGAGCAGGTGTGCATGGGATAGCATTAAATAGGAAAAAGCACACAAAGGGAACAATTTTCATTTACGGCCACTTCAATGTCCTACATTTTGGATGAATTTCAAGTCTGCATATTTTTTAGATATCCCTCCTACAGGTATTATCTGAAAATATTCTTTTTTTCCCTTTGGTTTCCTTCTCTTGTATTACAAGCATGATGCAGGATTTGTTGCAAAGGACAGAATCTGGATATAATTCTTCTTAGCTGATAGATCTGAAGCTGTACTGTTAGGAGCTTTCCTCTGCTTCTACATCTGTACCCAGTTGTGTGGAGGTGAGATGAGATGAAGGCTTCCAAGGCTTAGTTCTCGTCTATGCAATGGTTATCTTTTTTCACTCTCTCATCTACTTTTTGATTAGGCATTTCCCTCTACGTGTATGCAGGCAACACACAACTACTTCTTTATATATCATTGGCAGAAGCGTTTAATAGTTCAATTAGATTTTTGGGTGTGTTTGTGGTCCAGTCATGAATGCACACAACGCCATCCTCATCACTTGTCACCCTCTATCAATGTGATGAATACATGGGGCCATATTACAAATCGGTCTCATTGTCCCTGTTTGCACCACAGCACACCTTCAAATTGGTGCACCAGGTACCAATGGGGGCAGGGTGCCCATTTACTTTCAGGGTTAGCCCCAGTGCCGCCATACCCAAAATGTATGTGTCTACCAGTGGATTGATGGGTTGCTCAGGAGTACACTCAAATGCCAGCCAAGGGACCAAGACCTGGTGGGGCATGCTTGAGGAAATGGCAGAGGCCAGTGGCAGGGCTAACATAGTATATCTAAAGAAGGAGTGATAGTAGGCACATTAGAAAGTAATGAAAGAAAAAGAACTCTAGAGTAAATGGAATAAAACTGTAAAAAATCGACAAGTCTACGGCATCTTTGTGAACCTTCACAAATTAAGCTGTGGGTCTGGCAGAGGAGCGCAACTGCGCTCCATTTTTGATAAGGGCTAATGTAGTACCAGTTGGGTGTGGTCAGCAGGGCAGATACAGCACAGTTCTCTGGAGCTTGTTGTGTCCCTGTAGCTCACACAGAAGGCCATTCAGCAAGCCCTTTGAGGCCCTCTGGAGCTTCTGAGTTCAAGGGAACTAGTCCAGACATCCTTATCTGGCCGCAGAGCAACAGGATAGACAAAAAAGAGAGCGGTGGCTCGCAAAATCCTGGGGGACTGAGCCTTGTCAAAGGAAAGCAAAGAGAATTCCTCTGGATTGAAGTATGCATGTGTGTACACACAACACCTGTAACTTGCATCTCACAACGCTGTCATATTTAACACTCATTCATCCCTCACTTATACAACCCTGTAGAGGTTCAACACCTGTGGCATAAACATAAGACTAAACTGGAAAGTAGTGCTAGCAAGTATTTATTTATAAAAATACCAGAAGTATACTTGCTTCTGTGCAAAGGTTAAAACGCTCCTTCAACTGATTTCTCAAAGGATACCATTAAAATTAAACATAGAATGTATACAGAAAATCATCCATTTAGGACATTTACAAAATACAATGATTAAAATAAAAGACCCTACAACCTCAACATCACAATCATAGTATCTAGTTGTGGTCAGAATTAGATCCAAATCTAATGTGTATTACAAAGGATGTTTCGGTAAAAGATATATTTTTTTATCCAGAAATCCCTTGAGCTTTGGATTCTTTAAAAAGTGTGCACTTTCTGGCAGGAGCTGAAGCATCCCGTGGTGGCTCTAAGAATGTCAAAATCAACATTGGAATACGCTGAGGACACTGCACTACGTGGGCCTTTAATGGACCCAGCAGTACGTCCACGTTCAGAGGCGCAACCGATGGAAGTGTTAGACATATGTTTGTATCCGCAGAATAGGCAGTGGAGCACAGATTGATCTGAACAATAGGAACCAATGCTCGCTTAGCTCCCAAAGCCAAGGTGTGCCCAGATGGAGTACCATGTGTTCATGGCAACATCGTACAATGAGTGCTTTTTCCATCTGTTTCGAAACTGGGACGTCCATTGCGTAGCAGAAAAATTGACGCCAGGATACCCACTATAAGCAGTAGGCCCAACGGAAGCCCTCAAAAAATGTTTCCCGATATGGAGTGTTTAAATGATGGAGTCACTCGGAAAATCATCTGAATAGTGCTCAATAGTCTGGAACCTATGCTCTAAAAACAGGGTGTTGGACCTAGTTTTGCCAAGTCACAGAGGGTAGCCTGGCCTAGGGTAAGACAGTCAATTTCCAGAAGCACAAGTGTAAAGGTTGCGCACCACCATGCAGTAACTTAATGCACTTCCACACAAAAATGACACTACACCAATGTTTTGGAAAAATATGGATTGATTTATAAAAATAGATTTGTTTCACTTTATCCTTTTCCTTTGGTTTCACACCATTATTTCTCCTTATGTTTCTTTTCACCTTTAAACTTTGTTATCACATTTCAAAGACATATTTCATTCCTTTTGACACATTACCTAGGAATTCCACACTAAACTTTATCCACCAGATTTCCCTTAATACTGCACAGTTGGAACAGCATGAGCAGTGGTTTGAGGCCGTCGGCCTATTCAATTCCCCCAGAAGAACATCAGCATTTTTAAACCCTCAGAGTAATGATGACAACAAAGGTTTCCACATTTGACCCCATGGGCTAGATAACCCCACACGGTTCAATGCAAAACTGGAGTCAGGCAGGCTAAATCTAACTTCTGCCAGAGGCCTGCTCTTACTACGACTGCATAAGCTGTACAGTTCTCACCACAGTTCCTCTTTCCACCCTGGAGAACCTGTTCCAAGATACCACCTACTTCTACTGTCAATTGGTGGATTCTGTCTAGCTTCAATTCATAGGCCAGATCTGCTGCCTGGACAGTGCCAGGAACCTTTTCCCAACTATCCGGGCAATCAAAGGAACACACAGGCATAAAATACAAGCCGGTTCCCCACAGCGTTGGATAACATAGGAGTTCAGGACTCTTTCTCTATACCAGGACTCGTCTTGTCCCAATCGGAAGTTAGGAAGACGAGCTTACGCCTCGTGGTCTGGTCGAGCTTCAGGGACTCTGCTTCATTCCTTTCCCACGAACCCTGCCGCTTTTAAATAAAATCGCCCAGCTCTGGGAATTCACCAAAGCGGACCGCTTACTGTGTTAACCCTTGGTCCTCCTTGTAGACACCCGGGAACTTCGGCGCTCCTTCCCTTTTTGCTAGTTCCACTCACGCGGCCTGACCGGCCGCCGGTCTACGTAGTTCCGCTCCTCTACCGAGCCTAGAGGCCTCCTAGCATACCTCTGAGCCTGCTCGGCACTCCGGATACTTCTGCGCCTCAGGAACCACTCGCACTGGCACTAAGCATGCGCGGCCTTGAGACGGCGCTTCTCCTCCCCGGTACTGCTCTGCACCCCACGGAGCCTGCGCAGCGCCTGGAACACTACTCCCGGCAGAGGGATGCGGCGCCTCACTGGCAGAGGATCCAATACTGAGGTGAGTCACCCTTAGTAACCTCTATTCCGACGTGCCGGATTTAGGCAGGACACTTCTTTTAAGTCACTACGTCGGTCTCACCGGACACCGGTGGTTTGGGAAACAGGGATCTCCTTCTTTTCGTCCCACTCAGGCCTGGCCCTGATCTAGGGGGGCGCCCCCGGTTGCCCTCACCTGACGGTGCCTCACTGTCCTCGCCTTCAGACACCACATAGGAGCCCCAGCGGTAACTCTCGCCAAAAGGGGGGTCTCCTGAGTCCACGTCTTGACAGGGTCAGGTCGGAAGATGAGGGATAGTTTCACCACCACAGGGACCGCGACCGAGCAGGTCTATCAATCCTCACAGTGCACCAGTCTCCTCCTTCAGCCGCCTTTACTCCGGTCGTCCACCTCTCCTCTTCACACCAAAACCAACACAAAATGGCCGCCCTAGTTCTGGCCTTATATAGGCTGACCCTAGGAGGTCCAGAAGGAACCCGAAGGTTCTAGAGGGTCCCTACTCTTCCCTATGGGTCAGGCCACAGGAATGGCAGTTATGGCAGTTGTTGTCCTCCATTTTGTAGGTCTGGGTACATTTTAGTCAGATCAGGCTCCTAGGCCTTTGGTAAAAGACTATGAGGGCAAAAAGAGCATCTAACCCCCAGACCATCACCACAAAAATAACCAGTGGACATAAAAATTAAGAGGTATGAGGGGCAGAAAGGGGATAAAAATAAATAATAAATTGGAGGGACTTCCAAAAGGCAGACAGGTCTAACACAGGGGCACTATCCCACTCATATCAGACATGTTAAAGATACAATGTACCATTTCCCCATAATAGAGTGGGAAGTTAGTTCAGACTAATGCCTGTATCTCATCCGAAGACCTTGCAGTCTAGAGATCAAAAGTCTCTTGGGCTGAAGTTAAGGCCACATCTTTCAGTAAAAGTATGGCTTTCAGTATTCTCACAGAATCAAAATGTATAAGGGAAACATTCAATGAAGACCATAGGGGGCCTCCCTGACTGTGTGGGTCATTGGAAACAATACTTGCATATAACAAGTAACCCTGGAACTTACTGTGAGCAGATATGCAATGCCTGGAAGCATCTCACAACAACCTTGATCATTCAACATCAAATAACTCCCATTCAAGAGAATTTTGAACACTGGATGAATCACAGCAGCTCAGTATCCTTTCAGCTGAGAAATACTTCAGTGTCCCCATTCCTGCATCTAAATATTTACGGTAATTCCCACGATTCATGTATGTACTCCTTGCCCAACGCTTTATACCTGTCTACTGGGCGATACTGTAGACAATATTTAAATTGGAATGTCGTCACGGTACTATAATATGGCCATGGATTAACCATTCTGTGGAGGGTGACCCAGCCACGGTGAAAGGTAATTGGTCCAATAATTTTTCAATGTGCAGCATTGCATACTTTGGATCTCTTCGTGCCATTGTCGTCTACCTTTCTTTTAGATTATATACAAAGAACCGAGACATACTGTTAATATAGCGCCATGGCAAGTGACCTCAGCACAATGAGTGTAGTGTACAGCTAAAAGAAATAATGGACCAAAATTATGATTTCCCATGCTGAAGAATAGACAAATCATGTTCTATTATATCTATTGCAGAAGACACAATGTTGCCCAGTGAATAAATCCTGGATGTTAGTGTGGGCATACCATTGTCGACCACTGCCAAAGTCTTTTCTAGAATAATCCTGTAAATATCATGCAATCCCCCAGCAGCCTCCTGTTGCTAGATATTCCATATTTCGTTATAAATAGCATATAAAAAGCATTTCTGATGTGGTTTCTGAGGACCTAACAAAAAGTCCCTAAGATCCATGTCATCTGATAGTAAGAACAAGTGTTGTTTCACTTGAGACAGTTTTGAGGTTTTTAGCCACTCTAGGCATAACTTTCCAAAACTGTAAGTTTTCACCACTCCTGAGTGTTCTCGTTGTACGTAGCACTGGTCAGGCCTATGGATACTAAACCCTTCAGTGTTACCCCTGAATTGTGACTGACACCCATTTCTGTCGATAGACCAAACCAACCATTCCTTCCAATTAGGGTCTGCGGAATTGTATGAACCATCATGTATAATGTCATCAAACGCATCCTCTGCATAAAAAAATGCATACTATGTTGTGTACAGCTTTGCCACCTCTCTAAGTTTGCAATTGAGGAAATCTGAGGTGTGTTCAAGTCTTTAACCCCTTCCACGCTCATGACGAGCTGGGCTCGTCATGAGGTAGCCTCCTCGCACGCTCATGACGAGCCCAGCTCGTCATGTAAAGTGCGGTTTTGAAAATCTCAGCGTGCGAGCGGAATTCTGCCCGCACGCATGCGGTTAATCTTGACCAGCCCAAGGCAGAAAGTCTGTTGCACTGTGTTGTTTAGGAAAATAATCTGAAGTGGTATGAGACATGCTCTAAATAATGCCTCAGTTCCCTGAACTTTCCAATCTGTTGTCCCCCCAACTGATTTTGTGTCTATGGTGTCCTCCAAAAAGTCGAAACCCTGTTAGTGAGCATATTTTTCCTTGTAGGAGTTAGCTCAACCATATAATAGTAAGATGTCGGGTCTGAAATGTTGAACCCAGAAAAATAAGCAAACTTCTGTGCAAACATTTGTTAACTACCTTTCAGTGGTGTTTGGCAATATACCCATTGATGATAAGTGAAAACATTACGTGGAGTACTTGCTTTGTGCAAGAAATGATGGCCAAAGTGTTGGTAACAATATCTGGTGTCAAAATCAAATGTATCATCATACAATTCTTTACTGGAGAATTCAGCCGATCGTTCTAAATCCGACAGCATTGAATTTACAGTTTCAAAATCCCAATCATAAGCCAAAGTCCTGGAGGTGATGATATCATTCAAAGAAATTTTAAACAAATGTGATATTTTCAAAAGTTCAGTGGGACCAAATACACCATCCGAACCCTACCAAACTATTCCTTCAGGAACGGGAACTGCTGTAATGTTCACCAAGGACAGGTCTCTGTGTTCATGATGAGATGATGTATGTGGGTTCAGGACCAAGATCACATGTGGTACTACGGAGCATTCTGGGAGATAGTGTCCATTCAGAAGCAGGAAAATGACAGTCACTACACCTATCCAAAGGACTAGGAAAAGTAGACCAATTGTAATCCAGAGCAGTGACCTGGGAGAAACAAAGTATTTTTTAGCCAAAGGTAGAGATCATATGTTTTTTCTTCATGGGAAACAAAAGCTGGCGATATCTCAGGTTCACTCAGATTTGGAGGAAAGCTATCAAAATCAATTAAGTAGCCATACACCATACGATTTATCTTTGGTAGCTCAGCAGGTTGTGCAGAACTGGCAGTTGACTCTTTTCGAGACATATTCACATAGATATTGGTATTAGGCTGAATTGAGATCCATGTTTCATTTGTGTTTTGTTGCTTTTCAAATTCAATAGGCACAATTTCCATTCCACTTTTGGTAACTCCATTAATTTGTATAGTAGAATATTCAAACTTTATCAGTCTTGGTGTCTGAACTTCCTGAATGGTAGCGAGAGGAGAGCGATGGCTACCCAGGAGCCCAAGCGGCCTGCTATTCAGTATTGGTTACATAGTGTGGTTTGATTAGATCAATGGAGACTAATCTGTTTTTTTTCCTACCAGAAATAGAGGCAGAAGAAGTACTGTTCTTGTTCCTTTGACAGCCAGGACAGGTACAGGCACTCTGTAAGGTGTCCCTGTTGTATGGCCCTTAGGGACATTGTTGACATTGCTAAGTTAGCATGAGCTTTGCTGCCAGGATGCAGCTTTTGTGCACATTACTACATTACTTTATTTGTGCAAGAATCTGTTTGTGCCTTTCACGTTAGAACAGGCTGCTTTTTGCATTCTCTGCCTTTCCTGGAGTTTAGTATGAACACAATGTGCAAGGTCGATAAACAGTACCCCTTGTTATTCTGTTCTGGTCAGTCCCTGGCACCTAGACATAACATGCTACACAAAGCTGCAATACTGAAGACTTGTGCTTTGATATTACTGCGTTGCATGCTGTTTTAACACACTTGGAAAAAGCTTTTCCATGGAGAAGAGCTCTGCTGTTCCTATGATGTAAAACTTACATCCAGGCTTTAAGATATGGGGTCTGCTATCAAAGCCCATATATCTCCCTTTATATGAAATAAACTTCTACTAGTCAAGGGGAGGGTGGTTAGGCCTCATTGTCCTTTTTCCACAGTGTTTATATAACGACTTCCCCCTTTGTACTCTATGGAATTGTAATAAAGCTAACTGTGTTGAGTTTATGAATTTTGATGCTGGTAGTGGCTCATATACTGTATTGTACAGCACGATAGTTAAAATAAACATTTTTAACTATTTCAATAACTCTGCCAATTCTTGTTGTGGACAAGTACATGCGAGTGAGCGAAAGAGTATGTCTTGCTCCTGCAATTCCTGAGAGAATCAGAAGTGTTGTGTCTGGGTTGTCTCATCATTTGTAGCTTCGTGATATTTGGAGGAGAACGAATGAGACACTATAGCTAGTCGGTTTTGTGATTTTGGGTACTAATGTGGTAGGTTGGTACACCCCTATACACTGAGGTCATGTTTTTCTGTGTATAGTTCTGTGTATGTGCAGAATCCCTGCAACATGACGCTGCCAATGTGTGGTCTGGTTCTTATCTGCGAGACGCTTGAGTAGTGCTTGTCCACAAAACCCACAACACAAGGAGGGAGGTACCCTTAGGACCGTTTAGGGGACCGGTTAAGCAGTATACAGAAACAAAAAAGTCCCTAATTGGTGGGGATATACCCTTGGGCGTAAGATAACCTGGCCAAAGGGCTTGAGGGTTATCTTCGCTCACAACAGCTAGAAATATGTCAACATACCATCATTCTATCATTCTAATAGCGGCCAACAGTCAGTGTGGGGACCCTAACTATATGAACACACAACAGTTAAAAGACTGTAATCTTTACCAGTGTAAAATCAACAATTTATTTAAAAACATACACAATCAATTTGCATCAGAAAAAACATTATACAAAAATACACAATTAAAAAAAAACAAAGGTCGACGCGGCGTTTCGGTGTCTTTTGTTGATGGTGACACCTTCTTCAGGACAGGGTTTTTTTGATTAAAAATATCTAAAAAGGTACAGTTACAGAAACAAATAATCAATAGGGGCCTATTATACACTGACTGTTATGCTTATACTAGGTGTCACATATACTTTACATGCAAATCCATTATTTGGCATTGTAAGATTAATACATAGCAATTCACTATCTAGAAGCACTCTGAACATTCTTAAACATATATTTTATAAGCAACGAATGCATGACTACAATGGTCATCCCTCTATTCCAACTTTCTTATACAGAGATACAGAGATTCTTGTGTGTACATTAATTTACTATGAACGCAACAGAATGAGTAACAGTTGCTGAAACATTCACAAACATTAGTTGTAGCTATTTAAATTAACCTGGGCACGCACACAACAAATGATCGGGCACCTCTCAAATTTGAGATTTTTTTCTATTCATAACATTTTTTTGGGATATTCTTTACTCAGCCCTGTCCCATTTCTTTGTCGGGATGTACTCATTCTTTAAATTCACGGTCTATATTTATTAATAACCACCCTTTGGATATACAACCTACCTCAACATTTATGGGAGATACAAAGCATATGTAGTTTCATAAGGATGCAGATTTTTTCTATCTTTACTCTGCCACCCAAGGACTTATCTTCGTTGGCGGAAATATGTCAATAGTTATTCCACCTAAGGGGTAAATTGCAAAATTCAAATGTACCCAGCTTTATTTTGAAATTAACCTGCTATGCTTGTTAACTAGTCTTATCATCAAAGGCTCAGTACCTGAAAACAGAGTTTCCTATATATGGTCTTTGCTGTATCTGGGGCGACCACCGTATATCTTTTAGGCTTTAACCACATATAACTGCAAGAGGACAGAAATACATAGTAGTATTGGTAAACATTGCAGAAAACGATAGAGAACCTCAGCCTTTTATTTTAAGGACCAAAAAGTTTTTTAAATTCCACAGACTATACCTTTTGTGGTGTCATCTATACAGGGCTCCAATTTCTCATTTGTAGGTAGAGGCATACGTTTTCTACTTTCCGTTTCCTTCTACCAGCTTGTAGTTATTTCCTTCCATTGGAGGTTTCTTAAGTTGAACTTTTTGTTCAACTTAAGAAACCTGCAATGTTTACCAATACTACTATGTATTTCTGTCCTCTTGCAGTTATATGTGGTTAAAGCCTAAAAGATATACGGTGGTCGCCCCAGATACAGCAAAGACCATATATAGGAAACTCTGTTTTCAGGTAATGAGCCTTTGATGATAAGACTAGTTAACAAGCATAGCAGGTTAATTTCAAAATAAAGCTGGGTACATTTGAATTTTGCAATTTACCCCTTAGGTGGAATAACTATTGACATATTTCCGCCAACGAAGATAAGTCCTTGGGTGGCAGAGTAAAGATAGAAAAAATCTGCATCCTTATGAAACTACATATGCTTTGTATCTCCCATAAATGTTGAGGTAGGTTGTATATCCAAAAGGTGGTTATTAATAAATATAGACCGTGAATTTAAAGAATGAGTACATCCCGACAAAGAAATGGGACAGGGCTGAGTAAAGAATATCCCAAAAATTTTTTATGAATAGAAAAAAATCTCAAATTTGAAAGGTGCCCGATCATTTGTTGTGTGCGTGCCCAGGTTAATTTAAATAGCTACAACTAATGTTTGTGAATGTTTCAGCAACTGTTACTCATTCTGTTGCGTTCATAGTAAATTAATGTACACACAAGAATCTCTGTATCTCTGTATAAGAAAGTTGGAATAGAGGGATGACCATTGTAGTCATGCATTCGTTGCTTATAAAATATATGTTTAAGAATGTTCAGAGTGCTTCTAGATAGTGAATTGCTATGTATTAATCTTACAATGCCAAATAATGGATTTGCATGTAAAGTATATGTGACACCTAGTATAAGCATAACAGTCAGTGTATAATAGGCCCCTATTGATTATTTGTTTCTGTAACTTTACCTTTTTAGATATTTTTAATCAAAAAAACCCTGTCCTGAAGAAGGTGTCACCATCAACAAAAGACACCGAAACGCCGCGTCGACCTTTGGTTTTTTTTAATTGTGTATTTTTGTATAATGTTTTTTCTGATGCAAATTGATTGTGTATGTTTTTAAATAAATTGTTGATTTTACACTGGTAAAGATTACAGTCTTTTAACTGTTGTGTGTTCATATAGTTAGGGTCCCCACACTGACTGTTGGCCGCTATTAGAATGATAGAATGATGGTATGTTGACATATTTCTAGCTGTTGTGAGCGATGATAACCCTCAAGCCCTTTGGCCAGGTTATCTTACGCCCAAGGGTATATCCCCACCAATTAGGGACTTTTTTGTTTCTGTGTCCACAAAACCCTCACTTCTGTTTCTGGAGACAGCTTTGACGGTGTAACCTCCTATATTGATGTTTTATAGGTTCCTTCAAGCTTGAAGTTTTAAAAGCTTGTTTCTCTTTATTCTTGACCCGTTATTGCGCTGCCGGGCTTTAGGTTGTTGTTCTTTGTTTTTTGTTATGGCGATTGATATTCCGCCTTATAGCCGCGTCCCAATCAAGGCATATTTAACTCAATATGGAGTGCCTGATGCCGGAGCCGCGCTTATATTTGTTGTTGAAGCGGATCCAGCGTTCCGCTTCGAGGTGTTTTTTTCTTGGGTCACCTTTCTGGCAGTGGATGGAACAGATGATTTGTTTCATGAATATACTGCCCTGGTCCTTCCTCATTCTTATCAGCCTCTTGAGGTTCCGCTCACAGCTTGGAAACACCAGATTTGGTTTAATGGCGTGCTTCCTCACAGAAAACATGCCGGTACTTTTAGGTCCTTTATCAATAGATGGGGGCATGTGGGACGTTTTGGCTGGGTATACCCCACATTCGGGTCGACTGACAACAGCGACGCTTGCAGAACTCTGCGTGTTACATACGTCTTTGATAGGCATACTTAGAGCTGTTATACAGTTCACCTCGCACAACTTCTAGGTGGCACCTGGCATTGCTGCACAACCTGCTGGACCTGGTGGCGTGACCATCAGTCCCCTTATGGTTAATTCAGTCATGGGCAAGCAACCACAGAATAAGGATGAATTCCCTTACTGGCTTGCTGAAAAAGTTGGACAACTAGAGGCTGTTTTTCCAAATACCTCTCCTGTGCAGAAACATGGCATATTAGTTTGCCTAAAGCCTTACTTCCCGAGTTAGCTGATTGTAACACCTGGGGCAAGGTGTTTGCAGCGGTATATACAAAGTATTTTGGTACTTCCTCCATGACCGTACTCCCCTCCGTGATTAAGAGTGTTCAAGATGAACATGGGCCCGAAGCGACTGTTGAGTTGGGTATGAGACTGGTGGGGGTGTTCGACATGGTTGCTGATATGATCCTTGCCAATGTCAAGGGCAATGCGGTGAGCTTTCAAGTGACAAACCGCTTGGAGGCTATCCCAAATACAGACAAGCCACGAAAATTACCAAAGATTAGTGCAAAGGCTTATAAGACCATAGGCCGCAATAGTCTGGGATTTAAGCCGATCACTCAAATGCAAATACAAACTTAAACTCAACATAAAGCACAGACTGATAAAGATGGGCATCTATTATTTCCTGAAAAGAACTGGAAGAATAAAAAACAGGGCAGCAACAGCAGAAGTAAGGTTTGCATGCTGGGTCATCGAAACCTGAGTCTTCTGAGCGTACTTATGACTTGCGCGATTGTGCAAAAATTAAGAGTCCTGATAGATTTCAAGTCCCTGATCAGCGCTCTCCTCGTTCTTTACAGGACACATCAGGCTCTCAAGTCGGTGGAGGGTAACTCCAAGATTGTGGCAATAGTCAACCTGCGCCACAGGGACGAGATCAGCCTTGACAGTTTGAGGTTAAAGGAAAACAAGAGGATTTGCCTAGTTTTCAACCTCCGTTTCAAAAGAAAAAAGTTGCCTCTTTAACAGCGAGATATGCCTTATCTGGTGAGAACGCAACCCCTGGACTGGAAGTGGGCAATGACTCTGCTCAACAGCTCAGCGGAGGTTACCATAGTGCGGGAGGCTCTGCATCACTCTCTGGAGGCGACAGCAACTGATACATTCATTACAGTAGAAACTGCAGACACCCGGGTTGCACCCCCGTAGAGGCTCGATAAGATTATTTTCCAAATTAAAGGTGATATACCTCGTCTAATCAAGGTGTTTTTATGGGAGAATCTAACCTCCTCGTATGACATTTTGTTAGCAGAGGCAGATTGCCCTCCCCCCTTTGTGTTAGCTGCTTCCCGAGGGGAAGATGTGATACTTCCAAGTTTTTTTAGTTATGTCCCTGAGGAACATACAACAGCTTTTGCAGCTGAGTGGGGTTTGGCCCTTGCCTTGTCTGTGTATCGTAATCAGGTGGTTTGGGATGCTGACTCACCGGCTCATAAAAATACCTTTACGCTCTATGCCACAGCCACAACCGCAATATCCAATCAGACCTGAAGCAAAGGCTCACACTTGTGACATTCTAACAAAGTTAGACTATCAAGGAGTGACTGAATCATGTACATCATTGATGAATAATCCTCTCTTTACGATATCAAAACCCGACGGTTCATATCGGTTTGTATTGGATAACCGTAATTTGAATAGTTATTGTCGCACTTCTGCAGTGCAAAACCCACACAGCTCTGCGCTGGTAAATAATCTTGTTCATAAAATATACAAAACTACACTTGATATTTCCATTGGTTTTTACAGTCACAATCTCGCTCCTGAGAGCCGTGACTCGACAGCATTTACTGCCGTCGGAAATCTGAAAAAATGTACGTGTTTAAGCGTGGCATAAAGTGTATCTCTACCATAGATTCCAAAACCATGACAAAAATCCAAATCCCGTTCTGCATAGAATTTGCAATCGGTGTTTACAAAGTTACATACATAACATTTAATTTTTCTATAAGCGTCACATGTGCCTGTTTGTAAATTAGCAATGCAGATCATTGAGTATGGTGTCACTTCCTTCTCTAGCTGCTGGATTGGGGACCGCGTCATCAACTACACCCAAGAGGAGCCAGGTTTAACAGCTGACATCAAGGGGGTTTGCAAAGGGACACAAAGCTGTGGCTGGAGCTGGTGAGTTTGATTGTGCATTGTACATCTCTGTTCAACACCTCAGTGATATAGTGTGAGCTCTCACATGCAGGGGTACCCAATCCAGGTCACATGTGCTACTTCTGTTGATGTGAAGTACAGTAGAACCAACCATTGTTATACTAGGTCAATTAATTATCCTGTTGCAACCTCTGTGTTCCAGGTGGTGATGATGATGATGATGATGAGGAGGAGGATGGACCTTCCACCACTGTTGGGCGACGGGCAATCAACGGGGAAAATCCGCTGCTCCTGTAGGCAGTAATGTTGGCTGCAAGTACTGCACAAGAGGAGTAAGATGAAGTACTTGAGGAGGCTGAAGAATTTGAGGATGATGAAGACTATCAGTCCATCCTCTCAGAGATTGAAGATTCAGACTCCATGGCCAGAATGTTTTCTACATCTACCAAATTTGGCCAGGCCTCACATCCTCCGCCCAGCAAAGTACCTTAGCCTCAACAAAGAAAGATTGCCTGTCCTCAGCATAGAGCTAACCAGCCAAAGCTCACACGCACTCCCTCATAGGCCTCACATCCGGTGCAGACATGGCGGTTCCCCTACAAAGTCCTCCTTATACAGTGCATACAAGGCATCTCCACCATCTGAGGAAATTACCAACCCTGTTCTGGTGCAGGTATTCCCTGGGCACCTTTCTCCTGTTCACAGGTTTCCACCTGCTACCATCTCCCCTGTTGTTGGACCTGGCAGTCTCATCCATGGCCGACCCCTGCAGAGAGGGCCTGGACCTGGCTATGATGGCCAGTGGAAGCAGTACTTCTTCCAACAGCCGGCACCAAATCCCTCAGGTGGGAGACAGACTGACCCATGTTTGGACAGGATGGATAGATCTTGGCAAGACATGTAAAAGAATATAAAAAACATGACATCCTTCCAATAGGAAGAGAGTGCAAGACACCATGCCTTGGCGATGAAGATGATTGAGGGCATGCTGAAAGTGATGCAAAGTCTCCCTTCACGGTCAATGCAGGGAGGGGTGCCATCACATCTGCCTGCAGTACGTCAAACCCACACACCTGTATCACAAACTGCACATGGCCGGAGCAAGGGCACAGACCCACTCTCCCCCTATCCTGGTACTCCCCCACCTACACATCCACCACCACTCCCTTAACAGGCACTCCCCCAACCAGCATATCCACCACCCCCTGAACAGGCACTACTGCCACTGCACAACCACCCCCTGTCCATGCACAAACACCAACAGTACAGACACCATCCGCCCCTGCACATGAACTTCACCCTGTATAGGCACATACATCACACCAACCTGCACCTCAGCGAAAACCCAGATATACTCCCTCACAGCGATCCTCACCTCAAAATTTGCGAAGTTGAAAGCACGATCCCATTGATCTTATCAAAATATTTTTGACCAGTGTGAATATGTGTAAATAAATAGAAAATCTCATCACAGGGCAAGACTATGTTGCATATTATGTCCTAATGAGTAATTGTTTTCCAATTGTGGTGCCCAAGAGTTGTGAGGATGTATGTGTGTGCGTGACACATGTACAAGTGTATCCCCTTCATTGCAACAAGCTCTCATTTGCAGAGAAGATGACTCCCAAAATATATGTCTATATTTTGTACAAGGCATTCACAATAAAGCTAAAGAAGATAGAGATAGTATGATTCAAAGTAACATTTTATGTAAAAAAAAGTGTTGGATTACAAAAACAACAACAGTCCGTTTGGAAGGGAGAAAGGAAAACAAATGATGTTCTTACTACAGAAAGAGAAGGGAACTTGGATTGGGGTGAAGCAACATAAATATAACACATCAGGGAGCATCAGAGGAGCCAGTCAATGTTCAAGGGGCAAAGTAAATATTTGTCCAAATTAGAAAATTCTGTCCAACAGGTCAAGTTTCCTTCCGGTCGTCCTCTATTTGCACAATGTCCAGGTCCTCTGAGTCTGATGTGGGCCACTGGCTGGCCAGTGCAGTACTAGGCACCACACCGGGTTGGGACACACAAGGTGTAGGGGGGAAACGGTGTGGTGCAACAGACTTGGGAAGACATTGACAGTGGTGTGGGGGCTGGGCATACAACATGGCTACAGTCAGGGAATTGAAACTCACAGTGAGGGTGACCAGAGCTCATGCATTTTCTCCTCATTTCATGCACAGCTCTGTAAACATCTGCAGCATGATGAGATAGGCCATGTCTGGCTGACCCTCACATGCCCACATCATCACAGCCACAGGTATAACAACACAAGGAGGAGTTTGAGTGAAACATGAGGGGTGTGGTGCCTCGATTTGGAGACAATTTTGGTGTCTCCCTGGCAGCCATAGTCAGGGGGACTGATTGCAGAGGATGCAGCTGGTGGTGGGTGTCCATATCAGTACAAGACACTTATCTTTATAAGCCAAGGGCAGGCTTTGTTCTCCTCTAATCACACTTTACAGTTGTCACTGTTTAGGAGCTTAATTCATGTGTATGTTCACTGTCATCTCTGACCCCGGGCGGAGCTGGCATGGTGCCACGGATTTGGAGAAAAAAATCTTTGGAACTCCGCTCTGTTCTGCTCCGCTCCCCACCTCCCCCCACTAATAAAACAATTTGAAAAAGAATTAAAGAAGAAAAAAACACACTTACCTTTACTGTGGTGCCTCTGGGCTGCCTTCTTCCTCCTTGCCATGGTCTCTCTCTACTACGACCCATGCTGAATGGGACTATTCTAGGTTCTGCCTGGATTTTGGCGGACCTGTTCTTGAATTCGCGTTTGCCCAGAGGAAGTGGATGGGCGATATACCCAAGACGAAACACGTGTTGGCTACATCTCGGCTATACCAGCTTCGCCTCTTTTCTGTCATGAGCCATTTGTAAAATTTCTAATGCTGTGAACAAGATGAGAAAATAAAGAAGAATATGAACACATAAGCTTTGGACTGATATGTTCTTGGACTGACCTCCTGATGATATAAATTTGCTCTCTGCTCGGGACGGGATCTTTTTCTATAATCAGCTCTCTGTTTCCCATTGGGCACAAAAAACTTGTAAAAACGTTAGTGGCTGTTTTCCAACTGTTCCCTTGAGCACCTCCCAGCACCTCCCAGACATTATTGGTATTTTTTTATTATAATAATGGTATTGTGGAAGGTCTAACCTAGCCACATTCCGAAGCTATATGGAATTATAAATAGACCAACTGGATAAATTACATTTTAACAGTAGCATTTTAGGACCAGAGCACATGCACAGTGGCACTGACTAGGAGATCCAGAGCACAAAGTACAGTCAATGAAGGTGAATGATGCAGGGTGACAATGCAGGGGAAGCAGATTCTGTACAAATTACATTTAACACATTGCTACAAGATGGGCTTCTGGTACACCTATGAGCAAGGCAATATCAGGAACCAAAGTAAGTTCTGAAATATTTTGCCAAAAGCTCCAGACCAGCAGGGAGGTGATAGTTGAAAGGATAAGATCTTTTTTTTACATATAAATATTATTTCAGCTTCTCCATGCGATTCCAGAATTCTGTTTGTGGAGCAGATAACATTATACAGCCCATCAAGCAGTCTTTGTTCATAATTTTCATTCCCTGTCTTTTGCAATCAGAGGCAATTATAACATGTCAGCATTTGGTTCAGCACTAGGAAAAATTAAACACAGTGTTCTAAAAGACAACATAATAAACAAAAGACGACTCATTAAAAAGATTTAGTAATGTAGGGTATTCAATTTCGGTATCCTCATTATGCACACAATTATGGCAAAGGGGGATGCTCTCACATTGATTCACACCAGCAAAATCAAAATGTAATCAATATAGGCATTAAGATTAAAATGCATTTGAATAGAATGTTGCTAGGTCAAATATGTGCCTAACAGGGTAGGAAGCCATTGGATTTTTTTAAATAGAGAAACTTTAAACTCTTGCTTTGTGGCAAGACAGAATCAACTCACATGGAGATGGCATGTATCTGAAATTACATATTGGAAATGAGATAGTTGAACGTAAGTTGAACCTTTAAATTCTACAAGGTATTAAGGACTTCATATGGGGTGGACTATAACCCAGAGTCTAATGCTCAGGGCTATTCTTAAATTCTACGAAGGGAAATTTTGCAGTTAACTGATATCGAAACGTTCTCTGGACATTTTGGTTGTTTCAGAAGGACCTGCAATAGGCGGGAAACTAAATGCACACCTATGAGTGACACATTCAATAAGGATATCATAAAATTCATAGATCTAGGTAGTGAGAGACATGGGAAAAACATCATCCATGATGCTGTATAGGAAAGCATTTTTTGTTTTGCAGTTTTATATAGCGCAAACTCTAGACAATGGTATTTGAGCTCTTTACCTGTTACATTACCAAGATCACATTCATGTTTATTAGGTTTAGGGAGATTAAGTCCCTGATTATAACTATGGTGGTTCACTGAACCGCCGTAGTCATGGTCCATGGACCGCCAGACTGCCAGTCCACCTGCTTTATTACAAGTTTGGCGGTTGGACCACCACAGGACCACTGCTACCACCGGGGGTCTGTAATCCTGTGGTGATGGCCCAGCGGTCCAAAGACGTAATATGCTGGTGGTGCTACTGCAGCAGTGCAGCGCATATTATGAGTTTCCTCACCACCCTCCTTTTCATGGCAGTGAGCCCACCATGAACAGATTGGTGGTGAGGAAACTAACAGGGCTTAGCAGGGCCCCATGTTGCCTCTTTGTATTTGTATTTGTATTTGTATTTTGGATTTATAGAGCGCCTTATCACCCGGGGGTCTCTAAGCGCTTTCCCGTAGTGGTGCATGCAGGGGGGCACATGGTGTACCCTCCTGTATTTTTGCACCCTCTATTCCTGCACAGGAAGAAATGCACAAAATGGTAAATTTCTTCCTGTGCAGGATCGTGCTGCCGTGCTCCCAAGGCGAGGCCTATCTAACGTTGTCCTTTAAGCCTTAGAAAGGCACCGCTGTGGGACGGCCGCAGCATGCATCATCCATCATGATTGAAGTCATAACCTAAAAGGCGGTCTGGCTATGAGTTTGGCTGTCTTCCAGCGGGGCTCTGGTGTTGCGGCCCGCAGGAAGGCTGCCAAACTCATAATCAGGACCTACGTGAATAGCCCTGAATCAGAGGATGTTGCGCCAACGCTGGGACTAGAAGCTGGTTCCCCTGTTCTGAATACAGCAGCTCTGTCTGCCGCAACACCACTTCCACGACCCTTGATCAGGATCAATCCGACATATAGATATATACGGAAAGAAAAAGGGTTATACTGTTCTCCACCTGATAAGCATCTCTACTGTGATAGATAGACATTGTACAACCATTTCAGTTGCCCCATCTCTCATGTCAATAAACCAGAACACATAATTTGCACGATCTCCTTGATAAACATTACTCCACCTCCCATTCTCTTCCCAGCTCTACTAGTGATTATGTCATCCAAGCCTTTCTTTGGTTTTTCTCAAGCATTAATGAAGTGTAGTGCAAAATCTCCACCAAGTTATTTGGTTGTGCGCCAGATAACTCCTTGCGAAGTGTTACAGTTCCTATCTATGAGGCATGGATTACCAGGCATTCTAATAAAAAATGTGCGTTCATGCATCTAGGGTCAGACTGGCCTGTATAGTATAAAAGCAGTGCCCGAAGGGCTGGTCTCACAGGTCAGTTTATGGGTTGGCATTTTTATTATTGTGGGCCAGTTTTATCAACTGCTGTGCGGGGTTTTACTGTTGATTTCCCCAACATTGAAACAAACAATAACTGCAGCAAGCTCAAATCCGTACAGTCTTTCATATCATGCAAAACACATACAATATATCTTTACAAATTGAAAATGGCCCTTTTGCAAACATGTACAAAAGGGGGTGGTGATGGACGGAGCATCTGAACTAATCAAACACTCATACCCAGTCAAGGGATCTGGGTTTGATCCATCACCGTTCTTTAGCCCACTCTGCCACCCCAGTTCAGACATGGCTATATGACTGATTTGCATATAGCCATGTCTGAACTGGGGTGGCAGAGTGGGCTAAAGAACGGTGATGGATCAAACCCAGATCTTTTGACTGGGTGTGAGTGTTTGATTGGCTCAGATGCTCTGTCCATCACCACCCCCTTTTGTACCGCTTTGGCCGCCATAAGTGTGGCAGGGTATGCTCAGACGTGAGTCCCTTGCTCACTTTGCCACTTGATTCAAGCAAGCCGGGCTGAAGACGGCTGGAATGCCAGAAACCGGTCCTCGGAAGCTTGTTTCCGGTCCAGGAAAGACATGGCTTGGCAGTTCGGGCTGGACTGTTCCCATGAGGCACAGGGTCAGACTGATTTGCATATAGCCATGTCTGAACTGGGGTGGCAGAGTGGGCTAAAGAACGGTGATGGATCAAACCCAGATCTTTTGAGTGGGTGTGAGTGTTTGATTGGCTCAGATGCTCCGTCCATCACCACCCCCTTTTGTAACCCTTTTGCAAACATGGGCCCCTTTTTTAGGTGTCAAATTCACTAATGGGGGCACTTTTATTTTGGTTGACAGGCCAATTTTCTGTCCCAGTCCAACTCTATCCGCATTACACCAATGGCCCTCTATCACATTTCTTAAATGCCTTGTTATGATCGGTTGTTCTTCACTAGAACGCAATGTACTTTAAATCAAAGTAATTGCATTTGCCATAGAGAGTTACCTTTTTGTTTAGTGCACATGATTTTAACCATTCAATCATCTATTAATTCATGGCCAGACTCTCCTGCATTTATAAGTATTTCCATAGTTGGCTTAAAATGTCCAGTAGCAACTGAGCCATAACTGGGATCAACTGCACTGATCTGAGAGTGCCTTTGGTGTCCATATTATTTTCACAAAGAAGCCAGCTTGGAGGTAGATCTCAGCAACATTGAAAGCTTCACTGTGGCAGAGCTGAAAAGTTGAGCAAGGTGCGGAAACTGAAGCTAACAAAGGAGCTCAGATCTCACTTGCAAATGTTGGAATTACCTGAGTGGTGCCTATGACCATATGGAAGCCCAGAAGTGGAGGTAAAATGACCTTGAGCCTGAAGCAGGTGCCTGCCAGCAAAAGGAAGAACAGGTGGCAAAGGAAACCTGCCCCTAAAGTTTCCACAGTCTGAGAAGAACCTGAACCTGACGGTGACCTCACAGACCCTACCAGCGAGGACACTAATGCCCTGAGAAATGAGCCTGGACTAGTAGGTTGGGAAGCTGAAGGAGGACAATGGCAGGCAGAATTATGAAACTGCAGACGTACCTTCTCTTAGGAGCCTATTGTAGCACCTCTGGTGATCAACGTATATATTTGGTGAATGGTCTCCTGTACAGTGAACCTAAGGTACCATAGCCTTGGTCAAACGATGTTTTGGTGGTCCCTTAACTGCTTCATGTCCTCTCTACATAAACTGGCTCTTTACATCTCCCCAGTAGGACATCTGTGCAGGCCAAAACTTTTGATATTCTGGTCACCCATTTTTATTTGCCCTGGGTGAGGATGCAAAAAGATGCATTCTACAGATCCTTTAGGACCTGCTAGGCCAGTGGAAAATCGGGAAACGAAGCCGGAATCACACTGTGCCTTCACAGCACTGGCAACAGAGTCAAGTCAAGTCAAGTCAAAGAATTTATATAGCGCACTACATACCCGGAGGGTCTCAAGGCGCTTAGGGATGGGAGGAGGATTACTTGTCAAATATCCACGTTTTAAGTTGCTTTCTGAATGCTAGGTGGTTCTGGGTAAGGCGAAGGTAAGTGGGGAGTGAGTTCCATGTTTTAGCTGCCAGGTATGAGAAGGATCTACCTCCCATGGTGGTCTTGTTGATGCGAGGTACAGTGGCGAGGGCTTGGCTGGAAGAACGTAGTTGGCGGGAGGGGGTGTAGAAGGACAGTCGTGAGTTGAGGCATTCTGGTCCAATATCGTAGAGTGATTTGTGTGCGTGGGTTAGAAGTCGGAAAGTGATCCTCTTATTGACGGGTAGCCAGTGGAGGTTTTTCAGGTGATCAGAGATTTGTTCGTTACGCGGGATGTCTAATATGATCCTGGCTGAGGCGTTTTGGATTCGTTGGAGTTTTTTCTGGAGTTTAGCGGTAGTACCCGCGTAGAGGGTGTTTCCGTAGTCCAGTCGGCTCGTGACCAGAGCATGGGTGACTGTTTTTCTTGTTTCGGTGGGGATCCAGCGAAATGTTTTTTTGAGCATGCGAAGAATGTTGAAGCAGGATGAGGAGACGGCGCTGACTCGTCTGTTCATAGAAAGTGAAGAATCCAGGATAACGCCTAGGTTCCGTGCGTGGTCTGTAGGGATGGGTGCTTTTCCAAGGGCTTCCGGCCACCAAGAGTCGTCCCATGCAGAGGGGGATGTACCTAAGAGGAGGACTTCTGTTTTATCGGAGTTCAGTTTCAGACGGCTGTGTTTCATCCATTCGGCAACTTCTTTCATTCCTTCGTGTAGGTTAGTTTTGGCGGTGCTGGGGTCATTGGTGAGAGAAAGGATCAGTTGAGTGTCATCCGCGTAAGAGATGATGTTGAGGTTGTGTTGGCGGGCGATGGCCGCAAGGGGGCTCATGTATACGTTGAAGAGGGTGGGACTGAGTGAGGATCCTTGTGGTACGCCGCAGATGACTTCAGTGGCCTCGGACTTGAATGGTGGAAGGCGGACTCTCTGGGTTCTTCCGGAGAGGAACGAGGTGATCCATTCAAGTGCTTTTCCTTGTATTCCGATGTTTCTGAGGCGTTGTAAAAGGGTACTGTGGCAGACTGTGTCGAATGCTGCAGAGAGGTCGAGGAGGATGAGGGCGACTGTGTCTCCATTGTCCAGTAGAGTTCGAATGTCGTCTGTTGCTGCGATGAGGGCGGTCTCAGTGCTGTGTTTTGCTCGGAAGCCAGACTGTGAGGAGTCGAGGGATTTGTTGGCTTCGAGGAAGGCGGCGAGCTGGTTGTTGACAGCTTTCTCGATGACTTTGGTCAGGAAAGGAAGGAGCGAGATGGGGCGGTAGTTTTTGAGTTCGGTGGGGTCCGCTGTGGGTTTTTTCAGAAGGGCGGTGAGTTCAGCGTGTTTCCAGCTTTCCGGGAAGGTGGCGGAGTTGAAGGAGCAGTTGATGACGTGTCGGAGGTGCGGAGCTATGATGGAGTCTGCTTTGTTGAAGATGTGGTGAGGACATGGGTCTGTGGGGGATCCTGAGTGGATGGAGTTCATCAGGCGGATGGTGTCCTCAGTGGAGATTGGGTTCCAGTCGTTAAGGGTGTTCAAGGGGGGAGAATGTTCAACATATGGTTGGGTGGGTTGGTCTCCGGGTTGGTTGTCGAAGCTGTTGTGGATGTCTGCAATTTTGTTGTGGAAGAATAAAGCCAGGGAGTCGCAGAGGGCTTGAGAGGGGGTGATGTCGTTGGAGTTGGCCGAGGGATTGGTAAATTCCTTGACGATGTTGAAAAGTTCCTTGCTGTTGTGAGCGTTGTTGTCTAGTCGATCCTTGAATGCTGATTTCTTGGCCTTTCGGATTAGTTGGTGGTGTGTGCGGGTGGCGTTTTTGAAGGCGTTCTTGGCACTAGTGGTTGGGTCTTTTTTCCAGGCCTTTTCAAGGGAGCGGCAGAGTTTCTTGGACTTCTTAAGATCATCGTTGAACCATGAGGCCTTCTTGCTGCCAGGTTTACTTTGACGTTTTTTCACTGGTGCTAGGATATCGGCGCTGTTGGATAGCCATAGGGTGAAGTTGGTGGCGGCTTGGTCTGGGTTAGAGGAGTGGGCTGGGGTGTTTAGAAGGAGCGATGAGGAGATCTGGTCGATGGTGATTTTGTTCCAGTTTCTTTGCAGAGTTGGTTGGGGGTGGTTGATGGGTTTCGGCTTGTTGTAGGTGAAGTGAACGCAGCTGTGGTCAGTCCAGAGGAGATCCGTAGTGTGGCTGAAGGAGACATGGTTGCTGGAGGTGAAGATAGGGTCGAGTGTGTGACCTGCGATATGGGTGGGGGAAGTGACCAGTTGTTTGAATCCGAGGTTGGCGAGGTTGTCCAAGAGGGTGGTGGTGTTGCGGTCGTTGTTCTTGTCAGGGTGAAAATTGAGGTCTCCCAGAAGGATGTAATCTTTGGAGGGGAGCGCGTGTGGAGTGATGAAGTCCGTGATGTCTTCACTGAATTTTGCGCGGGGTCCTGGTGGTCTGTAGAGGAGGGTGCCTCTGAGTGTGGTCTTGGGGTCGATGTGGATCTGGAAGTGAAGGTGTTCAGAGTTGGCGAGATTGACGTCAGAGCTGGTTGAGATGTGGATAGATTTTTTATGGACGATAGCGATTCCTCCTCCTGTGTGGCCGGTACGGTCTTTGCGTATGATCTTATAATCTTCAGGGATGGCAATGGTGATGTCTGGGGCGGAGGAAGCGTTCATCCATGTTTCTGTTAGGAAGGCGACGTCTGGAGAGATGGTGTCTAGTAGATTCCATAGGTCAATGGCGTGCCTGTGGACCGATCGGGTGTTGAGAAGGATGCATTGTAGGTGGTTGGTGTCGGGAATCTGAGGTGTAATCGTAGCGGAGGTGGTGACGGTGCCGATGAATTTGCAGGAGTAGCATGAGAAAGGTCCATGGGTGTGTCCGGGAGCGGCTTGGACGCAGTTGGGGGAACGGCCGGGGTTGAGGGCTAGGAGGGTGGTGGCATCATAGGTAATGCGGGAGGGCTGGGCAGTGCGAGGGGCAGGGGGTCTGGCGCTGGGCGCGGTCCAGGCGCGGACGGGCGTAGACGGGCTTACCTTTGGCGCACCTTCGGCGCGACTGGGGCGCGAACACTGCGCGTAAACGCTGCGCGCGGGAGCAACTGTCATATATGGATGGTGGAGGGGGAGGGGCGAGGGCGGCTCAGCTGGGAGGCGGGGCGGGCTCCAGAGGGCGACCACAACAAACAAAATGGAGGCGGAGGGGTCAGCAGAGCGGAGCGCTTGTGGATAAACGCGCAATACCAGTTAAAGTAGCAATAGCGCTTTAAAAATGCTAAAAGAGTAAAGCGGCAAGCAGGGCAGACTGCAGGCAACAATTAGGAGGCAGTAAATAAAGTAAATGCGGAGCAACGATACCACAGGTCACCAGGGGAGCAGGGGAGCGACCACTCAGCTTGAGAGCGAAGCGAGTCACAGATCGAATTTGTTTTTAGCAGACAATCGTTCTGCACGCAAGTCGTTACAACAATTTGCTTTACGGGGGCGAAATTGTGGAGTCTTGTTCATATGAAGTCCAATACCTTCCCTACTGTTGCGCAGACTGGAGTTGTAATAGTAAATTCAAGTATTCCAAAATCCAGGTCCCCCCAGTGGCAAGTTGTTAAAACAACTTGCATGCAAAACAAATGCGTGCTAAAGACGCATTCATTCAAATGACGGAGTTCCTATGGCATGCGTGAACAATGGATACAGAATTCCATCATACATTCCGCAAAATCATCAGTGGTAAAGCAAATGCCCCCTGGTTTCCTTCCCTATAGTGGAAAACCCCTTTGATGAAAGGGTACGAGTTGATACTGTTGGGCTTTTGGACCCCAAGACTTCCTTAGGCAACAGGTAAATCCTGATCTTGGTGGACCATGCCACAGAGTAACCTGAAGTCATTCATCTGAGATTGATGACTGCGCCCATCGTGGCCAGGGTACTGATGGGGATTTTTACCTGTGTGGGTTTCCCCATGGAGGTTGTGTCTGACAGAGGCACTGACTTCATGTCTGCACACATGAAGTCAATGTAGGATGAGTGTGAGGTGACCTACAAGTTCTCCACACCATACCTTCCCGTGACAAATGGGCTTGTTGAGAGATTCAGCAAGAACCAGGAAGGCATGATTATGAACCTATCAGAGCCGTTGAGGTGTGAGACGGACACCCTCTTGCCATGCTTACTATTTGCATACAGGAGGTGCGTCAAGTAGGTGAGGGTCTGTCCCCCTTTGAACTTCTGTTTTGCTACCCAGTGCATGAACCTCTCAATCTAGTGAAGGAGGTGTTGGAACAAATTCCAACAACCCCCCACCCTATGATGGAGCAAGCTACATGTTGGGTTTCTGTTCTCATATGACACACTTCCAGCGAGTGGTTGAAAAGATTCAGCACTCCATCCATCGTCCTGTGTGTTTGCTATGTTCGTCTTAAATGACCAAGCGTATGCACAGACGTGGTGTTCTGTATTTCCTATAATACCCATGCTGGACCTGCACGTTTGGATAACATACACTGTGGGATTGGTGGCAGACTGGTTCCGTACACCCCACCGAGAAATGTTACCCTGTTTGCATTTAAGCTATCTCAAAGTGTCACTTGTGTCTCCTTTTATCAGGGAGAGATTCGTTTCTGGCAACCTTAGAACATGACAGCCCTGATTCCTCAGATTGTGGAAACAATGTACTGCTTTTCGCTTAGTCACTTTAGTTTATGTCAGAGATACACAGAATCAACAGTCTGGGCGTTTCAATAAGAGTTTATTGAACAGTTGTTATTCTCCTGTAAAATATTTGAGCTGCAACAACCATTAGACAGTAGCAGACATATATGATTAGCAGTACTATGAATATAAAAGGATAGCACAGTTCTATCATTGTGCAATAAGCATGAATAAATACATGAATATAAAATGCATGATAAAAGTGTGCATACTCCTACGATGCCTATCTAGGTGTACCTAGAATGTGAGTAGCTGTGAAGCCAAGAATCCCTCTAGGATTTAGACAAACCCCACTACCTGAAGTTTGAGAATGTCGGACCCCTTCTTAGTCCCGAGATGGACACCCCGCAAAGGATGTTCAGATCACTGTCAACCGGAGCATTTGCATTTAGGAGCCTCAGCGTCTCTGGTGATTGTGTTGGCTTGGAAGTCTCAGTTCCCTCTAACTACTGCTAGCAAGAGGTGATGTATTTATACAGAATAGTATATAAAGTACCTTTGTCCCTTGTTCTTGCGTTAGCCATTGTTGGGTATGAGGATGAAGTATGTGATGAACCTTGTGCGTAGATATTAGGAAGGTGGTGTATAGCCCCTGCCTGGTTTCCACGTAGCCTTATGAATATTCATTCATGCTGTGTCAATCTGAAGATGAAGTCATAGAACACTATTGTTCAGGGAAACCCTCCTTCTGCACCCAGGCCTAGAACTAGGTAAAATGCTCAGTCCAGAAAAGGTGTTCAATCCTTAAAAGGCTTGCTACTGTTTAATGTAGGGGAGCTCATGTAGGTGAAAGGGTATGATGTTACCTGGGCCTATATTAGCGTACCTATATGAAACATAACACCCACTCATTTTACTAGGTCTCAGCACATAAAATCATCAATAGGCTTTGTAAAACAATGTTTTAAAATAATTATAAAAACAGTTTAAAAAGAAAAAAGGGGAGAGAGAAAAAAACATCAATGAAATTCGTTTTTTTGAATTGTCCCTTCAGCCACAGTTCTAATTGAGTTTGTTTATATAAGTTGAATTCCTACAAGCATCAAAAGGCCATGTTTTTTAGTGAGGAAGTGTAAATTTTTAAGAAATGTTTCAAATGGATCAAGTTTAGATGAAAGGAAAATCCAAATTCTTTCCCAGCACACGATGAGCCAATTATAGATTGAACGTCCTGGCTGGGAGATGCAACATTATCGTTGCTTGCTGCTGCAGGGGAGGGTCCTTGTAAGACCTCGCAGAGAACATGAATGGAGCACAGATGATATTCAGTACTGCCAACAATTGGTGTAGAGGCAGCCGATGCTGTTGTCGATACCTGGATGCAAGTGCTGCTAGTGGTGGTGGTAAAGCTCACTCCACTTGTAAAAGGCACCTGCGGATTCTCAAGGAACGTGATCGTCAGTATAGGAATACGCTGGGGACATTGCCGACCATGAGACCTCAAGGGTTCCAGCCTGGTATTCAGGTTTGCAGGCGTGTCCTTTGCAAGTGTCAGACAGAGGTCCAACACAGATTCTTCATCGCAAAACAGGCATCAAAGAACAGGTAAGATGCAGTCCATCCAGACTGATCTAAACAATAGGAACCAAGTTTAGATCCCTTAGGCGAGGTGTGCCGAGATGCTGTACCATACGTTCCCGGTATTTCCGCTCCAGGAGCGATTTTGCTATCTCGTGGGTGAGTAGGCTGTCCATTGCAAAGCAGGTCATTCACAATCAGGATTCTAGCTATTGAGAGCAGGATCAGAGGTAAACCTCCAAAAATGCTTCCAAATACGGAGTGTATTAAAGTTTGGAATAATTCCGAGGATTGTCTGAAAGGTGCTAAGAAATCCTGACCCTATGGTCTTAAATAAGTGTACAACACCCCTCGTATCAGACATATTGAAGATATGACCCGTCCATTTCTGCTAAATGAATGGGGCAGTTTGTACCTATAAGTACCTGTACCTCAGGGTCTTGAGCCCAAATGTCCACGGACTCGATAATTCTCGCCTCGGTGCCTACCCGAATCATGGGTTCACACTCTGCAGCTCTGGGCAATAGCTTGCTTAATCTCCACTACGGCCCCCCCGCGGCGGGATGCCTGGTCTTCACCTTGGGGATGCCCAGTAGGGGTAATCTCGCAGGGAAAGCCAGGACAGGTTCCCAAAGCAAGCGCTAAGAGACCTGTCGGTGATTTGGCGCTATATAAATCGAAATTAACATAACTTAACATAACATAACATTTGAAGATCAAAGGTCTCTAGAGCGGACGTTAAGGGTACAGTTTGCTGTAAAAGCATGGCTTTCAGTCTGCTCAAAGTATCAAATTGTTTAAAAGAAACATTCAGCAGAGGCCATAGCAGCGCCTCCTTGACTGTGTTTGTGGGGGGAAACAATACTTGCATACAGCAAGTAACCCTGGAGTTCACAGTGACCAGACAGGCAATGCCCGAAGCACACCACAGCAACCTTGATTGTTCAGCATCAAGTAACTGCCATTTGAGAGCAGCTCAAACACTGGGTTAATCACTGTAGCTGGAGTCCCTTTCATGTGGGAGGACAAGTTTGCTACTGACCCATTACAAGCCCCATGCAATGTAATGTCCTGGCACATGACGGAACGGCTCAAATAATTGTTGCAGTTTGTACCACTTAGAAACACTTCTCGATCCCCATTCTGGCATTAAAATGTATATGATAAATCCCAATATTCCTTAATGTAATCATTGCCCGTTTTTTCACATTTGCCCGCCTGTCTTTGCTAAAGGTAAACTTGAAACTGAAATGTAGTGACCGGTAGAGTTATGTGGCCATTGATAAGCCATTCAGTAGACGGAGCTTTCGCTACTATAAATAGTAGTCGTTCCAGTTTTTCAATATCCAGCATTGTATATTTAGCTCCCCTTTGTGCCACTTCAACCTGTTTATCTGTTAGATTTTATTCAGAAAACAGAGACGTACTGTTTATCAAACACCAACACACAAAGCCTGCACACAAAGATTGCAGCGTCTAGCTTAATAACATGATAGAATGTCATTGAGATTGCCCGTGTTGTAGCATGGCCAAATCTTGTTCTAGGATGTCTATCACCGAACACACAATGTTTCCCAAAGAATATATTCTGGAGGTAAAAAGTTGTTAACCCATTGTCTATCACAGCAAACAATTTTTCTAAGTTATTATGGTCTATTTCCAGTATCCTGTCTGCGGTCTCTTGTTGGGATGTTTTTCAGATTTCATTATAGGCAGCGTAAATGCCAGCATATATGAAACGTTTCTGATGTGTCTTTCTGGGACCTAAAAAAAATCCCTAGGATCAATGTCTTGTGAGAGTAAGGCTAAGTGTTGTTTCACTTCTGTGAGTGTTGAGGTTTCTAGCCAATCAAGGCACAACTTCCCAACACTATAGGATGTCACTACCCCTGGGTGTTCACGTTGTACATACATGTTTCTGGCCTGTGGATACTATACCCTTCTGTGATACCCAAGAATCTTTTATGACATATGTTTGTGCCTAAAGGCCAAACCACCCATTCTTTCCAATTTGGGTCTGTTCTACTGTACTGTAAAATGTCATCTACTATTGCCCCTTCCTTTGTAGTTGAATTTTGCCACCCCTGTGTTGGTGTTATAAACCAAGGTGTGTTAAGGTCCTTTATCTTGGCTAATCCAAGACAGGATGTATGTTGCACAGTTTTGTTTAGAAATACTATCTGCTGTGGAATGAGGCATGCTCTAAATAGAGCTTCTGTTCCCTGGACTTGCCAGTCCCTAGAACACAAGACTGGTTTTAAGTTTATTGTGTTCTTCCATAGGTCAAAACCCTGTTCAGACAATTGGGCAATGAAGGAAGCAGAGTAAATCTGTTTGGTGTTAGTCAGCATAATTTTCAGTGCCAATGTCTAAGTAACCTTATAAAAATATGAGGTTGGGACAGTGGTGTTAAACCCTGAAAAGTATGACAATTTCTGTGGAAAAGTTAGCAAACTAATTTTTGGTGGAGTAGGACAATGTTGGCATTGATGGTATTCAAAAATATTTGTAGGTGAAATAAATTTGTGTAGGAAATGATGTTATAAGTAACAAGTGTCATAGTCTGAATTATCTTCTAACATTTCAGTATTTGGAAATATAGTTGTTTTTTCTAAATCAGACAACATGTTAGTAACAGTTTCAGTGTCCCAATCATCAGAAAAAGTACTGGAGGCAATGATATCACTTAATGATATGATAAATACATGAGTATATTTAAAAGTTTGGTCGGGCCAAATATTTCTAAATCATCCTTGTCCCAAACTATACCGTCCGGTATAGGAACTGCTGTAATGTTCACTGTTGACAAGTCTCTTCGTTCACGGTGTGATGACTGATGTGGCTTTAAAATCAAGTTGACCTTTTGGACTGTAGAGCTGTGCTGGAGCTATCTTCCATTAATAAGCATGCTAAGAGTTATTACTAAGCCTAGCCAGAAAAGAAAAATCAGTATCCCAGTAATTACCCAGAGTTCTACCCAAGGCGATACCAGTAAGTCTTTTGAAGAAAGTGAAGAAAGTTATTGATCTGTTCCTTGAGTGATTGTTTGGCTGGCGTTGTTGCGGTTCACCTGGATCCAAAGAAATCGTATCAAAGTTCATGAAGTAGCTAGAAGCAGTTTGATCAATTGTTGGAATTGCATCAGGATATGTTGAAATTGTATTTTGCTCTCGTTGAGGCATGTTGATGTAGAGGTCTGTGTTTGGTCTAATTGCAATGTGGGTGTTGCTTTGAGTTTGATTTTGAAGTTCGGGTTCAAGAGGAATGGGTTCCATAGCAATGTTGCATAGTCCATCATTCCGTACAGGAGGCTCTTCAAACATGATGAGTCCTTCTGTTTGAACTTCTTTGATTGTAGTGAGAGGAGGGCGTCTGATAGTGTGAAGTCCACGAGGCCTGCTGTTCAGTATTGGCCACATAGTGTAGCTTGATTAAGTCTATTGAGACAAATCTTTTCTCCTTTTTTCCGGCAATAGGTGGGAGCAACACATTTCTTGTTCCTTGTACTGCTAGGACTGGTACAGGCGTTCTGTAGGATGGCCCAAGTTCTTTCTTGTCTGCTGTTTTTTCTCTCACCAGATCCCAGATGTTTGGGATCCAGACAGGTCTTGCCGTTACTGCCTTGACTTCACCAGTGGGGGTCTGCTTTGAGAGGATGTTACTTTGTCTTTCCCGGGATTTGTTTACATCCTGTAAAACAGCCAAATTATCATGGATATCAAATGGTTTCTTGTCCGCCACTACACCTTCACAATCAAGATCAGGTATTTATTTATTTGGCGATTTGTAGAGCGCCTGGTGACCCGGAGGCATCCCCGCGCTATAAATCAGTGGAGACCAAAAAGGGGGAGGGGGGATGGAACTATTTGGGGAAAAGGAAAGTTTTCAATTTTTTACGAAAGAGGGCGTGGCAGGATTCCAGACGCAAGCTGCGGGGAAGTGAGTTCCATCCTGAGGAGGCTTTGACCGCAAAGCGTCGCCCACCGGTGCGGGCCTTCCTGAATTTGGGGACAATGGCCAAGTGTTCGTTGTCAGAGCGAAGGAGTCTGGGAGCTTTGTAGGGGATGACCATGTCTTTCAGGGCAGCTGGACCAGCACCGTTGATGAGTTTGTGGGTAGTGCACAAGGCCTTAAATTCTATTCTTTGGCGAACAGGAAGCCAGTGCAGGGCCCTAAGGGCAGGCTTGGCCGAGGCTCTGGGGGGGAGATTCATAATGAGCCTCGCCGCCGCATTTTGAGTACGTTGGAGTTTTGCCAAAGTGAACTCAGGTGCGCCGAGGTAGACGGCGTTGCTGTAATCAAGCCGGGCTAGGATGAGACCCTGAACCAGTAGTTTTCTGGACAGGGGAGGGAGGAGTGGAAGGATCTTGCGAATAGATCGCATGAGTCCAAAACATGTTCCAGCAGTTTTGGCTGCCTGAGTCTTCATGGTTAGGTCAGGTTCTAGCCATACTCCCAGTGTCTTAATTTCTTTTTTTGGTGTTGGGATCTCACCAAAAACGTCCGGCCAGACCGACGGAGGAATGGAAGTCCATTTATTACCCAGGAGCATGATTTCGGTTTTTGCTCCATTGAGCTTCAAGGAGGACTCGCACATCCAGGTGTGAATATCCTGGAGGCAATTCAGCAGGTTGTCTGGGTGGTTGTCCAGGTGGGATAGTGACACGACGAGTTGAGTGTCGTCTGCATAGTTTACCATTTTTATCCCGTAAGGGGTGACGACATCTTCAAGGGGGGCCATGTACACATTAAACAGGGTGGGACTAAGCGAGGACCCCTGGGGAACACCACTAGTGAGTGGTAGTGGGTCCGAACGTGAGTTGCCGTCCCACACCTGAAATGAACGGTCGGATAGGAAGGAGTCAATCCAGGCGAGTGCAATACCCGCAATTCCTGCCCTGGCCAGGCGATGTAAAAGGACACGGTGGTCCACCGTATCAAAGGCTGCACTGAGGTCCAGGAGGATCACTGCCACTGATCCTCCTGAATCCAGAATGCACCTTGCCTCCTCGATGACGGCGAGGAGTGCGGTGTCCGTGCCATGGCCGGGACGGAATCCAGTTTGGGACTGACGTAGGAGTTTGTTCGCCTCAAGGAATTGGGATAGTTGCACGTTCACTAATTTCTCAGCCATCTTGCTAATACAAGGAAGAAGCGAGATGGGTCTGTAGTTGGCCATGTCATCAGGGTCCAGTTGAGGCTTCTTCAGAAGAGCCTTAACAACAGCACTCTTCCAGTTCGGAGGTACCGAACCTTGGGAGAGAGAGATATTGATGAGTTCCATGATGGAGGGAGCTACGCTGGGGGACACGGTTTTTAGGAATCTAACCGGGGCCGGGTCGAGGGGGGAGCCGCTTTTCATCTTGGCCAGAGTGGAAATTACTTCGTTAAGGGATACTGCTCTAAAAGTGGACAGCCGCGGGTGTAGGCTGTTAGTGCATGCCTCTGTGTCCGTGAAGTTGTGTGGACTGGTGGTTGGGAGGGAGGCCAGTATCCGGGAAATTTTGGAGTCGAAATAGGTGGCCAGATCCTTACTTCTATCCGGAGGAGGGGAGTGAGATGAAGCTGGTACTGGGATATTAAGTAATTCTTTGGCTAAAAGATAAGATTCTTTTGACGAGTTGGTGGCATTTTTTATTCTGGCGTCATAGAATGGGGCTTTAGCTAGCTTTAAGGAGGATTTATAGAGTCTTACCAAGCTGCGGTACGCGTCCTTACTACTGTGGAGCCACTCCTTTCTCCACAATCTCTCTGCTTTTTTGCACTCTTTGCGGAGAGATCGGAGTTCAGGATTGTACCAAGGGGCGTGGCCCCTTATCCCATTTTTGTTCTCACGCCTTTTTATGGGAATGATGGCATCGAGGGTGGTGGAGATCCAATCTCTAAACTGGTTGTCGGCAGTGGTTGGATCATCCGGGAGACTGGGGGTTGTGGAGTCCAGGGCTGTGGACCAGTCCTCCGTCGAGAGTCTGGCCCAAGTTCTATCCCTGGTGTAAGTAGTTGGCTTTTGGGGTTTCCTGAATGCCCCTGGCAGGTGGATCGTGACCAGAAAATGGTCCGTCCACGGGAGTGGTAGGGAATTTTTGAATTGAAGAGGAGGGATGTTAGAGAACACAGGATCAAGCAGGTGCCCTTTAATATGCGTGGCTCCGGTATTGGCAAGAAGGAGGCCGCAGGCCGCCAAGTCGCAAATCAGGTCAGATGCCCCTGTGTCTAGCGGGTCATCGAAGTGTATGTTTAGATCTCCTAATATTAAAAAATTGGATGTCAGATGGGCCAAGGATGATACGGATTCCAGGAGAGCAGCCGCAAAAGGGCCGAAGTGACCGGGGGGACGATAAACCAGGAGGCCTGACAGGGAGCTAGTCGGGGATAGCTGGATCGTAAAGAGGCAGCTTTCTGAGTCCAGGATTTGAGTATCGCTGGTTCTACAGGCGAAGTGGTCCCGGTAGATGATGGCTAATCCACCTCCTCTACCTAAGGGGCGTGGTTGCGACATGATAAGGAAGCCCGGGGGTAAAGCCAAAACTATGTCTGAGTTTGAATGTCCAGTAATCCACGTTTCGGTTAGGAACAATATGTCTAGGTCATGATCTACAATGAGATAATTAATGAGCAGGGCGTGCTTGGGTAGCGACCTGCAATTAAGTGTGGATAATTTAAGGCCCGGGGGTGGGACTAGATGTTTGGGAAGGTGTAACTGTGCTGGTTTACAGATATTACAGCTAGTAAAGGGACCGTTAGGAACGTGTATAAAGTGGCAAGTGCTGTTTTTAGAGGGTCTGATACTAAGGAGGTCTCGACGGGAGTAGCTTACCCTTGTGGCAGTAGGGTCCGGCATGGATTCTGGCCCTAGGCCCGGTCGTTCGCGGACGGGCGCAGACGGGCTTGCCTTAGGCGCGCCTTTGGCGCGCAAACGGCGCTCCCGCAGCGCTCGTCCGCTGCGCTGGTATGGCCGGCACATTTTGAGGCGAGGGGGATGGGCGTGGCCTCGAGGTGGGCGTGTCTACGCCTTCGAGCCGCGATGGCGGTTAGAGGGGAATTTCCCTGTATCAGCGTTAAATCGGCTGTGTCAGGGGGTTTCAAGGGGGCTGCTAGGCGCGAATAGCGAGCGCTTCAAGTACAGGTGAGTGACTTTAAAAGCAGTGAAAAAAGCAATAAGTTTTAAAAACAGATCTACAAACAGTCCTCCGGCTTTCCGCCTCAGAGGTCAACAAATGATAATAACAGCGGCGCTTGTATTCAGCGGTTATATAGTACTGTGAGTGGGCGTGGCCTCGAAGTGGGCGTGACTACGCCTTCGAGCCGCGATGGCGGTTAGAGGGGAATTTCCCTGTATCAGCGTTAAATCGGCTGTGTCAGGGGGTTTCAGGGGGGCTGCTAGGCGCGAATAGCGAGCGCTTCAAGTACAGGTGAGTGACTTTAAAAGCAGTGAAAAAAGCAATAAGTTTTAAAAACAGATCTACAAACAGTCCTCCGGCTTTCCGCCTCAGAGGTCAACAAATGATAATAACAGCGGCGCTTGTATTCAGCGGTTATATAGTACTGTGAGTGGGCGTGGCCTCGAAGTGGGCGTGACTACGCCTTCGAGCCGCGATGGCGGTTAGAGGGGAATTTCCCTGTATCAGCGTTAAATCGGCTGTGTCAGGGGGTTTCAGGGGGGCTGCTAGGCGCGAATAGCGACCGCTTCAAGTACAGGTGAGTGACTTTAAAAGCAGTGAAAAAAGCAATAAGTTTTAAAAACAGATCTACAAACAGTCCTCCGGCTTTCCGCCTCAGAGGTCAACAAATGATAATAACAGCGGCGCTTGTATTCAGCGGTTATATAGTACTGTGAGTGGGCGTGGCCTCGAAGTGGGCGTGACTACGCCTTCGAGCCGCGATGGCGGTTAGAGGGGAATTTCCCTGTATCAGCGTTAAATCGGCTGTGTCAGGGGGTTTCAGGGGGGCTGCTAGGCGCAAATAGCGAGCGCTTCAAGTACAGGTGAGTGACTTTAAAAGCAGTGAAAAAAGCAATCATTTTTAAAAACAGATCTACAAACAGTCCTCCGGCTTTCCGTCTCAGAGGTCAACAAATGATAATAACAGCGGCGCTTGTATTCAGCGGTTATATAGTACTGTGAGTGGGCGTGGCCTCGAAGTGGGCGTGACTACGCCTTCGAGCCGCGATGGTGGTTAGAGGGGAATTTCCCTGTATCAGCATTAAATCGGCTGTGTCAGGGGGTTTCAGGGGGGCTGCTAGGCGCGAATAGCGAGCGCTTCAAGTACAGGTGAGTGACTTTAAAAAGCAGTGAAAAAAGTAATAAGTTTTAAAAACAGATCTACAAACAGTCCTCCCGCTTTCCGCCTCAGAGGTCAACAAATGATAAACCAACATTCTCGCAAAAATAGGACCTCATACGGAGTTAAACCGCCTAGAGAATTTCCTGCCTGGTTGTTAAGGGCTCTCAGTACCCCGTATAAGTGATTGATCCAACAACCGCCCTTGCCTAATACCCTAGCTGTTAAAGATTGCTTTAAGTCCCTGTTTTTCCTCTCCACAACTGAATTTCCAGCACAATGGTATGGAGAGGAACCGTAATGCTACACCCATACTTTCCATGCCTCTTTGTAAACCTGAGAGCTAAATGCCGGGCCACGGTCAGATTGTAACGCGCTAACTGCATATGTCCCTTTAAAGACTCGCAAATCTTTTATAACAGTTTGAGCGTCAGCCGAGCGCTGAGGCCAAACCCACTATGGAGCATGAATCACCTGCAACCATGATATATTTTTTAGCCTCATCAGATTGTAAGGGGTCGCCATGATCCAAATATTTACAAGCGAGTGGTTGCTCTGATTTTAACAGTGGTGTCTGTGCCGGGCGTGTTACAGTGGACCCCTTCATCTGCTGGCAGATGTCACATTTCAAGACGTAATCTTTAGTTTGTTTTGTTAGTCCTGGTCATCAATAGTGCTGTTTCAATAAAGAAATAGTCGCTGTAACGCCTGTGTGTGCAGAACCCAAACGCGTGTGTGCTGCTAGTATTAAACCTTGCCTATGATCCATATTTGGTATTACTCTATCCCCTACTCCCGGAATCTGACCATGTGGAATGTTTTGTGCATCTAACTTGTAGGAGTACTTGAGTGGAATTTTGTAGGTACTGCTGAGCTGCCTTTGCGAGAAGCAATGACAGCCACCATAATATCACTGTCTATTCTTATTTTAGAGCGACTGATCGCAGCTACGGAAGTTGTGCGAACAGCCCCCTTCGGGGCTTCATCAGCCAATGAATTCCCTTCAACTTGAATGCCATCACGCTGGTGACTCAATGTGTGCATCACGTGAGCCAGTGGTAGTTCATTTTTCAACTCAACTACCTGTTCCCATACCATTTTAATGCTTAATTGTGTGATCTGTCGCATCTTTAACCCTGTTTAGTTCCCAATGATGTCAGTACTCATTGTACGACTATACACAGTAAAATGAATCACACACAATTAGTCTGGGGAATTTGTGACCCGTGTTTATGAGTGCCAGTATCAGCGCTTTTAGTTCTGCCAACTGAGCAGTGCAGTCTCCTAGAGATTGCATTTTAGTGCAACTTGGATGGAATTTCCCATCCTGCAGGCAACCTTTAATGATAGCACATGCCGTGCTGTATTGTTGCTTGCTCCCTATGGCTGGTTCAGCAGATCCGTCAGTGTATATAATATATTCATACTGATCTAGAGGCAAGAGTTCATTTGGTAGAGGATATTCTTGTCTGTATTGCAAAAAAGCTTGTGTTTTTAGACTTGGATCAAATCTGTATTCAACGTCCGTTGCAGTAATAGAATTAGCTCATTGTATCCATCTCGGATGTAAGGCTTTTGCATTTGGAATACTAGCCTTTGTAAACGCTTTGAAAGCTGGTACCGGGGTTATGACTATAATGTGTTTCCCCCGAGCCATCGCTCTTTCTCTTGCTACAGCGGTCTAAACTGCTGTCAGTATTTTTTCTGTTGAAGTGAAACGTATTTCTGCGTTTCTGTACAGGTGTGATTTGTATGCAATTGGTCCCATTTCACCTTCATTGAAGGTCAAGTAAGTGTACCCACATTGACCTGTTATTACACAGATCACCAAGTTGCGTACATTTAAGTGTGTCTACAAGTGTTTGGAAGCAATCATGTCTTCTTGTAATGAACGTAGGGTTTTAGAATGTTCCCGTGTCCAATGTTTTACTGAAAAGTCAGGTTTTATAAGTCGTAGAAAGGTTTTACTGTTTCTGCATAATCCAAAATGTATATTCTGCCAAAATGTAGGATTCCCAGTATCGATTGTAAGTTTTAAAATATTTTTGGAGGTTGGGGCAGTGCACAATTTTCAAAAAAGTTAGCTGTCAGGCTTTTTCCTTCACTTGAAAGCTCGTATCCTAGAAATAGGACACTAAGGTGGGCTATTTTTGATTTTTTTAAGTTACATTTGTAGCCCTCAGAGGCGAATCCCATAATAATGGTGCTTACCCTGGTCAAGTGCCTCATTAAGTCATTGTCCATTAGATAAATATCATCCACATAGGACAATGCTTCCTCATCAAAATTTTGGAGTAACTGTTACTCTTGCTGAGAATATCCTTGGGCTATTCTTATAACCCTGGGCGAGATGACGAAATTGCTGCTGGGACCCTAACGCAGATAATGCGGTTAAATACCTGCTTTCAGGCGCTATATTTTGGCAGAAAAATCCATTTGAGATATCAAGTGTTGTTTTGTATTTGTTCCGCACAATGTTATTCATCAATGTGGCATTGTGTGCGTTTTGGACAGCAAATGTCTTTGTGCAAGAGTTGAAACTAGACAACATGAATGATTTGGTTTTGATACAGGACACAAAGGATTGTTCATTGGTAAGGTGCAATTTTCGATCACCCCTTGATATTCAAGTTGATCTAAGATCTCCCTGACCTGTTTTTTAGCTTCTTGCTTTATAGGGTATTGGCTCGTAGCATTTGGTGAAACTTTTAACGAGATCATATGGTGGGTTGACTCCCTGCATACTTTTTATACAATGTTGGAGCTAGGGCTACTGCCCACTGCCGTGCATATGCATGTTTTCGATGAATGGGAACGAGGTCGGAGAATGCTGGAAAAATTACGTTCCCCCCCAGGCCCTCCATAACGAATGTTGGTGGCCAATTTTGTTCTGCTAATAGGATGTCATACCCAGATGACAGATTTTCCCAAAAGAGACCATAAACTTTTATGGGCTTGTCCTCCTCCATTTGGAGTGTTATCTCTTGTAACTTATGTGGGACTCTCACCCTTGTGCCTGGTGTTTCCACCTCGATGTAATCATTCAAGTCCGTTGTCACCATAAATTCCATCAGGCTCCGGCGAGCTATTGGTACTTCTACCGCACTGTCTAGCATCGTCGGAGCCCATTCCCCATTCAGAAGCTGCGTCCTCAGTATTCTGGACAAGTTTTATCTTCAGACCTACAACTTTCTTTTTCTTAAATTGAGGTTTTGATTTTGGCTTGTCTTCTTTTTCTGAAGTATAGTCTTGAGCGTGCTGCTTGTCTCTGGACTTTGTACACTCTTCCTTGTGTTCTGACCATCCTTCTCTCTCAGAGGTTTTTGTCGAGCCCTGAAAGGAACAAGAGGAACATGTATGAGTAGCTTGATATCTGTCAGGTTTCCTAATATTATCCCTATTCCTGAGATCATACCTCTTTTCAGAGGGCTCCTGTGGAGGTGATCTACCTCGGGATTGAGATCATTTTCTGTATAATTTGATTGTTTTTTTATTATCCCACTTCTTTTGTGAAGAAGTAGGTGTCTGCTTAATAGTGTCCCTTTGAGGACTGCCCATCAGTTGTGGTTTTAAAGCTTTCCCACCCAAACTGTCTCTGCCTAATTCTGCATATGCAAGTTCAATTATTTTGGGTAGTTCTTGTTGTTGATCTAATGGATCGAACTCCCTTAGGCATTGGCAGATTGCCACTGACGCTGCTTCCCCTTTAATATTACCTAGTATTATGGCTGATACCTGGTCATAGGTATTTAATAACTTCATCCCTAAGTTCAGAGCAGGCTCTGCTCCGTACTCATTTTGTATTTGTCTCAATAGCTGGAGCGTCTGCATGCAGGAGCCTCAGACTCTCTGATTAGTTTGTCGGCCTGGAAGTCTAGGTTCCCTGTAATTCCTGCTAGCACGAGGTTCTGTATTGATTCAGAAAATTATGTAGAGTTCCATTGTCCCTTGTTCTTGTGTTAGCCATTGTTGGGTATGAGGATGATGTATGTGATGAACCTTGTGGGTAGATATTAGGAAGGTGGTGTATAGCCCCTGCCTGGTTTCCAAGTAGCCTTATGAATATTCGTTTATTCTGTGTCAATCATAGTCATAGAACACTATTGTTTTGGGAAACCCTCCTTCTGCACCCAGGCCTAGAACTAGGTTTACGATCCAGTCCATAAAAGGCGTTCAATCCTTAAAAGGCTTGTTACTATTAAATGTAAGGGAGGTGATATAGGTGAAAGGGTATGATGTTACCTGGGCCTATATTAGGGAGCCTATATGAAACATAACAGTGGTTCCCTTGCTCGCTGTGCCACTGAATTTAATCTAGTCTGGCTGATGAGAATTGATACCCCAAAACCAGTCCTACAATGCTTTTTTTCTGGTCCAGGGGGGATCTAGCCTGTCAGTTCGGGCTGGACTATTCCCATGAGGAGCAGGGTCAAGCCTGGTTTGTATATGGCTGGGTCCAAACTGGGTTGGCATAATGAGCAAAAGAATGATGGATTAAACCCAGATCTCATGACTAGGGGTGAGTGGTTGAAAGGTTTCAGCACTTCGTCCATCATCTTGTTGTGTTTGCTACTTTCTAAAAGTGGTATTTCTAAAATAGTAATATCAAATCCAACCTTACCACTAAAGAGGATTTTATATTAACATTCCAAAGATATGAAACATAATTTAGCTACTCTTTTCTAAGAATTACAGCTTAAAAATAATTTAAGGAATTTCCAATGCTAGCCTATCAGAGGTGTAGGCCGCAGAGTACTGGAAAAATAATTTAGTTATTTGTAACTACCAGGACATGCAAAACTTAAAAGTGCATGTCCTACCTTTTACTATAGAGCATCCTGCCTTTCGAGCTACCTAGGACCTGCCTTAGGGGTGACCAATGTCTAATAAAAGGTGAGTTTAAGGCTGACAAGTGGTTTTAAATACCAAGTCAAAGTGGCAGAAAACTGTACACAGGTTGGAAAGGCTACTTGTGTGGGTGGCACAATCAGTGCTGCAGGCCCATTAGTAGCATTTAGATTACAGGCCCTGGGTACATGGCATACCACTTTACAAGGGACTTACAGGTAACCTAAATATGCCAATAAGGTATACAGTAATGTGACTATGAGAGAACACATGCACTTTAGCACTGGAACAGCAGTGGTGAATTGCCCCGAGCCCTAAAGCCAACAAAAAGTTTGTCCGAAAAAAAAAAGAGGTGGAGGAAGGCAACATATTGCAGTAACCCTTCAAAAAGGGCTATTTTCAACAAGGGTAGGCTTGGGAATTAGGATTACGTATGCAAATCTCATGACACAAGGTACCCTTTGTTTGTCTGCCATATAGCTTGCACAATTTTAGAGCTAGGATATGTGCAAACGTTTTACAGAAGCTTCCTAAAATAATCCACCTGGACCATATTCCAATGGTAATACCAGGGCCTGACTGACCAAAGCGGACACTGGGCATTTCCCCGGTAGGCCTTCAGGGTGGGGGCCGGTTTCAGGCCCCTGAGGGACGTTTTTGTTACCAGGGGATGGCAATATTGGCCATTGTAACAAAATCATCCAAAACCGGCCTTTGCAACAGCCAGGGCCGTTTCTAGGTGTTGTGCCGCCCTAGGCGAGAATTGAAACATGCCGCACCCCCTCCCTTTTTCTACCATCACTCTCTCCCCCGTCATCCAGGCTAGAAGAATAAATGCATTAGATATAAAATAACTTGTATTAACTTTGCAAACATGTGTACAAATTTGTATACTGTAACCACTGTCAGAAGTGCAGTCAGAGCTTATAACATTTACTTAGAGCACTCACCCTAAAAATAAAGGCTTTCAATTAAGGAACCATAAATACAAGTTTGAACAGTATGGACAACAAATTTCCTTAACTGCAGGCAGAGGCAGTGCCCTTCCCTGATCCATAATGTGGTACTGCAAACTGGTAGCAAAAGGGTTTGTACAGCAGGGGGTTGGGCCTCCTTGTCCCAAGGACAAAACACACATGAAAACTTGTTGCCCTTGACCTCAAACAATATGTCCTGGCCGTCCGGCTAAAGGAACTCCATGATGGAACTTTTATGATGCATACATCTAGATCATGAAAGAAATATACAATATTATATGGTATATTCTGATATAGTATAGTCCTATACAATATCGTATAGTTGATGGCATGTCCCCCCCTCAACTTCCCACAGCCCCTCTTCCCACCCCTTGGCACTGTTGCTGGAGGCCCCTCTGCTCCTACGTCGTATAAGGCAGCGCTTCGACTTTGTTTACGAAAAAGTGCAGAATTGTATGAGGCTTGCTCGGGCTCGCTCCCCGGACTCTGGGCTCTCCCCTGCAGCCACTCGAAGTGATGAAATAAAGCCCTTTTTATGGTAACGCGCCCCGTTGGTCCACAGACCACGTCACCACGGAAGGCCATTTTGGGGCGTATGTGTTTGGGTGGGTAAGTGTAAGCACGGCCTAATATTCGCCCTGGTATTTAAACCCGGTGCAGACGGAGAAACCCGTCCCAGCGGCGGAGTACAGGCTACAGCACACTCTCTTCGTGCTTCCAGACCCGCCCCGCCCGCGCCACCACCATCCAAACCGTCCTCACTCGGAGTCTCGGACACAGCACACAGGGGGTCACCTCACCCCTCACAGTGCTGCCCTGCCTGGCCTGCTACCCAGCTCCTGCTCACTCACTCACATGAATTCATTTCATTCACAAAGAGTGCGAAAGAAACTCCCAATTCAGAAAAAAAATTTAATCACTGTAATTGACTCAACCATGGTAGAAGGCTACATCATTATCTCCACCTCCAAGCATTGAGGCTTTTCCATCACTTTAGAAACCAGTAGTAATTATAGATTTGGAAAAAAGGGCAAAATGGAACACAGACAAAGCCTTGTACTTTCTTTCAGTGATAATATACATCCAAACATATTTTACAATAAACTGAAGCACATCACTGCACAATAGGACGAGCAAAGATCGATGATGTGCCTGTCAGTAGTAAAGCAAGCCTCCCTCTCTCTTAGAAGTGCAGTATATATTCCATTGCCCGTAGACCAGATTCAGCAGGGCAGACTACAGTGACAGTGTTTTTGCGCCACTCTCCAGCCGACTGTGAGGACGGGCTCGGTCCGGAGTCGGGCCGCAGCGGAGATAACAGATAAATTATGAATGACTCACCTCACCGGCAGTCACCCGCCCGCCTCTGCCTCATTTACAACATACATTAGGCCTGACTCAGTGTCAGTGATGAAAATAATTACACATATTAATTAACACATGATGATTCGTTTACAAATATTCAAATTTGCAGCATGCAAATGCATCCGAATCCGATCCGAAATATATATTTTTATATTTATTTTTGCAGTCAGGCCCAGCGGCCTTCTGACTGACTGACTCACCGGCGGTGCGTGCACTGATTGACTGCTAGTGCTCAAGTCACTCACGACCTGCTGCTGCGTACCGTCGTACGACACGACCACCACACGGCCAGGCCTGACCACCACGGCTATGCTGTTTTTTGGCTTGTGTGAGTCGTGGTGCTGGGGTGGGGTCGGGAGAGGGCCGTCGGGAGACGGAGTCGAGACCGGACAAGACTCCCTGTGTGGTGGCACTGGCTGGCAGGTGGCAGCTGCAGACCAGTGCAGTATTACTAATTAAATTATGGGCAAAGGGGTGCCAGGCCATCCGACACGACACACACAGACCGTCCCCCGCGCTACGCGCGCTGAGAGAGATGGTGGCACTGGTGCGCCGTGCGTCACGTCACCATCACTGGCCTGCCCTCCCTGGCCGAAGCACTGCTCATGGATTGGCCAAGAATGTTCCCCAGGGCCGTCATTGGTAGTGCTATCCCAGCGCTACAAGATTGACGGCCCTGGGGACCCACTAGTGTGTCCCGCAGTCAGACCCGCACCCCGCTCTTCTACACACACACACACACGTGACGCCATAATGATCTAGGGTGTGCACGCACCGCTCGGTAACCTGAACGCAACAACAAGCATCAGCAAATGCAATTCAATTGCAAACATCAGCAGTCAGGTGCGTGCGCTTCACTTGCACAGTGCACTGAGTCCAGACTCCACTGCATGATGATTACAACAAAATGCCGCCCTCATCATTTTGCCGCCCTATGCGGCTGCCTAGTCCTGCCTAATGGCAGAAACGGCCCTGGCAACAGCTCAAACGCACCCCTCACCCCACCTCACAACCCCCGGGGCAGCCGGACAGTTTGCCAGGGCCGGTTTCAGTTCTCAGTCTGACCCTGGGTAATAAGATTATTTTCCTAAAGCCTAATATTATCATCTCGTCTTTGTTAAAAGCAATAGCATTTAGCTTTCTCCTCAAGGAGGATACTATGCATAAGACCCCTGTGGAGGGATTTGTCTTGTAACTTCCTTATGCCTGCTTCAAATCTTACAGAGCCCGATCCATTTCCTGGTTCCTAAGCTTTTTAAAATCTGTACAGCATCCCAATGTGTGTGTCCCTCATATGCGATGGTTGTTTAGAAAACAGCAAAGCTAACTCACTCCACAATCAACATGAGTGGCCCTGCTTCATTTGGAGAGGACAGCGGGGCAACAATAATAATGTAAGTCAGGGGGCAGAGGCAGAGAACACACCAGCCATTCCATAGTTCCAAAGGGTAGGCCCCTGCTCCCCTATTCCACTATTGAATGCTGGCAGGCAACTCTAGATCAGCTCCCTCCTGCAATGTAGCCAAATGATGAAAAATATTGCACAGAAAAATAGACACTTTCTCCATTGGATGATACAGGTTTTGGGTCAAAGAATATTGTGAGACCGCAGAGGGTGCTCCCAGCTGATATCCCCTTTTTTCCTGTCAGAGAAGTCCATTGTCATGCCTGGATTTAAGGGGAACTTTGTCTACTTTCCTGAGATGCCATTTTGAGTTCCAGAGACAGTATTTGAAAGGAGGCCTACCAGACTCAATATCTCAGAGCCTGGTTGTCCTGCAAGTCTGCATATAGAGCACACAGGGCCCCGGGAGCTTATGCGTCCAGGCGCTGTGCTTATGTTGGGCAGGTGTGCCACCTCATCATTGCAGTTAAAGCCCTGGTGGCAGAAAGGACATGAGCTCCATAAATCCCCCACTGCCATGGCCATGCCATTGCAGTACAGTGCAACTCACAGGCATGACCTTCCTGGCTTGTCAGGAAGTACCTTTTTCAAGTGCACAGTGTAAAGCCAGAGAGATTATATTTAATACACTATCTTCTGAAGATTAAAGACTATTTGATGCATATTGAATAAATTATTTCTTTTTAGTTGGGGCCTCATTCCTTTCAAAATATGCTCTATGGATTTGGACAGGCGCATTGAAAAAGAACCACGCAGTAGATGACATCCCTATTTCACCAAATGATAATCACAGACTGCTTGATTCCTACTTCAGTTCTAGTAGGAAGGTTGCAACACAAATATAGTAGATGTGAGATATTGTTCAAATATGAAACAGTTCAACATATTCTTGGAAAGTGATGGGCGCCTGTGCTTAATATTTGCGGTTGATTCGAGGTGATTCGCAAGGTACTCAAATTTGGTGTTTGGGACCCATTTTTCATAACCCAGAGCAAGTGGGTGAAAGGCACAAACGAGGAAAAAGGAGGAAGAGAAAGGTAGTGAAACAACAACTGAGGGAGAAAACATGATGCTTTGGTGTGAGATAACGGGACAGGAGGTGTAGAATTGTGGAAATAAGAGGCATGGGGTGTAATCAAGAACACAGCAGGCTACAAGGAAATCGTTAGCACCCTTGAACGTTCTTCTTTTTAAGTAATTCCACTGAATTAACATCAATGTAGTGCATGGGGATACCAATGTCACAATCAAAGGTAGAAATCTCCGAGGACTGGCAAGATGATGAAGAGAGTTAAGGTCAGTCACACTGATAAGGTTTTGGAAGAAATCCCCCTAAAGACTTCACAAGCCAAAACGTCGTTTTACAGCGCTATTTGACTTAGGTAGGTCTGCAGCAGAACTTGTCAGTTGTAAAGTACTGCAAAATAAAAAATACTGTCCCCAGGGATGCTCAATTTTTAAAATAGCTTCCATATTGTTTCCTGCCCGAAGACAGACTTTTACCGGGTTTTTTCTCCATTCAATGCCTAAATCATATTAGGCCGTTTCACACTATGTACATTGTTAAGCCGTAAAATATCCAATGGATTATCCCGAGGAGCCCCCGAGGAGTTGTGGGTTTTATAATGGATTAGACATGGCAGAGTCTACTCCTACAGTTTTAAACCATACAGTGAGTATATTACATACTTTTAAGGATATAAATAAGATTTAGACATAACCCCATGGGGATTTTCCATTAAAACTTCATAAATCCCGTCAGTACTTTTATTCTTTCTTAATTCGTTGCATCGTAGAGGCGCAGAAAATAAAATGAGCCCTGCGCAGGAGCGCGTGGATGGAAAATATCAGCTGGTGCAATATGCCGATGTGGTTGCTGTATTATATTTCAGAAGTATTTGTGGTCGAGAGGTTAACTGTAAAGGTTCTTATAAAACGCCCCCTGCAGTTATAATTAAGACACACCCTAATACATAGCAAAACAAGTCCATTCGAAGTTGCTTCATTTCAAAATGAATGCAATGAGATCTGTTCTCCAAGAAAGATTCTAAAAATCGATATTCTTGGCCATATCACAAAACATTTTTGATCAGAGGTATTATTTGCACTGGTTCGTAAGTATTATGGCAAAATAAACAATGGTTCAAACTGGTCGATTCATATATAAATCTACCGATCTTGTTCTCTATCTGCCATCTATCATGGCGGTCAGGAGACCACCCGACAAGCACACGGCATTCTGATCCACCAATTACGGAGCGACCACCAAGCTGGCGGGCGCAAAGTGCTCGTTTTCATGGCGACTGATGCTCCAGCCCAAGCCGCTGATAGAGCGCGCAGGTCACCCGACTCAGATTACCATACTCACCTGGGCCCATAAACAACATATGATGACATTTTAATCAGGTAACCTGTGCACTTACTCTAATCAGTGATTTATAAATTTTATTTGGGACCTATACCATTGTCTTACCAATCTTCATCATCGGTACCTAAAGTCCTAAGGGATCAAAGGAGTTAGAATAATAGGTAGAAAAATAACATTTGCACTCATGAAATAACCACAACTTGGGAAAGGTTTAAACTCTTTATCTAAAATCTTTAAAATCTTCATAATCCAAGCATTGAATAATAGAAAATTCTCAATTAGGAAAATAGTGATTAGAATAAAATAATCGCGAGTTCTTATAAAGCACTCTTTATGCATTTGAAAAGAGGGTGGGAAGAGAGAAGGAATCAGAACAATGACAGTACCCATATTTTATATTTACCTAGAATGGTGTGAAGAACTAACCCTGGCCACGGGTCTGTTTAAAGGACAGAACCGCGAAAGTGCAGGCACCATAAAGGCAGGCAGGTGCAGATCAGAATCAGGACAGGTAAGCCAAATTGGTACAGGACAGGACCACCACAGGCTAAGACCGGCACCCGCAGTTAAAGTGGCAACGCCTGTGTTACTCCCTCTCTGCAGTTAACAGCCAGAACCCGGTAAAGGTTATCGATTTCTCCGACAAAGTGCTTCGCCAGCACTTCAGCTTGCAAACCCCGATCTGTGTTTCGAACCTTCTGACAGAGTGCTCTGCCAGCACCTCTGCTCCCGATTACCTATTGAGTGCGTTGGGTCAGTGACAGGTCAGCTATTCCGACAAGTCAGACAAATTAACTAGCCAAGCCTACCCTAGTTATACTATTTTCCAGGTCAGTGTACCACCCCCCAATGTTGCAAGTGTAAGGATCCCCAACTTTGATTGGACAAGGAATGAGGATAGGTCATCACACCATACTAAAATTAAACTTTTCTTTTGAATATTCTATTAATGTTCCCGCCCATCAACTTTTATTTTCCCATGTATATTTTATTCCACCCGACAATGAATGTTCCAATATTTGTTACATTATAGTCCATTTTGGAACTCTAGTTTCCTCTGTAGGGTCAAGAGGTAAGGTTCCCACAAGCATCTTCTAGCAAGTTGGATCTTTGACAGCGTTTCAAAGGTCACACTGCTTCATGGACTTTGTGATTTCTGCGCAGTCGCAATTTTCTCCAAGATGGAGTTCAGCAATATGCGTCAGGCCCAAATTGATTTACATGTAAGAATAGAAAAGAAACAGTTTGAGAACACAGAATAAATGAATGCACTGTATACCACTTATCTCTACTCTATTCCCATTACTTTATATTTAACTATTGCATTAGTGTTAAGGAGAACGAACAGCTTAGCAAAAGCAGCAGTGCAAGCTTCATGCATGCTGTAACACAGAGCAGCCATTTTAGTTTTAATGCGCAGAAGCGAAAGTTTCCCTCCAAGCGAAAGATATGTCATGTCACATGAGAGTGACAGACGCATGCGCAGTAAGAAATCCTGCATAGCAGCAGCCATAATGCCCTGCATCAGCATTTAGGTTGTTGCGATTCAGCAGCGTTGTGAACCTGCAGTGTTGATGTTTGGGGAACTGGCTGCACGTCCAGCAACAAGTGAATTTTGCAGACCTGATTCACATCAGCAGCAGCATGGGCAATACTTTTTATCTGGCTGTGATGAATTATATAGATGCTGTAGTATTATTTCTGTTATATGTTCCCTGTGTGAGTGCAAATGTGATGGGTTGAAAGATACTTGCTGATATATGTTTCTGAAATTTCCAGGTTTAGTGGGAATGTGATGGGTTGAAAGATACCCCTTTGCTACATTTTTATGACATTTCCTGTGGGAGTGGGAATGTGATAGGGATTGAAAGTTAACTTTTGCTACATTTTCTGAGATTCCCTGTATGAGTGGGAATGTATTGGGTTTAAATATACCCTGTGATTGTGATAGGTTTAATGATACCCTGTCATTGGATGTGTTGAAAGATCAATTTTTCAGAGATTCCCTGTGTGAGCTTGAATTTTATGGATGGTTTAAGTATACCCTGTGATTGTGATGGGTCGAAAGATACTTCATGCTACACTTTTCTGAGATTCTCAGTATGAGTGCAGTAGAGGGTGTGTAGTCCCTGGTCCTCCCAAGAGTTGTGTAAGGGCAGTAGACGGTTTATGGTTCCTGGTCCTATTGTGTGTTGTATAAGAACAGTAGAGGGTTTGGACTCCCTAGTCCTGCTGTAAGAGTGGATTCAGTAGAGAGTGTGAAGTCACTTGTCCTGCTGTAAGTGTTTAGAGACACTGATTGATGTTGTTTCTGTTGCCCTTTCTGAGTGGCTAATGACGTAGTGTAGGGGTATGTATCTTGTACCCCTTATGTTAGTGTTGTCCCTCCTGAGTGGTTAAGAACATGTTACAGGAGCATGCATATCGCACCTTGATGTTGTGAGGTGAATGACATAGGGGTGTTACTAGTTTCCTAAACTCTGCTGTAGATTGCATGATGTGATTATCTACGTATTCTAATGTTCATAGGACTGTTTTATCATATTGTGCCATCTCTTGTCCTTTTCATTTCATGTTAATATAGGAGGAATATTATAGGACTCAATTGTTTTACATTAATTTTCTATTGTTTCTTTAACAGAGGGAGATGTGTTGCGGCTTTTCTTAGTCACTATGCATCAACCCAAGAGATCCAAGTCCCTGCTATTCTTCCAGTGAGGAAGATAATTGAATGGTTGGAATGATAAGAGTGTTTGTACTTGGACGAGTTTAAAGTTGAAGTGAGAACGTTTGAGTTGCTGGATACTGCTCTTGGTGGGGCTTTACATGATTTTCCTGTAACCTGAACTAACCCCAATAAACATACATCATTGATTACCTACAAGGCCACATCTATGATTACAACACTTTGGCTCCCAGCCCTCAGAAGACGAGTCTCTTGCATACATAGAATATCCGATTTTAATAATATGATCTCACAATAAATACTGGATCTCTTGATTCTCCTCCATAAACATTTAACATTCTATATACGCATTTTAATTATGACTCTGCTAAAAAAAAAAGGAAGGATTGCTCTATACAACAATGTCTTTGCCTTTTTTGGTATTTTTTTACTGCACAGTTCTGTTGTTCATCCACCCCTTTTCCCGATCATTCCCTGCAAAGACAGCCCACCCCCTCCTCATGTGAACCCCTCTGTCAAAAGGTATTGCACTAGATAAATCTCTTACAAGGGGACTTCCACTGTTCTTGGTTTGATCAGTTCCTGTTACATGCAATAGGCTCAATCACAGAAGTGGCACAGCGTTTGTATCAGCACAAGTGGGGTCAATGCTGGGTGGTAGGAATTTTGTGGATTCTTGTGGATTCTGGAAGCTTTCATCACAGAAACATAATTAAATGGGTGATTTCAGGAAAAAAGTTAGGTGCAGGGCATTGTGGTTACAAAATCCTTCAGGGACTCATGCAAGGCACACTACCCTGGGAATCTTTTTGTTGTTTAGTTTACAAAAATATCTGTGGGAAAGCTGTGCACTAGGAAATTATTGGCTCCTCGCAGGTTCCAGAAGTTTCCTCACAGAAATATATGAAAAATGTGTGCTTTTAGTCAAAGTTTGAGGTTTGCAGGACATTGTGGGTAAGAAAATCGAGTGGAATACATGCAAAGCACACCACCTTGGACTTTTTCTAATTCTACTTACATCTTTTACAAGACAGGGAAGTGGGACACGGTACATAGTGGGGCTCCCAACACAGATGCACACAGCTACCAACAGGAAGGGGGAGCCCATCTATATACCACGTGTGGGCTGAGAAAAGCGTATTTCACCACCTTTGTCTGATCAAAACCTTCGGCACAAGGGCGCTTCCTCCCCCTCATATTCAGTTGAAAGAGGAGTCATTGATTTAAAAGGGAGCCCGTTTTGGACATTTTCTATCTGGGGCCACCATTGACCTCTGCTGCCACCCCGCTGAGACTTGCTGAGGGTGTCCTATCACCGAGTGCCCCCATTGCCCTCCTGCCGGTTGGGAACTACATCCCCCAGCATTCCCCGTGGCATCACGCTGGGGGCACAGTCGAGAGCACCAGGAGGTGCTTATAAGGGTGCCAGGGGCTGCGCTGTACTGCGCTTATAAGGGGGCCAGGGGCTGCGCCCCTCTGTGCACGTCCGCGCCAGACCGAGGCAGGACGGGGCTATCTCCCTTACATTAAGGGACTAAGAGACATTGCGGTCACTGTTGTGGCCTCTAAAGGTCATAAAGGTACTGTCTTGCATCCTTTGTTAAAAGTACAATAAGTCTGCAGAATGAGCAAGGGTAAGGCTGCAGGTTCTTTGGTGGGGGGTGGTGTTAAGGGAACTCTTGACGCCTTCTTCACAAGAGCGGAATTGTTATTTGTTCATGAAATTCAGCTCGCGGAGAAGATGCTGACTCTGTACGCCATAGTGGCCCATAAAGATCGTCGATGGGCAATATAGCAATGACTAAATCTCCCAATGATTGGGGCTTCCCCGTGTCAAGCAAAGTTGGGAGGCTGTAACAATTTAAAAGGCCCAACATCCGCTGTTCTTTCTCCACAGACGACTGGCTTGCTACCACAATCCATTGAGTTGCAATCCGATGAGACGGGCCCCCCAGAGAACGCCATAAAAGATATTGAGGGGTGCACCGATTCAGACTCGCTGTCAGGGCAGAGGGTAGGGCAGAGGGTAGGGCAGGGGGCTGGGAAGATTGTACTGGTTGTATCAACCTCTAGTGTTGAAACTACCCCTCGTGTAGGTGGGGAGGTGGTCACTCGTTCAAAAAGGGCCTCTAAAGCAAATAGTGCTACTAAACCAATAGATGGCACCATGGCACTGTAGATAACCCTTTGTGCCCTAACTGTGGAGAGGCTAATGTTGGCCAGGGAGTGGTTAATGAATTATTGTCAAGGATGGAAACGATGCTAACCACCCTCCTAGGGCCTGTATTTTAGAAAATTAAATTAATGGAAGAAAAATTGTCTTTGCTCCTGACACAGAATAGCGCCTCAACCACTGTGGCCACTGGGCGCACAACTAATAGTCCTGTGGTACCGGAGGGCCCCAACCCACCAAATGTATCAACTATATTAGAGAGAAAGGAGGGTGAGAACAACGCGATTAAAAGAGCTGGGGCATAAAGGATGGGGCAAGTATAGGGTTATTTCTGGGGCCTAATGAAGGAAAGTCTCCTAGTACATACATTAACCCTGGGGATATCAGGCACACGAGGGGAGGGATTTTAGTTCATAACACCAACCAAAATGTAGCCTCCACTAACACACCGGGAAGATCGCACATAACCCAAGGCACTGAGCACATGTTAGCCCATTCTGTTCGGGGTACCCAAGATTTACCGGCTCTAGATTTACCCTCCACATCGTGCCCATACACAGTGGTATTGACAGGGGTCCCGGCCTGTACAAGAGATGGAGAGGAAACCCCACTAATGTTGATTAACAAAGCGGCCCATTGGATGAACAGAAATTTAGGATTTAATATTTCCAATCACAGGCATAATTTAATGGCCAGAAGGGTGTCCTGGATTGAAAGTAGCAGGAAATGTTTCCCAGGGGATAGTGTGATTGTAAACCTAAGGTACCCTGAGCTTGTACATAACCTACTCATCCAGAGCAAGGGGTCTCACTATGTTGAAGTTGACTCCAGTATTAAATTGCTCCCCCTGGGTTTCTTTTACAGGCATATGATGTTCTCAAATGACCGTGATGATTATAGGGGACAAGTGGTGGGAACACACCGGGGACTAACAGCTCCGGTAATAAACCGGTATGCCCCTCTCAACAATGCAATGGTTCTAAATGACATTGACTGACTGGACCGGATGATGATAACTAGGGGTGCTCATAGTTTGAGGAGTATCCCTATCAACGTAGATATGGGAGGGACAATCAGGACAAATCCACACGAGGACGCCACAAATCCATTACATCTAGAGCCTTGGGGACCCAGCATACAGGAGCATAGTAATGTATTCACAGCACTTCACAGTCCTCAATCTTGCCCTATATCAGATAGCTTAGATGGACTTAGTCAGGGTGATTTTGAGATAATATCTGCTAAATTTATAAATGGTGATTGGCTAGTCTATATCAAGAAATTTCAAGTTATCTGTTTACAGTAAACGTGGGAGGTGGAAAGTAGCGCGTTTCATTTAGAAGGCTATAAAATGTATTTTGTACCAGCACGTAAGGCCGCATCCGGGAGAGCAAGGGGAGGACTGATTACATATGTGGATCTCAAGTTACAGGGCAGATGGACTGATCTGGGTTGGAACTCAGATTTTATGCAGGGGATCAGATTTCATAATAAGGGCCACAAGCTAAATTTTATAAATTTTAATAATGCTATTTTACTGGGTCAGAGCACCATAAGAATGGACGAGTTGGAGAGTAGGTTGGCAGGTGTACATGAGCAAGGGGTGTTGATGCCCCAGTTGGTATTACTTGGAGATTTCAACTGCAATTTGTGCCCACATTTTAAAGTAAATGGGGGACTAGTCATTGTGCAGCATTAAAGAGGACCCGCATATGGAGCATACAAAGGAGGGAAGGGTGTTAGGCAAATTACTAAGTACACATGTCCTCACACATACTATGGACCTGTCCGAAGTTGGGAAGGACAAAAGGGTTCATCCCATTTTTAAAGGCAGAGGAAGTGATTCCATCATTGACTCTATCTTTGTCTCCTATACATTCAATAAATGGATCACAGGCTTTAAAATATGTCTAAGTATTTTTAGTGACCACAACCCTTTAGTCATGTCCCTTGTGGGGCTAATTCTTAAAAAGAACTCATCTAAGGTGGGGTCGGTGGCATGGTCCATGCCACAGATCAAGGGAGGAGGCTCAGATGGTCACAGATTAATGGTGAAGCCTTTTATAGAGCACAAAGTTCAGCAAAGGGTTATGGGAGTGTTCAGAAATATGATGGCGCTCTACAGGTAGTGGTTAGAGGGTAATTGTAAGGTTTAGGTGGTTGGTGCTTCTTGGTCAGAGATAACCCTGGTCTCTCAGAAAGGAAGGGGGAGAAGAGCTCCACCTTCTGTGTATATGTAAACAAAGTCAAGCGCACACAACCCAAAATACTTCCTAGGTAAGGTTTTGTATCAATCAATGATTTTGTCCGGTGAGAGTATTTGTTTCACAAAGAACCAGAAACAAATACTCTCACCGGACAAAATAAATAACGAATAAGATAACAACATTGGAGTTTGATCTTATCCTTTCATTGATTGATACAAAACCTTACCTAGGAAGTAACTTGGGTTGTGTGCTCTTGACTTTGCTTTCTTTTATAGAGCATTATTGGCAGAAGGTGAAGAGCTCATTGCGGATTGCTTAAACCCAAAAGTGGAGGGAGCCGAGAAATGCGCATGCTCGGGCAGCCGCGCATGCGCATTTGGATGGGAGAAGTCGGCGCGAAATAGAAGAGGGAGCCCCGGGACGCCGCGGACCAGGTTATTGCCTTTAATGTACTTTTAATGTAGTTGGTACCTGAAATTAGGTATGTAGAAGAGGGCGGGAGGGAGGTGGGTGGCGGGCAACAGATACTTCCTCTTTGACATTGGTATGTGGAGTAGCTAAATATTTGGGATGCGCCTGGTTGATACGAACAAAGTCCCAGGCAAGACTGTAATAGGTCTTCAAATTTGACAGACATGGGGCGACAGACCTGATGTAATACCCCCTTAAAAGAATAAGAACGTTAAGCTGCTATTCCCTTTTTTTCTAGACTTGTGATAATGGATTCATACATTCAATGGTTATTTTTAAGCTTTTACATATTGTGGTTTTTAATGGTTGTAAATCAATGAACATTACGATGGTTTTAAAGGATGGTTGTTTATTCAATGTGGATTTTATATGTTGTGCTTTTATGATAAACTTTTTATCGAATAAAGCTTATCTACTTCCACATATGGCCACATCTTGCTTAACCAGCACTGACAGTAGTTCCTACAGCGTATGTGTGGAACTGCAACACTACTGTCTCCTATCTAGTTGCTGTACCTGCCACACCTTCTTGCGTGAGTCGAACAGGGCACACATAAACAACACAATGAGCACAGTCTGAGCGTTAACAGCAAGTATGTGCATGAGCTAAGCAAAGTAGACAGTGAAATATGCACATTGTGAAGTCAGACATGCATCACTGTGAGTTGCTCATCCGTATCACACATTTACATGTGTTACCATTGGAGAGTCCATCACAACAATGATCTGTGTACATGCCCAGGAAAATCACAAGTGACATGTGAGGGAGTACATGCCAATGTTTTCAAACATATACACCAACATGGCATGTGTATTCAGCAGTGGGCAAAATGTTGCATTGGCAATGTGTGCACTATCTTGTGTAATGAATCAGGTATCTACTGTGCACCGTAGAGAACTGGCCATTGGCCAATGACACAGCATGATGTGTCCATAGGTGCTGTCAATGTGCTCTGCCACCCAAATCACAGTAATTGTCAGCAATATACAGCAGCCATTCCATGGTAGCGACCGCCTGGCCCCTGTGGTGTGTCACCGCCAATGCCCTAGCCATACTCGCGTTAGTGATAGATACATATTTATGGGTAGTAGTAGTAGTAGTTTATTACTATGCATAATTAATTAAAACCTTGCATACATATAACATTAACAATTTAATATACGTAATTCAATGGATAAAAACACTGTTCAAAACCATTATTATGCATCATGTTAAAGTTAACATTTTGGTCCTAATGCGCTTCATCAGATCTAAAGTGCCTGTGCATCAATAAAAACTGAGCTAGCGAAAGCTTTGCCAAGTTAAGCAGCCATCATTATGCATCTTGTTAAAATTCACATTTTAGGGCTTACGCGCTTCATCAGATCTAAAGTGCCTACACGCCAAATAAGGTGGGCTAGCCTAAGCTTTGCCAAGTCAAGCAACAGTAACAGCCTGGCCAGGCTGTTTTTGTTTATCCAATGTCCACTTGCAGTATGTGTTTGAGTCTTTCTGCCACTGTGTCAAAAATGTTTGTAAGCCTGCCGTTTTGCTGTGTTTCGGCCGGATTGAAGCACAATTTTACAGTCTGCCTGCAGGTCCTGGTACCGTTATGCTTGAATATTGGTCAAAGAAGGGTGTCTCTTTAATCCTTTAGGTTGGCCATTTAAGGACCGGATAGAGTAACCCCCTAATTTAGACCTGTTTTATGGTAATCCAGGCCCTTTCATTTTCGCTTCTGCCGCCCCCATAAATTGTACAAACCGGCATGCCAGCTGTATGTCTCCTCCACCAAAGCAAGCCTTCACTGCTTGCCTGCAGGTTCTTATCCTCTTGGTGTTAAAGATAGATTTCAATAACAAGCGTCGTTCTAGGTCCAGACCGTGGCAAATGCATAGTAGATGCATGATACTCTCTTCAGCTTCTGCTCAGAGGCGGCACTCCGTTGTTTCTGTGGTTCGCTTCCATGGTGGTAGATGCGGGAGGACAGGAAGAATTCCCAATCGATACCTGAGGTATTTCTCTTTTAGCTTCCGGCTGAAGCCCGCATGCAGGTAGTGTTGAGGACCAGGTGTTGTGTAGCTCTGGAGCACGCACCAGCCGTGTGATCGTCTTCTGAGTGTTTCCTTATCTTCAAGTACTGATAGATTTTTAACTGTCTTGTTTACCAAAGTCTTAAAACTATTCTGCGTTCCTGTGGTAGCCCACAGCTCCTTCAGGCCTAGATGGTTTATCGGTGTGGTCAGGTAATCCCTTGGGATATAAAGCTCTGCTTGAGTTTGTCTCTTTCCATAGGTGGAAATTCAGGGAGCAGTTATCGGAGCTTCTGATCCTAAACCAACATTTCACATAAGCTGCTTTGCGAGCTATTTTTTTTGACTGTAGGCCAAGCTCCAGCCTGATTTGCGCGTGAGAGCATAATTTGGTAGGCTAAAGATTATTCTTGCAGCTCTTAGCACAGTTTGTTCCAAAGTCTTACATATTTATGGTCAAAGGCGGTTGGCATGCTCCACCACCCAAATCACGGTCACTGGCTCCAATGTATAAATGCCATATCGCGGTAGCCACTGCCTAGCCCCTGCGGCGTGTCACTGCCAATACCAAATCCACACGCGTGGTTGTGATAGATACATATTATGGTCAAATGGTGGTTGGCAAGCTCCATCACCCAAATCACCGTCACTGGCACCAATGTATGGTAGCCATATCACGGTAGCGACCGCCTGGCCCCTACGGTGAGTCACCGCCAATGCCCAAGCCCTTACAGCCAATGAGAACCGCAATCACAGTAGCCTAATGCAATTTTGAAAATCTCGGTAGGCATGCTCCACCACTACAGAGCCGGTCATTGGAGGCAGTTGAAAAAAGCAGACCAGGAACACCAATTGCAGCAGCTTAGAACCACTGAAACTATCGCTGGGGGCTATATACGTGTGGGAGAGAGCCTCACAGTTCCACTGCTTCTAGACACTGCTGACTGACACTCCTCACCACCACCACCTGCTGCTGCTCCTGTCTCCAGACACTGCTGCCTGACACCCCTGACCACCAACTGCTGCTGCTCCTGTCTCCAGACACTGCTGCCTGAGACCCCTCACCCCCAACTGCTGCTGCTCCTGTCTCCAGGCACTGCTGTCTGACACCCCTGACCACCAACTGCTGCTGTTTCTGTTCCCAGACACTTCTGCCTGACACCCCTCACCACCAACTACTGCTGTTCCTGTCGCCAGACACTGCTGCCTGATATCCCTCACCAACAACTGCTGCTGGTCCTGTCTCCAGACACTGCTGCCTGACACCCCTGACCACCAACTGCTGCTGCTCCTGTTTCCAGACACTGCTGCCTGACACCCCCACCACCAACTGTTGCGACTCCTGTCTCCAGACACTGCTGCCTGACACCCCTCACCACCAACTGCTGCTGCTCCTGTCTCCTGGACTTAATAATGTTGAGAACGAATATGTGACGTTTTCCCGCAACCAATTACCCCGCATACCATCACTCCGCAATTATTATACCGCAAGTACAATCACCCCGCAAATTATCACAATGCAAACTTTTACAACGACTATGCCTTTACCACGCATGCCATTACAACGCAAAGGCATGCATGTTAAAGGTATACTCATTGTAAAAGTTTTAAAGGTAGGTGAGAGTACACTATCCTACCCTACCCTACACCCTAATGTAGAACCCCTGCACAACCCACCCTCAACACCCAGTCCTTTCCCTACATTTACACACCCAGCACGACCCCCCAAAACTACCATAAACCACTTTTCTTCCCTACACAAACACTCCAACAGTACCTTAATACACTACCCCTGCATGACCCTACGCTACACAAACACCACATCACTACCCTACACTATACTAACACTACCCTAAACCCTAAAACACTATCCTACACTACACAAACACTACAACACTACCCTAAACCCTAAAACACTACCCCCAGCATGACCCTACACTACACAAACACCACAACACTACCCTAAATCCTAAAACACCACGCCAGCATGACCTTACACTACACAAACACCACAACTACCCTAAACCCTAAAACACTACCATACACTACACAAACACTACAACACTACCCTAAAACACTACCCCCAGCATATCCCTACACTACACAAACACCACAACACTACCCTAAACCCTAAAACACTAACCCAGCATGACCCTACACTACACAAACACCACAACACTACGCAAAACCCTAACACACTACCCTTAACACAATCCTACACTACACAATCACTACAACAATTCCCTTAACCCTAAAACACTACCCTGCACCACCCGACACTACCGTAAACCCTAAAACACTACCCTACACTACACAAACACTACAACACTACCCTAAACCCTAAAACACTACCCCCAGCATGACCCTACACTACACAAACACCACAACACTACCCTAAACCTTAAAACACTACCCCAGCATGACCCTACACTACACAAACACCACAACACTACCCAAAACCCTAACACACTACCCCAACACAACCCTACACTACACAATCACTACAACAATTCCCTTAACCCTAAAACACTACCCTGCACGACCCCCAACACTACCTTAAACCCTAAAACATTACCCTACACTACCCTACACTACCCTCACCCTACACTACACAATCACCACAACACTACCATCAACCCTACACTACACCATCACTACAACAGTTCCCTTAACCCTAAAACACTACCCTGCACGACCCCCGACACTACCTTAAACCCTAAAACACTACTCCACACTACCCTACACTACCCTGCACTACACATTCACCACAACACTACCCTAAACCCTATAACACTATCCCCAGCACGACCCTACACTACACAACCACCACAACACTACACTACACTACACAAACACTACCCTGCACTACACAATCACTACCCCAGCCCACACCCCCCTAAAAAAATTAACCCAAATCCCCTTAGCTCTCTCTCTTCGTGGTTCCTCTCTCCTCCTGGTTCCTTCTTCATGAAGTCTGGTTTTTTTCACAATGCGTGTGCATTTACCATACATGCCTTTACAATGTAATTCGTTGTAAAGGTATGTGTGGGAAATGCAAACACGTTGTGAAAAAATGCGGAGTGATGGTATGCGGGGTCAGTGACCTCTCGGAGTAATGGTATGCGGAGTCAAAGTCCGTGGAAAAAAAGATTTGTAGCAAACGTGGATTACCGTTGAGGACTGAGAAGATCAGGGCCCGTCCCTTCACCACTGAGGAGCTGGATGTCCTGGTGGACAAGGTGCTCACACAGTATGGGAGGCTATATGGTGCTCCAGATGTCATGGTAAGTGTTTCAAAGTAGAAGTGAGACTGTTAGGAGTGCATACATGAAGTTGATCTGCTGCAGTATGTACCTGAGAGTGTGGGGTTGTATCATACACGGCCTAGCATGCTGACTCAAGGGTAAAGGGGTGTGTAGCCTATTTTACATGTTTAACTGGCTGCACATCAGAATGTGAGGGACATGCATTGGTTTTTCAGCCATACAGTGACATAGCAGGTTGGTTAAGTTGGAGTCAGGACAGAAATTGCCTGTGTGAATGGATGTGTGGATCCATGATGTTCTTCACAGGCTCATCTGTGATATTACCAAGGGTTTACGTGCAGAGGGTACTGATGGAAGTGTGTCTGACTCAAAATTGCCAAAATCTATAGGTCAACACTATGCACAGGAGTTGAATGCCAGAGGGTGACACTCTTGGTGTTAATTCACCTATGACCCAGCAGATTGTCGCACTTTTGTACAGAGCCCCCTCCATTTTCATCATCAGGTGTACTGACTTGCATGTGTAGGCTCTGTTTATGCCCTCATATTGTCCCTGCATGTGACATTTCTGATGCTCCACGTTGGACCTCAGTGTGAGCCCACCTGACCTGCACAGTCACTGCCCAATCTGACAAGGACACATCACTGAATATACAGAGTGAATCATATGGCTTGTCTGCTAGACTATCCATCAAAGAGCTATCTCAGCCCTGTAGATTGCACATGATAGATCTTGTGAGAAGGATGCGAGATTATAAGATCATGTCCCTAAATGTGACCTCCATGACACAGTGAGCCATTCACAGGGCAAGGGCATTGAGGGCTGCCCAGTGTTGGACACAGTTAGTCTGCCCCGAAACATATTTTCAAATGTAATGTATGTCTTGCTTACCCACAAACTGGATAGCAGATGTGGGCCCCCTACACATAGATTTCTGTGCTGGCATCCTGCATGTGTATGAGATGGGCAGGTACTGTGTCCTCACTTATATCTGCAATGCATTTTTGTATGATTCACCCATGCTTATGTACTTTGTGAGATGCTGTATTGTCTCTGTTAGACATATCTGTGAAGTAGTGTTGAGTTAGTACTACGCTCCTGTACTGAGAGATAGTGGTACATAGACCTGTGTCACTAATTTTTCCCCCTCTTTTCACCCATGCCTGCAGCTCAAAGTCTACCAACGTAAGGCAGTGTGGAGGGCCATTACACGCAAGGTGCAGGCTCTCGGTGTCTCCAACCGATGGCGCACACACTGTCTCATGAGGTGGGATGACATCTGCCGGCTGAGCATTAATGTGGCAGAGATGATGCTGGGGCTGCTCCCTCGGACTGGAAGGTTGGCGTGCAGGAGCATGATACCACAGTGACACAGCCCAAGTTGGATGCATGTTTGAAGGAGCATCAGCAGCAAGCTGTGGGTGAGTATTCTGGGAAGGGCGACTTTGGCTGAGTGACTGCATGTGTTCCAAGCCTGAGACAGTGCTGGGCTCTGTGATGTTGCTAGTGTGATGCAATGGCTTGTAAGTGGCCTCTGTGTTGGGTGTAGCTGTCATGCATTTTCCCTACCTGTACTCTCTTATGCCATTGAAGTAATGGCCCTTGACATTGCATTCTGAGTTGTGGCCTTCTGGCATCGCCTGCATTGGGGAAGTCAGGGACATCCCATGGAAGGTAACAACAGTGTGCCTCATTTGTGTGTGCTTACATCAATGTGTGCATTGCCTGACTTCAGAATTGTGAGGACTACACATCTGACTGTAGTTGTTCACCAAAGTACGACATGGTGGATGGCATGAGCTCATGGCCATAGTGTACTGATGGGATTTACGCGCGAACTGTAAATAGAAGAAAGACGGACCAAGTCGGTTACGTGATCGGAGTAACTACCAATGAGTGCGTGCTTGATGTGTGATGTATATATTATATGATGCGAGTGTCGCGTCTTCAAGGGGAAATGTGCAACAATATGTAGACAATAAAGTTTTCAACAACATGATGTCAATCAGCAAAACAGTAATAGATTGTTACGAAACATGACAATGACAACGATGTGGAAAATCAATAATATATATCACAATATGGAGAGAAACGGCTGCAATTAAGAGACACCAGGGATAGAAGTAGGTTTTAACTTATAGTCAGGAATGCAGAATAAGTCTTTAGTCAATGATCATGCGACACTCGCATCACATGATATATACATCACACATCAAGCGCGCACTCATTGGTAGTTACTCCGATCACGTGACCGACTTGGTCCGTCTTTCTTCTATTTACATTTCGCGCGTAAATTCCATTCCCGTAGAGCTGTTGTTCACAAAAGGAGTGGAGACTCGGCTTCCAGTCCCTGGTAAGCTATTGTAACTAGCGCATTTAATTTTTCGACCCTTTCTGCACACAGCGCGTTTCCATCACGTTAGTGAGTCTACCCGAGGACATTACAGTGTTCGCTCACAAACCTTTTAACCCTGTTTGTGTCACATCCATTGCCTAAGGTTTTGCATGTCGTGTCATCCCACACTGTTTACATCACGCGATCCACCTACCCATAAATTATACTACCCATTTATGACTTCTCACTTCTTCTGTGTGCACTTTATAATGTTTTTGGGAGGTTTGTCACTCAATTGTGTTGCGCATAGACACAGTATCATTCTGTTGATTATGTTGACATTCATTATTCAGTGGAGTATCTTATCAGGTCCTGTCTCATTTCTTTACAGACCCCTGATGAAGGGTCCTTCTGTGTTGACCCGAAATGCATTGTTTTTTTTCTAAAGAACTGTGAACAACTTCGATAATTGCACCATAAGATGTTGATTATGTCTGCAAATCACGTTGAATATGAACTGAATCAAGATCCTTGAATGGATATAAATTGTCGAATTGAATAAAACTAAACTTGATGAAGAAACCAGTGAGTTTCATGCTACATTGTGCGCACATTTTGGTGGGCAGGTGATTCTCCCCACACCATGTTCTGACCCCTCTACAATCTCCTACACGCAGTTTGTCTCACGGCAGCATGACTCCACCCCCATGTGCCGCCATACCACTCGGTCCATGCAGCCCTCCAGCTCCCAGAGCCACTGATGCCTCTATCTCAGCTGGTCTTCTCTCTCCCAGGTCCAGTCCTCCAACTGCCCCCAAAGCTCAGCCAACTCCCAGTCTGACTGACAGCCAATTCTGAGTCAGAGACCCCTCACACACCTGTCTCTCCCACAGCAGTGTCGGGACTGCCCATTGTTATCCCCAAGCCGGGTTGTTGACGATGGCACTGTACAGTCTCACCCATTCCCTGTGCAGGTTCTCATGTTCCTACTCTGCACTTTGGACTGGCCACTGGCCTTGCTGTTCATTACTGTGTTTGCCCATTCCCTGTGCAGGTTCTCATGTGCATACTCTGCACTTTGGACTGGCCACTGGCCTTGATGTTCATTACTGTGTTTGCCCATTCCTTTTGAACGTTCTCATGCACCCAAGTGCCTACTTTGCACTTTGTACTGGCCACTTGCCTTGCTCTTTATTACTGCGTTTGCCTCTTCCCTGTGCAGGATCTCATGTACCTACTCTGCACCTTGGCCTGGCCACTGGCCTTGCTGTTTATTACTGTGTTTGCCCATTCCTTTTAAAGTTTCTCATGCACACATGTGCCTACTTTGCACGTTGTACTGGCCACTGGCCTTGCTGGTTATTACTGTGTTTGCCCATTCCCTGTACAGGTTCTCATGTACCTACTCTGCACTTTGTACTGGCAACTGGCCTTGCTGTTCATTACTGTGTTTGCCATTCTCTGTGCAGGATCTCATGTCCCTACTCTGCAATTTCGACTGCCCGTTAGCCTTGGTGTTTCTTACTGTTTTAACTCTATCCCTGTGTAGGATCTCATGTACCTACTCTGCACTTTGGACTGGCCACTGGCCTTGCTGTTCATTACTAAATTTGCCCATTTCCTGTGCAGGCTCTCATGCACACATGTACCTACTTTGGACTTTGTACTGGCCACTTGCTTTGCTGTTTTTTACTGTGTTTGCCCATTTCCTGTGCCGGATCTCATGTACCTACTCTGCACCTTAGACTGGCCACTGGCCTTGCTGTTCATTACTGAGTTTGCCCATTCCCTGAGTAGGTTCTCATGCACACATGTACCTACTTTCCACTTTGTACTGGCCACTGGCCTTGCTGTTTATTACTGTGTTTACCCATTCCCTTTGCAGGTTTTCATGTACCTTGTATGCTCTTTGGACTGGCCACTGACCTTGCTGTTCATTACTGAGTTTGCCCATTCCCTGTGCAGTTTCTCATGCTCACATGTACCTACTTCACACTTTGTGCTGGCCACTGGTCTTGCTCTTGTCTACTTTTGATGCCTATCTGTGTAATATGTGAATAAAGACAATTACTCCTGTTGTCTGCTTTGTCAGTGTCCTTGCTAAATAAAGGGTTTCACGTGTGGTATGGTTTAATGTGACACATGCTCTGTATGCCACGTTAACATTGTCAATGGCTGATGTAACTTTTTCAGGGTTTTGCAGAGGTGACAATCACTTCAGTTCTTGTTGACTCTGAGGCTGGTGGGTGCAATGATGGTTGTTTGTGATGAACTACTGTTATCCTATTCAATCTATGGCGATGTTAGCTAAATTGTACACACAACATGTTTGGATGCACTGCCAGCACAGAGTGGGATTCCATCGACAGTATTGCAGGCAGGCTGGCCAGGGTCCATCATGTCTGTGTGATCTTTCTTGATGTGTGACCAGCAGTGATAGAGTATGGTCATCCTGTGATGGCCAGTCACCCTCGTTACATGGGTAAATGTAAATCCGTATTTGTAAAGCACAAACTGCTCACCTTATGGGTACTAGAGGAAACAACAATGTCTTTCAAAGAAATCTTCGTTTAATATTCTTTCTGGCCATAAAGAATATTAAACAAAGATTTCTTTGAAAGACATTGTTGTTTCCTCTAGTAGCTGTGACTGAAATGCTCTGGTGTCCACAAGGACACACCTTTTTCTATACTATTACATTGTGTGCAGTGGGCATTTTGTTTTTGTGTCTCATTGTGTTGACTTCCAACACACAACCTTGGAGGGGTTATAGGGCTTATCCCCTCGCCCTCTTGCACCACTTCATAATACATTTTGACTTATACCTTGCAACTTACAATTAGCTGAGCGCCCAGTATTTCCCCTTTATCCGAAAAACCCTACCTCAGAAGAATTTTACTCACCTTAATGGTCTCAAGGCACTGGTGGCAGTCATGGAAATTAAGTGAGCTATTGGTCAGAGTCACATGGTGCTGAGCTGAGCTGCTGCCGGAGCCGGGGATCAAACTGTGAACCCTGTGTTCTGAAGTCAGCTGCCCTGGCTGCTGCACCACACCTCTCCACTTGGGTAGATTTCAATGTGTGCACTTGGGTGGTCATGAAGTGTGCAGTGTGAAGGGGTTGACTTTGTCAGTAGTGTTGATGTGTGTGTGCCCCTGTGATGGCAACTGCACACATGTATCAACCTGGATTTTAGTGCCTGTTAGTTGGATGGGCCAGCCCTGTGCTTGTGATTGTGTGCACATGTTTGAGTTGAAGGTTATGCATTTTGCAGTGTGTTAGTGTGTCCTTGCACATCTGTGGGACACATACTTGTTGTTGGTGCCAATTATGAGTATGCAGAGTGTGTGACTGGCAAGTCAGTGTTGTGTTTTGTTTATCAGCCATGTTGCTTGATACTGTTTGTGCTCACTGTGTAGACCTGCTCAGCCACACTGACATTGTGGGTGTGTTTTCTCATGCATTGCTGTCACTTGAGTCATTTTTTGCTCCAGTCTGGCATGTGGGATGTGGAGTGATACCATACCCTATCTGTGCTTATGATACCTACCCATTGTGAGTGAGCCCTCCATCTATTTGTGCATGGTGCACTCCTGCCATGTCCTCTTCTGAAGTACACACCACTCCACTCTCATGTCAGCTATCCACTTGGGTTGCCAGTGTGTGTCCCTCCCCTCCACTTCATTTGCTACACTATGCTTTGTGGTGCTGATCTTCACACAGGACCAATGTGGCACTCAGGACAGTTTCCCAATTGGTTATGTGTGATTTTCCTGTACTGGTTTGCAGGCATAGTTGTTCATGTGCATTGCAACTGTTTGTGCTGCACATTCCCCTGGTCATGTTGTTTGCACCTGGGTGTCCCAGACTTGTGCATCTGTGGGTGATGGGTAAGCTGTGTGTGTGTTTGCTGTGGTATTGCTACCCTTCCTGAGTGTGATGTTGTCTGTGTGATGTGGTGATTTCTGTTATGGGGATTCGTGTTGTGGCACTCAGATATGTGTGCTATTGGTTTGGTTGGTGTGTAAACACTGCTTGTTGTGCATGCAGTGATGTGAGTGTATGTTGCCTTGTAATTGTCTGGTGTGCATCCCCTGATGTACAGCTGTGTTTGCAATGTGAAGGATTGGCATTTGTACATCTGTTGTGTGTTTGCTGTGGATGTGTGCAGTGTTTGGCTTGTGTTGTCTCTTTCAGCTGATTGATGCTCTGTGTGTGATGTTCTATTTGCCTGTCATTGTGTGCGAGTTGTTTATGCATTGTGATATATATTCAGATGTGTGTTGCAAGTGTAGTGTGCATTACTTGTGTGTCTGTCACACGCACTTAGGAGTATTCTTGTTCCTGAGATTGTTTTGAGTGCACATTGGTGGTCTGTCCTCTCATATTTGACCTGTCACTTGTCAGGGTTGTGCATGTGCATGCATGTGGTACACTATGATACCATGTTGACTTGATGGGTGGTGTGGTATATCTGTCTCTGTCTTCCTATTGGACCATTCTCCCAGTTTGTGTCCATGATTGTTTTGAGATGATGCACTTCTTGTCTGTGTTGGGGTATGGTGTCTGTGCATTGGTCCTGAATGATGGTGTTGTGAACTCCTGTTCTGTCTGTGATCCCATTGCCTTTCCACTGTTTGTCTGCATAGGTCTGGTCTTGTTGTCATTCAGTGTATGTTGTTATTGGGTTTTGTGTTTGGCTATTGTTACTAACATCATTGTATACTTACATCACCAATTACACATAAATTACAGTTAACAACAACACATTTTTTTTACAGGAATACCAAGAGAAAATTAAAATATACACCATTCAGCATACATGATGCTCTCAAAAAATCAAAGGCCAATTGCCACTCCAAATATCCTTACAATGTGGGCCAGCAAAGTTTTGACCAAAAACTGTTGTCTACACTTGTCCTGCGAAGAGACATCTCCCCGGCATCTAGAGGGCATCAAAATGACAAGACTTTGGTGGACTGGGTTGGTCTTTGGGAAGATGGTATCAGGAGGGGGATGGGACAATGTCAGTGGGTGGGCTAGATGGAGGGGGTGGGACAGAGTCAGTGGGAGTGCTAGATGGTGGGGTCGGTGGGCTGGGCTGTGAACGGTTTGGAAGGGACCAGGGAGGGGTGGTGGTTTTTTACCCTTAGATTTTTTGTCTTTTGAGGTACTGGTGTGGGTTGCGGAATGTGAACTTTGGGTTTTAGAAGGCAGCGGGGACTTCTTGGAACAAGGAGTTTTCCTCTTCCGGGGACATTGGGGTGTACTTTTCCTTAATGTAGGCAGCTGGTTTTTTTTGGGGGGGGGGTGATGTAGAAAGACATTGCAGGGGCAACAGAGTCTTCTTCTTAGGTTTGGGTGGGGGTTGGTCTGTTTGTATAGGGAAGACGTCAAGGGCTATAAGGTGGGGTTTTTGGGCAAAGTGGGTATGAGGAGAGGCAAGGGTAGGGGCTGTGGAGGCAGAGGGTTGTGAAATATGCGGCATGTCTGTGGGTGCTGGTGTGCTATCTGTAGTGTCTGTGTGTGATGGTGTGTTGTCAGCCTATTTTCCTGTACGTGTGACATGTGGTACAGTGGGTGTATCTGTTGGCATATCTGTAGTGAGTGTGACATCTGTATTGTGAGTGTTTGCTCTTCTGTCTATATGTTTATGTGCTGAGTGTGGATGTTGATGTGGATGCACGTTTATGTTTGCTTGTGCTTTGGTCAGGGAGGGGAATCATTACTGTGGGTGGGGAAGAGGCAGGAGGGCGTTAGGAAAGCTGGATAATGCTGCTGTCAGTGTGGAGGCTAGAGCCTAATTAGATCTCTGTAGGGAAGACATGTCAGATTCAATGCCCTGCAGGAAAGATACTGTAGTGTAGTTCCTATATTCCCAATAGGCTCTGCGCATTGGAATAACATAAAAGATAGTTTAGACGTAGGACTGAGGTCGACTAGGTCTCTATTGAATATGTTAGACTTAATTATGAATGCCAGCTAGCTCAGAGGTCACTAGAAACTTTCTCGAGTAAACAGGAATGAGTTAACTTCCCTGAATAGACAAGAAGGGATTAGCTTCTGACAATCGCATTAACATGACAACTTTCCTCCCTCCAGAATAGGGATTATATCTCCAGAGTCGTGTGAAAACAATAGACAGCTATTTCACTCAGTCAATCGTGCATGCTTAGTTTCACCAGAGTGCAGAGAAATAGAGAGACTGGCGTTTTCAATAAAAGTTGTTATTTATTGAGCAGTCCTCTTTCTCGTGCAAGAGAAGTGAATTGCCACAATTGCAATACTTGTTATAAAGTAAAGTGCGTACAGTAAAATGAGTATTATGAAATAATACTGTAAAAGCATTTATATGGTTTCTGAGCCATATGATACTTAAAACGGATAAAATATATACATACATAAAATCATTGACTAAACGTACTCAACTGGTGCTTCTAAGATATGCCTACCCCGGTGTACCTAACCTAAGCCTAGTACGTGGGAAGGATCAAGTGAGCTGCAGTTTAAGTTAAGTTAGTTTTTGCCAAGAATCTGAATCAAGAATTCTCTGAGGAACTAATCAGCTCCGTACCTTGGTTATAGAATGAAGGAGGTCTTGTATCTCGTTCTCAGGACTCGATCTACCAGAAACCCGCAAGGGTGACTGGAAACACTGGGGCTGAATTTCTCGGCAGGAGAAGAGACAGCGTCTCTCTCAGTGCGTCAAATGGGAGGGTCGGCTTCCTTCGGCTCTCGCATCAGCTGGGCTTCGGGCAAGTATATAGCTGCTCTGCTCCAAACCACTGTGTGTTTGCTTAAGGCAACGTTGGTATATTTATACCTGGAAGGTGCCGAGTTTGACGTAAGGTTGGACGTAAGAAGTCACTAAGAACTTACAGTTCTTTCTGGACTCCATGACTTCTTGTTCAAATCAAAACAAAAGCAGGGGAATTACTCGGGCTGCTGGAGGCTTGGTTTGTTTAAAGAACACGTTGTGCTTTCTAGGAGTCTTTGGGAGTAGCCTTGCCGTATTTGGACTGCATTGGCTATGACTAAATATGGATATGATTCTTATGCCTTTATAAGGATATTATTTGTTATAACCACATAAGGGCATGAATCGGGAATATTTGATTAGGGTCCTAGATACGTTTACAACAATACCATCTAGGTAAGGTGATTGGTATGCACCTGGCGTAGCGTACATTCAGCACTGCTCTCTGTCCCACAGAGATCTTCCTCAGGAGGTCAATGGCCTCCACACTCAGGGCAGCAGGGGAGATGGAGGCAGGGGGCGAGGTACCTGGTGCAAAGCAGACACCTACCCTTTTAGGGGAGCGCCCTCAGACCTGTGGCTGAGGAGCAGCTGGAAGGGTGGAGATGGTAGGGGTGGTGGTGAAATCAGATGGAGTGGACACAGGACCAGGGGCCTCCACGACCACCTGGGAGTCATCACTGGTGCTGGAGCTTGATATTGATGTCACAGAAGTTACGTCACTCAGCCCCTCACTGATACTCCCATCACCCTCTCTGCCAATGGTTCCCTTTTGCTCACTGGCAGCACAGGAACCACTGTAGCTGGCTGTTTCCCTAACACCCATGGTGCTGTTTCCTTTTCTGCTCTGGTCTGATGCTGTGAACAAGAGGTACACTGATTCACATGAGCTGTTCATATGGACTTGCCACATAGATTTCACCACAACTCTTCCAACAACAACATTATTAGAACTCGTAGTTAAAATACGTAATACTATTCTGTAATTCCCACATGTTTGAAAGCAAGAAAACCTGTGTAATTATCACACATGATAATGTCAGCAACATTGTTTGCTTCAACTTCTGCTTCCTCATTCACAATTTCTTCATCATAATTATGTACCAGTTAATGTATTGTCTCTCACTACTGATGGCCTTGTGTCATACCATACGTGTCTCATCTAATCAAAGAGACTTTAGACCTCATAATGAGAACAGGAGTCACACACTAGATTATAGATGTGGGAAACAATGTACTATCCCTATTCAACAACTTGTGGAACAGCAGGTCTCATGTTACATGTTACGTATCTCGAATATTATACATCAAGCTGGTGTAGTCATAGAATGGACCATATGCCACAGATCATATGGAAGTTGATAATATGTCCAATAGTAGATGTAGTTATTTGCAGTGTCACATGGGTTTCTCTTATCGTTGGCACACATAGGAAATAGGCATAGCTAGGGTGAAAGGTATTTGACCCCAAGTCTTGTGTCATTTATGCACAGTGTTACAAAGATGATTATGGTTGTGTTTTAGATTGGAAACCTTATGCCAGTATGCCATGTATACACAGCTTAGCACACTGCCAATTTCTATGACTGCATCTTCCTTATGCTTCATATGGATCACTATACCACTTGGCAATAAGGATGTATTGTCTGTACAAAATAGTAGCCCTGAACATCTTACTTGAAAACTTGTTTTCAACATTTCCTACCATTGTTTTAATACTGCATGATTCCACAATTTAAATGGCCAATTTAGCATATCCCTCCCTTATTTCCTGCATCATGCACACAATTTTTAGCTTAGGTGTTATTGCTTTTCATCTCAAAATATCAGGTACTTCCAAATGACGGTCATGGGGCATTTCAGAATTTACCAGTTATGCAACTAAACCATGGTTTACAAAGCATAATGTATGACCAATAAAGAGCATTTACAGGCATACAAACCTTTTGGAATGTGATTCTTTCACCATCGGTTTACTTAAAACCCTGTTTCCACCAAGGACCTACTTTTGTAGCCACTCAATGAAGTGTGTGGTCACTTTTATAGAGTCAGAAACATGGACTCAGCTTTAGAATAGATATGATGAAATCGGACACTCAATCATGAGAATGGCCAGTGTGAAAAGTGATATGAGTAACCAGAAGTATCATTTGGCCATCAGATACATTGGAATACACCGGGCACCAGAGCTGGGACCTAACATTGGCACACTGAGCATTCACTACTCACCAAGCCCTCAACATAGACATTATCTGTTACTTTGATATATAGCACAGCATTTCACAATTAAGTGATCCAACATCAATTTACTTTACATCATTGTTGTGGCCACACAAAGACAGGCCAAACATTTGTAAATGTGCTGACCCATGTTGAGCATTAACAAAGGAACGGAAGGTTATCTCCTTGCACATGGTGTTTTCATGGGTTCATATTACAATAGAATAGCACTACTGGCAACATCCTGACTATTTTAGCTTCACCTGTCCCAGATGAAATGGTTGTAACCATGTATCTACACATTTGTGTGCATATGCATATTTTAACACTAATCAGGTGGTGTGTGCGTTGCCTAACCTAAAAAGTTAAACCTAGGCTCAAATACTTGCACATGATGGGTTAATATGATGTGCAACAAGGCAATAACTCGTGCCCTCCTTGCTGCTGTCTGGCTCTCAACTGCCCATCTAGGTCTGGATTGGCTACTGCTAGAACATGTAGCATTAGTGGGTTCAGGTTGTGGCATGCACCCCTCCTGCCTGGAGGTGACAGGCCCAGCTGTGGTCTTCTGGTCCATCCTCTCAAGTCCTGCAACCGTTTCCTGCAGCGAGCACTACACCGACGTGTGACCCCCCATGGATCACATTTTCCGATGATGGTTTCCACAGGTAGACCTTCTGAAGAAAGGTGACTTGCAAGGATGACATGGTGACAGGCCCTTAGTTCACATGCAACATGTACATATACAAATTCTTTTACACATAGGTCCTTAACAGCTCGCCTAAACAATGGAAAAGTTAGCCTACTGATATTCTCAGCACTTCACCTGTGGTCAATGAGGCCTCTTCTAAAGTTTCAAAATAGGCTGGGGCAGTGTTTCACTCCAGTCACAAGCTGTGCAGCGTAAATTACTTTAATGGGAACTGTAATTTGTATTTTCTTCATGTAATCCATAATTATTCCATATTCTTCAAACTTTCACTATTCCGAACGGAGACAACATGATTGCAATCTTCAAATGCTGCATCCAGGCCATTCCAGGCTTTATCATGCAGCACGATGAAATCAACAATGTATCCTGGTTGCTTGTGAAACTATAAACCCAATACATTTTGGGCTAGAAGCCCTTCTTCAGGGCTATCAGCAATTTTAAAAAGAACTCTTCCCCATGAGAACAGTGAAATAATGTTACAACCAGCACATACACATCTACAGCAATATACTTGTCCAGAACAGTTACATAAAGGCTTTCAATGTTTAGAAACAGATTTAGATGGCTGTCTCAGTGATTACTAATGTCAGATGTGCATGGTTATTGTACAATGAAACTAACAATGCTGTCTGATCATTATTCTCCTGTTCCTCTGGTGTGCCATATAGCTGCCTGTACAGTGGAAGAACCATGTCCACAAGCATCTTGAGTTGTTCAGCTGTGAAGGCCGGAGCCCTGCACCCTGTGCAGTGAGATATTGTAGCTCCCAGAGGATGTGGACAGCAGCAAAGAGATGGGGAGATCCTAAAAACTTGCAGTTAGTGAACGCAACTTCTAATCAAAATTAGGGAGGAGAAATAGGTGTCCCAACCAGTTCCCCAGGTTAGATGCGTAAATCAAAATTAGACTACGACACTTGTAACTACGTTACAACCGGTTTGTTAGATAACCCTCATAAATGCTATGGTAGATTGCGGTTTATGTCGATTTTCCGCCCCACATATGCGTTGTGGCATTTATCATCGGGTCATCTTACGTGCTGTATGCCAGACTCAGACCATGAGGCAACCTCTGGTATGGCGTAGTAGTGTCCAGAGATGTGTGCAGATACCCCCACTTAGAAGGTTATCCTTAAAAAACAAATCTACATCCCAAAAACTATTTTAATTATGAGAGGATTTGGTCTGTTATTAAAAATTTTTGATGGGTAGGCCCTTGGATCTAGTAACTGGATCCTCGCATATGACTTGCAACAAAACGTCAACATGTTTGTGCTCCTTGTTGCCCAGCCGGGTCTATGGAGCATTTGTCAGGACAAATACAACAGATTAAAATTCTACTCACACCATTCGTGCAGTATTTAGTGGTCTTTTTTTGTTGCCCACTTAGGTTCATAAAGGTTCAATTTACCTTTTTAGTTATTCAATCGATCATCCTCAGGGGAACCGGAATTGAAAGTCCCAGGCCGCAGTGTATGGCGAATTCCGCGTCTAGTGCTGACTCTGCCCCTGACGTGAACGCAAGTCAGCTCTCTAGGTAACCGCATGACTTATATCTAGAATGCATAGGAGGTCTTCGGTCTAGGTGGTCCACTTTGGTTGCATTTTCCAAACTCGTCTAATGCATTCCATTGCTTACTGACACCACGCCTACTGCGCGGTTCACAAAATATCTGCAGTCCGCGAGTAACTTTGATACATGACTAATTGGAGTTTACCGCATCAGTTTACATGCAAGGCAGACTCAATCATAGATACGCAACTGTCACCAAAACAACTAACAGCCTACGGCTGTGTCCAATTCAGTTCAGATTACGCAATACCAAAGAAGAAATGCCAATACTGATCCTTAATTTCAAAAAAATATAAATTGGCAGATATAAAGACCACAGTTCAATGTATCTGTGTGCTACTAAATAGCAGTTTATTTGAAAAAGGAGTTTTTTATTTGAACACACTTTAAATCAATGCTGATGTTCAAAAGACAACACAGTGTATAACGAGGAATAATCAAAGAAAGGACACTAGAATGGAATAAAAAAACTCATTCAAATCATCATTCATAATTTTCACACATCTCACAGTCATACCTGTTACATTCAAAACACAATGGTAAAGGATTTGTGTAAGCCAGTGGGATGAGTGCTAGGTCCACTGTGTTAATAATAGCTTTTCTTACTATTTACAACTATACACTTTGGTACACAGGATTATAAAATTCAAAATGTCAATTAATACAGTTTAGACGAAAGTCTAAGTGCACATGTCTGAGACATGAACAGCAGACCAAAGAGCCTACGCGTTTCGAATCCAACGAATTAACAGGATTCTCATCAGGGCCAACAAGCTCTGTGGGGAAAAGGAAAAACAATTGTCTAATTTCTAATACCACCAAACGGAGTCAAGAATCAAATCAAGAGCTACAACACCAGAGTATCCAGTCAGCTTACCAGATAGTCCTTTAGCAAGGATCGTGATTTAGTTCGCAGAAGAAAGTTAAGTCACCTACGCAAGTGAAAAGAAAAAAGGGGAATCAGAGAGTTGTATGGGGTCCTTTAGTGTGAGGTCAATACTACAGAGGGCAATGTAATGTCTTACCTCAATCAGTGACTGGAGTCGAGTTCATATGGTCAAATTCACAGAGTGAAAGGGGGTTCCTCAACACAACTGGCCTGTGGAAGGTAAGGATTGAAGCTATGAGGGCACTGTCTAGTGATGAAAAGTTGTGTGAGTAGAAGTACATTCTAAGAAGCAGAACTGTCTTACCGGAATTGATCCGGTCGTGAAGAGATGCGCTAGTGTCCGAGTCCGCCGAGATCTTCTTCCTGAAAGGAAGTAAAGGACATTCATCAAAGAATGTCCACAGCCGCAAGCTGAATTAAAGTGTACTAGGGACACGGCTGAGGTCGAAGACATAATTGCGAGTGTGCCATGCCAATAGTCCTAGCTTCCAAAATGCCCGCAAAACTTACCGAGTTCGGCGGGACCTCCAGCAGTGTAAATCAATCTTCCGTAGTTAGAAAAACGTCCAGCAATCAGAGTAAATCTTCCGTAATGGCGCTGCGCATGGATTGGCGTAGGCGGTGCTGGGAAATGTAGTCTTACTCTCAAACCGGGCAGGAAGTGACGCATGCGCTCACTTCCGGTGGCGCGTGTATGATGTAAATCCAGGATCATTTACAAGAGTCAGACAGAAGTAACTAAGGAAACGCCCTGTATGTGCTGGCATAGGTCTCTTGGGAATTGAAGTCTTTTTGTCAATCGGAGATAAAAGTTAAAAATAAGTTCGAACACATGCGTGAATCTAATCTGGATTGAATTTTCCATAGATCTCTATTTTTGTGAATGTAAAAGGACAAAAAAAGAGGCTCAAATTTGTAGGATGATTCAACGTTGGTCACAAAGTCACAGGCTATTAATTGAGTGAAATGCATGAAACTCGAGTCACCATAGGATTGGTTGACAATGAAATAACCAAAAACTGATAAGATTGAAGGTGGAGACATACCTGCGGTAAAAACAGTTTTTTTTAAAAAAAAACAGATACAAGACTTCAGATAATGGTGCGTAGGTGCCAAAGGGTCAGCTCAGGAGGCATCTATAGTTTATAGATCTCAGAGAGTTCGTTGAGACCTGATACAGCCGTATCAAACTTAACAATCAGATAAGCCTCTCTTTTAGATAATTTTTGATTAAGATTCCCTCCACGGAGGTCCTTTTCCACTTTTGAGATGACCGTCCATCTAAGGTCCCCAATTTGGTGTTTTAATCTTGTCCAGTGGTTAACTAGAGGTGCAGTTTCCACTTTGTTTTTAACTCTGGATTTATGTTGACAAATCCTTTGTCGTACCTCCTGGTTGGTCAGTTCAGAACAGCCTACCTGGACATTTGAAAAATGGGTCGGCGGTGCAAACACTTTTGACAATGTTGTGAGTTTCTGAAATTTTTCTTGTGAAAGTGGCATCTAACTGAAACGTACACACTCCCATGATGACCTAACCTTGAGAGGCCCTTGAAACACTGATTGGGAGGCTAATGCCAACAGGAAAAAGCCTATTCCATTTCTGTCTCAGGTGCTTTTCAAGTACAGATTACACCTAGATACTGCATTACAAGACAGTGTGACCCAATGTGCAAGATGAGTGATGTGCATTTGGGAAGAGAGTGTGTGTTTGATGTCGTGGTTATTACATTTCCAGAGGAATTACAACACTCTAACATAAAACAGCCTACAGAAGCTTTGCTCTGATATGTGAGTTTATATGACATATTTGTGTGCTACACTTAAGTGTACAACAGCATTATATAAAATATCTATATTGTAAATGGTTTGTACATGTAATTGTTTATGGAATGCAGACATGACAACATGACTGCGTTGACCATGTGACATTAGTGTGCAGATAATGCATTGTGATACGCTAGATGTATGTGGTGTCCCAGATTTTACGTATTATATGATCCTAATAGGTGTACAGATGAACTATACATTAATATCACAAACCTAAGTCTGACACTAGTGAAAAAGTACACTACTGCACTTTCAGTGCCATACATAATGTGTTTTTTACTGACGTGGAGTGTTATGTGTGGTTAATTGCTCTTTGCTTTTGTGCATGTTGTTTGGTACATTGTGAACTTACATCAACTGTGTATACACTCTACGCAAAGGTATTACAGTGGAGCTGGAACACAGCCTCCTGTGTACAGCCCCTTTAGAGACCTCCAAACAATGGAAGAGAGAGACGTAGTAAAAAAATACTGTCTCTCCAGACCACCATTCATTGATTTGTGATAGCAGTTGGCACCTTAGTTGCTCTCACCTACCCAACCAAACTAACCCCCTAGGTGAAGGTGATTGCAGCACTGCATTTCTTTGCCATGGGAACATTCCAATACACAGTGACAACATCAGGTGGAATGTCCCAGCCCAAGTTTAGCAATGTTCTTCGTGATGTGTCATGATGTGTCGAAGACATTGATGCGGTACATGGATCACTAACTATATAACGTTTCCTAAATCTGGAGATTTGGCCCTCATCAAGTGTGATTTTTATGGATTGGGATAAATACCTCATGCAATACCTCATGCAAATGGAGCAATTGATGGCTTTCATGTTGCTTAGGTACCACAACAGGCCAATGAACATAATGAACATTGCTACAAGAAATTACTTCCACTCCATCAATATCCAGGCGATGTGTCTCCCTGACATGTGCATGTGCATTTCATACTTCTGTGCCAGATTTCCAGGGTCTGCACATGACGCATATATCATGTGTAACAGCATCATCCCACATTTGATGCGTCAACTGCAAGCTGAACAGGCCTGGATATTTAGTAGGTGATGTTGTATATGAATGTTGTAGTGTGTGTTGTTTATATGTCAGATTGGATCATGTTGTTTGATACCTGACTATTTTCTATCTTTAATGTAGGAGACTCTGAATTCCCCAATCAGCCATGGTGACTGACACCACTGCCCAACCCAGTCACACGATCAGAAGCATGCTTTAATGAGGTCCATGGCCTGAGTAGCAGATAGTAGAGCGGCCTTTTGGCCTCCTGAAGTCAAGGTTCCGCTGTCTAGATAAGACAGGGGAGGAGCCCTCCACAATGGGCCAGGAAAGGTGTGACATATAATCGTGGCTTTCAACATGCTACACAACATAGCAATTTTAAGAACGTACCTCTAATTGAGGATAAAGGAGATTAGCATGTGCCACCGATACCACCAATGGAGAATCAAGGACTGGGCAATGATGACAGGGGTGATTATGATGGAAAGTACTTGAGACAACAAGTGCAGTGCTGCCATTAAGAGTATAAGGTGCTGGGAGTTTGTCATTATGAACTCCACAGTACCATATTGGCTGCACTGAAAACTGAGAGGTGTGGTATCAAACTTCGTGGCACATTAAACCCACACTGATGCCAGTGTGGGATTTAATCCACCAGAACCTGGGCTTCTATGGGAATTCACAAGGGCATATTATCAAGCCATTATCGCCGCTTTAGAGGCAGTTTCCTGCCGATAAAAACGGCGATAATGTATCACCCTTTCTTGATAATATGGGCCCAAATTCTTTCCTGGGAAGAGGTGGTCACATCTCCCCAGGCCAGAAAGAGCCATCTGTGGCAGGGGAGCTTTCAAGGCCTTGCAGCCTTTGTAATGTGACCACCCGGCTTCTCCTGCTATCAGGAGGAGGCCCCTTCCTGTCTCCCCTACTTTTTGGCAGGAAGATTGGTGGAAAAAATTAGCCAGCCTAGAAGGAGTACCCACCTTTGCCAACTCCAACGCTCAGGTGGGGAGGCGAGGTGAAGCCCACTCTTCAGTGCCATCCATCTTGCAGATGGCAGGCACTCCCCAATCAGGATTAGGGATTGTGCTCACTTCCCCCAAGTGGGGTGAGCACGCCAAGGGTGTAGTCACCCTAAGGTCAGTAGCCTATTGGCTACTGACCTCAAGACCCCTAAAACACCCCCTAAATACAGTATTTAGGGGGAAGCCCTGAACCAAGAAGGCAGACAAGAAACCAGAAGAAGAAAAGAAGAACAATCAAACAGCCGTGCCAAAGCGAACAAGAGGAGGATGCCCACGGACTTGGCCACAGCCCTACCTGCTTGTCTCTACCGCAAGCCTGCTCCAGCTAAATCCCGGTGTGTCCGGCAGCCAGCAACCTTGAGGAACCCGGAGGACCTGCCTGCCTTCAATCCCAGAGACTGTGTCTCCTGTGAACACTGATTTGTTCACTCACAGACTCCAGCTCCGCAAGGATCCATGAGTCTGCACCACTCTTCACCTGATGCACACGACCCGAGCTTGAGTAGCCCAACACCAAATGGAGGTCTTCCCGGTGATCCTGACTCAAGATCCAGTGACCCCTGACCTGCCTCAAGCCTCCAGCAAACACCTGCAGCCTCAAACCGGAAGGTTCCCCAACCGCGACCAGGAGCAGGTAAGAAGATTCAACTCTAAAAGGCACCCCTGCACCCGATGCCCCATAACCTTGGGTGGCCCAACTGTTGGTGCCTAGCCAACTCCCAACATCCCAACTTACCTCTCCATGTGATGGTTGCACCCAGTAGACCGTTGTCCCAAGCCTTCAGTGTGTTTGCAAACCGTAGACTCCCCATTGAAAGCTAATGGGCGCCCGATGCCAAAATTGCACTCTGCACCTGGCCGCCCCAGTGCCGCTGAGGGTGCGCCTTTTGTGCAGACTTGAACCCCCATTTTCCCTGAGCTTAAGTCCAGGAGCTTTGCCCCAACAACCCAGTGGCCTGCTCGTCAGCAGGCACCAACAGGAGGCCCCCTATCCCCCATTGGATAAGATTGGGCCTCAGCACTCTGCACCCGGTCGCCCTAGTGTCGCTGAGAGTGTAGCAAGAGTGCATCCTTGACCCTGAGGGACCCCTGATTTTAACCCCAGAATACCAACTCCCACAACAAACTACTTACCTATTAACCGATAACACTATTTTCCTCAGAGGATTACATTGGCTGTTTTTCTATGAAAACTTTGTAAGTGTGGAGTTGGAAAAGCTAACAAATCCTTTGAAAATGAAACTAAATACCTAAAACGCTTTTACTAACCTGTTTACAGGAAATATCCCAGTGCAGTATTCAGGTATACTGCACTGTGTAAGAAAAGTAATCTGAAAAGTAACTTACATGATACTCTACTAAAAATCCTATACAAAGTATATGTACTGTATTCTGAAAAGCACTGCATCATCAGTAACACTACTGTAATCAAATCAAAGTACATTTACAATTGCAATTCAAACTGTTTACCAACTGCATCACTACTGTGAAGTATGTATTGCTTACCTGTGCCAGGCTTGCTTGCTTCCAGAAAATCATTTGCTCACCGAGTGTGTACAACAAATGTTTAACCCTCTGATACAGCCTTACTGCTCGACCACACCACCACAAATAGAGTGTAAGGTACTATCTACTTTTACCTCTGCCTACCTTTGGGGTTCCACTGGACTCTGTGCACACTATACCTCACCTTGGTATAGTATATACAGAGCCACCTTCCTACAACTGGTCACTGGTGTGGGACAAAATTGCTTTTGTAACTCCTCTGGGTGCTTAAATCAAGGAAGATGCTGGTCATTAGTGGGTGGCAAAATTACTATTCTAGCTCTGCTGGGTGCTTACCTCAGGGAAGGTGCTGTCAGTGATGGGTGGCAGAATTACTATTCTAGCTTCGCTGGTTGCTTACCTCAGGGATGGTGCGGGTTAGGGGTCTGGGGCAAAATGACTATTCTCACTCTGCCAGTTTTTTTTCTCAGTGACGGTGTTGATCAGTTCTTGCTTTAATGAATGTACACAATAAAAAATGAAACATACAGTCATTATCCTTATTTTTTTGCTCACCTTAAATACACAGAAAACCATCACCTTTACAGCAAAACATCATCTCCAGCAGTATTTTGAGAACCAGAAGCTCTTTCACAGGGAAAATTGTTGAAAAACATAATGGTGCAACAAAAACAAAACAAAAACATTTTAGAAAGCCTAAAGCTAATCAAACATTTGTTACATGTTCACTACTCCTTTTAGACCTTCCCAACATCACCCAGAAGGGAGAAAACTGAAATCGACAAAAACAGCCGGAGAAACAATTCTATACCAGCAAAAAGACAAACAAGCAACCAAAGGAACCTAAGGTGAAGCAAACAACTTTAACTAGATAAAATGCATTTTTCTTATAACAGTAATCAACTTCAAACCATATCTGAAAATCACAGCTCTCAAATTCCAATTAAAAATATACGACAAAAACATGTTCTCCAAAAGCTCAGTAGAGAACTAAATAACTATTAACTTGTTTTTTGCGAGTTCAAAAAATAAACAATATCAAATTCTAATAGCACATAACAGCAATATGTCAATTGTCAAGAATGTATAACTAACACATTTGTGTTAGCAGAATAAATGTTCAATAAAAACATATAACTCAAAAACTTTTTCTCTCCCTTCTTTTACAGACATTTCCAAAATGCAAGACAAGCTTCTTATGTAAAAACCCAAAGAGGAAACTGACTCCTAAAACATGGTGGCTACCTATATTGTAAGGAGAGATTAACAGGAGTCATTGGAGGAATGTGCAGTATTACTCATGCCATTGCCAGGCAGAGTGGTTACTCTAGGGGACACTGTTGAAAGGACCACAGAGCATAACCACTCTGCCTCTGCAATGGAGTTTGTGGATAGAGAATCAAATGAAAGAACTTGGATCCACCTCAAATGAACTCTGTGGCACAGTTTTGAGTGGGTATCCCAACACATTCCTATACATGTAGCAAGTTATATGCCCACAATCCCAAATGTACACAGAATTATACAGAGAAAAAAAACAGGCAAGTAACCCCCAACATGTAACACCCGAAACATACTTTGATAATATTATTCCTTCCGAATTAACTGTTGCTGTTACTAAAGAAACCTTTCTTTTGTATGACAGCCCACCTGAAACTATGCTTTCCTGATAGTGGTTGGAAATGTACTAGTAAGGTGATTGACACTGGGACCTGTTTCTGACTTGACCACAAATCTCATCAAGGCCTTGTGCTCCAAACACCAGGTCCCAGTGTCAGCCATCTTGCTAGTACACTTCCCCTCACTGTGAGGCAACCATAAGCCCAGAAGAACTGGTTGGGATCGGTGGCAGGAGGAGTTTTTGCTGATACTGCAACTCCCATCAGGCTCTGCCCAATACATACTCTTCCCACCCATCCCAACCGCCCACCCGAAACTATGTTTTCCTGACAGTGGTTGGAAATGTACTAGCAAGAAGGCTGACACAGTTGCCTGGTGTCTGACTTGACCACAACTCCCATCAAGACCTTGTGCTCCAAACACCCGGCCCCAGTGTCAGCCATCTTGCTAGTACATTTCCACTCACTGCCAGGAAAACATAGGTTTAGGTGGCCTGGTTGGGCTGGATAGGAGGAGGAGTATTTTCAATGACTACTTCTCCCACCAGGCCTTGTCCTACACACAACTTCTCACCCAGCCTAACCATGTCACCAGGAAGAATGGTTTCCTGACAGTGAGTGGAAGTGTAGTAGCAAGATGGCTGAACATGGTGCATGGTGTTTGGAGCACAAGGCCTTGATGGCAATTGTGGTCAAATCAGATACCAGGAGCTGGTGTCAGCCATCTTGGTAGTGCATTTCCAAACACTGTCAGGAAAGTATAGTTTCAGGCGGGCTGGGTGGGAAGATGTGTATAGGACAGGGTGTGATGGGAGATGTAGTCATTACAAACACTCCTCCTCCCACCCGGTAAACCAGCCCACCTGGGACTATGTTTCTTGACAATGAGTTGAAATGCACTAGCAAGATAACTGACACTGGTGCATTGTGTTTGGAGCACAAGGCATTCATGGGAGTTTGGGAGAAGTGTGTACATGGCAATATTTTTTAGCAGTTTGATTGGAGGTGAGGAAGTTATCTTCAGACATACACATCACATAATCTTTGACTATTAGTTTGTTTGAATCCAAAATACGTCATGTAGCTAACTTGAACCATTACAGAGATGTCTGCAGAAGTGTCATTGAAAACTTGTGTGAAATGTAGAGTTTATACTCACCAGTCTCCAGTCCATCAGGTTTTCCAAATAAGCTCTCCTGCGGAATGATGGCATGCACCTTCTCCTCCCAGGCAGGAAAGTGCACAAGTGATACAGGCAGGACATCCCCAGTTTGTTGTCTGGCAAATTAGTTTTTGCTGGCCAAACTTTAGACCATCCTCCTGACATCATACAACTTCATTTTGATATCATCCATTGTGCACAGAATGGTTGCTACTGTGTTTATTTATTTATTTATATAGCGCCTCAATCGACCCCCGAAGGGGTATCTCTGCACTTCGGACGGGCAGCATAGGCATAGAACTGCTAAGACAACTGAGTCAGAGACAGAAAAGAGCGATCTTAAGCCACTTCCTAAACTGTAGGTGGTCTGAACATTGTCTCAAGTGTAGAGGGAGCTCATTCCAGTAGCAGGGGCCGAGATGGGAGAGGGCCTTTCCCCCTAGTCTTGACTTCTTGACTTGTGGAACCACAAGAAGATGTTTGGAGCTCGAATGGAGAGCCCTGAAAGGTAGGTAAGGTTTAAATTTCCCTGAAAGATAGGTGGGACCAAGATTTGGTAGCGCCTTATGGATAGTGCAGCAAACTTTAAATTGTACCCGCTGGCGTATTGGCAGTTAATGGAGCTGGGAGAGAAGAGGACCGGAAGGAGTCCTAGAAGGGGCATTAAGGATCAATTGTGCTGCCGTATTCTGGACTACCTGTAGTCTTCTGAGCGTAGCCTTATTAGCGGAGATCAGCAGACCATTGCAGTAGACCAGACGGCTCATTATAAAAACCTGAGTCAGAGTCTTACGGGTTGGGTCGGGGAGCAACGGAAAAACTTGGAGGAGTAGGCCCAGCGTGTGAAAACAGGAGCCAGCTGTCTGAGCAGCGTGCTCCTTCAAAGTCAAGGCTTGATCCAAACAGATGCCTAATTTCGGAATGAGGGATTTAGGGGCAGGAGGGGCACTCTGCTCAGCAGGCCACCATTTGGGGGTCGATAATAAGGGTGCATCCCCAAAAAGCAGAATCTCCGTTTTACCAACATTACACTGGAGGAAATTGCTCTTCATCCGGTGTGAAATAGCTCTCATACCAGAAGAGAGGGCCGCCTATACAGACGGAGTAAAATTGTCGAAGGGAAAAAGCAGCTGTGTATTGTTGACAGGATATGGGGGTGAACCCGTGCATCATGAGGATATTGGCGAAGGGAGAGACATATATTGAACTAAGTGGGGCTCAAACAGGGTTTGATAAAAGATTGGAGAATGTGATGCAATATTTTAGGGGCGTTGCCAGCCTGGGCTAATTGAGATGCAATATGGGCTTTACGAGCTGCTTTTATATTTTTATGGTAACTGGACAAAGTGGCCAGAAACTGAATTTTATCTCTCTCATTGTGGGTACTACGCCAGCGTCTGTCATATTTCCTACTGAGTTGTTTCTGTCCTCACAGCTGAGGAGAAAACCAGGCCGTCTGTGGGAGTTTAGAGTGGTTAGGGAGAGATTTCAATGGCTCAAGTTGGTCAATAGCCATGGAAACTGTGAGGTTGTATTTGGCTAGAGCTTCCTCTATATTATCCGATGCGCTGTTTCGTGACATTGAGAAGGAGACTTGAAAGTTCTCCGGAGTGACTTTCTGCCAATGTCTGCGGGTACAGTAGGTGACAGGGTTTAATCCCTTCAACTTCCTTGGGCCCTGGATGGAAAATGTGATCGACACATGGTCGGACCAAGTTAGCTGTTGGGGGGGGGGCTCACACTGAACACTAGAAGAGTTGGAGAAGATAATGTCCAGTGTGTGGCCTGCTAAACGGGTAGGGCCTTCATTGAGCTTGGATAATCCCAAGAGGGCTAGGTCTGTCAAAAGTGTCTGTGCATCAGTGTTGGAGGAGCATTCACTGTGAATGTTAAAATCCCCTAATAACAAAAAGTTGCCGCACAAAACTACGTGAGAGGTTATTAGTTCAGTGAGTTGTAATGAAAAATCACCTAAGAGGCCTGGGTGTCGATATACTAAAGCCCCCTAACAACTAACTCGGGAGTAGAATTCTATCCGGAAACCTAGAACTTCCATAATAGTACTGCAACGCTGATCTAGTGCAGTGATTTTAATGCTATCTTTGTACACAATACCAATTCCACCCCCACCTTTAGTGGTCAGTCCATTCTAATCAGTTTATAGCCTTCGCATATAGCTAATGCAATGGAAGGGACAGAATGAGGCTTAAGCCAGATTTCCATCAGAAACCCCAGCTCAGGCTGCACTAAGGACAATAGATCCCAAACCTCAGTGGAGTGTTTAGGCAGGGATCGGATATTACATAGCAAACTTTTCCATCCCTTCTGTAGCTTATCATGGGGTTTGCCTGTTTCATTGCCCAGGAGGGTGGCGGATTTAGGAGTAAGGAAGCCAACACTAGGGGGAAAACCACAGAGTGCCTCATGAATTGGCACAGGCCCAGCAAGATTACTTTGATATTGAAAGGCTGGGCAAGAGAAGTGGCCTTCAGGAATAGGTCAGGTCTCAATCCAGCATAAGAGTGTGGGATCGGTCCTCAAATCCAGCAGCTCATACCTAGAGTATGATCGGAGGGGTGTAGGGCCCTGCATGAAAGTGAATTGACAAGGGTCCCTGGCTCCTGGCGATGTCCAGGCGTGGACGGGCGCAGACGGGCTTGCCTTGTCTTTGGCACGCCTTAGGCATGCCGCTGGCGCGTTTGCTGCAAGTTATTTGAGATATAATGAAATGCTAGCAAGGGGATTTGTTTATTGTTGCCTAAGTTCCAGGTTATTGGTCAATCAGTGTTTTAATAGCTTCAGACCAACTGAAATCAATTCAAACCTGTTTTTCTTATAATTATGTCACTTGTAATTATGACGGAATGGTATAAATTCAACAATAGAATAAGCTACACGGGAAATGAATATTTATGAAAATTTCCCTGAGCCATGATGCCACGCCGGACGAAATTCTGTTCCATTGGAAAATACCGAGTGTTGATGCGTATTGAGCACGCTTGACCGGTTTCGTTGGTAGATTCGAAAACTTCACACAAGAAGGTTTTTGATGATTAGCAGTCCCACAGGAATACGGGGATAGGTGACAACACTTTGACATTAAGGGGGTCACAATTCTGATAAAGATTGAAGGTCCTGAAGATAGCCTTAAGGATTACTAACAAATATAAGGCTGAAACGTCGACTTTCTTGTTCACATCTCTTGATTCAGATTTGTTCTATTCAGCGAGATCTTTGTATATAGATAACAAGATAAAGCTGTCATATTTTTAAGAGTGGAACACAACGCAAGTGGATTTTAAGAAGAATTTAGCTTGTTTCTTGTCCATTTGTACATTGCGAATTTATTCTCATTATTTTTGTAAAACTGTACCCTTCATGATGAAAACTTTATATAAAAAGATATTTTCATAAATATTCATTTCCCGTGTAGCTTATTCTATTGTTGAATTTATACCATTCCGTCATAATTACAAGTGACATAATTATAAGAAAAACAGGTTTGAATTGATTTCAGTTGGTCTGAAGCTATTAAAACACTGATTGACCAATAACCTGGAACTTAGGCAACACTAAACAAATACCCTTGCTAGCATTTCATTATATCACATATTAGCCCAAGCTCGCAAGGGTTTATTGGGTGACCCACCTTCGTACAATCGCAAGTCATTTGAGGCATCCGGTTAAGTAGAGGGCGTTGGGCTACTAGAGCCCCAATCTTCCTCACAACCAGAAGAGGATCAAAACTCCCTCCACTACAATCGAGCTAGTCTCACGGTGGACCGGGGAGAAATGACCTTCCACTAAGTTTAAAAAAGGTGAGCAAAAGTTATACAAATTGTGGAAGTTTTAGAAAAGATTTATAAACATTATCAGTTCCATGCAAAATCGCAATAGAGCACTCAGAGCAGCTAGCAGTGCAGCATGTGTGCCAGTGCACGTCCCATGCTAACTATCCAGTCCCACATCGGTGTTTTCTTGCTCATGGGGGTCTGTCGGACTAGGCTTCCAAATAACTGTGGTTCTATCTTTTGGATTTCATCAACAAGCACTGTCAACTTCTCATCAGTAAACAGGGCTTCCTCTTCTTCAATAGAGTGAGTGTGAGTGTGAATGTGAATTAGAAGGGGTGTCTAATAAAGGAATCAAAATGGAAAAAGTGATATGTGCAGGTAGTGATGTGATTGCAGTGCATGAGTGTGTGCAGGGCTGACAGCAATAGGAAAGCGCTCCCTACTTCTCTCAGCAGTATTGTGTTGGCAAAGAATCATGGTCTGATAATGTTTTTTTTCTAGGTGGATTGGTGGGTGTGTCTACTCTTTCAATTGACATGAGCAGTGTTTTTTTTGGGCACTGACTATGCATGTTGTTGCTTTATTTGGCCTGTGTTTTTCTGTTTTACAACTTGCCATGTGGCACACAAACCGTCATGGGTCCTGAACCACATGGGATGCATCATAATCTGCCCGGCGGGACAATTGATGCATGTTCGTAATCGGAATCCCTACGGAACAGACATTCCGACTGTCGCGTTTAGATCATACTTGTTTCCGACCAACGCGGTCCAGTTAGAATCATCTCCGACTGACGGGGTGGGAGATTTGCCTGGTATACATCAAAATAAAGTGGTCGAGGACCTCGCGGAATAGTTGGCGAATGTCTCTATATCTGTTGGACAGTCTTTCTGACCAAAATCGCCTATAGATGAAATATTCATGCTAGGCTTCCTCCTACTGTTCTAGTCAATTTTTCTGATTATCGCATACAAAGAGCAAATTTTATCTAAGGCAATACAGCAAAAGTCCTTTGGTATGTCTGAAGTGTATTCAGATATGACAATTACTATGGTTTGACGGAGAAGAGAGTTCTTGAATATGTCGGACTCATTTAAAACAGTCAGGGCACAAGCTATGCTCTATCAACCAACACAGTTAAAAGTACTCTACAAGGGCAGATCCCATATCATTTTTTGGTTCCTTCAGCTTATAGATTTTTAAGGAATTTGCGAAAGGGCCGTGTAAAGAATAGTGGGTAATGGCGGAAGGCAAGTTGTTCTATAACAATTTTCATAACAAACAAAGTAAAATAAAGGTGTACTGTTATGCTATTGATATTGAGGCTTTATTTGAGCATTCTGTCTGTATACTCAGGTCTTGGCACTGCAACTGACATGGGTTTGCATGTATTTCTTAGAATTCAATCATTCTAGTTCGAGAATAACTATACGGTTTTAACACATTAACAGCTGTAGGGCTTATGTAATTGATAACTTAGGCTATGGAACAGGAAGGGTGCAAGAGTGAGGGGGAGTGACCCTCAAACCTTCCACTACAGGGGTGTAATGTTGCGGATTAGGGTAATAGCTGCAATGCCTAGGTATTAATTTAACACATACATCATTTGATAGGGCTTACACATTTGTGTTGATGTTCTTATTTTTTTTGATATGCCGTGCTTTATATTTTTCTGTGGCCTAGTCACAATTTAAACATTTTTGTTTTATTTTAATATTTGAAGGGCATGGGAGGCTCCATACTCACCAGAAGTAGAGTTGGGTGCAATTCTGTGGAACCTATCACATGGGTCAAATTTGCAGTATAGTGGCAATTGCATGTATGGCTCTTTTCAAGGCTGTTCACTGGAGGAGGTGGAGGTTGAGATGATGGGATAAGGGCACTAAGGATGTTATTGAAAAATAGTAGTGGTGAATTCTTGTCGAACTTCTCCAATTTTAGGTTCTAAGATTTGTTTGTTAATGAGGTGAGTAAAATCATACCACGCAATATAACCGGTATGAATAATAGATATAAATATTAGTCAGCTTGGTATTGGATGGATACTTTTGAGTCAGATGTAATTTCCTGGCAAGAAACACATTGGCATGGCAATAATCCATAGATATTCATTCCATGGTGGGTCTCCCATAAATTGTGTGTTTGTGATGACACTGGCCATAGGAGTGTAGCTATTTGAAAAGAACTCTAAAATTGAATATATTACAATTCAATAGTGCTTCTCTATGTAGACAGTTTCAGGTATAGCTGCTATAGAAACACAATATTAATATTTTGTAAGCTATTATGGCCAAATTGAGAATACCCTCCAAGCCATTAGTAAAGATTTAATACTAAGCAATGAGTTCAGAAATTCCTATAATTCTGTACAGGGATTTTTGCTTCATTCAGACCCCAGAATGAGATTCTTTACTTAGGGGAAAGAAACAACTAAAACCAAAAGCAGCATCTTTAGTCTCTAGTCTGAAATTAGATTGTAGTTTACTTGGTCCATGGTGTGTGTTTATTTCTTTCCTAGGTTTAGTTTATCCTCTAGATTACATTTCTTCTTAATATCTTAAAATTGAATAAAACATTATTGAAACATAATGAAGTCTACGTACTGAGTGCTAGCACAATCTCCACGAGTCTTATGTGTTATTGAGTGGTGAAGAAGTCAATACATGTTCTCACCAATAAACATGAAGTCCTCTTCCTACAAGTGGGTTTTAATGGTCACTTCTCTGTGTGTGGCCATCAAATCTCTATGTATTTCCACATACTTCAACACCTCATGAGAATAAACAATACTCAAGGTTTATACTGTCACTGGGATAAGATGGCAATTTTTTAGAAGGTTAGCAAATGTCTGAATTCATTACCTTGATAAAGACATTGGCTACTCCTTTATGATGAAACACATGTTAGCTAGACACAGACTGAAACATTTGAAAACAGAACTGAATAATCAACCTTTCTGATTTAATAGTTGGATGAGATCTTCAGTGTTCACATTTCATGCTAAAGGTTTGGGGATTTGTTGCACTAATTTCTAGGAGCATTTGAATGGCTGCTCTCCCTCCTTTGCTGGCAACCAAACTACTGAATACAGACACTGCTACTACACTAAAGACCTATTGCAAATTGAGTGTGCTGGCATTCCTGTGGCCACCAGATTCCATGCAACTTTTTGGGCTGCCAACTTTAGAAGGATGGGGCTATTTTCAAACTGGCAGTTCTACTAAACTCCTAAAGTAATTAATATGTGTTTACAATCTTATTCTAACAGACAATTTGATGATTAAAGAAAGATTTGAAATAGTGGCAACATGTAATAACAACATGCTCATGTCTTTTTCCAAAGAGTTTTCTTTTCTAGGATTCAGGTTAGGAAAGAATTTCATTTCTAACCCATTCACCATTCTGTTTGGGCATATGAGACATTTTAACGATTTATCAGGTGTGGAATGAAAGTTTTATTTTGCCTGGATGTCTATTGCTTGCACCTTTATTCTGCAATGCTGGTGTCTAACGATATTCCTTTCTTTGGGCCATAAGTGGTAATATCTGGTTGCAAAATACTTGTAGCCGCCACAGACGACATCAGGCGCCAACTAGAAAATGGCGAAACATCAGGCCTCATCCTCCTGGACCTGTCAGCTGCCTTTCACGCGGTCTGCCATTGCACTCTAAAGACACGCCTCCTAGAAGCCGGAATCCAAGAGAAGGCTCTCGACTGGACCACGTCCTTCCTCACTGGCAGAACCCAGAGCTTCCGCCTCCCACCGACATCATCTGCTGCATCCCCCAGGGCTCATCCCTCAGCCCGACGCTGTTCAACGTCTACATAGCCCCCCTCACACAAGTGGCCCGCCATCACGACCTCAACATCATCTCCTATGCCGACGACACCCAGCTCATCCTCTCCCTCACCGAGGACCCACACACCATCAAAACCAACCTCTATGAGGGAATGAAGGCTGTCGCCGACTGGATGAGGAGCAGCCATCTGAAGCTGAACTCGGACAAGACGGAGGTCCTCATCCTTGGACCCACCCCCTCAGCCTGGGACGACTCCTGGTGGCCGACCACACTGGGAACAGCACCAACACCCACCAACCACGCACGCTACCTAGGTTCCATCCTCGACTCCTACCTCTCCATGTCTAAACAGGTCAACACCGTCTCCTCCACCTACTACAACAACCTCCGCATGCTCCGCAGGATCTACAAGTGGATCCCGACCGAAACAAGAAGAATGGTGACACAGGCCCTCGTCAGCAGCAGACTGGACTATGGCAATGCACTCTACACAGGAATCCAAGCCAAACACCTACGACGACTACAATGCATCCAAAATGCCTCTGCCCGACTGACCGTCAACGTCCCCAGCCGCAACCACATCATCCCCCACCTGAGAGACCTACACTGGCTCCCCGCTGACAAGAGGATCACCTTCAATCTCCTCACCCACGCACACAAAGCACTCCACAACGCCGGACCAGCCTACCTGAACAGCAGACTCAGCTTCCACACCCCCACCCGCCAGCTCCGCTCTGCCAGCCTTGCCCTCGCCGCTGTCCCCCCGCATCCAACGGACGACCTCCGGTGGCAGATCCTTCTCCTACCCCGCCGCTAAGACCTGGAACACCCTCCCTACCCACATACGGCAGACCCAAGCACTACTCACCTTCAGAAGGCTCCTCAAGACCTGGTTCTTCGAGTAGTAGCAGCATTCCCCCCCTCCCCTCATTGTCTTGGGACCCTCATGGGTATATAGCACACTTTACAAGTACTCTGATTGATTGATTGACCAGTAAAGAATCTGGTCCTTCTGTATGACGCAGAAACATCAACGACATCAGTGACCAACACTTAAAAAGTCCAGATATTCATCAACACTTGCCCAAGGAAAATCCTCCAAATCCGCTGGCCAAACTCTATAAGTTACAACTACCTATGGCATCAGACTTTCTAATTCCCTGCTCATAAAAAGAAGCTGTCGCTTGATAGGTCACACCCTCCTCAAGCCCATAATAAACACCACAAAGCAAGTCCTGACCTGGAATCATCAAGGGAAAAGGAAAGAGGAAGGCCAAGAAACACCTGGCACTGAGGCCTTGAGGCTGACTCAAATGAAATGAGTTACACCTGGAGTCACATTGAAAGAAGGGCCCAAGACAGAGATGACTGCAGAGTCCTGGTTGATGGTTGACACTAAAGGAGGATCAGTAGGTATAAGTAAGCAAGTAAAGAATGTAAAGAATCATTGTGTGTGCTAAGAGTTCGGTTATTAAAAATCTGAATCACAGTGGGTAGGAATCCCACCTCCCTCAAGTTCAAGTTAAGAATTTGTATAGCGCACTACTCACCCAGAGGGTCTCAAGGCGCTTGAGGGAGGGGGGTACGTTACTTATCTAATATCCAGGTTTTCAGTTGTTTTCTGAAGGAGAGGTGGTTCTGTGTAAGGCGGAGGTGGGTGGGGAGAGAATTCCAGGTCTTGGCCGCTAGGTAGGAGAAGGACCTACCCCTCATGGTGGATCTTTGGATACGTGGAATTGCGGCGAGGGCTTGGTTGGACGATCGTAGTTGGCGGGTGGGGTGTAGAAGGACAGGCGCGTGTTGAGGTATTCGGGTCCTAGGTCATAGAGGGCTTTGTGTGCGTGGGTGAGGAGACGGAACGTTATTCTGTTGTTGACGGGGAGCCAGTGGAGGTCTTTCAGGTGACCGGAAATGTGAGCTTGGCGGGGGACGTCTAGGAGGAGTCTGGCTGAGGCGTTCTGGAGCGTTGGAGATTTTTCTGTAGTTTGGCTGTGGTTCCGGCGTAAAGGGTGTTTCTGTAGTCCAGTCGGCTTGTGACCAGTGCATGGGTGACCGTCTTTCTTGTTTCGGTGGGGATCCAGCGGAAGATTTTTTTGAGCATACGTAGGATGTTGAAGCAAGCTGATGAGACGGCGTTGACTTGTCTGGTCATCGAGAGGGAGGAGTCCAGGATGAAGCCCAGGTTACGTGCGTGGTCCGTTGGTTTGGGTGCGTTTCCCAGGGCTGATGGCCACCATGAGTCGTCCCAAGCGGAGGGGGATGGACCTAGGATGAGGACTTCCGTTTTGTCCGAGTTCAGTTTTAAACGGCTGTTCTTCATCCACTCGGCCACTTCTTTCATCCCCTCGTGTAGGTTGGTTTTGGCGGTGTTTGGGTCTTTGGTGAGGGAGAGGATCAGCTGGGCGTCGTCTGCGTAGGAGATGATGTTGAGGTTGTGTTGGCACGCGATGGATGCGAGGGGACTCATGTATACGTTGAAGAGGGTGGGACTGAGTGATGATCCTTGTGGAACACCGCAGATGACTTCAGTGGCTTCCGAATTGAAAGGGGGGAGGCGGACTCTCTGGGTTCTTCCGGCGAGGAACGAGATGATCCAGTTCAATGCTTTTCCTTGTATTCCGATGTTGCTGAGTCGTTGTGTAAGGGTGCTATGACAGACTGTGTCGAAGGCTGCGGAGAGGTCAAGTAGGATGAGGGCAGCTGTTTCTCCGTTGTCCAGTAGAGTTCGAATGTCATCTGTTGCTGCGATGAGGGCGGTCTCGGTGCTGTGTTTGGCTCGGAAGCCGGACTGTGAAGGGTCGAGTGATTTGTTGGATTCGAGGAAGTCGGTGAGCCGACTGTTCACTGTTTTCTCAATTACTTTGGCAGGGAATGGGAGGAGCGAAATGGGGCGGTAGTTCTTAAGTTCGGTGGGGTCTGCTGTGGGTTTTTTCAGGAGGGGGCTGAGTTCGGCATGTTTCCAGCTTTCCGGGAAGGTAGCGGAGTTGAGGGAGCAGTTGATGACATCTCGGAGATGGGGTGCGATAATGGAGTCTGCTTTGTTGAAAATGTGGTGGGGACATGGGTCGGTTGGCGAACCTGAGTGGATGGAGTTCATCAGGTGGATGGTGTCTTCGGTGGTGATTGGGTTCCAGGCGCAAAGGGTGTTGGAGGGGGGTTTTAGATCGGAGGAGGGTGGGGTGGACTGGTTGCCAAAGCTGTTATGTATGTCAGCGATTTTGTTGCGGAAGAACGAGGCTAGAGAGTCGCAGAGGTTTTGGGAGGGAGTGATATCGTTGGTGCCGGCGGTGGGGTTGGTGAACTCTTTGACGATGTTGAATAGTTCCTTGCTGTTGTGGGCGTTGATGTCGAGTCGATCCTTGAATGCTGATTTCTTGGTGGATCTCATCAGTTGGTGGTGTTTGCGGGTGGCGTTCTTGAAGGTGATCAGGTTGTCAGTGGTTGGGGGTTTTCGCCAGGCTTTTTCGAGGGTGCGACAGGTCTTCTTGGATTTCTTAAGGTCATCATTGAACCAGGGGGCTTTTTTGCTACCTTGCTTGATTTGATGGTTTTTCAAGGGTGCTAATTCGTCAGCGCTGTGGGTAATCCATTGTGTGAGGTTGGTGGCTGCTTGGTTTGGGTCCGATGATTTGGCAGGAGGGTTTTGGTGAAGCGATGTGAAGAGCTGGTCGGTGGTGATTTTGTTCCAGTTTCTGCGGGGAATTGGTTGTGGGTGGTTGTAGGTCGTGGTCTTTATGTAGTTGAAGTGAACGCAGCTGTGGTCCGTCCAGTGGAGAGCAGTGGTGTGATTGAAGGAGATGTGCTTTCTGGAGGTGAAGATTGGGTCGAGCGTGTGCCCGGCATCGTGGGTTGGGGTGTCAACAAGTTCTTTGAGTCCGAGATTGGCGAGGTTGTCCAGAAGGGTGGTGGTGTTGCTGTCGTTATTCTTTTCCAGGTGGAAGTTGAGGTCTCCCAGTAGAATGTAGCCCTCGGAGGGGAGGGTGTGTGGGCTGATGAAGTCAGAGATGTCTTCGCTGAATTGTGTGCGGGTTCCTGGTGGCCTGTAGATGAGGGTGCCTCTGAGTGTAGTCTTGGGGTCGGTGTGGATCTGGAAGTGAAGGTGTTCGGCGGCTGTGAGGTTATCGTCAGAACTGGTTGTGATGCGGATGGTGTTCTTATGGACGATGGCGATGCCTCCTCCTGTTTGGTTGGTGCGGTCCTTTCGGATGATCTTGTAGCCGTCCGGGATGGCTATGGCGATGTCGGGCGTTGATGAGGCGTTCATCCAGGTTTCTGTAAGAAAGGCGACGTCCGGCGATGTGGTGTCGAGTAGGTTCCAAAGTTCAATGGCGTGTCTGTGGACCGAGCGGGTGTTGAGCAGGATGCACTTCAGGTGGTTAGTGTCGGAGCTCTGTTTGGAGTTTGTGGATTTGGTGTGGGTCCTGATGCAGTCGAACTTGCAGGAGTGGCAGGTGAAGGGTCCATGGGTGTGTCCTGGGGCGGCTTGGTGGCAGTCTGGAAGTCGCCCGGGGTTGAGAGCTAAGAGGGTTGCGGCGGCGTCGTACGTTATGTGGGTGGAGTGGATTTTGCGGGGACCAGGGGGTCTGGCACTGGGCGCGGTCCGGGCGCGGATGGGCGTAGACGGGCTTACCTTTGGTGCGCCTTCGGCGCGCATGGGGCGCGCCCGCAGCGCGTGAACGCTGCGCGTCAGTGCATCTGTCATAAGTGGATCATGGAGGGGGCGGAGCGAGGGAGGGGCAGCTGGGAGGCGGGAGCGGGGTGGAGAGACGGGCTGGGAGTCACAACAACAAAATGGCAGCAAGCCAAAAGCGAAACAGGACGAGATTGGGGCACAAGTCAGAACACTGCAGAGATGTGGGCAGAGGCACCGGCACAATCAGGCACAATAGAAATTAACCAGCAATGCGAGGTTTCGAATACAGCGCCACGAGGTCACACAAGCACAAGGGGCAGCACGCGCAATGTGGGCTATGCAACAAAGCTCTATAATAATAAGTCAGGCCACAAAGCGCTATGGAAATTAATGCGAGGCAACAAAGCACTATGGAAATCAATGCGAGGCAGCAAAGCGCTATGGAAATTAATGCGAGGCATATTACTGCAGTAGGTCACAAATTCCAACTCACTATGATTGAGTCCATCACAGGGGTGGTAGTCAGCAGGGATCAGAAGACCACCATGTCAGTGATTACTTTTTAATAATGCAATTTGTTTTTCATCCAGCTGTTTCTTAAAGAACTCAGGACTGCGTTTAAAATATATATTTTTATTGCTTAAGAGGACGCCATGCAAACATTGTTTACATCCACAAAAGGGAAGAGTTGCCTGGGGATCCTTCCCATGTGTAGTGGGTTACCAACTCCTTTGTGTCAGTAAAATATCAATGTTTTTTCAAGGACTGGATTTCAGTTACAAAACAACGGTTCATTAGATACCCTTTTGGTATTTATAAGGAAAGCCAGCAACACACCACTACAGGATTCTGAAGTGTTATGCATTCAGAATCTTATTTAAGGTGTTGAAAAAACGTTTCAGACTGCTACAATGGATTAATAAAGAAGAAAATGCATTTTAATGGTTATAAACACTGAATCTGAGAGTTTATAGGCGTTATAATGCTCAGTACATCTGGCCCTTTGTTCAGTAGCTGGCTAAAATGGAGCGAGTCAGATTACTAGAATCAAAATACACCAAAAGAAACAAAAATTACCGAAGATCAGACAGTTTTTTAAATTATTTAATGTATTATATACATAATACAGATTAACTTTGAGTACCTCTGTAAACTTAAGGCAGACTAACTTTGAGTACCTTTATAAGCCTTTGTATTGTTTGTTGACTGAAACTCATGAAGAGATTAATTGCGTTTTCAGGGTTTCATTGGACTTAATGATTTTTCAGATTTTTAAAATATTTATTGGAGAATTCGAATTGCAATATATTTACTGTTCGTTGTATAATTGGATGTCAATGTAACTTTATTTTTGATACTACCCAACAAAAAAATATTGTTAGGAAAAATATTAACGTACTATTGCTCTCTTTAACGTTATCTATTCTTGATTTTTAATCTATAAACATCAATTCAGCTAAAAAAAGTATGTAATGATGCTCGACGAATGCCGACACAGAGCTCTATAGTTAGCTCACCACCTAAGTTAATTCAAAACAAAATCTTATTTCTCTGGGATTGTGATGGAGTTATCCACATTTATTAAACAACTCCCTATCTGCATGTTCTTCTAGCCCAATCATGCTATTTCAATATAACCTTGCCTGACCTTTGCACAGCACTTTGCTTAAAGTGCATTATAAATTAAATAAACAGATCAAGTAAATTAGTTAGCACACTCTGCTTCTTTACTCTCCTTCGCGCCAAAAAGAGTCCCTGAAGAGACATAATTGGCAGGGACAGTGTTGCGAAAGTTGAATTGTGGCCTTCTGCCAGGGGTTCCAAAGACACGAAGAGGCCTTTTGGCATCTTTCATAAGCACTTAATTCCCTACGAAAAAAACAAACAAAGTGGCACATGAAATAGATTGCTAAAGCTCCTACAGTCAACTTGGTTCAGCTGTAATGCATCTGGCTAAATGGAATTTTAACAAGTGTTTATGTATTAATAAATCTTCAATGCCTCATATAACAAGTAGGCATCTCAATTTTTTCTCACTCTTGAAAAAAAAAATACATCATTACCCATAGGCAAGAGAAAGTATCTTGTAGACAGAGAAGCTGTCGCTTGATGCATTGAGGTTTTCTAGGTCACACTGCTGTGGCTTTATCATAACATCTAAGAAAAAAATGTCCAATAGACCCTAGAAATAATGATCCTCGGGGACTGGGACAGATCAGGGGCTTCTGCAGATGCTGAAATGGCTAATGAAGAACTTACAGGGCTAATGAGCCTTGCAATGGGCTTCACAGCCTGTTTATTATGGTGCATAATTAGAGGAGATTGGCCATCGTTTTTTAATCTCGTTGATTAATAAGGTGTAGGTTGTGTAAATCCACACAAAACACTCTTTGCATTACAGTACATGAGTTACTCTCCGCTTCGTGAGCCAGAAGCACAAAAAAAAGAATATTTTGCAGGAGAAATTGTACTCGACGGCATAGAGGGGAAAAAGGAGCACTCCAAGGCTGGTGTCTTCCCACAAATGCATGGCAATATTAATTGGGACATGATGCCAGTGGCATGGAATGCATAACACAGGGCCCACCCGGTTTGCATTATTATTTGTAAAATATATATACCCTTACATTGGAATTCCACGTTTGATTAACATACGATATTGCCACACTATTAAAAAAGCAACTGCCAAAATGAAAAGATCAATTAGTATGCAAACGTATTTTCTATGACATTATTTATGGCATCACTGAGGATATTGCAAATGACATAATTGATGACAGCACTGGTGGAATCATCCAGCAAAATGCACATAAAACATTTGGGAGGTGGGTCTTTGGGAGACAAATGATGCCTAGTTACGGCACATATTACAATTTGTACTTTGGCAGTTAACGCAGCTCTACGTCAGTATTCCCCCTGATGGTGGCGTACCTGATGAACTTTATCAGAGAAAAATACCAGATAATTACTGAAACTTCAGATTTTGGCGAGTAACCTTACCCACCGTTATTAGTATAATGTGGGAAATAGGAGTTATACATTGGGACCAATACATTTCGTTCCAGCGGAGTCTGGTCACCACTAATGAGGGCCTTAATGTGTTAATATACAGGCTGCATTCACATATATGTTGCTCGAAAGCCACATGTTCAAATTCAGGTAAGGTCGCGTTGGACCGGCCTACCTCTAGGTATGAATTTTTAAGTTAGTAACCTTTTTTCAAATAAATAGATGTGATGCCCATGTTTACACTGATGCTGACATATTATTTTCTTTGTTGAAAAAAATGGCTTCTGAAGGGAGCATTCAAAAGTTTGTCTGCAATTACCAGTCTCAGTAGTTCAGAACTAAAGTGCTGCACTATCTGTAAAACCAGATTCATGCCGAAATAGTTGTACAACATGTACTCTACGCTGAACCAGTAGGTACTCCATCAGATTTTGCAAAGTCTTTTCGAGTAAAACGTGCATCGAGGAACGTAAATATGAAATGTGGTATCACTAAATAATATTTTCAGAAAATGCATACATTAGTTGAGCGAAGTTATCAGGGGAAAACTGTGCTTGCATATCGCTCAAGAGGAAATTGCTCACCTGTGCCTCATTATAGAAACTTTATAGTGATGCGAAGAAAACAGGGCAAATCAATGAGCACAATTTTTGCTGATTTTGTGAAACTTTATGTAGCTAACAATTTTTGCTCGAGTTATAGCTCAGAAAGACTATTGCGCCTCAGTAAATTTGTAGGAAATGGATTAGGAAAGCAAGTGTAACAAGTGCGTTGCTTATCAATTATTAAGAATGAAAATTATAGTGTTCAAAATGGAAACCATCATTCATGAAAAAAAACTTTTTTATTAAAGGAGTAGAATGATATTGAATAATGTTTTCTCTTTATAAAAACGAATTCTTCAGAAGTTTGGGGCATGACTCCCTTGATTATCACTATATTACCAATTAAAACATCTAATAGAACTGTTCCTTATTTTAGTATATGTAATCTGGCCCCTAAAGGTAGCTTCCCAAATCGATACAATTCTTTTGACTGCTGAGGCACAAACACTATTGGGCAAGAAGACTCCTCTGTGCCGAAATAATTCAGCATAAAGTGCGAAAACGGTATAAGCAGCTTTTCTGTGTACAGTGTTACCATATTGTTCGCTTTTGCCGCCTTGTGCAATTTGATGGGAATTGTAGTAAAAAAAAGGGGTTAGTAAAATTTCTGCTCAACTTCCAACACGTGATAGTTAAAAAAACAAAAAACAATTGTGTTTGTGCCCAGTTTGATGTTTCCACTACAGACTTCACGAACGCCATAAACCCTCCATTTCAGTAGATTGAGAGGGTGGAGGTCACTGTCAAGTTTTCTGTAACAAAATGCATTTTGATTGATATTTGCAATTCCTTTGACCTCAAGTAGGGACAGAGGTCTTCAAACAGAAGCTCATGAATGCCATTGCAATAGAATAGTTAGAAGGAGCTGCGGGGTGGTGACTGGGACGAAAATATATACAATAGAACACAAAAGAATGGATGGGAGATTGTGGTGGGCAGAAAGATGGGTGGAGAAAAGGTTGGATGCAGAGAAGGATGGGAGATGGCTGGATGAAAGAAGGATGGGTGGATGGCTGGGGACATAGATGGATAGATGAAATGAAGACTGGAGGAATGGATGGAGAGAAAGAGGTATGCTTGTGTGGATGGATGTAGGAACGAGTGTACAGATGGACTGAAGGATGACCTGTAGGAGAAGGATAGATGGGGATGGGAATAAGAGTAAATGATAAAGAGAATGATGGATTGATAATGCAGAGAAGGATGGAGAATTGAGAATGATGGAGAGTAAGTTAGATGACTGGAAGAAAGGAGAGAAAGATGGAGTGATGTATTGATGGAGAAAAGGAAGGAAATATGGATGAAGTTTGAATGTATGAATGGAGGGATTGAAAGGAGGATACAACGGCATAGAAACAGGATGTATGGATGGATGGATTAATAAAGGCACTGAGTGGATGGATACATGGATACGAGGGTGGATGGAGAGATGGTAAAAAGACAGAAAGAAGACCTGGCAGGTGGAACAGAGATAAATGAAGAGACAGCAACCCTCCGAAACACCACCACTCCCTTCCCCAAATGTTGGGCTTGCTCAAATAACTCGGTGTTATATTTTAATTATGGTTGAGAGGTGAAGGGTATTTCTTTCTTTTATGTTCCCTTGGGCCTATTGTTTCCAATACATAACATAGGTAGGGCTGTGGGTCAACTCTCTCACGGGTCTACTCTTGTTTCATTGGCTTTCCTTCCTACGCTTGTTTTTGTTCCAGACAAGGAGCATTTCAGTTTCCCCTTCCAGTGGCGACTTGACGGGAGTGCATGTGTTTGTGTTACTCTGCTTTATCCCCCACTTCGTCTTGGCCCTCTCACATTTTACTCCCTTAAGCTCTGTGTCTGCCAGCATTTTACATTTATTTATTTTGATCAGGGTCTGGCATTTTGCAAAGGGACACCGGGATGCTTGCTTCCTTTTTTGCACTGGCTTGCACTTTGTTTTAAAACATTTTAAATGTTAGTTTGCTTTTCTTGCATGGCCCCCTATTGTTATAATAGAAATAAAAAAAATGGCCGCAATGCATTACGCACAAGTTCTTGCAGCATGGTGACTTATGCACTTGCATGGATCATGAGTGTGAGTATGCATTGGTGGTCACTGGGAATAGGACTTCTTTATTGAAAACGTCATTGCGCGATTGTGACCATGCATGTGCATGCTTGTGTATGCGCCATGATGCAAACATTTTCATGCAAAAGCTATTGAAAAAAACTGAATTGGCGAAGCAAACAGTTCAGCTTCTTGTAGATTAGATCTATTGGCTTTGGCTCTGCCAACGAGCGTGTGATTCTTTTATAAAATCTTTTTGTGCGTGCAAAGTGTTCTAAACCACAAGAGTCAGTGGACCCATGGTACTAACATAAAAATATATATATTTTAAAAACGGGTTTGTCCATGCAATTATGCAGCCATCTGTTGGAAATTGGGTTACTGAATGAGGGGGGTGAAACCCTACTTCAAACAGCAGCTGCAATTTCTGCCAGCGTAAAGTCACAAGCCAACCCCAAATTAACCTGTGCTTAACCCTCTGATAGCTTGGCTCAAAGCACTCAGGCCTAACTAAGAGGCAATATGTAAAGAATTTATGCAGCACTTCAAACAGTAATAAGGTGAATACACTACACAAGAAATATCACACACCAATTTGGAGAACTCGATTAAAATGTTATGCATTATTTGAACAAAAATCCAATCAGTAGAACCAGAGATACACACAATTAAAGATTTGAATAAAAATAGTACCTAAAAGCAAAAATCGCCAACTGTAGTTATCTGGCCACTCCGGACTGGGACAAAGCCACAAGTTCAGGCTGACCACAATAGAAAGTAGGTCGGACACATGGACCAAGCTAGGTCCACTGAGCAAAGTTCCTTAAATCCTGGTTGAGAGAGCCCTTGTCAAGAATGTGTTGTGCAGAGGCAGTTCTAAGGAGTTGCGAGGCTACGATGCGAGGTCCTGTGTCATTATCGAGGATGTAGAGAAAGGGGGGCTTATGATGCAAATCATGCAGCAAAGAAGGGCTGCGCACTGTTGGCTTCAAGAAAGCTGCGGGTCTGTGATGCAGAGTCTTGTGTCGTAATTGAGGATGCTGTAGTTGAGGGGTTTGCAGGGAAAAAGACCTGCATTGAGGATGTGTATGTAGCAGCGGCTCAGAGGAGACTTTGGGCTGTAATGCAAAATCCTGCACCAGGGATGCATCGTACAGCAGCGGTTCCGAACCAGAGCTGTGAGGAGATGCGTCCCACAGCTTCAGTTCTGCCAACAGGACCACAGCTGGGCTGACAGAGCACCTTCAGGCCCACTTCCAAGGGTCCAGCACTGAACTGCACCACTTAGGGGGGCAAGGCAACAGCAGACTGAGTCCAGGTGCAGTGTTCAAGGTAGTTGAGCCATTTCTGTCTCTGAGGTTCTGATCAGGAGGTCAGTCAACTAACCCTTGGAGACACTCTGGGGGTCCTGGGATTAAGGTGCAGGTCCAGTCTTTTCACTCAGTCAGCTGCATAACAGAGTAGCAGTCCTTCTTGCATAGCAGCAGACCAGTCCTTCTGAGTTCTCCACAGTTCCAGAGGTACTCTGAAGAGTTTGGTCCATTGGTCCAATATTTATACTTGGTGCCCACTTCGAAGTGGAACGTTCTGAAGGTTTCCATCCCCAGGGGCGTTTGAAATGTTCTGACTCCCTGTTCTTGCCCCAGCTTGTCTGGGGTCACAAAAGATTAGTGTGGAGCCCTTTGTGAGTGTGCTTAGGCACACCGTTTGCGTGGTGCATATTTTGTAGCTGACAGCTTCTCCCCTAAATCAAGTCAAAGAACTCTCATCCTGCCAACACCTATCTTTACATTGTCTCACTGTCTGGCAGCAATACATAAAGTACAAAACTTGCCCCATATCTGATAGGATCTCTTAGACAAAACCTGCCTCCCTAATTATTGAGCATGTTTATAGTATGTGACATTTCTGCAGTACTAACAGGGTATTCCTATCTCCTTTCTAAAATCCTGGCTGGGTCTGTGTCTCCACAAATTCCAAACACCCTCCCAACTTAAAGAGTGTTACTTGAAAAAAGTGTGTGCAAGGTGGGAAGGAACCTCACGGAAACGACCACCAGGGAACTACTGACAGGTACTCATCAGTGTGTTCCACTTATCATCATCAGCGCCTTCCCGCCAAAAGATAAATAAATGTGTAAGTAGTGTGTGCAAATTAATGGTGAAACTTGCTGCAAAAACCTACTACAACCCAAACCCTAGGCTAGAACACCAAGATCCACTGTTCAAGCCCACTAAAAACGAGCTAGGCACCACTAGCACTATGATCAACTTTATACACTGCTGGGTTTCGGCTCACATTAAAAACCAAAAGCTACTATTGAGCTTCGTGGGGAGTTTGATACCGAACGCAACGGTCAAGGTCCGGTTGATGGAGTGCAATTGGGATTACTAGACGTGGATGCGCACACGTCATTTATACTTGTGGCTGCAGGTATGCCAGAGAGTGGCAACCACCAGGTTTTTACTGCTGTGAAGTCACAATAGGGTGTGGACTGACCCCTGGGCCTGAAGAAGTTGCCGACAAAGAATGATAGGCAATGAAACATGTTGGCTTCATATATGTTAAAACAAAGCTCAACAGTAGCTTTTGGTTTTTAATGTGAGCAGACACCCAGCAGTAAATAAAGTTGATCATAGTGCTAGTGGTGCCTAGCTCGTTTTTAGTGGGCTAGAACAGTGGATCTTGGTGTTCTAGCCTAGTGGTCGGGTTGAAGTAGGTTTTTGGAGCCAGTTTCACCATTAATTTGCACACACTACTTACATGTTTATTTATCTTTTGGAGGGAAGGCGCCAATGATGATAAGTGGAACACACTGATGAGTACCTGTCAGTAGTTCCCTGGTGGTTGTTTCCGTGAGGTTCCTTCCCACCTTGCACACACTTTTTTCAAGTAACACTCTTTAAGTTGGGAGGGTGTCGTACTATAAATATCCTCACTAATTAAGGAGGCAGGTGATGTCTAAGAGATCCTATCAGATATGTGGCAGATTGTGTTGATTAAATGAATGTGAGTGGAGGGTAACATGCGTCTTTTTTCCTCTTTGCTCCTGTTTCGTAAAAGAGCAATACATAAAGACCAACTGCCAGCTACACCTAGTCATGTGACCTAGGATGCAAGCAGCAGACAACAAATGGTTGGGACAAGAAAAGGCCAACTTAGAGAATTGTTATTTAAAATCTGACTTTACCATTAAAGAGGGTGTTAAACTAAAATTCTTTAGATGCCAAACTTGAAATTGGTTCCTTCCCCTAATCGAAAGTTATCCTTTATTAAATGTAATAACATAACACAATATTATCCTACTGGAGACGTATGCCTTGCAATAGTGGGAAACAAATGTAAGAATTTTCACTACCAGGACAGGTAAAAGTTAAAAGTGCATGTACAACTTTTTTAATACAAACTACCCTGCCCTATGCGCCTTTAGGGTCCACCTTAGAGGGGAGATATGTATTAAACAGGAAGGTTTAGGCCTGGCAAAAGGTTGATGTTGCATGGTCAAAATGTCAGATTAAAACAGCACCACGAGTTGCAGTGGCAGACCTGAGACATGTTTTAAAAGGCTTCTTTGGTTGGTGGGAAAAAGAGTGCTGCAGGATCACTAGTAGTAGTATACATAGTATATGTAGTAGCATTTACTAGGGTTGTACAAGTGAAATAAATGTGTAAATTAGGTGTACGCCAAATTTACCATGTTGAAGAGAGCAAGCACAAGCACTTTAGCCCTGGTTAGCTGTGGTAAAGTGTGCACAGACCTAATGCCAGCAAAAACTGTTTCAGCAACAGAATGTAAACATCTGGGGGAGACTCTGCAGAAATTGCCAGGGCCTACAGAAATCTACTGTCAGGCGAAAATATACTACTACTGACATAAAATACCATTACATCAATATATAGGAACTCTCAGACCCTTATTATGATTGGGCATGCAATCCAATGTTGGGCCCACTCCTGCTTGCAATGAAAATGGGCTTACAGTGTGGGTGCAAATTGCAGGAATTTGCTCCTGCATTTTGTACGAGGTGAAATCTGCAGAATTTTGCAGAAATATGTAGCACACATGCTCTGTCAAAAGCGAACATTGCATTAAATAGCATATACCACACTGTTACCAATTAGTGTTTGCACAATTTGCACCCGATCTATGGAGCCCCATCCTGATTGGACCCTAGGCATGACTACACTAAATGATTCAATTAGAACACTTCTAATAGTCTATTTACGAAATGAACAAAACAGCTACAAAAACAAGCTGAATAGCAAACGGCCCTGCAGTTCTAACAACTGGAGCTATAGCTCGTTGAATTGTAATTTTATCTAAATGTAATTCAAATCATAAATATAATTTTACATGAACACCAAGTAATACAATTACGTTATAAATTTACTTCAGTTTAATGATCTGATGGTGAAATTGCGGGCAACAGTTATGTTGGTTTAAAATAGAAAAAATCGATAACTTTGAAAGCTTAATAAAAGGATAAAAGAACTAGGATAACAAGCTGAATTGAAAAAGTAGTTGCAGTTTATTACATTGTTAAAATTTAAAGTAAATACTAAATATAAATAATACATTATTCCAATTATGTTTCACATCAAGTTTCCCGCAATCAAACAGTTCGAAAGAGAGACCAAATGCACGTGAAAATCCATAGACTGTGGAAGATCATTATTGGTAATGAAACAACAATGGGTAGATTCAGAAAGTTATTTCCAAGTATAAGCCTGACTAAACGTAAGAAATAGTATTAATAAGATCCGGTGTACATTAGCCTTGATTGACAAAACACGTAGGCTTGGAGGGAGATAGATGTGTGCACAAAGTTGAAAACAGTGGGAGATCGAACGGAGGGGGTACTGCAAATGAGGCCACCTCCGACCTAGCAGACGTAGAAAATGAAGGTGCGTTTACACTTCAACACTAACCTAAAACCAGGAAACAATATGGCTGTAAAACAAATCCTCTGATTAATAGGTTTATCTATGAGCGAGGAAATCTATCAAGTTAAAGGTATTAAGATGTATTTCTTACATGCATTTCCAAATATAATCTAAAATCAAATGGTTAAGGTGCAAATGGTAAAAAGTATACAAATGCCTCTATATTTATAACAAGATGTGTGCATTGAGGCCATATACATTAAAAAATGCACTCTGGAGAAAAGATTATTTAAAAATAAAAGCAACATTCTACGCAGCCATGCACAATGTTTGAAATACAGAAATCTTGAAGGCTAATGGTTAAGAATATAAATGTGAGATTTTGGCCGCCCATGTCCTCTATATATGCGCGTCCATGATACAATGTATAATTTTGAAAATAGTATGTAGGTAACGCCTACAGATAAACATTTAGTAGACGAAAACATTTTTTTACATGTGTATCTTCTCTTCTGAACCTCCCTATCATTTTCCAAAGTATGGGTAAGCATCTATGTTTTATTTGAAGTTCACAAAAGGGGAATTGTCTTCACAGCGATGGAATGACCCATGGATATTTACTTTTTACATTTGCACGTTCCTCATTGGTGTTGCCTGAGAACTGGTATCTTTATGCCTATCTTGGCGAGCCAACAGAGAGAAAATAGATGGGATGAAACCTCCGGATATCGAGTATGGTAGGAGTGCAGAACATGGAGTCCTGGATATGGGGAGATATTTCTCCAATGTGACTCAGCGGGGTGGAGGGAAGGGTGGGACAATGTTCAAATTGTTGGGGTTTGCTGTTCAGAAATGCAATTATTTATACCGACCAATGTAAGAGGCGGCCTCATGGCAGGTTTTCATTATGACTAAGGGGCATATTATCAAGGGGGTTTATCTCCGCTTTTTTGGCTTTAAAAGCCAAGAAAGCAGAGATAAAATTATCTCCCTATTACCAAGCTGTCGCTAACACCAGTTAGCGACAGCTAATAGGAGATAGCGACCATCTTGGGCCCAGCTTTGCATGTCAGTGATATTTATCACTAACGACATGCAAAGTGGGCGTGCCAAGATGTTAGCGACTGGAAACAGTCGCTAACATCGCTATCTCCTATTACCAACTTTTGGAGATATTCGCGCTAAGCGCGAATATCTCCAAAAGCTAACACCTGCCCTGAGCAGTTCTTAGCCATGTTAACCAATGGGAGGTGGATAACATGGCTAAGAGCATTTTCTCGATAATGCATGAATATCGCTGACTTTTCAGCGATATTCATGCATTGCGGCCGTTTTTTATCGCATTTGCGATAAACCTTGCTAATAGCAAGGTTTATCTGCGATAAAAATCGCCGATGTGCGGCGATAATTTTTGTCTCTAAACAAGTTAGAGACAAAAATTATCTCTATTGGTTGGTAATATGCCCCTAAATTCTTAACAGACGAGGATGTATTACTTTTTCTTCAAGTGTATTATTTGTGAATTAAGGATATATGCTTCTTAATGCGGTCATGAGTGCATTATTGTCATGGTCAGAATGATATTAATAAAAACATTTTTAAAAAAATCTTTATACCTACCTGGTTAATGAGGCATATTTTTTTTTCAAAGGGCAGGTCTGGTGCTGAACCCAGAATGAGTGTGTAGTGTTATCAAAAAGTTGCCAGTCTATAAGGTGGGTTCAGAATGGTCATGGAATGTGGGAAAGCGCTTTTAGGTCATAACAATATTTCTAAATATAATATCCAAGGTACATATACATTTATGCTGTTGGTCTTCTAACAACATTTTATGTTGATCATGTATGTTGGTGGGTAACATTTGATTCTCCAGTGACAGTTCTTCGATTACAGACAACCTTAAGAAATATGCATACACACAATTATGTTAATGGAAGATACAGATCCATGATAAAATACAGATCCTTTACCAGTTACCAAAGGAGTCTGTTGCAAAGCCATCCTGTGCCCTGGGCACCCCCATTTTTTGATGACATACTGGTGGTAGCTGACTTTGTCTGTCCCTGGTTTCCACCTAAGCAGGTCCAGGGCCAGTGCTATGCTGAAAACACACAAAGTACGCGAAGACTCTTTGTTAGACCTAGATTTCCCAAGCCTACATAGGGTAGCTTGGCACAGTAGTGGTCTACAGCTAACTCAAGGCGTTGGCTAAGTACTTACAAGTCTCACCCACAGTACCACAGTGATGAACCACTAAAATAAAGACACAACACCTCTCTTTGGAAAAATACCGTTACCTTTTATAAAAATAATATGGCTCTTTGGATTCAAATTATACAGATTACCACATCAGTTTCGCTCAGAAATAATCATTACACTTTTGTCTTGGGAAAATACATGACGCTCTTCTTGCTGTGGAAAAATTACAGTGAAACACATTCTATTGACAATGGATACGTTGATGAATGAATAACACTCTTCTGGGATTAGAAATATTCCAAGAGAATTACACTATGCAATATCACTTTACATTAACAATCAATGTCATCAACATTTCATGACTTGAACCGGCCCAAATACCTGGTTACTTCATTACCAAAGGGTTAAGAACTCCCTCCCCTTCTCTGTACCTTCACACAGAGCTAGGATACACACTTACAGTCACCTACAGGGCTATAAATGCCTGAGGAAAGTTCCCCAATGGGCAAGTACTGTCAGCGCTTTATTGACAGTAATTTATATGTCAGACAACCTATAAACCTGAGGTGGGGGTTAAAGAGTTGTTATCCCCTCAGCTACTATGCACAATTTAGAGTTTAATCAGACAACATGTCAGGGCACCTTGTTATACGCAAGATCTGGTAGTTTTGTTTAACCTTAGTCCCCAGGGCACAGCACCTTCCTTTCTCTCCCCCACTCTCCTTACTGTCACAGTGGCCGAACCGCCACAGTCCTCCTCTCTTGCCTGACAATCGCCCTCAAAGGGTTTTGCCCAGCTTCCCTGATTGACTCCTCAGCTTGAGCTGGCGCTGGGGCTTTTGGTGACACACTGAAGGGCTTGCCGTGGGGTCTCTCCCTTTTCTGCTGCTCGGGGCGCTGTTCCTGTGGTGTTCTTGTGGTGCGCTGAGGCAGGTACAAGGCGGGGCACTTCAGGCGAGGAAGCGCCAAGCGGGCTCCCCCGACGATCGTCTCCCTCGGCGTCTGGGCGTCTCCTGCGCGCTCCGGCTCGTTTGCGCAGCTGCGGGAAGGTAGTGCTCCGGCGGGAAGTCGGCGCTGGTCACCTGATGCGAATGCGTCTCTTCACGGAGGCTGCTCACAGCTCAGACACGCCTCCCGTAGGCCTCGCCTCCTCCGATCCGCCTCCTCACGGCCAAGGGTAGGACAGCGCGGGCACGAGGGATTAGTATTCCCGCCCGGCGCTGCACTTCCGCCGCTTTTCCTGCACAGTCTCTCCCCTCACCTGGCTCCACGGGGATCGCGCTTTGAAGCGGCGACTCGCTCCTCCAGGCTACAGGCTCCACAGTTCTCCAACCACACCAAGGCGCTTCAAGGGATCCACAACTGACTCGACACCCTGGTAGGTGCAGCGCTGGGCAGGGGATATGAGAATAAGTTTCAGAAGGAAGGTCCTGTCAGTTTTTACAGTAATGCTGATTAAGAAGGGTCTTCCTTCTCACGTAGCTCGATTTCTTTATCAATAGCTGTTGTCTTGAGAGAGGGATCGGTCAAAGGCTGAAGGGGGAACAATCCTCTGAAGTAACTGTCAGCCTCAGTGACAAACTAGCTGCTCTCAGTGTGTCCACCTCCTCTCACCACTGCCTCACTCCTCTACTCTGGGGTCAGCACAAAATGGCTGCTGGTCACTGGCCTTATATAGGGTGGCCTGAGACCTGCAGAAGCCTCTAGTTAATTCTAGAAAGTTCCCTAATGTTATCCTATGGACCTGTCCTCCAGTAGTGTCCGTTATGGCAGTTGGTGGACACCGTTTTAGGTTTCTGGAGATCCCTAGATTTTCAAGGGGGCTGACTAGGCCTCACAGGTTATGAGGGAAAAATGGCGTCATCGTCAAGGAACACCTAGCCCCCTGACAGCATTAAAAAAAACTCCTGATGGACATATGTAAAAATAAAAATAGAAACTCTGGGAGGCTAAGGGGGACAAAAAATAAATCATAGTGGTTAGAGTCTTCCCAGAAGCAGACAGGTCTAACACGCGTCCCCCCCAGCTGAAAGTGGGGAGAACTACCCAACCCCTTGGGAGTCCTCATCACTAAGGCGGAAATACCTGGATAGACCGTCTGCGTTGGCATGGTCTGCCCCAGGTCGGTGTTCCACCCTAAAGTCCATTCCCTGTAGGGAGATGGACCACCTTAGCAACTTGGGATTCTCCCCCTTCATTTGCATCAGCCAACGAAGGGGGCGATGGTCAGTCTGAACTAGGAAGTGCGAACCAAACAGGTACGGTCGCAGCTTCTTCAGAGCCCAGACCACCGCAAAGGCTTCTCTCTCAATTGTACTCCACCTCCTTTCCCTGGGGAGTAGTCTCCTGGACAGGAAGACCACGGGTTGATCCAAGCCCTCATCATTTAGCTGCGATAACACTGCCCCAATGCCATGTTCTGACGCATCTGTTTGGACAATGAATTCTCTAGCAAAATTAGGGGCCTTGAGAATGGGAGCGGAACACAATGCTTGTTTCAAGGTCATGAAGGCTCGCTGGCAAGCCTCTGTCCAGACTACCCGTCGGGGTTGCTTCTTGGAAGTAAGTTCAGTGAGGGGAGCCACGATAGTGCCATACCCCTTCACAAAGCGACGGTAGTATCCAGTGAGGCCCAGGAAGGCTCGGACCTCTGTTTGAGTCTTGGGGGGCTCCCAGGCAATGATAGCCTCAATCTTTGCTTGGAGGGGCTGCACCGTCCCTCTGCCCACCAAGTGACCTAGGTACACCACCGACCCTTGTCCGATCTGACACTTGCTGGCCTTGATGGTCAAGCCAGCCTGTTGCAGGGCATGAAGAACAGCTTGCAGGTGCTGCAAATGGTCCTCCCAGCTGCTGCTGAAGACAGCAATGTCGTCCAGGTATGCAGCAGAAAAAGCTTCCATTCCCGAAAGGACCCTGTTCACCAGCCGCTGAAAAGTGGCAGGGGCATTCTTGAGCCCAAAGGGCATCACACGAAATTGGTAGTGTCCCTCAGGGGTAGAGAAGGCTGACCTTTCCTTCGCCTCCTCGGTAAGGGAAATCTGCCAGTACCCTGAAGTTAGGTCAAAGGTACTTAAGTATTGAGCAGCTCCCAGCCGGTCAATAAGCTCATCCGCCCGTGGGATAGGATGTGCATCAGTTTTAGTCACTGAGTTCAAGCCTCGGTAGTCCACACAGAATCTCAATTCAGGTGTGGTGCCTGGTGGGGCTGCTTTTGGTACCAAAACCACCGGGCTAGACCAAGGGCTACCAGAGGGTTCAATCACCCCTAGCTCCAGCATCTTGGCGACTTCACTTTTGATGTTGGCCTTCACCTTGTCCGACAGCCGGTAGATTTTAGATTTCACAGGTGGGCTGTCTCCTGTGTCCACGTCATGGGTACACAGGTGGGTCCTACCTGGGACAAGGGAGAACAGGGAAGAAAATTGCTCCAGGATCTGGCGGCAATCACTTTGCTGTTCAGAAGTCAGGGATGGCGAGAGAATCACTCCCTCCACTGATCCATCTTTTTCTTTGTACGAGAGAAGGTCAGGGAGAGGTTCACTTTCTTCTTCCTCTGCTCCATCGGTCACCAGCATTAAGACAACCTCGGGCCTCTCATGATGTGGCTTGAGACGATTGGCATGCAGCACCCTGAGGGGCTGCCTCGGGGTCTTAAGATCCACCAAATAAGTGGATTTCCCCTTTTTCTCCAAAACCTCAAAGGGGCCTGTCCAACGGTCCTGGAGGGCATTTAGCTCTCCCGGTTCCATTACCCACACTTTCTGTCCAGGCTCCAGTTCCACTGGGTGAGCGTTGTGGTCATACCACTCTTTCATAACTGCTTGGCTGGCCTCCAAGTTGTCTGAAGCCTGCTTCCACAACTTAGCCATTTGGCTCCGGAAGGCCAGCATGTAGCTCACCACGTCCTGGGGAAGCTTCCTGGGAGTCTGTTCCCATCCGTCTTTCACCAGGCTGAGAGGTCCCCTTACAGGGTGCCCATACAAAAGTTCGAAGGGGCTGAAGCCCACTCCCTTCTGTGGCACTTCCCTGTAGGAAGACAAGAGACAGGGTAGGAGGATGTCCCATTTCTTCCGTAGGCTCTCAGGTAGACTCCGTATCATACCTTTCAAGGTTTTGTTAAACCTTTCCACAAGACCATTGGTTTGTGGGTGATAGGGAGTAGTAAACCGATAGGTAACGCCGCACTCCTTCCACATGGCCCGCATGTATGCTGAAAGGAAGTTAGTCCCCCTGTCGGAAATGACCTCCTTGGGGAAACCCACTCTGGTGAAGATCCCCATCAGGGCCCTTGCCACTGCAGGTGCAGTGATGGTCCTCAGAGGTATTGCCTCTGGGTACCGGGTGGCATGATCCACCAAAACCAGTATGAACCGGTGTCCAGCTGAAGTTGGTGGATCCAATGGCCCTACAATGTCGATGCCCACCCTCTCAAAGGGGGTGCTAACGACAGGTAGTGGTTCCAGGGGAGCTTTTAGCTTCACCCCAGTTTTCCCACTGGCTTGGCAAGACACACACGTCCGACAATATGTATCCGACGCCACTTTCATTCGAGGCCAGTAGAAATGGGGGACAAGCCGGGCAAAGGTCTTGTCCTGTCCTAGGTGTCCTGCCAATGGTATCTCATGAGCCAGTTCCAGTAGAAAGGCTCTAAAGCATTGAGGAACCACCAAGGCTCTGGCTGAACCGTGGCCAGGTGCCTTGGGCTCACTGTAGAGGAGTCCATCCTCCCAGTAAATCCGGTAGCTCCCTTCAATGTTTCCCGCTGCCTGGGCGTTGGCCTGTTGCCGCAGCCCCTCAAGAGTAGGACACTCTTTCTGAGCTTTGCAGAACTCTTCCCGGGAAGGACCTCCCTCCACATGCCATTCAGTTGGGATGGGTAGGTTTCCCAGGGAAGCAACATTCTCCCCGGTGGACTCCAGATCCACCTCCGCAGGTGGTCCAGTTGTCTCACGAGGTGGAGATGTCGAGGCAGGGTCCTCCGGCCTCCTGTCCTTCTCCTCTCTGGCAGCCGGCTGGGCCATTGTTCCAGGCTCCAGCGTCAATGAACTCCCCCTTCGGGCAGTCGCGGACCTTGTGCTGACACAAGTCCAGTCAGGGGGTCCCAGCATCTCAGAGTGAGTCTGGTACTCCACCCTCCTCCAAGCATTGTGCTCCATATCATTCCCTAACAGGCAGTCAACAGGCACGGCAGGGCTTACGGCAACTCGAAGTGGACCTGCAACCCCTCCCCACTCAAAGGGAACCTCAGCCACAGGATAGTGGCCCAATCTGCCGTCAGCCATTACGGCGGGATGGAGTACATCTGGGATGACCTGCTCTGGAGACACCAGCTGACTCCTTACCATAGTCATGCTGGCTCCTGTGTCTCTCAGAGCCTCCCCTCCTCGGCCATTGATGGTGACCCACTGCTCATACTTAGTAGTATTAGAGGGCAGCTGGGTCTTGGGAACCATCTCCTTATCTCCCAGGGACACTAAGGTGACACCCGCCCACTCCCCTCCATTAACCAAAGGTATCTCCTCCCCGAGCACTACACTAGTGATTCCCGGGGCTTTTCCTCCAGTGGGAGGGGGTGGTCTTTTTGGGCATCTCACATCTCCTTTATAGTGTCCCACACCACCACACTCAAAACAATGAACAACCCTTGGCTGCTGGCTTTGGCCAGGGGTAGGGTTGCGAGGGGGGTTACTCTTGGGGATGAATCCTCTGCCCCTTCCTTGCGAAGTATTTTGTGGCCCTTTTGAGAACTCCCTCTTAGTTTCCCCTCCCTCTTTCCTCTGGGGGGCGCCCTGTCCTTGCTTCTGGGAATTCCCTCCAGTCCCCTTAGTCGACACCCGGGTACTAACCCAGATGTCTGCCTCCTCAGCAAGCTTCCTGGGGCTGGTCAGCTTGCTGTCCACCAGATGCTGTCTTAGATCGGGAAGACACTTCTCGAGTAGGTGTTCCTTGAGTATGAGGTCATATAGTCCCTCATAGTCTCCTACTTCGCTGCCTCTTACCCAACCCTCCAGGGCCTTCCTGGCGTAGTCCAAGAAATCTACCCAGTTTTGCGTGCCCAGCTTGTAGCTACCCCGGAACTTTTGCCTGTATTTCCCAGGGGTCAACCCAAACTTCTTGAGCAGCGCTGATTTCATAGCCGGATAGTAGGTCTGTTCACTCTGGTCAAGAGCCAACAAAGTATCCCTGCCAGTGGGGGGCATGTATTTGTATAACCCACCTCCCCAGTGGACTTCTAGAATCCCATGGGCCCTTAGTGAGACCTCGTAGGCGGCTAGCCACTTAGCAATATCGTCACTGGGTACATAACAAGCCATAATATCTTTTGGTAGGTACGGTCTAGGTTCTTTGATGTTGGTCTGGGTATCGCTGCCACCATTCTCTGATTTGGGGGATCCTCGGTTTAGGGCTTGTAAATCCATCTCTTTGATGGTTCGCTCATGTGCCAACCTCCTATCCTCCCTTTCCATGTCCATCCTGGCTAGTTCTATTTTCAACCTCCTCTCCTCCCTCCTATCTTCCAGCTCGGCTTCGGTTAAGCCCCTGTCTGAAACACTGCTGCTTGCCCTTGAAGGTAGCCTGGGACCTGTCAGAAGATTCCCTCTCCCCATCTGGTTCAGCAATGCAGCCTCAGTAACAGTGTCCCCATCACCCACTTCCATTTCTGGTTCCTCCCTTAGGCGAGCTTCTAACCATGCCCTTATGCTTGTCAGCAACTCTCCTTTCTTGGCACCTTTATTGAAAAATACCCCGTTCTGCTGACACCAATCCCTGAGTTGGGCCACAGTATTGGCTTCCAACTCTTTAAGATTCACCTCCAGCTTTGCCATGGTATAAAATTACTCACAGGAGAAAACCACGAAGTGACTTGAGGTTAACCTCCACCCACCACCAGAAGTAAATTTAGAAAAATCAAAAATATAAATTAGGAGGGCCGCAGGGAGAAAACTCCAGGTGAGGTCTTGTGGTTAGCACTGCGTTACTAATAAGTGAGTGTAAGTACAAATCCGTGATCCCACCGCTGAAACACCAATTATGTTAGACCTAGATTTCCCAAGCCTACATAGGGTAGCTTGGCACAGTAGTGGTCTACAGCTAACTCAAGGCGTTGGCTAAGTACTTACAAGTCTCACCCACAGTACCACAGTGATGAACCACTAAAATAAAGACACAACACCTCTCTTTGGAAAAATACTGTTACCTTTTATAAAAATAATATGGCTCTTTGGATTCAAATTATACAGATTACCACATCAGTTTCGCTCAGAAATAATCATTACACTTTTGTCTTGGGAAAATACATGACGCTCTTCTTGCTGTGGAAAAATTACAGTGAAACACATTCTATTGACAATGGATACGTTGATGAATGAATAACACTCTTCTGGGATTAGAAATATTCCAAGAGAATTACACTATGCAATATCACTTTACATTAACAATCAATGTCATCAACATTTCATGACTTGAACCGGCCCAAATACCTGGTTACTTCATTACCAAAGGGTTAAGAACTCCCTCCCCTTCTCTGTACCTTCACACAGAGCTAGGATACACACTTACAGTCACCTACAGGGCTATAAATGCCTGAGGAAAGTTCCCCAATGGGCAAGTACTGTCAGCGCTTTATTGACAGTAATTTATATGTCAGACAACCTATAAACCTGAGGTGGGGGTTAAAGAGTTGTTATCCCCTCAGCTACTATGCACAATTTAGAGTTTAATCAGACAACATGTCAGGGCACCTTGTTATACGCAAGATCTGGTAGTTTTGTTTAACCTTAGTCCCCAGGGCACAGCACCTTCCTTTCTCTCCCCCACTCTCCTTACTGTCACAGTGGCCGAACCGCCACAGTCCTCCTCTCTTGCCTGACAATCGCCCTCAAAGGGTTTTGCCCAGCTTCCCTGATTGACTCCTCAGCTTGAGCTGGCGCTGGGGCTTTTGGTGACACACTGAAGGGCTTGCCGTGGGGTCTCTCCCTTTTCTGCTGCTCGGGGCGCTGTTCCTGTGGTGTTCTTGTGGTGCGCTGAGGCAGGTACAAGGCGGGGCACTTCAGGCGAGGAAGCGCCAAGCGGGCTCCCCCGACGATCGTCTCCCTCGGCGTCTGGGCGTCTCCTGCGCGCTCCGGCTCGTTTGCGCAGCTGCGGGAAGGTAGTGCTCCGGCGGGAAGTCGGCGCTGGTCACCTGATGCGAACGCGTCTCTTCACGGAGGCTGCTCACAGCTCAGACACGCCTCCCGTAGGCCTCGCCTCCTCCGATCCGCCTCCTCACGGCCAAGGGTAGGACAGCGCGGGCGCGAGGGATTAGTATTCCCGCCCGGCGCTGCACTTCCGCCGCTTTTCCTGCACAGTCTCTCCCCTCACCTGGCTCCACGGGGATCGCGCTTTGAAGCGGCGACTCGCTCCTCCAGGCTACAGGCTCCACAGTTCTCCAACCACACCAAGGCGCTTCAAGGGATCCACAACTGACTCGACACCCTGGTAGGTGCAGCGCTGGGCAGGGGATATGAGAATAAGTTTCAGAAGGAAGGTCCTGTCAGTTTTTACAGTAATGCTGATTAAGAAGGGTCTTCCTTCTCACGTAGCTCGATTTCTTTATCAATAGCTGTTGTCTTGAGAGAGGGATCGGTCAAAGGCTGAAGGGGGAACAATCCTCTGAAGTAACTGTCAGCCTCAGTGACAAACTAGCTGCTCTCAGTGTGTCCACCTCCTCTCACCACTGCCTCACTCCTCTACTCTGGGGTCAGCACAAAATGGCTGCTGGTCACTGGCCTTATATAGGGTGGCCTGAGACCTGCAGAAGCCTCTAGTTAATTCTAGAAAGTTCCCTAATGTTATCCTATGGACCTGTCCTCCAGTAGTGTCCGTTATGGCAGTTGGTGGACACCGTTTTAGGTTTCTGGAGATCCCTAGATTTTCAAGGGGGCTGACTAGGCCTCACAGGTTATGAGGGAAAAATGGCGTCATCGTCAAGGAACACCTAGCCCCCTGACAGCATTAAAAAAAACTCCTGATGGACATATGTAAAAATAAAAATAGAAACTCTGGGAGGCTAAGGGGGACAAAAAATAAATCATAGTGGTTAGAGTCTTCCCAGAAGCAGACAGGTCTAACACTCTTGGAGTAAGTTTTGGAGACATTGGGAACCTCAGAGGAACTACAGGAAGAAGTTCCAGAAGTTTGGGGCAACTTTGCAAAAAAAGCTCCAGAAGTGGACTGACTTGAACTGGCCAACCAAGCCGGCGACTCACAACCACGAGCTAGACTGCCCTACCAGGTTCATCCTACTGAAAAGCTCCTGAGGTTCGACTTCCAGAATTGTCTGGGAGCTGGTCGAAACCCAAGCCTGTAAAACCTCACTGAAACTGGCCCGGTGAAGGGCATCGAGGGACCCCGTGAAAAAAGCTAACAGACTTGACTGGCCCCAACCGCGAGAGTCAATCTACCCACCTACAACCGTGACAAAGCCTGGATCCTTGGTCCGTCCCACTGGAAAACTCCAGAGGTTTGACTTCCATTTTATGACCAGTAGCACATCAAATGGCAAGTCCCCAACCCCTCACCGAACTCTGGACTTGTGGAGAGCTTCAAGGGACCCCAGGAGAAAAAGCTCCAGAAAGTTTCTGAGTCAAAAGGTAAAAAGTTTGATTGAGGGCTACCACAAGGGGTAGCTGCACAGGGCTCCAAAACGGTCAGACTGAAACTTTGACTTTGACCCAATAGGTGCTACAGGTTTCTCTGTGCTATATGGTGCTAAATATATGGAAATTCCTATCTCTCCTTCCCTACGTTGGATGTTTTTCGTTTTGATGTCATTTTAAAGATAACAATATTTCCTATTCTTATAAATTGGTGTGTTGTGTCCTAATTATTTACTGAATTATTGTTTTTGAATGCTTTACATGACTATCACTGAAGTTAAACCAGCGTGACCACAGCCAAGCTACCAAGGGTTGAGCATTGAAATAATTTTTTCTGAGACCTATTGTGAGCCCTAGACTGTGTTAGTGACCTTATTGCCACTGGTCCACTTTCCAACAGAATCCATTTTGGCTGGATTTTGGCCTTGATGAGTTTTATTTTATTGATCTACAAAGTATCACAAGAGCTGTGTGGCATCTAACACAGTGTTGAAAGTGTGTGACTAAACACAGTGAGTCTGAGCATGTGCTGCTTAATACAGATACAGAAAAACATTCAGGGGCAGAGCGGTGCTCCAAGTCATTTTGCTGCGGCACGATGCGTTACTTTCGAACCACAGGGATGTGACATATTTGCAACAACATGTTGCATCTCTGTGCTTCCCCCTGTGCTGGTACACCCACTGCTGCCATGCACCGGTGCAGGCACCCTTGCACCATGGTGCAAGGATACCTGTATTGTGGGGAGATTGTTTTTGTGCAGGAAGGGGCACCTTCCTGCACAAAAACAATCAATTGAGGTGATTTCCTTTTCCAATGTGTGCTGTAGAATGCAGCACACATTGGAAGAGGAAAAAAACCTCGCTATGCCACCCCTAATGTAGCGGAGCATCACAATGCATTTGCAGTGGACATAGGTGTTTTGTGGGAACACCCACAGCAACATCCATGTCACGCCCCTAACACACAAAGTATTACGTGAAAAGGGGCGATATTTATAAGCACAGGTAAAGCCACGCAGGTTGGCTTAACTTGTGCTTGAAAATATCATGCAGCAGGTTCTGCTGCTGGTGCGTCACGCAACGTGACACTCCGGCAACACAAGGGACTTGTAAATCTTCCCCTTAGTACTCTAAATCAGTGTATTTTGTGGTTTATTTAGAAAATTAACTTTGGAGACATGTTTATAGACAAATTGCATTTAATGAAACAATATAATTCCTCTAAGATTCATACACATGTAATGTTCTCATACTAATTTACAATGGCCAAATGAACAAAAAACCAAGATATTTCCTATCCCCATTGTGAGAAGGTGCCTCTTTTTGTTTAGTCACCCAAAATTCGTGTGGACTGCTGCTATTTCTCTGACTGTGTACACTGCACATCAGGCCACAGTGCATGGGCTCTGACCGCTAATACAAGTCGTTACTGGCTTACACCCAACTGGGATAATTAACTTTCCTATAAAACCATAGTATGTGGTGTCCCAGAGTACAATCATGGCATGGAAAGTTAAATATCACACATGGACTACAGAACTACTGTGCCGCTCACTGGTGTGACAAGACAGACATGGCTTGAGGAGTACCACTGTATCCTGGCGGAAGTAGTATTAAGACCAGCCTGACTTGTTAAAATGACCGATTTTGACAGGACAAACAGCCCATTTAACCTCTACTGCGCTAGCGTGTTTTCCCCCTGTGCGCTGAAATTTGAAAATCGCGCGTAACGTGACAAAGCCAGCTCGTCATCCGCGAAGCGCAGGTTACGCCCATGACGAGCTGGCTTTGTCATCAGCGCTGAAGGGGTTAAATATCAATAAGGCATCCCTATGTATGTCTTGTAGCCCACAAGCTAATGTGCTTGCAATTTAAAAGTAGGATATGTAGAAATTGAAAGTTAACATGCCCTTAGAGTGACTAGCACCCTCTCGCTGTTTTCACTGTACGAAGGTTAGCTGGCGCATAGAGAAACACTGCAAAATATTACAATCAGATATCCAAGGCTAGAGACTAGTTACAAAAAGGATTGAACAACTAATTTTAATACGTTATAAAAACCAAACTCAATGCTGTATATATGAGAAATATGTCGTCCTAGTCAGACAGACACCAAACCCAGTGGGTGAAAGTGGCCTTACAACTGGTTTGGAATAACCACAGAGGAGGGGCTGCTCATAATGCAGGCCACTTCTCTGGATGAACACACAGGCGCTACCAAAAAAGAGAACGGGTTCTCAATCTTGGATTTAGTGAGTTAGGGGCAATGTGGGATTGTTTGCACTAGAGTACACAAGAATTGATGCAAAAATGGGTACAGTTATACCTGGGGACATCACCCTATTGGTTTGAAAGGAGCCAGAAGTCACCTGCAACCACACGCTACTACTAGGCATAAATGTGGTACCAATGGCATTTCCTTCAGAACACTTTAGACCTATGGAGGAACAGAAGGAGGACTGCACATGCTGTTTGAGACCCATGAGGAAACCTGAAGGTCTGAACCTCCCTCAACTTGCACCCAGGACAATAAAGTGGACTACAGGGTCAGTTTGCTGACCTCCTGTGTGACTATAGGGACATAACAAGCTGTAAGATGCCTTTTTTGTAAGGTGCCCAGCTGCTCAGTACCAACTAGGAGTGAGAGTTGACCCCTGTTCCTGAGTTCCTGTAGCCCTTGACTGTATCTAATTGGACTTCTCCTAACATCTCTGAACACCTGGGCCTTAAAATGTTTTTGATTTCAAGACCTCTGGCGTACCTGGACAAACCTGCCAAGCCCATCCACCAAAGGTGCCACCTCGCAGGTCTGAAGAAACCAGTTTTCCCATATCAGAGCATCTCTGCAGTACCAAACCGTTTAAGCAGGACCTCCTCAAGAAGGTATCCAGCCTTGTGGAACCATTTTCAGACACGGTCTGCAACCCTGCCACCTGTGGAAGATTTCAATTCCGAAAAAGAGACTAAGGCAAAGGCACCAAAAGTATCCGTCTGACAAAAGGAATTCACTAGGTGTAAAGTGTGAATTTCTAATGTTGAGAGCTTTTCCTACCAAAAGCCACAACGTCACCGGGACCTCATCCAATGCCTATCCAACATTGTGGGGGTCTCCTCTGATACAGCCTGTTGTCTTGTCCCACTGAAAGCTTTGGACTTCCAGAAAAAAAGTTATGTTTCAAGTCAAACATCGACCAGGTCCAACCTAGTTGGTGTATTTGACCTGTGCTCCATCTTGGTTGCCCATGAATAGCGCTTTGTGACCATTGACTGGCATTAGTGTTTTCCACCTTGTGGTGCTATTTCTCCGCAACTCTTTCAAAATTCATACCTCCAGTTTCCCTATTGGATTTCTGTCTTTTTAGTGTCATTTTGCTCATTAAATTATTCTTTAGATTTCTATGTTGGAGTGCATTTTTATTGTGTTTGTTTTTGACTATTTAACTCAGTTGGTGTTACTAAATGCATTGCACATTTCTCTCTAAGTTAAGCCTATCTGCTCTGTGCCATTGCCGCCAAGCAGTGAGTTGAGCTTTATATTACTGAAATCTTTTACTGCCCCTAACAGAATAGTGTCTTTTTTACTTCTGGTGGACCCTTATCCACCCTAACTAAGAAACCACTTTTGCACACCCATTATTATTTATTTTTGCCATTGAGCCATTGGTTACTATCAATTAAGACAGAAGTAGTAAAGTATTGCATGGAAAATGAGAGAGGAACTAGAGCTCAAAATTACTTTCTACTCTGACGATGCCCTCCTGCTGTCATTGACACCTTCTTACAGGAATAGCACCTAATTAAGGAGCATGAAGGCTCTCAGTATGTGAAGTAAATAGGGCACATCAAGCAAATCTTATGCCCAATATAGAGATGGACTTTGAGAGCAGAGCAATTATTGGCTATTAATGACATATTAAAAGTGGTGAATCTTCCTAAGCATCTCTCAATACTTTATAATCAGACCTTAAAGCGTCTGTTCTTGGAATTTTGTCAAATATACAACGTTATCATATCTTGTCTTTAAAAGGCTATCAGTAAGCCAAACATTTCTTTGAAGAAAGTGCAGATCTCCTTTTGTGAAAGTTGATTTGGCTTCCCTTATACAGAAAATATCATAAAATGTTTATATTGTATCATGTGTCAAGTTCAATACAATTAACCTTAGATTAAAGCCCACACAGGTTTATCTTAAAAAATCAAATGTGTGGCTCAGATAACTATTTATACACAATAGGTTTGAAGAAAGTTGATACATGTTGTAATAGATTTAAAATACTCAAAACATATTAGTGAAGTGATTAGCTACCTGGTAACAAGGTGTAGTGTTAGTCTTACTTTAACAACTTATACTTCCGTAAGGGTATAGACCTCTCAGACCACCGGTAACAGAATAATATTAAAAAGGAATCCTTGAAAGTCAAGAGGGACATACTAAATACAGCAAATATGGAATGAAGATAGCAGAAGTAATTTTGATGGACTCACAGTTAGTTTTGTGTAGTCAGGTGTTAGGCATGGTAGTCAAGTTTTATTATATAACTCAAAGGTGGAAATTACGTATACTTGATCAAATGGTGTTACAGAAGGGAACTTTCAAGAAGAGGATAGGTCTAACTACTGAAACCTTTGTGGACGAAAATGACCCTAGTATTTTGCCCAAATCAATTTTACACAGACTGTAATCTTCAGAAGGAAGTACATTAGTTTTTAAAGATACATTTCTCTCCAATGCTATTGGTTCACATTTAAGATTATGGGTTGTAAAGTCTGTAATGATTTTGAAGAATGTTCATTTGGAGAATTGGTCTAATTAGAGGAGATGATGCAACACATTTTTCATCTTGATTCAAATGAAAAACTGTTCTACAAAATTCAGGGTAATATTGGCAACTTCAATAGCTTTTTGGGAGGCTATTTAGGCACGCATTATATAAATTAAGGGACAAATTCAATTTTAGAGCTAATCAGTATCTAACTAGCCATCTCTAGATATACAAATAAAAAACATTTGCTACTTCAATTTTTCTAAACCATCTTAATGTTATACATACTATCTAATTAGCTAAATACAAATAGTCCACAAGGATCAGGACAGCAGGTTTTCAAAACCAATTTAATCCAGGTGCCTCCGAAAAGGGTAGGGTCACTGTCTTTGAAAGAAGACTGGCTATTACAGGTCAAAGCCATACTCTATTCCAAGGTGCTGGAACTAGGGCTCACCTGGCATGCTTTTGAGGAAAAAAATGAAAGGCCTTGGGGTTGCCACCTTAATGAACTAGTCCATCCAAAATAGTTCTGTGCTTTTTTAGACGGCAAACTTATGTAAGTTATTTTAGATGAAGCGTTCTCGCCTCTGCCCTATACTCAAGATATGGAACCCTCTCTGTGAGTTTTCCAGGTATGTGTTAAAGTTTGCAAACTTACTGTTAGCTGCATAATTGTGACTTCAATACCCTTAAACCTATGCACTGGACTGTACTTGTCGGCCTTCAAATTGACTTCCGCAGCCACATATCTTCTATTATGTTGCCTCAAAACCTTGTCTATCTTATTGTATTCTGGACTAGGCTACTGCAACTGCTGAGATGTCTGGGTCAGATGCCATAATTCACTTGGGCGACATTGTAAGGAGTCCAATGCATCATTGGGTGGGCAGACCAAATCAGTATTCCTCTCTTCTATCTTTTACAGAGGTATACACATCCTATGAATATAGTTCATATAGGAGGAGAGAGCTTTGTGTGTAGGTAAGTCTGTTTTGCAAGCACCATATGTTCAATTATCCCATGGCACCCAAGGAGCCCCAAAATACCTGCACCAGAGTAGTAGCACTCTGTCTCAAAGTGTTGGTGAAGCATGTACTCTTGTTACTATGCGATGCCTGTCCTTTATACATCCAAGGAAAGATTGACCTTCAGATGATCCACAGTGCCTCTTATGAGTAAACTAAGTGATGCTCACGTGCTATGTCATTCTGTTTGTATGAAGACTTCTAATCCACAAGCACAACCAGTTATTTGTTTATAAGATAAGCCTACTATTGTAATCCTCATATGGAACCTGTTATATATGTGTGGAGGAAGCTTCCACTTCTGATTCACTTGTGCTGGCATCACTTCTGTGTGTGTGGTGCAGGCATTAAATGCTGAATCCTAAGCAAACGATAAATGTCCATGGGTCTGGAATAGAGAAAACTTTGTACTGAGAAATGACATGAACCTACCGTAACAAGTGTAGTAATCTATAGAATGAGAATACTACCACCAGATGCCCGTTAGTATTAAAGGATACCCATCAGTAGCTATCCTGTACCGCTCTATTCATCATTTGGGCTTCCTCATACCATGTGGCACAAGCGTTCACCTACAGGGACCTGAAGCATGTGTCTCGTGTCTTAGCGGGAACTGGATGGAACGAGACCCGGATATGAATAAATCTGAAGCTACTGAGTTGCAGTGCTAAAAAAGGTGAAAAGAATATATAAATGTGTAGTTAAAATTGGAGAAAATGACAATTTTAATGGTGTCCCTCAACTGTCCAAAATTTTAAAACAGTGCAAAAATAGCAGTACAAACAAATATCTCCTATAAAAGATATGTGGTCAACATGTTTCAGCAGACTGATGGGCATGGATGTCCTCTGCCTTCATCAGGACCTTGAAAGATGTTTATGCTACTGCAATAGGTGAATAAATCAAAATTATAAACCATATCACCTGGACTCCTAGGTGTGGTTGGTTCCGCCTCCTGTCAGTGAATCACTTCTAGGAGACGAAGCGCACCTGTCGGAAGCTGGAGAAGAAATGGCGCCACTACCGAACACCAGACAGCCACACAGCCCACAAGAGCGCCACCCGCAGTCACCACCAACTCATCAGGACCGCCAAGAGGACCGCCTTGAAGGACCGCTTAGACAACAACGCACACAACACCAAAGAGTTCTTCAGCATCGTGGAAGAACTCTCCAACCCCAGCTCCAACTTCAACGACATCCCACCATCACAAGACCTGTGCGACTCCCTGGCCGCCTTCTTTCACCGCAAGATCACTGACATCCATGACAGCTTCAACTCCGACACCCCCACACCCACCACCGAGTCCACCACCCCTGCCACCACCACCCGCACCAGCCACCTGACCGCCTGGTTCAACGTCAGCGACGAAGACACATCAAAATCATGAACTCCATCCACTCCGGATCCCCATCTGACCCCTGCCCTCACCACGTCTTCAACAAAGCCAGCACAACCATTGCCCCCCACCTCCAAAAAACAATCAACAGTTCCTTCGAGAAAGCAACTTTCCCGGAAAGCTGGAAGCACGCCGAGATCAACGCCCTTCTGAAGAAGCCCAAGGCGGACCCCAAGGACCTCAAGAACTTCCGGCCCATCTCCCTGCTCCCGTTCCCGGCAAAAGTGACAGAGAAGATTGTCAACAAACAGCTAACCCGCTACCTCGAAGACAACAACATCATGGACCCCTCCCAACCCAGCTTTCGCAGCAACCACAGCACCAAGACCACCCTCATTGCCGCCACTGACGACATCAGTATCCTGATGGACAAAGGAGAAACAGCCGCCCTCATCCTCCTGGACCTATCAGCAGCCTTTGACACAGTCTGCCATCGCACCCTATCAGCACGCCTCCATGACGCCGGAATTCAAGAGAAGGCCCTGGCCTGGACCACATCCTTCCTCTCCGGCAGAACCCAGAGCACCCGCCTCCCCCCTTCCGCTCAAAATCCCCCAAGATCATCTGCGGCGTCCCACAGGGATCCTCCCTCAGCCCGACGCTGTTCAATATCTACATGGCACCGCTCACCCATGTCGCACGACAACATAACCTCAACATCATCTCCTACACCGACGACACCCAGCTGATCATATCCCTCACTGAAGACCCCCACACCGCCAAAGCCAACCTCCACAGAGGAATGAAGGCCGTAGCCAACTGGATTTTAGGACAGCAGACTGAAGCTGAACTCAGATAAGAGGAGGTCCTCATTCTCGGACCCACCCCATCAGCCTGGGACGACTCTTGGTGGCCCACATCGCTAGGCACAGCCCCAGAATCCACAGACCACGCCCGCATCCTGGGGGTCATCCTCGACTCCACCCTCTCCATGACCAGGCAAGTCAATGCCGTCTCCGCGTCCTGCTTCAACACCCTCCGCATGCTCTGCAGGATCTTCAAATGGATCCCTCCCGACACGAGAAAAACCGTCACCCAGGCCCTGTTCACCAGCAGACTCGACTACGGGAACGCCCTCCACTCAGGAACAACAACCAAGCTCCTGAGACGACTTCAATGAATCCAGAACGCCTCATAATGACTGATCCTCGACGTCCCCCGACGCAGCCACATCACACCCCACCTGAGAGACCTGCACTGGCTCCGCGTCAACAAGAGGATCACCTTCAAACTCCTCATCCACGCACACAAAGCCCTACACAACACCGGACCCACATACCTCAACAACCGTCTCCGCTTCCACACCCCAACCCGAAACCTCCGCTCAGCCAACCTCGCCCTCGCCACAGTTCCTCGTATCCGGAAAACTACCGCCGGCGGCAGATCCTTCTCCTACCTCGCCGCCAGAACCTGGAACGCTCTCCCCACCAGCCTACGACAGACTCAGGGCCTGCTGGCCTTCAGAAAACTCCTCAAGACCTGGCTCTTCGATCAGTAGTGGCCCCCCTGCCCCCTCCCAGCGCCTTGAGACCCTCACGGGTATGTAGCGCGCTTTTACAAATGCAGTGATTGATTGATTGATTGATTGATGTAGGTTACATGTCATAAAGGAGAACAAATAAAAGATACTGTCGGTACCATATGAACAAAGCTTACATATTACCCTGTAAATATCATTTATACAGCAGTACATTACCCCATGTACTAATCACAGGGTCCTCCATCTTTCTTACCTATTGTGCTGAATCCCATTTCGCCCTTGGTTTGAGTGAGAGAGGGAAGCTTTTCCTCCCACTTTCCATGTGGTTGGAGTTCCCTGTGTGTGATACCTAAGCTTTCATTGTTTATGCTCATGCAATACACACTGAGATCCTAATTACGATGTCGGATGTACTTACGTCCGCTCAACACCGTTGTGGTCCCGGGACCAACCAACATCCTTTCGGCATTCACGAGACCATGCTTACAATGCAACCACACATGATGCAGTCACATACTCCCATTTGTCTATGGGAGCTCGTGCTATGACCGTAAACCGGCAGTAGCACAGACAAATGGGAGAATCTGCACTCCGTCATAGGCACCTCAGGGTGCCTGCCAAACGGTGCAGGGATTAACAGCCAGGCACCATAGTTGCCCCCTCAGCCCCCAACCAGAGTCCGCAGGGTGAAGGGGGCCCTGCTAGGGGCTCCCAATGTCACTATCCCGCAGGCTTTCCATGTCGGAAAGCCCAACACAGAAAGCCTGTCAGAAACCAACATCGTAATCCCCACAGTGGAAACGCCATCCATTGAGTTTACTGGCAGGCCTCCAACTGCCGTCAGGCTCCATGAGCCTGTCAAAATCCAGCTGGAATGACCAGCCAGTTTCACTTTCAACTGCCTGTATCTTAATGCGGCAGTCAAAACTGAAACTGCTGTGAGACTCTGAAAGCCTCCGACCTGTGGATCATATTTAGGCCCCATATGTTTGAATGGGAGTTTGCTCATGCAGTACACACTATATGTTGGAATCAGTGTGTGTGTAGCTTTCACTATTGCTGATTGTATTAGAACTCTAAGGTGTGTGCAAGAAGAGTTTACTAGTAACCTAAGCATTTTTTGCTCTTTGTGTGAGTAAAGCTTGTACAACTATTGCCAATAGAACCTATTCTCAGTGAGAATGCATGTTTAACGAAAGGTTAACGGTCACATTTAAGATGTCTGTGTGGGCACTGATCTATTATTGGTAGTTGATACTGTTATTTGTAAATAAAAACCTACCTGGACAGCAAGGATGTGCTGAACAGGGGTCGCAACCCTGAGAAGCAATTCAAAATAATGTATTTGTGACAGATTAGCAGTGACAATAGATACTAATTTTGTTCGGGGAAAAACATCTATCAGGTATATTTTCAGACTCTTTCAAAATTGCTGGAGAGAAGTAGTTGTTCTGGTGCTAATGTGGAGGCAGTTATTTATCCTGGTTGTGAAAAAGGGTGGCAGAACTCACAGAGTTTCACTCTACAAAATTCCACTGAGTTACCTAAAAACTTTGAGAGATTCTGCAAGAAGCGGAATTTTAGCACATTGTGCTGCTCATGCTGATTTTTAGCACTGGAAGCTTGTTCCACACTGTAAAATCAGCGTATACTGCACCACGCAGCATGCCAGAGGGCATTGCTTCTTTCTGCCACTCAAGTAGATTTTCAACTCGACTGACAGCTTTCTCAACACGACCGTCCGTGTTGAGAAATCTCCCCGGGAGGCATTATAATGCGTGAAAATTGTGCTAGGTGACTCAAATTCCTGCTTGTGTTCTCCAAGTTAACGATGATGTGCTGTGCCTGAGGAACAATTCCGTCACAAAGCGTTTTACAGAGTTTTGCCAGAACTTTGCACTCTAAGCAGAGCATCGAGTGGGCAAAACTCTACAAACTCCACTGATGCAGTAGAATGTTTCGCTCACCCCTAGTTGTGAATATGGTGACGGTCTACCTACTTGTTTTGCTTTGCTTCCTGTCTCCCTCTGTCCAGCTGTATGTCAGAATATAAATAATAAAATTATAGACATAAATATCACGCCTAAATGTGGATTACAAAAATATCAGTCTATTGGGGGTAGAGTTTTTAAAATTAACAGTAGGGCAATGGTATTTTTGAGAACAATATTTAAATTCAAATATTTTCATCTGTCAATATTATGTCCCAGTTTCCGATATACATTTCAGACATGACCATGCTCCTCTGGTGAGCCTTAGAGCTTGCCTTCCTTCCTTCCTTTCTTCCTTCCTTTTCCTCTTTCCTTTCTGACCCCTCCCACACAGCACCATGACAGAGCAGGGGAGAGGGAGGCAGCACCAGGTCCCCCTGAACCACCATCAGCATCAGCCACCTACCTTGCGGTCAGTGACGTCCCAATGGGGTACAGCCTGTGCCCTTTTTTCAGGGAATGAGGTGGCTGCACTAGTTTTTTGTCTGTGGTGCCACCTCCCCTCCTTGCTGGGAGCAGGCGGCAGGACTGACAGTGGGTACGGTCTCCGGGAGCATTGGCGGTGTGTGTGCCACAGCTCGGGGATCCAGTGTACCCAACAACAGCTGACACACCATTGGACTGATATACTTGACAGGGAGCAGGAACTACTTGACCTGCTGGTGCTCCCGAGTTGGTTCCGGGTACGGCGCGCATTACCGAATTAGTTTCCAGTGGACGCGACCGTGGTCAAGAAGGAATTTATCTCCTTTGAGGCTGAGGCCACTTTGGCCCCACCGAGGTGTGGACTTTGTTGACACACTTCCCCCCCCCTCCATCCAAGTTGTGGCAAAGAGCATTCTCCGTGAATAGACAGGACGTGCCCCACAAGTCCTAGAAAGACCCCCATACGGATGTTGATTTTCCAAAGAACTGAATGCTATACAAGCGGTCCATTTGAATCAAGATTATTTGTGGTCCTGATGAGAACCGGACAAAGGGTCTGGTTTGAAACACGTCGACCTTTTTTCACGTTTTCCCTGTCGAAAAAGTGTTTTTTGGGAAATCACTTAATGTACTAGTTAGATCATTATCTGTTGTTCGTATATGGATAAACCCAAAAGTAGAATTATTCCTGCACGTTTTGTTTTCAAAGTGGATGTAGTTATTTTTTGACGTGGGATTTATTATTGGTTGTTTTTGACTGGATCAGGAGTGACTGGTTGTGGCGTTGCTTGATTGAGAAAGATAGAATGATTGTGTTTTATGGAATGGAATGACAGTATTGGTGTGAGTGAGAGAGCAAGTTTGAATGGGGGTGTCAAAGTGAAATATATATTTTGGTTAGTAGGATTTGTTTCAATTGATATTGATTGTTTTCGTGTTTTACACATATCTATAAAGTGTTGGGTTTTGTGTTCCAACGAATCTTTAAAAAGTTTGTAAATTAATAAAACAAACACTGATAGATTAAAATCCAACTACTTCTAAATGTTTAATTCATGTATGATAAGCTTCAAGCAATTGTAGACAATTTGTTCTCAGTATTGGCAATTGTCTTGTTTGTTATAGTCTATAGACTCCGCCTTACTGAGGTGAGTCAAAGCCCTTGGGTGTTTTGTTACTTGACCTGCTGGGCATTGACGTTGCGGGGCTCGGTAGTTAATAATAATTTATTTTTTGTGATCTATCCTAATATTTTTTTCAATATAGCAAGCAACCTGCTCACACTTAGATGTAAGTTAAGTTTACATTACAAATATTATGTGATCATCATCTAGCCAGGTGCTTGGCGCTACCTAGTCATACTCGCTGCGCGCGCTTGGCCTGACTAGTGGTTGTTAATAGTTTTAGAGAGGTAGCATTCCCGCACTTCTCTGAGACTTTCTTTTTGTAGCTTATGAAGTCCTCAGAAATCTCCCAGTTATGTGTAGTATGCATCTGTGCATTGAAAGAAATGCATACTGAGTTGGCCAGTCAAAGGATGTTGAGATTGAGAATGAAAGGAGAAGTAAAGATCATTGGTTACAATGCATTATTATTTCCAAAATGTAGTTTAGGAAATATGGAATAGGGTTAGGCTTAGAAAATTTGGAATAAGTCCAGTACTATAGGCGATCTGATATAGAACATTTCAATGTTAACCTTTGCCTGTCAACGTATTTTTAGGGAGATTATTAACTGAACCACTATTTTATTTTATTTATTTTATACATCAGCATCCAGGGGCAAGAAGAGGGCTGGAACTACCACAGAGGCAGTTGAGGAAGCCGGGGGTGCTGCTACCGTTGACTCAGCAGATGTGTCTGCTAGCCCCTGTATGTCCTCCTGTTAATATTATTGTTATTTCTCTAACTTTTACCGTTCCACATTTAGAATACATTTTTGTTTTTATTTTTTACTGTGTTTTTCTCCTAATTTTTTCTCACTCATTTTTGTTCTACCTTATGTTTGCATTATCCTATTTATTATTTTCTATATTTCAAGTTTCTGTACTTGACTTCAAACTTTCTGTACTAGTCTTTCTGTAGCTTCCTTTCTTTTGCTTTGTCAGTATGCTTTCCCTCTCCCCCCTATATATCATGGGGACTTGTACTGTAAGACTCAGCAAACCAAGTTTAGGTCAGGTTCTCTACTGCAAAAATTGCTTGCCAAAGTAAGGTACTCTATACATGATTGTGGAAAAGGCTTTCTTTTTCTTGCTCATGCTCAAACAGTAAAACAAGAGAGTGGCCATGGTCATGGTGGACCTCCCAATGTTGTGTATGTACTATCCTAGTAAACCAGCAGTTTTGATAACAGTGCAGCATGACTGGAAACTAGTATGAGGATGGCCCCATTGCATTTGCCAACCAAGAACATATGTCCTTCAGTGACCAATTATTCCACTCCTTCTTTGTGCTTCAATAACTCATCATAGCTCTCACCCTCAATTTCGAAAAGATGTTGGTTGGATTGCTACCGGCTTTTCAAATACTGCCAACCAACAGAATGACCAATTTGATAATTTAATAAAAGACATACAGCAACCGAATTGTAGTATAATTTGGGGGAGGCACATTTACCATTTACATTTTTTTATTAGCTGCACTGACCACCAGTGCCGGTGCCGCCAGTGAGAGCAACTGCGGAGCAGATAGGGTGGTGGTCAAGGGGCAAGGGGGAGCACCAGCGGTGGAAGGGACAGGTGGTTGTATGTCACATTGCTTGCTCACTGACGATTGGTAGTATGTTCACTGCAAGGGCATTGACTCATGAACCCCCTGTTTTAGCAGATACAGCGGGGGTTAAGTTAATGGCCTTCTCTATCTGCAACTCAGTAGACAAAACTTCATAATGATTAAAAAGGGAAACAAGGATGGAAGGAGAAAGGATGTGTGAAATGTTATGAGTGAAAGGATAGGTGGGTGAAAGTTGTATGCAAAGGAGAATGATAGGTTGCATTGATGGGTAAAGGGTAGATGAAAGGTTTTATAGGTAAAAGGATACGTGACTGGTTAGGTGAAAAGATTGATGGGTGAAACGAATGCTCCGGTGGGTTAAAGCAGGATGGGTGAAAGAGTGAATTGGTGAAAGGGTTAATGGGTGAAAGAATAAGTGGGTGGTAAACGGATTTTGGTGAAAGGTTCATTTAGAGCCGCTTTCTGAATGGACTGATATATATAAGGATGGATGGTTTGGTTTTCAATGGTGAAAGACTGGATGATAAAATGTAAAGCTTAAGTGGTGTGTATCAAAGATAAAGGGTGAAGAACACAATAACAATAAAATGTTGAATGGATAATTGTTTGGCTGAAGAAACATGGGAGCTCTTCTGGAGAGTGGCGTACTCACCTACTTCACTTCCTTGGAATGGTTTTCATCAAATCTTTGATTCAAAGAGGGGTGGCATATCTGCCTACTACTTGACTCACTGTATTTGTTAAGTGAGGCAGATATTTTGCCAGTGCCAACATGACCTAACTGCTTCATGGTTCAATTTGGCACTGCAGTATTGGCTGTGCAATGTGCTTCTGCTTCAGTTAATGTAGCATTTACAAAGTTTCAATGCATGGCAAAGCAAAAACAAGGTGTGTTTCCCTTCCCTCCCGCACCCACTGAGTCGCTTCTTAGAGCTTCACTCCTTTATTCTTTTCTATGTTCTGTCCCAGCCTTTCAAAGAATTGAAAAATCCATTTTTGGCATGCGCCACATTGTTATGGTCAATTTATATATTTCATGCTTCCATAAAGGATGTAAATTTGTTCAAATGTTTCCCTTTCAATATTTGTCAACAACAGTGACTCACTAGCCAAAGCTTAGCCACAGGATGATGATCAGTGACACCCCAGTATTGTGTAGTAAAACAACATCTACTACCCAGCCTAATCACTCTGTAGAGTAATTTAAGTTTCCTTTCCTTACAGCCAAGGAAATGCATTTGTGGGAAATAATTATAAAGTGTGGTGGAAGGTGAGGCAAGGGAGTAACTTGGGACTAAGTGCCTTGACATTTGCAGATGGGATAGTCTGTGATGAACAAACTATATCCCATTCCTTAATCCTTTCCCTGTACTTCAGTGAATAGTTTTTCCCACTGTCTACTTGCAGCAAACAGGATATCTGCATGATTTTATGCGTGATGTGTATCATTATTCATGTACCTTGGAGTCAGGGCAAAATTAAAATGCATTTGTAGAAGAGCAGGGCTATTGTAATAAGGTAGTTCTTCATAACAGCTGCCACACTGCAGACTGTAGACAGCAGCAAAGTATGACTACCGACAAGGGTGCTAGCTAGCATGCCGCCACCAATTTAGCATAACAAGACTGCTTGTACTCCATAGTGCATAATGCCTTGTTCCTTAAAGAGGGGTAGTTTATTTTTATTTTACCACAAAGTGTCTGTTTTAAAGAAAAATCTTGTGTGCAGTTATTCTGACATAATTAATTTCAGCCTGTTCGTACATTTGCCTTTTATGTGAGGCATGCATGTGTAAAGGCTGCGATTCTAATCACCTCAAATTTGAATGTCCCTAGGGAACCAGCAATGAATGTACTGCTACTGTATTACTACTACAAGAGCTTTGCACAGAGCATTGTTTACAATTTGTCTTTTTTTCTTTATTGATATAGCTACTCCAGCTGGTTGTAGGCAGGAGATAGTGGCCCTGTATGGCAGCATAGGCTTGAGGCCATACGTGTGGAACTCCAGTGTCTGGTGGTTCTGAAGGAAGAAGAGGCAGCTGCTGCTCGAGGCCCCCGCCAGGCACCAGCACATCCAGCTTCCCAACCAAGATCAGCGGTGCCGGCAGCTGGGAATCACCTGTTGTCATATCACCACTGCTGCCCCTTGCGCTCAGCATCAAAGCGCAATACATGCCATATCCTGCTGAGGCTGGTGCGTCTCAACGTCAGAATGGAACAGATAGTTGGACACCTCCAACAGCTTCTTGCTTGCCTTGTATATTAGTGACCTCATCTCTTACCTGAATAGATGAAGCGAGGGCTGCTACCCCTCTCAGCGTTCTTACTCCAGGGTTTCCCAGGGTGCCATGTTAGTTGTAGTAGCAGGCTAGCGCACAAACAGGGAAGGAATCACGTGAGATCCCTCTTCTACCTAGGTGAACTCCAACTGTAGGATTGATCTGGGTATTATCCATCACAGACAAATTAATTGAAACAAACCACGGAGTTAGTGTGTTGGTATTATTATATTATAATAACTTTAAAAAGACTGAGACCAGACTACCACCATGACACAACAAAGAAAACCTGATATGATAACAAAAACTTGCAATAGTAACTCCTGCGTAATGGGTAGCTAATATTTGTAACTAAACTTACAAAATCTTCAAGACTGGACAAGTGGAGTCACAGTCAGGAGTGGACAAGGTTAAGCGTTTACGCAACACAACACAAGGCCTGAATGATGATGTTGACTTCTGATGTTCTTCTTCTATATCTAACATATGGGTGGCTTTTATGGGTAGGTTGGTAAAATGTGGCTGGTGTAGGCTATTGCCCAGGTAATAGAAGATCTAGCAGTGAGTTGGTATCGTGTCCACCACATCTGCCCACCAAGTGTGTGATCTATTGATGGTTCAAATTAAGTCACACCGCAATAAATCACACAGCCCATAGAAGAGGGTTACGGGTTTGAAGAATGAATGCGAAAAGGGATTTGGGGAAAGGTGTGACAAAGAAAAACACTACACGAGGACAATATTCATCTTGGTGATGAGCAGCACATCATTTTCATCAATCTGTTGGAGAACGAAATTAAGAAATGAATTTGACACCCCACAGTTAAATGCATTACAAGCAGTCCTTAAACCCCAGAGACCCAAGTTATCAAATATTTAAATGTTCTGTCTTTTAGGTTTGAAAAAATTTAACTGTGGAGGAGTGAACCCACTCAGTTCTAAAGATATGATTGTTAAAGGAAAATGGCACTGAATTGCAAAATTAGGTGGTTCATCTGCATTCTCCTTGGGAATGACCATAACACTTGGGTGCCTGTCTGGACAGGTCCGGTAGGTAAGCAGGAGCATTGAGGTTAGCTTTCACCTATAGTTCAATCAGGCGATGAGAAGGCATGCGGATTGTATACCAGAAACTGCAATTTACAGTTAAGGAGAAGAACTAATTATAGGTATGCTTCATGAGGAGTTTTGCAAGAAGACTCAGAGGCAGAAAAATAAATCAGCGTTTTGCTTTTAACACCAGTGCAACACACACACTCGGCAGCAGTTCACAAATCAACGTACCTCTCTCCATTCCACATAGTTGAGTACTAGGCCTTGTCGTTATGGTTTCCATTTGAAATTGATAACTTCTTTCTTCAAGCTATTGATATGCTAATCTCACCCTGAGTTCTTTCATCCTTCTCCTCTCCAAGTAACTTTGTCCCAGTCACGACCTGAGCAAGGTAGTCGTGTAGTGCACTACTGTTTAAGAACAAGGAAAGAAACTGAATTGCAGTATTTTGTATAGGTTTTTGTTTGCTAACTAAAATGACTCGTCTGGCCTCTAAAGGACCAGAAAAAATGAACGGACACTGCAAGTGAATGTGGTTAAGTATGAAAGGGCCAATCACCTCCAGGAAAAAATGATCGCCCATCATTTAGGCCCTAAATATTGCAAAATCATCTCAATCAAGTTCCCGAATTACGGTTGATCACCCTCCTTCACTGTCTCCCACCACATGAATCATTACTCAAAATCACTCAATAATGTATCACTCATTGGTGCAATGGTTGCCTGCTCCAATCCAAGCATGACGATAGGTACAATATTGCATCTCCTCTTTATTGCAATAAGCAGATTAGAATTTAGCGGTCTTGTAAATGAAATATTATGGGCCAGCACTCCTAGGTTATGAAAAAACAGAAGGATCACAGGAGTAGACTGCACAGGTTATATTTCGTAACATAAGTTTGTAAAGTCCAATCACCACCAGGAACAAATTCTCTCCCATCTTTCAGGCCCCAAACATTGCAAATCATCTCATCTCAATCAAGCTCCATAATTACAGATGAACAGCCTGCCTCACTGTTTGCCACCACATGAATCACCAAGCATCACTCACAATCACTCCCTCATTGTTGCAGTAGTTGTAGTTACCTCTTCCCATCCAAGCAAGGGTAGGTTAGGTAGTAGGTACACACTTGTATCTTTGTTGCATGCAACACATTAGAATTGTGTATTAGGACTCTTGTAAATCATTGATCTTCTGGGGCATCCCTATTAAGTGATGCAAAAAAAGGATAGGCATGCAAGGGAGGCAGGCATTGTCTCCAATGTCATAAATCAATTGTGGAGACTTCTTCACTGCACACTGGTCCAACTGCAATCTGGCAATATATGTGACTAAAGAATGGTGGGGCAGCATGAATCTAATACAAACATAAAGTTCCACTAGCTATTTCTTTTTATTCAAGGAAAGAAGTTCAATGAGAAATAATACAAAAATTCTTTGGGGGCACTGCCATACTCAGTTCAGGAAGTAGAGTTCATCCTCAAACTCAGGTGATTCACCCAGAAGTTGGTCAGTTAACACACTTGATTCTGACCAATCCTCCTCCTACTGTGCTGTTACGGTGAAATTGTGAGGTATGAAATGTTGGCCCTTCTCACTGTAACAACTGCACCAGCTGCACTGAACACATGCTCAGCAGACGGACTGGCTACAGGACAAGCCAAATACTTCATTGCTAGCCTGCTGAGCTTTGGCCATTAGCACATCTTTCCATACACATTTGATCCACATAGACCTCTTTTGGATCTTCTTGATGTCCCTGGAAGATCCTCTGGATGGCCACCTGCTCAAACTTTATTGCCATTGCCATTGGACTGGATTTAAGCCCTGCCAATTGAAGCCAATACAATGTATGGTTTGGCTTTTGTCCTTCTGTTGCTATTGTTAGTGGTGTTCTGGTTGATGGTGTTGTTGGCTGCTGTGATACAAGACTTCCCTCTCTGTAAGTTGAAGGTGGCACCCCAGAACTGCAGGGGAGGACTCTAACTTCTGCTGTTCTTCTTCCAGGTCTCTAGCTTCAACAATCCACCTCTTGTATTTTGAAATATCCCCTTCAGAAAAATGAATGAAAGTGGGATGAATCTTTTTTGTACTGTGGATGAAGTAGTGTGGCACAGATGTACTATTTGGATGAGATGATGTTGTCTTACAGCCTTGCATTGGAACTCAATCAAAAGAGTATGCTCTCAACCAAGGCATGCGTGTCTGTGTTTTCATGCACACTTGTGAGGCTGAACCTTTCAGATGGTCCTCAAGATGATGCAGAAGCAGGATAGCTTGGCTCATCATACTGTCCTTGCTAACTTCCAGTGTGAACACCTCAAAATGGAGTAGCATCTGTGTCAGGCATTTGTCCAGGCCCCATTTCATTGCATGCATGGCTATAGTTTTCCCAACTGCATCCCTGTCTCCTTGAATGACATTGTCATTGATATGTTTGTACTGCTCTAACAGATGTTGCAACAAATAATACATAAAGTTACAACCTGCTGGTATCGCCTGTATCAGGGCTTTAACTGGTACTCTATTAGCATGCCTAATGATCTGCAACTGCTTCTGGGCTTTAAAAGAATGGCTGAAATGAGTGCAGATTCTTCTGCAGGAGGTCAGTATGTTGCTGACTACGTCTTCTTCTTTGAGAAAGTCTTGCACCACCAGGTGAATGAAATGGCCTAAAAAAAGGATCCCATGGAAACCATCCAGACAATTTGCTGTTAGATTTGTCCAAGATGTTTACAGCTGTATGTGATTTCTGCATGGCTAACATGGCCACATTTTGAATACCGGTGAACACTCTTAAAGCTTTCTCCAGGGCCAGGACCTGTAGATATCTTTTGCTTTACCCCCAAAACAGAAATCTAGTGTGCAGTGTTGCACATATAGTCAGTCGCCTGGTGACTGGCCCACATGTCTGTCATCAATTCGATAGTGTTAACAACATTTTGCTGCAAAGCTTGTCCAACCAATTGCAGCACATCATGATGCAGTGCTGGTATAGCAACTCTGATAAAAAAATGTCTGACTTGGAACCTTCCATTTTGGGTAGATGCCTTTCACAAATTTTAAGCATCCCATTCCTTCCACAAAATAAAAAGGAAGGAGCTCCAGCACTAACATTTTAGCCAGCTTCCCAATGTACAAACGTGCCATCGGGAGGTGATGTCGTAGCAGCCCATCCTGCCTAAACATGCCCTTAATAGTAGCCTGTATTTGTTTTTTTCTTTTCTGGAGTCACTGATGCAGGCAATGTTTGTGAAGTAGGTTTTGGTAGACTAAGTGTGCATAATGGTGGGGCAGCCAGTGTATAGTGTGGTGTCTCCATCTGACTCTGAGTCTTGTGCCATTGAGAAGTCACTGAGTTAGAGATTCTGCTGGTGCACTGCTGACCATAGGGCTGATGTAACCCTCTTCTTCCTCATCATCACCTCCCACTGTGATTTGACTTTTAGCTGATGTTCCCCTGCTCTCTTCACCTTCATCACCAAGTTCAGTATTTATTTTTTGTTGCCCCTCCCACCAGAGTGCATGGTGCTTTCCAGATGGGTCATTTGGCCCCCACTACCATAATTTGCAGCAGGCTTACCTCAAGCCATGGGGGTTGCAAATGCTGCATACTGCAATGTGCTCCCCCTCTTTGCTTACTGTAAACAAAATCCCAAACTGGGCTGGAGTATTCAACAATGGCTTTTCAAATAAAGGAGCTGGTGGTGCTACCTGTGCTACCTGTGCCACCTCCCTCCGAGCAGGTTCAATGGCAATGTCGGACTCCTCTGTGTCACCTTCGTCAATGACTTGCTAGCCTCTCGGGGTCCACTCAATGTCCCTATCATTGTCCTCACCAGAAGAGAGGCATGGAGAAAATGATGGAGTGGTACCCTTCATTTTCCATGATGGAGACATGGAAGCCAACAAATCTAAAGGAAGAGGTTCTTACTTGGCAGGAAGCTCAAGCTCCAACATCAGAAAGAGAAGAGGTTCTATTGCTGGCTGCAGCTGCTATCCACTTTGCTCTGTTTCCTGAAATGATTGTATACTAATTTACGAAAACAATTCCAATTCAACATCACTGCTCGTCAGTGTTGCCATGGTTGCAGTGATCACCTCAATGACAGACATGGTCTTCTTGGGCTTAGGCTGGGGGTGGTGCTGTTGATATGTGAGTGCTGCTCTCAGTTTGCTACCTGGAGGCTCATGCCGCAGACACATGACTTGGTCCAAAAAAGGTTTGGTCTGAGACGCCACTGATGGGAAGCTGCTTCTTCTAATTGACCACTTTCTTTTGAGCTAATTTTTTGGGGCCATCTTAAAACTCTCAGTTGACAGTTGCACTAAGGTGCACAGGTGATAGATATTAGAGGACTGGAGTGTGACGTCACAGTACAGACCTCTTGGCTGGCAGTGTGCGGGTGATGTCTCTTCTCTTGTGTACCTAAAAGCAAACAAGCAAGAAAAACATTCAGTGAAATGTGGAATTGTTGCAGTTTGAATTAGTACAGACAAAGGCAATCTTAGTGTGGTTGGTTACGTAGGTAATAATAACCACTTTAAAGTCAAACCGCCACACCACACCATAAATTGAAATTTCCCATCAGGATAACACACACAATATACAGATAGAGCTCTTTCCTTTATGTCCATTCTAAAGGAGACACCTGTGACAGTCAGGGAATTGCAAAAGTAATTGGATTAATAATTTTTGAAAAAATGTAGGTACATTTGGGTTCATATGGCAGGCAATGTGGTACAGGGGGAAATGGAATAATCATTAAAAAAAATTATGATGCTGAATCTGATGTGTCTGCAGTGCACCACAGCCAGGGTGTCCAGGAAGAAATTGAGTTATAGCGAATAAAAATTAATGCTGTTGCGCAGCTGTGTATCTGGTGGATGGATTGATATTGTCAGACAAACAAATAGCAGAACAAGTGCAACATGAACGCATGCAACAGTGGTTAAATTGTACACATTGAAATAATGTCATCAAAGGCTACTCTTTAGCACACCCTACCAAAGGCAAAGCAATACAACTGCAACATTCTGGTAGCAGTGACACTAGGAATGTTATATATGCTTTGAAATGCCCATGCACCATTATATACATAGGGAAGACAGATAGAAAAATTAATATCTGCATCACGGAACACAAAAGCAACATTAGCATGGCAAGTGTTGCCATGCATTGGCTTTCAGCAGGTCACAATGTGGGTCAATTACGTTTCACAATTCTAGAGGTTTTAACAATTAAACCAGACATGGATACACAGAAAAAACTGTTCCAAGCAGAATTTTACTGGATTGAAAAAATGTGGACACTATGCTGCCTTCCGGGATGAATGATATATTGGAATATACTTTCTTTTTATGACTGTTTTGCAGAATTGTTCTTTTATTATTTTTATGTATGTCTGCAGTTTGTAGCTTTTTGAGTCACCAGAGAGCCTCTGATCATGGCATGAACACCAGATTAGGGTAACACATATTATATTGATTTTTGGTTTGTAGCAAGTGTGTATAAGTATTTCAGTCATCTATAGTAGCACCACAGGGTAGCTCCTATGAGTCAAAAGTTTTGCTGAGTCATAACAATGTTTGCATACTGATTTAGTATAATTTTATAGGGTCTGTAGCATTAATGGCGAGACACACAGTAGAGACGTTCCCGCCCTTGAGACGTTCAACAGCAGTTGCGGGCTACAGAAAGTATCACAGTTGCTTTCGGCAAGATGTTCTAGGAAACAAAGCATTCTCTTCTGTGCATTAGTAGACCGGTAGGTCAAAGGACATTTTTGTAGAACTTTTCAGCATGCATATGGGGAGTCATCATTGCCACTAGGGATGGGATAATGTGGACATTTTCAGGTAAAAAGGAAACGCCAACTGGGGCGAGTTTACATAAGTCACCTGAAGTGAAGTCTGAGTTCATGAAACTCACATTGGCATTTAAAAGTGTTGTGTGTGGCAATTGGATATTGCACTGCATGGAGTCTGTAACTGCATGCTCAGTTATTTTCGATCATATTTATGTATGCTGGCATTATGATGGTGGGATCAGAATAAAAGGTGATAGTGAGCAAAGCCATTGTTAACAAATGTTGCTTTAACACAACAGGAGCATTGTAAATCCATCAGCTCCCGGGCATCACCGCACTCGGCTAAAACAAATCAGGTGCTGACCATGGGCGTCCGCAGAAATTTTTCCGGGGGGGGGGCAAAATGTTAACATCATCACCATCCTCCGATATGATGTGTGCCAGGTGAGGCACAAGAAACACTGGGGCACAGGAGGAGCCATGAGGGGCAGGGAGCAGGCTGCATATGATCTCATACACCATAGGGTTATTGTGCCGCAGCCATCTCTTTCTTTTGTGCTTTTGGTAGATATCATTCACACCTTCTACAGTTGGCATCAGAAAATGTACCTCATTACGCTGCAGCCCTATTTTTGCTGCATAATTTAGGTAACACTGCAACATAACTTTATCCTCTATTGCTGCATCATTCTGTGGCCCCAAAGCAGACAGCACATGTTAAAAGTGCTTGTGCATGAAGCAGAGACCCTAAAGCTTGCAAACTTAGTTTGGCGTGCGTGCAAATACTGCATTGCCGATCCCTGGTGAGTTGCACTACTTCTGCAGAAACAAGGCCAACTGAGGTACCAATGGGTGGGGCGGACTAGCTCAGGGTCCTGTGACCTCAGTGACAGAGTCACTGTCGCTCTAGCGTGTGCTGCTTCGTAGGCCTGCCCAGAAAACTGAAGGTGAACTTCGGTAGGGATTGGGGTGGTGGGACAGACCTTCAAGATTAACCCACTCTTGGCACAGCTAGGGACATGCTGGTGCTAAGACACCAGGGTTTCTAAGGTCTAGCGGGGCCTTCTAAGGTCTAGCATGGGAATGTGCTCCCTTAGGAGAAAACGGTACAAAAGGGGGTAGTAATGGACGGAGCATCTGAACCAATCAAACACTCACACCCAGTCAACAGATCTGGGTTTAATCCATCACCGTTATTTAGCCCACTCTGCCACCCCAGTTCAGACATGGCCATATGCAAATCAGTCTGATCCTGTGCCTCATGGGAACAGTCCAGCCCGAACTGCCAAGCCATGCCTTCCCTGGACTGGAAACAAGCTTCCTAGGATCTGTTTCTGGCATTACAGCCGTCTTCAGCCAGGCTTGCTTTAATCCAGTGGCAAAGTGAGCAAGGGACTCACATCTGAGCATACCCTGCCAACTTATGGCGAACAAAGCGGTACAAAAGGGGGTGGTGATGGACGGAGCATCTGAACCAATCAAACACTCACACCCAGTCAGCAGATCTGGGTTTAATCCATCACTGTTCTTTAGCCCACTCTGCCACCCCAGTTCAGACATGGCCATATGCAAATCAGTCTGACCCTGTGCCTCATGGAAACAGTCCAGCCTGAACTGCCAAGCCATGCCTTTCCTGGACTGGAAACAAGCTTCCTAGGAACGGTTTCTGGCATTACAGCCGTCTTCAGCCAGGCTTGCTTGAATCCAGTGGCAAAGTGAACAAGGGACTCACGTCTGAGCATACCCTGCCAACTTATGGCGAACAAAGCGGTACAAAAGGGGGTGGTGATGGACGGAGAATCTGAACCAATCAAACACTCACATCCAGTCAACAGATCAGGGTTTAATCCATCACCGTTCTTTAGCCCACTCTGCCACCCCAGTTCTGACATGGCCATATGCAAATCAGTCTGACCCTGTGCCTCAAGGGAACAGTCCATCCCGAACTGCCAAGCCATGCCTTCCCTGGACCGGAAACAAGCTTCCTAGGACCGGTTTCTGGCATTACAGCCGTCTTCAGCCAGGCTTGCTTGAATCCAGTGGCACCCTCTTTTGTACCCCTTAGGAGAGAAGGCTGAACCTGGTTCCCCAGTTCCAAATTCAGCAGCTCTGGCCATAGTGCCACATCTTCTCCCCCACTGAACACCATACTCTTCCATTAAAAGAAACTTTAGATGCAATCCAATTGTGTTCCGCTATAAACATCTGGAAACAACTCAATTCAAATTATGCACTAGAAAAGAGTAATATTCTGTCTGAAAAAACAGTAACAACTTCCTGAAAAAAGCAAACACTCACAGGGAATGCAGGACTGAGTAAAGTATGTTAAATGTGAGCAAGAACAAAATGCTTACCTTAATGCTTGTGCACTCGTTATTCAGAAATCAATGAGTGTTTTTGCCTGAAAAGCTAAGGACATGACTACAGGGCCCGGAGGGGACCTGTTTCAATGTCCATTGCTTAAATCCTTACAAAACATAAGGAGTATGGTTTTAAAATACCACATTCATGAACATAAAGCTGGAGTACACTACACATTTCATAAACGAATAAAAGGAAAACAGCTGACAAGGATCATATGAAACATTTTTTATACCATGCATCAACCAGATATCGCGGTACCTCCAGGAACGGTGAACTTTCTCACCTGAGGAGAAAAATGCTACTCAAAGACGAGAAAAAATGAAAGTAGTGCTTCACTGGGAAAGTCTGTAAAGTGGAGCTAATGTGTTTGGGTGTGAATAAAACCAATCTGGCAACTTTGTGACCACTCTGTCTTGCTTTAAATTGTTTAGTTTAAGCTTCTACATATGTGGGTTGAGGTTCAGCCTATAAATAATAGTTTTGGTCTTGTTTGTGCGATCTGGAGGTATAATCCAACACTGATGAGGCAGGGGTATGGCAGCACATTATTGCATAAGGTGAACTGTGAAGAAGTGTGAGAGGCAGGCTCTCAAATTGCTTAAACAAACCAGTACACTTTGTAGCAGAAATCACTTGAAATTATAATGTAGAGAATAGCCAGGTGGTTCTTATTTTTAGTAGGAAAGGTGTTCCAGAGATGAAATGTTAGTCAATTGAGGTATATGCATTTGAACCTAGAAGCGCCTCGAACACTGAAAGAGCTCTACAACATCTGCAACACTTGTTTTTAAAAAAAATGTAGTTTTATATAGCGCAAACTCGACCTAATGGTATCAGAGCACTTCACATGAGCACCAATTGCATTACAGATAGTATACTTTTTGGGGAAAAATAAACTTCACAATGTATGTCAGTTAATACAAGCATCGTAATTGCACATTGTTGTTGAAAAATTCCTTTCGATAGTGCTGTAGTTAATCAGTGCCAGTGTTTTGAGTTCTTTTTGCTGGAAATGTAGTTTATGACTTTAGCATCGACCACAAATGGTGTAAAGTGTACTGAGATATTACTAAACCATGTGAATACCAATACTGAGAGTGAGTGAGTGATTTATTTATCTGGTGAGGCAAATACTTCCAATTATGAGTTTTCTTCATATAAATGAGAAATTACGTGTGGAATTTGGGGCTTTCCACTCAGCGGCGGCTAGTGACATTTGAAAGTGGTGAGGCGAATCATGGCAGCAGGTCTCAGGGCTCACGGATAACGGGAACAATCCTGTAGCCCCGTACCCAATGTCTCTGCATTTCACTGCCACACAGACCTACAGACCTTAATTTAAGCAAGCACGGGTTGTAACAAGAAATGGATCGAGGGCAAATGAGATTCTTCAATTGTGTTTTCTCATGCCAGTTTCCCTCATTTCCCTACACCTGTTATATTTCGTTGTGGCCAATTTACTGACTTGTTGCTGTCAGAAACAACTTGTTTTTATCAAACCTTGACATTTGCAAAAGACCGTTTTCTGGAGACATTAAATAGATTCCTGTCCTTGTGAGTGTTTTCAGGCCTGCAGCTTCCCAAGGTTATTCAGGAAAGTGTAGGGACCTTATTCTAACTCTAGTAGCGATCAGACCAAAAGTATGCTTTATTGTTGAATGGTAAAGGAAAATTCACCTATTTCTGGAGAAATTGTTAGAAAAGGGAGAATCCACAGTTGTCATTTCTGCTACTATACAATCCCTTTCTTGAAGGGGTAGTACCATATTATCCATTTCTTGGGTTTTACTCTAGATTTGGCACCACCGCAAGGTATTGCCAACCTCTAAATCAGGCTGTGGGCTGCTGGGATGTCAGAATAAGAAGTGTTTGTGAGGCCTTGCTCCACCCTTTTCTTATTACTAACCAGGAAACTTCTAACACCCTCTTCTGCATCCATCCTTCCCTTTGTCATTCAGTGTTCTGTTTCTCCCTTTGCCATCGCCCATCTCTCCTCTTTTGTTTCCTTCCCTACCTTTTCCAAACTCTTGTTTCACCCTTCTCTCCACTTAGTTTGTCCTCACTTCATCTTTTCCTTTGTTGTTTTCCTCTATTTCCCCTTCTCCCTTAATGTGCTTATCTAGAATAATTTTCCTCTCCCTCCACTCTAGCCTCCTTTTCTCCCTTCTCTTGTCAATCATGTCTCCCTCTTTCTTCTTCCCCTCTACATTTGTCTCTACTCCCCACTCCGTCTTCTATTTCCTTTTCTCTTTCTTATTATCTCCTTTCCTCTCGCCTCTCCTTTTGCCCCAACATAGAAGGTTAATTAATTATTTCACTGAAACTTTGTCAAAATCGAATTTTCCTTTTACCCATTTCTAGTCATATTTTCTTCAAATTTGAAGAAAAATATGACCAGAAATGGGTAAATGGAAAATTCGATTTTGACAAAGTGTGTTTTATTTCTGAAGTTCCATTTCTCTTCGAGGTGCACAGCACCCTCCCATTCCATAAACAGATGGAATTTCATTAGAATTAAACTTCCAATCTACATCTGGTATCTACCGCTGGCACTAGCCCCCGACCCCCCCAAACTCCCTCTGTGGCTTTACTACCGATCATTGTGGCCTGCTGCGACGAACTAAAGCCAACACCCCTGTACAGCTCAAAAGCATCAGCAGCTCCCCGAGGCCTCCGTCACCTCCCGAGGCCTTGGATGGGAGGAGCTGCGCTATGCTGTGCCTCCTCTGTTGGTCCATTGTCATTCTGCCCATGACAATGGACTGCTGACTGTGGCTTGCTGAGAGTCACAGTCAATCTGTATCAGCAGGAAAGTCAGCCCTGGTATGTGGACATGCTTTTCCACTTCTGGATGGCCTTCGGTGGGCCAGGATCTTCCTTGAGTGGGCCTGGATCCAGGGGGGATTCAGAAAAGGGGGTGGTGATGAACAGAGTGTCTGAATTAAGCAGACCACTCTTACCCAGTCCAAAGATCAGGGCTTGATCCATCACCGTTATTTATCTCACTGCCCCATCCCAGCTCAGAACCTGGCTATATGCAAATTAGTCTGTCCCTGGCCCAGTGCATCATGGGAACAGGGCAGACCAAACTACCAAGCCAATTCTTCACCAGAAAGGAGACAAGCTACCGGGGACCGGTTTCTGGCATTTCAGCCTCTTCGGCCCGGCTTGCTTGAATCCTGATGGAGCAGTGAGAAAGGGAATCATGTCTGAGTATACCCTGCCACACCTGTAGTGGCCAAAAACGATTCAGAAAAGGGGGTGGTGATGAACAGAGTGTCTGAATTAAGCAGACCACTCTTACCCAGTCCAAAGATCAGGGCTTGATCCATCACCGTTATTTATCTCACTGCCCCATCCCAGCTCAGAACCTGGCTATATGCAAATTAGTCTGTCCCTGGCCCAGTGCATCATGGGAACAGGGCAGACCAAACTACCAAGCCAATTCTTCACCAGAAAGGAGACAAGCTACCGGGGACCGGTTTCTGGCATTTCAGCCTCTTCGGCCCGGCTTGCTTGAATCCTGATGGAGCAGTGAGAAAGGGACTCATGTCTGAGTATACCCTGCCACACCTGTAGTGGCCAAAAACGATTCAGAAAAGGGGGTGGTGATGAACAGAGTGTCTGAATTAAGCAGACCACTCTTACCCAGTCCAAAGATCAGGGCTTGATCCATCACCGTTATTTATCTCACTGCCCCATCCCAGCTCAGAACCTGGCTATATGCAAATTAGTCTGTCCCTGGCCCAGTGCATCATGGGAACAGGGCAGACCAAACTACCAAGCCAATTCTTCACCAGAAAGGAGACAAGCTACCGGGGACCGGTTTCTGGCATTTCAGCCTCTTCGGCCCGGCTTGCTTGAATCCTGATGGAGCAGTGAGAAAGGGACTCATGTCTGAGTATACCCTGCCACACCTGTAGTGGCCATTGCACCATCAGGATTCAAGCAAGCCGGGCCGAAGACGCCTGAAATGGCAGAAACCGGTCCCCGGAAGCTTGTTTCCTTCCCAGTGTAAGAATTGGCTTTTGTAGTCTGGTCTGCCCTGTTCCCATGATGCACTGGGCCAGGGACAGACTAATTTGCATACAGCCAGGTTCTGAAACTGGGATGGTGCAATGAGCTAAAAAACGGTGTTGGATCTAGCCCTGATCTCTTGACTGGGTGAGAGTACTCTGCTTAATTCAGAGACTCTGTCCATCACCACCCCTTGTTGTAAATAATTTTGTCCACCCTAAGCGTGGAAGGGTATACTCAGATGTGAGTCCCTTGCTCATTGCACCATCAGGATTCAAGCAAGCCGGGCCGAAGACGCCTGAAATGGCAGAAACCGGTCCCCGGAAGCTTGTTTCCTTCCCAGTGTAAGAATTGGCTTTTGTAGTCTGGTCTGCCCTGTTCCCATGATGCACTGGGCCAGGGACAGACTAATTTGCATACAGCCAGGTTCTGAAACTGGGATTGTGCAATGAGCTAAAAAACGGTGTTGGATCTAGCCCTGATCTCTTGACTGGGTGAGAGTACTCTGCTTAATTCATAGACTCTGTCCATCACCACCCCTTGTTGTAAATAATTTTGTCCACCCCAAGCGTGGAAGGGTATACTCAGATGTGAGTCCCTTGCTCATTGCACCATCAGGATTCAAGCAAGCCGGGCCGAAGACGCCTGAAATGGCAGAAACCGGTCCCCGGAAGCTTGTTACCTTCCCAGTGTAAGAATTGGCTTTTGTAGTCTGGTCTGCCCTGTTCCCATGATGCACTGGGCCAGGGACAGACTAATTTGCATACAGCCAGGTTCTGAAACTGGGATGGTGCAATGAGCTAAAAAACGGTGTTGGATCTAGCCCTGATCTCTTGACTGGGTGAGAGTACTCTGCTTAATTCAGAGACTCTGTCCATCACCACCCCTTGTTGTAAATAATTTTGTCCACCCCAAGCGTGGAAGGGTATACTCAGATGTGAGTCCCTTGCTCATTGCACCATCAGGATTCAAGCAAGCCGGGCCGAAGACGCCTGAAATGGCAGAAACCGGTCCCCGGAAGCTTGTTTCCTTCCCAGTGTAAGAATTGGCTTTTGTAGTCTGGTCTGCCCTGTTCCCATGATGCACTGGGCCAGGGACAGACTAATTTGCATACAGCCAGGTTCTGAAACTGGGATGGTGCAATGAGCTAAAAAACGGTGTTGGATCTAGCCCTGATCTCTTGACTGGGTGAGAGTACTCTGCTTAATTCAGAGACTCTGTCCATCACCACCACTTGTTGTAAATAATTTTGTCCACCCTAAGCGTGGAAGGGTATACTCAGATGTGAGTCCCTTGCTCATTGCACCATCAGGATTCAAGCAAGCCGGGCCGAAGACGCCTGAAATGGCAGAATCCGGTCCCCGGAAGCTTGTTTCCTTCCCAGTGTAAGAATTGGCTTTTGTAGTCTGGTCTGCCCTGTTCCCATGATGCACTGGGCCAGGGACAGACTAATTTGCATACAGCCAGGTTCTGAAACTGGGATGGTGCAATGAGCTAAAAAACGGTGTTGGATCTAGCCCTGATCTCTTGACTGGGTGAGAGTACTCTGCTTAATTCAGAGACTCTGTCCATCACCACCCCTTGTTGTAAATAATTTTGTCCACCCTAAGCGTGGAAGGTTATACTCAGATGTGAGTCCCTTGCTCATTGCACCATCAGGATTCAAGCAAGCCGGGCCGAAGACGCCTGAAATGGCAGAAACCGGTCCCCGGAAGCTTGTTTCCTTCCCAGTGTAAGAATTGGCTTTTGTAGTCTGGTCTGCCCTGTTCCCATGATGCACTGGGCCAGGGACAGACTAATTTGCATACAGCCAGGTTCTGAAACTGGGATGGTGCAATGAGCTAAAAAACGGTGTTGGATCTAGCCCTGATCTCTTGACTGGGTGAGAGTACTCTGCTTAATTCAGAGACTCTGTCCATCACCACCCCTTGTTGTAAATAATTTTGTCCACCCTAAGCGTGGAAGGGTATACTCAGATGTGAGTCCCTTGCTCATTGCACCATCAGGATTCAAGCAAGCCGGGCCGAAGACGCCTGAAATGGCAGAAACCGGTCCCCGGAAGCTTGTTTCCTTCCCAGTGTAAGAATTGGCTTTTGTAGTCTGGTCTGCCCTGTTCCCCTGATGCACTGGGCCAGGGACAGACTAATTTGCATACAGCCAGGTTCTGAAACTGGGATGGTGCAATGAGCTAAAAAACGGTGTTGGATCTAGCCCTGATCTCTTGACTGGGTGAGAGTACTCTGCTTAATTCAGAGACTCTGTTCATCACCACCCCTTGTTGTAAATAATTTTGTCCACCCTAAGCGTGGAAGGGTATACTCAGATGTGAGTCCCTTGCTCATTGCACCATCAGGATTCAAGCAAGCCGGGCCGAAGACGCCTGAAATGGCAGAAACCGGTCCCCGGAAGCTTGTTTCCTTCCCAGTGTAAGAATTGGCTTTTGTAGTCTGGTCTGCCCTGTTCCCATGATGCACTGGGCCAGGGACAGACTAATTTGCATACAGCCAGGTTCTGAAACTGGGATGGTGCAATGAGCTAAAAAACGGTGTTGGATCTAGCCCTCATCTCTTGACTGGGTGAGAGTACTCTGCTTAATTCAGAGACTCTGTCCATCACCACCCCTTGTTGTAAATAATTTTGTCCACCCTAAGCGTGGAAGGGTATACTCAGATGTGAGTCCCTTGCTCATTGCACCATCAGGATTCAAGCAAGCCGGGCCGAAGACGCCTGAAATGGCAGAAACCGGTCCCCGGAAGCTTGTTTCCTTCCCAGTGTAAGAATTGGCTTTTGTAGTCTGGTCTGCCCTGTTCCCATGATGCACTGGGCCAGGGACAGACTAATTTGCATACAGCCAGGTTCTGAAACTGGGATGGTGCAATGAGCTAAAAAACGGTGTTGGATCTAGCCCTGATCTCTTGACTGGGTGAGAGTACTCTGCTTAATTCAGAGACTCTGTCCATCACAACCCCTTGTTGTAAATCATTTTGTCCACCCTAAGCGTGGAAGGGTATACTCAGATGTGAGTCCCTTGCTCATTGCACCATCAGGATTCAAGCAAGCCGGGCCGAAGACGCCTGAAATGGCAGAAACCAGTCCCCGGAAGCTTGTTTCCTTCCCAGTGTAAGAATTGGCTTTTGTAGTCTGGTCTGCCCTGTTCCCATGATGCACTGGGCCAGGGACAGACTAATTTGCATACAGCCAGGTTCTGAAACTGGGTTGGTGCAATGAGCTAAAAAACGGTGTTGGATCTAGCCCTGATCTCTTGACTGGGTGAGAGTACTCTGCTTAATTCAGAGACTCTGTCCATCACCACCCCTTGTTGTAAATAATTTTGTCCACCCCAAGCGTGGAAGGGTATACTCAGATGTGAGTCCCTTGCTCATTGCACCATCAGGATTCAAGCAAGCCGGGCCGAAGACGCCTGAAATGGCAGAAACCGGTCCCCGGAAGCTTGTTTCCTTCCCAGTGTAAGAATTGGCTTTTGTAGTCTGGTCTGCCCTGTTCCCATGATGCACTGGGCCAGGGACAGACTAATTTGCATACAGCCAGGTTCTGAAACTGGGATGGTGCAATGAGCTAAAAAACGGTGTTGGATCTAGCCCTGATCTCTTGACTGGGTGAGAGTACTCTGCTTAATTCAGAGACTCTGTCCATCACCACCCCTTGTTGTAAATAATTTTGTCCACCCTAAGCGTGGAAGGGTATACTCAGATGTGAGTCCCTTGCTCATTGCACCATCAGGATTCAAGCAAGCCGGGCCGAAGACGCCTGAAATGGCAGAATCCGGTCCCCGGAAGCTTGTTTCCTTCCCAGTGTAAGAATTGGCTTTTGTAGTCTGGTCTGCCCTGTTCCCATGATGCACTGGGCCAGGGACAGACTAATTTGCATACAGCCAGGTTCTGAAACTGGGATGGTGCAATGAGCTAAAAAACGGTGTTGGATCTAGCCCTGATCTCTTGACTGGGTGAGAGTACTCTGCTTAATTCAGAGACTCTGTCCATCACCACCCCTTGTTGTAAATAATTTTGTCCACCCTAAGCGTGGAAGGGTATACTCAGATGTGAGTCCCTTGCTCATTGCACCATCAGGATTCAAGCAAGCCGGGCCGAAGACGCCTGAAATGGCAGAAACCGGTCCCCGGAAGCTTGTTTCCTTCCCAGTGTAAGAATTGGCTTTTGTAGTCTGGTCTGCCCTGTTCCCATGATGCACTGGGCCAGGGACAGACTAATTTGCATACAGCCAGGTTCTGAAACTGGGATGGTGCAATGAGCTAAAAAACGGTGTTGGATCTAGCCCTGATCTCTTGACTGGGTGAGAGTACTCTGCTTAATTCAGAGACTCTGTCCATCACCACCCCTTGTTGTAAATAATTTTGTCCACCCTAAGCGTGGAAGGGTATACTCAGATGTGAGTCCCTTGCTCATTGCACCATCAGGATTCAAGCAAGCCGGGCCGAAGACGCCTGAAATGGCAGAAACCGGTCCCCGGAAGCTTGTTTCCTTCCCAGTGTAAGAATTGGCTTTTGTAGTCTGGTCTGCCCTGTTCCCATGATGCACTGGGCCAGGGACAGACTAATTTGCATACAGCCAGGTTCTGAAACTGGGATGGTGCAATGAGCTAAAAAACGGTGTTGGATCTAGCCCTGATCTCTTGACTGGGTGAGAGTACTCTGCTTAATTCAGAGACTCTGTCCATCACCACCCCTTGTTGTAAATAATTTTGTCCACCCTAAGCGTGGAAGGGTATACTCAGATGTGAGTCCCTTGCTCATTGCACCATCAGGATTCAAGCAAGCCGGGCCGAAGACGCCTGAAATGGCAGAAACCGGTCCCCGGAAGCTTGTTTCCTTCCCAGTGTAAGAATTGGCTTTTGTAGTCTGGTCTGCCCTGTTCCCATGATGCACTGGGCCAGGGACAGACTAATTTGCATACAGCCAGGTTCTGAAACTGGGATGGTGCAATGAGCTAAAAAACGGTGTTGGATCTAGCCCTGATCTCTTGACTGGGTGAGAGTACTCTGCTTAATTCCGAGACTCTGTCCATCACCACCCCTTGTTGTAAATAATTTTGTCCACCCTAAGCGTGGAAGGGTATACTCAGATGTGAGTCCCTTGCTCATTGCACCATCAGGATTCAAGCAAGCCGGGCCGAAGACGCCTGAAATGGCAGAAACCGGTCCCCGGAAGCTTGTTTCCTTCCCAGTGTAAGAATTGGCTTTTGTAGTCTGGTCTGCCCTGTTCCCATGATGCACTGGGCCAGGGACAGACTAATTTGCATACAGCCAGGTTCTGAAACTGGGATGGTGCAATGAGCTAAAAAACGGTGTTGGATCTAGCCCTGATCTTCTGACTGGGTGAGAGTACTCTGCTTAATTCAGAGACTCTGTCCATCACAACCCCTTGTTGTAAATCATTTTGTCCACCCTAAGCGTGGAAGGGTATACTCAGATGTGAGTCCCTTGCTCATTGCACCATCAGGATTCAAGCAAGCCGGGCCGAAGACGCCTGAAATGGCAGAAACCAGTCCCCGGAAGCTTGTTTCCTTCCCAGTGTAAGAATTGGCTTTTGTAGTCTGGTCTGCCCTGTTCCCATGATGCACTGGGCCAGGGACAGACTAATTTGCATACAGCCAGGTTCTGAAACTGGGTTGGTGCAATGAGCTAAAAAACGGTGTTGGATCTAGCCCTGATCTCTTGACTGGGTGAGAGTACTCTGCTTAATTCAGAGACTCTGTCCATCACCACCCCTTGTTGTAAATAATTTTGTCCACCCCAAGCTTGGAAGGGTATACTCAGATGTGAGTCCCTTGCTCATTGCACCATCAGGATTCAAGCAAGCCGGGCCGAAGACGCCTGAAATGGCAGAAACCGGTCCCCGGAAGCTTGTTTCCTTCCCAGTGTAAGAATTGGCTTTTGTAGTCTAGTCTGCCCTGTTCCCATGATGCACTGGGCCAGGGACAGACTAATTTGCATACAGCCAGGTTCTGAAACTGGGATGGTGCAATGAGCTAAAAAACGGTGTTGGATCTAGCCCTGATCTCTTGACTGGGTGAGAGTACTCTGCTTAATTCAGAGACTCTGTCCATCACCACCCCTTGTTGTAAATAATTTTGTCCACCCTAAGCGTGGAAGGGTGTACTCAGATGTGAGTCCCTTGCTCATTGCACCATCAGGATTCAAGCAAGCCGGGCCGAAGACGCCTGAAATGGCAGAAACCGGTCCCCGGAAGCTTGTTTCCTTCCCAGAGTAAGAATTGGCTTTTGTAGTCTGGTCTGCCCTGTTCCCATGATGCACTGGGCCAGGGACAGACTAATTTGCATACAGCCAGGTTCTGAAACTGGGATGGTGCAATGAGCTAAAAAACGGTGTTGGATCTAGCCCTGATCTCTTGACTGGGTGAGAGTACTCTGCTTAATTCAGAGACTCTGTCCATCACCACCCCTTGTTGTAAATAATTTTGTCCACCCTAAGCGTGGAAGGGTATACTCAGATGTGAGTCCCTTGCTCATTGCACCATCAGGATTCAAGCAAGCCGGGCCGAAGATGCCTGAAATGGCAGAAACCGGTCCCCGGAAGCTTGTTTCCTTCCCAGTGTAAGAATTGGCTTTTGTAGTCTGGTCTGCCCTGTTCCCATGATGCACTGGGCCAGGGACAGACTAATTTGCATACAGCTAGGTTCTGAAACTGGGATGGTGCAATGAGCTAAAAAACGGTGTTGGATCTAGCCCTGATCTCTTGACTGGGTGAGAGTACTCTGCTTAATTCAGAGACTCTGTCCATCACCACCCCTTGTTGTAAATAATTTTGGATCCAGGGGGGGGGCAAGCGCCCCTCCTTTCCCCCCCCTGCGGACGCCCATGGTGCTGACATTTACAGACATTCATATCACTTTATCTTTATGGTGTAGAGACCCCTGAAAAAGGGCCAGCCAACCTGAAATGCATTGGCCACAGTTTATAGTACTATGAATCATATGATGAACAGTTGGAATATTCAGTTTACGAACACTAAAAGTCAACAAAGATATTCTTTCATAAAACAGCACAAAGTTAAAGGAGAAGTGTGAATAAACAACACTGAACCCTCACAGAAGAGTACAAAGAGTATTATTTAAAAAGCAGCATTTTGGAGTTTTGAAGCAAACCCTTTTGGTTTTGATGTGAAGTGTGACCTGGGCAGGCAAGTGGGGATGCACTACCAGCAAATATATTTACTAAATAAAAAAAATAACCAAGAGGCAATACATTAAATGAGATAAAGGGACAAGAAACAAAGAAATGGGACAAATTAACCTCACTTAATGGCAAAATCTATGGTATAAAATGTTGTGGTACACAGGAATTGCAAAGGATCATGGTCTGAAATGGGGTGTGTTTTATAGTGTGGTATGCATGTGTTTCCATTTGGCCAATGGACATCAAGTTTGTTCTACTAGCATCTATCCAATGGCGATAGTGATGGTGCATTGTTGAGCGCATACCACGATAGACTCCCTCCCTCCGTCAGGGAACCCCTGCTAGTAGACCGCCAGCACACCTGTGAAATCTAAATCTGTTCGAGGGAAACCCGCTGGCCTGAAGCTGACAGAGTGCTATTCCCCAGCATTGGAATCGGCTCTGTCTACTGTGGTGTGCTTCGACTGTGGCGGTAAACATACTGTTGATGTGAACGGAGAGTCAGCCTGCATACTTCTACATACAAGGGGCGAGAGACCGTCAACGTCAATATCTTTAGGGTTTTAAAAAAGGACCAGAGGCAACGATTTCTGTGATGCCTACTTTAGTATTAGTTGCTGGCATTCCAGAGAGTTGATTGCCCCATTCTTGAAGGATAGCTTACAGATACTGTGGTGAATGGATTTGCACTTAATTGATGTTTTCCTTCTCATCTAGCCATACTGTGCAATTGCCTAAATCTTCTTTCACTTAGACGCTTTTGCCATTGGCGTCTGACACGGCTCAACTACAAATGCATCACAAACTAATGTGTATGCCACAATATTGGCTAAAGGTATTACTAGATTTGAGCCATAGGTCAGTTATCTCCTCCAGATTGTTAGAATACCTTTATTGGACCTTGTACTATATAGGCTAAAACAGCTACAGCAGTGTCATTTTACGCCTGCCTGCAGAGTGACTTGGACAAGTGGATGAGAGAACATCAACCTGTCTTTTATTGCTTACGTTGGTTTTCTGTTGTCAATCCTAAAGCTGAATTCTGCTCTATTTGTTCAATTATGATTCAGTCTTAGACACTAGCCCTTGCCTTTTTTTTATTTTGTTTTTTAAGTTTGAATTTATTGAGGGATAACAAAAGAACTAAACAGCATTAAAATGTATAAAAGCAATCCTCTTTGACATTACAAGTGAATAAGTAAAGTAAAAAAGAAGATATAGGGGTCAAACTATTTAGCTGTATTCCAAAGGAATAGATACACTGTAGAAAAAATAAATAAAAGAAAAGGGGGAATAAGGGGAAAGAAGTAAATGTAATTAATATAGAACAATGGAAAAGATCATGCATTTTGTACAAATACTGTTACACTGTAAGCATAACAATGAAGGAAAATTCAGAGAAATATTGTGATAAACATTTGGTAATAAAGAATCAATTAAGCAACCATACGAGAAAAGGCAAAGGGAGAAAGTTAAGGTGGTTTCTGTACATCATCTGATACATTTTTGGAGATGGCAAAGGAAGAAGCAGATTGAGATAAATAGCTTGTTAAGGGAAGCCATAAAAGATCTCTTTTAATGGCTAGGGATATGGGAGAGACCGAGGTGCCCATTATGATCGGGGACGGACTTGAGTCCGTCCGCGATCACCGAGGAGGAGGGAACCTCCGCATGGGCATGCGGAGTTCCCTCCTGTCCAATTAGGATATGACCGCCACCCTGGCGGTCACATCCTCTATTTGTAACATTGCGGCGGGTGCGGCTTCAAGCTGCACCCGCCGCAATGTTACAAATGCATACATTGCATTTGTATGCATAAAGCGGCAGGCACCGCGCGGTGCCTGCCGATTTCTGCATACAAATGCTGGGGGATACCATAGGTACCCCCCATGTGCACCCCCCCACCCCTCCTTCACCCAGGGGGCCCGCTACGGGCCCCCGAGGTGAAGATCCGCATGCTTTTCCTCGGCGGAAAATCCGCCGCGGAAAAGCATGTTTTCCCAGCATCCTAATATGTCTGGCGGTGTCTGAGAGACACCGCCACCATATTAGGCCTTTTCCGCCGCGGTTGTAAGCCAACCGCGACGGAAAAGCGGCGGACTGAAACCAGGACCCACCAGCCATCCTAATGTGGCGGTGGGTCTTTGGTGGGTCCGCAGGCCCGGAGGATGCGGAAAATCCTCCATCGTAATGTGCCCCATAGTTAGTATCTAGTCAATGATGAAAACAAACAGCATTCACCCAGGTTTTGAAGGTGACCTTATCTGCTTGTTTCCAATTTGAAGTTATTAAATGGAAAGCAATAGCTAATAGTAAGTCTAAAAGTTTAAAACTCAGCGGTGTTTGAAGCCATTGGGGAGAGAGGGTACCCCAAAAAGTATTTGTGAGAGAAAAATGGGTTTGACCCTTAAAACTTATTTTAATTTAGGACCAGACTAATTGCCAGAATTGATGAATTGAGGGGCATTCAAATAACATATATTTTAAGTCTGCAGCAGGACAGGACCAAGAAGTAGGGGATGAGCCCGATGAAAAAGAAGGGCATTGGAGAGAATAATGTTCAATGGCAGAAGAAAAAAAAGGTTTGTGTGGTATTTGCTGCCCAAGTGGTCTAGTGGAGTTTAGACCACATTTTATCCCATGTAACAATTGACCACTCTTGTGAAAGATCATTTTCCCATGCCCTCTCAGATTTTGATTTTTGTCAATCTGAGGAGAATAATAAAGATTTGTAAATATTAGATGCTGAAGGAGAACTATCTAGAATTGAGAGTAATGATTCATAGGCTATAGGGAGATCATTAGATGCTGAGTTAGAGAAGGAAGGAAAAGATTCTATTGCAATCTGGAGGATGATTGTAATGAAAATTTAGACTGAAGAACAGAGAAAGTAAGGGGTTGGTCATCAGATATAAGCTGAGAAATCCAGTGTAAGCCTCTAGAATGCCATGTTTTCCAGTATATAGTACGATTAGGAATCTGTACTAATTTATTATGCCAGATAGGTTGTTTATAAAGGCAATTAGAAAAGGGATATGTTGAAACTAATAGAGGAAATATGAGTTTACGTGAATGAGAAATGACCGGGGAACGCATAGAAGCAATATTGGTAGTAAAAGCTAAGATCTCTTGAAAGTCAAAAGAGCAATAAGACATTTTTCCAACTGTATACACAGAGGAGTATGTAAAGGAAGAACTGTAGGGACCCAATTAGAAGCTTGTTTTAGTGAGAAAGCAGAATGATACTGTCACAACTGGAGACAGATGATTCCACTAGGAACACAAGATGCCTTTTTCCCAACTCCCACTCGAGGATACCCCGGAAACCAAAGTATATCAAGTCTCCAGCAAATCCCCAAGGGGGAAAGGGGAATTTGGATAAAATAAGAAAATGAGATGAGACAATCCAGGAACTCTGTCTTTCTTTTCTTCCTCCTTCTCTTGCTGAATTAGTGTGTAGCGTTGGGGTTGAAGGACTCTAGAAATACTAAGAAATACAAGACTTATTACAACATATTCTACTCTAATCTACTTCAGATGTGCTCTTGTTTACTATCTCTTACAGACCAGTAATTCCTTGATTCTAAGCTTCTCTTCTATTTGCTGTCTTTTCTCTTACTCTTCTATCTGGTATTCTGTTATCCTTACGAGTTAGATTTCTAGAAATACCATAACACTTTTAGTTCACTTTTCCCTTCACCTATTTAACTTTTAATCTGGCTTTAAATTTAACTACCTATCTCTGACTTCATGGGAAAACTCTTTAAACTTTATTGTTAATCTCTGTTCACTGAAAACGCTGTTTTCTCACTGACTCAGTTTGTGACCCTATTGCTTTTCTTTCTTTGACAGAAAAATTCTGGGTTGCACCTTCAGGTGAGTCTTACTCTAATATTTACATCCAGTACATAGTTATTCTTATTTTATGTTAACAAAAATGAATGTATACTATTGTCACTTGTTTCTTTTCTTTTTAACTTTACAACGATACACTTATCTTTTTTAGCAAAGAAATATGAAAGGTTGGGTGAATCTTCAGCTTGATGGGTAATTTCAGCTGGCATTCTTTTGGATTTATTCTTTTCTCTATCAGATAAGGTCCAATAAATCTTGGCTGAAATGTTCAATTACCTTTCAATCTAAGGTTCTAAGTGCTCAACCAAACTCTAACCTCAATTTCCAATGGAGGACCAGCTCTTTTTATACTTCTCTTTAGCCTGCTCTAGATTCTTTGATGCTGTGTGGTGGACTTGTGTAAAATGTGTAACTAAATCCTTAACTCCAGGAACGGGGACTTTTGTGTGACTGATGGTAAAGTTTGAATGTCTGCCATAGTTTAGGTAAAATTGGAAAAACCAGTGGACACATTTTTAGCATTATTGTGTGAGAACTCTGCTGCCCATATATAATACGGCCAATCTCCATCCTGTTCCAGAAGGAATAGCCTTATATACTGTTCTAGTTCTTGATTAACTCTTTCAGTTTGTCCATCTGTCTCAGGATGATAGCTGGTGGAATATCTAGCCTCTATTCCCAAGCTTTCTACAAAGGTCTTCCAAAAATGAGACAAGAATTGTGAACCTCGATCAGAAATTAATACTTTTGGAATTCCGTGTATTCTTACTATTTGGGTACTGAAATGATTGGCTAATTATTTAGCAGTTGGAACACGCTTTAGTGCCTTAAAAAGTACCATTTTGGTGAATGCATCTACGAAAACCAATATAGTGTTAAAGCCTTGGCTGGAAGGTAAGTCTACTAATAAATCTAGTGTGATGGTATGCCAAGGGAAGGGAGGGGTTGGCATTGGTTGTAAAAAACCTTTAGGGGCTTGTCGTTCCGATTTTCCTTGATCGCAAATATCACAAGTTTTAACATATTTTTCAATATCTTGATTCATCTGTGGCCACCAAAAACTCCTCTTCACAAGTTCTTCCGTTTTTAACTCACCTTTGTGTCCTGCCAAAGGATTATCATGACACTCCTGCATTGCTTGGATCTTCAGTTCCTTGGTTGGTAAATACAAGGCTCCTTTATAGAGAGGTACTTGATGCACTACTTCCCTTCCTTCTTCTTCTTGAGACCATTCTTGCATCTCTTCAGGACTCAGGGCTTGAGTAACTTGCTCCTTTATATTTCGGTATGTTGCTGTACATATTATCTCGGATTCAGGAATTATTGCTTGGAAGTTTTTCTGATCTTTCTGATTTTCAGTGTCCAATCTGGACAAAGCATCTGCCTTTCCATTTTGAGCTCCTGGCCGGTAAGTAATCACAAAATCGTAGTCTGCGAAATAAAGCGACCACCTGAGTTGTCGATGCGTGAATATTTACCTTTCCATAAGATATTTATCAAGGAGGAATCAATTTTCTTGAAATAATATTGGGGAAGATGAACAGGAATCATAGAAATAATATATAATACAAGAGAAGAAAGCATCTTCTTAATAGAAACTAACCGACCCCACCAGGGGAGGAAAAGGGGATGCCAACGACTAATAGTATTGTATACGTTTTTTAATGATATAATCAAAGATTAATTTTAGTATGTCAGATAATAAAGGTGCAAACCTAAATCCAGATGTTTTATTTTAATCGGCTGCCAGGTAAATCCATTGGATTTAAAGAGATGTTTTTGACAAAGAAATTTTAAAGGCAACATTTTGCATTTATCAACATTTAACGATAAGCTGAGAGTTTAGAAAACAAGGATACCTGCTGAAGAAAAGGATTGAGAGAGGTTTCAGGATTAGAGCAGTATAAAAAAACACCATCAACATAAACTGATATCTTAACTTGACGAGGGCCAAATTGAAACCCAGTAATACAATCATCTTGTCTAATTTTAGTTAGGAAAGGTTCTAGGGCTATGACAAATAATAATGGAGATAAAGTGCATTCTTGCCTCACCTGCCTACGTAGCGAGAAGTAATTGGAAGTCATGCCTTTAGCAAATATAGAAGCCCAGGGATCTCAGTATAATAAAGAAATTAAAGCTATTAGTTTAGAAGGAAAACCACCCCATTTCAGAGCTTGAAACATAAAGTCCCAACCAATCCTATCAAATGCTTTTTCGGCATCCAGGGTAATCGCTGCAATAGGATGGTCCCGGGAAGAGGCTTTGCTTAGAATAATAAAGAAGACTTGAGAATTGTCTGATGTGAGTCTGTCCTTTAACAAACCCTGCTTGTTCAGGACCAATGGGTTCATGCACAGTGGGACCAACACGGAGTGTCAAAATCATCGCAAAAATCGTATAATCTGTGTTAACTAATGATATAGGCCGATAGTTCTTGGAGAGAGTGATCTTTATCATCTTCGGGAATCAGGCAGATCAGTGCTTCTTGAAATACACCACTAGAAGAGTCATTATCTCTGAAGGATAGGAATAAAAGTAAAATATTAGGTAAAAGAGTGTTTGTAAGTGAAAGAAGAATTTATTGGTGAAGCCATCTGGATCAGGCGCCTTTCCACGTTGTAATACTGAAACAGCTTGAGATATATCTGCCATGGAAATATCAGCACCCAAAGGTTCAAAATCAATGTGATTAGATGAAGGAGAGGGAATGGATCGAAAAGAGGAAAGAAGGGAGGACTTGCCTGGTAGAGATACAGGAGTATAAATATTATTGAAGAAGGAAACAAATTCATTTAAGACACATTTATCTTTATAAATAGGAGAGCCAGCAGAGCCTTGCAAAAACTCTATTTTTGTTCTTTCTTTTTTCACTTTTAAATAGTTAGCCAATAGTTTGGCCATTTTATTTTGGCCACCTTAATTAGCGTCCAGGAGATTTTTCAAAGCAGACTCATTATTAAAATGATAATAAGTGTATACCAATTGCTTAATTTTATTAAGTAACTGAGAGGACTGGGCTTCTAAAGATTTCTTCTTTTGTGATACAAAATGTATAATAAAACCTCTGGCAGCTGTTTTAAAGGAATCCCATACCATCACAAGAGGAGAATCAGGGGTATTGTTAATGGAGAAAAATTCTGAGGCACAGGAGTTAAACGTCTGGTAAAATTATGGTCAAGTAATAGGAAATTGTTAAAACGCCACCTTCCAGGGTGGGGGGAAAGGGGGATCAGGTTAATGTCGACTAACCCTGCACCCCTCTGGCAGCTGTTTTAAAGGAATCCCATACCATCACAAGAGGAGAATCAGGGGTATTGTTAATGGAGAAAAATTCTGAGGCACAGGAGTTAAACGTCTGGTAAAATTATGGTCAAGTAATAGGAAATTGTTAAAACGCCACCTTCCAGGGTGGGGGGAAAGGGGGATCAGGTTAATGTCGACTAACCCTGGACGTAGTTCGCGAAGTAGCGCTACGCGTACCTACGCGAAGTGCATTTCGCACTATGCGAGCTACGCGTAGCACTACGCAAACTGAGCAGAAGACTGTTTGCACTGTGCAAGAAGCCGTTTTCAATAATTGTACAGTGCGGACAAGCATCCGGCACTGTGCAATCATTGAAAATGGCATCTTGCACAGTGCGAGCTGTAGTTTTCTGCCGCTCGAGTAGATATTTACTCGAGCGGCAGCTTTCTCAACGCGGACTGGTAGTTTCTCATCGCGCGCAGTCACGAGCGTACACGACCACTCGCAATGAGAAACCTGACCTCCCCGCATTGAGAATCTTTCTGGGAGGTTTATTTTCCACGCCCGCGATCGGCAACTTGATGTTGCTGATCGCAAAAGAGGAAAAAGTCTCGCCGGGATGACATTTTGCTTGCTCGCGGTCGCCAACTTAACGTTGAGGACCGAGAGCAAGCAAAAAATTGCAGCTGCACTAGCTACGCGTGTTTGCACTGTGCCATGTGCAATTCCCGTAGTGTGAAATAGCGCAAACTTCGCAAACTATGCGAGAGTAGCGTTGTGCTTTGCACAGGGTTAATATCGACGAATACTGGAGCTCGATCAATTTCAGACTGAATGACATGTTTTGACAGAGATTTGCTTAAGAAAAGTTAATCAATATAGGACTGAGAGTGATGGGCAGCTGAATAGAAACTATGCTCTCGAAGTTCGGGATGGCAAAGTCTCCATATATCAACTACCGCTTTATTCCGCACTGTAGAGGCAAATTGAAGTATATTTTAGAAGGGGTGAAATTAACAATGGAATGTCTATTGAGGATGGGATCGATAATTTGACTGCAATCACCACTAAATATAATGTAATTATCATCATATGTAAGTAATTGATCAGATATATTAGTCGAGAAGATTTTATCAGTTGAAGTAGGTCCATATACATTAAAAAGTAACTAAAGGAATCTTAACTATCAGCAGCTTAACAATTACGGAACATCCTTCAACATCAGCGTCCTGGTGAACAACAGAAACATTAAATTTTTTTTTTTTAATTTTTTTTTATGCAAGGAACAAACAGGGTACAGAAGATATACATGAATACATAACGTAGGTCCCGTAAATAATTAAAACAGAACCATTTGAGCAGTACAGTACAATGTGAAACAACAAAATAAGCCTATAAGTACACAAAAAAAATCAAAGAAAGATAGGAGAACATGAGCAAAATGCAAGCTGTTTCGTCCAACATTCCGCCGCTGAAAGGGAAAAAAGGCAAACAGAAGTATTGAAACAATAACAGCCCTTTCATTATATCCATTCGGTAATAGGGTTTCAAATTTTTAACCCTATACCTGGCTTACGAATACTCTTAGTTTTATATATTGCGATCTCAAGATTATACATAGATAATAACTGAGCTCTCCACCCCAAAAATGAAGGCGGATCAGGGGAGATCCACTCTCTGGAGATACACCCCCGTAAGACGGACATACAAATAAAAAGGAAAGAGGCCCATTTAATTTCTTGTGACATAAAACTAAAACACAATTTTTCTGACCTTGGGCAGGAGAATGAAACACATGCCCCACCCAGCATCTTTTCAGTTTGGAAACTTCATTTTTAGAAATGTGAGATGCTTGAAGTAAAGCAATGTCAGATTTTAACTTTGCCATGTGAGATAACACCCGATGCCTTTTAATAGGTTTTTTTTTGGGAAACATTTTTTATTGAAAAAATAACAAACAAATATCAGCAAAGCATCACAATTCAAAGGGGGCATCACAATCTGCATCATCAGTACAGCGAGAAAATTCACCGAAATATAAAAACACACCAGTGGAACGTCTAAGGAGTTGGGGGCGCGTCCACCGCAGGGGCCAAGGCAGGCTGACATATTTCTCCCTGGTGGGAATTTCAAGGGCCCCACACCGAGACCATTACTTAGGGCACCCTTGTGCTACATACACAGTCTTTTCTTGGAAAATAGCCCAATCCAAGTCCCTCTCCCAATCCTGAACTGTGGGTGGGTCCAACGCGCCCCACCGCTGGGCTATATTCCTCTTGGCCAGTATTAGCCCCAATGTTACCCACTGTGTCTGACAAACATTCAAATCAGTCGGCTCCTAAATGTTCAGGAGACACCTGTGGGCTCCCACTGAGAGTTGCACTGACAGAACAGTATTGATAATATCATCGATCTTGCGCCAAAAGGATTGGATGCATGTACACTCCCAAACTATGTGAAAAAAGGTGCCCAGCTGGTCACATTCCCACCAGCAAGCTCCTTCATCTACCCTACCATGTCGCACCAGCTGGGGCCCGAGACATAAATACGGTGAAGAAGTGTGAACTGGACTAGGTGGAGGTGGGCCGGTATAGCTACGACTCTGGGAGAGGAGACTGCCTCCTGCCACTCCTCGTCATCCATTTCTATGCCATCCTTAAGCCATTTCTCTCTGAGTGTCTGAAGAGGGTCTGAGAGATTATTGACCAGCTTTTTGTATGCCGGGGAGATGGTGTTATGAGGGAGATGACCATCTAGTACCCTAACCTCCAAAGGGGATGACTCCGGCAGAGCAGTCCCAGGCTTAAGATGTGTGAGAAGTGCATGACGAACCTATATATATATGCGGAAGTGTTCCGAGTCAGCCATATGATACTGGTGCTGCAGCGCTGCAAAGGGCTTAAACCCGTATTGTCCCACATGTCTCCTATGCGAGTGAGACCTATAAGATCCCATCTATCGAACCCCTTAGTTTTCCACAGGTCGCCCAAGTGCTCGGAATCCCATAATTGTGTCTCTAGCGTTAGGTTCCGTCGCCAACCGAAATGGGAGGTAGCCGTGTGCCAAACATGTACCGCATGCTTAGTGGGGCCCATTAGGGGATAGTGCCGGAGTCTAGAGTAGAGAGCTCTGCTGAAGGTCCCCCCCGGTAAGAAGGCACCTATCCTTATTGTATCCTCGGTTGCCTGGCTGCGCTTAGGTGCAGTGATTAAGGAAGGGCAGATGTGATGACCAGTAGACAATTTTATGTTCGGAAGGCTTATGCCCCCATCATACCAGTTCATTGATAATTTTGCAAGGGCAATACGAGATTTGCCATTCCATTGAAGATCCCGCTGGAGACTTTCCACCTCCCGAAAATAGGTCACAGGGACCAGATCCATAGCGTTCGGGAGCGCATACAGAAATCTGGCCAGGGACATCATCTTAAACAAAGCAGCCTTTCCCAACAGTGAAAGAGGAAGAGTCTTCCACCTGGCGATATCCCTGCGCAACTGGAGCAGTGGAGGAAGAAGATTGCGAGAATAACGGAGAGAAGGGTCAGCGAGAGGAAGATACCCAAATACATTAACCCATCAGCGCAAGTCTGTAATGGGCATCCCCTCGGTGGGATCGGAGGCTCTCCCGCCACCAAGAACATGAGAGACTTGCTCCAGTTTATGGAATAGCCGCAGCACCGTCCGAAAGATTTAAAAATGTCTTCTAAGACAACGCTCAGGGACCTTCTGGAGGAGGTCAAATATAGAAGGATATCGTCTGCATAAAAGCAGATCCGATCTTCCCATTCAAAGGACCAGTGCATGCCCCAAACCATCACGTCTTGACGGATCCAGGCTGCCAGTGGCTCCAGGTCCAAGGCAAACAGCAGAGGGGACAAGGGGCAGCCCTGTCGGGTCCCTCTGCCCAACAGAAAGGCAGCTGACTTCTTGTTGTTAACTACTACCTGGGGCATAGGCAGGGAGTACAGTAATTGCACCCACTGAATGTACTTTGGACCAAAGCCCAATTTCTCCAACACCGCCCATAAGTATGGCCACTCAATAGTGTCGAAGGCCACAGTGGCATCTAGGGAGATTATGACTGCCGGTTCCAGTATCGTTGAGGCCCTACTTAACACCTCGTGGACCCTTCGCAAGTTCAGCGCTGTATTACGGTGTGGTATAAAAGCTGACTGGTCTGGATGAACCAAGGTCCCAATCACTGACAGGAGGCGGGTGGCGAGAAGCTTAGCCAGGATTTTAGGCTCTGCGTTTAGCAGAAATATCGGCCTATAACAGCCACATTCGGTCTTGGGCTTACTCTCCTTGTGGATGGTGACTATGGTGGCAGTACGCTGGTCTAAAGGGAGGGAGCCCGACTGTCGCGAGTCCCAGTACATGGTTCTGAGATATAGGGCCAACTTGTCGGGCTTAAGCTTGTACAATTCGATCGGTAACCCGTTAGGGCCCGTAGCTTTGCCCGGCTTGAGAGCACGGATTGCAGCCGCTACCTCCTCATTAGTTAAGTCACTGTCAATGAGGTCAAGTTTGACCTTTGACAGTTTGGGCAAAGCAATGTCAGTGAGCAGCCGGCGGGAGTCTTCGACCGGGTATGGAGCAGCCGAGGTGTAAACATCCTGGAAGTGGGCTGCAAACTAATCCACTATTACCTGCGGGTCTGACAGGGATTTCCCCCCAGGACCACAAAGTTCTGGGACGAGTCTACTTGACCATTCCTTTTTATCCAACCAGGCCAGGAGTTTCCCGGCCTTGTCGCCCACCTCGTATAATCGCCCCTGAACTGCTCTGCCTATGGCCCTTGCTTTGGCCATTGCTAATGCCCTGTATTCCTGTTGCTTAAGTTTGAGCAGATGAAGATTGTCTGGTGTAACGTCCGACTCCAAAACTGCCTCCAGCCTCTCCACCTCTGTCTCCAGAGCCACCCACTCTCTACGCTGTTCCTTTTTCTTCCCCGAGATAAGAGAGAGCACCTGACCCCGTATCACCATCTTAAATGCCTCTCAAAGCACCTGGGGGGACTCAACCGAGCCCTCATTCTCATTGAAATAATTCTCAATGGTTTTAAGGAGCTCCAGCCGGATATGGGGATCCCGCAGATACCATGCATTGATAGGGGCCACACACCCCACCTGTTGGAAGCCAAGCGTCAGATGGAGCCATAGCAGCGAATGATCAGAGATGCCTCTGGCAAAATGGCGTATTTCCCGAATGTGTGAGCGTTGCAAAGCCGGCAACAGAAATAGTCAATTCTATCCCTCCACCCATCCGCCAACCCCATGGAATCTAAAAACAGTGGTGCAAATGGGGGAGTTCCCGCGGGGGATACCGACCACCAAATTAAAATCCCCTCCCAACACCAAAAGGCGTTCAGGGATTTCCAACAGCAATGTACTCAAGTCCCTGAAGGTGGAGGATTGAAGGTCAGGCGGCACATAGATTGAAAGGAAGGTAATAGAACAGCCCTCCCACATGCCTGAGATCCCCACATATCTTCCTCTTGCGTCAGATCAAGTTTCCTGCAGCACAAGAGGGAAGGACTACTTCATTTATATACCGACTCCCCGTGAGCCCGTAGTGAATCCTGCGTGAGCTAATAGGACATATCCCCCCTGCGTAGTGCTTTACATGTGCCTCCGATCAAATGGGTCTCCTGCAGGAGGACAATATCGGGTGCCTGGCGCTTAATACACTGAAGGACAACACTGCGCTTGATTTTGTCCCCCAACCCGTTGACATTCCAACTCATCAGTTTAACCCCACTGCCCCCGACCAATGCCATCTCCAAGTTTGTTAAACATCACAAAAAACAATGTTCTCCCCCAATCAAAATATCCATAGTTGCTGTTGATGCAAACCAAATTACAACCAAACAATTAAGCCAGCCCTCCCATCTCCCCCCACCCCACTGCCCTTCCCTCTGGGTCTAGAACTGCCCATGAAAAACTGGCAGAGTGCCTGTCGCCCCAAACAATTTAAGGAAGGGGGAAGGCGGGGTCCGTCTCATCCAAGCCCAACAATTCCACATCATATCCCTTCCAAACACATTCCCCAGATTTCTTTAGAATGGCTCCCCAATCGACCCCAAGTTCAAAAGGAGACCCCCACCCTTCTCATCGCCCACCTCACACTGCAAAAAATGCTAATCTGACCACTAAAAGGGTGCCCATAAACTGCAAATAATACTGTCCAACCTCTGGGTGAGCGTCCTCTTAGGCCGAATGACTGTCGCCGGTCCAATCTCCACTTCGACCCACCGGGCTTCTTGCACCTCTGCTCTCAACCCAGTCTGCTGCCGCCTCAGGGTGCTCGAAGAACCATGCACACCCATCCACCTCGATCCGTAGGCGGGCAGGGAACAACATGTAATATTTCAATCCCTGCTCCCGCAGAATATGCTTGATTGACATGAACAGCCGTCTCTGTTTCTGCACCCGCTGGATAAAGTCCATAAAAAAGGAAATATTCGAGTTCTCATAGCGCAGGGGAGCACCAGCTCTGGAATGTTGAAGGATGACATCTCTGTCGCGGAAATTTAGGATCCGCGCCAACATGGGCCGCGGGGGAGTGCCCGGCTTGGGACTGCCGCCCGGGATCCTGTGGGCGCTCTCAACGGCAAAGAAATTACTGAGGCCATTTGGTTGTAGGTGTTTCAAAATTAGATCCTCCACGAAAAGGTCTGGCGCCTGCCCCTCCGCCTTCTCCGGAACCCCAAGAATGCGCAGGTTGTTCCGGCGCAAGCGGCCTTCACAGTCATCCAGTTTAAGATCAGTGAACTTGCGGCACTCCTGAAGCTCCCTCACCACACCCTGGAGCTGCGAAACATCGTCTACCTGGCTAGCTGTCGTAAGTTCCACTTGCTTGACTTTTTCATTGAGCTTTGCCCATGTCCGCCCGGATAAGGTTGACCTCAATAGCCACAGTGTCCAAAGAGGTCTTAACTACTGTAATGGCAGTCATAACGTCCTTGAGCGATATTTCCGGGTCCTCCTCACCCAGTCCCCCGGAACCAGAGTCCCTGGGCATCCTGGTCTGTGGCGCCTCTTTAGGCCCTGTATACCGATCAAGCTCGCTGCCAACTCCTGGTTGCAGCAAGCAGGTGCCATCCAAAAAGTCCTGCGGGGAAGATCGTGTCGTACCGCATCTCCGGGCTGGTTTTTAGGCTCTCCGCCAGCTGCACCACCGTCTCCATTGCCACTCGGGGGTCCAGCACAACAGTCGGCACTAGGCCTCACACATCTCTAGGCCCACCTCGCCCCGCCGGCACAAGGTCACATTGGCGGGAGAGGGAGGAAACGATCTCCACCTGCGGGAGGAGCCCCCCAAGACGGGCTCACTGCCGCAGCCTCCCGCCGCTCACAGAGCCCTGCAGATGGCATCAGGCAGCGTGCTAGGCAATTGCGCCACAGCTGTGCTTCAATGTCTCGCTGGGGGTGCCACACCGAGGGTCACAGTTGAAAGGGGGCCACAGGCCAACGGCCCAACACCAGTACCGCGCAGGGAAGGCCAAAAGTTGTGCGGCGGGGGGCACCGGAGAGTGTCTGACTTCAGGGGCGGGCCACCGCCATTTTACTTTTTGCTGCCAGCCCGTACAATGGAATTCAATTATTGACACTAAACTCTTAAGACCAAAAATATCAAATCCAAAATTGACAAACAAAATGAGATTTAAAACTAGCTGCAACATTCAAAAGTTAGAAAATATCCTTCCAGGGTAGGTGATATGAGAGCAGAAGTCAGATAAAACCGTAAGATGAAAGTTAGGTATTCACCACATTGAGAAAAACGTGTAGGTTATAAAATGGCGCCTGTGCTAAAAAATTATAAAAATGGCTTGAACAGTAGCGGCCTATGGTGGGAGTGCTGCTGGGTGCTGATGTGGGGCAGGGAGAGGCAGAGTGAGGAGCTAGTAAACTACGGATTACGGCATATTAGAGGTAAGTCAATATATAAATAAATAAAATTAATTTGTTGCGCCTGCTGCATCACCAAATGCTCATTTAGGAGTGTGAATCTCTTTTTAAGTGGCAACCATAATTCTTTTCAGGGTGATGTCACAAGCAAACCCTAGATTAACTTGTGCTCAGCCGTCATGTACCTTGGCACAGGGCAGTCAGGCTTAACTCAGAGGCAATGTGTAAAGTATTTGTGCAACATTTCAAACAGTAACATGGTGAACCAAAGCATCTCACACCAGTTTAGAAATATAGAGTATTTTCTAATAAATAAATTAAGACTAAAATGACAAACATCCAATCATTTTAACCTGAAATATTAAATTTGTAAGATTTTAGTAAAAATGAGTGGCAAAAGGCATAAAGCTCCTACTATGGATATCTGCTCAAATCGGACTGAGACAAAGTCACAAGTTTAGGCCAACCGCAATGGAGCGAGGGCCAACTACAGGGACCTAATTAGGCCCACTGATGAGAGAACCTTCAATCCTGCTTTGGGGAGTGGTGTGAGTCATTGCAAGGTCCTGCATCATCATCAAGGATCCCTTCTATGAACACTTGTGATGTAAAGTCCGGTGTTGAGGATGTGTTGTGCAGTCCAGTTGATGCGCCAGTTCCAAGAAACTGCAGTGCTGCAATGTGGAGTCCGGCGTCATTGTCGATGCCGCTGTTGACAAGGAATGCAAAGGCCTACACCGAGGATGAGTCATGCAGTATCAGTTACAGTAAAGTAATGGGCTGAAATGTGATGTGGGTCTTTGCAACGTTTCCAATCCATGCAACAGAGGCAATGCATCAGGTCTGCTGACTCCACGGAGGCAGCAGAACACCTTATTCTTGCTTCTAACGGTCCAGGACTGGAGAGGCACCAGTTGCCAGAATAGACTCACAGATGGGAGATTTGAGGTGCAAGGTTGTTGGATCCTGTTTTGTCCCAGAGGCCTCAGATGACAAGACCAACCAACTAGCCCATGGAGTCACTCTGGGGTTCGGGGAGCAAGAGTAGTAGGCCCAGTTCTTTTTACCCAGGCAAGAGGTCAACAGGTCAGCACAGTAAGACAGCAGTCCAGTACAGCAGTACTCCAGCAGAGTGGTAGTCCAGCAACAGCACATCAAACCTTCTTCATAGCAATGTAACCAAAGGTCCAGTATCTTTACACAGTTGTGCCTTTAATATAGCGGGAAGCTTCTGGAGGAATGCCTCTGAACTGCACAGGTTCCCCATCTTCCTTGCCCTGGCTACAGACTAACTACAAGGGTTATGCGGCCCTTTGTGTAGAGGGAGGTCACAGCCAATTCAAATGTAAGTGGAACTGTGCCCAGCTCCCCACTGCCATCCTGCCAGTGATAGCCCATCCGGGCTCACCTAAGCTCACAGTTGTTAATGGCTGTATACAAGGAATACATAGAGCACAACAGCCAACTACACTCAGTCATATCACCCTGACAGAAGCAGCAGGCACTAAATGGCTAAGGCAGCAAAATACCAAATTTGTAAAAGAGGCATTTTCACAATTGTAAAAAGAATTTGACTTGACCGTAAGTTAAGATTTTTCTTTACAATTTCAAAGACACCATAAATGTACTATTATCTGCTCTCATTTGGAAATTACACCTTATTAAATGTAATAAGGTAACTCCAATGTTACCCTACAGGAGAGGTAGCCTTGCATTAGTGAGAACGAATCCTACTTTTCAAGGACATTGACCCAGCCATTGGGGCTGTCCAGGGCCTACCTTAGGGGTGACTTATATGCAGGCGCGGCTGGTACAGGTAAGAGCAATGGGGAGGTGGGACGAATGTGAGAGAAGTTAACATACGATTGAATAGGGAAAATAAAAACAATAATAAATAAATAAAACCACTTACCTTGTGCTCGCTACATCGCTGAGTCAGCAATGTGGTGAGCAATAGGTAAGTGGTTTTAATTATTTTATTTTCCCTATCCCCTCGTATGTCAACTCCCCCCCCCCCCCCCAGCCCTGCAGCTCTTAACTGTACTGGCTGCGCCTACTTATGTGTATTAACAAGCATTTGCAATGCAATAGGTCTCGCAATTGCGAGAGTTTATGCTATTGGCATTGTAAATGACAAAGCCTTTTATTTATCTCTTTTGATAATTAACACATAAATAAAAGGCATTGTAATTTACAATGTCAATAGCTCAAAATCTTAGAAATGCGAGACCTATTGCATTTCAAAGAAGCAGCTACCATTGTCCCGGGCTGCTTCGAAAGTGAAGGAGCACATGGCATGCTGAATCTTGAAGGAATGATTCAGAAAAGGGGGTGGTGAAGAACAGAGTGCCGGAATTAGGCGGACCACTCTTACCCAGTCCAAAGATCAGGGCTTGATCCATCACCGTTTTTTAGCTCACTGCACCATCCCAGCTCAGAACTTGGCTATATGCAAATTAGTCTGTTCCTGTCCCAGTGCATGATGGGAACAGGGCAAACCAAACTACCAAGCCAATTCTTGTACTGGGAAGGAAACAAGCTTCCGGGGACCGGTTTCTGCCATTTCAGGCGTCGTCGGCCCGGCTTGCTTGAATCCTGATGGTGCAATGAGCAAGGGACTCACATCTGAGTATACCCTTCCACGCTTATGGTGGACAAAATGATTCAGAAAAGGGGGTGGTGATGAACAGAGTGCCTGAATTAAGCAGACCACTCTTACCCAGTCCAAAGATCAGGGCTTGATCCATCACCGTTTTTTAGCTCACTGCACCATCCCAGCTCAGAACTTGGCTATATGCAAATTAGTCTGTTCCTGTCCCACTGCATGATGGGAACAGGGCAAACCAAACTACCAAGCCAATTCTTGTACTGGGAAGGAAACAAGCTTCCGGGGACCGGTTTCTGCCATTTCAGGCGTCGTCGGCCCGGCTTGCTTGAATCCTGATGGTGCAATGAGCAAGGGACTCACATCTGAGTATACCCTTCCACGCTTATGGTGGACAAAATGATTCAGAAAAGGGGGTGGTGATGAACAGAGTGCCTGAATTAAGCAGACCACTCTTACCCAGTCCAAAGATCAGGGCTTGATCCATCACCGTTTTTTAGCTCACTGCACCATCCCAGCTCAGAACTTGGCTATATGCAAATTAGTCTGTTCCTGTCCCAGTGCATGATGGGAACAGGGCAAACCAAACTACCAAGCCAATTCTTGTTCTGGAAAGGAAACAAGCTTCCGGGGACCGGTTTCTGCCATTTCAGGCGTTGTCGGCCCGGCTTGCTTGAATCCTGATGGTGCAATGAGCAAGGGACTCACATCTGAGTATACCCTTCCACGCTTATGGTGGACAAAATGATTCAGAAAAGGGGGTGGTGATGAACAGAGTGCCTGAATTAAGCAGACCACTCTTACCCAGTCCAAAGATCAGGGCTTGATCCATCACCGTTTTTTAGCTCACTGCACCATCCCAGCTCATAACTTGGCTATATGCAAATTAGTCTGTTCCTGTCCCAGTGCATGATGGGAACAGGGCAAACCAAACTACCAAGCCAATTCTTGTACTGGGAAGGAAACAAGCTTGAATCCTGATGGTGCAATGAGCAAGCGACTCACATCTGAGTATACCCTTCCACGCTTATGGTGGACAAAATGATTCAGAAAAGGGGGTGGTGATGAACAGAGTGCCTGAATTAAGCAGACCGCTCTTACCCAGTCCAAAGATCAGGGCTTGATCCATCACCGTTTTTTTAGCTCACTGCACCATCCCAGCTCAGAACTTGGCTATATGCAAATTAGTCTGTTCCTCACACATCTGAATAACGGTGATGGATCAAGCCCTGATCTTTGGACTGGGTAAGAGTGGTCTGCTTAATTCAGACACTCTGTTCATCACCACCCCCTTTTCTGAATCGTTTTTGGCCATTATAGGTGTGGCAGGGTATACTCAGACATGAGTCCCTTGCTCACTGCTCCATCAGGATTCAAGCAAGCCGGGCCGACGAGGCTGAAATGCCAGAAACCGGTCCCCGGTAGCTTGTATCCTTTCTGGTGAAGAATTGGCTTGGTAGTTTGGTCTGCCCTGTTCCCATGATGCACTGGGCCAGGGACAGACTAATTTGCATATAGCCAGGTTCTGAGCTGGGATGGGGCAGTGAGCTAAATAACGGTGATGGATCAAGCCCTGATCTTTGGACTGGGTAAGAGTGGTCTGCTTAATTCAGACACTCTGTTCATCGCCACCCCCTTTTCTGAATCGTTTTTGGCCACTATAGGTGTGGCAGGGTATACTCAGACATGAGTCCCTTGCTCACTGCTCCATCAGGATTCAAGCAAGCCGGGCCGACGAGGCTGAAATGCCAGAAACCAGTCCCCTGTAGCTTGTATCCTTTCTGGTGAAGAATTGGCTTGGTAGTTTGGTCTGCCCTGTTCCCATGATGCACTGGGCCAGGGACAGACTAATTTGCATATAGCCAGGTTCCGGAAACAAGCTTCCGGGGACCGGTTTCTGCCATTTCAGGCGTCGTCGGCCCGGCTTGCTTGAATCCTGATGGTGCAATGAGCAAGGGACTCACATCTGAGTATACCCTTCCACGCTTATGGTGGACAAAATTATTCAGAAAAGGGGGTGGTGATGAACAGAGTGCCTGAATTAAGCAGACCACTCTTACCCAGTCCAAAGATCAGGGCTTGATCCATCACCGTTTTTTAGCTCACTGCACCATCCCAGCTCAGAACTTGGCTATATGCAAATTAGTCTGTTCCTGTCCCAGTGCATGATGGGAACAGGGCAAACCAAACTACCAAGCCAATTCTTGTACTGGGAAGGAAACAAGCTTCCGGAGACCGGTTTCTGCCATTTCAGGCGTCGTCGGCCCGGCTTGCTTGAATCCTGATGGTGCAATGAGCAAGGGACTCACATCTGAGTATACCCTTCCACGCTTATGGTGGACAAAATGATTCAGAAAAGGGGGTGGTGATGAACAGAGTGCCTGAATTAAGCAGACCACTCTTACCCAGTCCAAAGATCAGGGCTTTATCCATCACCGTTTTTTAGCTCACTGCACCATCCCAGCTCAGAACTTGGCTATATGCAAATTAGTCTGTTCCTGTCCCACTGCATGATGGGAACAGGGCAAACCAAACTACCAAGCCAATTCTTGTACTGGGAAGGAAACAAGCTTCCGGGGACCGGTTTCTGCCATTTCAGGCGTCGTCGGCCCGGCTTGCTTGAATCCTGATGGTGCAATGAGCAAGGGACTCACATCTGAGTATACCCTTCCACGCTTATGGTGGACAAAATGATTCAGAAAAGGGGGTGGTGATGAACAGAGTGCCTGAATTAAGCAGACCACTCTTACCCAGTCCAAAGATCAGGGCTTGATCCATCACCGTTTTTTAGCTCACTGCACCATCCCAGCTCAGAACTTGGCTATATGCAAATTAGTCTGTTCCTGTCCCAGTGCATGATGGGAACAGGGCAAACCAAACTACCAAGCCAATTCTTGTTCTGGAAAGGAAACAAGCTTCCGGGGACCGGTTTCTGCCATTTCAGGCGTTGTCGGCCCGGCTTGCTTGAATCCTGATGGTGCAATGAGCAAGGGACTCACATCTGAGTATACCCTTCCACGCTTATGGTGGACAAAATGATTCAGAAAAGGGGGTGGTGATGAACAGAGTGCCTGAATTAAGCAGACCGCTCTTACCCAGTCCAAAGATCAGGGCTTGATCCATCACCGTTTTTTAGCTCACTGCACCATCCCAGCTCAGAACTTGGCTATATGCAAATTAGTCTGTTCCTCACACATCTGAATAACGGTGATGGATCAAGCCCTGATCTTTGGACTGGGTAAGAGTGGTCTGCTTAATTCAGACACTCTGTTCATCACCACCCCCTTTTCTGAATCGTTTTTGGCCACTATAGGTGTGGCAGGGTATACTCAGACATGAGTCCCTTGCTCACTGCTCCATCAGGATTCAAGCAAGCCGGGCCGACGAGGCTGAAATGCCAGAAACCGGTCCCCGGTAGCTTGTATCCTTTCTGGTGAAGAATTGGCTTGGTAGTTTGGTCTGCCCTGTTCCCATGATGCACTGGGCCAGGGACAGACTAATTTGCATATAGCCAGGTTCTGAGCTGGGATGGGGCAGTGAGCTAAATAACGGTGATGGATCAAGCCCTGATCTTTGGACTGGGTAAGAGTGGTCTGCTTAATTCAGACACTCTGTTCATCACCACCCCCTTTTCTGAATCGTTTTTGGCCACTATAGGTGTGGCAGGGTATACTCAGACATGAGTCCCTTGCTCACTGCTCCATCAGGATTCAAGCAAGCCGGGCCAACGAGGCTGAAATGCCAGAAACCAGTCCCCGGTAGCTTGTATCCTTTCTGGTGAAGAATTGGCTTGGTAGTTTGGTCTGCCCTGTTCCCATGATGCACTGGGCCAGGGACAGACTAATTTGCATATAGCCAGGTTCTGAGCTGGGATGGGGCAGTGAGCTAAATAACGGTGATGGATCAAGCCCTGATCTTTGGACTGGGTAAGAGTGGTGGTTTTAATTCAGACACTCTGTTCATCACCACCCCCTTTTCTGAATCGTTTTTGGCCACTATAGGTGTGGCAGGGTATACTCAGACATGAGTCCCTTGCTCACTGCTCCATCAGGATTCAAGCAAGCCGGGCCGACGAGGCTGAAATGCCAGAAACCGGTACCCGGTAGCTTGTATCCTTTCTGGTGAAGAATTGGCTTGGTAGTTTGGTCTGCCCTGTTCCCATGATGCACTGGGCCAGGGACAGACTAATTTGCATATAGCCAGGTTCTGAGCTGGGATGGGGCAGTGAGCTAAATTACGGTGATGGATCAAGCCCTGATCTTTGGACTGGGTAAGAGTGGTCTGCTTAATTCAGACACTCTGTACATCACCACCCCCTTTTCTGAATCGTTTTTGGCCACTATAGGTGTGGCTGGGTATACTCAGACATGAGTCCCTTGCTCACTGCTCCATCAGGATTCAAGCAAGCCGGGCCGACGAGGCTGAAATGCCAGAAACCGGTCCCCGGTAGCTTGTATCCTTTCTGGTGAAGAATTGGCTTGGTAGTTTGGTCTGCCCTGTTCCCATGATGCACTGGGCCAGGGACAGACTAATTTGCATATATCCAGGTTCTGAGCTGGGATGGGGCAGTGAGCTAAATAACGGTGATGGATCAAGCCCTGATCTTTGGACTGGGTAAGAGTGGTCTGCTTAATTCAGACACTCTGTTCATCACCACCCCCTTTTCTGAATCGAATCTTGAAGGAAAGCATATCCAGCTTGCAGTAGGAGAAACTCATTAATAGTGCTTACACACTAAATAAGACGTACTGTGTAACAACGAAAGTAAAAGGGCCAGTTCTCATAGGAGATTAACAAATGAAGACACAGTGGTACTAAGGAGGGACTAACAAGCCTATGAACGAATAAGAAGCCCACATTTACGAAGGACAATGACACAAGCCAATGACAAATATGGGCGGAGTGGGCGGGGCTTCAAGTCCAAACTCAAATATGCATGCCTCGCTGACTCAAAGCCCCCTGAATGTATGTATGTATCTATTTATTGTCTAGTCATGTTATTTTTTTAAAATCATATTAGCAGGGTGAGATAGCTAAAACTGTCTGTAAACCAGCTTAGTCAGAACTAAAAAAGGTGGTTACTTTAACAATAGCTTATTTTTTATTTAGCACTTTACATCAGACCAGTCGTTTCAAAGCTGCGTAAATAACATGTGTTACTCTACCAACTTAATTTGAATAACAATCCTGTTGCAGTGAAAAACAAAAACATAAAACTTTGTTTTCTGTATATGGTGCATCAAGGAGATAAAGAAATGAATGTGACATGGTTCAATGCACTTATAGATGGAACATATTTCCTCACGTATTTGGTATGCAGACACTACAGAGGAGGCGGAATGATACACCAAAGGGTTAACAGAATGAAAAGAGAGAGAATTACTCATCTGTGTAAAGCGAACGCCAACTCCATGTATATTTAAAGAATTGCTCATTAAGCTTTTGATGGATACTTCTAAATGCAAACTCCTCACCATTAGATTTCGTCACATTTTGAATTCTCTAACGTGCCAGAATGGATCCGGAAACTTTTCAGAAATTGCTCCTATGTGCCTACAGGTCGTGCCACCCGACTCCATGACTGCCTGTTCTACCTCCAGAAGTAACGGCTCCGAGCAGTCTATAGGTGATACCCCTGCGAGTTGTAAGTTACTTTTGTTTAAGCCCTTCAACTCCCATCCAGAGATACATGCCCAAACATGTGTTGGTTCTTCACCAACACCAACCTCCGAAATGCTTTTCTTGATGGTGTGTTAGGGTTATGTCCACTCTGAACCTACTGGCTTCAAGCTGTGCCACACCTTTAGGGAGTAGTTATCAGTTATGGACCCACACAACATATGAATTTAGTGTCTCAGATTCAAGCATGATTTGAAGTCATGCGGCAAATGATCACTATTGCAACGAAGGCCATCAAGGAGCAGGAGGCAAAGCTGCATTTTGACGAACACAACAACCAAGGCCAGTCCCACCTCAAAGGTTCACCCAGTTTCCATTCAACCTCAAAAGGCCTGGTGCAGATCGCTTTCTTCTGGGAAAGTCACGCTTAAGTCAAAGGGCAAGTCACAATGTACTCACAAGAAGTACATACAGGGTTCTTTCCCCAAATCTTCCCTTCAAGGAAGGATTGTGCTAACAACACTCACAGGCAGTGATTCCGATTTTAACCCAATTTCCCAGCTGGAGCAAATGAGCTCCAAATTTCCCAAGCGACAGGTAAAGACTTTAAAGAAGGCAATGCTGAAGTTCTTTTGTTTTTTTTTAACAATACTGGTTCCACCTGGAGTGCCTTTAAGCCCCACATATTCACTAGTGGGGCTTTTGCCTGCACTGACTGCCCCGATTAGGTCTACAACTGTAATAGGAATCTATGGTTAGAAGTATCCATTGAAATAACAAGCAACTTAACTCTAGTAATGCTCTTTCCGATGGATAAGCTATCTAACCTTCCTGCCTTCCTCTAGCCCCCCACTATTACCTAGGTTCCATGTTAGATTTAGCACATTCATGATTTTTAGTCTCTTACTGATGACCGTCAACAGATCCTCAGCGGCAGCGATGCAGGGATAGACTACCGGCTGGAGCGATACCTTGATTTTTAAAAATATTTTTTATTCAAACCATGGGGTATTAGTAAACCAGTTTATGGGTACTAGCCTGACCTGACAGTGTTACATCCACTTGGAGTACCATGTATGTATACTTTATAGAGAATGACTGGATGCATTTCTGCCTTGCATACAGTGGATGCATAAGAGTCATATGACCGAGGGATCACAGTCCTTATTTACATGCTGATCCCAACTGTCCTCAACAACAGGTGAGAAACAAAATGGCCACCAAAGTACTCTCGACTAGGTCGATCGAGCCAATCTGCCCTGCTACCAAATTATCGAGCGTATGTAGACAACCCTATGATGACACCTAATTTTGTGTGTGAGAGTATGTCTACATTTTTCATGCTTAACTAGGCATACACTTGTTTGTTTTTGGGATGGTCCTCATATCAAGTGAATTGCCCTACGGATCCCAGTATCACATTTGAGACACCCGAGTTATTAATTGTATGTTTTTGCTACCTAAAGATAGGAAGACTATTACTTGGATAGCCCTTATCTTTCTTCCCCTTGTCTTTTTTTTGTGCGTGGTGTATCATCCTGCCTTTTATGCAGTGCTTGCACTGCAGTGCACTGGGGGCAATTTATATCTGAAAAATACAGACACAAAATGTATTATAAACAGAAAAAAATGTTTATTTGATTTATTTTTCACGGCAGCTTTTAAAAATCATTTAGTCATGGCTCAAAATGCACGTCAAACCATCTTGTTTTTTAGTTTAGTTTTGGAGCTACTAATTGGTTATGAGTTTGGACAGCGTGATGGGTCAGTTTTGTCAGATGAATTTGTTATAAGGTTTGACTAGTGATTTTTTTTTTGTACAAGTTTTGAAATGTTGGTAGGAATTTGTTTTTTTTGGGGGGCATGGATTTTATTTCAAGCAAGATACTTATTGCAGGTTTTGAATACGTTTTCTCCAAAGTTGATGGCAAAAAATTACCTCGAGATTTGGGTCTGCAAAATAGTTGCAGGCTGGAATGTGAATTTTTCAGGTATTAAATGAGTCTCAACATTTTGATCTGTATGCCATTACAGCTCAAAGAGGCATTTTCTAGTTGTACAGGAGAAAGTTTCAGTGTTGGCTAAGATAGGCTGTACACCGTCTGATATTGTGACTGTGCCACCTGGATCCATGTTTCCAGTAGACCAGCCCAAAGTTTTCGGTAGAAGTCAATATTTTCCGGCGTATCTGACCAACTAATACAGAGGAAGTATCCAAAGACCATAGCTTCAAGAAGAAAGTTTATCGGATTGCTCTGTTAATGCAATGCTCCAGTCCTGGGTTTCCGGTTACAAATCATCATGTTCAGGTGTGTTTGGTTTTTACCAGAAATCTTTTGGTTGTTAACAGAACACTAAGGACTGGAGCGCTGCAACCTTGGTGACATGGAGTCATCTGGTAACTTTACTTAGAACATAGTAGGTTGTCAAATGAAAGGCCAAGACTAAAAAGAGGTTACTGGGATGCGGTACTGACATGCAATGAAAACTATAGAGGAGACTAAATCGCCAACGTGGTGTCTCCTGAACATATGGAGTCAGATTTAACCAGTAGGGAGCGCCTTTGGGTGACATTGGGGTTCATGGTTACTAAGTGCAATATTGTTAGGAGGTGGAGGGCGGTGTGGACGCCAACTCTGAAAGAATAGAAAGCAGATATGGACTGGTGCATGCTTGCAGAGAGAACAGTATACGAGAGTAGAGGCTGCCCACACAAAAGGACACAAATCTGGGGGAAATTAAACAAATTCCAGGGGATGATATGCAGACCAAATATGTGAGCCAGACAGGATCAGAGGGTTGAAGAGTGCTGATGAGTGAGACTAGTGGGCAGGGATGAGGTGAAGAAGAGGAAAACGAGTTGTACAGTTTTAACAACTGACTATCACCCACTGTTGGAATGTCACTTTGATGCAAATTGACGGTAAAATAAGTCATTATAAAGGCATGGCTAGCTTTTGCAATAAAAAAGATTTAAGAAAAAAAAAGACTGAAGAGAGGCCATGACGACACAAAACAAGGTGGCAACTTAAAGATAAAGAAGACAGTACCATGCCAGGAAAAATTGAAGGCACACCTCTTTCAAAGAGCCCAGCTAAGAAATTAAGAATCCTATGTCCCCTCTTTCAAGTCCTCCAAAGATCGAACTTGTTTCACCTGCAGGTTGTCACTGTGCTTCTGTTCACTGGGTATCACTCAGGGCTGCACTGAGAACACAAAGCAGCCCTGGCAATTTTATCGGAACGGCATGGGAAAGGGGTTGAGTGGAGCAGGCGTGAAGCACTGCTGCTTAACTAAAATGTCCCCCAACACTTCTGCTTTTGTTACTGGGGGTTGATATTGCAGCACTGCTGCAAAACCAGCTCCCACTTCTAACCTCCCGAGGAAATGCCCAATGCCCGCTATGGCAATCCGGCCCTGGTATCACTGTTATTATGGTTTTATAGGGCACCATTGCCATTAGAATGGTATTTACAGCACATCTAGGCAGTCCGGGCTATGAGTTTCCAAACTTTTCTATTGCAGGTCTGGTACCACGGGAATGTTTGTTCAATTTATTGTGGTCTGTGCATTGTAGCAGAGGGTGGTAGCAAGTGCCATTCTGCCTCGTGATAGCCAGGTAGTCATTTGGGCAGTCTCGTCATGTGCCACTGCGTGATGGGGAGAGGGGTGTCGTGTTGGATAGTGCTGCTGTCGACACATGATCAACCATTATGCATTTGATCAGTGCTCCGAAATGTTTCAGAGGTCTTGTTTAGCATATAGTAAAAGAAGAGTGCGCGAGCGTGGCAACTGAGCACTATTCGCGTGCACAGTAACAATATGACGTATAATATACTGAATACACAGGTACCTGAAGCACATTTGTTAAAGGCGTAGATTAGTTACTGCCTAAACATGGGGTTTGTTTCAGGCATCTAGCCTAATCAATTCAAAGTTCCTTATATTGAATAAACACATGATCTGTCTAGACACTAGACCTAAGAGCAGACCCACATTTCTGCACCAACTTCCTGCCACACATTGCTAGTTTTTCCCTTGCACTACCCATGTGCTCACTGAAGGTGTTCTCGGCGCTTCAGCTCATGCTAAGATTTGCTTTTCTGACTTCAGATCACCAACTGTCACCAAGCCTGCAACCTGTACTTTGCCTTCTCTTCGTCACAAACCAGGGGCAGGCGATACTTACGTTGTGCCCACAGTCTACAAACTTTGCACATCGTGAAAGTTACAACGTTGTGCGAAGTTTGCAGAAGAATTATTTTGCAACAAAATGCACTCAACAAAAAAACTCACCCACTGAGTGCGTGCTTCGGTTTGTTTTTATTCCTCAAGCCCTGCTATTTAAGATTGTTATTTTCAGCAATTTATCACTTAACAGCCTAAGAAAGGTTCGCATAATTTTTAAAGAAGCTTCACAGTATTAAGAGTAAAAACTTCCCACACCCCTAAACAAATAGCGCCCTGGTTTTGATTCACCTCTTTGATTTTGCACCAACCCCACTTTTTACCTCGAGGGCTGTTTACAGCACCAGATTACCAAGGCATCAAGAGGATTATTTTTTGCCAGAGCAGCATAAAAACTTACACACAACGGTGTGCACAGTGTAGACCTGCCACAATACTCAATGCTTTCTTTCCAAAGTTGTTATAAGGTGAGTTCATACAACTGTGTCTACGGAAACAAACTAGATCTAAAACTCCCCCAGGAAACTGTGTCAAATGAAAGCCGAGCGCTGCAAGCGTGGGATCCTGTCAGGGGGGTCAGCCCGGCAGAGCGAGTTTATCTGCAGCCACTGACCGAGGATCAGGTGCTGCAGAACACGGGAGCTCCCGCGCCTCGCCCAGCTTCAAAGGCCACACAGCCCTGTGCACTCCGGCCGGTACTTCTAGCTTTACCCTTTTGTCATAAACCGAGGACCGGCTGGAGAAAAGAGGCTCTTCTGGAACTAGTGGCAGCCCTGAATGCAGCTCACCATAGCAGCTGGTTCACGGCAAGCACTATATAGGTGATTTCACACACATTCTAAATAGTAGATGCCTTCCCGCACGAATAAACCAATCAATATAATCGTTATTCGGCTTAAGAGATTAAAAATATAAAAGTGCAACAAATCATTATATACACATCAGTTAAAAAGCCGACCTCAAAATGCTGTTTGAGATGCCTAAAAATAAATATAAACAAGCACTCGCGCCTCGTGCTAAAAGTGGGTGGGTTGAGGGGAGTGCGGCAGAAGCGTTTCCCCTGCGGGAGCAAGCCAGGGCACCATGTGTTTGTAAGTTAATTACAAACATATGGTGTCAAGCACGCTCCCGCATGGGAATCGCCAAACGTGCACGCGTTGCCAATGAAGGCAATGGAACACATGCACGTTTAAGGAACAAAAACCAAAGCGATAGCTTAAGGTCTTTTTCCTGTGCAGCCGATGCGCGCTGCATAGGCGAGACCTAAAAAGGAAGGTTTGAGCCTGGCAAAAGGTTAATTCTGCCAGGGCGAAATAACAGTTTAAAAACTTCACACAGCGGCTGCAATGGCTGGTCTGACACATGTTTGCAGCAGCTAGTATGTGGATAGCGCAATCCATGCTGCAGGACCACTATTAGCATTTAATTTACAGTCCATGGGTACATGTAGTAGCACTTTACTAGAGATTTGTAAGTAAATTAAATATGCAAATTGACTATAATCCAAACCTACCATGTTTTAAGCAGAGAAGACAAGCACTTTAGCACTGGTTAGCAGTGATAAAGTGCAGAACACTATGGCCAGTAAACTGGGGGTAAAGGCAAGAGAGTTTTGGGTGACCATGCAGAGAGGGCCAGCTTCAACAGCTGTCATGAAATTTTCATTACGCCAGCATAATTAAGGACATTTCAGATTGACCTTATTATGCAAAATTCCTAAACTTACACCATATTGCACTATTAGGCTATTGCTCCAGCTAAAATAGGCAGCTGTTGTATCTGGGGACACAATACACAAAATATACTACTAAATACTGGATTTTCTTTTGATATAACTGTGCTTAAAATGAATACATTTCCTGAAATTTCATGTAAATATGCAATAGCAAATTTCGCACACCCCTAATCTCAAAGAAGTTCTCTTAACTCCCTAAATCTGACTATCTAAAAGAAAGATCTCTCAAATAGATCACAGAAGCTAAAGATGTAGGTTATTTAAGTATTCAGAAACAAATGGATTATAGTGTATCTGCATGCAATACAACATATCACTAATTATACGTTGTGAAGAAATGTAAGCAAATGAAACGTGAGGGGAAAACATGACATTATGGTTCAGAATAAGAAGAGTTGAGGGTAAAATAATGCTAACACAATATTTTTAAACACCAAGATTTAGGTCATGCAATTGATAATTATGGAGCAAAGACTACAAAAATATCTACTAAGGGCAGGTTTTTCCCCCTCAAACATAAAACAAACACAAGATTGCAAACTGATAGAATGGCAAATGTGAGTTATAAGGATAAATATGGGCTGCAACGTTGTAGAACACACTTTTACAGCACTGTTCTCTGCCACAGTTCGAAAATATTTAAATGCAAGGTAAATGAGAAGATATAGTGCACAACTCTAAAGTGTGACAGAAAAAATGGATTTGCCCATGTATATGTACAAAATTAATAGGGTCAGATGGATCAAGGATACCACAGAAAATTGATTAGATCTCTTTGTAATGAGAAGCATAATTTCACTGGCAGAGCTCTGACATCCTCTTGACAACATAATTAACCTGAGAGATGTTGAGGCCTTGGAGAAAGCATATAATTAGGAGCACTAAAATATGAAAATATCAGTGAACGTGAAGGCAGATCTCTTTCTATTGTAGCCCGCCTACACAATGATACGACTTATAACATTTTGAAAAACACCCTGCGCTCCTCCTCAGTCCACATTTTTTGTTGTTTTTCGCAAGCCAATGTCAGCAGTAAATATCTGCTTAACCACCGTGTTAGGCATAACATGTGTTGTCTATTAATTAACACGTTTTCCCGGCATTAGGCCTCACAACATTCAAATTCATCTATTCTTTTACACAGCCAGTGGTACTGTGCCCTGTCAGTTGTTTGAGGCATAGACCCGTGTCTAATTTTTATTTACATGGGACTCATTTCACGTAGATTACAACCAGATTATTGCTCTACCCTGAGCTCGCATAGTTTGTTTCCTTATGCTTCCTCCAGCTGCATAGCTTTCTGTCACAGAGAATTGTTTCGAGGAGAAATATTTCACGGGGAATATTAAAGGAGATGTTTGCCGCATGCGCTGTGTTAGAAATGCTCTCCCCTTGCCATGCTAAATCTGGAAAGAGATGAGGGAAAGATGGTCTAGATCATTTATACTGGGGATATTGTGATAAAAAAGCACGCATGTGGCCATCCCCATGTATCCTGTGCAAAGCCCATAGTTTTCTCGAGAATTACTGGTATTAGCGAAAAAAAAAACTGTTTAACTTGCATATCCCTACAGAAAAAGGCACAACGGTCATATTAGTGCCCCTTTAGTAGCTCCTGTACCGTTGTTCATTTGGTGTTCACATTTGTCCCAACTAAACACTCTTACTGAGGCAGCTCAAATATTTTCAGTTGTCCACCATGGAACACATCAGCTATTGTGTCATCATAATGCCTCACTGATACACCATTGTAGTTCTGGCCTTCCCACAATCCTACTAGAATGCAACTTGTATTCCCAAATCTTTCTGGTGACACCAGGGATTGACAAATGTTTTCCTTTGCCCATTTACCAGTAGAAAGTGGGGTAGGGTTCCATCGCTTCGCCAAATTTGCTGAGGTGACTTATAGTCACAGCTCAACTCTGACGATGATTTCCTGCACGAGGATGTTTTGTGACAGGGGCAGCTCAAAGCAGAAAACCATGGGCGGCAAATATGTACTACAGGGCATACCATCAAGGCTCTGCGATAAAATGATCGCCGCTTTAGCATCCGTTTTTGGACGAAAAGCGGCGATAATTATATCGCATTATCAGCAAGGCCAAGCTATCGTGTGAATCCTTGCCTTAACGCCCTTTCCCTCAACGCCCAGCTTTGCATCTCTAATAAGATGCAAAGTGGGCATTCCGCCCAAAAATAACGTGAGAAATGTCACCTAACCGACATTTCTCCTATTATCAATCCTCCCGCTAACTTGCCTGGCGATAAGAAAAGTAGCGCTAACCACGATTATCGCCGGTTGTTGCTGATATGCCCCCACATGTTTATTCCACAAGAGGTGCTGGGAGGGTCGCTGGGGATGGTTCAAGTGGTAGGAGGGCTGGGATTGGTGCAGCTGGCTGCCAGGTTCTATACCACCAGGGAATGGCACAGCTCATGTGTGGCTGAGCAGGATGTAGAGGATAGCTGTGAATTGGCGCTGCCATACCTGTTACCGCAAAGAACCACTCTTGGCACATGATCATATCCTTCAGCTATGGATGATCGCTAAAGTTGACGCCTTCACCTTTCTAAACTTTTTGAGCTTCACAGTTTGCAAAGTTAAAAGAAAATATGAGATTACAATGCGAGTGGGATTGCACATCAGTAGTCAACTTGAGCTTCATAGATAGAAAAAAAGATACACTGACTAGCCCTTTTCATTGCATTTCTTCAAATAAAACCACAGAGTGTGCATGTAGACTTGGAGCAATGTGTTGTGTTCTTTGGGAAACCCAAGCCCAAAGCCATTACTGTTTACTGCGAACCAAGTACCCTACTGTATCACTTAACTTTCTCAGGGTAGCAAGGAAAAGCAGTTAAATGCCTACTTAGGGAAGGTGGAGTTGGCTAATATCCCCAGCTCACTAGTAGGCAGCAATAACACTCAATAAATCATTGTCCAGTCAGTGCCTTTACCTATAAAAAGGAAACATGCTAATTGCACACTCAGACTACTAAATAATATACATTAATTTACAAATATCTACAAACAGGCATTTGGCACTACCTTTCGTGACAACCGCAGAACAGCAGGCACCACAGCAAGCAATAAATATTCATCACAGTACTCCTACATGTAAGCACAATAGCATCAAGTGAAGTTTTAAACAAGCCGATGCGTTAGCCTTATCAGGGTGTCACAACATTATTAAAATTGAAGATATGGCGTAATAAACCAATGTAACACTCTTGTCCAATTTGACTATCAATTCAGGAAACTCCTCCATTCATGAAAGTGCTATCTCCACTCTTACGTACCCTCCTTGTCTACCATTAACCTCAATCATGTCCCCTTCACTCCCTGTTTTGCCCAACCCATTTCCTATTTCTCAACCATCTGTACCCAAAACAATTTCTGTCCCTCAGTGTGGATGTACTACATCTCTGAACCTCACACCTGCCACAATCTACTGAGTTTTCGTAATCCTATAACACTAAATGAGCAACAGGTTATTACTTCGCTCCAAGCAAGTACTCCTTTCAGCACCACCCTATGTCTCATCCATCCCAAGAGCGCATCAACTGTCCCTGACAACCCAGGCATCAAATGTGTCAGTGGCATCGCAGAATGCCCATATTATCCCTGCATTCCCTCCAGAGCCTACTTACCCGCAGTTAAAGTCTTCTGTCAGTCCTACTTTGTCTAAGCGCAAACACCCACCAACCATGATTTCAACTCTCATATATTAGAATTAAAATGCTTTCCAGAGCCACAAACCCCCTCCATTAATCTTCTGTAGCTGGTAACCTTCTGATCTATTATTCAGAGTCCCCACCCATTCCAAAATCTCTCCCTGCTCATGTGCTCTGCTTCCTGAGCAACAGGCTAGATTTATTCTCACCTTTCATCCTCCTTTCTATTCTTGAAAGATACCATTGTCAAATAGCAAGTTCAAATACAAACCTACTTTCTCAATTATCCTCTTATGTTACTGATAGCAAGCTAAGGATAATTCCCTGAAATATTAAACTTTCTCACCCCAGTTAAGCTCAATATGCTGATGACCCTCAACACTCATATCTCTCAGCAACCAACTAAAGCTCTTTCCTACATTCTAGCCATCAATAGAGATAGGCACCATACTGCTCGACACAAGAGAACTTACAAGTAGGAAGATATGAGCCTTTTGAGGGTGATAGTTGAAAAAAAGCGTGACGTTCTTTTGTGTAAGCGCACTTACAAGATGTATAGAAATCCGTTGAGACAATTTGAAATATCACAGGTGTTTGAAAATAGAGAGACATAAGTTGACAGTGGAAATATATAAATTCAAAAGATTGATAAACAAAAAATAAACAATTTTGCGAGGCATAGAATTTGCCCAATAAATACTTGAACTCTAATCAGTGGCAGAAGTAGTCAAGGGTTTATTGAGTGGTGCCATATGATCAATGTGTAAGTGATGTAACAAAATGGGGTACTAGAGGAGTACTAGTTGTAATATGCAGTATCAAAGTTGGGGGTACAAGCAGGTAGACGGTGTATAGCCATTATTTTCATAGGGGCAGTCATGCCAACCCTCCCAATTCAGGCGGGAGTTTACCGACTTCAAGGCTAGTCTCCTGCCTCCTGATTCCTTCATGCAAAAACCTGAATCTTTGATGGGCTTCTGCTGGTAGGGACTGGTCTTGTGTGACTCAGATTATTCACTTCTAGTAGCCTGCTCCCGCAGACAAGTGTACACATTTTTTTTCATGCTCTCTGCCTGCTGTAGCAACTTTCTCCATGCTCCCGAGAAAAAAATCTATTATTAGGTCGAGCCTAGGAAAACATGTACTGTCTCTTCGAGGCATGCTGTATCCACTCTGTGGGCTTGCAGCCCACCCATTGCCATGTTATTTGTTCCTTAAATTGTCATTCCAAAATGCTTGCTTTTTGCTAGATAATCATTCCTCTTAGTTCCTCCTTTTTATGTTTGGTTTCCCACCACAGAGCACCACACGATCACTGTTAACATTATGCTTCTGTGTTTATGTGTTCATTTGAGGGACTATCATTTTCTTTGGTTCCTGCTCATGTCACTGTTTTTCAGTCTTCGGTGTTTCAGCCTTGGCGCCGACATCTAATCTCCCTGTGTTGTCCCTCCACCCCTCCCACAACACTGCTTGCCCACCCTCACCATCCCTCCTAGGTCGCTGCTTGTCGGTCTGTACTTCCCCTGCATTGTAGCTTCCCCCCTCCTGCTCCCCGCCATCACTGCTTGTTTTGGAGGCTGTAGCCTCCTAAACAGCGAGGGCTACAAACAAATCACAAAAGACGCCTGTGTAATGGCCATATAGTCTCATTTATTTTGTGTGGTTACATGATAACTAGGGAGGTGAGAGTCACAGACACCTCATGGGTAGATCCCCACAGCTCTAAACCGGAATCCCAGCACGGGATGGAACTCTCTTTTTGTCTAGTTATTCCACTGCAGTGTGTGTTTGTCTAGTATTCACACCATCGCATTTTTTTTTCCGTGATTGCCAGATTTTCTTCTGCAGGGCTGGCAACAGCTACAAAGGTGTGCTCGGTTGTTGTTTTAGCCATGAGTTGGGTCCCAGAGTGGATACAAAGGCTATCTGTGGCACAGTGATTCACATACAGCCAGACTCATTACAGCATGTCCCCTCTCCAACACCTGGCGAGGCTGACAACGTGCTGCCAGCACCAGGACCTTGTTTGGATCCACTGCCTGATATGCTTTCCAGGATACGCTGTCACATTTCTGTGAAGGAATTAGCATTCCAGGCAGATTGTTTACAAATCTGTTTTACTTGTTGTGGGTGAACAGCTCTAAAAGTGATGAATATAATGGCTCGATGGGTGAATTTTGCACCTCTGATTGGCAAGCTTGTTACAGATAAGGAACAACTCATTCCAATTTAAAATGTTATTCCCCATGTTTTCTTATTTGTTATCTTTATTAGTCTAATTTCAGGTCGATTCTACAAATATGTTATTTTTATGATTGGCGTGTAACTTCTCCTCGCAAACTTTGGTATTAAGCTTAAGTTTACAAGCTTGTAGGGGTTGCAGTTTTTATCAAATTTTCATGTAAAATGTCACATTTTCTAATTAAAGCATTCTCATGTGATCCCTGCTAAAGTTTATTATATGGGTGGCCGTAGCTAACATCCTCTTAATAAGAATTATGCTGCTGGGTGGTCGTTTGATTGCTTCCAAGCCATGGGCCTCATTTATGAGAAATGACGCATCGCTGCGTGAAAGCAGCGATGCGTCACTTCTCAGTGCGCACTCCTTGCGACATTCCTGATGCAACATATTGAATGTATGACGCATCATGTCGCAAGGAGTTACAGATACGTCAGTATTTCTGACGTATCTGTAAGGGCAAAAGTGACGCATTGCTGGAGTGTGTCACAAAAGTGACGCAACTCCAGCAATGCGTCCTTTCACATGGGGCAAGCCCCATGTGAAAGGGCCTGCGTCAGTCTTACGCCTGCTGTGAGGCAGGCGCAAGATTTTGACGCAACGGCGTCCTAAAAGTGACGCAGTGAAATCTCATAGATTTCACTGTGTCACTTCTACGACCCTTCCTTGCGTCAATACGCCCCCTTGCATACATTATACCTGGCGCAGGTATAATGTGGCGCAGGGGTTTACAAAGTGACGCATCTACCTAGATGCGTCACTTTGTAAATATGGCGCAACAAGGCACATTTTTTACGCCACTGGTGCGTCACAAAAAGTGACGCACCGGCGGCGTAAAAGTGACGCAAGGCCTCATACATGAGGCCCCATGTGTCCCTGCACTGCCTTTCCAGTGCTGTGTTATGTTTGGCTTTTTGTTATTACCCTTGTCCACACGCCCTGAAAGCTTGCCTGGTTTATTTAAAGTTTTACATTACATTTTCGCTAGTGTTGCTTGTAAATAATATTTGGTGGATACAGCCTTGCCAGTGAAGGGGCCACAAGACTGTCTCCCTCTGTGTTAATCAACAAGCAGTCAAGTAGGTGGCGGTAAACAATGAGTGAAAGCAATCTGGAACAGCTCCTCACTTGTGTTTTTCAGCAGTTTTTGTTTTGCAGTGAAAGGAACAACTCCTGCTTTGCTCGTGCACATCTTCAAAGTAACTTTACGGTTTAAAATACAGAATCAACAGTGTTTCTTCATTTTGTGCATTTTAAATAGGTTTTTGAGGCATTTCATTTGCTGACTTTTTTAGAACGTAATCAATGTCATTGTTTAATTTTAAAGCTCTAGGGTTTTGGGTATTTAATAAGTCTAGGTTTAACCTGCCTCTGTTATCTCTTATTTCACTAAAACTCTTTTTTTCTACATTATCGCTTATAAAAGCACTTCCAGATATATACGTTCAGACTAAATAAGTACCTTACAATGCAGTGCTATAATGTGCCTATTAGTGTCAAAGTGTCTTTGTTAAAGAAATACATGTTTTTGAATTTTGAAGAGACTTTATCATATCTTATATTGAATAGTACAGTAGTTTCTGATAAAAAACCTAGCAGCAGCACACATGCAAGTCCCATACGTGACAATGGACCCAATTATGGCAGGGGGATATGCATTCTCCCGATTCTTTTTTTTTTAAAATCTCCTGCTTTCCTCTTTAAAATGTTGGCATGTATGTAGGGTAGAACCCGTCCCCATACTAAGAATGTTTGCCCCCGCGAAGTAAGCTGAAATGTTCCAGACACCGGACATTGTTCAGTAGTGCCTGCACCGTTGACTGCTTTCTGCTGAGCAACAACGTGCAGGTGGTGAAGGGGGTTTTCATTTTTCCCTCATGGTGATCCCAAGGCAAAGTGCTAATTTAAAGGACATCAGCTCCCTTTTGTCTGCAAGTACAATCCTGCCTGAGAACTATTGGCAGCTTCTCACCTATGTGCCAGAGCAGTGGAGAAGAAAGAAAGGAACAAACAGTACACATGCATTTAAGAGAAACTACGAGTTGGAAGCATGTTTTTGACTTTGTTTAACCCCTATATAGAAGAGCATGCACTGTAAAAATGTCAGCTAAATCTCACTGTGTATTTGCACAAATAGCCATTTAAATACGCACTTTGTAAATGTGATTTTTTTACCGTTGTCACTTCCTATGATGCCACATGCAATTTTACACGCAGTGATGTCACACGTTATGATTTCACTTGCTGTCTAACTTAGGCAGTACTCCCACTTCTTTTATCAGGACTTGTGCTCTGATCACATATATAGCAATTCCAGAGGACTAAGCTGGGTCTGGAAAAATAATATATAGAACAAAAAGAAAATAATGCAACACTATGTAACAATAAAAATTAACAACTTGACCTCAGACACGTTTACCATAGCCAGAGGTGTCCCCCAAGGCTCAGTCCACTTTTATATACTCTTCAATATATACTTGGAGCCCCTTACAGCTATTCTCAAACAATCAAACATCTTCTACCACCTCTACGTGGAAGACTTCCAGATTTACCTAGGGAAAAACCTCACTAGAAGACCTACGGAGACTTAACTTCATTCTCAAACAAATCCTCAACTGGCCCTCACTCAACCACTTGAAACGCCACCAGGATAAGACAGAAATCCTATTCTTATCCAACAATGGACAAACCACCAAGGTTCAAGAATGGTTAAATACCATTGACACTAATAACTGCAAACTGTCACTATCTAAATCCATCAAATATGTTGGGCTCTCTCTTGACTCCAAGCCTGAGCATGAACGAACAGATAAAGAACTCAGCCAAGAGCACATTTTACAATCTGAAACTCCTGCATAAAAACTTACCCTTCATCCCACTACACGATCTAATAACCCCCACCCAAGCAATGATACTTTTGAGACTGGACTACGGGATTCGAACTCTCCCGGGTACTGTAAAATCACACCTTTGCCCTTTAACCCCTTCGACGCTCATGACGAGCTGGGCTCGTCATGAGGTAGCCTCCTCGCACGCTCATGACGAGCCCAGCTCGTCACGTAAAGTGCGAATCCCTAAAGCCCAGCGTACGGGCGGAAATCATGCCGCACGCATGCGGTTAAGAGCCACACTAAATGCTGCAAGAGGGATGGTCCCTGGAACTTAAAGACGCAACCACATCTCCCCCTCTGTGAAAAATCTTAAATGGCTGACTAAGGCATGCACCAAAGCCAGACAGAAACCACCACTCTAGTCAGGGCAAGGGAATAACACACCAAAGATAATCCCTGCTCACCCACTTTGTAGCTTGGCACAAGCAGTCAGGCTTATCCGGGAGGCAATGTGTAAAGCGTTTGCACAACATACACACTCAGCAGCAATACACCAGGCACACCACAAAAGGAACTCCACACAAGGTTGAATAAAAAAATAGCCTTTGAAATGTCATAAACACATTAGAATAGTAAGCACACAATATACACTGTGCCAACTGGCACTAGGCAATATTTACAGGGGATTAGATACACATGACAGGGCCAAGTGGAGCACTTTTAGAACCATCACAAGCACAAATAGTAAATGTAGAACAAATAATAAATATAGAACACAACCAGTAACTACTGGCACAATACTGTACTCTGTATCATCTCCCGCAACATAAATCATATTATGCAAGCAGCATCACATTAGGCGTGAAATACATTCTGCTCCAACCTCATGAGCATAGACACATTACGCAATAACCTCACCAGCCTAAACACATTAGACCATGCCCTCACAAGCATAAACACATTATGCAATAAACTTACCAGCCTAAACGTATTAGACCATGACTTCACAAGCATAAACACATTAGGCGATAACCTCACCAGCCTAAACGCATTAGACCATAACCTCATAAGCAAAAACATACTAAGCAGTAACCTCATAAGTAGAACTCTCAGATTCAGGGAGATCCTCCTAAACATAAATACTAGAGGCATAAATCACAGTGCATAAATTACAGTACATGAATCACATTTCCTGCGCACCACATAAATCACATTAGGGCCTGGTGTCCTATTAACCTCACAGTCCCCCTGGCCAACTGGTCTTCTCAGAGGGCTCAAATGTCTTATGTCGCATATGTCAGGTCAGCTGCCATTGCAGCAGAGTCTCAATGTGCACAATTGCGCAGACCTAAATGATGCAACTGTCACTAAGTGCTGTACAGCTGGAAATCAAATAAAGGCCCTGTCACCACTGAGGGATAAAAAATAGATTTCCCATACATAAGGAGTATCGGACCATATTATGTTAACATGATGCATCTATATGTACCCTCTTTGCTTGATATATATAAATATATATATTGCTTTTGCAGGGAGGACAGCATTTATTCACTCCCTGCGTTAACACTGCTAACAAAGTAAGCCGAGAACCATACAGACACCATTTTCCGAACCTATGCTCGAACACGGGCTGTGATCACGTGTTAGTCTCCGGCAGTTGTCAAGCCCCAGTTCATCTGAATTACTGGGAGCAGCTGAACGTAGGCTGTTTACTCGACTGTCCTGAGACTCAAGGTCGCATCTGGCTTTGGGTGCGATAAGCGCATTCCTGGAGGCACTGTGCCTAGACGGCTGGAATGCCAGAAACCGGTCCTCGGAAGCTTGTTTTCGGTCCAGGGAAGGCATGGCTTGGCAGTTCGCGCTGGACTGTTCCCATGAGGCACAGGGTCAGACTGATTTGCATATAGCCATGTCTGAACTGGGGTGGCAGAGTGGGCTAAAGAACGGTGATGAATCAAACCCAGATCTTTTGACTGGGTGTGAGCGTTTGATTGGTTCAGATGCTCCGTCCATCACCACCCCCTTTTGTACCGCTTTGGCCGCCATAAGTGTGGTAGGGTATGCTCAGACGTGCGTCCCTTGCTCACTTTGCCACTGGATTCAAGCAAGCTGGGCTGAAGACGGCTGGAATGCCAGAAACCGGTCCTCGGAAGCTTGTTTCCGGTCCAGGGAAGGCATGGCTTGGCAGATTGGGCTGGACTGTTCCCATGAGGCACAGGGTCAGACTGATTTGCATATAGCCATGTCTGAACTGGGGTGGCAGAGTGGGCTAAAGAACGGTGACGGAACAAACCCAGATCTTTTGACTGGGTGTGAGTGTTTGATTGGTTCAGATGCTCCGTCCATCACCACCCCATTTTGTACCGCTTTGGCCACCATAAGTGTGGCAGGGTATGCTCAGACGTGAGTCCCTTGCTCACTTTGCCACTGGATTCAAGCAAGCTGGGCTGAAGATGGCTGGAATGCCAGAAACTGGTCCTCGGAAGCTTGTTTCCGGTCCAGGGAAGGCATGGCTTGGCAGTTCGGCCTGGACTGTTCCCATGAGGCACAGGGTCAGACTGATTTGCATATAGCCATGTCTGAACTGGGGTGGCAGAGATGGCTAAAGAACGGTGATGGATCAAACAAAGATCTTTTGACTGGGTGTGAGTGTTTGATTTGTTCAGATGCTCCATCCATCACCACCCCCTTTTGTACCGCTTTGTACCTCGTACTCAGCGTGATGTTCGTGCATTTCTTGGCATAACTTCTTACTGTCGCCAATGGATCCCTAATTTTTCCCTTCTCACTAAACCTCTCTTGTATTTAACCACTAAAGATGTGCATGAACCTTTACCCTGGACTGATGCTTGCCAAGATGCTTTTGACTCTTTAAAATCTGTGCTTTGCTCTGCACCCGTTCTTGGTACCCCTGACTACCAAAAACCTTTTTTGCTTTATGTACATGAGGTGGAAGGTTGCTCGCTTTCTGTGTTAACACAAGGATTTGGTGGTAAGCAGAGACCTTGTGCTTATTTCTCGGCGGTGTTGCATAATGTCACCAGAGCTCTCCCTAGATGTTTGAGGGCTACTGCTGTGGTCGCAGTGGCTATTCAACAGTCGGAAGGGCTCATTCTGAACACTGATCTCACAGTGATTGTACGCTGTGGATTCATTATTGAACAAAACAAAGACCCAGCACCTCACGAGTGCGCATCTTACAGGTTACGAATTGACTTTGTTTGCTCCCCACATTACGATTAAACGATGTGCCACTCTGAACCCTGCCATGTTACTACCCCTCCCTTCAAACGAAAAGAACAATGATGTTCATGATTGTATATTTCAGACGAAGGAAGAGACGAAGGGACGGGGAGACCTGACAGACATTCCTCTATCTGACCCTCAAGGGGAGTTGTATGTCGTTGGCTCTTGTTTCAAATTACCAGATGGCACGACAACTGCTGCATATGCGATAACTACTCTTCATACTGTAGTTGAGACTTCTAGAGTACCCTATCAATCTGCACAGGCAGCTGAGTTAGTGGCATTGCTTCGGGCCTGTGAGCTAAGTGAAGGATTGAGAGTAAATCTTTTCAACGATAGCCAGTACGCCTTCAGCGTGGCTCAGGGTTTTGGCACTCTTTGGGCCGAAAGAGGTTTTCTCACTTCCCATGGTCAGCGAATACATTTTGCAATTGTTGACAGCATTGACATTACCAGAGATGATGGCTGTAGTTAAATGCAGTGCACACAAGGCAGTGGTTGATGCAGTGGGTGAAGGTAATGCCTTTGCTGATCAAGTAGCTAAGGAAACTGGGAAATCAAAAATGACCTCAATGTTTGTGACTAGCTCTGCTAGGTGGGTGGCTGAAACAGAGATGTTTAATAACACCATGGAGAGTGTCCGAGAAATACAGAAATAAGCTACCCCTATTGAGCTGGCTCACTGGAAAGAGAAAGTGGGGAAATTAGATGCAGATGATTGTTGGATTGATTTGACAGAAAAACAACGGTGGTTGTTCCCCAATGCATTAGTGAATGCGATGGTAACAATGGCACATGGTTCAGCTCATATTGCGGCAAAAGGTATTTGTGCATTATTAGATCCTGTATGGTACAATCCCAATATTCCAAAGACCGCTGCTCATTTGGTGCAATATTGCATGGTTTGCTTATGACATAATCATGGGGGCAGGGTGCCTGTTCTGAGTGGAAATTTTGACCCACCATCTTTGCCTTTTGAGGTGCTCCAAATGGATTATATCTAGCTGGAGCGCGTAAATAATTTGAAGTATGTCCTGGTCGTGGTGTGCGCTTTCAGTAAATGGGTGGAAGCCTACCCGACCAAGGAAAATACTGCTTTGGCAACGGCAAAGGCATTGGTAAAGGAATACTTCTCACGCTATGGATTGCCTCGGGTGATCTGGAGTGATAACGGGGACACTTTAATGCAGAATTTATCAGTCACATTTGTAATGGACTACAGATTAAACAGAAATTCCATGCGGCTCGACACCCCCAGTCCACTGGGTTGGTTGAGAAGCATAATGGAATACTGAAGCTCAAATTAGCAAAAATTTAAGAAAGTACCGGATTGAAGTGGCCAGATGCTCTGCCACTGGCATTAATGTCAATACGGTTTACCCCACATTCTCGTTCTGGGTTATCTCCATATGAGGTCATTTTTAGGAGCCCTGCTAATGTTTGGAGTGTCCCGAGACCCAGAACTTTTCGTGATATAGAGTATCCTATGTTGACAGACTATCAGTATGCTTTGACTAAAGATCTCCGTTCCATTCATCAACAGGTCTCAGCAGTTTTGCAGCCCCTGCCGGAGGGTCCCGGACATCGCTTGGAGCCAGGACAGTGGGTTCTGGTCCACACACAGTGCCACCAATACTACAAATTGTGGGGTTTGTGGTCTTTTACCATCTGTTATGCACAAGCACGATTTATTCATATCCATACCCATGTCTCATCTGGGGAGTTGTGAGGCTTGGTTTAAATTACTTTCAATGATGTATATGCATTATACTGTGGACACTCAAAGGTTTTCGGAAAAAGATTATGAAATGATTTTAAGCATATATTGAGGTTCATCAAGGATTCAACCCCGACCGGAATAATGGAGAGGGAACCTTAGATCCGAATGCATGTATGAATATGTATACAACGCATGAAAATACCAGTTGGTTGAAAAATGAGATTTTGGATTTTGTTGAGTTTAATTTCACTCAGTATTTTCGTCATTTTCAAGAACGTAATGTTACTGAAGATAGGGCTATTCCAGTGCCTATACTAAATAGTACCTCTGTGTTCTGTGTTCAGGGAGTAGGGTACATATCACTAGGAGAAAGCGATGTAATTATACATATCAGTTGCATACCTTAAGCAGCCCCCCATTGTTAACCCCTCCTAATGTATATTTTGTTTGTGGAGAAAATGCCTATACTTGGCTTCCACGAGGTTGTGGTGGACATTGCTACCTGTCATTCCTGTACCCACCAGTCTATATTGCCCCTTCTGATTATCACAAGGATCACCGCTTAGATAAACGAAGTATGCCTGTTAAGAGAAATAAAAGAATGATAGATACTACCGATATAGATCAAACAGATACTCCTGAACAGCATTTTACCGACATTGTAAAAGGAGTGTTTCCCATCTGGGGGCCTATAATCACCAGCAAAGAAGTATGCCGTTTGTCCAGAGTAGTTGAAGGGGTAATTAGCACCACTGCAGGAATATTGACTAATCTGACCGTAGAGCTACAAGCGACCAGACTCGTTTTGCTTCAAAATCGTATGGTTTTAGACGTTATCTTGGCAGATCGAGGACGAGCATGCCGTGTGATCGGCAGTTCTTGCTGTGTTTATATCCCTGACTCCGTCCCCTCCGTTAATTTGGCTATCCAAAAGCTACATCGTTTGGCTTCCAAAATACATGTAGAGACTGGAACATGGTCGCTCTCTGATTGGTTCTGGGGTCTGTTGTCTACTTGGGGATGGAAAATGTTGATAGTGCTGGCAGGTATAGCCCGTATCATATTCAGGTGTTGCCTTTGTGTACAATGTGGACCTGCATGTTGCTCTTATTGCGCAACTAAACTCACCTCCTCCTTGGCTGGTCCATCCCCAGCAGCAGTAAAGGCTCAGTTAGTTCAGCAGGAGCTCAAAGATTTAATGCAGATTGATGAAGTAATATTTGAAGATTGAGCTGCTTTAGTTAGCTACATCATGCTAAAAGGGACGTTCCGAGGGATAAAAAATAGATTTCCCATACATAAGGAGTATCGGACCATATTATGTTAGCAAGATGCATCTATATGTACCCTCTTTGCTCAATATATATTTATATATATATTGCTTTTGCAGGGAGGCCAGCATTTATTTACTCCTTGCGTTAACACTGCTAACAGAGTAGGCCGAGAACCATGCAGACGCCATTTTCCGAACCTATGCTTGAACACGGTCTGTGATCACGTGTTAGTCTCCGGCAGTTGTTAAGCCCCAGTTCATCTGAATTACTGGGAGCAGCTGAACGTAGGCTGTTTACTTGACTGTCCTGAGACTCAAGGTGGCATCTGGCTTTGGGTGAGATAAGCACATTCCTGGAGGCGCTGTGCCTACACTCCCGGGCACCAAGACAAAAGGGAGTCACCCCTCCTGACCTTCCCAGTAAAAAATAGTTAAGCTTTGAACTAATTATGTGTGCCATATATGGTCCTTCCCTGGAGCTCAAGGGCCAACTGGTGTTTTTCCTTTTACAGTGATTATATGTGTTGGACCGAAAATTATATAACCTCATGTTTGAATACAAGCCACCAGTCTTCTCCGCGCACCTGATGGGTGAGGGTTGGAGAGGCTCCTATATAGAGTATTTATGCTTAATAAATGATTGAACTTTCTTCACTGCCAACTGACTGATTATTTGGTAATGGGATTGGGGCTATTGGTAGGTATAGCTCTTTATGTTGTTTCTATGGTACTTCACCACTGTGCCCTCTCTTGACCCACTCAGGGACTTTCGATTCACATCTGCGCAAATGTTGCAGCTGCCCACTGTTAGGTGGGGCAGCTGTGAGTAGACAAAGTGCAGGAACGGACACCTCGGTGCCCTCTGGACCTCCACTGGGGCCCTAGAACAATTATGCCTACATTGCAGCTTTCCCCTACGGTGGCGCAGCTGTGATAATATCCAGGAAGGGGAGGTCTAGAGGGCACAGAACCCGAGGATTAGTCCACGGGTTCTTAAAAACACACATGCCCAACGTTGGAGCGGCCTGCAACGGCCTGTGCCTCTCTCAGTACTTCCCCTCTAGAGCCCTCACTCACCGGCTCTTGTGGGGGGTAAGGCTCTTCTGGTCACCGCCGATCTTCTGCGGGCCTGCCTCTCTTTCTGACAGGTGGGGGCAGGCTGGAAAGCGGCGGCTCGGGTCTTCCTGACTCCTTGCATGGCAGGGGGGAATACTCTGCTCTCCTTTTCGCCGGTACCCATTCCTGGGACCGGGACTTCAACGTGGAGCCTGCAGGCTCTGAACGTTTTCCCCAGCGGGGCTTTCTTTTCCTCCTGGAAGCTCCGCCCATGGACAGGCCTAACTTCCTGCTCGGGCCGGCGGCTGTGATTCTTGAAAGCAGAACGCAGGGTGAGCTTCCGCTAAGGCAGACGATGCAGGGCGGGCACCCGCATCAAAAATATACTCCTAAGCGGGGTGGGCACCCGCCAAAAACTCCTCCTAAGGCATCACAGGGGGAATCTCTACACCGAGATTCCCTCCAGAAGGGGCTGCAGCTCAGCTCTGCGCAGCCCACGCTTGCCTCTTTCCAGGGATAATCAAGATATAGTGCTTCCCAGGAGCTAGATGCAGCCAAAAGACTTTGAAGGTCCTGGAGATCAAGGGGGCAATGCTGGGCCCAGGGAGGCAAGCCCTAATGGCAGTTCCTCCTGGGCCCCAGCATCAGCACAGCCCAGCATGATTCAGGAACTGCACACCAGCATCATGGAAGAGAACACTTTCATGGGTTCACAACCCCTATACTGATACCACTTCCCTCCTTTGTCTGCAACGCGGGGCTTGGGGAACCAGATGCAACTGGTTCACGGAAGATTTGAAGCACTCTGTTTTCCAAGCTCCTCTTCCCCTTTGTCAGGCGGGGGCTAGGTGATCAGAAACACCACAGGGGGCGGAGCCAGCATTGTACAGGCTGGGCACAGTCCTATTCAGAGGTATTACTCCCAGCCCAGGTGTCCCATTCAGCCTAGTGCGGACTCACCCTGCCCATCCTGGAGCCCCCCACACCTCCCAGCCCCTGTCACTCAAAAGCCAGACAAGCAATTCCCATCAGGCAGGCAGACACATAGCACACAGAAATGCCAACTTCTAAAAGTAGCATTTCCCAAATAGTCACAATAAATCTGCGCACACCATTGAGCAGCATTTAATATTACAATTTCATACATACTAAACTTGACCACTCTGCTCCTCCCATACCTACCATGAATTACCACTGACACACACTGATCAGGGAATCCCCAATGCATTCCTATGGGAGGGCAGGCCAATCACAGCAAGGTAGCGCAGAGAGTGCACGCACTTTACACTGGACCACAGTGCTAAAGTGCCCAGAGGCCTAAAACCACCAACACCATGCCAGGAATAAGGTGGGGAGAAAGGCAAAATGTTTAGGGATGACCCTTCAAAAAGGGCCAAGTCCATCACTCCCAATCGAAGCCCGATGTTGCTTCAAACTGGCCTGCCTCTCTCACAAAGTCCTACCCAAAGGGAAAGCAACATACCTTGCAGCCAAATTAAATAAAGCTGGCCAGACGAGATCTCTAAGGAGCACCAACACTTTGCATCTCATCCCACTAAAAAAACACAAACAAAAATCCCTCTCACGCTCCTTTTCAGGTAATGCTCCCAAAACCTGGAATTCATTCACAGTTCACATCAGAACAAACCCTTCCTTCGTGAGCTTCAATAGACAAAGAATCTTCTCCTTGACACTTCAACCCTCCACACTCCACCACCTAACCTTGATCTTGACCCTTCTCTGCATACAATTGCTTACAATGGACCATTTTTTTAGTACTGTGACCTAACACCCATCGAACTATTTTCCTGTTGGACCGTAAATGTTAAATGACGTTTACCTCTATTAACTCTCGCTATCAAAAGAGATTTATGATAATTATTTCTTGATGAAAACATGTAATCTGGCTAAGTTAAAAAATGTCAGATTTCATACTGCATTGTACAAGTATGCAGCAGTGTTATGAAACATGAAAATGTAAAATGTAAGCAAAGATAGAGAAACAATGATATTTTCTTATGAATGTGAACACGTGTTCTCAGAAACAAAATGTATCATTGTGGAAATTGTGGTAACAATAGCATCTAATGCATTAAAATGAAATAATGTTTGCATAATAAAGCTCCTGATAGGATTAAAATGCTTACTTAAATAATAATTGACAGTATGCAAAACTACAGATTCTCTAACATTATAGAATAAAAATGTGTGTTTAAGAGTGACATGTAAATCTTTGATCTCGAAAATGAGAAACATGCAAATGATTTTCTTTTTTTTTATAGTGCCTAATATTGACATGAAACTGCTTAAGAAGAATAGTGATTTAAATTAATCAAGAGAAGTGGAAATGCAATTAATAATGTGGGATTTATAATAATTACAGCGTGGTAATGATTCAGTGAAATTTCATGTAGACCTTAGATGTCTTTTTCTTTCTAGCTCAAAACGTAAAATCAAGCTGAAGTAGTCACTTTAGATGCTGTGAGAACTTTTCATTAACTTTCTTTTCTGTACTTGAGAAGAATAGACATTCTTTTGGTTTAGCAAAATTTTTGACAGAAATGCATCATACCTAGAGAAAGCACCTGGGAATGGACAGACGGTGAGTAAAGGGACGTTTCTTACTTCTGTGTAAAGGATGTAACTAAATTGCTATTGTAACTTAATTAATTTGCAAAAGGGCTGTTTAATGCTTCCGGATCTCTTTGTGAGGTATCAATCACACCATGAGCAGCGCACCAAGAGCAACCAATGGAAACTGTTCAACGTATAATTGCCCCTTTGGATGACGAGTCATGCTGTCTGTCATTTTCCCATTTCCATGCCTGGCATGTTGTCGGACTGACCTTTGATTTACCTCAATGCCAAACCTTTGAACTGCACTTTCCTGACTGACCTGAACCTGCACTTTGCCAGCTGGTAAATTTTTTTAGAAATTGACCTTTCAGCTCAAGGGTTAACTGACTCTTTCTCTGCCAGGCTGTGCTGCACTTCTGACTTTGGGCAGATCCTTATTGAAGATGGACTACAACCCAACCATATTTTGGTATGTATGAAATGACAACTGAAACTCAAATTACTATTGTTCCCTCTCTCTCTCTCTAGGCAACCAGAACATGTTTGTTACTGAATTTGCTTTGTAATGTGTGGCTATTTCCACTGATTTTCTATTATTAAATATATATTATGATATACGATTTCATGTTCTATCCATTCAAATTAGGGTTTTAGACAAATGTTTTCCAGGAGTAATCATTCTTGTATGTGTGCTATTTCTTTGGGTCATAACATTATTGTCTCAAGCTATGAGGTATCATGACAATGAGAAAGGTGATGAAATAGAATTGTATGTGGAAATTTCTTTACTCTAGGTCCTCGTAAGGAAATTGTCTCACATTCTCTAAATATACAAGTCTCTGTTAGCTAAACAAAAAGATCCTTTGGAAGACCAAGGTCCAATAATGAGGATGGAGAATAAATTGTAAGTTTATTGGGCCCAAAATTTATAAAATAATACGATTTTTTTTTTACGTTTCCACTGCATCATACCTTAATATAAGTCTTCATATATGTGACATCCTACTCAACCCTGTTGATTGTTCATGTTCTCTAAAGCGCTCTGAAACCCTCAGGTCTTACCAGCACTTTATAAAACTATTTAAATAAAATAAAATATATTTATAACAATGAAAATATAAACCCTCGAGGGAGGGAGTAATGATGTTGGGGTTAGCTTGAAGAACTATATGACCAGTAGGAAGGAGATGTTAAGTTTAGGTGATGGAGTGAGAAATCTATAGAAGTTTGATGCAAATTTAACTGAACATAAAACATGACTGTATGCTATTCATTAAGATATGACATGGTTCATAGCTGTCAAGGAAAATGAGAATATAATTAAAAATCATGTCTTCCAATTAAACTCCTCTTTGTAATCATTCCAATCACCTTCAAAAGCCTCAAATCTTCCTACATTTATGTTTTCATTTAGTAAAGCAATGAAGAGGCTTTGCATTCTGGAGGCTTAGTTGAAAGTCCATATCTTGATCTCCCTTCTGAAAAGACAAGTGAACCTAAAATAACACACAACTCAATAATCTGGTTGCCTCTATTATGAAAACTGATAACTCCATACTTAATCAATGAACTTCCTGCTTCACAACTGCTGATCATCAAGCAGAGACTTTAAATTTCAGATTTGAACCAGCCTTATCACCCTTCTATTCCTGACGAAGTCATGGCTTTCAGACTCCACCCCCTAGACTATGCATTCATTCAACAGGACAAGATGGGCAAACCATGCTGATTGGCAATCATCCACATACTTCTATCAAATGCAAAACATAAATTCCACTGAATCTCCCTCCTTTGAATCTCTTTCTGTTGAAATTAAGATCATTAACTTAAAACCCACATAATTTCATAACATTTTCTACTCTTCAGTGGATATTCTTCTCTTCACCAAACAGTTAATGGATCAAATACCAGAAATGTCCAACTTTAGTGATAATTACATCTCTCTGGGTGACTTCAACCTTCATTTGGGAGATGAGACAGATACAATTGCATCTCACCTATTTATCATTCTGTTCAATAATAATCTTAAACAATTCTGTCCTACACCTATATATGATAAAGTATGTTCCATATTGAGGTTGTAACTAATAGTGCACACCGCTAATTCAGGCTCCCCAGGAGAATCACATGTCTTATATCAGAGACTGCTCAAAGCAGTGGTCCAATCTCAAGTTTGATCTAATATTGACTATTCAAGCTAGCTTGGCTGATGATGCCTGATTAGCCAGAATCCGGTCCCACGATGCTTGTTTTGGATCCAGGGAAGACATGGCTTGGCAGATCGGGCAGGACTGTTCCCATGAGGCACAGGGTCAGACTGATTTGCATATGGCTGTGTCTGAACTGGGGTGGCGGAGTGAGCTAAAGAATGATGATGGATTAAACCCAGATCAGCTGACTGGGGGGGAGTGCTTGCAATGTTCCACACACCGTCCATCATCCCCTTTGGTTTTGCTAATATTAACTATGGCAGCTAATTACTGGCTAGCATTTCCACATCTCATCTGAACGAAACCCTCAGTTCTGCAGCATATCTAGGGGAACATTTACTATTATTTCATGCAATGTGCTTCAGTAAGAAAACTTGCTTCGCTGTGTTGCATAACAGGGAGAGAGCAGACATGATCTACATTGACAAAGATAGAGAGCATTTCAACTCTCTCCTTCTACTAACCCTCTGTGTGGGGAGGGGATTCCTTCCTGCAAAAGAACAATCTTTATGAGCTTATTCTTTTTTCCATGTGTGCTTCAGAATGCAGCACACATGGAATGAGGAAGTAACAAGGACAGCTCACCAGCGCAAAGTTCCATCAGCTCTTCACGCTACAGCATTGACCGCTCATGGAGAGTGCCATTACGAAGCACTGGTCCACTCTTTGGCAACAGCAACAGGATTGTCATGCCATAGGCCCGTCCATGACGCCAGGCCTGATCTTCGCGTTACATCGCCGGCCATCCTTGACACCTCCCTGCTCCTTGCGGCCCCCTTCTCCATGAACAGAACTCTTCGCACTGGACTGAGAAGGTAACTTTTCAGTGGGACTTACCTGGTCCCTGTATCTGATCTGTGCTCCACTGCAGTCGACCTGACATTTCTCCTGGTTTCCCATGACTAGACAGCCACGAGTGACCTTTTGGGCTGATTTTCACAGAATTCTTTAAAATTGCATATTACTGGTACATCTATTCGCATTATTGTTGTTTTGGTCTTATTTTCTTTTTTAAAATCTACTCTCATTTTTTTATCTGGTATGGCATATTGTTTGTACTGTGAGTTAAGCCTGACTGTTCTGTGCCAAGCTACCAAAGAGTTGAGCACAGGTTAATTTAGGGTGTGCTTGTGACAACTTCACCCTGAGAAGAATTGTGGTTGCTGTCTGAGAATGGTTTCACCCTAGTCAAACAGTATCGTGATTTCTTACACTGGTGACTAGCTGTGAGGATATCGACTTGTGTTTGTGCAGTGCCATGCAGTGATGATGTGTTACACTACCACCCCATATAAATTTGAGACCATTTTTTTAAATTCTCCTTAATTGGCCTCTTTTATTTTTCCAAATCTACTCTCATTCCCGTTGGTCTGTCTAAACCATACCTGAAGTAATGGACTTTGAGCTGGCCAACTTGGAAAGTTACACTTTGGCTGAGCTTAAACAGTTCTGCTACGGAAGGGGACTACAAATGAAGAAACACACCAAAAAGTTTGAGATGCAGAAAGCTCAGTGGGCCTTGACACAGGGCCATAAGTTGATGACAGCCAAAGAGAAGCAGGATGATGAGGATGGTATGGATGAGCAGGGTAAACAGCCTTTACAATACGGCAGTTACTATGCAATGTCTTTACAATGCTTTCATTAATACGCAATGTCTTTTTCGTGCTTTGTCTTAACCATGCAGGCTTTTACCACAATTGCATGTTTACCATGAAATGGTAAATATATATTGTTGGGAAATGTATGGCCAGCACAAGTAACATCCACAATTGTCCTCTGTTAGAACCAAACAACCCCATTGCAGCACTTGGCTCTCACAGGGTAGTGAAGAGGAGCAGTCCAAGGCCTACTCAAGGAAGTTGGTGTGAGCTAGTTTCACCAAACACAGGCACGCAAAAATAACACTCAACAAATGATTTTCCAGTCAGTATTTGTTCTTTAGAAAAAGCGGAAGTACATGTATAGTTTACTACTAAATGCTATGCAGTAATTTACAAATACACATTGGCAGATGGAACATACAATAGATGACATTGTGTAATCACTGGTGACCCCTAGAGGGGCCAACCAAACATATCAAGTGAATGTCAGCAGTCATGTTGTAATAACCACATTACTTTGGCCAATGTCATTGTCATTATGGCAATAAGGCTGAACCAATAAAACATGGGCAATCATTATAACTCAATGAAACTTTTAAAAGAAATACACCTTATATATATGTATTTGTTTTATATTTTAGACATCAAACTGTGATGGTAAAAACAGCCTCTAGAAAACATCACAGTGAAAACACATTGCATTGTAACCATATAGACAACCCCTAAAGGGCATATTCACATGACCCTGACAATTATCCCTATACAGGACTTCTTGGAGGATACTATACACCAGGCACCCTAGAGAGTGCAACACTACTGACTGCAAAGAAAAAACTCCAGCCATGGGAATGCTTGAAAAGGAGTCGAAATCCAGGGGTAATGAATGTTTTGGGCTACCCCCAAATTAGGGTGAGGACTCAACCTATCTGTGATGAGAAAGACAGTGTTCAAACTGACCACAGACCTCTCAGATAGTTAATACAGATGAAAGGTGAGAATCCCAAACTACTAAGGTGGTCCATATCCCAATAGGGAATGGAATTTGAAGTGGAACACAGACCTGGGACTGTCCATTCCAATGCAGATGGACTTTCTTGGTTTTTCCACTTAGACAATGAATACTCTCTAGGGAAAGGTTAGTCTCATCTTTCATTTGGGGGGGTGATGAAGGAATGTGACACATTCGACATGGTTAGCCCACACTTTTTGCTGATGTCTGATGTGATTTCAAACTGTAAATGTGTGCTGGGGCCCTGTTAACCAGGTCCCCAATGCTAGATCTCTTACTCAAAAACTGTACCGCCAATTGGCACAATTTCAGTTACCCCTGTAAGTCCCTAGTTAATGGTACCCTTGGTACCTAGGGAATGGGTACTGAAGTGGGTCATCTGGGTCTGCAGCACTGGGTGCACTGCCCCTTGGACTCCTCCCCAAGGCTGTGCCTCTGCCATTGCCTGCTGCGTTTCTCAGTGCAGAGTAATTCAAAGAGTCAACATGGCACACAGCCATGTGTGCCATGCCACTCATTTACTGCATAAGATAAAGGTAAGACATCCCTACTGCAGGCCTTCAGCCCTAGGGCAGGGCACACTATATCCTATGTGTGGAGATATCAGTATGAGCAGACATGCCCCTACAGTGTCTAGTCTATTTTGAGACAATGTAAGTGACCAGGTAAACCATGAAGAGTACGTGAGCTGAAAACTAGTCAACACAAGCTCATAGCTCCATGATGGCTTCAATGATTCCTAAGGTGTTTGGTTCCAAACATCTTGTCTTAATAAATCCTCACTGATGCCAGTGCTAGATTTATGAATAAATCCACATGGAAGATCCTTTCAGAGAGTCCCCTGAAAAACTAACAAGCACTTGTGTGGTTCCTGACTTGCTTTCATTATGCTGCGACTACCAGACATGTTTCTGACCTCATGGGGTGAGAGGTAGTGTGCTCAGAGTACAGAGACAAAGCTTGCTCTGGGTGAAGTTTCTTCACACCTCCTCCAGGACAGGATGGCCTTCCTGCGCAGGAAGCTTCAAAGGTGGAGACACCAAGACCTACCGGAGCACCAGGGTACCAATACCTGTGGTACCGGATCCCCAACGGCGAACACCAAGTAGAATAGTCCCCTCTGGATTCCCAAAGCATCTGAAGCAAGCACCCATCGAGGGATGTGGAGACTCCAAGGAACCCCTTGCTGAGTGGCCCAGCTGTCCCGAGATTGCCTCTCCAAATTGCCAGCTCCTGACGTGAGGACCGCAAGGACAGCGAGGACCTCAAGATGAACGACGTCTGGCTGACCTGTTCACTCTCCATCCAGCTCCACTAGCCCCAGCACTAACCAAGTTGTCCCCATGGCCTTGTAACCTCCTCCCTCTAAGGAGACCCACCAGACATACCTGTAAGTCACTCTTTCCAGTGCATTTTCAAGTGGCCCCCTTTGTCTTTGTGCACCAGCTTCCAAGAACTCAGCACTCTGCTTACAGCCAATCTGGAACATCCACAAACTTCTCCTGCTGAAACATTGGACCTGGTCCCGACATTGACCTAAAAGGAGGTGAACTTTGTGAAAGAATTGTCTAAATTTCTATGCATTTTTCTGCTTTTTCTCCATGTTTTCCTATGGTCCATAATTGTGCATAGAAGTGATATATTTATCGATCTATGCAAAATTGTATCTCCGAAAGTACTTAGCTTTGCACTTTGTTCCTGGTCTTAAAAAATTTATTAAAATCGGTATTATTTGCAAAAATTGGTCTTGAATTTATTCTTAAGTGTGTGTCTCATTTCTTGCCTCTGTAAGTACAACAAATGCTTAGCAATACCCTCTGATAAGCTTAACTGCTCGCCCACACTATCACTTGTACCTCTGTATAGCCATTGGGGATTCCCCAGACTCTCTACATAGTACACTGTACAGAGAGGCAGTTTCCTACAGCAGTAGATTTCAAAAAGTTCCCGCTAGGTGGAAGAAAAAGTTATCATTCCTTACCCTGTCCCCTTGTATCTTTTTTTTACATCATCAGGACAGGGATCTAATGCCCAAAATGCTGTTATGGCTGGCAGCTAAAATTTTCTGAAGTTTTCAGCAGAAAATCAGAGCGCATGCTCCCACAGGAGTCTGACTGCAGCAGGAGCTAATTGGCCCAAGTGAAATAAAGCCCACTTGTCCAATCAGAACGCTCAATTTTTAAACTGGTGTTCCTGCAAGAGGCTATCAAGCCTCTTGCGGACCGAACCATCCAAATATTTATATTTGTTTTAACCTCCACTTTTCAGAACCTACTAAATGGATTTGCACCAAAAAGCACAGTCTGTGCACCAAGATCTAGCTTCCTGCCAAATTTGGTGTAATTCTGTTCAGCAGTTTTTGCTGTAGCCCTGTGTAAAGAAGTCTAAGGAAACTGCATGGGAATTTCGCATTTTGGGTGCCCCTTTGTTCTTGGCCCCTGCGTGGCGGCTCAGCCTGAAACTTTCTGTGTACAAACTAGTCAAAACGTAGCATATTTCTGGAAAGTTTTGTGAAGATTCTTCATACAGGCCAAAGTTATTAACAGTACAAAAACGCTTTTCCTATGGAACAGATGACCTAACAATGGGGTCCATTAGGATGTCGGGCGGATTGCCTCCGCCAGGGTGGCGGTGGCCACCGCCACCCTGGCGGAGGCAATCCGCCCGACAAGCACTCCCGTTTTCCCCTCAGCCAGATTAGGATGGCGGAGGGCACAGCGGCAGACGTAAAGACCGTCCGCCGCTTTACCGCCGTGGTCGCAAGGCGACCGCGGCGGTAATGGATTAATATGGTGGCAGTGTCCAATGGACACCGCCAGCCATATTACAATGGCACAAGGTAAAGGCCTTTCCGCGGCGGCAATGCCGCCACGGAAAGGCAGGCGGGAATTGCTGCGGGGGCCCCTTGCAGGGCCCCCAGGTTCACACCACTGTCAGGGGGCACATGGGGGGTACCTATGGTACCCCCCCACATTTGCATATGCAAAGCGGCAGGCACCGTGCGGTGCCTGCCGCTTTGCATATGCAAATGCAAAAAAGCATTTTTAGCATTGTGGCGGGCGGTGCAGAGTGCACCGCCCGCCACAATGCTAAAACTACAGGATGTGCCCGCCACAGTGGCGGGCACATCCTAATTCCCCCCACGGGACCCCTGCCCTTATGGCGGGCGGTCCCGTTCCCCACTATGGTGACGGGCGGACAAAGTCCGCCCGTCATCATAATGACCCCCATAGTTCAGTGGGTGAAATCCTAATATATATATATATATATATATATATATATATATATATATATTACGAACGCCCAGTTCCTCACTCCTCGGGGACTGATTAGACAAGAGCACTCAGAGCCGCTCCAGCGTGGTTCTTGCCAAGTTCTTTATTTCAGTCTTTGCAGTTAATGCAAGGTTACAAACGCGTTTCGGCGTTGCCGCCTTCGTCAAAAAAAAAAATATATATATATATATATTCACTGAAAAAACCATAGGTTATAGACCATATATAGTTAGGAATTAGCATTTAAAAAACCTTGAAAATTCACTGAAAAAACCATAGGTTATACACCATATATAGTTAGGAATTAGCATTTACAAAACCTTACTTTACTCACACAAAACCATTGAGTTGCACTAACTATATATCGCGCACCCGCAATCCACTGCTGATGATGTCACATATTACATCATTCATGACATGGTCAGTGACATCACTGATGACATCACTGATGACATCTCAAATGACATCACTGATGACATCACTGATGACATCTCAAATGACATCACTGATGACATCACTGATGACATCTCAGTTGACATTACTGATCACATCACTGATGACATCCTTCATGTGATAATACGATGAACCTCTACAGACTCTAATATAACCTTAGAAACACTCAGTGTAAACAGACACTCACAGACTGTCACTCATCCATGAAGTTACACAGACACCTAGTCAGTCATGCAAATAATCAATCACACCTCCATTTTCTCAACTATACAGTTATACACACCTTACTTATTCAAACATATACTAACACTTATTTACTCTCTTATACAATCACGGATACAAGTTCACATTTACAGCCACTCACACATTCACTGGCTCTTATGCACAGTTATTTATATATGTCAACTCTCACATGTACTGTGTTTTACATATGTACTTACTTTGACATATAGCACTAAGATATCCAATCACTCACCAATACACTCATGCACACAATCAACCACCCATACAGCTGTTTCCACATGCACCTTTGGACCCATACATCTAGTGAATCAACTGCTCACACATCTATGCACAGAGTCACACACCTCCCAGCCAGCCACACACACACTCAGTCTCCCATACAAATACTTACGCAACCAATCAATAACCCATATAGCCAGTCATATAGCTACTGATCAACACATGCAGCAGCTTGCACAACAACAGACATACTGATGCACACTTTCAGACAGTTTAGTCACTAACCCATGCATTCAGTAAGACGCATTTAATCACTCACTCATACAGTCAATCACGCACCTACTAAAACCTTCATTCAGACACTTATACATCCACTCATTCAGTCAATGGATGATGTCATCAGTGATGTCATCAGTGATGTCATTTGAGATGTCATCAGTGATGTCATCAGTGATGTCATTTGAGATGTCATCAGTGATGTCATCAGTGATGTCACTGACCATGTCATGAATGATGTAATATGTGACATCATCAGCAGTGGATTGCGGGTGCGCGATATATAGTTAGTGCAACTAACTATATATGCGAATTTCAATGGTTTTGTGTGAGTAAAATAAGGTTTTGTAAATGCTAATTCCTAACTATATATGGTGTATAACCTATGGTTTTTTCAGTGAATTTTCAAGGTTTTTTAAATGCTAATTCCTAACTATATATGGTCTATAACCTATGGTTTTTTCAGTGAATTTCAATGGTTTTTTAATTACAAATATCAAAAGCTTTAAAATGTATACTTCTTTAAATCGAAAAATATATTTATATTTTTTTAAATATAATTTTTTTATGTATTTTTTTTTTATTATTTTTTTTTGTTGCGCTACCGGTCCGCGAACCGGGTAGCTTCCCGTTAGCTCAATTTGGTGCCGCGACTCGGTCCGCGAACCGGTAAACATTCCGTTTGCGCAACTGCCGCGTTAGAAAACAACATCGTGACGCGTCGCGTAAGCGCGACGTATCGCGTTGTCGCGTAATGCGTCATATGACGCGCCGCGTTAGCGCACCCGGAAGTGCTCCGGTGCACGAAGCGAGGCGCGAAGCACAGCTTCCCGGAAGCGATCCGGGACGTGGCGCGGAGCGCGTAACGAAAGCATAACAGGTCATGTGACTTGTTAATAAAACTTTTCATTGGTTCATTTCACTTTTGGTTTCCTAATGATGTAAGGCTAGGTCATGTGACCTGAAGATAACACTTTTCATTGGTTTAAAACTATTTTTTTTCCCAAATGATGAAAACCCCTCCTTGTTTCCTCACTCTGACTTTCATTTTTGTGAGAGGAAGACCTACTTGCAATGTTTGGAATAATGGCAAGTCTTGTAGCTGCAGCTGCTGGAGCCAATCCACCACCACCACCACCACCAAGAAAGGATGGACCACCTCCTCAGGTTATCCTTCATCAAGAGGAGGAAGAAGAGGAAGAAGAGGAAGAGGAGCAACAGAGGCAGTTTTTGCCTGAAGAGCCTAGGAGGTCCCATGTCAAGGAAAATTACATCTGGCAATTTTTCAAATATCCTCGGGGCCAAAAAAATGTAAATGCCCGCTATGTTACCTGTCTTATCTGCAAAAAAGATCTGTCCAGAGGGACTGATAAGAAATACAGCTATGGCAATTACACCATGCATCGCCATATGGATAGGTGGCACCCTATAAATTATAGTGCTGCGCAGGTACGTGACCTGCAGGATAACCCCCGTCCTGTGGCCAGTACATCAAATCAAGAGGCAGTGACGGGACCAGAGGCGAGGGAGACGGTCCCAAATATCCAAATGAAGTTTGGGAATGTGAATTAAGTGTGCGTTTATTGCGGCCAATTGATTTACTACAGGGAGAGTAGCATAAATTTAATCAACGTAGCTATTGACAATCATAATTGTCCAAAACGCCCCAGAAAATAAATTATCTTTTTTTTTTGTTGCTCCTGTTGAGCCCTTTATAATGAATCATTTTCGTTCCCCCCCCCAAAAAAAACAAAAAAAATATAAAACCGTTCAAAAAATACAAAAAAAGTAAAAAATGTTCAGAAAAAAAATAAAAAAAATGTAAAACAACAAAAATAATAAAAAAAAAGTTCTTTTCAGAACTACCTCCCCTTTTTAAAAAATTGCTAGAATGTTTAGCACTCTGGCAACCTCTATTTCTTTTGATTCGCTTCCCGGTTCGCGCGCCGGTACGCGAACCGGAAGCGAACCACAATTTTTTTTTTTTTTTAAAAAGAAGAGTAAGTATAAGGGAAGGAAACAGAGAGTAATGTTAAAAGAAAGACAGCTAGAGGGAGTAACACAGAGATACTGCTTAATAGATCTATTTACCGAAGAAAAGATGGAAGAGGGTATAATTGTGAAAAACAAAATAGATAAGGAAGTGAAAGAAAAAAAGGAGAGTAGAAGAATAATAAACAAGAGTTTCTTAGAGAATGTGAGTGAATGTTCAAATTAAGAAGAAAAACAGTAAAGGATGTGGAATGAGAGGTAGGGATAGAACCGGACTAAAAGAACAATTCTGAGGGAAAGTGTTAAGAAAACAGTGAGCGAAAGTAAATAGGAATAAAACAAGATGTATGATAGTGACTAAGGTTAAAACATGTGGAATAACAGAGAGAAAAAACAGAAAGCAGAAAAGAAGAAGTGACAGAAAAGGAATGATTGAAACAGCAAAGAAATGTAAATAACATAGGGGCATATTATCAACACAGGCGATAAAATTATCGCTGCTTTTATCGGCAGAAAACTGCTGCTAAAGCCGCTTTTGCGGCAGTTTTCTGCCGATAAAAGCAGCTATAATTTTATCGCCTGTGTTGATAATATGCTACTTAGTGTGCTTGAACTACAGGGAGAAAGCATAATGAACAAGTAGTGAAAGAGTGATGAGTCAGAGATAGTGAGAGTAATAGAGACGGAGTGAGTGAACAGGAGTGAGGAACTATGAGATCAGAGGGACTGAGAAAAGGAGTGGAAGGAGTAGAGTAAGTAAGTAATAGAAAAAGGAATGAGGGAAGTAGCAAAGGCAGGAAACTGAGGGTTAAAGAAATGAAGCAGTGGAACTAATAGAAGTTAAATGTGATAGAAATGTAACGAAAAGAGTACAAAACACTTACCTTATAATTGTCGTTAACTTAGTCACTTGTTATTTTTATACTTTCAATCTGTGAAAGAAACACCAAAAATTTGAAAAATATTAAAACATGTATTTAAAAATTAGAAAAGACAATGGAAAAGATTGACAATCATCCAATTTTACAAAGAAATAAAGTTAGAGTAAACATGCAGAAAAAAAAGAGAAAGAAACGGTGATAGACAGTCAGAGACAAAAAGAAATTGTAATAGAGTAAATTACTAAGAGAAAAAAAGGAAGATACTTTCAGTGACCGAAAAGAAGGATAGAAGAGAAAACTAAATTGAAGTTGTGTAAGCTACTAAAAGAAAGTGAGTAAGGTAAACTATATAAGGAAAGGGTGAATAAGGAAAAGAGAGTGAGGGAGAGAGGAGAAGGAGGAAGTGAAGGAAAGAGTGTCAGATATAGACTGAGTGAGGCAACAAAGAAAGATAAATGAGTGAGGGTGAGTTATACTAACTGATTGCACCAAAAAAGGAGAACCCAAAAATATTTAATTTAGAAAACAAAGGGAGGAAAGATGGAAAAGACAAGCGAATCAGAAGGTCTAAAAGCTGGAAAATGGTGCAAGGGAGAAAAGAAAAAAGCAGAGTTGGATTAGGGAAACAAAGGTTGAAAGATAAGTGGAGTTAGAGAGCAAGGGTGAAAGAGAATAAAACAAAAGGCAATGTGAGTATGTAAGGAGGATTGATAGAAGGTAGTAAAAGATGAGTGAGCATGAGATAAGACGAGTACAAATTAAAATTAACAATACAAAGTAAAGAATTAATTGTACATGTTAAATGGTTTATTTTTGCTGTTCTCAGAATATATCAAATTTCACTAAAAACAGTGAGTTGAAGGTATTCATCATATAACAGCGGGGGAAAAAAACACAATCAAAATGATTGTGTTTAAAAAACCCATATAACATAACCAATCAGAAATCAGAACTCCTTAAAAGTAACTTACTTTCCATGACGTCGAAGGATGTCCTATGAACAGCTTATACTCTGTTGTGCTGTTATTATTTTCAGCCCGCAACTTTCTGAAAGAAAAGCTCCATCATTTTGACAAATATGTTACATACAATAAATGACTTCTCGCTCTCTACCGCACTTTTCCTCAAGGCCAAATCGTGTAAAAGCCATTTATAACTCTTGGAATTCTTCTAAGCAAATCCCGTCATTTTCTTTTTCCGCAACTTTCAGAAAGAAAACGTTCAAGATCACTTTCACAATCCTGTACTAGTAATATCTCACCCTTCTTGCTCACTCATGTTCCACATTTCCTATGACATTGATACTGCTTACTATGAGGCACACTTACACTACCTCTATGACTACTACAATTATTTAATTCTCTACATCACTTTTAATCACAAAGCAATTTAAAACAGTACATAAAATTATATCAACTCCTAGAATCATTATAGGCCAGTTACCTAACCAAAATTCTCTCTTCTGAAAACAGAAAGTAAGAATATTTTTAAGTCAAAAGGCAACATTGTTTTATAGTCAAATGTGAATCATTTCCAAAACATCAGCTTTTTTTAAATTTTAAATAAGCTGTGTAATAAGCGGATGTTGTCAAAGGACCATCATGTCATATAATAGCTGCAGTTACAAATATTCTTCCTAAATTCAACGACTGTGTAGCCACAACATTTGTAATTAAAGTTGAAGACTTACTTTCATCAGGTTTATATAGTTGGAATTTTAAAATGACATTATAACCAAAAGTTTGTACAAATAATGTGACAGCATTGCAGACTTACATTACCTCTACTCCATGTTTTGATTGGCTGCTTGAATTAGCTTATTAAAAGAAACAGTTTTTCTGAACTCATTCAAAGTGCAGTTATTTTTCCATGACGTCAAGTGTTATGGTAAGAACACCGTTTGCTTTGCGAAATACTCTGTTGTCCGTTATCTAATCCGTGCCCACCACTTTCTGTAAGAAAACCTTCTTTTTTTCCAGGAACTACTTAAAACTCAAAAATAACTTTTGACTCTGTACTACACTTATCCTCAAGGCCAAATAGTGTAGGAACCATTAGAACCTCTTGAAATTCCTCAGAGCAAATCCCGAGATTCCTACCCTAAAATTTTGGTTGTAAAAACACCAGGTAAGAATTTTTAAGGTCAAAAGGCAATCTTTTTTTGAAAGTTAAAACAGAATCATTGCAGAATGACCAGCCGTTTCCAGACTTCAAATAAGCTGTGTAATGTCCTGATGTTGTTGAAGGACCGTCATGATATATAATTGCTGCAGTTACAAAAGTCCTTCCTGATATTGACAACTGCAAAGCCACAACATTTTTAATTAAAGTTGTCAATTTTGTTCCATCAGGCCTACATTGTTGGAACATTAAAATGACATACTGGCCATATGTTCGTATAAATAATGTGGACAGCATTGCAGACTTACATTGGCTACACTCCATGTTTTGATCGGCTGCTTTTACTAGCTTATTAAAGGACACTGATTTACTGTCTGGCAAAGTTAAATATATAAATCTTTCTGAGTCTACACTAGTAGTACTTGATACCCTACAGTTCTCGCAGTCATGCTACCATTGATAAGAAAGGCCAAACAGATGATCTACATCTACACCTTCATCTTGCAATACATCAAGCATATACATTAAAAACTCCTGACAATCTTGCTGAATATTTTGAGAGAATTGCGTTTGACCTGAACATTTGTCTAACAGATTTCGAATTTCAGACACACTTTCTATTTTTGTTCTATCAGTGCTACATTTCTCTAACACAGAATTCAACAAGCAGCAAAAACTCTGATCCGAATTGATCACAATCTGTTCTTTTAAAGTTTATAGAGAAAAGACAAGATTAACCACTACATTAGCATAGCAGTTGACACCAGAACTATTTTCAAATTGAAAACCAACAACATCTTCAACAGAATCCTTTTTCTTTCTGCTTATAATTTCAGGTTCATCGACTTTTCGTCTTTTTGCTACAACCTCTCTACTATTGGTCACATTTCTTCGTTTCCGGCCTACCACACGTTTCTCAAACAAAGGATATTGAGGCAAATGTGGCGCATACTCTCTTCTTAACCTATTGTATTCCTTAACACAATCTAGATCCGCACAAATGTTTGTGACATCACACTCAATCAAGTACAATCCCGATAAAGTTCTGACTCGTGACAATGCCACATATGCCATATCCTCCTTGAACACAGAACTGCCAATATTCACCAATGCACTGTCTACACTTAAACCTTGCGATTTATGGATTGTCACCGCATATGCCAAGCAAACAGGAAACTGCTTACGGCGAACATATAAGTCTTTTACAAGCAAAAATCTAGCAGAACAACGACCAATTAGCTGTACTTCCTCAATGCCATCAAATTTAATTTTTAAAAATTCAATTCCATCTCTATTTCTGTATTTCACAAAAACAACAACATTACCCATTGATCCATTTACCAGACCTCTTTCAACATGTAAATTCCATCTCAAAATGATACGTCAATTTAAGCACACATTCAGAGTCTTTTCAAAACCAGCAATTTTAGATATAGTCTTCTCTAATGAATCCAATTTAGATTTCAAATTCTCAGACAAAATAATTGTTGCTCCCATATGCTCTATTCTGTCAATAGCTTCCAGTTTCACAATCTCTTGGTTTTCTAAATTCAACATTTTGTTGTTGAAGATGGCACATTCTGCAAGAGTTGGCATCAAACATATTCCAGATTTCTTCTCAGTAATTTAAATTTTCCGAAAAATATTCTCTGGCACAACGTCTTCTTCTGGATACAAATTTGACAGTAATCGTGCATGTAAAGCTTCTTTCCCATGCTCGGTCACTTTTCCGATTCTAACATCTTGTAGAATATTCTTATAATCTTCATCCTTCGCTTGACACATATTTTCACGCAGTTGAAGTTTAACCATATATTATTGTTGCCAATGCTCCCTAGGCACTTCCTGGTATCTTCATGCGTAAGTAGTTTAAAAACTGGTTGTCCTTTCACTGGTGTCAGCTGCAGAAGATCACCGAAAACAATGATGTGTTTGCCACCAAATAACACATCATACTCTGTTTTGAGAACTTCTTGCAATCTCAAATGCACAAAGGCAAGCATGACATTGGAAACCATGCTTACTTTGTCAATGATAAGAAGTTTCATTTTCCTCAAGACTCTGGAAACTTCACAACAAGCATCTCCAGATAACTTGTGGTATTGTAATTTGTTATCATGCTCCACTGGCAGCATCAGTAGACGATGCAAAGTAATACCTTTAATGTTATGTGCTGCCAGTCCAGTTGGAGCGGTGACAACACAAGACAGCGATGACTCAGTCCTTTTCTGCAAATAACATGAAATTGCTTTAATGAGGAAACTTTTACCAGTTCCCGCTTCTCCACTCACGTACAGTCGGACAGGCTTCAACGACGTACATGAGAACTCTTTCTTCTCATGACTTAATCCATGATCAATTTGGTTGGTAACTTCGTCATATATTTTCCTCTGCTCAACGTTGAGTTGTCTTTCCAAGTCTTCTAAGTTAACAGCATCCTCCTGAGCATGTGCCATGGCTCTTTCCACTTCAATCATGGCAGTGGCAGCTTCATTTTCGATAACTGGTCCTCCTAGTGGATCCTGACTCAATGAAACAGAACTCTGACTGTCCTGAGAACTGTCTCTAGCAATCTCGGCTGCAATCGTTGCTTCCTGCTCGATTTCCGCATTCAACATTTCTAGATATTTGGGAAAAACAGGACATTCTATGGTCTCCTTGGCGGCATTGAAAGAGTCTTCGTAACAGAGGAAATCTCCAAGCAGTTCCTCTTCTGCACGCCAAGGCTTGAAAAGTTGCAAAAGAGCTAAATAGAAAAACTCTTTTCTTTCAGGAGATTCGCCACTCAATTTTCGATGGTTTACCAATTGGCATTTTCTTTGCTTGACCAGACATCCCTCACTTCCAATTACAGCATACACTCCTTTATCAATATCTTCTTTGATGTTCCTCTTGAATATGTAATTTTGTAGAACCTCATACAGACAAACATTCTTGAGGTGACTGCTTCTATTTGGATAATATGTATCCAACATGTTGGTCTTCAATATATCGGTACTGTTTGGCTCCTTTTCCGCCAAATACTCAATTTCCCGCACAGGTTTCAGAACTCGATTACGCGTTGCAGCAAGACCAAGACTCGCCCAAATGATACTCCTAGATTTGGCATAGAGACTTGCTGAAGATAACCGGTCAGAACATTTGTAAGCTCCGATTTCTCGATGCGACAACATCTTCAGACTGAAACTGTACAACTTCTTACTGAGGCTCTTTTCATGGGAAATGTCCTCCCACATATCCTTCAATTCTGTCTTTTCTTTTTTGGTGATGTAAGATGTCACATACCGAGCCACAGCCATACAGTTATCAGCCACAAACTGTATATCCATGTTAGCATTCCACATGGACAAAATCACAGGGTTGTAGTCGTTGATGTACTTGGACTCTTCGTTCCTTTTCAAATTGTATGTATTTTTGGGTGATTTCCTCGTCACATTATGTCGCAGCGAAGACATCAAACTGTTCACTCTTCCTTTAGAAATCACCGGTCGTGGAAAGCCGAATCGACATTTTGTGTAGAACTTGTCCTTGTTTCTGAATTTACGACGACAGTACTTTCCACAACGATGGCTTTGGAAGCGTAAAACTTGTTCTCTTAGGCTTTTGTCTTCCTTTGTCTTTGGAACAGCACATGTAGAATACTGTTCTATGAAACTCATCACTAAGTCATCCGGATCTGTTCCAAATGTGGGTGCATCTTTGATCCATAGCAGCATATGTATATGAGGAGCACCTCTTGCTTGGTACTCCTTTCTCCAGAAGAAATCCAACACCTCTCCAAGAGGTGGATTTTTCTTGTTCATGATGAAAGACATCATAGCTTCAAATCTATGATTGAAGTACCTGCATACATTCACTGGATCCAAAGAGCACAGTTCTCCGGGTGTCTTGAATTCGATATTTTCAATGTTTCCATTTGCCTCTCGTAGAAATTCAAGTAAGTCTTCCCAGCCATACTCGGCACAGCTGAGAGTGAGGAACCATGTGGGAGTTCCTAAGTTCCTTAGCATACATTTTAAGTCACCATGACGACGGTACCAGTATTCATTAGTACCAAGCTGACACGCCATGAGATTAATCAGGTGAGAATCCAAAATACTGTCTTGCACATTGACTTTATCCATAAAGTCCCTTGCCGAGATATTTTGCATCTGTACACCACTTTTCAAAATGTGGTTCACTGCATATGACAGTCCAGACAGATCACTTTCAAACAGTAGATGAAACAAATAGGGAATGCATTGACAAAACCTAGGATCTTCTGCATACAATCGTAAAGTCCGGTATTCAGAAGCAGGAATTTGATGAGGTCGCTCATCATATCTTCCTCCTTGACCTGTTGGAAATAGCTGTGGGAAACACCGAACTTCCAAACTTTCCTCCCAAACACTAATGGGACTCCCTTTGGCTTGTTTCATTTGAAACAACTCAATAGCATTCCCCATGACTTCCTTGGAATGCAAAGGATGAACACTATAATGTTCATATATTTCTTCATTTTTAGAGGCTTCTACTTTCTCAATTTGTCCAGCACACAAATCACTGTCCTCTTCTTCACTTACTTCCTCTTCTGCAACACATACATTCTTGTAGTGCTGATTGTTTTTCATCAAATACAATGTTGCCTTTTTGACTTTCCTAACATCCACTAAATCTTGCCAGATTTTTTTACTCTTTGTCGGAACCCCGTTAACTAAGATAACCAGAGGTTCCTCTTCCACTTTCTCTACTCCAATTGTATTAATGTTTTTCTTCAAATCTAGAGGCAAATAAACAACTCTTCCCTTTAATCCTCTCTGTAAATCTGATGGAGGCAATTTCCCAGTCTTTGGCTCCATTCGTACAATAGCTTGAAAGGGATGGACACTTTGAATCAAAATAGATTCATAAGTATTTAAATCCTTCAATTCAGAAGGAATGTCAACCAATTCCAGATTATTATGAACTGCTCTAGCAGGCATCCGGTTTTCATTTAATTTGCTACAACAATAAGTACACACACGTAGATCCGATCCCAAATCAAAACAATTTTCTACCATCAAGTATGTTGCGAAATCCTTCCATTCACTATTATTTTCCCTTTCACTTTTTGCATATAAATCCACTAACTTAGTCTGATTCTTATAATAAGTGCGTTGACAACACACACAAGTGAAATTAGGCCTCTCACTTGATTTCACCTGAAACGTGGCAATTTCCTTCTGAAAATTATCTGTACTGGAAATCTGTACACTCTCTTCCACATTACCTTCTTCTTCTGGGTCAACTTCAACATTCTCCTCCTTACTTGCAAAGTAACAAAACTCAATTTCGGCACAAATATTCTTCACATCTACTTCTGAACCATGCAAAAGAGCAGTGCATAATTGTTTAAGCATAATTGCTGGACTCTTAGCATAATACAACATTCTAACTAATTTCCTCACTTTATTATGATGCACTGCTAGCATCCTGAAATGATGAAAAACACTCTGGCATACTCTCCTGGAAAGACAAGCCAATGAATGACCATGCAAACCTGTCACTTCTCTCACTCTGCAAGGATCTAATTCTTGCAACAACTTCATTTTCTGTTTCAAACTTTACTTATTAAATGTCCGTAGAAAATCACAAAGCAAATTGATGGAATCCTGTCGCACACTGCAAATACTACTACACTTCCAGGTATACACTGGTCCCTTAGGACGTTTTCCTAAAACCTCATTACCTAACACCTCTTCTGCCTCTGTTGTCACAAGTTTTTCTTTTTCAACCGGACAACCATCTTTCACCTCATATGCTCGACCACTGGTGTCAACTGCATGCCACAAATCATTATCCTGGAAATAACTCTCCTCATTAAAAAATGCCTCACAACTTGAACTATGCATCCATTCTCCTGAAAAAACGTCACAAAAATTACTACGATTAACTGTTCTCTTCCATCTACTATTTCATTCGAAATCATAAATTGCCTTGTTTAGTTTCCTAATTCTATTGATTATCAAAATAAATAACTTTCGCTTAATTTCGAATGCCTGATCAATAATTTTCTCAAGATTTTTCTTTCTTTTATAAAAAGCCACTTTCTGTTGACCTTTCTTAATATTTTTTAACAAATTGCCAATTATCCTGTTGCGGAACATTCGTCTATGAATGTCCCTAAACTGATTTTTCCTTCTACTACCATGCACAGAGTTATCTCCTGCTCTAGCAGTAACATTTTTGATTGGCCTTTCCTTTCCGTTTAAATTGGCTCTCTTTTTCTGGACTAAAACATGTTCTGTAGTGATACTTTTTTTTCTGGAAATGTTTCTTAGGAATGATTTCGTTGTCTTACCCGGAGCTTTCTTGGTGACTTGACGAGTTTTTATTGTAGAGGACTGCTGCAAGCATGTAGTAAGCTGCTGTGTTTGACGTTTTGTAGCCTTTCCCCTCCTTTCCTTCGAAGGCATCGTATAATTTTGAAATGATCTGCAGTTGAATCTGTGGTAAAATATAATAAAAAATGTTATTAACCACTATTACCAAACAGTAAATCAATAACAGTCGTCAAAAAATTAACACACTAGTCGTCAATTCTACATACAATAATTTTTAGTGCATTGAAAATTTTAAAAGTCACAAATAGTAGCAAAGAAATGGAATGCTTCTACATTTGACTTGTGCTCTTTTATATGTGAATCTCAACTAATTTTAGTAGCATATTTCACTATTTTATTAAAGACACTTCACACAAGCTGTTTTTGAAGTTGTATTTAATTTTAAATAAAACGGTTAACATGGTTACTTTTCATTTCCAATAATTTACATTTATTTTTAAAAATCTTTATAGGTTAATAGGCTCGAGCAGGTCAGCTGCCCACCCTATGTCATACAATTCTGACAAATCAGCATCCTCATCATATTCTTCATCATCCACAGGATATAATTCATCCAACTGATCTACTTCCACTGACGTTGCAATGACAAGTTCAATGATAAGATCGAGATCAACAGATTGGTCATTATCACTCATGGTTGATGTTCTTGTTATCTGTAAAGAAAGAGAACAACAATGAGATGTTTCAGAGTAAGAGACAAATCTCAGAGACTATAATAGTAAAATTGTTTAACAAGAGTAACATTTTGCAGATATTATTTAGCCATGTCTATCGATGCTGAGGAGATAAGGCCTATGTCCAAGTTTTAATGAACAGGACTGATCTCTTCTTAACCTTGGATAAGCCTCACCGACTCTGTGTCCCCTGCTCATACTTAAATGTAAAGGGGCAGGTTTATGTTAACTGGCGCATCCCCAGGGATGCACCAGTTAACGTGCGCCGCTGCTCTGCCACCCTTGGTGTGCCGCATTTACATTGCGGAGCACTATGGGGCAAAAACAGCACAGATGCATCACGCATCTGTGCCGCAAAAGCAGCGCATTGCAGGAATCACGTCGCAAGCGCGACATGACTACTGCAATGCACATGGACAAGCCACACATTGCATGGTTCGTCACTCCTTATGCCTGTTTCAAACAGGCGTAAGGATTTGATTCAGCAATGCCATAAAGCTGACTCAGTGAAATCTTGTAAATTTCACTGTGTTAGTTTTACAGGGCTTTCATGCAAGTGAACGCCCACCCTGCAACAAAACGCCCACATGAAACCTGACGCAGGTTTCATGTGGGGCAAGATTTTACACCGTGACAAATCTGCCTAGATGCATCAAGTTGTAAATATGTCGCAACATAGCGCATCTTTTGCTCCGCCGCTGCGTCACAAAAGTGACGCAACGGAGGCGCAAAAGAGGCGCACGGCCATCATAAATCTGCCCCTAACATTTTAAATGATTGTTTCAGGATGCCGATAAGGTGTGGCCTATCCAGAGATTTGTTTGAGGTGAGGCCTACTCAGGGTTACAGATTAAATCTAGGCTTGTTGAAGAGTACAGAGGAGATAATACATGTGCAGGCCTACCAATGAAGTGAGTCATGTCCACTGCACTCTTGAACAAAGGCCAGACCTCCTCTGTCTCCCTGGACAGGCCTAAACCTCATCTGCACAATGTGATTCGTAATGTTAGGAAACACAGGTGATGTAATTGAAAAACGTGCATTTTTTTTCCTCATTTCACAATCACATCACCTGTGTTTCCTTTGCTTAGGTATCTCATTGTGCAGATGTAGTCTAGCATATGAAAGAGTACGCAGAAGGTGAGCACTGTATGCAACAACTTTGACACTTACAGAAGCCTCAGCTTCTCCATGCCCCCTACACAGTCCTAAATATATACAGTTTAAACTGACGGTATCTTGTTTCAGATGAAGTGGGGCCTATCTTGCAACATGGTGCATCTTTTGCACTGCTGCTGCGTCACAAAAGTGACGCAACAGCGGCGCAAAAGAGGCGCCCGGCCATCATAAATCTGCCCCTAACATTTTAAATGATTGTTTCTAGATGCCGATAAGGTGTGGCCTATCCAGAGATTTGTTTGAGGTGAGTCCTACTCAGGGTTACAGATGAAATTTAGGCTTGTTGAAGAGTACAGAGGAGATAATACATGTGCAGGCCTACCAACGAAGTGAGTCATGTCCACGGCACTCTTGAACAATCGTCAGACCTCCTCTGTCTCCCTGGACAGGCCTAAACCTCATCTGCTTAATGTGATTTGTAATGTTAGGAAACACAGGTGATATAATTGAAAAACGTGCAAATATTTTTGCTCATTTAGCAATCACATCACCTGTATTTCCTCAGCTTAGGTATCTCATTGTGCAGATGTAGTCTAGCATATCCAAGAGTACGCAGAAGGGCAATGTACATTACTCACCTCCCTTGACACTTACAGAAGCCTCAGTTTCTCCATGCCTTCTACACAGTTCTAAATGTATATCATTATCATCATAGTAACTATGAAACTCTAGCAGTACATATTGTGAAACCTAAATGTCTTAAAGTAACGATTTTTTAACCAACAAACAAATAATGTATTCTCCTAGATTGATGGTGAGAAGTGATATTTGTATTTAAAGATGCAGACACCTTTTTGTCATAGTTATAAATGTAAAAAACATTCCTTTTATTTATGAACCATTTTCATGTTATAATTTGAAAACACAGCACAACTCCTATGTACAAGTACACCCTGTCAGTACTTAAATTTGCCAAGCACACATGCGGGCGTATTTACAAGAGCCTTGCACCACAGAGAAATGACTTAAATTTACCAAGCACTCATGAGGGCTTATTTACAATGACCTTGCACCACCTTTAAAGTCACTTTTAACATGGGGAAAATGACGTGAATGTGGCTCATAAGCTTTGTAAATTTGTCCCCATGTTGACTATGAAACTCTTGCAGAACATATTGTGAAACCTTAATGACTTCAAGAAACGTGTTTTTAAACCGGCAAACAATAGAATTATTCTCCCATATTCATGGTGTAAATTAAATATTTATTTAAAGAAGCACACACCATATTGACGTTCTTATGAAATGTAAAAAGCATTTATTTTTTTAAAAAAACGATTTTGTGGTTATAATTTGAAAACACAACACAGCTCCTATGTACAAGCACACCCTTACAGAACTTAAATTTGCCAAGCACACATGGGGGCGTATTTACAAAGACCTTGCACCACGAGGAAATGCCTTAAATTAAAATGGGGAAAATAACGTCAAACTGACTCAAAGGCCTTGTAAATATGCCCCAAGCAGCCTATGAAACTCTAGCAGTACATATCAAGAAACCTAATTGACTTCAAGAAACGTTTTTAAACACATCAAGTAAAAAAATTATTCACCCAGATTCATGGGGCAGTGACTTAAAATGCCCTAACACACATGAAAGCGTATTTTTAAGGCCCTTGCACAATTTTTGCGTCACTTTTAACATGGCTATATAACTCAAAGAAACAAAATCTATTTGTACAACACTTGACACAAAGCAACATTTTGCACCACGGGGAAATGACTTAAATTAAAATGGGGAAAATAACGTCAAAGTGACTCAAAGGCCTTGTAAATATGCTCCAAGCAGCCTATGAAACTCTAGCAGTACATATCAAGAAACCTAATTGACTTCAAGAAACGTTTTTAAACACATCAAGTAAGCTAATTATTCACCCAGATTCATGGGGAAGTGACTTAAAATGCCCTAACACACATGAAAGCGTATTTTTAAGGCCCTTCCACCACTTTTGCGTCACTTTTAACATGGCTATGTAACTCAAAGAAACCAAATCTATTTGTAAAACACTTGACACAAAGCAACATTTTAAATACACAACTTTCTTCATAATTTTCTCCTTAAAGCATACTATTCTCTATTTAAATTAAATGAATCTTTTCGCACCTTAGCAAATACTTTTTGAGTTTTAAAACAGTCTCAGACACACACCAATTTTTCTTTAGCAGAGCAAAGGGTATGCACTCCAGAGGCTGCAACCAACAAAGGCACAGAAATGCTGTAATTCATCACACATATCTCTCATGTCACCCAATCAAAACTCTTCCCTCACTTTTTTCAAATCAACACCCTTCCCCCTTCTGCCCTTTCTGCCTTTTTTCCATAGCAACTACCTCCTGAAAGACCTCTGATGTTTGCAAGTTCACACAACAATGTTTCAATTGAACTCTGAACTCTCAGTACACCTGCGTATCCAGTGCAATCTTTCATAAAATGATTTTTTCTTGACCATTCAAATTACATCTTTCAAAGAACTCATCCATGCACCCTAACTTTCTGTTTTCAGCAATCAAAATCCACCAATCACTGCTACTGATTCATTAGCATAGAAACTCCACAGTTTTTTTCATTACATACTCCTACTGTTTCAACTGCCATTTCATTACCACACTTCATCTGACTGCACCAGAACCTCCTCTCACCATGTTTTCTGTCTGGATTGTTGGACATAGTTACATCCACTGGGCTCAAAGGTATGCTGATAACAGAAATTTACACAACCTCAATTTACAAAATGTGGAAATCAACTGGATTGGCCACGGAGGATTGAGATGTCACCAATTGATACCATTGGTGAAAACCTTTTTGCATTTTCCAAAACCTGACCTGTTAATTGTGCACTGTGGAGGAAATGACTTGGGCACTTTGACTGGGGTAGGTCTGGAAATGCTTTTAAAGGACACCTTTGAGCAATTGATGGCACTTTTTCCTCAAACTGCCTTGGTATATTCAAATATATGCCAAAGACAGAAATGGAGGTGGTCAAACGAATTTTGTCCACAAATTGAGAAATCGAGGAAGCATGTAAATAAGTCTGTTTCAGCTTACATGAGAGACCATGGAATGGGCTCCATCTACAACAATAACTTGCGTTACTACATGCAAGATATCTACAGAGAAGATGGAGTTCACTTCTCAGATGAGGGGAACAGAGTTTTCATCCTGAATTTAAGACTATGTATTGGTACCTACTTATAAGTACCTAAATCTACCACAGACCCAAAAGCTTTTCTCAGAGCTACCCTAACTATGATCACTATAAATAAATTTTAAATGTAACTTTTTTTTTGACTAATTTTCACGATTTACGCTTTCCGGAGCGCTACCCGGTACGCGCACCGGACGCTAACCGCGCAAAAATTTGAAAAAAAATGTGGTTTTTTTCGCACATATGGGCCTCCTCAGCCACCCTCAGAAAACCTAGGGGGTCAGAATACGTCTACCGTGCCCCCTTCTACCCATTCTGAACATTATTTGCCCTCCATCCTGTATCTCAATTCTACCGAAACACAAAATGGAGGACTCCCGTAACGCTGCCGGTTCGCGTAACGGGGCGCGCACCGGGAAGCGCTCGCTTAAAAAAGGTGGGAAAGTAATTTACAGAAAAAACACTGTAGACACTTTCACCAAATATAGATTAGCTCATACTACATACCAATCCCTACCATTTTCACAAATTTGGTTGGATTCCATTTAGCCATTTAGCCTGTAGACCTCTCTAAATAGGTCAATTACTTCACAAAACACATCTGAAGTGTTGGAATTGACAACCAATTAAAATGTTACTTTCATTTTCTACTTTTTTTTTACCTGACATTTGATTGGTTATGTACCTGAATATATATAAAGAAAGAGAGAGAAACACAGCCATTTTGACTACTACTTCCTGAAGTACATTGCAAGAGCATTTTCACTGACAACTTAAACTTGTTTTTACAAGGTAAGATGTTATTTTATAAATTTGAAAGGAGAACTATGTTATGCACTTTAAATTAATTTGGGAAAACATTTTCAGATAGTTATATACTGTCCCTCTGTAAGAGTTAGACATTGAGAAAGGCTTGTTTATTATAATTATGGATTGATTTAGGTTTCTGTGGTATAATTATGAATTTACTTAAGCTTCTTCACAGGCACTTTTTAATAGTACTACTTCACGCCTGAAACCATACAGTGCCCATAGATAACTTCTCTGTTATAAACTCACAAGTACCTGTCTGAACTTAAACCCAACAGTGCCCTATCTCTACTGATATATTTATTTTTTATGCAAATTACAGTAAGAAAATGGAAGGAGAGCAGAATATTTCCTTCAAAATTGTTCTGGAGAACAACACAGAAAAAGGTATTGAGGACAATGATGACTCAGATTTCATGGATGAATCACGGGACCATGAATTAGTTCAATGTGTAGATGCAGTAGATTCGCTGATTGAAAATGAGGACATTTCCGACAATTTGTTGTTAAATGTTCTGTTAAATTTGGAAAAAGAATCACAAAAATAAATTTATATTTAATAATCAAAAATTGTTCGAGACTTTAATCATTTTTATATGTAATTCATAAACTAGTACCGAATTGATTATAATGTAAAGTCAGACTTATAGTATACTGTGCAACTTTTTTATGTTACATAGTAATTTTGCTCATAGTTACTTCCTTTCTCCAACTATATTATCTCCAATGTGTATTTAACATCTCTTTATCATCTCCTGCCTCCATATTGTTTCTGCTTTCCTGACACACTATGGTATGAATTCCATATTCCACAATAACTTCTGAAACAACATGCAACATATCTACAAAGGAGACGGTGTATATTAATTTTTTGACTCTGCATTGGTACCTACATATTGCTACTTAAATAAAAAAAACCAAAAAAAACAACAAAACGAACAATCAATAAACATACAATATTTGAAAAGTCTATCATTCTTTTTTCCTCATAGTACGCTCCCCGGACCGCTTCCCGGTGCGCGTACCGGGCGCTCTCCACGCAATAAAAAAATGAAACCTAGGGGGGTCAGGGAGGATCTACTATGCCCCCTTATGGTCATTTCCCCCTTTGTTTTGGCCTCCTCTTGTCTCTCGATCCTACCGAGAGATAAGATGGCGGCCTCTCCGGACTGTTTAGAATGTTGACAGACACCAGAGAGCCAATCAGCTTCGCTTCGCGAAGTTCCGTTACGCGTCAGGTACGCGAACCGGGGCGCTAACCGGAGCGCTGTTACAGATATATATATTTTTTTGAACGTTAATTTATCAAAATCCACTGGAGCACATATATTGAGACCTAGCAAAGGCACATCGGGCAAACAATATCTACAATTTTGCCAAGTTTCGTGGAAATCCATTCAGCCGTTCCAGCTAAAAGTGAGTCCAACCGCCCTATGGAAAATTGCATGGGAAAAACGCGTTTTGGGACCCCCCTTTTTTCTCGCCCCCCCCTTGACGAACCCCCCCCAAATTTTCAGAGGCTGCTCAGAAACAAAATGTTCCATGGTCCTGAAAATTTCAGCCAATTCCGTCCTCAAACGCCAAAGTTTTTCGACATAGAATTTTCAAAAATCCCATAGGAAAAAAATCCTAACTATATATACCTACTGGCGACCGCCAGTAGGTAATATATATATATATATATATATATATATATATATATATATCCCACATCGGTTCCAATTTCCGGTTCTGCAGCACTCTTCGTTGGTGCGTTACCCTACGGCTGAACCCACGCCGCTACACATTCCACAACTTTTCCCGAAAAGGAAAATATGGGCCGCACACCCAAGTCAGTTCACAAAATCAGCTTTATTTGTATTTAAATCATACAGGGGCTGGCAGCACGTATTGATCTACGCGTTTCGGTGTCTATATATATATATATATATATCTATATATATATATATATATATATATATATATATATATATATATATTCACGCTCCGTTTGCCCAACACATTGAGTTGCACTCTGACACAGGCGAAAGGTGGCAAGCCTTTATTTCCAGTATGAGCTGACATCTGCCTGCTGTTTCCAAATCCAGTCTCTCCCGAACGTAATGCCTGACGCGTTTCTGGAAGATACGACTTCCTTCATCAGAGGCTTTTACGGGATTGATGTGTGCTTTAGGACTCTGTTCCTCTCACTCCAATGCGACTTTACACGCCCCCAGATGGGCGGGTTCCTTAACCAGCAAGGCATTGTGGTAAACAGAGTCCTGGCATTTAACGCACTATTTCTGGAGAAAACAGTTCGCGCCCTCAGATGGGCCCCCATCCAACAGTGCCAGCTCTCATCCCTAGCCGGTGTCCCACAATGCGATTCGGCAACTTCCTGGTTGCGTGGTCCCCCCGTTAGTAGGGGTGGTGCAACTCGGCGACTTGGGCAGCCGCCTAATATTCACGCTCCGTTTGCCCAACACATTGAGTTGCACTCTGACACAGGCGAAAGGTGGCAAGCCTTTATTTCCAGTATGAGCTGACATCTGCCTGCTGTTTCCAAATCCAGTCTCTCCCGAACGTAATGCCTGACGCGTTTCTGGAAGATACGACTTCCTTCATCAGAGGCTTTTATGGGATTGATGTGTGCTTTAGGACTCTGTTCCTCTCACTCCAATGCGACTTTACACGCCCCCAGATGGGCGGGTTCCTTAACCAGCAAGGCATTGTGGTATACAGAGTCCTAGCATTTAACGCACTATTTCTGGAGAAAACAGTTCGCGCCCTCAGATGGGCCCCCATCCAACAGTGCCAGCTCTCATCCCTAGCCGGTGTCCCACAATGCGATTCGGCAACTTCCTGGTCGCGTGGTCCCCACCGTTAGTAGGGGTGGTGCAACTCGGCGACTTGGGCAGCCGCCTAATATTCACGCTCCGTTTGCCCAACACATTGAGTTGCACTCTGACACAGGCGAAAGGTGGCAAGCCTTTATTTCCAGTATGAGCTGACATCTGCCTGCTGTTTCCAAATCCAGTCTCTCCCGAACGTAATGCCTGACGCGTTTCTGGAAGATACGACTTCCTTCATCAGAGGCTTTTACGGGATTGATGTGTGCTTTAGGACTCTGTTCCTCTCACTCCAATGCGACTTTACACGCCCCCAGATGGGCGGGTTCCTTAACCAGCAAGGCATTGTGGTATACAGAGTCCTGGCATTTAACGCACTATTTCTGGAGAAAACAGTTCGCGCCCTCAGATGGGCCCCCATCCAACAGTGCCAGCTCTCATCCCTAGCCGGTGTCCCACAATGCGATTCGGCAACTTCCTGGTCGCGTGGTCCCCACCGTTAGTAGGGGTGGTGCAACTCGGCGACTTGGGCAGCCGCCTAATATTCACGCTCCGTTTGCCCAACACATTGACACAAGGCATTACGTTCGGGAGAGACTGGATTTGGAAACAGCAGGCAGATGTCAGCTCATACTGGAAATAAAGGCTTGCCACCTTTCGCCTGTGTCAGAGTGCAACTCAATTTGTTGGGCAAATGGAGATGAATATATATATATATATATATATATATATATATATATTCACTGAAAAAACCATAGGTTTCACACCAGTTATAGTTAGCTGGAAATTTTACTCGCATAAAACCATTGAAATTCCCACGTTATAGTTAGTTGGACTCACTATAACTTGCGCGTGTAATGCACTGCTGATGACGTCACATATTACATCACTCATGACATGGTCAGTGACATCACTCATGACATCACTGATGACACCATCCTTGTGACAGAGTGACAGACCTCCTTTCACTGTAATGTAACCCTTGAACACATATTCAAAAATAGAAACTAAAATTTTCAAAAAAATGGAGATACCCATATCAGTTACAACAACCAATTGCGATTCTCCTATTAACATGACCAGAGAATCTGGATTTCATTAAAGACACGGAGGCTGACATTATGCATTATCCTTTAATAGCAACTCGCAGCAGCCGCACTACATCATAAAGGATAAAGCTCTAGAGTTTACACAACAGTGGACAAAGGATGTATCCAGGAGATGATCTGCCTCTTTTAAAAGAATTGCAGCAGGAAAGAACTCCATAAACGGAGAAATCCAAGTAGAGCTTGAAAACATCTTGGGATAAACTTGAGTATCTCAAATGGAAAGGATCAGACGGTTAAACGGAATTACCTGAAAGGAGAAAGAAAGGATTAAGAACCAAATCCATAGTGAAGAGCCTAGAGAGCCAAAAGACTTCATTACATTCAATAAAGATAACGGAAGCATAGGCATAAATCATAGAATAACAACAATTGAAGTAATCAATAAGTTTATAAAAGACATATCAAAAGTTGTAAAAGAGAGGAGGGAGGGATAATGTCAGCCTCCGTGTCTTTAATGAAATCCAGATTCTCTGGTCATGAGAATCGCAATTTCATTACAAGACCGGAGGCTACATTATGCATGTTTGTAGCCCCGAAGGACAACATCAGACATATGCTCGATAGGCTTACAATAATGACGAGCAAAGGTGTTAGCATTTGACCAGTCAGCGGCTTTCAGGATATCATCCAGCTTACCACCTGACCAGAAGGATTTACTGGCCATAGCTCCTCTGATAGAGTGTGCTTGAAACTTAGAGAGGTCAATACCAGCAAGACTCATGGTACACTTAACCCATCTAGCTATGGAGGTGGATGAAACAGGTTTAAAAGGTTTAACAAAAGAAACTAAAAGTTGATTTGCGTCATTAGGACGTAGTAGAGACATCCTCGTGTCATACTCTTTCATACAAGCAACCACACAAAGTTTAGGGAAACTGTCTAAACGAGGATAAAAGATAAAATCTGACATGGTTTTAGTTCTTCTTAGTAATTCAAACTTAACACCAAACATATCGTAACATCTATTTGAAATATCTAAGCTTCTGATGTCGGATACTCTCCTACAGGAGATTAAACACAAGAGAGTGGCGAGTTTGAAGGAGAGAAATTTTCTATTAAGGGAAGAGTTATCTGGCCAAGAACAAAAAAGGTCTAGAATACACTTGACATCCCAAAGGGTCTGATACTTAGGTCTAGGGGGTCTCTTTAGTCTTATACTCTTGAGGACTCTACAAATGATAGCATTTTTACCTACCGATTTACCGTTGATAGGGGAATGGCCCGCTGAGATTGCGGATCTAAAGCAATTAATAGTACGATAGGATAGGCCTCTGTCAAATTGTTTGACAAGAAAATTTACGATATTGACGACAGGAGCCTCCACGGGATCCAGACTCCTTTCCAGGCACCAATAAAACCATTTTTTCCAAATGTTGTTGTATCTAAGGTGTGTTCCGGGAGCCCAAGATTCTCCGAGGAGAGAGAGAGCTGTCGACGAAAGTCCAAACAACTCGTTAGATTGCCTGACACTTTCCAGGCAAGAAGATTCAAATTCCCCTCGAGAATAAGATGATGATCTTCCCCGTCTGCGTTTGAGACCAGGCCTGGAGACGCTGGGATCAGAAAGGGAATGTCGCATGTTAGTTCCAGGGCTGTCGGGAACCAAGCTTGGGACGGCCAAAAAGGAGTTATTAGGATCAGAAGACATTCTTCCGTTCTGACTTTCTAGAGGACCCTCTGAATCATGGCAAAAGGAGGGAAAGCATAACCCAGGAAGTGAAACCATGGTTGGAGAAAGGCGTTCACAGCAAGTGCGCCCGGGTCTGGCATCCAACTGGGTAACTGGAAGGTGAGCCTGCTGGCAAATAAGTCCACGTCTAAGGGACCCCAAAAGTGGAAGAGGGAATTGAAGACGTTCACATTGAGTTTACAGTCCGAGAAATCTAGAAGGAATCTCGAATTCCAGTCTGCAGAAATGTTCGACTTCCCGGGAAGATTTTCTGCCCTGAGGTAAATTTTGTGTTCCAGACAGAACATCCAAAGTTTTCTGGCAAGATTGGAGAGATCTGCAGATCTCGTTCCTCCAAGACGATTGATATAGGCCACAGCAGAAATGTTGTCCATTTTCAGAACAACAGACCTCCCTTGAATGGAGTGTTTGAAGCTCATAAGAGCGTATAAACCAGCTGTCAATTCCAGAAAATGTATGTGTTGGGAAGATTCCTTCAGGGTCCAAGCCCCTCTGGTGTTCTGGTCTTCTAAACGTGCACCCCAGCCATGAAGACTGGCATCTGATTCTAGGACGAAATCCGGGGAAGAACCGAAGATAGCTTTGCCATTCTAGGCATCTAAGTTCTCCAGCCACCAATAGAGTTCTGCTCTGGCATCTGGGTCCAGAGAGATAAGATCTCCATACTAGAGACCTGAATTGAGCGCTTTTCTCTTTAATCTCTGGAGAGCGCGGTAATTCAGAGGACCGGGAAAAATGGCTTGGATAGAAGAAGAAAGAAGCCCAAGAAGTCTGGCTAGTTCGTGGATTCCTGTTTTAAGACGGACCTGATCTCCTTCCGGATCTTGGCAATCTTTTTGGCAGGAAGAAGGAGAAGACATTTCACGGTGTCTAGAGTGAAACCAAGGAATTCTATGGTCTTGCAGGGAGAGAGAATGGATTTTTCTCTGTTGATGATGAACCCTAGACTCTCTATTAAATGCATGGAAGTTCTCAGATCTCTTAGGAGGTCTGAATGGGATTGGGACATGATAAGGATATCGTCCAGGTAGATGATGAGACGGATACCCCTTTCTCTTAGAATTGTAACAATACACTTCATGATCTTGGTAAAACACCAAGGGGCAGAAGAGAGGCCGAAGGGTAGTGCTTGAAATTGGAACAAATGTTCCCTCCAAGCAAATTGAAGGAAAGCTTGGTGTTCTTTGTACATAGGGATGGTGAATTAGGCATCCTTCAAGTCCAATTTGACTAACCAATCTCCTTTGAGAAGGAGATCCCTTAGAAGATGGATACCCTCCATTTTGAAATGACGATAGACCAGAAATTTGTTGACTTCTCAAAGGTTTATTACGGGTCTCCACCCTTTGTCCTTTTTCTGAACAAGAAACAGAGTGCTTATGAATCTTGCATGGGACCAGGGAACCTCCACTATAGCGTTCTTTTTGAGCATAGAAATAATTTCTTCCTCCACGATCTTTTCTTGATCCTCTGAAAGGACAAAGGGTTGGGGAAAACATCTTTTGGAAGAGGACCTGTAAAAAGTCCATCTTGAAGTCCATAACGGTTTCTAGAACCCATGGATCTTGGGCTGATTGAATCCCAAACATGATAAAACTGTTTTAGTCTGCCCTCTACTATGGGAGGGAAAGAAGAAGAAGAAGTAGTACTTACTTGTAGAATTGGAGGTGATGGGAGTACCACGACCTCTTGAACCTCGGTTTCTTTGACCTCTTCCTCTTTGGGGGAAGAAGGGTTGTCTAGGGGGGAAGAAGCCTCTTCCAGTTCCTCTGAATGACGAGTAGGGTCGTTGGTTGCCTCGGCCGGAAGAGCGACCCCTTCTCCCGGCCTGACCAAAAAGGTTGGTGTTAAACACCCGTCTCAGGTTGTTTTGTGCTCTGTCGAGAGCAGTGAAGGTAGAAACATATTTACCAATCTCCTTGATTATATCCTCCCCGAAAATAAGGCCTTTAGGGTTTTGGGAGGATTCCTTCTCTGCTATGTCACCTAATTTTGGGTTAATTTTGTTTAAAATGGACCTCCTCCTTTCAACGTTTAAACTGGAATTAGCGTTGCCAAGGAGAACAATGGCTCTTTGGCTCCACCCTCGAATGAGATCAACATTTAAAGGGGTAGAGGAGAGGTGGGATTGTTCAGCCATGTCCAAGATTCTAACAAGTGGTCCTAAGACATCTAAAAGACGGTCTTGGCAGCCTTTAAGAGCTCTCTCCAGTCCTTTTCTAGGGTCTTGCCCTAACTTAAATAGGAATTTGATAAGGTCTGGATCTTGGTTTGGAGTCTGACAGACCCTCTCCTCAATAGTAGGTCTGGGAGATTCAGATCTCATGGTGTTTCTAGTATTTCTATCTAAAAGGTTTCTCAACCAACGTGTGACAAACTGGGAAACTTGTTCCTGTGGGAACCACTTCGAACTATTAGGGTGAGAGATATTTAGGGGAGAGAACATCTCTTCTCCGATAGGGTTCAGAATAGTATTTTTAGAGGCTGGCTCCGGATCAGGTTGAGAATTAAAGTCATGTTGGACCTCATCTAGGTCAAAGACGAATTCCTCAGAGGGATCTTTGGAGGAGTCGTCATCAAAGGAGGAGGAAGAGGAGTCAAAACCAATATTCCTTTTTTGGTTAGCACTATTCCAAAGCGTGCCGCGAGGGACACCGTTCATATTTGTGCCGCCATGGGCACCGATCAAGAGAGTGTCCCGAGGGACATCAGGTTCAAGTGAGGTGCAGTGGCCTCCCATCCAAACTGAGGCGCTAGGACCTCCCGTACTGTGAGAGGTGCTAGGGCCTGTAGTGCTTTCACAATGTTTAGTCTTTTTGGGTCTCTTACCGTGTATAGGGGGGAGATCTTGGGAATCACAGGGTCTTTCAGAGAACATGACTTCTTTGAGGGACGACATCATACAGGATTTAATCTCCTGTTGAAGGAATTTCTTAAGTGAATTGCCAATAGGCGCAGGTGAGCTTGCAGTGGCGTCATCTGAATCCATGTCAGACATGGTGTAGTAAAATCTCGGAGGGTATTAAGAGATGTGAAAGAAGGAAATGTAAGAATATTATTAATAAAGGTAAAGTATTGAAACTTCTCCTCTCTTTCTCCTCTTTTTTTTTTTTTTAAATTTAAGCTCAGAATCTAAAAACTACCTTATTTTTTTTAATTATATTATAAGTAAGGTAAGGGTGGATAAGGTAAGTTGAGAAGAGAATTAATATTCTTATCAGTATTCTTGGGGAATTAATATCCTTATTTAAACATTCTTGTTAATATTATTGGGGAATTAATATCTTTAGTTAAATATTCTAGTTAATATTCTTGGGGAATTGAGGTATTTGTTGATAATAAATGGGTATTATTATTAATATATTGGTATTGGTAAACGCGCAAATAGATAGAGTATCCCCGGCGGCTGAAGCAGAGCAACTGACAAAATATCGAGGAACGCTCGAGCTCAGCCGCCGGAGAAGAGGAAAGTCGCTTTGGAAAGGAGGCACGCAACGCGGGTGTTGCTAATGCCCCTTCCTTTAATATGGAGCGTACCTCAGAGCGATGCGGACGAAATGAAATGGGAGCGGGGACAACGCTAAAAAAGCGGCGGGTATCGGTAAAGTTAATGCGCGATCGCGCGCTGGCAGAAAAAGAGAAGGTCATGTTTAGGGTGAAGGACAACCGTAAATTGGAAGTCCATGGGAGGGGGGTGGGGTGGAATCGGGAAACCAGCGCCACCCACGAGGAGGGGTTCAAGCCAATGCGAGAAGGCACAAGTCAAAGAATAGTAATCAATGCGAAAAGGCAGAAGTAATAGATAAAGCGGCTAAAAGGGCAGCGTTAAAGGACAAAGAAAGTGGTATGAAACCATAATAAAAGAATCAATTGGCATTGCAAACGTTTTAAATTATTATAATACACGAAATATAAGCCAAAAGTGTCTAAAATAAAGGAGAAATAAGTAGTAGTGACTTATCTGCTGGCGAGCCGCTTTTAAAAGAGGCAGATCATCTCCTGGATACATCCTTTCTCCACTGTTGTGTAAACTCTAGAGCTTTATCCTTTATGATGTAGTGCGGCTGCTGCGAGTTGCTATTAAAGGACAATGCATAATGTAGCCTCCGGTCTTGTAATGAAATTCAGTAATTCCACCATCTATATACACATCCACTCATTCACCAACAGTTCTATGTAGTCACTCATACATATACACACTCATCATATGTAGTGATACACCTATAAATCCTGTTACACACCGACAGTCATCCAAAAGTTACTCACACACATACTCACTCATGCAAATAAACGATTGAACATCCATTTATTTGCATATACAGCAATACACACACTACCACCTTACTTCTAAGGAAACATACACATATTTACTCTCTTAACCAATCACTTATAGAAACACATACTTATTTAAACAGGAACTCTTACAATCTCTTACTCTCACATATACTCAATTATATACATCAACATTCACATATACTAGATTAAAACATAAGCAGTTACTGATAAAGACACTAGTGAGACAGTCATTCACTCACTAACACACACATATACACACTCATTCACCCATTCACTCCTGCACATATGTTGTCTTCAAAACACATAGAAACAGAGAGTCAGTCATTCATGCATCTATGTGCTAAGTAATACCCCCACCAAACCAAATACACACTCATACTGATATTAAAAAAAAACATCTAATAACCAATATACATACACATGAAGCTACTCACCAACCCATGCAACCACTTATACACAAAGAGAAACACTAATACATATATTTAAATATTTAAACATTACTCACTAATATATGTATTCACTAAGATACACTTAATAGGCCGGTTAACCAATCAATTAAAAAATATAAAAAAACATCCATTTAGACATTTATTTAAACATTTATTCTTCCATCAACTTTTACATATACATATATAAAACATATTTATTTTTCAGAAAGACACACATTCACTGGATGGTTTCATCAGTGATGTAAATGTAAATGTAAATGTAAATGTAAATGTAAATGTAGTATACTTGTAAAGCGCACAGCTGCCCCAGCAACGGGGCGTCCCGGCGCTGTATAACTCTGGGGAACCCGTCCTGGCTTTCCCTGTGGGATGGTCCCTGCTGGGAGTCCCCAAGGTGGAGCCAGGCATCCCCGGAATTGGTGGGGCCGTTGTGGAGATTAGGCAAGCTAATGCCCAGAGTTGCCAAGTGTGATCTCTGATTAGAGTAAGCACCGAAGCGAGAATTATCGAGTCCGCTGACCAAGGTCCACGACCCTGCCGCGTCGGGAATCGAACCCTGGTCCCGGGCCGACTTCTGCTCTCGGGTCTGCCGCCTCTAACCAGTGAGCCACACTACTTCACTGTCATGTCACTGACCATGTCATGAGTGATGTGATATGTGACGTCATCAGCAGTGCATTACACGCGCAAGTTATAGTGAGTCCAACTAACTATAACGTGGGAATTTCAATGGTTTTATGCGAGTACAATTTCCAGCTAACTATAACTGGTGTGAAACCTATGGTTTTTTCAGTGAATTTAATAGGTTTTTTAAATGCTAATTCCTAACTATAACTGGTGTGAAACCTATGGTTTTTTCAGTGAATTTCAAAGGTTTTTTAATAGCAAATCTCTATAGGTATGAAAAGTAATATTTTTTATAACGAATTTTATATTGTATAATTATGTAATAGTATTTTTTTTATGTTTATTTATTTATTTATTTATTTGCCCCGGAGCGCTCCCGGGGCGCGTACCGATGCGCTCACTGGTAAGCGCAGAATGCCGTGCCCCGTTGCATATACCGGTGAGCGTCCCGTTAGCGCTATTGCCGCAAACGAAAACATCATCGTGACGTATCGCGTAGCCGCGTGATGCGTCTTATGACGCACGGCGTAAACGCACCCGGAAGCGCCCGAGCGCATACGATCGCGCTACATAAACGCCCCAGAGCGCAACCCGATGCGCTCACGCTACGCGCCCCCGGGCGCGACCCGGGGAGAGTAGCGTAAGCGCGTCGGGTCATGTGACCTGCAAATAACACTTTTCATTGGTTCAAAACACTTTTGGTTTCCAAATGATGAAAGTCCGGGTCATGTGACTTGAAAATAACACTTTTCATTGGTTCAGAACAGTTTTGTTTTCCAGATGATGAAAGCCCCCACCTTTTTCCCCATTCTCACTTTGTTGTTTGAGTGAGGAAGACCTGCTTGTATTGTTACAGAAATGGCTACAGTAGCAGCAGCAGCTGGAGCATCTGCACCATCACCACCACCACCACCACAAGGACCACCACAACATCACATTGGTGGTCAAGAAGAAGAGGAGGAGGAGGAGGAGGAGGAGGGGAGTAGGCAGTTCTTGCCTGAAGACAATCCCCCAAACAAACCTACGGAGCATTTTATATGGGAGTTTTTTAAAATCCCAAGGGGTGCAAAAAAAGTGAACGCTGCAAAGGTGACCTGTCTCATCTGTGGTGCTGTGCTATCCAGGGGGAACCCTGCAAAAAAATATTCCTTTGGGAATCATACAATGATTCGGCACATGCAACGTTTGCACCCCAATAACTATTCTGCAGCAGATGTGAGAGAACTCTGCAGAAACCTACCCCAATCATCTGCCAGAACCTCAACAACCAAAGAACCCACTCCATCGGGTCCAGAGGCAAGTCAGATGATTCCAAATATACAACCAAAGTTTGGGGGATACAAAATTGTTTGTATACATTGTGGCAAAACAATTACTTATGGTGAGCAAAGCATTACACTCATCAACCTTGCTGGTGATAACCACAAATGCCCGAAGAAACCTTAATTTTTTCCTGATTTTTTTTTGCTCCAGTTGAGCCGTTTACAATTCCCTGTTTTTTGTTTCTCCCCATAAAAAATACAAAAAAAATATAAAACTGTTCAGAAAAGCCAAAAATTGCTGAATTTCAAAGGTTTTTTAAATGCTAATTCCTAACTATATAAGACCTGAAACCTTTGTTTTTTTCAGTGAACTCGCAAGGTTTTTTAAATGCTAATTCTATTAGCGGATAACGTTTATATATGTTAATATCCTTGTGGGACCACCTGAACAGCCCTAGGGGGGTCAGGGTGTTTCTTTAAAAAAATTGAGGTACTCGCACCTTACGTGTACGGGTACGCGTACCGTGTGCGTACCGTACACGCACCGTACGCGTACCCCGCGAATTTCCCTTGTGGGACCCCCTGAGCAGGCCTAGGGGGTCAGGATGCTTCTAACCTGCCCCCCTTTTGAGTTCTACACATTTGTTTTTCTGCTTTCCTGTGCCTCAGTCTACCGAGGCACAAGATGGCTGCCAACAGTTTCTGTTTTGGAGTGTTGACAGACATTGGCAGCCAATCAGAATGCAGCTCGCGCACGTAGAGGTACGCGTACGGTACGCATACGTGTGCGTACCGTACGCGTACGGTAAGCGTACCGTAAGCGTACGTGTGAGCTCACGGGTGAGCTGCCATAGATATATATTTTTTTTTTAACCTAAATTACTCAAAATCCACTGGAGCACATATCTTGAGACATAGCAAAGGCACATCGGGATACCAGTCCCTACAATTTTGCCAAGTTTGGTGGGAAACCATTCAGCTGTTCGGGCTAAAAGTGAGTCCAACCGCCCTATGGAAATTAACATGGGGAAAACACGTTTTGGGACCCCCCTTTTATCTCGGCCCCCCGCTTGACGAATCCCCCGATACTTTCAGGGAAGGAGTGGAGCGCAGCGAGGCAAAGTTAAGGAAAATTACAGGCAGCTCCCTCGATCGGGGCCAAAGTTAATCCCAATAGAATGTTGCGGATTTCCTATGGACAATGATCCTAACTATAACTACCTACTGGCGACCGCCAGTAGGTAATATATATATATATATATATATATATATATATATATATATATATATATATTACCTACTGGCGGTCGCCAGTAGGTAGTTATAGTTAGGATTGGCTACCATAGGAAATCCTCAACATTCTATTGGGAATAACTCTGGTGCCGGTTGAGGAATTTGTGTGTAATTTTCCAAAATTTTGGCCAGCTCCGCTGCGCTCCTTCCCTGAAAGTTTCGGGGGGGATGCGTGAAGTGGGGGCTGAGAAAAAAGGGGGGTCCCAAAACGTGTTTTCCCCATGTTAATTTCCATAGGACGGTCTGACAAGTCTACAGCCCGAACCGCTGAACAAACTTGGCAAAATTGTAGGGACTGGTACGCAGATGTGCCTTTGCTATGTTTGGTGAAAATTGCTCCAGTGGTTTTTCATAAAATTAACTTCAAAAACACATATATATCTATAGGCGCACTCAGAGCGCTCACAGGTGCGTGTACCAGGGAGCGCACCCGGCGCGCTACGGGAGTGCGTGAGCGGAAAGCTGATTGGCTGTCGGGTGTCTGTCAACATTCTAAACAGTCCGGAGAGTCCGCCATCTTGTGTCTCGGTAGAATCGAGACACAAGAGGTGAAAAAGAAAGGGGGAAATAATTAAAAGGGGGCAGAGTAGACATCCCCTGACCCCCTAGGTTTTCTGAGGGGGGCCTAGAAGGACCTTAAAGGGCAAAAACACTTTTTTTTTTTTAAATTTTCGTGGGGTAAGCGCTGGCTGCACTCCCCGGTACGCTCTCCAGTACGCGCACCCTGAGCGCACCACGGGGAAAAACAGTGTAAAAAATAGAGTAAACAAATAATGTAGAGTGTTTAGAGGTAAGTTAGCTCTGAAAAGAGCTGTTGTGTTAAGTGGGTGTTTTTTGTACCTACAAGTAGGTACCAATGCAGAGTCTTATATTCAAGAGGAAAACTCTATTCCCCTCATCTGTAAAATGCACACCATCTCTCCTATAGATGTCTTGCTTGTTGTAACGCAAATTGTTGTGGTAAATGGAACCCATACCATAGTCTCTGAGGTAGGCAGAAACAGATTTATTTACATGTTTCCTTGCTTTCTCAATCTGTGGACAAAATTAGTTGGACCAGTTCCATTTTTGCCTTTGGCATATATTAGAAAATACCAAGGCAGTTTTTGGAAAAAGTGACATCAATTGCCCAAAGATGTCCTTTAAAAGCATTTCCAGACCTACCCCAGTCAAAGTGCCCAAGTCATTTCCACCACAGTGCACAATTATAAGGTCAGGGTGTGGTAAATGCATAAAGGATTTTACCAATGGTATCAATTGTTGACTCCTCAATCCTCTCTGTCCTATCCATAGAATGTCCACATTTGGTAAATCAAGATTGTAAATACCTCTGTTAGCTGCGTGATTTTGACTCCAGTGGACATAGCTATGACCCACACACCAGACTTTTGTCATTTTGAAGGTAGATGTGCTTCTAGTCAGATGAGTTGTGGAAATGAAATGGCAGTTTGATTATGAAAAAAGTGCTTGGGAATCAGTGCAGTTGAATAACTAGAAACAATTGGTGCTTTGTTAAAAATCTCCACTGAAAATTAGGGTGCATGCTTTTTTTTGTAAGTAGTCATTTCAATGGTTGAGAAAAAGTCATTTAAAGAAACTTTGCATTTCATTAGCTAGTAGATTGAGAGGTCAAACAGCCTTGAAGGATTGTTTTGCAACTTAGTATGATGAACTTGTGAACTTTGCTGGTTTAAGAGGGAGTTACCATGGTTACAGGGTAAATGAGCACTGGGGGTGATGGGTGAATGTTATGTGAGTTTCAAAGGCTTGAAATGTACAACCAATTAAAATGTGCAGTTTGGTTTTGAATTTGTGTGGGAACAATTTTTATTGGCTATGTACAAGAATATGGTTCTGAAATGAGAAAGAAACTGTGCCATTATTGAAAGGCTCCAGTGAAGGAAGCATTGTTCAGATATTCTGCTTAAGTATATCTGTTGACTGTGACTGACACATCTTCCAAAGCATTTTTAAAGGTGAGTAATGATTCTTTTAAAAAAAGATAGAGAGCTTAAAGCATATTTACAAGCTGCGTGCACAATCTTTGACATAGCTGTGTGTTTATAAGGTAGACTTCTTTATAAATTGTTTTTTATGCTTGGATTCAATGCTGGTTTAGAAATTGTGTAATGGTTTCATTGGACTTGTAAATATGCTCCTTTTTTTAAGCGTTTTGTGCAATTTTTAGCATGGGTGGAAGCAGTGAATGTATGGAGAGGGATAGGAATAGCAGATAGAAAACCATATGAAATGGTGTGGGAGATGCATAAAGTATTTCAGTAATGGTTTCAATTGAGATGGAAAATAAGACAAAGAGGTGCATATTTACAAGACTCTTGCGCAATTTTTGACATGGGTGCAAGCAGAAAATGCATGCAGAATAATAAAATATGCACCCAGACAAGAATATGAAATGCCGTGAGAGATGTTTAAAGCTTTTTTTAAATGGCATAAATTGAGATAGAATATACAAAAAAAGAGAAGCATATTTACAAGCTGCGTGCACAATCTTTGACATAGCTGTGTGTTTATAAGGTAGACTTCTTTATAAATTGTTTTTTATGCTTGGATTCAATGCTGGTTTAGAAATTGTGTAATGGTTTCATTGGACTTGTAAATATGCTCCTTTTTTTGAAGCGTTTTGTGCAACTTTTAGCATGGGTGGAAGCAGTGAATGTATGGAGAGGGATAGGAATAGCAGATAGAAACCCATATGAAATGGTGTGGGAGATGCATAAAGTATTTCAGTAATGGTATCAATTGAGATGGAATATAAGATAAAGAGGGGCATATTTACAAGACTTTTGCGCAATGTTTGACATTAAAGCTGATAGAGAGATAGTGCATTGGTTTCATTGGCATATTTACAAGCCGCGTGCGTAATGTTTGACATTAAAGCTGATACAGAGATTGTGTATTGGTTTCATTGGCATATTTACAAGCCGCGTGCGCAATGTTTCACATTAAAGCTGATACAGAGATAGTGTATTGGTTTGATTGGCATATTTACAAGCCGCGTGCCCAATGTTTAACATTAAAGCTGATACAGAGATAGTGTATTGGTTTCATTGGCATATTTAAAAGCCGCGTGCGCCATGTTTGACATTAAAACTGATACAGAGATAGTGTATTGGTTTCATTGGCATATTTGCAAGCCGCGTGCGCAATGTTTAACATTAAAGCTGATACAGAGATAGTGTATTGGTTTGATTGGCATATTTACAAGCCGCGTGCGCAATGTTTAATGTTAAAGCTGATACAGAGATATTGTATTGGTTTCATTGGCATATTAGAGTGCTAACATTCTGAATTTATGGCAAATATGTGACACATCTGAATGCTTTCTTGATGGAACCAAAGTAAACAAGCATTGAAAATGCAATAGATTTGGTGTGATGTTAGGCACATGTCCACGATATTACATGTAATCTACCATCTATGTCTCTGCAAGCAGTGTGTGTGTCTCTGCACAAATTATTTCTCTGTATCTACAGGCCAAAAGCAGGCCACCTATATATAAACAAGATATAACATTAATGAGTAAATTATATCTAACATTGCGGAAGCGGTTTGTAGGTATGCCAATGAAACCTTTACACTATCTCTGGACCAGCATTAATGTCAAACATTCAGAATTTATGGCAAATGTGTGACACATCTGAATGCCTTCTTGATGGAACCAAAGTAAACAAGCATTGAAAATGCAATAGATTTGGTGTGATCTTAGGCACATGTCCACGATATTACATGTAATCTACCATCTCTGTCTCTGCAAGCAGTATGTGTGTCTCTGCACAAATTATTTCTCTGTACCTACACTCCAAAAAGAGGCCACCTATATATAAACAAGATATAACATTAATTAGTAAATTATATCTAACATTGCGCAAGCGGCTTGTAAATATGCCAATGAAACCTTTACACTATCTCTGGACCAGAATTAATGTCAAACATTCAGAATTTATGGCAAATGTGTGACACATCTGAATGCCTTCTTGATGGAACCAAGCATTTAAAATGCAATAGATCTCGCCCTCGGTGTCACACATACTGTTGGCAGTGACAGACATGGTATATTATATCTAAAATCCAATTAATGTGTTTAAGATCACACTGTGAGTGAAGCTTGAAATAATGAGCAACTAGAGTGCTAACATTCTACATTTATGGCAAATGCGTGACACATCTGACTGCTTTCTTGATGGTAGCAAGGTAAACAAGCATTGAAAATGCAATAGATTTGGTGTGATCTTAGGCACATGTCCACGATGTTACATGTAATCTGCCATCTCTGTCTATGCAAGCAGTATGTGTGTCTCTGCACAAAATATTTCTCTGTATCTACAGGCCAAAAACAGGCCACCTATATATAAACAAGATATAACATTAATTAGTAAATCGTTTTTGACACAAAGCAAAGCACATGTAATGTAAATGAGCCTTTTGTTGTATACTAGTGTTTATATTGTTTAGTTATTGTAATTGTTATGTAATATGTTTGTAGTGGTCTATAATATGTTATTTTTTGTTTTCCACAGATTTTAATCATCTATACAAACGAACAAAAAGATGCCTTTTAAACCAAGAAGAGAAAAAAATTATAAGAGAAAATTAAGTTCTAAGGAAAAAGAAAATCAAGAACCAACCAAAATAAAATCTTCAGAGAAAAAGAAAAATGCTCCTGGTAAGCAAAGTAAAAAAATTTTCAGGAAGTTATTGAAATGTCAAGCAAAAAACAGTTTTTTAACTAACAACAATGAAACACCCGTAATTTCAAAAAAGACAGGATGTCCTTCTAAAAATGTTAGACGTGTACAAGCAGACGATATCTTGCAAAGTAATAGAAGAAGCAACAAATTTCTGACATTCCTAGACGAATGTTTTACAACAGAATTGTATTAAATTTATTAAAAAATGTTAAAAGGTATAAAAAAAAAGACAGCTTTTCACAAGAAAAGAAAACATAGTTAAGATCGGGGATGAAGCATTTAAAGTGAAAAATAAATTGTTTTGTTTAGTAATGAATAGAATTCGTACACTTGATAAGATAATCAATGTGTTTAAATCAAAGTGTAAGTAGAGGAGAGTAATTAATCGAACTAATTTCTGTGACGTTTTTTCTGGAGAATGGAAGCATAGTTCAAGTTCTGAGCCATTTTTTAATGAAGAAAGTTACTTTCAGGATAATGATTTGGTGCATGCAGTTGACAGCAGTGGTCGAGCATATGAGATGAAGGACGGTTGTCCGGTTGAAAAAGAAGAGATTGTGCCTAGAAATACAGAAGAGTTGTTAGCTAATGAAGTTTTAGGGAGATGTCTTAAGGCTCCAGTATATACATGGAATTGTAGTAGTATTTGTAGTGTCCGACAGGAATCAATTGATTTGTTTCGCACTTTCTTACAGACATATACTAAGAAAAGTGTGAAACAAAAAATGAAAATTTTACAAGAGTTAGATCCTTGTAGAGTGAGAGAAAAACAGGTTTGCAAGGGCATTCACTGGCATGGCTTTCAAGAAAAGTATGTCAGAGTGTTTTTCACCATTTTAGGATGTTAGCAGTGCATCATAATAAAGTGAGGAAATTAGTGAGAAGGTTGTACTATGCAAAAAGTCCAGCACTTAAACTAAAACAGTTAAACAGTGCTCTTTTGCATGGAACTGAATTAGATGTCAAAAACATTTGTGATGAAATTGAGTTTTATTACTTTGGTAAAAAAGAGGTTAGCGCAGAAATTGATACAGTAATGGAAGGTAATGTAGAAGAGAATGTAGAGATTTAAGTACAGAACAATTTGAAAATGAAATTATAAAGTTTAAGGTCAATACAAGTGAAAGGCCTAATTTTTCTTGTGTTTGTTGTCGACGGACTCATTATAAGCATCAGACTAGATTAGTTGATTTATATGTAAAAAGCGAAAAGATAAATAATAATGAGTGGAAGGATTTTGCAACTTATTTGTTGGTTGAAAATTGTTTTGATTTGGGCTCTGATCAACGTATTTGTACATATTGCTATAATAAATTAAATGAAAACAAAATGCCTGCTAAAGCTGTTCATAATAATCTGGAGTTGGTAGACATTCCTTCTGAATTGATGGATTTAAATACCTATGAGTCTATTCTGATTCAATGTGTGCATCCTTTTCAGGCTATTGTTTGCATGGAGCCTAAGACAGGGAAATTGCCTCCTTCAGATTTACAGAGAGGATTAAAGGGAATAGTTGTTTATTTGCCTCTAGATTTTAAGAAAAATATTGATACAATTGGTGTTGAAAAAGTAGAAGAGGAAAGAAGAAAATCTGGCAGGAATTAGTGGATGTTAGGAAAGTCAAGAAGGCAACGTTGTATCTGGTAAAAAATAATCAGTACTATAAAAATGTGTATGTGGGAGATGGGGAAACAACTGTACAAGACGACACAGATGTCTCTGCTGGACAAATAGAAAAAGTTGATGTCTCTAGAAGTGAAGAAATTTACGAACATTATAGTGTACATCCATTGCATTCCAAAGAAGTAATGGGGAATGCTATTGACTTGTTTCAGATGAAAAAAGCCGAAGGAAGTCCCATTAGTGTATGGGAAGAAAGTTTAGAAGCTCGTTGTTTTCCACAGTTATTTCCAACAGGTGAAGGTGGACGATATGACGACCGACCTGTTCAAATTCCTGCATCTGAATACCGGACTTCCAGATTATATGCAGAAGATCCAAGGTTTCGTCAATGCATTCCATATTTGTTCCATCTACTGTTTGAGTGACTTGTCTGGATTTTCCTATGCAGTAAACCATATACTGAAAAGTGGAGCACATCTACAAAATGTTTCGGCAAGGGATTTTATGGATAAAGTCAAACTGCAAGACAGTGTTTTGGAATCTCAGCTAATTAATCTCATGGCATGTCAGCGTGGTACTAACGAGTATTGGTACCGTCGTCATGGCGAATTGAAATGCATGCTAAGAAATTTAGGAGCTCCTACATGGTTCCTCACTCTGTGTTGAGTATGCTTGGGAAGACTTACTTGAATTTCTACGAGAGGCAAATAAAAACATTGAAAATATTGAATACAAGACACCTGGAGAACTGTGCTCTTTGGATCCAGTTAATGTATGCAGGCATTTCAATCATAGGTTTGAAGCTATGATGTCTTTTATTCCAAACAAAAAAAATTCTCCGCTTGGAGAGGTGTTGGATTTCTTTTGGAGAAAGGAGTGTCAAGCAAGAGGTGCTCCTCATATACATATGCTGCTATGGATTAAAGATGCACCAAAATTTGGAACAGATTCAGATGAGAAAGTGATGAGTTTCATTGAACAGTATTCTACTTGTGCTGTTCCGAAAAGTACAGAAGAAACAATTTAGGACATCAAGTTTTACGCTTTCAAAGCCATAGTTGTGGGAAATACTGTCGTCGAAAATACAAATCCAAGGACAAGTTCTACAAGAAATGTTGTTTTGCATTTCCACGTCCAGTAACATCGAAAGGAAGAGTCAACAATTTTATGTCTTCTCTGCAACATACTGTGACAAGAAAATCACCCAAAAATACATACAACCTAAGAAGAAATGAGGAGTCCAAATACATAAATGACTACAACCCAGTCATTTTGTCCATGTGGAATGCTAACATGGATATTCAATATGTGGCTGACAACTCTATTGCTGTGGCTCGATATGTGACGTCTTACATCACAAAATCAGAAAAGACGGAACTGAAGGAAATGTGGGAGGAAATTTCACATGAAAAGAGTCTAAGCAAGAAATTATACAGTTACAGTCTAAAGATGTTGTCGCATCGAGAAATTGGAGCGTATGAATGTTCTGATCGGTTATCATCAGCAGGTCTATATGCCAAATCTAGAACCATCATTTGGGTGAGTCTAGGTCTTGCTGCAACACGAAACCGAGTTTTGAAATCTGTACAAGAAATAGAGTATTTGGTGGAGAAAGAACCAGACAGTACAGATATTTTGAAGACAAACATGTAGGATACATGGCGGTACTTAACTTTCGCTTCCAGCTCCCGCCCATTGACAAACGCGGCGATCTAGGCTGCGGATGTGTGTTTATGGATGCTGTTGAATTTTTAAAAAACTGCTGATTTTAAGAGCACGTTGAAAAGCTTTATTTTAAAACTTTATTTGTGTATTACGCTGTGACAATTGTAAGCGCATTCCTACCTGTACTTCACTCGCTCGTGGCCCCGTTCCGCCCCGGCTTTGTGCCATTTGTGCGGAGGGTCAGCTTGAGGAGCGTCACTTCCTGCTGGCGACAACACTTCCGCCCTGCACCTACTCATTGCAGGTTAGCGGTCTAGTGTTGCCGAGCCTTGCGGTACTTAACTTTCGCTTCCAGCTCCCGCCCATTGACAAACGCGGCGATGTAGGCTGCGGATGTGTGTTTATGGATGCTGTTGAATTTTAAAAAAACTGCTGATTTTAAGAGCACGTTGAAAAGCTTTATTTTAAAACTTTATTTGTGTATTACGCTGTGACAATTGTAAGCGCATTCCTACCTGTACATCACTCGCTCGTGGCCCCGTTCCGCCCCGGCTTTGTGCCGTTTGTGCGGAGGGTCAGCTTGAGGAGCGTCACTTCCTGCTGGCGACAACACTTCCGCCCTGCACCTACTCATTGCAGGTTAGCGGTCTAGTGTTGCCGAGCCTGGCGGTACTTAATTTTCGCTTCCAGCTCCCGCCCATTGACAAACGCGGCGATCTAGGCTGCGGCTGTGTGTTTATGGATGCTGTTGAATTTTAAAAAAACTGCTGATTTTAAGAGCACGTTGAAAAGCTTTATTTTAAAACGTTATTTGTGTATTACGCTGTGACAATTGTAAGCGCATTCCTACCTGTACTTCACTCGCTCGTGGCCCCGTTCCACCCCGGCTTTGTGCCGTTTGTGCGGAGGGTCAGCTTGAGGAGCGTCACTTCCTGCTGGCGACAACACTTCCGCCCTGCACCTACTCATTGCAGGTTAGCGGTCTAGTGTTGCCGAGCCTGGCGATACTTAACTTTCGCTTCCAGCTCCCGCCCATTGACAAACGCGGCGATCTAGGCTGCGGATGTGTGTTTATGGATGCTGTTGAATTTTAAAAAAACTGCTGATTTTAAGAGCACGTTGAAAAGCTTTATTTTAAAACTTTATTTGTGTATTACGCTGTGACAATTGTAAGCGCATTCCTACCTGTACTTCACTCGCTCGTGGCCCCGTTCCGCCCCGGCTTTGTGCCGTTTGTGCGGAGGGTCAGCTTGAGGAGCGTCACTTCCTGCTGGCGACAATACTTCCGCCCTGCACCTACTCATTGCAGGTTAGCGGTCTAGTGTTCCCTCACCTCCAGTATATAATGGCGGTATGGTGGAAGCGCAGCGGACGAGCGCAGCGGGAGCGCCGACTTCGCGCCAAAGTCACGCACAAGTCAAGCCTGTCTGCGCCTGTCCGCGGCCGACCAGGCCCAGGGCCCTGTCATAATGTCCATTGTTTTACTTACTCTTCCATTGACCTCCAGAGACTTAACTCCTCAGGGCATATTCCTGCCCGCACTGCGAGGGCTGCTCACGACTGTGGCATACTGATCCCTTCCGACACCTATGTTCTAGACACTCTTCCCCTTCATGATTCCTTCCCAGTCCCTTCCCCCTCTCCCTCTCAGAAATCCACTTCACTATTAGTGTACTACCTGAATACTCGCTCCTTAGTACGCCATCAGTTGGAGATTTTTCAACTACTACACCAGAGCGCCATTGATATTCTCCTCCTTACTGAAATGTGGATCACCGAGGACTCTGCCCCCGATATCCTCGCAGCTATTCCTACTGGATATTACATCATGCAGGCCAACCGGCCAGCCGGGAAGACCGGCGGCAGTGTGGCTACCATTATCCGCTCTGAATATAAGTTCACAGAGCTGACTGCGACTATTATTCCCAAGACTGACTGCCTCTCCCTTAAATTTTCTTCAGCTAAATCCGCTTTTGTTTGTGTTCTTGCTTAGAGGCCCCCTGATCACATGCCTCTCTTTCCTCAACTATTCGGAGATTTCATTTCGCAACTCGCGATTAATCATGCTAACATCATGATTATTGGCGACTTCAATTATTGGCCATCTGATGCCCGAGAAAGTTAGTCTTCTACGGAGTTTACTGAGCTTCTAACTAGTATGAACTTTTCCCAGCACGTTCATACCCCCACCCATCACAAAGGCCACATCCTAGATCAAATCTGGACGTCTAACCTTGACCTCTCCCCTCCCTCCGTCCTTCCCTGTTCATGGTCCGATCACTGCTCCATTTCCTTTTTTCTTCATCTTCATACTGTCTGCCCTCCCCCCCTGTCAAGAATCTTTCTGCTCGTAACTGGAAAAAAGCAAATCTGGCTGATTTTCATGCCGCACTGGCCTCCTCTCCACCTACACCCTCGACCCTGATAGCCGATCAGGCTGCTCACCTCGAAGAATGGCTACTCCGTGCATGTGACAAAGTTGCCCCTTTTAAAACAATTAAAGCCAAGCGCCCTCATGACGCCCAGCGATGGTTTTCTGACCAACTTAAAGCGGACAAACTTGCCCTCCGACAAGCTGAGCGCCGTTGGAGATGCAACTATGATCCTCAGCTTAGAATCATTTTTGTAGATTCCTTAAAATCTTACAAAAATTCGATTCTGGCAGCTAAAACCGCCTATTTTTCTCATAAGATAATGGATTCCAACAATAAAGCTAAAGACATCTTTGCCATTCTCAATGAGCTCTCCCTTCCTGACAGGGTTACACCCCAACCCCAACCAACCCAATCCTTATGCGACTCCCTTAATTCTTACTTCTCTGAAAAAATTTCTATCATTAAAAATAATATTCCTTCTCCTTCGTCCCCTCTACCCCCTCCTCTTCCCCCTATGAACACCAGTCGGCTGACAGAGTTTCCGCCAATCTCACTTAAAGAATTTTCTTCTTTGCTCAACAAAGTTAGTTCAGGCTCTCCTAATGACGTCTGCCCCCCTAAGATTCTGAGAGAGGCCTTTCTGGCCTGCCCTGGCCCCCCACTAGCCTTGCTCAACAACTCCTTAGCTACTGGAGAAGTCCCTCGCTCCTTCAAACAGGCAGCTGTTTTACCTATCTTAAAATAAACTAATGCAGATCCTACAACTTTAAGTAATTACAGACCCATCTCCCTTCTTCCCTATCTAGGAAAGATCCTGGAGACGCATGTCACCCGCTGCCTCAGCTCATTCATCGAGAGATCCTCCTTCCTGGATGCCCAACAAGCTGGTTTTAGACCCCTCCACTCCACCGAGGCGGTCATAGTAGCCGTCATGGATGCCCTCAGGAAAGGTGCCGACAAAAACATCTCACAGGCCCTTGTCCTGCTGGACCTGTCGGCAGCATTTGACACGGTCGATCATGTGATTTTGATCGACCGTGTCAACAATGCTGGCATCCAGGGGGTCCCCCTCGATTGGCTTAGATCTTTTCTCGACAACCGATCTCAGGCAGTCCACCTATCCACTTTTGCTGCATCCTATTCATCTTTAACCTGCGGGGTCCCTCAGGGCTCTGCGCTATCACCTTTACTATTTAATTTGTATCTGCAACCCCTTTTAGCTTCCCTCCGAAACACCCCGGTTACAATTTTTAACTATGCAGATGATCTTCAGTTAATTTTTCCCATTGATTCCCTTCCTTCCTCTTTCAGTCTACCATGTTGGCCATTGCAGAATGGATGTATCACAGTCAATTGAAATTGAACCCTACAAAAACAGAGCTAGTATTGGTGGGGGGTTCCACTAATCCGTGGAACACCGCCTTTTGGCCTCCATCACTTGGGACGGCACCCACTCCTGTGAGCCCAGTGAAGAGTCTGGGGGTGATCATCTCTGAAGATCCCTCGATGAGACCACAAATTAACTCTGTCACCTCATCCTGTTTCTTTCATCTTAGGCGGATTCACAAAATCAGTAGGTTTCTCTCCAGAGAGGCCCTGATTCTTGTCATCATCGCTCTCATCACCTCCAGACTCGATTATGCCAACATTCTGTATGCGGGGATCCATGCCTACCACCTACACCGGCTGCAACTAGTGCAGAATCAGGCTGCCCGCCTGATCTTTCGCCAGCCCAAACATCAGCACGTTACTCCCCTTCTCCGCAATCTTCACTTGCTCCCTGTCTCCAAACGCTGCATCTTTAAGCTTGGATGTACCATCTTCAAGGCCCTCTCCGACTCAGCCCCTGCCTTTATCTCATCTTGCCTGACACGATACATCCCCTACAGAGCTCTCCGCTCAACATCTCTCAACTACCTTGCGGTACCCAAATACAGACGTAAAAAGCCTGGAGGACTGTGTTTCTCCTTTCTGGCTTCTTCCACTTGGAATTCTCTTCCAACGGCTCTTCGTCTCTGCCCCAACTATGCCTGCTTCCGTACACTGTTAAAAACTCTGCTATTTCAGTCAGCATTCGAGTAACCCCTCCTCCCTGGTAACAGTATATTGTCAAGAGCGCCATGAAACCATTGGTGAACGTGCGCAGTACAAATATTTTTTAACGTAACGTAACATACATACTATCCAAATAGAAGCACTCACCTTGAGAACGCTTGTCTCTATGAAGTTCTGCAAACCTACATTTTTAAAAATAACGTCACAGAAGACATCAATAAAGGTGTATATGCTGTAATTGGATGTGAAGGCTGTCTAGTAAAACAAAGAAAAGGCCATTTGATTAATCATCGAAAATTGAGTTGTGATTCTCCAGACAAAAGAGAATTTTATTACTTAGCTCTTTTGCAACTCTTTAAGCCTTGGCGTACAGAAGAGTAACTACTTGGAGATTTTCTTGCTTATGAAGATTCGTTCAATGCAACCAAGGATACCATAGAATGTTCTGTTTTTTCAAATTATCTGCAAATGTTGAACGAGGAAATACAGCAAGAAGCTACAATTGCAGCAGAGATTGCTAGAGACAGTTCTCAAGACAGTCAGAGTTCTGCTTCATTGAGTCAGGATCCACTAGAAGGACCAATTATACAAAATGAAGCTGCCACTGCCATGGATGAAGTTGAAAGAGCGATGGAACAAGCTCAGGAGGATGGAGTTGACTTAGAAGATTTGGAAAAAGAACTAAACGTTGAGCAGAGCAAATATATGATCAAGTCACACAACAAATTGAGCATGGTTTATCTCATGAGAAAAAAGAGTGCTCATGTGCCTCATTTGTACCTATCCAACTGTATGTGAGTGGAGAAGCAGGAACTGGGAAAAGTTTCCTGATTAAAGTGATTGCAACATATTTGCAGAAAACAACGGAATCATCGATCTCTTGTGTTGTTACTGCTCCAACTGGGTTGGCAGCACACAACATTAAAGGGATCACTTTACATCGCTTATTGATGCTGCCAGTGGAGCATGATAACAAATTACAATACCACAAGCTATCTGGAGAAGCTTGTTGTGAAGTTTCAAGAGTCTTAAAGAGTCCTAAAGAAAATGAAACTTCTTATCATTGATGAAGTAAGCATGGTGTCAAATGTAATGCTTGCTTTTGTGCATTTAAGATTGCAAGAAACGCTTAAAACAGACTATGATGCGTTATTTGGAGGCAAACACATCATTGTTTTTGGAGATCTACTGCAACTAACTCCAGTGAAAGGACAGCCAGTGTTTAAAATGCTTACGCATGAAGATACCAGGAAGTGCTTAGGAAGCATTGGAAATGTTTACATATGGCTAAATTTTAAATATGCAGAACTACTTCAAAATATGCGACAGGCAAAGGATGAAGATTATAAAAATATTCTACAAGATGTAAGAATTGGGAAACTAACTGAGCATGGGAAAGCAGCTTTACATGCACGATTAATTTCAAATTTGTTTCCAAAAGAAAACATTCTCCCAGAGAATTTTTTGTAAGACAATTCCTGAAAACAAATCTGTCATATGCTTGATGCCAACTCTGCAAGAATGTTCAATCTTCAACACCAAAATGTTAAAGTTGGAAAATCAAGAAATTGGGAAACTGGAAGCTATTGATAAAATAGAACATGAAGGAGCAACTATTATTTTGTCAGAGAAGTTGAAATCAAAATTAGATTCTTTAGAGAAGACAATATCTAAAACTGCTGGTATGGAAAAGACTCTGTATGCATCTTTAAATTGTCGTATAATTTTACGACGTAATATAGATGTGGAAAGAGGTTTAGTAAATGGAGCAATGGGTCATGTTGTGGATTTTGTGAATTACCGAAATAGAGATGGAATTGAAGTTATAAAAATTAAATTTGATGGTATTGAAGAAGTACAACAAATCTGTCGTTGTTCTGCTCGTTTTTTGCTAGTGAAAGATTTATATGTACGCAGAAAACAGTTTCCTGTTTCTTTGGCATATGCAGTTACTATTCATAAATCTCAAGGTTTAAGTGATGATAGTGCTTTGGTGAATATTGAAAATTCTGTGTTCAAGGAGGGTATGGCATATGTTGCTTTATCTCGAGTCAGAACTTTATCTGGATTGTACTTGATTGATTTTGATGAGACAAAGATTAATGCAGATCTAAATTGTGTAAAAGAATATAATAGGTTAAGAAGAGAGTATGCTCCAAATTTACCTCAATATCCTCTGTTTGAAAAGCGTGTGGTAGGCCGAAAAAGAAGAAATGAGAAAAATTGTTGTGAAGTTGTAGCAAAAAGAAAAAAAGTAGATGAAACAGTAATTGTAAGCAGAAAGGAAATGGATTCAGTTAAAGATGTTGTTGGATTTGAATTTGAAAATAGTTCTGGTGTCAACTGCTATGCTAATGTAGTGGTTAATGTTGTTTTTTTTTTCCAAACTGTAAAAGAACAGATTGCTGAAAATCGTGATCAAACACTTTGTTGTTTATTAAATTCTGTATTAGAGAAATGTAGCAGTGATAGAACAAAAATACAAAGTGTTTCTGAAATTCGAAACGTTTTAGACATATGTTCTGGTCTAAATCAATTTTCACAGAATATTCAGCAAGATTGTCAGGAATTTCTAATGTATATGCGTGTTGTTTTGCAAGATGAAGGAGTAGATGTAGAAAATCTTTTTGGCCTTTCTTATAAATGGCAACATGACTGTGACAATTGCTCCTTTTCAAGTAGTACTACAGTAGACACTGAAATATTTATATATTTGACTTTACCAGACTGCAAATCAGTGTCTTGAAATAATGTAGTTAGAGCAGCAAATCAAAACATGGTCTGTAGTCAATGTAAATCTGAAATGCTATCAACTTTATTTTTAATAAGATATGGACAGTATGTTATTTTAATGTTCCAACGATGTAGACCTGATGGAACTAAATTGACAACATTAATTAAAAATGTTGTGGCTTCTCAATTATCAATTTCGGGAAGAACCTTTACAACTCCAGCAATTATTTACCATGATGGTCCTTCAACAACATCAGGACATTACACATGTTATTTAAAATGTGAAAAAGGTTGGAAGCTCTGTAATGATACTCAATTGACTTTCAAACAACGTTTGCCTTCTGACTTACTAAATTCTTACCTAGTGTTCTTACAACCGAAATTTTAGGGAAGGTATTTGGCGTATGAAGATTGCAGCAGTTAATATAATTTAGTTTGCTCTTCAAAATTACTTTCTGAATGAGAGTGATGAAGATAATAAAAACATGTAGTTCTCATAGAGATAGTATATGTTTATCATGTAGTGTGTGCTGTGAGTATTATAGAAATTATTTATAAAAAGTAAGCTAGAGGTGGAAGTAAAACTCTTGTTTCATAATGTAAAAGATGTTGAAGCTTTTCTTTCAGAAAGATGGGTAAATGAGACATTAACAATACTCTGGACTAATTTCCATGGAAAAGAACTTTCCATATACTATTTGGCCTCGTGGAAAAGTGGATGGATCAAAAGTGAGTTTAGATATGGTTTTTAAAATTTTACATTATTTAAGAAATTATTCAATGAGTTTTTTAAACACAATCATTTTGATTGTGTTTTTTTTTTGCCCGCTGTTATATGATGAGTACTATTGAAGTCACTGTTTTAAGTGAAATTCAATATATTCTGAGAACAGGAAAAATAAACCATTTAACATGATTACTCTATTATTATTAAATATATATTACTTTCCCATTCTCTTATGCTCACTCACCTATTTCCACCCTCTATCACTCCTCTTAACTCACCCTCACTGGCCTTTTTTCACTCTCCCTCATCTCCCTTCCCATATTCCACTTTCCTCGCTTATTCTTATTACCCACTCCTTCACTGCCCTTTCCCTCTCTCCCATTCACTACTTTCCAGCTGTCAGTCACTCTACTTCCCTCCCCTTCCCGTTATTTTCTTTCTTTGTTTCCTGAATAATTCCCCTTCTCTCACTCACCTTATTACACTTCACTCACTCCTTCTCTCACTTCCTCTGTCCTCTCACATCCTCACTCCCTATCCCTCACTCCCTGTCTCTTAGCTTCAGTCTTTCGATCCTGTTACTCTCTCACTCCTCTTCCATCACCCACACTCCCTTACTTATCTTACTTTGTCTCCTGTATTCTAAAATATATATTATAAATAATCTATTTTTTTTTGTCTTTCACAGATATAAATTTTAAAGGAAATATGATATTAAATTTACATTACTTATAAGGTAAGTTTCATGTACAATATTTATTTTCACTATACTGTTTTCCATAACCTCACTACTTTTCTTTGATACTCCCACACCTCTGTTCCCTTATTGCGCTTGCCTCACTTATTCTGAATCCCCACGTTTACTCTCTTTTTTCACATTTTTCTCTTACACTCACCTTCTTTCAGGCCTTCTCCATTACTTTCTTTCCTCTCTGTTCTCTTAGTTCATTGTTTTATATTTTTCCGTTCTTTTATTCTCCTTACTCCACTTCACTTACTCCTTCTCTTTCTTTCTCTGTCTTCTTACTTCTACACTCCCCTTCCCTCAATCTCTTTCTGTTAGCCTCATTCTCTCCATTCCCTTAGTCTCTCACTTCTCTTCTGTCACGCTCACTGCCTATAACTCAGCTATACTCCCTCACTCACCTTCTGTCAGACCTTCTCCTTCACTCTTTTCTCTTCCCTTACTTTCTTATTTCACTGTATTAACTCCTTCTCTTACTCCTTCTGTCCTCTTATTTGTACACTCCCCTTCCCTCATTCTCTCTCTGTTAGCCTCATTCTCTCTGTCCTCTTAGTCTCTCACTCATTTTCTATCACGCTCACTCACTATAACTCAGCCATACTTCTACACTCACCTTCTTTTAGACCTTCTCCTTTACTTTCCATCCTCTCTTTTCCCATCCTTCACTCCTTCCCTCTTTTCCCTTCCCTTACTCCTCTTTCTGCAGTTCAGTAACTGCTTCTGTCAATCCCTCTGTCCTCTAACTTACTAACTCCCCTATTCTCACTCTCTCTGTGTTACCCCCATTCTCTCCATTCTCTTAGTCTCTCACTCCTCTTCTATCATGCTCACTTCCTATTACTGAGCCATACTCCCACACTCATCTTCTTTCAGACCTTTTCCTTTACATTCCTTCCTCTCTCTTCCCATCCTTCGCTCTTTCACTCTTTTCCCCTCTGTTACTCTCCTTAATCCACTTCACTAATTCCTTGTCTTACTCCCTCTATCCTCTTACTTGTACACTCCCCTTACCTCATTCTCTCTCTGTAAGTCTCATTCTCTCAGTCCCCTTAGTCTCTCACTCCTCTTCAAGTCCAATGAAACCATTACACAATTTCTAAACCAGCATTGAATCCAAGCTTAAAAAACAATTTATAAAGAAGTCTACCATATAAACACACAGCTATGTCAAAGATTGCGCACGCAGCTGGTAAATATGCCTCTCTTTTTTTGGATATTCTATCTCAATTTATGCCATTAAAAGAAACCTTTAAATATCTCTCACGGCATTTCATATTCTTGTCTGGGTGCCAATTTTATTATTCTGCATGCATTTTCTGCTTGCACCCATGTGAAACATTGCGCAAGTCTTGTAAATATGCCCCTCTTTATCATATATTCCATCCTAATTGAAACCATTACTGAAATACTTTATGTATCTCCCACACCATTTCATATGGTTTTCTATCTGCTATTCCTATCCCTCTCCATAGATACACTGCTTCCACCCATGCTAAAGGTTGCACAAGGCGCTTCAAAGAAAGAGCATATTTACAAGTCCAATGAAACCATTACACAATTTCTAAACCAGCATTGAATCCAAGCATAAAAAACAATTTATAAAGAAGTCTAACTTATAAACACACAGCTAACATTATGGAAAAAGGTAAAAATATAATTCCTTAATTCAAATAGACAGTCACTGTGATACTTGTCAAAAATTATAGTTGAATTACCATAACTGTACTTCCTTCTGGGGTCTCCTCTGGAAAGTACAGTATGGCAGATCTTGCACTCCACCTTTGGAGCATTACATTTCACTGTCTTCTGAAAGTACACAAAATGGCGGCGATAGTGTACATTAGAGAGACACAGTGAGAGAAAGAAGGCATGAGATGAAGAAGAGATGTGAAATGCACAATGGAGAAAATATAGTGAGATAAGGGAAGTAACTGTGAGTAAACTTACTATGTAACACAGAAATGTTGCACTCTATACTATAAGTCTCATTTTATACCACAATCATTTCACTACTATCTCATAAATTACAAATAGAATAATAAAAAATGTCTCAAACAATTTATAATTTCTAAATATAAATTTATTCTTCAGAATTTTCATAATTTAGAAGAACTTCTAACATTAACTGATCAGGAATCTCCTCATCAGAAGTCTCCATACATGACTCCTGGAACTCAATATAGTCCAAACATTCAATTAATTCAGCATCCAAAGTCTAATCATTAAAATCCTCCATTCCATCTCCTCTCAAAAAAAGGTCTTCTTTATGGATAGTGTTATCAACAGGATCATTTAAGACCTCAATAAAACTCGCCTTAACAAAACTCGCAGAAATTTCAAAATTAATATCAACGGTGTCCTCATTCAAATCCATATTCTTTTCAAATTTCTTGCGGTAAATTGCAGACAAGAAAATCACTTTCATTTATCATTTTTAGTAATAGATAATATAAAACTAGCTTTATCAAGTATTAAATTCCCCTTACAAATTAACAACTCACCTTTTAGAAAGCAGTAGAAGAGTTAGTAGTGTGTAAATTTCACACCAGAAATAGAACACCAAAAATTCCTCACAAATGTACCTCTAAGAGTACTATCACAAAATGGCTGTGTTTCCCTCTCATTTTTCATTTATATTCATGTAGAAAACCAATGAAACTTCATCACACACAAATTCAAAACCAAAGAAACATTTAAATTGGTTGTAAATTTCAAAAGCTAATTGGCTCTTGGGTGTCTGTAAACATTCTAAATAGTCTGCATAGTCCGCCATCTTGTGACTCTGAAGAACAGAGACACAAGAGGTGAAAAATAAAGGGGGAAATAATTAAAAGGGGGCAGAGTAGACACCCCCTGACCCCCTAGGTTTTCTGAGAGGGGCCTAGAAGGACTCTGAAGGGCAAAAAAACTTTTTTTTTTTTAAATTTCGCGTGGTAAGCGATGGAAGCGCTCCCAGGTGCGCGCTCCAGTACGTGCACCCGGAGCGCACCACGGGGAAAAACAGTGTAAAAAAAATACAGTACAAAAATAAAGTAGAGTGTTTAGAGGAAAGTGATGCATTGCTGGAGTGTGTCACAAAAATGATGCAACTCCAGCAATGCATCCTTTCACATGGGGCCTGCGTCAGTCTTACGCCTGCTGTGAGGCAGGCGCAAGATCTAGACGCAACAGCGTCGTAAAAGTGATGCAGTGAAATCTCATAGATTTCACTGCGTCACTTCTACGACCCTTCCTTACGTCAATACGCCCCCTTTGCATACATTACACCTGGCGCAGGTATAATGTGGCGCAGGGGTTTACAAAGTGACGCATCTACCTAGATGCGTCACTTTGTAAATATGACTCAACAAGGTGCATTTTTTACACCACTGGTGCGTCATAAAAAGTGACGCACCGGCGGCATAAAAGTGACGCATGGCCTCATTAATGAGGCATTCAGGCTTCTACTCATGCGTCATATTTAATGTATGACGCATTATGTTGCAAGGAGTTACAGATGCGTCAGTATTTCTGACGTATCTGTAAGCGCAAAAGTGATGCATTGCTGGAGTGTGTCACAAAAGTGACGCAACTCCAGCAATGCATCCTTTCACATGGAGCCAGCCCCATGTCAAAGGGCCTGCGTCAGTCTTACACCTGCTCTGAGGCAGGTGCAAGATTTAGACGCAACGGTGTCCTAAAAGTGACGCAGTGAAATTTCATAGATTTCACTGCGTCACTTCTACGACCCTTTCTTGCGTCAATACGCCCCCTTTGCATACATTACACCTGGCGCAGGTATAATGTGGCGCAGGAGTTTACAAAGTGACGCATCTACCTAGATGCGTCACTTTGTAAATATGACTCAACAAGGTGCATTTTTTACACCACTGGTGCATCACAAAAAGTGATGCACCGGCGGCGTAAAAGTGACGCATGGCCTCATAAATGAGACCTTCAGTCTTCTACTCTTACTTTTTCTTTCACTTTCTCTGTTTCTTCACTGCCTTACTCACCTTGTCTCACACTCAATTATCTTTATCCAGTCTGTATCTCCACTCTTTCCTAAACATCACTGCTCTTTTCTTACCCTTCCACACCAACGTTCTTCTACTACATTTTCTTCACTTATCCACATTCCCCATGTTCACTCTCCTTCTCCTCACTCTCCTTCCCCACACTCACCTTCTTTCAGTCCCCCTACTTCACTTCCCTTCCCCTCTCGTCCCTTTCTTTGCTTTCTCATTCATTGTCTCACTGCTCTCCACTTCAGTTACTCTTTTTCATTTTTTTAAGAATACAGCTCTTTGATGAGAATTGGAGGTAGTTCTGAAAAGAACTTTTTTTTTCTTCTTTTTTCCTTTTTTTTGAACAAAAACAAAAACAGGGAATGGGAAACTGCTCAATAGGAGCAAAAAAAAACATAATCAAAATTAGGACTGGGGACGGCAGCGGTGGTTGTCTAATGCTCGAACCATGAGCATAACACTTTGTTCCCCATAACAAAGTAGCTGATCACATTTTCTGCATTTCATTACGGCTTCATTAAAAGCAGGCTGAATATTAGGGATCAGCTCTTCTGGTTGTCCCCTCACCGATGTAGTTGGTCCTCCGGTTGAAGTAGAGGCACTATCCCTGGGAGCCTCTCGTGCCAGCGCCCTGACACTCTCCCGGGCATAGTTCTGGGGGTGCCTCCTCTCGACGTGGCGAATCATGGTGGAGTTTCCAAATGAATATTTTTTGGTGGGGTGACCCCGTGACAGGACAGTGTGAAAAATCCGGCACTCCACCTTTGGAGCATTTACTTTTTTTTTATCATCTGGAATGGAAAAAAACTTCCATATGAAGTGTTCTTTCACCCTCGGCTGAGGAACCTCTTCATCAATAAATCCCTCTGTGTCATCATCGCTGCTGGATGCTCTGGCAGCCATGGTAATCCAACAAAGTTCCAAGAGCAAAAAGACAGGTCTTGCAGTCACAAAAGTGAAAGAAGAAGTGAAGGAAATGGGTGGGGATTTCATTCTTTGTAAAAAAATTTTTTAGCAACCAATGAAAAGAGTTATTTTAAGGTCACATGAATTGACGCGCTTACGCTGCGTGCACCGGAGCGCTTCCAGGGGCGCTTATGCAGCGCGAACGTAGGCGCTTCCAGGGGCCCATACGCGGCGCGCCTGAGTGACGTTTTGATAGCTTTACGGAAATGCAAAATCATTTTCATTTCGTAAATCAAAAATACTGCTTTTATAAGTATGGTACTAAATGTCTTGCATTATTATTTACTTTTCATGCATATTTTTTTTTTTACGAACACAGAAATAGCGCTCTTGGTGCGCTCTCGGGAGAGCTTACCGGTGCGGGCACCCCGAGCGCACCAGGAAAAAATGTAAAAATATATATATATATATATATATATATATATATAATAAAAAAAATCGTAGGTTACAAAGTCGATATACAAAGGAATTAGCTTTTAAAAAAACTATGAAATTCACTGAAAAAAACATAGGTTTCACAAACGTTATAGTTAGGAATTAGTTTTTAAAAAACCTTTGAAATTCACAAGAAAAACATAGGTTTCACAATCGTTATAGTTAGGAAATAGCATTTAAAAAACCTTTGAAATTCACTGAAAAAAACATAGGTTTCACACTCGTTATAGTTAGGAATTAGCATTTAAAAAACCTTTGAAATTCAATGAAAAAACCATAGGTTTCACACCAGTTATAGTTAGCTGAACATTTTACTCATACAAAACCATTGAAATTCCCACGTTATAGTTAGTTGGACTCACTATAACTCGCGCGCCCGCAATCCACTGCTGATGATGTCACATATTACATCATTCATGACATGGTCAGTGACATCACTGATGACATCACTGATGACATCTCAAATGACATCACTGATGACATCTCAAATGACATCACTGATGACATCTCAAATGACATCACTGATGACATCACTGATGACATCATCCATGTGATAATACGATGCACCTCTTCACACTCTAATCTAACCTTTGATACACCCAGTGTTAAATACAAACTACCATTGCTGAAACCATTGATACACCAATACCAGTAACTACATACGCACTCACTGATTCCTAGGTCTACACACACATCCACTCATTCACCCATACAATAACTCATACATACAGACACTCATCAATACAACACTATCATATGCACTCATACACCTATACAGACATTCACACACTGCCACTCATCCATGGAGTTACTCACACACCTAGTCAGTCATGCAAAGAATCAGTCACACTCCCATTTCCTCATCTATACAGTTATACAGACAACACCTCAAATATAAAAGATATACTAACACATACTTACTCTCTTATACAATCACTGATACAAGTACACATTGATCCATACAACAACTCACACAATCACTGGCTCTCATGTGTCATTGATATATTTGTATATGCCAATTCTCACATGCACTATGTTTTACATATGTACTTACTTGGATATGTAGCACTGAGATATCCATTCACTCACCAACACAGCCATGCACACAGTCAACCGCCCATACAGTTGTTTCCACATGCACTCTTGAACCCATACATCTAGTGAATCAACTAGTCACACATCTATGCACAGAGTCGCACACCTCACAGCCACCCACACACACACTCAGACTCACATACAAATACTTGCGCAACCAATTAATAACCCATATAGCCACTTATATAGCTATTGATCAACACATGCAGCAGCTTACACAACAACATACATACTGATGCACCCATTCAGACAGTTTAGTCACTAACCCATGCATTCAGTAAGACACATTTAATCACTCAATCATACAGTCAGTCACGCACCAACTAAATCCTTCATCCAGACACTTATAGACCCACTCATTCTTCAATATGTAAAACATATTTAAACTTTACAGAAACACTTAGACACTGTATGATGACATCAGTGATGTCATCAGTGATGTCATTTGAGATGTCATCAGTGATGTCCTCAGTGATGTCACTGACCATGTCATTAATGATGTAATATGTGACATCATCAGCAGTGGATTGGGTGCGCGCAAGTAATAGTGAGTCCAACTAACTATAACGTGGGAATATCAATGGTTTTGTATGAGTAAAATGTTCAGCTAACTATAACTGGTGTGAAACCTATGTTTTTTTCAGTGAATTTCAATGGTTTTTTAAATGCTAATTCCTAACTATAACGAGTGTGAAACCTATGGTTTTTTCAGTGAATTACCTACTGGCGGTCGCCAGTAGGTATATATAGTTAGGATTTTTTCTCTATGGGATTTTTGAAATTTCTATGTCTAATAACTTTTGCGTTTGTGGACGGAATTGGATGAAATTTTCAGGAAAATGGCACATTTTGTTTCTGAGCAGCCCTTGAAAATTTGGGGGGGTTCGTCAAGGGGGGGCCGAGAAAAAAGGGGGGTCCCAAAACGTGTTTTTAACATTGAGTTTTCCATAGGGCGGTTGGCCTCACTTTTAGCCCGAACGGCTGAATGGATTTGCACGAAACTTGGCAAAATTGTAGGGACTGGTAGCCCGATGTGCCTTTGCTAGGTCTCAATATATGTGCTTCAGTGGATTTTGAGAAATTAACGTTCAAAAAAAGATATATATCTGTAACAGCGGACCGGGCAGCGCTCCGGTTCGCGGACTTTTCGCGGTACGGAGCTTTGTGAAGCAAAGCTGATTGGTTCTCCGGCGTCTGTGAACATTCCAAACAGTCCGTAGCGGCCGCCATCTTGTCTCTCGGTAGGATCGAGAGACAAGAGGAGGCCAAAGCGAAGGGGCAAATGACCATAAGGGGGCATAGTAGATCCTCGCTGACCCCCTAGGTTTGATGTGGAGGTTTTAAAAGGGCCCCGCGGGGCAAAAAAAAATAATAATAATAATAATCGAACGGCTGAATGGATTTGCACGAAACTTGATAAAATATTAGGGACTGGTAGCCCGATGTGCCTTTGCTAGGTCTCAATATATGTGCTCCAGTGGATTTTGAGAAATTAACGTTCAAAAAAAGATATATATCTGTAACAGCGCTCCGCTTCGCGTAACGGAGGTTTGCGAAGCTGATTGGTTCTCCGGCGTCTGTAAACATTGCAAACAGTCCGTAGCGGCCGCCATCTTGTCTCTCGGTAGGATCGAGAGACAAGAGGAGGCCAAAGCGAAGGGGCAAATGACCATAAGGGGGCATAGTAGATCCTCCTTGACCTCTTAGGTTTGATGTGGAGGTTTTAAAAGGGCCCCGCGGGGCAAAAAAAAAATAATAATAATAATCGAACGGCTGAATGGATTTGCATGAAACTTGCAAAATTGTAGGGACTGGTAGCTCGATGTGCCTTTGCTAGGTCTCAATATATGTGCTTCAGTGGATTTTGAGAAATTAACGTTCAAAAACAAGATATATATCTGTAACAGCGCTCCGCTTCGCGGATATAAAATTATATCTGTATTACCTAGCTGTTGCTAACACCAGTTAGCGACGGCTAGTAGGAGATAGCGACCATCTTGGGCCCCACTTTGCATGTGAGTGATATTTATCACTAATGACATGCAAAGTGGGCATGCCAAGATGTTAGCGACTGGAAACAGTCGCTAACATCGCTATCTCCTATTATCAACTTTTGGAAATATTCGCGATAAGCGCGAATATCTCCAAAAGCTAGCACCTGCCCTGAGCAGTTCTTAGCCATGTTATCCAATGGGAGGTGGATAACATGGCTAAGAGCATTAGCTCGGTAATGCATGAATATCGCTGAGTTTTCAGCGATATTAATGCATTGCGGTCGTTTTTTATCGTATTTGCGATAAACCTTGATAATAGCAAGGTTTATCTGCGATAATTTCTGACGATGCTTAGCGGTAAAAAAATCGTTGCTAAGCATCGTTAGGGATAAATATCGCTTAACTTTGGTAATATGCCCCAACGTCTGTTAACGTTCGATTCGAAGGAAATCAGGAAGTGTTGAAAAACATTGTCTGCGCCATCTTGCCTTTTTTCAAATGCCACACTTTTGTCGTGCACGGCAGTCATTTTAGATGTCTTGACCAGACCCACTCTCTGCACGCTGTCGATCCTTAGCATGGCTCCCCACCCTCGCAAGCATCTCCCCCAGGCAGTGGTCACCCCCGCTCTCTGTCTTATGCATGGGTAATAAACCACCCCCCATCTGCGCTGCTCTTCCCTGAGAATCACACCCTGTGCCCGCCCGACACCTCCCTTTCGCCCTATTCACTACCGCACCCTCTGACACTCCTTTTCCTCTGTGTCCGATTGTCCAGGCCGGTCCTAGGGTGTCAGCTAGCCCTGCAGATGTAGTTTATGGCCCCAGCTGTAAAGAATCACCCCTCTTCAAAGGAGTTATAGTAGATCAAGACCCACACTCGATGAGATCCATCACAGCAGACGCGTTCCTATTATCTGAAAACCATCCTGTATTGTGATTGGGGAGGGGACCGAGCCTGAAGCGGAAGATTCCAGGGATGACTCTTTGTACATCAAAGTTTTTACAATTATGTGTCACATTAAAAATATATAGCACTCCAACAAAGTAGTAAGATTATAAAACTTTAATAACTTATAAATATATACAAGAAAACAAAAACAGTAATAACATATAAACATTTTTAGGGAAAAACAACGAAGTAGCGGTCGGCTGTGCGAATAGTCCCAACGCAGCACAACGTCCAGATTTCTGGCGTGGGGCGTCGCGGGGGGTGGGTCATCAGTAGCAAACTGTTGTGCGAATAGTTCCAAGGCAGCAGAACGATGGCACCAAGGTGATGTCCAGTAAGTTGCCGCACTGGTTTTGGTATCCTACAATGCTGCTCCGAATAACGGCGTGGGGCGCCCCGGGGGAGGCGGCGTGAACGGGCCTCTCCAGGTGGAGTCTCGTCTGCTGTAGTGGGGCGCCCCTTTACCGTTTCAGTTGCCATTCCGTCCGCTTTTGGTCCACTGTGTCAAAAGCCGCAATTTAGCTGAGTTGCGCCCACTCTTGCGGTGCAGCGATAGGCGGCTGTCACAGGACTCTCAAAATGGCGGCAGGCTGTTTCCTTTTTGGGCCTGGTCCACTGAAATGGCCCTGGGACACCTTGGAAATCGGACGCTTGTCTGCTAGGTCTTGGACCCCATTCTCGAAAGCGTCCCCTCCGCCTTGAGGATTCATCAAAAGTTTTGGGGGCCCCCGACTCCTGCAGGCTTCTGGTGGGGAGCGGCTGCCATGATTGCTCGCGGAATGACCACGACGGAGCCACGAGATGGTGGTGCTTTCATGGTGACGCAAGCTTCAGTCTGAAACATCCAGAAACAAGGTGGGGCTTTCATCGTTTGGGAAAAAAAAAAGTTTTCATCCAATGAAAAGTGTTGTTTTTAGGTCATATGATCAAGCCTTCCATCATTAGGAAACCAAAAGTAAAATGAACCAATGAAAAGTTTTATAAACAAGTCACATGACCTGTTATGCGGCATAGGGTATAAAATGCGGAGAAAATACGTTGGCACGTGAGGCGGCGTCAGTAGCGGACCGATGTGCGAATAGGCCGAAGGCAACACAACGCGCCAAGATCCGGATGGCACCGAGGTGGTGTCTAGTAAGTTGCCGCACTGGTGTGGCCATCCTACAATGTTGAAAGTCGGCGTGGGGCACCCCGTTGGCCTGTGAGATGGCGTCAGTAGCGGACCGATGTGCGAATGGGGCCAAAGGCAGCGCAACAATATTTTCTGAATAGAAGACACCACAAGGCGCTGAGATGCCAAGATCCGGATGGCACCGAGGTGGTGTCTAGCAAGTTGTGGCACTGGTGTGGCCATCCTACAATGGAAAAAGTCGGCGTGGGGTGCCCTGTTGGCCTGTGAGATGGTGTCAGTAGCGGACCGATGTGCGAATGGGGCCAAAGGCAGCGCAACAATATTTTCTGTATGGAAGATACCACTAGGCGTTGAGATGCCAAGATCCGGATGGCACCGAGGTGATGTCTAGCAAGTTGCTGTACTGGTGTGGTCATCCTACAATGCTGAAACTCGGCGTGGGGCACCCCATTAGCCTGTGAGATGGCATCAGTAGCGGACCGATGTGCGAATGGGGCCAAAGGCAGCGCAAGAATATTTTCTGAAGAGAAGACACCACAAGGCGCTGAGATTCGGTTACCACCGAGGTGATGTCTAGCAAGTTGCCGCACTGGTGTGGCCATCCTACAATACTGCTCTGAATAACGGCGTGGGGTGCCCGAAGGGGGGGGGGAGGTGGCGTGAACGGGCCTTCCTAGGTGGAGGCTCGTCTGCTGTAGTGGGGCGCCCCTTTACCGTTTCAGTTGCCATTCAGCTGAGTTTCGGCTGCTCTTAATGCTACAGCGACAGGCGGCTGCAACAGGACTCTCAAAATGGCGGCCTGTTCTTTGGATTTGGGCCTGGTCCACTAAAATGGCCCTGGGACACCTTAGAACTCGGACGCTCGATTTTTTTTTCCTTTCCTGTACATGCAAAAAAAGGTAAAGGCCCGGTACGTTACACGCTTCATCTGCCACGATGTACTCTCCAGAGGAACCGAAAAAAAATATAGTTATGGTAACTATACCATGCATCGTCATATGGAGAGGTGGCACCAATTAATTATAGTGCTGCATAAAAGAGAGATTTGGAGGAGAACCCCAGACCTGCCAGTACATTCATCAAAGAAGTGGCACTGACAGCATCAGAGGCAAGGGAAACGGTCCCAAATATTTAGAAGAACTTTGGAAAGATTAAAATGACATGTTTAGTTTGTGGCAAATTAATTTCATGTGGACAGATGAGTGTTACTCTAATAAATACAGCATATGAACATTATCATAGTCGATGGTTGGTAGAGACATTTTGACTATATCCTGGACCTGCCCGTCCTCGCCCAAAATGGCGCCGGAATAAATGGGACTCGTAACTCCTTGTTGTGTACTGGTTGCAGAACCTTGAAATCACGAGATACGTATGCAGTTTTAAAGCACATGGCGGGCGGGGACGAGAATTGATTGAATATTTTGACATCCCTATTGATATTAAGTTCTGATGTGTTATTGATTACTGTACTATTGAAAGTTCGAATTAACGTCACCCATGGTACTTGCCCGCAAATGTATATCTAGATAATTTTATTGTAACTGGCCCTGTCGTATTTTAATTATAAAATGTACGTCCACCGATTCCGCAACTGTTAGACACCTTAGTTCTTGCAACCTAATGGCCCGCCCGTTACGTTCCTCTACAGTGTAAATGTCTACTCATCATATACGATTACAGTTTGCTCCGTGGCCGGCCCACGTGGTTATAGGCTCGTATTTGTATAATGAAATTTTGACAATAAAGGTTTTTAAAAGAAAACATGGTAGTAGTATATACATTGGTAAAGTTTTTAATAATAGTCACTGTTTTAGAATCATTAAAAGGCAAGTGAAATAAAGCAGACCAATTACATAAAGGGTAAAAGGTATAATACGCAGGAACGCAGTAAAGATAAATGGTCAAGGGCTGTTGTGTTTTCTACTCCTGCAACATAAAGTGATCGATAAGAATCTCATATTCAGGCGTATTGGCGACTAAGACAGCAGGTCGACCCTCTTTTGCTCAACGGCTCCGTCATGGGACGAAGAAAAGCTCTTTTTCTCGAAAAAAGAATATATTTTACTTGCAGGACAGTTGTAAATTTTCCGGGAAAGTACATTAGCCTGGAACATTATAACATATATTTAAGAAAAAATAATGTTCGGAAGTAATAAAAACAGTAATTTTTAGGTCATATGACCAAGCCTTTCATCATTAGAATAAGAAAAGTAAAATGAACCAATGAAAAGTTTTATTAACAAGTCACATGACTTGTTATGCTTACGTTACGCGCTGCGCATCGCGCCCCGAATGACTTCCGGATGCGCTAACGCGGCGCGTCATATGACGCATTACGCGACAACGCAGGTCCAGAATATAGTGAAAATGTCTCCACCAACCAGCGGTCGGAACACAACCCCTTTCAGCAGGCTAAATAGTTCTGTTAAATGACAACAGAAGGGACAGGCAACAAGAACCATCAGTCAAAGAGGGGAGGGCTAGTTCTTCTCTACCGGGTTACATTGGGGCGCTACCGGAACTGATCGAATTGGTAGTCTACAGTGTTTCTGGATGTTTCAGACTGAAGCTGGGGTTAGCATGAGAACACCACCATTTCGTAGCTCCGTCGTGGCCATTCTGCAACCAATCATGGCAGCCGCTCTTTATCGTTATTTTGGGCGGGGTGGGTGGCGGAGCCAAGCTGTTTTGCAGCCATCATTGTGTGGAGTTCAGTTCATCTCACTAGTTTCGTATTTGTCATGAGGGGTTGTTCCTAATGTTTCTATTTTAGCGAGGTCAAAAAGAGATCCCATTAGTGGCCTACTGATTTTGCTCGATTCCTTTTCTTTTTTTTTACACGATTTTTCGTTATCTGCAAAGACTAAACAGAGTATTGCGACTCTGTGTTTGTTTGTAAATAGAGAATGAACCAAAGAGAACCAATTCTAAAACAGTAAATGCTTGGATAACAATCAATCAAATGGAGAGAGAAGCAGGCACGACGTATTACAACGGGGGCAAAGGCCTGCGTTAACTACCTTTCACTATCTGCAAAGAGAGAGTACTCCTAATAGAAATGAGGGGGGGGGGCACCATTCAAAGCAGATCAGTGTGCATAAACACGAAAATGTTTTCACTTACCACGTACTTGACATTCGACAGCTTATGATATTTGCTATTAAAAAACCATAGAAATTCACTGAAAAAACCATAGGTTATAGACCATATATAGTTAGGAATTAGCATTTACAAAACCTTGAAAATTCACTGAAAAAACCATAGGTTATACACTATATATAGTTAGGAATTAGCATTTACAAAACCTTGAAAATTCACTGAAAAAACCATAGGTTATAGACCATATATAGTTAGGAATTAGCATTTAAAAAACCTTATTTTACTCACACAAAACCATTGAAATTCCATATATAGTTAGTTGCACTAACTATATATCGCGCACCCGCAATCCACTGCTGATGATGTCACATATTACATCATTCATGACATGGTCAGTGACATCACTGATGACATCACTGATGACATCTCAAATGACATCACTGATGAGATCTCATTTGACATCAATGACCATATCACTGATGATATCATTCATGTGACAATACAATGCATCTCCTCACATTTTAATATAACCTTTGTTACACCCAGTGTTAAATAGAGTATAATTTTTGAAACCATTCACACACCAATACTAGTTACTACATACGCACTCACTGATTCCTACGTCTACACACACATTCACTTATTCACCCATACAATCATTCATACATACAATCACTCATCTTTACAACACTATCATATGCACTCATACACCTATACAGATACTCACACTCTGCCACTCATCCATGGAGTTACTCACACACCTAGTCAGTCCTGTAAAGAATCAATCACACTTCCATTTTTTAATCTATACAGTTAAACATAGAGCACCTTAGATTTTCAAACATATACTAACACATACTTACTCTCTTATACAATCATTGATACAAGTACACATTGATCTGCACAGAGTCACACACCTCCCAGCCAGCCACACACACACTCAGTCTCCCATACAAATACTTGAGCAATCAATCAATAACCCATATAGTTACTCATATAGCTACTGCTCAACACATGCAGCAGTTTACAGAACAACAGACATAATGATGCACAAATTAAGACAGTTTAGTCACTAACCCATGCACTCAGTGAGACACATTTAATCACTCACTCATACAGTCAGTCACGCACCTACTAAATCCTTCATCCAGACACTTCTACATCTACTCATTCTTCAATATGTAAAACATATTTAAACTTTACATAAACACACAGTCACTGGATGATGTCATCAGTGACGTCATTTGAGATGTCATCAGTGATGTCACTGACCATGTCATGAATGATGTAATATGTGACATCATCAGCAGTGGATTGCGGGTGCGCGATATATAGTTAGTGCAACTAACTATATATGGAATTTCAATGGTTTTGTGTGAGTAAAATAAGGTTTTTTAAATGCTAATTCCTAACTATATATGGTCTATAACCTATGGTTTTTTCAGTGAATTTTCAAGGTTTTGTAAATGCTAATTCCTAACTATATATAGTGTATAACCTATGGTTTTTTCAGTGAATTTTCAAGGTTTTGTAAATGCTAATTCCTAACTATATATGGTCTATAACCTATGGTTTTTTCAGTGAATATATATATATATATATATGTGTATATATATATATATATATATATATATATATATATATATATATATATATATATTCACTGAAAAAACCATAGGTTATAGACCATATATAGTTAGGAATTAGCATTTACAAAACCTTGAAAATTCACTGAAAAAACCATAGGTTATAGACCATATATAGTTAGGAACTAGCATTTAAAAAACCTTATTTTACTCACACAAAACCATTGAAATTCCATATATAGTTAGTTGCACTAACTATATATCGCGCACCCGCAATCCACTGCTGATCATGTCACATATTACATCATTCATGACATGGTCAGTGACATCACTGATGACATCACTGATGACATCTCAAATGACATCACTGATGAGATCACTGATGACATCATCCAGTGACTGTGTGTTTCTGTAAAGTTTAAATATGTTTTACATATTGAAGAATGAGTAGATGTATAAGTGTCTGGACGAAGGATTTAGTAGGTGCATGACTGAATGTATGAGTGAGTGATTAAATGTGTCTCACTGAGTGCATGGGTTAGTGACTAAACTGTCTTAATTTGTGCATCATTATGTCTGTTGTTCTGTAAACTGCTGCATGTGTTGATCAGTAGCTATATGATTAACTATATGGGTTATTGATTGATTGTCCAAGTATTTGTATAGGAGACTGAGTGTGTGTGTGGCTGGCTGGGAGGTGTGTGACTCTGTGCAGATCAATGTGTACTTGTATCAATGATTGTATAAGAAAGTAAGTATGTGTTAGTATATGTTTGAAAATGTAAGGTGCTCTATGTTTAACTGTATAGACAAGAAAATGGAAGTGTGATTGATTCTTTACAGGACTGACTAGGTGTGTGAGTAACTCCATGGATGAGTGGCAGAGTGTAAGTGTCTGTATAGGTGTATGAGTGCATATGATAGTGTTGTAAAGATGAGTGATTGTATGTATGAATGATTGTATGGGTGAATGAGTGAATGTGTGTGTAGACGTAGGAATCAGTGAGTACGTATGTAGTAACTAGTATTGGTGTGTCAATGGTTTCAAAAATTATACTCTGTATTTAACACTGGGTGAAACAGAGGTTATATTAAAACGTGAGGAGATGCATTGTATTGTCACATGAATGATATCATCAGTGATGTGGTCATTGATGTCAAATGAGATGTCATCAGTGATGTCATCAGTGATGTCACTGACCATGTCATGAATGATGTAATATGTGACATGATCAGCAGTGGATTGCGGGTGCGCGATATATAGTTAGTGCAACTAACTATATATGGAATTTCAATGGTTTTGTGTGAGTAAAATAAGGTTTTTTAAATGCTAGTTCCTAACTATATATGGTCTATAACCTATGGTTTTTTCAGTGAATTTTCAAGGTTTTGTAAATGCTAATTCCTAACTATATATGGTCTATAACCTATGGTTTTTTCAGTGAATTTCATTGGTTTTTTAACAGCTAATATCTGTAGCTGTAAAATGTATTCTTCTTTAAATCCAAAAATATATTTTATATGTTTATGAATAATTTTTTTTTTAAATATTTTTTTTTCTTCGTTCCCGCTTCGCGAATCGGGAAGCTTCCCGTTAGCTGACCTTGATGCCGCGAAATAGACCGCGAGCCGGTAAACGTTTCTTTACCGCAACTGCCGCGTTAGAAAACAACATCGTGACGCCTCCCGTCCGCATGACGTTTCGCGTTGTCGCGTGATACGTCATATGACGTGCTACGTTAGCGAACTCGTACGCTTACCGAGTCGCAAAGCACAGGTTTCTGGAAGCAAACCGGGAGGCCCTGCAAAGCGCGTAACGTAAACACAGCAGGTCATGTGACTTGGTAATAACACTTTTCATTGGTTCATTTCACTTTCGGTTTCCTAATGATGTAAGACTAGGTCATATGATCTAAAATGAACACTTTTCATTGGTTGAGAACTATTTTTTTTCCCAAATGGTGAAAATCCCTCCTTCTTTCCTCACTCTGACTTTCATCATTGTGAGAGAAAGACCCTTTGTTACCAGTGAGCAATGGCTTCTTTACTAGCTTCAGCTGGTGCTTCCCCACCACCTCCACCACATCCAAGGAAGAGTGGACCACCTGCTAAAGTTATAATTCAGCAACAAGAGGAAGAAGAGGAACAGGACGACCTAGATAATCTCCCTATTATGGCCAGAAGATCTGTTGTACCGGAAGTAACGGGACCAGAGGGCAGGGAGATGGTGCCAAATATACAAACGAGATTTCGTGAAGTAAAACAAGTCTGCGTACATTGCAGTGGAATCATTTGCTACGCAGAAAGTAGCATCACTCTGATCAACAGAGCTATTAACAATCATGCTCATGTTTGTCCGAAACTCCCCAAACAATAAATTCTTTTTTTTGTTTTCTTCCTCCTGTTGAGCCCTTTACAATGAATCGTTTTCGTTGCCCCCTCCGAAAAAAAAACAAAAAAAATATAAAACTGTTCAGAAAAATTCAAAAAAAGTAAAAAAATGTTCAGAAATATAATAAAAAAAATATAAAACAACAAAAACAATTTAAAAAAAAGTTCTTTTCAGAACTACCTCCCCGTTATAAAAAAATTGGTACAATATTTGCAACTGTGCCAACCTCTATTTCTCTTAGTTCGCTTCCCAGTTCGCTCCCCGGTACGCGAACCGGAAGCGAACCAAAAAAATTGTTTTTTTAAAAAGAACAGTAAGTATAAGGGAAGGAAACAGACAGTTATGTTAAAAGAAAGACAGCTATAGGGGAGTAAACTAGAGATACTATTACCCGTAATCCACTGCTGATGATGTCACATATTACATCATTCATGACATGCTCAGTGACATCATCAGCAGAGGATTGCGGGTAACAGTATCCCTAGTTTATTCCCTATAGCTGTGTTTCTTTTAACATAACTGTCTGTTTCCTTCCCTTATACTTACTGTTCTTTTAAAAAAAATTTTTTTAGATCTGTCAGAAACAGTGAAAGTAATGAAATATAAAAGACTACGTAGAATATGAGCACTGTATGCAACAACTTTGACACTGACAGAAGCCTCACCTTCTCCATGCCTCCTACACAGTTCTACATGTACATCATAAATGCAAACAGAACAGAATTAATTATACATGTTAAATGGTTTATTTTTGCTGTTCTCAGAATGTATCAAATTTCACTAAAACAGTGACTTGAAGGTATTCATCATATAACAGCGGGGAAAAAAAAACACAATCAAAATGATTGTGTTTAAAAAACCCATACATTACAAATCAGAATTCAGAACTCCTTAAAGTTAACTTACTTTCCATGACGGCCAAGGATGTCCTATGAACAGCTTACACTCTGTTGTGCTGTTATTACTTTCAACCCGCCACTTTCTGAAAGAAAACCTCCATCGTTTTCAAAAACATGTTACATACAATAAATGACTTCTCGCTCTCTACCACACGATTCCACAAGGCCAAATCGTGTCAGAGCCATGTATAACTCTTGGATTTCTTGTAAGCCAATCCCGTCTTTTCGCATTTCCGCAACTTTCAGAATTAAAATGTTGAAGATCATTTACACAATCCTGGACTAGTAATATCTTCCCCTTCTTGCTCAATCATGTTCTACATTTCCTATCACACTGATACTGCTTACTATGAAGCAGACTTACACTACCTTTATGACTAGTACAATTATTTAATTCTCTACATCACTTTTAATCACAAAGCAATGTAAAACAGTAGACAGCATTGCAGACTTACATTCCCTCTACTCCATGTTTTGATTCGCTGCTTCAATTAGCTTATAAAAAGAAATAGTTTTTCTGAACTCATTCAAAGTGCACGTATTTCTCAATAACGTCCAGTGTTATGGTAAAAAGTTATGTCTCTGTACTACACTTATCGTCAAGGCCAAATAGTGTAGGAGCCATGAGAACTTCTTGAAATTCCTCAGAGCACATCCCGAGATTCTTTCCCTAAAATTTTGGTTTTAAAAACACCAGGTAAGAGTTTTTAAGGTCATATGGCAATTTTTTTTTGAAAATTAAAACAGAATCATTGCAGAATGACCAGCCATTTCTACACTTTAAATAAGCTGTATAATGTCCTGATGTTATTGAAGGACCATCATGATATATAATTGCTACAGTTACAAAAGTCCTTCCTGATATTGACAACTGTGAAGCCACAAACTTTTTAATTAAAGTTGTCAATTTTGTTCCATCAGGCCTACATCGTTGGAACATTAAAATGACATACTGGCCATATGTTCGTATAAATAATGTGGACATCATTTCAGATTTACATTGGCTACACTCCATGTTGTGATCAGCTGCTTTTACTAGCTTATTAAAAGAGACTGATTTACTGTCTGGCAAAGTTAAATATATAAATCTTTCTGAGTCTACACTAGTAGTAGCTGATACCCTACAGTTCTCGCAGTCATGCTGCCATTGATAAGAAAGCCCAAACAGGTGATCTACATCTACACCTTCATCATGCAATACATCAAGCATATACATTAAAAACTCCTGACAATCTTGCTGACTATTTTGAGAGAATTGTGTTTGGCCTGAACATCTGTCTAACAGATTTCGAATTTCAGACACACTTTCTATGTTTGTTCTATCAGTGCTACATTTCTCTAACACAGAATTTAACAAACTGCAAAATCTTTGATCCGAATTGACCACAATCTGTTCTTTTAAAGTTTCTAGAGAAAAGACAACATTAACCACTATATTAGCATAGCAGTTGACACCAGAACTGTTTTCAAATTGAAAACCAACAACATCTTCAACAGAATCCTTTTTGTTTCTGCTTATAATTTCAGGTTCATCAACTTTTCGTCTTTTTGCTACAACCTCCCCAGTATTGGTCACATTTCTTCGTTTCCGGCCTACCACACGTTTCTCAAACAAAGGATACTGAGGCAAATGTGGCGCATACTCTCTTCTCAACCTATTGTATTCCTTAACACAATCTAGATCCTCACAAATGTTTGTGACATCACACTCAATCAAGTACAATCCCGATAAAGTCCTAACTCGTGACAATGCCACATATGCCATACCCTCCTTGAACACAGAACTGCCAATATTCACCAATGCACAGTCTACACTTATACCTTGCGATTTATGGATTGTCACCGCATATGCCAAGCAAACAGGAAACTGCTTACGACGAACATATAAGTCTTTTACAAGCAAAAATCTAGCAGAACAACGAGCAATTAGCTGTACTTCCTCAATGCCATCAAATTAAATTTTTAAAAATTCAATTCCATCTCTATTTCTGTATTTCACAAAATCAACAACATTACCCATTGATCCATTTACCAGACCTCTTTCAACATGTAAATTCCTTCTTAAAATTATACGGCAGTTCAAGCACACATTCAGAGTCTTTTCAAAACCCGCAGTTTTAGATATACTCTTCTCTAATGAATCCAATTTTGTTTTCAGATTCTCAGACAAAATAATTGTTGATCCCATATGCTCTACTCTGTCAATAGCTTCCAATTTCACAATCTCTTGCTTTTCTAAATGCAACATTTTGTTGTTGAATTTGGCACATTCTGCAAGAGTTGGCATCAAACATATTCCAGATTTTTTCTCAGTAACTTTCTGAAAAATATTCTCAGGCACAACATCTTCGTCTGGATATAAATTTGTCAGTAATCGTGCATGTAAAGCTTCTTTCCCATGCTCGGTCACTTTTCCAATTCTAACATCTTGTAGAATAGTCTTGTAAACTTCATCCTTTGCCTGACGCATATTTTCATGCAGTTCAGCATAATTGAAGTTTAACCATATATTGACGTTGCCAATACTCCCTAAGCACTTCCTGGTATCTTCATGCGTGAGCATTTTGAACACAGGTTGCCCTTTCACTGGTGTCAGCTGCAGAAGATCTCCAAAAACAATGATGTGTTTGCCACCAAATAACACATCATACTCTGTTTTGAGAACTTCTTGCATTCTCAAATGCACAAAGGCAAGCATGACATTGGAAACCATGCTTACTTCGTCAATGATAAGAAGTTTCATTTTCCTCAAGACTCTTGAAACTTCAAAACAAGCATCTCCAGATAGCTTGTGATATTCTAATTTGTTGTCATGCTCCACTGGCAGCATCAGTAAACGATGTAAAGTAATCCCTTTAATGTTATGTGCTGCCAGTCCAGTTGGAGCGGTGACAACACAAGACAGCGATGACTCTGTCCTTTCCTGCAAATAACATGAAATTGCTTTAATAAGGAAACTTTTTCCAGTTCCCGCTTCTCCACTCACGTACAGTCGGACAGGCTTCAACGACGTACATGAGCACTCTTTCTTGTCATGACTTAATCCATGATCAATTTGCATGGTAAGTTCGTCATATATTTTCCTCTGCTCAACGTTGAGTTGTCTTTCCAACTCTTCTAAGTTAACCGCATCCTCCTGAGCATGTGCCATGGCTCTTTCCACTTCATTCATAGCAGTGGCAGCTTCATTTTCGATAAGAGGTCCTCCTAGTGGATCCTGACTCAATGAAGCAGAACTCTGACTGTCCTGAGAACTGTCTCTGGCAATCTCGGCTGCAATCGTTGCTTCCTGCTCAATTTCCACATTCAACATTTCTACATATTTCGGAAAAGCAGGACATTCTATGGTCTCCTTAGCAGCATTGAAAGAGTCTTCGTAACAGAGGAAATCTCCAAGCAGTTCCTCTTCTGCACGCCAAGGCTTAAAAAGTTGCAAAAGTGCTAAATAGAAAAACTCCCTTTTTTCAGGAGATTCGCCACTCAATTTTCGATGGTTTATCAAGTGGCATTTTCTTTGCTTGACCAGACATCCCTCACTTCCTATTACAGCATACACTCCTTTCTCAGTATCTTCTTTGATGTTCCTCTTGAATATGTAATTTTGCAGAACCTCATACAGACAAACATTCTCGAGGTGACTGCTTCGATTTGGATAATATGTATCCAACATGTTGCTCTTCAAAATGTCGGTACTGTTTGGCTCCTTTTCCGCCAAATACTCAATTTCCCGCACAGGTTTCAGAACTCGATTACGCGTTGCAGCAAGACCAACACTCGCCCAAACGATACTCCTGGACTTGGCATAGAGACTTGCTGAAGACAACCGGTCAGAACATTCGTAAGCTCCGATTTCTCGATGCGACAACATCTTCAGACTGAAACTGTACAACTTCTTGCTGAGGCTCTTTTCATGGGAAATGTCCTCCCACATATCCTTCAATTCTGTCTTCTCTTTTTTGGTGATGTAAGATGTCACATACCTAGCCACAGCCATACAGTTATCAGCCACAAACTGTATATCCATGTTAGCATTCCACATGGACAAAATCACCGGGTTGTAGTCGTTGATGTACTTAGACTCTTCGTTCCTCTTCAAATTGTATGTGTTTTTAGGTGATTTCTTCATCACATTATGTCGCAGCGAAGACATCAAACTGTTCACTCTTCCTTTAGAAATCACCGATCGTGGAAAGCCGAAACGACATTTGGTGTAGAACTTGTCTTTGTTCCGGAATTTACGACGACAGTACTTTCCACATCGATGGCTTTGGAAACGTAGAACTTTTTCTCTTAGGCTTTATTTCTCCTTTGCGTTTGGAACAGCACACGTAGAATACTGTTCTATGAAACTCATCACTGAGTCGTCTGCATCCGTTCCAAATTTAGGTGCATCCTTGATCCACAGCAACATATGTATATGAGGAGCACCTCTTGCTTGGTACTCCTTCCTCCAGAAGAAATCCAACACCTCTCCAAGAGGTGGATTCTTCTTATTCATGATGAAAGACATCATACCTTCAAATCTATGATTGAAGTACCTACATACATTGACTGGATCCAAAGAGCACAGTTCTCCGGGTGTCTTGAATTCGATGTTTTCTACGTTAGCATTTGCCTCTCGTAGAAATTCAAGTAAGTCTTCCCAGCCATACTCAGCACAGCTCAAAGTGAGGAACCATGTGGGAGTTCCTAAGTTCCTCAGCATACATTTTAAATCACCATGACGACGGTACCAGTACTCATTAGTACCACGCTGACACGCCATGAGATTAATCAGGTGAGAATCCAAAATACTGTCTTGGACATTGACTTTATCCATAAAGTCACTTGCCGAGATGTTTTGCATGTGTATACCACTTTTCAAGATGTGGTTCACTGCATATGACAGTCCAAACAGATCGCTTTCAAACAGGAGATGAAACAAATAAGGAATGCATTGTCGAAACCTAGGATCTCCTGCATACAATCGCAAAGTCCGGTATTCAGTAACCCTGGGCGTAGTTCGCGGAGCCGCACTCCGCGGAGCTACGCGAAGACGCAGTTGCACTCCGCGACCTTCGCGTAGCTCCGCGGACATGCGTAGTAGCTTGCTAGACCCGTTCGCGCGCCGTTTTTCGTCTTCGGGGGCGCGGTGCGCGTGTTCGGGGCGCTGCCTGCATGCTCGAGATAGCTAGCGCGCTAAGTTACTCAAGAGGTTTGTCCCGCCCGCTTGCGTTCCCTTATTTCCAAAGTGCGTGATCGCGTCAAATATCGCGCGAACTTACCCCCGGCGCACGCGATAATGTTATTCAGCGCGCGACAACTACGCTACGCACCGGATCGCGGAGTAATCGACAGCTTCGCGTTCTCCGTAGAACGCGGAGTTGCCAAAACTCCGCAAGCTCCGCGAACGGAGCGTAGTTCTTCGCCCAGGGTTAGTATTCAGAAGCAGGAATTTGATGAGGTCGCTCATCATATCTTCCTCCCTGACCTGTTGGAAAAAGCTGTGGGAAACACCGAGCTTCCAAACTTTCCTCCCAAACACTAATGGGACTCCCTTTCGCTTGTTTCATTTGAAACAACTCAATAGCATTCCCCATGACTTCCTTGGAATGCAAAGGATGAACACTATAATGTTCATATATTTCTTCACTAGTAGAGGGTTCTACTTTCTCAATTTGACCAGCACACAAATCGCTATCCTCTTCCTCACTTACTTCCTCTTCTGCAACATATACATTTTTATAGTATTTATTATATTTTTTCAAATACAATGTTGCCCTTTTGACTTTCCTAACATCTACTAAATCTTGCCATATTTTCTTATTCTTTGTCGGAACCCCATTAACTAAGATAACCAGAGGTTCCTCTTCCACTTTTTCTACTCCAATTGTGTTAATGTTTTTCTTCAAATCTAGAGGCAAATAAACAACTCTTCCCTTTAATCCTCTCTGTAAATCTGATGGAGGCAATTTCCCTGTCTTTGGCTCCATTCTTACAATAGCCTGAAAGGGATGGATACTTTGAATCAAAATAGATTCATAAGTATTTAAATCCTTCAATTCAGAAGGAATTTCAACCAATTCCAGATTATTATGAACTGCTCTAGCAGGCATCTGGTTTTGATTTAATTTGTTACAACAATAAGTACACACACGTTGATCCAATCCCAAATCAAAACAATTTTCTACCATCAAGTATGTTGTAAAATCCTTCCATTCACTATTATTTTCCCTTTCACTTTTTCCATATAAATCCACTAACTTAGTCTGATTCTTATAATAAGTGCGTCGACAACACACACAAGTGAAATTTGGCCTCTCACTTGATTTCACCTCAAACGTCGCAATTTCCCTCTGGAAATTATCTGTACTGGAAACCTGTACACTATCTTCCACATTACTCTCTTCTTCTTGGTCAATTTCAACATTCTCCTCTTTACTTCCAAAGTAACAAAACTCAATTTCTTCACATATATTCTTCACATCTATTTCAGAACCATGCAAAAGAGCAGCGCATAATTGTTTAAGCATAATTGCTGGACTCTTAGCATAATACAACATTCTAACTAATTTCCTCACTTTATTATGATGCACTGCTAGCATCCTGAAATGATGAAAAACACTCTGGCATACTCTCCTGGAAAGACAAGCCAGTGAATGACCATGCAAACCTATCACTTCTCTCACTCTGCAAGGATCTAATTCTTGCAACAACTTCATTTTCTGCTTCAAACTTTTCTTACTAAATGACCGTATAAAATCACAAAGCAAATTGATGGAATCCTGTCGTACACTGCAAATACTACTACACTTCCAGGTGTACACAGGACCCTTAGGACGTCTCCCTAAAACCTCATTACCTAACACCTCTTCTATCTCTGTTCTCACAAGTTTTTCTTTTTCAACTGGACAACCATCTTTCACTTCATAAGCTCGACCACTGGTGTCAACTGCATGCACCAAATCATTATCCTGGAAATAACTCTCCTCATTAAAAAATGCCTCAGAGCTTGAACTATGCATCCATTCTCCAGAAAAAACTTCACAAAAATTACTACGATTAACTATTCTCTTCCATCTACTATTTCTTTTGAAATCATAAATTACCTTGTTTAGCTTCCTAATTCTATTGATTGTCAAAATAAATAACTTACGTTTAATTTCAAATGCCTGATCAATAACTTTCTCAACTATTTTTTTTCTCTTATAAAAAACCACTTTCTGCTGACCTTTCTTAATATTTTTTAACAAATTCCCAATTATCCTGTTGCGGAACATTCGTTTACGAATATCCCTAAACTGTTGTTTCCTTCTACTTTCATGCATAGAGTTATCTCTTACTCTAGCAGTAACATTTCTCATTGGCCTTTCCTTACCATTTGAATTCATTCTCCTTTTCTGGAGTGAAACATTTTCTGTAGTAATATTTTTTTTACTACACATATTTCTTATGACTGTTTTTCGACTCTTACCCGGTGCTTTCTTGGTGACTTGACAAATCTTTTTGTTAGAGGACTGCTGCAATATTCCATGCTCCTGCTGTCTTTGACGTTTTCCAGCCTTTCTTACTCTTTCTTTGCTAGGCATCCTAAAATCTTGAAATAATCTGCAGTTGAATCTGTGGTAAAATATAATAAAAAATGTTATTAACCACTATTACCCAACAGTAAATTAATAACAGTCATCAAAAACTTAACACACTACTTAAGTATATAATATACTGAAGCCTATCTCCAATTTTTCACTGAACAGGACTCATCTCTTCTTAACCTTGGATAAACCTCACCTACTCTGTGTCCCCTGCACATAATTAAATGTAAAGGGGCAGATTTATATTAACTAGCACATCCCCAGGGATGCACCAGTTAACGTGCACCGCTGCTCTGCCACCCACGGTGTGCCGCATTTACAATCAGATAGGACAAAGCTACATCAAAACCCTGCGCCTGCTTGAAGCAGGCATAGATCTTGACGCAGGTAGGCTGAAAGCTAAAGCAACAACTAAGTGTCGTGTGCAGAAGTTACAAAAAAGGAAAAATGGCGTTTAAACCAGTAATGAGACCATGCTAACGTAATACAGAGTAAAAATATCCAGGATCTACATCAGTTTGGGGTTCACGAACCTGGCAGGTACAAGGCACTGAGGCTTTCCACCGTGCATGTCTCATCCCAAAACATATGTTGTTTGTGAATGAAACAATTTCCCAGACCAAATGCTTTGGATTGGCTACTTCTAAAAAATTAAACACCCCTACTATCCCGGAGTTAGAGGAATACGATGGTTGGAGTAATTTTACTCGTTGTCTATTAAAGATTTACAGGCCCTACTCCGTAATTCTTCCTTTAACATTTCCAGTATAAATCCAAAAGGTTGACTGCTTTGGCAACGTGCCTTATCCACGGTTTAATAACGCTGCCTTTTGCTTTATATAAGTTTTCAAATTGTATGAAATATATACCAATAGGTCGTTATTAACCTTTAGGTAGTGGTTTTCTTCATCAAGTCTGGTCGCTTCCATACACATACAGATTTTCAAAGATGATCAAGAACTTTATCTGAATGGAGAGGAATGCACTGAGACGCCAGATCATTCACTAATGTGTAGGCACATACAGTTACACGGTTCATGCAACAAACACCGACCAAATATGGCTTGCGTGTTGCAAGGCACACCAGTTCCTGCTATCATCCCCACGTTCAAGTTCTTGGAAAATGGTAGTTATTTGATGCTCAATAATGAAGATTGTTCTGGGTTAATTAAAAGTATTCATTTTATCGTAACAGTAAATGAACGGGTTATTTGCTGCAGAAATGTTCTATTTCCTCCCACACATGAACATAGGGAGTTTTCAATCTGGCCACAAATACCAACCTTGGGAGCACATTTCAACGGCATGGCAAGAATAAGAGCTCTTTTGTCTCAGAGAGAGGTGGCCTTGAGTTCGGCCCGTGAAACTTTCGTGCTTCACATAGCCAACACCCGTACAGAGGTGCAGACCCTTTTAAATACAGATTCGACTTTGCATTTCAGCAAGATTACCCATTCATTTCCATGCAGCAGGAGGCCCATAGGAATGAAGGTGCAATTTGCGATTAGCAATTACCTCATCGCAAATTACGAATTTTTCCGACGGTGCAGGGGTGTCTCAAGAACACCCTGCTGCACCCCTGAAAAAGAAATTTGGGGTCATATGGCGCACATAAATTTTGAAAACATTCCTTTACCTCAAAAACGATTTTCAACTCATAATTTGAAAACACTGCACATGGGGAAATGACTTAAAATGTCCTTAAGACACATAAAAGCATTTTTTGATTGCCTTTGCAGCATGTTTCAGTCACCTTTAACATGCCTATGTAACGGAAACATTCAAAATCTAAATTTGCCATGCACAGGTGGGAGCATATTTACAAGCAATTTGCTCCACAGACAAACTTCTTACATTGAAATGGGAAAAATAACATCAGAGACTCTCAATTACCTTATAAAGAAGCAGACACCATTATGTCCTTCTCATCAATATTAAAACCATTGCTTTTTCTCAAAAACGATTTACAAGTCATAATTTGAAAACACTCCACAGCTCCTATGCACATAAAAGCCCTGTCAGTACTAATACTTCACATTTTCTCCAATTACAATTTCTCAAAGAAACAAAATCTATTTGTGAAACACTTGAGACAAAGCAACATTTGAAAAACACAACTTTCTTCATAATTTTCTCCTTAAAGCACACTATTTTCTATCTAAATTAAAGAAATTTTTTCTCACCTTAGCAAATACTTTGAGTTTCAAAACAGTCTCAGAAACACACCAATTTGTCTTCAGCAGAGCAAAAGGTATGCACTCCAGAGTCTGCAGCTATCAAAAGCACAGAAATGCTGTAATTCCTCACACATATCTCTCATGTCACCCAATCAAAACTCTTCCCTCACTTTTTTTCAAAAGCAAAACCCTTCCCCCCCTCTGCCCCCTCTCTGCTTTTTCTGCATAGCAACCACCTCTTGCAAGACCTCTCACACAACAATGTTGCAATTGAACTCTGAACTCTCAGTGCACCTGCATATCCAGAGCATTCTTTCATTTAATGATTTTTTCTTCGCCACTCAAAATACATCTTTCAACGAACTCATCCAGGCACACTAACTTTCTGTTTTCAGCAATCAAAATCCACCAATCACTCTTACTGCTTCATTAACACAGAAACTCCTCAGTTTTTTTCATTTTACACTCTCATTTTTTCAACTGCCATTTCATTGCCACACTTCATCTGACTGCAGGAGAACCTTCTCTCGCCATGTTTTCTGTCTGGATTGTTGGACATAGCTACATCTATTGGGCTCAAAGGTACGCTGAAAACAGGAATTTACCTAACCTCAATTTACAAGATGTGGAAATTAAGTGGTTTGGCCACAGAGGATTAAAATGTCACCAATTGATACCATTGGTGAAAACCTTTATGCATTTGCCAAAACCTGACCTGTTAATTGTGCACTGTGGAGGTAATGATTTGGGCACTTTGACTGGGGTAGGTCTGGAAATGCTTTTAAAGGACACCTTTGAGCAATTGATGGCACTTTTTCCTCAGACTGCCTTGGTATATTCAAATATATGCCAAAGACAGAAATGGAGGTGGTCAAACCAATTTTGTCCACACATTGAGAAGTCGAGGAAGCATGTAAACAAATCTGTTTCAGCTTACATGAGAGACCATGGAATGGGCTCCCTCTACAACAATAACTTGCGTTACTACATGCAAGATATCTACAGAGGAGATGGAGTTCACTTCTCAGATGAGGGCAACAGAGTTTTCACTCTGAATTTAAGAATGTGCATTGGTACCTACTTATAAGTACCTAAATGTACCATAAACACAAAAGCTCTTCTCAGAGCTACCCTACATCTGATCACTCACAATTATTATTGTACTCTAACTTTTTTCACTAATTTTCAAGAAAGTACGCTCCCCAGAACGCTTCCCGGTTCGCGAACCGAGCGCACTCCACGCAAAAAAACTAAAAAAACGGTATATATTTTTTTGCCCTGCGAGAACCTTTCAAAGCCTCCACATCAAACCTAGGTGGTCAGGGACGATCTACTATGCCCCCTTATGGTCATTTGCCCCTTCGCTTTGGCCTCCTCTTGTCTCTCGATCCTACCGAGAGACAAGATGGCGGCCGCTACGGACTGTTTGGAATGTTTACAGACGCCGAAAAACCAATCAGCTTCGCAAACCTCCGTAACGCGAAAAGTACGCCAAGCGGAGCGCTGTTACAGATATATATCTTTTTTTGAACGTTAATTTCTCAAAATCCACTGGAGCACATATATTGAGACCTAGCAAAGGCACATCGGGCTACCAGTCCCTACAATTTTGCCAAGTTTCGTGCAAATCCATTCAGCCGTTCGATTATTATTATTATTTTTTTTTTTGCCCCGCGGGGCCCTTTTAAAACCTCCACATCAAACCTAGGGGGTCAGCGAGGATCTACTATTCCCCCTTATGGTCATTTGCCCCTTCGCTTTCGCCTCCTCTTGTCTCTCGATCCTACCGAGAGACAAGATGGCGGCCGCTACGGACTGTTTGGAATGTTGACAGACGCCGGAGAACCAATCAGCTTCGCTTCACAAAGCTCCGTTGCGCGAAAAGTACGCGTCCTGGGCCGCTGCCCGGTCCGCTGTTACAGATATATATCTTTTTTTAAACATTAATTTCTCAAAATCCACTGGAGCACATATATTGAGACCTACAAAAGGCACATCGGGCTACCAGTCCCTACAATTTTGCCAAGTTTCGTGCAAATCCATTCAGCCGTTCGGGCTAAAAGTGAGGCCAACCGCCCTATGGAAATTAACATGGGAAAAACGCGTTTTGGGACCCCCCTTTTTTCTCGGCCCCCCCTTGACGAACCCCCCCCAAATTTTCAAAGGCTGCTCAGAAACAAAATGTGCCATTTTCCTGAAAATTTCAGCCAATTCCGTCCACAAACGGCAAAGTTATTAGACATAGAATTTTCAAAAATCCCATAGAGAAAAAATCCTAACTATATATACCTACTGGCGACCGCCAGTAGGTAATATATATATCAATTCCAATTCCTGGCGTCTTTGTCTCCCAGAAACACACGAACACTGCTTAGTGGAAAAGTAGCCTTTATTTCAGTTCAAAGGCAACCAAAACTCGACGCGTTTCGGGAACTCTGCTCCCTTGCTCACGAGTAACAGTGTGTCAATTACTGATAGGTTTTAAATAAACATGTGAACTTTGTTAAAAAAACAAAAATAGAAAGCAGAGGCTGTCCGTTGTTCAAGGAAGGCTGTCCATTGTTCAACGAAGCATATCCGGGTTAGGAGAGTGCCGGGGAAATTGTCCGGAGCTGAGCGCTCGCTTGCAAGCCTTTGTATTTCTCCCTCCGCTCGCCGTTCCACAAGACGCGCGTGAGGCGCTTTCAGGAATTTATTTGTTCGGCGCGAGCATAAATGAAAACACTTTCCCTTTACCGGAGCTCGGCGCCTGAGTGCTTCTCTCACTTGGAGCCCCGCTTACCTGCACCATGGAACTCGGCGCCTGAAACGCTTATCTACATTTCCCTTTCATGATACGAACCTCCTGGGAGCCTGAGTACATTGTGGGGCAAAAGTCCACGCTGAACAACTGGAGAGTCACATTAGAGAGTCGGAGACTGCGCATAAAGCCGCTCTCCTCTCTATCGAGGCAATACTTCTACCCTCTGCACTCCGCCCCCTCCTCCAGAGAAACCAGGCATCATGACAGGTATTTACGTATCACGTATGAGAGTCTGAGACTGCGCATAAAGTCGCTCTCCTCTCGCGACACGGTATTACTTTATTTACTTTGTTTCTAACAGACGCCACACTATCTGGTAAACATCTTGAATACTTTTAAGCTGTGCCAATGCAAATGGTGTGTGTGTGTGTTCTACTTACATCACAAGCTGGGAATTACTAACCTTTGCATCCTGTACCGAGGTACACCTTGATGGGAAAAAGGAATTTGCCTGACCTGACTTCTGTAAGTGCAATTCGCAAGTGCTAATTCATGCTTCATGCTTTATCAGGTTCATTCAGCCACAGTAACTTATGCATTCTGCTACTTTTCCATTGCTGTCTGCAAGCTGAGCGTGAGCTGACTCCAGTCCACTCCAGTCCACGTTTTTGCGGCGGCGGCGAAGCGCGGGAGAAGGCAGTACGGGTGAAGGCTGTGGTGGCGGCGGTGGTGTGCGGTGAGCGCTGGCGGCGGACGGCTGCATAATCATACAGGAGGAACCTGTGGGGAACCATCGTGCCGAAGCCGCCGCAGCAGCAGCAGCCGCGGAGGGTGGTTGCAGAGTGGAGCTGCACAGCATCGGAAACTGGGTGAGTCCGAGCGGGGGATCGGAGATGCAATCCCCCAGAGCCGCCCAAGACTAATCCTTGCAGAGGCTAATGCTCTGTTGTCCCTCCACTTCCACCCCGACCTTTTGGCAAAGGTGGGGGACAGGGAGCATCCCTCCACTTTAGCTATCAGCTCAAGTATCACCCCAAAGGTGAATTGACAGACCCTGCTTCCCCCCACAAAGCAAGAGGGGAGAGAGCGGAGAGCCCGACAAGTAACAAAAGGCAATAATGGGCAACAGGGGCCGGGTTCTAGACTCAGAGCAGCTGCCTTCTAGAGGGAAGCGAAACACCAGAAGGACTCCTGGCACATGGGCATCAAAAAGAAGGGGCGATTGCCTACGACCCCAGAAAAAAGCCCCACGATGCATCCGCCGATCAACATGACATCAACCAGAGTCACGAGGAGCAAATCACTTACAGATAGCCTAAATGAAAAACCGCAAGAGGCTGACCAAAGGGGCTTGATCAGAAATTTTCTAATTAAGAAAATCGACCCCCATAGTAGCAACCATGACACTAACCGGGGTGATCTCCCTGACGTTCCATGCCCAGCCCGAGACAACAGCCCTAACAATCACAGCAGACTATTGCCTATCTCTACCAGCAAATCTAAGGATGAGACTGCCCCATGCGAAATACATAGGATCAACCAGGAAATGGCCAGCGAAGCCCACAAGCAGTTCCACCTAATGCAATCAGCAGGTCAAATTAGGGGTGGAATCCCCCCTCTGCCCACAGACAACGGGCAGGTCATCACAACCAGCAAGACCATCGATACAGCTACGCCCAAAGGAGGCCTCACAGTAACGTCAACAGCGCAAATCCATCAGACCAAAGACCATGGCCCACATCTTCAGACCACGGTGAAAAGTAACCCCCAAGATGAATTCAAACACTCCAAACCAACGGTCTCCCAGCCCGACTTTCCGGCCCCAGTGTCCCCAGCGGCAGGGGAGTTTACAATCTCACTCCTCCACAATCTTGAACAAAAGATCGAACGAACCCTCGACCTAACTCCAAACCTGTCATGGCCTTTAATGTCTCCATGGGCCCCTAACACTAAAGCGGACTACCTCGCTTGCAACAGCAGTGCGAACACGACTTCAGAGAAATCATTCCCGACTGAGACTAATAGTGCCACTAATAAAGCCCTCCCATGGCAATCAACGAAGATGGAAGTGCAAATAGATCTTCTACAAGCAATTGCAGGCGTCTAGCAGATATAAACTCCAAGGTGGAGGTCCTAAACGACAAGATCTCTGAACTTGCGGTTTCCAACCAGGGCGATTGCTCCTGTTGCTGTTCTATTCTTATCGAGAAATGGGCCTCCCTTCCCAAGGTCCTAGCAGATATAGTAGAACTAGCGAAAGGGAGCACGGCGGTTCCGACTTCAAACAACAAAGAAGATCGGGTGAAGTACAACAGTCTCATCCCGAGGGTGACACAGCTATCTGTGGTTCCATTCGGACAGAATAACATAGCCGACAATGGCAAAAGCGCAGAGCTCATGAACATCAAAGCAGACAGTCGCCCAAAAACAACCAAAAACCCACAAACCCCAAATCTCAGGGACAGCGAGGCCACTGGAACAGTCCTGCAGGAACATATCTTACGCACAACAGACCCACAAGAACCCTCATTATCAAGGAGAGCAAAAAAGAAGCTAAAGAAGCAACAGAAAAAAACAAAGCTAAAAGTGAGACAATCACAGTTATTGAAGACCAATCAACCGCCTCTACAAGGGGGCACAAAAGCTACCCAGCTGTACCCAATATTTACAGACAAAAACTGGGTCAACAGGGTCAGCCTGGTCTCCTTGCCAACGGAAGCTCAACACAAACTAACAACACCATCAAGTATCTCCAATGCGAAGGGCCAAAAGTCACCAGCAAGGCAAAATCACCCCATTGACATCCACCCAATGGCCTCCTCCAGAGAAACCAGGCATCATGACAGGTATTTACGTATCACGTATGAGAGTCTGAGACTGCGCATAAAGTCGCTCTCCTCTCGCGACACGGTATTACTTTATTTACTTTGTTTCTAACAGACGCCACACTATCTGGTAAACATCTTGAATACTTTTAAGCTGTGCCAATGCAAATGGTGTGTGTGTGTTCTACTTACATCACAAGCTGGGAATTACTAACCTTTGTATCCTGTACCGGGGTACACCTTGATGGGAAAAAGGAATTTGCCTGACCTGACTTCGGTAGGTGCAATTCGCAAGTGCTAATTCATGCTTCATGCTTTATCAGGTTCATTCAGCCACAGTAACTTATGCATTCTGCTACTTTTCCATTGCTGTCTGCAAGCTGAGCGTGAGCTGACTCCAGTCCACTCCAGTCCACGTTTTTGCGGCGGCGGCGAAGCGCGGGAGAAGGCAGTACGGGTGAAGGCTGTGGTGGCGGCGGTGGTGTGCGGTGAGCGCTGGCGACGGATGGCTGCATAATCATACAGGAGGAACCGCCGCAGCCGCAGCAGCCGCGGAGGGTGGTTGCAGAGTGGAGCTGCACAGCATCGGAAACTGGGTGAGTCCGAGCGGGGGATCGGAGATGCAATCCCCCAGAGCCGCCCAAGACTAATCCTTGCAGAGGCTATCGCTCTGTTGTCCCTCCACTTCCTCCCCGACCTTTTGGCACAGGTGGGGGACAGGGAGCATCCCTCCACTTTAGCTATCAGCTCAAGTATCACCCCAAAGGTGAATTGACAGACCCTGCTTCCCCCCACAAAGCAAGAGGGGAGAGAGCGGAGAGCCCGACAAGTAACAAAAGGCAATAATGGGCAACAGGGGCCGGGTTCTAGACTCAGAGCAGCTGCCTTCTAGAGGGAAGCAAAACACCAGAAGGACTCCTGGCACATGGGCCTCAAAAAGAAGGGGCGATTGCCTACGACCCCAGAAAAAAGCCCCACGATGCATCCGCCGATCAACATGACATCAACCAGAGTCACGAGGAGCAAATCACTTACAGATAGCCTAAATGAAAAACCGCAAGAGGCTGACCAAAGGGGCTTGATCAGAAATTTTCTAATTAAGAAAATCGACCCCCATAGTAGCAACCATGACACTAACCGGGGTGATCTCCCTGACGTTCCATGCCCAGCTCAAGACAACAGCACTAACAATCACAGCAGACTATTGCCTATCTCTACCAGCGAATCTAAGGATGAGACTGCCCCATGCGAAATACATAGGATCAACCAGGAAATGGCCAGCGAAGCCCACGAGCAGTTCCACCTAATGCAATCAGCAGGTCAAATTAGGGGTGGAATCCCCCCTCTGCCCACAGACAATGGGCAGGTCATCACAACCAGCAAGACCATCGATACAGCTACGCCCAAAGGAGGCCTCACAGTAACGTCAACAGCGCAAATCCATCAGACCAAAGACCCTGGCCCACATCTTCAGACCACGGTGAAAAGTAACCCCCAAGATGAATTCAAACACTCCACTCCCAGCCCGACTTTCCGGCCCCAGTGTCCCCAGCGGCAGGGGAGTTTACAATCTCACTCCTCCACAATCTTGAACAAAAGATCGAACGAACCCTCGACCTAACTCCAAACCTGTCATGGCCTTTAATGTCTCCATGGGCCCCTAACACTAAAGCGGACTACCTCGCTTGCAACAGCAGTGCGGACACGACTTCAGAGAAATCATTCCCGACTGAGACTAATAGTGCCACTAATAAAGCCCTCCCATGGCAATCAATGAAGATGGAAGTGCAAATAGATCTTCTACAAGCAATTGCAGGGCTTCTAGCAGATATAAGCTCCAAGGTGGAGGTCCTAAACGACAAGATCTCTGAACTTGCGGTTTCCAACCAGGGCGATTGCTCCTGTTGCTGTTCTATTCTTATCGAGAAATGGGCCTCCCTTCCCAAGGTCCTAGCAGATATAGTAGAACTAGCGAAAGGGAGCACGGCGGTTCCGACTTCAAACAACAAAGAAGATCGGGTGAAGTACAACAGTCTCATCCCGAGGGTGACACAGCTATCTGTGGTTCCATTCGGACAGAAGAACATAGCCGACAATGGCAAAAGCGCAGAGCTCATGAACATCAAAGCAGACAGTAGCCCAAAAACAACCAAAAACCCACAAACCCCAAATCTCAGGGACAGCGAGGCCACTGGAACAGTCCTGCAGGAACATATCTTACGCACAACAGACACACAAGAACCCTCATTATCAAGGAGAGCAAAAAAGAAGCTAAAGAAGCAACAGAAAAAAAACAAAGCTAAAAGTGAGACAATTGCAGTTATTGAAGACCAATCACCCGCCTCTACAAGGGGGCACAAAAGCTACCCAGCTGTACCCAATATTTACAGACAAAAACTGGGTCAACAGGGTCACCCTGGTCTCCTTGCCAACGGAAGCTCAACACAAACAAACAACACCATCAAGTATCTCCAATGCGAAGGGCCAAAAGTCACCAGCAAGGCAAAATCACCCCATTGACATCCACCCAATGGCCGGAAAAAATCCACTTCCTATAGAACTGCGCTCCCAGATATCTTTGGCAATAATGACGCTGCAAGGGACTACCCCAAACCAATCACACTTAAGCACGCAGCTCCAGCCTGCCACTTGGATGAACAACGGACAAAATAAATGGCCTCAAGGAAGTTCTCCTTCAATCCACCAAGGAAGTTCTAATAAAGAGCAAACCTCAGCAGAGTTTGATACAGAAAAAGGAGAAAAGGCATAAACCGCGGCTGCACCAGCTATGAGGTGGTCCTCACACCGAGATTTACGAGCACGGGAAATCATGACATCCTGAACGGGAGTAACATCTTTCGCCTTTTTAAACACCTGGACACCCTAGACAAGATAGTCACAGCGGATATAGAATGTGTGAAATTTCAGAGCATGAAAGGGGACACACATGGTGACTCTTCAGTGGTGGGACTGAAGAATAAAGTAATACAACAAGCCGTTGTGAACAACACCCCTCTACTCGCTGAGTGGGGGATTGAAGTTCAGATATTGTCGATCCCAAAATATCCACATGTCTTGGCCCCTGAACTAGGGAGAATGGCTACTTGGTCGGTCCTGCACGGGATAAACTATTCGCGACCCCCAGATAGAAGCCAGACGGGCAAAAGGGACCAAACGGGCATTAGAATTTCCTGCCAAAACAATTAACGGGTTATACGCACCATCTCCCCCATCCCTGATCAAAAGGGACTCGCAAGAAGGAGGATACAGTATTCCTAACCAGGACAATAGTCAGCCTGCCAGAGGAGATGCTGAGCCTGGATCAACTTCAAAGTCGCCATTAACCATAATTTCATGGAACATAGAAGGGATCAGCAAAATTTGCAAAAATGAAAACCTGAAGCAGTTCCTGGAAAGCGGAGACATAATTTGTTTTCAAGAAACGTGGGCCTTGTCCACTACTCCTCTGGCAGGGTACTATGAACATCAAGTACCAGCCATAAAAAGGAATATATTTGGTCGTCCAGCCGGCGGTCTATCAGTTTTTATAAAACACGAGTGTGCCCTCGCAGTTACCTCCATCAACTCAAACTTCCCCGGTCTGCAAGCTGTACAGATAAGAGGTTTGAGTCTCAATAAACATCCAATGCGTTTGTTGGTAATAAACTGCTACATCAATCCCTCACAGACCCTAATGAAAGACCAGCTGGAGGCACTGGCACAAAAACTAGAAGATCTGCTAAACAAGCACAAAACATTCCAGGTCATCCTAGCTGGGGACTTCAATCTGAAAAATCTGGACAAAACTGAAACATCTGCCCGGGGATTAGGCAGGGCAGCTTCCCTGCACGATTTTCTCAACAGTTACAATCTGACATCAACCAACGCACTGAAAAAAGCCTGCTCGGCCGCCTGGTAGCCTAAGCCCACTTTTCGGGACGTCTCAATAATAGACTACATTATGATTAGGGGAGAGCTGGCAGCCAGAATGGATGATTTTGAAGTTGAAGATCGGAAGGAAAGCGACCATAGGCCATTAAGAGCAGCAGTTCAGTTGGACATACCGCCTGCTACCATCTATCAATCCATCGGGAAGACAAGTGGGGAGGAGAAGCACAGTGTCCTGCGGAGGATCAAGTGGTCAGAAAAGACCAACAGTACACTTCAAATATGGCTGGACCAGGCAAAGGAAGGCAGTCTGTTTAAAGAACTCTAACCTATAAATGGATGGGATAATATAATAGAGGATCTACAAATTAAGCTTGGGAACCTCAAATCTAAAATTCCAGAACAAAAGGGTTATTCAGACCAGGAAGTACCTGTCCACAGGACATACGAGACCATAAAAGACTTTTGCGTAAGGCTCTCGCAGATAAGAAAAGAGGGGGCATCCAAACAGAGGGAGCATCGATTGCTTCACTGAGGGCATCCCTTAGGAAGAAGCGTTGGGAACACAAAAAAGCCAATATGGAAAGCAAGTGGCTCAAAGTTTTCTCCCTGCTTAAACAAAAGAACCCAGCACGACTCTGGAGATATATAAACCAGCTGAGCAACCGAGGACCACCAAGAGAAAATGAGATTGCAGAAAAAGACTGGATGCAACCCGTGAAGCAGCTATATGTAACAGCCTCCACTGAGGAAGTTCCACCAAGCGACAAGGCGGAGCTTGTTGAGCAAGTGCAACTGATTAGCACAAAGCCAGGAGTTACAACTTCGAGCCCAGGCATGGCCCCCATGGGTAATAGATCCCCGGTCGCCACAGATGACATTTTACCAACTTGGGCAAACATCCAACAGGTCTTCAAAACCATCAAGAGCATGAGGAATGACGGGGCCCCGGGGCCTAACGGGATTCCAGCGCCATTTTTTCAACAAGCACCGGAGTTCTGGGCAGCACTCCTGACTCCGTTCTTCAATTACACCTTTTCGACTGCCATAACCCCCGAGTCCTGGAGGGGTTCCATACTTGTCCCAATCTTCGAAAAAGGAGATCGCCTAAAGCCGTCAAACTACAGGCTTATTGCCCTGCTTGATCTGGAAGCAAAGGCATATGCTCGCCTTTAATGAATGATCTAGAAAAATGGGTAGAAGAGAGAAACATAATACCCATGCACCAGACTGGCTTCAGGTCCCAGGCAACAACAATGGACAACGTCTTGGCGCTAGCCCATCTTTCTGCCCAGGCAACGTTGAAGAACCACCCACCACTCTTTTGTTGCTTTGTGGACTATAGTACTGCCTTCGATAAAGTAGTCAGAAAACGATTATGGTGGAAATTAGAAAAGTGGGGAATTCCACCAAATCTTTTGAAGGCAATAAGGTCAATACATGAGGACACCTGGGTGAGGGTCAAAACAAGTGCCCGTACAGTCTCCCCCAAAATAAGCACAGAGAATGGGCTGAAGCAAGGGTGCGTGCTGGCCCCCACCCTCTTCAACTTATATACGGCGGACCTGGGAGAGGCACTAAAAGGAGCCAGTCTAATAGCCCCAAGATTAGGAAGTGTGAGGCTTCCCGTTCTACAATATGCCGACGATACAGTCATATTGGATCATACGAAGGTGGGACTACAAAGAGCATTAAATGCACTAAATAACTTTAACATCGTAAACAACTTGATAGTTAATCAAGGGAAAACCAAGGTCATCATTTTTGGGTCCTACCAACGGAAAAAGAACATACAGTGGCAACTGGGAAACAATCTAATTAACTCGGTGGCTTCAAACAATTATTTAGGGGTCTGGTTTACGGAACGGGTCAAGGCGAATGTACATATAAACCAGCAGAGCTCTAAAGCCAACAAGGTTACCCACTTATTAAGACAACTAAGCCAGAATTTGATTAGCCCATCCGCCAGCCCTATCCTGATAGCTCTAAGAACAAAGCTCCTTCCAACAATTAGCTACGGTCATCTAGCCTTCCCCGGGAAATTGGACACTCTCCTTAATTTAGCCCAAGCCAAGGCATACAAGTCGGTGCTACATATACCAAGGTCAGCCAGAAAAACTAGGCTAAGACTGGAGCTTGGCCTATCAAGGCCAGACCTGATCTGCCAGGGAGAGATTGTAAAGTTATATCTAAGAACATTAAGGGCTCCGGCTAATTCCTTAAAAAATCACTTGAGATCTATCTTTGAGTGGCCAGGCTCGGAATGGCACACAAGGCTGGGAATTGCAATCAGAGTATTGAAGATGGAGGAAGAAACCATGCCGCGGCCGGACATACCACTGAACGCTTGGAAGAAAGCTATCAATAAACAAGTGCGTGAAATCTCCTTTGACCTCGACTATAAAACTCTACGCCGAAATCTTCACCTGGTCTCATTAAATAATTCATACATGGCAGGAACAGCACAACCCTACCTAAGTGAGGCCCTCACAACACAGACCCAAAGCAAAACTTTATACATGAGGCTGACCATGCTGGGGATAGTTGATTTCAATCCCGCATGGGCCCGAAGAGGGGAATCCATAACTTGCAGACTGTGCACCCATAAGAAGGAATCCTGGTTGCACCTTCTCTGTTGCTGTCCTAACCTTAACAATGAACGCCGGCGACTGTTGCGCCCAATTTGCCTCAGTAAGAGTATAAAGTCTTGCAGCTGAGCATCAGCCTTGTGTCTGTCAACCACTAACACAATGATTTTGGCGAGACTGGCGAAATGTATTCACCCAATCAGGTTAGCCCTAAAAGCCGCCAATGACAGTAGAATAACCCATGGGAAGCCCACGGCAAGCACTGTGGACCAAAGCGGACGGATCCCTCTACGCAGTATCATTGACAGTGCCCCACTCGCATGCCCCCCCCAAAGAAAGAAACGTCCCTAGTAAGATACTGGCGGGCGGGCTTTGCCCGCCCGCCACCCTAACGGAGAAGTGGACTGCCCGCTAACAGTGCGGGGGTCCCGACAATGGCATTAGGATGCGCCCGCCACACAGGCGGGCGCATCCTGTATGTTTACCATTGCCGCGGGCGGAGCAGGAATCTCCACCCGCCGCAATGGTAAAAGTGCACGTTGTGCTTTTCAAAGCGCAACATGACAGGCACCGCGCGGTGCCTGCCATGTTGCACTTTGAAATGCGGGGGGGTACCTAGGTACCCCCCATGTGCACCCCCCAAGCCACGGACTCCCTGGGGGCCCACAAGGGGCCCCCACAGGGAGTCTCCGCATGCCTTTCCGTGGCGGCATTGCCGCCACGGAAATGCATTGTGCAAAGCCCATTGTAATATGGCGGGCGGTGTCTAAAAGACACCGCCACCATGTTACTGGTTTTCCGCCCTGGCCGCTAGGCGACCGGGGCGGTAAACAGGCGGGCGGTGTTTCACACCGCCGCGGTCTCTCCCGCCATCCAAATCTGACGGGGGGAATTGGGCTGATGATGTCGGGCGGATTTCCTCTGCCAGGCTGGCGGTAGCCACCGCCAGCCTGGCGGAGGAAATCCGCCCGACATCCTAATGGACCCCTTAGTGTGCCATTGAGGTCAGCTCAAGCGCCCACCAACATAGACTAACTCCAAGGCACACAAGTCGGGGGATGGCTAATTATGCGGGACTCAGACAGTGGAGCAGAATCTTTCATGCAGGCAAAGAAGTCTGTAATCACAGTCTTGTTTTTAGTTTTGCTTTTAATTTTAGCCTTTTATGTACCTACTCCTTTTTATATACAAGAATCGTTTTGTTTATTTTTGTTTGCTGCTTTTACTGTAATGATTTTAATTAATTATACAGTCAATAAATAAATTGAAATTGAAATTGAAAATAGAAAGCAGACTTGAACTGCTAAATCATAATGTGATTAACTCAAACGGAAAACAGAGAGATTTCTAAATTATATGATTTCGTAGTACTTCATGCACATAGTTGGATTATATATACACATTCTTTTCTGATTGCTTTTAGGTTTAGAATTTTAAGCATTCATACTCTTATGGCGTTCTGTGGGTATTTTCTTCAACATTCTTTCAACAAAAACTTTATCAAGCAGCTATCCGCTGCAATTGCACTCAGTTTGACATTATAAACATAATTTCACTCAAATTTGTGAAACTTAGCACATGGGTCTCTAATGCCATTATACATTTCTTGGCTATTAACCCCAGGTATCATGCCCTAGTGGGCTAAATATGGCATGCAAACATCTTCTTTCACTTAAGCCTATTCTGCCCCAGTGGGCCTAACGCCATAATCTCCATTGAATTTTACACATGTAGTCCATTAATAATGTATCACCTTCTTCATTCATTCAGACTAATTCATAATGAAGGCTGTCATGATCTCATTTTCCTCTTCATCTCATACTTTCCGTTAGAATCTAAAAAAATACACAAAATACATATCAACTTATACGATTAAGTAAAAAACACCATTCGTGATTAAAAAACCTTTCGGTTATTCTGAGACATAATATATATATAATCTACTGGCGGTCGCCAGTAGATAGTAATAGTTAGGACCTATTTTCCATCGGAAATCCGCAACATTCTATTTGGAAAATGTTTGGCTCCGGTTGACGAATCTTCGCGAAGTTTTCAAAACTAATGGCCAGCTCCAGTCCGCTCCTATCCTGAAAGTCTCTGGGCAATTTTCCATAGGAACTGTTCATCGCGGCTACAGCCAGAACTGCTGAACGGAATTACACCAAATTTGGCAAAGAGGTAGTCCTTGGATTAGACTCATGCCTTTTGCTTAAATGGTGTAAATCCATTCAGTAGTTCCTGAGAAAATGACATTTAAAAGTACATATATATATATGGCCGCGCAGGATCCGCGCACCCTAAGCGCACCCTGCCGTGCACGAGCTGTATTCTAATTGGCTGTCAAGATTCCAAATCAGGAAGTGTTGGCAGACATCTTGTGCCTCGGTAGAACCGGAGCACAGGAAACCTGTAAAAAAACATGCAAAACGTGAAAAGGGGGCAGGGTAGAAACCCCCTAACCCACTAGGCCTGTTCAGGGGGTCCCACAAGGACCCCAAGGCCCCCCAAAATGTTTTTTAATTGGCAAAATCAGCGCAGGATGCGCGGATCGTGCGGTAAAATGAAATAAAAAGTCCGCGCTTCAAGGCTAATTAGCCCTGCGAGGGGCCAAATCCGTGGGACATGATGAAAAAAAGTGTGGGGCCAAATCCCCCCACACTGCCCCAGGGGACCACCACCCCCGGGGCTTTGAAAAAGGTGGGAGGGGGGCCGCGCGGCCCCCTCCTGCCCTCAAGGGCCATGGGGACCCTGCTCCTGCAGTGTCCCGGGGTCCCCACCCCGGGACACTATAGTTTGCTATGGCAGGGCGGGAGCCTCGCGGCTCCCGCCCTGTCATAGCAAATTGCTTTGCTATATGGAAGAGAGAACAGGAAACCTGCTCTCTCTTCCAAATAGCAAAGCAAATTGCTTTTCCACAAGGGGAGCTGCATCTTAGCAGCTCCCAATGTGGAAAAGCAATGCCAGCTCCCACAGAAGGCGGGAAGCCGGTGGGACCATGGGGGTATGGGGGAACCCCCCACAGTCCCCAACGGAGAGGGCCAGCCCCTGGGGATGGGGTCACCAGGGCTTTCAGTGGCCTGGGAGGGGGACTACGTGGCCCCTCCTCCTCAAATTATAAAAAAAAAACAAAGGCCAGCCCCGGGGGATGGGGTTCCCGGGGCCATAAGAAAGGGGGCAAGGCAGCCCCCATCCTAAAATATAATATAAAAAAAGGGCCAGGCCCCGGGGGATGGGGTCCCTGGGGCTAATTAAGGCCTAGGGAGGGGGCCCCCTTCCCAATTGTTTATTTTTTTTTAATTAGTGGGCAGGCCCTGGGGGATGGGGTCCCCAGGCCCATAAATGAGAAAAAGAAGGGGGCTACGCAGCCCCCTTCTTAAAATAAGAAAAAAGAAATACCGGCATTGCGCCGGAGGCCACGCCCCCTCCTTGCTGCACTCTGCAAACGCACCCCCTAGTGTGTTTGCAGATGGGGAACGAATTCCCCTTGAATACTGGGGGTCCCTGGTGGCCAAGTAGCCCACCAGGCCTGAGGTGATGTGTGCAAACACGCCCTGTGACGTGTTTTAAGTTGGGAAAAAAATTCCCCTTCAATCCTGAGGGACTATGGGGGCCAAGTAACCCACCAGGTGCTTCCACGAAGCGCCACTGCGCTGCGTTGCAGAGAGGTGGTGCAGGCCGTGCCCCTTTTTACATCTCTCTGCTACGCAGCTCTGTGGCACTTACTCGATGTACCTAGTGGGCTATTTGGACTTTAGGGACCCTCACGATTGAAGGGGAATTATTTCCCCAACTTAAAACGTGGTAGTGGGTGTATTTGCACAGTGGTGAAGGGTAGGGATGGTGTACGAAAGTGCCTCTATATATACTGGACCGAAGTGAAATCAGCCGAACTACGAATTCCGATTTACTCACCTGTTATCAGGAGAGACTTCAGTGCTGCATCTTTGAGCCCAGTACTGATCCTGAAAAGTAATTTAACTGACTTACCAGTAACTTGTATTTTCTTCCATAGGAATCCATTATCTGGTTTTCACTAGAAAAGTTTCTAAGGCCCACATGCATCATTGTGAATTGCATTCGCAAACGGTGCAAATCGCAATTTTCGGCCGCTTGCGAATGCAATTTTCAAATTTTGGATGCATCATGCTTTTCGCAATTTTAGGAATTGCAACCATGTTGCGATTTCTAAAATTGTGTTTGCATTTAAGAAATCGCAATTTGAGATTTCTTAAATGCAATGCATGATAAGTTTTTAAATTGCGAATTCGCAAATTGGAAGGGGTAAATTAGCATGAAGTTGAACTTCATGCTAATTTACCGAAAACTTTCAAACATGCACAAGTTACATATTTGAAAGTTTTAATTTACACACACACATGTCCTTGGGGCATATGTGTGTGTAAATTGCATTTAAAGTTAAATTTCAGGGGTGCAGGGAGGGGTTCTTTGGACCCCCCTGCACAAATGTGAATGCCTTCCCATTCATTCCTATGGGCTTTTGGCCCATAGGAATCAATGGGAAGCTTTTCCTTAATTGGGATTCGCAAATTGTGAATCGCAATGAAGGAAAAATAAGGAATCGCAAAAAAAGTTGCGATTTTTTCATGCATTGCCGTTTGCGATTTCTAAATTGCGATTCCTTAATTTTCGCAATTTAGGAATCGCAAACGGAAACGTTGATGCATGTACCCGGAAGTGTCCATTTTCACAAACTACAAATATTCCTTAAAAATCGCCTGTATGACTTAAACAAATTCTTTCAACTGTTTACAGGAGATACACCAGTGCTGGATTTAGGATTCACCAATGAGTAAGAAAAAGTAACGATAACACTACCTACCTGCTAAGTGAATTTCCTCCCATAGGATCACATTGGGGGTACTATGTGGAAACATTTTGAAGTGTCAACTTTTAAAATACAATAATATTCCTTATAAATCACTACTGTAACCAAACCACTTTTACTCAACTGTTTACAGGAAATGTTCCAGGACTGAATCTAGGATCAAGTCCTGTGGAAAGAAAAGTAATCCATAAAGTAACTAATTGCATTTAACTAGAAATTCACATTGAGCTCAATGTTGTATTGTGTTTGAAATTGCCCATTGCAACAACTATAACTACTGTACTTAAAAGTCTATTGCCTATTTGCAAAGTATTTAAACTAAAGTAATTTATTCTGAGAACGTATATTTTGTAATGTAATGTATAATGTAATTATAATGTAATTTAAAAAATAAAATATCTAAAAATAAATAGTTTAAAAAAATGTAGTAAATCAGTATTAAAAAATAAATATAACAATTAGTACATTTAAAAATGTTCATTTATAAAACCTTTGAAATTCACTGGAAAAAGCATAGGTTTCAGACATGTGATAGTTAGGAATTAGCATTTAAAAAAACTTTGAGAAATTCACTGAAAAAAGTCATTGGTTTCAGACATGTTATAGTTAGGAATTAGCATTTAAAAAACCTTAAAAATTCACTGAAAAAAAATAGGTTTCAGGGGTGGCTGGGTTCCCGCTCAGCGGGGCCCTCAACAGCAGACAGAAACACGCTGACATGTGTTATGAGTAAACTGGGAGATTATTTCTGGATGATTTAATAGCGTTTTTTCTTACTTAATATATTTGCTTTCGGAGATATGAGAAGGAAATTGAAGTGGAGAATTCACATATATGTGTGCGCGTCTATAATATGTGGATATATATATATATATAAATATATATATTTACTGAAAAAAAACATTGGTTTCAGGGGGGTTATAGTTAGCTGGATATTTCACTCGTACAAAACCATTGAAATTCCTCCGTTATAGTTAGTTCTACTAACTATAACATGTTACATCATTCATGACATGGTCAGTGACATCACTGATGACATCACTGATGACATCTCAATTGACATCACTGATGACATCATCCACGTGACAATCAGATACAGATACAGATACTGAAACTAGAATTGGGAGAGGTCAGAACCCTGGAAAGAAGGTGGCGTAGAAAATATGATGACACCACCCATAACATCTATAAATCAGCCAGACGAAAATATCATGCTGAGTTAAAATCTGCTAAGAAGGCCCACTATTTACAGGCTGTTACTGAGGCAGGTCAGGAACAAAAAGCAATTTTTAAAATTGTAAAGGAGTTCATGAGTCCAGCAGCTCTATCGCAGGAGATTCCGCCATCCCAGGATCTCTGTGATGCGATATCTGATTACTTCGAAGACAAGATTCTGGCCATCGTAAAAACCTTTCCCTTGGTTTCAACCACGTCGACTGTCTCTATACAGAGAGAGGCGATAAGGCCTACCGCACACTTGGAAGATTTCACACTGGTCTCTCCCGAGGAGACGTTGAAGGCTATTTTAGCCATTAAATCCGGATCACCTCTGGACCCCTGTCCCCCCCTGGTTTTGCATACTCTAGTAGAGACGGTCAATCCCATAATTAATGGGATTATAAATTCGTCTCTAACCACGGCTGATATTCCGAACGAGTGGAAGTGTGCTGCTGTTAAGCCCCTCCAAAAAAAGGCACTGGCCGACCCCACTACCCTTTCCAACCTACGGCCCATTTCCCTGTTGCCTATGCTGTTTAAACTGGCTGAAAAGTTTGTCAATATCCAATTGACAAACTTTCTGGAGATGAATAATATCTTCCATCCCAACCAGTCAGGGTTTCGTTCAAAACACTCTACAGAAACAGCCCTGCTTTATACAGCAGAGACCCTTCGAGCAGCCATGGACCAGGGAACGAAGGCTGTCCTAATTCTACTCGACCTGTCGGCAGCCTTCGATACGGTCTCACATAACATCTTAGTGGATCGTTTGGCTGCCGCAGGCATAGGGGGGAAAGTCCTAGCGTGGCTTACGAATTTTCTGATTAATAGACGTCAAGTCACAGTGCTGGGTCAACACCAATCTGAAGCAAAGGTCGTCAGCTCAGGGGTTCCTCAGGGCTCGAGCATAAGCCCAGTACTGTTCAATCTGTACATGGCGCCCCTAGTAGAACTGATCGCGTCATTTCAGATCAGTTCAATCTCATACGCTGACGACACCCAACTCATTTTGGTGTTGGATGGGGAGCGACCGAATGCTGAAGAAAACCTCAAGGATTGTCTAGCAGCAACATTCAAATGGATGACTGACAATCATTTGAAATGTAATGCTGGTAAGACCGAAATCCTACCGTTCGGAAAAAACAACTTGTTCTCCCCTGGAGTATGCTGGCCAGTGGATGCGAAAACACCTCCCAAGACCATTGCATCTGTCCGCAACTTAGGCATCAAATTTGATGACCAACTGTCTTTCAAACATCAAGCAGTGACAGTGGCAGGAACGTGTTTCCAGATAATAAAAGCTTTGAGAAAATGTTTCGATTTTCTCCCACTGTCGGCCAGGGAAACAGTAGCAGTGGCTTTAATAAACTCCAGGTTGGACTATTGCAACGGGTTATATGCTGGAGCCAACAAAACCGTTCTCCATAAATTGCAAATGGTCCAACATGCAGCCGCTCGGCTTGTGTTGCGTTGGCCTCGCAGGTCCTCAGCTTCAGCAGCACTCAAGCTGCTTCATTGGCTGCCCATAGGGAAAAGAATTTTGTTTAAAATCTTGATAATTACTTTCAGAGCCTTCCATCAACAGGGTCCAAAATACCTATGCAATGGCTTTAAGAGATACCACCCCACCCGTTGCTTAAGGTCTGCCAGTCAAAATCTGCTCACAATCCCTCGATTTAAGCTGGTAACAAAAGGTGGTAAATCACTCTTTGTATTGGGCTCCAAGGCCTGGAATAAACTCCCACCTCACCTACGTACACTCTCTCAAGAGTCACACTTTAGGAAAGCATTGAAAACTTGGATGTTCACCCTGTCTGAAGCGACGTGTTGGGAACTAGTGTAGTGTAGTGTGTAGCACAGTATTCAGGTCATTTCTTTCCCTCCAGCCCCTTCATCTAGGCTGGATAGAGCGCCAAGATACTCCTTGGAGTGAAAGTAGCGCTATAGAAATGCCCTTTTACATTACATTACATTACATTACCTCATCATGCACTAGTATAACCTTTCATCACTCACTGTAAAATACAGAGTACCATATTTAAATCCATTGACACACCAATACAAGTTTCTAAAAACCCACTCAGTGATTCCTAGATCTACACACACATCTAATCACTCGCCTATAGAGTCACTCATACATGCTGTCAATGATCAATAGAACACTATCAAATATACTTATACACCTATATCGACATTACACACCAGCACACATCCTATTTTCTTATGCAGTCATCCTACTGACTTATGCAAACAATGGATCATACTTACATTTACTCAGCTACACACTTATACAAACAAAACCTCATTTATTCATATAGTTAGTAACTCATACTTAGTGTGTTATAAAATCACTATTACAAGTATACAGTTATCCATACAGTCACTCATACAATCACTGACTCTTATGTATTCTTATTTATATACCACTGTCACATGCACTGCCTTTTATTTTTCTAGTTTCTTGGACATGTACCATTGAGAGATATATTTGCTCATCACCACACCCATAAAGATATTCACTCACCCAAACAACTGTTATAACATGTTGTCTTAACACCATATACCTACTAAATCAACTATTCACACATCTTTGGGCAGTCACACACCCCCCACCGAAACACACACACATTCACTCTCCCATACAAATACTCAGTTAACTAATCAATAACTAATAGAGACTTTCACATAGCTAGTAACTAACTGGTGCAGCAGTTTACACAACAACTGACAAAGTGATACAGATATTCACACAGTTTAGTCACTATCCAATATATTTAGTGAGACACTATAAATTAGTCAAGTAAACAGTCAATCACACTGCTACTAAATCCTCCATCCAGATATTTATATATCCACTTGTTCTTCAATGCAGATTGCTATATTTATAATACATATTTAAATAACGAACCAAACCACATTCACTGGATGATGTCATTAGTGATGTCATCAGTGATGTCATTTGAGATGCCATCAGCGATGTCACTGACCAAGTCATGAATGATGTAATATGTGACATCCTCAGCAGAGGATTGCGCTCGCGTGAGTTATAGTTAGTAGAACTAATTATAAAGGAGGAATTTCAGTGGTTTTGTACGAGTGAAATGTCCAGCTAACTATAACACCCCTGAAACCTATGGTTTTTTCAGTAAATATATATATATATATATATATATATATATATATATATATATATATATATATATATATATATATATATATATCTCCACATATTATAGACACGCATACATATATATGAATTCTCCACTTCAATTTCCTTCTCATATCTCCGAAAGAAAATATATTAAGTAAGAAAAAATGCTATTAAACCATCCACAAATAATCTCCCAGTGTACTCATAACACATATCAGCGTGTTTCTGTCTGCTGTTGAGGGCCCCGCTGAGCGGGAACCCAGCCTGCCTGCGTCAGGAGGAAATGCTAAACGCCCTGCTTCCTGAACTCTGCTCATTGCCCCCCTTTTTTGCCAAAACAAGCAATTTATGCTTAGCAGCTATTCTTTGAGATGTGGAGTAATTTATTTGAAATGCCAACCAGCTTGCTAGCTAGACAGCAGCAAAGGAGACATTTTGGCCAATTTGTTCATGCGTACCTTTCTTTTTCATCATTATTTTTGTATCTTTTTGTCAACAGAGTGTGAAAATGTTAACACTGAGGTCCACATCTCATCAATCCATGTGCTGGGAATGAAATGATGTACTGTATTTCAACATAACACAGCATGTGTGTCCCAACCACAGCACTACGACTATGCATCGATGGCTTCAAAGAAAAAGAGTGCTGCATTTGGATGAGCATTAGGAGCCTCTTGATATAAAAGCAAAGTAGCACAATGTCTAGTTTGTGCAGGTGTTTGACAGTGTTCGGCACCCTCACTTATTTCTTAACACTGACACTTATTTATGAGAGTACACTAGAAGGTGGCATTCTATTTTTGAGCAACGTACGCTGTTCGATTGACTTGAAATTCAATAAACTAAACAAACTATGTAGAATTAGCATGTCTAGGTTTTCACTAATCCTGGGTGTGAGCTCTAAGTGTCCAATAGTTCACACCTATTAAAGTGTGATGATGAGTAAGTAATGCTGGAACTGTCATTCAACAGCAGTGACTGGCAGGATCTACGGAAGCTGCCAGCTGCAGTGCAGACTTTAGTCCCTGGCCTTTATATGTTAACAAAATAAGCACTACTGTAGTGCCTGCAAGGTGGTCAATGAATCCACAGCACCGTTTACAAATAGAAGCAGTCACAGTCCAATCAGAGGTAGGATGGGGTTGTGTTTTGTGTGAGGAAGTCCCTGTAGTGTTTTTCTGGACACGTTCTAGTGTTCTGCCTGTTTGCACCCCACACCATACACTCACCCATCACAGGCTTCCCCAGTCAGGTGACCTTGCAAATAAAAGGGCCAAGCATACGTGCCCTGGGCCAGTTCCAGTACCCTACTACTGAGTGTGCATGCCTTATTCTGCAAGTAAGGGGGCCTAGTGTCCACAACTCTACAATGGCGGCGAGAGGGGTCTGTCCCACTTGCATGCTATGGTGGCCATTACGCTACTCATCCTGGAAGGAAGTGTAGTTTGTAGCCTGTGTGAAGGCACCCCTCCACCAGGCTGCAAACACAACAGCGAGTGAGGTGGGACAACGCTGCCTCACAGCAGCCATCCAGTAAGGCAGTAGCCAGCCTGGAGCAATACCCGCTGGGCATGAGGTGCCCCTATGGGTTGAATTGACCAAGATGGTGAGGGGGTGGATTACTGCGGACGGCATAGGGTGCTCTCAACATTGGAGACGCTCAGCACCAACCACCTGAAGGAGATCCCCCACCCGCACCTGAAGTGCCCGCGAAGGCTGCCACCCACCAGGTCAGTGCGCGCCCTTCCACAAGAGAGGCAGAGCAAGGCTCTCCATCGCCATGAGGTAGGAGTTCCCCACACCCCCTCCCACCGACCAGAGAGAAAAAGCCTGCAGACACCTGCATCTCAGCCTGAAGACGCTCCCCTCCTGGAAGTGTAACACCCACATCTGCAGTACCTCATGTCAGTGAGCTGTTCTTACCCTGGAACACGCAATGAAATACAGACGCCTGCATGGCAATAACTTCCCCCACATCTGCTCTTGTGAAGCCCGTGGGGCGAAATGACTCATGCATCAAGAAAGCCACTCCGACTCCAAAGACCGGCTGCACAGGCCTGTCAACTGCTCGCAGCGTCACACCTATAGTAGTTCATTGCGATGCCCTGCGAGGCCTGAAGCTTCAGGGCAACTGCCTGAAGCTGTTAGCAGAGACCTCTTTGCCAGACCACAGCCTGGCTCTAGAGATTGCAAGCAGAGAACATCTATATAAGAAATGAAATCACAAGCGAGGGAAGAAAGAACGGGCTGCTACGTACCAGTGAAGAAGTAGAGTGCCATTTTTGTGTCCCACAGAGAATGAAGCGAGTCATCGCCCAACAAGATAGAAAGCTACCTGGCCCTCACAGAGACTGGCAGGTTCACCCACATTCATCCTCTAGCGCTAGAGCATGTCAGGCACCAACACTCCTCTGAACACTGCCAGGAACTGCCTCAGAGTAGCAATCTTTCCCACAAAGCCCGGCCCATCAGCCGAGATCGAGGCAGAGGATACCGCATGCTCTCCTGTGGCAGACGGCTAACACCGCAACTGAGAGAAGGAGGAGTGCTTGTGATACACCAGCCACCCTGAGGAGTGACCTCATCCCAGACAGCAAGCACTGGGAATGTGAGAACAACCTGCAAGGTGCTGAAACCGTTGCATGCTGAACCAGAGTGGTAGCTGAGCGTACCCTAATCCCCCTGGTGGCCACCTGCTGCCACTACAGCACTGAAGAAGCGATTTGGCTAAGTGAGACACCGATTGTCCTCGGCCATCAAGGAGTAAAGGGTAGACAACCCTGTAGGATAGCCGGCACTTCGGACTGGCACTACCTGAATGGAAAAGCACCCAAAGCATCACCTAGTAGCCACAGTACCACACCACACCCTGAGCGGCCAAACGAGAAAGAAAATGCAGAAGGCCGTGAGCGACACAGCCAGGACTGGTGTTAAGTGCACCACATGACCCCCAGTGGCAGTAAATCACAACATCAGCATCAAAGCGCCCCAAGAAGCCCAAAGCTGTACCAGCATCAGAATAGACAAGAGCAGCAAAGTCCAAGAAAACAGCAAGCCCCACAATGAAGCACGTGAAGACCGTAGCAGGCAATCCCCAGAGGCAGTCTGATGTCTCCACAAGTGAAGAAACTGTGCTACACTCCCCTGGTGGTAAACGGCCACCACTGCAATAAAGAGGAGCAAGTCCTACAAGTGCCAAAAGAAGGCGCCTAAGAAGAGGACAGAGAGCACAAGGTCAGAGGTGCACAGAAGGCCACACCACAAAACCTGACGGCATTGACAGGCATGCAGGACATCGAGACATCTCCACAGAGAAGAAGCCATGCTGAAGGCAGAAGGGAGAGTCTCCACATGGCCACTGCAGCAGCGAAGCCGCGCAGTGGGCAAAAGACAGCACAGAGTGTCCTCCCTCACACTGCCTCAAGACGGTGTCGCCAGTGGCCCAAGACAGGCAAGAGGAGAGTCACACACACTATGTGGCAAGCTGCGACTACAACATGCGCTTCAACAAGGGCACACAACATCTGGTCGGATGCCACATCACACCACAATCAAGTAGCACATCACACAAAGTGACCGACACTGCCAAGCATGCTTGAATGGCAGCTGGAGGTTAGCGCCATGATGGCGCAGGCTAGATGCGCAAGCACAACGCCCTCGAGCAAAGAGGTAACCTGCCATCTGGGCAGAGGAGCACTGCAAAAATCCCTGAGTAGTGAATCAGGCCAGTGAAAGGTCCTCAAGGAGAAGCAAGTTCTACCACCAGGACAGACCTGCAACAGGTCGGCAGCAAAGTGAAGACAGTCCTAAGAACCTGACACGACCAGAGAGATGCCCATGTGGCGCAAACATGAGACATGTGGCAGGGTGCCACATAGGAGTCACAAACCTGGTCAGAAGAAGAAGGAGAAAAGCCTGGCAGGAGGAAAGGAAAGTGGCACACCGCCACAGGGCAAACAACCACCATGGAGGAACAAGGAGAAGAGCAACAGGACAGAGGCCTCCTGCGAGCACTGGACGTGGTGTTCATCAGCACAAGCGAGCCACCGGGGTGCAGAGACGTTACTGGAGACAGCTTTGCAGGAGGACCTACCGTAAGCCGCTGGCAAGCTCGATCTGCATCCAGTCCCCATGCTTCACAGTGCCACCGTTCACTCACCTGTCAGTGGCTGCTTGGCATTAATGGCACCACATCTAGCAAGTGCACATGCCAGAAGACAAGCATAAGTGGACACAAAGTCCCTCCAGTCCTCCTCACTCCACGAGGTCACCCAAAGCAAGAGATCGCCGCTTGTTGCCCGACTGAAAGAAAATTATTGTGTTCATCATCCAGGTGCATCATCGCCACCCAAGAACATCTAAGGAGCATCACACCACCAGAGTGGAGCCAAATGCTCAAAACATCTAGAGTTCAACGAGGCTAGCCACCCAGGAACCTTCTGTGTGCCCTCGTAGACCTGAAGCCTGCCGAAGAAATGCATACCCGACCATTGTACTATCCACCTTGGGGTTACATGAGGCTTGGTCATGGCTCTGTTGGGAGTTCTGCAGTGACCCCCTTAGCGTGGCCTACAAAAGGCCCGCATAGCCCACGCGGTCACGTGGCAATCCTGGGGCAAGGGCCTCAATGGAGTTCCTGTGAGTGGGGAATCCGAATCAGAGAGCTGCGTCAGCAGCAGCTCCACGACAGGCATCTGGAACCATGGAGGTCGCAGATGGAGACTGGCCACCCAGAGACCATCTGAGGAATTCATAGAACCTGACAGCGAGAGCACGCAGACTGAGACACCACCATCTGCGGTTTCATGAGCGATTTGGCTGTGGTCCTGTTGGCAGTTCCTCAGCAACACCTTTGCGTAGCCCACACGAGGCCCAAACAGTCCACACGTTCCCATGGCAGCCCTGCAGGAAGTCCCTCCAGGAGATTCCTGTGAGACAGGAGTCCAGGCAGGAGAGGCAATTATGAAGCTGCTCGGCTATCGGGAACAGGAAAGCACCCTTGCCTCCAAGGAAAGTCCTCAACCATCAAGTGCGTTCTCCGTGTTTGCAGGTTGGCTGTCCACCGGAGCCTGAGAGCATTCAAGAAGACCTCCAAAATTGACTCCACCACCGGGGGAGTCTCACCTGCTGTTCCAGTTGTTCCTGAGGGACGGGCGTAGCTCCGCCATATCCACTTGGCCGGGCTTGGCTCCGCCGAGCCCCGAATCCCCGCAGCACCAGCATCTTAGGGCCGGGATTTGCTCTGCTTGTTCCCCTGGCCGGGCTTTGCTCTGCCGGGCCCCTCCCACTCCCGTGACCAGCAGCGGATGTCAGAGGAAAGCACCAGGAGGCGCATAAAGGCTCCCTCAGTGCTGAGTCAGGGGGGAGTCTCACCTGCTGTTCAAGTTGTTCATGAGGGCCGGGCGTAGCTCTGCCATATCCACTTGGCCGGGCTTGGCTCTGCCGAGCCCCGAATCCCCGCAGCACCAGAATCTAAGGGCCGGGCATTGCTCCGCTTGTTCCCCTGGCCGGGCTTGGCTCCGCCGGGCCCCTCCCACTCCAGTGACCAGCAGCGGACGTCAGAGGAAACCACCAGGAGGCGCGTAAAGGCTCCCTCGGTGCTGAGTCCGGGGGGAGTCTCACCTGCTGTTCCAGTTGTTCCTGAGGGCCGGGCGTAGCTCCGCCATATCCACTTGGCCGGGCTTGACTCCGCCGAGCCCTGAATCCCTGCAGCACCAGCATCTAAGGGCCGGGCTTTGCTCCGCTTGTTCCCCTGGCCGGGCTTGGCTCCGCCGGACCCCTCCCACTCCTGTGACCAGCAGCGGACTTCAGAGGAAAGCACCAGGAGGCGCATAAAGGCTCTCTCGGGGCTGAGTCCGGGGGGAGTCTCACCTGCTGTTCCAGTTGTTCCTGAGGGCCGGGCGTAGCTCCGCCATATCCACTTGGCCGGGCTTGGCTCCGCCGAGCCCTGAATCCCTGCAGCACCAGCATCTAAGGGCCGGGCTTTGCTCCGCTTGTTCCCCTGGCCAGGCTTGGCTCCGCCAGGCCCCTCCCACTCCCGTGACCAGTAGCGGACATCAGAGGAAAGCGCCAGGAGGCGCATAAAGGCTCCCTCGGTGCTGAGTTCGGGGGGAGTCTCACCTGCATTCCAGTTGCTCCTGAGGGCCAGACGTAGCTCCGCCATATCCACTTGGCCGGGCTTGGCTCCGCCCAGCCCCGAATCCCTGCAGCACCAGCATCTAAGGGCCGGGCTTTGCTCCGCTTGTTCCCCTGGCCGCGCTTGGCTCCGCCGGGCCCCTCCCACTCCCGTGACCAGCAGCGGACGTCAGAGGAAAGCGCCAGGAGGCGCATAAAGGCTCCCTCGGTCCCTCGGGAGAAGCCCGGGACAAGGGCGGGACCATCTGCGACCATCAGCAGCCAGAAGAGGCTGGGCTGGGCCACCCTCCTTGTGACTGTTTCAGAGGTACTTTATTATCAAATCCCTCTTATTAGAACGATACCCAGACGCCCACCCAACTCTGAACTGATTGTAAACAAAAATACAGTACAAATAGTGGACTATGAAATCACTGTGCAATTGTGGGAGTGGGAGGTGGCAATTCTTATATTCTGTTGTAAAGTAGGGAGGATTCACTCACCAGCTTACTAGACAAGGAGGGAGTGCAGTGGTGGGTAGATTATAGTGTAAGTTCCTAAACCTTCCTCTTTTCCTGTCTAGTCATGTCTAACAGAACGATAACGCGCTCTGCCACGGGCAAAGCACTTTCGTCTCGCACCTTGAAACCTTTAGGGCTTGAACCAAATGCTGCGGTACAACCTACCGCGATTGACCTGATGTTGGGAAAAGTCAATAGGGAGATTGAGCGCGCAGAGAGAAGTCTGTCTATTCCAGATACACCTACACAACCCATTGATTTAAACACATCAGTAATTTCTCATAACGACACTTCAGAAAACTCCACTGAAGGTATTCCTTGTGCGCAGGTGGTAGAAGAAGCAGTTACAGATACAAATAAAAATAGAAATAATGCTACAAGTTGAAAATTAAAACAAGGGGGCTGTAGGAAGGGCCAACCTCGGAAAAACAAACAAGGTATGGTCACACACGGTCCAACAGATAGGGAGGTAGCAGTCACCGAAGTGGCAGTGGCACGTCACCAAACTCAACCAGGATGGATGGACGAAGTAATAGGAGACCTCCAAAAGCGCCTGGAAACTTTTATTTTGAGTCAGTTAAAACCAATAATTAGCAGGCTAGATAAAGTGATAAATGAATTGACAAAGCAGGGAAGGTCAAACGGCCCTATAGACTGTAATTTAACAGCAAATCGCACCTCAGCAGGCATCATGCCAGCCGAACATATAGTTGGCAATAATAACTGTGTGAGCAACGAGCAATGTACTATTGTACAAGTCCACGAAACACCTAAACCTACAGCCCAGGCAGAGAGGGGAAACATTCAGAAGGGGGTCAAAGGACATTGATAAGGCCCAACAGCGAACAAATACACTGCTAGCAAAAATAGGAAATCCAATAACTCATGTTTCCACTGATACAAACCTGATTGGCCAGGTGCGGAATGACAGATTTGACCACCCTCCACTACCAAATATTAATCTGCCCCCTGAAGCATGTCCTTATGTTGTTTTTACCGGGGTACTCGAACTCAGGGCAGTGGAGAAAGAGTCACACACGGAATTGAAAAACAAGATAATTAAGTGGTTGAACATACATAGGCCCCTGCAAGGAGGAGAATGTGGGGAGATTCTTCACGTGAGAAGAGTAAACTGGATAGGCAGCAGGAGGAAAGATATCACAGGGGATTGCATTGTGGTAAATTTTAGGAACCCCGACCTAGTGAAATACATATTAGGCAGCTATAACAAAAATCATACTAGCACCATATGTTCCTTACCATTAGGATATTTCTACCCGAGGAGACGCGCTGTACACACCCTGAACCATGCTGATGTCAGAACAGGTAGTGCACCAGCAAGTCAATGGGCTAGAATACAAGATCAGAGAGGACAGGGTTACAGTCAGTGGGCAAATAGATTCAGTCCGCTACTGTCCCTCGATGAAAATGATTGACTATCCCAAATTTGGTAATGTCAGGAAAAGATGTACGAAAGGGTGGGAAACAAACGAAGTGCATATGGGGCCATAGAAAGCTACCAAGCAAAGAGGGTTAATGAACCCCGAGCAACGGGAGGTGAGGGAGACCAGGGGGTTATGTTGCTTAGGAAGGATGATCCAGGGACACATAACCAGGGAGGGAAGGCTGGAAAAGTATTGAGTGAAGGTCTGATTTTATTGTCCTGGAATATTGCAGGCCTGGCGGGGAAATTCGAAAATGGTGATTGGAGGAAATACCTCCGCTGCTGCCATATATTAGCTTTCCAGGAGACATGGGCTGTAGAATCCTCCCCTTACCAAATAGAGGGTTATAAGTGTTTTTTTGTACCAGCTCAAGAAGGTAGATCAGGCAGAGCTAAGGGAGGACTAGCACTGTATGTTGATCTGGACGTAGAAGGCTCATGGTCACAACCCTCTTGGACGTCGCATACCCTCCAGGCAGTTGTATTTCAAGGACAAGGGCTGAGGTTACTGATATTTAATATCTATAATTCAGGGCCAGTGGATGTGAATAATGATCCAGCGGCCTATAGAAAATATATCATAAACAACGCTACCCAACTTCATAACCTATAAACAAAATTCTATACTAAATATGGACCCATTTATAAACTTGACATATTTTGGGCCTACTGAATCAGGTGGTCAGATTAAATCTATATACATATTATCTACAAACTATATACATTTTATACATCTGCGAAAGGAATATTGTCATTAGAATAAAACTTAACCATTTAGATGACCACTATTGGCGATGTGATCTAGCTAATAGTAACCTACACTTCTGAATAACCAAGACCAGCTTGTTTGTCAAAAGTAAGATTTTATTTACTAAATTATGGTATATAAGTTGATAGTTTTATAAATGAATTTTATTTGCAATAAAGCAAGCATGATTGTAAAGAATTATGAGAAAAATACAATTTAAGCAAGTGAATCAAAATCAAAGTGAATATTTAAAGTTTAGCATTTCTAAAACCTAATTCCCTTACTGAGCTAAATAGATAGAAATTAAAGAAAAGTTCTTTGAGGATTCTTACGTGCTCCACGCAAAGTCCGTCAGCACATCACCCTCATCGGAAAGTCAGAAAGCAGCAGCCAGCCCATCCCTAGGGGCATGACTTTTTATACCTTTCTACGCTAACTAAACTACGCAAAGGAAAGTTTTCAGAAATCTTCGACGTCCCATTGGCTGAGAGTGACAAGTGACATGTCACCCACTTTTCAAAACTTCCATTAAGTCATATTTCTTAGAGACCATTGTCCCTTCCGAGTGCAACCAGGAGCTTCCTTGTATTGCAACAATTGTATAAAGTCATTCTCGCAGCGTCCATTGACTTTCAATTGACTTCCGCGGATGCCAAGTTAAGGACTGACAAAATGTTCTTTTTCGACCTTGGCCATGTCCGACAGAATGACGATAGCACGTTAGTTTTTGCTTTGTGAACGCAGCTTTTGACGAATAATTTATTTCAGAATGGGCGTCTCAGCACTTTTGCAGAAGTAAAATTCAGCATATTGTAGTTCGGGCAGACAAGGCCCAAAAGCAGACAACTTATGATTTCTAATATAAAACAAACACAAGAAAAGTATTAATGTAAGAAATAATGTAGATTCTGTATCCACCCCAAGATTTACTAATTAATTAACCCACCCGATTAATCAAAATGTTACCTAGCCAAAGCAAACAAATAAAGCAGCGTTTATATCTACCAGTCTCCGTTATTCCATGAGACTCATATGCACCTAGAATAGTAGAAATGACATCACACAGACAAGGAAAAGCAAAACAAGCACATGCTTCTCTTAAGTTTGCAGCAGTTAGTAATGACAAAAACGAAAACAATAAATTATTTTATTATTTTGCACGAACAAAAAGATGCAACAATTATGCACGTTTATGAGCACACATGTTAGTCCCCCCATGTGTAAAGTTTAATCTAAGTTGTATTAGCACGACATATCACAAATCATTAATATTATTATTCATGTTATGGAAATGTGACTTCACGAGATTAAACAAAATTTTGTTTTCTATCTCGCTCCATCAACTCCCTCATCTGGTGATTAACAAATCACCACACCAGCACTCAAAATTTTGATAATTTAAATTTTTAAGAAATCGATTCAAATTCATTTGTATCAGTAAACCTAAAAGTCTGTTTCTGCATAATCTTTGGAATTAGCATAACGCTCTCTATGTAACTCCTGTAATTCGATCTCCCTTTCTTCTTCTTTTCTGAGTTTATAGATTCTTTTCTTTTCTTTCAACTGTTTCTTTCTTTTATGTAACAAACAACCTATTTTGGTCAAAATAAAAATGAATACTATTATAATCAAAGGTGCCAGAATCTTGCCAAGAATTGAACTTCCGATATTATGAAACCAGTTTTTAATTGCTTGAAACCTTTTTGAAAGTTTCCCTGTAAAATCATCTTCTTCTAAAGGAATTATCTCTGAATGCATTTGTGTAATATTCTTAATATACATTTCAATATTCTTACTTTCATCAGGTATATATGTACAACAATGTTGTACATGTAAAATGCCACAGACTCCTCCCTCTTTTGCTAGGAGTATGTCTAAAGCAAGGCGGTCTTGAATTACCATAGATCTAATTGCAATAACTTCAACATTCACTAATTGAAACCCATCAGCTGTGTCAGTCGATAATCTATCAACTATAGTGGACAATTTTCTGATTCTCCCTGCATTTAGGGTTATACCAACAAAAGGTATTACAGCTTGAAAAATATCTCCCAGAACTTCAGTAAAAGTTTCTCTTTTAACTCTATTTACATAATTATGAATTTTAAACAATCCTTCTGAATCTCTGTCAACATGAAACACTTTAGGAAAAACAATTCCCACATAACAAGTTCCATACCAGTGGTCTGGAAGGTTGTAGTAGGCTTTGTCACCACAAACAAAATAAATCCCAGGAAAGATAGGATCTTTTCCACCTTTAAATCCCCAACCTCCCAAAATCTGATAAGTATCTTCACAGTTACTTGCACCTACAAAATAATTATCAAAAAGTGTATTATCTCTTCTAATGCAAAGTTTTCCACTAACTGGTTTGTCTATGTGAATTGCAATATTTTCAAGCATTTTGCCATTTAATTTCTCATCCTCTTTCTGCCAGAAACCTGACTTAGTCTGCTTAACTAATTCATTCCTCTTATAAATTGCTCTTCTCTCCTCAACCATGTTCAAAAATTTCTTTCCTTCAGCACTTAATTTACATGTTAGATTATTCTTGTAAGCATACTCGTAAGTGAGTTCATTAGTAACAAGGAAAAATTCTCTCATTTGTTTTGCTTTCTTATGTTTATTTAAAGTATTATCAATCTTAATATTTGCAAAAATTTCATCATAATTTGAATAGTAATATTCTAAACGTCCAGTTTGATAAAATAAACTAGTTAATACACTACATGTTACAGCATAAGTGAGAGGAAGCATATTATATGTTACTCCCTCAGAAACAGAAGCAGGTAACTTAACGCAGACGTAGCAGTCTTTTGCATCCATTACCTTAACATATTCACTCAATAGCTTTGTGAATGTATTACTTGAAAAATCACCAATTGATTTATCTTGATGAATGTTAGGCTGATGATCAATAACTTTTGCAGACGTACTATGTTTAGTTTGGCTAACCAGAGCTTTGCTTGTTATGTTAACTTTGTGTAATTCTCTATTCATCTCCAAAGGGATAATTACAGCTAGAACCAACCAGAGCAGAACTAAAATGAGCAGACACACCAGAGTCATCTTACAGCATCTTTTAAAAACAGAACACTTTGAAGTGCTCTCCTTAACATAAGGCATTCTTGGTTAATTTTAGCTTAAAAATAAAATAAAAATAAATTTTAAAATTCTAAATTTATATTTACACCCCCCTTTTAAAATAATTTTTTTTTTTTTTTTTTTTTTTTTAAAACCCTAAACAAGATTTCTTCGACCTTATGTCATACATAAGTTTTCTTCAACTAAACAGTTTTTCTTCGACCTTGTGTCAACTAACAAATTTTCTTCAGCCTTTTGCCAATTTAATATTTCTGTACCTCAATCATTGTCACTAATTTCTTGGATTTCGTTTTCTTCTTCACTACTATCATATATGTCAATAACAGGTGGAATTACTAAGTAAGTCCACTCAGGAGACTTGTATTTTTGGTTTGGTCTTATTATTCTCTTCCCTTTTCTCGATATCACTTCAATTTTTCTTCCAACTCCAACTTCTTTTCCAGGACTCTTTTGACTACTGATTTCTTCAACTTGTTCTTTTGGCTTTTTGATCAATCTGACTCTCAATCTTCCACCTGGCCAGTAGTCTGCTTTTCTCACGTACTTCTTCTTTGGTTCAGAATTATTTGATTCTGACTTCCAAGTCCTTTTCTTTCTGTTTTCACTTTCACCTTCTACGTCACTTTCTTCAGTTTCGTAGTCTGAAATTTCAATTGACTCAGGAACTTCTCTATTCGGCAATTTCACTCCTTCAGGAACTTCACTTTGTCTTCCATCACTGGTACTTGGTAATTCGTTCTCCTCCTCTTCCTCAATTACCCCCAACTTCCCAGATTTCGGATTTTTGTTCCTTACTTCAGAGTTTGTTCTCTGCCTTTCGATACTCTCCTGGTCTGAAACTTCTCTTTGTTCAGCTTCTTTGTCTTCAATGGAGACAACCGAATCTTCAGTTATCTTTCCTTTTAACAGATTCTCTTCACCTTCAGAATCTATTTCAATTATTTCCAAGTCTTTTCTTGTCAAATTTCCATTCACTGGCACAGTTTCCAGATGTCGACTTTCTTGTCGATCTTCAGAATCTGGAATTATTTCACCTTCTGTTTCGCCTTCTGCTTCAGAATCAGAATCATCTGTGGTATCACTTTCAACGTCAGAACTCTCAGGAGTTGGTACTGGAATAGTATGACTAGGATGAATCCAACGTTTCAATCCTCTGCACTTTACAGCATTAGTAGTGATCAAAATTATCTGCCTAGGTTTCTGCCATCTAGGAGCTAGACAATTCCTTCTCCGATGTACTTTCGTTCTGACCCAATCGCCAGGTCTCAGATCATGTGTCAAAACTTTTTCATCTGACTGAGCTTCAGTTCCCACCTGATTAGACACAGAAGTTACCATATCAGATAACCTTTTACAGTAATCCAAAATTGCACTGTCATTTATGCTCAACAGTTTACCTACAGGTACAAAAGCTTGCCTCATAACTCTTCCCATTAAAATTTCATGAGGACTCAAACCTGTCTTTTTATCTGGTGTACTTCTTAATGACATTAAAACAAGTGGAAGAGCATCAGTCCATTTTATACCTGTTTCAAGACACATTTTTCCAATTCTGTTTTTAATTGTTCCATTTATTTGTTCAACTACTCCTGATGCCTCTGGTCTGTATGCACAGTGTATTTTCTGCTCAATACTCAAAGCTTCGCAAATTAACTTCATCAGTTTGTTATCAAAATGGCTTCCTCCATCACTCTCAATAGTGACTGGAAAACCGTACCTTGGGATGATTTCTCTGAGCATTAGTTTTGCCACTGTAATTGAATCACTATGTCGTGTAGGGAAAGCCTCTACCCATCTTGAAAATAAGCACACAATTACAAGCACATATTTCAAACAATTGTGTAATGGCATTTCGATGAAATCCATTTGTAACCTGGTAAAGGGACCACCTTCTCGACCAATTATTCCTGTCCCCACCACTGATTTTCTGTTTGGATTCATTTGTTGGCACGACAAACACCTTTGACAAAAAGATTCAGCGATAGTTCTAAACTTGGTATTGAACCATGTTTCTCTGAAAAGTCTAACCATAGAATCTCTTCCGAGATGTGCTGGACCATGATATAATCTGGCCATATCAGCAATCAAACAATTTGGTAAGACTACTCTACCATCTTTGTAAACCCACACTCCATCTTCTTCACGTGGTCTACAATCTGATCTTAACCACAAGTCTTTTTCTTCATCTTCTGCTTCATTTTGTAAATCTCTAATCTCATGCCATGTTTCTACAACAGTTGTTAGCATTAATGAATTTGAATCAGTTTCTTTACTTCTCTCCCGATTGTATGAATAATTTTTCCTTGCGCAGTATTTAGCTGTTTCATCTGCGAAGGCATTTCCCTTGGAAATATAATCAGTTCCTCTAGTGTGCGCTGCACACTTAACAATGGCGATTTCTTTTGGCAATTGTATTGCTTCTATTAATCTCCTAATGAAAACTGCATTTTTAATTGGTGATCCTGCTGATGTCATGTATCCTCTCTGTGACCAGAGTTGTCCATAATCATGCACAACTCCGTATCCATATTGACTATCAGTAATGATGGTAACTCTTATATCCTTTGATATTTCACATGCACGAATTAAAGCAATCAATTCAGCCACTTGTGCTGAACGAACTCCTTCAAGACATGATGCTTCTTCAACATCTACGACTGTACAAACTGAATATGAAGCTTTCAAGACACCTCCTTCGGATCTTAAACATGAGCCATCTACAAAGTAGACAAAATCCGATTCAGACAAAGGTCTGTCTTTGATGTCTTTTCTTGGTTTAGTGCAGAATTCCATGACATCTAAACATTCATGTTCTGTTTCAATGTCATCAACAATTTCAGAATCAGGCAATAATGTAGAAGGATTCAGATTTAAACATCTTGAAATCGAAACATTATCTGCTCCCAGTATGATTTTCTCATACTTTGTCAATCTGCTACTTGTTAAATGTTGAGTCTTACCTCTTGTCAGTAATATTTCAACTGAATGAGGCACAAAAACTTTCACTGGAAATCCCATTATGATCCCCTCACTTTGTTCGAGGCTGATACTTGTAGCTGCAACTGCTTTCAAACAACCTGGTAATGCTTTTGCAATTGGATCAAGAACTGCAGAAAAGTATGCAATAGGTTTCTTTAAATTTCCATGTCTCTGAATTAACACAGATAATGCACATCCTTCTCTCTCACTGCAATATAGTTCAAAATCTTTCTCATAATTTGGCATACCTAAAGCAGGAGCTTGGCATAAGCTCTTTTTCAGGTTCTCAAAAGAATCCATCTCAGCATCATTGAGAATAATTGGATCTTTTACATCTGACTTTGTCAGTCTTTGTAGTGGTTTTGCAATTACTGAAAATCCACTTATCCATTGTCGACAGTAACCAACCATTCCCAAGAACATTCTGACCTGTCTTTGTGTTCTTGGTGGTAACATTGCTTGAATCATTTTTATTCTTTCTATTGTTACTTGTCTTTTTCCCTTTGCAATTCTATGACCAAGATATTTTACTTCTTGTTTGCAAAACTGTAGTTTTGCTGGGGACACTTTATGTCCTTCTTCTGCAAGGCGATTTAACAGAATTATTGTGTCTGTTACACAATTTTCTCTTGTCTTTGCAGCTATTAACAAATCATCAATATACTGTACTAACGTAGACCTACCAGGTAAGTCTAGGTCTTCTAATGATCTTTTTAACAGTTCGTTAAAAATTGAAGGACTTTCTGTATAGCCCTGAGGGATTCTTGACCATCCGAGGGTCTTACCTTGGAATCTGAAAGCAAATATTTCATAACTGTCTGGATGTAAGGGAACAGTAAAGAATGCATTACAAAGGTCAATGACTGTATACCATTCAGCATCATGTGGAATCTGAAATAAAATTACTGCTGGATTTGGAACCACTGGACAACATGGAACGACAATTTGATTAACTTTTCTCAAATCTTGTACGATTCTAAATGTTCCGTTAGACTTTTTAACTCCCATAATTGGTGAATTACAAGAGCTACTCTCCATTTCCTTTAATACACCTTGCTTGATTAATTTTTCAATTATAGGTGTAATACCTTCAATTGTTTCTGTTTTCATTTTATATTGTGGAGTGTTTGGAAATTCTATTCCCTGTTTCAATGTAATTTTTACTGGATCTACGTTTTTCATTAGACCCATCTCATTTCCAGTAAAATCCCATATTTCTGATTTCACTGTTTCTTTGAGTTCTTCAGGTAAATCTTTTTCTTCAAATGCAGGAAACAATTTTGTTTCTTCTGCTTCCATCATCATCATTGTCATTCTGTATAAACCATCTTCCTCCATTGTTTGTAACTCAACTCCATCAGGAGAACAATATATTCTACAATTCATTTTACATAGGATGTCTCTGCCCAATAGATTTACTGGACTACTATTACAAACCACAAATCTGTGTTTGTCTCTGTAATTTCCAATTTCAACTGGTACTGGATCAGTTAAGTCAGTTTTAATTTGCTGATTACTTACTCGGACAACTTGGATGGTATCCCCAGAGAGAGGTAGGTTTTCAATTTCCACTGATCTAACAGTAGAACGGGTAGCACCAGTGTCCACTAGAAAAGTGATGTCTACATCATTAACTTTCCCGTTTACAAAAGGACCAGACTGGTCAACCTCAAGTGTGGCTCCAACAACACACTCTTCCTCCTCTCTCGGGCACCGTCAACAATAATCATCAGAATCGCTGTCTTGACTTTCTGCTAATAAAAATTGTTGTGAAGCATTTTGCATTTGAACCCTTTGCTGCTTTTGCTGTTTTTGTGGTTTTATTACCTGTTCACTTCCCTGAAATCCCACGTTTGGATTATATTTTTGAACTCCCCCACAATTCGGAAAAGGTGGTTGTGGCAATTGGTCTTGACGATTATTCACCTGTTGTTGTTGCTGTTGCTGTAACTGTCGCTGAATATTAAATTCGTTTAACCCCTGTTGTATCTGTAGCTGTCGCTGCAGGTCAACACCATTCTGCATCTGTGGATTCAATAAGGGATTCTTTAAGTTTTTAGGAGGATGAGGACACTCGTCTCTCCAATGTCCAATTTCGCCACAATTAAAACAAGGTAATCTTTGTTTCAACTCCTCAATCTTTGGGCTAAATTTCTTTGGGAAATTATTACTTTTAAACTTTCCTTGTATCTGGTTTGTATTTCCAGTTTGAACAAAATTAGTGTTCTTATTTCCCATGCTGGCAATCTGTTGCTCAGCCACCTTTACCTGAGCCCACATGGCTTTCTCCTTCAGCTTCTTCTGTTTTACTTCTATTTCATCGCTACAATACTTTGCTTTTCTTAGAATATCATCTACAGATAGTGATTGCCATCCGACAATACTATTTCTGATCATTTCTCCAATTTCAGGTTTTAGTCCATAAACAAATCTATAGACAAAATGGCTCATGTCTTTTTCATCTAATTTTTCATAACCACTGTATTGTTTAAAAATTAACAGTAATCTTTCATAAAAAGAATGAACTGATTCTTTTGTTTCTTGTTCTGTCCTTTCTATTTTAACCCAATCGACTTCTTTGGGTGGAATTTTGTTTTTCATCCAAACAATTACTTTCTCATAGAAATCCATTACAAGTGGATTTGGAGCACCTGTTTCTTTAATTCGCTCAGGTTCTGTTTTTGGCCAACTAATCGATATTTTGCATTCTGTCCAAAGATCAGATGGAACGACAATATCAAAAAATCCATCTAAATCAATCCACAGAACTTTTGACACTTTAATAAATCTATCGACTTGCCTGTACCACTCAACTGGTTTTTCCCTCAATTTTGGAAAGTCATTTGTAAATAACAGAATGTCCTGTCTCGACCAAGGGACATGAACATATCCTCCACCTGCAATTTCTCTCATTGGAAATTGTTTTGACAATTTTTCCAATCTTTCATCTTCCTTCTTTTTCGTCCATTTTACTCTCCATTTATTCAGTTCTCCTAGCTTTTTGATATAGACAATCAAATCTTTAATATGAACTATTCTTCCCATTGAGTTCAAACTCTCAATGTCACTTTCTGAAAAGTCTAATCTGTAATGTTTCGCAAAATTCTTTTGTTTACTCACATCAATTTCAAGTTCTGCTGCTAGATCCTCTAGTTGATCATATTTGTTTTTCGTTTTCCACTGTATGCTTTTACAAATGAACAGTAGTTCATCATCTCGATAGTAATTTAAACTATCTGGACCAATTGTTCCAATTATTAATTCTTCGATATTCGCTTTTAATTTGGCCACATCAAGTTTTGGTGTGGTTACCCTGACTTCAGGACTCCCTATATCTGATATAGCACCCATTGGTGTTTTTGGAGATAAATCCTCATTAAAGGTTAAATCAGGCATTCTCGATTTAGAAGAGTTTATTTCAGATAAGTCTGAATAAAATTTTTCAGCAGCCTTTTGAATTTCTGTATTTAAAGGAATAGTTAATCCAGTTTTGTTTGTTTCCTTTTGGTCAAATACGGGTTGAACAGGACCAATTGTTACTGGAACTGTCACAGCTTCCATGCCTTTTGTCATTCTTTTTATTAATTCTTCTTTAGATCTTAAATATTCATTATAATCAACATCTTCAACATTTCTTGCCTCTCTTGTATAATCTTTTGGAGGTTCTCTTGCTCTTGGAGCCATTGTAAAATGTCTACCTTCATTTCGAGCATTCTCGAATTCTGGTCTTCTAGGAGTTTCATTAATTTCACAATTATTAGGATAAAGTTTAGGAGCCTCATTAATTGGAGGTGCACTCGGTGAAGATTCAGTAGAAACCACCGGAGTAGACCATGATCTAGGAGGTCTCAAAGGCTGATTCTTTCTAGCAGTTGTATATATTTCTTCCATTACTGCATCCTCAGATTCACTTTCCATAGATTTCCCTGTAGGAGTACCCATTACCATTTCATGAATTAAATACAATCCTTCACTCATGTTTCCCTGTCTCCACATTCGCAATCTATCTTCATGAGTTTCTCTTCTCCAAGGTGGATTTTTAGAAGGTCTTTTAATTCCACTAGCTTCTCTTTGTAATTGATACATCTCGTCTTCCCACTCAACTAAAGCTTCAAATTGAGTTGGTCTCGGTTTCGGAACAAGAGCATTCATTTTCTCTCGTAAATTTCTTAAAATTTTTACATTAAATGAACCATCATCAGGCCAAGTTAAAACACCGTCATTCTTAGTATATCGTTTCCAACTATCAAACCATAAGACAGTATGATATCCATATTCACCTTCCATATACGCTGCAGGTGTTTTATACTTATGAAGTAGTTTACCACCTCGCGTTTCGATTTTCTTGTCAGGTGAAAATAAATTCTTAAACTTCTGAAGTAATGTTGGCTTTTTCTCAACATGTTTAAAATGATAACTCATTTTTAGGAGTTAAAACTAATTCACAAAATCGTTCGTAAAATATTTCCGGGATGTTCCGAAAAACAACCAATCCGTGCGCGAAACACACCAACAAGCCAATGACAGTTGAGCTACGTCACTTTTCTGCTCAACCAATAAATTTGGAGTTTTTCCGAAAGACCAATCAGCTCACAAGTCGTCAGAGACTCAAGAGCCAATCAGAATATAGCTTGTGACGTAGGTCGCCCAATCCCAGCGCGGCTCTGTGACGTACACAGCAGCTGCGGTTTCTCGTTTCTCACTCCTGGTGCTTACCCCTCCTTCACAAAATCTTTTCACAGCGCCATTTTAAGAACACTTTTCAGTGTAAATTAATTCTTAACAATGACTATAAAGACAACATCTGTTCATTTCACTATTTAGGATAGTTTTACATACATTCAAGTATCCACACTTCGGAATAGACGGCGCTATTCACACTAAGGATAATATTCAATTGTCAGTAGAGTAACCCTTACCCCACCCTTCTAACACGTATAATTATGAACTCGCTTTGCTCTGAACCCACCGCGAAGTGAAAGTTCTAAGAGTTCCACTTGAACATAAAATACAATTCAAACTCGCACTTTCACACTGAAATTTCCCTAATTTCAAACACACATGAAATCCGTACAGGACTCTCACCTGTTTATAGAGATCATGCACCGTTAGCAAAATAACGACGTTATCCGTACAGGGCTCTCACCTGTTTATAGATATGAAACATGTACCCGTACAGGACTCTAACCTGTTTATAGATAATCATGCACCGACGCTAATTTACCCTTCACTCAAGCTCGGATATAACTAATACTCTCATTACAGTGAGTTTTATGGAAGGCGCTTTGTCCCTATTCTCATGCTGCTCTAATTTCTTAGAAAACCCTCACTATACAAGATTCACACCTAGCCCTAAAACTGTGCTGCTCGGCGACAACACTATGGTACACGGCGATACCTCTTGTGATACTCGGCGATATCACTACAAACAGAACAGATGGCTTGCGTGACTAATTTCTTGCCACACAATCTATACCGGTATAGCTTACAGATAGCACGAAAAACGAACTCAACATGTGTTAAAACATCGATCCTATTTCCATACCATAACGTTTTAGTAACCCTTAGCAACTACCATATTATCTTGGTTACTCTTAGCAACCATCAATTTCTGCTACCAGAGAATTGATCCAGCGGCCTATAGAAAATATATCATAAACAACGCTACCCAACTTCATAACCTATAAACAAAATTCTATACTAAATATGGACCCATTTATAAACTTGACATATTTTGGGCCTACTGAATCAGGTGGTCAGATTAAATCTATATACATATTATCTACAAACTATATACATTTTATACATCTGCGAAAGGAATATTGTCATTAGAATAAAACTTAACCATTTAGATGACCACTATTGGCGATGTGATCTAGCTAATAGTAACCTACACTTCTGAATAACCAAGACCAGCTTGTTTGTCAAAAGTAAGATTTTATTTACTAAATTATGGTATATAAGTTGATAGTTTTATAAATGAATTTTATTTGCAATAAAGCAAGCATGATTGTAAAGAATTATGAGAAAAATACAATTTAAGCAAGTGAATCAAAATCAAAGTGAATATTTAAAGTTTAGCATTTCTAAAACCTAATTCCCTTACTGAGCTAAATAGATAGAAATTAAAGAAAAGTTCTTTGAGGATTCTTACGTGCTCCACGCAAAGTCCGTCAGCACATCACCCTCATCGGAAAGTCAGAAAGCAGCAGCCAGCCCATCCCTAGGGGCATGACTTTTTATACCTTTCTACGCTAACTAAACTACGCAAAGGAAAGTTTTCAGAAATCTTCGACGTCCCATTGGCTGAGAGTGACAAGTGACATGTCACCCACTTTTCAAAACTTCCATTAAGTCATATTTCTTAGAGACCATTGTCCCTTCCGAGTGCAACCAGGAGCTTCCTTGTATTGCAACAATTGTATAAAGTCATTCTCGCAGCGTCCATTGACTTTCAATTGACTTCCGCGGATGCCAAGTTAAGGACTGACAAAATGTTCTTTTTCGACCTTGGCCATGTCCGACAGAATGACGATAGCACGTTAGTTTTTGCTTTGTGAACGCAGCTTTTGACGAATAATTTATTTCAGAATGGGCGTCTCAGCACTTTTGCAGAAGTAAAATTCAGCATATTGTAGTTCGGGCAGACAAGGCCCAAAAGCAGACAACTTATGATTTCTAATATAAAACAAACACAAGAAAAGTATTAATGTAAGAAATAATGTAGATTCTGTATCCACCCCAAGATTTACTAATTAATTAACCCACCCGATTAATCAAAATGTTACCTAGCCAAAGCAAACAAATAAAGCAGCGTTTATATCTACCAGTCTCCGTTATTCCATGAGACTCATATGCACCTAGAATAGTAGAAATGACATCACACAGACAAGGAAAAGCAAAACAAGCACATGCTTCTCTTAAGTTTGCAGCAGTTAGTAATGACAAAAACGAAAACAATAAATTATTTTATTATTTTGCACGAACAAAAAGATGCAACAATTATGCACGTTTATGAGCACACATGTTAGTCCCCCCATGTGTAAAGTTTAATCTAAGTTGTATTAGCACGACATATCACAAATCATTAATATTATTATTCATGTTATGGAAATGTGACTTCACGAGATTAAACAAAATTTTGTTTTCTATCTCGCTCCATCAATAACTCAGTAATCCAGGAACTAGATTACAGAATCAATCATGAGACCAAGCAGAGGAAAGGGGGAGGAGAACCAATTGTCCTGATAACGGGTGATTTAAATTGCCATCTTTGCCCAAAATTGTTCCCTGTAAGTGCTGATTGGTCATCGTGCCCAGCAGAGAGTGGGCCACACTTCGAGCATAACAAGGAGGGAACAACATTAATGAAGTTATTAGGCACTTATGCTCTAACACACACAATAGATTTGGTGGCCCTGGGTAGGGATGGTACCCTTACACCAACATTCAAAGGCAGGGGATGCCACTCCATCATAGACTATATGAATATATCTACTTTTGCAAAGGACCGGGTCAAAGAGGTGAGAATAGATTGGAGTCCCTTCAGTGACCACAACCCGCTGAGCCTGGAATTAATATATAGTGGTCGCTCCATCAGAAGTAAACCGGCAGCCATTGAGCTGCGCCCAGTGGATCAGGGGAGGCGACTTAGATGGACAAAAATTAATGCCCTGGAGTTCTACGGAACTCTAGTAGAAAAAGGCAAAAAACAGATCCATGATTGTCTTGAACCCTCAGTAGAGGGAGGTGCGCTGGTCTCAGTCTTCGAGTCTTTAACCCCTTCCATGCTCATGACGAGCTGAGCTCGTCATGAGTTGCGCCGCTCGCATGCTCATGACGAGCTCAGCTCGTCTTGTAACGCGGCTTTTGGAAAAAAGCCGCACAGCGCAAAAATGACCGCAGTATGCATGCGGTTAACTAACCTGGTTGATGAACTACTGAAAGTAAAAGGTACCAAAAAGAATGGAATACAACCACGATGGTTTGATACCGAATGTTCTCGAGCACTGAGAGAATTAAAATCATGCCTTAAAATCCAACCCAGGGACACGCAGAAAGTAGCCCTCTGCAGAAATATATATAAAACAAAGGTAAAACAGAGTAAGAACATGCTTCAAGCGGAAGTCTGGGCTGACCTGAGGGAGGCAGGGGAGAATAGAGTTTTTAATGAATTTTGGAAAATCATCAATAGACCCTGCTTTCAAGACAGCAATGCCCCGTGATCAGTAACAATATACTCCCCGAAAAGTGGGTGGCTCTTTTCAAGGGCATTTACAATCACAGCTGTGACACTGTTTCTGTAGGGGGCTGGGACGGGGTCCGGTTCAGTGAACCAGAATTCTCACTTCAAGAAATTACTCAAGCGATTCAAGGCCTGACCCGAAACAAAGCACCGGGGCCTGATGGCACGCCACCAGACCTCTATCTAAGCAACATCGACCTTTGGGCTCCTATTATGACAAGGGTGCTAAAATGCAGCTATAAAATATGGGCTTCCGCGATCTTGGTCTACTGCATTGATTGTCCCCATCTTCAAAAAAGGGAGTAGGGACAATCCTCAATGCTATAGACCAATTTCGTTGATAGATGTGTCAGCCAAATTACTGGGCAGGGTGGTTTTAAATCGCCTTATGGCCTGGACAGAAGAGCACCACATCATAGCAGACACCCAATATGGCTTTAGGTCGGGTAAATCAACAAGCGATCAATGCCTTAACCTTTACTTATTAGTTGCAAAATATACAAAACCTAGTAAAGGAACAGTATATATGGGTTTTATGGATCTTCGCTGCGGCCTTTGATAATGTAAATAGGAAAAAACTTTGGGCCATGATGAGCAACCTGGGAATTGACCCCGGACTTATAAACATTCTCAAAGAATTACATTGGAACACCACTGCCAAGGTCCGCTTTAGCACGGGGGGAGTACTGATCCCTTCCTGTGCACCAGCGGAGTGAGGCAGGGGTGTATCCTTGCCCCCTTGTTGTTTTCTCTTTACATAAATGATTTGGAGAGAACATTGGCTGCCTTAAATGTGGATTGCCCCAAAGCAGGAACGCATCATATTCCGGTACTGACTTGGTCCTGCTTGCTCGAACAGCTCTGAGTCTACAACACCTCGTTGACGGATTTGTGGAATTCATGGACAACTTAGATCTGTCCGTGAATTTGAACAAGTCCTTCGTGATGGTGGCGGGCAAGAAACCATGCAGGAAATTTGTATTTATTATAGGGTCCCATATACTAGAAACTGTAAGCTCTTTTTCTTATCTGGGTCTTCTGTTTGACGGGGAGATAAAGTTCGACTTTTTAATTGAGGAAAGGTGCAGAAAGCTGGTTTCCGCAAACGGTGCGATACTCAACTTTGCCCGAAGGCTGGGTCGCTGGTCACCAGAGCAAGTAATGAATCTATACGTAGCTGTAAGCACCGCAAAGGCTCTATATGGTGCAGAGGTCTGGGGTTTTAGGGATGCAAGATTTTTACAACTGGAGGAAGACAAATTCCTACGTAGGATCCTGAAGATACCACAGAGTACCCCAGCAGGAATTGTACACACTGAGCTTGGAATCCCATTTATTACAGACCAGGTGAAGGTGAGGCTTATCATGGCATGGCTCAGAATTTGGGTGCACCCCGAAGCTGAGCTAAGTAGGGTAAAAGTTGGCGAATGTCTACAAAAAAGACAAATGCCTCCAAATCCCCTGGCTGAAGTATATCAAGGATACACTAGGAATCGTTAATCAGCCGTTACTCTTCAGTGATCCGACCTCAATTACCACCTCATGCAGACATCAAATTAAAAAACAGCTACTAGAAAAATTTGATTTGGGTAGATTAAGCTCTGACTCAGCAAAAAGATCGGTTGTGGCACACCGTCTAGTGAGCAACGGAGAGGGTATGGAGCCCTATTTATTTCTAATGTATAACCAGCAGGATAGATTTTTAATGTGTCGTTTTAGGCTCAATTTGTTACATAATATTTTAGCTTATCCATCAGTTTTTACTTTAACAATTGAGCAGGAGGGTGCCTGCGGCTGCGACAATAGGTCTTCTCAGGACACCCTTCATTTTGTACTTCTGTGTTCTTTTTATCGAACTCCTCGTCGTAAATTTCTTGTTGATATTTTAAAAGAGGGAAAATTCCGTCAAGCCAAGACTGCCCTACTTTTTTTGCGTGATATGCGTACCTTATGCTCTATTACAAATTTCCTAAAAATAGCAGTAAGACTAAGAAACACGAGAGACTGAGCAACGATGTATATATTACCACATGTTTTAAATGTTTTAACCTAGTTTTTTATTGATGTACGGTTCAGAAATGTAATTATTGTATTTTGTATAATGTATTTTTATGATGGTTTTTAATCATCGAAATAAATATCTACTAAACTGAACTGAACCGACTCCACCACCGCTCCAGATGCACTGCTCTTTGAACTTTGTAAATAGACTCCAACACTGCAAGACCAGGGTGGTCTGAACTTCATCGCTGAGATGGACCAAAGCTTCCTGATGGTGTCGGCCAGGGATTCAGCACCGCCAAGAAGATGGCCTGAAGAGACTGATTGGTGCTGTGTATTCTTGTTTGTTTTTCTTCATAGGTTGGACTTTCCGTTTGTTTCTTTTTCATCAAAGTTTTGGAGGGATGTAGTGTCCTGCTGGACACGTTCTATTGTTCTGCCTGATTGCACCCCACACCATACACCCACCCATCACAGGTGTCACCAGTCAGGTGACCCTGCAAATAAAAGGGGTGTGGCGCGCGTGCCCTGGGCCAGTTCCAGTACCCTACTAATGAGTGTGTGTGCCTTAGTGTGTAAGTATGTGGGCCTAGCGCCCACAGCTCTACCGTCCCTATGCAAACTAGGTCCTCTCTGTCACCATTAGCGACTCATAACAATTCAGCATTTTATTGCTTGTGTTGAGAGGGGAACATTGCCAAGAGCAGACCAGCTTTGTGCCACTCTAACATTTTGAAATGTGTGCAGTAGCAACAGCAGATCTAACCGAGACTCACCAGTATGTGCCGGGATTATAAGGGGTTCGCCCACCTCACAGCATGGAATCTCTAGAAGTGATCTTGAAGGGGGTGTGTGGATCGCACAATGTTCCATTGATAAAACTTATGGGTCTACCTCTAACAGGCAAATAGGATGAGTGTTTGCACATACACGTGTGTGTATATAATAGAAATACATATGTACATATAGGTAATGTAGGTACCCACCCGGGTCATCTGTAAAAATAGACATTTCATAACAGCCATAGATATATTTATTTAGATACATTTATTTAAACATTTTAAGCAAACGTGCACTCATATTGCCTAAAGCAAACATTGCTTTTCAAAGAAAGATACATAGACATTAATGTGAGTCGGTGTCTGTTTATTTTCCTATTGTACCACCCTTCAAGGGGAGCATTCAACAGCTGCAGAGAAGGGGCCCAAGGGGGAGTTTTGGCCCCATCCCCCCCTACCTTCCCAGTGACTCTATGGTCACACAAAGGAAAATAGAGGCACCCTTCCCAAGTGAATCACGCCAGTGCAAGCAGCTTGCCTGCTGGTGCTACTACGCTCTGCGGGTGGATTGGAAATCGTGTGAGAGTGGGGAAACCGTCTGCTCAGCCCTTTCCGCACCTTCCAGGTAAAAAAAAAAATCACTATCCTTTACATTCAAGGTCATCACAAGTGGAAGCAGACATTTTTTTTCTCCCAGGCTCTGCGCTGAAAACGCATTCACAATTTAACTGCAAAGTAAAGTATTCCGAGAAGCCGCCTAATAGCAGCCATCCCCAAGAGGGCTCCAAACCTAAGAGAAGCTGCCAACATGAGGCTGTTTTCTTTTTCGCTCCTATTCTCATAAAACAATGAGCCTAGCCTCTAGAAGCGGAGACTCGTAAGTTGGGTATTCGCACCAACAAGACTCGGGTCCCACTCAGTGGACTCTGCCTGCCTTGCTGTCTGCAGTACGGTCTCTTTTTTCACTTTGGGTCACTTGCACTGATCCGAAGCTCACTCCATCGCAGCAGCACAACGGCGAGTGTGCTCGGAAGGCATCAGCTTGCTTCTCATTGGCCCTGATGCCAAGCATTGTTCGATGACCACTCCAACACGTTTGCCTGTACCATTGCCACATTTACGACACTAGACAAACATAAACCAGACAGGTGGGAAAAGGTGCTGTTAGCTGCTGCCCTGCATGAAAGCTCTGACTCGGGCCAAGCAAATGCTTCCATGGATATGAGTAGATTAATATAGCATCAGCTTTGACAGATGGCATTATTAGTGCTGTAGAATGAATGACTGGGCTACCACAACACCACACCAATAAAGGGGTCTTGTTCTTGCATCGTGCCTTCTACAGCTTAAAATAATTATTTCTACTTGCTGTGTAGGAAATTTTATAAGCATAGTGACAGTTCCTTTATTAGCTTCCCTAGTTTTATATAGATTGTCTTGAGGCAAATAGTGAAATAGATACTTTCAAACGAAGAAAGCAGAAACGCTCAGGGACTTCCTCCCGCTGGAGTCATCTGCAGTGATCTAAGAGTAGGAAGCTTCTCATCCTTCAGAGGCTGAGAAAAGGTATATGCTCCAAGGCCGTTCAGGTCAGTTGACTTAAGCATGCATAGCCCATACCGACTCCTGAACATTCCCTGTGCCATCTTACACGAAGTACTGACAAGGATCTGAGCACTGACGTGGGCAGTTGTAGTGTATATGAATATATGGAACTGCAATGTCAAAGATCTTTTATGAGCGTCAAAACCAGGCTCCATCATATGCACAGCTTGTGGGAACTGATTTATATAGCGACCTTGGAAGCGGTGAATTGCTAAAACTATTACAAGCTTCAAATAAAATCAGTTTCAATGCAAGATGTGGTCAATTTAAAAGGCACATTAAGGAAACGCACCATTTCTTTCTGATGTGTTGTGGATTAGGACACTTGAAGACCTTGCCAATCCTTGTGATGTGACCATGTCACCGGAGACCACAAATCTGTTATAATAATAATAATAATAATAATAATAGGGGCATTTGTAAAGCGCTGAGTTACGCACACCGGCGTGTCCCCGCGCTAACGGTGGGGAGGCATAAACAGAGAGCTGGGGCTGCCACACGGGCCTACTATCTAGCAAAGAGGTGGGTTTTTAATTTGGCTCGGAACCTAGTTTCTACTGGTTCCAGGCGAAGAGCCACTGGCAGTTTATTCCAATGGTTTGGTGCTAGGTGCCTGAAGGATCTGCCTCCCATGCGAGCCTTCTTCACCTTAGGGATCCTCAGCAGTCCCCCGCCCGCGGATCTAAGCGCTCTGGCAGGTTCATAAGCTTCGATCAGCCTTTGCAGAGGTCGAGGTGCCCTGCCATTCAAAATCCGATAAACAAGTCAAAGGAAAAGGTTTGGGTCCTGTATCTGTACTGGCTTGGACCACGCAAATCTACTGAACAAAAAAAGGTGCCAGACAGATTTTATTTTTTCATTTTATATTCCCACTCAGTCAAAATGTACTGGAGGGTGATCTATTTTATTTCAGTTTTTTTGATTTTTTGAAAAAACATTCATCGCATTTAAAATATATGTCATTAGAAATAATCATCAAACAGTGAAAGAATTACATAAAAAATTACATAAAAACAACAGATGTGCAATTCTGTGCAATGGTAAACTGTACAAGTGCTCAAACGAGATATGTGTGATTTGATACATACAACACAAAACAATACACAATCAAATACCTAATGATACATTCTCATTAGAAACCAGTCCTTTCTGTTGGATATGAAAGACAAGCGGGCCTCAAATTATAGGTAAAAACTGCCTGTCTTACTAGAGCCTGAGATTAAGGAAACTGATTAGGGGGTTGCCCAACTGGGGAACACACAATGTGGATTTAAACAACCCTAGTGGCACCCTTGTTATTTTTCAGGCTCTATGTCAACGCGTTTCGAACCACCACGTTAGTATGGGTTCTCCTCAGGACATGGACTGGACCGATGCCAAAACTGAAAATAATAAAACAAGGTAATGTGAGTGTTGTGATCTATAGTGAAACTTGGTTAGATATGACAGACTTGAGACTCAAAAATCAAAGAGTATTAAAAGGGGTACCTGAAAGTGACTAGATAAGTCACTGGTAAATAGTTGCAATGTCGCTCGGGTGGATGTAGCTCAGTTGGAGGTTGCAGTCTAATTAGAGGTCTCACATGTGGCGTATTTCTATAACCAGACACAGGTAAGTATCAGAGGAGTCTCATAGTCTCATAGCACACGATAAACTTGGTGTGGAAACTGTACATGGAAGCCTACCTCAATAGACTGGCGTGTAGACCGCGGAGGCAAATCATCCGCGGTCTCCTGACATAAGGCGGAACCAGACTGGGCTGGAGCCGACCTAAAGAAGAAAAGTTTATGCTCGTTATAACTGTGAGTCAGGGATTATACGCGAAACATACAGTGTAATATACTGTATGCTGAAAGCGGCTGGAACACTCACCGGCTCGGTGGCGGCCGGCACGCGAACCCAGACGTCTCTCAGTTGGTGTCAGCTTGTAGTTGTTTCACCAATCTCCATAAACCTGCACGGATGAAAGGCCGGGGTTTAGAGCATGTGCCGTCGTGGGTCTGACAAGGGCGTTTCACATGTGAAGAGGCAGATTGCACTTACCAAAGAATGACGAGCAGTCAAAACGATCTGTTCTTTGAACTCTGTGGCGGCGTTCAGTTTAGAGGAGCCGCGCGCAATGAGTGCAGAGTTAAAGGGACCGCGCTGGGTCACATGTGTGGCCGGGGCCGCTGGGACATGTAGCCCAAAGTGTCATGCGGTTTAACCACAGAGTTGGACACGGCGCTGAGGGCCGGATGGAGGCTGATCAACTACAAACTGAAGCTTCGGGACTGAGGAACAAGTCGTCTTTTTGCCCCCCCAATCACAACACCTCAAAAAACATCATTGCGTTCGAACGTGCGGTTATGTCATCACTGAACGTACTGGAGAAGAAACGTCCCTATGTACCATCTAATCTTTCAAAGGAACAAAAGGAAGCCATCCAGGAGTTGAAGAATCAACAGGATGCAATCATCAGACCAGCTGACAAGGGTGGTGCAGTGGTCCTCTGGTCTAAGGAGTTGTATAGAACGGAAGGAAGAAGCCACGTATACAATCGAGAATGGTACCGCCCGATCACACAGGACCCCACAAGCCAAATATTGCAGGAAGTCAAACAGCTCGTCCAGGACGCCAGAGAGAAAGAAATAATTGGCCCCAAGGAAGCAGAGTACCTGATCAAGAAGTACCCTAGGGTGCCACATCTGTACTTCTTACCCAAAGTCCACAAAGATGCCAAAACACCGCCTGGCCGCCCCATTGTGTCTGGGTGCGACTCCGTCCTTGAGCCTATTTCCAAATTTGTGGATGTCTTTCTTAAACCGCTAGTAGTCCAAGTACCATCCTACCTGCGGGACACAATGGACTTTATTAATAAAGTTGAAATGTCACACTTCGATCCTTCCCAGCAGTTGATGGTGACGATGGACGTTGCGTCTTTATATACGCAAATCCCTCAGCAAGATGGACTCGATGTACTGGAAATATTTTTGGAAAAAAGGCCAAGACCACACCGGGTCCCTACTGAACTACTTCTAGATTTCGCTGGACTTGCGTTGAAAAGAAATTATTTTTCATTCGAAGATGAGCTTTTCCTGCAAATTAAAGGCTCAGCAATGGGCTGTCCGTTTGCCCCAGAAATGGCGATTCTGTATATGGGGCAATATGAAGAGATGTTTGTGTACAACAATAATCCGTATAAGTCACACATCCAGCAATGGCTACGATACATAGATGACGTTTGGTGCATCTGGAATGGATCAATAGAATCATTGGAATCCTTTCATGTTTGGCTGAACAACCGAAGCCCTGACATCAAGTTCAGCCTCACTTATGACTCCAAATCATTACCGTTTTTAGATGTGGAGGTCAAAGCTACCACAGACGGGTTGGTATGTACTTTATATCAGAAACAGACGGACAAAAACAACGCCCTGCATTTCAAAAGCTACCACCCCCGGAGCCTTAAGAATAATCTTCCCTATAGACAATTTCTTAGGGTTAGAAGGAACTGTTCTAGAATCCAAGATTTTGACATCCACGGGCAAGCCCTGGTCAAAAAACTGCAGGACAGAGGCTACCCTAGAAAGCTTCTCAAACACTCTATGAAGAGAGCCAGGTGGACACCCAGAGAGCATCTGCTGGAAAAAAGATCCAAGCCACCAACCCAGCGGATGGTATGTGTATCCACATTTGGACCCCATACGCACCCACTACAGAAAATCATCCGCAATTCTTGGCATCTAGTCGAAGAAGTCCTCCCGGATGTGGGATCACCTCTCTTTGCATTAAAAAAGAACCGCAGCATAGGACAGTTGATCACATCCACAAGACCAAAAAAGAAGCGTGACACTCAGGGCACGATCTTCGGTGCGACTCCTGTGAAGGGGCACAGAAAATGTGGTACCTGTTCAGTGTGCAACCTCACAGTTGAAGGTTCTTTGTTTTCCGACGGAAAGAAATTTTGGCGGCATGAAGAGCACACCAATTGTAAAACTAAATACGTGGTGTATGCCATCCAATGTCCCTGCCCAAAGGTGTACATTGGCAAAACAACCCAAGAAGTGAGACAACGGATCATTCAGCACCGGTCCAGAATTAACAACAAAATTCTCACAGCTCCTTTGGTGGCTCATTTCCAGCAGCAAAATCATAAAGTGGACGATCTAAAATGGACTGTGCTCTCAGTGATCAAATCAGGTGGAGGAGGTGATCCCGACTTGCGGTTGTCGCAGAGGGAAGCATATCTAATACTGAAATTTGATACAGCCCACTCTGGATTGAACGACCTGTCTGAAATAAACAATCTGTAGATTCTCTGCGCCTACTCATCCTATGCTTTCTGGCGTGTTGTCCTCCAGTGTTCGGTTTTGACATGTTTCATTGCATTGGAATGGGGTGAATGTTCATGTCCAAAGGGAGTGTTGCATTATGAGGTCGTCTCTAGCCTTCCATCCGGCCCTCAGCGCCGTGTCCAACTCTGTGGTTAAACCGCATGACACTTTGGACTACATGTCCCAGCGGCCCCGGCCACACATGTGACCCAGCGTGGTCCCTTTAACTCTGCACTCATTGCGCGCGGCTCCTCTAAACTGAACGCCGCCACAGAGTTCAAAGAACAGATCGTTTTGACTGCTCGTCATTCTTTGGTAAGTGCAATCTGCCTCTTCACATGTGAAACGCCCTTGTCAGACCCACGACGGCACATGCTCTAAACCCCGGCCTTTCATCCGTGCAGGTTTATGGAGATTGGTGAAACAACTACAAGCTGACACCAACTGAGAGACGTCTGGGTTCGCGTGCCGGCCGCCACCGAGCCGGTGAGTGTTCCAGCCGCTTTCAGCATACAGTATATTACACTGTATGTTTCGCGTATAATCCCTGACTCACAGTTATAACGAGCATAAACTTTTCTTCTTTAGGTCGGCTCCAGCCCAGTCTGGTTCCGCCTTATGTCAGGAGACCGCGCATGATTTGCCTCCGCGGTCTACACGCCAGTCTATTGAGGTAGGCTTCCATGTACAGTTTCCACACCAAGTTTATCGTGTGCTATGAGACTATGAGACTCCTCTGATACTTACCTGTGTCTGGTTATAGAAATACGCCACATGTGAGACCTCTAATTAGACTGCAACCTCCAACTGAGCTACATCCACCCGAGCGACATTGCAACTATTTACCAGTGACTTATCTAGTCACTTTCAGGTACCCCTTTTAATACTCTTTGATTTTTGAGTCTCGAGTCTGTCATATCTAACCAAGTTTCACTATAGATCACAACACTCACATTACCTTGTTTTATTATTTTCAGTTTTGGCATCGGTCCAGTCCATGTCCTGAGGAGAACCCATACTAACGTGGTGGTTCGAAACGCGTTGACATAGAGCCTGAAAAATAACAAGGGTGCCACTAGGGTTGTTTAAATCCACATTGTGTGTTCCCCAGTTGGGCAACCCCCTAATTAGTTTCCTTAATCTCAGGCTCTAGTAAGACAGGCAGTTTTTACCTATAATTTGAGGCCCGCTTGTCTTTCATATCCAACAGAAAGGACTGGTTTCTAATGAGAATGTATCATTAGGTATTTGATTGTGTATTGTTTCGTGTTGTATGTATCAAATCACACATATCTCGTTTGAGCACTTGTACAGTTTACCATTGCACAGAATTGCACATCTGTTGTTTTTATGTAATTTTTTATGTAATTCTTTCACTGTTTGATGATTATTTCTAATGACATATATTTTAAATGCGATGAATGTTTTTTCAAAAAATCAAAAAAACTGAAATAAAATAGATCACCCTCCAGTACATTTTGACTGAGTGGGAATATAAAATGAAAAAATAAAATCTGTCTGGCACCTTATTCAAAATCCGATGGCAGGTGCAGAGAGTTTTATACTCGACTCTGCTCCTCACAGGCAGCCAATGAAGTTTTTGCAATGCTTGCTTTGAAGGCGCTCTTTTAGGTAGCCTAAGGATCAAACGTGCTGCCGCATTCTGCAGCACTTGAAGACGGCCAACACTTTTACTCGTCGCTCCCAGATACAGCAGGTTCGCGTAATCCAGCCTTGCGGTCACCAGAGCATGTACCAAAGTTTGACGGGCTTCCAACGGCAGTAAGTCAAGGACTTTCCTCAGTCTTTTCAGGATCCCAAAACAAACTCCGACCACACGATTGATCTGATTGTTGTAGCTCAAATACACATGGTTACATTACATATTTAGGGTATTTGGGTTCATATTTATCGGCGTTGATGCCGTTGATGACATACAGGTGGAATAACTTAAATCAATAAAGCGCTCTAGAAAAAAACTTTTTTATGAGACAACATTTCTGTAGTAGGTGTTTTCGGTCGAGGAGATCAAACACTTGCAAAGTCGAGAGATTTGATGTATTTATAATTGAAAGCACTCTTTCATTCATTGGATGAATCGATGAATGAGTATTGATAGAATGAATAGATGAATGAGTGTAGGCATAAATGAATCTTTTATGACTGTGAGCCTAGACTGATTTATCAACCACCTTGTCATTAATGTATTCACTGATGTCCATGCATCCACAATCATGCATGCAAACAGTCACCCATCTATACACTCATGAGGATGCATCTGTTAACATTCCAACCATATTTGCAGGCATAACTCATCCATCAGTGTGCCTTCTTGCCCGTGCCTGCAGTTTGTGATTCTGTGTCCCTGCATAGGTGTTTTGTCTGTGTTTGTTTATCTAAAGATTTTCTGATATATAATCAGGTGTATACTTTCCAGTAAGTCTTTCAGCCTGGGTGAAATGGTGCTTTTTTGCATGTTGGTCTGTGTGCACTTGGATGCCTGTTGGTTATTTATTCTGCCTCTGCATGCGAACAAGTGAATATACTGTGGGGAATATTCATGTAGGAGTTGAGTCGCCCCAGCATCATGCAACAGGACGCAAGAGCAATGCAGCTCTTAAGTGTAATTTATCAAACCACGCAAGGCCACTTTGCATGACCTTGTGTGACTTGGCAAATCAAGAGTAAAGTAACACAGCACCAATTGATGCGTTGTGTTACTCTGCCACAATGAGGCATTGTATGGGTGCATTCCCAGATTTACCATTACTGGTAAACCGGGTAATGCGTCAAAATGGAATGCCTCCTCAGGTGAGACATAACAAGAAATATCTTTATTCCTCCTAGTTACTTACTTCCTCTTTCTATGCTTGCTGCATACACACATAGAAAGAGAAAACTGCCTCAAGGTATTGTTGTGTGAAGGAAGGTGACCCTTCCTGCATAGTGACCCTTCCTGTATAAAAACAATCCTGCTTAAAACGCAGGAACCCTTGAACCATGCTGCAAGGGTGCCTGTGTTGGTGCAAGGCAGCACATTATGCGCCAGCTGCAGGAAATGAAAGAAATGTGCTGTATATTGTTAAGTACGGTGCATTCCTGCCCTTTCCCTATCACGCAGTGCAACAGCTTGACTAGCTGCGCTGTGTTGCCTGATTATTTGGTAAATTTGCACCTGGCTGTGTGTCTGTATGTATGCAAGGCTTTACTGGGAACTGAAGGCAGCCCTGGCAATTTTCTCAGACTAGTTCTGGAAGGAGGTGGAGGGGGGGTGTCGGTGATGGCTGCCTGCCCCGGGGGAAGCACTGCCTGCCCCGGGAGTCTGGAAACATTTGTTTGCTGCTTTTGTTACTGCTGGGCGATATTGCAGCACTGCTGCAAAACCGACCCCACTGGTTCAAAACACTCTTCTAGCCTTCCCGATGCCCGCTTCACTCAGTCCCGTCCTGTGGGTATGGCGGCTGCATTTAAACTTGTCAAGTGTGTGTATGTGTACTTGAAGGTATGCTTTTTATGAGTACATGTGTGCCTGTATGTCTTTGTATTTATGTCTGCACATATGTCGGCGTGTATATGTTTATAGATTTTTATGGCTTTGGAGTGATTGAAAGGACCTTGTGCGTGGCAGGTGGGTGCATTATTTGCCACCCTTTTCTCACTGTTTTATTTCGCTCCGAAGTGCTTATTGAGTATTTCTTTAATCCCCTCAGCATCCTATGGTTGGGAGCAGTTTATCGTTTTTGTTCGCACCCACTGTTACTACCTTGAGTGCTTGCTGTCAGTCCTCGTCAACACCCTTTTTCTGTTTTCACAGAGGCAGTGAATCTTTGATGTGTGTCAGGTACCAGATTCTTAAAACTTTTTACTGATTTTATACAAAAACTGTTGGCTCTATTGAAAGAATATTTGGTTACCTGAAGGATTTTATACAGTGGTCGAAGTGGGGGAAAAAAATAGGGGAACTGTGGGCGGAGAATAAGGGGGTGGGAATAACCGAGGATTGGCTCAGTGGGCGAAGTCAGAGGTGTGGCGAGAAATAGCAAAACATACCAATTTTGAGTACGTTAGGTATTTCATTGACCAGTTATAGCTTATAACGTTATTTAATTGAAACAATGGATAAACATGTTTATTTGATGTTTAATATATAAGTTTTATACATCAAAATACATTTACAATGTGGGACATGTTTCTTATCACAGAATGTCCCAAATACACTTATAAGTGGAATCATAAGCCATTTGTCTCAGAGCCATGCAGTTTCTTTCATCAGCACTTCTTCTCCGTTTTTCAAACCATTTCTGAACATAAAATTCAGGTTTAAATTCTATGACAGGAGGCCCTACGATTTTTATGATTATTATAGAAGATATTTCTCCTTGTTATGCCTTCCCTGGGAAGTGCAAGATTTTGACACATTCCTAGGATTACAAGTCCCTGTAAATCTGTGATTGTGTCAAAAACCGTGGGAGACTTTTATTGCTGTAGGAAAACTAGGGGCTCGATTCGGGCAGGGCCAATATTAGACCGTCCCCACTTGGGACTAACCTTGAACTTTGGCTGCTGTTTAGTTTTGTTTATTTTTTAAGTTATTTAGGAGGAATGGGTGTGTTCCAAAGAATACCATGACTTGGTATTAGGACTTGACCTGGCAAAGCTGGTTTACAAGGAGATTCAAATGGGTCCCAACCCCTAATCTCTACCTTATTCTCTGGCAGTAATAAATGTCATCCAATGGACCTTAAAGGGTCGAGTTTGAACAGGGGGTCTGGGGCAAACACTGCTAATCTGCGGATAGAGGGAAGGGTGGACGCCCCCCTCTAACAAAAGGAAGCTGAGGTCCCAAACAATCGCAACATACCTCAGAATGAGGCACCAATCCGAAGTAATGACCCCCATCTCACACCATGGACAGGCGAGGGGACACTAAATGATGAATGGTTGCGCCGGAGTGTTTCACTGAATCGAGCACGGAGGACTCACACGCCCGCAGACTCGCATCGACGGGTTCAAACAATTAATCAGCATACGCGGCGTGCAACGGGCAGCCACCTAGCTAACGGAGATAGTATGCCCGATTAAGACATTGCCCGCACACCGGAGCGGCTCCTCCTTGGTATGATTCATGGGATGACACAGTTTAAAACAGATATCGATTATTGACCTTGGCGATTTAAGAAATTGTTGGTCCTGAGGAGAACCCTAGAACCATCTGGGTTCGAAATGCGTCGACCAATCTGGTCCTGGTCATTTGGAATACTACGTTGTAAATAGGAAGGCAAAATTGTTTCCCAAATTGTTTTTTTTGGGGGTGAAAGAAAACACACATAAAACTGAATGTGTATTTAAAATCTGCTTTATTTCTATTTTTGAGGTATTGTTGATACCGGGATCTTTGTTTGTAGGTTGTTTGTATGAAGTTTGAACGTGGAATGAGTGTTTTGGGCAATAGTGTGTTTATAGTGATGGGATGTCAGGTGTAATTCTCTTGAATTGAATTGTACATATCTGTATATATTTTCTCTGTGTTCTTCATGTATTGTTCATGCACAAATAATTATGTGTTTAAAAAATGAATGATGACTAAAAAAGTTTAATAAAAATAATATTTTTGCAATTTAAAAAGCAGGCTATTATGTTATGTTCATAAAAGTCAATTCCAGAATTAGTTCTAGTATTAAGTCTCAGTACTGGCAGTTGTTTTGTTTTATAGTATTTTGATTCAGCCTTGCTGAGTGAGAGTCAGGACCCTTGTTTGTTTCTTTATTAGATGAGTACTGGTGCACATTTATCATAACAGGACATCTTGGTTGAAACCTCTAAGTTTATCTGTGGGGGCGGATCATGGGAGGGGAGCAACCAAGGATGCTTGCTTTCACAGGTGCCATCATTCAGGCGTGCTGCCCGATTACCCAGTTGGTGGGGAAGGGAGGGAGGGGTCAATAGGGTGGGGGGGCACTGGTGGTGGGGTTGGGTGGGCATTAAACAAGATGTTAAAGGGTACAGTATCATAGGAGGAGGAGATGGATGTCAGGGGAAGGGGTCCTCACTGGGTGGACAGCATCAATTGGAGGTATCTAAAAGAAACTTAAAGAAGAGCGGCAATGAGTAAGTTAAGAATCACCTCAGCGAATATCTGTGGTCTAAATGATAAGGAAAAAGCGGGCTAAGGTAGCCTTGGAAGTACAAGTGCTGGCGGCTGATATAATATGCCTTCAGGAGACCCATATTGAGGGGGTTCAGGTATCACGGCTAGACACATTAGGGTTCAAACTGGTCAGTGGTACTCACCAAAACTCTCGGACCTGTTGGGTGGCAATCTTGGCTAAAAGGGACCTGATACAGTTTTTCACACAAACTCGCACAGATAGATTGGGGAGATGGCTCATCTCAGAATTCCGGTCCTCTGAGTGCAGTTCTACTTTGTGTTCAGTATCCGGGCCAATTTTAGATGATGCAGGCCTATTTGACTGGCTGACCAACAAATTGGTATCTTAGCCTTCTCCAATTGTTTTATGTGGAGACCTAAACATCAACCTTCCCACTAGTTGGTCATGTGAGGAGCAGTATAAGTATTTTTGAATTAAACCAAGGATATTCCAGGCTCTCAAAGGCCTTTGTAAAGATCACATCCTGATGGATGTTTGGCAAATGAAGAGAGCAACTGAACAGGGATATGCCTTTTTTCCTGTCCTCATCAGTCATATGCATGACTAGATGTTTTCTTTGTCTCACAGTCCATAAGGCAAGAGTGTGATATTGAAATTTACCCTCGAGTCATGTCTGACCATAATCCTCTTGTTCTGGTGATTGCAAAGGGCAGGCCATGTAAAAAGGGCAATAATGAGAGCTTCAAGCGTGCAATATTGGTCAACAATGAATATCTTAATCATATGAGGAGTTGGATACCATTATTCCTCAGAGAAAATCTAGGCAGCACATCACTGGAGATTGTCTGGGATGCATTGAAAGTGGGGATTTGGGGAGAAACCCTGTAGTTCACACTGACTAGGGTGAAGAAAGAAAAACAGGAACACACTTGTCTTGAAAGAGAGGGAATTAATAACTGCCACACAACTGGGGGTGAAACCCAAGAGATACAAATGGGGATTATGTTAGCTAAATCAGCTATCAATGAGATCACATCAGCAAAGATAGCTGATAAATTCACAGTCTATAGGGAGCAGGCTTATGAAAACGGCAAACAAGTTGGTCATATTCTTGCTATAAGGACCAGACAAAAGGGTGGCATAAGTGAAGTTAGGGAAATTCGGGATCCAGTACAGGGTATGATTTCTGATCCGGTAGGAATCAGGTAGGCATTCAAAAGATTCTATCAGGCACTGTACCTAGGAGCCATCAAGGGGAGGATGATGATATTGTCAATTATTTAGAGTCAACACATCACCCCAGATTTGGTGAAGAAGAACAGCTTGGTCTAGAGGGGAGTACTCCTTGGGAAGAGATCTTAACTGCTATCTCCTCTCTGGCGACAGGGAAGGCAGCCAGGGCTGATGGTATCCCTTCAGACTTTTACAGAGTATTTCCACTGGAACTGAGGGATTGTCTAATTGGGCTGGTTATGCATATATTTGAAGGAAACAAGCCCCCACCCTCTTGGTTGCAGGCAAAAATTTAGCTTTTCCCCAAAAAGTAGAAACCTGTAACCGAACTCTGGTCCTATAGACCAATCACATTGATTAACTGGGATTCCAAAATGTATTCAACATTCTAACCTCCCGATTGTCCCCAATTATCAGCAAGGTTGTAGCTGGGTGGCAACACAGGTTTTTCCTGGGAAAAGCACTATGGACCACATTAGAAGTGTAACTACATTATCCGATGCAACCCATGTGGTGGTAGACCCTATGGCTTTGATTCTGCTAGATGTGGAAAAAGGGAAACATCCTTTACAACGCAACTTTTACCACGCAGTGCCTTTACGATGCAACTTTTACAACGCAAACCATTACAACGCATTGCGCTGGGGGGCGCTCTAGGATAGAGAATAGGTTTAATGTACTATCCAACACCTTCCCTACTAGCCACGGGGACTGGAGTTGGAATAGTAAATTAAACTATTCATTATCCAGTGCCCCAAAGCACTATGCGTTGTAATGGTATGCGTTGTAAAACTTGTAATGTAAAGGTAGGCGTTGTAAAAGTATGCGTTGTAACATCATACATCCATGGAAAAAGCTTTTGATACGGCCTTCTGGCATTACCTGCGGAGTGTGTTAGAAAAGATAAATATAGGATCGGAGTTCCAGCAGGCTCTTAAGGCTTTACATGTTAAACCAGAGACCAGGGTGTTTGTCAAAGGGGAACTCTCGGACTCATTTGAGATTTCAAGAGGGGCCAGGCAGGGGTGCCCATGCTCCCCAATCCTGTTCTCCCTCTACATAGACCCATTTATACTCAGGCTCGAGCTTCATGCTAGGATCCCTTCCATGTTTTTTTTAATGGTTGGATACAAAAACACTTGCTTACGCTAGTTACACCCGAACCCTCTACAGCACTGGTTGAGATAGAGAAAGAGGCGGCTGAGTTTGGACGTATCTTGGGCTATTCACTAAATAGGGAAAAAACTGTAATATTGGCCAATAACCAGATCTCCCTACAGGACTCATGAGTATCCACTTGCGCGCTATATCTAGAAGTTGTCATTGCTCCATATTTGGATCTTATCATAAAAGATGATCGCGAGCTCTTGATTGAAAATTCCCAAAAATATTTATATAGGTTGAACATCTTGCACCTATCCCTGGCTGGCCGTTTCAATGTTATCAAAATGATTTATTTCCCAAAACGCTTTATTTTTTTCATACTATTCCTTTAGAGATAGGAAACCTCTGGTTAAAAAAATTAGATTAAATGATCTTCCAGTTTATCTGGTCATACGCAAAACCGAGGAGAGCTCTAACATTTTTTACGATTCCTAAAGACAGAGCTGGGTGTGGGCTCCCAAATTTAAAGCTGTATTATTGGTCTACTATTGTGCAGAATATGGACCCCTACTGCAAGAGAAACACCCCACAAACAGGAGCTGAGTATTTCCCCTCCATTTGATTTATTGGTAGGTGAGCGGGTGTGGGGGAAACTATGGAGGCAATCAAGTTGAACTATTTTAAGAGGGTCCACTTTAAGACCTTACTGAACTCCTTTAAAATCTGGTCAATGGTACATAAACTGGTTTTGGCAGGCTAAATGTCTACACCCCCCTGAACGATAATAAGTAATTGCCTGGAACTTTTTGGGATCAGCATACCCTGCACTTCTCTCCCATGGATACAAAATCATTCCAAGAGATCAGGACTGAATTTTACATAAGCCATAAAGACTTTTTTAAGTACCTACAGGTCAATGATTTTTTAAATCGTAAAGGAGGTGGCCCATTGGATTCCAAAGGTGCGATTTGGTTGATGCTCTGATAGTGGGGTGCAAAACCTCCAATTGGTGTTATCTACTCCCTTCTCAAAAAACTGATGAATTGGCCATACCCAAATCTAGTTTCCGGGAATCCTTCACTCTGGTCAGTCAACGTTTTTATCCTCAAAACTACATGTACAGCATTATAAAACCTGTTTTAACTTATATCACACTCCTAGTAGGATTATCAAATGGGGCATGGTAAAGGCTGACGATGCCCTAGATGTCATCTTAGGGGGGCTGATAATAATAATTGTGGGTTTCTAAAGCGCTAGAATCGACTCCCGAAGGAGTATCTCTGCGCTGTAGACCGCTGGGGTACCCGTCCTGGCTTTCCCTGTGAGATGGTCCCTACTGGGTATCTCCAAGGTGAAACCAGGCATCCCCGGCATATGTGGGGGGCCATTTTGGAGATGAGGCAAGCTAATGCCCAGAGTTGCCGAGTGTGATCCCTGGTTAGAGTAGGCACCAAGGTGAGAATTATCGAGTCTGCTGACCCTGGTCCACAACCCTGCCGCGTCGGGGATAGAACCCTGGTCCCAGGCCGTCCTCTGCTTCCAGGTCTGCCACCTCTAACCAGTGAGCCACACCACTCAACGATAATATACATATCTGTGCTACCTGTCAGTCGGTAATGTCTATTAAAACCTAGATCGCAGAATTTGTTAGCACAAAATTAAATATTCAGGTATCTCTGACCCCCGCTGTGATTCTTCTAGGAGTATCTGAAGTTCAGAGGCTGTAAGGAGGGAGGGTGTTTGCCTTTATAGCCATGGCCATTTTCTGTCTATGTATAGCCTCAGCATGCTAGATAATAATCTACCTGTGTTTTAACAATGGCTAACAAGGGTGTTGGCAACATGTAATTTAGAAAAAGCAATTTTTCTCAAGGGAAAGGATTCGTAGTAAAAGGAAGGGTCTTTGGAGATAAGGACCGCTATTGGACTGGAGAGAATCAAGGTGTTGAGGAAGTTAAGTATGATGCAATTTAACTAGGTGTTTGTTAGGATTTATGTATATTAGTCCCGAAGGGCCTCTTCTTTTTTTTTTTTTAAATCTCCCATTGTATGAAATATGATCTGTACCAATGGTAAATAGATAATATTTAATTGTATAGCTGGGGTGGGTGAGGTTGGGGTTTTATATTGGGGTAAAATGACAGTCTTATGTTTTGTATTATGCACTTGGATATAAAACTGATAATAAATATATTTTTTTTAAAAAGGAAAAGCAATGGAGCTGACCTTTTGTTGTTAACTTTTACTGCTGTACTGTGTAATGTATTACGAATAAACGTTCAGTTTTTGGCAACATAATGGACTCTCTGGGACAACCCCACAGGCATAGGGGGAAAAGGTATCCCTACCCTGCACCCAATATATTTTTTAAAATGTTTTCCCCAGGACAGAGAGACTGAGTGTCTGAGTATTAAAATAGCAGGCCAACATCCTTGTTGTTGTGAAGCAGCCGATCTGATCTTACTTTTTGATCTGCTAGTTCCCGTGGTATTCCCATGTCTCTAGTGATCTATTCATTTTTAACCTTAATTTAAAAAAAATACTGAACGGATTTGCACCAAATGACACAAAGCAGGTTTTCAGGGTAAAGATCTAGCTTTCTGCCAAATTTGGTGTAATTCTGTTCAGTTGTTTTGGCTGTGGCTGTGTATACATTTCCTACGTGAAATTACATACAGAAAATATGTTTTGGGACCCTCTTTTCTCAACCCCAATATGATGAATTATTGCAAAACTTCCAGGAAACTGCTGAGGTCAAGGAACCTTTTTTTAGTAAAGATTTATGAAGATTCACCAAATGGAGCCAGAGTTATTAGCAAACCAAAAAAAAACTATTTCCTATGGAACTGTAGAAATACACTAAAAAACAAAGGTTACTGGGATGATATAATTAGGAAATAACATTTATTTTAAACTGTAAAAATTCACTGAAAAAATAAAGTTTACGGTGATGTTATAGTTAGGATCAGATTTTACACACAAACACCCATTGAAATTCAGCATTTATAGTTACCTGACCTAACTATAACTTACACCCCTGCATGCACTGGTTATGACCTCACATATTACATCACTCATGACATGGTCAGTGACTTCGCTGATGACATCTCCAATGAGTGACATCACTGATGAAATCTCAATGACATCATGCAGTGAATGTAATTGCTTTGTAAAGGTTTCAGAGACTTAAAGATATATACAAAGCTACTGCATAACTTAAATTGTTAAGCTTTCACTCCTACTGAGTGATACTGTTTCTACTATATATCATCTCATCTATAATCCTGTTTTTAAAACAGACATACTATTTATTAGCAAACTAGCATCTACACTGACACATTCTCTGATGATGTTTATGCATGCTAGTGATTTGCGACAGTCTAAGTTGCTCATTGAAACTTTACTCTATAGTGATGGCTGAGTATAGTTTTGTTTTATGACATACTGACCAGTTTCCTTAGCTCTCTCTTCTTGTGATCAATGAATGTAGTAGTAGATTGCAATAAATTAGCTGTTTGCTAAAACCTTTCTCTAGGGTGATGACTCAGTGTAGTAGACATATAGCCAGTCTCACCTCCATGTGTACACCTTTTTCCAGGATGAAGAATAGTTTTACTAGTGGTTTATAACACAGTGACCTGTAGACTAAAACCTCTCTAGTGGTTCAATGTTATAGTGGTTTTGTAAACCTGACATTTGAACTAAAACCTCTTGCCTGTTTAAGAATACTGTTGTGGTTTGCAATAGACTAGCCTGTACGGTTAGATGTTTTACTTTGGTCATTAGTGTTTAGAGTTGAGGAGACGGGAGTATCCAGTGAGAACAGTCTCTTAGGTGACTAATGAGTGTAGTAGTTAGTAAGGTTACAGTTAGCTCTGTGCTGTATGTCTCTCGACTGTGTCTTCTTGTTATTTTTAATAAGTTTAAATGGTATTTTATGACATATATTTAAGTTTACTTTGCTGGATGATGTCATTTGGGGTATCATCCGTGATGTCATTGACCATGTCATGAGTGATGTTATATGTGAGGTCATAAGCAGTGCATTGTGTGTGCATAAGTTATAGTTAGCTCATGCAACTATAAGTTCTGAATTTCTATGAGTTTGTGTGTGTAAAATCTCATCCTAACTATAAGGTCCCTGTAACCTTTGTCTTTTTAGTGAAAATAAATATATATTCCTAATTTATATTTATACATATATATATATATATATAAATGTATATATATGTGTGTGTGTGTGTTGTATGTGTCTGTGTGTTGCATTATTGTGTGTTTTGTATTTGCATGCAAGTGTGTGCTTGCTTAAGCATGCTTCTCTGTATATCCGTATTTGTGTCAATTTTGCTCTCCACTATAAGTTATGTTCATTTTTCATTCAGAATTTCCTCTTGAAAGGGCTCAAACGAGCTTCCCCCTCATAGCTGAGCTCTGCACTGTACTCTCAGGTGATAGATTCTAAATAAAAATGTGGGTCATGAAACCACTGATGGCGTCGAACACTGGGGGGTTGTCTATTATATCTCACCAACCATACTTTACTGTATGGATCGTTGTGTGGTCACAGGAGTATCAGCCCCACAGAGAACTGCCAAGGATCCGAGGTGATTCTCAGGAGGGTGGTCATTAACTCAAAATGCACAACCGTCTCACAATGCATGCAGCATGATGGAAGGGCTGACAACATGGAGGTGGGATTACCCCAGCATGCTCATTCCTTTGTATGACAGCTCAATTTTGCATGTTGTTTGATGTGCGCAGTAGATGTAAAGTAGGTCTCCTCATGGTTGCTGTCAGGAAGGGAATTCCGAAAGAGAGGACTGCAAGTGGGTATGGTTGGCTCATTGTTAGGCATGTTGATTTGACAGCCCATGAATATAATTACTCCCTGAAAGTAATTACTATTTAATGCAGTCTCACTACACATGTCTTTGTCACCAACTGGTGAGCACTGGGTAGCAATGTTCAAAATTTCATATTTTTTACATGAAATATGAAATTCCAAGAACATCTTGTAAAATTATGCTTTTAGTGTGTAATGCATTTTGTCTGTATCTTGGATGGCTTTTTTGTGCAAGTACAAACCTCATGTAGAAAACTCTTCCACAATATCTGCAGGAGACTAACTTGATCATAAAATGATTTGCAGTGGGATGTGTTATGTAAATGTCATGTTACTTATAGAGCGCACTGTCACCAGAAGGTCACCTTGCATTGTTGCCTATTTGGCTTCCTGGCGCTGATACTCATACCGCTTTGGAACCCCTTCTGGCTTTCCCTGTGAAGTGTCCACTCCTGGGCACCCCAGGGTGAAGCCAGGCATCCTTAGCGCTGTTGGGGCCGGTGTGGAGGCTAAGCAAGCTATTGCCCAGAGATGCAGTGTGGGGCCCATGATTAGAATAGGCACCAAGGTAAGAATTGACAGGTCAGAGGAAATTGAGCCCAAGACCCCTCCGAGGCGGGAATCGAACCCTGGTCCTTGACAAGAACTCTGCATCAGAGTCTGCCGCTCTAACCATTGAGCCACACTCCTCCACACTGTGTTCTAAGTGATTCAGTGTTGGCAAACATTATGTGAAATCTGTAATGCAAAATTCTGAGAAAGTTTGCAAAATACACTGTTTATATTACATTTCTTCCATGCCCAGTACTGGGTTGATGTTGATGCTATTAACTTTGTTGTTAAAAGAACTACCACGCCCCTATTAGACTGCCCAGATAGACATTTATATTTACTAAGGTCAAAGGATGTTGCATCTACATATTATTATGTGTAAAATACTGTTCAGGTGATCCCTAATTTCCATAGTGAGAATATGAGCAGTAATATTGTAGTAGTGGATGGCCACAGCTAGAAAAGCGGAGTGATGTACATTATTTTGATGCCACTATTGCGAGATATCTAAGCATTGAATATTTACATTAGTCTAAAAAGGGATTTGCAAAGAGCTGCACAATTGTCATGTCTTATCCCAGCAAAAGTCAGCTCCTCTCATGTTGCAAAAAGCCGTTAAGTTTGCGTCGTCAGACATAGTGAACTGCCAGCCCTTATGCTATTTCGTTGGCTGCAAAGAGAAAGGGGTGGCTATTCTAGGCTTAGCCAGTAAGGTACTAAAAGCATGACCATGGATCCACTCGTGCCATGTAAATGGCGAGGACTTAAAGACATAAAAGGATACCTCTCCAAGACAGAGGGAAAGTGTGTACTGATGAAAGCAAATCCAAATGAATGTTTTTGTGACAAATACACAAGTAATTAGCTAATACTTTTAGCAACACATTTGAGTTCTGTCAAATACTGGGATACGTGATCTTTGTGGTCAAGGCCCAAACTGAGGGTCAGATTCACAAAGGTGAAATTACACTTTTGTGTAAATTAACAACTTTTTTTTAATTAAAAAACTATGAGTTAATACGGCAGAGACTCTGCAGTTGGAGCGGAGAACTACGCACATGAAAAGATATGACAGGCCGATCCTCTTATGTGCAGAGATTAACTTTGTGAATAAGGATTGATACTACCTATAGGATGATGTAAATTTGAGACCTAAGACATTTGAGAAGGCCTTGATATGACAAATTTCCATAATCTAGGCATGAATGTAATGCTGTCGTACAGTCATCTTCAAATGGCAGATAGGTAAGAGCAATAGAATGTTTTGCAAGGTACTTAAAATGAGAAATCAGGCACAGGTAAGTGTTTTGACCTCAGGCTTCAGGGAGTATTCCTTATAAAGACTGAAGCCAGCTTATGCAACATGAAGTGGATGCCAGTCAGCACAGTTTGAATCATGGATCTAATGACTCTCTACATCAGCAGCGGCCCGTGCGGGTAAGAGCGGTGGGGCCGGGTGGAGGTGATTTCGACAGACAACGAGGAGGGAAAATTAATTATATATTTTGTTTTCCCTCGTGGTCGTCTATTGAATCGCCCCCCCAACCCAACCCCACCGCTCTTACCTGCATTGGACACACTTGCTCTACATATGCAACTCCTTCTACTGAAAAAGAAGATTTGCATACTGTTCCCCATCTTACCTGGGGTCCATAAACTTGGGAGATGCATGTAAAGAGGCATTACCTACCCAAAAGCGGGTAGGCAGTAAGACATTACCCTCTGACAATTGCCTGCCACCTGATATGGATATCAACACACCCATAGCAGGTGGTAACATCAGTGTTTTTGGCTTCACTTCCCACCTCCTCTTTTGCCTACCTTTGGTCTAAGCGGGTTTGTGACAAGCAAGAGAGTATTGACACTTTGTCTTTGGGGCATGGCTTTTTGCTAACTGGGATAGTTTCACTCCACTGCCAGATAGAGTGAGGAGCAGCTCCCAAAATGGGAAGGTGTAGTAGACCAAGACGGGACGGGTCAGGACACTAAAGGGAGGTTATTTAGAAACATTTGGTAATATTGAGTGTAATATTCCCAATACCATGATGTAAAAAAATTGAACACCTAAGGCATACCCCTGTGTTTCCCCTATTGCTGGCATAAAAAGCTGCCTCGTGCCAGCACAGGCACCCTGCCACCATGTGGCAAGGGTGCCTGTGCTGCAGTAGCGATTGCTTATGTGCAGAGAGGGACACCTTCCCGCACATAAAGAATAATTCCTGGCAATTTGCTCTTTCTAATGATTTCCCCTCATATCTCTAGTCTAATGCTTGGTAATCCATGACGTTAGAATGGTGCTGTTTTTGGTGCTGCCTCAGCCTTGTAAATCAGGGGTAGCATCAAAAATCAATGAGTGTTATGGTGGAACACCCATAGCAACACCCATTGCACACCCCTTTGCTGCAGAGGACTGAGACAGAAAGAGGCATATTCACAAGGTGGCATTAAGTGCCACCTTGTAAGTATGGGAAATGGCACTATGCCACCGAAGCATCAAAAAATTTGACACTCTGGTGGCAATTGGGGCTTGTAAATATGCCCCACTCTCTCTGTACATGGCGCATTAAAGAGATTTAGGATGTACTCTTCAATAGCTAGATGTCTCATCTCTCTCCCAATCCTTCAAGATATCTCAAAGCAAACAACTGGAGGCAAAACATTTGTATTTACAAGTGGTTGTGCTGCACAGCGGCTGATGGACAGCTAAGCTCAGTTGCACTAGAACCATGATGATTTCTTTATTGGACACCACTGTCTGTAGTCACAAATCTCAGAGCTTCAGGAATAACCCTGTTGGGGAGCACCAAGCTGTGCTGAGGGTGTGGGGGCCGCAGAAAGAGAATTTAAAAAAGGGAATATGAAACAAGAGAGGTAAATAGACTGAACAGAAGAGACAAAGAAACAACTGAAAGAAAATAGCATAAGTACATAAAAAGGGAAACAGAAAATGGAGCGAAACGAGATAAGAAGTAAATGTGAAAGAAGTGGGCCTTGTAATGAATGTAACATGAATGGAAAGAATATGGAAAGAATTGTTAGATGGGAGGATGAAAGGGTGGATGTATGGAATGATGGTTGAAAGAACGGATACATGGAAGGATTGCTAGGTACATGGAAGCTTTCACAGAAGGGAGACGTGTGAATGGGTGACATTTGGATGGATAGAAGAGTGAGAGCAGCTAGACAGGTGGAAGAAATGACGAATGAGGGCATGGATTCAAGTATGAATAGGTCGATGGGTGATAGAATGGTCAATGGATGAACAGAATAGCGTGCTGTGATTGTTATATATTTTTTCTTTTCTAGGCATTTTCCTTTTACACATGTTAATTTTTTAAAAGCCAAAGCTTGTGATTATTGTGCAAGGCATATTTATTTCTTGTCACTTTTCTTTGCAAAGTGTTAAACAAGTCTGCATGAATATATTCTAAGGGCCTTATTTGCAAAGGTAAATTCATACTTTTGGCGAAGTTTTTTATTTTTTAGGCACGTAGTAACTATGGGGCATATTACCAACCAATAGAGAGAATTTTTGTCTCTAACTTGTTTAGAGACAAATATTATCGCCGCCAATCGGCGATTTTTATCGCAGATAAACCTTGCTATTAGCAAGGTTTATCGCAAATGCGATAAAAAACGGCCGCAATGCATGAATATCGCTGAAAAGTCGGCGATATTCATGCATTATCGAGCAAATGCTCTTAGCCATGTTATCCACCTCCCATTGGATAACATGGCTAAGAACTGATCCTGGGCAGGTGTTAGCTTTTGGAGATATTCGCGCTTAGCGCGAATATCTCCAAAAGTTGGTAATAGGAGATAGCGATGTTAGCGACTGTTTCCAGTCGCTAACATCTTGGCACGCCCACTTTGCATGTCATTAGTGATAAATATCACTGACATGCAAAGCGGGGCCCAAGATGGTCACTATCTCCTATTAGCTGTCGCTAACTGGTGTTAGCGACAGCTTGGTAATAGGGAGATAATTTTATCTCCGCTTTCTTGGCTTTTAAAGCCAAAAATGCGGAGATAAAGCCCCTTGATAATATGCCCCTATGAGTTTAATTTTGTTAAAATTTACTTTATGACTGTAGAAACTCCTCACTCATGCAGAGACACCGCACATAGAAAGTTAGGCATGTCCTATCTTTTTATGTGTGGAGTTCTCCGCCTCAACTGTGGATTCTCCGCAGTTGTAAAATTACTGTTAGTTAAATAAAACTCACAGTTGTGAACAGCCCAAACATTTTTACATTACACAAAAGTGTAAATTTTGCTTTGTGAATCGTAGTAATTAATCTGAGCTGAAGATAGTTAATCGGATGGGAACAAAGGTTTTCATGGAAGGTGGATGACTATGTATCTTGTTTATTGTAATTGTGTAAAAGAACGCAGACTTGCAGAACAAAAATAAGTGAAAGGGCATCAGGCCACTTATTGATAATAGTCTCTTCTGAAAAAATCAACAACAGCCAATAATTATATGAGCTAAGCATACATTGTGAAGGGTTTCAGAGAAACCTCATGTCAGGGGACACAGATGAGACAGGCAATGCAGAACCACATGATCCTCTTTGGCTGAAGTATAATGAGAAGACATTCAGCATAAACATGCCGTGCCTATCAGGCCAGCTACCATCACAAGGTTAGAATAGAAGGATCTGCTATTATATTGAACATAAAGACTAGGGGGCTTATTACAATGTTGGTCGGAGTTGCCTCTGCTGACACCGTCGCGGATTCAAGACCGACCAACCTCCGGTTGCCGGTCCCGGCAGCATGATTATGATGCAACCACACACTGTGCGGTCTCATACTCCCATTTCTCTATGGGAGCTTGTGTTACGGTCATAACACAAGCTCCCTTGAGAAATGCGAGATTGTGTTCATCCCTGCACCTTGTGGCAGTCATCTCAAGGTGCCTGTCACAAGACCCCTCAGCCCCCAGCCAGAGGCTGCAAACAGAAGGGGGCCATGCTAGTGGCACCCAAGCTAGCTTTCCAACAGGCATTCAATGTTGGGAAGCCCGGCAAGGAAAGTATGTCGGAAACCTTGCATCATAATCCAGACGGCATAAAACGCCATCCATATGGATAACAGGCTGGATTCCAACTGGCTGACAGGCTCTTTGAGCCTGTAGGCTTCCAGCCCGAATGACCGGACAGTTTCAAATACAACTGGCTGGATTGTAATCAGCCAGTTGGAATTTAAAGCAACGATTTTGGTCAGAAAGCCTCCAACCGAAGGTCTGTGGCGTTCCAACCGAGAATCATCCCCTTATTGTTACAACAGGTATGTAGGTGTGAACCACATCTGAAACTAAAATTAGGCTTTCCTTTTATTGCTAAAATGATCATCTATATATATAAAAACGAATGTATGTCTGTCTGTCTGTCTGTTTGTCCTTTATGCATTACTACATCATTCATCCGATCGCCATGAAACTTTGGGAAGTTGTTGAGTACACTCCTGCAAAGGTTTCTGGCATATGCATTACTACACCATTCATCCGATCGCCATGAAACTTTGGGAAGTTGTTGAGTACACTCCCGCAAAGGTTTCTGGCATAAATTTTTTTTAAATATCGGCCCCCCTGGCCCTCATAATCTTTTGAATACTGATGTACGCACCAGACGCACCAGACGGAAAAACAACAAATCGTGTATCCACAAGCACTGGAATAAATAAATAGAATTAAAACACCATTCATCCGATCGCCATGAAACTTTGGGAAGTTGTTGAGTACACTCCCGCGAAGGATTCTGCCATAAAACTGTTTTAAATATCGGCCCCCAATGGCCCTCATGATGTTTCAAAAACTGATGTACGCACCAGACGGAAAAACAACAAATTGTGTATCCAGAAGCACTCCAATAAATAAATAGAATTAAAACACCATTCATCCGATCGCCATGAAACTTTGGGAAGTTGTTGAGTACACTCCCGTGAAGGTTTCTGCCAGAAAATGTTTTTCAATATCGGCCAGCTAGGGCCCTCATAATCTTTTGAATACTGATGTATGCACAAGATGGAAAAACAAAAAATTGTGTATCCACAAGCACTCGAATAAATAAATATAATTAAAACACCATTCATCCGATCGCCAGGAAACTTTGGGAAGTTGTTGAGTACACTCCCCCAAAGGTTTCTGGCATAATTATTTTTTAAATATCGGCCCCCCCAGGGCCCTCATAATCTTTCGAATACTGATGTATGCACCAGGCGGAAAAACAACAAATCGTGTATCCACAAGCACTCCAATAAATAACTAGAATTAAAACATCATTCATCCGATCGCCATGAAACTTTGGGAAGTTGTTGAGTACACTCCCGCGAAGGTTTCTCCCATAAAATCTTTTTAAATATTGGCCCCAAGGGCCCTCATAATCTTTCAAATACTGATGTACGCACAAGACGGAAAAACAAAAAATCGTGTATCCACAAGCACTCGAATAAATAAATAGAATTAAAACACCATTCATCCGATCGCCAGGAAACTTTGGGAAGTTGTTGAGTACACTCCCGTAAAGGTTTCTGGCATAATTCTTTTTTAAATATCGGCCCCCCAGGGCCCTCATAATCTTTCGAATACTGATGTATGCACCAGACGGAAAAACAAAAAATCGTGTTTCCACAAGCACGCGAAAAAATAAATAGAATTAAAACGACACTTTGAAATGTTTTCTATATTAAAATGAATATGTTTCAATAAAAATGACACAATGTAAATTGAACGTTATCATGAAGAGTTTCCTTGAATTTCCTTTCTTCGGAGATCGCAGCAACGCGGGACAGGTAAGCTAGTCTATATATATAAAAACAAATGTATGTCTGTCTGTCTGTCTGTTTGTCCTTTATGCATTACTACACCATTCATCCGATCGCCATGAAATTTTGGGAATTTGTTGAGTACACTCCCGCAAAGGTTTCTTGTATATGCATTACAACACCATTCATCGTATCACCATGAAACTTTGGGAAGTTGTTAAGTACACTCCCGCAAAGGTTTCTGGCATATGCATTACTACACCATTCATCCGATCGCCATGAAACTTTGGGAATTTGTTGAGTACACTCCTGCGCAGGTTTCTGTCATAAATTTTTTTTAAATATCGGCCCCTGGGGCCCTCATACTCTTTCAAATACTGATGTATGCACCAGACGGAAAAACAACAAATCGTGTATCCACAAGCACTGGAATAAATAAATAGAATTAAAACACCATTCATCTGATCGCCATGAAACTTTGGGAAGTTGTTGAGTACACTCCCACGAAGGTTTCTGCCATATTTATTTTAAAAATATCGGCCCCCCAGGGCCCTCATAATCTTTCGAATACTGATGTACGCACCAGACGGAAAAACAACACATCGCGTATCCACAAGCACTCGAATAAATAAATGGAATTAAAACGCCATTCATCTGATCGCCTGAAACCTTGGGAAGTTGTTGAGTACTCTCCAGCGAAGGTTTCTGGCAAAAAAAATTTTAAAATATTTTCCCCCCTGGGCCCTCATAATCTTTTGAATACTGATGTACGCACCAGACGGAAAAACAAAAAATCGTGTATCCACAAGCACTCGAATAAATAAATAGAATTAAAATGACACTTTGAAATGTTTTCCATATTAAAATGAATAAGCTTCAATAAAAATGACACAATGTAAATTGAATGTTATCATGACGAGTTTCCTTGAATTTCCTTTCTTCGGAGATCGCAGCAACGCGCAACGGGTAAGCTAGTGGTGAATAAAAGAAAGAGGGTGGGATGGTTATAAAGTTATGCAGCAAATAAGATAAAGTATTGTTTGTTGTTCACAAGTTTGTTAAATATTGCAGCTCCCATTCATTTACATTTATTGTAGTTACAATTTATATTGTGTACTATATGATAGGAATTTTATTTCAAAATAAATCCTACAATATATCCATTGTTTCCTAGTGTTCTTCAGACTGTTATTCCTTAATGAAAGATGGTTTGGATTTCACTATCACTGTGATATCTCATAGTATTGAATGTAACTTGGTGCACATTTCACTTAAATATTGCTTAGTCGATTGTGGAAATGTTACAGTCCAGCTGGTTTTCTGCCTTGGGTTGGTATATTGACTAAGTTTTTAGTTACAAGGGGCTAGAAAAAAGAATAAAGAATTCTGGGCTGCTTTCTAGAGGACAACCTAGAAAATAGAGCAGATGGATGGGTGGATGGATAGATGGATAGATGAATAGATGGATGGACAACTGGATGGATGGATGATCGGACACTCGGATGAATCAGTGGCGGGATCGATAGAGTTGAATGAAACTCTCCTAAGAAGGTAAAGTTGTTTTACTTTGCATGATCTGTCTGATCAGACAAATGGTTCAATTCAGGGTATTTTACATTTCTCACTACTCTCTTGCTGGCCTGGTTAACAGAGCAGAAATTAAAGCCAATACAGCTGAACTGAAGTAATTATTAACTGAATTTGCTATTGGAGACTTGTGTTTGGCTTAATAAGAAACAGACAAATTGACTGATTCAAAAACTAAAACGTTGCTTTTTCTTTTTATTGCATGTTTTATTAAACAGTACTTCCTCTTGTTGTAAAACATAAATTCAGTATTCATTTGATAGCAGTTCATTAGACTGATAATACAAATGAACTGAGAAATCTAATTGTTAGAACTGACAACCTTGGAGTGGTCTTCCCACAAATGATTTGACTTATTCCTCCATATTTGCTTATCTCATTTGTGTTGGCCTTAGGACTCTGTGCACCTTGCCATTGCTAAACAGTGCTAAAGTGTGTGGACTCTCTCTTTTAAACATAATTGGCTCTTTAACTTGTAAGTCTGTAGTAAAGTGGTACTACATGTAACCAGGGCCTGTAAATGAAATGCTACTATTGGGCCCGCAGCATCATTGTGTCACCCATTTAAGTAGCTAAGTAGCTTGGTAAACATGTCTCGGGCTTGCCATTTCTGCCTGTGTGTGCAGTTTTAAACTGCCCTTATGACCTACAAAGTAAATATTATGCCAGTCCCGACCCTTTCTATTTTGTATATATGTCCACCCTAGGGTAGATCCTAAACAGCCCATAGAGCTGGGTGCTGTATTTGACAAGTAGTAGTAAAGTGGCAGTGATTCGTTCTTCAATATCACAAGGCCCTACTGCTCCCAAAGGATAACATTGTATTAACTTATTTCATTGGAAAAATGATAATGCTCAATTAGGAGCAGGTAGGAATGTCGAGTTGTATGTCTACAAAATTGTAATTTAAATCCCTCTTTAATGGTGAAGTTGGATTTTAAGTGACAATTCTGAAAATGCTGCATTTAAAAATTGAAATCTTTTGGTGTCGAACTAGTTTCTTGTGTGCTGCCAGCATCCTGGGTCACATCACATGACTAAGTGTAGGTGGCAGTTGGTCTTTGTGTATTGCTCCCAGGCAGTGTGACAAAGGTAAGAGATGTGTTGGCAGGATGGGCCATTTCTTGGTGAGCAGAAGGAGCTGTCACCTACCAAAGTTGTACATCAACACGGTTTTGCCTGAGCACACTAACAAATAGTTTGATACTAGTCTATTGTGACCCCAGACTAACCCTGGGCGAAGCACTACGCTCCGCTCGCGGAGTTTGCGAAGTTTTTGCAACTTCCCACTACGCGAGCGGCACGTAGCACAGTGCGAACATGCGTAGTGCAGCGTAGCGTAGTGCAGCGCTCATTTTTTGCTTGTTCGCGGTCCTGAACGTCATGTTCGCGACCGCGAGCAAGCAAAATGACATCCCGGCGAGATTCTCAACGCGAGGAGGTCAGGTTTCTCATTGTGAGTGGTTGCGCATGCTCGCGACCGCTCTCAATGAGAAACTACCTGTTCGCGTTGAGAAAGCTGCCGCTCGAGTAATAATCTCCTCGAGCAGCAGAAAACTACAGCTCGCACTGTGCAAGATGCCGTTTTCAATGCTTGCACAGTGCCGGATGCTTGTCCGCACTGTGCAATCATTGAAAACGCATCTTGCACAGTGCGAACATGCTACTACGCAGCTCGCGTAGTGCTACGTGAAGTCCGCGTAGTGCGAAGTGCACTTCGCGTAGCTTCGCGTAGCGCTACTCCACGAACTACGCCCACCCTTACCCCAGACAAGCCAGGGCCTGGGCAGGGAGGGAGGATAGTCAAAGTACCCCTGGAGCGGAATCCTCCAGAACCATCTCCTACTTCAAAGCGGGAACCAGTTACAAATAAGGGACCCTCAGACCCAAATTTTCAGTACACCTCTGGATCTTTGTTAGACACAGAATAACTGTTGTGCTGCTCTGCCAGAGGGACTGGTACTCTGTTACTCAGCTGTCCTGCTGCCTGATTAAAAAGGACTGGACCTGCATCTTAAACCCAGGACCACCAGAGTGACTCCAAGGCCTAGATGGCTTCCCTCCTGATCAAAGCCTCAGGGTCAGAAAGTGCCCCAACCATCTTGAACCAAACACCTGGTCTCAACTTGCTGGGAGTCTTACCCCCCAAGTGGTGCCACCCCAGTCCTGGACCTATGGAAGTGGACCTGAAGGTGCTCTGCCAGCCCTGCTGTGGTCCAGGAGGCAGAACCAATGCAGCACAATGCATTTTCTTGTAGCTCCACTTTGGAAATGGTGCTGCTTGACGCATCCCCAGTGCATGCCTTTGACTCACAACCCCCTCATTGACGGCATCCTTGATGACAAAGGAGGACTCCACATCGCATTCCCTCACCTCTTCAGAACCACCCGTATGCAATGCATCTTCAGCACAGGACTTCACATCTCAAGCCCCTCATCTACTGCATCTTCAACGAAGATGCAGGATCTTGCATTACAGCTGCACAGCTCCTTGTAACCACCACAGTGTGACGCATCCTTGACAGGAGATCTCGCAACTCTGCAACCAGGATTTAAGGTACTTGGTTCAGGGGGCCAAACCTGGTCCCTGTATCCAGTCCATGCTTCATCGCAGTTGGCCTGAATTTGTAACTTTGCCCTGGTCCTGGGCGATCAGATGACCACTCTTGTAATTTTATGGTTTTAGATACTATGTAGATATAGATACAACATTTTTTAAATTCCATATCTCCAGTCCCCCTGATTAGATTTTTCTCATTTTGTGTCAAATAATTAATTATATTTTAATACAATTTCTAAATTGTTGGTGGGATTTTTCTTGTATTGTGTTTTTGCTTTATTACTGTTTGAATTGCTGCATAAATACTTTACACATTGCCTGTAAGTTAAGCCTGATTGCTCTTGTGCCAAACTACCATTAGTGTTGAGCACTGATTAATGTGGGGTTTGCTTGTGACTTCTCCTTGACAGAAATCGCAGCTGCTCCGAGATAAGGGTTTCATCCCCCCTCTCAACCCATAACCCAATGTCCAACAGTGAACTAGCAACATTTTGAAACCATAAATTCACTTTGTATTTAAGAGATAAAGTATTTTTCATTCCTCACATGTATGGAGGGGCTGGGCATCTTTTTAAAAAAGTTTTTTCAGTGGAGTGCATCCATCCTCTAAGATTAAAGATATACAAAATTGCACAGCCATGTTCCAATAAATTAATCTGTTGCAAATGTCAATTGCTATCCTATTTATGACTCATATTAGACCATTTTGCCAAGATAACACAAGTAGAAGGTGAAAAGTAAAGGAACTGAATGAACGAATTAAAGATGCAATGAAAAAAATCATTCCTCTGTTTTGCAGCTATTTTCCATGAGCTGCTTTATCTGGCTTTTTGGTGAAAACTTGGGGGGGTGTAATATTTTCATGATATTCCACGAGGATTGACCAAATGAAAAACAATATATTTGAAGAGCTTTAGTGTGTAAAACTATCCAGCAAGGATACACCTCATAGAAAAAAAAGTCACAAAAGATGCCAGTAAGAGCTTAGTTCAAGCGGAAAATGTTTCTCGACAAGACATTTTCTGTACAAAACACTCTCTGTGAGCAAAAGGATTCACAGTTTGATTAAAGTGAAATTTTGTCAGTTTTGTTTCATTCAAACGTCATTTGTTCTGCAATTTTCATGAGCGTACTTTTGTGCAGACCTTCTGAAAATGGTAATTGTACATATTTACTTCTACAAACTTCTTGCAAAGCCTCTTATTTGAGCACCTCAGGTGCATTGCAACTGAGGGCTGGATCACAGTTTTCTGTTCCAAAATGTTCCTATTCTCATTTTCTTCCTAGAAAATGAAGTGCTACATTGATGAGATTGTAACACAGTCAAGAACAGCAAGTCACCTAGCTGCAATACTTTGCATGAGGGGGAAATGAATGTGCCATATTAAAGGCACTATGGTGCATTCCTGTCCTTCCACTTGCGCCCTTTTGGCAGTCTGGCACCAATGCATGTAACCTTGCACCATGGTGCAAGGGTAGTTTTGTTTATGTGCAGGAAGGGACACCTTCCCACACAAAAAAATCCTGGGAGGCACCTCCCTCTTTCTTTGGGCCTCATTACAAGTCTGGCAGTCCACGTACTGCCAGATTCGTGGGGGTTCAGCGGTGGCGGTCTTCCGACTACCCTATTACAACTAGGGTGGTATGGCTGCCCCTTGTACCACTGCAACTGCCACGGATCAGGGATCCCTGAGGTGGCACAGCAGTCTTGTGGCTGCAATATGCTTGGCAGGGTTGTTGTGGCCTTGCCAAGTATATTACGAGTATCCTCACTGCCACACTTTTCTTGGTATTGTGACCTGCCAAGAAATATGTGCCATGAGGAAACAAAAGGGACCCTACAGGGGGAGCATACAGGGGGGCATATGTTGTGCCCTTATTTGCCCCCCTCTATGCATGCACCCCAATGCCTGAATGGCATGGACTACAGCTGTCCATGTCATGCAGGTACTGAGTTTGATGTTCCCATTGCGATGCCTATTTCATAGGCACCATTGTGGGAACGCTAAAAAACCGCCCGCCAGACAGGAGAAAGCTCTTAATCTGGTGGGCGATTCAACCATGCGTTTGGTGGTGCGGGAGTGGGGCAATCCCACTCCTGCACTGCCAAACTTGGAATGAGGCCCCTAGTGTGCTGCACATAGAAAAAGTAACAATTAGAAATAAAGATATTTCTCCTCTTTGCACTTCTACTGGAGAAACATCTTTTTGGTGCATTCCCAGGTCTATCGGTTCAAGTAAATCTGAAAATGTGTCAAAAACCATGGGAGTTACATAGGAGCAACCATACAGTGCTCATGGAATGCCACCCTTGTACAGAGTAAGGCAATACAGTGAGTTGTGCTGCATTGCTTTACTTCAGTTTTATGGGGCCACTGAGGGCCATGCAAAGTGGCCTTCCGAGGGTTCATAAATGTAACTTAAGGTATGCATCATGCATGTACCATGCTATGTGGTGCAAACTCGACATAAACTACTCTTAAATAGGAACTGAAGTGATAGGAAGTTGATTGGAAGAAAACGAGAGGTGGAAATGTATGTGAAAACAGTTGTGGCAAAGCAAAATAGTGTTCTGCCACTGGTGCGTATGAAATACCACAAAGTATTAGCTATTGTTTGATTCCTAAAAGTGTTGTATTTTGAGAGACTGGCACATCCAACTGGAAAAAGATTCGAGATATTACGTGATAAAAACTTTAGAGCTTTTCTGATGTTCACGACCTTTACCTTCAAAGACACCTATAGAATGTTGACACCAGAAGCTAAGTCCAAGAGTTGCTAGGTATTTTCTTCCATTTACCATGTAGCGGTTGACCCTCCTTATTGATCACTGTAACTTGTATCTTCCGTTTCTGAAACATAGAGAGTCCTTTTCATCCAAGTTCATCTTCTTTTCTTCTGCTTTTAAAACCACTCGCTGTGCATTTCTTCTACTTTTGAAGTGTGTCCTCTTTGCAGAGTTCTGCACGCCCACCAAAGGCCAGCCCTCCTCATCCTGTTATAAGGATCGGGAGCATTTTACAACACTTAAAGAGAATAACTTCTAAAAGCAACTTCCCACTGTGATCTGAATCGAGAAAATTGTGAAAGAAGCTCTTAGTCACCTTGGATGTATAGCAGGGTCTCTCATTTCTGTGATTTTTAGTTTTATTTTTGTTCTTCGATTTTTGCATAAATCATGTACGGAGGCTTTAATTTTTTTTCTAAAAAGAGGAATGAAGGAAAAAGTCAATTTAAGGGCATATCGATAAACCTAAGAATAACTACCCCTCAGCAAGATTTTTAGAGCTTGTAAAAGGTTTGCAATTTTTAAATGATTTTTGCACGATGACAACTGGAAAACACGAGGAGGTACTGAACATAAAATTCTGAGTAGAAATATACCATCTCCGTAGTATGTTGGATACAACAGCATCTATATTTGCAGTAGGTTTTAAAATGTGAAGTATGTTTTATTTAGGGGGTTGTAATATTCAATAATTTGACATAGAGCGAATAATGCGTTTTTTTATATTTCATATAGAATGGTCAATATCTTCCTCAAATTATTACTTGCACTAGTGATGGCTCTTACAAATAGGCACCATTTTTATTATACCACTGTTAATATGATAAAAAAAAAATGCCAACCTATTTCAAGTCAACCAACATCATTGAGGACTGCCAAAGCCACATGAAGACATCATCACCAGCCATCAGAGAGATAATCCTGGGCTGGTGAAATCCCAGCCAGGCCTCAGGGTCCTGGCACACCTCAGTGCCTCCCCTATCTGTGATGGGCCAAAGCGTGACTGCTAAAGGTAGACCATGGGCGTCCAGGACTACATGCCAATCAGCGTGTCACCTCACCCTTTCCCAACTCGTTGCAGAGCTGGTTTGGGTGAAAAAGAAGTGACTGAAATTTGGTACTAGCAACTGCGTAGATTTGAGGTTTCAGTTTCATTCTGCAGTGCTGGAGGCATGAATCAGATGCATGGTTGCCCAAGTGATAAATGGAGCAGTAGAAGCCCAAATGGACCCTGTGCAGACAACGTGGTAAGTACAAAAAAGCTTTTAAAAGTTTGTCATCGTGTGAGAGAGAGCATGTGACTATGTGACCATGTCTATATGTGTTTTTAGGTATAGGAGTGAAGGTGAATGTCAGTGAATGGGAGACTTACAGTAAGGGGAAATTAGTGATAGGGAGAGTGAGTATAAGTGAGAATTATTGAGAGTGAGTGAGGGATAATGACAGTAAGTGTAGCTTAGTGATACTCTATTTGAGTGGGTGAGTTAGCATGATAATGACAGAGACTAGGGGCCGTGTGTATCATTGAAATTCGCATTCGCAAAGGCCGAAATTCGCAGAATTTCGGCCTTTGCTAATGCGAATTCCCAATATGGTATGTATTAAGCAAATGTGGTTCAAATTTGCAAATCCTTATTTTGCGATTGCATTTAAGGAATCGCAAAATTTGCGATTCCTTAAATGCAATGTATGATACAAAAAAATATTGCTAATTGTCCCTAAGGAATCGCAAATTACCACCAACTTCAAGTTGGTGGTAAGTTGCGAATTCCTTCAAAAAAGCATTTTTTTAAAAACAAAAGATGCCTTGTGATGCTCATACATGCCCTTAGGGCATGTATGTGCGCCATATGCGCACACATGTCATTTTCAGGGGTGCAGCAAGGTGTCCTTTGGACACCCCTGCACCCTTGAAAATATTCTCAATTTGCGATTAGCTAATTGCTAATCGCACATTTCCCCTTCATTCCGATGGGCCTCCTGGCCCATATAAATGAATGGGAAATTATTCCTTAATTGCGATTAGCAATTTGCTAATCGCAATTAAGGAATATTAGGAAATCGCTAAAAAGAAGCTGATTTCTACATACATACCATTTTGCAATTTCTAAATAGCGATTCCTTAAAAATCGCTATTTAGGAATCGCAAAACTGAATGTTGATACATATGGCCCAAGGTGAGCCAGAGTGATAGTTTGTGAGAATGCGTGGGACTAAGTGAGGCATAGGAAGACTGTGTGAGTCACAATGAGTTACTGGGACTGAGTGAGAATGAGTGAGACTGGCTGAGAGTAGCTGAATGACAATGAGGGAGATTGAGTGAGAATGAATGAGAATTACTAAGACTAAGTGAGAACGAGTGGGACTGCATGAGAATGAGTGGGACTGAGAACGTGAGATTGAGTGAGTCAGAGAGACTGAGTGAGAAAGACTGAATGTGAGTGAGTCACTGTGAGATTGAATTAGTCAGAATTAGTGAGAATAAGTGGGACTAAGCGGGAAAAAGTGGACTGACAGTCAGCGTGAGAACTCATGAACACAAATGATCCCGAATGAATGGGATTGAGTGAGACAGAATAAGAATGAGTGAGCCTGAGTATTTCAGAGTGAGAATGAATCATACTACATGAGTAAGAGACTGAGTGAGAGATACAGTGAGTAAAGCGAGAGCAAGTTTGAATGAGAGTAAGTAAATGTTAGTGAATGAGACTGAGAGAGGGAGAAGTAGTGCAGGTGCAAGTGAACCTCCACACACCTTTTGGGAAGAAGTAACTTACTGCAAATAGAGCCAAGGATTTTGCACAAACACCGTTAAAGGTCTCCAGCCACCACTGACTCATGCTGTAGTGTTGTTTTTTAGCTACTTGAAAACAAATATGTACACTGTCACATTGTTCACCTGGATAAATGGAGCAATATTCATTTGCTCCATTTGTTTTTAAACTGGCAATACCATGTTGAAAAAAACATTGGGACAATTTGTTGTGTTGCTGCAGAGCATGTATTACACATATGTTGATGTGTTGTAATGAAAGTTTGAGATGCAGGACCTGCCGGTAGAAAAGACAGGAGAAGTGGCTCTATGGAAGGTCAACCATCAAGGACCAACTAATCTTCATCCTTACTATTTATTTATGTATGTGTCTTTGATTGTTTGTTTGCTTGTTTAGTAGTTTTACATAGCAGAAACCAAACCAAAGGAGCTGACATTGTGATGTGTATACTTGTACAACCAGTTGTTCCACAGCTCATAATAGAATTTAAAGCATAGATATTTAAATGGTATTCTGCCAAAATTTTAAAGGAAAAAATGTGCTATACAAGACGATCAGGTAAAAATATAATCAAATCAAAAATATCATGGAACAGGTTATAGAAAATAAGAAAATTAATTTGTAGTTATATATTATTGTTTTCTCTATATTGTATAATAATTTTAAAGCACTTCTATAAATATTGTTTTTTAATTAATTGAATATGCATTTGTTATAATATTCTTGTGAGGTATTAGAATAATGAAAATATATACATTTTAGTATTTTGTATACATTTTAATATGAAACTTAGGGCCATATGTATCAACACATTTACCCATAGACACAGAATGTGCAAAACCCTTCGATACATCTGGCCCTCAATTTTATTTGAATGCAATTAATAATTTTTAATATAGTAGTGGTGACTGGGTTTATCATGGAAAAGAATGGAAAGATATGGAAATATTATTTATTAGTTGTAACTTTTTTAAAGATTTGTATGTTAATTACCTTATCAATTGATATTTATATGTGTAAAATATGTAATCAATTCATTCCTATTTAGTTATCATTTTTAAAACTATTGTTAATCTGTTGACCAGTTTATGTACCTATATTTATTTAATTATAAAACTTTGAAAATGGGTTGTATATTTATTAGTTGCTTTCATTTTAATTGTTTCATTCAATAATTAATTTAATATTAAGAATGCTTCACCTGTAATACTTTAATCACTTTTAACCGTTTCTTGATGTTTTGTTTTTGGGTAGTACTGGGTGAAGTTTATTTATTTTAAGTTTTCTTAATGTGTTATTTTTTTAATCCATTTTGTAATAACACATTTTATTTTTAATTTGATTTTATCAATCACTCAATCAATAAAGTTGTATTTATATATTGCATCGTATTACCTGAGAGAGATTCCAGGTGCTGTACTCTGGGTATCAGTCGAAGAGCCAGGTCTTGAGTTCTTTCCTGAAGTGAGTTAGCGAGGGTGAATTATGACGGGGTAGGAGAAGGGTGTTACAGGACAAGGTGGGAGAAGCATTGTCTCCAATGTGGCAGTGCCGAATGCATGGTAACTGTGCAAGGGTAAAGTGAGTAGAGCGTGGTTCCTGGGAGATGGGTGGAAATTAAGGCAGTGGTTCATATAGGTGGGTCCTTGGTAATGGAGGGCTTTGTAGGTGTGGACCAGGAGCTTGGACTAGCATCTCTTCTGGATGGAGAGCCAGTGGAGGTCTTTCAGGTGCTGTGTGATGTGGATCCCCTTGATCAAGTTGAGAATCAGTCATGCTGCTCCATTCTGAATCGTTTGAAGTGTTTTCATGAGTTCACTGGTGGTGCCTGCAGGGAATGTGTTACCGTAGTCCAGCCAGCTGGTACTGAGGGCCTGCGTCACCATTTTCCTGGTGCCGACGGGGATCCAATTGAAGACTTTTCAGAGCATGTTGAGAGTGTGGAAGCAGGCTGAGGTGATGGCATTGACCTGACCTTTCTTGGAGAGTTCACTGTCCAGGATGATGGTGAGGTTGTGGGTATGGCCTTTTGGATGGCGCTGGGACTGAGTTCTGATTGCTACCAGGAGTCAATACCAAGGGAGGTGTGTCTGCCCAAGATCAGAGCTTCGGATTTGTCCATGTTGAACTTCAGACAGTTGTTCTTCATCCAGGCTGAGATGTTCCCCATACAGTTGTGGAAGGTGGTCTTCGTCGAGGTGGAGTCTGCTGAGAGTAAGAAGATGAGCTGGGTGTCATCGGCATAGGAGGGGATGTTAATGTTGTGGAATCCGACTTATGTTTAATATTTTTTTTGTATGTTTTAATATTTTTATTTTGTTTTATATTTAAATGTTTTTATAAAAAGTTTAGGAAGTGAAATAGTAAATCTAACCCTCCTGAAGTAAAAAACCTTCACTATTGTTTGCTGTGTTGGAGTGGGAATAGTATATTTGAAAATATTAAAGTCCCAAGAGTGAGAATAGTAGTACTAACCCCTCGAAAGTCCTACACTTTCCTAATGTAGCTAAAAATGGAGTGGGAATAATACATCTAAACACTCAGATTTCTAATACTTTCCTTGGTTTTGCTTCCATTGAAGTTGGAATAACACATTTGACCCCTTCAAAGCCCAACACTTTCTCTACTGTTGAGTGGGATGAATAAATGTAACACCTCTGAAGTAAAAAATGTTACCTACTGTAGCTCAAATTGCTCGAATTAGAGAGGGAATGTAACCCCTCCAAAATCCAACATATTCCCTCCAGTTGCTGGAAATTGGAAAGGGAATAGCAAATCGAACCCCTTCAAAGTCCAACTCTTTGCTCATATTGATGTGAGAATGGTAAATCAGATCTCTCCAAAGTCCAGCACTTTTCCTGCTTTTTCTTACGTTGGAATAATAAATTTGACCACTCCAAAGTGGAATACTTTCCCTGCTGTTTCTCATATTAGAGTGTGAGTCCTAAATTGAACCCCTTCAATACTTTCTCTGCTTTTACGTACATTTGAGTGGGGAATGTAAATTTGAGTTTAATACTCTTCCTACTTTGTAAGATTAAGTTAAAAAAGTAAATAAAACTCATCCAAAGTCTAAAACGGTCCCAATTGTTGCTTAGGATGCAGTTAGAATAGAAAATGTATCATTCATCTCCTTCAAAGTCCAACACTTTCTCTATGGTTTAGTTTGGGTTGCTAATGTTATCGCCACATCTATATCTATAATATAGATATAGATATATATAGATATCATTTTATTATTTTTCATATTATCAATGTGAATGTAATATCTTAAAATTACTTACAAAATGTTTCTATATAAGGTTGATTTATTTTAGATTATTTTACATTAATGTTTTTATATTTGTTTGGAATATATATTTGTTTAACTTAAATATTTGAAATAAAGTACAAATAATGCTCTCTCAGACATTTGAGGTGAGCAGATTCAAAGTTTGTTTGGTGTTTCAGAGTGCTCTATTCAGCAGCTGTTCTCCACCAAAACTTGGAAACAACCCAGATTCACTGCTTCCGTTTTGTGACACTAAAAGCCTGAAATGGTATTAATGATATATAGATTCCTATAGTTAATAAAGTTGTATTTATTCTTTCAATACAAATCAAACAAACAACTCAAACATGAGAAATGCTAAAGTTATAGTTACTACTTCAATTATTAATTTATGCACCATCTACAAGTTACTATAAGTTGTGAGACTCTATACACAGTGTTGTCAGAGCGCTCAGTACACTACATTAATTACTAGTTTATGGCTAATGCTCCCATTGGTCCACTTGATATAGGGGTATAAAACCTTGGAGCTCAGGGCTTCCCTGCCCAGGCAGCAATATTATGTGCATCGAGAACAAGGACAGTTGCCTGTTTGGCCCTGTTTGGGCTGTGTCAGGCCTATTGCTAGAGATATTGCCCTTTTTCCATTTACCAGCAACGACCTTATGCCATCCACATCCTCAAACATAATAACACAGTCTGAGTAAAAGCACACTCCTCTTTTACACCAAACAAACTCTATCCATATTTCAGTGCTTCACCAACCACTACTAAACCCAACAAACGACATCTATACCCCCTTATTCCACTACTATCACACAATGTCTCCTTCACTACCACACAAGCCACCACTCTGTCCTATGCCACTATCAAATCCATACATCCCCAATTAAACACAAATACACATTATACATAAACTTAGTCCCTTTATACAAACACTCCCTGATCATGCAAAACAATAGCTGAACCCTCTACTTACTCCTTACAGACCCAATTCCATCACCATCAACCCTATACTCAACTTATTCTCATATCATCTACCAATAGCACTCTCCTCTTTTTTTTACCATGGGTACACAAAACAAAACCTTTAACTTCACTTCTCCACACATATTACCTCTTCCTGCTACCACATCTAATGCAAACACTCATAACCCCTGTCCTTCTCTTCTCAAACACCACATACACACTATCATAATTCACATCATCACCCCTTTTCCATTCAACTTCCATTCATCAACAATAATTTACATTCAAATCCTTCACAGAAACTCACTACATAAATATCTCATTTTGCCACTCCACAAAAATCAAATCATAACACACATACCAGCATATCAAAAACTCTCACACACCCAATTGCATACTACATTCCATCATAAATTAGAAATCGAAACACCCACGCCCACCCTCATGACTGCTCAAACAATACTGATACTGAACCAACTTTACACTGAAATTTTTTAACACAACAACACTTATTCACCCATCTTGCATCCATTGCCCAATTTAAAGCCTTAAAACAGGTCCACATCCCACCACTACCCCAAGCCATACAACTTCCAAGCTAAACATACACAAACAAAAAAAATAACATACCAATCTTTACAACTTTACAACTCCTTGTCTATTATGCAACAAGAATACTCTATGAAAACAACACAATCCATCAACTCACTCTCAACCACCAACTCCACCACCTGCACATACCAACCTGGCAAAATGCCTTCTACACCTGCTGGATAAGGATTACAATAGAGATAAACTAAACTATTGCTATCCTGGTACAGTTAATACCAACACTAAAAGCACACCTGCTACAAGTTCAAAGAATGTCCCTCGCTCTTCTAGAAATATAGCGCTACAAATAAAAGTCACACCACCAAAACACTAGACTCCCTACTAATAAATGCTTGATCACTTTCTAAACACAAGCAGATATATGACCTACTCACTGACACACACCTGATTCACTCTTCATAACTGAATCGTGGTTTTGAGATGACGGTTCTAGTATTGCATGAGCTGTTTCTCCAGTCTATCAAACTGTCACACAAAATTGCAGAGGTGGAATAGGTGTCATTGTCAAGGAAACAATAAATCTCACCTGAAGCTGATGACATTTCCATACAAGGTTGCAAGACCCTCCCCACCAGATGCAACCCTACACCAATCTCCTCCTGTAACTTCCTCCTTCTTTACAGATCAACTAGCAATGCAATGTTCTCAGACACATTTTCAGACACAGTTTCCAACCTCATGACACTAAATTTTAACCTATGCATCCTGGGTAATCTAATCATATTGTATGACAAAGCTAACATGCTCCTTCTAAAACCATCATCACAGACATAAACACACTGAACCTACATCAGATCACACACATCACTGAACGGAAGAGGTGTGGCGCCGCGGCTAGGGCGACTGACTCCGGAATCTGGGGATCACGGTTCGATCCCCGGCACCGGCGGCAGATTAGCCCAGCACCATGTGACTCTGGGCAATAGCTTGCTTAATCTTCCCGACGGCCCCCAGTGCCTAGAGACCCTAACGGGTGATTGTGCGCTTTACAAATGTGGATATTATTATTATTTTATTATAACATGTCCTAGATGTAATTTTTGCAAATCCAGAATTAGATACCATTCAAAGGATTATTCCAATCATGTGAAAAGACCTCCATCTGCAAGGTTTCCAACAAAAAACACCACAACTCACCAGACCTAAGACCACCTTACATGCAACCACATATCAACCTTAGAACAAACTCAATTTCAAATGCTTAGAAACACAACTAACATTCGACAGATTTCTAGACACAATAACTTCAGCTAAAAAACACATTTAGTGGCTCCAGGAAGCTTTTGATATCTCCGAGTGGGATGGGTATGGTCAGACGTGAGTCCCATGCTCTCCACACCACTGGTTCAAGCTATCCAGGCTGATGACGGCTGATAGCCAGAAAACGTCCTTGGATGCTTGATTCCGGTCCAGGAAAGACATGGCTTGGCAGTTTGGGCTGGACTGTTCCCATGAGGCACAGGGTCAAGGCTGATTTGCATATGGCCATGTCTGACCTGGGGTGGTGTGGAGTGCAAAGAAAATGATGGATTTAGGCCCAGATCTCTGTACTGGGGTGAATGTATGACAATGTTCTGCATTCTGTCCATCACCTGTTGTTTTTGCCACTAAAAACAACCAGGCAAAAGAAAACAAGCACATTGGATAAGTGTAGAACTGAAAAAGATAAAACAACACATTTCAAAGCTGTGACACACCTGTCTCAAAGCAAATAACACTCAAGACAAATTTCACCTGCACAAATTTAACAGAAAATATAAGTGAACTACCAAAAAAGCTGAAAAGGGTACTATTCAAACAGATTTCAAAATGGTAAATGTGTAAATACAGAATTGTATAACATTCTTACTGAATTTCTTCAGCCTAAAGGCATAGAAGATACTCATCCCATTTCTCAAGAATTTACTGACAAAATGGTAAATCATTACACAACCAAAGCAGGCATGTTGGATATTTATAACAATGGAAAACCACCAGCACTGACCAATTTCCAATATTATCATTCAAGGGTACACAAAACCAGTCTCTGCATTCCTTCAAACAACTATCAGAAGCTACATTTATGGATCTTGTCAAAACAAGCAGGTCAGCCGGTTGCCCTTTTGACCCTTTTCCACCAGACATATTCAAAAACATTCTATTAACTACCTCTCCTGCCAAACAAGTCGGAATTATCATCAATAATTCTTTAACAACAGGAGTCCTTCGGGAAGACTCTAAAAGTCCTACATATGCCCATCATTAAAGAAAAATTACCTGGATTAACATTACCCGAAACTGCTCTTGCTCCCATGAAGCTAAGCAGAATTGCTTTTGGGCAAAGGGAGCTGCTTGTCAGCAGCTCTCTGCCCAAAAGCAATGTCGGCTCCTGCAGGAGGTGGGGAGCCAGAAGCAACCACGGGGCATTGGGGCTACCCCCGTGGTCCCCAACATGAAGCCAAGCCCCAGGGGATGTGGACCCTGGGGCCAGAAATGGCCCAGGAGGGGGCCACTCGGCCCCCTTCCCTTTTTGAATGTTTTTTTTTAAACATAAGGCTGGGTCCCGGGGGATGGGGTACACGGAGCCAAAAGTGGCCCAAGGTAGGGAGGCGTTGCGGCCCCCATTCCAAAGAAAAAGTTTCCACCGGGCCCCAGGGGATGGGGTCCCGGGAGCTGAAATCGCCCTTAGGAGGCAGGCTGTGTGCCACCCTCCCTTTCCAAAATATATATATTTTTTCAATGGATCAGACCCTGGGGATGGGGTCTCCAGGGCCAGGTTCAAGTGAAGGAGGGACACACAGCCCCCTTCCTAAAATAAAAAAAATAAAGAAACCTCCAACTCACCGGATGCCTTACCTCCTCCCTTCACCACTATGCAAATGTGCCTCCCGGCACATTCTGGGTTGGGGTATGAAGTCCCCTTCGTTGGTGAGGGTCCTTAGGGGCCAACTAGCCCACCATGTTCCACCAGTAAGCCCTACACATTGGGATTGCTGAGAGATGGTCTGAAGCCAAGCCCTTTTTACAACACTCTGCAAACATGCCTCTTGGCACACTGCTGGTGGGGTGATGAGGTCTGCTTGTGTCCTGAGGACTTCAGGACTAAAGTGGACTTCATCCCCCAAGCAGCAGTTGTAGGAGAGTAGGGTCTGCTTCTCTGGTTTTTCGACTTTAATGTGGCTGTGGGCCTGCTAATCAGACCCACAGCCCAGCTGTTCTCTCTCTAAATTGATACCATGCACATTAGGTGCATACCAGATTGGTTACTGGGTCACTCTTGTGAGTCCCTGTATAGTGTACCATAGGTACCCAGGGCATAGGTGTACCCTAGGCCTACCAGTGGCTGCAGCATGTATAGTGCCACCCCTGGTTTGCCTTCTAAACTGATACCACAGGTCTGTTCACACAGCCTGGGTAAGGTGGTGTAATCACCCCTTACTTAGATATAGTATACCTATATCTACCTTTATATATAGACACATATACACCTATAAGCCACTCCTATGGTAGGCCTCGACAATCCTGGAGGCAGAGTGCTTGGTTTTATGTGAGAGGGTGCCCTAGCATGAGCTGAGACCCTCTGCAGCTTTCGGAATATAATATGATATAGCCATACCATATACTCTTAAGTGCATTATAATCCTCGCGGTTAATGCTAACTTTGCTGTGGCTTTATCAAAACATGTCATTTAAGGTGTCAAACACTTTGGAATACTACCCCCGCCAATTCTGGTGGTGGGGGTAGCATTCCACCCTTCTAGAGGGAAAATACATGTATGTTACTGCTTTACCCGGTTAAAATTAAACAGAGCCTCAGCATCACAAAATGGATGCTGCTGCCACAGACACGAGTCTGACCTCCTGTTGCTGGCCGAAACTCCAGCAAGGGCGGCCTGGACAATAGGTTTCCTGTCCAGGGAGGTGCCAGCACCTCCCCAGACAGAGGTTTTGTGTATTGGGGCAGGGAGGGCTGCATTCAGTGAATGCATCTAGACACTGCCTGGGGCACGCAAGGTGCTCCATGCATAGCCCGGTTTAAGTCAGTTGCTGGGGCACTCCAGCACCAGCTCTGGCGCGAAACTGGACAAAGACAAAGGGGTGTAACCATCCCCTTCTCAGGTCCACCCATAGGAGGGGCCTAGGCAGGTAATCCAGCCCCCGTCCTTAGTATAAGTATAGGAGCTGTGTCCCCAGGACTTTAGATTATCCTGGAATGAAACTTTGATATGCTTAACAACCTGAAGCACTCCTGAGGCGGAAGCCGGGAGAATCTGCTCGATATTTTAAAACTGTGTAATCTGTATTTTGTGTATTTTAAAGCACCTCACACCTACTCTGAGCACTTTCTGACCTGGTAGCAGCTGGAGAAACACTAGCACAGCGAATTTTAGCGCTGTTGCAGGTGGGGAACCGCGCTGCCGCCACCGCGCGCTTGACCCTTAAGCCACGCCTACTTTAGAGGCCACGCCCTCCACCTCCATATCAATGTGCCCTCCCCGGACGCACAGCGGACGCGCCGTCACCGCGCCGAAGTCGCGCCTAAGTCTAGCCCGTCTGCGCCCGTCCGCGATCATACGCGGTCCAGGGCCATACCCCTTGCCCTTCAAGATGACCACATACGGTGGAGCAAGCAGGAATTACTCACCTTACGCTGCAGCATCGATGAGTCCTGCAAGCATAATTTACGAGTGGAGGATAACATAGGCTGCGAATACTGTCACTTCTCCTATGACCTTGGTAAGAATACGATCAGTACGGACCACATCATGCATTGCGGACTGCTCAATGTACGATCGTTACAGAAACACAAATTAGACCTTTATGATCTACTCACTGAAAAACAGTGGGATCTCGTGTTTCTAACAGAGACATGGTTAGATAATGACTCTACATCTGATGCCCTTGAGGCACTTCCAGTAGGATACACAATACATAGACAGGACAGACCCATAGGCAGAGGAGGGGGCATTGCAATTGTAGTCCGAGAAAGCTTGCGATGCCAATTAGACTGCTCTCCCATCCTGGACAGTGAGGCAGGGAGTTTCACTATTATAGTGAACAATAGCTACACGCTAAAGGGCATGCTAATCTATAGACCCCCAGGCCCTATATCCAAGTTCGAGGAGAGTCTGGTTGAAGGCATTATAGAGACCGCACTATGCAAAGACAAATTCTTGGTTCTTGGAGACCTTAATTTACATCTTAACAACCCCTTAGACAGTGTTAGCAAGAATTTCAGTCGGGCATTAGGAGCCCTCCAATTGAATCAAATTGTTAACGGCCCAACTCATCAGTTGGGTCACCTGCTAGATCCCATCTTTGTCAACTGGGGGGAAGTAGAAGCCATGACCCCTATACCCATCCCCTGGTCGGATCATCATTTAGTCCCTTTTTCTATACAAATCCCTGGAGGTAGAACCCCGCAGCCAACACAACTGTATCACCTCAGGCAAAAATGGGTACCTTCTACCAGCTTAAATTCTGCGAGGCGATGACTAAAGGGGGGAGCCCTGTGGAGGATGATGTTGACACGGCCAATACCAATCTTTGCAAACGCATCCATGAGGCACTAGACTGCACAGCTCCTCTTCTAAAAACCAAATCTGGTGGCCGTGTACAAAAAACTGCCCCATGGTTCAACGATGAATTAAGAGTCCTGAAAACTGCACTAAAGAGAGCCGAAAGAGAATGGCGCAGGACCTTCTCCAAAGAAACCAGAAACGCCTACTTGACTGAGAGGCGACTTTACCATAACCTAATTAGAAAGTCCAAAACAGCATATTATACATTCAGAATCAATGAAGCTGGTAACTCAGTGAAAGAGCTGTTTTCGCTTTACAAAACTCTTTCGAGCAGAAAACCTGCAACTATCCCAGACGATTGTTCGTCTGAATCGTGCGACAAGATCGCAGACTTCTTTGCAGAAAAAATATCCAAAATCTACCTGGTTTTTCAACTAAGCCCATAAATGGGACAGAATTTGTGGAAAGCCCAAGGGATTGGGGGGATAGACACAGACTGACCAACTTTGTTACCCCGCCGCCCAGAAGATCTTCTAAAAATCTGCAGATCTCTGAGGTCGGGCTCTCCATGGGACCCTACCACACCAAAACGTCTGGCAGATAGTCTGGTGGTATTGGAACCATACAACAGACATCTATTAGACTTGTCTTTTAGCACCAAGACCGTACCCAAAGATTGGAAAAAGGCGGTGGTTCTACCCCTAAGGAAGAAACCCACTATCAGTTTTGAGAAACTAGAGAACCTCCGTCCAATTTCACTTCTACCTTACCTGGCTAAAGTAGCCGAAAAAACGGTCAATATGCAATTGATGAACTTCGTGGAAAAGGCTGCCTTATTACATGATACTCAATTCGGCTTCCGTCCCCGCCATTCAACAGGAGTCTGCGCTCCTAACGGCGGTGGAGACCCTACGTCAGGGGTGGATGAGGGTCACACCATGGCCCTCATCCTATTGGACCTGAGTGCAGCATTCGACACTGTAGCTCACGCCACCTTGCTACAGTGTCTGAATAACGGAGGAATATCTAAAGCTGCACTCCAATGGATCCAATCCTTCCTGACTGGGAGAAGCTTTCAAGTCCGCCAGGGTGATTACTACTCCAGAGACATAGGACTGGGCCAGGGCGTTCCCCAGGGATCGTCCCTGAGCCCAACCCTGTTTAATCTCTATGTCTCTCCAGTGGCTCCGATTGCCGTGAGCCATGGATTGAACATTGTGTCATACGCCGATGACACGCAGCTGGTTATCTCCCTCTCACGTGCACCCCGACTTGCCATGGACAGCTTCAGGGCTTGCATGCAAGATCTTGCAACCTGGATGTCCACTAACTGCCTTAAATTAAACGGCAACAAGACCGAGGTGCTCGTGGTGGGGAGGAATCCATCTGTCTGGTCGTCGGCGTGGTGGCCCCCATGCCTAGGTGAGGCTCCCATGCCTCGTCAGGAAGTCAAAAACCTTGGTGTCTGGCTTGATGTTGACCTGTCTTTTGGACCCCAAATAGATCGGGTGGCGGGTGTCTGTTTCAGCATTTTAAAAACCCTACGGAAGGTCCTTGCCCTCCTTCCTATGTCCGCCCGGAGAACGCTGGTACATGCACTCATCACTTCGCGCCTAGACTACGGCAACCTACTGTACCTTGGAGCAACCTGTAAGGCAATAAACCGCCTCCAGGTACTGCAGAATGCGGCAGCCCGCCTCATCTTAAAAATCCCAAAAAGATTGGATTCCAAAGCTGCCCTTCAGACCCTCCATTAGTTGCCTGTGAGAAGCAGAGTAGAATTTAAAGCCCTCTGTACTTGTCACCGTATCCTTGCTAGGAAAGCACCAACACCACTCCAGAACCCAGTTACTAGGTATGTACCATCACGCACTTTGCGCTCTTCACACGGAGGCCTATTAAAGGTCCCTAGGGTTAAAAGGGCCTGCATGGGAGGACGCTCTTTTCGCCATTTGGTAGCGAAGAGCTGGAATTCCCTGCCTCCTAATCTCCGCCTGGACTCATCCGAATCCAACTTTCGGAAGAACTTAAAAACATACCTATTTTCAAGATAATCGAGCTCTCTTCTTACTTCTGCTCTGAGTCTTTTTTCAGTTGTAGCGCGGGGACACGCTTTTAGCGTAACCAAGCGTTTTACAAGCTTCCCTTAATAATAATAATATAGAACTCTTGGACCTTTGACATTCTATTCTGACTAGAAGACGGAAGACATCTCCCTTGTGGTCAAGGAGTGACCACCCTGTTCAAACAGGCACCAACAGCAACTTTGCCAGTCTGCAGTTTCAAGGCTCCCGCCAGAACCCGAATACTCTGCAAATCAAGAACTAAACTTCCAGACTTCTCTGACCCCAACCCATATCCACAGCAAAGCTGAGACCAGTGGCAGACACGAGAGACGTGGGACTGGACATCTTGGACATCCTGTGTTTTGCTACCTGCACTCCTTTCCTAAAGGCTCAGTAAGTTGTGCATTAGGATACAAAAAGCCCCAGTCCCAAGCATTATTTGACCTGAACCCCAGGCCCTCACGCTCTGCGAGTAGCCTGTGGGCCCCGCCTTTACATTTGTGTTTGACATGTCTTCCTGGCTCCTTGCCCATTGGCTAGTGAGCCCCCTGAAGTCGCCATCTTGAATCAGCCTTGTGATCCTGATTGCTCCAGGCTTGCCCCAGCTTCCCTACAAAGGAGAAGCACCACAGATCTTGCTGGTCTGCAATAGAGCCAATCTTGACATCCTGCGTGGGTTGCAGTTGCCAAGGCTTGTTAGGTCCAATTCCAAAACTGACAGTGCAGTTATCTAGATACCTTGTGGGACAGCTTGAATCCAGCTTCTGGTCCTCGTGATGCCTCCTGGACCTTGTGGCTGAAGAGACAAACTCATCTTCTTTACCTTAAAGCACCCAAGATTGCCTGGTTCCTTCCTGGTTCCTTCCTGGTCACTGGCTAGTGACCCAGACTCTGTCCCCTCTGCTTTCAGGTTCTTCACATCTCCGATCCACCCTTGGATTCACCTGGAGACTTTTTCTCTGGTCGCCTGCAGCACTTCTTTGCAGCTCTCCATAGAAAATGACAACGAACCCCGACATCAAAAGACACCTACGCACCCGGCTTCTGTGGGTGAGGTAGCACGAGTACTCTGGTAGTCTCGAGGGTATTGGCCCTCCTAGTGCCTACGTCTAAAAGGGTTCTGTCCTAGTCCATCCGGAAGTGTCCTTAACTTGTAACTTTGTAACTTTTACGAACTCCATAGAAAGTCAATGGGAACCCGCGCCTGTGTTTAGACACTGCACGCGACTCTCGTGGGTCTCCTACTTCTTAACCTTTGGTTGTTTAGTGTGGCCCCAGCAATTCTACAGGCCCTAGGCCTGCTTTCTAACTCTCACGTGTTACTTATACCACTTTCTTAGTATACGGTTAGTGAGGCCCCTAGGGCATAACGTATACTGTGCGACTTATTGTGTATTAACTGTGTGACTTGTATTGTATTTTTACCTCTGACCTCATAAAGAGTGCAGAGGGGTTGTGTTTAGATTAAATACATATATATTTGATATATACCTTGGGTGGTGTCCTTTCATTTGGTATTCAAGGGATTAAATATGGTACAACAACTTGCTTAACTCGCCTACTGAAGTCTTGGCCTGAAGACTGCTGGTTCATGCTACCACTAGGATAGCTTTCTATAAGGTTGACTTTACAACCACCATCAATAAGCGTTGATTAGACTGGTGCAAGGTGCCCACTAGAACTAGTGGACATCATATGCCAGGCTAACTTCTCACAGTAGTGCTCCAGGTGGTGTGTTTGCAGAGTGGTGTAAAAAGTGGGCATGGTCTCTCACCACTCTCAGCAATCCAGCTGTATGGGGCTTACTAAAGATAACAGGAGGGCTAGTTGGCATCCAGGGTCCCTCAGGAGGCAAGAGGACTTCATCTCCCAACCAAGTACTCGCCAGGAGGTGTGTTTGCAGAGTAGTAGAGAATAGGGGCGTGCATGTGTCCATCTCTCAGCAATCCCACTGTGTGGGGCTTACTAGACATACCAAGTGGGCTAGATGGCCCTTAAGGACCCCCAGCAGTGAAGGGGACTTGAATCCCAATCCAAGAGTGCACCAGGGAGCGCATTTGCAGAGTGGTGGGGAAAGGTGGTGTGGTCTGCTATGAGAACTTAGCAATCCTGCTTTGTGGGACTTACTGAAGCTCATAGTAGGTGTAGTTGGCCCCCAAGGATGTCCGTAGGGGCCAACTAGACTCCTATTACCTCCAGTAAGTCCCACACAGTGGGATTGCTAGGAGATCTTCGGAGGCCACGCCCCCCCCCCCTTTCTCCACCACTCTGCAAACACAACTCCTGGCACACTACTGATTGGGGGATGATGTCCACTTTACTCCTGAGGGACTTTGGGGACCAAGAAGCCCTCCTGGTACCTCTTGTAAGCCCTATGCATCAGAATTCCTGAGTGCTGGTTGGAGACCCAGCCCCCTTTCTCCAACACTTGGCAAATAAGACTACTGGTTAAAGAAGCGTTTGCAATGTAATAGGTCTTCCATTTGTGAGACTTAGAGCTATTGGCTTTGTAAATGTGAATGTTTTTCACTAATGTTTTTTGGAGTGGAGTGGATGTAGGTTGTGTGTAGTGAAACTATGTGATATGTTGTGCAGTGAAATTATGTGGATACAAAGGAGCCCGTATTCTTTACCTGCTGTTGACCTGCTGCTGCCACTGGGCACATGAGACCGCTGTTGGGCCACGCTAACGCCCAATCACCGCCACTGCCACTGCCAGGGGACTACATCCCCCATCATCCTTTGCGGCACGCATGCCACGCACTGCGTTTTTGAGCACCAGGAGGTGCTCAAAAGGGGGCCAGGGCTCACGCAGCACGGGACACGCACAGGCATGCCCGGGCCAAGGGCGGGCCCGTCTGAGCCCGTCAGAGGCAGAAAGAGGCTGAGCTGGGCAACCCCCCTGAAAAGCTTGGATCCTATTCATTGACCCTGCGAACTCTGTGACCCAACATAGAATAAAGGCACTGTGCTGCGATACAGAGAAGTCTTGAATTGCCAAACCCATAAAGTCTACCTAGAATGGCGAAAAACGCAAGGGGGTCGCGGGTACACTAGATGCTTTTTTGGTTATGGCAGAGTCACTCCTAACCCATTACATTCAACTGACTGAGCGACCCCTTTCTCCGGACCCATCTATATTGCTGAAAGTTTTAACAACCGGTACTTCTTCACCTGTATTGGGGGACACTGCCCGAGAAAGCCTGCCCAGCACTGTTACAAGTGTCCCGCTTATCCCTCCCCCTCCTCCCTTCGAAACATCCCTAATTTCCCCAGCAGTGTCGAGTGAAGCCACAAGGACTAGGGCCTCAAAGAACATGGGATCTCGAAAGGCCAAGGTCCTGCTAGACAAAAGAAAGTGGGGGACTGGGATAAGAAAAAGAAAGGGTGGTAATGGTGGCAGGGTCATTCAAGCTAATGCCTGTGCTATTAGTTACCGTAATGGCTCCTCTTTCCCCATGAAAACCATTTCAGTTTGCACATAAACCGAAATGATCTCGCCCTTACCAGTGTCGAGTGTTGCTAACACCAAGGGAGTTATGACTGAGATTAATGCAGGATTGAATGATCCAGGGTTGGGAGTAGCTCTAACCTGTGTCCGTGACTTGGTTGGAAAAAACTTTGCTCTACTGTGGGATAAAAACGCCTTCTAGAGTACGCAATAAAAACCTTGTTGTAATAATGTGGGTCCACAGCTAACTAGAATGGAAGGGTATGACCCAAGGTTAATGGTGGGTAGTCCCTCATCACTTGTACATGATGATAAAACCAACAGAAATTATGTGAATAACCTCACTTTTAGCAATGGGGAAAGTAACTTGGAGACGTTGCGCGAAGGGCTGAATGTGATGGGTTTGCAGGACCCACAAGGACATATGGCATCCTTAGTCAAGGGAGAAGGTGTGAATGCCCCTATTAGGAGTCTGAGAGACGAGGTAACCAAAGTCTCTTCAATTCCTAATGTGGAGGTACTTCGTCTTCCTCCGGTTTCATGCCCAAATGTTCAAATTTTGGCTGGGGTCCCCACACTAAGAGTTGGCCAGAAAGAACATTGGAACGATCTAAGGAATAAAACAGTAGACTGGTTGACGAAACACAGGAACTTCCATCCTTCGGATATTGATGAGATTTTAATGTGTTGTGAATGTATCTAGGACCCTGTTTAAATATTTCCGATTTATGCCCTTATGTGGTTATAACAAATCATATCCTTATAAAGGCATAAAAATCATGTCCATATTTAGTCATAGCCAATGCAGTCCAAATACGGCAAGGCTACTCCCATAGACTCCTAGAAAGCACAACACGTTCTTTAAACAAACCAAGCCACCAGCAGCCTGGGAATTCCCCCTGCTTTTGTTTTGATTTGTCCAAGAACTCCTGGAGTCCTTAAAGAACTGCGAGTTCTTAGTGACGTCTTATGTCCAACCTTACGTCAAACTTGGCACCTTCCAGGTATAAATATACCAACAGATGCCCTAGCAAACACACGGTGGTTTGGAGCAGATCGACTATCTACTTGCCCGACGCCCTACTGTGGCAAGTGCCGAAGGAAGCCGACCCTCCCATTGATGCACTGAGAGAGACGCTGTCTTTTCTCCTGCCAAGAAATCCAGCTCCAGTGTTTCCAGTCACCCTTGCGGGTTGCTGGGAGATCGAGTCCTGAGAACGAGATACAAGACCTCCTTCATTCTATAAACAAGGAATGGAGCTGATTAGACCCTTAGAGAATTTGTGATTCAGATTCTTGGCAAAAACTATCTTAACTTAAACTGCAGCTCACTTACTCCTTCCCACGTACTAGGCTTAGGTTAGGTACACCGGGGTAGGTGTATCTTAGAAGCACCAGTTGAGCACGTTTAGTCAATGATTTTATATATGTATATATTTTATCTATTTTAAACAAGGTATGGCTTAGAAACTGTACCATGCTTTTACACTATTATTTCATAATACTCCTTTTACTGTACGCACTTTACTTCATGACAAGTATTGCAATTGTGGCAACTCACTTCTCTTGCACTTCCACTTTTATTGAAAACGCCCGTCTCTCTATTTCTCTGTGCTTCTGGTGAAACCAAGCATGCACGATTGACTGAGTGAAATAGTTATCTATTGTTTCCGCGACTCTGGAGATATACTCCTTATTCTGGAGGGAGCAAAGTTGTCATGTTTATGCGGTTGTCAGAAACTAATCCCTTCTTTTCTATTCAGGAAAGTTAACACCTTCCTGTTTACTCGAGAAAGTTTCTAGTGACCTCTGAGCTAGCTGGCATTCACAATTAAGTCTAACATATTCAATAGAGACCTACTCGACCTCAGTCCCATGTCTAACCTATCGTTTATGTTAATCCAATGTTCAGAGCCTATTGGGAATATAGGAACTACACTACATGGCGCCCAAACTTTGGTAAGGCGATAATTTAACGCTAGATACTAGAGTAACTCAGTCGTGCTTTTCACACAGACCCCTTTTTCCCATAAATACTCCAATAGACGTCTGGAGTGGGTGAAAGGTTAATATCCGCCAAAACTTAGTAGGATGAGAATCCTATGTATTAGTTATTGGTTTAGTCAACGTTGAACGATACAGTGTTCCAAAATATTGTGCACCTAATCTTTGTTTCCTTGGAAACTTGCTCTGCAAAAACTTTCTGACAATAAAATGTCAGACGACGAAAGGGAAAGAGCTAGAATAGCTCAAGCAGTCTTAGATGACACAGCCCTCCAAAATGACCCGGAGGCAATAATAATCCCAGTCAATGTAAGGAAAACCATAACTATAAAACGTATAGATAATGGAGTATCACCAAAAGGTGGTATAGTCATATTTGTGGTAGAGGCCTATGAATGTCGGCAGACAGAGGTATTCTATTCATGGATTCATTTTCCAGCAGCACATGCTGTGACACACGATTTCCACTACTACAAAGTAGGGGAATCTCCAACGGAATACATTCCTTTCGAGGACGTTGAAATTCTACTAACATACCAAGAGCATCAGCTCTGGTTTAATGGCGCCCTAAAACATCAAAATCACTCACCAGGCTCGGTCCACTAGGTAGACCAGGAGCCACGTGGCCGGTTCTAGCCAGCTATACACCACATCCCGACATTAATAAAATGACCAGCGGAAAACTTTTAGTTCAGCTAAAACAACTAATTAAAATACATAGACAATTGGTCCAACATGTCATGCGGACTTTAACAGTCCAACCAGCAATAAAAATTCCACAACACACCCCTCACCAGGGGAACACAAAAAAAATTACACCACAGACTATACAATCAGTCATTGGCAAATTACCCGCAAAACGGGAACAAATTCCGTTCTGGTTAGATCAAAATATCACTCAAATAGAGGCAGTATTTCCTGATACTATACCTAATGAGAAACACTGAATTCTGACTATCTGACTTCCAATGGGGATCGCGCCACATGTGGAAGACTGTGACACTTGGGGCACAGTCTTTGCTTCAATATACACAAAAACACATGGTGTTCCATCCATGGCGGTTATACCAGACGTACTAAGACATATTCAAAATGAATACGGTCCAGTGCCTGCCTTAAATCTAGGCATGAAACTACTGAATGACTTTAAACAAGTCTCGGCTATACTATTAGCCAACATAAAAGGAGAAGCAGCATCTGTGGTGATCCGCCCAAAATTGAAAGAAACAGATATAGCAGAACAACCTTTTGAACTTGCAAGAATAATTGAAAAATCCTATGAAGAATTAGGCAGAGATAGTTTGGGTGGGAAACCACTAAAACCACAACTAACTGAAAATCCTGAAAAAACCTTTATTAAAAATAATCTCATTACTACAAAAAAGAAGTGGGAGGGTAATAAACAAACCACTCCCAGAGAAAAACTGTTCCAGACCAGAGGAAGGTCTCCCCAACGGAGAAATAGATCTCCAGAACAGGGGTGGGCAGGTCTCCACAACGGGAGCCCTCTGAGAAAAGATACAACCTTAGAGATAGGGAAAAATTAAGAAAACCTGACAGATATCAAGATATTGATACACGTCCCTCTCGATCTTTTCAAACTTCCTCACAGAAATCGGAAAGAAGAGGATGGTCAGAACACAAAGAAGAACACGTCAAGTCCAAAGACAAGGAACCTGCTCATCAAAGTAAAAAAATACAATTTCCAAAAAAGAAAGAAGCTAGTATTAAAATAAAACATGCTGAGGATTCTGAGGACACAACTCAAGAACGGAGAATGGGCCCCGACAATGCTAGACAGCGCAGCAGAAGTGACCATAGCTCACAAGATCCTGATGAATCTTCTGGAGCCAGTGGACACGAATGAATACATTCAGGTGGAAACTGCAGACACCAGGGTTAGTGTACCCCATAAATTATATGAAATAACATTACGTATAGAAGGGGACAAAACTAGGAAAATAAAAGGTCTCTTTTGGGAGAACCTATCCAAAGGCTATGATATTCTGCTAGCAGAGAAAGACTGGCCACCAGAGTTTGTCAGGGAGTGCCCACATGGCGAAGAAATGATTATGCCTGCCTTCTCAAATCACATTACAATTCATAAAAAATACACATATGCTAGAAAATGGGCAGTGGCCCAAGCACCTGCATTATATAAAAATCATGTAGGATGGAATGAGGATTCTCCTCACCATAAAATTCAGTTAAAAAATCAACCAACTGCACAGAGGCAGTATCCTGTTAAGCAAGAAGCTAAAAAACAAGTCGGGGAGATCTTAGATCAACTTGAATATCAGGGGGTAATTGAAACATGCACCTCGCAAATGAACAATCCTTTGTTTCCTGTCTCCAAGCCAGACGATTCATGTCGTCTAGTTCTGGACTACAGACACTTAAACTCTTGTTGCAAAACATTTGCAGTACAAAACTCACACAGTACAGCACTAATGCATAACATTGTGCGCAAGAAATACAAAATGATATTAGATATTTCAAATGGTTTCTTCTCTCAAAACATAGCACCAGAAAGCAGGTATGTGACGGCTTTCTCCTGTATGGGGGCCCAAAAGCAATTTAGTCGTCTCCCACAGGGATTCAAGAACAGCCCAGGATTGTTTTCAGCCAAGGTAACAGAATTACTACAAATATATGATGATGAGGCATTATCTTATGTCGATGACATCTAACTTACAGACGATGACCTGGAGACACACTTGAAAAGAGTGAACACCATTATACTTGGGTTCGCAGCTGAAGGGTACAAATTCAACTTTAAGAAGTCACGAATTGCCCACCTTACTGTCCTATTTTTGGGATATGAGTTATCAAGTGAAGGCAAAAGCCTAGCAGACAACTTCTTAGAGAAGTGTGCAGTACTACAACCTCCAAAGACGCTGAAAAACTTACAATCAATTCTAGGTTTCCTGAATTTCGGAAGAACTTACATTCTAAACTACGCAGAGAGGGTTAAACCACTCTACGAATTAATAAAACCTGATTTCAAACCAATTAATTGGATTCAAAAACACACAAAAATATCAAGATCAATACAAACAGATATGTTAACTAAAACAAAACTGCAAACAAGCGCAAACGAACGCAACCTTGTAATCCGAGTCATCCCAGGAAGATGCGGATTCACATACCTGACCTCTAATGAGGGAGAAACGGTACCAATCGCTTATAAATCACACTTGTATACACAAACTGAAATGAAATTCAGTTCTACTGAAAAAATACTGACTGCGGTTCAAACTGCTGTAGCAACAGAAAGAGCCCTAGCCCAAGGGAAGAGCATATCTGTTTTAACAGCAGTATCAGCCCTTGAGGCAGTAACAAGACCAAGCATTCCGAATGCTAAAGCTTTGGATCCAAAATGGATACAATGGGAAAATGCTCTTGCTGCAACAGACGTGAAACATGCATTTGATGCAGAAATGAAAAAACTAGAAAATCTGCAATACGAACATGAATGTCCTCCTTCAATCGAAATTCTGACTCTCGAACAGTACTCGTGTGTAATATACACGGACAGATTTGCACAACACTACGTTGTGGAAAAACAAGTTTACAATGCAGCATGTGCGATTGTTAAAGGTCGCTGGCACTTAGGTAAATTCAGACAGATGGTCACCAAAACTGAATCACTCAGAAACTGTGCAGCTCAGCGAGCTGAAATAAGATCTTTAAAGATGGCACTTGAAAATGCCGATCGCGGATTCCCCACACTAATAGTGTGCGATTCGCATTACTGCGTCCGGTCTTACAATAATGACATGCAGACCTGGATCAGAAACGGTTACAAAGATGAGACAGGTGCCACAATAAAGCATAAAAAGCTTTGGGAACAAGTAGTTCTTTTACAGAAAGAACTACAAATGACTCACGTGATACATACACTGAGTCATCAACGTTCACGTTTCAGGGAATTCATTGGCTAACAGAGCCACAGCAGCAGCTGTCAAACCGGCTTCCTAGCTACAAAAAAGTGTTCTATAAACCAAATAGATGGAGAAACGCTACTAGCAGTAAAAGCCTCAATGGAAGGCAACTATGCAGCGTTACCTCTAAATTATCCACTGGGAAATATATACATAATTGATGTGTACTCCGTTCCGTTTGCTCGAAACCCTGGAGTGGGGGATAGAGTAATTCCAAACACGAACCGGAGGGCTTACTTGATTCAAGAAGCACACATGGGAATGGGTCTGAGGCACCAAGAGATCTTGAAATCTCTAATAGAATTGCAATCACAATACTGGTGGCCGGGGATGAGCGTGCAAATTTACAACTTTGCAATGAAATGTCAGGACTGCAACAGAGATCGCAGTTGTGAACCGGACCAGACACCAGCCCGGACACCTCTATTAGAAACCATTAGGCTATCTATACGCAGACATCCAGACGGAAAAATGCAATCCCATAATTATTAAGACTTGATTCATTGAGATGAGACCCCAGCGCTCGACTGACGCCAGAACTGTTATAAAAGATTTGCGAGTCTTTATCGGCACATACGCAATTGGCGTGCTACATTCTGACCAGGTTCCAGCGTTAAGCTCTCGAGCTTACAAGGAGGCCATGGCCCGCTTGGGCATTGCATTGCGGTACTCTAGTCCATTCCATCCTGAGGGAAATGCGGTAGTGGAGAGAAAAAAACGTGACATAAAGCAATCTATAACAGCGAGGGTATTAGATTCGGGTGACGGGTGGGTCAAACATCTAATAAGTGTCCAACGTAGTCTTAATAATCTGCCAAGAAATTCTCTGGGGGAATCACTCCATATGAACTTTTGTTTGGTACTAGAATGATCATCAGTGACCTCGATTGTCAGACGTCAGTGGTGGAACAAAAAACCTTTGATATCAAAGATCGTTTGGCTGTTTTACAGGACTTAAATGAAACAAGAAGAAGTCTAAGTAACATAAAGCTAAAGCCAACGGCCACTGAAGAAAAACCAACTGTCCCAGCAAGACCTGTCTGGATTCCAAAGATTGGTGATCTGGTCAGAGAAAAGATCACGGTGAAGAAGGAATTTTGGCCTTCTTACAGAAAAGCCGTACCTGTCTTAGCTGTCAGCGGAACAAGATCAGTAGTACTACCGCCCCTTGCTGGTAAAAAGGAGAACAGAGTTGTATCAATCGACCTGGTAAAACCACAATCGTGTGGCCAATAATAAATAGTAGGCCCAGTGGACTCCCAAGAAGTAGCAGAAGACCAAACCTTGCTACAATTCAAGAGGTTCAAACTGAGAGACTAATCACATTTGATAAACCTGCAGTGAATAAAAAAGGACTATGCAACAAAGCCATGGAACATGTGCCTCTTGAAACCCAAATTGCAACAGTTCATCAAGAAACACCAATCTACAATGATGTAGCCTCTGACTACACAAGTGCAAAGATTAATGAAAATCCGGAAGAAATACCAACAATAGACAGAACTGCATCTGGCTACTTCATCAATTTCAAAGACTTTCTGATGATCCAAGTAAACATGAAGAAATGCCAGCAACTAAAACTTTCAAAGAAAAAATAACTAAACTCTTTCATCAAATCAAAGAAACATATCTGATTTCACCATGGATTGAATTATGGATTGTGTTAAGTGTACTTTTCCTCCTACTCTGGCTCATTTTAGTTTTAAGCTTGGGAAAATTCACGGATGGAAAATATAGTACAATGGACACAGCAAGTTAGAACATCAACTTGGTCCTAAAGCCCCACAGATCTTCTCACATCGACAAAAGAGAACTATCATCAGTAAACATCACAGCCATTCCTATTCCTTGTGGTGTAGCATGGGACACAACTGATTACGAAATCTATGGCCCGGTTGAACTCTTGAAATATCCACATCAGTTCAAGGTTTCATTAAGTGACTTTGTATCACCTAGTACTTTGTCTGATGATTGGGACTTTGAAAATATTAATAATATGATGTCAGATTTAGAAATGTCAGCAAAATTACAGAACATGATTATTTACAAGGTTCATCAGAGTATGAAAAAATGTATTGCTATAATCATTATGGTCATCACTATTTGCATAAATCTGGTAATCCTAGAAATGTTTTTACATATAATCAATGGGAACATTGTCCAACACCGGCAAAATGCAGCTCGAAAACATTTTGTGAGAAATTCACATATTTCTCAGGGTTTAACATCACAGATCCAGAAATGTTTTATTTTAAAATGTTAAATGAGACAGGAATGAAAAACATGGTGACAAACACTAAATTGATATATTCTATAGAATTTTATGAAAAAATGTCTACATTTGGTTTTGAATTTTGGAAAAACAACATTTTAACAAAAACCATTTGGGGTACAAAAGATTGACAGGTACAAGGTCTAGAATCATTATGTAGAGCCTGCATGATCCCAGAACAGATAATGTTCCTGAAAGACACCATTCAACAAACAACATGTCTTGGCCTAGCCAAGATAAAAGACGTAAACAAACCGTCTATTCCAAAACCCATGCCTGATAGTAATAGCACTACAGATGTGGAGATAGACATATCCCATATTTTACAACAAAACAGAACAAATCCTGATTGGAGAAAATGGTTGATCTGGCCCACAGACACTAATAACTGTCAAGATAGATTCCTGAATAAAAGACAGGGGTACAAACAGAACAGGCCAGACCCAAGATATTCCCAGAGACAACATCCAGGGAAAGTTACAAAATACAGTGTAGGAAAGCTATGCCTCGAATGGCTACAGAAATCCACACTACCTGAAATTAAGCAACACTTGACTTTACTTAAAGAAGGTGCTGACTTGCGATATTTCATATTGGGACCTCGCAAGCAGCGTCAAAAACATTTTATATACGTCGGAATATACGCTGCTTACAACGAAGCTTGGAAAGTAAGGCAAATTGAAACTGCTGAAAAAATACGAGAAATGTATCGTATTAATTTGGAAAAATCACTGTCTGTAGTGGACAATGGGCTAACAACTCTGTCCTCCAGAATTTATTCACTGGACAGCATTGTATCATCTGCTATTGATATAATAGAACAGGACATGCTAATGTTACAACATGGCCAGTCCCAATTACGTTCTATTGTACAGCTAGGCTGGGCGTTATAAAATCTGCGTTCAGGCTACGTGCCATGGCGTCTAATCAACACAACGTCATTATTTTCTATCTTTAACCTTACAGATAAACAAATCTCTTTGGCACAAAAAGGAGCAGACTATACGGTGCTGAGCATTGAAAAACTAGAAAAATTACCATTAACAATGTCAGAACGACCTGTCATTGAATGGATAATACATGGTACAATTACAATTTCGATAAGGACTTTTCAGTTTCAATATTGCCAAAAGTATATACCGGCGGGCCTGTATGAAAGGTTGGGTAAAGGATACATCAAGTCAACCTGGAATTTACCTTATACACATAGATGTTATAGTGAAGGGAAAAAAGAGGTATTTCTTAGTGGTAACAACTGTAAAATTTCACTAAGCGGTACACTTCTGTGTCAAGGTATTAACTTGCATGGAGCCTGTGAAGGTTCATCAAATAACCTTTCATGCCACCTGCACGGCACCCTGCTACACAGATAGAGCCTTTTTTCAGACAACTTTCCAACGGCAGCTACGTTATAATAAGGGACCACAGCTGTTGAAGCATGGTGCCGGGAACGGCCTATCTCATGAGCGTTACTTCTGGGTCATTTGCTGTATGCAAGTATTGTATCCAAACAGCAAACCAGACAAGGAGGTAGCAATATGGCCTTCTCTGAATATCTCTTCTATTCTAATTGATACTTTAAGCAGTATAAAGTCTCTTCTTTTACAAACAACTGTGCCTTTAACCTCGTCCAAAGAGACGTATGATCTGCAAGGACAGCGGCAGAGATACATGCACTCTTATCGACAAATTGCCCCATGCTAGGTCAAATTTTAAACATGTCTGATACCAGTGGCATCGCACATGTATTTAAGAAAACATTTTCTGGACTATTAGCACCCTTTGAAGCCGTCGTGAGCATCTTCCTGAATTCCGTGCACTCTGTGTTTGGCGGCCTGCCTCACATCTTGGGACTCGTAGCAGGAATTTTATTTTTGTTCCTTCTGCTCCGATATGGCAAATCCAGCCACAAACAAAACTCAGGCAACCATTCAAGAAACGTTACTAGCGATGAGATACCGAGAAAGAATAACTAAAGTACTCAGCTTAGCTCGACTAAGAGATCTGAATACCACATGGTTTCTTTCATTCAGACCAATCTGGCAAGATTGCATCTTACCTGTTCTACGATGCCTGCTATGCGGAGAAGAATGCATGTTGGACATCTGTCTAACACTACCATCAGCAGTACCTATGGATATCGATACTTTGCTTGGTTCAGTAACGGCTCATGCAACGTGTTGTCCCCAGCGGCTACCTATTCTGATGACGGCATTCCTTTAGACCTCACCATTACGATTAGGTGACGGTGAGGTACGAGATGAAAGCGGCACACAGGTACAACCTTCTGTGACCATTGCTGATCTAGACACCGATGACGGCAATGCATCTCATATATGCACTATTTCTACTTTTTTGGACCTGGTCCAACTTTCACCTACTGTTGTAGACAAATTCTTTGCCAGCCTATCTGAGTTAATGTTCTCTCCTAACAACAAGAATTACTTTTGAGCACACAGCGTTTCCTGAACTCTGAATTCGACCTTCAATTTTGAAAAACAAAAACTTCTACAAAAATGTGGGACTATTTTTTGGCCTGAAAGCGGAACTATTTTTTCTCGTTTCCAAAATATTTACTTTTTTTTGGCACATGATACTCTGCTTAAAGTAGAACTATTCTTAGAGAACAAGATTTCTATTTTGAAACTCTAGAGATAATATTTTGACTTAGCGTCTAACACATGTACAGTATTGTATAAATATGTGATGAAATGGTCTCGACCTTCTCTTCTGTATCAAGAGCCATTTCATAAATGTAATTTTTGTGATTCATTCAGTCATCATTCCAATGTTCAATATATGCATAATCTGAATGATATCATTGCTTGAAAAATGTACAGTATACTACTCATTTTTCGTGTACATACCATTTCAAATGCATTTTATGTATTTTGGGGTGGGCTGTAAAACACATGCATAGGTATATGTTTAATATTGCTTAGCATTTAGTAATGATGGACATTATACGTGAAGTCGGTGTTGTGAACGTATCTAGGACCCTATTTAATTATTCCCGATTTATGCCCTTATGTGTTTATTACAAATCATATCCTTATAAAGGCATAAGAATCATATCCATATTTAGTCATAGCCAATTCAGTCCAAATACGGCAAGGCTACTCCCTTAGACTCCTCGAAAGCACAACGCGTTCTTTAAACAAACCAAGCCTCCAGCAGCCCGGGAATTCCCCCTGCTTTTGTTTTGATTTGTCCAAGAACTCCTGGAGTCCTGAAAGAACTGCGAGTTCTTAGTGACGTCTTATGTCCAACCGTACGTCATACTCGGCACCTTCCAGGTATAAATATACCAACAGCTGCCCTAGCAAAAACACAGTGGTTTGGAGCAGATCGACTATCTACTTGCCCGACGCCCTGCTGTGGCAAGTGCCGAAGGAAGCCGACCCTCCCATTGATGCACTGAGAGAGACGCTGTCTTTTCTCCTGCCGAGAAAGCCAGCTCAGTGTTTTCAGTCACCCTTGCGGGTTGCTGGGAGATCGAGTCCTGAGAACGAGATACAAGACCTCCTTCATTCTATAAACAAGGTATGGAGCTGATTAGACCCGTAGAGAATTCTTGCTTCAGATTCTTGGCAAAAACTATCCTAACTTAAACTGCAGCTCACTTACACCTTCCCACGTACTAGGCTTAGGTTAGGTACACCAGGGTAGGCGTATCTTAGAAGCACCAGTTGAGCACGTTTAGTCAATGATTTTATATATGTATATATTTTATCTATTTTAAACACGGTATGGCTTAGAAACTATACCATGCTTTTACAGTATTATTTCATAATACTCCTTTTACTGTACGCACTTTACTTTATGACAAGTATTGCAATCGTGGCAACTCACTTCTCTTGCATGAGAAAGAAGACTGTTCAATAAATAACCACTTTTATTGAAAACGCCCGTCTCTCTATTTCTCTGCGCTTCTGGTGAAACTAAGCATGCACGATTGACTGGGTGAAATAGTTATCTATTGTTTCCGCGACTCTGGAGATATACTCCTCATTCTGGAGGGAGCAAAGTTGTCATTTTTATGCGGTTGTCAGGAACTAATCCCTTCTTGTCTATTCAGGAAAGTTAACACCTTCCTGTTTACTCGAGAAAGTTTCTAGTGACCTCTGAGCTAGCTGGCATTCACAATTAAGTCTAACATATTCAATAGAGACCTAGTGGACCTCAGTCCTACGTCTAAACTATTGTTTATGTTTTTCCAATGCGCAGAGCCTATTTGGAATATAGGAACTACTCTACAAATGGTTTGCAGAGTAGGGTGGATAGGGCAATGCACTAAAAGTATAAGGGGTGATTCCATTGTGATTAATTTTCGCAGGCTAAAGGTGGTTCATGACCTCTTACACCACTGTGACGCAACTTTTGCCCATAATACTAGGATTAGTGCACACTCATTAGGATATTTTTATAAACCGCAAGATGGGAACAAAGCGAATAGGGTTTCACCAGTTATGATATCTAATAGGTTTCAAGCATTGTCAGACTTGGATCTTCAAGACTGACAATTACACAAAGTTCAACAGGGAAGGATACTGGTAACTGCCCCTGGTGCTTTGGGACCCATAACCACTGACATGATTGCTATATAAATTTCCTTTAGTAATTCAAAAAGGGAGCAAGGAGAACTAAGTATGAATACCTGCCAAAGGGATCAGATAGACAACATCAATAATAACCAGAATGATATAGTGTGTAGGAGTTCTGAAGAACTTTTAAAATGCATGGTAGATACGAATAGTGAGGATGTTGAGATAGGTTTACTAGTTCAGAGTTGCGAGGGGGATATCATAAATGATAATTTGATCTGTAAATTTGCTAATGACTGTGATGAGGTCCCAAGATCAGAAAATGAAGTTGAAGGAATAGACTATGAACAAAATACGGAAGAATACAAAACAGAGATAAAATGGACTCCATGGAATATTGCAGGGGTTAAGAGAAACCAAAGGGATGTAGCGAAGGGGATATCATAAATGATAATTTGATCTGTAAATTTGCTAATGACTGTGATGAGGTCCCAAGATCAGAAAATGAAGTTGAAGGAATAGACTAAGAACAAAATACGGAAGAAAACAAAACAGAGATTAAATTGACTTCATGGAATATTGCAGGGGTTAAGAGATACCAAAGGGATGTAATATGGCAGGAATAAATTTGACAAAGTGAAATAGGATTACTCCAAGAAACTTGGACCCTGGAAAGCCCTTACAAGGTAGGCTTTAAAAACTTTTAGTACTGCTGCTATTCCCTCAGTTAGAGGAAGGCCCTCGGGAGGTCTTGCCATTTGGATAAAAACTACTGTTGGTGTCGATATTAAGCAAATTGATTCCCCTTGCCAAGATATTTTGGGAATAAAGTTTTTAGCAGCCTCCCTCTTTCAGTTAAGTTCCCTAAGGAAAAACGATTCTAGTTGTAGCCCAATAGAGCCAATATTAACGAATAACCATAGAGCACTTAGATGGCCCTTGATTTTGGGAAATGAAATGACTATTAAGAAGATTTATGACATTTACGTAGAAATAGTTTCCCCACATATACACCTACCCATATCTGAGATCCCAATTATGGAAATGCATGATAGAATGGTAGAAGAATTAGGACCAATACTAAGTAAGGCTCCTAAAAAATATAAGAAGGGGATATCAGAGGTAGCCACACTAGAGAATCCATGGTACAATAAAGAATGCCATGATGCAAAAAAGATCCAGGCAACAAAGGCTAAAGATATAGTAACCCTAAGAGAAAAAGGGATTCATTACAAGAGGGTACTAACTCAGGATAGGAAAAATTGGGAAGATAACATTTAGAATGAGTTAATTATTGCAGGCAAAACGGATGACCAATCAACCTTTTGGTGTTTGATATCTAAGGGTAAGAGAAAGGGGAAATGTAACAAGGACCTTTTCCTAGATGCAAACACTTGGGTAACCTACTTTTCCCAACTCTATTCATCCTCTATTAATGATATTGATTATAATCTAGAAGTTACGAAATCCATTTAAGTAGTGCCCCATTACATTTTAGTATGGAAGAAACAATAGTAGCAATAAACGCAGTAAAAGCTGGGAAGGCACCTGGACCGTATAAGATATCAGGTGATTTATGGAGACATGAAAAGGAGGTTTGGGCTCCCTACAATAATGTTTTTTATGTAATTCGGTCGCAACAGGTGCACTGATTCCAGAAATGTGGATGGGGCAGAGATTGGAACCATTTTTAAAAAGGGCAACTGCACTGACGGGTCGCATTATCGTCCGATTAGTTTAATTGATGTTTTACAAAAGATATATGCACGTCAAATTTTTAATAAATTGAATGATTGGATTGGGGAGTATAGTATTTTATGCAAGCACCAGGCAGGATTGAGACCCAAAACTAGCATGATAGACCAGATTTTTAGATTGCTCTGATAATTTGGAAGTATATTACAATTAAGAAAGCTCATTTGTATATTGCCTTTGTGGACTTTTAGACAGTTTTTGACCTCATCCACAGAAATCTCTCGTGGAAATCACTAAAAGATCAGGGTGTTCCAGGAGAAATCCTCATGCAGATTATAAGACTACACGAGGATAATTTTGCAAGGGTTAGATGGGGTCCAAATGGTGAGCTTACCGATCACATACAAGTAAAAAGGGGGGTAAGGCAGGCATGCGTGTTGGCCCCTACCTTATTTTCATTGTATGTCAATGACAACCCATGAATACCTCTTGGGCCGCAAACATGATTCTCCCGAGTTAGGGGGGGTGCCAGTACCGGCACTTTTATTTGCCGAAGATACAATTTTAATATCACAAAGGTCTGCAAAGGTCTACAAAGGTCTGCAAAGCTTATTAAATACTTTCAAGATGTATTGTGAAAAGACAGGCCTGGAAATAAATGTTACCAAAACGAAATACATGGCAGTTAAACCACACAAATCTTTAAAAAAAAATCTAACTGTCAAAAATGAGAAGATAGAATATGTGCCAAATTTGAATTATCTAGATATTACATTGGACTCTAAAATGAATTGGAGACCACAGCTGGAAAAAAGCAGGACCATATTGCTCAATAACACATTGCCAATAATGAGGATGCACGAGAATAGTTTGTCTAAAGCTGTATCCATTGCTCTTGAGTTCTATAAATATAGGGTGTAATCTGCATGCCTATACGGGGCTGAACTGTGGGACCAAGTAACAAAGAATACTTTGATGGTGGTCGAGAATACATTTTTTACCTATGCCTACAACGTTAATGCCAGTAGTGATGGATTTAAATATCCGTCACACTGATCAGCAGGCAGTTCTACGGCCACTTCTGTTTTGGGTCCGCCTGTGGTCAACAGACAAACTTATTCATTATAGAGAAAGCCTAGAGGAAATTTGTAGAATTAAAAATTATACAAGTTTGCCATGGCTAAATCATTTTCGTGGTTGCTTTTATAAATCAGGACTCAAGCAGTTTTGGGGCGATCCCTATGTTTTGTCAAAAAACATTCTGAAACTAACTTTTTGGGCTTTTAATCAAGACTCCTTGTCCTACTGCTCAAAACTAGGCACTTTATCTACAAGGTTCCTGTCAATAAAATTAAATGGGAAGTTTGATTCCTGTTTAGACGAAATAAAACCACAGCTGGCTTAATCTCTCCATTTGAAATTCCGCTACGGTGTTCTGCAGATAAATGCAAATACAGTAAAATGGGCCTGTAGCGTTGGGGATGTAAGCGATGGTTGTTGTGCTATATGCCATACAGGTGCAAAAGAGAACAAATTGCACCTACTATTCTTCTGCTCAGCTTACATATATTGCAGAAGGAAATTGATCAAACCCATTTGTAAGCTTTTGGGCTTTAGATCCTGTTATGAGGTGGCAAGAATATTGCAATCAGACACGACGCAAGCAATAGTTTTTAGTGTTAGTAGATATTTCTTTGGTGTAGATTTAATAAGAAAGAGAATAGGACTGACATTTTAGATATCTGCAGGAGTTAGTGCGTGCTTTCCTCAAATTTATATTCAGGCTTATACCTTGTTGGTTTTGCACTAGAGGGATTACGCATCACTATGTTTCATATTAGGTGTATGCCATGGAATTTTGTGTATTTTTGATAGATCAATTAATAGATTAGAACATGAAATATGTACTGTTTTATGAATGTATGAATTTAATGTCTCCTCAAATGCCATCTTATCACTTAATGTATTCAATGACAGGATTTTATTTATATTTATTTGTCTTTTTAATGTCTAAGAAAGGTCTTGTATTGCGACACTGCTTCTCAATAATTGCGTACTGGTCTGGCAGGGTGCCATTTGAAATGTTACAATACAATGTTTTTTAAATTTAATTGAATGTAATTTTTTATGTTTTTTTAAATCGAAATAAAGATGGTTCAATTGAATTCGATACAAAGTATGTGGCATTTAGTGTATAGCAATTATGGAGAGTGAGATTATGTGTTATGGAAAGTAATTATGTGGTATGTTAGTCTGTGTTGTGGAATGGTAACCTCAGGTTTAGTCTTCCATGTTTTCATAGAAGATAAACTATAAACTCAATGAGACAAAAAAGAAGGAACCACTGAGGAACACTTCTGGACCTAGTCAGATGTCTAGCTCAAATGACTGAAACAGTTACAGCGTGTTGGAAGGCCCTTTGCTAACCTAGAATGGTCACATGTTACTTATTGCTAAATGTGGGTACTAATGGTATACAAACCACTATTGCTTCTTCCAGTGCCTGTCTTGCCTCTTTCTGCCTTTCTACTGCTTCTTTCTGCACATTTCTTCCTTTTTCTGCACTTCTCTTGCCTCTTTCTGTACAACTCTTCAGCTTTCTGCACCTCACTTCTTTCTGTATCTCTCTTGCTTCTTTCTGCAACTCTTTTGCTTCTTTCTTCTGTACCTCTCTTGCCTCTTTCTACACCTCTGTTGCTTCTTTCTGCACTTCTCGGGCTTCTTTCTGCACCCCTCTTCCATCTTTCTGCACCCCTCTTCCCTCTTTCTGCACCTCTGTTGCCTGTTTCTGTACTTCTCTTGGCTCTGACTGCATTTCTGTTGCTTCTTTCTGTACACTTCCTGCCTGTTGCTGCACCTCACTTGCCTCTTTCTGCACCTCTCTGGTTTCTTTCTGTACCTCTTTTGGTTCTTTCTGCACTGCTCTAGCTTCTTGCTGCACCTATCTTGAAAATGTCTGTACCCCCTTGAATCTTTCTGCGCCCCTCTTCTCTTTTACTACACCTCTCCTGCCTCTGTCTGCCCCTTATTGCCTCTTTCTATACCCCTCTTGCCTCCTTCTGCACCTCTGTTTCTTCTTTCTGTACTTCTCCTGCCTCTTTCTGAACCCCTCTAGCTTCTTTCAGCTCCTCTATTGCTTCTTTCTATACCCCACTTGCTTATTTCTGTACAGCTCTTGGCTATTTCTATACTCCTCTTGCCTCGTTCTGCATCCCTCTTGCCTCTTTCTGTACCCTTCTTCCTTTTACTGTACCTCACTTGCCTCTTTTTGCACCTCTCTTTCCTCTTTCTACAGTTCCCTTGCCCCTACTGTTTTATGAACGCATTTATTTAATTGTTCCTCAAATGCCATCTTATCACTAAATATATTCAATTATGGGATTTTATTTATATTTATTTGTCTTTTTAATGTCTAAGAAAGGTCTTGTATTGGGACATTGATTCTCAATATTTGCGTACTGGTCTGGCAGCGTGCCATTTGAAATGTTACAATATGATGTTTTTTAAATTAATTGAATGTAATCTTTTATGTTTTTTTAAATCGAAATAAAGATTGTTCAATTGAATTGAATTGAATTGGATACAAAGTATGTGGTATTTAGTGTATAAGAATTATGGAGAGTGGGATTATGTGTTATGGAAATTAATTATGTGATATGTTAGTCTGTGTTGTGGAGTGGTAACCTCAGGTTTAGACTTCCATGTTTCCATAGAAGCTAAACTATAAACTCAATGAGACAAAAAAAGGAAGGATCTACTGAGGAACAATTCTGGACCTAGTCAGATGTCTAGCTCAAATGGCTGAAACGTTACCAGAAATGCAGGGACAAGTGTTACACCGTGTTGGAATTCCCTTTGCAAACCTAGAATGGTCACATGTTACTTATTGCTAAATGTGGGTGTTCATTTGGTACTAATGGTATGCAAACCACTCTTGCTTCTTCCTATGCCTCTCTTGCCTCTGTCTGCCTTTCTCCTGCTTCTTTCTGCACATTTCCTCCTTTTCTGCACTTCTCTTGCCTCTTTCTGCACCTCTCCTGCCTCTTTCTGTACCTCTGTTACTACTTTTTGCACTTCTCTTGCTTCTTTCTGCACCTCTCTTGCTTCTTTTTGCATCCCTGTTCCTTCATTCGTCACTTGTCTTCCTTCTTTCTGCACCTCTCTTGCCTCTTTCTTTACCACTCTTGCCTCTTTCTGCATCCCTCTTACCCCTTTCTGTACCCTTCTTCCTTTTACTGTACCTCACTTGCCCCTTTCTGCACCTCTCTTTCCTCTTTCTACAGTTTCCTTGCCCCTTTCTATATATTGTTTGCTTCTTTCTGCACATCTCTCGTATCTTTTTACACATCTCTTGCCTCTTTCTGCACCTTTCTTGGATTTTTCTGCATTGCTCTTGCTTCTTTCTGCACATCTGTTGCAAATTTCTGAAATCCTCTTGCCTCTTTCTACACCCCTCTTCGCTCTTTCTACACCCCGAGTGCCAACGTCTGCACCCATGTTCCCTCTTTCTTCACTTCTTTTGCCTGTTTCTACAACTCTCTTGCCTCTTTCTGCAGTTATTCTGCCTCCCTCTGCACCTTTGTTGCTTCTTTCTGCTCTTTTAAATGTGGGTGTTAAATTGGTATGCAAACCACTATTGCTTCTTTCTGCGCCTTTCTTGCCTCTCTCTGCCTTTCTCTTGCTTCTTTCTGCATATTTCTTCCTTTTTCTCCACTTCTCTTGCCTCTTTCTGCACAACTCTTCAGCTTTGTGTACTTCCCTTCTTTCTGTACCTCTCTTGCTTCTTTCTGCAACTCTGTTGCTTCTTTCTTCTGTACCTCTCTTGCCTCTTTCTACACCTCTGTTGCTTCTTTCTGCACCCCTCTTCCATTTTTCGGCACCCCTCTTCCCTCTTTCTGCTCCCCTGTTGCCTGTTTCTGTACCTCTCCTGCCTATGGCTGTATTTCTGTTGCTTCTTTCTGTACACCTCCTGCCTGTTGCTGCACCTCACTTGCCTCTTTCTGCACCTCTCTTGTTTCTTTCTGTACCTCTTTTAATTATTTCTGCACTGCTCTAGCTTCTTTCTGCACCTCTCTTGCAAATGTCTGTACCCCCTTGAATCTTTCTGCACCCCTCTTCCCTCTTACTGCACCTCTCCTGCCTCTCTCTGCCCTTATTGCCTCTTTCTACATCCCTCTTGCCTCCTTCGACACCTCTGTTTCTTCTTTCTGCACTTCACTTGCCTCTTTCTGAACCCCTCTAGCTACTTTCAGCTCCCCTATTGCTTCTTTCTATACCTCACTTGCTTATTTCTGTACAGCTCTTGGCCCTTTCTATACCCCTCTTGCCTCGTTCTGCATCCCTCTTGCCTTTTTCTGTACCCTTCTTCCTTTTACTGTACTTCACTTGCCTCTTTCTGCACCTCTCTTTCCTCTTTCTACAGTTCCCTTGGCCCTACTGTTTTATGAATGCATGAATTTAATTGCTCCTCAAATGCCATCTTATCACTAAATGTATTCAATGACGGGATTTGATTTATATTTATTTGTCTTTTTAATGTCTAAGAAAGGTCTTGTATTGGGACATTGATTGTCAATATGTGCGTACTGGTCTGGCAGGGTGCCATTTGAAATGTTACAATATGATGTTTTTTAAATGAATTGAATGTAATCTTTCATGTTTTTTTAAATCAAAAAAAGATTGTTCAATTGAATTTGATAAAAAGTATGTGGCATTTATTGTATAGGAATTATGGAGAGTGGGATTATGTGTTGTGGAAAGTAATTATGTAGTATGTTAGTCTGTGTTGTGGAGTGGTAACCTCAGGTTTAGTCTTCCATGTTTCCATAGAAGCTCAACTATAAACTCAATGAGACAAAAAAAGGAAGGATCCACTGAGGAACACTACTGGACCTAGTCAGATGTCTAGCTCAAATGGCTGAAATGTTACCAAAAATGCAGGGACAAGTGTTACAGCATGTTGGAAGGCCCTTTGCAAACCTAGAATGGTCACATGTTACTTATTGCTAAATGTGGGTGTTAATTTGGTACTAATGGTATGCAAACCCCTATTGGTTCGTCCAGTGCTTGTCTTGCCTCCTTCTGCCTTTCTACTGCTTCTTCCTGTACATGTCTTCCTTTTTCTGCACTTCTATTGCCTCTTTCTGCACAACTCTTCAGCTTTCTGCACCTCCCTTCTTTCTGCACCTCTCTTGCTTCTTTCTGCAACTCTTTTGCTTCTTCTGTATTTCTCTTGCCTCTTTCTACACCTCTGTTGCTTCTTTCTGGACTTCTCTGGCTTCTTTCTGTACCCCTCTTCCATCTTTCTGCACCCCTCTGCCCTCTTTCTGCACATCTGTTGCCTTTTTCTGTACCTCTCTTGCCTCTGACTGTATTTCTGTTGCTTCTTTCTGTACACCCCCTGCCTGTTGCTGCACCTCACTTGCCTCTTTCTGCACCTCTCTTGTTTCTTTCTGTACCTCTTTTTGTTCTTTCTACACTGCTCTAGCTTCTTTCTGTATCTCTCTTGCAAATGTATGTACCCGCTTGAATCTTTCTGCACCTCTCTTCCCTCTTACTACACTCTCCTGCCTCTGTCTGCCCTTTTTGCCTCTTTCTACACCCCTCTTGCCTCCTTCTGCACCTGTTTCTTCTTTCTGCACTTCTCTTGCCTCTTTCTGAACCCCTCCAGCTTCTTTCAGCTCCTCTATTGCTTCTTTCTATACCTCACTTGCTTATTTCTGTACAGCTCTTTGATCATTCTATACCCCTCTTGCCTCATTCTGCATCCCTCTTGACTCTTTCTGTACCCTTCTTCCTTTTACTGTACCTCACTTGCCTCTTTCTGCACCTCTCTTTCCTCTTTCTACAGTTCCCTTGCCTCTACTGTTTTATGAATGCATTAATTTAGTTGCTCCTCAAATGCCATCTTATCACTAAATGTATTCAATGACGGGATTTTATTCATATTTATTTGTCTTTTTAATGTCTAAGAAAGGTCTTGTATTGGGACATTGATTGCGTACTGGTCTGGCAGTGTGCCATTTGAAATGTTACAATACGATGTTTTTTAAATGAATTGAATGTAATCTTTCATGTTTTTTAAATCGAAATAAAGATTGTTCAATTGAATTTAATTGAATTGGATACAAAGTATGTGGCATTTTGTGGATAGGAATTATGGAGAGTGGGTTTATGTGTTATGGAAAGTAATTATGTGGGAACACTAAGAGGCAAAGATGGCGCCCGTACGCAGTGCCGTAACGGACGTGTGAGTCCTTTGCTCCTCTGACTCACTGACCCACAGGTTTTCTTCATGCGAGCTTCCAGTGAGATACCGGGAGGTATTTGAAAGCTGCCACAGCCGAATTTTGCAAGTTATCTGAAGCCGCAAGTGCCGATAGTGAAAACATCAAGCGGCATACGAGCGGTTTTTCTTTTCATACCTGCAACATTGTAAAACATTGTAAAGGCCGAAAACGCAGAAGATGCTGAAATCTTGAGGACGCTGTTCGTTTGAAGACGCTGAAAAGCTGCTGCGATAACTGATTACAGCATTGACAGCCCTGACGAGACTTCGTCGAGCCTGGTGGGCGGTTTCCCACACAGGTGCCGTGAGTCTCCGACGCTTCGAGCATCGCGTCCTGTGACTCAGGGAGGAGAAGGGAACCGCAAAAGGAGCTGCAAAAGGATCAGCTACTATGGCCCCCAAAGGAACATGCAAAAAACGGGACCCAGAGGCAACTACAACTGTGAGTACGAGTAGTGCAGAGAAAAACATGAGTGTAGTTGCACAAAAAAAAATGGGGGGAGTGATCCCAGTTGAAAATCCCAACTTATCTAAACAAACGATTTCTACCTTATTTATGGCAGTAGAAGAGAAAAAACGCAAAGAAGCGATGTGCACCCCCCTCCAGACAGTATCAGAAATAGTTAATGGAGACTGTACCGTGTTGGTAGTGGAGAAAGGGCTGCAAGGTGAACACTTAACTACTGCAGTGCCTCAAATTGTTGTTACGCCAGTAGCTGCCGCGTTGGTGAATGAAAACTCAGCTACCACTCCCTCAGGAGGCGATCTTAGCTCCGGCCAACCGGAGAGAATTGTTACAGAGTTTGTGGAAGGGCTTAGCATGACAGGCCGAAAGCTGGATACAAATGTAATTAACGAGACAGATTCACTGGATTTTTACTCAGTCTCTGAGAATTCAGTCTCCTCATGTGAAGATTTGGCTGTTCAAAATTCTAAACAAATGCGTTTGGAGGAAGGTGAGAGTGAAATTGATGATGACGACGAAGTTGAGGAATATATTGAAGACAGCCCTAATACTGTGAGAGGTGAGGGGGATGCCTCTATAACAGAGGGGGCTGTAGGAGGCTGTCAAGTAGAGTTAACCGACAATATCACTTTAGCTACGATTTATCAGACAATCCTAACCCACATGGATAAAACTGAGCGAGATAGCCAAAAAATTAAAAATTCATGCCGGAAGTTGCAAAGTTCCATTCGTAGGCTGGTAAAGTCACACTCCGACTTTGGGGAAAGATTCACCGAGGTTGAGACCAGAGTTTCCAATATTTTTTTTTTTTTTGTTTTTGTGAGGGTTCACTATTTAGATTTAATGGCAAGTGTAACATTAAGTGCAGCAGACACTGTGGTCCATAAAACATTGGTCACTGAACATGGACCCAAATTACTTCAGAGCAAAAATACATGTTTATAAATGAGTGAACACTAGCCAATGGTCACTGCCTTCAATAATCTTCATGTAACACCCCTATGTTCTGTTATAGGGTCATCAGAAGGAGCACCTTTGGAGGCAGGTACAGAAGCAGCTTTGCTATGGTCCATGAAAACAAGACCAGTAAACTTGTGAAGAGAAGAGCAAGCAACAATGTCACCATTTAAGCAACTGGTATGTAAATCAAATGCATTACCATTGCATTCTTTCCCCTAACCCTGACGAGTTCAGTGAGGAAAGCTAATGTTGCTGTCACTGATCAAAGGCTTTTTATTGATCCCAAAGTTCCCAAGAGTACGGTTTGTTAATCTATCCGTCCCATTAAAAAGTGTATGGTAGCCAGAAAGAGATACCATTATTGCTAGCTAGGTTTCCCCATGTCTCGCTTTAGCCTCAATGTACATATAGCTGTGGAATGGTCAGTATTTCATCTTCTAAGTGCCTATGTAGGCTTGAAAGCAAGGGCAGCAAAGTTCTACATTACGGCATGTCACATTAGCCAGGAAACATTGAAGTAATACTAAGTTTTCGTTCAACTTCAACAATTGCCTACAGTATATATAATCCTTCATCTGAAAGAATGAGAAATGTTTGGACATTGCCATTAACAGGGACTCTACCATAATTGCCTTCTAGCAGCCACCACTGCCTCACTAGAAGCCTCATTCCTCAACACCAACTCACAAGCCTTCAGTTTGCAAAGGTAGCCTTCACAGCTTCAAATATGCACTTGGCACTGATGCCAAACATGTCAAGAGTTCATTAGGCTTCCCACTTCGTGGCACGCGGTTCACAGCAAGATGCTGAACAAGGATTCCAGGTTCTGCAGAAACTGCTGCAGACACAGCCTCCCCAATGCCTCCTTCTCTGTAGTGATCTTCCACAGTGATGATTCGACCTCCAGTGGCTCTGGCACTAGAGATTATGGTTGCTGCATCCAACGGCTTGATGGTGAAAGGGTCTACCACGCGCACATTAGTACCTTGCTTGGCAAGCTGATCGGCAGCCACCAGGGCCTCATGCAAAGTGACTCCAGCTCCAACTATGGTAACTCGGTCGGTGTCACTTGAACGGACAACCTTTGCTTGTCCAATTTCAAATTTCTCTTCAGGGGAATAGATGACCGCAGTCTCAGGGCGACTCGTTCGGATGAAGCAGATACCCTTGGTATTGGCGGCCAGAAGAACGGCATGCTCAGTGGACACTGCATCACTGGGATAGAAGACAGTGCACGTGGGGACAGCTCGGAACATTGCCAAGTCCTCCAGTGCCATCTGAGAGGGTCCGTCCTCACCAATAGACACGCCACAGTGCAAGCCACAGAGGTTAACATTGGACTGGGAGATTGCACCCATGCGGATCTGGTCATATGCGTGACTGAAGAAGGCTGCAAAAGTGCTGGCAAACGCCACGGTGCGATTACGGGTGGCACAGCCCATCGCCACACTCACCATGTTTTGCTCGGCAATGAAGCATTCAATGTCGTCGGAGGGAGCTGTGTGGGAGGCCTTGGCCCTCGCCTCTCACTACAAGTTAGACAACCTAGTCGCCATTTTTGATGTCAACCGCTTGGGCCAGAGTGAGGCTGCGCCGCTCCAGCACCAGACTGACATCTATAGGAAGCGCTGTGAAGCATTTGTGTGGAACACTTATGTAGTCAATGGCCATGATGTCGCGGAGCTGTGCCACGCTCTATGGCAGGCGTCCCATCTGAAAGACAAGCCGACAGCGATCATTGCCAAAACCTTCAAAGGGAAGGGGATTGCAGGAGTTGAAAATGAAGACAATTGGCATGGAAAGCCCATGCCAAAAGACAAGGTGGAGGAAATGGTTGAAGCCATCCAGAAAGAGATCAAGAATGTCACCAGGCTCTGCCCAGAGCTGCCCGCAGAGGACTCTCCCAAAGTTGTCATTGATGGCATCCTAATGCCCTCTCCCCCGAGCAACAAGCTGGGAGATAAGATCGCAACGCCGAAAGCCTATGGCTTGGCGTTGGCTAAACTGGGTCACGCAAATAATCGTGTCATTGCACTGGATGGGGATACAAAGAATTCCACGTTTTCTGAGATCTTCAGAGTTTCCAATATTGAAGATGAACTAGTAAAATAAAAAACTGTCACTGAGAATTTAAATGCTAATAAAGAGGACTTACTTTGGAAAATGGCCGATTTCCAAAACCGCTCTCGGCGTAACAATCTAAGGCTAATGCAAATTCCCCAGGGTAAAGAAGGACAAGATCCACGCAAATTTACTGTTGAATTGTTTCAAAGGGCATTTCCTGAGCTGAAAAGATGGGATTGGGACCGAGAGATTGAGCGTGCCCATAGATATCCATTTAACATTCAACTTAGATCTGGTGCAAATGCTAGTAAACCTAGACCGATTCTGGTGGCCTTTAACAGCTTCCGGGCTACAGAAGATGTATATATGAATACTCGACCTAACAGTAAAGGCAGGGGTGAAGGGTTTACTTTCTTTGCAACTCCGGACTATAGTAAATATACAATGGACACCCGATGGCAGTTAAGACAATTGGTGAATCCATTTCAACAAAAAGGCGCACAAGCCTATATTATGAATTCGGCTAAACTGAAAATCATTTATAAAGAGAACACTCGATTTTTTACCAATGTGGCAGCTGCTAAAGGATAACTGCATGATATAAAAGATTCCCAGATTATGGACTATTCGCTGTTACAACTTAGGGATTTAATTTCTTTATATAAGATCTAAATATATCTATGAAATCATAAAGTATGATAATTGTTTCAGTAGTATCCACTGGTATATGTTTTGTTTGAGAATATTTGAAAGGTTGAAAGATTGGAATAGTACTTATTCAATGATGGAGGAAATGTTAACCTGTGGGCCAGGACGGGGGAGAGGTGGAGCTCAGCACCATCATTAGGACCAGGAGTCCGAAAGCCTCGGTAATGGAGGGGGGGGAGGGTCATTGGGCAAGGGGGTTGCTGGTGGAGGGGGGCACGGGGGTTAACGGGGGAAAACGCCACGGTGAGGTCAAATAAATGCATAGAATTAATAAAAAAGATTAGATCCAGTATTAAAGGAGGTGCAAGGAGTAAGAGGGGGTACTCTAGCGCAGAGTACGTAAATAGAGGTATAATTGGGAACTGTTGTAATGGTTAAGAATATCAAAATATGTTCTTTCAATGTCTCCGGCCTTAACAATATAAATAAAAGGAAGAGGATTGCATCTAAAATTCGATTTTTGAAGCTGGACATATTATGTCTACAGGAAACACACTTACCTTGGGAGAAAAGAGGTTTAGAATCTGATTTAGGGTACATAGCACTTGGAATATCCCAACAAACGAGTATGATAAGAGGGGTAATGATCTTGATAAGACCACGGTTAGGTTCACTAGTCAATAGCTTAACGGATAAATGGGGCAGATGGGTGATAGCTACACTAAATATGGGAGGCATGTTTATAACGATATGCTCAATTTATGGATCTAACCAGGACGAGGGGGAAATATTTGAATATTTGAATCTTGAACTTGCTAATTGGAGATGCCCCCTAGTTGTATGTGGAGATTTGAATATAAATTTATGGGGAGGTGAGCTAGACGCTGGAATAGAGAACTACAAGGGGAGAAAGCCTCGAGTCTTTAAAGCTTTATATAACTTAGTGAAAGATCATGCATTGGTTGATATCTGGTGTAAAAATCACCCTACTGCCCCAGGATATACTTATTACTCCTCTCCGCATAAGAAATTCGTTCGTCTGGACTATTTCTTTACTTTAGCCAGTATACAACCTAATACAAAAATCCAGATATATCCTAGAGTAACATCGGATCACTCTCCCTTGATTATTGAGGTTGCCCATATAGGAGAATTGAAACAGAATAGGAACTTTACGTTTGATAGGAAATTATGCCTTGACTTACAATATAGAGAAGTTATGGGTAAATGGATTATAGAATTTATACAGCATAATATGGGCTCGGCTAATATTGAGATAATATGGGACACATGGAAAGCATGTTTTAGAGGGGAAACAACGAGTTATGGATTTCATCACCAAAATTTACAACGGGGAAAAATCCAGGATTTATATGATCAACTCGCTAATGCAGAAGAACATTTAATGATAGAAATTAAGAAGGGGGATAATAACTTAACTAAAATTCATGAGTATGAGGGTTTAATAGCCAAATGTAGAGGCAACATTACAGGAATTTGGTGTGAGGAGATAGCGCAGAAATATATAATATACAAGAGATATATACATGAATATGGGGAAGCTATAGGTAGGGCCTTGGCCTTAAAATTAAAAATGAAAGAATCGACTCACCAAATTGCTAAATTACAAGATAAAAATGGGACAATATTCGAACACCCACAAAAAATATTGGAAATACTTTATCAATTTTGCACAGAATTGTATACTAAACAACCTAATGCAGATCCCGACACTTTTTTGCATGAAGTTACATTTAATAAGCTAACTGAATTAGAAAAAGCTACTTTAGATCAACCCTTCTCAATGGAAGAACTGGAGAGTGCAGTTAAAAACATGTCCAATGGGAAGGCAGCTGGTCCCGACCTTATCCCAGGTGAGGTGTATAAATGTTTTTTTGAATCTTTAAAAAATCTTATGTTGGAGACTTTTAGAAGGGCACAAGCGGGGAATGCTCCACAGTCTTGGGATGAGGCTTCAATAGTTGTCTTTCCCAAAAAAGGGAAACCCCCTGAACAGCCTGCCTTATATCGACCCATATCCTTAATAAATTGCGATAGTAAGATTTATTCGAAGATGCTAGCAAATCGCATGTCTAAGATTATAACGCCTTTAGTATCATTGACTCAGCATGGGTTTATCCCAAATAGAGGAACTGTAGCCCATATCAATAAGGTGATCACATTATTTGATATAGCCGAAACTGAGAAGAGAGATCTTGCGCTGATATTTCTTGACGCTGAGAAAGCGTTCGATCGCGTAGAATGGGCTTATCTTTGGGAAGTCATGGAAAGAATGGGATTTGGTGAAAAATTCTTAAGGGCCATTAAGGTACTTTACCTATCACCTAATGCAAGAGTCGCAACCATGGGTTAAAAATCTAAAAGGATTATTATTACAAGAGGCACTCGGCAAGGGTGTCCCTGCTCTCCACTTCTTTTTGCGTTATTTATCAATCCCTTTTTAATTAAATTACTAGAGTCACCATATATTAAACCATTTACTGTTTCTAATATACCTTATTCAATATTCGCATAAGCGGACGATATAGCTATCATTACTACAGATCCCAGGCAGGCAATCACAGAGATTGAACATTTAGCTACCGATTTTGGAAACAGTTCTGGATACAAACTTAATGCTGCAAAAACGCAGGTATTATGTACGGATAGTGTCCAATTCAATGATAATAGGGTAATCTCAGAAGTGGCATATTTAGGAATTATTATAAAATCACATACACAGGAGATAATGGAAGCTAACTGGGTCAAGATACTACAACAAATTCAGCAATCCTTAGATAGGTGGGGGAGACTTCAACTTTCTATAATTGGGAGAGGTAACATCATTAAGATGAATGTGCTAGCTAAAATATTATATATATATCGCAGTATTCCCCTAGAAATATCTCTAAGCTATATATTAAAACTTCAATCATTATGTACCAAATTTTTCTGGGCACCCGGGAAAACTATTCAAGCTATGAAATGGTTAACACTCCCGGAAGAGAGAGGAGGGCGGGGGATCCCGGATTTTTTGTTTTATTATTATGTATGTTTTTTTACAAAGAATGCGAATATTATTGACGGGAGAACAAATAGAGGATCCGGCGGAGTCTCCCTCAATATTTTATTTACTATTGGGAGAATATTCAAAGGATTGTCTATTGAAAGAGCTGGAAGGGAACTATTATAAACATACTCGATTTAAGGTGATTGATTCAGCATACAAAGTTTGAAGAAAAGTCAAGAAAATAATGAAATTAGAGAAAATTATATATCACACCCCGCTTTCAGCAGAGAAGATACTCCCGTCTATATTCTGGGACCATGTGGCTAAGGAATGGAGTAAGAAAGGGGTGGTTAGAATTGGAGATTTATTTCAGGCGGATGGAACATTTAGAGCCTTTTCTGATATGAATAGTAAATATCAAATACCCCATTCCAACTTCTTTAAGTATCTTCAACTTAGATATTTTTGCTTAAAGAAACTAAGCAATCTCACCTCTAATAAACTAATAGAGGCAATACAAACAAAGAAAAAGATTGGCCTGATATACCGTTTATTGCTGGAGTATAAACCTGATGACCTGAATAAATATCATTTATATTGGGAGAATCAGCTGGAAGAAACCGACCTGAATATTGTAGATACTATAGTAATGGCTAAAGATATATGTATGTCAGCTAACATGAAAGCACAAGTATATAAAACCATATTTAGACTGTATTATACCCCTAAACGAATGGCCACATGGGGTCCACAATATGATGGAAAATGTTTTAGGTGTGGAGGAGAGGAGGCAGATATACCTCATATTTTTTACCACTGCTCCAAATTGACGCCTTTTATTTCAGGTATAGAAAGATTCTTAACCGAAGTCATTCACTTTCCTATAAAAAATATCCCCAGCACATATGTTAATTGGGGGGACCCAATCTATTAATGAAAATATGGATTTGTGTAAATTTAAGAATTTTCTGTTTGTGGCAATGACAATTGCTCGGTTATGTATAGCTACTGAATGGTTACAACCTGAAGAACCTGCGTTCGAATTTTGGAGAAGAAAACTATTTAATGTATATGAACAAGAATGGAATCTATATGCTTTAAAAGGGGTAAGGAAAAAAAAGATTGGCTTATTGAAATGGGGGCCACTTAAAGAATATATACAGGAATAGCCTCTTGATTTGGGTAGTTTGTAACAAATCAATTTAATTTAATTTTCTTCAAGCTGGACTCAATCAACTGTATAAGAAATTGTTTTGAATGTATAATTGTGGACTCTATGAATATACTCTGTTACTTTGACTATGCTATTTTGACCCAACGTTGGCAATAAAAATAATTCAAAAAAAAAAAGGAAATTAATTATGTGGTATGTCAGTCTGTGTTGTGGAGTGGTAACCTCAGGTTTAGTCTTCCATGTTTCCATAGAAGCTAAACTATAAACTCAATGAGACAAAAAAAGGAAGGGACCACTGAGGAACACTTCTGGACCTAGTCAGATGTCTAGCTCAAATGGCTGAAACGTTACCAAAAATGCAGGGACAAGTGTTACAGCGTGTTGGAAGGCCCTTTGCAAACCTAGAATGGTCACATGTTACTTATTGCTAAATGTGGGTGTTAATTTGGTACTAATGGTATGCAAACCACTCTTGCTTCTTCCTGCGCCTCTCTTGCCTCTTTCTGCATTTCTCCTGCTTCTTTCTGCACATTTCTTCCTTTTTCTGCACTTCTCTTGCCTCTTTCTGCACCTCTCTTGCCTCTTTCTGTACCTCTGTTGTTACTTTTTGCGCTTCTTTTTGTGTCCCTGTTGCTTCTTTCTTCACTTGTCTTCCTTCTTTCTGCACCTCTCTTGCCTCTTTCTTTAGCACTCTTGCCTCTTTCTGCATCCCTCTTGCCTCTTTCTGTACCCTTCTTCCTTTTACTGTCCCTCACTTGCCTCTTTCTGCAAGTCTCTTTCCTCTTTCTACAGTTCCCTTGCCCCTTTCTATATATTTTTTGCTTCTTTCTGCACTTCTCTCGTATCTTTTTACACACCTCTTTCCTCTTTCTGTACCTTTCTTGAATTTGTCTGCACTGCTCTTGCTTCTTTCTGCACCTCTGTTGCAAATCTTTGCAACCCTCTTGCCTCTTTCTGCACCTCGAGTGCCACTGTCTGCACCCCTGTTCCCTCTTTCTTCACCTCTTTTGCCTGTTTCTACAACTATTTTGCCTCTTTCTGCAGTTATCCTGCCTCCCTCTGCACCTTTGTTGCTTTTTCCTGCTCTTTTCTTGCCTCTTTATGCACTCCTCTTGCCTCTTTCTGCACCTCGTTGCTTTATTCTCTACTTCTCTTGCTTCCTTCTGTACCTTTCTTGCTTCCTTTTGTACCCCTCTTGCCTCTTTCTGCACCCATCCTGCCTCTTTGTGTACCTCTCTTGCCTCTTTCTGTACCCTTTTTACCTCTTTCTGCACCTCTGTTGCTTCTTTCTATACCTCTATTGCTTCTTTCTGCACCCGTCTTGCCTCTGCAACCTTCTTCCCTTTTCCTGCACCTCTCTTTCCACTTTCTGTAGATCTCTTGCTTCTTTCTACAGTTTTCTTGAATCTTTCTGTACCTCTTTTGCTTCTTTCTGTGTCATGTATTCCTATAGGTTCTGAATCGATCCCCCTATTCCTGGCCCTATTCTGGTTAAACTAACTATCAAGTTAACTAACAGTCAGCCCATGAGGCAAGAAAAGCCCCCATGATGCAGATACCGTTATCTGACGCAGTCACACTACGGCACAGGAACGTGTTATCTGATTAGGTCATAACGCTTGAGATCTAATTAGACAAGTGACATTCCTCCAGCCCCTGATAAGGCATACGACGTTCTCATAACAAATCAAACCTATGACAACCTGGAAAATCCGTGCGGCCATTGTTTTGATTTCACAGAGAACTTCAGTAAAAGAATGTGCTAACGAGCAAGCCGTATGACATCTTTATTGACGTATCTATGTCCATCCTTACGTCAATCTCGGCACCTTTAAGGTATAAATATTGCCGATCTTGCCCTATGCAAACACACGCATGGTGACGAGACGGAGCAGCCATACTTGCCGAAGCCAAGAGCAGAGCAGACCCCGCTGGCAGCAGCCCCGCCTTCCTGACGCGCTGAGAGACGCGCTGCTATCTCCTGCCGAGAGACCCAGCACCGGCGCTTTCGGGCAGCCCTCGCAGGCGGCCTGGAATATCGAGAGCAGAGAAAGAGATACCATTCCTCATTTCATCCTAACTTCCAGGTACAGAACTGAATAACCCCTCACAGAGAATTCTTTAGTTATTCACTTGGCAAAAACAAACTTAACTTAAACTGTAACTTTCTATTCCCGCCCACGCATTAGACTTAGGTCAGGTACACGGGGTAGGCGTATTTAGAAACACCAGTTGAGTACGTTTAGTCAAATGTATATGTGTATGTAATATATTTTAATCATTTTAAACATCATATGGCTCAGAAACCATATCAATGTTTTTACAGTATTATTTTATACTATTGCTTTCAATGTATGCACTTTACTTAACTATAAGTATTGCAATAATATCGATCCATTTCTCTTGTACGAGAATAGAGACTGATCAATAAATAACACCTTTTTATTGAACACGCCCGTCTCTTCCTTTTCTCTACAATCTGATGAGACTAAGAATGCACGTACTGACTGAGTAAAATAATTGCCTTGTGCTCACACGACTCTGGAGATACACTCTTGATTAGGGGAGAGCGAAGTTGTCATGTTCTATGGTTGTCAGAAACTAAATCCCTTCTTGTCTAATCAGGGGAGTTAATTCTTTCCTGAACATTCGAGAAAGTTTCTAGCGAACTCTGAGCTACGCTGGCAAACCCAAAACTTAAGTCTAGTATCGACAGTAGTAGACCTAGTTAACGTCTGGCCTAGGCCTTTACTGCTGTAGGTATTATTCCAATGCGCAGAGCCTATTGGGAAGATAGGAACTACACTACATGGCGCCCAACGCGTTTGGAAAGGGCGATAAAACTAACGTAAGACATTTAGAGTAACTCAGTCGTGCTTTCTCACTCAGACCCCTTTTCCCAAATTCTCCAAAGACGTCTGGAGTGGGTGAAAGGTAATATCCTCCAAAACCTCGCAGGAGGGAACTCCTATGTATGGTTCTTGGTACAGTCAACGTTGAAGGATACACTGTTCCGAAATATTGTGCATCTAATCTTTGTTCCATTAGAAACCTGATCTGCAAACAAACATAATACCATCCTGTCGGTAAAATGGGAGACAGTGATGAAGAAAGAGAGGCAGTTAGATTAGCAGCTGAAATAGCAGCAGCAGATACTGCACTAAAGGATGCAGATGCGGATATAATACTCATTCCGGTCAGCAAAAGGAGATCTATAACCTTAAAACTTATAGAAAATGGACTGACACCTAGAGGTGGCACAGTCATATTCGTAATTGAGGCACACGAATATCGGCAGACAGAGGTATACTATACATGGATACATTTTCCAGCAGCAAATGCTGTAACAAAGTACTTCCACTATTACAAAATAGAGGTACCACCTGACATTTACACTCCTTTCGAGGAGGTGGAAGTACCACTCAAATTCCAAGAGCATTTGCTCTTATTTGATGGCGCCCTAATACATAACAATCACATTACAAGGCTCGGTCCTTTAGGTAGACCAGGAGCAACGTGGCCGGTCTTAGCCGGATACACACCACACCCAGACATCGAAGGGATGTCTACTGGAGAGCTGTTAATACAGCTAAAACAATTACTAAAAATTCATAGACAATTAGTCCAGTATGTAATGCGGACTTCAACAATTCAGCCAGCGATTAAACTTCCACAGCTGACCCCTCACCAGGGGAACACAAATAAAATTACACCACAGAACATCCAATCCTGCCTAGGTAAAGTTCCGGCTAAACGGGAACAGATACCATTCTGGTTGGCACAGAAAATCACCCAAATAGAGGCGGTGTTTCCTGACACCACCCCGCTAGAAAAACACAGGATTCTGACTATATGTCTCCCAATGGGAATCGCACCACACATAGAGGACTGTGACACTTGGGGTACAGTCTTTGCTTCAATCTACACAAAAACGCACGGTGTTCCATCCATTTCGGTAATACCAGATGTGCTAAAACAAATTCAAGATGAATACGGTCCAGAACCAGCTTTAACTCTTGGTATGAAATTACTGAAAGACTTCAAGCAGGTCTCGGCTATATTATTAGCCAATATAAAAGGTGAAGCAGCAAACGTGGCGATCCGCCAAAGGTTAAAAGAGACAGATATAGCAGACCAACCAGCTGAAATTGCCAGAATCATAGAAAAATCCTATGAGGAACTAGGTAGAGATAGTTTAGGGGGAATACCAGTAAAACCGCAACTGACTGAAAGTCCAGAAAAATATTTTTTAATAATTCACCAAAAAAGAACTGGGATGGAAACAAACAATCCAATCCAAAAGAAAAGAAATTCCAGTCCCGAGGAAGGTCTCCTAGGCGAAGGGAGAAATCTCCGAACCAGAGACACAGGTCACCCCAGAGTGACCCCTCTGGGAAAAGATATAACCTTAGAAATAGGGATAATATTAAAAAACCTGATAGATATCAAGACATTGATACACGTCCCTCTCAATCTTTTCAGAATTCCTCGCAGAAATCGGAAAGAAGAGGACGATCAGAACAAAGAGAAGAGCACGCCAAGTCCAAAGACAAGGAACCTGCTCAGCTAAAAAAGAAATTACAATTTCCAAAAAAGAAGGTAGCCAGTATCAAGGTAGTTAACAATGCCGAGAATACTGAGGACACAACTGAAAAACGGAGAGTGGGCTCAGACAATGCTAGACAGCGCAGCAGAAGTGAGCATAGCTCGCAAAGTCCTTATGAATCATCTGGAGACAGTGGACACGAATGAATATCTTCAAGTGGAAACTGCAGACACCAGAGTTAGCAAACCCCACAAGATATACGAGATAACATTACGTATAGAGGGAGATAAGACTAGGAAAATAAGGGGACTATTTTGGGATAATCTCTCTAAGGGCTATGATATCCTTCTAGCTGAAAAAGACTGGCCACCAGAGTTTGTTAGGGAGTGCCCTCATGGCGAAGAAATAATTATGCCTGCCTTCTCGAATCAAATCCCGATTCATAAAAAATATACACTTGCCAGAAAGTGGGCAGTGGCTCTAGCACCTGCTTTATATAAAAATCATGTAGGATGGGATGAGGACTCCCCTCCTCACAAAATCCAGTTAAAATCACAACCTACTGCACAAAGGCAGTACCCAATTAAGCAAGAAGCTAAAAAACAGGTAAATGAAATACTAGATCAGCTAGAATACCAGGGGGTGATTGAAACTTGCACCTCACAAATGAACAATCCTTTGTTTCCGGTCTCCAAACCAGACAATACATATCGTCTAGTTTTGGATTACCGACACCTTAACACATGTTGCAAAACCTTTGCAGTGCAAAACTCACACAGTGCTGCACTAATGAATAACATAGTGCGCAAAAAATACAAAACAACCTTGGACATCTCCAATGGATTCTTTTGTCAAAACATAGCACCAGAGAGCAGATATTTAACTGCATTCTCGGTAAATGGCACTCAAAAACAATTCTGTCGGTTAGCCCAGGGGTACAAGAACAGCCCGGGGGTATTCTCAGCGAGAGTAACAGAATTACTACAACTATATGATGATGAAGCATTATCTTATGTCGATGACATTTACTTAACAGATGATGACTTGGAGACTCACTTGAAAAGAGTGAACACCATAATACTTGGGTTCGCAGCAGAGGGTTACAAATTCAACTTTAAAAAATCCAGAATTGCCCATCTGACAGTCCTATTCTTAGGATATGAATTATCAAGTGAAGGCAAAAGCCTGGCTGACAATTTCCTAGAGAAATGTGCCGTAATCCAAGCTCCTAAAACACTAAAAAACCTACAGTCAATTCTAGGCTTCCTAAATTTCGGAAGAACATACATTGCAAATTACGCAGAAAGGGTCAAACCCCTTTATGATCTAATTAAACCAGACTTTAAAAGATCCAATTGGACTCAAACACACACAGAAATTTTGAGATCCTTACAAACAGACATGCTAATTAAAACAAAATTAGAAACACGTGATAACACACGCAATCTTGTGATTCGAGTCATCCCAGGGAGATGCAGATTCACATACCTGACCTCTAATGAGGGAGAAAAGGTACCAATTGCATTCAAATCACACTTGTACACAGAAGCTGAACAGAAATTCAGTAATACAGGAAAAATCATTCGTGCAGTTCAAACCGCAATAGCTAGAGAAAAAGACATAGCTGACGGTAGACATATCACAGTCAGAACAGCAGAATCAGCCTTTGAGGCACTAACAACACCGTGTAATTTACCAACAACAACATTGAATCCGGAATGGATACAATGGGTGAATTCAATCACAACGGACAAAGTATACTACTACTTTGATCCAGAACTAGAAGTAGTAAAAAATCTAAAGTATGAAAAGACGTATCCTCTGCCAATCGACATTCTGCCTCTACGACATTACGCCTGTGTAATCTATACAGACGGACATGCTCAACCCCCCGTTTGGGGAGAACAAGCATACAACCCCACATGTGAGATTACAAAAGAAGTGTGGCGCGGAGGTAAACTAAAACCTCTATTAACAAAATCACACTCAGTAGAAAGTAATTCAGAACAACAAACTGAAATAATAGCATTGAAAATGGCGCTAGATAATGCGGATCGCGAATTCCCGACACTTATAGTGTCAGATTCATATTACTGTGTCAAATCATATAACAGCGATTTGCAGGCATGGATTCAAAACGGTTACAAAGATGACACAGATGCACCAATAAAGCAGAAACTGCTCTGGGAACAAATAGCTCTTTTACAAAAAGAACTACCAAAGACTCACGTGACACACTCACTGAGTCATCAGCGTGATGGCGTTCACGTTGTAGGGAATTCATTGGCTGAAGCAGCCGCAGCGGCAGCCACTAAATCGGCTCCCGTAGTTCGAAAAAAGCGTACATTAAAATACATTGACGGTGAAACAGTGCTGGCGGTGAAAACGTCATCAAAAGGCGACTGCTCAGCGTTACCGATCAACTATCCACTCAATTATACATACATAATCGATGCAAACTCCGTCCCTTTTGCTCGTATCCCTGGAGTGGGGGATAGAGTGATTCCAAACATGAACAGGAGAAACTTGTTAATCGCAGACGCACATATGGGCGAGGGTCTCAGACACCTTAAATTAAAAGATTCTCTGGAAGAATTACAATCACGGTACTGGTGGCCAGGCATGAGCCTGCATCACACCATGTTTGTAAAAAACTGCCCAAACTGCAACAGAGATCGCAGTGGGGAGAGAAACAGTTTAATACCTCGTCGTATCAAGGCAGATAATATCACCAGTAAAAAGCAGGGCTTGCGATTAACATATACAGGCTAGTTTCCACTAATAATGTCGATCCTCAGCACTCGGCTGACGTCCGGACTGTTATACAAAGATTTGCGAGTCTAAATGGCATATACGCTAAGAGCATGTTACGTTTGACCATTGTCTTCACTCTAGCCCTCCGGCCGGGGGGGAAACATGGCCAAATGAGCACAGCCCAGCGGGAATCTTCTCACTTCCTTCCTGAGGGTACGGGATGGTGTAAAGAAAAAACCAAGGCAGAAAGCAATCTATAATGGAAAGGATATTAGGTTCGGGAGCTGGGTGGGTCAAACATCTAATAAGTGTCCAACGTAGTCTAAATAACTTGCCAAGAAATTCTCTGAAGGGATTCAGTCCGTACGAATTATTATTTGGAACTAGAATGATTATCTCTGACCTCGACAGTCAGACTTCAGTGGTTAAAGAAAAAAGCTTTGATGTCAAAGACCGTTTGGCTATTTTGCAGGACTTAAACAAAACAAGAAAAGACCTGAGCAACATACATTTGAAACAACAGCCAACAACCACTGAAGAATCACCACCTGTCCCAGCAAGACCTGTCTGGATTCCAAAAGTCGGGGATCTAGTCAGGGAGAAGATCGCGGTAAAGAAGGAATTTGGGCCTTCTTACAGAAAAGCAGTTCCTGTCTTGTCTGTCAACGGGACAAGATCAGTTGTACTACCGCCACTTGCTGGTAAAAAGGAGAACCGAGTTGTATCCATCGACCTGGTAAAACCACAACATGTGGCCGATAACAAACAGTAGGCCAAGTGGACTCCCAATAAGTAGCAGAACACCAAGGTTTGCTACCAGTACAGAGGTCCTAACGAAGAGGCTCATCACATTCGAAACGCCTACAGAAGAACAACAAGGACTATGCAACAATGCAATAGAACTAAGACCTCTGAAAACCCAAATAAAAACATTTAGCAGAGACACACCAATCTATAATGAAGTACCAAGTGAAAATGCAAGAAACAAAAATCCTGAAGCAATTGGAACAATTGACAGAACTGCATCCGGCTACTTCATAAACTTCGATGATTCCTCTGAAAGCCTCAGTGAATCAAAGACACAGCCATCATCAAAAACCTTTAAAGAAAAAGCTAATGAACTTTTGAACCAACTGAAAGAAACATATCTGATTTCTCCATGGATTGAATTTTGGGTGGGTTTTGGTGCATTTATCCTCATACTTTGGCTCATCATGGTATTAACTTTGGGACGCTTCATTGAGGGAAAATATGCTAAAATGGACACAGCAAGTCAGAACATCAACTTGATCCTCAAACCACACACATCTTCACACGTCGAGAAAAGAGAACTTTCTTAAGCCAACTTCACAGCCAATCCGATACCTGGTGGGGTAGCCTGGGACAACACTGACTATGAAATTTATGGTCCGGTCGAAATCCTGAAATATCCACACCAAATTAAGATCTCCTTGAGTGACTTTGTAAAACCAAACTCATTTGCTGATGATTGGGACTTCGAAAGCATTAATAACATGATGTCTGATTTAGTAATGTCTGCTAAATTTACCAAACATGATTATTTGCAGGGTTCTACAAATTATGACAGTATGTATTGCTATAACCACTATGGTAATCACTTTTTACATAGATCTGCACAACCTAGAAATGTGTTAAATTATAATCAATGGGAACATTGTGCGACACCTCCAAAAGGGAGCTCAAGAACCGTTTACGACAAATATTCATATTTTTCAGGTTTTAACACAAGTAATGCTGAAACATTTTATTTTAAATTATCAAACAAGACAGGGATGAAAACCATGATAACCAACACAAAATTGTTATATTCAGACTCATTTTTTGAACAAATGAATACTTTTGGATTTGATTATTGGGACAAAAATGTTGATTTGAAAAGTGTTTGGGGTACAAAAGAATGGCAAGTACAGGGTTTAGAAGCTTTGTTTAGAGCTTGCATGATCCCAGAACAAATGATATTTTTAAATGACACTGTTCAACAAACCACCTGTCTTGGCCTAGCCAAAATCAAAGATTTAAATAAACCGTCTATTCCAAAGCCAACAATGTTTAGCAATAGCTCTGATACGGATGAAGAGATAGACGTAAACCATATATTAAACCAAAACAGAACACATCCTGATTGGAAACAATGGTTGATCTGGCCCACAGATACAAATAACTGTCAAGACAGATTCCTGAATAAAACACAGGGGTTCAAAATGACCAGGCCAGACCCTAGATATCCCCAAAGACATCACCCAGGGATAATAACAACCTACAGTGTGGGCAAATTATGCCTTCAATGGCTACAAACTTCCACACTGCCTGAAATTAAGCAACACCTAACTTTTCCTTACTGATGGTGCTGACTTGCGTGATTTCATTTTGGGACCACGCAAACAGCGTCAGAAGCGTTTCATAGCAGCCTCTGTATATGCAGCATACAATGAGGCCTGGAAGGTTAATCAAATTGAAACAGCAGAGAGAATACGGGAAATTGACCGTATTAATTTGGAAAAATCACTTTCTGTAGTGGACAATGGGTTAATGACTCTGTCCTCCAGAATTTTTTCATTGGACAGCATTGTGTCTTCAGCAATCGATATATTATCGCAAGACTTACTGTTATTACAACATGGTCAGTCACAATTGCGTTCTATTCTACAGCTTGGCTGGACGTTACAAAATCTTTGTTCAGGCTATGTGCCTTGGCGTTTAATCAACACAACGTCACTATTCCAAATCTTTAACCTTACTGATAGACAAATCGGTATGGCGCAAAAGGGTGCTGATTATACAATCTTGAGCATTGAAAAACTAGAAAGATTACCAATGACAATGTCAGAACGACCTGTCAGTGAATGGATAATACACGGAATCATAAATATTCCAATCTCAACCTTCAGGTTTCAATACTGCCAAAAATATATACAGGCTGGCATGTACGAGAGATTGGGAAAGGGGTACCTTAAAACAACTTGGAACCTGCCCTATTCACATGCATGTGTCAGTAATAAAGGACAGAAAGTGTTTCTTAGTGGCAACAATTGTGCTATGTCACTAAGCGGCACGCTTCTGTGTAACGGAATTAGTTTGCATGGAGCCTGTGAAGGGAATTCATACAACCTTTCATGTCACCAGCAAGGCGCATCTGCAACTGAAATAGAACCATTCTTTCAAAGACTCTATAATGGGAGCTACATTCTTATTGTAGACCGCAGATGTTGTAGTCTTACGCCCGGGACTCCTTATCTAGTAACTACGACTGCGAAGGTCAAGTGCTGTGGACGTTCTTTGTTCCCCAGCTCCTTTCCAGACAGGGAGGCAAGGGCATGGCCCAATTTGAAAATTACTTCTATTCGAATAGATACTTTAAGCAGAATGAAAACAGTGCTTCTTCAGACGCCTACAAGGCTCACGTCATCAAAAGAAACGTATGATCTACAAGTCGCAAGGACGACTGCAGAGATACATACATTATTATCAACTAATTCACCCGTACATTTCGCGGAAATCCTGAGCGAAATCTTAAATATTTCTGATACCACTGGGGTCTCAAAGGTATTTAAGACAGTATTTTCGATGGCATTAACACCATTCAAAGCCATACTGGGTATTTTTCCAGATTTCGTCCATTCGATTTTTGGTGGACTTCCCCTGATCCTGGGACTAATTGCAGGAATCCTATTTTTAGTCCTTATTTTTCGTTATGGCAACCCATGTCACAGATCAAACTCTCGCGACAATGGAAGATACAATCCTAGCCATTGGATACCGGGACCGGATATCAAAAATCCTGGGACTCTCCCGGCTTAGAGACCTGAACATGACTTGGTTTCTATCATTTCGACCAATGTGGCAAAGGTGTATTTTACCTGTATTAAGGTGTCTGCTATGCGGAGAAGAATGCGTGTTAGACACCTGTCTGACGCTACAATCAGATGCGCCAGTGGATGCAGAAACATTGTTGGTTCCTACCAAGGTTCACGCTTTGTGCTGCCCTCAAAGGCTGCCAATCCTGATGACGGCATTCGTGGAGTCTTCACCACTACGATTGAAGAGTAGTGAAGTTCAAGATGAAAGCAGCATCGATCAGGTACGACCTTCTGTCAGCAATGCGAATCAGAATGTCAATGAAGACAATCATGCGCACGAATGCATGGTTACACCTATTTCCGACTTAGTGGAACTTTCCCATGAAGCTGTTGACAGTTTTTTCGAAAGCCTTAATGATATGATGTTCTCTCCAGAACAGAAATAGAGACGTTTGAGCAAGCTCGCACACGGCGTTCCCTGAATTCGGCCTTCAACTTTGAAAATAAAGTCACATGAACAATTTTTCCCACCAGTTCACGGACAGCAATTTTTTTTAGCAGCCCCAAATTAATTTATACAAAAAATTTCGGGACACTTATCTTCTGCTTAAAGTAAGAAACTATTCCTAGAGAACTAAGATTTCTATTTTTAGATACTTTATAAACTTTAGTTGCCCGCTGGTATGTTCACAAATATTTTATTATGTGATGAAATGGTCTCGAACTTTCTTTCTGTATAGCCGTATTAAGAGCCATTTCATGTGTATTTCTCATATACCATATAAGCAATAATGTATACAAATGCGTGTTTACTTTGGCATTTAATTCATAGCTTGAGTGCATACGATACATATGACTGCAATTTTTCAGTATATTTGAACGTTTCCAAATGCATTTATGTATTTTGGGGTGGTAAGGTATACACTATACTCTATAGTATGTTGTACTATGTTATACTATGCATAGATTAGTAAATATGACCATAGTTAGCGTGGAGTGGGTGTCATGTATTCCTATAGGTTCTGAATCGATCCCCCTATTCCTGGCCCTATTCTGGTTAAACTAACTATCAAGTTAACTAACAGTCAGCCCATGAGGCAAGAAAAGCCCCCATGATGCAGATACCGTTATCTGACGCAGTCACACTACGGCACAGGAACGTGTTATCTGATTAGGTCATAACGCTTGAGATCTAATTAGACAAGCGACATTCCTCCAGCCCCTGATAAGGCATACGACGTTCTCATAACAAATCAAACCTATGACAACCTGGAAAATCCGTGCGGCCATTGTTTTGATTTCACAGAGAACTTCAGTAAAAGAATGTGCTAACGAGCAAGTCGTATGACATCTTTATTGACGTATCTATGTCCATCCTTACGTCAATCTCGGCACCTTTAAGGTATAAATATTGACGATCTTGCCCTATGCAAACACACGCGTCGTGACGAGACGGAGCAGCCATACTTGCCGAAGCCAAGAGCAGAGCAGACCCCGCTGGCAGCAGCCCCGCCTTCCTGACGCGCTGAGAGACGCGCTGCTATCTCCTGCCGAGAGACCCAGCACCGGCGCTTTCGGGCAGCCCTCGCAGGCGGCCTGGAATATCGAGAGCAGAGAAAGAGATACCATTCCTCATTTCATCCTAACTTCCAGGTACAGAACTGAATAACCCCTCACAGAGAATTCTTTAGTTATTCACTTGGCAAAAACAAACTTAACTTAAACTGTAACTTTCTATTCCCGCCCACACATTAGACTTAGGTCAGGTACACGGGGTAGGCGTATTTAGAAACACCAGTTGAGTACGTTTAGTCAAATGTATATGTGTATGTAATATATTTTAATCATTTTAAACATCATATGGCTCAGAAACCATATCAATGTTTTTACAGTATTATTTTATACTATTGCTTTCAATGTATGCACTTTACTTAACTATAAGTATTGCAATAATATCGATCCATTTCTCTTGTACGAGAAAAGAGACTGATCAATAAATAACACCTTTTTATTGAACACGCCCGTCTCTTCCTTTTCTCTACAATCTGATGAGACTAAGAATGCACGTACTGACTGAGTAAAATAATTGCCTTGTGCTCACACGACTCTGGAGATACACTCTTGATTAGGGGAGAGCAAAGTTGTCATGTTCTATGGTTGTCAGAAACTAAATCCCTTCTTGTCTAATCAGGGGAGTTAATTCTTTCCTGAACATTCGAGAAAGTTTCTAGCGAACTCTGAGCTACGCTGGCAAACCCAAAACTTAAGTCTAGTATCGACAGTAGTAGACCTAGTTAACGTCTGGCCTAGGCCTTTACTGCTGTAGGTATTATTCCAATGCGCAGAGCCTATTGGGAAGATAGGAACTACACTACATCTGTACTTCTCTTGCCTCTTTTTGCACCCCTCTTACCTCTTTCTGTACCCCTGTTGCTCCTTTCTGCACTGCTCTTGCTTCTTTCTGCGCTTCTCGTTCAAATTTCTACACGCCTCTTGCCTCTTTCTATACCCTCTTCCCTCTTTCTGCACCTCTCTTGCCTCTGTCTGCATCCCTGTTGCCTCTTTCTATACCTCTTATGGAGATGGAGGGCCAGGGAATTCAATCCGATCCGCTATTTCGTGTCCCCGGACTACACTGCACTGAGGCAGCATCTTGCTGCATTATGGGACTGGTAGTCCCCTGTTATTGGCAAGTGTATGCACGAGGTGCAGGGGAGCCAACCACCACTGGGCAAGGAGGAGCCAAATTATAATTTAAGAAAGGGAGACATGACGCTGGGACATAAAGCATTCGAAAAAGGCAGTTTGCCGAAACCGGTCATGCTGGTCTGAATAAAAAGCCCTGCGAAAAGAAACCCCGCTGTGTCCTGTTACTTCGAATCCCGTGTGGAGGAGAGTTTTAACTTGATGTTAGCGCGTTACCCACGATGCGCATGCAGGACCCTTTCAGATATGTGGCCAGAAAATCATGGGACTTTCTCTGATGGTAACCGCCAGTAGGTAGTTATAGTTAGGACCTAGTTTCCATAGGAAATTCACAACATTCTATTTGGAATAACTTTGGCGCCGGTGGACGAATCTTCGTGAATTTCTCCAAGAAAATGGCCGGCTTGGTTCCGCTCCTTCCCTAAAAGTTTGGGGGTGATTCGTCAAGTGGGGGCCGAGAAAAAAGGGGTCCCAAAACGTGTTTTCCCCATGCAATTTTCCATAGGGACCTCTAGCCAGGGCTACAGCCCGAACGGCTGAACGGAATTACACGAAATTTGGCTGAGAGGTAGAATTCGGTTCGTAGATTGTTCTTTTTGTTAAATGGTGTAAATCCGTTCAGTAGTTTCTGAGAAAATTGCAAGTAAAATCATAGCGATATCTAGAGTCGGAGTTCAGTATGCGTACTGAAATCTGTTCAATTACGAGCGCGAGCTGCATGCTGATTGGCTGTGAACTGTCTGTCAACACTCGAAACCAGGAAGTGTTGGCGGCCATCTTGTGCCTCGCTAGAACCGAATCACAAGAAGACAGTAAAACAAAGTTGAGAAATAAGGGAAGGTGGTAGGGTAGAGATATTCTGACCCTCTAGGCTTGGTCAGGCGGTCGTACATGGATGTTTAGGCTCTATTTTTTATTTTATTTTAAAGAAAAATCGCGGCGTACGCGTATGGAAATACCTACAATTACGAGCAGGAGCTGCATGCTGATTGGCTGTCAATACTCCAATCCAGGAAGTGTTGGCAGCCATGTTGTTTGTCAGGAGAGCAGAGTCACAAGAAAACAGTAAAACAAAGTGGAGAAATAAGGAAAGGGGGCAGGGTAGAAACATTCTGAGCCTATAGTCTTGGTCAGAGGGTGGTACTTGGATCTTTAGGCTCAAAAGTCCGTTTTATTCATTAGGTTCCGGGGGATAAATTACGGGGGCAATTTTTCTGCATAATGGGGGCTTGTAAGGTGCCCCAAGCACTGGGAAATGGCACTCCGCTGTTTTTATTTTGAAGTATGCGGGGGGAGTTACGGTCCTACTCCCCGAAGTCTCTGTGAGCGGCACCCTCGGGTCTTTGTAAAAAAAAAATATGTTTTGAGCTCTCTCTCTCTCTCCCCGTACACGTCGCGGGGAACACCACCTTTCTGGGGCAGTGATATGTAAAATGACCTTCTAGCTCCGGGTATCTGCATTGTCTGGAGTTTTTTATGAATGTTGGGAGGGTGGGCTTGGTAATACGTCCTTGTAAATTCCCATAGAAGCCTATGTTCTGGTGCTAACATAAGGTTCTATGGGAAATAACAAGGCCGTATTATCAAGCTCATTATCGCCGTTTTATCGTCAGTTTCTTGCCAATAAAACGGCGATAATTTTAACACTGGTCCTTGATAATATGCACCTAAGTTTACTGGTAAAAAATAGAGCAATGGGCCATATTATCAACAAAAGGCGATACATTATCGTCGCTTTTTTCGGCAGGAAACTGCCGTTATGCCAAATTATTTCTAATGCATTCCTATGAAGGATTTGTAGATCTAGGCCTCTGTGCTTACCGTTGTGTAAACTTTGCGCCCAAACACATTAGGGAGTGGAGTTCACAACTTAAGTTGGGCTGATCTTCTACACGTCCAAGCAGATAGCAGTGTCTAAGTTTAAGAGAGAAAGAGAAATGATGTCACAGAGAGTGAGAGAGAGAGAAAACAACATTAAAACTGTGTCGCTGAGTCTAGAGTTGAGATTTTTTGTTGAACCAGACGTAGATTTACTAGCTCCTTGCATCACTTTACCCATGTTAAAAGTGACTCAAAAGTTGCGTAATAAGGTTGTGGATCTGTTTGTCAGACTGTTGTAACCTATCTGTTGTCACTGCTCGGAGGTAATTATAGATTTTACAGAGAAGCTACCGTTGTATAAACCTTGCGGCCAAACACTTCAGCCAGTTGGATTGACAACTTCATTTCAACAATTCTTCTACACGTCCAAGAAGACAGCAGTGTCTAAGTTTAAGAGAGAAAGAGAAATGATGTCACAGAGAGTGAGAGAGAGAGAAAACAACATTAAAACTGTGTCTCAGAGTCTGGAGTTGAGTTTTTGTTGAACCAGACGTAGATTTATTAGCCACAACACAAAAAGAGTGGGGCCAAGGAGCTATTTAAGGTCCAGTGTCCATGCTCCCAGTACCTACATTTGTTTTCACAGGAGGACACAGTTCCTATTGGCAGGGTGCAAAAAGTCACCTATGCCTAAGGGTGCAAATAGTCACCCGTGCAATGGAAAAAGAAAAGTGACATAAGTAAAAGGGAGAAAAAGATATCCCTAGGTAAATGGAGCCCTCTAGTACAGTGGAAAACCACATGTTGTCCTCTGTTGCCCTCACACACCCCAAGAGGTGTCATGCTTCATCATCGGGCGGTTGCTCCTCGTAGGGCCGGCGCTGCAATTCCCTACGGGTCCCCTGAAGGGTTTCTTTTTCGGAGATCTTTTTCAGGACTGCCGGATGGTGCATGCGGGTGTGTGGGGTGTGGGTCCAAAGAGGGTGATAAAAGTGCGTGCAAAGTGAAAGAAGTTTTTAATAAAGGGTAAACATGCAGCGAATGTATAGATTGAAAACTCTTCGGTAGATAAACTACTTGAATAAAATATTGCCCCGGATACGCATTGTGCCCGGGTGTCTAAAGGTCATAGGTCAACATGTTTCGCGCCTGTGTCGCCATAAGGGTCGTTGGCGCTTCTTCAGAACCAGAGCAATGATAATATATAAAGTGCACGTGAGAGAAGTGTATTAGTAGACCCTCTAAATAAAACAGGGCGGGGCAGGAACCAATATACCTATTATATGGTTACAGCTGCATGATGAAAAAAACGCTCCTGATAGGAACCTAGGGATAGAAGGAAACAAAAGGGGGAAAGCATCAGTAACTATTTGATGCCTCATTCTGTGCCACAACTGTATGCACATCAATTGTGTAAAGAGTAAGCAAAGAAACCACACCTGACCTCATTTACCCTATGAATATAGCGCCTTACTACCATCCTTTTACTACTGGCAGACGCACAGAGGGGGTAGGTGTATATGCGACAGCACCCCGGTCAAATTGTAAGTAATCTTTGGAGGGATATGGACATCGAAAATGATTTGCTTAGTGTGGTTTGTGCCTGAGATTAGTTATTTCAAATTTTCATTGATTCCTTTTGTTTCTACAGCTCGGTAATGTGCGGGCGTTGTTTGCTCTCGCCAGTGGAGGTTTCTTCGTAACAGTGCGAGGTGAGCATTTTACTGGAATTGACTACCTCATGGCATCTATAATAGGCAGAGCAACACCTGTACTTATCTACCAACCGCCATGACTTTTTGGGCGGAATTTCAACTTAGGTTGTATGGAGGGTTACGAGTGGTACCATAGACATAATGACCTATTGGCACGGTGTGCATGCAATACTGCACGGCACGGCATAGGTTGGAGAGAATTCGATTGCTGTTGCGCGATAGGCCATGGTTGCTACTGAAGGATGTTTGGTGAAGGAAACAAAAGGACATTTTGATTAGTCATCGAAACTGAGTTGCGTAACTACTATCAAAAGTGAATTTTAAAGTGGGTTCTTAATATTCCATAGTTAAGACTGTTGCTGCTCCAGCAAACAAAGGTAGATCAATAAGTTAATAGAGGCCTGGGACGGCCTTGTGACGCAGAAAAGAAAATAGTATCATGGATGCACAATTAATTATAATAGAGGCCTAAGCATGTGGCGTAATACAGAAATACGACACAGAAATTCATGCACGCACAATTTTTAAGATTAGAGGTGTATAGGACCTCGTGACTTATGAAGAAATATTTCAATTATGTAAGTACAATTTAAAACCATTGAGGGGTAGGAAAGCCGTATGAAGGATAAAAAAATAGCATTATGTATATACAATTTACAGTGGAGGCTGATGTTGTAACGTCTTCTCTTACCTTTGCTTCTGTCGTCTTTTGTCATGTCTTGAAAGGCTGCAGTTTTGCTGAGTTTGGGGTGTTTTCGACAATCTGTTTGTCACTGCAGCAGAGGCAGGCAAACGAGAGCATGCTCACGTTAGTGCCCGCATTATATGGGAACCGCAGGGGCTGATCACACCAAGGCCAGGGCCGTCATTGGTAGCGTTTTTGCGGTCTGCAAGAATGATGGCCCTGGGGGACATGCCATTGGGTAATGTATGGGTTTGCAGGCTAAATGATAGCAAGCATGCTAGGTGGTGACATGTGGGTAGTGTGGGCGGGCGTGCACCACGCATGTGCAAGTATGAGTGTGTGCACCAACAATTAACAACAGAGAGAGATGGGGTGGTGTTATAATGTACGCAGAGGGAGGCCCAGAATCGGATCTGCAATGAGTCAGCACTTCTAATCATTCTCCTTAGTGCGCCCTGAGCTCTGATTTGTCACTGAGAGGGTGATCGCACCATAGTTTGTACTGCTTATCATACTCAGCGTGTACCCGTGCATACGGTAAGAATATGCTTTGACGTTATGCGTCGCTTTAAAGCTTCGGTGTGACGTCATATACGGCGTTCTGTACGCGAAAGGGGGCAATGATTCTACTTGGTTTAAAACATGTATGTATTTAATGTAGATACTAAGGGCAGACATTTGGGATAACTATGATTTTTTTTGAAATACTTTTAATAATCCTATATTACTTTTGAAAAGAATTACACAAATCGTGGTAGAACATCATGCGTACCCGTATTGAAAGAGCTGCGCAAGCGCATCATAAGCGTACGCAAAGCCATGTGACTTTAAAAGTAGAGATTTGATTGGTTCATAACTTTTCCTATTGCGACTGTTGAAAGTGCTGTCCCATTATAATTATTCGACTTTGACTTTCTAACAAGAAGCATTCTCAAATAGAAGGAAGATCACCATAATAAGAGCAATGGAGTCATCTGCCAGCAGTTCTTCAAAGGTATATTTAATTCCTGAAGAAGCTCCAAAGAAGAGGAAAGAAGCTCTAATTTGAAAGTTTTTCACTTTTCCAGAAGGTCAAAAAAGGTTAATGCTGCAAAAGTAACCTGTAAAATGTGCCAAACAACTTTTTCAAGGGGTGATCCAAGTAAAAAATACTCCTTTGGCACAGCAAATATGGTGCGACACGTGACGAACTTGCACCCCAAGAACTTTGCTCGAGCTGGAAGACGGAGGTTGCACGAGAACCCACCTGCTGCTACACCAAGCACATCAACTGCGGTAGCATTTTCAGCAAGCAGTCCACACCCACATATTGATTCTGACTTTGCTAAAGTTAAAATTCTTTGCATTTACTGCGATAAACTTTTGTGTTAGGGGGAACAGTCTATAGACCTGATGAAACGCAGGATGCAGGACCATTGCTGTCCTCGACATTAGTTGTTCTTTTTTTCATTCTTTTGTTCCGCTTGGAATGTGTTGAGAAAACACAAAAAAATATACAAAACAAAAAAAAAAGTTCTTTTTAGAACTACCTTCACTGGTTAAAGAAAGAACTATATTTCTATGTTAGTGTGTAGAAGTTTGTCAGAATGAATGTGTAGTTCATATATGAATGAATGAATATATTACTAGTGTATGGAGAATGTGAAAGTGCAGAGCTATAAGGAAGTGCTACAGCATAAATCTATAAGGCGTTTACCTATAGTATACTGTAGTATGTGCGAAGCACTTGAATGTAACATATGTACATAAATATGTTAGAAGTCTATGCTTCAATTTCCGCTGCTGGTGAACTGCCTGGGTGAATTTGTATGTGTTAGGGGCGGATTTACAATCCCCTTGTGCCTCTTTTACACAGCCGTTGCGTCACTTTTGAGACAGATCGGTGGTGCAAAAGATGTGCCATGGTGTGTGCTATTAACAATGTGACGCATCTGGAGAGTGCATTACATTGTAAAGCCCTGCGCCAGAAGAGGCTTTCCTGTGCAGAAGGGGGTGCAGCAACACCTCCTAAAAGAGACTGAGTGAAATGTATAACATTTCATTCAGTCACTTTTGAGGTTATGCTGTGTCAAAACCTTGCACATGCCTGAAGCAGGTGTAAGGATTGATACAGCTTTGTGAGCATAGGGCCCCAGAGCATTGTTGGAGTTGTGTTACACTTGCAACCGAAGTCAAGCAATAATTAATCCAAAAATTTCTTTGCAATTTAGTTTTGTAATTATTTTATAATGAGAATATGAAATATAATCTAAAAAATTAAATACATATACATATTTATATTAAAAATATAAGAAATTAGTATAAAAAGAAAGACATAATAATTAATACATTTATAACTTAT